>NC_044031.1:327138922-329538922 GCF_901765095.1 Microcaecilia unicolor | reverse complement strand
CACCCAATTTGAAACAGAGTTTATAGAATAGTACTTAACACTTTTTTTCATGACCATATATATAATTTTGTCTAGTGGGAATATGTCTGTTTCTGGAAGGCTCACAATATAAAGGGTGAGGGGTGGGGTGGGGATGAAGAGCTGAAATCTAGAGTCCACTGTGCTGAATACTAAGTTAACTCCTCAGATGTGCCTTCTGTTTTGTTCAGAATGCCCATAATACCTGATGATGTGATAGAGTCTGGTATTCCTTTCTGGTTTCACTTTCAGGGGAGAGGAAACTGTGGCAGCAACCTCTGGGGGATTCATGAGGGGTTATCCCTTAATCCTTCTAATGGTCAGCTGTTCAATCAGAGCACTTTTTTGTACCCTATGCATGACTGAAACAGCCAGGTCTAAATAAAAATGTCATTTTTAGACTTGGACGTTTCTTTCCATTTGATTATCACTCTGGATGTCCTAATCTGGGGCCCTCCCTTCACAACACGCCCCTTGCTACTGGATAAACTTCAATATAGGAAGTCATTTCAAAATCGTAATGTTGACATTTTTGGCAGATTGTCTCAAAATGGCAAGAAAAAAAAAAAACCAACCCAAGTCATCCATGTGCATTTCTGGTCTATGTCCATGACTGCATTTCTACCTCTAGGTTCTGGCTCTATATCTAGATACCTTCCACACCACCCTGTATCTTCCAGCTTTTCAGCTTCTGTTTACCTTCTTTGTGTATACTATGCTAGGAACTAGTCACAAACCACCAACAATTCATATATTACTCAAGATCAACTTACACTGTTGGCTACTTGAAAACAGCAACAAGTAGAGCCTGCTAGGTCATTGTGAATAGTGAGGTGTGTGTCCCATAGCATTGCTGGTACAGGTTCTCTATTATCAGGGCTTTTTTTGAGGGGGTACTTGGGAGTACTGAGTACCGGCACCTTTTCCATTGTCTGCTAAAATTGACCCACGTAAGCCAAGTTTTAATGAAAGAGCTAAGGCTCTACACACCAATTCTGCCTTGTCATAGGTTCTGTGACTGGTTGCAGGGGGCCTGGATATTGTGGGCTGGGTCCCTCAGTGATCACCCCACCCCTGAAGGGTGGCCTAGCATTTGCGTACCGGCATCTTTTTTGCTAGAAAAACCTACTGTTTATTATACTACCCTTGAAACATTAGATATTCAACCTCTTCAAATCTGTCTTATTGAAGTGGCCCATTGACTTGATAATAACTGGTTCTCAATCCTGAAAAAAACTGTAGCCTGCTGGATCACAGGTCACATATGCCCTCCGTCATCTTCCTCATCCTATTTGGTCAACCTGTTCAACCTGTTTCATCCTTCAAGTTTTTAAGATTCACTTTAGAGTTCCAACTTAACTTTTTCCAACAGATCTCTAATGTATAGAGGTCTGATTTCTTTGCCCTTTGACAACTAAGATCTTACAGGAACAACCTCGATTACAAGGTGATGCTTACATTGTTTTACACATTTGTGAATTCTCATTACGACTACTGCAATGTGGTTTATGCAGGTATCTCAAAACCCTCAGCGGTCCTTTTACTAAGGTGCGCCGAAAAATGGCCTGTGCTAGTGTAGATGCGTGTATTGGATGTGCGCAGGTCTATTTTTCAGCGCACCTGCAAAAATAAGCCTTTTTTCTTTTGGACAAAATAGACATGCAGCAAAATAAAAATTGGCGCATGTCTATTTTGGGTCTGAGACCTTACCGCCACCCAATTACCTAACGGTAAGGTCTCACACATTAATGGGCGGTAATGATCTACATGCATACAATGTTGATTACTGCTCAGTTAGCGCCGTATGCTGGAAAATTTCCGGCGCACTTAGTGGACATGTCAAAAATGAAATTACTGCCCGGGCCACGCAGTAATTGGGCAGTAGTTCAAAACTGACATGTGTAGGATGCGCATTCATGCCTACATGTCTTAGTAAAAGGGCCCCTCAAATGCTTACAGCTGCCCGAATATTATGTAAAGCTAAAAGCTAACCCTCTTTTAATGAATGTGCATTGGATGTTGATAGAATATAGGGTTAGCTATAAAGTCCTAAAACCAACTCACAAAGCCAGTTTATCTGGCATCTTTAATTACTCCATATGTCTTACAAGAGTTTTGCGCTCCCTGAATGAACATTGGCTTGTTTTTCCAGGACCCAGTTGTGCAAAATAGGAAGAGATAAAAAAAAGTGTCTTCTTTTTTTCTGGCCCCTAGTGGTTAATGCAGTGGACTTTGATCCTGGGGAGCTGAGTTTGATTCCCACTGCAGTTCCTTGTGACTGTGGGCAAGTCACCTAACCCTCCATTGCCCCTGGTACAAAATAAGTACCTGAATATATGTAAACCGCTTTGAATGTAGTTGCAAAAACCTCAGAAAGACAGTATATCAAGTCCCATTTCCCTTTCCCTACATTCAATAGCCACATATGGGCAATTTAGTCCAGCTCTTAAGACCCACTTCTTCAGGTTAACCTTAGTAAGAGGCATTGAAAACTAACTCCCTATGTCTTTGTTCATATTCAGTGGTGGGAAAATGCTAAAATTCTCAAGCTTGTTTAAAATTGTATTTATATGTTATGCTATGTTATTTTGGTGTTTTATATCATCCAATTCTCGTTTAATCATGGATCAAGGTGGTTTACAGCAAATGACACTAGACATAACAGGGAAATGCAGTCTTATAGATCAGTAATGAAAACACATATTTTATAATACTAAAATATAATTAAATATGTCTTCAAATATCTATGAAAAGTGAAATAATTAGAATTTATTCTCAAATGTAATGGAAGAGAATTCCGCTCAAAATCAGTCTTGTAACAGAATGACCTTTGCCAAATTTTGTAGGAAAATAAAATGTTAAATTGTCCTGAGAATGTAAGAATCTGGTAGAATCAGAAAAAATTAACTAAAGATATTAAATGTGACAGAGCCATTCCATTAATATTTTTGTGAATAAGACATAAAAGTTTAAATCTTGATAGGGCAGAGACAGGTAGCCAATGAAGTTGGCATAAAAGAGGAGAGGCTTCCTCAAATCTACGCAACCCATAGATCAAATTAGGAGCATAATTTTGAAACAATTGATATTTCTTCATTATTTGTTTTTATTAATTCATAAATATAATATATTGCAATAAAGAATGCCCTCGTCAAAATAGATGAGGACAAATAACATGGTTGATAACATAACATAACAGCATATAGTGGGGTTGGGAAGGTTGGGATTAGATTTTGGGCATAATAGCGGCAGCGTTCATTGGTACAGTGATGAAAGGTGGAGAAGGTAAGGAGCAGGGTAAGCTTTTACAATTGTTTAGAAATGCTAGAAGGCAAGAAGGATGAAGATTCAGCTATAAGCCAATTTTGAAAATTCTTTGCCTTTCTAGCCCACCTGTGTGTGATTTCTGGCTTATAATTAGTGGTTGTGGTGCATAACTATTTTGGGCAGTGAGAGGAAGGGACAGGTTGGAAGGGAGTCACAGCTTGCAGAAAGTAATTGGAAAATTTTGATCCCAGATACAGTTATAAAGGGATATGAGGAGAATTTGGGGATAAGGGGAATTTAACCAAATCTTATGTGGCACTGCAATGAGTGTGAATCACTGCAAACCTTCATGGGTATAAGAAGAGAATCATTCTGCTATGCTGTAGTGATCAATGTCAGCTAATTTGACAATGACTAGCTATTGTTTGGAGGGTGATATGAATGTTGCAAAAAGTGAAGAAAACTGCTCTGGAAGAGGTGTTTATTTGTTAATCTTTGAGAAAATGATTGTCACTGTTATGATTTTGGAAGAGTTAATTGTTGTATTTAATAAAGCTACAGCCATGTGTTGTGCCAATTTAAGAATTTGTTGGTGAAGTTATGTGTGTGAATCTGTGTGCAAGGAAATGGTGCAAGTGTTAGTGTTATCTAGTTATGTTAATATAAAAGCCTGCACTAATATTCTAAAATCTTCCACGTAAAAAATAGACCTAATCAGTCAAAGTTGTTTAAGATGCTTAAAAATGTTCCAGGTCAGTAAGGGGTCCTTTTACAAAGTCGCAGTAAAAAGTGGCCTGTGGTAGTGTGAGCATGTCTTTTGGGTGTGCGCTGGGCCACTTTTTACCACGGCTGGGGAAAGGTAATTTTTTAATGGGCTGGGAAATGGGTGTGCGCAAAAATTGAAACTACTGCATGCCTTTTTATGGTCTGAGCCCTTACTGCTAGCCACTGACCTAGCGGTAACCATGCAACACATGCCAATGTGGCCATGCTGCCGATTACCGCTGGGAACACCCCCTGCTGTAGAAATTAGAAAAATATTTTCTACTATAGGATTCAGTGCACGCCAAACTCTGAATTACCACTGGATCACGGGCCAGGGAAATTTCAAAACCGTTCAAAAAATGCTGATGGTGGCTCCTGATGCAGCCTTGTGAAATGATGGCCACCGTTGATCATGGTCGATAGTAGTTTGTTCATTCTGAAGAAGAGAAGATACTGTGCAGCCAGAGCTAAGTTTTTCTGTTTCTCTGTCAATATTAACTTTTGTATTGAGCTGGCTGCTTTCAGTTTTAAAAGAGGAGGTTTTTTGCCAATGATGAAGAAGTCCTGCTCCTGTTCTCGCATGCTGTGTATTAAGGGCTCAGGACCAAATTCTAAAAGTAGCACTGAAAAATCGATGCTGAAAAAATAACATACTAAGCGCTATTTTATAAATGAGTATGCTTAGCGCCTAACTTTAAATGGAGGATTTACACCACGTAAACCTTGGTATAAATCTTCATGTATAAATTAGGTGCAGATCCCCTTTATTCTATAACAGTACTCATAAATTGTAGGAGTGTCCCTGATCTGCCTATGACCCTCCCCTGGCCATGTGTAATTTACGCATGGATCTGTGTGACTAAAATTGCGCGTATAAATTTCAATTAAGGCCAATTCATGTTAATAATTGATTATTAGCACCCAATTATTGGCACTAATTGGCTCATTAATCAGTTATATTGTGCATGCAAATTTGCATGCTCAAGTTTAAGTGCCATTTATAGAATTTCAGGTTCAATGCTCATTAATAAAAGGGCCCCTTATTTATTAAATCATTTGACAAATTCACATCAGTCCTTTGAGGCACCAATACGCCATTTAAAGTAGCTATCGTAATCTAAAATATTTGATTGAGAGACAATCTTAGTCCATTTTAACATCTACAAATCTAAATATAATCCTTATTGTTATGTTAAAGTCTTGAGATTTTATGTTCAGAATAAGACTTGAATTAATAAAATGGGCCTACCTGAAAACAGGAGAGAGTGTACTAGTTTAGGGGTCCTTGTAATAAGCCGTAGCAAAAAGTGACCTGTGGCAGTGCAAGCGCATCTTTTGGGCATGCGCTGGATCAGTTTTTGCCACATCCTGGAAAAAGGGCCTTTCTTTAAGCGGCCGGAAAATGGACGTGCGGCAAAATAAAAACCGGCGCACGTGCATTTTCGGCCTGAGATCTTACTGCCACCAACTGACTTAGCAGGAAGGTCTCATACGCTACCACCGGGTAAGTGCCATGTGGTACAAAATAGAAAATATTTTCTACAGCGTGTTTTCGACGCATGTCAAATTCAGAATTACCACCCGGGGCATGTGGTAGCCTGGCGGTAATGCTGATTTGGCACATGCTAGATGCACATAGGGCCTTATGTGCCTTTGTAAAAGACCCCCCCCTTCGTGCACTGTTCTTTCTATAGAATTTGTACCATACAGTAAATAAGCTAGTTTTTCATACTGGAGGTCTTTCATCCCCTGGCAAATTTAATGTTATATTATGCAAGAAAAAAATAATTGTTTTTAGGACAACCTGGGTCACAGTTTTCATTTGAAGTCCTCTGATGAACAAATTAAAGTTACTGAGCAAGGGGAAAGTACATTTGTCTATACTAGTATCTCTAGCAGTGGTGTAATTGGAGTTTTATTGTGAATGTTGTGATTGGTGTGTTATTTTAATTTATAGTTCTGACTTGATACTGCAGTTATAATTAGAACTCAGTAAAATGTCAAAATGATAAAGCTAAACATGTGCAGGCACATTTGAGATACTAGTAATTTGTACATTTGAGAAAATCATTGTAGAAGTGCAAATGTGTAGAAAGAACCCATTATTTTATAAAAGCAGGTCTGCATATGTAGGTCAGATGTACAATTGACATAACCTCTCCCCCATCAATACATAAATTAAAAAAAATATATACATGAAAAAGTGTTGCAAAAGACCACCCAAAGAACAGAAACTGAAGGTGTGCAAGTGGCAGAAAATAGCTATTCACATGTAAAGGTGGCACCCTATAATGAACATTTGTGTGTGTTCACTGTAGCAGCTCACATGCACATATACTCAACCAAAGACCCAGAGACGCAAACCAGACACAACGACATCCCTCCCCCCCCCCCCCAAACCTACACACACACACCTATGGATAATATGTCTGGTCAGACCCTCCCTGGGGCAGGGAAAGCAGGTAGAGGGACATTGAGGTAGCATAGGTGTGGGAAGGGGTAGGAGAATAAAGTGGACAGGCGGTTTGCTGGGGAATGGTAGAGATTTAATTGAGGGGGATAAATGATAGCCCAAGAAACACCTACATGGAGAGAGACAACAATCAGGCCAATGATTTGCAATCAGATCTCAAATTTCAGGTTTATTAAAGATTTGATATCCCACACATCAAAAAAATTATATGTCTATGAGGCTTACAATACTAAAATAAGATAAAGTAGAAAGAAAGAGACAAGAAAATAGGGGAGAATAGCGCAGGGAGGGGAGAAATAGAACTCCATTGTTTGTTAGAAAGAAGGGTACTAGCAAGTAATAGAGAATGGAAAGGGTAACTAAGTTTGAACTGATCAGCAGGCCCCATCACCACCAATGCAAGCAGTCCCAATAGACAAATGAGGTCAGCCATGTTTAAATGCTGATGTTCAAATGCCCTGCCCTGTAAAATTGATTCTACACATGTAAAGCTTTGTACCACACCGCACCTCCTACATGCATCTTTTCTTCAAATGAATATCCAAACATAACTGACAAATCCCCATGGAAACCACAGCCTTTCCAAATAACAAATGGCTGCAATTTATATGTGTAAGTGCTGGCATTTCCATATGAAAATTACAAATAAGACTTCTAAAATAATCTCTTTTGTTACCTTCCTTATCTCACCATAGTGGTCAATAAAAAAGCAAATTTATAAGGCAATGAACAAAAGTACAAAAAACCTTCACAAATGGGACCAGGTACTAAATCCCAAAATAGTTAACATAACATGCCCTTTTGGATTTTAACACATGAAGCATGGGCGTAGTTTGGGGGGTGAGGGGGGGAAGTGTCCCACAAATGAGCTGCCACCCCATCCTCCAATCCCCCAAGCCGCCGGCAGCCTCAGCGAGAAAGCGGTACCCACGCTGCTTTAGACCTGCCCCCAGAAACATTTCTTTCTCCTTCAACTTCCTGTTCCCACATAGACGGGAAACTGTAGGAGAGAGAAGGGCTTCCAGGGTGGGTCTAAAGCAGCATGTGTGCTGCTTTCTCATTGATGCTGCCGGCGGCTCAGAGGATTGGAAGTCAGGGGGCAATACCAGGCGCCACTGGAAGACTCCAGTGCTGTGGTGACGGTGGTGGCAGTGGCTCAAACGAGATCGAGAGAAATAGGGGCAGACCCGGGCAAGGAAGGGTAGAAAAAAATGAGACCACCGGGGGGGGGGGGGGGGGGTAGTAAGACAGAGAGATAGAGAAAGAGCAGAAGATGGATGCAACTAGGGGTGTGGGGGGAAGGGGAACAGAGAAAAATATGAGTGGGACTTAGAGGAGGAGGGAGAGGGAGCAGAAGATGAATGGGACTAGGGGGTGTGGGGGAGAGAGGGAGCAGATGGTGAATGGGACAAGAAGATGTGTGTGGGGGAAGGGAGAAGGAGCAGCAGATGGAAGCAACAGTGGAGGAGTGGCCTAGTGGTTAGGGTGGTGGACTTTGGTCCTGGGGAACTGAGGAACTGCGTTCAATTCCCAGCACAGGCAGCTCCTTGTGACTCTGGGCAAGTCACTTAACCCTCCATTGCCTGCCGCATTGAGCCTGCCATGAGTGGGAAAGCGCGGGGTACAAATGTAACAACAAAAAAAAGCGACTAGGGGTGTAGGGGGAAGAGGAACAGAGCAGAAGATGAGTGGGACTTGGTGATTGAATGGCAAAAGAAGATAACAAGAGGAGAGAGAAGAAATGGAAAAGCCAACCTGGAAAAGAATTTAGAAGACTGACACGTGGAAGAGAATGGGAACAGCCCAATCAGAAAAATAAAGCGCTCAGACAACAAAGGTAGAAAAGAAAAAAAATATTTAATATTTTTTTTAAGATTGAGATGTGCCTGCTTTACATTTTTTTTTTTTAATTTTGTATTTTGCAGATTTCAGGAGAAAAAAACATTTCTGTTTCTCTCTTGCCAGTATTGCCCTGCTTGTAGATTCTGGCTTTCTTGGGTGGAGGGAAGGAGGGGGTGTCTCCATTTCAGTTTTTGTCTCAATGTTTTTTATTGTGGTCCCATATATATATATATATATATATATATATATATATAGAGAGAGAGAGAGAGAGAGAGAGAGAGAGAGAGAGAGAGAGAGAGAGAGAGAGAGAGAGAGAGAAAGAGAGAGATAATTGCAGGAGCACTCACTGACACCTATTTTGTAGGAGGTAAGGGCTGCTGCATTATCCTTTTGCTAAGCAGTTAGCACGCTAATGTAAATGTGCTAATTGGTTAGTGCATGAATGGCCATCCCTGACACAACCCCTCAAAAAATGTTTTAAAAGTGCACTTAGCGCACATATTGCAAAATTCCCTGCAGTAAGCCTTAGCATATTCCTCAATAGTCCATTTTTACAGGATTACAGGGTCCTTTTACCACACCATGCTAAAAAGTGACCAGTGCTGTTGTCAGCATGTGGACACTTTTAGAGTGGCAGTAAAATGCCCGCCTCACCATATTTTTTTTTTGTAATGGCCATGTGCTAATTTCCTCATTAGCTCATGACCATTACTATGCGAGCCCTTATCGTAACTCCTGTGCTATTCGGGTAGCATGAGGTAGGGGGACACATTTTGCCCCATCTCTCTGCTGCTCTCCACCCCTGCCGCAAACCCAAATAAATACCTAGATTGGTGGGGGACCTCAAGCCCCACCAGCAGAAGCCTTCCTGTAGCAATACTCAGTGCCACACTGCCTGCCCTGCTTTTCTATCCTGGTGCGCATGCTCGGTGTTAGTGAAATCGAGCATGTGCAAAGATCACGTGTGCTCAATTTCATTAAAACTGAGCATGCGTGTGATGGAGGGGGAAGCAGGACAAACAGCGCAGAGATGAATATCACCACAGGAAAGCTTCTGC
Source organism: Microcaecilia unicolor (assembly GCF_901765095.1). Taxonomy (NCBI): domain Eukaryota; kingdom Metazoa; phylum Chordata; class Amphibia; order Gymnophiona; family Siphonopidae; genus Microcaecilia; species Microcaecilia unicolor. Next base: position 329,529,499 of record NC_044031.1, on the reverse strand, counting down.
TTTTTTATATTTTTTAGAGATTTTTCAAATACAATCAAGTAAATACACTTGAACAGAAAAGATTTTGGTTTAACATTATCATCACTAATAAAAGGAAAAAAAATCGACAAGGAAAGAAAAGTCTTCTACCAAATTTCTGAAGTTCACAAAATGAGGAGCTAGACGTTCAATACGGAAGATAAACAATAATGATAGAAATTTACTTAAGAAATCTGCGCGCTGAATACCCTAAAGGTTCATACATTTACATATCAAGAGAACTGATATTAACCCCTCCGTTAATTTTAGCTGAAAGAAATGCTGTTAACTGGGCCAGTTCAAAGAAAACATATTTAGTTGTTTGATATTTAACCACACATTTACACTTCAAAAAGAAAGTGGCCCCTAATTGTAACACTACTTGTTTCACAAGAAGAAATTGGTGTCGTCTTCTTTGTGTATTCTTAGATATGTCTGGAAATATCTGAATTTTCTGTCCCAGAAACAATTTTTCTCTGTTTTTGAAGTATAGTATAAATAACCAATTTTTATCTGGAGACAAAGCGACCGTAGCTATTAAAGTTGATGGTGTAACTGTTTCATTAATAGAAGATTTGAGTATAGCTGAAATATTTAGCTCTTGAGTTTCTTGATTCTGCTGAAGGGGCTTCGGGACCCCCACCAGTCAAACCAACAAATAAAACCTGATGTAAATGCAGATGCCTAAATTACGTATGGAACGGGCATATTCTATAACAGTGCGCATAAATTCTAGGAACGCCCATGACCCACCCATGGCCACACCGCCTTTTCAGATCCACTTCTTAGAATTTATGCACATTACTTTGTAGAATATGCTAATACATTTGTGCATGCCAATTAGTGTCAATAATTGCTTGCTAAGTTCAATTATCTGTGCTGATTGGCTTGTTGAGCTAATTACGTTGCAAGCGAAAATCCAGAATACGACCGGATTTGTGCATGCAACTCAAGTCACATTATGTAGAATCCGGGGTAGCTGTGAAAATACTGCAAGCCCTCTTAACAGGTGTCAAGTGCTTAACGCAGATTAATAAAAGGGCCCCTAAAACTTTCCTAAAAATTACACCTTCCTCATCATCTTTTTTAACAGCCTAAAGGCCCTGTTTACTAAAATGCGCTAACATTTTTAGCATGCGCTAAAAACACTAGCATGTCTACAATACAGCTTAGTAAACAGGGCCCTAAGAGGCCCTTTTACTAAGCCACAGCAAAAAGTGGCCTGTGGTAGTGTGAGTGCATGTTTTTGACTTGCACCAGGCCAGTTTTTGCCGTGTCTTGGAAAAAGGGCTTTTTTTTTCAATGGGCCAGGTAAAATTGAAACCAGCATGCACCTATTTACAACCTGACCCCTTAACGCCACTCATTGATCTAGCAGTAAGGGCTCACACGCTACACGCGCAATGACTGGTCAGCACGTGCCAACTGTTGATTGACGCCAGAAATGCCGCATGTGGTAGGAAATAAAAAAAAATAATTTGTCCCAGCAGTAGGGGTGCACGCCAAATCCAAAATAACTGCCGGGGGGGGGGGGGGGGGCATGCTAGCCTAGCAGTAGTCTCATTTTGGCACACTGCACACCTACCACGCCTTTGTAAAAGGGGCCCCTAAATTTGTACCCTATATGACAAATGTGCACAAAAGATACATCAGCCACAACCAGAACTCAGGAGCAGGACCAGTTCTGAACAAAATGGTGTTGGAAAAATAAACTGAAATATAGCCGAGTTACAAGTATGTAAACTATGAGAAGTTAACACTGCTCTTTTCTGTTATTATATATTTTATCTGTAAATTTTCAGACTATAATACCATAATAATGATTAGAATAAGACTTGCATAATAAACTCTTACAAATATTCTTTGCATTTGAAAATGTCAAAACAAATGATATTTAAATACAGGATTAGTTTTAAAAGTCATTTTGAAAGGTCAATAATTGAGCGTCTCTCTTTGATGGTTTATCTAATCGATATTTGCAGCCTGGGGGGGAGGGGGAGGGGGAACCAGCCATCAAGGGAGCTTCATTTTGTTTACGAGCATCACAGCATATGTCTTTTTTCTTAGCAGTTGTGTTGTACATATTTCAGTAATTTGTTTAATTTCTGTCTCTATATTTGAAAGCAGGCAGGAGATCAGCAGACTGAGTCCTTTTGGAAATTTCCATTTTGCCATCTTTATTTAGAATAATTAAAAATGTTGTCATCAAGCATACAGAACTAACTATCAATATTTTTTTCTGTTCACTTAGGAGTCCTTTTATGAAGGTGCACTAACAGATTTACCTCTCTGTTTACTGAACTGCGGTAGCAGCTGCCATGCGCTAATGCCGACACAGCCCATTCACTTTGAATTGCTGTTTTGGCATTGCTATGTGGTAGCCACTAGTGCAACTTAGTAAACAGAGGGATTAGCATGCACTAACGATTTAGCATGTGCTAGATTATAAGACACCCATAGGAATATAATATGTATCTTATTGAGTGCATGCTAAATCCATTAGTGCACCTTAGTAAAAGGACTTCTTAATGTGAATTCTTTTTCCAAATATCAATGGTGTAAAACAATTCCAAGGATTCTCCATTCAAATGAAATACTCCATAAGTGCAAAGGGATGTAAACAAAAGTTTACCATACTCTCAATTTCTCAGATTTCGTAGAATTTGTGATACTGAAATTGGTTTCAATATTCAAGTGAAAAAATTGAAAAAATCACTGGTTGGGAGAAGTTACTATGTTACTATGTAAGTTACCTGTCTTCAGTAGTCAAGAAAGCATACTTGCATGCTAAATACAGTAACGGGGATTCATTATTGCAAGATACGTGGAGATCAACATTAGAAGAAGTGGACACTTTTGTTTTGTGAATGCTGGCTCCTCCCATGACCAAATGAGTTGGATTTGGTCGTTTTTGAGATGAGGGCGACCATCTCTAAGGTCGACCTAAATGTTGAGATTTGGGCATCCCCAACCGTATTATCGAAATGAAAGATGGCCGCCCAGCTTGTTTCGATAATACGGGTTTCCCCAACCCTTCGTGGGGATGTCCTGCGAGGACGTCCTCAGGAAAACTTGGGTGCCCCGTTCAATTATGCCCCTCTAGGTGTCAGTACTTCACAGGAGGGATTCAGGCAGGTCGTGCCCTTAATCACCCTGAGGTAAATATTCACCACTGCCAGCTTCATGCCTGGATATTCAATGCCAGGCTATGTCAGTGCCAATATTCAGCCTTAATTGGTTAAATTAAACTGGCCAAAAATAGGACTGCTATTAACTGGTCGTATTTGGCCAGCTAGCTTATCCGGCTAAGTGTTGAATATCGCCACATAACCAGCTAAGTGACATCTCTGCCCCCAAATCACCCAGGGTCATTTTACTAAGCCATGGTAAAAAGTGGCTTGTGCTAGTGTGAGCGTGTGAAATTGGCATGCGCTGGGCCATTTTTTACCACAGCTGGTAAAAAGGCCCTTTTTTTACATGGGACAATAAATGACTATGCACTAAAATGAGAAGTAGCTCACAGCTATTTACTGCCTGAGACCTTAACAGCACCTATGTACTTGACGGTAAGGGCTCATGTGCTACTCCTGCAGTAATCAGATAGTGCGCAGCAATGTGGCCATACTGCTAATTACTGTCGGGAATGCCTCTGTTGTAGAAAATAGAATATGTATTTCTATCGCGGGAAACAGTATTAGATAATATATTATGCTATATTCTATTCTCCACCAACTACATATAAGGTAATATGATAAGAGTAAGAATATGTAAGAAAAGGGGGAATTAAATACTATATTTGTTGAATTACATTAACCTGCACTGCAAGGTTTAAGGACATGTGCTCAGAACATAAAGACCATATATTTAACTTTAAAATGTTTATTTACAATACAGGTAATGCAATAATGTTACAAGAGAGAGGCAGTGTCATGCTTTCCAAAAGCAGGAACTCAGATCGTGAACCCTTGGGCCACTGCCAAGGAGCAGCAGTGGCAGACAAAATCACCCCACAAAGGGATAAGACAGAACTCTGACAGGGACGGCTAGTCTTCACCTGCACTTGACCACCGTTCCTCAGGAGTTGAGCCCCTGGGTGCAGGTGGCCGGCAGGACTTGACAGACAGGGCCGGAACTGGATACCAGCAGGATACACTCATGGACTAGAACACACAGGGAGGCTAGGCAGAATACTAGAATAGGACTCTCAGACAGACAAGGGACAGAACTGAAAGCTGCAAGCAGCCACTGAAACAGGGAAGAAACACTGACAACCTAGAACTAGACAAACACATTCAAACAAGAAACAAGACTGGGAAACAAGCAATACAGTACAAGAAGCTACACAAAGACTAACTAGAATCAGGCAAGAATACAGACTATAAACTGGACTAGGCAGAAGTGCAGCAAGCACCAACAAACCAGGGCCTTAGGCGATGCAAAGGCAAAGCAGAGAGTTTCCAAATGGCTAATAAGCCCAGCAGCAGCTGAGATTCACTGCAGCAATCACCAGGCAGCTATGGGTGCTGTGCAGGCTCAAACAAGCCAAGCAAGTCTAGCAGGCCCGGAAGATCCGGACTGGACTGGGCTGAAGTCTGGAACGGGAAACAGCACACAGACAATCCAATGCAGCCACCAGGTCTAGTCACCATAGGGCAAGAGAAACACAAACCAAAACACAGGCAGAAAGCATACTGAAGCACAGAGAGGCTTAACACACACAGGTGCAGTAATAGGGGAGTAATCAGAGCCATGCTGGAAGCAGTCAGCACAAAGAGACAGAGACAGAACTAACTCAAGAAGAACAGATAGAAGCCAGCTCAGAAGCTGACCACCAGAAATAAGGTAAGCCTGAGAGGGGTCACAACCACAGACATGACAGGCAGTTTTTAAGAATCTTTCACAAGGGAAATGTGCTTTTCAAGATTAAAAAGTCTGAATTATAAATTATGCTGGATAATGATAACTCACTTTGATAGAGGCTGCTGGGTGGAGTGATGAAGATCCTTGCTGAAACAGAAGTCTTTTGTTGCAGAATTGTTGTTGTTGCCTGGAGAAATTCTTATCAGGGTGTGTGTGAAGTCCAGCAGAGGCAGGAGGCACAGCAAAGAGAACCAGATCCCAATAGCACACATTTTCAAGGCTTTTTATATTTTCTTGCTGGACCCCAGGCTGAAGTCAGGTGGGGTATCTGAGAACTGGCTTCATCTGGTTTTGAGATGGGGCATGGTAGCTGGTCACATGTTTAATCACACCATAAGACTTTCTGTCTGGACATCTGGTGGTAGATACACATCCCTAAGGCATCTGACAGGATTGCAAGAGTCTTTGTCTGAGAGTAGGTGGGCTTCTTTTGTCTGATTAGATAGCTAGATGGGCTTTTCAGGTGACCCTCAGGGGGAGGAATGCTGGCTTCGGCCTAACCCCTGGTAAGCCTTTCCTCAGCTGAGAGGTGCCCACCTCTACCACCGGCTGCCTTTCAGGTGCTGTGGAGGACTTGCAGCTCATCTGCATATCCTTACAGCCTTCTCCGGGGTGACACCCAGGTCCACCCCGATCCACTCAGGGCCTCCGCTCTAGGTGCCGCGCGCCGGGACATTTTTCTCTTTGTATCTAATCTTTTTCCAGTTGCTAAAGTACCTTAATCGTTTATGGCCCCTATTCACATTCTCTTCCTAGCTCTGTCCCTTCCTAATCTTTTCCCTCACCCCCTACCTCTCTCCGCTACAGGAACTCACTTCCCATCCATTGACTTCATCACCTCACCTTCTCTCCTACCCTCTTCCTCCCTCTTGGCTTTTAATTTCCGTCTCTTTCTTCCCTCCATTTTGCCTTCCCCATTCCACCTAAATACCTCTCGCCTTCGACGCCTTCGTGGCCACACCTCTCCTACTCTCCTCCGCTCTCTTTTACTCCTTCTCTTACTCTCAGCCGGTGACATCAATCCCAATCCTGGCCCTCCTCACCAACTATTATCCAAACTCTACAGATCTCACCGTGACCTCTCTAACCTCATCTCTATTCCTCTACTCCCCTCCTCTTCTCTGCCCTTCTCTTGCGCCCTATGGAATGCCCGCTCTATCTGCAATAAACTCCCCTATATCCAGGACCTCTTTATCTCGCGTCACCTCCATCTGCTCGCCATAACAGAAACCTGGCTCTGCCCTGATGACACTGCTTCAGTCGCAGCCCTGTGCCATGGCGGTTATCTATTTTCACATACTCCTCGCCCTGCTGGCTGTGGGGGCGGTGTTGGACTACTTCTCTCTACCTCCTCCAGATTTCAACCCCTTCTTCCACCTCAATCTCACTGTTTTTCCTCCTTTGAAGTCCACTCTATCCGCCTTTTCTCTCCTCTGCCTCTTCGAATAGCGGTCATTTATCGTCCCCCTGATAAGTCCCTTTCATCCTTTCTCAGTGACTTTGACGCCTGGCTTGCCTTCTTCCATGATCCTTCCTCCCCCTCTCTCATCCTTGGTGACTTTAATATTCCTGCTAATGATCCTTCCAACTCTTATATTTCCAAGTTACTCGCTTTAACGTCGTCCTTTAATCTCCAACTATGCTCCACCTCCCCCACTCATCAAAATGGTCACTGTCTTGATCTCATCTTCTCCTCCAACTGTTCACCTTCTAGTTTCCTTGCCTCTGATCATCCCTCCTCTGATCACCATCTTATAACTTTCACACTTAAATCTCCTCCCTCCCAGTCCCGTCCTATCCTATCTAATTTATCTAGGAATCTTCATGATATTGACCCTTCATCTCTATCCTCCCATGTTTCAAACCTCCTCTCTACTGTGGCACCATCCACGTCTGTCAACGAGGCTGTTTCTTCTTACAACAATACTCTATCCTCTGCCTTAGACACTTTTGCACCTTTGATGACCCGCCCTGTAAGGCGTACAAAACCCCAACCTTGGCTGACTTCTAATATCCGCTACCTACGTTCCTGTACCCGCTCCGCCGAACGCCTCTGGCGGAAATCTCGGGCCCTTGCTGATTTCTTACACTTTAAGTTCATGCTGACCTCCTTCCAATCTGCTCTTTTACTTGCCAAACAGGATTATTATATCCAACTGACCAACTCTCTTGGCTCTAATCCTCGACTTCTCTTCACCACATTAAACTCTCTCCTCAAGGTGCCCCCTCCCCCAACTCCCCCTTCATTATCTCCTCAGACCCTTGCTGAATTCTTTCACAACAAGGTTCAAAAGATAAACCTTGCTTTCTCTACCTCACCAGCTCTCCCTCCACTAGTCCGTTCCCCTCTCTCTCCTTCCCCTCATTCCCTTTCCTCCTTTCCTGAAGTTACTATTGAGGAAACTACACTTCTCCTTTCTTCCTCAAAATGTACCACCTGTTCCTCTGATCCCATTCCCACCCACCTTCTTAATGCCATCTCTCCTACTCTTATTCCTTTTATCTGTCACATTCTCAACCTCTCACTTTCCACTGCGACTGTCCCTGCTGCCTTTAAACATGCTGTGGTCACACCTCTCCTTAAGAAGCCTTCACTTGACCCTACTTGTCCCTCTAATTACCGACCCATCTCCCTCCTTCCTTTTCTCTCCAAATTACTTGAGTGTGCTGTTCACCGCCGCTGCCTTGATTTTCTCTCCTCACATGCTATTCTTGACCCATTACAATCTGGTTTTCGCCCTCTCCACTCAACCGAAACTGCGCTTACTAAAGTCTCCAATGACCTATTACTGGCTAAATCCAGAGGTCAATATTCCATCCTCATTCTTCTTGATCTTTCCGCTGCTTTTGACACTGTCGATCACAGCATACTTCTCGATACCCTGTCCTCACTTGGATTCCAGGGCTCTGTCCTTTCCTGGTTCTCTTCCTACCTCTCCCTCCGCACCTTTAGTGTTCACTCTGGTGGATCCTCTTCTACTTCTATCCCTCTGCCTGTCGGCGTACCTCAGGGTTCTGTTCTTGGTCCCCTCCTCTTTTCTATCTACACTTCTTCCCTTGGTTCATTAATCTCATCCCATGGCTTTTCCTACCATCTCTATGCTGATGACTCCCAAATCTACCTTTCTACCCCTGATATCTCACCTTGCATCCAAACCAAAGTTTCAGCGTGCTTGTCTGACATTGCTGCCTGGATGTCTCAACGCCACCTGAAATTAAATATGACCAAAACCGAGCTTCTCATTTTCCCCCCCAAACCCACCTCCCCGCTCCCCCCGTTTCTATTTCTGTTGATGGCTCTCTCATTCTCCCTGTCTCCTCAGCTCGAAACCTTGGGGTCATCTTTGACTCTTCTCTCTCCTTCTCTGCTCATATCCAGCAGACCGCCAAGACCTGTCGTTTCGTTCTTTACAACATCCGTAAAATCCGCCCCTTTCTTTCCGAGCACTCTACCAAAACCCTTATCCACACCCTTGTCACCTCTCGTTTAGACTACTGCAATCTGCTGCTTGCTGGCCTCCCACTTAGTCACCTCTCCCCTCTCCAGTCGGTTCAAAACTCTGCTGCCCGTCTCATCTTCCACCAGGGTCGCTTTACTCATACTACCCCTCTCCTCAAGACCCTTCACTGGCTCCCTATCCATTTTCGCATCCTGTTCAAACTTCTTCTACTAACCTATAAATGTATTCACTCTGCTGCTCCCCAGTATCTCTCCACACTCATCCTTCCCTACACCCCTTGCCGTGCACTCCGCTCCATGGATAAATCCTTCTTATCTGTTCCCTTCTCCACTACTGCCAACTCCAGACTTCGCGCCTTCTGTCTCGCTGCACCCTACGCCTGGAATAAACTTCCTGAGCCCCTACGTCTTGCCCCATCCTTGGCCACCTTTAAATCTAGACTGAAAGCCCACCTCTTTAACATTGCTTTTGACTCGTAACCACTTGTAACCACTCGCCTCCACCTACCCTCCTCTCTTCCTTCCCGTTCACATTAATTGATTTGATTTGCTTACTTTATTTATTTTTTGTCTATTAGATTGTAAGCTCTTTGAGCAGGGACTGTCTTTCTTCTATGTTTGTGCAGTGCTGCGTATGCCTTGTAGCGCTATAGAAATGCTAAATAGTAGTAGTAGTAGTAGTAGTAGTAGTAGTAGAGTCATTGTCTGAGAATAGGTGGAGTTTCACTGTCTTTGGTTAACTTCAGTCTTTGGGATTGCTGTCCATTTTCAGAGTTTTGTTCTTTGGAGATGTGTTGATGGGCTTAGGTATCCACCCAGCTAGTTTTTGATATCAGTAGTTTCCAGGGGGGAAGGGGGCAGTTGAAAGCCAGACCAGTTTATCTGATTCTGTCCCAATAAGTCTTTGCAGCTGTATTTATTTTATATATACATTTGTATCTGATCCAACAAAATCAATAACTCTGACAATTAAACTCATATCATGCTACAACAGCATGTGTCAACTTTGAAACTACTGCAGGGTGCCCTCGCTACCCCTGCTGTAGGGTCAATTTGGCATGCATTACCCACTCATTAGCCCTACCGCAGCTTAGTAAAAGGGCCCCCACTGAATTGATGGTTTTGGCTTAGGTGGTTAGTTTTCAGTGGCACTATCCAGTTTAGTGCCACTGAATAGTAGCAGATAGCCCCAGCCTGTCTGGTTAAATTACTTTGAATATTGACCCCTTATGTATTTTAAATACATAAGTATTGCCATACTGGGACACACCAAAGGTCTATCAAGCCCAGCATCCTGTTTCCAACAGTGGCCAAACCAGGCCACAAAAACCTGGCAAGATCCCAAAAAGTACAAAACATTTTATGCTGCTTATCCCAGAAATAACCAGTGGAGTTTCCCCAAGTCCATTTTAATAATGGTCTATGGGCTTTTCTTTTAGGAAGCCGTCCAAACCTTTTTTAAACCCCGTTAAGCTATCCGTCTTTACCACATTCTCTGCCAACGAATTCCAGAGTTTAATTACACATTGAATGAAGAAACATTTTCTCTGATTCGTTTTACATTTTCTACTTTGTAGCTTCATCGAATGCACCCTGTGCCTTAACTGCTAACATATCTATGTATGGGCACATACATGTATAGGATCTGAAATACCTATATACATATATACAGTATGTGCCCGCACATAGACATGTATGTATCTATCATTCCTCCACTGATGCTTTGTAAAGTGGATGATCCCTCCACTCATAACCAGGGTATACATGCCAATTCCTGCATGTATTTGTGATCAAGCTGTATGTCAGCAGATAATTTTTTAAATTGTATTGAAATTGTACATATCTATGTTCTTTCTAGAACCTATGAGACTTGTTTAAATGATGTGGGTTTTTTTTATATATGTTTTGTATGAATGTATGTTTGTAATTGTAAATATTATTATATACAATTGTAGTATTGTAGATGTTTCTGTACAAAGCTTAAGTAGAGGAGTGTGGTAGCCGTGTTAGTCCACTCTTAAGGTTATCAATAGAAATCAAACAAAATAAAACATGGAAAAGAAAATAAGATGATACCTTTTTTATTGGACATAACTTAATACATTTCTTGATTAGCTTTCAAAGATTGCCCTTCTTCACGAAGAAGGGCAACCTTCGAAAGCTAATCAAGAAATGTATTAAGTTATGTCCAATAAAAAAGGTATCATCTTATTTTTTTCCATGTTTTATTTTGTTTGATTTCTATTGATGTACAAAGCTTAAAACTGTTAGCAATAGATTGTTAAATACATATACAAATTATAGACCCAAGTATTTGTTTCATTTTTTATTTATATTCAGAACACCAGTAGCAATGAATACAATCAAGAAACACATCAAAAGATAACCAATTTCAAGGTATTTTACTTCCAGTCCACATCAGTGAGATAGAGTCAAAATAAAGAAAATTTGGAATAAAGACAGAAGTCATAACAGGCTAATCACAGTGCTACAAAATACTTCATTAATTAGCTTGAAACATTATCATGAGCAGGACACAGAAACATTAGCATCAAAATAATTTTAAAAAAATCTAATTCAGTAGGGCCATAAAAATGTATGTGTTCCTTGCATAGCTAATTACTGGGGAAACTTCAGAAAGAAGTTGCCCCCACAACCAACACAGATTGTTTTAGTTGGAGAAAGCTTCGTCTTCAGGTATGTAACATGAACAACATCAGAAAACAAGTTTATCCTATATATATATATATATATATATATATATATATATATATATATATATATATATATATATATATATATATCTTGAAAATCATCTAGCAGTGTAACTCAGAATGTTATGGGGCTCATTTATAAAACAGAAAAGCGTCCAAAAAGTGGCACAAAGTGGCAGATGGACTTTTTTTCACTAAAACGTCCAAATCACTACTTTCAAAACACATTTTTAAGATGTTTTTTTTATGTACAGTTCGTCTGCAGTGCATTCAGATTACAAGGGCACATGTTGGGGATGTAATGGGGCAGGATTTGGGCATTCCCAGAACTTGGACATTTTTTCTGCCATAACGGAACATAGGAAAAACGTCCAGGGCTAAAAGTTAGACGTTTTAGTCTAGACCTGTTTCAATCACGACTAAGTCACAAAAAGGTGCTCTAAATGACCAGATAACCACTGAAAGGATTAAGACATGCCCCCCCTTACTCCCCTAGTGGTCAATAACCCCATTCCATCCCTCAAAGATGTGAAAGAAATAGTACATACGAGCCTCCATGACAGTGTCAGATATTATGGCCAGTCCTATTAGAGCAGCAAGCAGGTCCCTGGAGTAGCCGAGTGGTTGGTGTAGTGCTCTGTAGAGGAGAGGATCCAGGCCCATATCTCACTCTAACTGTTAAACTTGTGATGGAAAGTGTGAGCCCCAAAACCTACTGTACTCACATATAGGTGACACCTGCAAGCATAAGGACTATTGCAGTGGTGTGCAGTCAGGTACAGTAGGTTTTTGGTAGATTTTGGAGGGCTCACCATACAATATAAGGGGGTAACAGTGAGAAGTGTGTGTGGGATCTTTTATGTGAAGTCCACTGCAGTGTCCCCTAAGGTGTTTCACTGCTCTGTTGGGATATCTGTGTGGGCAGTCTACTACGAATGCTGCCCCCCCCCCCATTCATTCCAATGGTCAGTTTTTGTGCATTTTTCCCTTGGGCGTTTTTTGTTTTTCAGAAATGGTCACTAAAGAAAAAAATCACTGAGCATAAAACATCTGCAAAATGTCTAGGAAATGGCTATTTTTGAAACAAAAATATAGACATGTTTCAAAATGGCCATGTTTGCCACTTGATTTTTGGACTTTTCAGCAAAACGTCCAAAATTGTATTTAGACATCATATTGAAAATGCCCCTTCACATCATCTCTAGAAGACTGTATGATAAAGAATTCCTCAAAACTCAGTTTACTCACCATTGTATGTTTTTGGCACCATTAAGAAAATTAATTGCAGACTATATTATAGAATGCCATATTTATGTAGATGAAATAACTCAGTAACAAGACAGCCACACACATATACACATATATATTTAGTCATTGGGGTTGATACTGAGCTGACAGCGCTCAGCGTTTTGCTGACTGCTGTTGGCATTATGCCCAGAAATTCAATGGTTGGCCATGTTTGGTCTCCGGCATTGAATTTCCAAGTTTATAGAGCTGGCTAAATCATAGTCAGTTAAGGGGCCCCTTTTACAAAGGTGCGGTAGACTCTACTTGTGTGCAGCACGCACCAAAATTAGACTAACGCCAGGCTAGCGCACATCCTGGCTGTAATTTCAGATATGGCGCATGCCCATGCCACCGGGACAAATGATTTTTTTTCCTTTATTTATCATTTTAATATAAAATATACAAAGAATAACTCTTTGACAAGATACATCAGCCTTTAAAAACAAAAAAGAAAACATATTCTAACTTAATAGATAAATTTACAAACAAAGAATATATATTTGGCTGGTTATTATAGTCCACAAATAAAGAGATTCAAGATATAATAATAATACCAAAGGACATTGGTGCTAAAACACTTTAAGTTAAAGGAAAACAAGCAGTGGTTACCCATATATATATATATATATATATATATATATATATATATATATAGGACTCATTTATCTGAAATTAACCCTGCTGAAATTAACCCTGGTCTCCCTTCTTATCAAGAAATGACCTCAATTGATCTGGCTCAAAAAACACATGTTTCTTCTCTTTGAATATCAAGACACATTTACACGGAAAACGTAATTGGAAGACTGCTCCTATGTTCAAAGATTCCTGTTTCATAAGCAGGAATTTTTTTCCGTCTTTGTTGAGTCCATCGAGCAATGTCTGGAAATATAGAGACCTTGCGTCCTTTAAATTCAGGACACATGTTTTTAAAATAAAGTCTCAATAAAGATTCTTTATCTTGCAGAAAAACGAGGGACAAATTATTTTTTAAAATTTCCTGCAACACATGGCATTTCTGGTGTTAATCAGCAGTTGGAGCATGCTGACCAGTCACCGCATGTGTAGCACATGAGCCCTTACCACTAGATCAATGGGTGGTGTTAAGGGCACAGGCCATAAATAGGCATGTACTAGTTTCAATTTTACCACAGGCCCTTTTCCTGGTAATTGAAAAAAGCCCTTTTTCCCAGATGCAGTAAAAACTGGCCTGGTGCATGCCAAAAACACGCACCCACACTACCGCAGGCCACTTTTTGCTGCAGTTTAGTAAAGCAGCTATGGTGTACTGCATAAAGATAGGACTGACTTTTACACAGTCCTATTTATGTGGTTACTTTGGTCGGTTAACTGCTGAATATTAGTACTTAACCTGCGAAGTGCTGACTCCGCCCCCAGAACACCCTGAAAAATAGCCAGTTTTGAGATAATGCTGTGGTTCCCAAACCTGGTCCTGGAGGCACCTCAGCTAGTCAGATTTTCAGGATATGTACAATGAATATTCATGACAGAGATTTGCATGCAGTGGAGGCAGTGCATGCAAATCTCTCTCATGCATGCACTGCCTCCACTGCATGCAAATGAATTTTCATTGTACATATCCTGAAAACCTGACTAGCTGGGGTGCCTCCAGGACCAGGTTTGGGAACCGCTGTGTTAACGGGACATTTTCAGCGGCACTAACAACTTAAGTGCTTCTGAACATGAGTGCTTAGCCCCGATCGAGCAATTTAACCAGCCAGGAGCCATTTCTTGCCCGTTAAATCGCTTTGAATATCCCCACTATTTATTACTATGTCCCTACTACCTTATTTTAAATAAGAATTGATTTTATTATATGAATTTTATTATCATTTTTATCACAAATGTCGACACTGACAATTATAAATACATGGAATAATATAATGGTGCTGCATTATCATTGCGATTAGAATTTTTGAAGACTTAGGGGCCCTTTTACTAAGCTGCACTAGTAAATGGGTTTATCATGTCCTTATGCTGGGTTTTTCCATATGCTAAGCGTACAAAATAAGTACCTGAATATATATAAACCGCTTTGAATGTAGTTGCAAAAACCTCAGAAAGGTGGTATATCAAGTCCCATTCCCTTTTCCCTTTTCTAGTGCAGCTGTCAAATAGTTCTTTTTCTCTATTTAATGTATTCCCGGCCATGCAGGTGGTCATCTAAAAATAAAGTGACAGCACTTACCACCAGCTATTAACCCCACATTAACTAGGGTAATGTAAGCACACTAGCTCCTTAACTAATTCATGCCTACTGTCTGCCCATTCCCCGCCCATTCCACTGATCCTCCTAAAAACAGAGAAATATTTTTATTGCAGAATCACTGCACACAAGCAGGTAAATTACTGCAGGATGCCCTACACTAAGTGTTTTTAGGTGGAATAAGTACACATCAGTGCTTAGCGCACCTTAGTAAAAGGGCCTCTAAGAATGTTATAGTATAAAATTCAATTCATTTTGTCATCAATTATGTTTTGATGAATTTGAACTATCAATGGTTTTTTATTGTTATGTCTGTTTCTTATCAACCAATAAAATCAGTGAACCCACAGAACAGACACCATAAGTTAAGTTATTGTTTCAAGATTGTTATGACTTTATAAAAAATATGAAGAGTTATGCATATAAGAGAAAAATATAAAACATAATGAGGACTGGTGACAACTTTGGAGATAACCATTTGCCCCCAAATTCTATATATCGTGTCTTAATTTCCGCGTGGAAATTGAAGCGTATTCTACAATAATGTGCATAACTTAATTGGTTAATTAGCTAATCAGTGCTCTTAATTGGATGTTAACAAGCAATTAGCATTAATTGGCATTAAGAACTATGCACACAACTTGCTAAAATGTATTCTGTAACAGAGTGCATGTAAATCCCAAGTTGCATAGTTGAAGAGGGCACGGTTATAGGTGGGGTCATGGACATTTATGTGCATTATTATAGAATACACCTGCTCTGTGCCTAATTTAGGTGTTGAAATTTACATCAAGAAAAACATGACCTAAATGGATGCAACCAAATTTGTTCAAGTGGAGAGGTGCTCTGCAGATTCTATATGCTGCATGGAAATTTAAGCCTATTCCATAAAATGTAGGCATTCTTTAGAGAATACGCCTAGGCATATTTTTTTACCGCACAGATTTTTCAGGCACCATATATTGAAACTAGCCCTTGACGGGTAAAAAGAATTTGCTTCCATCAAGGCTCCCTGCTGAGGTCCAAAAAAAAGTAGTTGATTTTTTTTTTCCCTTGATAAGTGAATTTATAGAGGGGTTGGGCATTATTATACAAGTTTGATGTTTCTTCTTTATGACATAGCACCCCAATGTAGCCTGAAGATGAAACATGACAATATTGGGCTTTAATAAAGACCAGATCTGCATGTTGTTACCTTTATTTTCTGCCTGTACTGTTCTGCATTACCAAGCCTCTGCGTATTTTGCATTGCATGATAATGAGTCATTTACCATAAATATTTGGATCATTGATATATCCCATTAATATTGTATTGTTAAATTTGTTTGCCTTTCTAATTGTTCTTACCATTTCACTATCTCTTTGTTCATTCCAGTGCTTTTTTTGTAGAAAAAAAGGTGCCGGTACTCATTGTGGGCGGGGTCACCACACATGGCACCGCCCCTATTATAGCCACACCCACATTAGTCACACCCCTTATACCAGCCATGGCGCATATAAACAGACATCATTGAAAATATAAAACTAGTATAGGAGAAAAAATAATGTGATTTCTTTTCATTATAAATAATTTCTGTAAGCTGTTACAGCTCCAGTATACCCAGTGCAAAATAAGACAAATTCCAAACACTAAAATGAAAATAAAATGATTTTTTCTACCTTTGTTGTCTGGTGACTTTGTTTTTCTATCCATATTAGTCCCAGTCTCTGATTCTGCTCCTATCTGTTCTCTTAACTCCATTTCCAGGGCTTCCTTTCCATTTATTTCTTTACTTTCTTCCTTTCTTCTTCTTTTGTTGCCCTGCATCCATAAGTAAAAGCTGGGTCCTCCTCCATGGAATTGACTGGAGGAGGTATAACATGGATCCAGCTTTTGCCTATTTTCTCCATCCATGTGCAGTTTTTCTCCTCTTCCCTTTCCCTCAGCTCCATCCATGTGCATCTTCTTTTTTCTTTCCTCCCCTCCATTCATGTCCAGCACTTCTCCTCTCTCCTCCCCTCTATCCATGTCCAGCATTTCTCATCTCTCTTCCCTCCTCTGTATCCATATAAAGCAATAATTCTCTCTCCCCTCTCCTCCATCCAAGTCAGCATTTCTCCTCTCTCCTAGCCAACTCCTCCATCCATCCATGTCCAGCAATTCTCCTCTATCTCCTGCTCTCCTCTCCATCCATTTCTAGCATTTCTCCTCTCTCCCCTCTCATCCATGTCCAGCAATTCTCTCTTCCCTGTCCTCCCCTCCCCATCCAGCGATTCTCCTCTCTCCCCTCCATGTCCAGCAATTCTCTCTTCCCTGCCCTCCCATCCCATGTCCAGCAATTCTCTCTCCCCTGCCCTTCCCTCCCATCCCATGTCCAGCAATTCTCTCTCCCTCGCCCTTCCCTCCCATCCCATGTCCAGCAATTCTCTCTCCCTCGCCCTTCCCTCCCATCCCATGTCCAGCAATTCTCGCTCCCTTGCCCTTCCCTCCCATTATTTCCAGCGATTCTCTGCCTCTCCCCTGCCCTCCCATCGACGTGCGATTTTTCCGTCCCTCCCCTGCCCTCACCTCTCCCATATCCAGCGATTCTTCGTCCTCCTTCACTGCCTGCCAGCCAGCGTCGGACGCAGAAGCGAACGGTGCAGGCAGCGATTGGCTGTCAGCGTCGTAGCTTCCCTCTGCAAGTCCCGCCTACAACTTCCTGTTTACGCATAGGCGGGACTTGCAGAGGGAAGCTACGACGCTGCTGATTCTAGGACATTCTTAGCATGTCTCAAATTTCCTTCTAAACTCTGTATTGTAGGCTATTCTGTTAAGGCCCATGTATGAGCTCCCTGAAAAGAGGAAATCAGTTTATGTTCAGGAGAGGAGCAGAGTTGGAGTCTGCCTGGACAGTTGTTTATTATCCTTGAGCTCAGGGGGTTAGGTAGATAAGGTTTTCTTGGCTACAAAGTGCAATTCAGATCAAGCTGGTTCTTTGGTTTCACTTTATTTTTATTAGGGAAAATTGTTTGTGTGAGGAAAAAAATATTAACTGTTCTTAGTAATATTTTTTCTAACATATATTCTTCTAAGAGAAATATTGCCAGACATGCTTTCTTTCCTGTATATATCTTGCCAATAAACCATATTATATTTTCATAGGGATATGTGCTATAACTAATTCCCCTAGGTATTCACACTAATTGCGCCTACATAACCAGATCCAGAAGTTCTTGCACAAATGGCATATGTTTGTAAGATGCTTGGTAGACCACAAGAAGCCAAACAGACAATTGGGGATAGCGACTTTATTCAATTTGTTTGTCTCTCAGATCAAGACTACAATCAGTGCCATAGCTAGGGCGGCTGACACCCGGGGCGGGTCGCTGCTGCGCACCCCCCCGTTTTGCAGCATGGCGCACCCCCCCCCCCCCCCCGGAGCGCTTACCACTAACATAGAAAACAGGGCAGGCATGCAGGAGGGCCATACCGCCCAGAGTGCACGTCGCTGGGAGGTGCGTCGGCTCCGCTGGTTCCCTGCT
Organism: Microcaecilia unicolor; assembly: GCF_901765095.1. Lineage (NCBI taxonomy): Eukaryota > Metazoa > Chordata > Amphibia > Gymnophiona > Siphonopidae > Microcaecilia > Microcaecilia unicolor. The sequence goes on along the minus strand of NC_044031.1, from coordinate 329,511,372 downwards.
CTCTCTGCCCCGGAACAGGAAGTAATCTGTTCCGGGACAGAGAGAGCAGGGAACCAGCAGAGCCGACACCCCCCCCCCCCCCCAGCGGCGTGCACCCAGGGCGGACCGCCCCACTGCCCCCCCCCTTCCTACGCCACTGACTACAATCCCTTCACCCAACTTCCCCAGTCTTGGTTAATCCTGGAAGTTGAATCATGTTTAAGAAAACAGCAAGGCAGACGATCCGCAAACTCCAAGGTGGAAAACAACGAAGCAGATTAGTAGGAGATAAAAATAATCTTTATGGAGTAAATAACCTTTTTTCCAAAAATAGCCCGACACAGGCCGTGCTTCGCCCAACAGGGCTGCATCAGGGGCTATAGAAAACAAATAAATTGAATAAATATATAAATGAGTACAAGTATAATGGTGACATAAATGGTAAAACAGATCAAAATAAAAATACATCAAAACTCGGCTGATACCATAATAACACCATGACTTAAGATAATGTAGAAATAGACTTCATTTTAAAACTATCATTGAATTGCGACAGATAGAACACCCACATTAAAAATTATTATTGAATTGTGACTGATAGAACACCTACATAAAAATATCTATATAAAAAATAATAATAAATAAAAAATATATTTACAAAATCTATATAACCAATACATATAAAATGTATAATTGATAAGATATCAGGTATGTTAGGAGGTTGGACATTGTTAGGGAGTGGGAGAGAGATAAGAATTCTGGGGGAGGGATAAAAAAACTATCTCCTTACATTTGTCCCAGCTGATATTCAGGTGGGGCCCACATAATTAAGTATCCCAGATGAATACCAGTCAGAACCTGCATAAGTTTAGGTGGCCAAAATATGTCCAGTCAGTCCCAGATATTTAATTCAGTGCCCATGGCTATCAGCATTTTAAAAAGCCCTGACTGCCACTGGCTGAATATTGATGGGAACATTTAGTCCCATAGGGCCTTATTCTATAAAGGTTATGCTCCTAAATTTAGGAGTCTAATTTATGATCCTACATATATATGTAAATCTATGAGTGTAATAGGCCCTAAATTAACAGCATACATTTAGGAGCATAAATTATGGTCGTAATTTAAGAGCATAAATTTAAGAGTGTAAATTTAGCAAAATAACCTTTGTAGAATAAGGCCCATTATGCCTTTTTAATTGATTTTTCCAGGAGTTCTAGCATTAAGGTGATCACGATTGTTGAGTTTATCAAAAATCTTAGAGGAGTGCTTAAGGGCCTTGAAGTTAATTGAGGGAAATGTAAGCATAAATGTTTACCTATGGAACCTACCATTGGTCCTGAGGAAATGAAAGGCTGCTTGCAATATGGAGGGAAGGTTGTGGTTGTCTTCTTTCAACAAAAAAAAGTGAAATAAAAGAATAGATAGGAACGAAAATTAAACTGAGGCCTAGAACCTCAATATAAGGTGAAAAGAAATATGTCAAAACTAGAATCACAATTGTGTTGCTTTAATGTTTATATTTCTAAGACGTGTTTCATGTCGCTATTACTAGATTTAATTTGCCTATTTCAGTTCTCTAACTCAAACCTCATGTGAAGCCCACACATTTTAATGTAGGATTTTCCACAGGCTTTTCCAATCTGGCATAGGTTGTCACAAGGAGTAGCTTGTTTTAAATGTTTTAGGCCTAGGGATGGGATGTGATGGAGACAGTGGCATTCCTTGCCTGGATGGCACCTGGGGCGGAGGGCCGATGCGCCCCCCCAAGGTTCAGCGCGCCCCCCCCTAAATTACACCTCCCCCCTCCGGCGAAATGACCCCCCCCCGTGTAGACGCCGCTGGGGGGGGGGGGGGTGCCGTGGTGCACGCCTGCTCCGAATTCGCTAAACTTCTTTGCTCGTTCGCTACAGCTCCCTCTACCCCGGAACAGGAAGTAACCTGTTCCGGGGCAGAGGGAGCTGCAGCAAATGAGCAAAGAAGTTTAGCAAATTTGGAGCAGGCGTGCACCGCAGCACCCCCCAGCAGTGTGCACTCAGGGCGGACAGCCCCCCCCCCCCCCCTTGGTACGCCACTGGATGGAGACATATGTAAGGGAAATAGGCAGAGGTCTAGTGGCTAGATTCACATAGGGTGATCTTTTCTGGTTATGAGTCAAGTTAGTAGTAATTATAAATTTATGCAGGACCCCATTCATAATCAAATGGTGAGATCAGGTCTTTCACATACTTGCCTTTCACATACTAGAACAGTTTCCCTCTGGACTTGCATGTGCTACCATCTAAATGATGGTTTTATGAGGGCACCTTTAGAGGGTTGTAAGAAAGCCAGAGTCATGGGTCCCCAGGCCACAGGTGAGCACTTAGGTTGTTTGAGGCTGAGGAAAACAGTGGATCTGTTTGTTTACTGTGGCGTTGGGGAGTCAGTTGGTGATGATGTTCAGAGGATTGTTATAACATATGAGTGCATGAACACATAAATGTTGTGGAACAGTAACTGGCATATTGAAGACCAATGGTACAATGTGCAAAGATAGCCATCCCATGACATTGCAAGAAATGGAAATGCTAATCTGAGATGGCTCAGAGGCATTTTACCACAACAGATTATTAGTGATCAAGATCACAGTCCCACATAGTTTGCCATAACTTGTTCTTTTTTATGTATGGATGATGTGATGTTGCACTGTTGTAACAAACTCTATAGTGAGTCTCATTTCACCATATATTCATTCAACTTAAATCTTGTATTCCACTACCAGAAAGGGACTCCAAACTCTTAATCCAATTTTTTTTATATATAGCTGGTCTTAAATAAAAGAAAGATATAAACTTATAGCAATAAAATAAGGATTCTGTCATTACAGTTTTGAGTCCTAGTGCCTTCTTTCTATTCCAGAAAACCACACAGGCATTCAGTAGGAAGGGGGAATCTGCTCCTCCCAGCATGCATAAGGCAGCCAAGCAAACCAGAAGGGTCCCATAAGGTACTGAGAATAGAACTCAGGCACTCAGAAAGGGCTCATCACACAAGGGCTACAACTCCAGATAGCTCATTATACACAGCTTAGTACTCAATTATACATATAGACAATGCAATATGTTATACACAGACAGCAAAATGTGCTCCCATGTAAATGGAGGCAAATACTACTATTATACATATCAATCATTAAACATTTTAGGCATGCAAATCTATTTATAACTGGATTTTTGTCATTCAAATCTGAAATTGTCATCCAGACAACTTCTTCATTGTTGTTTCGCAGGAGCTGAAACAAGAAACAGACAATCAGGGCTTTCTTTGAGGGGGTACTTGGGGGTACTGAGTACTGGCACCTTTTTCATTGTCTGCTAAAATTGACCCATGGCCCAAGTTTTAATGAAAGAGCTCAGGCCCTACACACCAGTTCTGCCATGTCATAGATTCTGTGACTGGTTGCAGGGGGCCTGGCTATTGTGGGGTGGGTCCCTCAGTGATCACCCCACTCCTGAAGGGTGACCTGGCATTTGACTACCAGCACCTTTTTCGCTAGAAAAACTGCACTGAGTCTCTGGAGTGGACAATGGTCCACAGAGTTCATGTATCTTCATGAGGTATATAGATCACTAATTCAGTGATGACGCTGATAAACATTCTGTTGTCTTCTGCAGGAGTCTGGTGTATAAATTACCAGGTTGTGCCAACCTGTCATTGATGATCTCCAAGTCCAGATCTCTGCTGGAACCTTGGCAATAGGTGTTTGGTCCTCCATCAGCTGATTGAGTGAACAAAAACACAATCAGGCTCATTTTTGAAAGAGATGGACGTCCAAAAAGTGACATAAATCGGCACTTGGATATCCATGTCACAGAAACGTCCAAATCGGTATAATCGAAACCGCATTTTGTACGTCTTTCTCAGAAATCCATCGGAAGGATGTCCAAATTTCAAGGGGGTGTATCGAAGGTGTGTTCAAGGCGGGACTTGGGTGTTCCTAAGACTTGGACGTCTTTGAGCCATAATGAAACAAAGCAAAAACGTCCAGCACTAAAACGGACATTTGGAGCTGGATCTGTTTTTTCTTACGAATAAGGCACAGAAAGGTGCCCCAAATGACTAGATGACCAATGGAGGGAATCAGGGATGACCTTCCATTACTCCCCCAGTGGTCACTATCCCCCTTCCACCCCCAAAAAGTGTGTTGAAGAACATTACTTGCCAGCCTCTATGCCTGCCTCAGATGTCATTTTCAGGTCCCTGACAGCAGTATGCAGGTCCCTGGAGTAGTTTAATGCACTTCAGATAGGTGGACCCAGGCCCATCCCCCCATTACCTGTTACACTTGTGCAGGAAACTGTGAGCCCTCCAAAAAGCCACTGAACTCACATATAGGTTCTCCCTTCACCCGTAAGGGCTATGGTAGTAGTGTACAGTTGGGGGTAGTGGGTTTTAGGGGTTTTTTTTTGGGGGGGGGGCTCAGCACCCAAGGTAAGGGAGCTGTGTACCTGGGAGCATTTTATGAAGTTCAATGCAGTGCCCCCAAGGGTGCCCGATTGCTGTCCTGGCATGTCAGGGGGACCAGTCTACTAAAAATTCTGGCTCCTCCCACGTCCAAATGGTTTGACTATGGATGTTTTAGACTTGGATGTCTTTGTTTCAAAAATGGCCGAAAATCAAAGACGTCCAAATCGCAAAATGCCCAAATCCAAGGACGTCCATGGTATTTTCGAACATAAAAGATGGATGTCCCCACCTTGGAATTTGGACGTCTTTGTAAAACGTCCAAATTCTGACTTAGACGTTTTTTGTTTTTTTTTAAATGCCCCTCAATGTGGATGAGGTGTACTATTGCTCTTCTATGTGTTACCCAGCTTGAGAAGCAACAGAAGTGATGAACTCCCAAGCTGCTTTCAGCAACAACCCTTTTCGAAAGAGCAGCCATTTCTGGACAGACGTCTGAGTCAGAGTCAGAACTCATTAGCCCAAGAGAATTTTCTGCAGCTGAGGACATGTGGTTAGGTTTTAAAAGGGAATCTGGTCCTGTCAACCATGTCGTCTTCTATCAAATGTGATGCTGGTACAGTTCTTGTAGCAGAATCTGCTAGATGTTGGCCAGTTGTCACATAATGCCAGTGTTCTGGTCATGTTGACTTTTATATATATACTCAACTATGTTGCTGACATATACATAGAATCTCCTGGTTTGATTATAGATGTAGCCCAGGACTACTTTACTGTTTGGTATTTAAAAAATGACTGCCTACTTGAACATCCATTAATTAGAATTTTAGAGGCAGGAAAATTTGCTAGGGACTCTGAGTAGGTGGGAAGCAGAAATAAGAGGGAGCAGCAAGCCCTTAAGAGACTTGTTAAACCAACATAGCAAACCTTCAGAAATGTTCCAAGTTTTACCAGATTGTTCATGTTCACAGACTTGTGAAGGAGTGTAGGAGTAATCTAATGGTTAGTACAGTAGGCTGAGAACCTGGGGAACTGGGTTCAATTCCCCTTGTTAGTCTTTGTGACCCTGGGCAAGTCACTGAGGGCATCTTTTACTAAGGTGCACTTACGTTTTTAGCGTGCACTAAAATTGTGGGCATGATAAACCTTAGAGACGCCCATAGGAATGTATTGGCATCTTTAACTTTTAGGCGCCTACAATTTTAGCGCGCCTTAGTAAAAGACCTCCCCAATCCTCCATTGGCCCAGGTACAAAACTTGGGAGTTCTTTTCCTAAAGTGTGCTAATGGAATGGATTTAGTGCATGCTAAATGCCATGCAGGCCATTATATCCCTAGGGGCTGCATGGCATTTAGCTTACACTAGTCATTAGCACATGCTAAATCCATTAGTGCACCTTAGTAAAAGGACGTTTTAGATTGGGAGCCCACTAAGGACAGAGAAGGTACCTTCGTTTAATAAATGTAAAGTGCTTTGGTTTACAGATATATCAAATCCATGACCCCATTACCCCTTTGTTAAAGAACTTCCTATATCTATTGCTACATTTAGGTATTGCTTAATAGGACAATTCTAAATATTTGAGTAGGTATTTTCAAAACTATACTGGGGGGGGGGGGTCTTTTACAAAGGTGAGCTGGCGTTTTTAGTGCGCATTTAAAATCGGCACGTACTAAACGCTAAAGACACCAATGTATTCCTATGGGCATCTTTAGCATTTAGCACGCGCCTACTTATAATGCACACGTAGGCAAGCGTGCCTACGTAAAAGACCCCCCGGATTTACTAAAGATTTGTTATTACAGATTCAAATTTATTGAGATTATAATTTATAGATGCTGCTCTTGCTACCTTCTGTTTACATGTCAGACATTTGTAGGGTCATGGCAGTGGTGTGCTGGTAAATGTTTAACAACAGGCTCTCTCCCCGGTCCACCTCTGCGCCTCCCCCGTCCACCTCTGCACCCCCCATCCACCTTTGTGCACACCGTCCACCTCTACGCCCCCCCCCCCCCCCCCCCAAATTGCAGAGCTGGCTATAGCTGTGGAGAGATCCTGGGGGGAGGGGGCAATGCATTACTCTCTCCAGGAAAAAAAATTAAATGATCCCAGGTTCCAATCTAATTCATGTTTAATGTGGGATAAAATGCCATAAATAAGTAAATAAATATAAACTTTTAATGTTGAGCACCTGATTCTCAAAGTGGACATATTCCAAACACTATAATGAAAATAAAATGATTTTTTCTACCTTTGTTGTCTGGTTTGTCTTTCTGATCATGCTGGCCCAGTATCTGATTCTGCTGCTATCTGTCCTCTTAACTCCGTTTCCCGGGATTCCTTTCCATTTATTTCTTTACTTTCCGCCTTTCTTCTTCATTTCTTGCCCTACATCCGTAAGTAAAAGCTGGGTCCTACTCCGCAGACTTGACTGTCCAGTGGATCCAGCTTCCGCCTATTTTCTTCATCCATGTGCAGTTTTTCTCCTCTCTTCCTTTTCCCTCATCTCATCTCCTTCCTCACTCTTCCCTCCCCTCCATCCATGTCCAGCATTTTCTCTCTCCCTTCCCTCTCCTCCATCCATGTCCAGCAACCCTCCTCTCCCCCCTGCCCTCCCCTCCATCCACCCATGTCCAGCAACTCTCTTCTCCCCTCCCCTCCATCTACCCATGTCCAGCAATTCTGTTCTCTCCCCTGCTCCCTCTATCCATCCATACCTAGCGATTCTTTTCTCTCCCCTTCCCCCCTCTATCCATCCATACCCCGTGATTCTCTTCTGTCCCCTGCCCCCTTCCAGCCGTCCATACCCAGCGATTCTCTTCTCTTCCCTGCCCCCCTCCAGCCATCCATACCTAGCGATTCTCTTCTCTCCCCTGCCCCCCCTTTAGCCATCCATACCCAGCGATTCTCTTTTCTCCCTTGCCCCCTCCAGCCATCCAGACCCAGTGATTCTCTTCTCTCCCCTGGCCACCCTCCAGCCATCCAGACCCAGTGATTCTCTTCTCTCCCCTGCCCCCCCTCCAGCCATCCAGACCCAGTGATTCTTTTCTCTCTACTGCCCCCTCCAGCCATCCAGTTCCAGCGATTCTCTTCTCACCCCTGCCCCCCTCCAGCCATCCAGACCCAGCGATTCTCTTCTCTCCCCTGCCCCCTGCCCCCCTGCCCCCTCTCCAGCCATCCATACCCAGCGATTCTCTTCTCTCCCCTGACCCCCTCCAGCCATCCATACCCAGCGATTATCTTCTCTCCCCTGACCCCCTCCAGCCATCCATACCCAGTGATTCTCTTCTCTCCCCTGACCCCCTCCAGCCATCCATACCCAGCGATTATCTTCTCTCCCCTGATTACCTCCGTCGAAGCGGCCATGTTATTGAAAGCCCTGCCCGTCTCTAGCCTTCCCTTCGAGTTTGTTTCCTTAGAGTCCCGCCCTCGCGGAAGGAGGAAATGACGTCAAAAGGCGGGACTCTGAGGGAACGAACTCACGAAGGGAAGGCTAGAAATGGGCAGGGCTTTCAATGATGTGGCCACTTCGAAGGAGGTAATAAAACGATTTAAACCCCCCCCCCCCCCCCCCAGGGCGGCGCAGGCAAATGAGGGCAGTGATGGGAGGTGAGGTAAACGGGGTAAGCATGGCTTGTGGCACCCTCCTGCCATGCTTACCTCGTTTACCGGAGCCGGCTTGACGTGCTAAACAACCGGCTCGCAAGATCTTTAAAAAATTAACAACCGGCTTTCGTGAGCCGGTGCGAGCCGTATCCAGCACACCACTGGGTCATGGTCATACAATTTGCCCAGGCTTTTTTTTTCCTTTACTTTGAATTCCTGTAAACAGTGTTTCTGATTCAGGAAAGTCAAACTCTCTGGCACGATGCCTTAGTTCCAAATAACCATATGACTTTATAAGCAGTCATATAGTATTTCTCAGAGGGAAATGCTTAAATGCTACAATTGCCTATGTTCCCACCAAACTTTAATGACATTTTTGAGGTCAAGGACCCTCATGGCAATTGATCCAGCTGTCGAGGGCTCTATTAGTTGTTGAAAATGGCATTTAAGTAAAAAGTTTTCATTTTTCTAGACCAGTTCTGTTCAAGCTCCCAGCAGGCTTTCCCTATTACATGTTGACTGCTGAATCTAAGAAGTAATTGACTTGGAGAAGACATTCCATTTTGTGATGCTCATTAGAAAAGCCTATGTACAAAAGAAACTAACAACACATAAAATCTACCCAGTTTTCTTCTAATTGTGTGTTTTTAAATGTAACCAAAAAGAAAAAAAAAGTGGGCAGAAGCATCCACACTTTAGCTAACTAAACTGACAAGTTTTCAGTTTGAGGAAACCATTTATACAATGTAGTGGACCTTTTGGACGCCAGTCTCTCTTAGCAGTATCCAAGGGCTACAATTGTGAAATGGGGAACCATACCCATTACCTTCTGTGAGTTTTGAGGGTTGAGAAGGGGTAGATTTGGTTTGAGGCTCTGCTTTTGTGGGCACTTTGGAGGTAATTCTATAAAAAGTAGATGCCATATGCATTCCAAACTTTGACATATAGGTGCCAATATGATGAGAAAGGCTTGAAATGTCATTTGATAAGGGAGCAAAATAAAAGTGCATTTATGGATGGTATGATTTATAGATGTCTAAAAATATGTGTCATCAAAAGGGATATGTCTGGAGTGGAGAATACATTTTCTTATCCCTTGTCTATGTAAAATTAGCATTTATGAGCATGTGTACATTTATCTGCAGAAGTGCCAGCACACATATTGAAATTTTTTAGGGTACATTTATCCCTCCCAATATAGTGGTCCACCCACCAATACCTAGGAAGAAATAAATCACCCAAAGCTGCATCAGTTTGCTCCTTATTAGATACCTTATTTCTTATCAAGTATTTGTACAATTAGCAGATCAGTGATATCTCACTGAGAATACAGAACATTGCTACACAAAATTACTTCTATATCCGAGACTCAAAAGAATATAAATACAACATTTACAATCAATTGTTTATGGGAATACAGTACCACAGCTACACATAGGTGATCTCTGTGTCTGAGTCTCTAATGCTTTATTTTAGGGTCTTCTTCACCCTCACCCCAAATTACCAGCTAAAGCCAATTATGAGAAGCAATAGGATTAATTGCCAATTCAGACACAATTGATTGGTTTCTCATGAGAGTGCAGCCCTGCTTGCACAAGGGTGCTGGCTGTGACTGTCTCATTCCAAAGAAATAGGAAGTACAATCACTTTTATACGCTCATTAACATAACAGGTCATTCTGACAATAATCCCATTTATTGGATATAGCTAATGTAATGGTTAGCACTGATTGGCTATGGTAATGATTTGATTAGTATTTACTGGAAAAGCTAAACAATAGACCAGCTCTTACTGGAAGACTAACCTGCTTATTTTCGAAGGAGAAGGGCGGCCATCTTCCGACACAAATCGGGAGATGGACGGCCTTCTCCCAAGGCTGGCCAAATCGGTATAATCGAAAGACGATTTTGGCCAGCTTCAAATGCTTTCCGTTGCAGGGCTGGCCGAAGTTCAAGGGGGCATGTTGGCAGTGTACCAAAGGCGTGATGGGGGCGTGGTTAAAAGATGGCCGTCCTCGGCCGATAATGGAAAAAAGAAGGCCGGCCCTGATGAGCATTTGGCCGACTTTACTTGGTCCATTTTTGTTCATGACCAAGCCTTGAAAAGGTGCCTGAACTGACCAGATGACCACCGGAGGGAATCGGGAATCACCTCCCCTTATTCCCCCAGTGGTCACCAACCCCCTCCCACCATAAAAAAAACATAAAAACATTTTTTTGGCAGCCTCTATGTCAGCCTCAAATGTCATACCTAGCTCCATCACAGCACTAGACAGGCCCCTGGAGCAGTTTTTAGTGGGTACTGCAGTGCACTTCAGGCAGGTGGACCCAGGCCTATCCCCCCCTATCTGTTACACTTGTGGTGGTAAATGGGAGCCCTCAAAAACCCACCCAAATCCCACTGTACCCATATCTAGGTGCCCCCCATTACCCTTTAAGGGCTATGGTAGTGGTGTAGAGTTGTAGGGAGTGGGTTTTGGGGGGCTCAGCACACAAGGTAAGGGAGCTATGCACCTGGGAGCAATTTCTGAAGTCCACTGCAGTGCCCCTTAGGGTGCCCGGTTAGTGTCCTGGCATGTGAGGGGGACCAGTGCACTACAAATGCTGGATCATCCCACGACCAAATGACTTGCATTTGACCGGTTTAAAGATGGCCACCATTAGTTTCCATTACCGGCGAAAACCAATGTCGGTCATCTCTAAGGGCGGCCCAAATGTTGAGATTTGGCCAGGCCCGACAGTATTATCGAAATGAAAGATGGCCTCCCATCTTGTTTCGATAATAAGTTTGGGTACGCTGCTTTACGGGGCTATCATTACAGATGGGCGCCCCCATTCGATTATGCCCCTCTAAGTCATCTTCCTGAGGAGTTATCTTCTTCTATTTTTCACTAAAACATCTGTGACCACCATGTTGCTAAACAATGTTACTCTGTTTTTCCACCTACGCCCGTTCCTCTTTCTGCTGCATGAATGTCACAACAGATCATGAGTTCTGCAGTCACACTTGAAGTTCAGGTTAGAGTCATGGGCCTGTAAGATTTTTTTCTCATTTTAGATCCTGAATCAAAGTCAGCTGTAATGATAATAGACAATGTGTAGCATATGATTGCTAGGGGTCATTCATATGAGTAGAACATGGATGGGACATAGGTGGGGTTCCCACTTACACATGTAACTTACATAATACTGTAAGTTTTGCATATTCCTGCTGCATTTATACAACTGCAGTTATGCCAGATCTATGGCTAGTATAACTGTGGGTACATAAATGTTAAGTGTGCTGATGGCACATTATGCTAGCATTCTATAATAGCAACTGTACCCATATCTAGGTGCCCCCCTTCACCTGTAAGGGCTATGGTAGTGGTGTACAGTTGTGGGTAATGGGTTTTGGGGGGGGGTTGGGGGGCTCAGCACACAAGGTAAGGGAGCTATGCACCTGGGAGTAATTTCTGAAGTCCACTGCAGTGCCCTCTAAGGTGCCTGGTTGGTGTCCTGGCATCTCAGGGGAACCAGTGCACTATGAATGCTGGCTCCTCCCATGACCAAAGGGCTTACATTTGGTCATTTCTAAGATGGGCGTCCTTGGTTTCCATTATCTCCGAAAATTAGAAACGACCAAGTCTAGGGATGGCCATCTCTAAGGACAACCTAAATTTCAAGATTTTGACATCACCGACTGTATTATCGAAATGAAAGATGGATATCCATCTTGCTTTGATAATATGGGTTTCCCCGCCCCTTCGCTGGGATGTTTTGTGAGGACGTCCTCAGCAAAACTTGGGCGTCCCTTTCAATTATGCCCCTCCACGTCATACTAGCGGCTGCTGTGCACTAATGCAGACACAGCCCATTCACTTTGAATATATATATATATATACAGTGGGGGAAATAAGTATTTGATCCCTTGCTGATTTTGTAAGTTTGCCTACTGACAAAGACATGAGCAGCCCATAATTGAAGGGTAGGTTATTGGTAACAGTGAGAGATAGCACATCACAAATTAAATCCGGAAAATCACATTGTGGAAAGTATATGAATTTATTTGCATTCTGCAGAGGGAAATAAGTATTTGATCCCTCTGGCAAACAAGACCTAATACTTGGTGGCAAAACCCTTGTTGGCAAGCACAGCGGTCATACGTCTTCTGTAGTTGATGATGAGGTTTGCACACATGTCAGGAGGAATTTTGGTCCACTCCTCTTTGCAGATCATCTCTAAATCATTAAGAGTTCTGGGCTGTCGCTTGGCAACTCGCAGCTTCAGCTCCCTCCATAAGTTTTCAATGGGATTAAGGTCTGGTGACTGGCTAGGCCACTCCATGACCCTAATGTGCTTCTTCCTGAGCCACTCCTTTGTTGCCTTGGCTGTATGTTTTGGGTCATTGTCGTGCTGGAAGACCCAGCCACGACCCATTTTTAAGGCCCTGGCGGAGGGAAGGAGGTTGTCACTCAGAATTGTACGGTACATGGCCCCATCCATTCTCCCATTGATGCGGTGAAGTAGTCCTGTGCCCTTAGCAGAGAAACACCCCCAAAACATAACATTTCCGCCTCCATGCTTGACAGTGGGGACGGTGTTCTTTGGGTCATAGGCAGCATTTCTCTTCCTCCAAACACGGCGAGTTGAGTTCATGCCAAAGAGCTCAATTTTTGTCTCATCTGACCACAGCACCTTCTCCCAATCACTCTCGGCATCATCCAGGTGTTCACTGGCAAACTTCAGACGGGCCGTCACATGTGCCTTCCGGAGCAGGGGGACCTTGCGGGCACTGCAGGATTGCAATCCGTTATGTCGTAATGTGTTACCAATGGTTTTCGTGGTGACAGTGGTCCCAGCTGCCTTGAGATCATTGACAAGTTCCCCCCTTGTAGTTGTAGGCTGATTTCTAACCTTCCTCATGATCAAGGATACCCCACGAGGTGAGATTTTGCGTGGAGCCCCAGATCTTTGTCGATTGACAGTCATTTTGTACTTCTTCCATTTTCTTACTATGGCACCAACAGTTGTCTCCTTCTTGCCCAGCGTCTTACTGATGGTTTTGTAGCCCATTCCAGCCTTGTGCAGGTGTATGATCTTGTCCCTGACATCCTTAGACAGCTCCTTGCTCTTGGCCATTTTGTAGAGGTTAGAGTCTGACTGATTCACTGAGTCTGTGGACAGGTGTCTTTCATACAGGTGACCATTGCCGACAGCTGTCTGTCATGCAGGTAACGAGTTGATTTGGAGCATCTACCTGGTCTGTAGGGGCCAGATCTCTTACTGGTTGGTGGGGGATCAAATACTTATTTCCCTCTGCAGAATGCAAATAAATTCATATACTTTCCACAATGTGATTTTCCGGATTTAATTTGTGATGTGCTATCTCTCACTGTTACCAATAACCTACCCTTCAATTATGGGCTGCTCATGTCTTTGTCAGTGGGCAAACTTACAAAATCAGCAAGGGATCAAATACTTATTTCCCCCACTGTATATATATATACAGTGGTGGAAATAAGTATTTGATCCCTTGCTGATTTTGTAAGTTTGCCCACTGACAAAGACATGAGCAGCCCATAATTGAAGGGTAGGTTATTAGTAACAGTGAGAGATAGCACATCACAAATTAAATCCGGAAAATCACATTGTGGAAAGTATATGAATTTATTTGCATTCTGCAGAGGGAAATAAGTATTTAATCCCTCTGGCAAACAAGACCTAATACTTGGTGGCAAAACCCTTGTTGGCAAGCACAGCGGTCAGACGTCTTCTGTAGTTGATGATGAGGTTTGCACACATGTCAGGAGGAATTTTGGTCCACTCCTCTTTGCATAAGTTTTCAATGGGATTAAGGTCTGGTGACTGGCTAGGCCACTGTAACAAATACAGAAGACTCCATGACCCTAATGTGCTTCTTCCTGAGCCACTCCTTTGTTGCCTTGGCTGTATGTTTTGGGTCATTGTCGTGCTGGAAGACCCAGCCATGACCCATTTTTAAGGCCCTGGCGGAGGGAAGGAGGTTGTCACTCAGAATTGTACGGTACATGGCCCCATCCATTCTCCCATTGATGCGGTGAAGTAGTCCTGTGCCCTTAGCAGAGAAACACCCCCAAAACATAACATTTCCACCTCCATGCTTGACAGTGGGGACGGTGTTCTTTGGGTCATAGGCAGCATTTCTCTTCCTCCAAACACGGCGAGTTGAGTTCATGCCAAAGAGCTCAATTTTTGTCTCATCTGACCACAGCACCTTCTCCCAATCACTCTCGGCATCATCCAGGTGTTCACTGGCAAACTTCAGACGGGCCGTCACATGTGCCTTCCGGAGCAGGGGGACCTTGCGGGCACTGCAGGATTGCAATCCGTTATGTCGTAATGTGTTACCAATGGTTTTCGTGGTGACAGTGGTCCCAGCTGCCTTGAGATCATTGACAAGTTCCCCCCTTGTAGTTGTAGGCTGATTTCTAACCTTCCTCATGATCAAGGATACCCCACGAGGTGAGATTTTGCGTGGAGCCCCAGATCTTTGTCGATTGACAGTCATTTTGTACTTCTTCCATTTTCTTACTATGGCACCAACAGTTGTCTCCTTCTCGCCCAGCGTCTTACTGATGGTTTTGTAGCCCATTCCAGTCCCTGACATCCTTAGACAGCTCCTTGCTCTTGGCCATTTTGTAGAGGTTAGAGTCTGACTGATTCACTGAGTCTGTGGACAGGTGTCTTTCATACAGGTGACCATTGCCGACAGCTGTCTGTCATGCAGGTAACGAGTTGATTTGGAGCATCTACCTGGTCTGTAGGGGCCAGATCTCTTACTGGTTGGTGGGGGATCAAATACTTATTTCCCTCTGCAGAATGCAAATAAATTCATATACTTTCCACAATGTGATTTTCCGGATTTAATTTGTGATGTGCTATCTCTCACTGTTACCAATAACCTACCCTTCAATTATGGGCTGCTCATGTCTTTGTCAGTGGGCAAACTTACAAAATCAGCAAGGGATCAAATACTTATTTCCACCACTGTATAAAATAAACAGGAACAAAATATTTTCAATACTATGACATACAAGAAAAAAACTTGAGAATTTATAAATGTCTATAAATGTTATATATATAAAATATATATAAATGGCTCACAGTGCACTTAAATATATTCAAATAAAACTGTGAATCATGATAATAAGATAGGTCACACAACTATTATTAAAAAAGCTCAAAATGTCCCCATTGCGATATGTTTTGCTTATCATCCGTTTAGTAGATATTCTGTTTGTAAAGTTTCTATGTCCATTACCGTATTTCAATATCCTGTGCTAGAAGAGAGAGTATACATTATACATGTTTAAATTCTGAGACTGAAAATGTGGCATATCTAATTATGTGCCCCTAAGCTCTATGAGGGAGATTCTTTATATGGTGTCTGGAAAATCCAAATGGAAGTCATTTTTGCCTAAGCGTATTCTATAAGATTTAAGTGCAATATATAGAATGTGCTTAGTTGATATCCCAGCATCCCAAACTATGCGCATCCATTTACACCAACGGAAATGTGGCATAAATCCCTGCATGTAGATCTACGCAGACTGGGACATATTCTATAAGAATGCATATAAATTTGGGAACACCCACAAAATGCCCATTCCCCTCTCTATAACCATGCTCCTTTTTGAATGTGCACATTAGAATAGTTGCAGTGAGTTATAGCATATGCTTAGCAAGTTATACGCGTAAATTGCCATTATTGCCAATTAGTGCTTTTTATTGTTTCTTAAATGCTGTTAACAACACTGATTGGCTTGTTAAGCCAATTAAGTTACACGTATTGCTATGGAATACACTTAGATTTAGGCACGGAATGCTAGGCGCAATATATTGAATCTGGCAGTATGTGGGAAAGTCAAAAAGGAAATTTAAGTCTAGGTGGCCCTTTTACTAAGCCATGTAGGTGCCTCTGTGCGCCCAACTCGCATCAATTTAGAGCTACCACCTGGTTACTGCGTGGCCCAGATGGTAATTTCATTTTTTACACGCGTCCGCTAAGCTCGCAAGAAAATTATTTTTATTTTCTGGCGCACGGCGTAAACCGGGCAGTAATCATCATTCTACGTGCATAGATGATTACCACACGGTTAACACATGAGACCTTACCACCAGGGGCGTATCTGTGTGGGGCCACAGGGGCCTGGGCCCCCGCAGATTTTGCCCTGGACCCCCCTACCGCCGTCAACCCTCCCCACTGCCATTGTTTACCTTTGCTGGCGGGGGACCCCAACCCCCCGCCAGCCAAAGTCCGCTTGCCGCCTTTAAAGATATTTCTTCAGCTGGCGGGGGACCCCAACCCCCGCCAGCCGACCCGACGTCTTTAAAGTTCTTCTTCGGCCTCCGTGGCCGTGCTGTAGTTGATTGTTCAATCCAGTTCGGAGTCTGACGTCCCAGCACATTGTACGTGCAGGACAACGTCCTGGGACGTCAGACTCCGAACTGGATTGAACAGTCAACTATAGCACGGCCACGGAGGCCGAAGAAGAACTTTAAAGACGTCGGGTCGGCTGGCGGGGGTTGGGGTCCCCCGCCAGCTGAAGAAATATCTTTAAAGGCAGCAAGCGGACCTCGGCTGGCGGGGGGTTGGAGTCCCCCGCCAGCAAAGGTAAACAACGGCAGCGGGGGAGGGTTGACGGCGGGGGGGAGGGTGGAGAGTCGTTGGTGGGGAGGTTCTGGCAATGGCGGCGGGGGGGGGGTCTAAAATGTGCCCCCTCTCTCTGGCTCTGGCCCCCCTACCGCCAGAGTCCAGATACGCCCCTGCTTACCACTAAGCCAATAGGTGTCGGTAAGGTCTCAGACACAAAATGGGCACATGACAATTTTTATTTTGCAGCATGTCCATTTTGGGGAAAAATAAAGACAGCCTTTTTTTACAAGCACGCTGAAAAATGGACCTGCACATGCCCAAAACATGCATCTACACTGGCGCAGCTCATTTTTCAGCACACCTTAGTAAAAGGACCCCTAGGTTACTTGAACACAAGAGCTGTTTGAAAAGGTACATTATTACAACACCCTTGGTTCCACAATGTATGGAATATAATCACTCTTTTGAAGAGCTCAGATTTTGTGTTTTAAGGGTCATTAAAACTAACTAGCATAGAAAATCTGTGGAGCATATACTGTTAGAAGCTGAACAGAGAATGAGTTTTGAGTTAAATACAGTTATGCCAGCCGGGCTTAACTGTGAACTGGATCTCAGGGTATTTCTGTAAATATATATTGTAAGGTCTTTTTCTATTATATAGAAGAGTACACTGTCAATAGACATACGTTTGCTTTTTTTTTAGTACTGTTAGACCAGTGGACTTTTTGGGCCTCTTTTACTAAGCTGTGTAAGCGTCTATGCTCGCCCAACGTACGCCAAAATCAATTTACCGCTCGACCTCTATGTGGGTCTTGCAGTAATTTCATTTTTGGCGCACGTCTGCTACACGCGTCTGAAAAATAATTTTTATTTTCTGGCGTGCGTAGCAGACGTGCGCCAAGTGCCATCTGACACAGGTAGGTCATTACCGGCCAAATTCTTTACCACTAGGTCTATGGTTGGCGGTAAGGTCTGAGACCCAATATGGACATGCAGCAATTTTGATTTTGTCGCATGTCGATTTTCAGGGGGAAAAAAAGAGGCCCTTTTTACTGGTGCGCTGAAAAATAATTCTGCATGTGCCCAAAACCTGCACCTACACTACCGCAGGCCACTTTCTACCACTGCTTAGAAAAGGACCCCTTTGTTCTTTGTTCATAGCAGGGTGTCTCTGTGCATATATATTGTAAGGTTTTCTTCTATTATATAGAATGTTATCTTTTTTTCAGTACTGTTAGATCAGTGGACCTTTTGTTCTTTTGTTCACAGTGACGTTTTTTTTTGTTCACAGTTACACTCTTTGTTTGCACCATTCGTCTGTTTACTTCTCCGCTTCATATACACTATACTATAAGGTTTTAGCAGTATATACAGTGCAATCTGCTTAAGTGCAAGGGTCTGGGACCAAAGAAATGCATGCAGTTAACCAGAGCGTGCACTTAACCGTTGTGACCCAAAGAAGCTTGACATCTGATAAACATATGTACAGTACTGTTTATTATTATACGTACAGTATACAGTCTCCGTTAACTGACATTAGGCTTACTTGAAGTAATCAGTTATAGTCCTCTGTACAATCTTGGGTCTGTGAGTTCCATAGACTACGTCTACCAGATGGTTAAAAACTGTCATAGCACTGACATCCAGTGGCGTCCAGATAGGCCCGCACGGTGTTGAGACTCTCCAGTGCTCTTGCAAAAGTGACAGGAGGAGGTTGTTGAATTTCATCAGCATGTGCCTTGCTGCTCATTTCGTCATCTGTTCCATCATCAGCCATTGTTGCTTGCGTGTAGGCGCATATCTCGACTTCAGTGCTGTCTTCAGCTGTTTGTAGATCGTAATCAACAGCTACGTAGCGATGGAACTCCTCTTCAGTAACACCGGCTGGGATATCAATAACCTCTTCATCTGACGCGTTTGCAACAGCTGCATCTGTTTCATCCATCTCTACATCCTTAACAAAGCTTGCCTGTTTGTAGCAGTTCACAATGGTTGCCTGTGTAACATGATTCCAGGCTTCTTTCTGCATGTGTAGGGAATCCAACAGTGATAGATTACGAGTCAGTTCAACAGCACGTTTATCCTTGCCAGTCTGGTCATCCATAACGCTCATCAGACGACGTAGCACAAGAGCCTGATAATGTTGTTTGAAATTGGCTATTATGCCCTGATCCATAGGTTGGATCAGAGAGGTAGTGTTTGGTGGTAGGAAGACCACCTTGACGTTAGACAGCCTGACATCATCCCTGTGTGCAGCACAATTATCACAAAGCAGCAAAACCTGACGCTTTTGTGCCCGCATTCTAGTGTCTAACTTCTTTAGCCACTGCTTCCAAATTTCTCCAGTAATCCATGAATTTGCATTAGCCTCATATAACACAGGAAGTCACTTAATTTTCTTGAAGCAATGGGGCTGTTTGCTCTTTCCAATGACGAGGGGTTCCAACTTCTCACTCCCACCCATATTGCAGCAAAGGAGGATCGTCAGTCGGACCTTCGACGTTTTACCTCCAGTAGTTTCGGCATGTTTGAATGCAAGTGTTCCATCAGGAATCACTCGTCAGTAGAGACCGCTTTCATCAACATTGAAAATGTCACGAATTGCAAACTCATTCAAGATGGTAGGAAGAACTGAAACAACCCAATTTTCAGCACCAAAGTCATCAGCGTCTTGTTTCTCACCATGCTGTTTCTTGAATTTTATGCTGTTCCTCTCCTTCCATAAGCAGTGGACCACTGACAGGAAACTGTCTGCTCCTGACTCGAGAAAACCACCGAAGAAGAGCATATTCTACCTCCTCAGCTTTTCCCGCCCGTTTTCATTCCTGCTGTGGATTTGTATTGTTTTGCCAGTCTTCCAGAAGCTGGTCTTTCTGCTTCAAGACACGTGAAATTTGACTGGGATTGACACCATATTCTTTAGCATTAGATGTTTGACTTTGTTTGTTTTCTAATTTTTTAAGAACTTCTATTCGTTCATCCAGTGTTAAAGTCTTACAGTTCCGCCGCTGCGACGACGACCCCGGTGTATGCTCTAACAACATTCTTTTGCTTTTTCTGCCTGTGGCAGTTAAAGGGGCAGTAAATTTGAAATCTCGTTGGTTATCACGTGCCAATCGGCTTCCATATTCCATGCACGCACTTATGTGGAATTTTTCCTGCAGAGGAGCGGTCTTGAACCATGCATATAAGTGAATCTTGCACTTATCAGTGGTGCACTAAAACAAAGTTTGTCCCCATAGAAATTGATGGTGCCAAAAACAAGACCGAAGTACTGAATGCAGTCAAATAAAGCATGCTCTTATCCGATGTGCACTTTAATGGAGTGCACTGTATATATATTCATTTACCTATGGATGACATGTTTTCTTTTTTTTATTGCTACATTTTTTCATTCACATGGTATTACTTTGGTGAGCTCATGCTGTGCATTTTTTAATCATATTTTTTTGTTTTTATGTCCTTGGTACAGTGTTTTTCATTTATTTTATTTATGATTTTTTATATGCGCATTTAGGTGCTCTTTTATCATGTTGCGGTAAAAAGGGCCCTGCTGTAGTGGCAGCGCCCATTTTTGCCGCACGCTGAGGCCCTTCTTAATGCAGTAGGTAAAAAGGCTGCAAAAATGCATGGCCATGTGGCAAGATTGCTTTTACTGCATGGCCATGCAAGGGGAAGCACTTACCACCACCCACTGATGTGGCAGTAAGAGCTCCTGTGCTAACCCAGTGGTAACCAGGTAGCGTGCAGCGCTGCCCAATTACTGTTGGGTAACCGCTGTGCAAAATAATTGAGCCCTATTTTCCCCAGCGTGGGAAATGGTGCATTCTGCGGCTGGAACTATTGCCAGTACCCAAACTGGGCCAGTGGTAGCTCCAAATTGGTGTATGGTAAGCCCACATTGGGCTTACTGTCATAAAAGGACCTCTTAAAGCGCTTTCTGTATGACATTTTGCAAATAAGGACAATGTTTCATATTTTAATATTTTACATCTGGAATACTTGAGGACACTTTTTTAATAATAATGTTGCGACCCTATCAGTGTCACTCATGTGGGTAATTCTTAGGGTTGGTATATTTTTTGTTTGATTTCTATTCTGACAATTTGCTTGGTATCATGTCTTTAGCTCTTAAAAGTAGAGAGTTTTTTTAGGGGGTCTTTTTTTGTGGCATAGTGCTTTTAAAATTGAATCATTTTGATTTGCTGCATTGGATATTACATTTTTTAGCATGTTTTGTGACATTGCGACATCACCATTATTTTTCTTAATTTACTATTCATGACCCATTGAGGGTATTTAGAAATATCAGTGGATCGCTTTATTGCTGTCAGTATAATGAACGTGCATTGTTGTTATTTCAGTCCTGGTAAGTTCTTAGTATTAACTCTTATTCTGGCTGTTTGTATGTGCATTTAGGCCCCTGTTTAAAAAGCCGTGCTAGCAGCTGGTGGTGCGGTACTGCCGACACAGCCCATTCATTTTGAATGGACTGTGTTGGCAATGCCATGCAGCAGCTGCTAGTGTGGCTTTGTAAAGGGGGGGGGGGGTAGATTATTTTTATGACATTGTACTACATGGACAGCATACTTTAACATTTTAAATCTGTGTATATTTTTTCAAACGCAACTTGGAAGCACTTTTTCACATACCGTCAGCATCACTTATGTGGGTGGTATTTTTTTTAGAGCTGGCAGTTTCTTCAAATGTATTGTTACTTTGTATTATTAGATGGATAATGTTGTACTAGCATTATCTAGGGTTTTTGTCCTCTATTGTTGAATATTCATGATTTGCTGAGTTAGTGAATATACGTTCTCTTTGCATTTTTTAATGACATCGTGATGTAAGCATTTATTTCCACATTTCTAATATTCAATACTCATTGAGGGTATTTAAATATGTCTTTTGGATGGGCCTTCTTTATAAACCACATTGGTATGCCATCAGCCTCACAGTTTTTTTTTTTAGTGCTGGTAAGCTACTTTTTAAACTTCAGGGACATTTTAAGTTTTTCTAAATGCTTTTATATTCTGCTATTATAGCGTTATCTTATTATCATGATTCACAGTATTTATTGGGCATTTATTTTATGGATGCAATTTATTTTTGTCTTTTTATATGAAAGATGTTGCATTAATATTTTCTAGGGTTTTTTGTCCTCTATTATAAAGCGCACTGTCGTACCTCCTCCTCCCTGTGCAGACGTCCCGGGGGGGGGGGGGGGGGTTGAGGCTCAGGGGGCAGTATCCCATCTGCCTGGACCTGTCAAACAAGTGCAAGAGGGTTGTGCCTGAGAACATGTTCAGGCACAATCCTCCCGCACCTCTACACTATGACCAAAACTGATAGCGTGCTAAGTCAATGGGTGGCGGTAAGGTCTCAGGCTCAAAATGGACACACGCCAATTTTTATTTTGCCGCATGTCTATTTTCAGCCAGAACAAAAAGGCCTTTTTTGCAGGTTTGCTAAAAAATGAACCTGCACGCGTCCAATACACGTATCTACACCAGCGCAGGACACTTTTTGGCGCACCTTAGTAAAAGGACCCATAAAAAAGCTAACTGAAAGCTAGGAATAGGACTACCATGAAACTCGATTCTACGTATACATATTTAACAGCAGAGAAAGTCAAATAGAGATTCAAATACAATGTAAGCA
The DNA here is from genome assembly GCF_901765095.1 of Microcaecilia unicolor. Classification (NCBI taxonomy): domain Eukaryota; kingdom Metazoa; phylum Chordata; class Amphibia; order Gymnophiona; family Siphonopidae; genus Microcaecilia; species Microcaecilia unicolor. The sequence goes on along the minus strand of NC_044031.1, from coordinate 329,489,067 downwards.
TAATAGTGATCGAATGTCTAATACACACTCTTTAAAATACACCATGAATGAGGTAAAGGACGGATCTCTGGTGTCCCAAAAGTCACAACAGAGATAGACTCAGGGCATGATGATCAAACGCCCCATACTGTTAACAGCACATGAAAAATAGTGTTGTACAGTGCAGGGGCTATAACTCCCCTATGATCAAAAGTAATAGCATGCACATTTAAGCACGCTATCAGTTTTGATCATAGTGTAGAGGCGCACAACCCTCCTGCACTTGTTTGACAGGTCCAGGCTGGTGGGATACAATCCCCTGAGCCGATTACTGTCCTGTTAGCGCCTCATGCCAGAAATTTTCCAGTACGCGAAATGGGCACGGATAAAAAATAAAATTACCACCCAGTTCACACAGTAGCCGATCGGTAGTTCCAAATTGGCACGCATAAGGTGCACATAGGTGCCTACGTGGCTTTACTCTTTCATTATATTTATGTTTCTACTTGTTCATTTTTAAGCCGTGAATAGGATTGTACATTCGATGTTTAACTGTATCTGCTGCACACCGACTTGGGTAAATCTCTGTCTAAAGGTGGGGGGGGGGGGGGGGGGGGTCAATATTCCCCCCTGCAAAAAAAAAGAAAACAAAACAACACACACACCATGGTCAAAAGTGGCAGTCCAATCACTATGTCCCCCACTGGTGAATGCACTGTCAAATGTAGTACAATTATACAATGGCGCTACAATGCCACTTTTAGGGCACAACCTTCCTTATGCCGCAGGGAAGCCATCTGATTAAAATGGATCTGTATCCTCCCCCACCTCCTGTGGTACTTCTCCACATCAAATCCACTGGAGGCACCAAGGAAGAAGGAATTTCTGATCTGAAGAAGACAGGTTACCTTCGAAAGCACATCAAAAGATATATTGTTAGTCCAATAAAAAAAGGTATCGTCTTATTTTCTTTTCTATATTTTGTTTCATATCTTTTCTTCCTGAAACTTCTCTTCTCCTCTTATCTAGGATATTTAAATTCCTATTCATTGTATCTTCTTCACTCTACTCTCTTACAGTCAAGAAACTCACTATCTGGCCCCAAAAGACGCTTGAAAAAAACTGTGACTTCTCTTGTAGCTGAGGATGATGGAGCACACTTCATATTCATTTCCCCAGGAGACTATCTACCACGACTCATAAGACTCCAGCAACCTTTTCTACTTTTCTAAGTTGAAAAGAGGGATCAATACCACAACCCTTCAACATTTCCGTTGTCCAGAAGCTAGGATAGTACACAGGACTCAATACATGTGTTCTTCTTGGAAGCATGTCAGAAATTAGGCAAAGCAGAAAGGAGGTAAATGTTACCGCAAAACCCAAATCCCTTTGTAACTTTTGTGATATCACAAACTCCTCCTCTAGCAGCACAGTACCTAGGAAGTTAACTAGATAATCATTTGCTTATATTGAGATTTTACACCTGCCAGGATAAGTTGTACTCTATGTGCCATAGCAATAGATTAACGCCATCTGTCATTGAGTTTACAGTGAGGCCAATATATCATTCAATAAGGTATTTTGTGTCCAGAGTCAGAATAGTATTTACTAAATGAATGTGCATTTTTGAGTGAGCATTCTGTCGGCTAATGCATCAGAAATCAATTTAATACAGATTAGTTTAAAATTTAACACATTATTTTTTAATTAAACACATCTGTGAAACAAAGGAAAGTCTAAACATTGGGGAAAAAAGACCAAACTGAAAATGTGCCAAAATGTTTTCCCTGTGCACATCCCTAATTCATAGATATAGTACAAAAGTCAGTTCTGTATTCACCAGTAGTCATAAGACTGCTATGTACTTTTTGTTTTTATTTCAAAATTCAAATGTGCTAGTTGCATGTGTCACTGTTTTGATTTTCCATTCGACTGGGAAAACTACTCTACATGCTAATAGCAGGTTAACCTAGTGACTATACTTGTATATTATAATTGTAAGTTTTCAGCAGATGGTCAGGCATTCCATCATTTTCTGTGGATCATTTCATTATGTTGCATTAGCTATGATAGCAGATTTCCCAGTTGAAATGGAAGCATGAACTGGAACAAATCAGATATTTACTGCCTGCAGGTTGCATCCTGTTGTTTGTAGATCAGAAGCAAATCCGCACGATAGGAGACTGGCCCAGCACCAATTATGTCTTAGAAGCTGCTAGAACTATTGACTTAAATTTGGAAGGCTGTCAATCATATTAGACCCTGCAACTGTGCAACATTTGGTGAAATTTGGTACATAGTCTAAATTTCCATAAATAGCATATGTGGGAATATTAAAATAAAAGATGTTTGCTGACTTACAAGAGATATCATAAAATGTATTTCTTACAAACTGTTTCAACTGAGCATTTATCAAATGAAGATAGAGATTATACTGCATTGCACAATTACAAATGACTATGCCACGAATTCTATAAAAAGTGCTAAAAATTGGGTGCGTAAATTTGGGCATGCGCCAATTTACACACTCAGGAGTTCTTTTACTAAGGTGCACTAGCATTTTTAGTGTGCGCAAATATTTAGGACATGCTAAATGTTATTTCTAAGGTTAATGCTAACATTTAGCACATCCTAAATATTAGCATGCGCTAAAAATAATGGTGTGCCTTAAAGAGGCCCTCAATTTAATTGAATAATGAGCTAATTAGTGCCGATAATTGGCTTTTTAACAATCAATTATTGGCACTAATTAGAATTAATTAAAATGTATGCTTGTAAATTTAGACGCAGTATGTGTGCCTAAATTTTACACACAAGTCAAAAAAGGGGGTGCAGAAATGTGAGGGCCATGGGCAGATTAGGGAGTGTTTCTTTCAGTTATGTGCATAATTATAGAGTAAGGTAAATTCCACGCTTAATTTAGGCATGAGCATTTTCACCACGTTTCCAGTGGTGTAAATGGCTGCACTTAAATGTAGTTGTGGTTCCTGCGTGTAAGTGCTATTCAATAAACTGCACCTAGCTTTAAGTTTGGTTTATAGAATAGCACTGAGCAGTTATTTTTGGTGCCAGTTTGTAGGTGCTATCTGCCAGATTCTATGTAGAGTGCCTAGCATTCTGCGCCAAAATCCAGGTGTATTCTATCTCAGCGTGCATAATATAATTGGCTTAACAAGCAATAATGAGCACTAACTGGCAATCATTACAATTCAGTGATGTAGCCAGAAGGCAATTTTTGGGTGGGCCAACAGGTTGGATGGGTGGGCACTAGACAGTGGTCTGCTGGTAAATGTTTAACAACAGGCTCTCTCCCCGGTCCACCTCTGCGCCCCCCCCATCCACCTCTGCACCCCTCAGCCACCTCTGCGCCCCCTCCCCGTCCACCTCTGTGACCCCCCCTCAAAATTGCAGAGCTGGCTATAGCCGTGGAGAGAGCCTGGGGGAGGCAATGCATTACTCTCTCTAGGAAAAAAAAAATGATCACAGGTTCCAATCTAATTCATGTTTAATGTGGGATAAAATGCCATAAATAAGTAAATAAATATAAACTTTTAACGTTGAGCACCTGATTCTCAAAGTGACTTTGTTTTTCTGATCATGCTGGCCCAGTATCTGATTTTGCTGTTATCTGTCCTCTTAACTCCATTTCCAGGGCTTCCTTTCCATTTATTTCTTTACTTTCCTCCTTTCTTCTTCATTTCATGCCCTACATCCGTAAGTAAAAGCTGGGTCCTCCACAGACTTGACTGTCCAGTGGATCCAGCTTCTGCCTATTTTCTCCATCCATGAGCAGTTTTTCTCCTCTCTTCCTTTTCCCTCATCTCATCTCATCTCCTTCCTCTCTCTTCCCTCCCCTCCATCCATGTCCAGCATTTCTTCTCTCTCCCTTCCCCTCCATCCATGTGCATCTCCTTCCTCTGTCTTTCTTCCCCTCCATCCATGTCCAGAATTTCTTCTTTCTGCCCTCCATCCATGTGGATCTCCTTCCTGTCATATCCTTCCCTCCCCTCCATCCATGTCCAACAATTCTCCTCTCTCCCTGCCCTCCCCTCCATCCAACCATGTCCAACAACTCTCCTCTCCTCTGCCCTCCATCCACCCATGTCTAGCAACTCTCTTCTCTCCCCTGCCCCCTCCATCCATCCATACCCAGCAATTCTCTTCTCTCCCCTGCCCCCCTTCTCCATCCATCCATACCCAGCAATTCTCTTCTCTCCCCTGCCCCTCCTCATCCATCCATACCCAGCAATTCTCTTCTCTCCCCTGCCCCCCTCCGTCAATCCATACCAGTAATTCTCCTCTCTCCCCTGCCCTGCCCTCCCGCTCCCATCCATGTCCAGCGATTCTCCTTTGCCCCCATCCTCCCCTCCCATTCATATCCACCTGCCTGCCCTCTTCTCCCCCCAACACCCCCCTTTCTCTTCCTGCCACAGTGCCACCCTGCATGCTGTGGTTTAAATCTTTTTTACCTCCGTCGAAGTGGCCGCATCATTGAAAGCCCTGCCCATCAAGCCTTCCCTTCGTGAGTTTGTTCCGTCAGAGTCCCGCCCTCGCGGAAAGAGGAAATGAATCAGAAGGTGGGACTCTGAGGGAACAAACTCACGAAGGGAAGGCTTGATGGGCAGGGCTTTCAATGATGTGGCCACTTTGACAGAGGTAAAAAAGATTTAAACCCCGGGGGATGTTGGGTAGGCGGGCCTGGAGGGAATGTGGCTGGGCCTGGGCCCATCCAGGCCCACCTGTGGCTACGTCCCTGTTACAATTTACCCACACAACTCCCTGAGGTGTGCTTTTACTAAGACGTGCCGAAAAATGGCCTGCGCTAGTGTAGGCATATGTTTTGGACAAGTGCAGGTCCATTTTTCAGTGCGCCTGTAGAAAAGGCCTTTTTTTTTGGCCAAAAATGGACGTGCAGCAAAATTAAAATGGATGCACGTCTATTTTGGGCCTGAGACCTTACCACCACCCACTGACTTAACAGTAAGGTCTTACACGTTAACCAGGCGGTAATCATCAGCATGCATACTCTGCCAATTACCACCCGATTAGTGCCGAGTGGCAGAAAATAAAAAATATTTTCTAACACGCGTATCGGAAACGCATAAATCAATGGAATTACCACCCAGGACAGGCGGTAGTGGGTGGTAGTTTCAAATTGACATGTGTTGGATGTGTGTAGGCACCTATGCGTTAGTGTATTCTGTAATACACTGCGTCTAAATTTTAATGAGCACAGGCAAAAAGAAGCATGGTTATGGGCATGGAAATGGGTGTTTTGTGGGTGTTCCAAAATTTATGTGCACTGTTATAGAATATGGCCCTTTGCGCTTAAATCTACGTGCTGGATTTATGCTATGTTTTTGATGGTGTAAATGGAGACGTGTAGTTTGAGGTGCTAGGATACCAACTAAGTGTATTCTGTATACCGCGCTAAAATCTAGGCACCACTTATAGAATACACTTAGGCGAAAATGTTTTCCACGTGGATTTTTAAGGTGCCATATTTATTTATTTACTATATTTATATCCCATTTTTAGAATTCAGTCTTATATGTGCATTCACATGTTTAATGCACTGTACACAAAAACCAAAAGCATATATTGGATGACAATGAGTGAATGGATATTGCACATCTCACCCAAATGAAAGTGATACTCGGGACTTGGAAGAACGTGTCCATAGAAGATGAAAAGTAGCCAGTGAGACCAAACTTGAAACCATAGCATATCATTCTGTATATACTTTAAAATAGATAACATAACTCTGAAATTTGTTGATCATTAATCTGAAATGTAAGGCTCTGAATCACTAGAATGTTTTGACCAAAAGATTGGATTAACAGCTTTAACTTTCTTTGATGTAGGAATCAATAAGGAAAAATTGAAACAATATTTATTTATTTTTATTTATAGGAGTTTATATTTATATAAATATATATATTATCAACTAGCAAGTATATGAAATATGATGTCATATAGGTCCTCTAGGTCAGAAAAGGGATGTTTAAATTAGGATTTACACAATCTGTAGTGCATTTCACTAAAGGTTCACAAGATATGGAGCTTTCTGTAACATATGTATAAAGTTGTCGAAAAATATCTGTATTTGATGGCAATTAAGGGGAACAGTGATTCTAGAAAAGAAAGAGAGAGGGAGGGGAGGGAGGTTGGAACTCAGGTTTTGTACATTTAAGTACCAGCATTTACATGCCTATATGGTGAATTTTGCTACCTACATAGCAAAATTCACCACATAGGCATGTAAATGCTGGTACTTATCAAGCTGACGAGACCTATCAGTGTAGATGTGAGGACTATTCAATACACTATTCAATACACATCCAATGAGCGCTTCATGGTCTCTCCAAATATCTCTTATATATGGCACCAGGAAAATCTGCACAGCAATCATTTTTCCTAAGCATATACTATAAGATTTAGGCACGGTATATAGAATATGCTTAGTTGATATCCCAGCGCTTAAGACTATGTGAATCCATTTATATCAACAAAAACATGGTGTAAATCCCAGTGTATAGATTTACGCAGACTGGGCCATATTCTATAACAATGCACCTAAATTTTGGAGCGACCATGAAGCGCTCATTTCCCCACACATAGCCACACCCCTTTTGAACTGCATGCTTTAGAATTTAGGCGCAGTTCATTACAGCATACACTTAGCGAGTTATGCACATAAATTCTAATTATTGACAATTAGTGCTCATTATTGCTTGTTAAGTGCTATTAACAATACTGATTGTCTTGTTAAGCCAATTAAGATACATGCATTCTTATGGAATATGCTTAGATTTAGGCACAGAACTCTAGGCGTGATATATAGAATCCGGCAGTAAGTGTCAATATTTAACTGTCAGCAGTGAGCATTTTGCACACTGCCGATGGCATATTCCTGCATATTCAAAGCTGGAAACTGGGCAGGCTTCAGATTTGAATATCCAGTTATTTTTAAGCGGGCTAACACATAGCCACTTAAGTTGATATTCATCGCTTAAGCAACCATAGGTTATGGCATAAAAATAGGATAGACATTTATGCAGTCCAATTTATGCACTAAACCTGGCTGTTTAAGAGCTGAATATAAGCACTTAAGTGAACAAGTGCTGACTCCATCCCCAACATAGCTGGCTTTGTGTTCAGTGCTAACCGCGATATTCAGCAGCACTAAGCAGGTTAAGTGTCGCTGAATATTAGTGGCTAGCCCCAACCAAGTGATTTAACCAGTCAATGGCCAGCTAAATCACTTTGAAAACCAGATCCTAAGTTTATAGAAAAGCGCCTAAGTGCATTTATGCTTGCAACTACAAATTAGTGCAAATTAGCACCAATTAACACTACTTAAGGGCTATTAACAATTAACATAGGCTCACAACTAGCACTATAAGAACAATTCTACAATTTTGCACCTCCAGTTAGATTTCACAACGACATACAGGAGGAGCCTATTACATAATGGCAACTTGGCACCCAGAGTCTCCTTATGCACCCACAGTTACACCAATCTTATACCTGGCATAGCTGTGGGCATATGAATGCAGCAGGGATGCACACAACTTACAGTATTCTGTAATACTATTTATTCTGGTTTACTTCAATGTTCCATTTGTTGACTCCAAACAATACAGAACACAGCTGTTTTTTGGGGGGGTCTTTTACTAAGGATTAACTCAAGTTACCTGCAGCAGGGCCCATTTTATTCCTACAGGTCCTTTAACATACTTCCAGCTTTGATCATATAACCCCCTTCTCAACATCACTGACTCCCTATCACCTTCCATATTCAGTTTAAGATCCTTGTTGCCCACAAAGTTCACTATTCTGGTGTTCCTCCTTATCTCTCCCCTCTTCTTATTCCTTATACCCCTCCCCCTAACACCTTCGCTCCCTTGACCATAATTATTTACGTCTCCTTTCCTTAAAAGAAGACCAACACGAGTCCATCCGAGCACTTACTTCTTCTGGCTTGATCCCTCTCTTTGTATAATAACATAGTAAATGATGGCAGATAAAGACCTGTATGGTCCATCCAGTCTGCCCAACAAGATAAACTCATTTTACATGGTATGTGATACTTTATATGTATACCCGAGTTTGATTTGTCCCTGCCTTTCTCATGGCACAGACCGTAAAAGTCTGCCCAGCACTGTTCCTGTACTAAAAGTTCTGAAGCTAACAATGAAGCCCCTTAAAATTTACACTCCAGCCCATCCATATCTATTCAGCCATGATCAGGGCGCAGACCATAGAAATCCGCCCAGCACTGGTTTTACTATCCAATTATCGGCATCGCCACCAAATCTCCACTAAGATTCCGTAGATCCATTCCTTATAAACAGGATTCCTTTGTGTTTATCCCATGCATGTTTGAATTCCATTACCATTTTCATCTCCACCTCCTCCTGCGGAAGGGCATTCCACGTATCTACCACCCTTTCCGTGAAAACAAAATGTATATTAGGAATTATCTCCCTGCCCCCATTCTTTTAGAGCATTCATATCCCAAATTTAAAGCACTCTTGAAAACATCTTTAAGACATTTTGCCTAAAAACATCTCAACTGAATCATATAGCTCTCTCGGGATCCATTAGCATTGCAATCACGTCTCTCACTTTTCTCCCTACCCTCATACTCTCTTTCTTTCTCTCTTTCCTTTAAAATGCTGATGTTCTTTTAACCTCTTTATTTTATAGAATATGTACATTTCTTTATCTCCTTGAGGAAAAATGTTTACTCAAGTTTTAATAATGCAAATCAAATCAAAATTACACTCATAGGTGAGAGTGTATATTTTAACCTGAATTTAGCACATATGTTTAAGAGCCATCAAAAAGGGGATGGATCCAAGGTCCTTTCTGAGGTCTACTTGCAATGCTGCTTGGTGGTTAGCTCTGATTTTCAGAGTTGACAGGCACAACTATATATAGGTGGCAAATTTTGAAAACCTCCCACCTTCCAGAGGAACCAATTCCTTCACCTTCCCAAATGCCTAACATGAATCCCCCATCCTGCTCCTGATTTTCCATCTTGCTTATGTTAACATAGCAATGAGAAGGGGCATTTTTGATTTGTCGTCTAAGTCCAAATTAAGACATTTTGCCAAAAAACATCTCAAAGAAATGTGTAGCTCACAGCCATAATCAAACAAGAAAAATGTTTAAATTTCTGATTTAATTATAGCTTTGAGCTAGACACTTTTATGCTCAACATGTCCATTTATAAGTACCATTTTAAAAAACATGTCCACAGGGATGTCTGTCTGGCAGCATTCCCAGTAAACTAGCCACACAGACTTCCCAGCAGTGCAGAGGGACAGCCTAGTGGTCAGTGAAGTGGACATCACGTAAAGGGATCCAGGTACAAATCCCACCTAAACCCCTTCATATTATATTGTGAGCTGTCCAGAAACAGAGAAAACCTACTGTACCTAAAGGTCCAGCACTACAATAGCCCTCAGATCTGCAGGCCACTTATATAGTTAGGTACAGGAGGTATTTCTGTGTTCCAGGATGGCTCACATGTTTGTACTGAAATTAAAGTGTTAATGTGGGAATTGAACCTGGGTCCTATTGTTTAGGTCCACTGGCTTGCTGCTTTCTTAGGGGGCACCTGGAGCAAAGGCCCGGGGTGGACCTGGAAGTCACCCAGGAGAACTCTGGGAAGATGCAGATGGGCTGCAAGTTCTCCACAGCACCTGGAAGGCAGCTGGTGGAAGCACTGGGCATCTGGAGCAGAGGCCCTGGGAGTAACCCCAGAGAATGTTGGGAGGATATTCAGCCACCTGCAAGTCCTCGACAGCACAGCATTCTTCTGGCGATAGCCACTGCCTTTTCACATTATTTTGCCGCCTTGAGATCTTCTGTCACTATTACCCAGAAGTCTGTCCTGATCCATGCACATCAGTCTCACACCCCCTAGCACATACTGCTGTTTTGGATTTTCTATGCCTCAAGTGCATCACTTTGCACTTCTTCACATTACATTTTAGCTGCCAAAAATTAGACCATGAAATTTTAGCAGATTCTCTGTCCACTCTTTTGTAAATCTTGATATCATCAGCAATGTCATTCACAAATATGTTGAATAGAATCAGTCCCCTGAAGTGCTCTACTACTTACTTTTCTATCTCTTTGTAAACTCCCTTTACCACCACCCTCTTCTGGCTGACAGTCAACCAGTTTCCGATCCAGTTTACCACCTTGGGTCCTAACTTAAGCCCACTGAGGCTGATCTTCAAAGTGATTTAAGTGGGCAAGAGCCTCTCCTGCCCACTTAAATCGCTCCCTGCCAACTTATTGGGGATATTCAGCGGCACTGAGGAGGAGCCTAGGATTATGTGGGTGCTGGCATAATTGAGTGCTGGCACCTGCATAGCTAAGCGGCCTAATTTAGGACACTCAAAAACTGTCCTAAATTAGGTTGCTTCGCTATGCAATTGCCGCCACTGAATATCAGGCTGCCACCTGCATAACTTTGTTTTAAATGTTTCCCTGAGCCCCAACAATGCCCCCTCCTTCCTTCCCCCTCCCTAAGCCCACAGACAAGAAGCCCCCACTGGAAGCCCCACCAACTGTTCAAGTAGGCTGCACTCCTGCTCTCAACAAGGAGGAGTGGCTTAGTGGTTAGAGCACTGGTCTTGCAATCCAGAGGTGGCAAGTTCAAATCCAACTGCTTCTCCTTGTGATCTTGGGCAAGTCACTTAACCCTCCATCACCTCAGGTACAAACTTAGATTGTGAGCCCTCCTGGGACTGAGAACTATCCAGAGTATCACCTTGAGCTACTACTGAAAAAGGTGTGAGCAAAATTTAAATAAATAAATAAACCACTGCTAGACCACCAGGGATACAAGTACTCCCAGGGGGCCTATATACCTGGATGGTTTAGGGAGTTCTGGGAGGTGCTTGGGGAAGGGGGAGGGAAGAAGGAATTGTGAAGGGACTCAGGGGAACCTTTTAAAAAATGTTAACAAAATTTATATGGGTCCTGGCCCTATACTCAGCCAGGCCTTGTAAATACAATGAATTTTAGTACATGAATACCTAATCCTCTCTGTCTACTATACCTCAACTATGTATTTCTTTTTTTTCCGGAATTGGTACTCACCATTACGGAACAATGTAAGCCACATTGAGCCTGCAAATAGGTGGGAAAATGTGGGATACAAATGCTACAAATAAATAAATAAATAAAATGTTATGTGGGCTGAATATGGGCCAGTCCCGCATAGATTCCAGCACCCAGCCCACCACATTTATCCCCTAGTATTCATTGCCAGTGCCTGGACATGGCCTGGCTCTGAATACTAGGGGTTAATTTAGACAGCAATGGTTAGAGTTTAAAAAAATAATGATCATCACCAGCTGAATATCAGAGGGACTGAGTTTATTCATGAGCCTCCTATGAGTAACTGTGTCAAAAGCCTTACTGGAATCCAAGTAGACTACAACTAGTACATGTCCACTATTTAGTTCTCTAGTCACCCAAAGAAATCAATCAGATTTGTTTGGCATGAACTTTTCACGTCTTCATTATCTCCGCTTTTGTGAAATGGGACCTTATCTGTTCTTCTCCAATCCCATAGAACTTTTGTCTCTAAGGAGTTATTAAACAAATCTTTAAGAGGACCCACCAGAACCTCTATGAGATCCCTCAAGATTCAAGGATGGATCACATCTGGCCCGATGACTTTGTCTACTCTCATTTTTTTTCAATATGATTATAAAACAGGTTTTCTATAAAATCTATCAATTATAGTGGATTAGGTTGTATTTCATGAAGAAACATTTTGTATCAGGTTATGATTCTGTCCCTCTTAAGATTACTGCAACACATCAATTCATGTCAGTGTAACTTCATTAAAAAAAAATAAAACTTCAAAACACTAGCTAGGCTGATTTTTAAACTATACAGATATGAAATGATAACCCCTCTTTTGATTCAACTACATTGGCTTCTGTTTCAGGCATACATTGAATTGAAATTGGCATTTTTTGTCTGCAGTAGATTTAGCGGGACTGCACCTGAATATTTGATTAGTTCTCTATCTTTTCCTAATGTAAGTAGAGCTGTCCAGTCTAACAATATTCTATTGCTTCGTTTTTCATGTGCGGCTGGTTTATGCTATAAAAAGGTCTTGAAAAGTTCTTTTTCATTTCAGGCTGTCTAAACATGGAATAATTTACCAAATGCAATCAGGAAGCTAGGCTCCTATCTTTTATTTCACTGTTATTTAAATATATACCTTATGATAAATATTTAGGCCCTGGCCTGAAATATGTTCTGTTTATACTTTGTATCTCCCAGATATTTCTGACTTCTTTATTTGGTAATTCAAACCCTTTTGGAGGATTTGGCAGACTATAACACAGTCAGGTTAGATTAGGATATCCTCCTAAAATGACAGTGACTTTGAGTTTAAGTGCATTCTAGGTCAGGGACAGCATGTGCAATTCTTCAGTTTCTTTTCTTTTTATTCTCTCCCCGCCCCACCCAGAAATGTGTTAAATCCTTTTGTTTATGTATTTATTTATTTAAAAATGTATAGTCCACTCCATTGCACTCTATTGCCAAAGGTTCAAGGTGGATTATATAATCACATGCACAATAGTAAAACTCATACATATTACACAACAATACACACATAAGTTTTCTCTTCATAGAACATTATTCTAAATGCTCCAATTACATAATCTAAAACAAATTAGGCTCTACTATAAGCAGTCCATTTTTTGTAGCGAAAAAGGTGCCGGTACTCAAATGCCAGGCCACCCATCAGGGGTGGGATGATCACTGAGGGACCCACCGCACATTAGCCAGGCCCCCTGCAACCAGTCACTGAATCTGTGACAAGGCAGAATTGGTGTGTAGAGCCTGAGCTCTTTCATTAAAACTTGGGGACCATGGGTCAATTTCAGCAGACAATGGAAAAGGTGCCGGTACTCAGTACCCCCAAGTACCCCCTCAAAGAAAGCCCTGACTATAAGCCTCAATAAATAACAATGGGGCCCTTTTACAAAGTCACCTAAGGGCCTATGTGCATTCCCCGGGCGGTATTTCTGAATTTGGTGCACGTCAAAAATATATGATAGAAAATATTTTCTACTATGCGGTGCTTACCCAGTGGTAAACAGCAGTGTTGGCTGTAACTGTTTGAGTGTCTTAGGGTTGTTTGTGTGTCTGTATGCTGGGGAGTGTGAGATCTTGGACACAGAGATGACTGTAATTGCAGCTTGTGGGCAGAAACAAAAAGTCTGGTGGGTAAAGAGGTAAGAAGCATTTGGTGATTTGTGGGACTCAGTTGAAGATATTAAGTTGTGGCTCATGTGTGTCACCGTTATGAGATTGGAGCATGCCCCGTGACACCCTGCGGTGAGCGTGAGGATAATGGAAAGTTAGTAAGGGCTGGGAACAAATAAGTACATAAGTATTGTCATACTGGGGCAAACCAAAGGTCCATCAAGCCCACCATCCTGTTTCAAACAGTGGCAATCCAGGTCACAAATACCTGGCAAGATCCCCAAAAAAGTGCAAAACATTTTATGCTGCTTATCCCAGAAATATTTTCCCCAAGTCCAATTTAATAATGGTCTAAGGACTTTTGCTTTAGGAAGCCGTCCAAACCTTTTTTAAACTCTGCTAAGCTAACCACCTTTACCACGTTTTCTGGCAACAAATTCCAGAGTTGAATTATACACTAAGTGAAGAAACATTTTCTCTGATACATTTTAAATTTACTACTTTGTAGCTTCATCGCATGCCCCCTAGTCCTAGTATTTTTGGAAAGCATAAACAGACGCTTCACGTCTACCCATTCCACTCTACTCATTATTTTATAGACCTCTATCATATCTCCCCTCAGCTGACTTTTCTCCAAGCTGAAGGGCCTCAGCCGCTTTAGCCTTTCCTCATAGGGAAGTCGTCCTATCCTCTTTATCATTTTCATCGCCCTTCTCTGCACCGTTTAGCGGTCACTGGTGTCAGCTAAACGCGCTGTGATTGGCTGAGAGAGATCTGGAAGGGCATAATCGAAAGGGACATCCAAATAGTTTTAATTTGGGCGTCCTCGCACGTCCTGATCCCCGATTCTCGGTGGTGGTCATTTCGGGCACGTAAGAAAATCACATCCAAGAGAAGGACGCCCATCACAAAATCTGAAGGGAAAAACGTTTAAGTGCTTGTCAGGGACATTCTTTTTTTTTTGAGTGAAGGACGTTCAAGTGTTAGGCACTTGAAAGTACGTCCCTGACGAGCACTTGGATGTTTTTTTTTCTTCCAATTTTTGCGATGGGCGTCCTTCTCTGCATGGATCCCGCGCAGCCCCAACGAGAGGTGCAGACCTCCCGTTAGGTTTTCCACAGTGCATGGGGTCAGAATGTTGCAGGAATGGATGCATGAATTTGTGGTACTTCAGGAGTCAAACAGCACACCAGAATGAGAGAGAAATCTTCTTTATTTGCCAGCAAACAAAGCAGGACATCAGCATTAAGTCTCTTCTTCTCTTTCTCAGCTCTCTGTGTCTTTGTGGCTTCTGTCTCAGCTGCTTCTCTTCTTCTGCTGTCTTCTCCTTCTTCTGTCTGTTCCTTCTGTCCTTCTTTCTGACGTAAGCTGCTTCTGCTCCCATTTAAATACAGTTCTATCTAGCCTAGCCCCCCTTACTCTCCAATTGGTTAAGGAATAGATTGATTACCTTGCCTCAACCAATCAGCTCTATACAAATATCAGTTACATAGGTTTAATATTTCTCAAACTGACCTATGACCTGGGGGCCCCTCAAGCTAGACAATTGGGCTCCAGAACTCCTGCATGTTATTATGATTGATTTCTCATCTATAGCTTAACCTGGGTTCACTTAGAGGATAATGGATATTCTTACATTTATTATTCTCATATTCCTAGTACTAACTGCTAACTAAACTCTGGCATTCATTAAAGGGGTCAAGGGCCAGTCTTACTTAATGGCATAGCTTGTTATTACTTCCAGGACCATTCCTACATTTTACCTATAATTAATCAAGGAGAAGAGAGCTGACTAGTCCTGACCTCTTTTCACCTATCAGCTCCATACATCAAATCAGCCAGAACTATGGCTAAGTCAAACCATATGTTGATCTCTTCAACTACAGTTTTGCTTAGAAAGTCAGACAAAGAGTAATACAGAATTTAGAAAGACATTCTACACATTAACTACCAGAATAAAACATATTCTAAAATAAGCAGAATCAGTATTCCTTATAAGCCATATCTACATATTAAGAACTTCTAAAATCTAACTCATTTATATCTAGAATTATTTAGAATCTAACTAAACAGCATTTCAGCCTAATCCTTTTAAATTGCCTACAATATACCTTGTTCATAATAGGATACATATGTGTTTGCATTAGCAATCCATCAATCACAAGGGACAGAGTTTCATTTCTCACTGACCTTTCTAACCTTTAGCTTAGCCAAGCTAGACATTGAAAATAATCTGAACCATCTGGCATTCCTTCACTTTACTTGCAGAGTAAAAAATTGAACTTTTTAAACACCA
Organism: Microcaecilia unicolor; assembly: GCF_901765095.1. Classification (NCBI taxonomy): domain Eukaryota; kingdom Metazoa; phylum Chordata; class Amphibia; order Gymnophiona; family Siphonopidae; genus Microcaecilia; species Microcaecilia unicolor. The sequence goes on along the minus strand of NC_044031.1, from coordinate 329,473,535 downwards.
GACTTTTAATATCATTTCTTTGTCCACTGCCTCATTCCCCCCTTTGAGACTAAAATCAGCTTATGCAGAGATAAGTCTCACTACTCAAACTCTGGAGATTATAGTGGTCCTAACTGGGAATAGACTTATGAACCACCATTACCCTACTTGTTAAGGTCCGACGGCATACTGCCGAAGCACATGAGGCCAGGAAACAAAACAACAACCCTACTAAAACTAAGACTATTAGGGAAATGAACAAGGGACGTATCCAGGAAGTCAATGACCACCACCAGGAGGTAAGGTCTAATCCTCCTCGGTAATCCTCCACGTTAAGACTGGCCAACTGTAGGACTTTATCCATGGCATGCCTAACTACATGCGTCCTATTTATGACAATGGTACAGCACTCTGAAGAATTTAGCACTGTGCAGAGGCCACCCTGGGCTGCAAAGAGATAGTCAAGACCCATACGGTTATACCGAGAAACTATACTTAATTCATTAATTTGATCCTGCAATGCATTGACTACCACATTCAGCTCATGAACTAAAACATGGAGTAGAGACTGAAGTCTCCGGGTAGCCATACCTAGTTCAGTAATACCCGCTACCGGGCCCCCAATTGGAATCCAGGCCGTAGCAGAAAGGGCTACAAGTCTCTTTTTAGTCAGAGGATAAGTAGAGTTAATATACTGGAGGGCTAATTCAATCGCCTCATCCTCTGTGGCAACGGAGGAAGGTAAGGACAAGGCCTCTTGCTTAGAGCGGTGCGGGGATGGTGGTTTGAGAAGAGGAATAACTTTAGGAAAATAATTCAAGGTTACCAATACACAAAAATCATATGTGGGGGGAAGAATCATGTGGAGGACATTATCACAGAGCCAGTAATGACCAAGGAGAGGGCAACGAAAGTTCCCAATAAATGTAGGCACAGGATGGAGATTAGGATGCCCATAATGCGAGCCCCTATCCCAGGGGGAACGAAGAAGAAATGGAGACTTTGTACACCATAGGTGCCAATCCCCAATTGTAACAGACCGCTCATATGATGCAACCCCTTCATACCCCGGGGACTTATGAAAGTAGAAAATAGGATGGGACACTATAGTCTTCTCAGTAGTATAGTTAGGAGCCAGATAATCACCTTGGTCATAATCTGCAGGTACGGTAGTAGGGCACATAGGAGTACCTGGAGAAACTACCCACACAGGTTCCTCCTTCTCTGGAAGAACATTAGTATAGTTACAGGGAATGGGAAGAACAGTTGAGATGTCTCTTGTTAAACAAAACACTCCAGAAGCTGGATAGGGAGACGTAAAAACTGGCCTTAGAGAAGATTCAGAGGGGGAAGTAGCATTATAAAAGGACCACCAAGTATAATCCTGGCTCCAAGGGCCTGAACTCGAAAAGTAGGGAGGTATAAGAGCTGGGAGCTGCACAGGGACAGGAACAGCTGGGACATCTGTGGTATAAGGAGAAAATCCGGAACACACAAAACAAGGGGAAGTAATCTTTGCCTGGCTAATTAGTTCCTGGACAGAGTGTAACCAAAGGTTGGAGCGAGTTGGGGTTTTAGGAACAAGGAGGCAAGGAGTAGAAAACAACAAAAGCATCCAAACTACTAACATTTTCTTTCTTCCTAATCTAAAACAAATACAGCAAACTAATTAAGCAATAATATTTCAACAGTCTGTGCTAATCACAGATTACTCTAATATAGTGTTCTCAGTCTTTGAGTTCTTATACCAGTTGGGATAGACCCTCAACTGACAAGGATCAAGCTTTCAAATTCCAAGAAAGCCAGAATCAGGACAAGAAAGAGTCTCAGTGTGAAGCCGAAGTTCAGCAGCTCCTGCAGTATGCAGTTGACCCTTCTTTTCAGCTAGTAGATTCTTTGGTTCGGGTCAAGCGCAACTTCAATGGCTCCGCTGGATCACTTTCTGCTCTCCACTGTTTAGGCTCCGTCTGATCCGTGCTGGGCTCAGTCTGATCAGCAGACTTAATTCGAGACCAATGGACCCATGGAGTTATCCCTGCGACCTTCACAGCTGTAGGGGTAGAAAGCAAAACAGTAAAAGGTCCTTTCCATCAGGGCCCCAGAGGCTGGAGCCTCCAGTCTTTCACCCAAACTCTATCCCCTGGCAGGAAGGAATGTACCTGAGCCTGGAAGGGGACAGGGTTTATTTCTCTCACATAAGACTGAAGCTCAGAAATTATCTTGCCCAAGAGGGCTACCTGCTCCTGCACCTGGGCAGACCCTAAAATCCCTATGTCTCCCTTAATTCCCTGCAAAATGGCTGGGGGCTTCCCATACACAATTTCAAAGGGAGAGAGGGCTGTTCCTTTAGTTGGGGTGCATCAGAGGCGGAAGAGGGCTAGTGGCAGTGCCTGTGGCCATTTCAGTTGGGTTTCCTGACAAATCTTTGCTAGGCTATTTTTCAAGGTTCTGTTTGCCCGCTCAACCTGCCCTGAACTCTGGGGACGATAGGCACAATGCAATTTCCAGGTAATGCGCAATGCGCGGGACAGGGCCTGAAGTGTGGCTTCAACAAAGGCGGGACCATTATCTGAACCTATGGCAAGGGGCAGTCCATACCTGGGGATGACATCCCTAAGGAGGGCTCGAGCTACTTCTGTGGCTTTCTCAGTAACTGTAGGATATGCTTCCACCCACCCAGAAAAGGTACAGACCATGACCAAGAGGTATCGGAGCCTACCGCTCCTGGGCATTTCTGTGAAGTCTATAACTAGAGACTCAAAGGGTGTTAGTCCTCTAGACTGAACTCCTGGTGGAATACGGGGTCCCTGACGAGCATTATTCTGGGCACAGAGAGTACATCGGGCAGAGGCAGTGGCAACCAGACTATCCAATCCTTCCAGCACCACTACTCGACTGAGTAGGCGGGCTAGTGCTGTTTTCCCTAAGTGTGATAGGTCATGAGCTTGAGACACTACAGGCCAAGCTAGGTGGCGTGGCACCAGAACTCTGGTATCAGGGAGATGTAACCAGCCATCAGGTCTCCTTACTGCACCTTCCTCTTGAGCCCATTTCTCTTCCATTTGGGTATACATAGGCGTCCATTCTTGCAGTCGAATTTGGAACAGGGGAGTCACAGTACTTGCTGGGGGTCCTCGAGCAGCTTCCTTGGCCACCCGATCAGCATGGCGGTTCCCTCGGGCCACTGGAGTATCTATCCTTTGGTGTCCCCTGCAGTGAATGACAGCTACCTTCTTAGGTGCCCAAACAGCCTCTAGCAGCTGAAGTATTTCAGGTCCATACTTAACAGGTTGGCCTGCAGCATTTATGAGTCCCTTTTCCTTATACAAAGCTCCATGAGCATGTAGAGTTGTGAAGGCATACTTGGAATCAGTATAAATGTTGGTCACCAGTCCTGCTGCTAGCTCCAGAGCTCGTATGAGGGCCACAAGTTCTGCTTTCTGGGCTGAAGTTCCTTGGGGCAGGGCTCTTGCTTCTATCACCTTGTCTTCTGTCACCACAGCATAGCCTGCCAATCGCTTGGAGTTCTCCACATAACTGCTTCCATCTGTGAAATAAATTACATCTGGGTCCCTCCACGGAACATCTTTAAGATCTGGTCGACTGGAGTACACTTCATCCATGGTTTGGATACAGTCATGATCCGGTGGTCCCTCAGATGCTGGCAAAAGAGTGGCGGGATTGAATGTAGCCACTGTTTCCAGGTGTATCCGTGGATTCTCACACAAGCTAGCTTGGTACTTAACCATACGGTTATTTGTAAACCAGTGGTTGCCCTTATATTCCATGAGGGTAAGAACTGCGTGGGGGACTTTAACAACCAGTTCTTGCCCCAAGGTCAGCTTATCAGCTTCCTGGACCAGTAAGGCTGTTGCTGCAATGGCCCTCATGCAGGCTGGCCATCCTTTAGCCACTCCATCCAGCTGTTTAGACAGGTATGCAACAGGCCTCTGCCAGGATCCCATCATCTGGGTCAGCACACCCAGAGCAACCCCCTGTCGCTCATGGACATACAATGAGAAAGGTTTCTCCACATCAGGAAGGCCTAACGCAGGGGCTTGGAGTAGGGCTTTCTTTATGGCAATGAAGGATTGTTGAGCAGTAGGTCCCCATTCAAATGGTTCCTTTTCACCCCCCTTTGTGGCCTGGTAAAGGGGTTTCGCCATCAATGCAAAATTTGGAATCCAAATTCTACAGAATCCGGCTGCTCCCAGAAATTCCCTAACTTCCCTTCTGGACTTGGGTTGGGGAATTGCAGCAACTGCTTGCTTCCTACTGACATCCAGTCTCCGACTTCCCTGGGAAATGCAAAAGCCCAGATACTTCACTTCTGACTGACAGAGTTGGGCCTTTGAGCGTGAGACCTTATAACCTGCATCCAAGAGTAACTCCAGCAATTCTCTGGTAGCCTCAAAACACTCTTCCTGAGTCACTGCTGCAATCAGGAGGTCATCTACATACTGGAGTAAAACTCGCCTGGAAGGCTCAGATTTAAAAGTCTTAAGGTCTTGTCCTAGGGCTGTCCCAAAAATGGTGGGGGAGTTCTTGAACCCCTGTGGCAGGCGGGTCCATGTATACTGAAGCTTCCTTCCTGTTACTGGGTTTTCCCATTGAAAGGCGAAAAGCAGTTGACTGGCGGGGGCCACCCGAATACAAAAGAAGGCATCTTTTAAATCAAGTGTCGTGAAATGGGTAGCTCCAGAAGGTATCAATCCTAGCAAAACATATGGATTAGGCACTACAGGGTGTAATGAGATAGTGGATTTGTTGACCACTCGTAAGTCTTGGACTGGCCGGTAGTCCTCAGTCCCTGGCTTCTGAACTGGCAATAGTGGCGTATTCCATGGAGACTGACAAGGACGAATAATTCCATGGGATAACAGACGATTCAAATGTGCTTGAATCCCTTCCAGAGCCTTTCTGGGAATTGGGTATTGGCGAAGATGGATTGGCCGGGCACTTGGAAGTAAGTCTACATGGACAGGAGGAATATTTCGGGCCAACCCTGGGGGATTATCTTCTGCCCATACCCCACTGACCTGAAAGCTGTCCGCCAGGGGTAGGTCAACTTGGCCATGTGACTGATGCAGCCGCCATTCTTCTTCAAGAGGGCAGCAGAAACTCAATATACCCTTAGGGCTAGATGTCGGGGGCCGAAAGGAGACTGAAGTCTGGCCATCAGAGTCAAAGGAAATTTGGGCCCTAAGCTTGGACAGCAGGTCTCGGCCTAACAAAGGGATTGGACAGTCTGGCATATACAGGAATTCATGAGTGACTGTGTGTGAGCCTAATTGGCATCTACGGGTCGTCAGAAAGGGCCTCCGGTTCTGCACCCCCGTGGCTCCCACCACTCGGACAGTTTTTCCAGACACAGGCGCTAATCGCTCCGTCACAACAGAATGTTCAGCTCCTGTATCAATCATGAATGGAATTGAGCGGCTCCCTATAGTTAACTTGACCATAGGTTCCTGGGAGCCCAGTTTGTAGGAACCCGGTCTGTCCTATTCGTCCCATTCTGCCATTTCGGCTATCCCGATGATGTCAGATTCAGGAGGCTCATATCTTCCCTCTCGAACTCGGCCTCGGCTTCCTCGATCTCCTGGTCCCCTTCTCATTCCCTGGCGCCTCTGGGGGCATTCATCTTTCCAGTGCCCTCTTTCCTTACAGTAGGCACACTGATCCCTCTCCAATCTTGGTCTGGGATTCTCCCCCCTTGGCCGGGATTGATTGAAGGAATCTCGGGGCCTGGCTGGTGGTCCGGGGTCCCACTTTGGCTTCCCATTAGCTAGAGGTCGACCTCGGTTAAGGGTGGAATTAGTAATGGCTGCCGCTAAAAGGTCGGCCTTCTTCTGCATCTTCCGGTCAGCCTCTCGGCGCACCTCCTGATCCCTATTAATGAAAACCTTGGTTGCGATCTCAATTAGCTGGGTGGTATTCATCCCTGCGAATCCCTCCTGACGCTGCAACTTCTTCCGGATATCTGGCATACTCTGGGCCACCAATGCACTATTCACCATTCTCTGGTTTTCTAGGGCTTCAGGGTCAAATGGGGTGTATGTTCTGTAGGCTTCAATTAGTCGCTCTAAAAAGGCCCCAGGGGATTCAGTTGCCCCTTGGAGAATTTCAGAAACCTTTGCCAGATTAATGGGCCTCTTTATGCCTTTCCTCATACCTTCCAGCAAGTCCCGGCAATAGCCAGACAACAGTTCATAGTGCTGCCCATCATTTGGATCCCAAACTGGAGCTGCGCGAGGAAACCGAGCTCTAACCCATCCCTCTGGGTCCTGTGTCCCCCCTGGGACACGCTCTCGCGTGATGGCCTCAGCATTTTGCAAAATCTTCCGCCTCTCCTCAGTTGTGAAGAGGGTCAGGAGAAGTTGTTGACAATCAGTCCAGGTTGGGTTATGGGTGGCCATAATGCTAGCCACTAGGTCCACCACTGCCTGAGGCTTTTCAGTATAAGAGGGGTAATGCGTCTTCCAATTCAGGAGATTGGTGGTTGTGAAGGGTACATACTGGTAGGCCTGTGCCTGTATAACCTGACCCTCATTATTAGGATCCGGTCGAGTGATGGTTACCTGTCGGAGTGGCAGAACTCTCGAGGAGGTGGGAATGGAATCTGAGGTAGAACTAGGAGCTACCCTCCTATCATGCTCAAAAGTGATTGCAGCGGGTCTAACCCATTCAGGGGAGGTATGTTGAACCCCTGAGGGATGGGGAGGGGTACTCATAGACTGAGAGGTGGTCACAGGTGATTCAGTCCATTGAAAGGGATGCCGGGCCCCTGATGAGTGGGTAGGGGTATTAGAGGGAGAGGCTGGGCTGTCGGGAGTTGAGGAGTCAGGGGGTGCAGCCCAAAGCGGGTCTTCGGAGGTTAACAGGGAAGGATGTGGCAGAGGAGGGTAGAGGCTGGCTGAAAAGTCCAACCTAGGATGTGACGGGGTTTGCACAGAAGAGGAGCTATCCGGAGAAGCCTGTGCTGGAGAAGCTTGGGCTGGGCGGCGTGGATCTCTAGGGGCGGCACGGAACCCCAACAACGGGCCATAAGGTGGTGGCTCAAGATCTGAGGGGTCATCAGAGAGTATGGGTTTCTCAGGCAGGGTAGGGGCGGAAGCCACCGATTGGGTGGTAGGCTTCCTGGGGCTCTTTCCCTCTTCCAGTTTAGATTTTCTAATCTTTCTTTGAGCATGGCCTAACATGAATTTTACTGGGGATCCCATATAAGTTTTCAACCAAGAGGGAGGGTCAGTCACAAGGCTGTCCCAGGAATCTATATAGGGGAGTTGTTCAGAATATTCTGGTTCTCCTACAATTATGCTGTAGACCTTCCGGATTACTTCAATATCTAAGCTGCCACTAGGGGGCCACCCCACTCCCATAGATGGCCACTCAACTTCACATAAGGTTCTTAGAGTACTTGAGCTTAAAGTCTGTCCATAGTCATTAATTAAAAATCCTTTTTTGAAGTTCTTAAGCATACAGTCTAGGGGAGTATCAATTTGTCTAGACGATTTCCCTCCCATAATGCTTACAGTTACAACACACAAAAGGGAAGGAGTTTTTGGATTTGTGGTAAGGGGTCCACAGATCCGAGACACAAGGTAGACAGACAACAATCGCTTCCTTCGGTCACTGGCCAATTGAACTCGCGTTAATTGGAAACGCAGTTATAAGAAGTCCGCACTCATTTAGCATTCACGCATCACACATTCATTCAGTACAGAAAATCCCACCCAACAATTTCAGATTTCTCAGATACAGATAAGCTTAAGCGGTTTCGCTTCTAATCTCCACTAGACTAGAAGGTACTAGGGCCTTCGCTGAGAGTTGATCAGACTCTCCTTCCCCCAATTTTTGAGGGGCTGGTTTACAATTTCCTAGCTAGGACTACAATACAGAATACAGAATACATACCCGGCGAATGTTCCTCAGTCAGTTGGGTGCTGGGATTAATGCAGAATTCAGGATCCCACCGCTGCCACCAAGAATTGTTGCAGGAATGGATGCATGAATTTGTGGTACTTCAGGAGTCAAACAGCACACCAGAATGAGAGAGAAATCTTCTTTATTTGCCAGCAAACAAAGCAGGACATCAGCATTAAGTCTCTTCTTCTCTTTCTCAGCTCTCTGTGTCTTTGTGGCTTCTGTCTCAGCTGCTTCTCTTCTTCTGCTGTCTTCTCCTTCTTCTGTCTGTTCCTTCTGTCCTTCTTTCTGACGTAAGCTGCTTCTGCTCCCATTTAAATACAGTTCTATCTAGCCTAGCCTAGCCCCCCTTACTCTCCAATTGGTTAAGGAATAGATTGATTACCTTGCCTCAACCAATCAGCTCTATACAAATATCAGTTACATAGGTTTAATATTTCTCAAACTGACCTATGACCTGGGGGCCCCTCAAGCTAGACAATTGGGCTCCAGAACTCCTGCATGTTATTATGATTGATTTCTCATCTATAGCTTAACCTGGGTTCACTTAGAGGATAATGGATATTCTTACATTTATTATTCTCATATTCCTAGTACTAACTGCTAACTAAACTCTGGCATTCATTAAAGGGGTCAAGGGCCAGTCTTACTTAATGGCATAGCTTGTTATTACTTCCAGGACCATTCCTACATTTTACCTATAATTAATCAAGGAGAAGAGAGCTGACTAGTCCTGACCTCTTTTCACCTATCAGCTCCATACATCAAATCAGCCAGAACTATGGCTAAGTCAAACCATATGTTGATCTCTTCAACTACAGTTTTGCTTAGAAAGTCAGACAAAGAGTAATACAGAATTTAGAAAGACATTCTACACATTAACTACCAGAATAAAACATATTCTAAAATAAGCAGAATCAGTATTCCTTATAAGCCATATCTACATATTAAGAACTTCTAAAATCTAACTCATTTATATCTAGAATTATTTAGAATCTAACTAAACAGCATTTCAGCCTAATCCTTTTAAATTGCCTGCAATATACCTTGTTCATAATAGGATACATATGTGTTTGTATTAGCAATCCATCAATCAAAGGGACAGAGTTTCATTTCTCACTGACCTTTCTAACCTTTAGCTTAGCCAAGCTAGACATTGAAAATAATCTGAACCATCTGGCATTCCTTCACTTTACTTGCAGAGTAAAAAATTGAACTTTTTAAACACCAGACTTTTAATATCATTTCTTTGTCCACTGCCTCAAGAAAACAGCTCTTCTTCTGCCTTGCATGTGCATTATAATAGTAATTAGCTCATTATAATAACTTGCAGATCATTTGCATTCCATTTTCGTTAGCTGCTACCGTGACAGGAAAATGGCTCGGAAAACCCTTTTGTGCATGTCTTGTTTTACTACTTGCTCTCTAGACTGGCTAGAACTGGTTTAAAAACCACATTGCTGGCTCATTAAGTTTAGTGCATCTGGCCCTAAGAGCACTATATACTGGATGCAGAAAGGGGGGAAGGGTGAAACCCTTTTGTGCAATGCTTTACAACCCAAGGGAAGCAGCACTGGTAGGCTGAACTGGGAAAAAAGTTTGAGAGTCAAGAGATAGCACATTATTGTATGGAGAGGAGGGGAAAGGGTGAAACCACCTTGTGCAGCAATGTGCAAACAAGAGAAACAGCCTGGAAGTGGGGTGGAGTGCCTACGAGCAACCAGTGCTGAGGAACAAGAGAAGGGCATTGCTAGGAGAGGTTTCTCACTGATATATGTTTGATATCCTACTGTTTGTAAAGAAAGGGGAAATTTTGTGTATTATGAAAGCCCTATGATAAGTTGCCAAGAATAAAGGCTTGCATTTTTCCATATGTGTAACCACAATAGAAGATTGGTTTGGGGAAATGCTGGGAATTGTGGTTATTTAGGGAAAGACTCTCAGAGGGTTAGGTTGAACCAGGGGCGTATCTGGAATCCGGCGGTAGGGGGGGCCAGAGCCAGAGAGGGGGGGCCAGAGCCAGAGAGGGGGGGGGCACATTTTTGCCTCCCTCCCCCCCCCCCCCGCCGCCGCCGCCTCTTCCTCTCTCCACCCCCCTCCCTGCCGTCAACCCTCCCCCGCTGCTTACTTTTGCTGGCGGGGGGCCCCAACCCCCGCCAGCCGAGGTCCGACCCGCAGTCTCCATATTTCGTCTTCCTCCGTGGCCATGCTGCAAGGAAGTAACGCTGCAGTGCTGATTTGTTGATGGCAGGGAGGGGGGCCAGGGCGAAATCTGTGGGGGCCCAGGCCCCTGTGGCCCCACGCAGATACGCCCCTGGGTTGAACTAGTTTGGGGGGAGGGGAGTAGGAATAACATGAATGCCACAGCTTCTTCTCAGCATCAGCTATACCTGTGTGAGACTCCTTCAGGAATCACTCACTCACCTTAACCAGTCATCGGGACTGGGACTTGCACCCAAGGGCACTCAGTGGTGACAACCACTCGTGGGGCAGAAGGTGAGAACCCAAAATCAAATGGGGGGGCTTGTTTCTAAAATATTTAACAAATTACATTTTGAATGATCCCCCAATCCCCCCACCCCTACTCACACACATACAAACACATATACATCATACATACTTTTGACTAGATGGGGGGACTACTCAACCCTTCTGATGTCCTTAGGGGCAATAGTGACCCAAGAAAAAAGGTTTACCCAACCCTGTCTTACCAACTGATTCGTTTCTCAGACTTTTCTTACTACAAAAAAAGGCAAGAAATAAGTAGACTAATGGAACATATTTCTTGACTGTGGGAATTCCCAAAACTGTATCAATAAAATAACTTACAGGGCTTACTGAAGAGACCACTAGTAATATATACACATTTCCATGAAGAAATCATACCAACCCTGAATGTTTCTTTGTTTTCTTACTTATTAATGGAGATTTATCAACTCATAAAGAAAAAAATGGACATGAATGTATCTCAAATTTACTCTAATTTTATTATGTCAGTTGTAAGGAATAGAACTCCACAGCTTCGACTGGCCTGTTCTTCATCACACAATTCTCTGACTGATAGCCAAACAGTCAGGACATTTTAGCTGCAGTAAATTTGCATCTGTCCTCAGGCACTGAGAATTATATTACACATTTTGATCCCAAGCAAAAGCACAAATTGACACAATTCTATAATTATTATTCCACCAGTGTTTGTACATCATTAAGTGTGCCTGCAACTAGTGGTAAGATTAAAAGGAAATTGAAAGTTTGCTCACTGGAATATAAAAGCAGGGTTGGCTTTTAGTGCATGGGACCTGTGCAGAACACCATGCATATGTTCCTTATATTGAAGCTGTTTAATAAATAAAGCTCTAGCTCCATGGGTAGAACAGTGGTTTACCTTATACTATTGCCCTGCCAATGCTTTGCCAATTGTTTCCATTTAGTATGATGGTGACACCAATATCCCCTACATATTGAGGAAGAGAATACATATTTTTTTAAAATACTGAATATGATCCTAATTAAGAGCTATACCTTGGCAAGTGTTTGAAACTTAAACTTATTTTCCATGTCGTGTTTTTACTACTGATAATTGTGTTAATACTATTGCAGTATTATATCATATTGATATCAAACTTCATTCTTTTTCTTTGTATTTTGCACTGCATTCATTTCATCTAATTGTATTGCTGTTTTTAATGATCTCATTATCATTAAAATGTATGCATCTCTCTTATTGTTCCTCTGATAGCTATGATTATTAATGTGACTTGTGTCTGTTATATAACTTTCCATATTTATTTATTTATTAAAAATACTTCTAACCTGTCCAATCCAAATTGGCAGCTTACAAATAAAGAGCCCTGTTTACTGTGTGTTAGTGTTTTTAGCGTGTGCTAATCAATAGAAATAAAACAAAATAAAACATGGAAAAGAAAATAAGATGATACCTTTTTTATTGGACATAACAATACATTTCTTGATTAGCTTTCGAAGGTTGCCCTTCTTCGTCAGATCGGAAATAAGCAAATATTGGTAGATGACAGTATATATAAGTGAAACATCAAAGCATTTCAGTGACAGTCTAACAGGATGGGGGTGGATAGGTGAGAGACAGGAAGAGTCGGGTGGATGAGGGACAGGGAGATATGCATGGATACAGGAGGGTGACAAAGCAGTACAATTTTGTGGTTTATAATGTGCTAGAAAACTCAGATCTTTGTTAAGTCCTGCCTGGTGGGTGTCAAAATATTTAATCATTCTGACTTCAAAGGTCTTACGTTCCTGTATTGTTTTAAAGTTCCCTTTCAGGATTCTTACATGAAATCACTGGTACAATGTTCTGGTTTTCTAAAGTGCTGCCCCACAGGTGTGACATCTTTATTGGTACTAGCATTTTTCATATGGTGTCTATGTAAATTACATCTCTGCTTTAGCATCTGACTTGTTTCTCCAATGTAGCAGCCTAAATTGCATTTTTTACACTGAATGATATATACCACATTGGAAGATAAGCACATGAAAGATTCCTTAATGTTGAATATTTTTCCTTTGTGAATGACCGTGGGGTCCTGTGAAATGTTCTGGCATAGTTTGCAGCTGGATATATTGCAAGGATGTGTGCCATTCTTTTCTTTTTGAGTCTGTGTTGGGAGCTTACTTCTACTTAGCTTGTGTTTTAAGTTGGGTGGCTGTCGGAAGGCCAGCACTGGTGGGGATGGGAATATCTCTTTCAGTAATTCCTCTTCCTGGAGTAGAGGCTGCAGATCTTTTAAGATTTTTCTTAATTTTTCCAGCTCAGGGTTGTATGTCACTATAAGGGGGATTCTGTCTGTGGCTTTTTTTTCTTTGTACTGTAGCAGATTTTCCCTGGGTGTTTTGAGGGAGGAGATAATATTCTTGGAGATTATTTTGGGGTTTTAGCCTTTCTGTTCGAAGGATGCAGTCAGGATTTCAAGGTGTCTGTCTCTGTCCCCTGAGCCAGGGCCGCCGAGAGGGGGGGGCAGGGGGGGCAGTCCGCAGTCCACTCCACCTGCCCCCTCCGTCCACCACCGGGCCTGGCCTCCCTGAATTCAAATCATAGCATCTCATCTCGACCTCGCTTTGTTTGAAAGAAGCACAGCAGCGGCAGTCTGCAGATCGCCTCCCTTCGGGCCTTCCCTCCCTGTGTTCCGCCCTCGCACAAGTTACGTCAGACGAGGGCGGGACACAGAGAGGGAAGGCCCAAAGGGAGGCGATCTGCAGACTGCCGCTGCTGTGCTTCTTTCACACTGAGCGAGGCCGAGGTAAGGTGCTATGATTTGAATTCAGGGGGGCCCGGTGGTGGACGGGGGGGGGGGGGGCGGTGGCGGTGGGGTCCTGGGCCCCACCTTGCCCCAGACCCAGTCCATTCTCTTGGTGGCCCTGCCCTGAGCGTGCTAAAAATTAGCACGCTCTAACTGTTCAAGCCCATAAGAATATTATTGGCATTTAAATGGTTAGAACGTGCTAATGCTTAGTGTGTGCTAGAAACGCTAACGCACCTCTAGCACAGTTTAGTAAACAGGGCCCAAAACATTTATAATAATAAACAAGAAACATTAATATTCAGCTCTTGCATAAAAAATAGTCATCAAAGTGTGCTCCAGAATAGTTGATTTGATAACCATCCAGAGGCAGCTCAGTCTCCATATGCTTGTTGAAACAGTAATGTTTTCAATATGTGCTTAAACTGATTTATGTATCTCATAGTCACAGGCAACTCATTCTATTATTTAGGTCCCAAAACTTTGAAAATTGACATATGATACTCTTCTAATCTAACAACATTAAATGATGGTTTATCTAGCAGATTTGCATTAGAGGACCTCAAGGCCCTTGCAGGTTGATAGATCCATAAAGTTGAAGCAATAAGGGGCAAAACTAGTTATTTCGTACTTTAAAAACTAACAGTAGAATTTAGAAAAGAATTCTCTGTCAAAATTATGGATAGTGTTAACAATCAGAACCAACATACTGTTGATAACAAAATTAGGGAGAATCTCCCCAAGAGAAAAACTAGATAGAACCAAAATCTGTGTTTTTGCCATGTTACATTGTAAATGATTACCTCACAACAATTTATTTATTGCATTCAGGCAGAGAATAAGCATCTTGAAAGTTCCATCTACTCAGTTGTCAATTTCTAGCAGAAACTGAATATTATCTGCATACAATCTAAATTTTAGTTTAAAACAATTCAGCAGTTCACAGAGAAGTAACAGAAAAATGTCAACCAGCATAGCTGATAGTGATGAACCCTAAGGACCCCTATGGAACATTCTAATTCTGTAACGGAAAAAAAACAATAGAATTATACAAAACACAGTATATCCTTCCCATCAAAAATGATTTAAACCAATCTAGCACTACACCATTTAACCCTATTGATCTAAGTCGATTGATGAGGATAGTATGATCTATTGTATCAAAGGCTACAGACAGGGCCAGTCAAACCCAGTAAGCGGGGTAAGCACTGCAGGGGGGCGCATACCTTCAAGGGCACCGCTGTGGTGCTGCGCTGCCATACCGCACCACCCTTGAGGGGTTAAATCTTTTATTTACCTCCATCCCAGCGGCCACATCATTTCAAAGCCCTGCCCATCTCTAGCCTTCCCTCCCTTCATGAGTTCGTTCCCTCAGAGTCCCGCCCTCAAGGAAAGAGGAAATGACGTCAGAAGGCGGGACTCTGAGGGAACAAACTCACGAAGGGAGGGAAGTCTAGAGATGGGCAGGGTTTTGAAATGATGCGGCCGCTGGGATGGAGGTAAATTAAAAAAGACTTAAACCACGCAGGTGGCAGGAAGAAAAAGGGGGATGTTGGGGGGAGTCGGAGAAGAGGGCAGGCAGGTGGCCATAAATGGGAGGGGGATGGGGCGAAGGAGAATCGCATTGGGCTGAAAAAGGGGGCAGGGTGGGAGAAGAGGGAGAAGAGAAAAAGGAGATGCTAGATGGGGGGGCGCCAACTGATAGTCTGCAGGGGGGCACCAGAGACCCTAGGACCGGCCCTGGCTACAGATATATCTAGACTCACAAGAAAATAGTGTCTCCCTTTGTTAAAACCCTCTACTGTATCAAGTATAGAAATGAGTAGTGTTTCTGTGTCATGTAAAGACCTAAAACCAAAACGGTTAGCATCCAGGATTTCATGTTTTTCCAGAAAATCTAAGAGTAGTTCATAAATAATAATAATATTTCCAAGAAATAGGTCTGTAATTCACGAGTACATGAAAGTTTAGAGATGGATTTTTAAAAACTGGTCAAACCACCACATTATTCCATAAGTCACGCATATGTCCTTCTTGCAACAATAAATTAATAATGTCCACAATTACATTATCAATTAAGGGGTCGTTTTACCAAGCTGAGGGAAAAAGGGCCTTGCGCTAGCTGCAGTGGCCATTTTTCCCCGAGTGCCAGAGCCCTTTTTACCTCAGCGGGTAAAAAGCCTCCACACACATGGCCATGCAGTAAGAGAACTCTTACCATAAGGCCATGTGGTGGGGAGCCCTTACTGCCATCCATTGAAGTGGTGATATGGGCTCCCACACTAACCTGGCAGAACTGGGCAGTGAGCAGCGATGCTCGATTACCGCCGGGGTATCGCCGTGCAAGCCATTTCTGGGGTTTCTCTTTTTCCCCTGTAAATGGTGCACACTCAGGGAGGGACTACCGCTGGTGGCTATTTTGGGCCTGCGTTAGTCCCAGAAGAGCAAGCGGTAAGCCTGCTTTGGACTTACTGCTGCTCTGTAAAGGAGTCTCTAAATTATTCATTGATTTAAGAACACAGGATGATAAGGGACCATTTTTTTTTTTTTTACAACTTGATCAATACTCACTGGCTGAAAGGTGGTCCATAACTCTTCTGTTGATAGGGGACAGGCCATTTCTACAGGTATCAATTTATTTTTATATATTTCAGTGTTTTATATTCATATCAGCACTAGGTACTTTCCAGTCTACAGTCATGCAGAGTTTAGTGAATAGAGGTAGATCTCTAGGTATCAGTCCCTTCCTATGGGCCTAAGACACCTAGAGGGGCATAATCGAACGTGAACGCCCATCTCCATGGGCGTCTATCTCCGAGGATGGGTACGTGAAGGGGCGTGTCAGACCGTATTTTCGAAAAAGATGGGCGTCCATCTTTTTTTTCGATAATACGGTTTGTGCCGGGCAAATGCATCGGATTTGGGCGGATTTGAGCTGGCCATTATCATTTTTCAGCGATAATGGAAACCGAAGGCACCCAGCTAAAAAACGAACAAATCCAAGGCATTTGGTCGAGGGAGGGGCCATGATTCGTAGTGCACTGGTCCCCCTCACATGCCAGGACACCAACCGGGCACCCTAGGGGGCACTTGTAACAATTACAAAAAAAAATTAAAATACCTCCCAAGTCCATAGCTCCCTTCCCTTGGGTGCTGAGCCCCCTAAATTCCCCCCAAAACCCACTGCCCACAACTCTACACCATTACCATAGCACTTATGGCTGAAGGGGGCACCTACATGTGGGTACAGTAGGTTTTGGGGGTGGTTTGGAGGGCTCCCATTTACCACCACAAGTGTAACAGGTAGGGGCGGGATGGGCCTGGGTCCACCTGGCTGAAGTCCACTGCACCCACTAACAACTGCTCCAGGGACCTGCATTCTGCTGTGATGGAGCTGGGTATGACATTTGAGGCTGGAAAAAAAAAGTTTTGAAAGTTCTTTTTTTTTTGGTGGGAGGGGGTTAGTGACCACTGGGGAGTCAGGGGAGATCATCCCCTATTCCCTCCAGTGGTCATCTGGGCAGTTGGGGCACTTTTGGGGGACTTGTTTGTGAAAAAAAAAGGTCCAGAAAAAGTGACCCAAATTCTCGCTTCTGGTGCCCTTCTTTTTTTGATTATCGGCCGAGGGCGCCCATCTCTCCTCGGTCGATAAACACGTCCCAGTCCCGCCTTCACCCTGCCTCCGACATGCCCCCGTCAACTTTGTCCGTTCCCACGACAGATTACAGTTGGAGACGCCCAAAATCGGCTTTCGATTATACCAATTTGGGCGCCCACAGGAGAAAGGCGCCCATCTGCCGATTTGGGTCGAAATATGGGCGTCTTTCTCTTTCAAAAATAAGCTGGCTAGGGTCCTGTTTACTAAGCCGCACAATAGGTGCACTAGTGTTTTTAGTGTGCACTAAAAATTAGCACATGCTAATGCTACAGAATATATGGACATCTCTAGCATTTAGCAATATCTTTAGGTGGTAATCCTGGTCTTTGCGGATTGCACCTAGGGACCATTTATTAACTTCAGTACGCAAGGTTAAACAGCACTACAGGCAATTAGAGCAGTAAAAATATTCAAACAACAATAGAAAGTATGGCATGGTATACTACTTGCAATGACAACACTTTAATATGTACTAGAACATTATAATTAGTAGTGAGAGGTAAGGCAAAGTTGTAACATATAGATGAGTAAAAAAGTAGGAAGAATTAGAAAGTAAGGTGATTGATTTGAATAAAGTTGCACGTGAGGTCAGAGAGATTGTTAAATATTAAATCAGTTAGGGTAGGAGTGGATAAACCTGTCCCGCTGCAGTATGTGCAGCCTGAGTACTCCTTGTGTGTGTGTGAGACTAACAAGTTAGTTACTTCTGTAGTCTTGTGTTAAGCGGAGCCTTTCAGGTAATGCATTCCAGAGTGTGGGGGCTACTCCGGAGAAGGCTCGCTTGCGGGTATCACATCATGTAATGTCTTTTGGAGAGGGTGTAGTTAGTGAAAGTCCTTGGGAGGACCTTAGTGTCCTTGGTGGTGTGTGGAGGATCATCCTGTTCTTCAAATAGTAAGAGGCATTTCCTTTCAGGGCCTTGAAGATCAGACATAGAGTTTTAAATTTAGCCCTGTATTGTACTGGTAGCCAATGAAGTTTTTGCAAAAATGGTGTGATGTGGTCACATCACTTGCAACCTTCTATGACTCTTGCTGCTGCATTCTGAATAAACTGGAGCTGGTGCAGTCTCTTTGTAGTCAGACCATTGTATACTGCATTGCAGTACACATTCTTTTCCCCCTAGGCCACATATGCAAACTATTACACATGCACAAACATCACACATGCACACTCTATTGTGAAATAGTGCACACACATCCTAATTCTATATATGGTGCTAAAAATTGCATGCAGAAATTTGGATTTAGGCACGGTATATAAAATACACTCAGTAAATATCCCAGCACTTAAAACTATGCACATCCAGTTACACCAACGAAAACATGGCGTAAATCACTGCACGTAGATTTAAGCAGACTGGGCCATATTCTATAACAATGCATGTAAATTTGGGAATGCCCATGAAGCGCCCATTTCTCTGTCCATAGCCATGCCCCTTTTGAAATGCATGCTTTAGAATTTTGGCGCAGTTCATTTCAGCATAAGCTTAGTGAGTTATATGTATTATTGCCAATTAGTACTGATTATTGCTTATTAAGTACTATTAACGATGCTGATTGGCTTATTAAGCCAATTAAGTTATGCACATTGTTATGGAAAATGCTTAGCTTTAGGCGCGGAACAGTAGGCGCAATACATATAATCCGGCAGTAAACCCCCATTTTAGGGGCCCTTTTACGAAAGCTTAGTGCAGACTAACAGAATTAGTGCACGCTAAATGCTGCATGTCATATTGTACACCTATGGTCCATGTAGCATGTAGCACATGCTAATGTCTGTTAGCATGCACTAAGCTTTAGTTTTTCCATTGGGGAGTTTTATTGGTATTTATCAGTTAAAACCTAAAATTAGAAACTGTGTGCAGATGTGAGGTTTTAGTCAAAAAGTGATGCTTGTCAGTCATATAATTTAACTTGTCCATACTATGAAGACATCTCATGGGGCACATACAACTTTAAAAAATGTATAATAAAATATTGTTAAAGTTAAACTAGGCATACTAACAGCGCCTTACCAGTATCTCTACCAGGTGATTCCTATGTTATGAACTTAAATAGATACATATTAATTAATGTTTGTGTTATGTATGAAAATGTTTATAATATACACTTGCACACAATAAAGTTTGAGACTGCCACAGTCCGCCTGGACTCTCCCCTACTTTTTTGGTTTGTGTATAAATAGATACACATATAGATAGACTAGGGGGTCCTTTTACTAAGGTGTGCTGAAAAATGGTTTGCGGTAGTGTATTACACACAACCCCATACTCTGATTAAAATTAACACATCACTTTATTAATACATGATCACGTACTGTTATGTGCTTTTGCTTGGGTATTATGAGTATTATGTTAAAGGGGTATACAACTGGTGATTGTTCTAATTGAGTGTATGTGAGCGTGAGCTGGTGTGCTTGAGATTAGTGGGGTGGATGTTGGGTAACCCATTGAATATTGTACGTGATCATGTATTAATAAAGTGATGTGTTAATTTTAATCAGAGTATGGGGTTGTGTGTAATGTAAGGTTTGGTACTCTGTTTATAAGTATTACCCCACTTGTGTGAGAGATTGTGGTAGTGTAGCCACGAGTTTTGGCCACGCGCCAATCCATTTTTTAGCACGCCTGTAAAATAAGCCCTTTATTGCCGAAAATGGCCGTGCACCAAAATCAAAATTGCTGCGCGTCCATTTGGGGTCTGAGACCTTACCACCAGCCATTGACCTAGTGGTAAAGAATCCAGGCGGTAATGACCTACGTGCATCAAACGCCACTAGGCGCGTGTCCATTACGCATGCCTGAAAACAAAGAATATTTTTCAGACCTGCATATTGCACTTGCGCCAAAAATCAAAGTACCGCAAGAGCCATTTGGTAGTTGGACAGTAACTCCATTTTGGTGCGTGTTGGGCGCGCATAGACGCTTATGCAACTTAGCAAAATGGCCCCTAGATATATAGATACAGAAATAAAGTAAGGACAATGCCTTTCTATATACATGCATATCTATATCTATATAGATAGGTGCAGATAGATATAGATTTAGATATGTGAGATTTTTTTTCTCTCTCTCCCTGTCCTTTAGATATTTGAGTAAGACTTTTGATTTACATTTCCCTGTCAACCGAGTGCTCCTAGCATGCAATCATTTTCACACTGTCTGTCAATACTGTAAATTTTGAATTATTAAAATGGTAAACAGACAAATGTATAATATTTGAGGTCTCCAATGTATAGTAAAATAAAGAGGCTGCAGGTAAAAAGCTACCACCGTTACTGACTTGTCTCAACTTCCCATTTTCCTGCACCATAAGCTGTCAGCTAAGTGATCCTTCAGCAATTGCAAGCCGTATTGTAAACAAGAGTGTGCTTAGGAGACAATCTCACTGAAGAGCTAGCCAGTATTTGTTCAGAGGCACTCAAGGCTTACACAGCCCATAACTAATGTATGCAGCTGTCTGTCTTGGTGACAGGTAGATTGCCCATAATAGCCTGTATTTTCACTCATACTTAAGACACTGAAACAGATATGTCCTGCATTTTGATTTCACTGGGTACAGTTATAATACGAATAAAAAAAATAAATGTAGGGTTGCATAGATGTACTATAGCCAGATGAGGGAATAGCCATGCTATTCACACCTCAAATGAGAAGAATGAGAACAAACAATTCTCTCTCTTCTACCATTCGAGGATGCTGTATATCTGTAGAGAAATTCAACATAGGCATGGAAAGGCACTTCTTTGTCTCATACAAGGGCAATTAACTGATTGTCACATTGAAAACACCTGCATGCATCCAGATAAATGCTGAAAAGAAAAGGAAGGTGGGCTACTGCTACTTTGTTGACAACTCCCAGGACAGGAACAAAATAGCAATGGATGACTCAGCTGCCCCCAAACTCTTCTAATCTGTATCTGGAAAAATACTGAAGCTATGCAGAAAGAACTGTTTTTGTGAAACAGTGTCTCCAAGTGGATTATTCTTGAGCATACCATAACAGTAATGAACATCACTCCTCGATCATGGTATATTGAGTATGATCTCAATCTATCAATCTACTGCTAGGGGGAGCTGTACAATGGTCCCCGGAAAGAACCGCCTGGAATTTCCACCTCGGTAAAAATTACCAACTTGAAAATACCAAGCGATTCCCATAGCAAATTGCATGCAAATGAGCTGCTTGCAAAAAACAGTGAGCAGCTCAGTAGGAGGGAAGCCAATCTGTCAGCTGAGCAGAAGCAGAACAGCCAATCACTAAGCGTGGTTGCTCTGAGCATGCTCAGAGCAGCGCCTGCTATGACTTTCATATACACATGCAAGCTGCCTGTAGCTTTTTTTTTTTTTTTCAAACGTGTGGCACAAGCGGGGATGGAGAGAGGACAGCAGTGGTCCTTCTGGGCAGGATGTCACAGGAGCCCACAGAAGAAATAGAGAAGAGGATGAGGCTGATTTTCTATGGAGAGCTGACAGACTCCAGCAAGGGCATCTGGGGAGGTGCTGATAGCAAGACCTACAGTTGATCCAGACATATGAACAGTACAGTTGGCTGTGCTGTGTGGAGCCGCAAGATAGAGCCCATCAGCACAAATGTGAAGAACACTACTTACAGCTGCTCCAGACCTCCCAGTAAATGTTGCTTGTTAAAGGTAGGCAATGCACATCTAAATACTAATCAGCTGTGATTACGTTGGCTACCACCGCAGCCGGAAAACAGCCCACGGCACCCCTTTGTACATCATCTGCTGAATACTGTGGTCGGCAAATTGACTGGAGCTGGTCAAAAACACGTTGTTGGCCCGGTAACATTTGTGCATCTGTCTCCTACTGTTTGTCTTAATACTTGCATCATGCTACAGTGAGCTTCATTTTTGAGTTCATAGTGTGTCATGTGTACAAGCAACATATCAAAGTACATTGCACAATTCCCTCTTACCGAGGCAAGTAGCACTCAATACATTTGGGAACATTTTGTATTTTTCTTCTACATTTTCTTTGCTCTGGTTGCATTCCATGATAGTTCTGTCTTCCCATGCATTGTACAGAATAATCACTTGAAGTATAATTTTAGATATGTCTGGCAAGCAGATGTGGATTCTCATTATAAAAGAGTCTGGTACATGTGTTTCGGTATATTATAAAGTACAAGTGGGGCATACATTTTCTAAAACTACTATACATTGGACACCTAAATCTAAATAAATAAATAAATAAAACAGGTGATAAATATACACTAAAATGCCAACCAAAAGGAATAAAAAAAAAAAAAAACTATGAAAAACACCTGAAGTTGGAGTAGGGAGGAGGGGGAACAAAACTCTTCCAGCAGTCGAGTGTGAAAAGATACACTTTTACACTCTACTGCTGGAAGTTTTTTGGTCCCCCCTACTCCAACTTATAAAGTGACATTGGCAAATCAGGAATCAGGAAGCTAAATTTTGGTTTGAAAGTCATGCTTTTCCTCAATCAGGTGATGTCAGACCTCAGGGGGGAGACTGTTCCCAATCCCAGGTCAGAATGGCAAACTGCAGATGATGCCCAAGGCCTTGGCGCAGCTCCATAACTGGTTTCATCATCAAGCCTCCTACAATTGAGAAATTAGATCCTACTGCAGGACAGCAGAGCAGTATAGGACTGGGATAGGGGCCACGCAAGGTGACTAGGATATAGTTATGGACTAGTGCTTGTTAAGTTCTCAACAATGCAACAGTCGTGCACACATGAACGGAAATTCTATAACAGTACACTTATAATAGGCACTTAGAGAACACTTACATGACACATATGCAGGAAATCTATATATTGTGCCTTAATTTCCGCGTGGATATCAAAGCATATTCTATAACAATGTGTGTTATTTAATTGTGGAACTAGCTAATTGGATGTTAACAAGCAATTAGCACTAATTGGCATTAATTAATCTTTACATACACATCTCGCTAAGTGTATTATGTCCTCAGCCCCTGCTGACATCAACTTCGAGTTCTGGTGGGGGCTGAGGGCTAGCAGAACTGACAACAGTGCTGTGGCTCCATGTTTGCTTTTTTTGTTGTTGTTTTTCTGCCGCTGCTGCATTGGGAGACAGAACAGCAGCAGCAGCGGCGGCGGTGGTAAGGAAAAATGATTCCATCTCATCAGGACACTTTCCCACTTTGACGGGAGGGTGGGAGATGACCCACCAAAGCGGGAGTCTCCCGCTGAATGTGGGAGACTTGGCAGGTCTGCCATACAGTGTGTAGGCATAGTTTGACCCACAAGTTTCAGTAAATCACTCCCCTCAAAATGTGTGGAAATGTTCCCATCAACCTGTCTCTTTATCCTCATTTGCATCCAGGCAGAACTGTGGGACCCATCCCCTTCCTGAAAAATATAACAAGTTCAGAACTTTCTTGGCAGCTCTACGACAATAAGCAAACTGACAGTTGTGAACTCAGAAAGAATAAAGAAATAAGTGCTTCACCCAGATTTCTCTCTCCTCTTACTGTCATCAAAACCCACCTCACAAGGGGGGGTTCATTAGATATGTGAGATTTTACAGAATTGGTGAAGGTCCGCCGAGGCGGAGGAACACTGAGATACCACAAAGAAATAACAGCAGCACAAAAGGAGTGGAAAATAGACCAGGCAAACCAGAAGCAAACGAGGAGACTTCAAATGATGATAGTTTACTGATGTCTATCATCGTTTGAAGTCTCCGTGTTTGCCTCTGGTTTGCCTGGTCTATTTCCTTTTGTGCTGCAGATTTTACAGAATTGCATCTAGGCTGAATTCCAGCCTTCACACACAAATATGAACACATGTATGCATACATGCCATTATTCTAATCATTTGCATGTGTAATTAGTACATAAATAAAAGTGCCCACTTTATCGAATTACAACCATTCTGCTACTGATACCTTGATGGTGTGTTACCCATTTCTGTCACAGCATCATAGTAACCTCAAAGGCCTAAGGTTGTAGATAGCAATGTTCTCTATGTGCCTGAAGATGTTCCTGCATTCTGTGACAAGGTGGTAAAGGGCTAGGGAAACCTCCCCTGTAACATGTACTGACAACTTGGCCAAGTCCGTACACCAAAGGCATGCAAGAGAACACAAGAACCAGACATCCTAGGAGGAAGTGACGTCACGAACCTGAATGGCTGCCTAGGTCCGTTGCTCCGACGCACCCCACTCCTCTATTAGCTATAATAGCGATACCTTGCTCCTCTATCGAGATTCATTTGACGGCGTAGTGTACCACTTGCTGTGCTGAAGCAGTCGCGGTAATTTTTTCCAGCGGATATGGCGACCGTGATGAAGAAGAACGAACATCATTTGAGATGGCAAACGGCTAAGAACTCACGCCGCCATGTGCTCGCGTCTGATCCCACCTCACACTCGGACTCCGACTCGGCTCTGTCGCTGTCCGAGACAGGCACAGTCTCTGTGAAGCGAGGGCTTGCCAAAGACTTAACAAAGTGCTTGATGGAAATCCGGGCGGAAATTAAAAGTTCTAAAGATGAGATTTTAGAGAAAATGGACGCCCTGAGAGTGGACCTATGTGAGCTGGGAGGCAGGGTAGAAGAGCTTGAGGTCAGAGTGGACGAGCACGAGATAAAATTTGGTGATACTGAGGCACGCTGCACGAAATTGTTTGAATTATACATTGACTTGCAGTTTAAAGTCGATGATCTGGAAAATCGTGGGTGACGAAACAATTTAAGATTTCGGGGGGTCCTGGAGGTAGGGGACAAGGAGGATGTTGCTGCGATTGTGAAAACCCTGTGTGGCAAGCTGTTGGGAACTGAGGAGATTGCCATTGAAAGAGCCCACAGAGCACTGGGGAAAAAATTAGAAAATAGACTCAGAGACATTGTTGTCTGCTTTGCCTCTTTTACTGCAAAAGACTACTACTACTACTAACTAACATTTCTAAAGCGCTACTAGGGTTATGCAGCGCTGTACAATTTAAACATAGAAGGACAGTCCCTGCTCAAAGAGCTTACAATCTAAAAGACAAGAGAACAATCTAAAGACAAGTGTACAATCTAGAGGACGAGTGAACAGTTAATCTGATAGGGTGGATAGATTGGGGCATTCTATATTTCTCAAGCGGTTAGCAGATGTTGCAGCGTGCAAGACAGACCCAGCACATAGATTTCAAGGAAGCCCAAGTGAAGGTGTTCCAGGATTTGTCTGCCCATACTCTGTCTTTGCGGCGAGAGATGAAACCTGCCCTGGAGATATTAATTAAGCACAAGATCCCGTATCGTTGGGCATTTCCATTTGCCCTTTGTTTCTTGGCTGGAGGAAAAATGCATCAAGCTTGCACTATGGCGGAGGTCTGGCTGATCTTGAAAAACGAGGGGTTGGCGACAACGGAGGCTCCAACAGCGGATTTAGCAGATGTAGCGCGGGCCAAATTGCAACAGTGGAAGAGAGTGCCGAGCAAACCCAAGAGCACAAGATCTGCTTCTTGATTGAACTGTAGACTTAAGGTGTCCTTGTATTGCAGTTAAAACTGTGGATTTGGTTCCTAAGTGAGCACGTGTACACTGTTATATGTTCAGGTTTGCAACATTACCATGTTCTGTAAAAATTGATTTGTATGAAAATGAGGGTGGCGGGATTAGTAGGGGGCCAGTAGTGTGAGTGTGTAAGGGGAGCCTGGTGGGAGGGGCAGCCAGGATAGATCTGTTTGAGGATGCAGTGATGGGAGTGTGGGTTGTGGATGGAGGGGTTCGTGCGTAGTTGTCAGGGTACGTGAGTTTTTTCTTTCTTTATTCCTAGCTTAGGAGTTTTGTCCTTTGCTAGAGGTGGGATTCGAGAGGGGGGATAAGGATGGGTGAGGGGCTCTTAACAGGGGATAGTGAATTCTGGCTTGTTGGGGTTTTGTTTTTTGGGGGGCAGGAGGGACTACTTGGGATGGATGGGTTCAGGGGGGTGGGGGGGCGGGTTGGGTCGGGGGTAAGCTCCTTTCGTTAGGCATGTTTGTTTACCAGAAAAAAACAAATGGCAAATTTTAAGATACTTACCTATAATGTAAAAGGGCTGAACTCTTCATATAAAAGACATGCTCTGCTGCGTGAACTCAGCTTGTTGCACCCACAGGTGGCTTTCGTGCAGGAAACTCATTGGTTAAAAAGACATGAGGGGGTGATATCCTCTAGACAATACCCAAAGATGTACTTTGCTTCTGATGTAAAGGGGGCTAAGAAAAGAGGGGGGCCATTATGTTTCATAAGAATGTACAGGTACAAATATTGCACTTGAGGAGAGATTCTGAGGGCCGATTTCTCTTTTTACATGTTATGTTGGAACAGGAGGAATATACCTTGGTTAGTGTGTATGCTCCGAATGAGAGGCAGGAGAAATTTTTTGTCTACCTTCAAAGGGAGCTACAGAGTTTTGCTCAAGGTAAATTGCTGGTGGCAGGAGATTTTAATGCCACCATGCAGCCGGGGCTTGACAGATCTGCTTCTCCTGCTCCTCTTGATTATAACATTTCTCAGGCTTTAAAGAACTTTGTGGATGTTATGGGTCTGTAGGATGGGTGGAGACTGGGACACTCAAGGGGAAGAGATTACACTTTCTATTCACATGTTCATCTCTCCTACTCTAGACTTGACTATGTCTTTCTTGATAAAACTATGACAGAGGGGGGAGGTGACACTGGCATAGGTTCTATCACTTTATCTGATCATGCTCCGGTCTGGGCAATTCTTCCTTCATTGAGGGAGGAAACTAGAGATTGTAGATGGACATTTAACAACTGTTTGTTGCAGGACCCAGATATTGTAGCCAATTTTATACCGGTCTTAAAGCAGTATTTTGCCAACAATTTGGAGTCTGGGCCGCCTCTTGGTACTGTCTGGGATGCCTTTAAAGCAGTATCGAGAGGATATTTTAGTAAATGTGCTAGTCAGAAATCCAGGGTACATATAGAACGTTTGAATCAGTGTATGGAAAAAGTAAGTGTCTTGGAGCAGGCCTACAGGGCTTCTGGCTCCGTGTCTGCTTATCGAAAGCTTCAAGCAGGGCGACTGGAGTTAAATGCGCTGCATGATGAAAGTTTGAAATTTGTGAATGCAAGTTTGAGGCAGGTGCACTATGAATGTTCTAATAAGCCTGGGAGGGTGCTGGCTGCAAAACTTAGAAAGCTGAGAGCAGATAGACAAATCCTGTGAGTGAAGGATGATGGGGGTGCCATGTTGCATAGCTCTGCCCAGATTAGGGAGCGTTTTGCTAAATTTTATGAGACACTCTACATGGAGGATGCCACTGTACAGACTGGGGAAATTGGTTGCTATTTGAAAGATAGGAATCTGCCAGTTTTGTCTGCAAAACAGAAGTTAGAGCTGGATGCCCCGGTGACGGCAGATGAGGTGTTGCAGGTAATTAAAGCATTGCCGACGGGGAAGGTGCTGGGCTTAGATGGTTTCACAAATGAGTTTTTTAAGACCTTCGCAGATGTGTTGGCACCCTATTTGGTGCTGGTAATTAATTCTGTCAGGGATGGAGTATCCTTCCCCCGGACAATGATGGAAGCCTGGGTGGCGGTAATCCCAAAGCCTGATAAAGATAGAACTGACTGTGCTTCTTATCGCCCTATTTCTATATTGAATACAGACATAAAAATTTTAGCCAAGGTGCTTGCCAATTGTCTGGGGAGGGTTCTTCCTGATTTAATCCACCCAGATCAGGTTGGCTTTGTCCCGCAGAGGCAAGCAATGGATAATATAAGGAGAACTATAGACCTGCTTTATGCTGCTTAAAGGAAGGCCTGTCCGATGGTGTTATTAGGATTGGACGCTGAAAAGGCCTTTGATCGGGTTCACTGGGGGTACTTGGATTCTGTCCTGCATAGATTTGGGATAGGTCCATTATATTGGTCCTGGATTCAAGCGTTATATACTTCGCCGCAGGCTTGTGTTAAAATTAATGGGGGGCTTTCCGGGGCGTTTTCCTTGGGACGGGGAACTAGACAGGGCTGTCCGCTCTCCCCGCTACTGTTCGCTATGGCTATGGAACCGTTAGCTGCTGCTATACGAGAAAATGTGGACATTAGTGGCATACGCGTGGGAGCCCATGAGCATAAAATCGCATCATTTGCGGATGATGTGCTCCTGTCTTTGACCAAGCCCTTGATCTCATTACCCAATTTGATCAAGGAAATAGAGCAATATTCTCGGATATCTGGCTATAAATTGAATGCCTCTAAGTCCATGGGGTTAGAGGTGGGGATCCCTCCACAGATGAGAGAGGTGTTGAAGACTTATTTTGCCTTTAAATGGCCAGACAGAGATATACGGTATTTGGGGGTTAGGATTCCTGGAGACTTGTCTGAATTATTTGCTGTTAATTACCCGGGTCTTCAGAAGGCTTTACATAGAGATTTGGACAGATGGGCGAACATGGGCTTGTCTTGGCTGGGCCGGATAGCGGCAATTAAAATGAATATCTTACTGCGCCTCTTGTACTTATTTCAGGTTTTGCCATTACGGGTCTCTCGATCTTTTTTGTCCAGCTTACAGGATATGTTGATCTGATTTACGTGGAATCAGAAGAGGCTGCGTTTACCACGGGCCTTATTATATAAGAGTACGCGGGTTGGAGGGCTGGGGGTACCTAATCTGTATTGGTACTACGGTGCTGCGCAGGCCAGGTCAGCTGTTGAATGATTCAGGTGTGAGGACCATAAACTGTGGGTACATACAGAGCAGTCTCTGGTGGGTAACCGTAAGTTAGGGCATTTAATGTGGCTTGCAGATAAATATCGAGGACAGGTTGCTTGGTTTCCTCCAGTTGTACAGGCCACCTTTTACTACTGGGATCTTATGTTTCCAGAGCGCTGTCCTCCTGTTTCGGGATTGGCACCAATAGTGGATAATCTTCTGTTTGAGCCGGGAGTGGGGAGCACGCCTTTTTGTAGATGGGCGGAAGCGGGTCTGGATATGCTAGGGCAGCTCCATATTGGAGTGGATCTGATCCCTTTCGCGACATTAATGGAAGATTATAAACTTAATCCTAGTGACCAGTATGGTTACCTGCAGCTGAAGCATTTCTTGAAGGGGCCTGTATATGGTGAGTGTTTACGGAGGGAGGTGCACTCGTTGGAGGAAATCTGTGTGACTCCTAGGAGTACACGAGGGATGATTACTTATTTGTACGGAGTGCTGGCGGTGCGACAAAACCCTTCTCTACTGCATAGGAGGAAGTGGGAGCAGGAACTGCACTTTGTCCTCTCGGATGAGGAGTGGTTGAAATTAGAGAGAAGGATATTGTGATCCTCACTAGCTGTGCTTCTGAAAGAGAATGCCATTAAAATGTTTTACAGATGGTATCTTACCCCGGCTCGTCTGAATCACATGTTTCCTGCAGTGACAAAAACATGTTGGAGGCAATGCGGTGAAGTGGGGACCATGGGACATATTTGGTGGTCCTATCCTAAAGCAAAGGCCTTTTGGAAAGGCGTGCAGTCACGTCTTCAGGTGTGGGTGGGAAAATCTGTGCACTGGCATCCTCTGGTCTTTTTATTGGGGCAGAGGCCGGAGGGTTTGTCATCTCATCAGTGGTTGTTGGTGAGGGGGGCCTTACATGCAGCTCGACTTAACTTGGCTTAAAACTGGAAGTCGCCGCTGGTCCCCTCTCTAGTAGGGTGGCTCACTAGGGTGCATTATATCTGTGAGTGGAGAGACTGACGGCTGCTAAAAGGAGACTGTTGTTGAAATGGGAGAATATTTGGACACCTTTTTTGAATGTATGTTCTGGCTGATTGATATATTGTTGAGTGATGGAGGGAGCAGAGGGGTGGGGGTTTGGGGGGGTGGAGGTATAGGGGGGGTATGAGATCTGAGGAAGGGTGGGTGGGTTTGGGTTCTGGGGGGGGGGGGGGGAAGTATCTTCCAAAAAACAAAAACGTTTTGAACTCAAGTTGACAGTTGATATAGAGTTGACATGTATAATGTACCCGATATCTTGTTTGTTTAGTATTTAATGTTAGTTATAATATATTTTGTTCAAAATTGTATTGTACTGAACTGAATATGCTTTGTTATGTGTTAACAATGCTTAATAAAGACTTCTATAAATTAAAAAAAAAGAACCAGACATCTTCAGGACAGAGCTACATCTTCAGCTAATGGATGTCTAGGCTAGAAAAGCCATATGGGATGATCATCAAATGAAGCCATGATTTTTTCTCTCTCTCTCTCTTGCTCTATACATTGAGGATCTAAAGAAGCAGACTCACTTCCAGTAGTTGCAATGGAAAGCTTGGCTCAAGATGATGGAGCAGGAAATGTTAAGAAAAAAATTGAGCAGACCTAGAAGGTCATTTTCAAAGCAGATGGACCCTTCAAAATGCCTTTAAAAATCCATTTGGTAAAAATATCCAAATCCGATTTTAGAAAGTCAGAATTTGGCCGTTTCACACTGTGGTTTGACAAATAGCAAGGGGTAGTGTGTTGGGTGGGACTAGGGAGGGCCCAAAAGAAGGACATCCAACAGTGATTTTCAAACAGGAAGAAATGTCAAAATCTGAAAAGAAATACATTTTTATCTAGACCTGTTTCAGTCACATCTAAGTTACAAAAAGTTGATCTGATTGAGCACTTGGCCACTGTAAGGATTAAGGCATGATACCTCCTTAATACCCCAGTGGTTGCTGTCCACTACCTCTCCCCTGAAAGTGAAACTGGAATGGAAAACCAGCCTGCAGGTATTATAGCCATTCTGAACAGGGGACTATAAATAAGGGACATAGGTTCAAATCCCACTGTAATAGATCAGTGAGGTACATTTTTTATTTCTAGATACTTTTTCATAAGTTTCCATCTTTCTCTGAAGTGCAAAAATGTAAGTCTAGGTTTTTGAGAATCCTAAAGTGGTAGTTAATTAACATGGTATAAGTAAAATTAATATGTGTTTACCATGCATTCCAGACAATGGAAAAATTGCATGCACTCTTGGTAAGAATAAATTCATGTTTGAGCCTTGTTTAAGGGAGAAATACAATCCCAATTTATTATTATTTATTACTAAAACATTTACATCATGCAAAATTTTCAGTTATTAAATTCCTGAAGCATGCAACTCAGGAAATTTAATAGATTTTATGCAAATTGTTATATAACACAATGAGAACAGATGGTACTCATCACATTGGATTCTTTGTTTTCTTTAAATGAAACCATATGTAAAGGTATCTTCATGTCTTGGCTCCTAACCGTTTTTAAAATATATTATATTGCTCTCCTTGTCAAGGCATTCTTTCTGCTGTTCAATATGATATGCTCTTACAATAAACATTGCTACATTGCCCTTAGAAATGTAATGCTTGTCCACTGTACTTTTGAATGCTGCTTCCGAGTTCAAATTCTATTCATATATTTCTAGGACAGGATGCTATACTGATGTGAATAGGGCAAACCTTTCAGCTTACCATGGAGCCTGGAGGAGAAGGAAAAGCTTTAAAATGGAAATCTTAAGGCAGCAGTTTAAAGCTTTACATTTCAATAACTCTAATTTTGAGAAACTTTCTTCTTTAGGTTTCCCTGCTGGCATAGGCAGAAGATGAATGATAAAGTAAATCAACCAGAAAGAAAGCAAAACAGCAAAATAAAAAAATGGAAAAAAAAGACATTAAGAAGAACTGAGAAGAATAAAAGAATGCACTAGCAGGCTAAAATGTCAAATTTATATATCACTGTGGGGCTCTTTATAAGGTTGTATTATCAAAATCTTATAGGAATCTGCAAATCTAAGACTATCTTTAGATTCAATTAAAAGCAGAAATAGGTGAGCTAATGTCGATAATGTAAGAAAAAGAGGAAGGGATACTGCTGACAGCATAATGTGTTTCGGTCTGTGTATGTTGTATCTGTGTATGCAGAATTTTATTGGGCAAAGATTCATAATGCTTAGGTGCTTATCGGTCCTTATCATGGGTTAAAAAATGCTCTTGCAATGGTTTTCATTTGATGCTCAGGATCTCCTGATCAACAGATCTGGTTTTATGGGTAAAAGAAACAAGCAAATTAACACATTCCTAGTTTCTTTACAAAAAGCAAAATCTGATAGGTAGGGAGGGAACTTCCAGGACTGGATTACTAATCACTGTTTCAACAGAAGAGGCTTTTGAGGTCTCAAAGATTTATGGACTGCAGCGTTACAACCTACAAAGTCTTCAGTTTTCTCCAGGGCTAATACGACAACCATGTTTACTGGTACACTGTGAACCCACATTAAAACCAGTGAATAACGTGTTTAAATCTGTTTTATGACTGAAAGGCCTTCTATAACATTCTACAACCATTTATGCAAATGTCTAGTTTAGATGAAGTGGAATTGAAGTTACAATGTACTTACATATTTTATAAATTATGCCAGTACATGAACACATTTACATAAACTTCAGAGCAGGTGGAAAGAATGTGTGCTATTGGGGTTGGTTTGGGAAGTCATTTTATAAAGCCACATAGACATCTTTATAAAATACGCTTATAACCACCACCTTTGGGGTCTTCCCACATAGCTGTCCTATCATAAAATTATCCACCAGCTGATAACATTTGCAAGTGATACGTATGCCTTGGTATTCTCAGGCGATGATAAGTCCAATGTGACAGTTCAAACACAGGGGAAATATTCAGATAAATTAGATCCTATCCAAGTGTTTGACAGTGCCCAGAAGTTATCCAGGTATGACTGATATGCAGTCCTCTACCTGGATAGTTAGGACACAATTATCATGTAGTCCACCATGCCCTGTTAGCTATCTGAGCACTGGCACTGAATACCTGTGATGCCTGGATAACTAAACAATAAAAGGAGTGGAAGTGACCACAATGAGTCTGCTCCAGGAAGATAGATACAAATTTAAAAATGTATTCACAAGTGCATAATCTCAAAATGAGTTAATTTAAAACAGTACATATAATAATCCAGCAGATGTACAGTCTCAGTCTTATAAAATATGTACTATACAGATGGACCCTATATGGTCCGAATTTCAGCTAATAAACCTTCCTCAGGAGTCCTCATGAAAAATATAAAATAAACCAAAATTACTTACAATACAAATAATACTTAGAGAGACCAGAAAGCCAAAGAAACATCAAGGACATCTCATTTTGATTTTATGTCCTTGATGTTTCTTGGCTATCTAGTCTCTCTGTTATGATCAATGTGTTATTTGTATTGCAATTAATTTTGGTTTATTTTACATTTTTTCATGAGGGCTCCTGGGGAAGGCTTATTCGCCAAAACACGGACCTTGTAGGTTCCATCTGTATAGCACATGTTTTATAAGATTGAGATTACATATTTCCAGGATTATGATATGTACTGTATTAGATGAACTCATTTTGAGATTATGCATTTGTGAATAAATTTTTATCTGTTCTCCTGGAACAGACTCATGTGGTCACTTCAACTTGTTTTTTTGTTTTGTTTGTTTGTTTACTCTTGCTTAACCTGTGGAAGTGTTTGGTTTTCTTTTGTTCCATTGCCTGGATAATTTTCAGCTTCGACCTGACTCTGCCTCAGACAGGCCCAGCACTAACTGGATAGTGTTGTGGTTGTCAGAGCAGATATTCAGCGGCACTATCCATTTAAGTGTTGCTGAATATCTGCACAAGGGCTGGTCAGTGCAATTTAATTAGGCAGCAGCACCTTGGAACTTGGATTGGAAAAGCTGTGAACAGAATACTAAGAAAACTTTTGAAGGCGATTATCACTGAAGTTGATGAGTAAGTAATCTCATTTTGCTGTTTTTGCTATAGCCCTGTAGTTCTGAAGCCTTTCCTTCAGTAAGCTAAAGAAATACTTTTAAAACAAATAGAAGAAAATATTTTGTCATTTAGGGGCCCTTCTACTAAGCCACATAGGTACACGTATGCACGTCCTGCGCGTGTCAATTTTGAACTACCACCCAGCTATTGCATGGCCCAGGCAGTAATTTTATTTTTGATGTGCATTCGCTACGTGCGTCGGAAAATATTTTTAATTTTCCGGTGAGTGGCACTAACCAGGCGATAATTGGCATTGCACGCTCGCCGACGATTACCACCCGGTTAACGCATAAGACCTTACCGCTAAGTCAATGGGTGGCAGCAAGGTCTCAGGCCCAAAATGGACATGCACCAAATTTCATTGTGCTGCATGTCCATTTTTGGCCCCCCCCAAAAGGCTTTTTTTGCAGGTGCACTGAAAAATGAACCTGCACGCACCCAATACACGCATCTACACCAGCACAGGCCATTTTTGGGCGCACCTTAGTAAAAGGACGCTTCAAATAGTTAAACTCTAGAACTCTTTGATGGAAGATGTGGTAATGTTTAAAAAGGTTTGGACAAGCTCCTGGACGTGCGTGGGAGGAAACAGATAAATAAATGATCCAGGCATTATGAGCACGCACCAAATCTAAAATTACCTCCAGGGGGATGTGGTAGCCTGGCAGTAGTCTTATTTGGGCGCACACTGCACACGTGTAGCGCCTAACACACCTATGTAAAAGAGTCCCTTAATGAATAAAATAACAAGGGGTCAGTATTCAATGGAGACAATTACCATATCTATTTAAATCCCAGCACTGTTTAGCTTAAGTATATTCATCACTGATATGTGACCATCTCTGGGAGAAAGTGATTAATGTCACCAGAAACAAAAAATGAGGCTTTAATGAATTCTGTTTGAACAAACAATTTGTACTATAACAGTCCAACCCCATCCTTTTTTGTGAAAAATAAAAAAGTTATTGAAGTTCAAACATGTAACTTTTACAGACTGCTTATGGAGCCGTGACATGAAAAATTGGCCATTCTCAACATTTTTGATCTGCTACTTTAGTCACATTTTCCCATAGATTTGTATAATCAGTGGCACTGAATCTACATATTCAGCAGTTATTACACCACTGTTATATGTTTCAGCAGGCCTACACTAAATGAATAACTTATCTGGATAGTGCCTGAACATCATCGCTATTCATTTAATTCATGCCCTCACTCAGGCCTCCCTCTACTCCACTGTTCCATCTAAGCTGAGCAGGAGTCCTCCAACTACATAAGTACATATGTATTGCCATACTGGGAAAGACCAAAGGTTCATCAAGTTAGGGTTACCATTTTTTGTCCTCATAAAAAGAGGACACTTGCCCCGCCCCGTTCACATCCCCTGCCCCGCCCCTGATGCATATTCCCCTTCCCCCGGTCACCCCCTCCTCCCCCCATCACCTTCCCTCCCCCATCATCTCCACTCCCCCTGTCACCTCCCCTCCCCTTACTCTACTATCCCTGGTGGTCTAGAGGTACCTCTTCATTTTCGGGGCAGGAAAGAGCCCCCTCTTTCCTGCCCGGAGCGCTGCTGCCAGCTCAGCTGCCCTGCATCCTGTGACTCCGGCTCTCAGCGTTTCAAAATGGCCGCCGAGAGTTGAAGTCTCGCGAGGCTGCTTCAACTCTCGGCGGCCATTTTGAAACGCCGAGAGCCGGAATCACAGTATGCAGGGCAGCTAGCAGCAGTGCTCCGGGCAGGAAAGAGGGGGCTCTTTCCTGTCCCGAGGACGAAGAGGTACCTCTAGACCACCAGGGATAGTAGAGTAGGGGAGAGGAGTCCCGCGCCCGTCAGCCAGCCCGTTTGTCCAGAAATCCGGACAAAGGGGCAGGCTGGCCAAATCCGTCCGGACGCCCGGACATGTCCTCAAAAGGAGGACATGTCCGTGTAAATCCAGACATATGGTAACCCTACATCAAGCCCAGCATCCTGGTTCCAACAGTAGCCAATCCAGGTCACAAATATCTGGCAAGATCCCGAAAAAGTACAAAACATCCCAGAAATAGTGGATTTTCCCCAAGTCCATTTAATAATGGTCTATGGACTTTTTCTTTAGGAAGCCGTCCAAACCTTTTATAAACTCCGCTAAACTAACTGCATTTACCACATTCTCTGGCAACGAATTCCAGAGTTTAATTACACGTTGAGTGAAAAATAATTTTTTCCAATTTGCTTTAAATTTACTACATTGTAGCTTCATCGCATGCCCCCTAGTCCTAGTATTTTTGGAAAGCGTAAACAGACGCTTCACATCTACACGTTCAACTCCACTCATTAATTTATAGACCTCTATCATATCTCCCCTCAGCCACCTTTTCTCCAAGCTGACGAGCCCTAGCCACTTTATCCTTTCCTCATAGGGAAGTCGTCCCATCCCCTTTATCATTTTCGTCTCCCTTCTCTGCACATTTTCTAATTCCACTATATCTTTTTTGAGATGCGGTGACCACAATTGAACACAATATTCAAGGTGCGGTTGCATCATGGAGCGATACAAAGGCATTATAACATCCTAATTTTTGTTTTCCATTCCTTTCCTAATAATACCTAACATTCTATTTGCTTTCGAAGCTGCAGCAGCACACTGAGCAGAAGGTTTCAACATATCATCAACGACGACACCTAGATCCCTTTCTTGGTCTGTGACTCCTAACGTGGAACCTTGCATGACGTAGCTATAATTCAGGTTCCTCTTTCCCACATGCATCACTTTGCACTTGCTCACATCATCTGCCATTTAGACGCCCAGTTTCCCAGTCTCATAAGGTCCTCTTGTAATTTTTCACATTGCTGCCAGTGTGGGGGGGGGGGGGGGGGGCTTAAATCTTATGTTTTCAATCACTTGGAGTCCTGCAGAGCTTGCCTGTCCCTCACTGTTGAAAATGTGATAGTGAATTGGCGCCTCCAGAAGCAGGACTATGGGTGGAGGAAACCCAAGACAAGAAAATTCAAACTCAACAAAATACTAACCCACCCAACCCACTACCACTCCTAACACCAAACAAAACATAACAAACCAAGACAACAGATGTATAAGACCAATAGGGTAGGTAGGGATGGGCAAAATTTCCTAACCACCCCAGCCACCCACACCCGCTTTCCCCAAGCCATCTCCATGCCAACCACCAATTAAACACCATTCAAAATCCTCCAATCCGCTTCTTTCTAGTTGCTATCCTACTATAATGTACCATTAACTCTTTCAACCCTTCCTTCCGATTCATCCTTTCTTACCCACCCCTCCCTCCCCACCTTTTCATACTTATTATCCATCCATTCCTTCCTCTGCCTCAGTCAATGTTATACACCCTCACAGTCAAAACTGTGGGGTCCCCTTATATTGAAAAATTGGGAGACGTTCGATGATTGAGAAACTTGTCCACCCTTAGGAGCAGATATTCACCTTTGGGTGCTGCTCCATTTGGGTGAGTTAACACTCTGAGAGTCTCTCCTTCACTTTACAAATATTTTACAAATATTTATGTAAGGTTTTTTGGGGTATTTGCCTTATATTCTTCAAAGTCAGTCTTCGCATAGATCTCTTCAAGTTATCACTCTGGTTTGCGTTTTGTTGCCACTATCTACTTAGCATTCATTCTCTATTTTTGCTTTTGTTTGGTTTGGTTTGTTTGCAACATGAATTAAAAGCTAAAGTCTAAAGTCTAAAGGGCAGGTTGTAGGTATGTTTTTTTGTTGCATATTTAAGTATCCTATAATCTTACCATGACATGCTTATCACCAAAAACCCTATAGATAGGTATGTTCTATGGATTTTTCTAAACTAATTAAATGTCTTATTTTACTTAAAAAATTTTTCTAATGTGCTCATTCATTTTCATGGAGACAATCACAGACCAATAGGTCTTGAAATTCATCCATCTGGCAATTAATCATCATACAATAATTAACGACATGAGGTCCAATGAACATTTATTCAAGACTGCATTCCAATGGTCCAAAAATTGCTGGTTGTTTAAAAACAAACGAGGCTGTTAATAAACAGCCCCACAGTAGCCTTTTAGCTCTATAATATTCAACCAAAGTGGCTGCAAGCATTTCAGCTCTAATTATGCGTTTATTCAAAACACCCAAGGAGTCCCAATCCAGTGTCGGCTCAGTTTTGGCTTCTGGTAAAAAAATAGGTGGTAACTAGCCAATAAATCCTCAGCTTCTTGATTGCTAAAATTTAGTACGTTGTCCGATCCAAAACTAGCCATTATAGTACTTTTGGATGGGACAATGTACTCACATATTATTCATGAAAATCAGTTCTTTGCAAATATTACTTCAAATATTCTTCTGAAATGGAACATTTAACAATTATGAACTCTTGCCCTTTATAGACTGTTGCATATCCCATCCACAGAACAGAAAACTGGAGTGAAAGATGCCAAACACAGTCTCCAAGGTGATCAGAAAAGATGTTTATTATCCAAATATAATGGTGTTGACAATATGAACCCAATGCAGGCTGTGTTTCAGCGCCGAAGCCTTCATCAGGGGTTCTTATAAGCCAGCAATAAAATCATAAGACAGTGTTTAATTGTCACAATACCAAGTGAAGAAATTAAGCTCTGCAGACAGCAGTCACAGGGACCAAACAGCACATCTCTAATATAAATTTATTTATTTTTTATTTATTGCATTTGTACCTCACATTATCCCACCTTTTTGCAGGCTCAATGTGGCTTACAGAGTAAGGTTATGATAAAGTCAGTACATGATTTAAATACAGTTGATCATAAGCTGAGGTAAGAGAGGTGATAGATGGGCTGATGTTGGGTAGGTTGTATGAGAAATGTTTTAGGTGTGTTTGGGTGATTTGGGGGATGAATTGTATCATTGAGGGTGGTTATTGTAAGCTTTGTTAAAGAGGTATGTTTTCAGAGCTTTGCGGAAGCTGGATAGATTGTTCATGGTTTTCAGGGTTTTGGGTAGCGCATTCCAAAACTGTGTGCTTTTGTATGCAAAGGTCGTAGCATAAGCTTGTTTGTACTTCATTCCTTTGCAGCTGGGGAAATTCAGGTTTAGGAATTTGCGGGCCGATCTTTTGGCGTTTCTGGGCGGTAGGCCCACTAGGGTTAGCATATAGAGTGGGGCATCTGCGTGAATGATTTTGTGCACGGTTGTGGTGTTTGGTCCTTGTAACTGTTGCCTGCTGAGCTTAATTTCTTCACTTGGGATTGTGACAAACAGTGTCTTATGGTTTTACAGTTGGCTTATAAGAACCCCTGTTGAAGGCTTTGGTGCTGAAACACAGCCCGCATTAGGTTCACATCATCAGCACCATTATATATGGATAATAAACATCTTTTCTGATCACCTTGGAGATATCGTTTGCATCTTCCACTCCAGTGTTCTGTTCACATTTTCCTGTAGAAGACTGTTGTTTTTCTGCTTTGTTCCTAGCATATCCCATCCACTCCACAGTAAACTGGACATTTAGGAAATCCACAATAGATATGTCAGATAAAATTGTGGCTAATGTACCTGGTTTCCAATGTATGAAGATATATCTCATGCATATTCTTTGTGGATATCCTGCAAACCTGACTAGCTGTTATGTTCACTAGGACAAAATTTGAATGACTTTACTATAATGAATGGGATAGCACTTTGTCATCAGCCTCTGTTGAGCTACATAACAGTAGTATTGCTAAGTTGATTCTTTATGTTAAGCAAAGAATATTTGATTCAGTTCAAAATTTCACAAGAAAACATATTTTCTTTGCTCAAAAATCAGCCATATTTATATGGGTGGACTTTCTTTTGCCAGTTTATAGTTGGATTCTCTTTTATTGATATCTCAATCATGCATGTCATGCACTAACAGATGGCTATAACAGTTAGCGTTTTTATAATGCCTAAGTATGCTTAAAAGGGCTAATGAATAATAAAATTGTTTATACTGTATTTAGTTTTCATAAGTCTTGGGATAGAAATGTGTTTAAAAAAACAATTTGGTACATTTGTCTATATGTTTACATTTTTTTAAAGATTAACACACATATATGGAAAGGGATTGAACTGAATTTCCAGTACCTGAAATGTGCGTGCAACTAGAATTCTAGTGTATATACAAATTTGTGGGTTATGGATTTATCTACTTCGCCAGTATCCTATATGGAGTTAACAAAGGTAGACGGTCAAACTATATATATAAATAAATATATTTATATTTAAATTGTGGGTGTTGTGTTTAAGTAAATCAATCCTTTTAACTCACTGTTAAATTACATGCTTAGTAAAAACACAATGCCCAACATTAATTTACACTGTACAAATCTTCACAAAATCAATTCTTCCAGTACAATTCTCACTAATGTTTTTTTAAATCACTTTTCTTTCTCAATTTATCCATTGCAGTGATGTTTTCAAGTTTCCTAAAGGTAATGTGTTAAAGATATTGGCAGTCGGTGGCAATAACCCTTAACATGTATGTAATTATTTCTGTGCTTTTCAGTTCTCGTCCTTTGGCTCAATAGTAGCTTTTCAAGATTTAATTTGATGATTGTTTCACCTTTTTGGTCCATTTTTCTTTTATATCTTTGTAGTCTTTCTTCCCCCATCTCCATTCAGTCACACAAAATTATTTTTTTCTGCAAAGTCTGTCCCTGATGACACACAGTTATTCAGTAGGCCTCCCAGTAACTTCATATGTTTGGTAAAGTTGGCACATTTGACTCCAAATATGGTTCCCAGTTGTGCTATCATATTGATGTTCAGCTTCAAATCCAAACAAAACATAGGAAATATACAGTCCAGTCATAGGAATTCTTTAGGCAAACTACAAACTCTACATTCAAGTCCAGAGTTGTTATGGTATAATCTGACTCTGAAATAAAGAGCTGGTAAGGTTGGCCACTACTTACTCTCTTCCCTGGTAGTTACAGGTTGCTGGTTCCCGTCTGCCAGTTCCAAAGGCTCTTTCCAGGGTCCTTGAAACACTTCTCTAGTTTTCTCTGATAAATTCCGGAAGAAAAAGATAAAATATTACTTTTCAGCTTCATCTTACTTTCATCATTGAGAAGTGAAAACAATAGATCCTGTCTTTAACTCTCCTCTAGCAAGATGTCTCCCTCTTGCTTCTTACAAGGTGCAACACATTTTATATTTTTGTGCTTTGCCATCTGCTAGCTGAACACAGAAATGTTTTTCACCTTAATGCTATATTAACCATTAGTTCAGGGTTGTCCAACCTCGGTTCTCGAGGGCCGCAATCCAGTCAGGTTTTAAGGATTTCCACAATGAATTTGCATGAAATCTATTTGCATGCACTACCTCCATTGTATGCTAATACATCTCATGCATATTCATTGGGTAAATCCTGAAAACCCGACCTGGCAAGGGCCAAGGTTGGACACCACTGATTTAGTCCATATGTGTCCTTATTGAAAGGTCATATAATTTATTATAATACACTTATCTGATAATAGAAATATAAACAGCATTCCTTTGAGACACACCCTATATTGTTGATTGACTTTCATGCTTTTGTACCCTTTTCTTCTCCAGGTTTCAGAAAACTAAAAGTACACCTGTTTGAAAAGAGGCCTCCCATTCTTCCCCTTCAGTGATAACAGAAGCTTGTCACTTAGGGGTCCTTTTACTAAGCTGCGGTAAAAAGTGTAGGCACGGGTTTTGGGTGCGTGTAGAATTATTTTTCAGCACACCTGTAAAAAAGGCCTCTTTTTTTCCCCCGAAAATGGACATGCGGCAAAATCAAAATTGCCGCGTGTCCATTTTGAGTCTAGGACCTTATCGCCAGCCATAGACCTAGCGGTAAAGAATTTGGGTGGTAATGAC
This sequence comes from Microcaecilia unicolor, assembly GCF_901765095.1. Classification (NCBI taxonomy): domain Eukaryota; kingdom Metazoa; phylum Chordata; class Amphibia; order Gymnophiona; family Siphonopidae; genus Microcaecilia; species Microcaecilia unicolor. The sequence continues at coordinate 329,432,076 of NC_044031.1, read as the reverse complement.
CTATGTGCATTAGATGCCACTTGGCGCGCGTCCGCTACACAAACCAGAAAATAAAAAATATTTTCCAGATGCATGTAGCAGACATTCACCAAAAATAAAATTACCGCAAGATCCATGCGGTAGTCGGGCAGTAGGTCCATTTTATTGGGTGTTGGGCACGTGTAGACACTTGCACACCTTAGTAAAAGGGGCCCTTACTTTTCCCATCCTTGTTCTACTTTTTACTGGATATTGAGAGTTAGGTAATAATGGTCAATGTTTAGCAAAATACTGCAGAGGTTTGCCTTTATCTTATCTACTACACAGCATTTGGTCATCAGACCTCTATCTCCATTTATGTTATATCCTTTGCAGAGACTATGATAACATGCATCTTCCAAAAATTAGGTTGATATTTAGCCAGATGTGTCCAGAAAAATTTAATTGGAACTTTCTTTTGTTAACTTTATCTGGATATTTAATATGAATTCATTTGGGTTGAATATTTGGTCTAAAGTTAACTAGGTAAAGCTGGCCTCCAATTCGGCCAGATTCAGATACTTGAACAAATTTCACTGAACAGCACTGAATATCAATACTGACTAGCCATAGTAAAAAAAGAAATGCCCTGAGAATTTCCAAAGCATTGCCTTTTTTTTTTTAAACAGATAAAGAGGGCATTTTCAACATAACGTCCAAATAGAAAAATAAACATTTATCAGAAAACATTTAAAAACCAAACTTCAAAATAGAAGAGCAAAATAAAGGTTTTCCAGTATACCCAAATTAAATGTTTTGCAAAATGACATACTAAATCATCATAGATGTTAGGCTATAGATGTCTCCGGAAATTGAAAATACGCTGCGTAAAACGTCCATTGGTGGTACGTCCATTGGTGGTATTGAGAAAACATCTGAGGCAATGGCAGGATATTCTCTCCTTGTGCAAAATGTCCATAGTAACATAGTAACATAGTAAATGACGGCAGATAAAGACCTGAATGGTCCATCCAGTCTGCCCAACAATATAAACTCATTTTACAAGATATGTGCTACTTTAAATGTATACCCTATTTTGATTTGTCCCTGCCTTTCTCAAGGCACAGACGGTAAAAGTCTGCCCAGCACTATTCCTGTACTAAAAGTTCTGAAGCTAATGTCGAAGCCCCTTAAAATTTACACTCTAGCCCATCCATATCTATTCAGCCACAATCAGGGTGCAGACCGTAGAAGTCCGCCCAGCATTGGTTTTACTCTCCAATTACCGGCGTCACCACTCAATCTCCGCTAAGATTCCGTAGATCCATATATACTTCTGCACATGGGGGTACATTCCTCTGAGAAGAGAACCAGATTATAGAGTTGAGCAAACAAAGCTCCTGGTGCTCCTCTGCCTGAGGCACAGGAGACACAAAGAAAATAATGTTATTTTTAATTTAGGATAAAAGTAATGTGTTAGCTGTGTTAATGAAGTTTAATAAATGCAAATAAAACATAAAATAGAAAATAAGGTGAAACCTTCACTGATTTTAAAACATTTTTGATTAGCTTTCAGAGACCAACACTTCCTTCCTCAGGTCTGGAGAGGATACCATAACAGCATTATACTGACCTGAGGCAGAAGGTTTTGACCTCTGAAAGCTGATTGAAAAGGGCGTTAGGCTATTAAATAAAATATTTTCTGAAATGGCTGCAGGTTTGAGGTGTGCCAGGGGGCAGAGCCATATAGAGTGGGTGGAGCCAATGCAAAGTGGGGCGGGGCTGGGGCATGTACTAAAATCCCCCTCTCAAAAATTGGGACCCCTTGGCAGCTCTGTGGTTTGCTGTTACAGACTTACTTGCAAGTCCCGCGGTTCCAACTCCAGGGCCTTCTGGAACTGTGCTTATGCCCTCTGAGGTTTTTCTTGGACCTATTCCTGAATCTTCTGGGACTTACTTGGGGCTTTTGGATCCTGTTCTTCCTTCCCCAGGCCTCTCTCTTTCAAGCCAGAGGTGCCTGGGCCCTCCATACTCTCTTCCTGGGGTTCTTTTCTAGTCCTACCAGGCCTTGCAGCCTGGGACTTGCCAATCCTTTTCCCCCCAGGACCTATCCTGTCCCCCAGCTGGGAGACAGACTGAGCTTCCCTCTCCTCCACCTCCATTCTCAGAGCCTACAAACAGAACTCCTCCCTCCTCAACTGCTTGGCTCAGACTGACTGCAAGAGCCTCAGCATGAGGTGCCCCCTAGAGTCCGCCTCAGGAGTCAGCACCCAAGAAAAAGGTTTATGTATCACTGTAGACAGTATGCTGAAATCTTCTGTCCAGTGTGTGGCGGTGGCCAAAAAAGCAAACAGGATGCTAGGAATTATTATGAAAGTGATAGTAAATAAGACTAGGAATATTATAATACCTCTGTATTGCTCCATGGTGTGATCTCACCTTGAGTATTGCATTCAGTTCTGGTTTCTGTATCTCAAAAATGATATAGCTCAATTAGAAAAGGTTCAAAGAAGAGAGACCAAAATGATAAAGGAAATGGAACTCCCATCATACAAGGAAAGGCTAAAGAGGTTAGTGCTCTTCAGCTTGGAAAAGAGATGGCTGAGCGGGGATATGATTGAGAGTCAATAAGCTAAAACAGGTGTATTGCCATAAAAATATCAAACAGTGAACCATAAAACAGATGGAACAAAAACAGCACATAATAACAGGCAACTGAATATGGAGCAATATTAAAACTATCTAAACATTTACTCACTGCCTAGATAGTGCCTGGCGAGTACAGGAAATATAGCTGCTCACAGGTTACAGAATATAACGCTCACAAGGTCTCAGTGAAGAGATCTTTCTCTCTCCTCTCCCTGGCTGAGACTGAAGAAAAGTCCAGTATTTCCAGACTGGATTTGAACTCCTGGGCCAATCAGAGCCCACAACAGCACATTTTAAAAGTATAGTGCAGGTTTCCTCCTCTCTGTGCTACACTAAAGAATCGTCGCTTTCTACCACAGATTTATAACAAGAAAATACCACCTGCTGACCAATAGGAAAAATACACTTCAAGAAATAATTAATACAGTTTACAGCCTTAAAAACCCACTGTTTTGTCACAGATACCATCACCCCAAGTTCCCTCTCCCGAGTTGTGCTTAACAATCTCTCTCTCTTCCTATCTGGTATGTCTCCTTTGGATTTATGCATCCCAAGTGCATCATACTGCACTTCTTGGCATCAAATTTTAACTATGAACAATAATTTGGAAGGAGGCGAAATACTTACAGATCTCTAAATATCTACTATAATAATTTGCACCTCCAATGTTCTAAAGCTGACTGCCAGGAAGTTGAAGCCCGGTTCATAATGTCTGAAGCCTTCCGGTGACGCCACTGTGTTGCCTGGGAAACCGCGACGCGCCTCAAGCACGGGCGCAACAAGTTCGCACCACCATCTCCATCCCCTCCCAGTTCAGCAGTCCCGCCCCCCCATACATCACGTGTGGCTGCCCTTGACGTCCCAGTGACGTGCACACTAACGTGCTACTTGCTCACACGCCACTCTTCATAGAAGCAGAAGCCGCCAAAATTCAAAACAAACGGCGAATACAGTGCAGAATACAGTAACCTGGTGAGCAGCGTTTCAACTGTCAAATGTGAAACACACTATTGGTGCGACCTAAGTACTCTGTGCACCAGCGCTGACCAGGTACACACAAAAAAAAGGGAGGGCAGGGGATAGAAGAATACTGCAGGACATGGATGGATGCACATACTCTCTCACTGTCACTGTGCCTGACATAAGTGTAACAAAAAGAACAAAGAAAAAAAAATGCAAGGGGATAGAAGACTACTGCAGGATATGAACGGATGCACTCTTAGGAACAGCGCTGAACACTTATACTTTCCAGAAAAAAAAAAACAGTTTGAAAGGGATACAAGGGAAGAATTTAAAAACAAAAAACTGTCTTGGACAGGGCAAACAGGGAGATTGCAGGATAGGGATGGATGGCCACACTCAATCACGCTCAATCACTCTCTCACTGTCTCTCTCACACAGTCACTCACTGTCACACACACACATTATCTAAGTGACACACACACACTGGATCTGTGAGACACACTCTCCATCTCACACACTCTCACTACTCTCGTTTATCGTTTATTCATTTTATTATACCGTTTCAAATTGTAGTTACAAAACAGAATGGTTTACATATTGATAAAAATCATAATAAAAACAAACATAAAAGAACTCCATCAAATTGATAGGAAAGCAAGCTAAGACAACCATTCTAAAAAGAAAAAAAAAAACCCACCAAATTCTTACTAAGCAGCCATTCATAACAAGTACATGACTAACATATAAATTCTGCTGCATCTTCAATTCTGCCTAATATTGCCTTTTATCACAGATTATTTTCAAATGTATTCTGAAATAAATGTGTTTTCAGAAATTTTTGAAATTGAATATAGGACTCTTCCAATCTAAGATGTTTTGGGAGACAATTCCAGAGAGAAGGGGCCAAAAAAAAAAGAAGGCTGAATTTCTGGTGAATTCCCATCTGGCCTTCAGTGGAGACGGGATGATCAATCTGTTGTCTGTAAGTGATCGAAGTGTTCGCCCAGGTGAGTACGGTAAGATAAATACGATGGAATTAATAGATATAGTGCTTTATGAGTCAAGGTAAGGATTTTAAATTTTATTCTGGCTTCTACTGGGAGCCAGTGAAGTTGGAACAAGAGTGGCGTAATTCTGTCATGTTTTGAAGCCCTGCAGATGACACGAGCTGCAGTATTTTGTATCATCTGTAAACGCTTTATATTTATTTTAGTAAGTCTTGCATAAGCGACATTACAATAGTCCAGGTGTGTTGTGATATATGCATGTGTTAGTGTACATAGTGAAGCTTTATCAATTGAGTTTCTAATTGACTATCAATGTATCTCACACACTCACTTACTGTCACACACACAACAATCTGGGAAATTATTCATTAGCATCACAGGAAATATCTAAAAACACTTCCATTAAAAACATTCATGGCAAAATCAGATTACCTTGCTAGCTCCCATTTCATTTCTAACAGAAACGGGCCTTTTACTCTAGTATACAATATACCTCTCACTGAGCAATAGGCAGGAAAAACTTGTCCATTTGTGCCGGAGGTCTGTAGATAACACCTGTGTGGATATAGTTTCTATCTTCTTTTTCCAGGATGATCCATATAGCTTCTTCCTTTCCCCAGGTTCCCTTAAGTTCAGCCGCTCTGATATTATTTTTCACATACAGTGCCACTCCTAGAAACATAGAAACATGATGGCAGATAAAAGCCAAGTGGCCCATCCAGTCTGCCCATCCTCAGTAACCACTAACGCTTCCTTTCCTAAGGGATTCCACATGCCTGCCCCATGCTTTCTTAAATTCTGACACAGTCCTCATCTCCATGACCTCCAATGGAAGGCCATTCCATGCATTTACCACCCTTTCCGTGAAAGAGTATTTTCTTATATTCCTCCTAAGCCTGTTTCCTCTTAACTTAATCATATGCCCCCTCATTCCAGAGTTTTCCTTCCTCTTCCACCTCTTTGGCTTTCCTTAACCATCCTAAAAAGATTATAGCCCAGTATGGTGGAATCCCATTTATAGAAATCATTGAACCATGTGCCTGTAATAGCAACAATATCCAAATCTGCCTCAAACTTCAGGGCTTCCAAATCTTGAACCTTTTTACTTAGACTATGAGCATTTGTGCTCATTGCTTTCCATGTGTTATTAAGTGAGTTTAGATGGTTTTCTATATTAACATTACCTTCCCCACTGCCATCATGTTTTTCCTGGGAGGTGACTTTCTACACTTCCTTGCTTCCTTTTTCCACACCCACTTTCAAGTTTAAATGTTTAGAAACATACTGTCTGGATTTCTCCCCAAGGATCCTTTTTCCTGTCACAGAAAGGTGTAACCCATCATTACAGTTTAGCCTGTTATTTTTCCACATACTGCCACATTCTTCTATGTATCTAAAACCTTCTTCTTTACATCAAGCTTCATGCCACTTATTGAAGTCCTCTGTTGTCAAGTAGTCTTTCCTCTCCCTTTCAAAATGTAGGAATAACTTTAGAAAAGGATGCAGTCCAAACCAAAGACTTGAGTCCCTCCCCAAGCTTCTGGAATGCCCTCTGTACTCCAAACTTTCTTTTGTTGGCCAGATCATTTGTCCTTAGGTGGATTACAATATCAGTATTATAATCCTTAAGCTCTTCTCGGATCACATTTATTTATTTATTTGTATCCCACATTTTCCCACCCATTTGCAGGCTCAATGTGGCTTACATTTGCCGTTATGGCGATTGCCATTTCCGGACTTTAGATATGCACATGATTTTGCAATCAAGTGCGTACATACATGGTAGAAGAATGCATTGTGTGCTTGCGTACTTGTTAACACGTGGTTTTGCAATCAAGTGCATATGTTTGTGGTAGAAGAATACATTGTGGTCTTATTCAGCATTTGGTTGGTACTTCTGGTAGCAGAGGATCCTGGAAGGCATTTCACTAGGTTGGGACCATTGAACTATGTTCTTAAGTTAATGCCTCTGATAATGGAGTCTCCTAGCAGGAAGAAGTTTCTGCTTTGAGCTGATCTGTCATTGTTTTGGGGATGTATTTTGGATTGCATTACATTCCTTACCTGTGGCTCCACCTCAGTACTTTTCTGAGCATCATGAAACGCCAATGAAGCAAGGGAATTATATAGTGGCAAAGGTTAGGAGGGTGACTGCCTCTTTGACACAGATTGTAATAGACCTGAACCTACTGTGACCCATCTATTCCTCTGTTCCTTTATTCTCTGATGGCAGAGCTGGTAATAAATTGGCTAGGAATTGAGTAATCCTGTATGCTTCCTTAATTGCAGCCAATTTCTTCTTGACTTTGTTGATTTTATCTTTTAAAGTAGATAATTGGATACAGATGGGGCAAGCTCTAAGGTTCCAGATAGTTTGCCTTAGGACTAAGGCACAGCATATATTACACTGAATAAAAGTCATGTTCATTTTATTAACAAATGTGAAAATGTGCAATATATAAAGGGAAATCAATGAACAGGATTGTCCAATGTAGGAAGATAAATGTCTTCCTAGCTAAACTAGCTTAGGGGTGTGTGGCAGTGGCGTAGCCACAAGTGGGCCTACCCAACTTAGGACTCAGGCCTACCCAACAGTAGCACATGTTTAGCAGTAGCTGGTGGGGATCCCAAGCTCTGCCAGCTGAAGACCTCCCCCTGATAGTAACAAAAACACTACTGTCCACGATACTGGCACTTGCGCATGCTCAGTTTTTAGCACATGTCTGCTGCAGACTACCAAGGTGGAAAGAGGCATTTTCACGCCAGCTGAGATATTTTTTTTGGTGGGCAGGGGGGGGAGAGGAGAACACTTGGTGCCCACCCACCTCTTGCCCTGATAGATATTAAGAGAGAGGGACACTCAGGTGAGAGACCAGTTTAGAATCTATGAATCAATCTAAACCTAAAAATCTGAAAATATATGAACTTAGAAAAGTTTAGATTTTTAGCCTGCAGTACTCTAAATCAAAAGTGTGTCCTTTTCAGGAATTCAGCTCTCCCACCATAGGTGTCCCTTGCCATAGATCCTAGGTATATAGTTGCCCTGCTGGGCCCAGGTAAGGGGCTACATGTACTTATGTGGGCCACAACGTGCCTCCTCAAAGCATTTCCCTTTCTGTTCCTTACAGTTTGCATCCAGAAACTAGCCCCATAAACCCCACTCACTCTGCAGCCCCACACCCTTTTGACAAACAGCATAGAGTTCCTCAAAGTAAAAGTATGTTGTCTCACACTAGCAACCCACCTGTTACCAACCAGCAGATATGCGTGGGCAGTGCCTAGACTCTAGTTTACTCTCTGTTCTGCATGATTCCTTACCCACAACCAACATGGCTGAGGGCTTGGGAAGATGTGCAAAAAGATGATTTCTATATACATATTTAAATATTTACAACAATGCTGGACATTAGAGGGATGGGAAAGGAAATCAACTATACATAATTATGGGAGATATGTGTATATGAGGAGGGAAAGGAACTGTTATACACATGTCTGTTGTCTCCCAATAGTAATCAGTCAGCAGGTGAGCTTGGCCACAGGAGATAGTAACCTTTACTCTGTGTTCAGCAGGCCAGAGGGGAGGGTAATAGTGTGGGCACCAGCCAGAAGCCACCTACAGGGGATGAAGAGCAGGAAGTATTAATACAGGATCCCCCCCCCCCCCCACACCCAACATGGAATGTGCAGATGGCCCTGTAGAGGGTGAGGGGGCCCAGCTCTGGCCCAACTGAACATGAAGGGCAGGACAGGGATAAAGTGAAAAGCAGCTGAAAGGCTAGTTATCAGGGGCCATGTCCCAACAATTCCACAGGGAGTACCAGTTGTGGGTACTTCCAGGATACACAGAGCTACACATATCCCCACAGTCCCATTGCTTCAGTTTTAAAACAATAAATAGGTACATCACATTAATACAGTTTGTATCACAGTTCACTGCTGTACCTTGTATACCTGCTGACCAGTGCCTGTGCTTTATCTTGTCCAGCAGCCATGCCTTGCAAAAAAAACAAGGAGTCCTTGGATAGCAGAGACATAAGGCAGACCAGGTCTCAGGTCAGCTACCTAGCATGAGGGGAAGGGTAGGATCAGAGACCTCTGTTTACATGCAGATATTGACAAGGATGGAGTCCAGCTGGCTCATGGCTTCCTAGGTTCAGCTGCTTGACACTGGGGGACCAGAATAGAGAGCAAAATAGTCAGTTTCCCAGGTGTAGAAGATTCTAAGCTGATAATAAGTCACCTCCCACATTGGAAATGTTAAGGTAAGGGGGAGATTTAAAAATGACATCTAAATCACAAGATTAAACATCATTCAACTCAAAAGTTTTCCATATGTGGGTCATAACAAAAAAAAAGTCCATCACCCGCACAATCTCCCCAAGATGTTTTCAGAAAAAAAAGCCTATCTCCCAAACATCTAGTTGGCCCCAGCTGAAATGTCTGCAATGGATTATATAAACGTCCATCTCGGGATTTTCAAATCTCCATATCCCATTATTCACGGCACCTAAAAAGAAGACTTCAAGTAGGAAGGGTAACTTCAGTGATAAGGAGATTAAGCTCATTGTAAAAGAGATCACTTTCCTTCAGAAAATGGAAGAAGGAACCGACTGAAAATAATAAGAAACGGCATAAGGAATGTCAAGTCAAATGCAAAGCACTGATAAGGAAAGCTAAGAGGGGCTTCGAAAAAAAGATTGCGTTTGAGGCAAAAACACATAGTAAAATTTTTTTTAGGTATATTAAAAGCAGGAAGCCGGCAAAAGAATCAGTTGGACCGCTAGATGACCGAGGAGTAAAAGGGGCAATCAGGGAAGACAAAACCGTAGCAGAGAGATTAAATGAATTCTTTGCTTCGGTCTTCACCGAGGAAGATTTGGGTGGGATACCAGTGCCGGAAATGGTATTCGAAGCTGACGATTCGGAGAAACCTAATGAATTCTCTGAAAACCTGGAGGAAGTAATGAGGCAGTTCTACAAACTGAAGAGTAGCAAATCTCCTGGACCGGATGGTATTCATCCCAGAGTACTGATAGAACTGAAAAATGAGCACACACACACAACCTACCCACAGAAAAGGACACACTCTAGACATCATCACACACAACTTTGGTCTCGATACAAACCTCATACTAACAGACACAAAATGGACACCTGTACCATGGTCGGACCACTATAAAGCAAACATTTCCCTCCAATGGTGAACAAAAGGACTACTGAATAAACAAGAACGCAAAACTTACATCACGAGAGGAAAAATAGACCTGGTAATATTCTGGCAACAGATTTACCACAATGATTGGTCGACAAAAACAGATACAATCCAATTCCTATTAGAATGGGACAACAGATGCAGATTCACTCTAGACAACATTGCTCCAACTCAAACAAGAACCTCACACATGAAGAACTCATCACCTTGGTTCAATGAAGAGTTGAAAAAACTCAAAACACAAGTCAGAAGGTTAGAACGAGCTTGGAATAAAAAGAAAGACGACACAACACTTAACGCCTGGAAACAACTTCAAAGAAAATACAAATACACCATAAGACAAACCAAAAGACTACATTACAAAACCATAATCGGACCAAATTACAAGGACACACATAAAATGTTCCAACTCGTGAACAAACTATTAGATACCACACCAGTCACTACCAACAACAAAGACACCCCTGGAGCAGACAATCTTGCGAGATACTTCAACGAAAAAATAGTACAACTACGATTTAAAATACCTATCAGCACCATCGACTATGCAGAACTCCTTAACTGCCTAGACCCAGCCCCTGGCATTCACCCAGCGGACAGGACCTGGACTAACTTCGAGCTATTATCAGAGAACATCATCTCCCAAACGCTCAAAAAATTTGCCAAATCACACTGCAGACTAGATATATGCCCAAACAACCTGATGACGTCTGCTCCTCAACAATTTATACACAACATAACGAAACACCTGAACTACATGCTACAAAATTGACTTTTCCCGAAGGAAAAAGGAAACATTCTACTCACCCCCATACCCAAAGACAGAAAGAAAAGTGCCAGTGAACTAACTAACTACAGACCAGTAGCATCCATTCCCTTAATAACCAAATTAACGGAAGGGTTGGACTAAGCAACTTACAAACTATCTAGATAAATTTTCAATTCTTCACGATTCCCAATTAGGATTCCGGTCTAACCACAGTACCAAAACTGTATTAGTAACTCTCATGACTAAATTCAAACAAACGATTGCATCTGGTAGGGACATACTACTTCTACAATTTGATATGTCAAGTGCTTTTGACATGGTTGACCACAGAATTTTATTGCACATCCTTAAATACTTCGGAATTGGAGGCAACGTCCTCAATTGGTTCAAAGGATTTTTAACCACAAGATCATACCAAGTAACATCTAATTCGACTATTTCAGCCGCATGGGTACCTGAATGTGATGCACCACAAGGATCCCCCCTCTCGCCGACTCTATTCAACTTAATGATGATACCACTGGCCAAATTACTATCAAATCAAAACCTTAATCCATACATTTATGCAGATGACGTAACGATCTACATCCCATTCAAAAAAGATCTAAAAGAAATTTCCAATGACATCAACCAAAGTCTCAAAATCATGCATTCTTGGGCGGACGCATTTTGGCTAAAACTCAATGCAGATAAAACCCAGTGCTTAATACTCACCTCACAACATAACAAGAAAGAATTCACCGCCATTAACACACCAAATCTAAACCTTCCTATCTCAGAAACCCTAAAAATACTTGGAGTCACTATTGATCGACACCTAACACTAGAGAACCACGCGAAAAACATAACCAAGAAGATGTTCCACTCTACGTGGAAATTTAAAAGAATAAGACCTTTCTTCCCAAGGAGTGTTTTCCGCAACCTGGTACAATCAATGGTGCTCAGTCATCTAGACTATTGCAACGCACTATATGCCGGCTGCAAAGAACAAATAATCAAGAAACTCCAGACAGCCCAGAACACTGCAGCCAGACTCATATTTGGCAAATTAAAATTTGAAAGCACCAAGCCCCTACGAGAAACACTACACTGGCTCCCACTCAAGGAACACATCACGTTTAAAATATGCTCACTAGTTCATAAAATTATCCATGGAGATGCTCCAGCTTACATGTCAGACCTGATAGACCTACCACCTGGGAATGCCAAAAGATCATCCCGCACATTCCTTGATCTGCACTTCCCTAGTTGCAAAGGAATGAAATACAAAATAATGCATGCGTCAAACTTTACCCACCTGAGCACACAGTTATGGAACGCACTGCCACGCAGTTTGAAATCGACATTCGAAAGAATGAACTTCAGCATACTATTGAAGACACATCTCTTTAATAAAGCGTACCACAAAAATCAACAACTGTGAATATGCACAACTCGCATATCTATATTCAGAACTTGTTTCAGAATATCTGCTTGTACACTATGATTTTGTTTGTTATGTTTGTTTTACTGTCATGCTGACCAAGATCCTGCAATACCAAATATTTATCTATTAACATTCCTTCAATACTCATGATGTATTGTAAGCCACTTTGAGCCTGCAAAGAGGTGGGATAAAGTGGGATACAAATGCAATAAATAAATAAATTGTTAGAAATATATGATTTATCCTTAAAATCGAGCTTGGTACCGGAAGATTGGAGGGTGGCCAATGTAACACTGATTTTTTAAAAAGGTTCCAGAGGAGATCCGGGAAATTATAGACCAGTAAGTCTGACGTCGGTGCCGGGCAAAATGGTAGAGACTATTATTAAGAACAAAATTACAGAGCATATTCGAAAGCATGGATTAATGAGACAAAGTCAACATGGATTTAGTGAAGGGAAATCTTACCTCACCACTCTACTACATTTCTTTGAAGGGGTGAACAAACATGTGGATAAAGGGGAGCCGGTTGAAATTGTGTATCTGGATTTTCAGAAGGCGTTTGACAAAGTACCTCATGAAAGACTCCAGAGGAAATTGGAGAGTCATGGGATAGGAGGTAATGTTCTATTGTGGATTAAAAACTGGTTAAAAGATAGAAAACAGAGCGTAGGGTTAAATGGTCAGTATTCTCAATGGAGAAGGGTAGTTAGTGGGGTTCCCAGGGCTCTGTGCTGGGACCACTGCTTTTTAACATATTTATAAATGACCTAGAGATGGGAGTAACTAGTGAGGTAATTAAATTTGCTGATGACACAAAGTTATTCAAAGTCGTTAAATCATGGGAGGATTGTGAAAAATTACAAACGGACCTTACGAGACTGGGAGACTGGGCGACTAAATGGCTGATGACATTTAATGTGAGCAAGTGCAAAGTGATGCATGTGAGAAAGAGGAACCCGAATTATAGTTATGTCATGCAAGGTTCCACGTTAGGAGTCACGGACCAAGAAAGGGATCTGGGTGTTGTCGTTGATGATACATTGAAACCTTCTGCTCAGTGTGCTGCTGCAGCTACGAAAGCAAATAGAATGTTAGGTATTATTAGGAAAGGAATGGAAAACAAAAATGAGGATATTATAATGCCTTTGTACCACTCCATGGTGCGACCTCACCTCGAATAGTGTGTTCAATTCTGGTCGCCGCATCTCAAAAAAGATATATATGTGGAATTAGAAAAGGTGCAGAAAAGGGCGACGAAAATGATAAGGGGGATGGGACGACTTCTCTATGAGGAAAGGCTAAAGCGGCTAGGGCTCTTCAGCTTGGAGAAAAGGCAGCTGAGGAGAGATATAATAGAGGTCTATAAAATAATGAGTGGAATTGAACGGGTAGATGTGAAGAGTCTGTTCACGCTTTCCAAAAATACTAGGACTAGGGGGCATGTGCTGAAGCTACAATGTAGTAAATTTAAAACAAATCGGAGAAAGTTTTTCTTTACTCAACATGTAATTAAACTCTGGAATTCGTTGCCAGAGAATGTGGTAAAGGCGGTTAGCTTAGCGGAGTTTAAAAAAGGTTTGGACGGCTTCCTAAAGGAAAAGTCCATAGACCGTTATTAAATGGACTTGGGGAAATCCACTATTTCTGGGATAAGCAGTATAAAATGTTTTGTACATTTTAGGGATCTTGCCGGGTATTTGTGACCTGGATTGGTCACTGTTGGAAACAGGATGTTGGGATTGATGGACCTTTGGTCTTTCCCAGTATGGCAATACTTATGTACTTATGTAACATGTGAATCTGTTTGATCACAAGGGGTAAAGTCTATGCATCTATATGAAGGAAAGGGAGTGGGAATCAATATGCCAATGCCTTCATGTGCCGATAGGAGAGTGGAGGACTGCAAGAGAAAATGGCTCCAGCTGAAGCGATAAGTGAAGCACAAGGCTGAGACCAAGCCGCAGGGTGTGGACACTGCGAACCTGATCTTTCTGGAGCACATGATCTATTCTACACACTTCTTCCCCAGAACAGCATCCATGGTTTGGGAAGCCAGGACACCTCAGCAGTGCCTGAGGTACATTTGGGAAAGTAAAGCTGTGCTGTCTGTTTTCTCTGTGTCATCCCTCAAGCAGGGACAGTGTGGGAGGTCATCAATGATAGCACTCCCATGTGTAGTCCAGGTTCTTAGGTAGGTGGGGGAGGGGGGTAAGAAGGCACAGAGTAAATGCAGAAAGGCTGGTCTACAATTGCACAGGGAGTACCAGTTAGTGGGCAGGTCTAGGGCCACTCAGGCTGGTGGAGGGCCCCTGTTTCTGTCATGTTATGTACCTTCTTCCCCCACATCCTGCACCTAAACCCATCACCAACCACTGTGTATTTCTGCTTTCCAAACTTCTATGTTCAGGAAGGCTGCAGCAGACTGTAAGTCAGATCAGAGGGGTAAAAAGAAGGTTCTGTCAGATGATTAAATTCCCTATTTCATCAGGATGTGTATTGCATTTCTGTGTGTATCTCACAGGTAAAGAGTCGAGGACTGTTCCAGAATTTAAAAAGGCATGGGATAAGCATATGGGATCGCTTAGGAACAGGAAGAATTAGGGGTTACAGAGGATGGGCAGACTGGATGGGTCATATGGCCTTTATCTGCCGTCATGTTTCTATGTTTCTATATGCAAACAATTCAGGTTTAAATTTCAGTCTTATTTGAGTTTAAACTGAATTTCTGGCTTCTCCTGTTTCACAGGGGTAATTCATACAATGAATGTCTCATAGATAAAATCAACAACATTTTAATATCCTTGCTTAGAAATTCAATATTAGAAAATAATGTTTTTAGCCATTATCAGTAAAATATATTCTGCTGAGGAAGACTCAACCACATAATCAATTTTTACATACCCCTGAGAGAATATAAATAAGGATAATGTAACTTTCTGGATATTATTTTATATTGGGTGGTAAGGAGGAAAGCAAAGAAGAAAAGATTTTCCAGTTAGTAAGCAGACTAAGGACTCCTTTTACAAAGCAGCGCTACCACTTAGCGTGTGCCGAATGTGAAGAAGCCCATGGGAATTGAATGGGCTTCTTTGCATTCAGGGAGCTGCTAATCAGTAGCATTGCATTGTAAAAGGAGCCCTAAGCCAGATATCCCAATTGTGGTGTATTATTGATAGTGATGTGGTCAGTGGGTATGATCCCACCTCTGTTTGATGCTGTATGCACACAGTGAATTTGATTTGGAGAGGAAATGTTCTGTTAATTTTAAGTGTCAGCACCGTAGTCTGGTGTAGAGGAAGTCACTGCAAGAATTAGTTACCATAGATCTGCATTTATATGCTGTATGCCTCACAAGTTTACCTGGTTTACTAAACTTTTTTCCCTAGAGGATCAGAATGAAAAAAAAAAGCCTTGGGTAACCAAACCTTAAAGGGCCCTTTTACGAAGATGCGGTAGGTCTACCATATGGGTAGTGTGCGCCAAAATAGCACTACTCCTGGATGCTCCCAGGCACCCAGCAGTAGCTCTGATTTTGGTGTGCACCATTTTCTGCTGTAGAATTTTCTATTTTCTACCGCAGGGGATGTTCCTGGCAGTAATTGGCAGTGTGGCCACATTGGCACAGTCTGCCCGATTACTGCTGGGTGAGCGTGAACCCTTACCGCCTACTAAATAGGAGGCGCTAAAGGTTCACGGGGTAAATGGCCAGGTGCTAATTTTGAACTTAGCGCCTGGCCATTATTGCCCTAAATGTCTAATCAACTTTTTTGCAGCCACAATAAGAGGTGGCTGGAGTGTGCTGGAAAAACACAAGCTATAGCTACCCCTGGCCACCTTTTTACACGCCTTCGTAAAAGAGCCTCTATGTAGAGTAGATTTGCTGCAGAGAAATAATTTTATACTGGTGATATTGCCATCACCACTGCAATCTTCAGAGAGATTCTATCTAATGATTTCAAGTTAGCCAGGTACTATGACAGTGCAGTGGCCAAAACTGGAAGGATGCTAGAGGACACTGGGAGAGACATAACTAATAGAAAAAAAAAAAAAAAAACAAGTGCTTAAGCCACTGCACAGTAGTGTTCTACTCAGTTCAGGAGAAAATACAGAGACAGGCTACCAAAATTGAATGTTATATGTACCAAACCCTTGTGTGCTGAGACTGAAGGAACTAAAGGGGAAGTTATTGCCTTGGTTACCATTAAGACAGACCAGGTTATTAGGAGCTAGGACTCACTGCCTAAAATGGAACCTGTGCTAAAATAGTGCAAGTTGTGGTAAAATAATCTGTTTTAGAGGGAAAGTTATCAAGCTATGTTAGGAAATTAAGCCATATTATTTCTCCCCTTAACATGACTTAAAGGGCCTTAAAGCAGCCTGACTTCTCTTATTGCAGCAATATTTAGGTTGACACAGGCAAAACATCCAAATGCATGTAAAGCAGCTCATTACTATGTGAAAACCACAACACAACTTATGGTGTACACTGGGTGCACTCTACAAATTGTGTTAAGAGCAGAAAATCACCAGCCAAAAACTGGGATAATTTTACAATGCCGGGAGTATCGGGCCTCAGAGCCTAAGCCTGATGCCCCTCAGCTTCCCTTTAAAGGGGCCACAGGGTTGATCTGCACTCCCTCGGATCAATACCCCCCACCCTCAATCATATTCTTCCCTGGATCCAGACCGCCTCCAAGCCCCCCCCCCCCCCAATCAGCATGGGATTAAAGACCCTGTATATGGTGGTCCATTGTTTCAATGGCAGGAGCAATTTCCAGTTTCTCCTACCCTGCCAGCACCATCACCAAAATGACACCTGTAGCGGTAATCTCATACTACTACCACTAGAGGGGGAAAGGCCACAGAAGCAGAGGACCGTGACACACTATGTACAAAAGCACCAAAAAAAGGAAGTACTATAGCCAGCAAAGCTCTTCAAGAAGAACCACAGAAGGACGACTGAATGAAATGCAATACTTCATTCCTCGAAGGACCCGACATAGCACTGTGTTTCGGTTAAGTGCCTGCCTCAGGGGTCTGTTTAAAAAGACTCAATAGAATATGATCTGTGTAGGTTAAAGAGCACACTGTCTTTAAAAAGACTCAGTCAAAGAAATCCAAGATGCTGGAGGAGTGGAAGAGTGGCCTAGTGGTTAGGATGGTGGACTTTGATCCTGGGGAACTGAGGAACTGAGTTCAATTCCTACCTCAGGCACAGGCAGCTCCTTGTGACTCTGGGCAAGTCACTTAACCCTCCATTGCCCCATGTAAGCTGCATTGAGCCTGCCATGAGTGGGAAAGCGCGGGGTACAAATGTAACAAAAAATAAATAAATAAAAACACAGCAGAACCGATACTATGAGGATCATGTTTCAGGAATAAAATAGCACAATTTGTGATAAAATAACCCATCAGGGGGAGGGGGAGATATCAATGTGGGCCATTGGTAAGTGGGTTATTTTACCACAAATCATGCTGTTTTAGCACAGGGTCTCATAGGATAGGATGGGAACCTGTGCTAAAATAGCACAACTTGTGGTAAAATAACACATCTTAATGGTAAACCACATTAACAACTTCACCCTAAGTTACCATCTAGTGCATTAGTTTCCAGGCCTGTCCTAGGAACTTCAAGCCAATGGAGGTTTCAAGCTACCTGTAATGAATATTTGTGAGATAGATTTGCATGCACTTCCTCTTTTGCATGCAAGTTTTTCTCTTGTGTATTTATTGCAGATAACCTGGAAATCTCTCTCTGCAGGAGTTCTACAGGATAGATTTAACATTTAGCTACCTTTATTTTTTAAGAGGTTTTCTACTTTTTTCAAGAAAAAAATGTCGCCCATCACAGAAAATGGGGAGGTTAGATCTAGTCTTATGATTGTTGTAACTGCTTCTACCTTTTCATACAGGGGGTCTTTTACTAAAGATTAGCTCAAGGTATCTGCAGTAGGGGCCATTTTATTCCTATGGGTCCTGCTGCAGATAACTTGAGCTAATCTTTAGTAAAAGACCCCCACAGTGCCATCATTAGATTACTTGCTTGGAATAAGGAAGCTTCTTCTTCCTTTACTCTGGAAGACAGAGTTCAGCAGTGGATTCTTCTGCTCCTTACACTACTCAATGAATTTTACCTCCTCTGATATTTGGAGCTCTGGTATGAATTCTTGCTTCTTTCTTAATGGCATCCCACTTTCCTTTGGTGAGAATTTGTATAAGTACGTCTCTGTTATAAACAATTGTGTGCAAGCTACTGCATGTCTTGCCGAATGAAGAAAAATAAGCTAAGGCATAACCCATTTATGAGAAGGCCCTTTTAATCAACACAATTTACATGACAGGTGCAATAGTAAATTGGTTTTGGATAGAATAAGTTTATTCCTCCAATCTCAGGTAGGAAGTCTTGAACTACTACTGGAAAGGTATGAGCTAAATCCAAGTTATTTTGGATCCAGGCTAATGATGGAGAAGATTTTTAAAACATATATTCATGTTTTAAATAGTAAAGTCCAAGACAAATCTTGTACAGGAAAAAAATACTATAAGGACAGTTCTATAGTTTATGTGCCCACATTTATGTGACCCTTGTGCATGTAGTTGCCTAGAATATTGGTATTTATGTGCATAAAAATACAGTGACCCTTTTAAGTGCCAGAAGGGCACCTAAGTGCTATTCTGCAAAGACCAGCTTAAATTATGTAACATATTTGCAAGGGGGAATACACATGAGCTGAGCATGGATGGAATATGGACAGGTTCCCAATTATGTGTTGTGATGTGTTCTATGTCCCGTCCCACAAGAAACTTCTGGCTTGGGAGGAAAGTATATGAGGTAGTCTCATGGTTAGAACACTTGATTTATCAGTCAGGGGTGGTGGGTTCAAATCCCCCTAGTGGTACCTTGTGCTAGGGTCACAGATGACATGGCATTATGAATTCTTGCTATTCTTCTTAAGGTGAAGGTGGGGACCAAAATCAAAGAACTAGCTTCAGTCATGTAAGGGAAAATAGAGCTCACCAGCCATGTGAACCACAAGATCAATTCCCAGAGAAACAGCTAGAACAGGAAGACCACATGATAGTCAGAGGGAGGTCCTCTGGTTCTTCCAATGGAATCTGTGAATTTATAGGGCCTCCAATCAAGCTGGGAAGTGGTGCATAAGGATGGAGTCTACTGCCCTGTAAAAGAGAGAAGTGTGAACAGTGCTCATTCTCCCTGTGAGGAGGCTGAGAAGATGTCAGAGCCTGGTTTGAAGCCCCGCTATGCTGATAAAAAATTCCATACTTTCTGTGGGGTGTTTATTTCTGTTGGACTTTTTTTGGTTCCTTACAAGGTCCCTTGTTTTGAAAAAACACAAATTGTTTTTTTCCCCTGCCAGCGGGAGGTTGTAGCTCCAAGTGGAGCTACATGGGTGGTGGCAGGCAGGCCAAAACCAGGCCTAGCCTCAACCTGAGACCTTGTTTTTTTATTTGTTTGAGCTAATCACGCAATCACTATGAACATTTTTCTTTTTGTTGTTGATATTCAAATCACTAACTATTTGGACCAATGCTGATGGGTGAGGAGGTTTGATTTAGACTTCTTTGGGATTTGCAAGGACATGGACGGAGTTTACCCCAAGTTGTGGGATAGGACCCTTGGACATTCAGTCCATGTTTATGAGTGGATGGTATGCACAATTGGAGACTTGGACCACGCCATTGGCTGAGCAGCAGAGTAAGAGGAAACTCTGCTTACACCCACAGATAGGTGGTGTGACAAGTTGTGGTGGGATCCTGAAATTGCTGACTAGGAGTGGCAGTGAACCTAAAGCTTGTACATTTGACTCACAGATCCCTCTGGGAAGATGCTTATCAAAGGAGACAACCCAGTCTGGATGGGTGGAGCCAGTATCTGAGGTATGCTGCGGTGGGGATGCTCATAAAATAAAGCTTGTTAAAATACCCTGGAGGTAAGGGTACCTCAGGAAGGGGGCCGACCTCACTGGGAAGGAGAGTATTATTTAAAAGAGCCACACTTGGGTGTTTTTATTTTCTTCTATTATTTGCCCACAGAACCATGCCTTCCAAAGTGTTCATGAAGTGGGCACTGGAGCAGCTGATGGCCCAGCAGGAAGCAATGGACTGATGGTTTTCAAGAACTTTGGAACAGCAGACACAGCAACAGCAGCCACTTCTACAGTTGTTGAAGACACAAACTTGGGAACTGCAAAACCTCATAACCGGACTGCACCAGAGAGAGGTGCAGCAAGGTTCTGAGGTGACACTTTTAGTTGATATAGCTGGGACACCTAGACCAGAGTGGCTAAAGAGGTTAACCCTCACTAAGCTAGGACCTGAGGATGATCCAGATGTTTTTTTTTACTACTTTTGAGCCGGTGGCTACTGTCACAGGCTGGTCTCTTGAACAATGGGCTATCTGGCTAGCTCCTTACTTGTCTGCGGAGGCCCAAGTATCTTATAGGGCTCTGGATGGTACCAAAGCCTTGGACTATGAACCTCTGAAGTCAGCTGTCCAAGATAGATTAGGCCTCACTAAGGAAAATTACTGGAGGAAATTTTGAGGTATGTGATGGAGTCCAGCCTAGGAGGAAGGTGAAGGTTGGGTCCAAAACCAAAGATGTAGCTTCAGTCTTGCAAGGGAAAATAGAGCTCATCAGCCATGTGAACCACAAGATCCATTCCCAGAGAAACAGCTAGGACAGGGAGAACGCATGATAGTCAGAGGGAGGTCCTGTGGTCCTTCCAATAGAATACGTGGACCATCAGGGCCTCCGATCATGCTGGGGGGAGGTGAACAGAGGAGGAATCTATTGCCCTATAAAAGAGAAAAATGAGAGCAGAGCTCAGTCTCCCTGTGAGGAGGCAAGGGAGAAGGAAGCCAAAGCCCTGTCTGAAGCCTGCTAAGTTGATAGAAGGTATAGGATTGTTTTTGTTTGTTTCACCGGTAGGGGTTTATTTCTATTGCATTTTTTTTTATTCCCTACAAGTAGACTTGTTTTGAGGGTGTTTTGAAAACACCCTGCCAGCGGGAGGTTGTATCCACAAGTAGAGCTATGTGGGTAGTGGCAGGCAGGCAGGCCAAAGCTAGGCCTTGCCCTAGCCTGAGTGTAATGTTTCAGGCAAACCTTATCACTGTTCTGCTACCTCATTCCCAGAATGATTAGTATGCAGTTAAGAAAGCAAATAGAATGTTAGGTATTATTAGGAAAGGAATGAAAAAGAAAAATTAGGACGTTATAATGCCTTTGTATCGCTCCATGTTGCGACTGCACCTCGAATATTGTGTTCAGTTCTGGTCACCACATCTCAAAAAAGATATAGTGGAATTAGAAAAGATGCAGAGAAGGGTGACAAAAATGATAAAGGGGACGGGATGACTTCCTTATGAGAAGGGGCTGGGGCAACTGGGGCTCTTCAGCATGGAGAGGGGACAGCTGAGGGGAGATGTGGTGGAGGCCTATAGGATAATGAGTAGAGTGGAAAGGGTAGATGTGAAGCATCTGTTTGGTCTTCCCAAGGTTGCTGGAAATAGGGGGCATTCAATAAAGCTACAAAGTAGTACATTTTAACTACAAAATTAATGACCCAGGGTTTAGACAAAGCTTCTAGAACAGAAGCAGTAATATAAAAATCACTTCTACTTATCCAGGTCCAAAAGACTCCCTCCCTGCAAAAATATGAGGCATTGACAAATCCATCCTTCATTCCATTCTTCCAATTGCCATAGCTCCCTCTCGATCCAGAACTGCAGCAGTTATTTACTCCTCTACAAACTCCTGTGTGCTGCAGAAAGGGTAGAAGTGAATTGAGATTTTTACTCATTCCAAAAATACAAAGACTAGGGGACACTCAAGGAAGCTGCATGGTAAACAGGAGGAAATATTTTTTCACTCAATAAATAGTTAAGCTCTGGAACTCTTTGCCAGAGGGTGTAGTAACGGCAGTTAACATATCTGGGTTTAAAAAAGGTTTGGACAAGTTCCTGGAGTCCATAGTCAGCGATTGAGATAGACATGGAGAAGCCACTGCTTACCCTGAGATTGGTAGCATGGAATGTTGCTACTAATTGGGTTTCTGCCAGGTACTTGTGACCTGGATTGGCCACTGTTGGAAACAGTATACTGGGCTTGATGGACCATTGGTCTGACCCAGTATGGCTATTCTTATGTTCTTATGATGTAACTCCTAAACCCCTAGCTGTTCTTCTGCTGACATCATCAACTAGAGCAGCAGCTAATTCTAGGTTGCCTAGATCTCCACACAACAGTCTAGGAGAGGAAACCTGTTGACAAGACTCAACAATGGATCAGCCTCCATGGGTGGAAACAGCTTGTCTCCTCCTGCTTCACCCCATGTGGAGATTCATCTGAGCCTACCTTTGAGAACCACATTAGCAGGGCATCCATAGGACCAACCAAAGAAGAGAAAGCAGATGAGATCTCTTCAGGGTAAACTCACATGTTAGTCTTCTGCTTCCCCATGAAGAAAAAAAAATAGTTAGAGGTTAAATTAGTACACTGCTGTGATCAGCTAGGTAGACTAGCAGACAAAAGTGCTTTTAGTAGTCCACGGTGTTCATTTTCTAAGCACATAGGTTACCATGTAACTTTGTAAGTATATGTAATTTTGTAAGCCTATGTGCTTTGAAAATGAGCCTCCACATATGTTTTGCCATTTCAAACCTTTTGTTTCCAGTCAGTCTGATAGTGTTGCAAATGACAGCACTGGTTCATTAGGCTGCAGTAATGTCGTCTTTCTTGGTCTGCAGCAAAAAGCACATATAAAATTCAACAGAATGGCATTGTTGACTACATATTGTAAATTTAAGGGGATAATTAATAAAGAGAGGCAAGTTTTTGCACTTACTGCATATTAAGAGCAGATCTTAATGTATAGTAAGTGCAAGCCAGAGCTTTAAATGTAGGGGGTGTAGTAAGAATCTGTCCTGCATTTACTGCATAGGCCTACTTACATGTCTTAGCAGGTAGCATAGATACACCTGTGTTTCTGCCAAAGTCTCTACTGAAGGCCTAGGTGCCAAAAAACAATTGATGTCTCTCAACAGTACAAAACAAATCCCTGGCGCATATCCCTCCTATCACCCTGAATCAGAGACCCACACCCCAAAAAATGCCCCCATTATATAGACACCACCAAACAAAACCACCTCATTACCAATTCCTGACCCTCCCTTCACTTAAGACTCTTCAAAGACTCATCTGGTAGGCTAGTGGATGAGGCAGGAATGATCCCCCTCTGCTCCCTCCCTGTAGCTGTTCTGGGTTCAACATTATGCCAGCAACCACTAGGAGTAGTATTGTAGTACTACCATTAAAAGTCAAGTCACCATATAAGAGCCTTTTATTAGGGGTCACTGGCACTATTTTCAACTTGGCACCAGCAGGGGCAGAAGTGACTGGGGGATCACTCCTGCTCCATATCCTTGGACCACCAACAAGTTCTAAAGGTAAGCTCGGGTTAGCACCTGTAATGGGAGTAGGGGGGTGTCTTCAGGGTGGGGAGACATTGAATCAAGGCTTTTGGACTATGATGGGATGGTGGCAGGTCTTGGCATGTTCCTAGGAAATAAATCTTTGTGGGACAGGGGGTTTGGAAGTGTTAGCATTGGAGGGCCTTTGCTGGGAAGAAAGAAGCCAGTCCCTTTAATATATTCTCCCTGGGAGCATCAGCCCCCATGCTAGTAATTCAGTGGTCCTGGGAAACAGAATAATGATTGATTGCAAGATGTGCTATTCTTTTACTATGGAAGTCACTAAATTGCAGTACTGCACTGTCACAGGTTAGTGACTGTAATGGTTAACTAAGTTGTGGTAAAAGGCCAGCTTTCACTGCACTTTATATATATATATTTTTTTTTAATTGAAAATTTTGCAAACTAATACAAAGTAAAGCATTATGAAATACAGAAAAGAAATATTCCAAGAAAACTTTTAAACAATATTTAGCAAATAATCATGGTGATAAACAAAAGAAGAACCACTATAGAAACAGTGAAGAAAATAATCAAATAATCATTCCTTACAAGTACTAAACAATTAGTTCATAAAACTACCAGCTACATTCACTTGAAGAAAATCCTTTTAATCCAGAAGAAACTTTAGTAGAAAGAAAATTTCTAAATGTGCAGGATCCAAAAACAGATAAGTATGGTTCTCATATGTGACCAGGCACTTACAAGGAAAGTTTTAGAAAAAAATGGTTTCTACTGCCAAGACCAGAGTCTTAAGCTGCCAAAAGTCCTTCAGAAAGAGCTGAGTAGCTCTGGCCACATCAGGGAACATCAAGACCACCTGTTCATAGAAAGGAAAACCATCAATTTATTTTCAACAAAAGACGTTGTCACCAATAAAGTAGCTATTTTAACAATATTTTTCTGTGAAGATTCTACAAGTGTTGTTAGATCAAAACTATCAGGGGAGTTTATATTATCAAACTTCCCCTCCTGATTGATCTGCTTTAACCCCTTAGGCAAATAATAAACACTATTAACATCAGCAACATCAAAGGAAATCTGTAAGGCATCTATCAAATACATTTTAAACAATTCAATAGGGATAGATAATGAGTAACAGGAAAATTAAGAAAACGTAAATTAGTAGCCCTCTGTATATTCTCTAAATTCTTAGTCTGGAGATGAATTAATAAGCTGTCCTTTGATGCAGAGGCAACAGCTGCTTGACGTGTACTAATACTAGAAGCAGCTTTCTCCATAGTTTCTTCCATATTCAAGAACCTACATTCATACTGAGATACAGTTTCCAAATTTACTTCTGTAAATTTGCTGAAACAAGAAAGGTTATCTCTCAAACTCATGTCCATTTTCACTATCACATCATAGATATCCTTCAAAGAGACAGCATCAGAGGCTGGAGATTTAAGTAAACCTGTATATTGAAAACACTTGAAAGTATCTTGCCAGATGTTCCTCCTGCAATTGAAGAGCCAGAAGAAGAAGGGAGACCAACTTTTACTGAGACAGGTCGCCCCTGACTAGGGGCACTCCCTTAAATAAAAACATCTATTACTTCCTGTAACACCACAGGCTGTGGGGGTGGGGAAGGTTCCCCAGATGACAAAGAAACTTCTGGGGAGCAGAGCGTACTCACTGTTATAAGAGTTTCTGGCATCTTAGATGGCTATAAATGCAACCCCATAGGTCCCCTGACAACGGTAACTGCCTCAGTTTTCTTCTTTGTTGCCTTTTGCTTTCCTATTGGAGTGGAGCAGAGTGCCATGTTCCATACTCCTCAATGACTCTGAAGGGGATCCAAAGGGGTGGTTGTATTCTGTGATAAGGACCGCCTCTTATAGCCAGAATGAGAGTGATGGTACACAACACAACTCGTAATTTTGATGATCCTGAACAACTGAGAATCTTTTTGGACTCCTTCAAAAAATAAAGTATTGTAAACTAATGTATCAGGTACAGTTTTTCTATTCAAAATTACTCTGATATCGCTTATATCTGCCTTTAAATCTCATTCTTTGTCCAAAGATCATTTATAAGTATTCTATTACTATGCTTAATCATAAGCATGTCTTTTAATGTGACTAGATGTTAACTCATTGATCATTTTATTGATTGGGAGCTTGGCTGCCATGTGTCTTGACCTCTACTTCCCAGGTTATATTTCTCCTTAGCAGATTTTCCTGCTGGTTAGTTTGCGCATTTGTGCTTTGTTTTTTCTAGTAATTAATGTTGGCTTATAAACATATTATTCCATGTATCACTTTGTATAGTCTCTGGATAATTCATAAAATGAAAGATTATTTTGTTGAATTGCCCATCTGATCTTTTTTTGTTAGAATCTCCCAATATAAATTTAATGAGGATTTTCTCTATTAATACGCAGGATTTAAATAACTCTATAAAACATAAAAAAAACTGTCAGTATACTTTAAACGTCTAAATGCTGATATAATCCTTATTCAAGAGACTCATCTTAATGGGTCTGATTGTATAAGATTACAAGAAATAATAAATTTAACCCAATTGCTGATACTTGCCCCTGAGGATAACCACTGTATAATATAGACAAGAAGGAGTGTAGTGAGTGCAATTTTTTTTAAGGAGGAAAGACTTCCGAAACTCTGTATTCACTATATGCAACCGTGAATTACAGACTGTCATCAATCTCAAGCATATTTCACTTTGGAGATCATGATACAGGTTCCTCATCAGTCAAAACCTCCGCTAACCTAACCAAGACTTTAACGGTGGTATTATATTATATTATATTAAATGCCAAATAAACCAGGTAATAACACCTATCTGGGCTATAGCGTGGACTGGAGGGTGTGCTCAACAGAAAGCTTCTGTTTCCCAAATGCTTCATCGGGAGCTCCGCCCTCAAACGTCAAATATTGCCCTTCAGGGAGCTGATCGGTCCCTAACCGATGTTAGGGATTAAATCTTTCTTTAAGTTAAATGGATTTTGGATAAGGTTCATGAATGTTTGGAACTAGAAAGGAAGTTACCTGTGTTTGGAGGGTATGTAAGAGAATTTGAGTGCATGTTTTGAATTTTGAATTGGAGGAATGTGAAAGACTGCAGCACAGGACTCAAGGCTCTTCATAGTAATAGGGAAGCAGTATAAAGAATAGGTCCTGGTGGTTAAACTCAAATATTAAATGCCAGGCCATTTCCCAACTTCGGCATTGAATATCCGGTTTTGCAGAGCTGGCTAACATACAGCCGGTTAACTCCGATATTCAGCACTTAACCAGCTATGGGTTAACGCATAAAGGCAGGACAGACTTTTATGTGGTCCTTTTTATGGGGTTAACCTGGCTGGTTAAGTACTTAACATCAGCAATTAACTGGCCAGGTGCTGAATCCACCACTGAAATACCTCTGAAATAGCTGGTTTGCAGTTTGGTGCTAACTGGTTATTTTTATCAGCAATAACCAGTTAAGGGCCACTGAAAATTAGCAGTTAGCCCGAACAGGCAATTTAGCCAGCCAGGATCCGTTTCTGGCAGGTTAAATTCCTTTGAATATTGACCCCTATACATATATCTGCTGCACTTAGTGTGAGGCCCCCCCCAGGATTCTGTTGTGTAGGTGCAACAACTCAAACCCTGTTGTTAGTAATCGTGGCAGGTAAGAGTCTTGTACCCCAGAATTCAGGGAGGTCCAGAGAAACTAACCTCGCTGTACTCTCTCAAAGAGATGCACAGGGAAAAAAAACTAAAGGACTATTCCTGAATTTGAGAGAACAAAATCACAACTTTCTTATCAATAAAATAACATTTATTTTCTTTCTTTAAAAATACAATAACCTATAGTCAATTCTATTTTAAATTGTACATTTAATGTTTCTGTTTCTTTTAGGTCTATTCTACTCCGGAGCAACTCCCTGTATAGACATCAGATAAGTATTTCCCCCTCTAATACCAAAAATCATACCCTTTAGCTCAAATAAGTTTCAAAATGTCTCTATTAGAAAAATTGATACTTTGTGTGAAATTTTTGTATTTTTCAGGTCACGTGACAGTTGCACCCCAAGGTAAGTTTGATGTTGTATGTTTGTTTGTCTGTTGATTATATTCACCACAGCCGCAGCTGCTATGCTGGATATCTGTCTTGCGCTGGGGCCTGAAGTTCCAGAATTTCTGTGCACGTCTTTTCTTTACCTAAACCTAACACTTAACAACTAAAATGGAATAAAAACCCTAACTCCTTAACAAATTCCTTATCCCCACACTAGATGACTTTAACCATATAACATTTGGACATTCTAACTATATAAAAAGAAAATAACCAAACAACCCTTACCTAATTTTCCTAAACTTAAACTGTATTCCCTATTCTATAGAGCTTTCACATATATACACCACCTCTGCCATCAATCATAAATGTACTTTCACTATAAATTAAACTCATTCATAAAACTACATCAAATTTTCCCAAACACTCTCCCACAGTAATCAATCACCCGATTATACTCTCTTACACTTAACTCACTCACTTCCAATTATCCAATATCACTCTTAAAGCACCAATCTCACCAACTCACATAAAACACCTCCTCTCTCAACCACCGTCACCAACGCTCTCACAACACTCTGCTTATCACTCAACTCCAAACCTCACCCACTTTCAATCTCCACCAACTCTCCAAATCCTCTATCTCAGCCACACCACCAAAAACACGTCCTCTCCTCACCTCAGTCAGAAATGCTCTGCCAACTGCCAGCCTGCCCGTTACCTGGGAGACGGACCCTTGGCTTGGGGTTCCGCAGCCCATCCAGCCAATCCTGAGTCCTGCTCAACATTCCGTATCCTTCTGCTGACCAGCGGAATGTTGAGCAGCACTACTCAAGCCCCATTTTAATTAACAATTTCCCATAGGGATCAATGGAAAAAACTTCAATTAATTAAAAACCCCTGAAAATTTTAATCAAACTACCCCAAATTTCCCATACTAATAAAACCTCCCATTCTCTATTAACCTATATGTTTAAAATTTAAAAATCCCAAAATTTAATATCCGCCCGGAAAAAAACTTCCTAAAATCCCGGAAAAATTCCCAAAAAATTTAAAACCCCCCTCAAAAATTCTAAAACCACCTCCCGGACACACCACGTCGAAATTTAAAAATTAACCCTTTCCTAACCTCATAAAATCAGCCCCTTCCCAAATCACCCCTCAAAAATATAAAAATTCAAAAACTAAATCACCCAAAAAATCCCAAAAAATCCCCCGACCCCAAAACTGAAAACAGAATTTAAATTAAAAAAAATCCTGATTTTTTAAAAATAAAAAACTACATTTGTACGATTTAAAAATAAATAAATTAAAGTTTCGGGTTAAAAACCCCCTTACCTGATTTCCTGATTTTCTCCTTACACGATCCAAACCACCGAATCCGGTCCCGGTTGTCTCCCCACCGAAACGGAGCCAAAATAAAAAAAACTTCCGAAGCCGGCCCAAAATTTAGGCCCTGGCTTCGGCCTAGCTGCGAAGACGCGCGTTCGCGATTCGTGCATGAGGCTCGCCACCTCATGCACGCGCGCGCACGATCTGCCGTTTTGCCGGCCATCTTTAAAATAAAAAAACAGATCTTCAGCGTCCCGCTCTCACACAGCGGCCGCCAGCAGGGCCCGAAGATGCCGGGAATGCCCGGTTCGTCAACCCAGGTCCGGGGACGTGCCCAATCGTCCCCGGACCCACACAACATACGCGCTGCCTCCCGCAGCGTTCTTCCTGCCCCAACTCGCCCCGAAATTTACTCTTCACTCCCGGAGACGTTTTCAATCGTCTCCGGGAGCCCAAAAATCCATGGAGCGCCCAGCCCCCTCCTAATCGCCCCGGGAACGTTTCCAATCCCCGGGAGAATGCGATGCTGCACCGGGAGCACTGTTTCCCTTCCCCAGCGCTCCCGGTTCCCAGGTAAGTAAAAAAAAATTTTTTTTTTTCCAATTTAAACCCCGGGTTACATTAGGCAGGAACACTTAACACCAGCTCTATGGCTGACATAAGTGCTTGTGCTGAACTTCAAACACACAGATGTAGTGTACTGGTTCTCTACCTAGCCCTTGTGACACATCCAGGCATTCATGTGTTCAGATTATCCACAATGAATATGTATGAATTAAATTTGCATGCACTGGCTTAGTTTATGCAACTCTATCTCATTCATACTCATTTTGGGCATCCTGAAAATTGACTTTGTAGGTATGTCCTGTGGATTGGAATGAGAACCAATGCACTAGAGGAAAGGAAGGACAGAGAAGACATATATTTATTTGATAACAGTCAGTGTGACCAAAGTATATGTTCCAGAGTATAAACAAGCAATTTTGGTTAGGGAGATAAGGTTTTGCTTCCTAATTATTTTGGATTAGGCTAGGTTTAGGTGACCAAATCATCAGATGTCTTTCCAGAAGAAACTGAACATCTAAGAGCTCCAATGCAAGAGAGACCAAAGAATTCATGATCCAAGAAAATTTTCAGCTAAGTAAAAAAAACACATATGGATTGGGGATGGTCGTGGGGGTGGTTGGAGGGAGGGGGCTATAGGCCTGGTTGAAGGCCAATAATAGAGCTTGGCAAGTAGTCCTTGTGACCATATTTCTACTAGGGTGATAGGAGTAGGAATTCAGTATTTCTGGGCATAATAGTGGTTGTTGAGACACTTCAGGGAGTGGTAAACAATCTGTCACTTTGGGAGCGGGGGCTCACAGAGAGATCTCACATCAGCTCTCCTTCAGCCTGTGCCAGATATGCCCGCATCACTTAGAAGTAAAACACAAATCAGCTTTAGATTTATAATGACAACTTGGAAACATTATATTGAATTTCAGTATAAGAAGCATACCCTATTTTTATAAGAGCATTAGCTTCATTCTAGGACATGTGACACATTAAGAACAGAATAGATTTATTTATATCTGCTTTGAGAATTACATCAGTGGATTTCAACAGTACTCACACAAATCTCTAAAACTCAGAAGGATGCTGATGTACTGTATGCTAAAACAAGAACATGATATATTGTGAAATGGTAACGTAGGAATACCTTACTCCATTAATTTTAAGACAGTCTTTGGTACAAATCCTCTGTCCATACACAACGTTCTAAACACTTTCCACACAGAGCCTTGCAGCAACTATTAAGACTGTCCCTGACACCTTTACATTTAACTCTAGAGTACAAATCAATGACTTGTAGCTGTAGTTCATAGTACACACATAAAAAGTATCTCTAGGGGCTTTTTTCCCACATAGCTAATATATAATGCAAGAACTAAATCCTACATAGATATTCTTAAATTCAATATTGAGTTAAACAATTGTCATTTTTAAAAGATTAGAACAAACTTTCAAATACATTTCTCTTCAATATATTCTGTTGCTCTACCAGAACTCTAGGCTGAAAAGAAGACATACTGAAAATATTGCTTAAGGCATACAGTACAAGCATGCTATAGTTTGTCAGTCTATATTTTAACAACAATTTAGCGGACACTAAAATAAAAGGGTTTAACCCAGGGGTGTGCTGGTACCCGAAGATGGGTTCTTTTAAGATTACACCCAGTGGCCCTGGGTCCCTCATCTGCCAGCTAGGGGATAGTTAGTGTTCTGGGTTCCTCCCCTCCCCTCCGGTTAGCTCTGTTTTCCTGTTTCCTGTTTTTTCTTGTTTGGGCTGTTGAGAGCTCCATTGCTTGGCTATTCGAAATTCTGAGCATTGGTCTAGACTGTTCTGGTATGATTAAAGGAAAGAAAATGTCACGTCCCTTACCTGTGCCGCTCTTCCCGTAGCGATGCCTCGCTCCGTGAGCAGGAGAGAGCGGGGTATCGCAGGCTGCGGGCGGCGCGTCAGGGGGATCTTGCCTGCCTCTTGGACTGTGCCGGCTCGCCGCTATGGGTCAGTGGTGGCTGGAGAGCGCCGGCCATCTTGGCAGCACCGGCGCTCACGAGGTGGAGAGTCTCTTCCGGGCGCGGGGCCCGGGAGCATGGAGGACGCCCCTCCTGGGTCCAGATTGGCTGGTCGCGGCTGGACTCCGCCCTCTCTCTGTGGCCAGCCTATCCAGAGTCCTTGGGCTGGTTGAAGGCTCCACCCCCGGACAGCTGATGTTTGTCTCCCTGATGGAGGGGGCTATTTAAGAGCAGACGCTGGCAGAACGCTTTGCTTCGGCTTCTGCTTGTGTGGTTTCCTGAGTACTGTGTTGTTGGACTGCTTACCTGCCTTGAACCTCTTTTTGGACCTGGACTTTGCCTTTTGCCTGCCGCCTGCCTTGAACCTCTGTTTGGACCTGGACTTTGCCTTTTGCCTGCCGCCTGCCTTGAACCTCTGTTTGGACCTGGACCTTGCCTTTTGCCTGCTGCCTGCCTTGAACCTCTGTTTGGACCTGGACTTTGCCTTTTGCCTGCCGCCTGCCTAGAACCTCTGTTTGGACCTACTACTACTACTACTACTGTTTAGCATTTCTATAGCGCTACAAAGCATACGCAGCACTGCACAAACATAGAAGAAAGACAGTCCGTGCTCAAGAGCTTACAATCTAATAGACAAAAAATAACTAAGTAAGCAAATCAAATCAATTAATGTGGACGAGAAGGAAGAGAGGAGGGTAGGTGGAGGCGAGTGGTTACAAGTCAAAAGCAATGTTAAAGACGTGGGCTTTCAGTCTAGATTTAAAGGTGGCCAAGGATGGGGCAAGACGTAGGGGCTCAGGAAGTTTATTCCAGGCGTAGGGTGCAGCGAGACAGAAGGCGCGAAGTCTGGAGTTGGCAGTAGTGGAGAAGGGAACAGATAAGAAGGATTTATCCATGGAGCGGAGTGCACGGGAAGGGGTGTAGGGAAGGATGAGTGTGGAGAGATACTGGGGAGCAGCAGAGTGAATACATTTATAGGTTAGTAGAAGAAGTTTGGAAATATAAGAGTTGGAAGGATCATTAGCAGGAATATTAAAGTCACCAAGGATGAGAGAGGGGAAGGAAGGATCATGGAAGAAGGCAAGCCAGGCGTCAAAGTCACTGAGAAGGATGAAAGGGACTTATCAGGGGACGATAAATGACCGCTATTTGAAGAGGCAGAGGAGAGAAAAGGCAGATAGAGTGGACTTCAAAGGAGGAAAAACAGTGAGATTGAGGTGGAAGAAGGGGTTGAAATCTGGAGGAGGGAGAGAGAAGTAGTCCAACACCACCCCCACGGCCAGCAGGGCGAGGAGTATGTGAAAATAGATAACTGCCATGGCACAGGGCTGCGACTGAAGCAGAGTCATCAGGGCAGAGCCAGGTTTCTGTTATGGCGAGCAGATGGAGGTGACGCGAGATAAAGAGGTCCTGGATATAGGGGAGTTTGTTACAGATAGAGCGGGCATTCCATAGGGCGCAAGAGAAGGGCAGAGAAGAGGAGGGGAGTAGAGGAATAGAGAGGTCACGGTGAGATCTGTAGAGTTTGGATAATAGTTGGTGAGGAGGGCCAGGATTGGGATTGATGTCACCAGCTGAGAGTAAGAGAAGGAGTAAAAGAGAGCGGAGGAGAGTAGGAGAGGTGTGGCCATGAAGGCGTCGAAGGCGAGAGGTATTTAGGTGGAATGGGGAAGGCAAAATGGAGGGAAGAAAGAGACTGAGATTAAAAGCCAAGAGGGAGGAAGAGGGTAGGAGAGAAGGTGAGGTGATGAAGTCAATGGATGGGAAGTGAGTTCCTGTAGCGGAGAGAGGTAAGGGGTGAGGGAAAAGATTAGGAAGGGACAGAGCTAGGAAGAGAATGTGAATAGGGGCCATAAACGATTAAGGTACTTTAGCAACTGGAGAAATATTAGATACAAAGAGAAAAATGCCCCGTGCCATTAGGCGCGCGACACCTAGAGCGGAGGCCCTGAGTGGATTGGAGTGGACCTGGGTGTCACCCCGGAGAAGGCTGTAAGGATATGCAGATGAGCTGCAAGTCCTCCACAGCACCTGAAAGGCAGTCGGTGGTAGAGCTGGGCACCTCTCAGCTGAGGAAAGGCTTACCAGGGGTTAGGCCGAAGCCAGCATTCCTCCCCCTGAGGGTCGCCTGATCCTAGCCAAAAAGCACCTGGAAACTCTGTGCACTTGGAGAGAAGGCCCTGGGAAGATCGGGGTGGAACTGGAGTCACCCCGGATACAGCTGTGAGGAATGCAGAAGGGCTGCAAGTCCTCCACAGCACCTGGTGGGAGCGCTGGGCACCTAGAGCGGAGGCCCTGAGTGGATCGGAGTGGACCTGGGTGTCACCCCGGAGAAGGCTGTAAGGATATGCAGATGAGCTGCAAGTCCTCCACAGCACCTGAAAGGCAGCGGTGGTAGAGCTGGGCACCTCTTAGCTGAGGAAAGGTCTTACCAGGGGTTAGGCCGAAGCCAGCATTCCTCCCCCTGAGGGTCGTCTGGACCTGGACTTTGCCTTTTTGCCAGTCGCCTGCCTAGACCCTTGCCTGAACCTGGACTTGTTTTCGAGGTGACCTAGTACCCTGCCTGGCCTAGGACTGTGTCTTTTGATCTCTCTTGCCTTATTCCTATGTTTGGTTCTGGACTGGTCATCCGTCTGCTGTCCACCCTGCATCCAGCCCTGCCTTCCATAAGAGTTCCTGTCCTGATTCTCCAGGTAGATCAGGGTTGTCTGGCCGCCAGACGTTGTTGGCACAGGGGGCTCACAGATCGTGGTACAGGCCTGACAGAAAATTATCAGGTAGAAAATAATTTTTCCATCTTGATTTGTTTTACAGTCTGAGATTTTAAAGGAATATTGGAACATAGAGAGCCCTACAAAAGTATTTTCTAATGTTACTACTAAGTCTACTATCTGGCAACCTCAAGTTATGTCCTGTAGTTTGAACATTTTCCTGACTCTGGAAAAATTTTGTTTGTGTATTAATACATGTCAAATATTTACATGTCTCCCCTGTCCTTTCTTTTCTCAAGTGTATTGGTTCTCATTCCAATCCTCAGGACATACCTACAGCCAGTCAACTTTCAGGATGGCCAAATTGGTATAAATGAGATAGAATTGCATAAACTAAGCCAGTGCATGCAAATTTAATTCATACATATTCATTGTGGATAATCTAAACAGATGAATGCCTGGATGTGTCACAAGGGCTAGGCAGAGAACCAGTAGACTACATCTGTGTGTTTGAAGTTCAGCACAAGCACTTATGTTAAGTGTTCCTGCCTAAGTGCAGCAGATATACTGTATGTATAAGGGTCAATATTTAAAGCAATTTAGCTGGCCAGAAACGGATCCTGGCTGGTTAAATTGCCTGCTTGGGGCTAACTGCTAATTTTCAGTGGCCCTTAACTGGTTAGTGCTGATAATAACCAGATAGCACCAAACTGCAAACCAGCTATTTCGAGAGTATTTCAGTGGTGGATTCAGCACTTGGCCAGTTAATTGCTGATGTTAAGTATTTAACCAGCCAGGTTAACCCATAAATAGGACCACATAAAAGTCTGCCCTGCCTTTATGCGGTAACCCATTGCTGGTTAAGTGCTGAATATTGGAGTTAACCGGCTGTATGTTAGCCAGCTCTGCAAAACTGTATATTCAATGCCGAAATTGGGAAATGGCCCGGCATTTAATATCCGAGTTTAACCACTAGTGCTGATCAGGAAGACATTGATCGCCACTGGCTAAATATTACTTCTGAAATTTATAGCACCTTATAAGTTGTGCGTCCAAATAAATAATGTAAGACCCCCTAAGACTCCACCTATGTGTATATGTTCCAGTAATATGTGTCACAGAAGACAAGAAGTAGGGAGAGTTGGCTCTTCTCAAACAACGTATAGATGAATAAAAGTCTTTATTGTAAAATATCAAAATCGACTCGACACAGCAGCCGTGTTTCGGCGCCTAAGTATCTGCCTTAGGAGTCTACAAAATATACAGTGAACATAGAAAAATACAATAAAATAATATAACACATATAAAGAGTATACGTAAACAAAAGATGTTATAAGAAATACACTTGTATATAAGCTAAAAAATGTATATGTATACGTTGTATAAAAATAATAATAATAATATAGACCAATGTAAGACATATGCTATCTAAGATATACATAGGTAGATTTTGGGCACTTACCAGGGCTTTTTTTTGTGCCGGTACACACCGGTACGGTGTACCAGCACATTTTTTTTCCTTGCCGCTCATCCAATCTCCAGCAGCTGCCACTGCTGCTTCTCCTCAACAAACAGCAGTGGCAGCCAATCAAGCATAGCAATTCTTCCCCCACTTCCAGGTAAGTCCTGCATCTGGCCCGTTCCTTTCCTCTTGCTCCCCTCTTCCCCGCAATTCCTCCTTACTTTTCTTTAGTGACATTGGCACGCAGCGCAGTGCCTCGATTAAGATAGGCTGTTGGCGTCGGGGCCTTCCCTCTGTGAATCCTGCCTATGTTGTGAAAACAGGAAGTTGAAACAAAATAGGCAATGACTCACAGAGGGAAGGCCCCAATTCTGGCAGCCTCTCTTAATCACTTCACTGTGGTGAGTGCCAAGTCGCTAAGAAAAGTATAGGAGGATCGCGGGGAAGAGGGAAGTGAGATGAAGGTGCAGGTCAGCTGCAGGCTCGCTGGGAAGTGGAGGAAGAAAGGTAAAGAGTGAGGGAGTAGAGTAGAGGTGTTGATGCCATATGGGGGGGGGGTGGCACAATGGAGGGAAAGATCGATTGAGTGCCATACTTGGAGGAGGTGCACAGAGGAGGAAAAGATGCCATAGTGTGGGATGCACAGAGAAGGGAAAGATGCCATACCAGGGGGGGGGGGGGGGCCACAGCTCAAAGAGGGAAATATTCCTATGGGGGGCAGGGTCGTGGAGAGATGCTGTCTACAGGGTAGGGGAACAGGGAAGGAGAGGGGATAAGCTGAACAATGAGGATAAACAGTGACACAGAGAAAGAAGGGCAGGCAGGAACTATAAGGATAGGGATGCAGAGGGACCAATGTTGAAGGGTGGGGAGAGAGGGACATAAGAGGGTACAATGCTGAAAGAAGGGTAGATAGTGACACAGAGGGCAATGTTGAAAAGGGGTAGATTGACACGGGGCATGCTGAAGGGGGTAGAGAGGCCACATGTGGGGCAATACTGAAAAGGAGAGGGGAGATAGGGGACACAGAGGGAAATGCTGAAAAAGGGTAAGGGTGATAGTGGCATGGGGCAATGCTGAAAGGGAGGGTAGAGATAGGGACCACAGAGGAGCAATGCTGAAAAAGGGGAGGGAGATAGGGACATTGGGAGGACAGATGGTGAACATGGAGGGAGGATAGGACAGGGACATAGCTGGAGATGCTGGAAAGAGGTGAGAGAAGGACATAGAGGAGATAGGCATCCAGAGGACGATGCTAGAAAAAGGGGCGGGGGGGGAGCAATGGGAACACAGAAGGGTGGATAATGGAAAACAGGTGGAATGGTGACACTGAAAACCAGAAAGGAAATGCTGGACAGGACAAATATGGATACAGAGGGAAGATAGATGGTGGACACAAAG
Source organism: Microcaecilia unicolor (assembly GCF_901765095.1). Lineage (NCBI taxonomy): Eukaryota > Metazoa > Chordata > Amphibia > Gymnophiona > Siphonopidae > Microcaecilia > Microcaecilia unicolor. The sequence continues at coordinate 329,395,108 of NC_044031.1, read as the reverse complement.
AAGAAATGTCAAATTGGACAGAGACCCTGCAAAGACAGGAAAAAACAGAGGAAAGCAGAAGAGAGGCACTGGGACCAAGTGAATGGGAAAAAAAATGCTCAAAGGTAGAAACATTAATTTTATTTTATTTTTACGATAAAGTAGGTGGTAGCTGTGTTAATTTTTTGTTTTATTTGTGTGTTAATTTGTAATCTAGTGGATGGAATATGTCTGTTTCTGAAATTTACTTCTGCTATCTTTATAGTAGTACAAGGGGAAAATATTTTTGTTTTTATTGTGTTGTCCTGCATGCCAGAGTCTTTTTTTTTGGGGGGGGGGGAGGGGGTTCAGCTGGATTTTATTAATTTATGGTCACTCTTAGGGGTTCTTTTGTGGACCTGGGGAGTTGTGTACTATTTTCAATGATGCCTCTTTAGATGCAGCATGGCTGGGTAAAATGGGTGTGGCTACTGCAGGGGCAGAGCCATATCTAGTGACCCCACCCTTGAGGTTGGCACTGTAAGTACCGGTACCTTTTTTCTTACAAAAAAAGTACTGGCACTTCCACTCATATGTGCAAATGCTATTATTTGAAATATTTACAGGTGACAAACCTTATTGGAGAACTTGTGGTGGTCATCAGATCTAAAATGGTTGGAACTCAAATTTAATGATAGTATTTTACATCAGATCACCTAGTTTTCTCACAAAAATGGCCAACTTGGTATTTTCAAAACCAATGTTTAGATATTTTTCTATAAAGTCAATCAGAAGTGCATTCAACTCACATAGCGTGCAGGATGTCAGACTCACAGAAACAGAATCCTTACACTACAGATCAGTAACGTGGCTCCAGCGAAGAAAGGTGCTGAAGATGACTTCGGCTGGCGGGGGTTGGGGACCCTCGCCAGCAAAGGTACCCGACGGCGGCAGGGAGGGGCTAAAATGGCGGCAGAGGGAAGGGGGGTCGAAGGGGGCAGCGCTGGGGGGGGGGTCAAAAGTGGCGCGGGAGTTGCTGGCGCCGGGAGGGGCTAAAATGTGCCCCCTCACCTTGGGCTTTGGACCCCCCCTCCCACCAAAGTCTGGCTACGCCCCTATAAGTACATCCAAAGCTGAAATGTGCATTCTCTGAGGACAAGCAGGGGCTGCGTTATTTCCACAAGTGGATGATATCATCTGATCGAGCCCCAGGCAGATGTTGATTTGCTAGCACAAGTGAAAAGTTCTAGCAGTTTCCCACCATGCATATGCTGGTGTCTTCCTGCTTGATGTTCGAGTGTGGGTCTCCCAGTCTCTTTTTTTTCCACAGAGCTGAAAGGATGTGCTAACATAGTCTTCTCTTCACACTGTGCTCTTCAAAACTTTTTCACTATTGCGAGTGCCTTCCCCTGCTGGTAATACTCAGTTCTCCTTAAGACTTGAAAACTAACAAAATCTTAATATCCTGAAGCCATAAACCTTGGCACACCAAGCACACCCTGAAGCCTCTTTCTTTTTTCTGATATTTTCTTTATTGCATAAACACATCAATTTACTCACAGTCAGAAGGGATGCTTCATAGCACAGGGACTTATTCTGGGCTGAACAATGCTTGGAGGTAGAAGTCTGAGGAAAAACAATTCTACTGTTGAGGTGGAAAACAGATGAACAGGCAGAGACAGCTCAGAAATGGATGCCTGGAACGTGCTATATCTTATTGACAAGATCTATTTTACAAGGTGAAAAACCAAGTTCTCTTCAGGGAGTTTATCAGGCCAAGTACTGACAGAAAACAAGAAGGAGAAAGTTTCAAAGCTAGAACAAGGGGAAAAGCAGGGGGGCTCCCAAGCCCAAAAAAACAAGAGCATAAAGACCAATGAGACAGAGCCATCAGGTAGCAAGGCAGTCAAGCTAGGCTGAGAAGGAGATGAGGTTCAGGCAACATTACATCAATGAAAACAGTTTTTAAACAAACAGACAAGTGTGTCTGCACTAGCTGTGAACTATATTACACATAATGCATTGCTCCTCTAACTTACAGACAGATCTGCAGTAACGCATTAAACACATTTCAGGAACCTACTATAACTAAGGCAAGGCTGTCAAAGGACAGAACAGCTATTACTTCAGCTTGTAGGGTCTGTGAGCTTCAGGCCTTAGTGGTAGATGCAACTTACACTAAGTTTCATCATAATAGAGTAGTCCTCCACACACACCCTAAGTTCCTGCTGAAGGTGGTGTTGTAGTTCCATCTGAACCAGTCGATTGTCTTGCCAACACTCTTTCCCCAACCTTATGCCCATCCTGGTGAAAGTTGCTTGCACACATTGGATTGCAAAAGAGCATTGGCCTACTACATGGAGCGGACAAGGCCCCACAGACCGTCTGCCCAGCTTCTTGTTTCTTTTGATCCCAACAGGATGGGGGTTGCCATTGAGAAATGCATCATTTTAATTTGGCAGGCAGATTGCATTTCCTTCACTTATTCTGAGACTGAGCTGGCCTTGGAGGGTCATGTCATGGCTCACAATGGCAAAGGGGCAAACCCGTTAAAATAAAGTAGAGCTGGCGCTGGGAGAGGCTATAGGGGACAGCCCTTGATACAGCTCGGTGCAGAGCGAAACATGCATGTCGGGCAGTCTGATTGCAAAATAAAAGATAAGTAATTTAATTGATAAGAAAATAATAATAAAAAAGTTTAAAAATTAAAAAATGAAGGAAATCGGGTGAACCGATGAAGAAGTGGACGCTAGTTACATTGCCAGATTTACATCTTTTGGCAGTGAGCGCCGCTGAGGTTGCCTTGGAAAAATATAAAAAAATATAAAAATATATGAAAACTGTTAATATATGTTCTCAAAATTTTCTTATATGTTTTGAGAGTTAGAAAACACAAAAAACAGTCTGAAATGAAGATTTTGCTTTAATTGAATTAATTGCTGGACCAAATTTGATTGAGATAGTTGCTGGATTAATGTGGGACTGGTGTGTAGTTTTTTTTAAAATTAGCCACGATCTGGTTTTCACAATGTTACAGCCATGGCTGTGTCAGTAATCCATTTGAGGTCAGCCTCCATTGAAGAGATTTACAAGGCTGCAAAGTGGTCTTCAGTCCACACATTCACATCACACTTCCACCTTGAGCAGGATACCTGATGTGATAGTTTGGGCAGTCAGTGTTGCAGAATCTGTTTGGGGTCTAGAATACAACTCCACCCTTCTAGGCCCGTTTTATTCTGTTCCAGGGTGCACTCTCATTCAGATTGTATATGGTTTCAGGTTAGTCTATGTTATGTCCTTGCCGTTGCAAGGCCCAATTGACCAATGTTTGTTGTTTTTGGTGCGTTTGGATGCTAGGGATTCCACATTTGTGAGACTATAGAAGCCTGCTTATCCTCGAAGAAAGTGAAGATATTTACCTGTAGCAGGTATTCTCTGAGGAGAGCAGGCTTTATATTCTCACAATCCCTCCCACCTCCCCTTGGTGCTGTCTCCTTTGTACTTTTTACTTTATTTTTTGCTATAGTATTAAACTGAGGAGACTATGTTCGCATGATGGGCAGGAATGCACTCACACATGCACGGTGGAGTGCGGCTCATGCTCCACATAGCTCTCTTTTTTAGCTTTGGCAAATGCTGGACCGGGCAACACACTTGTGAGAATATAAAGTCTGTTGTCCTTGAAGAATTCCTGCTACAGGTAAGTATCTTCACTTTATTCTTTAAGTTATGGGCATAAGTGGAGGCCCCATCTATAGGCTGCTCATGCTCGGCCCCTGTGTAATCCCTCCTTGCAAATACACAAAGTTAATTGGGTATTTGGTGAATAGCAGTTAGGCAGCATGCTGGCATTTACATGTGTAGGTGCACACATATATGCTAGATTTCTAAACATTTACATGCATAATGTATGCATAAATGTTAGTGCCTAGTTAATAGTATAGCCCCAGTAATGACATTCCAACATTATTAATATGTATGAGAAGTAGGGAAACTTTGGGCCCTGTTTACTAAGGTGCACTAAAGTTTTTTTGTGTGTGCTAACACTAGAGACACCCATAGAAATATGGGTGTCTCTAGCATTAGCGTGTACTAAAAACACTAGCGCACTTACAGCGTGGCTTAGTAAACAGGGCCTTTAATGTTAATAATTAGCAATTTTTTACCTCAGCCTGTATTCCTTTGATTACTGCAACCATTCACTTTTACAAAATTGGTAAAGTTAAAGAAACTATGCATGGCTCTGTCTCATTCATTTGTTCGACACTGAAAGATCTGTCCAATGTCATTTCCCATTGTCCCTCCTGCTGTGAGTGAAATCACAATATCTATGAAAAGTCAGTTTGGTTCCAGTGAGTATCTCTGCTGAACAAGCATGCTCAGATCCAGTTGTGAAGTCAATGGTCTGGAAGGATGTCCTTTCGTGCTGGGAATACAAGTTAAAAGTATGTTAATAAATACCCAGATAAGGTGTCAAGCAAACAAAGGCATTGCCTTAAGCAAAAGATGACAGTTCTCTGACTTAGCATCAATGTCCTTGGGTTTAAAGTTGAGTAGGTTTCAAATCTCTCTGCTATATTTGATAATAAAGTGTGAAGTTCATATTCTAATGCCTGACTGGACTTTGTTAGGTAGTATATACAAGGTTTTGTTTTGGCAGTTTTTCAAAACAGATTAATTTCTTATTAGGTTGAATATCATTTTCTCTAGCACTGGTTAACACTGTCTTTCTCTTTAATTGCCCTCTAATTTATCCTTCAAACCAATCAGCAAGGTTAAGTTAATATTTACGATATTGTAAATAATTATATCTCCAGGCCCTTGAAATCCTTGAACAAAATGCATAAGGTTTAGCATTTAGCATAATCTCTGAAGGTACCTTTCAACTGTCTTAATTGATAAGATGGTTAAGAAAATGATGCAGTCACTACTATGAATGATGCTTATTTTTAATGAAATATATGTATCTTTAGAGAATATAATCTATATAGATTGTCATGGTTGAAGACATTGCCATACTATCTTCTACTGCAGTTAAAAGTGTGTAACATTAAAACTTGTTAGCACCTACAGCATTCTATTGATTTGAAAATATCCTTTTCAGTAGGTTATATTTCTGCTTGGGCCAGTTGTTTTATACATAAATATAAACTATTCACCATATATATACATGGTTCCATTTATTTTATGTCCCTTGTAACAATATGAAAAATGTTTTCTATTTGATTTTTAACTTTTAGTGTATTCTTTTAAAGGAGGAAAGGAAAATAAAAGGAAAAGCTTTAAATTATAATGCATGAAACCAAATAAAATTTTGAATGTGTTGCTACCGTGTTGCTGTCTTTTATAGACTATATAGAGATGTTTTCATCATGTTCGGCCTTCTTGCTAATGTCATGAAATATCAAAATGTGCTTTCCTTGTAGTAACAAGGGGAACATTCTGGATTCCTGTTCCAGATCAGGGGCACTCAGTGGTGATGGGGGATAGACTAGTGTGACAGGCCCTGGTAGTGGATGTTCTTTAAAACTGGAGGAAAGTGTAAAGGTTGAAGAGGTGTTTAGCATCTTTGTTCACTAAAGGGAGTCCAAAGTAGGGATGGGCAGCCAGAAAAATTTTGTTTCATGTCTTTTCCAGGAATATTCTGATATTTATGTATTTATTTATTTATTTTGGTGATTTTGTTGTCACAGGAACAAAATGCACAATCTTTCAAGAGAGTACAATATTTGCAAAGAGGATGCACTCTTCCGAAAGAATGCACATGTGTGCATGCACTATTTATTCATTTATTTTGTATTTATTTATTGTATTTGTATCCCACATTTTCCCACCTATTTGCAGGCTCAATGTGGCTTACATAATAATGTAATGTGGCTTACATAATAAATACATAATAATTCATGCACAGTGGATTGCACATGCACGATGGTTCACATATTAGCAATGGTTTGAATGGGCACACTATCAGGAAAAAAAAGTGCACTCTCTTTGCAAATAGTGCATATTCTTGAAAGAGCAGACATTATTATTGACAAACAAAAAAACATGAAATGTCATGTTTTTCTGCTCATTTTCATTTGATATTGGCATGCAGCAACATGGGATTTGCCATTGACATTTCCTATGTTACTGCAAATGACAGCTCATCCCTAGTTCAAAGATGTGAATGGGGTGGGTTTCCTGCCCAGGGACCCATGAAGGACCTTGTTCTTCTACCCCAGATATTAAGTGAAGGGTCATGACTGGGGCTAGGTTTTCTGACAGGAGAATAAGAGTAAAAATTTTATTTTATTTATTTTTCATTTTACTTAATTACATTCACATTTATCACATAAATGTAAGGAAATACAGAAATTAATATAAAAAAGGAAAACATTTTCTCTCAACAATATATATTTACATAATTGTCCACAATTGGAAGATCCAAGATCAGGAAAACAATCTTAAAGAAAATAAGAAAAACTCAAAATGGTTAATCTTACATTTCACATTTTCTGAGGAAGGAAGGTTAATCGGTATTGCAGCCGGTACAGTGGTAACTGAAGGAAGTTGCTGCAGAGGATTCTTCATCTGTTTCCACAAACTCTTATAATTTCTTAGGTTCAAACAAATAAGTAATAAGGAAATAAAACACAAGGGAATTGCGCTAGGAAGGTCAAACCTAGGGCAATGATTCCTGGCTTAAAAGCCAAGACCTCACACCTCCCAGTCTGCGATTCCCTTGATGTGTCAGGAAATATATGCATCTTTGAACCCAAAAAACTATCAACCATCTATCGGAAATACAATTTCAAAACATTGTTCCTATCTAAATCAAAGACGAAAGTCACTAATAATAACTCTATCTATAACTTCTGAATTCCAAAATGTCAGTTAAACTTGCATCTCTTTTCTCTGATAAAGAAGATTTTAAAGGAAATATAATTTTAGTCACCAAAAGGTGGCTATCAGAAGATATTAGCAAAGTATCAGAGAAATATTTCTTCAAGAATTCAGTAGCTGATATATAGGATATTATAGGTAAATTTATCATTCTCAAGTTATTTTCCCTTAATTGGTTCTCCAGAAATCCCAATTTTTACAAGAAAGATAACTATTCTTCATTACCAAATTATCTGATTTTCATAGAGAAGCCATTTCCGTAATCAAAGTCTCTATTTTTATATCTTGGACTTCCACTTTGTTAGATAAGTATTAATATAAATTCTTTAACTCACATAGTGAAAAATTTTAGACATCTGAAGAACAGAGTTATTCACATTCTGCTGCAGTTCCTATAGTACATCCATTATGACATTATTAGCTTCACCAAGTCCAATTTCTCCACAGAAACCGCTCCAGATATCTTCGGGGGGAAGAGCTCACTCTCCAGTCCCCCAGTTGGTTTATTATCCAAGTCGATGCTGCACCAGGACCTCCTCAGGTCACTTGAAAATCCTAACCCACTTCGGGTGTTTCCATTATTGACCTCCATAGCGAAGCATTACTATTTCTGGGTCTTAGAGGGGTCGTGCCAACAGGGGGACTCAAAGTCACTCCCTCCACTGAGATTCGGCAATAAAGCCTTGCTGTTCCCCGAAGCAAGAACCGATATCCCCGACGTTATGACCCCAAATCTCTCCAAAATAGACTGAGAAGTGGTGGGAACTCCGGCCGTGTTCGAGGAGGACAGCACCACGGCTTTGCCTTTTCTCTTCCCCATTCTCTGGGGAGCGTGCCCTCTTCTTCAGGCATTCTGGTGTAAAAAGGGGAACTCAACTAGTGTACGTCCTCCCTCAACGCCATCCTGGATCCTCCAGGTTGGGACACTCTTTGTCTGGTTTCTCCTCAGAGGCCTGTCTGATATGGGTAACCCTACAGCAAAGCCCTCTGAGTCCTTGAAACACGGAAGCCCCTCCACCACTTACAAGGTGGTGTCCCTTCAGAGGGGAAGAGTAAAGATTTTAATCTAAGACCTTAACTTAATTCCAAGAGCACAGTGTGCCATTAAGAAGAGTGAGGAGATAAAAAGGAAAAATCCTGATCTGCCAAGATGTTTCAAATCCCTGAAAGCAGGAGAACAGTTGGAGTCCAAGGAATAAGTGAAAGTCCATGTGGATGATCTAGTGTGAGAGGAGGTAAGATCCAAGTTCTGGCTGCATCCTACCTGCCTTATGTCAAAAGCATTGTGAATATTGTAGAGTGAGAGGTGGACCAAGTCCTAATTATAGAGGAAGGATTAACTAGCATGTGGTTGTGTCTGCACAGAAAAAAGAGAGAGTAGCAGGAGAGGTGATCAGAGCTGATATTAAGCCCTATGCAGCAAATGTTACCTTGAGATACAGAGAAGAAGTGAGGCAGAGGCTGTTGGAAAAACATATCACCCCAGAGGTACTTGTAAGAAGCAGAGAGACCACAGGACATCATAAAGAGGGAAAGAGAGAGGTAGAATCCAGAGGAAACATTCACTGACGAGGAGATCCAGTGACACCAAATCTGTGAATAAGTTTGAAAACCTTATGCAATGATTTTACTTCAGTCTTGTGTATGGTTATGTCTTACTATTGTTTCACTAATTGCATCAGTGCTTACTCTCCAGTGCCTTACGGTTTGGCACAACCGGTCTTTTTTTCAGACCAACTTGATGTTGCTATTTCAAGCCTTCGTTTTCAACCTAAATGTAAAATTAGACCATCAGTCTTTCCTTAAGACATAAGACTCCTGATGCAGGCCGTCAGGCCGAAACACAACGTTGTGTCGAGTCATTTCTAAGGAAACATTACTAAACTGTGGTTGACTTTATTATTAATTATTCTTTGGTCCCAGTTCTTTGGACAAGCCTGGTTTACTTTTCCCACTTCTTTTATCTCTGTTTGCTGCCCCGTGGGATCTATTGAGTTCTCCAAATACGTGGATCCTCTTTAGTTTACTATTTTTATTGCCTTTCTTTTGTGCATTTTTGTTCACCTGGTGAGTGCCCATTTACTAAAAAAAACTGTCAAGTACTCAATACACGGGTAATCCTCACACCTCTAAAGTAGGACCTGCTACAATAATGTCCTTCATACTGTGGCAGAGGCTTGCATAGTGGCTGCAGTGGCCAAAATTTATGGTAAAACGTTTCCCCAAAATTGAGGGAGACATGAAGATAGTACCAAGAAAAATAATGAAATCCCAGGGAAAGGCAAATTGCATGCTATAAATGCATGAGATATCATAATAGATTCCTGGAGGGAAGGTGGCCCCAAGGTAGAAGGTGGGATCTATTTTAAAACAAGATAGACCAGTGAATGACCATCATATGTAGCTCTTCGACTCAAGAAAGAACCACAGTGGCTTGTACCATATTCTGTGTGGAGGCTGTATCAATGCTTATTTTAAAATTTGCAGCTGGGTGAATATGCAACCAACAGACAACTATTTCTTGGTGTTGATATGGTATCGATTGGAGCTGAAATCCCTGCTACATCATGCTCAAAAATGAAATGAAAAAATAAAATAAAGGACACAGTGGCACATAATTTCACCTTCTCCCAGAATAAGGAGGAGAGAAAAAGAACATGCACAAAAACGAGTTCCCCAAAAAGACCATCAAAAGAGAAACCCATACCAATTCTTTTAATCTTCCCCAAAGCTTTGAGGTTGGGGAAGTTAGATACTGAAACTTGCTCCTGGGCCAAAAGACAAAAATTCTCCACTTTCTCACCTTAGTACCAAGTGGCATGCAATTTCAAGCCACAACACAAATGTCTCACCCTCGGCGACACATACAAAGGTGCTCTATTATTCTGCTGTTGATTAAGTGTGTTACAGAGTATTCAATACACAGTATTGAACAAGAGAAAAGAAACTTCACATGCCAGTTCCTCTGCTCCACCTCTCCCACTGAAGGAAGGGAATAAAGAAAACACAAGAGTACAAACTACATGATTCACATCTGAAGATGTTGAAGTTACAAAGAAACATAGAAATGTAGAACATGAGAGCAGATAAAGACCATGCGGTATATCCAGTCTGCTCATCCATACCATCTGCTATCCCTTCCTCTACCTTAGAGATCATATGTACTTGTTCCAAGAATTACTGAATTCAGAATCAGTCTTCATCTCCATCACCACCTTCTGTGAAGAAGCATTTTCTCAGGTTACTCCTAAGTCTGTCCCTTTTGCCTTCATCCTATGCCCCTGCATTCCAGAACTTCCTTTCATTTGAAAGAGATAAGCCTGTGTATTTATGCCATGGAGGTATTTAAACATCTGTATCATATTTCCACTCTTCCACCTTTTTTCCAAAGTATACATATTGAGATCTTTAAGTCTGTTCCCACATACTTTATGACAAAGGCCATTGACCATTTTAGTACCCATCTTCTTCTTCTTCTTTTTTTTTTTTGCAGGACATGCACTAAAGGTCCCATTAGCAAGTGTGCCACCTGAAAAACAAATTCCATGGGAATGCTTAATGTGCCTTATTTAAAAGGCACTAAGTGATCCCACATGAACCCTGCAATATTCAGTTAGTGTATGCTAATGCGAACACACTAGCTGAATAATGCAGGAACACCTACTCTCAACCCATGGCATGCCTTGGTGTTGCTGCCACTGCTGCCACCCTACTTCTGCTAGGCTGCCCTGCGGTGTGGAACCCTTGTTTACATGCAGGATGAATATGCAACCAACAGACAACTATTTCTTGGTGTTGATATGGTATCCATTGGCGCTGAAATCCCTGCTACATCATGCTCAAAAATGAAATGAAAAAATAAAATAAAGGAAACAATGGCACATAATTTCACCTTCTCACAGAATAAGGAGGAGAGAAAAAGAACATGCACAAAAACGAGTTCCCCAAAAAGATCTTATAAAGACCATCAAAAGTGAAACACATACCAATTCTTTTAATCTTCCCTAAAGCTTTGAGGTTGGGGAAGTTAGATACTGAAACTTGCTCCTGGGCCAAAAGACAAAAATTCTCCACTCTCCCACCTTAGTACCAAGTGGCATGCAATTTCAAGCCACAACACAAATATATCTGCCATTTTCAGGGCACAGACCGTAGAAGTCTGCCTAGCACTAGCCCCGCCTCCCAACCACCAGCCCCGCCTCCCACTACCGGCTCTGCCACCCAGTCTCGGCTAAGCTTCTGAGGATCCATAATAAGAGTTACATGCTGGAGGGAGGAAGTTTCTTTCCTTTTATTTTTATTTGCAATCAGGATTTTAGGGTGAGGAACAAGCTCAAGTCAACCAAGACAGATGAAGCACTGAACCAAGAAATCCTGAAAAACAAAGATAAGTAAAGAAGAGGAAAAGTAAATTAAAGGATGTTGGGACATTTAAACACTGAAAAACTTTAGAGTTTTCTGAAATACTTACTTTTAGTTCATACAGAACTTGAATCCTAACTGAGAAGGAAAAATACATTAGACAAATTAAATGGTTCTTATTGAACATATTTTGAGGAGTGTTTAAAAATTTCACTTACCTTTTAAAACACCCTGTAAGAAAAGGGGGGGGGGGGGGGGGAAGTAAGTTATTCAAAGGTGATTTATATGAATCATCAATTTAATGTTTCTTTATTGTTGAATATTTTCACATACAATACTTACCTGAATGTTGATTCTGACCAATACCTGTGTAGAGAAAGAAAGTATTAGAATTGTAAACATTGTATCCAGTAGGCAGTTTAAGGTACTTTTTAACTTATTTATTGTGTATTTTAAACATTTTTAATTAGCAATACTTTTAAATTATAAGCGCAATAAAATTGTCAATTAGCACTTTAAACATTACTTTGTGTGATGAAAATATTGTGACATCTCTTGATTCTCTAAGCACTTCATCACTCTTCATTAAAATGTATAATTTCCACCTGGTGACATCTTAAAGGATGCAATATTTTCTTTTTGTACTACCCCTTTTCTGTGAGTTGGACTGAGGTAACTCTGCAGACATGACTACATAAAGAGGTATTTAAGTAAGTCTGAGTTCATCTCTCAGCAGAAAGGTTACATTAAATTTCAGTGCAGGGGTTGATGGTGTAAAATTTGTCTGATGTTGGCTTCCTCTGCAGCTGTTTTGTTTGTTTCAGGTAGACATATATAGAATTGTCCTTGTAGTTCTTCTTTTTGGATGTTCCTCTGAATTTGTTTTAATTCCACATCCATATAAAGCTTTTTCCTGGTGATGAATCACCTCTAATCTGCTAGATACTGTTCAGTTTCCGAGTCCAGGTTTTTTCTTGCTATAAGTCAAATATTCATTTCAAGTAACCACATTTTGTTGGGTTTAATTTGTAGCAGCAAATCACAGTTTTTTCTATTTTCAGCAATTATGTTTGTCCATTGAGTTTGTGGTTCTTCTTCCTGTAGCTTTGCAGGATCCAGACCTGGTTGGTCAGCTGAAGATCCTGACTCATGTAACTCATTTGTTGCCAGAAGCCCAAGTACTTTAACACCTAATGTGGTCCTTGCTGTGACAATCAATCCAGCTTGTTTTGAAACCTCAGCGCTGGATTAATGTCTTCATTAAGATAAGTTGTCGCTTTTCTGTTTTCTATTTTTCTATTTAAAATTCTTAGAGGGGGGACAGCCAAGGGAAATTATTGAGGATTGCAGTTAAAAGCTTGGACTTGAAATGGCTGTAAGCACTATAAGAGGTCCGATATCTCGCCTTGTGGGCTGTCTGATGCCAAAGCCTCCTTCTTTTTTTTTTTTTAAATCTGTAAGTCTCATAATTATATAAAAGAAAAAAAAGATATAATGTAAAAAGTAGCAATGCTAGCATACATATAAAGGTATTGAGGGTTGTATGCTCTCTTTGCAGTTTTTAGAGTGATTTTTCCATGGCCATGTTGATAATACAAGAGTGGTATGTGTGTTGAATCAATAGCTTTGCCCATGAATTGATAGCTTTCATCATATTGCAATAAATTAGGCCGGATTTTAGGGTCTTCCTTTATCACTTGCAATATTCTTTGCTTATTTTTTTCTTTATTAGGTCGTGTAAAATATGTGATGTTTCCAGGATGCCCAAGTATTATAATAATATGCAAGCATGATTTTACCGCCAATGCTGACTAGTTTCAAACTCAATTAATTTGGGCCCTATTGGAGGTCCTGGGAATGATAGATGCATCAAAGTAAAATATATACCATGCTGAATATTCTCTCTGAAATCACAACTGTCAGTTTGCTTTTCTGAGTTCACAACTGTCAGCTTGCTTGCCTTAGTAGAGCTTCACAGGAAGATAGCTGATTGAACTGTTAGTACAGTTTAGGGGGGGGGGAGTGGGGAGTTGACCCTCATGGGAGCATTTCAACACACTTTGAGGGGAGTAATTCACTGAAATAAATCAAGCTTATTATGGCAGACTATGCATACTCGCTGTATGGGAAAAGTCAAATTGGAATAAGGGAAGATTTTGGAAGGGCTTGATTCATGCTAAGCTATCTGTATGGTACTTGGCTAGATGTGGAGATTGCCCTCTACTGGTGAAACCCTAAAACTGGTGATTAAAGAACTGTGATAAAGGCTGGTAAATCTGAATCCCAGAAGGGGAAGTACCCTTAAAGACTTATCTGTATGCACAGAGAGCAAAAAGGAAGCCTTTTGGAGCAGCTCAAGGCAGAAGAAGGAACTATAGCCCTTAGAGCAGACATAGCTCAGGGTGGTAGAAGAAAAGGGCCTTCAGGATCACAATCAGTGCCTAGGGCTGGGAAGAGCAGAGGTAGCTCTCTACAGGAGATCCCAGGGACTGGTGATTGCAAAGCCTTGTTAAGAAATGGTAGTCTGAACCCCAGGAGGGAGAAACCCCAGATTCTCCTCTTGTAGAGGGGCCCAACAAGGGTGAAGGCCTTTGTGGTGCAATTAGCACTAGGGGCCCAATGAGGGCAAAGACCTCCTGGTTGTGATCGGCACTAGGGGCCCAACAAGGGCAAGGCCTCCAGGGTTCCACTGGCACTGGAGGCTGAGAGAGAAAGGACAGTGGGTTCTCAGAGCCCTGGGAGAATCCAGGAAGCCACAGCACGGCTAGTCACAACTTACCTGGAAGCCCAACCTAGCAGCCACTGGCTCACAAAGCCTTCAGCAGAAGGGGTGAAATCTGAGAGGACTGGGGGAGGGTGAACTTGTAGAGGAGGGACCTAGGCCATAGAGCCACACCTATACATTGATTTCACTAAGCAGGAGGGAAGAACTCATAGCTACTACCTTGGCAAGTAAGACTGACAGGGTCTAAGACTGTTTTGAAGGACTAAACCACTATCTCTGAACAGCCTGAGTCAAAAGACTTGTTAATACTAGAGTGCTTTTGGTTTAAGAGGTGAAGTATCAACACTATTGGCATTTGTTTATATTTGTTCAAGAGGTTGAGTATCAAGACTATTGATGATTGTAGATAGCAATTGAATATATATATATATATATATATATATACTATATATATATACTATATATATATATATATATATATTATATATATATATATATATTTGGTGTAAATAGTTAAATTAGACTGTTTAATTATTAGCCAGCCCTGTTCACAGCAGTTCTCCTTGCTTTGGATTTTCCTGAGGGGGGGGGGGAGAAGAGGGTAATCCCACCCGCTAACACTTTTCTTCCCCAGGTGGAGGCATGGAGTGCAAGGCAAGGGACTGACTGAGTCTGCCTTTGGAGCTCCAGCCAGATCGGCCCCAAATCCAAGGAGGCGCCAGTAAGAGGGTGTTAGAATTATGCTGATTATTATTACACATGCCACAGTGCATCTCAGCTATTGAGCCCCTGATGTTCAATGCCCTTCATCTATGCTGCTATGCACTTGCTCCTCTCCAGGAATGGGATCAATGCTTTGCTGCTTCTCAGCTTACAGCAGAGTTTGAGTCTAGGTCAATGTCCATAGACTCAAACTCTGCTGCTGCACCAAAGCCCAGGTGTCTTTTCTTTGTTGAGAGGTGTTTCCAAAACCAAGAACTGTAGATCTGCTAGTTCCATGACTTGCCAGATGTGTTTAATAATTTTACTGGTCAATGTTCAAACTGATTTAAATGGACAAAAAAGGCTCCTGTCTCCTTAAATCATGCTCTGTGGGCTGACCACTGATATTCAGTGGCACCTAGCTGGGAGAGTTGTTGAATATTGGCTCTGACTGGGCATTTTTGAAGTGGGCCAGAGAAGGGCATTTTGAGGGAGGAGTTGAAAGGAGCTGGCAGCTATGTGGGTGTTAGCAATATTGAGCGCCAATGCCCATGTAGCTAAGCCACCAAATAGGACCACAAAAATAGCAGTCTAACTTTGGTCACTTAGCCGTGCAGGTACCAGCATTGAATATCAGCTGGGACTTGCATAAGTGCCTTATGCAGGTCCTTGCTGAATATTGTTTAGGACCTCCATAAGACCTATCTGCTAGCACATGTTGAATTAGTCCTGTATATTCAATGCCAGGGCCCAGACAAGGCCCAATATTGAATGTCCAGGGCTAATTCTGCTTGTGTTTTGAAAAATACTGACTGCTATGGTTGAGTGATTAGTATTTAGTGAATCCAACTATCAATGATTGTACCTTAGCTAAATCCATGGTCTGCTATTCTGATTTCCCCAGTTTATCCTTTCTTTGTTGGCTACAAGGCTAAAAGCCGAGCAGGAAGATGCAGAGAGAGTGTGCAAATCATCCTTTCCCAAATGGCCCTTTCTCTTTCCCCTGAAACCCAAACACCCAGAGTTTCAATCATGCATTCACCTAGGTGAGATCTACCTGCTGAATGAACACATTTCTAAATGGCTTTGTTTCATTTGATCTAACCCTGTTGCAGTACTATTTATTTGTGTAATGATATAGCATTTTAGCTTAGTAGTAAAAATCAGGAATTAGCATTTTCCCACCTCATGCAGATTCCTCTATTCTGAAAGCTCCAATTTACACCTCCATAGGACTCACTGCAGGTGCTAAATTATCAGCATGATGTCTCATTACACTACAGAAGTTTGTAGGCTCTTTGCTTTGTTTGAAATAGGGATTTCTCTCTCTCTCTCTTCAAATTTCAGGAGAAGTTTCATTACAAAATAAGGGGCAATTTTACTAAGCAGTGTTAGGCAGGAACATAGAGGCAACTAGAAATGAATGCATTTCTTTAAAGGATATTTTTTATGCAGCTCATGTGCTAAAGGTAACCATTAGTGGCACTAAGTGATCCAGCATCCAAGAATCAAACCACACCCCCAATCCCTACCATTCCACACCTTCTGACCCCTCCAGGACTCACTCGAGGGTCTGTCAATAGTAGTTCATAGACACATAGAAATATGATGGCAGATAAAGGCCATATGACCCATCCAGTCTGCCCATCCTCTATAACCCCTAATTCTTCCTGTTCCTAAGCAATCCCACATGCTTATCCCATGCCTTTTTAAACTCTGGAACAGTCCTCGACTCCACCACCTCCGCCGGGAGGCCATTCCATGCCTCCACCACCCTTTCTGTGTTCATGGTTTCAGGGCAGCAGCAGACCACCTCCTCAGTCGCCCAAGTTAGTTCCATTCTCCAAAATGGTGCCTTTACCCTCAAGCGGTAGTCACACGAGTGTACTTCTAGGGGGCAGTCATCCAATTAAGGAGACAACCATTAGGGGGTTGGGCGGGATATAGGGGGTTTGGGGAGAAAGCTTTTTTTATGCTTCCAAATTGCATATATTTTTAATGTTATTCTTCAGTAATAGAGTTTGTGGCTGCCTTTTTCTTGCTTCTTGTGTATTTGCTGATGTTTATCATAACCATTGTTTGGATAGATTATTGTATTCTTGCCACTTTGTGCCACGTATCCAAAAATAAACAATACAGATTTTGAAATATGGAAACAACCACACTGCAGTTTAAAAATAAGCTGTGATGTACCTGTGTGTCCTTCCAGCTATTACATATGTTACTGTTGATTTGTACAGCGCTGCGTAACCCTAGTAGAGCTCTAGAAATGTTAAGTAGTAGTAGTAATACATACTTGTTTCTTTAGATGCAAACAGTAAAATAACACTTAATCAACAGCAGAATAATAGAGCACCTTTGTATGTGTCGCCGAGGGTGAGACATTCGTGTTGTGGCTTGAAATTGCATGCCTCTTGGTACTAAGGTGGGAGAGTGGAGAATTTTTATCTTTTGGCCCAGGAACAAGTTTCAGTATCTAACTTCCCCAACCTCAAAGCTTTGGGGAAGATTAAAAGAACTGGTATGGGTTTCTCTTTTGATGGTCTTTATAAGATCTTTTGGGGGAACTCATTTTTGTGCATGGTCTTTTTCTCTCCTCCTTATTCTGTGAGAAGGTGAAATTACGTGCCATTGTTTCCTTTATTTTATTTTTTCATTTCATTTTTGAGCATGATGTAGCAGGGATTTCAGCTCCAATCGATACCATATCAACACCAAGAAATAGTTGTCTGTTGGTTGCATATTCACCCAGCTGCAAATTTTAAAATAAGCATTGATACAGCCTCCACACAGAATATGGTACAAGCCACTGTGGTTCTTTCTTGAGTCGAAGAGCTACATATGATGGTCATTCACTGGTCTATCTTGTTTTAAAATAGATCCCGCCTTCTACCTTGGGGCTACCTTCCCTCCAGGAATCTTATTATGATATCTCATGCATTTATCATGCAATTTGCCTTTCCCTGGGATTTCATTATTTTTCTTGGTACTATCTTCATGTCTCCCTCAATTTTGGGGAAAAGTTTTACCATAAATTTTGGCCACTGCAGCCACTATGCAAGCCTCTGCCACAGTATGAAGGACATTATTGTAGCAGGTCCTACTTTAGAGGCGTGAGGATTACCCCTGTATTGAGTACTTGACAGTTTTTTTCAGTAAATGGGCACTCACCAGGTGAACAAAAATGCACAAAAGAAAGGCAATACAAATAGTAAACTAAAGAGGATCCACGTACGTAGAGAACTCAATAGATCCCATGGGGCAGCAAACAGAGATAAAAGAAGTAGGAAAAGTAAACCAGGCTTGTCCAAAGAACTGGGACCAAAGAAATAATTAATAATAAAGTCAACACAGTTTATTAATGTTTCCTTAGAAGTGACTCGACATAACGTTATGTTTCGGCCTGGTGGCCTGCATCAGAAGTCTTATGTCTTAGTAGCCTATAGAAATGAGTAGTAGTAGTAGAATTTGTGGGATCAGAGTGAGGGATGAGTCTAACAGTATCCCAATATTCATAACCTGTGATTTTAGGGGGAGTTCATACTTCCCAAAAGGTATTCATTAAATCAGGTATTGTCCACTTGGGTTAGGTACCCAAAGAATCTGTTTTGCTTGGGTTCAGGCAATTTTGTTGTTGTTTACCCCATTCCTAAGTTGTGATTAAACTGCAGTCAGTTTATTCAAGGCTGTGGGTAGATCTGGTTCAATAGATATGATATTGCACATATTACAGAGATATAGAATTTTGATAGCCAGCTCTCTTCCACTGGATATCTCCAGTTGCACTTAGTGGAAAGCCAGTTATATTGTGTGCCATAACTGGCAATCCGCTGATTTTCAACGTATTATTTGGTAAGTTTGGCAACCAAATCTGGCTATGTCAATAGCAGGTCTATCTTTAGCCACAATGAACTTAACTGACCAGTGTTGAATCATAGCATGGCAGACTATGTTCTTAGTGGCCAAAAATAAACTGGATATTCAGTGCTGATCACTGAAAATGGCCCAGTATTGAATATCCAGGCTCAGCACTGACTGTGGGAGACAGCCCAGCTACCTTCCACAGTTGTTTACTCTTTCAAAAAATACAAGGACTAGGGGGTCATGCAATAAAGCTACTAAGTAGTAACTTTAAATCAATTCAGAGAAAATATTTATTCACTCAATGTGTAACTAAACTCTGGAATTCATTGCCAGAGAATGTGGTAAAAGCAGTTAGCTTAGCAGGGTTTTAAAATGGTTTGGTTAATTTCCTAAAAGAAAAATGTAAATTATTATTAAGATGGACTTGGGATAATTCACTGCTTATTAACCAGAAATGTTATTATAAATTTTCCAAAACACAATATAGCAATGTTACACCAGTCACAAGTACTTGTGACCAGGATTAGTCACTTTTGAAAACAGGATACTGGGCTAGATGGACCTTTGGTCTGTCTCAGTATGGCAAAGCTTATGTTCTTATCTATGTCCTCTCCATTTCTTACCAATCTTGCAGACAAGCTACTTGAATCCATGTCTGGATGGTAAAAGATTCCTACTAACTTCCTCTCTTTCATTCTTACCATATAGATGTCTTATCAGATCTCTGTGCAATCTCTCTGTCAAGATTAGATGTCTGTAGACTAGAGTTTGGACCATTCTGGTATAAATGGAAATGGAATCATTCCTTTCAAAGACTGGTTCATCTGTCATTTCCTTTCCTCATGTCCCCTGCATTCTACACCACTCATGATTTTATAGACCTCAATCATATCCCCCCCTCAGCCATCTCTTTTCCAAGTTGAAGAATCCTAATCTCTTTAGCCTTTCCTCATATGGGAGGAGTTCCATCCCCTTTATCATTTTAGCCACTCTTCTTTAAACTTTTTCTAATTCCACTATATCATTCTTGAGATACGGCAACCAGAAAAGAATGAAATACACAAGGTGAGGTCGCACCATGGAGCGATACAGAAGCATTATAATATTCTTAGTCTTATTTTACATCACTTTACTAATAATTCCTAGCATCTGGTTTGCTTTTTTGGCTGCCACTGCAACTGAGCAGAAGATTTCAGTGTATTGTCTTCAATGACACCTAGACCTTTTTCTTGAGTGCTGACTCCTAAGGTGGACCCTAGCATCAGGTAACTATGATTTAGCTGATAGGATGATGGTATTCTAGCAAGTATAAGCGGTATATGACCTGAACGTCAGCTTGGTGTTCCATAGTAGCTTAATTATAGTTTATTTTTGTAGTCTCCTGCTTGAGGTGGTCTAGTTGGCTGCCTAGATTATGCCTGGGATAGTTGGACAAGAGGGGTAAACACTATTATTTATTGGTTATGGGGACAGGGTGGGACCAGGATTTCCCTGGGAGGTGAAGCAAGCTCTGCATTAGACTTCACACAATGATGGAGACCACACCAGTTCTTATTGAAATGCAAAAAAGCACATGAGCCCCAACATTCTATGCTATTTGAAATGCCTTCAAAGAACCACCACAAGTGTCCAACAAACAAACTGTTACAGTAATCAAAGTGTGGAATAACCACACTTTGAATAATTAATCTAAATTTGAAAAACTTAGCAGATCCCTTAACCTCCTAACTAATTTAATGTTTAAAAACAACACTAAGCCAATCACTTTTATAACCTGGAACCTCATTGAAAGAGTGGAATCAAACATAACTCCCAAGTTACAAAGTTATTTAACTATAGGAATATCTTGATTATCAATCTTAAAGTATTTCCTCTATGGAAGATCTAGATAGCAATAAATATCTTTGTTTTTGACATTTTGAATAACAAATGATTCCCTTTTAACCAGTGATTAATCAAGTTGAGGCAAAGAGTCAACATGTTCAATGTACTAGCAACAGATTTTTCTCTTGCAACCACCCAGGGGTTTCAAGAGAAGGAATAGAAGACTGCAAAGGTAAAGAGTGTATATCCTTATTTGTGAAGACTCAGACATGAGTGTCCTAATTAGAGCTAGGCCTGGATTTATGCATAAGTGACTTGAACTGTGCTGTAGAAGCTTGACAAGATAGAACTGCTGAAGAGAGGATAAACCATTGTTAATATGACTATTGATAAGTTAACCTCTGAGTCTGTGATAAAAACAGACTACTATTTTGTTTGTCTGCTACCAATAAAGTTTCCTTTTGATTCACACTGCACCCAGACTGTGTCTGTGAGGCTGTTAGTCTTCTCCATGCTGACAGAACTTTATTATTTTATTCATTTGAGGGGTAATGATATTTGTACAATAAAAGAGGTAGACTTCATTCGTCAAATGAAGAATGATATATTGTTGTTGGTCCATTGTTATTTCCCTTTAATTCACCCTCTTTGGTCACAGAGCATCTCTAGATATATGTGGAGAGATGTTACTGAGAAACTAACTGTGTAAGCAGGTGAATGCTAATGTATCCAGATTTCTGGGTAGGTTGACTGGCTTAGATTATATAGTTCTGATGGAGTTCACCTTCTGGACATAGACCTGGATATATTTGTGTCTTCCATTCAGGATTCGTTGGAGGTCTACATATAGCATATTCAGCCAGCAGCCATCTGTGTGTGTATGTATGTGTGTGGGTGTTGGAGACAGAGAGACAGAGAGAGAGAGAGTGTGTGTGTGGGTTGGGGGGGGGGGGTGACAAGCAAGAGCTGTCACTGCTATTGGTGGGGCCTTCATGTTGAAATACAGGGGTCATTCTGAATGTAATTAGCTTAGAGGTTAGGTCATGTGCAACATCACTATGGTGCTTATTTTAGAAGCTCTATTCATGTTTAAGCTGTCTGAAAACCAGCATTTTAACATCCATAGTACATGGATGTCCAAAAAACAATTTATTTATTTGTTTGTTTTTACTTTACAGAATACAGCCGCCAGACTCATATTTGGAAAAACTAAATATGAAAGTGCAAAGCCCCTAAGAGACAAACTTCACTGGCTCCCACTTAAGGAACGCATTGCGTTCAAGATCTGCACAAAATCATTCATGCAGACGCACCAATGTACATGCTAAACCTCATGGACCTACCTCCCAGAAACGCCACAAGATCATCCCGCAAATTTCTCAACCTACACTACCCAGCTGCAAAGGACTTAAATACAAGATGGTGCATGACACTACCTTCTCTTACAAGAGCACGCAGTTATGGAATGCATTACCCACAGACCTGAAAGCAATCAAAGACACAACTATTTTTCAAAAATCTCTGAAAACATTCCTCTTCAACAAGGCCTACAACAAGAACCTACAACCTCATTGAGTCACCTCAACAACCACTCAACTATGAACACCCACCTCTATAAATACCCTAACAACTCTCTTCCCTCTTCACTCTTCCCTTCCTCAATCGCTCTACACTACTAACTGTATCTGATATCCTGTTCTGACAATGCTAACAAATTTTATGTAAGCCACATTGAGCCTGCAAATAGGTGGGGGAATGTGGGATACAAATGCAAATAAATAAAATAAAAATAAATACTTTCTTGTATCCCACTGTTATCCAAAAACAGGTTTTGGTTGAAAGTGGCTTACAAATTATGTTCTGATTGGTTTTTACAGTTGTGTTCTTACATTTCACATTTTGTATTGATATTTGTGTTGATGATTTACAGTTTCTGTTTGCACTTTGGTTTGGGCTTGTAGTGTTTATTTATGATTTGTATTTGGGATGGATATTGATGGCTAATGTATTTATAGTAGAATCTTTTAAAATAGAAAATAGGTATGTTTTCAGTTCTTTCCTAAAGTGTAGATAGCTCGTGATACTTCTTGTGATCTTTGGTATTGAGGTCCACCATTTGGAACCCAGATAATTGAAACTGACCATGTAAATAGATTTATATGTTATATTTTGACAGGTGGGTAGGTGAAGAAGTAGGTAGTTTCTGGCTTCCGGGCTTGCGTTTCTTGGGAATAGTTCAATCATGTCTATCATATATTCTGGTGATTGGCCAAATAATATTTTATGGATGATGGTGCATGCTTTAAAGATCAGTCCTGCCTTGATAGGTAGCCAGTGTAGTGTTTCAAATAGAGGGAGAGCTCTTTCGTATTTCAAATTCTTGAAAATTAGTCTCGCTGCCGTGTTTTGGACTGTTTGCAGAATTTTCAGTGCGCTTTCCTTGCAACCCATGTATGCTGCATTGCAGTAACCTAGTTGCGATAGTATTGTCAATTGTACTATAATCCAGAATGATTCCTTCACAGTTTCCATAATGTTCTGAAGCACTTGGTTGTTACTGCTGATTTGACTATCTAGTGTAAGGTGTTTGTCAAGAGTAATTCCTAGTAGTTTTAACTGTGTTCCTATTTGGTACGTTTGGTGGTTGATTGTGAAATTTTGGTGGTTTGTGGGGTTATGCAGAATTGACAGTACTAGGAATTTGGTTTTGTCCATGTTTAACTGGAGTTTGAAGGTTTATGCCCAACTTTCCATAAGGTCTAGTCCTGTTTTATTGTATCCGCTATTTCTGTGATATTGCTTTTGAAAGATATGTAGATGGTGACATCTTCTGCATAGATAAACAAGTTAAAGCTCATTAGCTCCAGTTTTTTCCTGAGAGGAGCCATCATTACATTGAATGGTGTTGAAGATATCGGTGAGCCCTGTGGTACCCCACACTCAGGGATCAAGGAAGTAGATAGCTGGTTGCACATTTTTACAATGTAAGATATGGTCTTTAGGAATCTGTTGAACCACATGGCCACTGTACCACAAATTCCCATGTAATCAAATAGGGTTGTCAATACTTTATGGTCTACCAGGTTAATCGTACTTGACATGTCAAATTGCATTAATAGTACTTTCTGTCCTTGGCCATATTAAGCTTCTAAACATTGTTATTAGAGTGGCTAGGACCATTTTGGTGTGTGTTGTGTTGTGGTCTGAACCCTGATTGGGATTTATGCAGTATTGCAAATTTTGTTAAGTAATTTATTAGTTGTGTTACAAAACTCTCCATCGTTTTGTTCAGCAGTAGTAATGTGGCCACTGGTCTGTAGTTCATGCGATCGCTTATCTTGTTTGTTATGTTCTTGGGAATTGGTGTATGATTTCACTTTTGTCTTTTGGGAATTGTCCTTCTGTTAGCATGTATGTTTGGTGATGCAGTCGATGAACCATTCTGGTGGGGTTTTCATCATGTATTTGGGGCATTTATCTAACAGACATTTCACATGTGCGTATTTTGTCAGTAGTGCCTTTACCGCACTTGTGTTAGGTGGTTTGAAAGTAGAACAGATTCTGTTTGCCATGGTATGGGAAGTTTCTATTTCACAGTCTTGTAAGAAGTCAGTGATGGTCATTTTTTGTTCGAAATATTGCCCTAGTTCACCTGCAGTAGGTAATGTTTCCGTTGTTGCCAGTACTTCCTGGATTTTCAGCAGGTTGTTCATGAGTTCAAATATTATTTTGTGTTAATCTGTTCTGGGTTTGTGTATGTGCATTTATGTTCTTACAGCTTTTCTCCATGTGTCTTTGTTTAGATCTGTTTTGTTTTTGGCCCATATTCTTTCTAGTCTCCTGCATATTTTTTTCATATGTAGTAGTTTGTCATTAAACCAGGGTCTGTTGTTTTTTATTTCTTGTTTTTGTCTTAAGTGGTGCTATTTTATTTAGTGTGCTTTCACATGCTTCATCCCAGTTCCTCGTGAAATGGATGTCACTTGGCTCTAGGTTGCTATGTTCATACATCATCGTTTTCCAGAAGGTATGGTTGTCTACCTTCCCTCTGGTTGTGAATGTGTGTGGTGAGGTTGGTTTTCTGTTCTGTTTGTCTTCTATTTATTTATTTGTTACATGTGTTATCCCACATTTTCCACCTATTTGCAGGCTCAATGTGGCTTACATAGTACCGTAGAGGCGATCGCCAATACCGGTTTGAACAAATACAGAGTGAGGTTGTGGTAAAGTAAAGTTCATATGCGAGAGACACATTAGGGAATCATAAGGAGGAAGAGTTAAGTTATGTCCAGTATGAGCTTTGGTTTTGTTGTGCTGCTGGGTTAAGGCATTTAAGTTGGATTGTTGGGGTATGCCTTTTTGAACAAGGTAGTTTTTAGTAGTTTCCGGAAGTTCAGGTGGTTATATGTGTTCTCATGGCATTTGGTATTGCGTTCCACAGTTGTGTGCTATATAGGAGAAGCTGGATGCATAGTTGATTTGTATTTGAGACTTTTGCAGCTTGGGTGATGGAGATTTAGGTATGTTAGTGTGTGATCTTATGTGTTTCTGGTTGGTAGGTCTATAAGGTCTGTCATGTATCCTGGGGCTTCTCCGTAGATGATTTTATGAACCAGGGTGCAGATTTTGAATGCAATTTGTTCTTTGATTGGGAGCCAGTGCAGTTTTTCTCGTAGAGTTTGGCGCTTTCGAATTTCGTTTTTCCATATATAAGCCTGTCTGCTGTGTTTTGAGCAGTTTGGAGTTTCTTTATGATTTGTTCTTTGCATCCCGCATAGATTCCTTTGCAGTAGTCTAGGTGGCTTAGTACCATGGACTGTACCAAGTTGCAAAATATTTCCCTCGGGGAAAAAAGGTTTCACTCGTTTGAGTTTCCACATTGAGTTGAACATTTTCTTCGTTGTAGTTTTCACTTGGCTCTCTAGTGTGAGGTTTCGGTCTATTGCAACTCCGAGAATTTTCAGGCTGTCTGAGATAGGGAGGGTGTAGCCTGGGATGGTTATGTTGGTGGGTTTGTTCGTGTTATATTGAGATGAGAGGATGAGACTGTGTGTTTTTTCTGTGTTGTTTTAGTTGAAATGCATTTGCCCATGAGTTCATGATGTCCAGGCTTCATGGTTCATACGTATTTCATTGTGAAGGTGAGCTTGCTATGATCTGACTATGGTACCTCTTCCCATTTGTGGTTCTCTATTGTGTGATTGTTGTTTGCTGGCAGCCTGTGGGCTAGTATGTCCAGTAGGTGGCCTTTTGTGTGAGATGAGGTGCCTTGTATTTTTGTGAAGTTCCATTGGTTTAGGAAGTTTGTTACAGTTGTTGTGCTATTGTTGTTGGTTTGTTTGCCTAGGTGCAGATTTATATCACCAATTAGTAAAACATTTTGTTGGTTTGTGCATGTGTTTGATACAAAGTTCATGGAATCATCTTGGGAACTTGTCCCGCTCCCTGGGGGTCAGTAGAACAGTACGATACATAGTTGTCCTTCAAGTGTTGTGTCAGTGATTTTGCATGCCAGTATTTCAAAATCTATAGATGAGTGTTTTGTGACAGGTTCCACGGTGAAAGTGGTTTTGTATATTAGTGCAACTCCCTCTCCTTTCTTTTTGTTTCTGTTGATGTGCATTGTTTTGTATCCTGGTGGGCATAGGTCCAGCAGTGCTGGGTCATCTTCCATGTGCAGCTGTGTTCCTTTATAAGCAGTGGTCCTAGTTGTTCCATTTGGATCCAGTCTCTCAGTAGTTCTGTCTGTTTACTGCCGCTCATGCATTTATGTATCCAATGGGTATTTTGGTGAATGTGTAGTGACCGGCTTTGGTTTGTTTGATTATTTGTAGCCGTCTATGTGGTCTATCTATTGTATGATTGGGATCTTGTTGTATGTTGTTTTGGCTTGTATTTTTGTTGGTAGTTGTTGATTTAGACTCTGTGGTGAGGATTCTATTTTGGTTCTTCCAGGTGATGGTGTGGTCTCCTTCTTTCCATGATGTGTATGGGGATTTTGTTCCATTCCTGTCTTACCCTGTTTCTCTCTCCCTCCCATTTCATGTAGCACAATATCCCTCCCATTGCACCTTGCTGGGTCCACACTAAAAATAAGCAAGGCAGAGATGTGGGACTTTGGACCTCTGCCTGCCGCTACTGCTTCCTGTGCCGGTCCTCGGCCTCCTCTGAGGTAAACTTTCGGGCTGGCATAGGAAGCAGTAGCGGCATACAGCGAGCCACGGTCCTGTGCTTTGCCTTTCTTGTGTATTAGTACAGGACCGTGTGAGGTGCAATGATAGGGATATTATGCTGTGTGGGATGAAGACTAGGTGAAGGTTGGGTGGATCATGGTGGATTTTACAATTGGACGTCTATATTATAAAATGTATCAATCTGTCTGCATACTTAAATTTTATATTGCTCCAGGGTAGGTGTTAAATCTCTGTGTCCACAATGTAGATATGATTTCTGTCACTTAGGTTAGTGTTTTATTAAGACAAGTAGATGCCTAAAAATAACACCCACTTACCCTCTTAAACCAGGTGCCCTGTGTAGAGTTGCACAGGAGCATGGTGCAGTCCAGGTCACCTAATCAGTTCAGTCTCTCACTCAAATAGCAAAAAAAAGAGAAAATAAAAAACACCCAGATCCAATCTGTTCTGGGTTTTCCAGGTCTCCAGTCATGATGAGCAAAAATTATAAAGTCCAGAAAACATAAATTTCCCCAATCCAGGCAGGTCATATAAAAGTTCCACAGTTTTATATTCCCATATAAAGTCTCTGAGGGGATATCAAGAAACTCAGTCTCTATGCCTTCCCCTCCCCTCTTAAACAGGTAACAGCTTTGTTCAGCAGGTTCCTGAGCTTTCAACCAACTAAACACCCCCCCCCCCAGATTCTATATATGGTGCCAAAAGTTGCGCCCCCCTCCCCCCCCCCAGCTATGGGCACTTCTGAGTTGTGTGTACAAATAAATTGGATAATGAGCTCTGAACCATCGATAATTGGATACTAACCACCAATGTTAACTGGCACTCACTGAAATTTGTGCATGCATTTGAATGCATGATATTCTATAAGGGATAGTGCCTAACCCCCATGGAGTGTATCTCAAAAGGGGACATTGCTAAGGGCATGTCAGGAGCATTTTGAAATTGCACATGGAATTCCAGAATACTGCCTAACCGCGCTTAACTTGTGCTCCAGCATTAACACCAGGTTTTAGCAGGCATAAGTTCATTGCCCAAAAGTTAGGCATGGGATCTGCACTAAAGCCTGTCCTATATAAGGCATGCATTCTTTATAGAATAGCACTTAGTGCTGAATTTTTGCATTACCTAAGTTTCTGCACCATTTACTTAATCCAGCCCACAGTCTTTTCAAACATTGTCCCATGGCTCAAAAGAAAAACACAGAAAAATATGTCTTTAGTAACAGTCCTAACTGACAGCCACACATAGTCAGGACAGGCATAGTGGTTGTCCAGCATGTTTGTAGTTCAAACTCTCTGTCAGTTAATATTCCCCATAAACAATACAGACAGGGTTTTACAACTCCTGCCAGCAGTACCTTTTATTTAGTATGGCAGTTCATTCACCTCCCTTTTCCTTTATAATTTGAGGAGTCCTTTTTCTAAGCCATGGAAACATTTTTAGCTCATGGTAGAACTCAGCTGCCTGTAAACACTGAGACACCATAGGAATATAATGGGTGTCCCGGCATTTACAAGCTGATTTCTACTTCAAGCTAAAAACACTACTGCAGCTTAGTAAAAGACACCCCCTGTATTACTAGGACACAGCTCAAACAGCCATGTCACTAACCCTCCTTCATAACAGGCTTTAAACTCTTACCTAAGTGGTTCCCAAGCATGGCCCAGGAGGCACTCCAGCCAGTCAGGTTTTCAGGATATCTACAATGAATATTTGTGAAAGAACTTTGTATACAGTGGAACTAATACATGCAAATCTCTCTCATGAACATTCATTGTGAGTATCCTGAAAACCTGACTGTCTGGGGTGCCTCCAGGACCAGGTTTGGGAGCCACTGTCTTACCTGATAACCTCCAACTAGACTGCAGCATCAAAAGTAGGTCCTGTGAATTTCTCCTGCTGTCTGAAAGTTCTGGTTTACTTTACCATGAGTTCCATTTACTATACTGGGTCTTGGCTTCCCTCTACAATGAATTCTATTTGTTCAGGAAGCTGTTCCCTTGCCTGTGGTTGGCCTCTCCCTTCTCCTAGTCAGCATTTTCCCAGAGAACAATGGGTGGTTCCTCCTCTCCCCAGCCTCTCTTTGGCTCCATAGCACATTACTTGGTTACTCAGGGGAATTGGGCTTGATCTAACCATTAGGCTACTCCTCTACATGGAGGAGTAGCTTAATGGTTAATGTAGTAGCCTGGGTTCAATTCCCGCTGCAGCTTTGTGACTCTGGGCAAATCACTTACTTCTCCAGTGCCCCAGGTACAAAGTGAGTACCTGCATATAATATGTAATCTGCATTGATTGTAACCATAGATTGTAACCAAAACCCACCACCTTCCAGGCAAGTACTACAGGCTGATAGCCACTCCCTTCCTGGGACCATGTCAGGTATTCCTCCTTTCTGCAGGAATAGGGCCAAGTACTTTCAGAAAAGGTTTTGAATCTTAGGATCTGCCTCCTTGATCATCACACATGTTATAAATTACTCTCTTAAAATCCATTATTAGTAAATAAAAATAGAGGCTGTGGTGGCTAATATGAATTAATATGCATTAGCATATGGTAGTGCACTAAATCTAAGCCTTTAGGTATAACTTTAGTAATACATGTACAAACTGTCAGGCCCGTAACATTCCAGAATCTAAGAAAAAGGAAAGGAGTCACTTCCACAGTAATTTTCTTCACCTTCAGCAGTCACTAATCAGTTCTATAATAAATCAGGCCCAACTTATCTCTAGGTCTCCCATTGTGAGAAAATCTAGTGCTGCCTTTGCTCAGGGTCATTAAGGATGTAATGATCTCTTAAAAAAAGAAAGCTGCAGGAGCAAATCAGATTGTCCTAATGTACTGGGTTAATGAAGCCTTTGTGCTAGCAATTACCAGACAGGGCCTTTTTCTTAAAATAAAAAGACCCAGGGGTGTTCAGCACATATATAAAACTTATAATATATATCTTGTTGCTCTGGTATGTAGATAAGTAATGCCCTTATGCATATACATGTTTATAAGATGCCCTGTGATACTCTCTAAACAGTTATAAGTGGAGAGACTGCTTGTTTATCTTTCAAGAAAAACACAATTTAAGGAAGCAATTTAATGATATAGCAGGAACTGCAAGCTTCCCATATAAACTATCTGCTATAATCATACAGTCAATGTTCTCTCCAAGCTCTATGGGAGTCTTCCAACTGCATTGCTGACCGTGGGGGATGGTGCTTCAATATCATGTTTTCAATTGCTAGAAACAGGTAGGTTCCCTGGAATCCTTCAAAGCTTGCCCGTCTCTCACATATTGAAAATGTGATACCGAAACAACACCTCCCACTGGCAGAAATGTAGGTGGAGGGTTATTGTACAGCTTAGAAGGAATACTACATAAAGTCCCTAATTTTCATAATACAGCATTAATAAATTTTGAGTATTCTCTTTATAAAGCACTTTAATACTTAAAAAAATAGGAACGCAGACTATGATTGTGAATATTATAATACTAGGTACAACATTTTAGGGACTGATGACAGCAAATTAGTGAAAGGTGAAAAGCATTGATTTAAATGGTTTAATGATATAAAAATTAGAAAACCTAATGTAAAATGTTGTCAACCTGTCTAATTTTTGTTTCAAAAGATATATACAGATTCCCCATTCCTCTTTTTCCTCCCATCTCATCTACCTCTGCAGTAATTAATGTGCTGACTCATAAAAGGAGCTGAGCTGTTCGGAAATTCTCCTTAATACCTTAGGGTTTGCTAAGTAGTTGGATGCGCAACAACAATTTCCTTCATCTGTAAAATTTGCATCAATGATCTCAAAGAGGAATTAACAGACAAACCATGGCTTGCATTGTTGGGCTCTGTCTCATAACTTTTCACAGCCTAGTGCAGTAGGCATCTCAAACTTAGGGGTCCTTTTACTGAAAAATGGCCTGCAGTAGTGTAGGTGTGGGTTTTGGGCGCACGTAGATCCATTTTTCAGCACGCCTGTAAAAAATACCTTTTTAAAATTTTTGCCGAAAATGGATGCATGGCAAAATAAAAATTGGCTCGCATCCATTTTGTGTCTGAGACCTTACCACCAGACATTGACTTAGCGGTAAGGTCTCACGTGTTAAGCAGGCGGTAATGACCTACATGCATAGAATGCCACTTGACGCACATAGCTGATGTGCGTCAGAAAACAAAAATTATTTTTCAGATGCGCGTAGTGGTCGTGCGTCAAAAATGAAATTACCATAAGGCCCATGCCGTAGCCGGGCGGTAACTCCAAACTGGCGTGCAATGGGCACATGTAGGCACCTACATGGCTTAGTAAAAGGGATCCTTAGTGTGAGTATACATGTTATTTCCTTGTCTAAGTGGATTTCAATCTACATTATACCCGAAGCAATTGAGGATCCAAGGTAATAAGCATCAGTGGGATAAACAAGATTTGCACCTTAGCTTCTCTACTTCTTAGCCTGATGCGCTAGGCTACTCCTCTACCCTAATGACTATGCATCAGCCCCCTCATTCTATAACAGGTCACCTAATGTTGATGCCAATTGTATATGTAAGTTATAGAACACTAGCACTTTTGTGCATGATAGTAACAGTTACGTGCATAAGTGCTGGCCATGCACTCAGTGGTACGCTATAATTTTAG
Source organism: Microcaecilia unicolor (assembly GCF_901765095.1). Taxonomy (NCBI): domain Eukaryota; kingdom Metazoa; phylum Chordata; class Amphibia; order Gymnophiona; family Siphonopidae; genus Microcaecilia; species Microcaecilia unicolor. The sequence goes on along the minus strand of NC_044031.1, from coordinate 329,363,959 downwards.
CATGCAACTTGTTTAGCATGCAAATGCAAGGGACATTCATAGGCTGAAGTGTATGGCCATGCCCAATATTTACTCGTGTATCTTACAGAATACTGTAAGTTACACGCCAAGGTGCCATGTTTAGGTGCATGCTTTTATGCCTGCTAGTGACATTGCATAAGTGTGCATGTCAAAATGTTGGCTCATGAATGATGACTTATGCTAGTATTTTATCATGGAATCCAGGCACCCGCATGCGTTATAGATATAGCACTTAGATTTTGGCGCCATTTATAAAATTGTCCCCTAAACCTGGGGTCCTTTTACTAAGGTGCACTGAAAAATGTTCTGCAGTAGTGTAGATGCGTGTTTTGGGTGTGTGCAAAATTATTTTTCAGTGCACCTACAAAGAATGTTTTTTTTTGCTGAAATCAGATGTGCGGGAAAATCAAAATTGCCACACGTCCATTTTGGATCTGAGACCTTACCACCAGCCATTGACCCAGCAGTAAAGAATCCGGGTGGTAATGAACTACGTGTGCCAAATGCTGATTGGCACGCGTCCGTTACGCAAGCTCGAAAATAAACAAATATTTTTCAGATGCACGTATCGGACGCAACGCCAAAAATGAAATTACTGCAAGAGCCATGCGGTAATCAGGTGGTAACTCCATTTTGGCGCATGTTGGGCGCATGTAGATGCTTACGCAGCTTAGTAAAAGGTCCCTTGTATTTGCTTACAAAGGAGGTTGCCTATGCAAATGAATCTCATACATATTTTGTATGGATATCTTGAAAACCCAACCAGCTTGTGCACTTAAGAATCAGTATTGCCTATCCTAGTCTATTGCAAGAGGTATAGGAAGAATTGAAAATGTACCTGGATATTTGATGTCTTTCTCAAGTTTCACTTCCACATCTCACAAATATCTCAGTGAATGTTCTATACTCTTTGCCAGATACACTCAGTTAAAAAGTAAATTGATCTCCTTGCCAGTGGCATTCCTAGGGGGGCTGACACCCAGGGCGGATTGCCGATGCGCCCCACCCCCCCGGGTGCAGCACCCCCCCGGAACAGCGCGACGTCCCCCCCGGCGAAAGAATCCCCGATCCCCCGGCGAAAGAATCCCCCCCCTGGGTGCACGCTGCTGGGGGGGGGGGGGGGTGCCACGCGCCTGCCGGCTCTTCGTTTTCATGCTCCCTCTGCCCCAGAACAGGAAGTAACCTATTCCGGGGCAAAGGGAGCATGAAAACGAAGAGCCGACAGGCACGCGGCACCCCCCCAGCGGCGTGCACCCAGGACGGACCGCCCCCCCCCCCCCCTTGGTACACCACTGCTCCTTGCCCTAAAGACATTAAAAACTATGCTGGTTCTTATGCTTATGGATTATTGTAATTCTGTCTTGGCCTAAATACAGCTGTTTGTCTGATCTATGGAGCACATCGATTTGATTATGTGACACGTTTACTAATGCAACAATACTGGCTGCTGGTTGCCAGTAGGCTTCAATTCAAGATTCTTTGACTTATTCACAAAACCTATTCATGGGACAACCTCCCTATTTAGCTAAAATGCTCATCCTATATCATCTGTCTTGGACTTTATGCTACAGTAATGCTCATTTACTAGTGATTTCATCTCATAAAGTAGAGTGGAGGAGTAACCTAGTGGTTAGCACCCAGTCTTGCCATCCACATGTGGCCAGTTCAAATCCAACTGCTACTCCTTGTGATCTTGGGCAAGTCACTTAATCTTCCATTGCCTCAGGTACAAAATTAAATTGTGAGTCCTCCAGGGACAGGGAAATACCCAGTGTACCCAAATGTAACTCACCTTGAACTACCACTGAAAAAGGTGTGAGCAAAACCTCAATAAATAAAGTCATTTGCTTAGCCAGCACATTACAATATGGTATTCAGTTGCCCCCAAACCCACTGTACCCACATATAGGTGCCCCCTTCACCCCTTAGGGCTATGGTAATGGTGTAGAGTTGTGCAGAGTGGGTTTTTGGGGGTGTGTGGGGGGCTTAGCACCCAAGGTAAGGGTGCTATGCACCTGGAAACTATTTTTAATTTTTTAAAGTGCCTCCTAGGGTGCCCGATTGATATCCTGGCATGTCAGGGGGGCCAGTGCACTGAAAATGCTGGCTCCTCCCATGACCAAATACCTTGCATTTCGCCGGGTTTGAGTTGGCCGGGCCCGGTTTCCATTATGGCTGGAAAACGAAGCCGGCCATCTCATGTAAACCCGGCGATCCTGCAGTAAACCCGGTGAGCGATTTGGCCGGCGCCAAGCGTATTTTGAAAATGCACTTGGCTCCATCCTCTCACGGAGCCGGCCCTCGATTTGGCCAGCACCGTTCGATTATGCCCCTCCATGTCTCATATGATTTTTTACTGTAAAAATGTGAAAGTTTAATGGAACTTGATATGGTCTAGTATGCTTTAAATTTTTCGCCTTCCTGTAAATCAACGTATCACCTATAAACTTGTAATTTTACGCTCCTCTAATCCTAACATCACCCTTTCACCTTCTGATCAGAAATTATTTAATACTAGTAACGAAGGCCCGTTTCAAATCGCAATGAAACGAGCGCTAGCAAGGCTCCCCTCTGTCCTTTTGTGTCTCCGTGTGTCGCCGGCCCCCCTGCAGCCTCTGTGCAAATGTGCTGTGACCCTGGCCCTTTTGGCACGCCCCCCAGAGTCCGTGACCATTCCCTTCCCCCGATGTGTGTGTTGGCAGTGCACCCCCTTCCACCCCCACCGATGTCGTCGCTCCCCCCTCTCCGAAGGCCCGCCCACCCCACTGACCTGCCGAAACAGAAGATTTCAGCGTCATGTGAATGCTCCTGCAGTAGGAACCGATAGAGTAACATGTGCCCCGCCCTCGACGTCATCGCGTTTTGACGCGAGGGCGGAGCAGAGCTACAGTGCAGTACAACGTTGGAGCTGAGAATGTGCTCAGCCCTCAACGTCATAACGTTTGACGCGAGGGCGGGGCCCACAGATTTTGTGTGGCTTCAGAGCTTCGAACTTACAAACCTGGCTTCAGTGACGTCAGTGCAAATAGAACGTTGAGGGTGAGTTTTATATATATAGATGATGTTAGCAGTTGCTACTCACCTTATAATCTGCAATTGGAAAAACAATTCTAAACTATGCTTTAATGAATGTTGGAGTTATTTATGTGTCATTAGAAAATATGAAACTCTCCTAGCTTATAAACAACATACCACTCACTTGGTTTCAAAAATTTGGGCCAGGTTGGACTCCTTTTGTCTTAATTTACATGTATAATCATTACCCTGTCCATTATTCTGTGCAACTGCTTGATCTTGATAATGTGTGTATATTATAACATTTGTCTTACTTATCTCCAGAAGCCATTGTTAACAGTTTACACCTTTTTGTTGATCTTATGTTTGTATAAAATGAAAACTTTTTAATAACAATATGTATTAAAAAAAATAGTAACTGATTCCTACATCAACAACAAACACTAGCTATGCCATAACACAAAAGAAAAGAAATGTCCCCAATCAGTGTTGTCAGATGGCAAAAACGTTTCCAGCCCAAAAGGAGCCCAAAAATTAGTCAAATGTTATTAATATTAATAAGGTTGATATGAATATGAAAGTCAATTTGAATATTAATAAGGTCTATATAAAAACTAATAAGGTCAATATGAAAACCTTGTAATCATCAGTATAATCATAATAATTAGCATCAGCAGCATAATTCATAATCAGCATCAGAAGCAAAATTCATATTCCAGCAGCATAATCCATAATCAGAATGTCAGAAATAAGTAAATAAATACCTAGTAACTCTGAATGTTGAGCACTTGATTCTCATAACATGATGCCTATTTTAATGGCCCTTTACAAGGAGAAAAAAAAAATCTCTGCAGGAATATAACACATGCTAGGGTGTCCCTATAACCAACCCCTCCAAATGACACACTGCTTACCATTTATAACAAATTACTACTCTACCTTGAAAAGTTATTCCCTTATTATACTTACTCTGTGTATATTGTATGTTGCACAAGTTTGCTTGTTTGAAAATATAAGTGATATTAAATAGAAATGCTAAACAACAATAAAGAACGGCAATGCGGATATAACAGCTTATCATAGGTTTGTTTGCTTTCTTTTGAGTGTACGCAGAATGATGGCTGAACAGGGGAGGGGAAATACCAACTATCCAAATTGGTAGACGGGACCGGATGAGGTCAACCTCTTTGCTCTCTAGCCATGGGTGGGTGCCCTCCCCGAACTTCCTGGTGGTTTAGTGGGGCAGGAATGATCCCACTCTTTCCTGCCTGCTGTGCTTCCAGCACCGCTGATTTGCTGCTCATTCCCGCATCCCACTTTGTCTTTAAAATAGCTGCCGAGAGAGAGCTTGAAGTCTTAGTCAGCAGCCATTTTAAAGTCAAAGTGAGAGGCAGAAGCAAGCAGCAGCTTGAGTGGCAGCCAGCAGCACAGCGGGCAGGAAAGAGTGGGATTTTTCCTGCCTGCCCACTAGACTACTGGTACTGAGGTATGTTTGGGGAGGGGAGGGGAGGACGGCGACCAACAGTGACACTGAGGCTGACTCTAGTAACATGCGAGATCCCTCCCAATCCCAATGCTACTACTACTACTACTTATCATATCTATAGCGCTACTAGACGTACGCAGCGCTGTACACTTGAACATGAAGAGACAGTTCCTGCTCGATAGAGCTTACAATCTAATTAGGACAGACAAACAGGACAAACAAGAGATAAGGGAATATTAAAGTGAGGATGATAAAATAAGGGTTCTGAACAAGTGAACAAGGGTTAGGAGTTAAAAGTAGCATCAAAAAGGTGGGCTTTTAGCTTAGATTTGAAGATGGTCAGAGATGGAGCTTGACGTACCGGCTCAGGAAGTCTATTGCAGGCATATAGTGCAGCAAGATAAAAGGAACGGAGTCTGGAGTTAGCAGTGGAGGAGAAGGGTGCAGATAAGAGAGATTTACCCAGTGAATGGAGTTCCCGGGGAGGAATGTAGGGAGAGATAAGAGTGGAGCGGTACTAAGGAGCTGCAGAGTGAATGCACGTATAGGTCAATAAGAGGAGTTTGAACTGTATGCGGGAACAGATAGGAAGCCAGTGAAGTGACTTGAGGAGAGGGCTAATATGAGCATAACGACCCTGGCGGAATATTAGTCATGCAGCAGAATTTTGAACAGATTGAAGAGGAGAGAGATGGCTAAGTGGGAGACCTGTGAGAAGCAAGTTGCAATAGTCTAAGCGAGAGGTGATAAGAGCGTGGATGAGGGTTCTGGTAGTGTGCTCAGAAAGGAAAGGGTGAATTTTGTTGATATTATAGAGAAAGAAACAACAGGTTTTAGCAGTTTGTTGAATATGTGCAGAGAAGGAGAGGAAGGAGTCGAAGATGACCCCAAGGTTATGAGCTGATGAGACAGGAAGGATGAGAGTGTTATCCACAGAAATAGAGAATGGGGAAGGAGGAGAGGTTGGTTTAGGGGGAAAGATAAGAAGCTCAGTCTTGGTCATATTTAGTTTCAGATGGCACTGAGACATCCAGGCAGCAATGTCAGACAGGCAGGCTGATACTTTGGCCTGCATCCTCATTGGGCACCTGTTCCTCTGGTCCAGCTCCCTCCCCCCCCCCCCCCCCCCCAGCCCTTGCCTGGACCCTGACTCACAATTAGACTGGCACTGCTACGCTACTGATGTGTACTACTGCACACTTGCTTCTCCTTTCTGGTGATGTGTCCTTATCCTGATAATATGCTCTCTGATACAGAGCTCAGCAGATCATCAGGTGGGGAGTGGGGACCTGCGGCGCCACCAGCCAACAACATGATCATTTTGCGTAGAGTGAGAGAATCTCTTGGACTGTCTGGACAGGTGCAGGAGTTGAACTTGGGTCTGGGATGGCGCCAAGTATTTAAAGTGGGCTAGATTCCACTTCCCTCACCATCCTATTAGTCAAATTTGACCAATAGGATTGGCAAAGGGAAAAATCCACCAACCCACAGGCCCTTGCAGGAAAACAGCCCAAAAAAAACATTACTCATGGCTTTTACATGTTTCCCACGAGGGCTCACAGAATTGGCAACACTGTCCTCATTGCAATTTATTCAGTCACAGGCTAGTACGTCCTTCTTATCCATTCAAATCCCAGGGCTGCTTCTTATTTTATCCAATCATAGTGCTTCCTTCCTATCCATATTTAACACAATGCACTTTCTCATTTTATCCAATCACAATACTTCCTTCCTATCCATCCAATCAAAATACAGTTTCTCATTTTATCCAGTCACTTGCTCCAGAGCTAAAGATATTATGTTACACTTGAGTTGCACTAGCTGGGGTGTCAGTAAGCAATTGAGAAAAACTTATAAAAACATCAAATGAAGTTTTTTTGGTGGTTATCTGCTTAAAATGTAGTTAAACTACTTATTAATTAACTAACTACTTAAAATGCAATTTAACTCCTGGGCAACTACCAACTATTTCAGAGTAGTTAAAAATGTTGGATTACCTACTTGTTTTAATTGCTATAATGAATGTGCAGTAACAACAAAATGTCAGCATTAACTGTTGAGAATATTCCGAGCATCTACTGACATAATTAACACAGGAGAAATGACTTTATCACATATTAGCTACATTGCAGATAATTCTATAAAGTATGCTACACCTATTCAGGTGGCATTAACACTCCTGCCCCATCTGTCATGTTAACAGTTAATGGACATATTAATCATAAGGCTCAGTCTCCAACCATTTGCTGCCCACTGTCCATCTATTCTCTACCCCATTTTGCATTAGCTCTTAAAGTAGAAATTAGCATACGCTGGAGAAAATCAAGATGGTACTCACCAGTTAGAATGGCATGTTTGCTCTCTGCAGATTTTTCTTTTAAGGTTCTTCTTTGGTGCTTAATTCACCTTTTCAGATATGGTAAAGTATAAGGGGAAGGTGACAGTTTTTCCCTCCTAACCCCCCAACCATCTTTTCAGTCTTCCATAATGCGGTATATGCAGCCTGCTGCTGAGATCCCTGTTAATACTGGTGCTAGTGCTAAGGCAACTTTGATGGAAGCAGAAACATTGTTGTGTCCCAGAGATCTAGGAGAGATGTCAGGAAATTATATGATTTTGAGAATCTGTACATTTAAATTTATTAAATCCATGTACGACACATGCTAAAGGCCATAGTCTGGACAAAATTGCTTAAATTTCAGAGGGGTTCTTATCTTCTGTAGATTGGCAGCCAGTTCCTTGGATTGATCATTATTAATTTAGTTTTTGTTTTAATATTCATTTTTTCTAGGCAGCAAATGTTTAAAGTAACCACTACTGTCTCTTCAGGTTATTAATTCTTTGAACTTTGATGAGACAGATTCTACTAAAGTGTTTGAAGCTTAGCACTCTTCGGTTCACAGTACCTTGAATTTGTGTGCTCCATTAAAAGAAAAGACTTTATGTCCTCGGAAGTATACTCTTTGGTATAATAAAGATTTATTGGAGTTAAAGAGAAAGTGTAGACACTTGGAAAGAGTGTGGCTCAGGTCAGGTAATTTAGATTCTAGAAGATTTTTGGAAAGAGCAAGTTTTATAATATAAGTCTGCGCTTACCTTAGTTAAAGGGGCATATTATGCTTCCCAGGTTCTAAAGACATCACTGCATTTGAAATCTCTTTTCCAGCTACTTTGTAAGCTATCTTCTTCTCATTCTATGTGTTTAGAAATATTTGGGCTGAGTTTTTTCATTCAAAAATTATGAATATCAGGACAGAACTTTCTTTGACTACTGTTTCAGTTATTGACTTACTTGAGGATATAGATGTTCTTAATAAGAACATGGGTCATATTTTGCTGACTCCTATATCTAAAGCAGATGGATTAAATCTTACTTTACCTTCTAGTTCCAGACCCATTGCCAGTATTCCTTTTATGATTCCAGCTGGCACCAAAAGAACGAACACGATCTTCTGGTCCCTGAAAAAATAGTAACATAGTAGCATAGTAAATGATGGCAGATAAAGACCTGTTCGGTCCATCCAGTCTGCCCAACAAGATAAACTCATTTTACATGGTATGTGATACTTTTTATGTATACCCGAGTTTGATTTGTCCTTGCCTTTCTCAGGGCACAGACCGTAGAAGTCTGCCCAGTACTGTTCTTGTACTAAGTTCTGAAGCTAACGTCGAAGCCCCTTAAAATTTACACTCCGGCCGATCCCTATCTATTCAGTCACGATCAGGGTGTAGACCGTAGAAGTCTGTCCAGCTCCCATTTTGTTTCCAATTACCGGCATCGCCACCCAATCTTCGCTAAGTTTCCACGGAACTATTCCTTCTAAATAGGATTCCTTTATGTTTATCCCACGCATGTTTGAATTCCATCACCGTTTTCATCTCCACCACCTCCCACGAGAGGGCATTCCACATATCCACCACCCTCTCCGTGAAAAAATACTTCCTGACATTAGTCCTGAGTCTGCCCCCCTTCAACCTCAGTTCATGTCCTCTAGTTCTACCGCCTTCCCATCTCTGGAAAAGGTTTGTTTGCGGATTAATACCTTTCAAATATTTGAACATCTGTATCATATCACCCATTTCTCTTTTCCTCCAAGGTATACATGTTCAGGTCAGCAAGTCTCTCCTCGTACAGTTCGCAACGCAAATCCCATACCATTTCCTTAGCTTTTCTTTGCACCGTTCTTCTCATTTTATCATAGACTCCTTTTTTAAAAGTTAACCGCTAATGTATTTGATTTCCTATGTGTACTTCAAAGCTAATATCAAATCCGATCATATTATGATCACTGTTATCAAGCGGCCCCAGCACCATTACTTCCCATACCAGATCATGTCCTTCACTAAGGACTAGGTCTAGAATTTTTCCTTCTGTCATCGGCTTCTGTACCAGCTGCTCCATAAAGCAGTCCTTGATTTTGTCAAGGAATTTTACCTCCCTAGCATGCCCTGATATTATATTTACCCAGTCAATATTGGGGTAATTGAAATCAACTATTATCACAAAACATTCTACCCTATGAAACCCAGTATTGGAGGTGTAAAGTCACAATTCAACATGAATATAAATGTGGAGAAAAAAAGACTTCCGAAACCATGGAGTTATCTCTATAAAGGAAAACCTTTCAATATCTAGAGGACTCCTCTTCAATCACTAGATATTGAAAGGTTTTCCTTTATAGAGATAACTCCATGGTTTCGGAAGTCTTTTTTTCTCCACATTTATATTCATGTTGAATTGTGACTTTACACCTCCAATACTGGGTTTCATAGGGTAGAATTTTTTGTGATAATAGTTGATTTATATTCTACTAATTCCAATATTGATATCGGTAATTGAAATCACCCATTATTATTATGTTGCCCAGTTTGTTTGCGTTCCTAATTTGCTTTAACATTTCCTGGCCAGGCGGATGGTAGAACATTTCTATCACTATCCTTTTCCCCTTTACACTTGGAATTTCAATCCATAGTGATTCCAAGATGTGTTTTGTTTCCAGCAGAATTTTCAATCTATTTGATTCAAGGCTCTCCTTAATATACAATGCTACCCCTCCACCAACTTGATCCACCCTATCACTATAATATAATTTGTAGCCCAGTATGACAGTGTCCCTCTGGTTATCCTCCTTCCACCAGGTCTCAGAGATGCCTATGATATCTAATTTTTCATTTAGTGCAATATATTCTAACTCTCCCATGCTATTTCTTAGGCTACTAGCATTCACATATAGACATTTCAAACTATGTTTGTTGTTCCTATTTACATCATGCTCAGTACTTGACAGTATTAATTTGCAATCTTTTCTCTGATTTTTATTTAAGGACATCTGATCTACTATGGTCTCTTTTGCAACCTCACTATCAGGATACCCTATCTTCCCTGTTTTGGTGATATCTTTGAAAGATATCTTATCCCAAATCATGAGCTTTTGAATGACTGTCGGCCTTCCCCCAGTTTCTAGTTTAAAAGCTGCTGTATCTCCTTTTTAAATGCTGATGCCAGCAGCCTGGTCCCACTCTGGTTAAGGTGGAGCCCATCCTTTCGGAATAGGCTCTCCCTTCCCTAGAATGTTGCCCAGTTCCTAACAAATCTAAAACCCTCCTCCCTGCACCATCGTCTCATCCACATATTGAGACTCCGGAGCTCTGCCTGTCTCTTGGGCCCTGCACGTGGAACAGGTAGCATTTCAGAAAATGCTATCCTAGAGGTTCTGGATTTGAGATTTCTACCTAAGAGCCTAAATTTGGCTTACAGAACCTCTCTCTCACATTTTCCTATGTCATTGGTACCCACATGTACTAAGACAGCTGGCTCCACCCCAGCACTATCTAAAATCCTATCTAGGTGACGCATGAGGCCCACCACCTTCGCACCAGACAGGCAAGTCACCAGACGATCCTCACATCCACCAGCCACCCAGCTATCAATATGCCTAATGATCGAATCACCAACTACAACAGCTGTCTTAACCCTTCCCTCCTGGGCAGCACTTGGAGACATATCCTCAGTGCAAGAGGATAGTACATCCCCTGGTGGGCAGGTCCTGGCTACAGGAATACTTCCTAATTCACCAGGGTGATGCTCTTCTTCTAGGAGACCTTCCTCTTCCAAGGTAGCATAAAGGCTACCAGACTGGAGGTGGGACTTGTCTACAGCATCCCTGTTGGTCTCCTTTATGTACTTCTTTGTCTCCCTCAGCTCCACCAAGTCTGCTACTCTTGCCTCAAGAGAACATACACATTCTCTGAGAGCTAGGAGCTCTTTGCATTGGGCACACACATATAACTGCTCACCAACTGGGTTCAAAAGAGCTTTTGGTGCCTTTTGGCTATTTGTTTCCTCATTTTTCATTGTGGTTTTCTTCTTTTCTCCCTTTAAGCTCATTCTTTATTTTCTTAGTTGTATTTTGCCCAGGTTTAACATTTCCACCAAAGTGTATTTAAAAGCAATGCCTAGATTTAGGAGAGGTAACATAGTAACGTGATAGTAACATAGTAGATGACGGCAGAAAAAGATCTGCACGGTCCATCCAGTCTGCCCAACAAGATAAACTCATATGTGCTACTTTTTGTATATACCTTACCTTGATTTGTATCTGTCATTTTCAGGGCACAGACCGTAGAAGTCTGCCTAACACTAGCCCCGCCTCCCAACCACCAGCCCCGCCTCCCACCACCGGCTCCGCCACCCAATCTTGGCTAAGCTTCTGAGGAAACATTCCTTCTGAACAGGATTCCTTTATGTTTATCCCATGCATGTTTGAATTCTGTTACTGTTTTCATCTCCATCACCTCCCGCGGGAGGGCATTCCAAGTATCCACCACTCTCTCTGTGAAAAAATACTTCCTGACATTTTTCTTGAGTCTGCCCCCCTTCAATCTCATTTCATGTCCTCTAGTTCTACCACCTTCCCATCTACGGAAAAGGTTCGTTTGCGGATTAATACCTTTCAAATATTTGAACATCTGTATCATATCACCCCTGTTTCTCCTTTCCTCCAGGGTATACATGTTCAGGTCAGCAAGTCTCTCCTCATACGTCTTTTAACGAAAATCCCATACCATTCTCGTGGCTTTTCTTTGCACCACTTCAATTCTTTTTACAACCTTAGCAAGATATGGCCTCCAAAACTGAACACAATACTCCAGGTGGGGCCTCACCAATGACTTATAAAGGGGCATCAACACCTCCTTTCTTCTGCTGGTCACACCTCTCTCTATACAGCCTAGCAACCTTCTAGCTACAGCCACCGCCTTGTCACACTGTTTCATCGCCTTCAGATCCTCAGATACTATCACCCCAAGATATCTCTCCCCATCCATACATATCAGACTCTCACCGCCTAACACATACGTCTCCCGTGGATTTCTACTCCCTAAGTGCATCACTTTGCATTTCTTTGCATTGAATTTTAATTGCCAAACCTTAGACCATTCTTCTAGCTTCCGCAGATCCTTTTTCATGTTTTCCACTCCCTCCCGGGTGTCCACTCTGTTACAAATTTTAGTATCATCTGCAAATAGGCAAACTTTATCTTCTAACCCTTCGGCAATGTCACTCACAAATATATTGAACAGAATCGGCCCCAGCACCAATCCCTGAGGCACTCCACTACTCACCTTTCCCTCTTCCGAGTGAATTGCATTAACCACCACCCTCTGGCGTCTGTCCATCAACCAGTTCCTAATCCAGTTCACCACTTCGGGTCCTATCTTCAGCCTGTCCAGTTTATTTAAGAGCCTCCTGTGGGGAACTGTGTGAAAAGCTTTGCTGAAATCTAAGTAGATTACGTCTATAGCACGTCCCTGATTCAATTCTCTGGTCACCAAATCAAAGAATTCAATGAGATTCGTTTGGCACGATTTACCTTTGGTAAAACCATGTTGTCTCGGATCTTGCAACTTATTGGCTTCCAGGAAATTTAATATCCTTTCCTTCAGCATCGCTTCCATTACTTTTCCAATAACCGAAGTGAGGCTTACCAGCATGTAGTTTCCAGCTTCTTCCCTATCACCACTTTTGTGAAGAAGGACCACATCCCCCATTCTCCAATCCCTCAGAACCTCTCCCGTCTCCAAGGATTTATTAAACAAATCTTTAAGAGGGCCCGTCAGAACCTCTCTGAGCTCCCTCAATACCGTGGGGTGGATCCCGTCCGGTCCCATGGCTTTGTCCACCTTTAGATTTTCAAGTTGTTCATACACACTCTCTTCCATGAACGGTGCTATATCCACTCCATTCTCAAATGTACTTTTGCCAGTTGATATCCCAGTGCCTAAAATTACACGCCTCATTTTACACCAATGAAAATGTTGCATAAATCCCAGCATGTAGATTTAGGAGCAAAAGGTGTAAATTTTGGATCGCACATGAAACACCCATTTCCCCTCTCATAACTATGCCCATTTTTGCTTGCACGTGTTAGAAGTTAGGTGCACTGCATTACAGAATAAACTTAGTGAGTTGTGCATGTAAATTTTAATTATTGCCAATTAGTGCTCATTATTGCTTGTTAAGTGCTATTATCAATGCTGATTAACTTGTGATGCTGATTAAGTTACATGAGTTGTTATAGAATACGCCTGGATTTTGGCGCAGATATCTAGGCACCCTATATAGAATCTGAGGGACAATGCAGCTGAATATAGAAATAATTTGAAAATTTCAGATTACCATTTTCAATTATTCACAAGACCTTTAACTGAAAATTGACTGGATAGCATATAATATTACAGAAAAGACCATGCAGTGAATATTCAGTCAGCAACGGTAAGCATTTTTCTTTGTCAGTCACCAACATTATGCCTGGACATTCAATATTGGCCCATGTCTGATCACCAGCTCTGATTATATGGTTATACGGCCCTTTTACAAAGGTGTGGTAGGCTCTACATGCATGCAGAGTGTGTCAAAAAGACTACTGTCAAGCTAGCATGCCCCCTGGCGGTCATTTTGGATTTGGTGCACATCCACACCACCAGGACAAATTATTTTTTTTATTTTCTACCATTTACAGCATTTTTAGTGTTAATCAGCAGTTGATGTGTGCTGACCAATCATCACGCATGTAGTGCGTAAGCCCTTACCGCTAGATCAATTGGTGGCATTAAGGGTTCAGGCTGGTAATAGGTGCACACTGGTTGCAATTTTACTGCAGGCCTTTGTCCTAGCCCATTGAAAAAAAGCTCAGATGTGGTAAAAACTGGCCCATTGCATGCTAAAAACACACGCCCACACTACCGCAGGCCCCTTTTTGCCACAGCTTAGTTAAAGGACCCCTATGTGCAGCCAAGTATTCCTTATTCGGTTAAGTGCAATATTCATCATGTGGCTACCTAAGTGAAACTGGACAAAGATAGGACTGAGTTTTATGTGGTATGATTTGTCCAGTTAACGTAGGCAATACTGCGGTAAAAGGTGGCTTGAGGTAGCATCGACATGTGTTTTTGATGCTTGCCGAGGCCCTGTTTTACCGCAGTGGGTAGAAGGAAATGGTCCTGTGCTAATCACAGGGATTGGCAGCTGGCCATTTCCAGGGGTAGCCTATTTAGGTGACACAGTAAGAGTTTCTATACTAACCCAGCAGAAACTGGGCAGCACATGGCACTGCCCAATTACTACTGGGTAAACTCCGGTGCTACAAAAATGCAAAATATTTTTGTAGCACTAGAATGGTACGCCCTGGGGGTGGAAACTACCATCGCTCTCCTGCGGTAGCCTGACTGTGGTTCTGAATTGGTGCATGGCAAGCCCTTTGAAAAAGGGTCCATAAGTGCTGAGTCAACTCTTAACCACATAAGTGCTGACTCCACCCCTGGATCACCCACAGAACAGGTGGCTATGGCTTTAGCTGTTAGTGCTGATATTAAGCGGCTTTAACCAGTTAAGTGCCACTGAATATCAGAGGATAGCCTTGCATAAGCAATTTAATGGGCCAGGAACTTCTCCTGGCCAGTTAAATTGATTTGAATATCAACCTCTAATAACCCCCTAATTCTATAAAAGTTGCCAAAAATTGTGCATGCAAAATTTGGGTGTGCACTCAGTTTGCTTGCAATTTAATTGAATGAGCTAATTAGCACCAGTAATTGGCTTTTAACAAGCAAGTATTGGCACTAATTAGATTTAATTGACATTTACACACATAAATTTAGACACAGGATCTGTGCCTAAAATTTACGCACAATCTGAAAAAGGAGATGCAGAAATGAGAGGGACATGGATGGAACAGGGGTGTTCCTAACATTAACCCGTGTTGTTATAGAATAACAGGGATACATTCCTAATTTAGGCACGCACATTTGCACTATGTTTCAGTTGATGCAAATGGCCGTGCCTAAAGGTAGGCATGATTCTTGGGTGTAAGCGCTATTCTATAAACTATGCCTAAGTTTAGGCATGGCTTATAGAATAGCACTTTTTCGGTGCCAATTGTTTTGGCATCATATTTAGAATCTATCCCTAAATGACTATCCGGACTGAAATTGCAACTGCTCAGCCCAACAATCCTGTCTACTCTCAAGAAAACCTTCTGCCCTTGTTCCATATTTTATTCAATTCAGATACTGTCCCTCTCTGCATCACACCACTGACAGTCTGTTCCATGCAATTACTCCCCTTCCTGTATGGAAATATTTCCTTGGATTCCTCCTAAATCCAATCCCCTTCACCTTCATCCTATGCTGCCTCATTCCAGTGTTTCCTTTCCATTTAAAAAGACCCGTCACCAATCATAGGGTTTTTCAAGAGACAGCAGAAGCCTATTTCCAGCTGGACTGAAGAAAGCATACATGCCCTTACACATCTTGAGCAGAAATGATAAAATTATAATATTTAGATACAACACACTTTGTAATATGTGAGGTCTAGTTTTACATTTTCATATAGCATTCCTTTTGATATATGTTTGTTATATGCCATTAGCAAATTGAGACTTTTTTTTGTAATTAGTACAGTAAGCATCATTAAGACAATGTATTAAAAAATACATTTCTGCACAGGTTGTATTACTAATGGGTTTTCATTACATTTGGAACACTTGTGTTTGGCATAAGGAGTATCACCAGGGAATGGACCATTCTGAAGATTAGCCTAAGGTTTGTTCTAGTGAAGATGCTGCACATTTATTTCCAGTGTTCGTTGTCATACTTTTATTATAACATGAACTCTAATATGAAATACGACACATTATTTTTTTAACATTGGATGTAAGAATTATTTTATTTCTAAGGAATTTTTCAAGTTTATGTATCTTTAATTTCTAATTATTTTGAGCATGAATATCATGAAATAAGCATTTTGATAACAATTGTATAGCAGGGTGCCATGGGTAGATGCCTACGAGGTAAATCTATACTTTTCTATATAAAATAAATTACTGTGATAGGAAGAACCACTGAAAGTGGAGGAACAGTGATCCCTATGACCATAGAACAGCAAACCAAAGAGGAGTGTAGGTACAGACATTAACACCAGCCCTAGAACTGGTGTAAATGTCCACACCTATATTTTACAAGTTTGTTCATAAATTATAATATTTTATAATATATGCATGTACTTGTGCATTCATCTAAATTCAACCCATGTACATGCCTACCATCTAAATATGTGCCATGATCCGAATGCACAAACTTTTATGCTGGTCATTTTTTAAATAAGAGGCCTTTAGGGCACATAAGTAGCCATGTGTGCTTGCTAATCACTAAAACCCATCAAATGGATGACTCCCCCCCCCCCCCCCCCCACACACACGTAAAATTACCTCTGCACTTTTTGCCTGATTATAAACAATCAGGCCAATACATTGAGCCTGCAAATAGGTGGAAAAATGTAGGCTACAAATGCTACAAAATAAAATAAATAAATACATACATAAATACATAAATAAATATCATAAAGCAAATTTGGTGGTTTAAGGTAACAAATGTATAATATGATTATCCATATACAGTGCAATCCGCTTAAGTGCAAGGGTCTGAGACCAAAGAAATGCATGCAGTTAACCGGAACGTGCACTTAACCGTTGTGACCCAAAGAAGCTTGACATCTGATAAACATATGTACAGTACTGTTTATTATTATACGTACAGTATACAGTCTCCTTTAACTGACGTTAGGCTTACTTGAAGTAATCAGTTATAGTCCTCTGTACACTATTGGGTCTGTGAGTTCCATAGACTACGTCTGCCAGACGGTAAAAACTGTCATAGCACTGACATCCAGCGGCCTCCAGATAGGCCCGCACGGTGTTGACTCTCCAGCGCTCTTGCAAAAGTGACAGGAGGAGGTTGTTGAATTTCGTCAGCATGTGCCTCGCTGCTCATTTCATCCTCTGTTTCATCATCAGCCATTGTTGCCTGCGTGTAGACGCATATCTCAACATCAGTGCTGTCTTCAACTGTTTGTAGATTGTAATTAACAGCTACATAGCGATGAAGCTCCTCTTCAGTAACACTGGCTGGGATGTCAATAACCTGTTCATCTGACACATTTGCAACAGCTGCATCTGTTTCATCCCTCTCCACATCCTTAACAAAGTTTGTCCGCTTGTAGCAGTTCACAATGGTTGCCTGTGTAACATGATTCCAGGCTTCTTTCTGCATATGTAGGGAATCCAACAGTGATAGATTACGAGCCAGTTCAACAGCATGTTTATCCTTGCCAGTCTGGTCATCCATAACGCTCATCAGACGACATAGCACAAGACCCCGATAATGTTGTTTGAAATTGGCTATTATGCCCTGATACAAAGGTTGTATCAGAGAGGTAGTGTTTGTAGGCAGGAAGACCACCTTGACGTTAGACAGCCTGACATCATCCCTGTGTGCAGCACAATTATCATAAAGCAACAAAATCTGACACTTTTGTGCCCGCTGTAAGGAGGAGGTAGAGGGAAAGCAGAGAAGAGCTGACAGGGGCAGTAAGCCAAGAAAGGAAGAGCACTCTCTGCCGGGAAAAGGGGGTAGGAGACTTGCAAGAAAGGAAGAGAACTACAGAACCCAGCAGCACTTGCAAGGGAGGAGGGAACATGAGAGACAGCACTCCAACTCCCAGCAGGCAGAAAAGTCAGGAGGTGATTGGGAGATGGGAGGATAATCAAGTGGAGGAGCAGCACCTGGGAGAGAGGGTGGGGGAAGACTCCATGGAGTGGGAGGAGATTGAGCTGGAGGATAAGAGTGAAAATGTTATGAAGGAGGCTGAGCAGGAGCAAATGGGGTTCTTCTGCTCAGGACAAAGGTTAACTACCTGAAGAAGGTCAGTCTGGACATTTTTGTGGGAGGTTGTCAGAGTGTTGGTGTCTGACAAGCGAGGGTGGAGAAAATGCCTCTATCTCCTAGGCAGTAGGAGAAAGTGAGTAGAGGAATTGACTGATTCAAAGGTTTATTTCAAGTTGTTATGGAGTTCCAAGACTGACTGTTCGGAACTGTTGGGGATTGTTGGGTGGGGGGAGAATGGAAGCAAAGTGCACAGAGACCAGCAGCGGTAGTACAGAGGACATACTATTTTCCCGCTGGTTGTGCTCTGGAATAAAGTACTCTGCAGAATAAATAGTACTGTGAATTACTTTTTGCAAGTGAACAGGAACAGTTCTGCTTAGGAGATGGATTAGCCCCAATTGTGTGGGCGAAGAAGGACAGCTCGGAGAGGTGCTAAGTTGTGCGCAGACCACACGGAGAGGTGTTGAGCGGAGAGCGGACAGCAAGGAGAGGTGTCAAAACAAGAGCGGACAGCACGGAGGGGTGCTTGCTGACACCGCATTCTAGTGTCTAACTTGTTTAGCCACTGCTTCTAAATTTCCCCAGTCATCCATTAATTTGCGTTAGCCTCGTATGACACAGGAAGTCGCTTAACTTTCTTGAAGCAATGGGGCTGTTTGCTCTTTCCAGTGACGAGGAGTTCCAACTTCTGACTCCCATCTATATTGCAGCAAAGGAGGATTGTCAGTCGGTCCTTCGATGTTTTACCTCTAGTAGTTTTGGCATGTTTGAATGCAAGTGTTCCATCAGGAATCTCTCGCCAGTAGAGACCGTTTTCATCAGCATTGAAAATGTCACGAGGTGCAAACTCGTTCAAGATGGTAGGAAGAACTGAAAGAACCTAATTTTGAGCACCAAAGTCATCAGCGTCTTGTTTCTCACCAAGCTGTTTCTTGAATTTTATGCTGTTCCTCTCCTTCCATCTTTCCAACCATCCAACAGTGGCTTTGAATTCAGTTAGTCCAAGACTTTCAGCTAGCTGGTTAGCTTTCTCCTGACTTGAAAAAAACCACTGAAGAAGAGCATCTTCCACCTCCTCAGCTTTTTCCCCGCCCATTTTCATTTCCATTGTGGATTTGTATTGTTTTGCCAGTCTTCCAGAAGTTGGTCTATCTGCATCAAGACACGTGAAATTTGAATTCTTTAGCAATAGATGCTTGACTTTGTTTGGTTTCTAATTTTTTAAAGAACTTTCATTCATTCAGCCAGTGTTAAACTCTTACAGTTCCGCCGCAATGATGACGATGACGACCCCAGTGTACACTCTAACAACATTCTTTCGCTTATTCTGCCTGTGGCAGTAAAAGGGGCACTAAATTTGAAATCTCGTTGGTTGTCAAGCACCAATCGGCTTCCATATTACGTGCACTTATGCGGAGTCTTTCCTGCAGAGGAGCAGTCTTGAACCATGCATATAAGCGAATCTTGCACTTATCAGTGGTGCGCTAAACCGAAGTTTGTACCCATAGAAATTGATGGTGCCAAAAATGGGACCGAAGTACGGCATGTAGTTAAACAGAGCATGCACTTATCTGATGTGCACTTAAATGGAGTGCACTGTATTTCAGAAATTAGATAAATGAGTATCAGGTCATTTGGGGGCCCTTTTACTAAAGTGTGCCAAAAAATTACCTGCGTTGGTGTAGGCGCATGTATTGAACGCACATGGGTTCATTTTTCAGCGTGCCTGCAAAAAAAGCCCTTTTATTTGCCAAAAATGGACATGTGGCAAAATAAAAATTGGCATGCGTCCATTTTGGGCCTGAGACATTACCGCCACCCATTGACTTAGCAGTAATGTCTCATGCGTTAACCCGGTGGTAATCGACAGCGAACATACACTGCCGATTACCGCCTGGCTAGCACCACGCAGTGGAAAATAGAAATTATTTTCTGCTGTGTGTTTTGGACACACATAAAAATTAGAATTACCTCCCGGAGCATGCGGCAGCTGAGCGGTAGTTCTAATTTGACATGAATTGCATGTGCATAGGCGCCTATGCACCTTAGTAAAAGAACCCCTTAAATTGCTAAATGGTCAGATGCTATTCATATATTTGTAGGTTGTTGGGGGCAGTGAGGAGACTGCCCTAAAATGTATCCATTTAGGGTGATATTCAATTGCAATATGCTAAATAATCAATTAAGTTTAGGCCTGCTGAATAGCAAGCCTAAAGAAAATTGAAAGTGTTGGCACATATTCAGCACTGCTACCTATGCGAATGGAGGCATTGAAAATATGTATGAAAGTGTTGGCATCCTCACTTAAAACTTAGCTAGCCAAGCTAGTATAAAATGTAGCCTAATATGTTTTGTTTTTCTTCTTTTAGCAAGGACATTTTTTTCCAACCCTTATTATTTATTTATTAGGATTTATTTACAGCCTTTTGAAGAGATTTGCCCAAGGTGGTGTAGAGTAAGAATAAGCTGGATATAGACAATTACAGCAGTAAACATATCCAAATAACAATATACATTATAGCATAGTATGCTACTAAAGAATTCCTGGTTAGGGTATTATATAATTTAAAAGAAAACACATTAAACCAATGCATTTTGTTTTAAAGTGTGTAGTTTGTGTGCTCAGAAAAATAGAAAGTTTCTTGTGTTATTGCAATGTGTAGACAACCAATTTTCTCTCATTGCATGCTGACATACAGTTTAAAAATGTTCATAATAAATATACTGAGTGCACACGAGTCACGTCATGGCCATAAAATGATGGTACAATCACCCCAGTAAAAAGCTTGGGTTATTTTGCCATGCCCAGAAGCACTGGTCCTCAAGGCCGCTGCCCATTGCTCCTGGGCCCGATCACACTCCTACCCCCATTCAACAACCCCCACTCCCCAAACACAGTCCCAGCCCTGATCAATACCTCCTTGAACACCCCCCCCCCCCCACACACACACACACTTCTGATCAACCCACCTCATTCACAAATGTAAATTCATATTAAGTCCAGAGCCAGTATAAATGTATGCAGTGAATTTACCCCCTATTGTTGCAGACTTTATGCAGATATTTTATAAGGATACATGGATGGAAATTTTTGATATGATGTCTAAGTTGGACTTGAACGTTTTGCGCTAAACTTCCAAAATCCGAACAGGAAATATGCCCATTTTCGAAACCACAAAATATCTTTCTTTTTTTCAAAAACATTGTTTGTAATAAGATTTTATGCTCTTTTAATTTATTTCTTCAGACCATTAAAAAAAACAACATACACGTGAAAAACATTAAAGATCAAGGGACTCCTTTACAAAGCTGCCCTACCAATTCTTGGTGCGGCAAAGGAGAGGAAGCCTATTCAGTTCCTATGGGCTTCCTCTTATTTGCCACATGGGAATCACTAGTGTGGCCTTGTAAAAGAAGTCCCAAACCATTGGGATAAAGGGGGACCAGCATTTTTAGCAGATTGATCCCTCGGACATCTCACAAGATCAATGGAGCACCCTAGGGGGTACTGCTGTGTACTTCATACAAATGCTCCCAGGTTCACATCTCACCATTGCTCCCTTATCTTGTCTGCTGAGCCCTCCAAAACCCACTACCCCTAACTGTACACCACTATAATAGCTCATATAGGTGAAGGGGGCACCTATATGTGGGTACAGTGAGTTTCTGATGAGTTTTGAAGGACTCACAGTTTCCACCACAAGTGTAACAAGTAGGGGGAGATATAGGCCTGGGTCCACCTGTCTACAGTGCACCATACCCAACACTAGATTACTCCAAGGACATGCATGCTGCTCTAATGGATCTGGCTATAACATCTGAGGATGTCATAGTGAGTACTATTTTTATTCATATTTTGGGGGTGGGTGGGAGGGGGGTCAGTGATCACTGGGGGAGAAAGGGGGTCATCCCTGATTCCGTTCAGTGGTCATCTGGTCATGTAGGGCACCTTTTGTGCCTTATTTGTTATAAAAACAAGTCTAGGCCAAAAATGTTTGTTTTTGCCCTAAGCGTTTTCATTTTCTTCCATTGTGGGTGTAAAACTTCCAAGTGTTAGGCACACCCTATTCCCACCCTAATCCTGCCTTTGAAACACCCCCAATGTGTCCCCTTGTGGTTTGGATGCATTTCAGACAAAATGCACAGACAAACATCTGCAAAATAGGTTTCAAAAATACCAATTTGGATGTTTTGAGAACAAATCCGTCCACATGATGCATTGTGACATATTTTGGATGTCTTTCTCTTTCAAAAATGAGCCCCATAGGCACCAATGTTTGTATAGAATTGGCCTTAAATAGTCGCCTACTTGTACTTCCTGCCGAGACAAATTTTTATAATAATTCCTTCTGAAGTGCAGAGTATGTTGGTAAGATCAGTGCTGCATGTTGGTATGTCACTTCCCTGATGCAGATTCCATCAAAACATGCAACATCTGCACCCATCATGATATCAGTGATCTATACGAATGGACTTGAATTATATTTGGTTATTTTTGCAAATACTGTGAGCTTGTGGTTTTATCAAATTAAATTTTGGCTTAGATATGAATGTCCTTTAACTTTATAGCATCAAATTACTGGCTAGCATGCAATTTTTGGGGAAGAGATTGTTGTTAACTGAAAGGCAGCATACAAATGTTATTAAACAAAGATAAAAAGAAAAAAAAATAATGGCTTAGCACATCATGATCTATGTTTTTGATAGGAAAAGAGATTGTTTCTTGTAAGAGTTGGCTTCCGTTCTTCAACTATGGCTTAAGCCTTCTTTTGCAAAGCCGCACTGGCAGTTCCCACGTGGCAAATGAGAGTAAGCCCACAGGAATTGAATGGGCTTCCTCTTATTTGCCACACAGGAATTGATAGCACGGCTTTGTAAAAGAAGGCCTTACTGATATTACAGCTGGAGACTGAAAAATATCTAAGCATGTCTTCCTCTTTTGAATGTTGGGTATTATTAGGAAAGGTATGGAAAACAGGTGTGAGGGATGTTATAATGCTGTCGTATCGCTACATGGTGCGACCACACCTTGAGTATTGTGTCCAATTCTGGTCGCCATATCTCAAGATAGATATAGTAGAATTGGAAAAGGTGCAGTGAAGGGTGACTAAAATGATAACGGGGATGGGATGACTTCCCTATGAAGAAAGACTAAGGAGGCTAGGGCTTTTCAGCTTGGAGAAGAGACGGCTGAGGGAAGACATGATAGAGGTATATAAAATAATAAGTGGAGTGGAACAGGTGGATGTGAAGCGTCTGTTCAAGCTTTCCAAAAATACTAGGACTAGGGGGCATGCGATGAAACTACAGTGTAGCAAATTTAAAACAAATCGGAGAAAATGTTTCTTCACCCAACGCATAATTAAACTCTGGAATTCGTTGCCGGAGACCGTGGTGAAGGCAATTAGTTTGGCAGAGTTTAAAAAGTGATTAGATGGTTTCCTAAAGGACAAGTCCATAAACCACTACTAAATGGACTTGGGAAAAATCCACAATTCCAGGAGTAACATGTATAGAATGTTTGTACGTTTGGGAAGGTTGCCAGGTGCCCTTGGCCTGGATTGGCTGGTGTCGTGGACAGGATGCTGGGCTCAATGGACCCTTGGTCTTTTCCCAGTGTGGCATTACTTATGTACTTATATATATATATATATATGTATAGAGGTAGCAGCCCATTGTGACAGCACCCATTTTCATGGACGTTTTTCTAACTGTACTAAATATGAGTTTACTTTTCAGGATTCCTGAAAGAATACAGTTGAACCATGTTTTCTTTCAAGACAGGAGATATCCTCTTAATCATCAATCATTGCCATGGCCAAGGTCTAGTTGTGATAACATTCTTAGACATTTTTTTCCTATTTTTGAAAAAGGTTTTGCATTTCAGATTCCATTAAAAGCTAAAGGGAAAGATAATTACATGAAGACATTGCTTTGTAATTTTATGGAGAGCTCCTGTATGATCACTACATAAAGAAGACTTTTGTATAGATGTTCTTTTCAGGTAAGACTGGTATTTTGGGCATGTTTGATTAATGCAGTATACAGCTAGTTTGTACATTATATATAAAACATGTTCTAAAAGCTTGCAATCAATAGTTGATGAAGAGGGAAAAATATATCTTCCTATGATTTCTCTAATATTTGGCATTAGACACTTCATTATTCCTACTATTTGATTTTGAATACAAAAAAAAAGGTTGGGTAAGTAGTATTGAAACACTGTTGTGATTACTGGTTACCCTTGTTCTTTAATTCACATACTGACAGAGGAAACAAAATCTACTTTTAACAGAATATTGTATACAGGGTAGTACTATGCACCTTTCCCTGGTGAAATTTTTTTTCTCTCTCTCAAAAAGAGCAATCTTTGATTTAGACAGTTATCATGGAACAAGTTCAATTACAAAGCATTTGTTTCAGCTAAAAGAGGAGAGGGATTAGAAGAGATAAACTATGCTTAGAAGAGTAGTATCATTTATGTATCTGAATGTCTTTAGCTTTAGAAAATATAATTTTTCCTTCAGCTTATTGAAACAAAACATAACACAGTATCTCAGATTATGTAACGACCTACTATTTCCCCGAAGAAAACACTGTGCTAGTAATAAGCAGCTAAAAGCTCAAAGCAAGATAGAAAGGCAGACTTAAAGGCTGGGAAAACAATTTGTATGTTTTTGTAAAGACTTGTTGCCTAATCCACCTTGATGTTCACCATCTTTTTTATCACCGCCAATTCTGTGAATGTTCTAGCTTAAATGTATTGCTGTTTAGCAACCCCTGTCAAGGGAAATTTTATCTAGCAATCCCCTAAAAATATGTTTGTTTAGTTTCAGAAAACACAGTATTTTGGAAGAAAACAGTCAACTTTAAAATAAGACAGATACAGAGCTGCTATACTTTGAAGTAGTAGAAAACCCAACATCTCACCTTTCCCCTGTGTCCCATGATCAAGCATCTCCCAGCAACATCTCTGTTCCCCTCACCCTGCAGTCCAGTATTTCCCCCTTCTTCCCCCTCTCAATCTAGTATCTCTATTCTCTATCTTCCCCCTTTTTCCAGCATCTCCCCTCTTCTTTTTCTCCATCCCTTTTAGTCCAGCAACATTCTCCTGTCTCTTCTTCTCATATATTCTAGCACCCCCTTCCCATTCTTCTCCCTGTCTTTTAACTCCTAGAGGCCATCATGTCTCTGTCCCTTCTCTCTTCTTCTTTCCTACAGTCAGCATCTCTCCTCTCCTTCCCTCTCAGCAATCCAGTATCTTCCACCCTCTCTATCTCTTCCCCTACCTTTCATAGGGATCCTTTTATTGAGCTTCAGTAAGCTCTAATATGTGGTTAAAAAGCACTACCTTGGGGTGTGCTCCTGTCCCTTGGTAGTTTTGAGATTGGTGCAAGCTACCCACACGCTAAAAAATAGAATTCATTTTTTATCACTGGGGCATGTCTAAGGATGGAAAATAGGCGTGTTCTGTGCTAATTGGTTAGTGCAGCTACATTACCACATGCTAACCGATTAGTGTATGGTTAGCACATGAGCCTTTACTGCCTATAAAATAGATGGCGGTAATGGCTTAGACACTAATGAACGTATGCTAATTTGCTCATTAGTGCATGACCATCAATAGTAACAGTGACAAATGGGGCTATGTTACCGTCATGCTAAAAGTGGTCTCAGCATTTGGAAAAGACACATGCTGTTGATAGCACAGGCTACTTTTTAGAGCTGCTTAGTAAAAGGGCCCCATAGTACTGCATCTTTTGTTCCACTCCAGATGGTCCAGATCTCCCCTTTCCTGTTTCCTCCCTCTCCATTTCTACCACATCCTAATATGCTTTATTCATGTGTGTGAAAAACCATCAGAATAACTGGATGGAGGCAGTTAATTTAGCAGCTTAGAGTCCAATATTCAGAAAATGCTGAGCTCCTAAATTTATGCCCCTAAATTAGACTCCTAAATTTGTGCCCTATTTACAGCCAAACTTAGGAGCATAAATTTTATGGTTTTACCAATGCATATTTCCATTCATGTGGCAGCATATCCTGTTAAAAACTCTGGGTCACCATATTCCACACAATGGTAATAACCCAGGTTTCGGCAGCAACAACTACCCCGGAGATACATCTCCATAGTCGTCACCATTTTCATCACCCGCTGCACCACTATTTTCAAAGATGTCATCGTTAACATAGAAAAATCCTTCCAAAATGCACCAGCACCACAGACAATGGATATAAATTATCCAAATTATCCAACCTCATAATCACTGAATTGGTTTGCCCCAAGTCCGGGCACAACAACATTTTTATCCACCAAATAAGTTGCTATGTATTCCATAGGTGGGCATGCTAAACATCTATTCATTGCACCTCTACATAACCCATCAACTACCAAAAACAATTTCCTAGATTGACACTGATCCTGCTTAATCACAGAAGTATAATAGGCCTGTCTGGCCTTTTGCACAGCCCTCCTATAGAATTTTTCCCTTCCTTACAACAAGCCAGATTAGTCAGCAACCCAAAGCCTATGTGATGACTCATAATTCAGCACACAATAGTGCACAGTTACAAGTCCACTCAAAGGAGTCCTCAGATTCTGAGGAAGCATGTCTCTTTTTGCCAGTGACTGGCTCACCTGAAAGGTACAAACCTAACGTACAATGTTTTTTAGAATCTAATTGCCACTATAGTGATCCACGTTTGCATGCATATGGATGCACTACCACGAGCTCATACTCCAGGTATATGAACCAGGGGCGTAGCCAGACAGCAGATTTTGGGTGGGCCTAGGCAAGAAGTGGGTGGGCACCAAATGTTCTCTCCCCCACCCCCACACCAAAAAAATATCTCAGATGGTGGGAAAATGCTTCTCTCCAGTCTCCACCTTGGTAGTCTGCAGCAGGCATGCGTTGAAAACAGAGCATGCGAAGGTGCCACTATTGTGGAGAGCAGCATTTTCATTACCATGTGCTGCTGTTGGATGGGCCTGATCTCTAAGTGGGTGGGCCCCGGCCCACCCAAGCCCACCTGTGGCTACACCACTGATATGAACCAAGAAGGATGCTTAATTTCAACCACTGAGTCCAGTGCTACATGGAAACTGGGTGCAAGAAAGAGTCGGGCAGTTGCTCTCTCAGACAGCACCAGCTGAGTACCCTTTGCTTTAGCATGAGTCACCTGAACAGCCACATTCCACAGTTGTTTTCAAAGTAACCCAAGCAAATAACCAGTCAAAGAGCAAGTATCCACTTGAAACTTCAGAAAAAAAAGAAGTTCTAGTAAGTTATTTGGCTTGCAAAGACCTGAGAGGTTCAAAGCTTACTCAGTTCAATGACTGTTCCAAGCACTACAAGGATGTTATTTTAGATATGAAGCTCACTCCAAAGAAAGAAATGAACATGATGATGTATTTATTTTATTTATTTGTTGCATTTGTATTCCACATTTTCCCACCTATTTGCAGCCTCAATGTGGCTTACATAGTACCGTTAGGCATTTGTCCAGTTGGTTGATAACAAATACAAGGCTGTATAGTGGTCGAGTGAGGTATATGTGGAGGGTCGGAGGGGATGAAGGTTGTGTGTTGTCCAGTGTGCTCATTAGGCATGCTATGCTTTGGGTGAAGGGGTTTACATAGGGTCGTTAGGGTAGGCCTTTTTGAAGAGGTTGGCTTTTTAATGATTTCCTGAAGTTCAGGTGATCATGGATTGTTTTCATAGCTTTTGGGAGGCTATTCCATAGTTGTGCGCTTATGTAGGAGAAGCCGGATGCATAGGTTGTTTTGTATTTCAATCCTTTGCAATTTGGGTAGTGAAGGCTTAGGTATGATCTAGCAGACCCGAATCTGTTTCTTGTTGTTAGATCTATGAAGTCTGTCATATATCCTGGGACTACACCATATATAATTTTGTGGACTAGAGTGCTGATTTTGAAGATGATCCATTCTTTGATTGGGAGCCAGTGCAATTTTTCTCGAAGGGGTTTGGCACTATCAAAGCGTGTTTTGCTGAATATCAACCTGGCTGCTGCATTTTGGGCGGTTTGGCTGGGAAAGGACTCAGGTAAATATGTGGAAGAGTTGAAACATGTGTATCTGAATGACTCTACAAAAGGACTGAAAAAGATATGGGAAAGACTTGAATAGTACTAAGGCAACGCAGATGCTATAGAAGACTCACTGTTCAAAAGAATGGACAACTTTCCAAAAATATCTAGGAAAGACAACTGTAAGCTGTTGGAGTTAGGAGGCTTCCTTCAAAAGCTAGAAGCAGCCAAAGTTGAGTTAACAAAGCTACCATATGTCATAAGACAGAAATGGTCAGCAGTTGGTACAAAATGTAAAGAACAAAACTATGGGAAGTATTCTTTATTCACAATCTTCACAAAGGTCATACGAGACTTAACAAAGAGGAAAAATGATTCCAGCTTCATTATTGAGACACCTGAAGCAAGCAACACAAGCCACTTCCAGTTTCATTATTGAGATATCTGAAGGAAGTGAGACAAGCCACTTCCTGAAGGAGAAGCCAGCCAAGGAGTATTGCAGCACCAGGAAGCCTGTATGTGTCAATAATACAGAGATATTGCCCACAGCATTCACACCATCTGATCAACCTCCAACTGCAGACAAAGTGGAGGATCTAAATTGACAGTATTCTATACACAGAAAACCACATTCCTCTCCTAGGGAATACAGTCTTCCAAGTTGCAAAAGAAGATGACAAACATACGCTCTCCATAAACAATAGAGAGTTCTTAAAAATTATGGACAAATAGTTCTCCAAAGAAGAGTCAAACAGCAGGATGGCTCCTCTTCCATTCTGGATGCCCAGACCTTGACTCCCTAACAACAAAGACCAAGTTCTGTTTTTACTCACTTCATTGCAAACAAACTTTAAGGAGAAAATCAGAGACAAAACAGCATTTCATAAATTTCTTGCAAGACATGTTGGTTAACGTCCATGCAGAACTAGACCAACCTTTAAAAAAAAATGAACAGTGTTGGTACGAGAGCCTTGAATCAAATAGATTGAAAATTCTGCAGGAAACAAAACACTCCTTGGAATCACTGTGGATTGAAATTCCATGTGCAAAGGGGAAAAGGATAGTGATAGGAGTGTACTACCGTCCGCCTGGCCAGGACGAACAGACGGATGCGGAAATGTTAAAGGAAATCAGGGACACAAACAAACTGGGCAACACAATAATAATGGGGGATTTCAATTACCCGCATATAGACTGGGTTAATGTAACATCTGTACACGCAAGGGACATAAGATTTCTTGATGAAATCAAGGACAGCTTCATGGAACAGCTAGTTCAGGAGCCGACAAGAGAAGGAAAAATACTAGACTTAGTCCTTAGTGGTGCTCATGATCTAGTGCAGGGGGTAACGATACGAGGGCCGCTTGATAACAGTGATCATAATATGATCGGTTTTGATATTGGCATTGAAGGAAGTGAAACTAGGAAATCAAGTACGCTAGCGTTTAACTATAGAAAAGGTGATTACGACAAAATGAGAAAAATGGTGAAAAAAAGACTGAAAGGAGCAGCTCGCAGAGTAAAAAACTTGCATCAGGCGTGGATGCTGTTTAAAAACACCATCCTGGAGGTTCAGGACAAATATATTCCACGTATTAGAAAAAAGGGAAAAAAGACTAAACGTCAGCCGGCGTGGCTAAACAGTAAGATAAAGGAAATCATTAGAGCCAAAAAACAATCCTTCAGAAAGTGGAGAAGAGAACCAACTGAAAGTAACAGGATAGATCATAAGGAATGCCAAGCCAAATGCAAAGCGGAGATAAGGAGGGCAAAAAAGGACTTTGAGAAGAAATTAGCGTTGGAAGCAAAAATACATAGTAAAAATTTTTTAGATACATTAAAAGCAGGAAACCGGCCAAAGAGTCGGTTGGGCCGCTGGACGAAAATGGTGTTAAAGGGGCGATCAAGGAGGACAAAGCCGTAGCGGAGAAATTAAATGAATTCTTTGCTTCGGTCTTCACCGAGGAGGATTTGGGGGGGACACCGGTGCCGGAAAGAATATTTGAAGCGGGGGAGTCGGAGAAACTAAACAAATTCTCTGTAACCTTGGAGGATGTAATGGGTCAGTTCAGCAAGCTGAAGAGTAGTAAATCACCGGGACCTGATGGTATTCATCCCAGAGTATTAATAGAACTAAAAAATGAACTTGCGGAGCTACTGTTAGAAATATGCAATCTGTCCCTAAAATCGAGTGTAGTACCGGAAGACTGGAGGGTAGCCAATGTTACTCCGATTTTTAAGAAGGGTTCCAGAGAAGATCCGGGAAATTATAGACCGGTGAGTCTGACGTCGGTGCCGGGCAAGATGGTGGAGGCTATTATTAAGAATAAAATTGCAGAGCATATACAAAAACATGGACTGATGAGACAAAGTCAGCACGGATTTAGTGAAGGGAAGTCTTGCCTCACCAATCTAATGCATTTTTTTGAGGGGGTAAGCAAACATGTGGACAATGGGGAGCCGGTTGATATTGTATATCTGGATTTTCAGAAGGCGTTTGACAAAGTGCCGCACGAAAGACTCCTGAAGAAATTGCAGAGTCATGGAATCGGAGGTAGGGTATTATTATGGATTAAGAACTGGTTGAAAGATAGGAAGCAGAGAGTAGGATTGCGTGGCCAGTATTCTCAGTGGAGGAGGGTAGTTAGTGGGGTCCCGCAGGGGTCTGTGCTGGGTCCGTTGCTTTTTAATGTATTTATAAATGACTTAGAGATGGGAATAACTAGTGAGGTAATTAAATTCGCCGATGACACAAAATTATTCAGGGTCGTCAAGTCGCAGGAGGAATGTGAACGATTACAGGAGGACCTTGCGAGACTGTGAGAATGGGCGTGCAAGTGGCAGATGAAGTTCAATGTTGACAAGTGCAAAGTGATGCATGTGGGTAAGAGGAACCCGAATTATAGCTACATCTTGCAAGGTTCCGCGTTAGGAGTTACGGATCAAGAAAGGGATCTGGGTGTCGTCGTCGATGATACGCTGAAACCTTCTGCTCAGTGTGCTGCTGCGGCTAGGAAAGCGAATAGAATGTTGGGTGTTATTAGGAAGGGTATGGAGTCCAGGTGTGCGGATGTTATAATGCCGTTGTATCGCTCCATGGTGCGACCGCACCTGGAGTATTGTGTTCAGTACTGGTCTCCGTATCTCAAAAAAGATATAGTAGAATTGGAAAAGGTACAGCGAAGGGCGACGAAAATGATAGTGGGGATGGGACGACTTTCCTATGAAGAGAGGCTGAGAAGGCTAGGGCTTTTCAGCTTGGAGAAGAGACGGCTGAGGGGAGATATGATAGAAGTGTATAAAATAATGAGTGGAATGGATCGGGTGGATGTGAAGCGACTGTTCACGCTATCCAAAAATACTAGGACTAGAGGGCATGAGTTGAAGCTACAGTGTGGTAAATTTAAAACGAATCGGAGAAAATTTTTCTTCACCCAACGTGTAATTAGACTCTGGAATTCGTTGCCGGAGAACGTGGTACGGGCGGTTAGCTTGACGGAGTTTAAAAAGGGGTTAGATAGATTCCTAAAGGACAAGTCCATAGACCGCTATTAAATGGACTTGGAAAAATTCCGTATTTTTAGGTATAACTTGTCTGGAATGTTTTTACGTTTGGGGAGCGTGCCAGGTGCCCTTGACCTGGATTGGCCACTGTCGGTGACAGGATGCTGGGCTAGATGGACCTTTGGTCTTTCCCAGTATGGCACTACTTATGTACTTATGTACCTACCTACAGAAACCAGGCCAGATCAGAATTGTGTTTGATTCCAAGAATCTCAATCAAAAATGTACTTTTCTCTGGTCCTGTCATGATCAACAGGGGTTCTGAAGCACTCCAGAAGAGAACCTATTGCAATAACAGCTGACATACAGCAAATGTTCTATTATTTTGTTGTACACTCAGACTACACAAACTATTTGAGATTCCTGTGGTATCATGACAATGACATCAACAAAGAGACTGTGGAATACAGAATGAGGGTCCATGTCTTTGGTAACAGTCCATCACTAACAGTAGCCACTTATGAACTCAGAAGGACAGCCCAAGAAGGAGAAAGAGAGTATGACACAGATGCCAAAACTTTTGCAGAAAAATATTTTTATATAGATGAGGGGTTGAAATATTTCCCTAACTCAAAAGAAGCCATTGACTTGTTAAAGAGAACACAAGCAATGGTAGCAAAGGCTAATCTGAAACTTTACAAAATTGCCTCTAACAGTGTAAAGGTAATGAGAGCATTTCATGCAGATGATCATGCCAAAGACTTAAAAGATTTTGACATGAGAATACATACACCTCCATTTCAGTGACGCCTTGGATTAAATTGAGACCTAAAAAGAGATGTTTTATCATCCAAGTCTCAACTGAAGACAAACTGTCAGGTCTCCCGGCGAACCTCTGGATAGTGAGCCCTTAGACCACTGCCGAGAGGCGGCAGCGGCAGGAGAATCACCCAAACACAAGACAAGGCAAAATGGAACTGGAACACAGTGGACTGGAGCAAGACTTCACCTACACTTAGCTGCCCTTCACCAGGAGTTGAGCTCCTGGCTGCAAGTGGCCGGCAGGACTTACCGGACAGGACAGGAAGGCGGAACTACAGGACACAGCAGCCGACTGGCAAACAGCAGGTCACACTAGAAACACGCTGGGGTCCCAAGTAGGCAGCAGGCAGACGAATAGTCCAGAAACAAGCCGGGGGCAGGCAGCAGGCAGAAGAATAGTCCAGAAACAAGCCAGGTCTGGGCAGGCAGCAGGCAGGAGAATAATCCAGGAGACAAGCAGGGTCGAAGACACAAAAGGGAAAAAATAGCACAGACGCACTGCAATAACTCTCACCAAAGGAAACACCTCTGAGGACCTCTGTTGCAAGGCAAACTAGAGACCTACCCATGTGGTTAATAAAGGCAACCTATGAGGGAGTTCACTAAGTACGGGTACTGCTTGGTTCCAAAAATCTCCCAAAACACTCTGGAAGGCTGGAAGATCTGGACCGGACCAGCATATCTTCTGGAACATGGGAAACGGTAAGCCATCAGTTCCCAGCACCCGCCAGGTTTAACCACCAGGGGCTGAGGTGTCTGTAAGCAAGGAACCTGGGCACAACCGTGACACAAACCATATACTGTTTTGTCCATAGTACGACCCACTGGGTTTGTGGCCCCAGTAACCATTCAAGAAGATCCTTGATAAGAGAACTGTCCCAAAGTACTGACAGGTGAGATGACCCAATATCACCAATGGTGGTATGACCCACTATCACAAAAAAAATGAGACAAGAATGGGAAAAATGGAAGGATTCTCTAAACACTTTTCAACAGCTCCAATTATCACACACGTACATTCCTGCAACATTTAGTACTGCTAGCCATAAGAAGATTTGCATTTTCACAGATGCTTCTGTAAAAGCCATAATTACAGTGGCCTATTTGAAAGTAAGGCAGTACCAAATATTCAGTTCCCTAATGCCACAAATGCATTATTTGAATTCAGACAAATATGAATAATGCATTTGGGGCACTAGGGGGATGAACATTTGTTACAGCCCTACTTGAAAGCAACAGATACAGATGAAATATGTCTTGTGGGCTTCATCTTTGGCAAGGATAGGGTAATACCTCAGCCCAATAGCACTATTCCATGCCTAGAATTGTGTGGATCGGTACTGGCAACAGAGATAGTACAGCTGATACTGAGTGAAAAAGGGCATTCAAGTAGACAAGGTCAATTATTACACCAGTAGTAAAGTAGCCATGGGCTACATCTGTATCAAACTAGGAGATTCTATGTATATGTCAGCAACAGAGTTGAGCATATACAGAAGTCAACATTGCCAGAACAATAACATTATGTGCCCACTGACCAAACTCCAGCTCTATATACAGCACAGTATGCTCCTATATAACAAAATATATGGGATTATAATACATGGCATTATCCAGTGTTAATAACTTGATTTTAAAATGCAGACGCAGACTTGTTTCATCTTTTACTACTAAAGTCTGTTGCTTAATGAGCCTCAGCCTTGCATACAGATAGAACAATGCTGCCAAGGAGGCAGCATTGTTATCCGTACTGATGTTATGGCCAGACCAGCCAAGAAATCTTGGAATCTCCCTTGCAGCCAGAAAAGTGCTGTGGCTGGCAAAATTGCACATTGTTTGTGAAACCCCAGCTCCTTATCAAGGTGACCCCTTGTGAGGTAATCTGGTGGCCCTTGAGTCCACAACATCTGGGGATAAACAAAGTTAGGGGTGAATGACCAAGAAGGCAAGCATGCTTGTCAGCCCAGCTGCAGCTCATGATTACTGTATAAAAGGGGGATCATATCTGATACAAGGGCTGTTATTTTGACATTCCAACTGAAGTACAGCGCTGCATTGCATCTGACTGACCACCTGAGGAACACTCTGCCATCTGCTGGATGTCTACATCTGGTTGTATAATTGCCATGTATATATGTTTGCCATGTACTTTTGTGTAGTGCTGTGGGTATAGTGTAGTAGACTGAATTATCAGTCTAACTAACTGATAGAAACAACAGTTATAAACTCTGTATTTTCACTTTGTGCTCATTTTTCTACACTGTTCTATACAATACAGATGGAGATGGCCAAATTTCAGTGAGTATATCCTGTTTCCTGATGGGTTCATCTTAACTGTTACTGTAATCTACATTGGAAAGCCTTATAATATACCACTGCGTTCCACAAAACATGCCGTCCCATCCCCTGGGCCTGTTCTCAGATACATTCTCTCTAACAAATTATTAACATATACTGTAGAAGACAAAGGACTGATGGGATTCCATAAACTATACCTTAAAGACACAGATGAACATATCCGTACAAACACTGAAACACAAACAGTCCTGCACCTACCAGAGCACTTACATTTCCTTTTCCAAAAATAAACACAGGTGGTCCTGTGAACTGCCATCCGGATTCTGCTGCCTCATGGCCAGAGTTAGAAAGCATGCACAAACTGCCTAAATATATAGGATTGTGTTTATTTATTCATCATGTTATTTTATTAGGATTAGCAGCGAGTTGAGAGCCCTAATGACATTCACGATCAATGCAATGCATTTCACTGCAGTCCAGTCGCTTAGAAAAAAACAACTCCTGGCACCTTCTGAAACTCATTTAATACATTTGAAAGAGGAGCACACACCCCACCCCTACCCAGGAGCATCTAGTCCACACAGCTGCAGGAAGAGACCGGCAGCTTTATCTTTTTCTTGTTAGAACGTGCGGCTGCAGCCACTAGACCACCGGGTCAGTTTTTAAGTATCTCAATAAAGACTTATTTCTTATCCTCCTTGGATTTTCCTCACTGTTTCTTTCTTACATCTCACTGTTTCATGAGTTTTTTTTTCTCCTCTTGGTTTCTTTGCTTTGTGTGCAGCAGCGTCAGTGGCAGTGGTGAGCAAAGGCAACCAGGCAAAGCCTTTGGGCCCTCTGAAGCCTCTGGGCCATCAGGCACTGCCCGGTTGCCTGAATGGTCAGCCTGCCCCTGGTAAGTAGCCACAGATCCGTAAAGCAGAATGTATTGCATCATAACCCTGTATAACTTCTAAGGTAAAAGTACAGGACATTCAGAGTAAACCTCCTGGTCATACAAGTCAGTTTAAATGTTCCTCAGATAGTGAGGTCAGAAAGGACAGGCAGAGAAAGGTTAGAAAAAGAAACACACAAAAGGCAGATCAACCATTCTAGACAGAGGAAGACCTGCACCACAGACTGTAATCTGGAATCAAACAGACATGGGAAAGCTTTATTTCTCATGCTTCTACTATTTGTCATTTGTGTGTCTGAAATATTAAAACCCAAACTAGTGAGACTGGGGTTGAAATCAGGAGTGGCATTGCAAGAGATCTCAGATTTTTGATTACCCAATCTCTGATTGTTACACAAAAAGTGTACATGATGTTGGACCCACAACATGTTATTCTGAAACTTTTTAATTTTGTTTTTTCTTTTAACATGTTTTAGGGTTAGATGCAAAAATGAGAACTCAGGACTGATTGTCATATCCTGTGTCATCTCTATAAAAATGAATCATTTATAAGTGCTCCAAAAGCGATGTCCTTTGCCCATTTCTGATGGGTGTCCATATATATCTATATCTATAAAGGGAGAGGGGGTATCTCTCTCTCCCTCGCTCTCTCTCTCTCTCTGTTTCTAGATAGATATAGCTACAGTAGTCGTTCAGAAATCCAGACAAACTGAGAATTTGGACCATTTAAATTAGCATTTTCTGGACTGGCTGGGAATAAGGACTCCCTATGTCCCGCCCTCCCCCTGGTCTAGCATCTATCTCTCTGCCCTCCCGGTCCTGCCCGCGGCTCCGCCGGTGTACAGACCTTTTCAGATGTTTTCGGTGATGCATCACCAGCAGCAGCAGCATCACTCACAGGCTGCCTCCAAACTGCACCATGCCTTTCCTTCTGACCCATTCCACCCTCCATAAACAAGAAGTTGCATCAGAAGGGGCAGGATGATTCAGAGGGAAAGGCATGGTGCAGGCTGGAGGCACCCTTTGAGTAAGGCTACAGCTGGTGCTGTAGAACTGAAAAATTCTGAAATGGTGTGTGCACTGGAGGAACCGCATGCAGGATCAGGAGGGGAGAGAGAAATGCAGGGCTTGGGGAGGGAGGGGGCAAGGCGTAGGCCCCCTCCTTTGGGAAGAGAGATGCTGGATGGGGAAGAGAGAGAGACACACACACACTGGATGGGGAAGATATGCTGGAAATGGGTACAGTATTCACTCTTTTTTAATTTGAACTTTTACAGTATGTTTTTCCTGTTTTCTGAATTTGTTATTGGATTAATGAACAAAATTTGCCTTAAATTTGAATTTTAAAAATACTGCTTGAGAATACAGAAAATCCAAAAATCCGGACTGACTCAATTCCTGAGCAGTCCGGATTTTTGGACTTGTACTGTATATAGAAATACATTATATATATATATATATATATATATATATGAGAGAGAGAGAGAGAGAGGTATCAAACATATAAACGGCAAGTGACCGACTCACCTGCAAATGCGCAGTAGAGTTGGAACGTTGAGAGTGTAGAAGTCCAAGCCCCGCCTCCACCAGCAGTACAGCCCAATAGGGAGGAGGGCTTGAACATGGGAGTGGAAATCAGGGGAGGAGGGAGCAGGGAGGGAAGGAGGGGGCGGAACTGAGGGAAACAGACGCAGTGATGGAGAACTGACGACACGACGATGGCGGAAAGAGGGGGGCGACGCCGGGGGGGATGGTGAAATGATGGCGGCGGGGACGGCAGGGCACAGGTGGTCACAATCGCGGTGGATGGAAGCCCGAGGATGGAGGGTAGGGGAGAGAACAGTTGATGGACATGGGTGGATGGAGTGGATGGGAGAGGGGAGAGGAGGGTTGCTGGACATGGGGGAAGGGCAGGGGAGAGAGCAGGGTTGGTGGACGGGGGGAGGCCATAGGAAAACAAAAAACTAGCCCGTTGTTGCGGGCTTAAATGCTAGTATATTTATAATCCAGCAATTCATTACAACGCCTTTTGTAGTTGAACCTCTAGGTGAGTTACAGTGGGCATTTTCTTGTCCCTGGAGGGCTTACAATCTAAGGGGCCCTTTTGCTGAACTGCATTAAGCAGTTAATAAATGAATTATCGTGTGTAAGTGCATGGATGTGGTAACTTTAACCATGCTGGCATGAGAGTTAGCATGTGTTAATTCCCTCATTAACTGCATACTATGTTAGGGGACAGAACTTGATTAGGTTAAGAGTGGAGACCACATTGCAGTTACAGCTGTTTACTAGCTGTCAGCTTCATTTCTAGTCTTGTATTTTTCTTGTGACTCCCAGGCCAACTTCTCAGAGGCAGTTGGGTCATAGCACAATAAGACAACACATAGGTGTGGCTTGGAAAGGGGTATTTTATATAGAAATAGGCCTATTACAAATGCAGTAAGAACAGAAAGGGGTTACAGAGCTGCTGCTGCTGTGTGTGTGTGTTGCATTGTCTGCATGCCCCTCTAACTCTGTGTGTATGTCAGGGGCGTAGCTACAGGCAGGCATGGATGGGCCCCACCCTGCTTTGTCTCGGGCCCATCCAGAAGAGTCTCACTCCCAATACCTCCGTGTCTCCTCACCCTCTCCCACCCCCGCCGTAGCGCTTGCATTTAATGCTTTTGGTGCTGCCTCCTCCTGCACCTCACAGAGGGGCATAATCGAATGGGGCGCCCAAGTTTTCCTGAGGGCATCCTCGCATGTCGTCCCTGTGAATTGGCGGGAAA
Organism: Microcaecilia unicolor; assembly: GCF_901765095.1. Taxonomy (NCBI): domain Eukaryota; kingdom Metazoa; phylum Chordata; class Amphibia; order Gymnophiona; family Siphonopidae; genus Microcaecilia; species Microcaecilia unicolor. Next base: position 329,325,882 of record NC_044031.1, on the reverse strand, counting down.
CCTGTATTATCATTTTGATAATACGGTCGAGGACGCCCAAATCTCAACATTTAGGTCGACCTTAGAGATGGTCGTCCACGGTTTTCGGCGATAATGGAAACTGAGGACGCCTATCTCAAAAATGACCAAATCCAAGTCATTTTATCATGGGAGGAGCCACCATTCGTAGTGTAGTGGTTCCCCTCACATGCCAGGACACCAACCAGGCACCCTAGGGTAGCACTGCAGTGGACTAACTGATGCACTAACTGAATAGAAAAGGCATGCAGTGGTCACTAACCACCTCCCATCCTGAAAAAAAACATTAAAAGCTTTTGTATTTTTTTTTTTAGAGTATGGGTGAAGGATGTTCTTCGCTATGCCTCTGTCCCTGCGACGGCAATTGAGGGTGTCCAAAATGTGGATGTTTCTGTGAGAAGGATGTCCATGCCTTTGTTATGCCTCTCACACCCTCTTTATTTATTTGGATTTTTGATCACAAGTAGCAGCAGTGGAATTTGAACTGGCCTCCACTGGATTGCAAGACCAGTGCTCTAGCCACTAGGCCACTCCTCCACTCCACTCCCTTGAAATTTGGCCATCCCTGTGGTGGGGGGGGGGGCAGTATGCAGGTCCCTGGGGGGAGGTATGTGTGTGTGTCAGCTGAGGCATAACAAAGTCATGGACGTCCTTCTTTCAAACATTTTGGATGTCCTCAACTGTCCCCCCCCCCCCCCCAGGGACAGCCAAATTTCAAAGAAGTGGAGTGGAGGAGTGGCCTAGTGGTTAGGACACTGGTCTTGCAATCCAGAGGTGGTCAGTTGGACATCCTCAACTGCCGTTGCAGGGATGGAGGCATAGCAAAGGACATCCTTCACCCATACTCTACAAAAAAAAAGACAAAAGTTCTTAAAGTTGTTTTTTTTTCGGGGTGGGAGGTGGTTAGTGACCACTGGGGGAGTCAGGGGAGGTCATCCCCAATTCCCTTCAGTGGTCATCTGGTCATTTAGGGCACATTTTTGTGGCTTGGTCGTAAAAAAAAAGGACCAAGTAAAGTCAGCCAAGTGTTCGTCAGGGACGCCCTTCTTTTTTCCATTATCGCATGAGTCCCACCTTTGCTACACCTCCGACACGCCCCCGGGAACTTTGGTCGTCTCTGCGATGGGAAGCAGTTGGGGACGCCCAAAATCGGCTTTCGATTATGCTGATTTGGGCGACCCTGAGAGAAGGACACACATCTCCCGATTTGTGTCGAAAGATGAGTGCCCTTCTCTTTCGAAAATAAGCCTGACAGTCTCCATCTCCCACACCCATGGCAGCATTTGCAATTTGCTATTGGCACTGCCTGACAGCTGACAGATGTGACGTGACGTCCTACTCCGGGGCTTTCCCTCTTCCACGCTGATGCAACTTCTTGTTTACGCAGGGCGGGACGCATGTGGCAGAGGGAAGGTCCCGGAGCAGGATGTCAATGCCATGTCTGTGAGTTTCTGTCAGGTAGCGCCGATAGCAAATTACAAGCGCTGTCGCTGGGGTGGGAGACAGAGACTGTGAGGTACAGGAGGAGGCAGCACTGATAGCATTAAATGCAAGCGCTGCGGTGGAGGTGGGAGATGGTGAGGAAGACAGTGGGGTGCTGGCTCTGCACGGGGAGGGGGCTGAAGGGAAGGGAGAGATGCTGGACTTTTGGGGGGGGGGGTTAAGGAAGATGCAGAGGTGCTGGCCCTTGGAGGGGAGGGGCCTGAAGGGAAGAAAGGTCCTAGACTTGTGAGGGGCAGGGGGTTGGAGAGAACGGAAGGGAGAGAGGTACTGGACTTACAGGGGGGGAGGTTGGAGGGAAGGGGAGAGGTGCTGGATTTGCAGGGGGGGTTGTAGAGAAGGGGAGTGGAGCTGGATATGCAGAGGGGGGGTGGAGGGAAAGAGGAGATGTGCTGGATATGCAGAGGGTTGAAGTGAAGGGGAGAGGTGCTGAACATGTAGTGGGGGGGGGGGCTGGATAAAAGGGAGAGAGGTGCTGGACATGTAGAGGGGGGCTGGAGGAGAGGTGCTGGATATGCAGGGGATGGCTGAAGAGAAATGAGAAAGATGCGGACCTGCAAGGAGGGCTGGAGCAAAGAGAGAAATGTGCTGGACTATGGGAGGGGTTAGAGGGAAGGGAGAGAGATACTGGACAAGAGGATAAAGGAAGAGGTCAAATGCTGAACCCACAGTGGGAGAAAGAGTCAGATTCATAAGGGGAAGGAAAGAGAGAGGAACAGATGCTGGTTGTTGTGGGGTCAGAGAAGAGAGGGACACATTGGTGTAGAGGAGGGAGAAAAGAGACATAGGGAGGTGTACAGATAGAGGGAGATGATGGGCATTAGGTGGGAGCATGGGGACAGGGACACAAATGTGAGATGCTGTATGGGGATGGCATATGGGCACAGAGGGGCAATGCCTGACAAGGGGGGGAGGGGTATATGGAATAGAGATACAATGCTGGACACTGGAGAGGAGGAGATATACCAGACAAGGGGAAAAATAGGAACACAGAAGGGATATGCTAGGCATGGGGTGCATAGGTGCACAGAGGAATGATGATGGATGAGGGGATATGAACACAGGGGAGATACTGAACAAGGAAATATAGGAAAACAGAGATGGGAGATGGATGATGGATATGGAGAAAGAAGAAATGTCAAATAGACGGGACAAGTGAGTTAAGAGAAGACAGAGGGAAGCAGAAACCAGAGACTGGGACCAATATGATCTGAAAAATAAAATGACCAGACAACAAAAAGGTACAAAAAATTATGTTATTTTTAATGTTGTGAAAATAATATCTTGCCAGAGTTGATGTTAAACATGACTGGGGTCCAGGATAAAAATCTAGGAAAGGACCCCAAAGTCCATTACCAGGCTGCGCCTTGTCAGCAAGCACCCCTCCGTGCTGTCCGCTCTTGCTTCGACACCTCTCTGTGCTGTCCGCGCTCCGCTCAACCCCTCTCTTTGTGGTCTGCGCACCTCTGAGCACCTCTCCGAGCTGTCCTTCGCCCACACAATTGGGGCTAATCCATCTCCTCAACAGACCTGTTCCGGCTCACTTGCACAAAAGCAATTCACAGTACTGTTTATTCTGCAGAGCACTTTTATTTCAGAGCCCCACCAGCGGGCGCATAGAGTATGCGCTGTATTCCAGCTGCTGGTCTCTGTACAACTTACTTCCCTTCTTCTTCCCCTCTCCCAACAAGCCCCAACAGTTCCCAAAAGTTCAGTCTTGCAACTCCAAACCCACTTGAAATAGACCTTTGAGTCAGTCAGTTCCTCTACTCACTTTCTCCTACTGCCTAGGAGATAGAGGTATTTTCTCCTCCCTCACTTGTCAGACACCAACACTCTGACAACCTCCCACTGAAAATGTCCAGACTGACCTTCTTCATGTAATTACCCTCTGTCCTGAGCAGAAGAACTCCATTTGCTCTTGTTCAGCTTCTTTCATGGCATTTTCACAGTTCTCCTCTAGCTCAATCTCCTCCCACTCCATGGAGTCTTCCCACACCCTCTCTCCCAGGTGCTGCTCCTCCACTTGATTGTCCTCCATCTCCCAATCACCCGCTGGCCTTTCTGCCTGCTGGGAGTTGGAGTGCGGTCCCTCATGTTCCCTCCTCCCTTGCAAGTGCTGCTGGGTTCTGTAGTTCACTTCCTTTCTTGCAAGTCTCCTACCCCCTTTCCCCGGCAGAGAGTGATCTTCCTTTCTAGGCCTACTGCCCCTGTCAGCTCTTCTCTGCCTTCCCTCTACCTCCTTCTTACATACCCCCCCGCTTAAGAACCTTTTACCCTCCCGGGGCTTGACTCCTTCAACCTCCTGACCGGCCATTCGGGACAGAATATCAACATTCCCCAATAGTTTGCCTGCCCGATGCTCCACCCGGAACTGAAAGGGTTGCAAGGACAGATACCAACGCATAAGTCTGGCATTAGCGCTTTTCATCTGCATTAACCATTTCAGGGGGGCATGATCCGTAATAAGCCTAAAGGGCCGTCCCTCTAAATAGTATTGACACATTTGGGTGGCCCACTTAATAGCCAAACACTCCTTCTCAATGGTGGCATATCCTTTTTCATGAGGAAGGAGTTTACGGCTCAAATATAACACAGGATGTTCCTCCCCCTCATGGATCTGAGAAAGTACTGCCCCCAATCCCACCCCTGAGGCATCCGTTTGCAGCACAAAGGGTTTGTCCCATTCAACTGCCTTCAGCACCGGATCCTCACATAGCGCTAAACGCAACTCTTGAAAGGCTTCTTTCTCCTCCTCCCCCCATTTCAACTGATTCGGCCGATTCCCTTTTAGCATATTTGTTAAGGGCTCAGCCTGTGAGGCAAAATGGGGAATGAACCTGCGGTAGTACCCGACTAGCCCAAGGAAACTCCGCAGCCTTTTTTTTTGTTGCCGGATAAGAAAACTCCCTAATACTTTGTACTTTATCCAACAAGGGTTTACCTGCCCACCCCCCACCTTATAGCCCAGATATTTAACCTCCTGCTGGGCGAAGTGACATTTCTGGGGATTAAGTGTGAGCCCTGCCTCCCGGAAAGCTGTTAACACCTTCCTGACCTGCCTCATGTGTGTAACCCAGTCCTCACTATGGATAATGACATCATCCAGATAAGCCGCAGCATAACTCTGATGAGGCCGTAAGACCCTATCTAGCAGGCGCTGACAGGACGCCGCTGCGGAGTTTAATCCAAACGGCATCCTCTTAAATTGAAAGAGCCCCAAGGGGGTAGAAAAGGCAGTCTTGGGCTTAGACTCCGCAGATAAAGGAATCTGCCAATATCCCTTGGTCAAGTCCAGCGTAGACAGATACTGAGCCGACCCCAACCTATCTAATAAATCCTCAATACGAGGCATAGGATAGGCATCAGGCGAGGAGAGGGCATTAACCTGGCGGAAATCAATACAAAACCGCCAGGTATCGTCTTTCTTAGGCACCAGCACCACTGGACTTGACCAAGGACTATATGATTCTTCAATAATACCATACTCCAGCATTTCCTTCACCTGTCTAACCACCTCTTGTTTCACCGGGGACAGCCTATAAGGTCTTTGCCTAACCACCCGGCCCTGATCTGTAATAATCTCATGCATGCTCAAATGTGTCTCCCCCGGACAGGGAGTAAGGACATCCTGGAACTCTTCTAGTAGTGCCCCAAGTTCCTGCTGCTGATCCTTATTTAACTCCTCTGCAATGTGGGGCTTCAGGGACTTAAAGATGTCTGAGATCTGAGGCCCCAGATCCTCCTCCTCCATCGCCTTAGTCCCGTCCCACAGCACCTTCCTTTCCCTCCACAACTTTAACACATTCACGTGATATGTTTGCTTTCTCCACCTCTTATTCCTCACCTCATACGTAACGGGCCCCAATTTCTTAGTAATCACCCCCGGTCCCCTCCACCGACATTCAAATTTATGAGGGCCATCTGCTATCATAATTATGACCTTCTCCCCTTCTGCAAACCCTCGCTCTTTCACTCCCTGATCATAATATGATTTTTGATATTCTTGACTTTTACCCAATTTATCCCGGGCGTAGCCCCCCAATTGTCGCAACCTACCCTTCAGGTCAAACAGATAAGAGACCACCGTACAGTCTCCTCTATCCGGAGGCACCCATTGTTCCCTCAGGATATCCAAAATTCCCCGCGGGCCCCTCCCATACATCAATTCAAACGGAGACACTCCTAATGAAGCCTGCACACTCTCCCTACAGGTGTATAAGACAAATGGCAAGAGGCGATCCCACTCATCCATACAGCTCCCCAACCCTCTACGCAAGAGAGTCTTAAGAGTCTTATTAAATCTCTCTACCAGACCATTGGTCTGAGGATGGTAAGCTGCGGTACGGATGTGTGCAATACCAAACGCCTCCCATACTTGAGCCAATGTACGGGAGAGAAAATTAGTACCTCTATCAGTAAGTACTTCCCGGGGAAACCCCACCGTACAAAAAATGTGAATCAGCTCAGCGGCAATCACCTTAGCTGACACTGTACGCAGGGGCACCGCCCACGGGAAACGGGTGGCCATATCTAACACCACCAAAATATACACAAAACCCCTCCGTGACTTGGGGAGCGGTCCTACAATATCCATAGCCAGGCGGCCTAGCGGAACCCCAATACGAGGCAAGGGACATAAAGGCGCCCGCTCTGGCCCCCTCTCGGCTACCTTCTGACAGAGCCCACAGGAATTGCAATACACTTCCACTTCTTTATAAACCCCTGGCCAATAAAACCTTCGCAAAACCTGGTCCAGGGTACCCTGTGTCGCCTTATGTCCCCCCAGCGGGTGATCATGAGCTAATCTCATGATCAGGCTACGAAACCCCTTAGGTATCACCAACTGTTTCTGCCACCCGCTCCCTATTTCCGAGCTAACTCTAAATAGCAGCCCCTTCTCCACCCTAAAATGCGGGGAAGAGCCCCCCTCCCCTTCTCGGGCCCTACTCCAGGCGTACTGCAAGGTACCGTCAGACTCCTGCTCCCTCTGAAAAGAGGGAAACTGCTCTAGGAGCTTCCCCAGGTCCCTTTCAAAATCTCCTTCCCCCTCAACCTCTATCATGGCCTGCCTTCTTTTCCATTGAGCTCCCTTATTTTGCCGGACCCCTTTCCTACCTTTCCCCGGGGTACCAAAAATCTCAGGATGAAAGGGAAAAACCTGATCCAAAGAAAGAACCTTCCCACCCTCCTGCTGTGACTGACACTGAGCCCGGGTAGTTACAAAGGCTTTTCCCCCTTTCACATATAGGGAAAAAGGGGCCCAGTCCCTCCCCAGTATCAGGTCCTGTGGCAGTCGAGACAACACCGCTACTAATATCCGGTGTGCCCCCATAGGCCCTTTTACGGTCACCCAATGTAAAGGATACCTAGTACTAGCCCCATGAATGCATTGAATAGCTACCTCCCCCTGGCTAGCCCCTCTCTGATCATACTTTCCCTTACTTATACGGGACCATAACCTCCTTGAAAGCATAGATTGGTCAGCTCCCGAGTCTAACAGGGCCTCCACTTTCACCCCCCCCCCCCCCCCCCCACCTCCACGACCTGAGTAAAGGGATTGGACACCTGTTTATAAGAATGAGAAGTAAAGCCCTCCTTGGCCCTACAATCCTTCCTTACGTGCCCTTTATGCCCACACCTATAACAAATACGATCCCCGGCATACCCCGAGACCCCCATTCCCCCTTCACCCATACCGGCCAGTTCCCTCTTTGCCTGGAGAGGCTTAGCCCCTGTCATATATCTTTCCTTTCCCGCCCGCACCCCACCCCCACCCACATGTTGGGACTCTAGAAAGCATTCCATACTTTTAACAGCTTCATCCAAAGACCCACAGCCCCGCCTAATCAAGTCCCTTCTCAATTCTGCTGGTAAGGCCTCCAGAAACTGCTCCAACACCAGCTCTAACATTACTTGAGTCACTGAGATTTTTTCTGGTTCTAACCACTTGGTGGCCAAATCCAGTAATTTCTGGGCCAAAGCCCTGGGCGTCTCTCCTTCTGCCCACCTCCACTCTCTAAATTTCCTTCGGTAGGACTGCTTACTTAGCCCGTACCTGTCCAGAATAGCCTGTTTAAGCTTAGCATAGTCCGCAATCTCAACAGCCGGGAGACTGCGAAATGCTGCCAGTGCCTCCCCGGATAATGCCGGAGCCAGTCTCATAGTCCATTGCTCCCCTGGTCAGGCTGCAGCAACCGCTACCCGTTCAAATGCCCCCAGGTAATCCTCTATGTCGTCCTTATCGGACAGCTTACCCCAGGGTAACCAGTTCATCCCCGTCAGGCCTCCGGTCAACGGTGCTCCTCCCGTTGCAGTTCCCTCTGGCATCGTCGGCCCTGGCTGTTCCCATGCTCCTCCTTTCAACAACTCCTGACACAGTTCCAGAAGCGGCTGTTGCTGGGCCCTCGATGCGGCCAAGGAGTCCTCCATCAATTTGTGTGCCAGTTCCTGTTGTTTTTGGAATTGATGGGCCATGAAGGAAAACATCTCCTTTGGATCCATTGTTCTGGCCTTCTTCTCTCCTAGACAACACACAAAAACAACAACCTCCAAGTGCAGCTGCTTTTATAGGTTTGCCACCCTGCAACCACACCCATGCATCAGCAAAATCCCTTTCCAGCCCTGCTATATGCTCACCGGATAGCCCAGGATTTTGCGCCTTGCTCCTCCTTCTCTTGGAGAACCAGGAAGTTCTGTCAAATATCCCACCACTGCCACCAAATGTCAGCAAGCACCCCTCCGTGCTGTCCGCTCTTGCTTCGACACCTCTCTGTGCTGTCTGCGCTCCGCTCAACCCCTCTCTGTGTGGTCTGCGCACCTCTGAGCACCTCTCCGAGCTGTCCTTCTTCGCCCACACAATTGGGGCTAATCCATCTCCTCAACGGACCTGTTCCGGCTCACTTGCACAAAAGCAATTCACAGTACTGTTTATTCTGCAGAGCACTTTTATTTCAGAGCCCCACCAGCGGGCGCATAGAGTATGCGCTGTATTCCAGCTGCTGGTCTCTGTACAACTTACTTCCCTTCTTCTTCCCCTCTCCCAACAAGCCCCAACAGTTCCCAAAAGTTCAGTCTTGCAACTCCAAACCCACTTGAAATAGACCTTTGAGTCAGTCAGTTCCTCTACTCACTTTCTCCTACTGCCTAGGAGATAGAGGTATTTTCTCCTCCCTCACTTGTCAGACACCAACACTCTGACAACCTCCCACTGAAAATGTCCAGACTGACCTTCTTCATGTAATTACCCTCTGTCCTGAGCAGAAGAACTCCATTTGCTCTTGTTCAGCTTCTTTCATGGCATTTTCACAGTTCTCCTCTAGCTCAATCTCCTCCCACTCCATGGAGTCTTCCCACACCCTCTCTCCCAGGTGCTGCTCCTCCACTTGATTGTCCTCCATCTCCCAATCACCTGCTGGCCTTTCTGCCTGCTGGGAGTTGGAGTGCGGTCCCTCATGTTCCCTCCTCCCTTGCAAGTGCTGCTGGGTTCTGTAGTTCACTTCCTTTCTTGCAAGTCTCCTACCCCCTTTCCGCGGCAGAGAGTGATCTTCCTTTCTAGGCCTACTGCCCCTGTCAGCTCTTCTCTGCCTTCCCTCTACCTCCTCCTTACAGCCTTCAGCTTCCAGCAGGCGAGCTTTCTCTGGCCAGGGAACCAAGCACAATTGCCCTAGTTGCAACCCCTAACATCATCCCTGGCAGGTGCTATCTTTATATTTTGCACAGGAGGAAATGCCTTTCTTTCTTGTTTCTCTGGTGTTGTACTACATGCAAGGTCTGGTTTCTTGGGGTCAGAAGCGGAACCAGGTTGAGTTAGGTTGACGGCGTGGGGGGAACGAGAGCGGACTTCCACTGGTGCTGATGCACATTTTCAGTGTAACATTTGGGGGAGCAGACGCTCCCCTGGCGCCCCACCTAGCTACGCTACTGCTTGGGGTTTCTGTTTAATTTATATTTCTAGAGTTTGTGGTCACTTATTCTGTATTTGGCATTTGTGTTCTCTGTGTGTGACTGAGGTATTCTGTTAGTATGAAGTTTCTATGTAGCATTCTGTAGTAATTTGGTTTGTTCAGCTTTCCTGATAAATGTATTTGTATTTTAGGGCCCCACTATAATATTTAAGGCACTTCCTTTTCATAGGTAGGATTCTTGTTTTTGGAAGTTAGCATTGGCATGGTAGATTTGCTCTAGGTTCTGAGTGACATTTGTTTTGGCCGCTGTCGGAGACAGGATGCTGGGCTTGATGGACCCTTGGTCTTTTCCCAGTATGGTGGTGCTTATGTACTTATGTATAGAATTTTAAAATTAATTTAAAATATGCCTGTTATTGAGATTATACTAGAAACCAAAATGTTCTTTATATGATGAGTTTTATGGGGAAATGTCTTTGCTGTGCTCTGTATCCATTGTTGGTGGAGGGCCAGGAGGTTCTCTGGATGCAGAATGTGTTTAGCTTGAATACCATATGTGTGTTGGAGGACCATGGCTCAATGGGGCTGAAGAGTGCAGTCTGTTGTTCTTCCCTTAGCTCTCAATTGGGTAACCACTGAAGCCTGCACTGCAACTTTCATTGAAGTTATGGGGAGTGAGGTAGAGGTTGAGTATGGAGTGGGGTAGGGACAGAGCATGTTGGCCCGCCTAAAATATTGCCTTCTGGCTACGCCACTGGTGTATGTAAGTGAATGGGACTGTCCTTCTGTAGGTGGTTGAGGAGGAGTGTATATGTGTGGAATGGCTGTCTGAACATTAATGTCTGTAAGTATGAATGTGGGTGGGTGGGTGTGTTTGAAGGTTATGTTTGTGTATGTCCCCATCCTCCCTATGTTTGTCCCTGTTTGTGTTTATATCTGCTTCTTTTTTTCCTAGCACATTCCTGTACATTAATTTATTTTAATGTGATGTCTCTTGATTACCAAGGATGTGTGTGTATTCCTTTGAATGCCCAGTTCTCAAAGATAGCCTGTCTGGCTACCCTTGTAAATGAATCCCATCAGGTAAAGAGACATCCTATCTACCTACACTGACATCACCAGGGACCAGACTGGGGGGGGGGGGGGGGGGGGGGGGGAGGGAGAAATGCTTGCAGTACCTCCCAGAGGCCTTTAGCTAACTCTCTGGAATCCTTAGATAGGTTAACTTTCAAGTTAAGCCCTGAACATCTCCATATCATACAGACACTTGTGACTTGCCGTCACTTGTACAGTTAGTGTGGGTGTACTTACCAGCTCCTCAATAGTTGATATTAAGTGCATCTGTGATACTTGCAAACTTTCTTAACTTTGGTAAAGACGTTCGGGCTCATTTTCGAAAGAGAAGGACGTCCATCTTTCGACATAAAACGGAAGATGGACGTCATTCTCCCAGAGATGTCCAAATAGGTATAATCGAAACTCGATTTTGGACGTCTCCAACTGCAGTCCGTCGCAAGGACGTTGAAATTTCAAGGGGGCGTGCCGGAGACATAGCATAGGCAGGACTTGGGCGTGCCTAACACTTGGACGTCTTTGACCCATAATCGAAAAAAAAACCAAGGATGTCCCTGACGAACACTTGGACGTTTTCACCCGGACATGTTTTTATTACGAATAAGGCACAAAAATGTACCTGAAATGACCAGATGACCTCCGGAGAGAATCAGGGATGACCTCCTGTTACTTCCCCAGTGGTCACTAACCCCTTCCCTCCCTCAAAAAACATCCTTAAAAATATGTTGTGCCAGCCTCAGATGTCATACTCAGGTCCATGACACCACATGCAGGTCCCAGGAGCAATTTTAGTAGGTACTGCAGTGCACTTTAGACAGGTGGACCCAGGCCCATACCCCCCTACCTGTTACAATTGTGGAGGAACCAGCAAAACCTCCAAATCCTACCACAAACCCACTGTACCCATATCTAGGTTCCCCCCTTCACCCGTAAGGGCTATGGTAGTGGTGTACAGTTGTGGGTAGTAGGGTTTGGGGGGCTCAGCACACAAGGTAAGGGAGCTATGTTCCTGGGAGCATTTTATGAAGTCCCACTGCAGTGCCCCCTAGGGTGCCCGGTTGGTGTCCTGGCATGTCAGGGGGACCAGTGCATTACAAATGCTGGCTCCTCCCACGTCCAAATAGCTTGCATTAGTACGTTTTTCAAGTGGACATCTTTGCTTTCGAAAATCACCAAAAGTCAGAAATGTCCATGTCTAGGGACATCCAAATCTAGGGACGTCCAAATTCAAAGATTTGGACATCTCTGACAGTATTTTCGAAATGAAAGATGTACGTCCATCTTTTTTCGAAAATATGGGTTTCCCCACCCCTGGATTTTGCCGTTTTGCAAGGACGTCCAAATGACAACTTTGATGTTTCTTTTGAAAATGCCCCTCTTTGTCAGTCAGCCAGGCTAATTTGAAATGTATTTTCAAACAGGGGAGCACAGGCAGAACATTTTCCTTGGTGTACATCTGTTTTATGCACATCCACTCCTGAAGTGCTTTTCACATGAAATAGTGTACACTGTTACAAAATTAAATAAAAATGTACTTTCCTATTTTCAAATGTAACATCCCTTTACTAGGCGCACCAGGATTTGAAGTCTGACCTATCTGGAGCTCCCCTAAGGCAGTCTCCGTTGGTCTCTTACTGTATTTACTTGGTGCACAGTGACTCCACCTGGGTAATAAAAGTGTTAGTGGGCGATATTACCCTCCTCTCCGACCAGGAACAATAATATACAATACTGTGATCAGGGCTGGCTAATAAATTAAACAAATTTATATAACTATTTACACAAATCTATGCATGCTTATCATTATTCAGTTTTTATACACCATATCCTTAGAGTCTGTTGGTCTTGATTTTCTTTATCAAACACAAACAAACCAAATGTAATGACAGTTACCCTTTTATAACCAGATACTATTTCAATGTATGCCCTCTGGCATCAATAATTGTTTATCGTTTATTTATTTACTATACCGTTACTTATTGCATTTGGCAAAGCAGAACGGTTTACATTGTAAAAATATACATTTAGAACACAAACATAGAAACTAAGAAATCCATTAGTCAATAGGAAAACACAGCAAAATCAGAAACATCCATACTAAGAGGTGAGTGAACAAAAATACAGTACCATTCATACAAAAACCAAGATTATAATGCTGCATGTTGAAAATAGAGCATCCATTGCATCTGCTATCCCTTTATCATGTATTGTTTTCAAACGTACTGTGGAAAAAGTATGTTTTTAAGGTTTTACGGAAGCGGGTATATGATTCCTCTAATCTAATTACTTAGATTACTTTTGGGAGGCAGTTCCAAAGTGTGGGGGATAAGAAAAAGAAAGCTGACGCTCGCATAGATTCCCATCTAGCCCTCAAGGGTGACGGAATTACTAATCTATTATCTGTGAGTGACCGGAGTGTACGTGTCGGTGAGTATAGTATGGTGAGATGGGCTAAATATGATGGAGTTGATAAGTGTAATGCTTTATTTGTCAGAATGAGGATCTTAAATTTTATTCTGACTTCAATCGGAAGCCAGTGAAGATGGTGTAAGAGGGGTGTAGTCATTCTTTGAGCTCAGGCATTCAGAATCAATGAATTGGTCCCTCCCACACTGTTTAGTCCCTGTCAGTTTGGCTTGCCCAGGTAGCAGCTATAAGCTCTTCCCTGCTGCCTAGGCAGATTAGTGTATGGGCATGGTTGGGTGGCCTTAGTTCTTCCCCTCCTTGCTGGGCTATGTTTCCAGTCCTGCTGCTGCTTCCTGGAACTTCCCAGGGCTCTGAGGACCCACTGGTGCCGATTACACCCCAGAAGCCTTCTCCCTTGTTGATGTGCTCTTCAAGAGGATCCTCTGGTGCTTCTCCATGCTGGGGTTTAGCAGGGATCTGCAACCACTAGTCCCAGGATTCTTCTAGGCCCTTTTCTTCTGCTCTGAGTTGCTCCCAAAGGCTTCCTGGCTTTACGTCCAGCTTCCAAGGACTACCACTCTCCATATCTTCAGAGAAGCCTCTAAAAGTACTTTTCCTGCAGGAATTCAGATTTATCAGCCTTTAATCAAAACAGTTCCAGGAATTCCCCCCTAGAAAACTATCTCAACATCCAGCCTAAACCATTACAAATGGTTCAGCATGAGTTAAGCTCTTTTCTAAACTTTTCTCTAACCGCCTTTCACACTGTTTGTGCCATCAGTTACTCTCCCACCTAAACTCATGGGGAACAAATTTCCATTTCCCTGTTTGACTCAGCTTTCTCCATACAGTGTGTAGGCATAGTCTATCCCATAAGCTTTATTCATTTCAGTGAAACACTCCGCTCCAAATGTGTGAAAAAGCTGCCATCAATCTATCTGCTTGCCCTTCATTTGCATGCAGGGAAAGCTGCAGGACCCATCCCCCCCCCCCCTCTTGCATACCATGACAAAGTTCGCCAACAGCCATAATCCAAGCAGCTCTTACTAAGGCAAGCAAACTGACAGTTATGAACTCAGAGAGAATAACCCTGTTTGTGTTTTTAAAAGCACTTCAACAAGATTTCTTCGCTTCCATTATTCTCATCACAAACAAACAGTGAATGTGCTTTACATTTTTAAATTGTTCTTTACTTGCATGTCTCACCACCATATTCAAGGCATTTCTGTATACCTTTTGTGCTGTAGCTCACTGACTGAGCTGAGCCATGTGTACATATATTTTTTTCCAATTGGGCAATTTAATTGGGGTTTGGTAAATGGTTCATTTCTAATTCCTTTGTGTAGTACCTGGGCTTCAGAATAATACAATGCCGAGGGATGGATTACTAAGTTTACTCTGAGGAGAAAATACATTATTATGTTACTATAGCTTTGTCAAGTGGTGCTCTATTGTATTAGCTCAAATTGAAAAGATATATGGTAGTTATAATCAGTTTAACTAGCTGGGCATACACATTTTATCTCTGGTGCTGTAAGTGTCTTATTGAGAATTACTTAAAGGCTGGTTCATTACTCCAAATATGACATCCTCCAACCCCTTTTAAAATCTTGATTACAAATGTAGTGTGAATTGGTAAATTGATATTTGGTCAACTCAGTAATGGATTCTGGCAGGTAGGATATATTATAAATATATGAAATATCATGAAAACTTTAAGTATATAATCTACTTTTTTTCAATGTGTTTTTTCAGCATGGTCCTCATATTTATATATTGGTTTATGTATATGCTAGCTTAAAAAAAATCCCTCAAAGGAATAAATACACTTTGCAGTTCATTAAGTGTCTGTAATAGCTAATGCTTTCCTATTGCTCAGTGTGCATTTATCCGATGATAATCATATCCCACAGAGTCATCATATTATGACTTTAAGGTTCTTTATATGTTTCAAAGCATCACTATTACATTTTCTGTCATTGAAAGGCTTTGTCCATGCATTAGCCTCTGCATAATACGCTATACATCACATGCTGTAGGAGTGCTACATTAATGACAAGCCTTTTGTGCAAAGGTAGGCTTAAATCCCATGCATTCTCATTCAATAACATAAGAGAGCTTTTTTCTTCTACAAGCATTCAGTTCCACCTCAATGCAACATGTTATTTCAGCAGTAAAGTCAACCAAGTGAAATGCTAAGAGTCCTGCTAGATAAAAGCAGGACGGTGTATGGGGTATTGAATTAGGTGGGGGGGGGGGGGGGGGGGAGGGAGGTTTCTAATAACTTTGGCATACCATATTGTGACATTGTGAAAGTGGAGTAATGATCAGGTGGACATAAATAACATCATGCACAAAGTGGATATATCATGGTTTAAGCTAGATAATGTACTACTAGTCGGTATAATTGCTCTTACAACTGATACAATGTCAAAGTTTGGTGTAATAGCATAGAGGCTAACTGTCTGCTCTGTTTATGCACTGGTGAGCACAACAGATTTGCTGATGTTCCAATTATTAGCAAAACCCAGCTACGCTTGATTATAAAAGGGCAATAAATTGAAGCCTCCTAATTAGCTATAGAGGTTCGGGCCTAGTTGTTTATGGCATTTGCAACACACAGATAAAAAGAATGGATTAGAGACACCAAAACATATTTAAAGCAAACAAAAGCAATTATGCCTACTGTCGACTTCCAGTCAAATTTTGGCAAAGAAAATTTGAAGATGAAAGGGCAAAAAAAGGCAAAAGAAGCAAACAATTGTAAAAGTCCATCCATTTCTCTGTATACAAAAGAAGGGTGAGCTTATTTTCTGTCTTTTAAAAGTAGACAAAAGCTGAAAATTTGGAAGCAAGCAATTTCCATGTTTCACATGCTCTTCTTTTGTGTATTAAACTCAGTGCTTTTTTGGTGCCGGTATGCACTGGTACGGTGTACCAGCACCTTTTTTCCCCAGGGCCAGCTCACCTGCCCACCCTTAGCTCCCCGACAGCCCTGCTGTCTGTTCCTGCTGCCCCGCATTTAAATCTTGTATTTTTTTACCTGAAGTTGCAGCACCGGCGGCGGCGTTAGTGAAAGCAGCAGGCTCGCCTCCTCCAGCCTTCCCTTCCTCTCAGTGTCACACCTTCCTCTGATGTAGGTTCCTGTTTCCGTGAGGGCGGGACACTGAGAGGGAAGGGAAGGCTGGAGGAGGCAAGCCTGCTGCTTTCACTAATGCCACCTCTGGTGCTACGACTTCAGGTAAAAAAATACAAGATTTAAACACGGAGCAGCAGGAACAGAAAGCAGGGCTGTCAGGGAGCTAAGGGCAGGCAGATGAGGCTGGGGTTGGTACTGGAACTCGACAGGGGCTCAAAAGGGAGGCAGGGGCAAGTTACTGGACATGGATGGGAGGGGAGGATAGGGACAAAGGAGAATCACTGGACATGGATGGGAGGGGAGGGCAGGGGAGAGAGGAGAAATCATTGGACATGGATGGTTAGGGGAGGGCAGAGGAGAATTGCTGGACATGGAGGGGAGAGCAGGGGAGAGAGGAGAATCACTGGACATGGTTGGGATGGGAGGATATGGGCAAAGGAGAATCGCTGGACATAGAAGGGAGGGGAGGGCAGGGGAGAGAGCAGAGTTGCTGGTCATGGATGGATGGAGGGGAGGGCAGGAGAAATGCTAGACATGGATGGAGGAGAGGGAAGATAGGAAGGAGATGCACATGGATGGAGGAGAGGGGAGAGAGGAGAAATTCTGGACATGGATGGAGTGGAGGGCAGGGAAGAGAGGAGAAATGTTGGAGGGAAGGAAAGACAGAGGAAGGAGATGCACACGGTTGGAAGGGAAGGGAGAAAGGAGAAATACTGGGCATGGATGAAGGGGAGGGAAGACAGAGGAAGTAGATGCACATGGATGGAGTGGAGGGTAGAGGAGAAATGCTGGACATGGATGGAGGGGAGGGAAGACAGAGGAGGAGATGCATGTGGATTTAGGGGAGAGAGGAGAAATTCTGAACATGGATGGAGGGGAGGGGAGAGAGTTGAAATTCTGGACATGGATGGAGGGGGAGAGGAAAAATCCTGGACATGGATGGAAAGGGGAAGGAGATGCATACTGACGAGATGAGGGAAAGGAAAAAGAGGAAAACTGCTCATGGATGGATAAAATAGGCAAAAGCTGGATCCACTCTATACCTCCTCCAGTCAAGTTCGCGGAGGACCCAGCTTTTACCTATGGATGTAGGGCAAGAAATGAAGAAGAAAGGAGGAAAGTAAAGAAATAAATGGAAAGGAAGCCCTGGAAATGGAGTTAAGGGAACAGATAGAGAGCAGCAGAATCAGATACTGGGACCAACATGATCAGAAAAACAAAGTCACCAGACAACAAAGGTAGAAAAAATCATTTTATTTTCATTTTAGTGTTTGGAAGATGTCCAATTTGAGAATGTATATTTACTGTCTTATTTTGCACTGGGTATACTGGAGCTGTAACAGCTTACAGAAATTATTTACAATGAAAAAATATCACAAGTTATTGTTTTCTCCTATACTGGTATAGTATTTTCAATGATACCACTTATATGCGCCAAGGCTGGTATAAGGGATGTGGCTACTGTGGGCGTGGCTACTATAGGGGTGAAGTCATAGATGGTAACCCCCACCCATAATGAGTACCGATTAAAAAAAGCACTGATTAAACTCGAAGAATAAATGTAATTCTGGAGAAATGTGTTTTCAGGTAAGGTGAATGAGATTAAAAGGAACTCATCGGTTCTAGCAACCAAGAGCAGAAACCAACATATAAAGCCCCCCTTTGGACCACTTGTTCAGCACAATGTCTTCATCTATGACTTATTGATAAATTGTGATGCCTGAAACTCTGTTTTTCGCTCCCAGGGTTATAAAACAATCTTCTAAAATACCACTTATAAGTTAGCAAAATAGAATTGTTGTTTGCTACTTATGAAGGGGCATCCGGCAGGTACATGGAGAATTCTGGGTTTTGATCAGGGTTTTATAGCAACTGTAGCTTTCACTGAGCATGGTATTGTGAACTGCCCAGACTTCTACAGTCCCTGTTAGATCCCTGTTAGATTTGCACAATTGTTTTCAGGTCACTTTGAGACATTCTTTCTGATTGTTGAATATTATCTTTTTTAATAAAACAATGTAACGGGGTCTTTTACTAAGCTGCAGTATCATTTTTTGCTTGCGGTAGAAATCAGCTGGCGGTAAACACCAGGATGCTCATTATATTCATATGGGTGTCTCAGCATTTACTGCCAACTGATTTCTATCACGAGCTAAAAATGCTACCGCGGCTTAGTAAAACACCCCCTTAATGTATTAGAACTTTTAGTGCATGACAACTGAGTTTACAAGGATAATTTTATCAATCATTTTTATTTATTTACTTATGACATTTATATCCCACATTATTCCAGCAACTTGAGTTCAATGTGGCTAACAATACAATGAAATCACATCATGCAGAATAAATAATACATTGCAAGAAAGAAAGAAAGAAAGAAAGAAAGAAAACAGAGATTCAATAGAGTAAAAGAGTAAATAAATTTGACTAAACAGGGAAATCAGTATCCACACCTACACATTTTCCAAAGAGGAAAGATTTTAACATTTTACGGAACATCAAGCAATACACTGACCCCCTAATTGACATAGGCAAGAAGTTCCAATATTTTGTGCTCTGATAAGCAAATCCCATTGCAAGAATTGATTTGTAAACAATTTTCTTACAGCTTGGATAATGAAACACTAGGTTGTACAATAATGATCCCATTGTTGTGAGGCACCTGCAAAAAAAGAAAAAACACAAGGAATACTTTCAGCCTCCCATTTTATGATGCAAGAAAATACACCTTATCAATTTGGTTCATGTAAAAACTCTCAAAACCTCCTTTAGAGATATGCATGATTAATAAAAAACAAACTTTGGGGTTGATATTCAGCTGGTGGTAATCAGCATTATGCTGACCACCACCGGTTTTACAATGCTGGGCCATGTCCGGGTACTGTCATTTAGTGGTCATTTTACTAAGCTGCGTAAGCATCTACGCATGCCCAATGTGCACCAAAATGTAGTTACTGCCCGACTACCACGTGGCTCTTGCAGTAATTTTATTTTTGGCAAGCACCCAATACGCACGTCTGAAATTTTTTTTTAATTTTTTGGTGCGCATAATCGATGTGCGCCAAGTGGCATTTGGCACAAGTAGGTCATTACTGCCAGGTTACTGCGTCTTTACCAAGCGACAATATTAATTTTGCCGCACGTCCTTTTTTTGGCAAAAATTTCTAAAAAGCCTTTTTTTACAGGCGCACTAAAAAATGGATCGGCACACACCCAAAACCCACGCCTACACTACCGCAAGCCATTTTTCAGCATGCCTTTGTAAGCGGACCCCTTAGTATCAGAGCATACAGGCTGGATGAACCTAGCTGGCTAAGTGCAATATTCAGTACTTAACTGGCAAAGATGAACTGCATAAAGTTAAAATTGTGTTTTATGCATTTCTATTTGTGTGGTTATCCTAACTGGTTAACTGCTGAACATCAGCACTTAACTAGCTAAATGTTGACTCTGCCCTGGAACGCCCACAAAGTAGCTGGTTTTGACTTAGGTGCTAACTGAGCAGTTTCAATGGCACTATCTGGAAAAGTGCCTCTGAACATGTCTGGTTAGCTCTGGACAAGTGGTTTAAATGGCCCAGAGTAATTTCTAGCTGTTTTAAATCACCTTGAATAAATTGAAGCCTACTTTGTCACACTATGATTTCAGGAGCATATTACAGAGTATGTTTCTCTCCAGATTGGATTACTGCAATGCTCTGCTCCTCAGTGTGAGGTGCAGGGTATTGCAGTTGGATCAAAATGCAGTGGCAAGAATCGTGGCTGGTGTTTCAAAGTTTGAGTATATAACACCTATGCTGAAGCAACTGCACTGGCTTCCTGTGCTTTTTTGAGTTCTGATATAAGGCATTGGTATTGATTCATCAAGCATTTTATTTAGGGATTCCATTTTACTTTGCTCAATTTCTTCGTGCATATTTTCTGTGATGGTTGTTGCATTCAGAAAATGCAATGCACTTATCTTTGGACACAGAAGCTAGAGCTCATTATGTTGATATGTGTTTGTCTGCGTTTTCTATTGTTGGGGTTCAGCCATGGAATGCCCTCACTGAACAACTTTATTTGTGCCGCAATGTGGTTCAGTTCAAGAAATTGCTAGAAACGCAGCTGTTTGTGGAAGCTTTTATGTAGGAGCTTAATAAAGAGCAGTACAAATAGTTTTTTGTTTGTTTGTTTGTGATATGTGGCATGGTATTGTTTTTAAGTTTTGTTTTATTATGTATGTTATTGTTTGTAAATTTCCTAGGTTATAGGTGATATTTTATAAATAAATAAATCCCCTTTGATTTCATTTTTAGGGCCCTTTTACTAAGTTGCACTTGTAAATGAGCTTACTGTATCCCAAGGTGGATCTTTCCCATGTGCTCAGTCATGAGTGGCATTTTTCTATTCATTGAATACCTGGCTGTGCTCTAATGTTAGCTTTATCACATGGTCATTTAAAAAAAATCAACACAGGAGTACTTACTGCCTCCTATTTAGAAGGCGCTAAGGTCTCCCATGTTATGGACGTGCTAAATAGTTAGAATGATGGTAATGTCAGCGTGTTAGCTGAATAGTGTTTCCATGCTCTATCTCCCAATACAGTGTGCTCAGATGTCAAAACTAACACAGAAAACTTCAGTGTGTCCTGTGTAAGGGCACTTTTCCTGCATTAAGCATTCATTAGCGCTTAGTACAGCTTAGTAAAGGGGCCCTTTTTCTTAATTATTTATTTTGTGCCCTGTTTACTAAGGTGCGCTGATGTTTATAGCACACACTACAAATTAGCACACGCTAAGGCTAGAGACACCCACATGGTTGTCTCTAGTTTTAGTGTGCGCTAAAAATTAGCATGCACTAAAAATGCTAACACACATAGGGCATCTTTTACTAAGGCACGCTCACACTTTTAGCGTGCACTAAAATTGTGGGCACACTAAACATTAGAGACGACCAAAGGAATGCATTGGCATCTCTAACGTTTAGCGTGCCCACAATTTTAGCGTGCGCCAAAAATGTGAGTGCATCTTAGTAAAAGACTCTCGTACAGCATAGCTTAGGCAACAGGGCCCTTCATTTTTTACATGTTCAATTTGTTTGATCATTTAGGGGCACTTTTACTAAGCTGTGGTAAAAGGGGCCATTCGCTATGATTAGCATATGAATTTCCCTGTGCACTGAGGCCACTTTTAGCACAGCTGTAAAATGGTCACATTTCCATTTTTCCTATTAATGGCCAACTATCAATTTCCCAATTAGCGCATGGCCATTAGCACATGAGCCCTTACTGGCACCTCTTTAGTAGGCGGAAAAGACTCATGTGCTAACCATGCACTAATTGGTTGGTGTTCGGCATTGTAGCTGTGTTGTTTAGCACTGGGCACACCTAGTCTCTGCCCCCAAACATGCCCCTGGAGCTAAAAAAATGTTGGTTTTTTTGCACCGGGAAAGCATACACAGATACCAGAACTACTGCCGAACGCCTGAGCACACCCCGTGATAGTGCATTTTGGTGCATGGGAAGCACACATCAGTGCTTACTACCGCTTAGTAAAAGGGCTCGTTAGTGTGCACAAAATTGTAATAACACACATTAAGCCCCCTGTTTACTAAGCCATGCTAGTCGCTGTCATGCGCTAATGCTGACACAGCCCATTCACTTTAAATGAGCTGTGCCGGCATTGCCGAGTGGCTTAGTAAACTGGGAGGTAAATTCTCAAAAAAACAAAAGTTCACTTTTTGTCCTTTTGAAAATAGCATGAAACCAAATAATAAATGACATTTTTTTTTTGTTAATGGTTCTAAATGACAACACCTTCCTAGTACTTTAGATCACCTTCATTCAAGCCAGGATCTTCTGGGCAATATTCATTTTATTTCAGTTATTTATAACCTCCCTAGTTTCATAATATTTGGCTCAATAAATGCTAATTTGAAAAAAAAAAAAGAAAAAGAGATTCACTAGCAAGGAAATCAATACTACCAAAACTATGGTTAGCAAAGAATAAAACATGATGTCTTGTCATAGCAGTTATATGTTATATCAATGTTGTGTATGCTTAGGCTTGTTCGTGTGATATGATGCCACTTGCTATTCAAATAGGAAAAGGAAAACTAAATTAATATTCCTGTGTTTGCTAACAAACGTACAGTATAATATTTATTCTGACTAGGCAAACCAATAAGTGTGCTGGGAATCTTCAGTGTGAGAAGATTGCCCATTTTGTCACTGCAATTCCGACTCTCTGGAGTCTACAGCCTGCACCTGTCTGTCTCTTTCTCTCTCCAGAGTCTGCAGAAAGCCATTGTTTCATACCAATTACAATGCAATAGAAGTATTGTAGGACTCGTAACAGCTGCTCTGCTCAGAGACTCTGTGACAACTCAGCTTTGTACTGTACTGTACAGTTACTACACTTCCATGGTAGCACAGGACTATCACACTTACTGGTCACTAATTCAAGCAGTAGCTGATTTTCTACAGCAGGGGTTATTGGAATGGACAGTGATTGAAGTCAGTTAATGATAAGTTACCCTACACTGTTACCACTGTAATACATGATGACATCATGAGTTTTCAATAACTTTATTAACATACCAGAATATACATGTTAATGTTATGGAGAACACATGACATCATCACATAGTGACACACATTTTTTCTTTCAGCAACAGTTTCCATAAATGTACAAAGTTTCAATTTGTTTGGTGAGTCCTTATGTTTGGAACAATATATGTCTGAGTTTCTGGTAGAACACTGAGCCTTGGAACTGGTTCCTGAACTGGAGAAACCTTGTTGGGACCAGTGCTCATTGATTAGATATACATTATTGACAGCAAACATTGGAGAGTGATTCATTGCAGTGGAAGAGAAGTGTTGTTTATATATTTTAAGTACAGTTGAACAAGTTTTGAATAAATGACTTTATGAACTTTTGGAGGGCATAAATGTTAAATGTCTTGTTCTGAACACTGAAGAATTACACAGGTGACTGATGATGGTGTTGTTATAGCACCTGAGATGATATTTTAAAATATTCACTCTGTGGTGCCATTTATGGATGCTAAACAGAAAGGTTTTGATCAGTGAGTCCTTTATTATAAACAGAGGAGACTATAAATATACTTTATTTCATTCATTTATCTAAGTATGTTTTATTTTTAGGAAGATTGACATTTATATTCAGTTAGAGTGTGGTAATATGGCTTGTGGGTGGCTGGAGGACCTTATTGACACAGGCAAGGTCAGGTATAAAGTCAAAGGAAAAACATTAGTGGTGAACAAGTTTTCAAAGCAGGACAGTCTGTTCTTGTTACAGACTAATTTCCTCTGGGGCAGCAACTTTTTTTTTTTACATATATATTAGAAGCAAGCAATGCTGGGAAGTAGTTAACGACATAGTTAAACTAATTTTTATTAGTTAATCCACAAAGTTTAACTACTCAAAAATAGTTGGTATTTGCTCAGTAATTAAACTGCATTTTAAGTAGTTAATTACTTAGGGCCCTGTTTACTAAGCTGCACCATGGGCGTCCACATGGTTAGCGCATGCTAATTTTTAGCATGCACTAAAAACGCAAGAACACATTAGTAAACAGGACCTTTAGTAGTTTAGTTATATTTTAAATAAACAACAGCAACAAAATCTCAGTTTTGGTTTTAAGTTCTTCTGCACTAATAGAGGAGGGCTTGATTTGTGGGTGGGTGCTGGTCAGGGGGGCATAGTTGGGGGACAGAGGGATTTTCATCCTATGAGTAAGCATGATCAAGGGATGGGGTCATGTTCCAGGAAGAAATTGTGATCAGAGGGTGAAGAGGTCTTGATCTGGGGGAAGTGTGATCTGAAGTGTGGGTGTGGGTGTGGGGGTGTGTGTGGGGGGTCATGATGGAGAGGGAAGTGTGATCAGCAAGTGTGTGTGTAGGGGGGGGGGGGGATCATGATAGTGAGCTTTCAATTGGTCCTATGGCTCCAGGGCAGATAGAATCATGTTGCTTGTGTAGTGGCTTGCAAGCAAAGCGATTCATTTACCACAGGAGTCGGCAATCTTCAATACCTTGATACTGCAGATTGCTGAATTCCTTGGTAAATCAAGGCATCACAAGAGCACACCCTTTACCACACCTTGATAACTTCCCCGCCTAAATATTTTAAGGTATGCTAAGAAACCAAATGTGCACCAGAAAATGCATACCCTGTTACCATGGTCTGCTATTTAAATAATCCTTCGTATCAGCTTTATCAACCAGTTAGCATACTGAAACCCTCATCTCTCCTAACAGCATCAGTAACTAATTTGAGCAGCATCTCAAATCCTCCTTGCCCTGAACAGCATCCTGAAGCTGTCCCCATCTCCTAAGAAGATCTGTGAACCCCTTCACCCCTCTGAGTAGCACCATGAACTACTCCCTACCCTCAGATTCCCCTGGCAATTACCAGGGATGTCACTGATGGGTTAGTGGCAAGGCAAGAGTGATTCCAGGACACTTCTTCAATGTTTGTTGAGATTCAGAATTGTGGCTGTGACCCCAAGCAGCAGCCTTGCAGTACCACCAAAGGAGTTTAAGCTTCCTAGGGGGCCATTTTCCAAACAGTGGCGTAGCCGGGGGAGGGGGTGCCAGGGGAGCAGCCGCTCCCCCAAATGGAGTTCTGCCAGCTCCGGCGCCTATTTGTTTCTCAATGTGTTGCATTGAAAATGTGTGCCAGCGCCAGCGGAAGTCCGCTCTCACTCCCCCCGCGTCGTCAACCTGGCTCCGCTTCTGTTTCCAAAGGCACGGTAGGGCTACTGTGTACCAAATTGGCCCTACCACCAGGGAAGAACAGGAACCCAGCAGTATTTCTGAAATTAGCATATGCCATGTCCTATTTTCTATTTTCTACTGCGGGATTAGTGTGTGAGCCCTTACCGACTATTAAATAGGTGCCAGTAAGGGCTCAGTCGGTAAATAGCCACACACTAATTTTAATATTAGCGCACGGCCATTTACTGCCCTATTTTTAAAAAGGCCTTTTTTCCACTGCGGTAAAAAGTGGCCCAGTGTGCATTAATTTCTCGTGCCAAAACTAGCGCAGGTCACTTTATTACCATGGCTTAGTAAAAGGGCCCTTAAGTGCTGGGATTAAGCCTGCACCACTGCATTACCAACAACTCGGCATTATGTTATGGAATCCCCCCCCCCCCCCCCCATGACTCAAAAATCTATTTATTGGATGTGATTGCTTAATCAGAACCCAGCATTGCATACCTATAGTTGGGATTATTTTTCCCTATGTACATCACTTTAGTACTGACAAGCTGTAAATGAAGCCTTCCTTTGAATTCACTTGCCATGGTTGCACTTTCTTAATTAGATCTGTGGAGGTTCAGCTTGTATTGCCTAAAAACATATTTTTATGACTTTTAAGTAAATCCTGTTTTTGTTGTCAGTTAATATATTTTCATAGACTACAGTTTAAGGCTTTTTACATGAACAATCATATCGATGTACGAGAGCCTGGATGTGCAAGCAAGTACATCTGGGACTAGTTTTAAACTGCTTTGTTCTATAATGAAGGGAGAGAGGAAAGTAGTTCAGAAAGGTCTCAGCTACAAGGTGTTTCTTGACCTTTATTTCTATGTAGCATTTTAAAACTTTGCTGAAAACGGAGTTGCCAATATTAATACATATTCAGACAACCAATACTGGGAACGACTCTGTTTATGAAACCTCATCTCTTGGTATTTGTCTTTTAACTTCACAGTGAGAGGAAGCAGCTTCCTATGGAGTTTTCAGTGAGAAGTCCTTGTACAGTGTTATTAACCCTGTGATGCATGACATGGTGAATGACCATGGGAAGAGGACATGCTGTGCAATTAGATACTACAAATCATCATCTTATAAAGGCACAGCAGTTTTCCATAGTTAATTTGCTTTGATGCCATGGAACTTGAGGTTCTAACAGTAAATTCTTATAAAATCGTAAGAAAAAGGTCAAATTGTGTATATAACTAGAAACTGCAATGAGCACTGCTTTGTCTTAAGGAGTTGTTTTATTTTTTTTTCCCAAATCATTATGGGGTCTTTTTTCCCCCTTAGTTTCACACATTCTTTTCAATAGTTATTAAATATGCGCTATAGTGTTTTAATATACATTAATTGGCATCATACCTTACTGCATGTTAAATCACTGTTTTCCAAGTCGGGCCTGGAGAACCCCTTGCCAGTCAGCCTTTGAGGACATCCGCAAAGAATATGCATGAAATACATCTGCATACAATGGAGGCAGGATATGTAAATAAATCTTATGCATATTCATTGTGGATATCCTGAAAACCTGACTCACAAGGGAGTATTCCAGTACCAGCTTTGGAAATGCTGTGTTAAATCACTTTAGCACATATTAAGGACTAGATTCTATACATCATGCATAAAACATCTGCACCAAAAAAAAATATGCCTAGGCATGTTCTATAATGTATGCCTAGATTTAGGCATACTTTATAGAATACACCTAAATTTTGGCATGGTTTATAGAATACACCAAGCAGCCATCCATGCAACTAAAATCAGTCACGGGCATTTACAGCAAGTAAAACTTGGTGGAAATGTTGATGCCTAAATTAGAAATGAGCCAGATTTGTTCTATAACAACGTGCATAGATTTTAGAAATGCCCATAACCCGTTCATTCCACGCCCATGGCCATGCCCCTTTTCAGCTATGCACATTAGAATTTACGCACATCACTTTAGAGAATAAGCTTAGACTGTTGTGTGCATAAATTCTAATTAATGCCAATTAGTGTCAATAATTGCTTGGCAATTATCAGCCCTGATTGGCTTGCTAACCAATTAAGTTGTGCGCGCAAATCCAGAATAAGATTTGGATTTGTACATGTACTGTGCTTGTGCCTAAAGTTAGGAGCATATATGTGGATCTGGGCTAATATTCTATAGCAACAATTGCTGGTATAGAATTGGCAGTTAGGGCTGGATTATATATATGGTGCCAGAAAAATCCACGCAGTAAAAAAAGACACCTAGGCATATTCTCTAAAATACACCTAAATTTCTAAATTTGGTCACATCCATTTACACCATGTTTTATTTGGCGTAAATCATGACACCTAATGGGTGCAGAGTGTGTCTATTCTACAATAATGCACATAGATTTAGAAATACCCAAGCCCTGCCCATGGCCATGCCCCCTTTTCAACTATGCAACATAGAATTTATGTGCACCATGTTACAGAATACGCTTATCTAGTTGTGCATGTAAATCTTAATGTCAGTTAGTGCTGATAATTGCTTGTTAACATCCAATTAAGTGCACTGGTTAGCTAGTTAACCAATTATGGTATGCACATTGTTAAAGCATACGTTTTGATTTCCACACAGAAATGAAGGCAGAATATATAGAATTTGGGGGTTAGTGCGTATCATCCCAGCACCCAACTTTCAGTGACCTTTTTGAGAATTACCCCCCTCCCCAATGCATCTGTAACTGTAAGCTCCTCATTATAGAATTGCCATTTAAATGTTAAAGGCATGCTAAGAAATGCACACCCCTATGGAATACATATATATGCCTAGAGATAATGAATATATTTGATGTGGCTGGGGAGCTTATATGTTCTGTAATCTATATTCATAGGACCAAAATCTAGTTTGTGGGGTCTCATGAAATGTAATAATATAGTACCATGTAAAGTTTGTTTCTGGAATAGAAACACATATAAGTTTTGTTTATATATGTCTTCAAAAGAAAACCATATTAACCACAATGCAAAAAGTATGCTCCATGTGTAATAAACATATATTTTAGATATTTGGGGGAGGAAGGTAAGAGAGAAGTAATATCTTTGGGCCGTTTTACCAAACTATGGCAAAAAGTGGCGTTAGCACATTCTTTCATGTGTCATTCCCACATGCTAAGGCCATTTTAACACCGAGGTAAAACGGCCAATTTTTCTATTTTCCCTATTAATGGCCATGCACTAATTTTCCATTTAGCACATGGCCATGAGCTCATGAGGTCCTACTGCCACCCATTATGTAGGTGGTAAGGGCTCACATGCTAAGCACATGTTTATTGGTTAGTGTAATCAGTTAGTACAGAACATGCCCACAACCCCCCCCCCCCCTCCCACCACCACCACCACAGATTCACCTCTGCACTAAAAATTGCTTGCGGAGTGCACACACGTCCAAAAATTACCACAGGACACCTCAGCTCACCCTGGGGTAAGACATTTTTTGCTGCAGTAAGCACGTGTTAGTGCTTACGGCAGCTTAGAATAAAGGGTCCCTTTATTTTTAAATATATATGATTTTGTATTAAAAGTATGTTTGCACGTAAGGCAACTTATCCTAGACACACAAAAAAAATCATAATATATGCTAATGGCTTTCAAGTTAACCAGGTTTCACATTATATGAAAAATATATTTTAGCATGTGCACAAAATATTGTCTTGAATGCCCTTCTCCATGCAGTATTTTGCTCGTTCCCATTAAGGCCTAAAGATTAACATCCATCTCAAGTTGCAAATGAAATTACTTGTGCCAGCTAGCCCGAAGTGAAATAGACAATGGGTATTGTATTTAAAAGATAGAAGCTTAGAAACAGAGAAAAATGAAGTCTGCCCATCTATACCATCCACTCTGCCTTTCACTCAATTAGAAATCCTATGTACTTCGCCCAAGCTTTCTTGAATTCAGATACAGTTTAGGTACCACAAGTAATAAGATATTTAGTAGTCTGGTTATCAGCTCTGATCCACCCTTCTCAACCCCACATGCACAATATTCATGACAGCCACAGATATCCCCAGACCTTCATGAAGATTATAACTATTCAAAGCAGACCTCTTTGGGCTGTACTTTCCCAATGAAGAAATTTCCTTTGCACTCAAAACACCCCATGAATCAATACAGTTCTCTTCTCTACTTAAAGAACAATGCCTAACCATTCTAAAGGATCTTGATCTTCACTAGTAGTAGAAGTACAAGAGGTCGTAACATGCTGAAAGATGCAATCTAGCAGTGTTTGCCTACTATAAGATAGGATTCAGTGATCACTGGGTGGTGTGGTTCAGTATAAGAATACAGGCAGTGATGATTCATTCAAAGTAAGGATCCTAGAATTCAGAATGGATTTAGAATGGCATCTGCAGAATAGGACACTCTATCCTGGCTTTGAAAATAGTGGAATCTTTCTTCTGTGTATTCTTTATTATCATTTCTTATTATGGTTAAAAGTAAGAGAGAATATGCTGTATGTCTTCCCAGGTTTGCCAACCAAGGTCCAGCACACAATCCTGCAGTATGTTCTGTTGATGGGTGGGTTGAGTCCTCAGATGTGATCCTCATTGCTTGGAGTACACAGGGGGCTCTGACTAGGCCAGAGACACGCTTGAGTCCCAAGTGTTGACTTTCTGAGATCTGCAAATTGAAGCTATTTCAGGTACAACATTGAATTAGAACCCACCAAGAACATTGTGATGGGATCAGGCAATGCCTCAGGAGGGGAAGCTGTGTCCCTAGCTACTCCCATAAGTAATTACGGACATTTGCAGCTATTCTCAAGACCAGAGTTGCAGGTTTGGGATGGTATGTAAAATTTCACAGTGTTATAGTAAGGGACTCATCTATCTTAAGAAAACTCTAAATCCCTACCCCTCAGTATCACCATCCATGATCATGTACATAATCCATGCATTCAAAAAGGTTGGATATAGTATGGTTACTGTGTTAGTTCCACTTTAAAATTAACTCTTTGGAGAGTGGAGTATGTTATCAGGGGTAGAGGGAGCTTCATCGGAGGGGTAATTGAATAGCATTCGCTTTTTGGTCTCCAGCAAGGCTGCTGGAATAACAATGCTTGTGCACCATTCCTTTACCATGGTAATCAGCAATCCGTGGGACTGTGATACTGCAGGTTGCTGATCCCATGATAAATGAAGGTGCAGTAAAAGTTTGCCTTTTACTGCAACTTGATAACTCCCCCTCCCCACCAAATGATGACCAGTATGTTTTAATGATGAAATGGGATGAGGCAGTGAAAGCCAGAAGAGCATATTTTAGAAAATGGAAATCAGATTCTAATGAAGAAAATAGGGATGAGCACAAAGCCAAGTTAGATGTTAGAGACTAATAAGGCAGGCCAAGAGAGATTTTGAAAAGAAGATTGCTGTAGATGCAAGAACTAATAATGAAAACTTTTTCAATTACATCTGAAGCAAAAAAACAAAAAAGCTGTGAACCATGTCATTTGGACCATTGGATGACCAAAATTTAAAAGGAATGGTCATCTAGGATAAAGTAATCCCCCCCCCCCCCCCCCCCCAAAAAAAAAAGCCTCAGTATTTACTGAAAAGGATTTGGGGGAACAAACCAACATTAGAAACCTTCTCAGTGGTGCTGATTTGAGCTAACTAAAGCACATTACTGTAAGTCTAGAAGATGCAATAGATCAAATTAACAAATTAAAGAATAAGAAATTACCAGGACTAGATTAAAGTCATCCCAGTGTCCTGAAACATCCCATATGTGAAGGGAGACTTAAAAAGCTGAACACAGCATTTAAATTTATACCTGGATACTCCACACCAGACTCTACCTGGATATCAGTACTGAATAAAGGGGTATAAGACAGCTACTGAAAATTATCCAGTTACCGCAGCTATTCAGTTAAAGCTTCCAACATTAGGGTATTCACCAGGATCCACTTTACAAATGTATTTAGATTCTCAGTAGGCATTTAGCAAAATCTGTCATGAGGGACTTCATAGAAAATAAAAAGTTATGTTGCTTTCTGTTATAGAAGACTTATCTCTCGCAACTCCCTCAATTTGAGATTCAAGGCGAAATACAATAAGTAAAGAAATATTGATACAAAACATCAAGAATTACAGAAAAAGAAATCAATCAAAATTTCATATCTTACTAAACACAACAAACAAGGTTTCAAAGCTCTACAAAAACAGTAATGACATCTCAGTAAGGGGTCCTTTTACTAAGGCATGCTAACGGATTTAGCGCATGCTAATGATTAGCATGTGCTAAATGATAAGATGCTTATAGGAATATAATGGGCATCTTAGCATTGAGGGGTCTTTTTACAAAGGTGCACTAGAGTTTTTAACATGCGCTAAAAATAAGCACATGCTAAACGCTGGAGATGCTCATATATATTCCTAGGGGCATCTCTAGCGTTTAGCATGTCCTAATCACACTAAAAATGCTAGTGCGCCTTAGTAAAAGGACCCCTAAGTGAAATACCACAGGAAGATTATTCCAAAATCAGACTGCTAAAAATAAGACTGAGTGAGAAAATAAAGCCTTAAATCTCACATACTTGACTGTAGGGCAAACCAAAAGCTAATGATTAAAACTCCTAGAAGTTGTATTGGAGTTTAATATTTTACCAGTTGAGATAAACCCTCCGGGCAAGTGCCTTTTAAGATCTTAAAAATTAATCATAACACCTTAAAATGGATCCGGGCCTGTATGGCAACCAATGAAACTCCCTCAACAGAGGAGTCACATGGTCACCTCGAGACTTACAAAAGAACAATCTAGCGTCTGAATGTTGAATCAGTTGAATTTTATGGATCAATTTAGAAATTAAACCTAAATACAAAGAGTTATCATAATAAAGTAAAGCTTGAATCGAGAGTTGCACATTCATTCTGAAATGATCCCACAAAATGCAATTGATTCCTCTTAAAATAAGCTCTCCAAACCAAAGCTATTAATCTGAGGTTCATAGTCAAAGAGAAATCCAAAAGTATCCCCAAATCTTTGGATACCCTTTCTACATTTAGTTGAATTCCATCACTAATTGGAATAAGCTTGACAATTTAACAGTAAACCATAAAATTATAGTCTTCTCAGCATTTAGCTTGTCAAGGGAGTTCAACCTCGCCCCTCGCAAGGTCGGATTTTCAGGATTTACTCGATGAATATGCATGAGATCTATTTACATACAATGGAGGCAGAGCATGCAAATAGATCTCATGCATATTCATTGGATTCTGGCCTCAAGGCCCTAGGTTGGACAACCCTCACTTGCCATACAGATGTTGACCAATCTCTAATCTTTCAAATACAGTTGTCAATGGCAGAAGAAATAGAACCTACATCCTGGCTAATAGGTATCAGCACAAAGATGTCATTGACATATGACAAGAACTCGATTGGATTCAGAAAGACTTGTCCAAGCGAACTCATGTATAGATTGTATAAAAGGGGAGATATGGGAGAACATATGGGATAGCAGGCAGTTCACTTTTGTGTATTGCAAACTCTATAGTTTAAGGACTTTGAGTACAATTCTTTGAAATGATGCCAAGAATTGCCCTCAATGGTACTCCCTCACAGTTAAGGAGCCACCTTAAAAGGTATGGCTTAGAACAGGGAAGAGGTGGTTCAGCAGGTACAGAGCAGGGAAGCTGTGGCCAAGCACAAATGAAAAGCCATAGCTCAGTCCAGGCAGAGAGGCCCCAAGGAGAAAGAAGCTGCCCTGCAGCCTATTTCTTCCCAGCTGATGTGTAAGGTACCAAAACCTGGCTACAGTACATAAGTACATAAGTAATGCCACACTGGGAAAAGACCAAGGGTCCATCGAGCCCAGCATCCTGTTCACGACAGCGGCCAATCCAGGCCAAGGGCACCTGGCAAGCTTCCCAAACGTACAAACATTCTATACATGTTATTCCTGGAATTGCGGATTTTTCCCAAGTCCATTTAGTAGTGGTTTATGGACTTGTCCTTTAGGAAACCGTCTAACCCCTTTTTAAACTCTGCCAAGCTAACCGCCTTCACCACGTTCTCTGACAACGAATTCCAGAGTTTAATTATGCGTTGGGTGAAGAAACATTTTCTCCGATTTGTTTTACATTTACTACACTGTAGTTTCATCGCATGCCCCCTAGTCCTAGTATTTTTGGAAAGCTTGAACAGACGCTTCACATCCACCTGTTCCACTCCACTCACTATTTTATATACCTCTATCATGTCTCCCCTCAGCTGTCTGTTCTCCAAGATGAAAAGCCCTAGCCTCCTTAGTCTTTCTTCATAAGGAAGTCGTCCCATCCCCGCTATCATTTTAGTCGCCCTTCGCTGCACCTTTTCCAATTCTACTATATCTTTCTTGAGATGCGGCGACCAGAATTGAACACAATACTCAAGGTGCGGTTGGCTGAGCTTTAGCTTGTGCATTGTAAGAAAGCTGTGCATGAGGACTGATGCTTGTACAACTCTGCAGCAAGGCTGCATAAACTATGACTCCCTCTGATTTTCCAGAGTCTTTATTCCTCATTTATTGGGCCTGTGAGGTAGCTGGCTTCAGCATTTGTGTTAAATAAAGAAGTTTGGTTTTAATTTTTAACTTTTGTCTGGCAGTAATTCTGAAGGCCCATGCTCACACCTTGCATACACTGTCACATTGACATTTATGCACATATCTGCTTACATATGCCGATAAGCACTAGTATTCTATATCTTATGTGTATATATGGTGCCCAAGGGTACACGACCTCTTTATGAAATTGCCCGCTCTAAGTGCAGTCTTTCAGAGTATTGAAATGTTGAAATGTTGTACAGGATCTCAAACATCTTGCAGTCTTCTCTGAGTTGTAAGAACTTTTATCAACTGACTAAATTACAGCATCATAGACTTTGGAAAAACCATTCTTTTGAATTGTTGTTTTAGGTCTGTGATAGGAGCCTTTCATGCCTTATAATAAAAGTATGTATTTTTATGCACATTTTTACTGGATCAGTCGGGATATTGGCCTAGATAATAAGTTCCTCTACCAAGCTGTGTACATTTTTTCAGAACATTTTCAAATTCTTCATCAGCATGGTAAGTTTGAAGCAATGAATTTGATTTTTGTTATTGCTCCAGTCTCAACACTCTAGAATATCTTGCTTGTTAGACTCATGTCTAATAGAATATCATGCCACAGCACTAAGGGGCCCTTTTACTAAAGTTTAGCATGTGAGAATATCTGTTAACACATGCTAACCTTTAATAAAAGGGCCTCTAAACCACAGAGAAATTTAAAATTGAAGATTCTGTTTGTGATACTTGTTCCTTCTGTAATTGTTTTGGCCTGTTTGGTTCTTTTCAATGAATCATCTTCCCTAACTGTAGTTGTGGCATCATCTGTTTCTCAGTCCAGTTGTGAATGGCTTTTATCACCTCCGTGCAACTTCCTACCTTGTT
This sequence comes from Microcaecilia unicolor, assembly GCF_901765095.1. Classification (NCBI taxonomy): domain Eukaryota; kingdom Metazoa; phylum Chordata; class Amphibia; order Gymnophiona; family Siphonopidae; genus Microcaecilia; species Microcaecilia unicolor. The sequence continues at coordinate 329,291,648 of NC_044031.1, read as the reverse complement.
GTACTTCATGGTTTCAATGGAAAATGTGCATTTTCAGATTTTGCTTTAAAATTTCCTGTGAGAGCATGTTGAGAAAATAACATATATGCCTTGAATAATGACACAGAACACTAAAAGGTTCAATACAAATAGACAGTGTCACCCACCAGTAAGTTCAATGAATATGAATTACAAGGGACAAAAAAATGCAAGTGAACTTGGCTTCCATACCCAAGCCTGTACACTACTCTCTTTCCCTTTCATGTTGGCTCCATTATCATAGCCCTGTCCTGCCATATATTTGTGTTTCCTTTAACTTTTGAAGCAGCATACCTGTCATCCTAGCTCCAGTACTGTCATCTGTATCAAAGAATACCAGGAAATGTTCTATGACACTTACTAAAGAAGTTTCGTTTTTCAAAGGTGTTTCTGCTGTTCCAATATACACCACTGAAATTGTTTGTCAAGGATGCAGTCCAGAATGATGTAGTAACATTTTATAGAGTTCAGGTTCTCTAAAATGTTCTTTTTGGTAGCAATGTATGCATGCCTTTGAAATTATATGGGAAATGTCTACATTTCCTGTTTTGTTTCATGTCATTGTTAGACTGAAATTACAGGAAAAATCCTGAAATGTCATGCCTCCGCTTAATTGGCTGGCATAATTAAAACCTTAAAAATAAAGTGTAATATACATAATAAAATATAAACAAAAACAAAAATAATAAAATCTCACCCCACCTAATCCTTATGGGGTCCTTTTACTAAGCCACACTAAAATGTGGCCAGTGCTGTTTGTAGTACGTGGGTTTACCGCACGCTGTGGCCACTTTTAGCATGGTGGTAAAATGGCTACATTTCTATTTTGCTTTGTGATGGTCACAATTTCCCAATTAGCGTATGGTCATTAACACAGAAGCCCTTACCTTCACCTATGTATTAGGCAGTAAGGGTTCCTGTGTTAATCAAGCAATGAACACCAATGTGCCCATGCTACTCTCCACCCATAGACATGCCTCATCATGTCCTGTAGCAGTGATTTTTGGCATGTGGTAGGCACAAGCTAGTGCTACCGCAGCTTAGTAAAAGGGTCCCTATCAGGCTTATTTTTGAAAGCGAAGGGCGCCCATCTTTCGCCCAAATTGGCATAATCGAAAACCAATTTTGGGCATCCCCAACTGCTTCCCATTGCGGGGATGACCAAAGTTCCCAGGGGCGTGTTGGAGGCATAGCGAAGGTGGGACTGGGGCGTGCCTAACAGATGGTCGTCCTTGAGCTATAATGGAAAAAAAGAAGGGCGTCCCTAACGAGCACTTGGCCAACTTTACTTGGTCCATTTTTTCTTATGACCAAGCCACAAAAAGGTGCCTGAACTGACCAGATGACCACCGGAGGGAATCGGGGATGATCTCCCCTGACTCCCCCAGTGGTGACTAGCCCCCTCCCACCCTGAAAAAAACAACTTTAAAAACTTTTTTTGCCATCCTCAAATATCATGCTCAGGTCCATCGCAGCAGTATGCAGGTCCCTGGGGGGGGGGGGGGGGGAGAAGGTGTGTGTGTGTCAGCGGAGGCATAGCGAAGGCGAGGACGTCCTTCTCTCAAACATTTTGGACTTCCTGAACTGCCCCCCCCCCCCACAGGGACGGCCAAATTTCAAGGGAGTGGAGTGGCGTGGAGGAGTGGCCTAGTGGCTAGAGCACTGGTCTTGCAATCCAGAGGTGGCTGATTCAAATCCCACTGCTACTAAAGGGGGTGTGGGAGGCATAACAAAGGCATGGATGTCCTTCTCAAAGAAACATCCACATTTTGGATGCCCATCACAGGGACGGAGGCATAGCGAAGGCGCCTAATACTTGGACGTCCTTCACCCATATAAAAAAAAAATGACAGGGCACCAGTGGCGTATCAAGGGCAGGGCAGTGGGGGCGTTCCGCCCCGGGTGCAAGCCGCTGGAGGGGTTCAGAGAGCAGCCACGTGCCTGTTGGGTCTGCTGGTTCCCTGGTCCCTCTGCCCCGGAACAGGTTACTTCCTGTTCCGGAGCAGGGAGTCAGCGGAGTCGAGAGCCACACGGCTGCTCCCAGCAACTAAGAATGCACCCAGGAGAGGGGAGTTGATGTGCCGGGGGTGTCATTGCGCTGGGGGGGGGGGGTCGTGCTGCACCCAGGGGGGGGGGGGGGGGCGGTGCGCATCGGCGATCTGCCCCGGGTGGCATCCGACCTAGGATCATCACTGCAGGGCATTTGGCCGTTTTCACCTGGACTTGTATTTTTTTTAAGGTTGTAGATGGCAATTTATTTAAGGTTGTAGACGGCTCTTATACACGCAGCTTGTCTGTGTGTATGAAGCCATCTTTGGCATGCACAGAGCAGCCACGCATAACGCTTGGTATGCGCCTACAATATTCCTAGAGGCACCTACACAGTTAGCACACGTTCTAATTGTAGGTGCGCTAAAAACACTAATACACCTTAGTAAACAGGGCCCTAAAATCTTTAAAACATTTAAAACACAAATCTCAATACAATATTACTTCCTTCATCACTTAACCATAGTTTTTTTATTGAAATTTTATTTTATTACATAAGGGGCCCTGTTTACAAAGTCTTTTTTGTGCATGCTAAAAATTAGTGCATGCTAACCGTGTAGATGGCTGAAGAAGTATTATGGGCATCTACATAGTTAATGCACGCTAAAAACACTAGCACGCCTTTGTAAACAGGGCCCAAAACATCCAAAAGTAAAAAGAAGGCAATCTAATCCTAAAAGAATATGAAACAAAGAATAATTCTACAACAACAAGCCCACGTTAATGGAAACAAAAGGAGCAGAATCAAGAAATCAATGTCTTTAAAAAAAAAAAAAGCAAACAGACACAGGCTTAGGAATAAAATTACATCTCTTAACCAGGCTAGCCGATTTTTACATGGCGTGCACAACCCTAGTAGCAGCAGGACTGAGTTTCTCCCAGCTAGATTTGCTGGTGATAATGTCACTAATATTATGATTACTATGTTATGTTCTTTATTCTTGCAGAAGTATACAAAATAAACTATTAACCTTTATTTCAAATTGTGAAATTTTCCTTCGAGTTAGGATTATTAAATATGACTTTTAATTACAGTGCAGCCTATTATTTTTTTAATGAAACCTTTTATTTCCACACAGTAGAAGCACAAGTAAGCCATGCTCAATTATACCCCAAACTGAGTAAAAAATATACTTATAAACACAGCTTATATTTTGTAACATGAACTTTTCCTTTAGTGAGAAGCAGTGCTTCCATTAACTCTTATAGTATGCTATTAGAGTCTGGATTCATATTATTACCCCACTAGTTGTTTCCAATATATTACTCATATTCATAAAATTATAAAAGTTGGAGAGTAAAATGCACAGAGTTCTAATGTATCATCACAGATCATAGGAAACTGAGGGCCCATTTTACCAAGCTATGGCAAAAGGGAGCCGGCGCTAGTGTCGGCGTGTGTTTTTCACGCGCACCGAGACCCCCTTTTACCACAGCTGGTAAAAGGGAAGTCTTGCCTTCCTGCATGGCCATTTTTTTGGGGGGGAGCCCTTACTGCCACCTATTTTAACCCGGTGGTAACCGAGCAGTGTGTGGCACTGCCTGATTACCGCTGGGTACACTCCGGCACTACAAAAAAGAAATATGTTTTTGTAGCACCAGAAATGATGGTGCGCTAGTGGTGGGAAGTACCACCGGGCTGCTGCAGTAGCCTGTAAGTACTTCCTGTATAGCAAGTGGTAAGCCCGCATTGGGCTTACCGCCGCTTAGTAAAAGGAGCCCTGAGATAATCTTTAACATACCTTAGCATAGGAGTGAGGTTCATTTCTAGAGACATGTATAGAGACAATCCCCCAATATTCAAAGCTATTTAACCATCCAGAAATGGCAGCTGACTGGTTAAATAGCATTTAGGCCTCTAACCACGAATATTCAGCATGAGTTATCTCTGCTGAATATTCGCAGTCAACCCCAAAAAGTTAACTGGCTATCTTGCGCGATAACCAAGAATATTCAGCACTGACCAGCTAAGTTTAGTGGGTAAACTAGACCGCATAAATAGCAGTCCTATCTTTGCCTGCTATTAACTTAACTGACCAGCATTGAATATTCGCTTAACTGGTTAGCACCAGCCAAAAAAAACCCTGGATATTCAATGCCGGTCACCGGAACCAGCCCCGGCATTGAATATATGTGGTCAGCGCCAACCGCAGCAATTAGGCGGTCTGCCTCCCACCAGCTGAACATCAGCCCCAATGTTCTCAAATAATACCATGTATTGCCAAAAGTTCAGCATATGTCGAGGGCTGTAAAAGAAAAAAAGTGACAGTTCACCAAATATAAAGCAGCATTCTATACACTGGCACTTGAAAGGGGAGCAATAAGGGCCATTTCTATAATGGCTTAAGGGCATGCCTAAAATGTTATAGAATGCTTGAGAAAAGCCACATTGGTGCACCAACAGTTAGACTCACCCACTTATGACAGGGCAACAGCTGGCATAAATGGCATGAATAAGTGTGCCATGTAATGCATACAATTGATAATATTATTTGTGTGCATCATTTGGTGACATTCCCATGGTACACCCATGCTGTGCCCCTGTGTATGCCCCTTGATAGTTGTGTACTAAGCAATTCAGGCACATTCTGGTCTATATTCAGCCCACGGTGATCAATGTTTTCTTTAAATGCTGACCACCACGGTCAAATTTAGCCCCAGATATTCAATGCCAGATCATGTCTGGGTACCAGCATTGAATGAGATTTATTTAAACAGTATGGGCCCCTGTAGCTTATGCAGGTCCTGGCCGATATTCAGCTGGGACCCACATATCGGCTGAATATTGGCCAGGACCCATATCGGTATTGAACAGGCGCCAAGTGGCATTTGACACATGTAGGTCATTACCGCCCGGTTACCGCATGAGAATTTACCATTAGGTCAATGGCTGGCGGTAAGGTCTCAGACCCAAAATGGATGCACAGCAATTTTCATTTTGCCGCACGTCCATTTTCGGCAAAAATTAAAAAAGGCATTTTTTACAGGTGCGCTGAAAAATGATTCTACACACCCAAAACACATGTCTACACTACTGCAAGCCATTTTTCAGCATGCGTTTGTAAAAGGGCCCAAAAGTGCCTAAGTTTACACTTATCTTATTTATTTACCTATAAACCACAGTAGTGTTTTTAGAGAACATATGGGACATCATGAGGTCGCACCCAGTCTTTGAAGATCATTCCTTGTGCATTGTCTTTTCTAGGGAGCAGAATTTGAAAGAGTTGTTGTGCCCTGCAGTGTTACCAAAACTAGAACAGCAGGAGAATGGACCTAGAGGCCATTTCAAGTGTGGCAGATGTCAAACATGTGAGATCACAGGAATGTGTCTCTTTTATAAATCCAGTGGATGGCAAGATTTAGGAGTTAAAGAACTATACCAATTGCAAGTCAAGTGGGGTGATTTATTTACTCCGATGCCTGTGTAAGAAAATCTACATTGGGGAAAACTAAGCAGTGTTTGAATATTTGGATGAATGAGCACAGACACAGCCTCACACATATGAGAATGGGAGCACCCTTGGTGGAGCACAACAAGAGACACCATCATCAATTCAAAGACTTTGAGTGTCACGTTATAGATAAGATCTGTTCCAGAGCCAGAGGGGGTGATTGGGACAAAGCACTGTTCAGGTGTGAGCAATGATGGATTTACCGCATGTGGTCAATGGTACCCGTAGGCTTGAATGAGAAGATCCAATGGACAGTGTTCTAGTGAAATTTTCAATAAAGCATGTTCATTTTGTAATGACATCAGTTCTGATGCTAGAGTCGGTGTCTTTTTAAAACATCGGTACTATTTTCATCAATATTTAGGGCCGACAAATATGGAGTTCAAAACAACAGGAGGAGTAAGTGTTGTGTAGGAGTTGGAGTATTGATGTTGGAACACCTATTGTTTTATTAATTTTTCTTCTCTTTTTTTTCTGTGCAGCTTTCCATGACCATGAAGAAGCCAGTATTGGTCAAATGGGTCCCCATTGGGATCGGGTCTGAGATGGAGCACGCTCAAAGCTAAGTGCTGTTGTATTATGCTATTATACATTGATGAGAATGCATAAGATTTTGGTTACTCTGCTGCAAGAATTTTGTCACAAACGAATATTTGGATTTAAGTTTTGAAAATATTTTGTTAGAAGCATTGAAATTTCAAAAAATGTTTTCGGGAGGTTTTTGCCAATGATTGGTCTGAGTCAATGGGCTGCTGTGCTACTCTGACGGAGTGGATTTGACAATGTTTGAACCCCACAGTGAAAAGCTTGTGACTGCTGAAGCTTTTTTCTTCCCGTTAGTACAAATATTGAAAAATTAAAAAATTTTAATACCAGAATATTGAAGAAGAAAAATTTCATGATTGCTATTATAATTTTTGCATTCCACATTCTTTAGTTTTAAGCTGAGCTTTGCACATGGAATTGTTCTTTGTTTTTGTTTTTTTGTTTTTTTGTTTTTTTTGAGAGAAGAAATGTCAAATGGATTGGAGAGTATGGAAAGAGAAGAAGATAGATGGGACTCAGGGTGGAGGCTGGGAGAACAGAGCAGAAGATGGATGGGATTCAGGTGGGTGGTAGGGAAACAAAGCAGAAGATGACTGAGACTTGGTGATTGAATAGAGGAATGTTGGGCAGCAAAGCCGGGAATTATGAATGAGAAAGGTGGAGTGGGAATTTTGAGGGGATAGTAAAGACCTGACAGTTGGTAGATATGAGTGGGGGTATGTTGATGGGTTGGGAGAATAAGTGAGGGTATGAAATGAGTGATAAGAGAAAAGAAATAGTGTAGGGAAAGGTTGAAATATAATGTGCTGATCTGGAAGACTGGAGGGAGGATGAGAGAAATTAGGGTACTTTGGAAGGTATGAGATGAAGGGGATAGGTCTCTAGGGGTCCCTTTTACCAAGCTGCACCAAAAGGGGGCCTGCGCTGCCGTTAGCATGTGTTTTTGACACGCGCCAAGGCCCCTTTTTACCACAGCGGGAAAAAGTTAGGTCTTTCATTTCTGCAGGAAAGGGCCATGAGGTAAGTAAAGCACTTACCGTGCACCCATTTTGGGAGCAATCCTTACCACCACCGATTGAGTTGGTGGTAAGGGCTCCAATGCTAAGTCGGTGGTAATTGGGCAGCGCGAGGCAATGGCTGATTACCACCGGGTACACACCAGTGCTACAAAAATACCCAGCAACAGAGACAACACACAAGACCCAGTTCTATGAAATAGTCCATTTTTTCCCTCTATTTCCAATGTCATTGACTGTACCCGTGTGGTCCTCAGGCCCCTAAAAGTGAGAAAACTCACATACCACAAGAGAAAAGTCTTCCACCCCCTCAAATGTAAGCAGTGTGCGATACACACGAGAGGAGATACTGACACCTTCCCATGCTTCCCTGGAATAATTGGGGGATACATGACCATTTACAGAGTGGAGAGATCATTGGTGGATGGCTTCTAGGTAAGAAGTACACATTCTAACACAGAGACAAATGCCACCACAATCCCTGATGTCCATTTGCCAGAGCCTAGTTCACAGAATTAATGTTCAAGTAGCTGGCCCAGTCCCACATGATGTCCCTGGTTTTCCTCTCATTCCACATTCATTCTTTCACTCACCTCGTGTCACACATATTCCTGCAGCTCATCTACTTTGCTCCCTTCCACACAATCTTCTGAGATCCCTCTTATTCCCTTTTAGGCACATCCTGGCTGCTAGGGTTTTCTGGACTCTGAGAGGAGCTCTCACTGCTTTCAGAGCTGGATGATGATTCCTCAGCATCCATTCCAGCCTGTTGTGCTACTGCAGCAAATGCTGAGAAGGTCAAAAGGGATTGTGGGGCACAATGCTGTGCCAGCTGATGCTGAATGATGTAGCATGACGGTTACTTCCCAGTGGGCTGTCTGTTGTCATATTTTAATAGTAGTTGCATGTGTGTTAAATATGCCATGTATGTATGTTCTATGTGTAACAGCATTGTGGAAAAGTTGTCATACCATTACATAAGTGCATGTATTGTATGTGTGTGTGTGTGTGTGTGTGTGTGTGTGTGTGTGTGTGTGTGTGTGTGTGTGTGTGTGAAATTTGCCATGTGTATGTGTGTGTCCCGCAGGCAACAGCACTATTAAAATAATCTAAAAAAAAGCTGATCAACGTATGGAATGAACGTACATGCTGTGTGTATTTAAGCCATGCCCATTCCTTCTGATGCAGAAGATGGAGGAGCATGGGCTCTTAGGTCCCTGTGGGCGCAAGCCCAGTTTCTCATATTTGGATGTACTGTGGCTACACAGTTGTTTACTGTTAATGAGAAATGCCTCTTCCAACAGGAGGGGAGGAGGCAAAAACTTTTCAAGATGGATTCAACAGGCGGGCTCTTTCCCACATTCAGTAAGACTGCATTTCCCCTAGTCATGGAGCTGCTGCACCCCTCCTTGCTCCCTTCACCCCTGTCTCTATTCCTCACACTCACATAAATATCCCTGGGCAACAATGGACCTGTTGTTTTTTTCAGGTTGAAGAACTGAAGAAGCATGCAAGGCAGCTCAGGAAAGACAATCGCACATGGCTGGATCAAGTGCCTGACTACCTGGATAGTAGCCCATGCACCTATTGTTTACCCTTGGCATGCAAGTTATGTATGGTGGGCTCAGGATTTTGTGGGGTGGCATAGCATTATGGATTGTATGTGCCTTTTACACAACATTTGTAGTGCCAGGGGTTGTGACAGTTTCCCTCATTTCAGAAGGGGATGAGGAGGAGGAGGAGCAGGCTGCTCTTGCCACTGGCCTCCCTGTTGATCCTGACTCTGGACCCCAACCCTGCCCTTATTCCACCCTCTGTCCTGGACCTTCTTCCTGCTCCCAAGTGCCCCAGGCCCATCCCTAGTCCCCTGCTTAGATTGCCGTCTCCCAAGCCTGGCTCCCCCTCCTGCCCTCACCAGAGCCCCACCCCCCAGGATCCCCCCCTTTTACCCACCACCAGAGCCCAAATCCCTCCCCCCAGACTCCCCTAAACTCCCCACCTCCTGCCCCTCACCAGATCCCCCACCCTCCCCCAAGGCTCCACCCTGGACCTCCCCCTCCTGCCCCTAACCAGAACCCCCTCATTCCCCTGGGCTGGCTACCCTGTAACTCCCATCCTGGTATCACACTGACAGAATACAAATTCAGGATGGCCAACACAGATGTATGAATGTTGGATGTAGTTTGACAAGTGGTCTTCTTATTTTTAGGGCCCAAGCAGCGAGATGAGGCGGAGATGGTGGACTTCACAATAGAAGATGAACACTCTGCCCTATCCCCTATTGACCATGTTACCTCCCCCATTCTTCCTCCCCACCCTTGTTCACTGTGCTACTCCCCATACGTCCCCCCTCCCTTGTTGACTGTACCACCTCCCCCATACCTTTCCAACCCTCCCACGATGATTGTGCCACATCATGAGAGTTCAGTGAGGTGGTACTCGAGCATATTGCCTCCTGTGTCCAGCTGTGCCACCCCGACTCTCTCCCTCCATGCACCCCACAACCCCCTGATACCAGAGTATACATGCTTAGTTCTAAACATTTTGTACAACTGCACTAGAAGGTACTAATTGTTTACCACCAAAGGTCTTTTTCAAGACCACTCTACCCAACCAATGTGGAAGTGCTTTACATTTGAAATTCTGAAGTTCATTATTTACAAATTAAGTCTCCTGAAGCAGGCTTTGTGGCCAAAAACACAGCATTGTGTCGAGTCTTTATCAATAAAATTTTTTCAACTCAAGATTGTCTCTCTCATCTCTGGAACCCATGGTCCATCACCCACTTTTTTTCTGTTGCCTGTGTATCCTTGTGGGACCATAGCATTCTCCGCTCTGCGGATTTCCTTAGAACAGCGGAAACCGCTTCATATACAGATGTGCTTCACAAAACTGCCATACTTTAAAACTACCAAAGGCACAGGAAATATCATGTGCATGCGTACTTAATACAAAATGTGAGCATGGGAACCTATACAGCACAGAGAACTTAAATGGTAAACGGCAGTGATGAGATATGACTAGAATGGAAATGAAAGTAAAAAATGAGGATCAATGAACAAAAACAATGCGTTGAATCTCACTGTAAGTTAAGACAAAAAAGGGGGGGCAAAACAAAAAATATATAAAATAAAATATTTAAAAATTATATAAAAATAAGAAGAACCACTCAAGGGACTAAATTGTTTACCCCCCCCCCCCCCCAAAAAAAAAAAAAAATATATATATATATATAGTCTTGGCAGCCATTTTCAAGAAGCAGTGGTAGTGGGGAGGTCAGTGTCAGCAGGCAGGAAAGATTGGAGTTCTTTCCTTCCCCAAAGAGGCCACTAGACCACCAAAGAATGAGTAAGGTTCCACAGGAACAGCCTAAACCTCCCAAATTGAATACCACTCCCCAAGAAGAAAGGAAAGGGAAGGGACAGAGTGGGTTCACCCAGGCTACTGAAAAGTATTACCAGGCTAAGATAGTTGAATTAAAGTCTCAATTGACTGCTTTGCTTTGTTCATGGGACCAGGAAGTTGCATCAGATGGAAGGCTTAAAGCAGGCTGCCGACAAAGACCTAAAGGATTTAAAGGTACCGGGGGAGGGATCAGGGAGTGGAGTTAAGTGACCCCCCCCCCCCTCCCAAATCACCTGGGTGGGTGGGAAGAAGCGATGCCAAGTGAGGGAGCTGCAAGGGGTGAGGTTGTAGTGCCCATCCAAAATTGAGTGCCTGACTACGCCCCTGACAGGAAGGTATTTCTAGAGGGCAGGTTTTACACAGGAGATTTAAATTGTTGTTTTATTTGGGCTACACTGTAAGTTCCTGGAAGAAGAGCCAGAAACACTTTTAAAGTGCATCACTATGGAACTCAGTCTTCGCTTGTTGATTTGTTAAAGTGAGGGAGTGGGTACTTACCAATCCCTGAAGATGAAGGTCCAGCCCTGTTCCTGGTCTTGAAGCCCTGGTTCCTGGTTCCAGTCCAGTGAGGAGTAATGCCTGTGCAAGAGAGAGCTATGACACATTTTGATAATTAATTATTTATGAGTTTAATACAAGCTTGCACAATAAAATATTTGTCAGTTAATTTTAAAAGAGAGTTGTACAATATCTTCTTCTCTATCACAGGCAGAGGTAACAGAATACACTCATAAAATCAACCCTGGGTAATCAAATACAAATTTAAACAACTACTTTAGGCCAATGTGTATCACAGTTTAGGGGAAACATTTACTTAACCACTATGACCAATAACAACATTGTTATTGTCTGCTAAATTGCACTAGTGCTGAAGTCAAAAGGGTGTGTTACACTTGCATTGCGTCTGTTGTTAAGATTAAAAATACAGTGGCTAGATTAATCTGTAGAGCTTCCAGGTGAGACAATGTGTGCCATATTTTCAAGAGAAGCATTGGTTGCTTATTCAGGCATGAATGATTTTTAATCTGCTGCTGCCCACGTTTAAGATTTTATGGACTTTTCTAAGATTTTATATTATTCTGTGCACCCTTATATCTGCTGACTTTTTTAGACTTTCCTTATCTTCATCAGCATCATTGTGCCTGAAAGGACCAATGAAACAGTAATTGTGCAGAAGGCTCTGGTGCTCTGAACTCTTTGCCTCTGTTGTTGTGAATTATGACATCCAATTTCAACAAGCCTTAAAAGCTTGGTTATTTGATGTGGTACGTTTAGAAAAATGTTTCCGTTGGTTTGTTTATCTTATAATCCATTTTGACTTCCTATAGTCAAATACAGATATTGGAAATTAATTTAAATTACATATGGATAGATATGTGCCCTCTACAAGAATAAGAAATACATTTTAGATTCTTTATTATATAATTTTTCTAAGTTACTATCTACAATAATTTAAACTTAATGGTATAAATGTATAGCAAGCTTCCTGATGTTCTGCTCTGTTCTAGTTCAAACTGACCCCCCAGAAAAAGCATTACAGATGCCTTTTCCATGAGTAAGATCTCAAAATATAAAGATTTCTGTAAAGCTTCTTAAATAGCTTGAGGGCCCTTGTACTAAACTGTTGTAGTTTTTGCACCTTACCATACAGGCAATGCAAAAATTACTGTGAAGTAAATGCAGGGGGCATAGCCACCCTCTGCCCTCAGTTTACCATACAGGGCAAATGGTTACTGCAGAGGCACCACTCTACATGCAGTGCCTGATAGTGTGGGTGCTGTGTGGCCCAATGCTCCTGGGCAGTGAAATAAACCCAGCAAAAAGCTGGGGTTATTTCACTGTGATTTTAGGGCTCTAATGCCACGAAGGGGTGTAGGCGCCTAGGCACGCCTGATGCACACCAATTTGGACTTACCGCCCAGTTACGGCATGGCCCTTGTGATAATTTCAATTTTGGCATGCGTCCACCAAGCGCATCTAAAATATATATTTTTTTATTTTCTGACGCGTGGCAGCTACGTGCGTCAAGTGGTATTTCACACGCGTAGACCATTACCGGCCAGTTACCGCGTGAGACCTTACCACTAGGCCAATGGCTTGTGGTAAGGTCTCAGACTAAAAATAGATGTGCAGCAATTTTCATTTTGCCGCACGTCCATTTTCGACAAAAGTTTTAAAAAGGCATTTTTTGTAGGTGTGCTGAAAAATAATTCTGCACGTGCCCAAAACACGTGTCTACATTACCGCAGGCCATTTTTCCGCGCACCTTAGTAAAAGGACACCTAAATGTCCAATCAGGAGCTCTTATAAAGAAAAACATGACCCCTAGTGGTAGTCATGTGAGACTATCACTGGGGGTGCTATTTTCCTGAAGAAGCAGGACTGAGCAGCAGTGACTGGACCTTGCGCCTGCCCAAAGACCACCAATGTACTGAAAAGTAGCCTTTGTCCATGTGGGGGGAGGGGGAATTCAGCTGGGTGGCCTCTGCCAGGGAGGAGAGGGTGGATCTGATGTCATAGAGGAACCATGCTCAGCCAGCCTGGATGTATTAGGCTGTGCCTTTACAGAATAACAATCGCAAGCAATGTTATTCTTGTAAAATAGAATTCACTAACTGCAATATTGAGATCCTGCAAGTTGCTGAATCCAGCTGTAAATCAAGGTGCGGTAAAAGGTGATCTTTTACTATACCTTGATAATTTATCTCCCTTGGATCTATACCTTTGCATAAGGTTGCTCTTCGAATAAAGATTTTTTTTTTAAGGCTACTGATTGGTAGTGAGCTGCTCTGTATATCCTAGTTGTATCTTCTGGCAAAGATGCACATTGCCTCTCTTTCTCTAATTGAAAACAAGTGAACATACTTCTCTTTATGAAAGCAAAGCAGAGTTACAGAGTTCATGTTTTATTTTTCCAGGAATTCTTTTACACACACTACAAATACATCTTTTTACTCAAAACAATTACACACAACTGAAGCTTTTAAATCATTTCTTCATATCTTACAAAGTAGAAGGCACAGATAGTTCATGGTAGTGGGTAGATGGAGAGACTCAAAGATATTTGCATGATTATGGGTCTAACTCACATCTTTTCTGCAGTATTTCAATGTATAGCAGGTATTTCTCTGTTCCTGCTGGCCTTACAAAGTAAGTTTGTACTTAAGACACCGAACTGTTAAGTGACTGCCCAAGATCATATGAAGCTGCAATAGAATTTGAACCCTGGCTTCTCTGGTTCTAGGCCTCCTATTCAAACCAGTAGGTTATGCCTCCACTGAAGATCACATCCATCAAGGCTATTGTTGAGCTGATCAATCAACACTATTAAGATTTAAAATTCTATCTGTAATCATCCCATAACAGAGGGAAGACCTATCCTTAACGCTGCCTAATCAGAAAACCAGGGTGCTTTTTTTTCCAGTGGCACCCTCATGGCTCCTTCACCCCTCCCTCAAATAAAGAAAACTTGCACAAGGCACCAGTAGGATAGGGTAGACAAAAAACAAGGAAGATAATGAGAGAGAGAGAGAGAGAGAGAGAGATTTTCTGGTGTAATAGGAAATGCTTTAACATGCACACAATCACTGCAAAAATACATCTTACCCATTTACACAAAGAAAACATATTTCCAAGCAATAAGCTGCCAAAGGAATAACGTCTTTACTGTCAATGTCATTGATAGTGTTAATATGACCAAAGACCACTGTAGCAGTTCAGAGACTAGAGGATAAACTGATATCTGATCCTTAAAGGCTTATAATCATCTGATTAATTATTTTGTATTGACAGCAGAGCTCATGTCTGTGAACTCCAATGTATTAGTAGACTGTGTATGCACCCGCTGTGGTACTAAAATGCAGATTGAGATGATCCAAAGTAGAATGTATTGAACAAGCAACAGACTAGAGGAGTGAATATACATACACTCAAGTCAACCAAGTTTTGCCCTTAATGGGATGCCTTACGGACTGAAAATACTCTTAAAAGCAAATCAATAGAAAATAAGTATTTCACATAAATGATATCAAAACATATAAACAACACAACATACAGTATATAAAACATAGAGGGGCATAATGAACGGAAACACCTATCTCCATGGGCGTTTATCTCCGAGAATGGGTCTGTGAAGGGGCGGGCCGAACCAAATTTTCGAAAAAATGGACGTTTTGGTACCTGCAGTTACACCAGCCTTAGAGCCTAAATGTGGCAGGGACACATGTAACTTACAGTATTCTGTTAGGGGTCCTTTTTATCAAGCTGCAGGAAAAAGGACCTGTGGTAGCGGTGGCAGCCATTTTTGCTACACGCCAGGGCCCTTTTTACCACAGCGGGTAAAAAAGGGCAAAAATCAAAATCAAAATAGCCGTAGCAGTTGAGAACTTTTCCCTCATTTGCAAAAAATCTCTGCTATAGGTGTAATTAGATTATCTAGTAAATTAGCAGTGTATCTGGTGTTGGAATTTCAAAAATCAACATGGCCATGTAGTTTATAGTTTATTTACACTTGCTACACCGCCCAAGCTGACTTGCATATATGGGCGGTTTACAAACTAAAAAGAAAGTAAATTCAGAAAGAGAACTACACATGTTGATAGGAAAATTGCATTTACCACATGGCCATGCGGCGGGAGCACTTACCGCTACCCATTATTGTGGCAGTAAGGGATCCCGCGATAACCCGATGGTAACTGGGCATTGTACGGTGCTGCCCCAATTACCACCAGGTTAGTGCTACTCTAATAATTTAGGTAAAAATATCCTTAGCGCTGGAAATGGCGTGCGCTCGAGGCAGAACTACCGCCGGCAGCCGTGTTGGGCCAGCGGTAGTTCTGGGTTGCCACGCAGCAACCCTTTAACAAAGGGCCCCTTAGGTGCATAAGGAGGAGCCCCGCTCATGCCCCTCCCATCCATGCTGTGCCCATGTGTATGCCCCTTTGCAAATATGTGCTATGTAAGATATGTGGGTATTTTGCTCATATGTTAGGTTACACTTTACTTCATTCCACAATCACCAATAAAATTATATGCGGACTACAATAATAAAGAAGATAGATAATACAAAATCCAGAAGTTTCAATTATTAGATAACACATTCTTACTGAATAACCGGGTTTTCAAACTTTTACAAAATGTTAGAAAAACAGCAAACTACTCAAATTGACAGCGGCAGCGAATTCCATATCATAGCAGCTTGATGATAGAGTGAAAATTTAGAAGTTTTTTTTTTTAATTTAAACATTGTTACTGATGGAAAGCATAAAATCATCTGATTACAAGTCCTGTTTATAGAGTCATTGTGCAAAAGGGTAGTACATTATTTGAATTGAGCCTTGGCCTCAACCGGCAGCCAGTGCATACATATTCATGTAAGGGCTGGTTTTCTCATCATTTATGCCCCAAAGATGTATAAAATGGGCACCTAGATTATAGAATTATCCTTAAAGGAAACAATTCTATAACTGGGTGCTGCAATTTAGATACCCCATTTATGCATGGTGACAGTCTATTCTATGACATCATTTAGGCACCCAGATTCCATTTTAGAATACTAGCATAACCTGACATCTGCACATGTAAACATTTACTTGCCTGAAATTACACAAGTCAAGGACCTTGCGTCATTGCAGGCATATAAATGTGGTAGGTGCCCACATAACTAACAGCATTCTCTAAGTTGCATGTGTAAGTGGGAGCCTTGCCCATTGTCTGCCTAAGCTTCTCCCACATGTATGCCCCCTTGCATTTATGCACCATGCCACTTACGCATAAAACTTACAGAACAGTGTTTAGGAGATGTTCTAGCACTTACATGAGCAACCAGTTATAGAATTTGGAGGTAAATGCATACCTTTGATAGTACATATTTGCAGGTGGGCATACACATGGGCAGCATCTGGACAGAGTGTGGGCAGGGTACACAACTGCATACTGTAAGTTATGCATGTATCGCTGGAACCTAGGTACAAGCATTTATACCAACTCTATGGTTGGCCTAATTGCTCACACCTAAGTCTATTTATGTGCCTATAACCAGTTGTACTGGTTGCTCTCCTTTACAGAATATGTGTGTCATAGGCATTCTCTAGGCTCCTCTATACAGGCACCTACAGAATCACCCTAAGTGTACTCAGAGTTAGCACAGATGCACTTACCACCTCCAGTTTAGGCAGTACATCTGCTTTACCTGTAACAATGACAGTAAAATGCCATGCACTATCTGCAATGAATAGTTCATGCCCATTCTCCATCCATAACTCTCCCATTTTCTGCCCCATATCAGGTCATGCAGGTGAAAGGTAATGAAATACATGGTTGCCTTTTGTTAGACTCCAAGAATGCACCTATTTGGAACCTAAAAGAAGTAGACACAAAGGTGTGTAAGGGCCTATGTGCATCCAGTGCATGCCAAATCGACATTACTGCCTGGGTACTGCGTGCCCCGGGTGTTAATTCTGAATTTGGTGTGCGCCGAAAACATGCGGTAGAAATTATTTTCTATTTTCTACTGTAGGGCGCTTACTCAGCGGTAAACGACAGTGGGCGCAGGCTGCATGCTTTCTGCCCAGGTAGCATGTGAGATCTTACCAATAAGTCAATGGGTGGCGGTAAGATCTCAGGCAGAAAATGGATGCATGCTGGTTTTCATTTTGCCGCACGTCCATTTTCTGGCCCCTTAAAAAAGGCCCTTTGTCCAGGACATGGAATAAAATGGTCCAGCATGCTCCAAAAATATGTGCTCGCACTACTGCAGGCCACTTTTTGTCGCACTTAGAAAAAGGGCCCCTTAGTCTTTTTTAATAGAATACTGGCATATATATTTTAGGCATGAGCACTTACACCAGCTGCTATAAATATTGGCACCTTGGTTGCAAAAGAACGCACATAGATTGTAGAATTTTATAACCTACGTGCATGAAGGTGTGCCCTGTTCATGCTCTGTCCATGTGATTGCTCATCAAATATGATTTTACAGAGTAGCACATAGCTGAAAAATGGTAATTTACATATGTATGTCTTGATTTTTTCCATTGCACAAGTTGACAGCTTTTATTGCTGTACTTGTATTTTGATTGGATACTTTTTTTGCGCATGTGTGAGCGTTTCCGATTATAGAGCCACCATGTCTGCCGGCTCCATCTACAGTATGCAAAGTTCACAGTATCCTTCAAGGTCCGTGTAACGAGTTCTGTTTATTAATCATTTTGACATGGGTGGCAATGTTTTATATGGTGTGCTATTTTTGCAATTCTGCAATGAGTGATTTTTTGCTTTCACACAGTTGAACCGTCAGTGCTTGATCCACCAGGATTTTCAGAAGGGATCCCGGTATCCATCATCCCCTGAAGAATCCCCATGGTGAAACGAGTCTGTCGGGTCTGGATACCTGTCACAGGGACGGTCAAACACGGTCAAGCCAAGCTAAGTAAAAGTTTGTTTGATTTACCATAATTCGTGAACTTAAGAACTGCTATGGAGAGTTTTGTTTTATGAAGGGTTTTGCACAGAAGCAATAAGAAAATTGAAAAAATCTGTCAACACACACCTAGGTCGGACGGGAGGGTTTTATGACCTATGATTAAAGCGAAGAACTGTAGTTGAAGGACTAAGATTGCAATCAGACATTGAGCTGGTGACCACAGCTTTCTGAGGTCTTTTCCTCCATTCATTCCATGTTCTGGGTGTTCCACCTATGCTGATTTAAGCTCACTTTTTGTGGTGGTTTGATGGTTACACGTATATTTGAGTGAGCTTCCCCTTACTTCTGTTACTTGTATTCATATACACACATAAATGACTAGAATATGAGCATTTAAGTGCATTCTTGTCACTTAAATCTATTTGGATCCTTGCTGAATTATCCTCATACTCTATGAATTAGCATGTGCTAACTCTCATGCAGCATGGTAATGGTTACTGCGCACACACTAATTCATGTGCTAACTCCTTAGCACATTAAGGGGCTCATTTTCAAAAGAGAATAATGTCTCAAAATGGCATAAAGTGGCATTTGGATGTTTTTTCTCCAAAAACACATCCAAATCGCAATTTTCAAAACGCAAATTTGAAATATTTTTCTCTGCAGTGCACGAAAATCACAAGGGGGTATGGTGGGGCAGGATTTGTGTGTTCTCAAAACTTGGTTGTTTTCATAATGGAACAAAGCAAAAACATACATGGCTAAATGTTTTGGTCTAGACCTGTTTCACTCATGACTAAATAATAAAAAGGTGCCCTAAATGACCAGATGACCACTGTAGAGATTAAAGCATGACCCCCTTACTTCTTCAGTGGTGATTGATGCCCTCCCACTGACCCCTAAAGATGTGAAAGAAAAAGTACATACCAGCCTGTATAACAGCTTCAGATATGATGTTCATAGAGCAGCAAGCAGGTCCCAGGAGTAGTCTTCATCTGAAAAAAAAAACTAGATAACAGAAAATAAATCAAAGCTTCTTCCAGAGTTAAAAGGGCCTAGTACACCTCATCCTTCCAGAAACACTGGTTTCTTAAATTAAAATTATCCATTACACCCTTTTTTATGAAGGCAAAGTGTGCCCTGTCTATATGAAAGAGAGAAATCCTATATTTTTGTGCAAGCTAATGTAAAATGTATTGATAGATTAAAAGCCAAAAAGGAAGTGCTTTCCTTCACAGCATGGCACAATGTTTCACAATATTCAAAGCTCCTGTTATCAAGTTGTTTATTCCAAAAAGAATTGACCCGTGATAGTCATCAGTACTTTTAGCTCATCACCTTTCTTTCAACTGAAATCAATAAACATTTTCTTGTATAATTCATCTGTGCCAAAGCTTTTATGGTGTTTTCTTAAGCCAATTTGAAGTAAAGTTAAGAATTGTAGGCCAAAAAGAAAAGGCAATATTTAAGTCCCCCCCCCCCCCCCTAAAAATTGTCTCTCTTTTTTCAGAATTAACCTTGAGTTTTGCAGACATCAGGTACAAAACTATAAGTATTCAAGAGATAAAGTTCCAGATGTTTCCAGAAACTACTCAAATAATTTTATTAAAGAGCAGGAAGTATTCACTTACAGTCAGGAATCCTATATTGTAGAATGGTATTATCATCAAAGTTTCACAATAATATATCCTGTAGACTCCAGACAGCATGGAACAGTCTTCTTAAGTTGCTAATAAAGAAACCAAATATACATTATATTAATGTTGTAGCTATCTTGTCACAGTGTACAGTATGGCAACTATGATGATATAATTAAAAATGTGATAATTGTGCGTATCTTCTACTAAGCCATCATACTGTTTTTAGTTCACAGTAGAAATTAGCTGGCGGTAAATGCCAAGATGCCTATTATATTCTATGGGCGTCTCAGCATTTACGCCAGCTAATTTCTGCGTTTGCTAAAAACGCTACCACAGGTTAGTAAAAGACACCCTGTATGAGTTATGTTGGTGTATCCTAAGGCAAATTACACATCTGATTTCCTTCAGGGTATCCAGGAGCGACATATTATGAGACAGATTCTATATATCATGCCTCAATTTCCGTGCGGAAATCACAAATCGGGCAGGGTGGCACTTCAGCACTCTCCTTTGAGTCCAGACCATACACAGTATATATTCACACTAGACCAGTTATCCAATAAAGAGTGGAGGAGTGTGGTAGCCGTGTTAGTCCACTCTTAAGGTTATCAATAGAAATCAAACAAAATAAACATGGAAAAGAAAATAAGATGATACCTTTTTTATTGGACATAACTTAATACATTTCTTGATTAGCTTTCGAAGGTTGCCCTTCTTCGTCAGATCGGAAATAAGCAAATGTGCTAGCTGACAGTGTCTATAAGTGAAAACATTCAAGCATTACTATGGCTGTCAGACAGTTAAAGTAATGCTTTGATGTTCTCTTATATATACTATCTGCTACTACATTTGCTTATTTCCGCTCTGACGAAGAAGGGCAACCTTCGAGAGCTAATCAAGAAATGTATTAAGTTATGTCCAATAAAAAAGGTATCATCTTATTTTCTTTTACATGTTTTATTTTGTTTGATTTCTATTGATAACCAATAAAGAGTGGAATTTATTGTGGCTGCAGCATTCTACAATTTATAATCTATGAATTATTCACAATAGCAAGCAATTTCCAATCATGTATACATTTTACAGTAATAAACAATCAAATATATGACTCAATTTCTATCTAGAGCATTTGAGGTAAGTGGCCTAGCCTTTTTGAGTCACACAGTTCTATCCCTTTCTGTCATAATCATGCTGTAGCTTTTTGCTCCACCTGGGGCATATACCGCTGACATGCCCAGGTGCTAACATCACAGCTTTGCTCAAGGATTGCCGTAAAAGCATCTTCCCTCTCATACCTGTTGACTCTCTTTCTTGAAGCCTTCAGCCTCCCCATTCCGTCCAAGTCTGAGGTAGGCTCGGCTGATCATCTGCTAATCTGGCACTGGTCCCCTCCACACAAGAGGGGAACTGCCCTTGATCTTAGACATCATCCATGCCACTGCATTGGACAACACCACATGACCTTTGACCTTGCTTTGGTCTGAAACATAGTGCTATGTACCTTTCAGGCTAGGACCACCGCCATAGACCGAGACAGCGAAACCTCGCTTGTCGCAGTCTCCCACCTTAATCCATCCTATCTGCAGCTCATTCACTCTGACACTTATGGCTGGACTGCAAATAATTCCCTGGTACAGCCTCGATAGATCTTGCGCTGATCTGTCCAAACTATACACTCTACTGCATCAAACTCACTCCTTGGCCCTCTGTTAGGCTGCTGCCATGTGAGTCTCTTGCAGCTCGTCATGACTGCCAACACAGGTAATTGTTACAACTGACAAACAACTGGTGGCACCACACCTCACCAGTGGGCCTTTCTGTGCCCCAACCAATCAGTAGTAATAAATGGTGTGCTTTCTGTGGCCCAAACCAAACAGTTTTAATTCACACATGCCTCCGTCCCCATGTCTCTCTCCCCACTCGTGACATCATATGTTCTTCTGAGGCTCGTCAGAACCTTCCGGCATAAGTAGCGCATTCCCTCTAGTAGGAACTTATGCATGGACCAGCATCCCATATGTATGCATGTATGTGCAGTTGTCATCTTTTGACCTGTATATACGTGTTACAGCCAAAGCTGGCACCTATAATTCCAGTCATTAAGTCATTTCAAATATGTGAAGAGTGACAATTGGTAGTTGATTATATCTTAAACATAAGCAGCGCTTGATTGTATCTTAAACATGAGCAGCACTTGATTTGACATCTGTAATGCATCTTAAACCTGAGCAGTGCCTGTCCTGTGATGCAGAGCACTTCCGCATTCCATAAAGTCAAAGGGTCATGCTCATCTGATACGGGCACCTCATCTCATACCAGCGTAGTGGGCAGTTAAATCTATAATAGTGCCCAACAATACATTAGGATGCCATTGGGACCCAACTTGCACTGTCCAGACAATAGGATAGTAGTTTTGCTACCCGTGTCTTATTCTATACACACCCAACCAAGAATACGTGGACAAAATTACTATATCCACTATTGCCTGGAGAAGAAATTCTGTGTGTAATCCCTCCATGTGTGCCCTAAACTTGCCCCACTGATAGCCTACAATAAAGGAAGGCGCAATGCAAAAAACTGAGCGGTCACAGTCCTATTGGCTCATGAGAAACAGGAAAAGGGGTCAGGCCACTACCTTTCCTATGGCCTTTGATTGACACACCGAAGTGCATCTAAGTAAGTGGCTTGGGCTCCAAGGAGAGTGCAATATCAACTGCACATGCAAGTAACCCTTTTGTCTTAACACTATATGGTGCATAGTGAAATGTCGTGCGTCAACCTTGATAGATTATTTGAATGTGAAGTCCTTCAATAATTAACCAGCCTGATTGTAGGTTATGTGTAATCTGCTGTGTTGGTATAATAACTTTACCTAGCATCAATTATGTGCCTAATGATGACCTCCTCTGCTGGTGACAGTACTCGGTGTAGCAGCAATGTATATTTTTAGTGTAAGGAACCAAACTGAAAAGTGAGAACTTATGTTCATAAAGCCCTTTGTCTACCCCAAGCGAAATGTGAGCAAAATGCAAATAACCAGTGTGTTAATCATTTTTGCCATGAATACCTCATAAAGAATACTGGTGACGTAAATGCAAGGAAAACACTCATGTATAGGTAAGTGCTGAAGAGAAGATGGATGTGTCACTCTTCGATAGGTTAACAAGCCTGAGAGCCGGTAGATGTAAAACTAATGTGTGCTGTTACTACACTGCAACCTCCAGTGTTTATATAATTACCCTACCCAGCCTCACAGTCAGGTATGTTCTTAGCTGGGGAACCTAAAGTGACACCAAGTTGAGCATCAAAGCCAATGGAGACTCTGTACGATAGAAAGGTAAGAATTGCTGTCATGAATTATGTTCCCGAAGCCCTTTGTCAATAGCCTCATCCTCATCGCTAAGCATTGTCGACCTCAGCCCTAAATACCACGTACATTGCTGGTTAACCACTGATTTCTTGATGTACATTCCAGTTAACCTCTTTAGCCTTTCTTTCATACAAGAGGAGGATTTTTTTTTTATAAATACAAAAAACATTAATTATTGATCTGTAACACTTTTAAGTACAACCAACTTTTTAAGTACAACCAACTTGCTGGCGGATGGATTTGAAAAGGAGTTCTTTATTGTTATGGTATAGGTGGAATGAGTATTTTTTTTGGGGGGGGGACATAAAATAGCCACCTGTGCACTGAGTGCCCTAAGATCTCACTAGTATGGCTGCCATAATAACTGAATTACGCAGTATTAAACCCCTCCTAGATGACCGCCAGGTGCTGTAATGATTCACCTGGAACCCCCTCTCTGCCGCCTAGATTGCACATAATGGCCTATACGCAGCGACTCACAATCAACCCACATACTGATCAGGGGCACTATGAGCTGACACATGTCCCCCACCCTGACCACTGCGATTTGTGCATCAAAGTGGCACATTCACAGAGTCATGTGCAGTGCAAGGGAAAAACACACCTGCCTATTCAGGAGGACCACAGCACAACTCGAAGGCCTAAAAATAGTCCACATTCCCAGATGCAACCATGCACAATGCACGCCCTTTCATGGTCACCAGCCCACAACCTAATGGTTCACAGAGAAGGGGGCATCCCTTATCCCAGATGCTATCCGAACGCCCAGGGGCCATACTGAACCCTAAATTATATAGTAACCCAGGCCACTGGCACAAACACATTTTTAAATTGAAACTTGCCTGCAATCCGCCCTCAAACAATGCCTGGTACCAGCACAGCTGGCGTTAATTGTGCCCCCAGGAGTGCACCGCTGATGGCTCATCATGATTTCGCAGACACCGCCCATCACAAGCAGCACATTCATTTTACCTGCGACCATGGTTTGCTCCGCACATGCAGGAGTGGAATCATGTCTGCCAGAGCCACAGATGTATACCAATTCCCAACCAATCCAGCAGCACCATTCTATAAAATGGAACCATGCTGTTCTCACCACAGCCGCTGGCACGCTCACCAGCACTCCGCCTCTCAGTGGGCACATTACACTCTATCCAGATGACACAGGTCCTGAAAAGAAGGGCAAGCCAAGCAGTGAGGACCCCCCATACCAGCAGTGTAAATAATCAAATGGCCGACTGCGCCGCTGAGCAGCCCACTGCACTTCAGCCCTCTGCTGCGAGCCAAACCCCTGTGTTCCCTTCCTGGCCACAACCAATGGCCCACAGTGAAGGCACCCTGTACCAAACAACGCAAAAGGCAAGAAGAGAAAGAGATTAAACAAATTAACTGAATTTACCAAATGTTTCAGTGCAATGGAGCAGAGCTGTGGGAGCAGCAGGCTAAAAGGTGAATGCACCTTGCAGGCACTGCCCTTCTTGCTCCAGAGGTCACCTCTTTCCCCACCTCCCAGACTTCCTGTCTATAGGTCCTCTATTCTTTAGTGCCTCCCCCTTATTTATCCCTTTCCTAACTTGCCTGTGCTTGCAGCTCTTCTATACTTCCCATCACCCTCCCCCTCCCCCTACCTCCTATTCCTGCTGTCCTGGGCCACCGCCCGTTTGGGCTTGTGACCGCCTAATGCTGGGTCACTGTCCTAAGCGTATTCTATAGCAATTTGTGTAACTTAATTGGCTAACTAGCTAATCAGTGTTGTCAGTTTGATGTTAGCAAGCACTTATCATCACTAATTGGCATTAAGATTTACATGCAGAACTCGCTAAGCATATTCTGTAACATGGTATGCAGGGCGGTGGACATAGTTGGGCATGGACATTTCTAAAATCAATGCGCTTTCTTATAGAATACACCCACTGTCCCCCAGATTTTAAATAGTGTGCCTAGACTTCTGCACTGGAATTCAAGCAAATTCTATAACAATGTAGCTAATCAGCATTGTTAACAGCACTTAACAAGCAATAATGAGCACTAATTGGCAATAAATAGAATTTACATGCACAAATCCCTAAGCATGTTCAGTAATGCACTGTGCCTAATTCTAATTCGTGCAGGCAAAATTGGGTGTGGTTATATGTGACGAAATCAGTGTTTCTCGGGCATTCCAAATTTATGTGTACTGTTATAGAATATGGGCTAGTGCTCATATAGTTGCCGCTTATAGAATAAACCTAGGTAAAATGTTTAACATGCAGATTTTTTAGGAACATATATAGAATCTGGCCCTCTGCGCCTAATTTAGGCATCAGGATTTATACTAACTAAAACATGGCGTGAATGGCCATGACTAAATTTGGTCACGTGGAGAGGCACTCGTCATAATTCTATATTCCGCATTGAAATGTAAGCCTATTCTATAAAATTTAGGTGTAATTTAGAGAATACACCTGGGTGATTTTTTTTCTGTGTGGAATTTTCACGTGCTGTATATAAAATCTAGCCCTATATGTCTGCCATACAGCATTGCAATATAACATTATATTGTTATATTTTTTTCTCCTTTTCCTATTTAAAAAATGGTTGCAATTCTATAAGTGGGCACCTCATTTTAGGTGCTCCGATGCCACACAGTGAGTGACTATTCTATAACAGCATCTGTGCACCAAAATTCCATTTTAGATTATTTAGCATAAGCTTTCATCAGTATGCCTAACATACATGCCTGCAGGTATGCCAGCCATGGAGCTGGCATAACTGATGGACCATAAATGCAGCAAGAGTGTGTGTAATTTATAACATTCAGTAATTTCCATATATAACTAGGAGCCCCTCCCCCGTGGTGAGCCCACATGTATGCCCTTTTGCATTTGAGCACATATATGCACCACTTAAGGTGCTTATGTGTAAGTATCAATTTTCACAGGTTATAGAATTGTTATTTTTGAGTTCCACACAGTGCTAGCTATTGTAAAAAATGAAGCCTGTCCAATCTGTATCCTAATATTTAGCCACTGTCCCTGGATTCTACATAGCGCACCAAGGGCCCTGTTTACTAAGGCGTGTTAGCGTTTTTAGTGTGTGCTAAGCATTAGTGTGCACTATCCGTGGAGATGCTCATAATATTCCTATGGGTTTCTATATGGTTAGCGACTGCTAAAACGCTAGCACACCTTAGTAAACAGGGCCCCTAGTGTTCTGTGCCAAAATCCAAGCGTATCCTATACAACATGCACAACTTAATTGGATTAACAAGCTAATCGGTGTTGATAATGAGCACTAATCGACAATAATTAGAATTTATGCGCCAAACTCGCTAAGCGTATTCTGTAACGCACTTCGCCTAAATTCTAATGCGTGCAGCCAAAAGGGGGCACAGTTAAAGGTGGGGAAATGGGCATTTTGTTGGTGTTCCAAAATGTACACACACTGTTATAGAATATGTTCCGTGCCTCTAAATCTACCCACCTTGGTGTAAATGGATGCACATAGTTTTAAGTGCTGTGATATCAACTAAGTGTATTCTATATACTGCACCTAAATATAAATGCCACTTATAGAATACACTTAGGTGGAAATTTATTCTGCAGAGTTTTTAGGCATCATATATAGAATCTGGCCCTTATAAGTGCATTCACTATGCAGCTCATCAGTACCTCTCCACTCTCATCTCTCCCTACACGCCTTCCCGGGAACTCCATTCACTGGGTAATCTCTCTTATTTGCACCCTTCTCCTCCACCACTAACTCCAGACTCTGTTCCTTTATCTTGCTGCACCCTATGCCTGGAATAGACTTCCTGAGCCGGAACGCCAAGCTCCATCTCTGGCCATTTTCAAATATAGGCTAAAAGCCCACCTTTTTGATGCTGCTTTTTAATCCTAACCCTTATTCAGTTGTTCAGAACCCTTATTTTATCATCCCCATCTTAGTAATTCCCTTATCTCTTATTTGTCCTGTTTGTCTGTCCTAATTAGATTGTAAGCTCTTTCGAGCAGGGACTGTCTCTTCATGTTCAAGTGTACAGCACTGCGTACGTCTAGTAGCGCTATAGAAATGAGTAGTAGTAGTAGTAGTAGTATTACAGGGGAAGTTCAGTAAATGAAGCCAAGATTTCAGCCCTAGAAAAAGTTGGCGTAGAGCACTATTCTATAGTCTAAAGAGAATCCACGTACGTGGAGAACTCAATAGATCCCACAAAACGTAAAATGTAAACAAAAAGGTGGTAATATGAGCCAGGCTATCCAATAACTGGACCTAAAACCAAGTTTAAAATAAACAAATATTTATTAATTTCCAAGCACTGTCAATCTATCATTGACGTCAGGCTGCTCTACATATAAGTCCCAATAATGTCTAGGGTGATCACCTCAAAAACCCTTCAATATTTCCAAAAAGTGGAACATATCTGTAATCATGATGATGTTCTATGATGTTCATCATTACATCTCTCCTTCTCAAATTTCCATTCTCAGGAGCTGTCCATACATTTAATTATAACTCATATTCCAAATGTAGGGAAGCCTGATGTGCGATGATAGATGACAGTGTTTGAAGGTGTGGTTATCACATTGAAATTAGTCACATCGCATTCACTTTTTAAAGATATTATTTGTGAGTTTTGAAATAATATCCTGAGTTTAATGTTTATTTACTGAAATTCCAGAGGTATTGTGCCCTCATTTACTGGACTGCATACCAGAAGTTGATTGGAAAATAATAATAAACTACAATCTTTTTGGGAACTCTATTTAGATGTTGTGCATTAGTAGTGTGCTGGAGAGGGTTTTTGTTTCATCTTGAGAATCTCAGGTTAAATTATTTCATGAAAAGAAAGAATATCTCACAAAGTGGAGCAGAGCTCATGAGAGCCCCTTGATAAGAAAATAGCAGTTCGTCACTGCTCTGCCTATTATCCAAGAGTCAAAGATTTTACAAGTATCCTCCTAGTGGGAAACATAATTTCTGCAATGTAATTGAGCTTTGCCCAGGCTATTATTTTCAATCAACGTAAAGTTGACTTAGAAATGGAGGCATATGTATACTGCAGTCTTCATAAAGAAAGAAATCTGCAAGCAAAAAGAAACATTATGCTGATAGAGGTAATTCAAATATGCAATATTCATTCAAAATGCTATGAATTTCAAATAAAGAAACCTTGAAAACTGTTCTACAGGAATTTAAAGAAATATTTAGCTTGATATTTTCATCAGATATGATTTTAACAAGGGTCACAGAGGGGTCAGTGGGGGACATATCAAACACTGGTTTGAGTCAGAATCTTTTAGAAGAGCTCCTACACTGGAATAGCATCCATATGCAAAGTATATAGCACATATTTTATTTAATTCATGTTTTATGAGCTCCATAGATGGAAAAGTTAAAAGTTATATTTTCAATCTACCATCTGATTCAATTTCAGAATGGTGGCATAACTCAAAATGAAGGCTAAAGACATCCCATTCCACAGTTCTGAACCTGTCTCGAAATGTAATCATGATCAGATCTTGAAATAAAAACTGGATGAAAGTTCTGGTTTGTCAGGAGCCTGACGGTAGTTTTGGCTTCCGGCATGCACTGTTTCCTACGCTAGGAAAGTTTTGTTTATTTTCTAGCACTGGGGGTATGCCTTGAGGCGCATGGCCATTTCCTTTAGATTGTAAGCTCTCTTGAGCAGGGACTGTCCTCCCCATGTTTAAACTTGTACAGCGCTGCGTAACCCTGGCAGCGCTATAGAAATGCTAAGTAGTAGTAGTAATGGGGCAGTAAGGACTTCCCAAGGAAATGGTCATGCGCCAATGTGTTTCATTAGCACATGGCCATTTTCTGGTCCTTTAAAGAAAAAACCCTTTTACCCATGGTGGTAAAAGGGTGCCTTGTTGTGTGACAATCCCATGCACCGATGCCACTGTGAGGCAACTTTTACTGCCAAAGTTTATTATGAGAAAGAAGACTTTAGGTCTACATAAAATAAATCACCAAATGGCAGTGGAAATTCAGAAGATAGACTCCACATGGTTCCATACATCAGAAGTTAATCATTTGAATGATTTAAATAACTATAGAAGTTAGGTAATCTTAATGGAAATGATTGGTATAAATACTTTCACTGTTTCATGCTCTGGAAAATATAATTTATATTCTATAAATTGTGCATGCAAATTTGCATGCAAGTCACAAATATGGGAATGCAACTTTCTTGAATTAGGGCGTGTGTTTCTTTGTTTTATTTCATTTAACTATGAAAATGTGTGTGTGTGCATATTCTGTATAACATGGGTTCTGCATAGCTTTGGATCCTTGTGCTATGGCCATAAAGATATTTTTTGGTAGAAACTAGAGTATCTCGGCACTGTTTCGAATTTCACTATTCTTCAGTGTTTGTGCTCCAACAAAGGATATCACAGTCTGCAATGAGGTCAAATGTGCAAACTCTCCTTTTATTGCAAAAGAAATACTGATCAAACTCACAGGTAGCTGTAGAGTGAATGGATTAATGTTAAACACATAAATAAAATTCCTTTGAGCCCATTCAATACTACTTCTTAGTAATCACTTTTTTCTAGCAGTACCCTATCACGCTTATTTTCAAAAGAGAAGGATGCCCATCATTCGACACAAATCAGGGATTGCTCTCAGGTACATAGCTCCCTTACCTTGGTTGCTGTGCCCCCCTGCCTGAAGTACACTGCACCCACTACAACTGCTCCAGGGACCTGTATACACTACAGTGCCCCCTAGGGTGCCCGGTTGGTGTCCTGGCATGTGAGAGGGACCAGTGCACTACAAATGCTAGCTTCTCCCACAACCAAAGGGCTTGGATTTGGACGTTTTTGAGATAGACGTCTTTGGTTTCCATTATCGCCGAAAACCAAGGACAACCATCTGAAAAATGACCTAAGGATGACCATCTCTAAGGTAGATCTAAATGTCAAGATTTGGGCGTCCCCGACCGTATTATCGAAATGAAATATGGACGTCCATCTTGTTTCGATAATACACATTGCCCCGCCCCTTCGTGGCACCATCCTTAGAGATGGGCACCCTTAGAGATTGTCGTCACTGTTCGAAAATGCCCCTCCACATATGTTTCTTATGCCCTGGCTATCAAAAAATCCATCAGAAAAAGGGCCAGAGTATTCTTCACTCATGGCCCTTTTTCTGTTGGTCTTCCCAGTGGAACAGGAAGCCCTTCTTAGGAGCTGGGATGCATAACTAGAAAAGTGTAGTAGCTCATATATTCAGCATTTTGTTAAGGCATTGCATTAAAACTCTTCAGAACTACCAAAGTCTAATTCAAGCAGGTCATTCTGTCAGCACATCTGCTCATCTTCATTCACTCCTTCAAACAAATGTACCCCTGCCACCTTTTCCCAAAATCCCATGGCTGATGCTGCCATCAGCACTTGACTAAGCAAGTGAAAGAAAGTTACAGTGGACACTATTTTCTGTCTGGCAAGAGGAAAGAGAGATAAGTGCTAATTAGAAAAAAATTTGAAGTCCAAAACTTGAAAACAAAAATAAAGAAAGTCTAATAAGAGCCCTGAGAAAGAACGAGACAGTAGCAGCTCTACTGTTCTCTCACTTTCACAGCCAAAAGGCTGGCTGGCCATTCATGGGTTTATCCCACAGTCCTGGAGCAGTGAACACTACAAAGCAAAGGTGGGAAATTTTTCACACAGAGCAAACAATGAGAAAGAGGTAATCTGGTTTTCTGTCAGTATCATGGAAATGTGGCACTTGAAAAAACATCTCTAAAGTTGTCTGTCTATATTTTAGCCACATACTGAACATTGAAAAGAATGATGTAGAGAAATAAAAACACACATGGCAGGTCAAAGGGGATAAGTTATCCATTAATGTGTAAAAGTGTGAAACCAACACTAAGGAATACCAAAAGTTTCCACCTGTTCAAGAGCAGTTGATCATCTTGAAAACAAAGAATCTCAGTTCTGTAAAAGTGTTGATTTTGTGACAATGATCTATTAAAGGAGCAGAGCAGTACGCACCTGGTGCTTGATATCACTGTAATGTTCCATCATTCTTGTTCTAATTCTTCCAATAGTTTTACCAAGGTACCAATATAATCAGTGGTGTGCTGGTAAATGTTTAACAACAGGCTCCCCCCCCGGGCCCCCCCCGCCCCCCCCCCCCCCCCCACACAAATTGTAGAGATGGCTATAGC
The DNA here is from genome assembly GCF_901765095.1 of Microcaecilia unicolor. Taxonomy (NCBI): domain Eukaryota; kingdom Metazoa; phylum Chordata; class Amphibia; order Gymnophiona; family Siphonopidae; genus Microcaecilia; species Microcaecilia unicolor. Next base: position 329,260,550 of record NC_044031.1, on the reverse strand, counting down.
CAGGGAGAGAGGCTGGGGGAGGGGGGCAATGTATTACTTCAGGGGAAAAAAAATTAAATGATCCCAGGTTCCAATCTAATTCATGTTTAATATGCGATAAAATGCCATAAATAAGTAAATAAATATAAACTTTTAATGTTGAGCACCTGATTCTCAAAGTGAACATATTCCAAACACTGTAATGAAAATAAAATTATTTTTTTCTACCTTTGTTGTCTGGTGACTTTGTTTTTCTCATCATGCTGGCCCAGGGCTTCCTTTCCATTTATTTCTTTCCTTTCCTCCTTTCTTCTTCATTTCTGGTCCTCCGCAGACTTGACTTGTGGATCCAGCTTCTGCCTATTTTCTTCATCCATGTGTAGTTTTTCTCCTCTCTTCCTTTTCCCTCATCTCATCTTCTTCCTCACTCTTCTCTCCCCTCCATCCATGTCCGGCATTTCTTTTCTCTCCCCTGCCCTCCATCCACCCATGTCCAGTGACCCTCCTCTCCCTCCACCCATGTCCAGTGACCCTCCTCTCCCCTGCCCTCCCCTCCATCCACCCACCCATGCCCAGCGACTCTCCCTCTCCCCTGCCCCCCTCCTCCAGCCACCCATGCCCAGCGACTTCCTTCTCTCCCCTGCCCCCCTCCTCCAGCCACCCATGCCCAGCGACTCCCTTCTCTCCCCCTGCCCCCCTCCTCCAGCCACCCATGTCCAGCGACTCCCTTCTCTCCCCCTGCCCCCCCTCCTCCAGCCACCCAGGTTGTCCAACGGATGCTTCAGGGCAGGCAGGAAAGATCCCCAGTCTTTCCTGCCCGCTGCCGGCGCTGACTCTCCCCCCGCTGTCGGATCACTATTTAAATTGGCCACCAAGATTTACAAGGGCGGCCTCCAAGACTTCAGCAGAAGTCTCGCGAGGCTGCCGCTGGATGTCTCGGCGGCCATTTTTAAAGAGTGATCTGGCAGCGGGGGAGGGTCAGCACCGGCAGCGCGCATGCAAGACTGCCTGCCCCGAAGAATTAGCTGGACAAGGGAGGGAGCGGACTCTGTAGGAGGGAGGGAGGGAGAGAGGAGGGAGAGCCGGCTTGCCCTCAGGAACAACCGGCTCGCAAGTCGGTACAAAATTTAACAACCAGCTCTTGCGAGCCAGTGCGAGCTAGCTCCAGCACACCACTGAGTATAATAATTTGCTGGAGCATATTGTGATATAAATCACCCTCTCAGAATTAGTCAGAGTAATAGATCAAAGGGTACCGATTACTAATTCATGGGTATATAAACCTGCTGATTGATAATGAGTTAGTGCAAATAGATATCTGAAACCTCCTTTTTAAAAAACTAATAATAAATCTTTTGGATAAGAGTAGCGCTAAAAGAATAACACGGTTTTTCAGATTTGTGTCCCTTGAATAGACTATTGTGAGTTTTTAAACATCTTTTTTGTTGTCTATGGTTGGACCCTTTTTAAAAGATATGTAAAAAGTTCTGTCCAACTGTCTCTGGATCTCATTATGACTGTACCAATGGAGTGGAGGAATAGCCTAGTGGTTAGTTCAGTGGACTTTCATCCTGGGAAATTGAGTTCAATTCCCACTGCAGTTCCTTGTGACTCTGGACAAGTCACTGAACCCTCCATTGCTCCTGGTACAAAAAAAAGTACCTGAATAAATGTAAACAGCTTTGAATGTAGTTGCAAAAACCTCAGAAAGGCAGTATATCAAGTCCCCTTTCCCCTTTATCATCAGGTTTGATCACAATATTGTTTTTCTTTGCTAAACTTTTCACTTCACTATTCTTGAAAAACATTTTAGACTTTCTCTTTTCCCTTTTATTAAATTGAAATTTCCAAATATCAATGTTACCTAAACATTAAGGAAAAGAAAGATCAAGATACAACATTTAACATAAGACTCCAACTTTCTATAGTCCATAAACAGGTGAGGGAGGGGGAAGTAAAAATGCAATATCATCATTAAACCATAACACTTTAAGAACTACAGAAATATAGTAAAACAAAAGTTCCCCAGCATTACATATTATCATAGATCATTAACCTCAAACCTAGTTACCAATGAAAAAGAGAAACTAGTTTAAGAGGAAACATTTGATGTCTAGTGGGATATACAGCCCTTACCTGTTTGTATGCATAATGCCTGCATTTCCTAACTGAGGCCTATGAACCAAACCCTGACTAGGCCAGGAACCATCTTTTTAGGACAATACTGTCATAGTTGTTACAAGATTTCCTACAGCGTGAAACCTACAGAATGTGATTTATATTGACAATGGTATGTGGTAATCTTGGCTGACCATCTCTTGAGGTGCCAGCACTACCAGCTCTGGGAAGAAGGACCATCACCAAGGCCAGAGTGTCACGGTTGTGACTGTATCCCATGCCTACACTCACCTCGCCTCCTGGTGACCAGGCCCTATGGCTGCTGTAGACTGTCTTCTTCCTGTTTCGCAAACACATTCCAGAGTTCATTCCAGTCCTGATGTTCCAGAACTCCAGACTTGCCCGGGTGTTCCTGCTGCCAAGCCTCACCTGTGATCTCATCTGTAATTGCCTTTATTATGCACCTGGGAAATTTCAAACTTGCCTTTGCAACAGAGGTCTTCCATTGAGGTTTTGTCTGTGTGTGTTTGTTGCTGTTCCTGTCCTGCTAGTTCTTGTCTTGTAAGCCTTCAGCTTCAGTTCTAATCCTGCTTGTGTCTGCCCTGTTTGTGTTCAGCTTCAGTTCCCTTCCTGCTTGTGTCTGCCCTGTTTGTCTTCAGCTTCAGCCCAGCCAAGCCTGTCTGAGAATCCTGAATCCTGTTCCAGAAACCTGCATCCTGTTCCAGCCAAGCCTGTCTGAGAATCCTGAATCCTGTTCCAGAATCCTGCATCCTGTTCCAGCCAAGCCTGTCTGAGAATCCTGAATCCTGTTCCAGAATCCTGAATCCTCTTCATGCCAAGCCCGTTCCAGAATCTGGTTGTTCCAGTCCTGCTTATTCCAGCCCTGCTCATCTATAGCTTCAGTCCACATCCTGCTAGTTATGGTCCTGCTGGTACCAGCCTGTCTGTGTTCAGCCTCACTTCCTGTTGGGTGGTTCACCTGCTGCTGCCACTCACTGGCAGTGGCCCAAGGGCTCATGACTCCAGACTTCATGACAGATTGTGACAGATCCACTCCATGCACACATGGAGGAGTCTACTCAAGGAGTTAGACACAAGAGCTACACAGGCAATTTGTCTGTTAGACTGAAAGACAGACAGACACCTTTCTCAGATGGGTGTTTTTTCACTAGCCAACATGTAGTCCCTCTGAGTATTACTGAGGGGCTAAAGCCCTCAGTGCTCATAAAGGAACAGAACTGAGAATGTGTGCTGTACTAAGATAGTTCCAGAGAAGAGCTGTGTGCATTCCAACTTAATTGCTGATAACTTTCCACAATGAACATAGACTGAAGACACAGTGGAGCAGGTAGCCTATCTACATGGCCTTGTCCACGAGCTAGCTAGGAAACTTCAGTTTGGAGTCTGAAAAGGAAAGGAGAGACCAACCACACAGAAGGAGCTAAAGGACTTTTCCAGATAGCCTACAGGTGAGATCAGTTATCCTTCTTATAATCAGGGCAAGATAGACAACATTGCCATGTTCCAAGTGAGTGAGAACCTTTTGGCACGTGGTCTTAGGTTAGCACTGGTAGTTATGTCTCAGGAATAATTAATAGTTGCACTTATATTGTTGCCTTGATGTTCTACCATGTATTGATAAGTTATTCTTATTGTTTTATCATACAAATCTATCTATCTAATCATATTTTATATATTACCAATAAATTGTAATATATATTTCCAAAGTATGACATTCTTCTCTCATATTGCCAGCAAAACCAGAGGTGTAGCCAGGTTTTGATCTCGGGGGGAGCAGACTTTTATAAAATAGGCACCAGTTGGTGTCAGCTAGACAGCAGTGTCTGTGATGTTGCTCAAGGGCTGTGGTGGGCACTGATTAATACAGGCTGTCTCTGTTGCATCCTGCCTTCAAGGAAATAGTAAGTTACATCGGGAGGCAGGAAACAGGAGAGGTCCCTGGACTGACCAGAGCAGGCAACCTGTCTTCTTAACTACAAAGTAAAAATATTCAAATCGTGACCATCACCTCAGAATAGCACACACATTCCTTCCACTGCTAGACACCTTGTTTAAATCAGATGGGATTTTGTTTGTGTGGTGACTCTATTGTATCTCTCTGTCAACCTCAACCAGGTCCTCTTATAGGAGTTATAGCTCCTTTTTTCTGTGGCCAGGTATATTGATAAACCTGGTCGGCTTTCAGAGGAAGAGCCTGGCCAGCAGCAAATATCTGGGGGGGGGGGGGTCTCCTTCCCTAGCTAACAGCATCATCCTCTCTCCCTCCTCCACTGCCTGCCTGCCCAGCATGCCTCTCTTACCTCCCCACCTCATATCCTCCCTCAGGTCCATCCCCCTCACCGTCATCTGTCAGATATTTATGTGCTGACTGCCTGGCTCCATTCAATAACTGACTCACAAAATTTAACAAATGGCGAGTCGGCTCCAGCATACCACTGATTGTGGGAATCCTAAAAACCTGAGTGCTAGATGTGTCCTAAAGACTGGGTTTAGATTCACTGTCACAACCCCCACCCTTTTTTTGTAATTTGTGGGCTGGAATTGCACATAAAAAAAAAAGACACAAAAGGGACACAGAAGATCATAACATTTGTGTTTGCTCTCTCCTCCCCCACCTTTCTCTCCAACATTCTCATAAATAACAAACAACAATTTCTATGTGGCAGAAACAGGCCACAGCTTTACTGAGTAATGTCAAACATAATACAACATTGTTTGCCCAAAAATCCATCCTTTCTTTGTTCCTAAATGTTAACCTAGTAATCTCAACCACAATATTCTTATTCACTTTGGGGTAAATTCTGTAAATAGTGCCTAAACATCAGCACCAGTTCAAGCTTCTGCTACTAACCTACAAATGCACTCGATCTGCAGCCCCTCCTTACCTCTCAACCCTCATCTCCCCTTACGTTCCTACCCGTAACCTCTGCTCTCAAGACAAATCCCTCCTTTCAGTACCCTTCTCCACCACCGCCAACTCCAGGCTCCATCCTTTCTGCCTCGCCTCACCCCATGCGTGGAACAAACTCCCTCAGCACATATGCCAGGCCCCCTCCCTGCCCGTCTTCAAATCATTGCTCAAAACCCACCTCTTCAATGTCGCCTTCGGCACCTAACCACTACACCTCTACTCAGGAAATCTAGACTGCCCCAACTTGACATTTTGTCCTTTAGATTGTAAGCTCCTTTGAGCAGGGACCGTCCTTCCTTGTTAATTTGTACAGCGCTGCATAACCCTAGTAGCGTTCTAGAAATATTAAGTAATAGTAGTAGTAGTAGCACCAAAAATTCCACATGCTTAGTGTGATTCCACTTAGAAAGTGTGCCATATATAGAATTGCATTTTAGCATGAATGTTGGCGTGATCACTGACTTGAAATCGCACTTAAGCACAATTTTATATATAGTGCGTTCTATTTAGCATGACATTCTTGATTCACGCTGAACCTGAGCATCGACATCAGCATGCAAAACGTGATTGTCATCCATGCAAAGATTTGTTTTTTTCAAGATTATTCAAATTATGAAAATATTGTCTTTAAATACATCTGTCATATAACACACATTTCATTAAACTATTGGTGGAACAATCCAGTAAATACTGTTGCAGGTTAAATTAATATTTTTTGTTATGAAGTGCAACTTCTCTTTGTCCTTTATTGACTGGGATTTCATATGAAACACAATGAAGCTGCCAAACATCAGCCACTTGACAAAACTTCAATAATTAACAGGCTTCCGCTTATCTGTTTTCTCTCTGATTCTGCTTTCTAGAGCAGGAAGGAGATTGAACTGTATTAATAAACAAATGAACAGCTTCTACAGCACTGATTTTATTGTAGATGTCAAAATATGTTGACATCTTGCATATTTTTCATTAAATGATTTTGATTAGATACCATAAATGGGAAATTTAAAAAAAAACAACAACCTGTAGATTGAAAGTATTTGTGGATAACAACTAACGCCTGCTCCCAACAGATATGTAGGCTGCAAAGTACTAAACAGAAATCACAAAACATTCATGACATCTTCAGGGGCTATTTAAATAGCAAAACGTTATGCTGTCACATAAGACTTGATTCTCCCAAATTATTGTTTTTACCTTAAGGAGGTGAATAATATGAAATTGGTTTTGATTTTTTTCTTACAATTGCTATTTAACATAAAGGGCTAGATTCTACATATGGCATCTGAAAATCCACACATAAAAAAATTATGACCAAGATTATTATCTAAAGTACTCCTATATTTTATAGAATACTTTTAAATTTCCACACGGTATATAGAATACGCCAAGTGGCTTGCCAAGTGACCAAATTTGGCTGCATCCTTGTAGGCCACATTTTACTTGATGTATCGGGTGTATTCTATAATAATACACATAGATTTTTAAAATGCTTACGCCCCACCTATGGCCATGCCCATTTCAACTATGCGACTTAGAATTTAGGCGCACCACGTTATAGAATACACTTAGGTAGTGCCAGCTCAAGGCAAGATGCCACCTGAGGTGGAGCTAAGATGCTGCCCCCTCAGGCTGAGGCATGTTCAAATGCCTTTTGAAAATCCAGGCCGAGATGCCGCCCACCCAGGCCAAGATGCTGCTCCCCACCCCGAGCCGAAATGCTGCCCCACTTCCTACCTCCAGCTCATTCGCGGGGTTTACCTGTTTCATCACATTCCAAACTTGACAGTGGCAGCGATTCCCATACGCTGCCCTATAACCAGCACCCACCTTTTCCCTTTACTGTGACTGCCTTAGCCTCTGAGGAAACAGGAAGTTACATCAGAGAGACAGCCGCAGTAAAGGTAAGAGGTGGGTGCCAGCGGCAGGGCAGCATATGAGAATCACTGCCGCTGTCGGGTTTGGAATGTGATGAAACATGTAAATACTGCAAATAGGCTGGAGGAAGGAAATAGGAGATTTTGCTCCTCGAAGAGTGGGAAGATGCTGCTCCCTGAAGAGTGCCACCTGAGGCCCCCTCCTCAAGTGACCTAATGGACAGGCCACCCTTGCACTTAGGGGTCCTTTTACTAAGCCACAGTAAAAAGTGTTCTTCGGTAGTGTAGGTGCATGTTTTGACATGCGCTGGGCCATTTTTTTTACCATGGCTGAGAAAAAAGGCATTTGGCCATGTGAAAAAATTAAAAGTAGCTTGTGGCTAATTACTGCCTGAGCCCTTAACGCTACCCGTTGAACTAGCGATAATGGCTCACGTAATCAGGCAGCATGCACCAACATGGCTGTGCTGCTCATTACCACTGGGAATGCCCCCAGTGGTAGAAAACAGACAATTATTTTCTACCGCAGGAAACAGCGTGTGCGAACTTCAAAACTACCGCAGGGTTCCCATGCTACTGTGGTAATGCTGATTTGGCACACACTATTCACGCGTTAGCCCTACTCTGCTTAATAAAAGGGCTCCTTAGCAAGTTGTGTGCATAAATCTCAATTAATGACAATTAGTGCTGATAATTGCTTGTTAACATCCAATTAAGGGTGCTAATTAGGTAGTTAACAATTAAGTTATGCGCATTGTTATAGAGTACATTTCAGTTTCCATGCGGATTTTCAAGTGCCATAAATAGAACCTGGGGGGAAAAGGAGAAATGTGTCAATTTTCTTATAAAAATAATTGGGACTAGAAGGTGGAATGGCTTTTGCAGACATATAATAGACCCCTTAAATCTCAGCTCTATTCCCTTGAGAACCTGTAACTTGATTGTTAACTCCCTTTATTCAGGAATATATGTTAAATTAGATTGCAGCTACTGCAAAATATAGAAGCTAGACTTATTTTCACTTGTAAGCCACATTGAATTCAAACTTGTTTGGGATAATGTGGGCTATAAATGTCACAAACAAACAAATAAATAAATACATCAGCTAAATTTCTGTGTTTGAACACAGGTGACATAGTAACGTGGAGGGGCATAATCGAAAGCCGCCGGCCAAATAGATCGCCGGTGATCTATGTTGGCGGCGGCGCTACAGGTGGCTGGAACCGTATTATCAAAAAAGATGGCCGGCCATATTTTTTGTCGATAATTTGGTTTAGCCCGGCCAAATGTCATGGAGTTCGCCAGGTTTGAGATGGCCGGGTTTGTTTTTCAGTGATAATGGAAAGTTATGTCGGCCATCTCAAACCCCAGCCAAATTCAAGGCATTTGGCCGTGGGAGGATCCAGCATTTTTTGTGCACTGGCCCCCCTGACATGCCAGGACACCAACCAGCCACCCTAGGGGTCACTGCGGTGGACTTCAGAAAAGCACCCACATGCATAGCTCCCTTACTTTGGGAGCTGAGCCCCCCAAACCCACTACCCACAAATGTACTGCACCCACTAAAATTGCTCCAGGGACCTGCATACAGCCTCTAGGACTTATTGCTGCTGTATAACTTTGGCACACCAGTTTACACCTGAAGACTAATCTCTCTGAAAAAGTCCTTTCTTGAAATAAGCACGTTTACTCACAGTTAACTGCAGATCAGAGGTTGTGCCCCACTGGTCACCAATACCTGGCAAGATCCCAGAAAAGAACAAAACATTTTATACTGTTTATCCCAGAAATAGTGGATTTTCCCCAAGTCCATTTAGTAATGGTCTATGGACTTTTCCTTTAGGAAGCCGTCCAAACCTTTTATAAACTCCGCTAAGCTAACCGCCTTTACCACATTCTATGGCAACGAATTCCAAAGTTTAATTACACGTTGAGTGAAGAAACATTTTCTCCGATTTGTCTTAAATTTACTCCATTATAGCTTCATCGCATGCCCCCTAGTCCTAGTATTTTTGGAAAGCGTAAACAGGTGCTTCACATCTACCCGTTCAACTCCACTCATTATTTTATAGACTTCTATCATATCTCCCCTCAGCCACTTTTTCTCCAAGCTGAAAATCCCTAGCCGCTTTAGCCTTTCCTCATAGGGAAGTCGTCCCATCCACTTTATCATTTTCGTTGCCCTTCTCTGCACCTTTTCTAATTCCACTATATCTTTTTTGAGATGCGGCGACTAGAATTGAACACAATATTTGAGGTGTGGTCGCACCATGGAGTGATACAAAGGCATTATAACATCCTCATTTTTGTTTTCCATTCCTTTCCTAATAATACTACGTAGTAACATAGTAACATAGTAGATGATGGCAGAAAACGACCTGCATGGTCCATCCAGTCTGCCCAACAAGACAAACTCATATGTGCTACTTTTTGTGTATACCTTACCTTGATTTGTACCTGTCCTTTTCAGGGCACAGATCGTGTAAGTCTGCCCAGCACTATCCCCGCCTCCCAACCACCAGCCCCGCCTCCCACCACCTTTGCTTTCTTAGCTGCAGCAGCACACTGAGCACAAGGTTTCAACATTTCATCAACGATGACACCTAGATCCCTTTCTTGGTCCGTGACTCCTAACGTGGAACCTTGTATGACTTAGCTATAATACGAGTCCCTCTTTCCCACATGCATCACTTTGCACTTGTTCACATTAAATGTCTTCTGCCATTTAGACGCCCAGTCTCCCAGTCTCGTAAGGTCCTCTTGTAATTTTTCACAATCATCCCGCTATTTAACGACTTTGAATAACTTTGTGTCATCAACAAATTTAATTACCTCACTAGTTACTCCCATCTCTAGGTCATTTATAAATATGTTGAAGAGCAGCAGTCCCAGCACAAACCCCTGGGGAACCCCACTAACTAACCCTTCTCCATTGAGAATACTGACCATTTAACCCTACTCTCTGTTTTCTATCTTTTAACCAGTTTTTAATCCACAATAGAACACTACCTCCTATCCCATGACTCTCCAATTTCCTTTGGAGTCTTTCATGACGTACTTTGACAAACGCCTTCTGAAAATCCAGATACACAATATCAACCGGCTCACCTTTATCCACATGTTTGTTCACCCCTTCAAAGATATGTAGTAGATTGGTGAGGCAAGATTTCCCTTCACTAAATCCATGTTGACTTTCACTCATTAATCCATGCTTTTGAATATGCTCTGTAATTTTGCTCTTAATAATAGTCTCTACCATTTTGCCAGGCACCGATGTCAGACTCACCGGTCTATAATTTCCAGGATGTCCTCTGGAACCTTTTTAAAAAATCGGTGTTACATTGGCCACCCTCCAATTTTCCGGTACCATGCTCGATTTTAAGGATAAATTACATATTTCTAACAATAGCTCTGCAAGCTCATTTTCAGTTCTATCTGGGATGAATACCATCCAGTCCAGGAGATTTGCTACACTTCAGTTTGTCGAACTGCCCCATTACATCCTCCAGGTTTATAGAGAATTCATTAAGTTTCTCCAACTCGTCAGGTTCGAATACCATTTCAGGCACAGGTATCCCACCCAAATCTTCCTCGGTAAAGACCGAAGCAAAGAATTCATTTAATCTCTCTGCTACGGCTTTGTCTTCCCTGATCACCCCTTTTACTCCTTGGTAATCCAGCGGTCCAACCGATTCTTTTGCCGGCTTCTTGCTTTTAATATACCTAAAAAAAAAATTACTATGTGTTTTTGCCTCCAACGCAATCTTTTTTTCAAAATCCCTCTTAGCCTTCCTTATCAGCGCTTTGCATTTGACTTGACATTCCTTATGCTGTTTCTTATTATTTTCAGTCGGTTCCTTCTTCCATTTTCTGAAGGATTTACTTTTAGCTCTAATAGCTTCCTTCACCTCACTTTTTAACTACACCAGCTGTCGTTTTGTCTTCCATCCTCCTTTTTTAATACACAGAATATATTTGGCCTGGGCTTTCAGGATGGTGTTTTTGAACAGCATCCATGCCTGATATAAATTTTTGACCCTTGCAGTTGCTCTTCTAAGTTTTTTTTTCACCGTTCTTCTCATTTTATCATAGTCTCCTTTTTTAAAGTTAAACGCTGACGTATTTGATTTCCTATGTATACTTACTTCAAAGCTAATATCAAATCCGATCATATTATGGTCGCTGTTCTCAAGCGGCCCCAGCACCATTACCTCCCGCACCAGATCATGTGCTCCACTAAGGACTAGGTCTAGAATTTTTCTTTCTCTCGTTGGCTCCTGTACCAGCTGCTCCATAAAGCTGTCCTTGATTTCATCAAGGAATTTTACCTCCCTAGTGTGTCCTGATGTTACATTTACCCAGTCAATATCGGGGTAATTGAAATCATCCATTATTATTGTGTTGTCCAGTTTGTTTGTGTCCCTAATTTCCTTTAACATTTCTGCTTCCATCTATTTATCCTGGCCAGGTGGACGGTAGTACACTCATATCACTATCTTTTTCCCCTTTACACAGATTGCAGGGGCACTTGATGGCATAAATCACTGCGCACGAATTGCAATCAGGAAAACTCAGAGAGGTGTTTAGCGATTAATGAATCTGCATGAGATTTGCTTATGATAGATGGAGTATGCATGCAAATTTATCTCATGCATATTCATTGTGGATATCCGGAAAACCTAACTTGCTGGTGTTCTCCAGGACAGGATTGAGAACCATGGATATAGAGATTCTTATGCAGACCCCTACAAACACCTATTTTAATGTATTTTGAATTGTATTTTTTAGACAGTAGAATGTGAAAAATGTACAAGTGTACGAAGACTTTGGCAAGGTATTGTAATTCTGAAACTGTCTAATATCCAAGAAAAATATCCTTGGTAAATATTAGTCTGTGCAGGGTTCCTAAGTTGGAGAATTGAACTTTGGGTCTACATGAAATATCTATGATATAGAGGCACAGAAACATAATTACAGAGTAGATAATATAGAAATAAGGGTTAATAAAAAGAAAACAAATAGGCAATGAACCCACTTTCCTTAGATCAGGACAATACTTTAATATGGCAGGAAAAGGACCAATTGACCAATCTACTCATAGGAGCCAACTTTTCAAAATTATTGGGGGTGCTAAACCCAATGGAAATAACCCTTCCTTGGACACATACAAGGACTTTTCTCAATATTGGGGGTGCTCAAGCACCCACAGCACCCACAGAGTCAGCTCCTATGAATCTACTCAATTATTCCACTCTACATTGCAAGGATATATTTCAGCTGCCAGCCATACAACACTGACTGCTTGTAGGATATAATTTCTTATTCAAGTCACGTTTTTTTCTTCATCACTGACTCTAAATTCAAGCCCCCTACCCCATGTCTTACCCCCAAGTTTTAAAATAAACAAAATCGTTATTCTTATTATGAAGTCAAAATAATGTTGTATTGCATTTGCCAAATTTGAGAATGAAATGGAAATTTTGTTGTCTTCATGATTAAAAGGTTTGAGCGTCTCCTGATATTCACTTACCATTGTGCTTCCTGATATAGGTAGAATTGTGCCTATAGTTATCTAGAGTTACTCTTCTCTCTTGTTTATTCATTGCATGAGCTTTCTTTCATTGATGGATAGTGCATTAGCATATATATTAATACATATTATGGTCATATTATATAACTGTGCCTTCAAAAAGTCCAAAGATACTGCACACTGATTTCCGTAGTGTAAAATTCCATAAACATACATCCCAAAGGTAAAATGACTGCTCCTCAAAGCAAATAATATTTCCCCCTTTGAAGTTTCAAATTACATCTTCAAGTCTTTTCCATAATAACCAAACTAAACACATTGAAATGCATAATGACCTTTTATGTTTTCAAGGTTCAATACTGGGTCCATTACTTTTTAAATCTATTTAGAAATGATTGGAGAATAAGCATAAAGAGTAATGTTTCCATCTTTGCTGATAATACAAAATTGAGCATAGTAGTAAACGCCACAGAAGACATGCTTGTACTGTAAAATGATTGTAGACATCCTTGGAAAATGAACAGATCAATAGCAAATGAGGTTTTAATGTGGTGAGGCACCTAGTTCTCAATAGTAGGGAAGCAAACTATATATCGAATGAGCCGATGCTTGCCAAAACAAATAAGGAAAATCGTTTAGGTGTTTTACTGGGCTATAAGTTAAATAGAAGTATTTTATGCCAGATTATTGCTTGCAAGGGCAAATTTATGCTACTATGCATTAACTAAGAAACTGTATCGCAAAACAGATCAAAAGTTAATACATAAGGTCCTTGTTAATCCATACTTAAGTACATAAGTTGATGATCCCCTGCTCTTGAAACTCAATTGAGTTAATTGCATGACATATTCATGTTCTCTTGGACAGCATCTATCATAAAAACATTATGGAGATATTTGAGGCCAGCAATAAAGGTAATCAGCATAGCTTGAAAAATTAGATTTGGGGTGCATATGAAATTGATCCAACATGGCAGCCCCATTAATAACTTTCTTGCTATATTGGTTAGAGCTATTCATCCACACATTTATATTGTGCTTTTGTTTGCTTCTTGGACTCAGCCTCAAATACACGTTTTCCCCTCCTTGAGCAGAGTAACTTCCATCTAGCCTTTGTTTTGTGAACTTTTTAAAAATTTCCTCTCACAGTGGAATCACAGTGTGCTTTAAATCTTTCAAATTCCTCTCACATGGAATGTAAAAGAATTGTATTTATTGGGATTTATTAACTATCTGTATGAAGAGATTCACCCAAAGTGATGCACAGCAGGTACAGTTTAACATAAAACTTACAACTTTTTTTTAACAGTATAACAATATTAAAATGATCAAGTATAAATGTAAATACAATGAAAGAGGAAAACGTGAAAACGGCAGATTGAAACCTAATAATAGGACTACCACGAAACAGGATAAAAAATATACAGATTTAACAGCACTGAAATTCAGAGATATAATACAATGTTGGCATAATACTAATTAAATAATAAGCACATAGAACATTCAAATAACATTGCTATGATACTAATGCTTTTCTACAGTACAGCTTACCATATAACTGAGAGACCAAGTGCAGATATATAGATGAGGTGGTAATTGTCACCAGGGATAAATAGATGGGTGGCTAAACTTAAGGCAAGTTCTTTGTATAGTTAAACAAGATATATGGAACTGATCTACGCTCCAGTGTGTGTAGCAAGCTAGTCCTGGTGCAGAATGAGGATATAGTCAGTCACCCTATATTTTAAAAGCTTGGGAGAAGAGCTATTTTACCTGCTTCCTGAAGTTGAGGTAATCTCCAGTTATACATAGAGGGGCATAATTGAACGAAAACGTCTATCTCCATGGGCGTTTATCTCCGAGAACGGGTCCGTGAAGGGGCGGACCGAATCTGTATTTTCGAAAAAAATAGACGTCCATGTTTTATTCGACAATTTGTGAGCTGGGCGTTTTTGTTTTTCAGTGATAATGGAAAATGAAAGCGCCCAGCTCAAAAACCAATAAATCCAAGGCATTTGTTCGTGGGAGGGGCCAGGATTCGTAGTGCACTGGTCCCCCTCACATGCCAGGACACCAACCGGGCACCCTAGGGGGCACTTTTACAAAAACAAAAAAAAAGGTAAAAGAGCTCCCAGGTGCATAGCACCCTTCCCTTGTGTGTTGAGCCCCCCAAATCCCCCTCAAAACCCACTGCCCACAAGTCTACACCATTACTATAGCCCTAAGGGGTGAAGGGGGGCACCTACATGTGGGTACAGTGGGTTTGGGGGGGGGGGGTTGGACGACTAAGCATTAAGCAGCACAATTGTAACAGGTAGGGGGGGGATGGGCCTGGGTCCACCTGCCTGAAGCCCACTGCACCCCCTAACAACTGCTCCAGGGACCTGCATACTGCTGCCAGGGAGGTGGGTATGACATTTGAGGGTGAAAATAAAAAGTTGTGAAACATCATGTTTTGTGGTGGGAAGGGGTTAGTGACCACTGGGGGAGTCAGGGGAGGTCATCCCCGATTCCCTCTGGTGGTAATCTGGTCATTTAGGGCACTTTTTGGGGCCTTATTCGTGAAAAAACAGGGTCCAGGAAAAGTGCCCTAAATTCTAGCTACAAACGCATACTTTTTTTCCATTATCGGCGAAAGGCGCCCATCTCTCCTCGGCCGATAACCACGCCCCAGTTCCACCTTTGCCACGCCTCCGACACGCCCCTGTCAACTTTGTACGCTTCCACGATGGAGTGCAGTTGAAAACGTCCAAAATCGGCTTTCCATTACATAGTAACATAGTAACATAGTAGATGACGGCAGAAAAAGACCTGCACGGTCCATCCAGTCTGCCCAACAAGACAACTCATGTGTGCTACTTTTGTGTATACCCTACTTTGATTTGTACCTGTGCTCTTCAGGGCACAGACCGTATAAGTCTGCCCAGCACTAGCCCCGCCTCCCAACCACCGGCTCTGGCATAGACCGTATAAGTCTGCCCAGCACTATCCCCGCCTCCCACCACCGGCTCTGGCACAGACCGTATAAGTCTGCCCAGCGCTATCCCTGCCTCCCAACCTCCAGTCCCGCCTCCCACCACTGGCTCTGGCACAGACTGTATAAGTCTGCCCCGTACTATCCCCGCCTCCCAACCTCCAGCCCCGCCTCCCACTACCGGCTCTGCTATCCAATCTCGGTTAAGCTCCTGAGGATCCTTTCCTTCTAAACAGGTTTCCTTTATGTTTATCCCACGCATGTTTGAATTCCGTTACCGTTTTCCTCTCCACCACCTCCCGCGGGAGGGCATTCCAAGCATCCACCACTCTCTCCGTGAAGAAATACTTCCTGACATTTTTTTTGAGTCTGCCCCCCTTCAATCTCATTTCATGTCCTCTCGTTCTACCGCCTTCGTATCTCCGGAAAAGGTTCGTTTGCGGATTAATACCTTTCAAATATTTGAACGTCTGTATCATATCACCCCTGTTTCTCCTTTCCTCCAGGGTATACATGTTCAGGTCAGCAAGTCTCTCCTCATACGTCTTGTTACGCAAATCCCATACCATTCTCGTAGCTTTTCTTTGCACCGCTTCGATTCTTTTTACATCCTTAGCAAGATACGGCCTCCACAACTGAACACAATATTCTAGATGGGGCCTCACCAACGACTTATACAGAGGCATCAACACCCCCTTTCTTCTGCTGGTCACACCTCTCTCTATACAGCCCAACAACCTTCTCGATACAGCCACCGCCTTGTCACACTGTTTCGTCACCTTCAAATCCTCAGATACTATCACCCCAAGGTCCCTCTCCCTGTCTGAACCTATCAGACTCTCGCCACCTAACACATACGTCTCCCGTGGATTTCTATTCCCTAAGTGCATCACTTTGCATTTCTTCGCATTGAATTTTAATTGCCAGACCTTAGACCATTGTTCTAGCTTCTTCAAATCCTTTTTCATGTTTTCCACTCCCTCCGGGGTGTCCACTCTGTTACAGATCTTAGTATCATCCGCAAATAGGCAAACTTTACCTTCTAACCCTTCGGCAAGGTCACTCACAAATATATTGAACAGAATCGGCCCCAGCACCGATCCTTGAGGCACTCCACTACTCACCTTTCCCTCCTCCGAGCTAACTCCATTCACCACCACCCTCTGGCGTCTGTCCGTCAACCAGTTCCTAATCCAGTTCACCACTTTAGGTCCTATCTTCAGCCCATCCAGTTTATTTAAAAGCCTCCTGTGGGGAACCGTGTCAAAAGCTTTGCTGAAATCTAAGTAGATTACGTCCATAGCTCGTCCCTGATTCAATTCTCCTGTCACCCAATCAAAAAACTCAATGAGATTCGTGTGGCACGATTTCCCTTTGGTAAAACCATGTTGTCTCGGATCTTGCAACTTATTTGCTTCCAGGAAATTCACTATCCTTTCCTTCAGCATCGCTTCCATTACTTTTCCAATAACCGAAGTGAGGCTTACCGGCCTGTAGTTTCCAGCTACTTCCCTATCACCACTTTTGTGAAGAGGGACCACCTCCGCCGTTCTCCAATCCCTCGGAACATCTCCCGTCTCCAAGGATTTATTAAACAAATCTTTAAGAGGACACGCCAGGACCTCTCTGAGCTCCCTTAATATCCTGGGGTGGATCCCGTCTGGTCCCATGGCTTTGTCCACCTTTAGCTTTCCAAGTTGTTCATACACACTCTCTTCTGTAAATGATGCTGTATCCACTCCACTATCATTTGTACTTTTTCCAGTCCATCGCGGTCCTGCTCCAGGATTTTCTTCTGTGAAAACAGAAGTATCTATTTAGCAAATTTGCTTTTCCTTCATCACTATCTACATAGCTGTTCCCAGTATCTTTTAGTCTCACAATTCCCTTTTTAGTCATTCTCCTTTCACTAATATACCTGAAGAAACTTTTGTCACCCCTCCTTACATTTCTAGCCATTTGTTCTTCCACTTGCGCTTTTGCCAGACGTATCTCTCTCTTGGCTTCTTTCAGTTTCCTCCGGTATTCCTTCCCGTGTTCCTGTTCTTGAGTTTTTGTATTATACCGATTTATTCGTTTTTGTGAGATTTGGGTCGAAATCTAGGCGTTTTTCTCTTTCAATTATAAGGTGGATAGCCCCTCTGGGAGTAAATTCCAGAGCATGGGGAGAAGGCTCGATGGCAGATCACAAAGGGGCCCATTTTAGTAATCTTCATTGTTTTTAAAGGAACAGTTTTATGCTCCCTGTCAAAGATTAGAGCAATGATTATTTCACATGTGGTTTTGAGACCCTACAAATTATTCAGAGCAACACTCGTCTCCATTCGTTTTATTCATGCTACAGCTTCACATCCTTTTGCACATTTACCACCTGTAGTCACATTATTCATTAAACTGTATTCCTACATTCACACCCATCAATCAGACACAAAATTTTACACACAAAGGACACTCTTTCCTAAAGCGCAGTATGGTTGTACACTTACCATGAATTAGTTACCAAAATATGTACACGGTAACTGCAAAGTCTTCATGTTAACTGTGGGTAGGGTTACCATATGTCCGGAGTTCCCTGGACATGTCCTCCTTTTCAGGGGACTATGGGGTCTGAACATTTTTTTCCAGACAGCCTGTTTGTCTGGGTTTCTGGTGGTCTAGTGGCATCTTTGGGACAGGAAAGAACTCTACTCTTTCCTGCCCACTACCACTGACCTCCCTCACTACCGCCACTTCTTGAAAATGGCTGATGAGATTTCAAAGAGCAGCCACTGCTTTAAGACTCGATAGCTATTTTCAAGAAGCAGCGGGGAGATCAATGGCAATGAGCAGGAAAGAATGGGATTTTTTCCTGCCCTGAAGGGGCCACTAGACCACTAGGGCTGCAAGGTAGGCTAGGGAGGAAAGGGGACAAGCTGCACATGGATGGGAGGGAGAAAAGGGAGAAAGCTGCTTGTGGATGGGAAGGAAATGAGAGGAGAGGGGGACATGCTGCACATGGAGGGGAGGGAAGGGAAGGGAAAAGGGGGAAATGCAGCACATGTATAGAAAGGGATAGAAAGGAGAGGGGGACATGTTGCTTATAGGCGGGAGGGGAAAGGAAAGGGGAGCATACTACTCATGGATGTTTGCTTTTTTGGAAATGTACATCTTTTCTAATTTTGTATTACTTTTACCAGTATTTTCACTGCTTATAGAATCTGGCTTTCTTGGGGGATCATGGTGACTATGTGGCGGAGTGGGCCTAGGGGCGAGTAGCATTATTTTCCCTGCCTTCTTTTTGTCTCTGCAAATATGGTAACCCTAACTGTGGAAGGGAATAAGATATTCTTCCCTCCCACAGCTGTGCTGCTCCTCTTCCTTAAGTTGTCTTTCAGGTTTGAAACATGATAGGAGACAATTCCTTTTTCTTGCCGTGCACCAGGTAGGGAAAGTTCCTTAAAGTTAAGATGTGGGAATTACCATGCATTAACTGCAAATGTCTCAAATAATGTTTTGCAGGTCATACCTTCTAAAGAATGTAGCAAGCTGCATTATTTTATCTGCAATTCAGTTAATATGTGGCAAAGATTTTCTGTGTTATCTGAATGACAAAACACTGGGGACATCCTCAACAGTTAACTTGGAGACATTGCAATTAATGTATATAACTTTTGGTAACTAGTATATCCTCAGCTGAGGCAGGTAGGAGATGGCGCTGAGGGTTAGCAGCTGATGCTGGAGCTTGGTTAGGTTACTGGGTAATGGTGACTAGACAGTGATACTTGGTCTAAAGGGCTAAAGAGCTAGGAGCTGGGAGAAGGAAGCTGGAGGCCAAGGCAAGTGTGTGTGTGTGCATGCACCTGTGAGAGACTGATGTGTCACTGAATGGAGGCTGAGAAAGGATGTGCTGAACGAGATCTGGGTCCTAGACTCGAAGATTCATGTGCATTGATGCTGCTAGTGCATGGACAACATTTTCTAGTGGTCTCAGGCACTGACTGGAGGAAGAGCAGATGAGCTCTTGACTGCTGAAAAGACCATGTTTTTAAGGGGCCTGTGATTTTTGACTTAAGTAACTGCTAGAGACTACATTGGTAACTCTGGTGAACCAGGCCAGAGAGAAAGTATATTGCCATGCTGACAGACAGTAATGTATGTCATGGCCCTGAAGGAACAAGCCACTGGACAACCTTGTTACATCTAAGGAACATTTTTGTGTTTATTATTCTCTCCCCACCACTGAATTTGTTGTTCTCTATATGCTGCTAGTTGCTCTTTAATATTCGCAACATCTCCCTTGAGCTCAGTAATAGCTCAAGCACTGCCCTGAATAATAATTTTGATCTAAGACAATTCCTCCATGATAGGCTCGAGCAGTTCTGAAACCTCTTGCAGAGATGCCATTTTAATTGCATTTCATTCTTCCCACAGGAGGAACCACAAGGGGAAATACCACATCAATTTTGTTCTGCTTTGGTTCTGACGTGATCCAGCAGTTGAGGCAACAATAAGAATGTAAAAAGAATGCAGAAAGCAGCAATCGGAAGGTAAGAATTTGTTTCCAGCTCAGGAGATCACGTTCTAGGTGGCCATATTGGAGCAACCTTGAACTGGAAGTTTGTCATGGGCTATTTCTAATAAACTTTCAGAGGACTGCTTTCTTGTCTGGATGGCTGGAAGTATCATGGACTCCCTATTTATGGAATTTTCTAAATGATAGCAGCCAGAATGGCCACCTAAGCAGTAGTGAGGCTGCCGTTCTGGAGAGTGAGGGCTGTACACAAGAATCCTATCAGCAAAGATTTGAAAAGGTGTCTCTACAAGTAAAAGAGAATCCCCAGAGTTTCTTTTACAGGCTCAAAGAAGTGGCTTGGAGATGGCACCACCTGGAAGGCAAGTCTAGCATTGGAATAGAAAGAGTCAACCTCATTGAAACATTCTTGGAAGGACTACCCCTGTTGATGAAACAATGGGTGAGGTGACACTTGAAGTTCAAGTCGGAGAGCACTTTGGAAGCAGCTGAACCTTAAAAACAGAAGAAATGAGCTGGGAGTCCTGGAAGGAGAAGAGAGAAGGCAGGACTCAAAAATATTAAGGACCAGAAACCACTTTCTAGCCTGGTGTCTCTAGGAAAAGTTAGAGAGGTAGAATAGTTGTTCTTCCCATACTTTTATCACAGGCAGATCATGCAATTAGCACATATTCACCTGTTAGGAGCTCACCTGGGGGAGAAAACTCGGGAACAAATTTTGGCCGGGTGCATTCAAGCAAGTAGCACTTTTCTGTCAATCCCGCTCAACCTTCCAGTTCAACAGTCTTGCAAGGGTTTCCCCTTCCACTCTCATGCCCATTCTCAATACTCCATTTGAGAGGGTGGTTATGGATTTCAAAGGGACACTGGAACCTTTGGCAACAGAAATATCCTAGTTATCCTGAGTTATGCCATCCACTATCCAGAGGCCATTGCACTATGTAATATGAAGATTACTACCATAGTCAATACTTTGTGGGAAGCCTTATCTCACATGGGGACCCCTACTGAGATACTGACTGACCAAGGCACCACTTCTATGTCCTGAAGTATTTGCAGATGGTCTAGTGGAATGCTTTAACAAGACTCATTAAACAGATGTCATGGCTCCCCATGACAAACTTGGAAAACTCAAAGATTAACTCAATAAATTCCAGGGGGGGCGGGGCAGAAAAAGTGTTTCTCAAGCAGTTCCAATCTTTGCTTGGCCTGTAGACCTTTGCTGCACAAATTATCCCCATGGGAAGAATTTTATTCTGGCATTTGGCCATGGCCACAGTGGGGGGTAAAAGACAGACACCATTTTATCTGTATTAAACAGGCAATAAAGGAGGACCTAGAAGTATGGGAAGGCTTCCTGGAATCCTTCAATGGGTGTTCACAGATGCATCTGGTGGCAAGGGTTTTGGCATCTATTTCAGGGGATTGTGGTGCTTTGAACGATGGCCTGCAAGTTAGCATGAGAAAGACTCACAAGGGAAATCATCTTTCGGTCACCTTAAGAATCTAGACCCCAAACCTAGCTGACAAATTGTTTTTAGAATAGACAAAATGGCTTTCCAGTAGAACCCAAGGTGTCATTAGCTTGCTTAGAGAAATCATACTGCTATGCATGTGTTTTAATATTATTTGATTATTTGCAAAGCACTGCACATACCAGGAGAGCATAATAATATAGCAGACACTCTATCTCGTTTTATGCTCACAGAATTCCAGCTTCTGGTCCCAACATCCGACCCTATGGGAACCACAGTACCCAGTGCAGTGTAGCAACTTTTTCCCCAGAGGAATACATCTAGCCCCGTCTTTGGCCGTTTTCAAATCCAGGCTAAAAGCCCACCTCTTTACCGCTGCTTTTGACTCCTAACCATTACTCACTTGCCCTGTACCCTCTTATCCCCACCTCTTGAATTCCCTTACCTCTTAGTTGTTCTGTCTGT
Source organism: Microcaecilia unicolor (assembly GCF_901765095.1). Classification (NCBI taxonomy): domain Eukaryota; kingdom Metazoa; phylum Chordata; class Amphibia; order Gymnophiona; family Siphonopidae; genus Microcaecilia; species Microcaecilia unicolor. The sequence continues at coordinate 329,238,694 of NC_044031.1, read as the reverse complement.
TTACTTGTCATTCTTAGATTGTGAGCTCTTTGAGCAGGGACTGTCTTTTTTCATGTTTGGTGTACAGCGCTGTGTATGCCTTGTAGCGCTATAAAAGTTATAAGTAGTAGTAGTAGTAGGAATGATGTTTAATATGGGCTTCTCTATCAGAAGCAACGGCAAGAAACAGAGCATAGAGAGGGCTCCAACTTGAATAATGGGACTCAGACATGCCTGTACAATGGTATGAAAGGAAAGCATATGACTGAGTGAGAGAATGGCCCCCACCACAAACCAATCAAGTGAGGTGGCTCATGGGTTACAGTTGGGCAAAAAGTTACTTAGATTAGACTGTTATTGTATTAGTTAAGAGGTTGAACTGTTGGACAATGTTTTGCATGTAGAATTGGTACAATGATATGTTAGTGCTGTGGCCTTTTACAATAAATTCCTACTTTCAGAAGAAACATGGACTGTCTCATGTCAATGGGGAAAGAAAAGGGAGGGGTAGGGGGAGGTGAGTAGGGTAGGGTAGCAACCCCAATGTGCAGTCAGCTGCAGACTATCACACTTGTATTTCGGTGCTGTGTCTACGTCTAAAACCATGTTGAGTTTGATGAAATACATTGTATGTTTCCAGAAAAGTTTGCAGCTGTTCATTCACCAAAAACTCAAGCAACTTTGTCATCCAGGGGATGCTAGTGACCGGGCAATAGTTCTCAACAGTGCCTAAGGATTTAAAACAACATTTGAAACTTTTATGGATAACAACCAGATTGCAAAACAAAGTTCAGAAACTCAGTAAGCCAATATAAAATATTCAAAGGAACTTTCACTAACAAGCAAGAAGTAGAAATATCAAGAGGCAAGACTTCTTAGAAAGTTTGGTCAGAGTTCATTCAACTGATTATACAGATAGTCTCTGAAAACTCTTCCAAAATCTGTCTCCAGGTATATCATTCATTTGATCTGTCACCAGTAGCATTAAGCTGTTATCTAAATTAATCATTGGAAAAGATTGCCTCATTTTATTGACTTTATTCTTTAAAATGTGTGCTAGTTCTTCAGCATTATGTTGTAAAGATTCTGGAATCATAAGTAACTTATCTGTATTGATCAGATTAACAAAATATTTTTAAAGTGCTTTACAGGAATTATCTTTAGAAAGGGTTCAGTTTATATGTGTTTACGTATAATCCTTGAGGCAGTGATTTGCAAAATGCTGGCCACTGTCGATGGGACCACAATATTCACTATTGCAAGTAGTCTTTTAGGAGTTAAGTTCTTTATCGTATTGTGAACTCACATAGAGGGGCATAATCGAACAGAAACGCCTATCTCCATGGGCGTTAATCTCCGAGAATGGGTCCGTGAAGGGGCGGAGTGAACCGTATTTTCCAAAAAAAATAGACGCCCATGTTTTATTCGCCAAGGTGTGAGCTGGGCGTTTTTGCTTTTCAGCGATAATGGAAAATGAAATCGCCCAGCTCAAAAACGAATACATCCAAGGCATTTGTTTGTGGGAGGGGCCAGGATTCATAGTGCACTGGTCCCCCTCACATGCCAGGACACCAACCGGGCACCCTAGGGGGCACTTTTACAAAAACAAAAAAAAGGTAAAAGAGCTCCCAGGTGCACAGCACCCTTCCCTTGGGTGTTGAGCCCCCCAAATCCCCCTCAAAACCCACTGCCCACAAGTCTACACCATTACTATAGCCCTAAGGGGTGAAGGGGGGCACCTACATGTGGGTACAGTGGGTTTGGGGGGGTTGGACGACTAAGCATTAAGCAGCACAATTGTAACAGGTAGGGGGGGGGATGGGCCTGGGTCCACCTGCCTGACGTCCACTGCACCCCCTAACAACTGCTCCAGGGACCTGCATACTGCTGCTTGGGAGGAGGGTATGACATTTGAGGGTGAAAATAAAAAGTTGTGAAACATCATTTTTTGTGGTGGGAGGGGGTTAGTGACCACTGGGGGAGTCAGGGGAGGTCATCCCCGACTCCCTCTGGGGGTAATCTGGTCATTTAGGGCACTTTTTGGGGCCTTATTCGTGAAAAAACAGGGTCCAGGAAAAGTGCCCTAAATTCTAGCTACAAACGCATCCATTATCGGCGAAAGGCGCCCATCTCTGTTCGGGTGATAACCACGCCCCAGTTCCGCCTTCACCACGCCTCCGACACGCCCCCGTCCACTTTGTCTGCATCCGCGACGGAGTGCAGTTGAAAGCGTCCAAAGTTCGGCTTTCGATTATACCGCTTTATTTGTTTTTGTGAGAAAGACGCCCATCTCCCGATTTAGGTCGGAACTTGGGCGTTTTTCTCATTCGATTATAAGCTGGATAGTGATTCACTATTTTTCACACCTGAAGACTACTAATATTATATCAAATACTATAAAAACTCTATTATTATGAATATGCAAAACTATAAACAAGCTTTCAAAAAATCAAGAGTAGAGAGGTGTGGTAGCCGAGTTAGTCCACTTTTAAAGGTAATCAATAGAAATAAAACAAAATAAAACATGGAAAAGAAAATAAGATACCTTTTTTATTGGACATAATACATTTCTTGATTAGCTTTCGAAGGTTGCCCTTCTTCATCAGATCGGAAATAAGCAATTGTTGGTAGATGACAGTATATATAAGTGAAACATCAAAGCATTTCAGTGACAGTCTAACAGAAAAAGTCTAAACTCCCTGCCAGTGTTACTGGAACAAAGGTACACTGCAAATTCAAGTCATCAGCTGAAAAAGCCTCCATATGATTAAACATACATTTTTATGTTTAATCATATGGAGGCTTTTTCAGTTGGTGACTTGAATATGCCGTGTACCTTTGTTCCAGTAACACTGGCAAGGATTTTAGGCTTTTTCTTGATTTTTTTGAACGCTTGTTTATAGTTTTGCATATTCATAATAATAGAGTATTTGATTTAATACTAGTATAACCTGGTGTCAGCATGTCTAACATCTAGGTGCCTGCATTTACAACAACCATAGAGACCTTCGTGTGCTTTGAATGTGTTTTCATTACTGTTTCTTATTACACATGTTAACAGGCTATTTTAGTAGCAATGTGCAGTGATTACAACATTTGAGGTTTTGTCACCTGTGAACCCTTATATCTTTTTCTAGGATAAGAACATAAGAATAGCCATAATGAGTCAGACCAAAGATTCATCTTGCCCAGTATCCTGTTTCCAACAGCGGCCAATTCAGGTCACAAGTATCTGGCAGAAATCAAATCAATGGCAACATTCCATGCTACCAATCCCTGGGCAAGCAGTGGTTTCCCCGTGTGTATTTCAATAGAAGACTGTGGACTTTTCCTGCAAGAACTTGTCCAAACCTTTTCCAAAAACAGATAATCTAATCTCTGTTACCACATCATCTGGCAATGAGTTCCAGAGCGTTACTATTCATTAAGTGAAAAAATATTTCCTCCTATTTGTTTTAATAGTATTTCCATGTAACCTCATTGAGTGTCCCCTAGTCTTTTTACTTTTTGAAAAAGTAAAAATCAATTCACTTTTACTCGTTTTATACTAAGCAGGATTTTGTAGACATCAATCATATCCCCCCTCAGCCATCTCTTTTCCAATCTGACGACCCCTAACTTCTTTAACCTTTCATCATATTGGAGGAGTTCCATCCCCTTTATCCTTGACGTTTCTGCATAGATTCATCAGGAAAAAAGTAATATGTGAAAAGCTAAAAATCCAAGGAGGCCAGGAGCTTCTTCAAACGCGTCTTACTTTGACGCCACCTTGGATCCACTGGTGGTAGGAATGTCTTTAAGAACTCTGACTCAATTTTCTTCCTCTACATAAAATATATTATTCTCCAAAGAGTCGCTGAACTCGGGAGAATGTTCAAGTGTCTCTAGAAGAGGTTTGCTCAGACAGTTTGAATATCTCAAAGATTTTGTTGAAAGGTCTACATTATTGGTTGCCTTTCTTTTTTATGAGAAAGACCTCTTGAGATTTGCTTTCTTGTACTACTGAATGCTTGTTTATGGATGATAAGATTAGTATTTTTCTGAATATATGTAAATGAATACAGGTTAGGAGGAAGAAATGTTTGGGCTTACATTCCCAAATTTTGTCCCTAGAGGCAACATTCTAATTTAGATATCCCTGTAAATGTTTTATTTTGCTTGAAAATGTGAAGTATGTTTTCTATGACACAACTCAGTTACGATTTTTCCTTGAGGTCAAAGAGGTAACAAGTGCAGTATCTTCAGATCCAGTAACTTAGTTTCTGGAACCGTCTGTAAGAAAAATAGATAAGGCTTGATGTCACTGATTTCTTATTATTTATTGGTTTTGTTTTCTGCCAACTTCTTTTGGTTCATGGAATTGTTCTTCTTTTCATTTGCAGTCTAATTTAAATGAACAAGAAGTACAAGTAGGTGTCTATCTCCTTTTTTTAAAATTGTTCTCTTTCATGTTTATTTGTAAATTTCCTTATCAAAGATTTTTATTTGCTAAAAAGAATTTTGAAATATCAATACAAATAATTGTGTTAGGCATTTACTTCCAGTAGAAAACTTGTTCTGGTTTCTACCTACTTTTTAAAATAATTTTCTGTGGCAGTTTATGATATTCATGTTTATAATGGGTGCATGATTTACTCAACTCATTTTGACGATATGCAAGTCATTCAAAGTGAACGGGCCATGTTTGCAGTAGCGCATGGACAGCCACTAGCATTGCTTATTAAACCAGAACTTAAGCTTGTTACATTTTTCAAACCATTCTTTCATAGCAGTCCATATTTCCCTTTTCTGCCATATTTGTGTTCACATTTTTCATCTTCAAATAGGCCCTGCGCCACCTTTTGGAACATCACCATGCTCAAGGAGACATTACATTAGTTCTAATCTTAAACAAATATTCAGCAGAGCTTCTCTGTTTCCACCTCAAATATCATGTGCAATTCTGGCCCCTGCATCTCAAAAAAGATATAGAAGAATTAGGAAAGGTACAGAGAAGGGTGACAAAAATGATAAAGGAGGTAGGACAACTTTACTATAAAGCAAGGCTAAAGTTGCTATGACTCATAACAAACATTAATTCGTGTTTTAACTGCAAGTCCCATTGTATGCAAAGAGACCTATTAATTAATAATGAATGTTAATGGCAATAGCATGCACTAATCAGATAGGACTTTTCAGTTAACCTAGCCTTTAAATGATGACAGATGCTGTTAACTTGATTTTAGTTTTAATGTGCTTTCATAGATTGTTTCCATAGTGTATGTTATAAAGCTGATTGTCTTAGATATTTAGATTGGTTTTCCCAGACTCAAAGAAAGTGCCTTAAAGCTTCTAATTGTACATTCAAGATAATGCATTTCACTCCTTAATAATGTATCCGTTGCTGACTTCTCCACTCAGTTTTGCTTAACTTGTCTTCCACAGGATGCAGCAGAGTGTGAAGAAATGTGTTTGCCAGAGGTGTTGCAACAGCTCTGAACTGTAGTAGGCTTTCTGCACTCCTACAGGTCCGGAAGACTGTAACAGACATCAGTTGTTCTTACTGACACTGGAATATATCAGGCTTTCCAATCTTTGATAATCACAAAGTAGTCAATATCAGGCTTTGTATCCCTATGAAAAAAGGAAGTTATCCACAAAAAGGATCAACACTATGGGAAGCATGTTAGGACAAATTTCTATTATATTGAGTTCTCCAATTCAATATATAGAGTCTAGGTGATCAGTGCAGGGAGTCAATTACCATAAAATTCAGCACAATGAATTTCCACAGAATGAGGTATAGTTGAATAATTTCTAACTTGGTGTTTCTCAATTCAGTCCTATCCTGCCTGGTTAAACCCTTTTGAATATCGACCTCAAATTTTCCAGATAAAACCCATCTTAATGTAGTAGCTTAAATGTTATGCTTACAAATTTAGGCCTATCTTTCTTTTGCCTAGATTTGTTAGCCTAATTTATCAGCTTAGTGCTGAAAATGAGTGCTAAACTTTTTAAGTTTTGACCCTGAGCTAAATCTATCTTTGTTGGCACCCACTTTTTATGCCCCTAAATTTAAGAGTTTTGTGAAATTTAGTGCATAAATTTAGGCACTCGGCCCATTAACCCCCTGATTGTATATATGGTATAAATTACAAAAAATCAGGAAGATCAAATCCAACCAACCAAGTTAAACCTTAAACTCACTATAGTAAACTTGGGTTCAGAATAATTTATCTTTTTATATATATATATGTATGCACTTTAAAAAAATGCTAAAGTGTTTTAAATTGTTTTAAATGTGCTCAGACCATACCGTTTACACCGTGGGTTGTTTGTAAAAGAGTGTGTTTTTATTTTTAGTTTCCCTTTCTGATGAAGACTTTTGAAACTCGGCCAGAGTTAAAGGGAGCAGTTATTTTGATGGCAAGATTGGAATGGATGAATGATATGTGATTTTAATGAAGCACAAGCACGAGCACAATATACCCCAAGGGAAGTGAAATAATTATGTGAATATGTGTGTATATCGCATTGTGGGTTGGTTTGTGTAAGATATGTGGGGGAAGAGAAATCAGGGTGTCATGAATTAACATATTCCTCCTTTAGGTTTAAACAAACGGTGAACTGTATGTTTTATTATCCATGTATCAGAAGGTAATATGGAATGTACCATAATTTATGGGCGGAGGTTTGAGCTCAAGTCTAACAATATTTAATGTGAAAAGTCCATGACTTATACATATGTATTTTAGATATACGCATACATTGGTGAGTAAGATCTACTTGGGCGCAGCTGTATGTACATACACAAATATTAGGAGGTGGAACATCATATGTGCAATGATGGTTCCATTGTGACACCACCACATATTCCTCTTGGGGATATAATGGGTGTAAACGGTATGGTCTGAGCACATTTAAAACAATTTAAAACACTTTAGCATTTTTTTAAAGTGCATACATATATATATATATAAAAAGATAAATTATTCTGAACCCAAGTTTACTATAGTGAGTGTATATATGGTATGCCAAGTAGTGCATGTTAAATTGTGTATGTGGCCATTTTACACATGTTACTCATAATGAGTCTTTTAGTGTTGATAATAACCAATTATCAACACAGATGGGCAATAATTGGAATTTACTCACGCATCTTTTTAGGTATATTCTAAAAAGAGGTGTGCATAAATTTTAGTGCATGTAGTCAGAAAGGAGGTGTAGCAGTGGGAAAAGTGTGGGCATCTCAAGGCAATCAATCAAATCTATGCGCATGGTTGCAGAATTCAAGGAAGCGCACCTAGATTTAGGCACAGGCATTTACACCGGCTTTTCAATGACATATATGGCTGCGCCTAAATCTAGGCATGTCCACCCGGCCTATGTGCGATTCTATAAACTGCGTCTAAATGTAGACGCGGCTCATATAATACCACTAGGTGCATAAATCTGACATGTCTAGATTTTAGTAGCCATATATAGAATTTAGCCCAATATGTTTAAATTTAGAAGCATAGGGGTTGATATTTGAGTAACTGGTTAACACCCCCCCCCCCCCACTTTTACAAAGCCATGCTAGCTGCTGCTGCTGCATGTCAATGCCGACACAGCCCATTCACTTTGAATGGGCTGTGTTGGCATTACTGCACCGGCAGCCTCTAGTGCGGCTGTGTAAATGGGGTAGGGGGTAAGAGAGGCTCAGTAACGCGACATAATGGCCTTGGCAAAGTAGCCTTGTAACAAAACAGCCCTTGACAAAATAGACCCATAACAAAATAGCCCATAGCCCTTCACAAAAATAAGAAGTATAGTAAATGTCTCCCTCCCTCTGGGGGTCCAGCATCTCTTCTTCCCCTCTATCCTCCACTCCATCCTCTGAGCCTATAACATGGCTTAGTAAACAGGGCCCTAAGTTTTAAATCTTCCCTCCTGATAACAGATATCTATATCTAGAAATTCCTCCTCCAAACTACCAATATAAGTTCTGAAAGTAATATTTTCATCTAAATGATTTAAATAATGTATAAACTCTTTTAACCTTTCTCTACTACCACTCCATATTAACAAAGCATCATCTATTATGTATCTATTCCATTGCATAATAAAATGTTTGTAAACACTTGTGTATATAAATAGCTCTTTGTATAATGCCATATACAAGCAGGCAATGGTGGGAACCACCATGGCTCCCATACCTACTGTAACATGGAGTTAAGATTAAAAGAATAAATTTAATACTTACCTGAGGGGCCGTTTTTAGGGCTCTGAAGGGTCTCTGAGGTCGGCAGGAGCAGGCTGGGTGTCTGTGGGACATCTGGGGAATGTTTTCGGGTCCGGCTGGGGCTCCCCTGCGTTTTGAGGGGCCGGGGCCGTTTGGGGAAAATTTTGGGCAGGGTTTGGAGAGGGCCCTGGGGTGTTTTTTGTTGGCGCGGGTTTCAGGAGCGCTGCAGGAGGCAGAGTGAAGTTTTTGACTCCTGGGGACGATTGGCACGTCCCCGGGAGTGAAGAGGAGGTCAGGGGCATGTTTTTGCCGGATGTCGGCAGATGAGGGGGCAGCACGGCAAGTTTTGGGGCCCGGGAGCGATGGAGCACGTTCCCGGGCCTGAAGATGTAAACCGGAGCGAGGCAGGAGAGAGGCAGCGGTAGGCAGCACCGCGGGAGTCCGGGGCTGCGGTGGCCATGGACGGCGCTGAAAGCAGCGAGGGAAGTGGACGTCGGGCCCATTTTCCGGGCTGAAGAGGTGCGATGCAGAAGGCAGCGATGCCAGTTTTTTTAGAAGATGGCCGGTGAGGGGAAGAAGTCGGCGCGCGCGTGCATGAGGCGGCGCGCCTCATGCACGAACCGGCAACGCGCGTTTGTCCGACTAGGCCGAAGCCGGGGATTAAATTTTGGCCCGGCCACGGAGGTTATTTTGTTTTTTCTCCGTTCTTGAGGAGAGATCACCGGGACCGGAACTAGCGGGGGTCTTAGCGAAAGAGGAATTTCTTCTTTCAGGTAAGGGGGTATTTGGCCCCAAATTTTATTTTTTATATTATTTAAAATGTGATAATAGGTGTAGAGGGGCGTAGATTCTGAACGGTTTAACGGATTTAAATTCTGTTTGCAGATTTGTGTTCAGGGGGGTTAGTTTAGGTAAATTAGGGGGGGGTGTAATTTTAAAATTGGGGTTTACGGGGTTAATTTAATAGGGGGACATTTTGGGGTGCTTCGGGGGGTTTAAATGGTCCGATTTTAATAATTTCGACATATTATGTCCGGGAAGGGGTCTTCTAATTTTTGGATAGGTTTTTGGGGAGTTTTGGGTTTTCGGAGGGGTGTTATGGGGTAATGTTTGATTGTGGGGTAAGGAAAGGGTTAATTTGAATTCTAAAAATATAGGGATTATGGGGAAATTTATATTAGGCGGCATGGAAATTTTGAAGTTAATTGGGAAGAGTTTAGGGGTAAAAATTGGGGAAAATATATGTTTTTAATGATTTTTAATGGGTAAACAGTTGATTAAAATGGAGAATGGAATTTTTGGTTAGGGGTTCCATGATGGACAGGTGGAGGAATTCCAAATCAAGTAGAGCACCTGATTGGTTGCTTGGACGGCGGAATGTCCAGGGAGGCTCCGTTGTCTAGGCAACGGCCGAGTGGGCAGTTGGTCAGAGAGCTTCTGAACACAGAGGGAGAAGGGTGTGTGTGAAATAGCTGTGCGAAGTGAAGGCCTACAAAGTATGGAAATTGTTTAAATGACAAAGTTTAGTGAAAAAGTGAGTTTTATGGTGAAATGAAAGTGATTGAGAGGAAAACAATAAAAATTTTATGTATGAAAATTTAATGAAAGTTGAGATAGGGGTTAAGTATTGCGTGACTGTAGAGTGTATATGGGAAATTGAGAAGAGCAGTAAAGAAGAGTGAAGTTCTCTGTGAGAATAGAAAAAAAGTCAATTAGCATAGGAAATTTAGTCTAGGGTATTTGATTAATTTATTTTTATTATCTAGAATGGCCAGTGTATAATTTAAGCCCTTCTATTAGGTATCCAGAGAAAAAGTTAAGGAGTAAGGGTTTTCTCTTCAGTTACTTTGTTAAGGACAGGTTTAGGTGAAAGAAGAAAATCCTAAAAGAAAATTCTTGACCATAAGAATACTGATCATATCAAGGGCCCCAACGTTTCAAGAAAGGTCAAAGAGCCAGCCAAGAACAAAGAAGACAACAGAGTGTGGTAAAGAAATTAAAGGAAAAGAGATAAAAAGAAAATAAACTTAAACATACTTACCGTTATGTTGTATAGAGTGGAGTCCAGGACCTGAAAAACAAAAGTGAAGAAAAGTATCAATTCTTTGAGAAAAGAGAAAGGGAAATAGAATTGCAAATAGATAAGAGACAAAGGAGAAACAAACGTTTGAATACTTATCTGATGTTTATAAAATGATGTTTTGTAACGAATAGAAGAGACGATAACCTAGAAAATAGAAATTGAAGTAGTTATTTTAGGAAAATATATATATATTTGTTTATCTGACAAATAAATGGTTAAATATTAAAGTTTATTGAGGGCTGGTTATTTGGTTTAGAAATTGTTGTACCTTATATTTTCCCTTGTTCTATCCTTATTTCCCTAAATTACCTCCTTTCCTATAATCTTTCCTATATTTTGGTGTGGACGCCGTCCTTTGGGAGTCAGACAGCCCGGATACAGGTCACCGACTACAGTTCGAGAGAAATTTTATTTGGAAATTGGGCGTGGTCTGCTCCTGAGGGGCGGAGTCCATGACACTACTCCTCTAAAATAATTTTTAGTAATCACGATTTCTGCTAAACAGTTCAAAAATGCAAATTGTTTTACTGATAATTCCATTTTACTCAATATCTGATCTATCATTCTCAATGACATTTGTTGTGGAATATGAGTATACAATGCATTCACATTTAATGTTACTAACATAATAATTTGATTTTCTTCAATTTGAGATTGATCAAGAATTTGTAACACATGAGAAGAGTCTTTCATGTAAGATGATATCTTATTTACCTCCGATCTTAAATGATAATCCAAATACTATGATAAAGGTTCCCATAAGGAGCCTCTTCAACTCACTATCGGGCTCATTTTTGAAAGAGAAGGACGCCTATCTTTCGTCACAAATTGGAAGATGGACGTCCTTCTCACAGGGTCGTCCAAATCGGTATAATCGAAAGCCGATTTTGGACATCCCTAACTGCACTCTGTCACAGGGACGGTCAAAGTTCAAGGGGGCGTATCGGAGGCGTAATAAAGGCAGGACTTGGGCATGCCTAACACTAGGACGTCCTCGACCCATAATGGAAATAAAAATGACGTCCCTGATGAGCACTTGGACGACTTTACCTGGTCCTGTTTTTCTTACGACCAAGCCACAAAAAGGTGCCCAAACTAACAAGATGACCACCGGAGATAATCGGGAATCACCTCCTCTTTCTCCCCCAGTGGTCATTAACCCGCTACCACCCTCAAAAAATATCTTTAAAAATATTTTTTGCCAGCCTCTATGCCAGCCTCAGATGTCATGCTCAGGTCCATGACAGCAGTATACAGGTTCCTGGAGCAGTTTTAGTGGGTGTAGTGCACTTCAGGTAGGTGGATCCAGGCCCATCCCCCCTACCTGTTACATTTGTGGAGGAAACAGCGAGCCCTCCAAAACCCACCAGAATCCCACTGTACCCACATCTAGGTGCCCCCTTCACCCATAAGGGCAATGGTAGTGGTGCACAGTTGTGGGTAGTGCGTTTTTTGGGGGGGGGTTGGGGAGCTCAGCACACAAGGTAAGGGAGCTCTGTTGCTGGGAGCAATTTCTGAAGTCCACTGCAGTGCCCCCTAGGGTGCCTGGTTGGTGTCCTGGCATGTCAGGAAAACTAGTGCACTACAAATGCTGGCTCCTCCCACAACCAAAGGGCTTGCATTTGGTCATTTCTGAGATGGATGTCCTTGGTTTCCATTATCGCCAAAAATCAGAAACGACCAAGTCTAAGGACGACCATCTCTAAGGACGACCAAAATTTCAAGGTTTGGACGTCCCTGACCGTATTATCGAAACGAAAGATGGACGTCCATCTTGTTTTGATAATACGGGTTTTCCCGCCCCTACATCGGGACGTTTTGTGAGGACGTCCTCATCAAAACTTGGACGTCCCTTTCGATTATGCCCCTCCACTGGTCCCGTCGAGTAGCCCTAATACTTTTATGCATTTTAGGAATGAAATAATTACGTGGAATAGAAGGGAATTGTCTGTATAGATATCTAAATTCTTTATTAGTGATGATGACTGCTTGATTGTTTTTTTTAAACCTGCTGTGCACAAGTTTGATATTCCAGTGTAGGATCCTTGTCCGACATCAAATGAAATGAACTGTTCCCCAATTGTCTTTCTGTTTCCTCCACATATTGTATACTGTCTTGAATTACTATTCATCCTCCTTTATCAGCATGAGATATTACTACAGATACATCGTTCTGCAATTTTTTCAAAGCTTTAAGCAATTCCTTAGATAAATTACCATATCTCACTGAACCCTTTATCTTCCATTTTTTGACACCCGTAGTGGTGGTAACATCATATAGAAAATGTTTTCCAAGGAACAGAGATTGATTTTCGAGTGGAAAACAGAGAGCCCTTTTGGTCTGAATAAGGAAGTGGAATGGCTGGGGATATTCACAAGACATACTCAAAGGGTTTAAATAGTCATAGAACGCTTTCAGTGCACATGCTCTGGCGTTGCTGGGAGCAGGGCGTCATTGTTCCTGGTCCTGGTTTGAGGTCCACTCTTGTTTCGGACTTCCTTTATTTCATTTGTGATAGTTAAACCCCTGAAGACGCATCGGGTGAAACGCAGTGACTGTGTAAGGTTTGACACCAGACTTGAAATATTTAAGACCAAGAATGGAAGCTGAAAAGGGAATGGTGATGAGAAATCATTATAGCAATGGGCATGTGTTCATCACTCAATAAATGAAGGAATTATTGTTGGTTAATGAATTATCATAAGAACAAGCAAGTTGACACAAATATTTAATCAACCTGTTTTGAAAGCCAGTTGAAAAACTCAATGCTGGTTAAGATTGACTAAGGGAAATGGATTTACTGTATGAACAGTAAAAAGAATGCAGACGAAGAATTATAATTGTTATACTAAGTGATTTTGTATCCATGTAAACATCATAACCTCAGGCAGATAAAGTGAGAAATTGTTTTAATAATGGATATATGACTGTATGGTGAGAGAGTTGATAGTGTGGGTATGCATTAGTTTGTATGCTGAGAATGTGAGAAAGAGCAGATATAACATGAGGAGGCACATTTAATTCTATCACTTACAGGATGTTTTAGAAGTGCTTTGTAGTAAAATAAAGTTGAATAAGGAAGAATTAGGCATAGTTACTTTATGAGAAGGTATTCATATTAGAAATCTCTGTAAACTCCATCTGATTTGTGGCATACCACCGGAGTACTGAATAGAGATTCTGATATTTGAATATCTCCACCCTCGGAGAAGGGCATGCTGATTGTTTTTAAATTTTATTTAGGCACATCATGTCTGTGTTTCTAGGAGTGATTTGTGCAAGGGGTAATACCTTTTGAGATGTGTTGATACTTGCAAGAACATAACAATGTTCATTCTTGAATTCAGTCCATAAACATTCAATTGTTTGAATTTCATCTAATCATGTCCCATTTTACAATGCTTATCTCCAAATTTATGGTATTGTAATTCTCTAAACAATCTTAGAGATTGGCACTCTGGTACATTTTGTTGCATTTGAGCCTATTTCACTATTCTGAACATTGCCAGGCTGAGCATTGAGACATCTATGGCCATATGTTATTCCTTTACAGAGGAAAGAATAATGGTCTATATTACAGGACAAAGAATCTGGATTGCTTCTATTTTTTTGCAACCCATTTAATTTTCTCTTATGGCAAGAAAAAACACAGCATAAAAAATGTAGTCATTCAGGGGGACTCAATTATCTATTATGTTTATATATTTTTTTTAATCAAATGCTGTTTTATGTTTGATAAATGATAAATATTTTAGAAGAGTTGTACTTCCGCTCTGGTCAAATGTAGTCTTAAAAATATTAATCAATGCATTAACAGCATATCAAGGAGGTAGTAAGTGCATTTCTGTAAATTATTGTAGACCTTTTACTAAGATGTGTTAAGCTACTTTCTCCTAGCAACATAACGTAGTAACGATAGTAACATAGTAAAACATAGTAACATAGTAAATGATGGCAGATAAAGACTTATACAATCCATCCAGTCTGCCCAACAAGATAAACTCGTTTACATGGTATGTGATGCTTTATTTGTATACCTGAGTTTGATTTGTCCTTGCCTTTCTTAGGGCACAGACCATAGAAGTCTGCCCAGCACTGTTCTTGTACTAAGTTCTGAAGCTAACATTGAAGTCCCTTAAAATTTATACTCCAGCCCATCCCTATCTATTTAGTCATGATCAGGGTATAGACCGTAGAAGTCTGCCCAGCTCCCATTTTGTTTCCCAATTACCAGCGTCGCCACCCAATCTCCGCTAAGATTCTGCGGAACCATCTCTTCTAAATAGGATTCCTTTGTGTTTATTCCACCCATGTTTGAATTCCATCACCGTTTTCATCTCCACCACCTCCCGCGGGAGGGCATTTCACATATCCACCACCCTATCTGTGAAAAAATACTTCCTGACATTAGTCCTGTGTTATGAGTAGGTTCTGAGTATGACATGGGCACATGCTAGCATCATAACTGCCAGTATTGTGGCTGAATTAACCACCACCTCAAGAGAAGTCCAGTAGACCAGTAATATAGTGCACTGTCACTGGTCACACAGAGGTGTTGCTCTGAACCCACCAGCTAAAACATCAAATCCCCTGACACAATCCCAATCCCCCTCACTGAGACTCTGCTCCCTTGATTCAAGCCCTGACCCCATGAATTAAGGACTTCCCCCAGCACATAAACCCCACTCTTGACAAACTATGTCCTTAGAGCCCTACCCTTTCCCATCCCAACCCCCCCCCCCCCCCAAGGCTGGGGTCAGCATTGGTAGTCCTGTAGGTCTTGGGTGGCAGTGATCCCCTTCTTCTGCCTCCCGGGTTGGCACCACAATCCCAAATGACACTGATTGTCTTGCAGTAGTATTACCATGGATCCTCCTTCCATATACTGAATCAGGGGATCGGGGCTTGAACTGGGGGATGAGTCTGTGATAGGGGGATCAGAGCCTCAGAGAAGAGGGGTCAGGTCAGTGATCAGGTTGTGTGTGTGGCGGGGGGGGGGGATCAGATCAGGGGAGAGGCAGGCGGGGTGCACTGCTGTGTCAGGTCTTTTTCATTTATTTATATCTTCAGATTTAGGACACACATTCTGCATTGACCACACATGCTTTGCACTTACTGCACATTAATGTTTGTGGTAAACGTGTGGGAAATACACAACATACTGTAGCTTTAGTAAAAGGGCACCACTGTGTTCTAACCTCAAAAAGCAGTCCAGGCCCTATTACCTAGCTATAATCCATTCATTTTCCTTCCCATTCTAGGATATGCAGTTAGCATGTGAATCAACATGCCAGCATGGAGTTACCAAAGCCATGAGCTAACAGTTACCACCTGCAAATCTACATGGTAACTACTTAACACACCTTAATAAAAGGGCACACATATCTACCCATAATATAATGATCTTTCAGATCCATGATTCTCAACCTTAGGACATACCTATCCACCTGGTGTTTCAGGATATTCTCAATGCATGTGAATGGATCAGTGTGTATGTACTATCTTAATTGTATGCAAATACAATATATCTCTTGCATATGCTTTGTGGATAACCTGAAAACCACACTGGTTGCATGTGTCCAAAAGAATGGGTTGAAAACCACTGTGTCCACCTTATTTAGAAAAGCTTACACTATAGTTCCACATTGCATTAGTGACTCCTGAACTGTTACTGTTATGCGGCCGTAGTGAATTCTTCTGCACCTTTCTCTTTTCTTCCTTCTGTCATTACTCACCAACTACTCCACCCTTCGTGTATCTGATTGTTTGTTACTAGATTGATGTAAGCCTTTTTACACTGATGTTAGCCTTTTTAAACTAATGTAAGCCACATTGAGCCTACCCTTGGGTGGGAAAGTGTGGGATGTAAATGCTGTAAATTAATTAATTAACTTGGATCTCAGCAGGAATGGCTGGATCCTCCTAATGAGTTCCTACTGTAGATGATATAGACAAAGGCTTCTATAAACTGCACTGCTGACTCCCAGAGTCAGCATTTGAGGGAACTAGGCCTGTATCAGGTTGAAGGGGATACAACTTGCTTGGGACCTCCTCCTAAACTTCTGTTCTGGACCCCAGCATATTTAACACCATCCCTGCAATTTGAGATTTGAGAATCTCCACAAAAAAAAGAGCCTAAATCTCCCTCCTGGAAACGGATAACTTGGCAGCTCTGAATATTACAAATCATAACTATCATTTGTGTATGATGGGTCTAATGTGTGTGCATAATATATCTCAGGCATAAATGCACAGGAAACGATTATCTTTCAATTGAAAGGAAGCTCTGGAACGAGAGGACATAGGATGAAGGTGAAAGGGGATAGACTCACTTTCTATAGCGCTGCGTACGCCTTGTAGCGCTATAGAAATGCTAAATAGTAATAGTAGTAGTAGACTCACGGTACTTGAAGTACTGCAAAGCTGCTGATAGAGGCCATGGTAACCATTTTGAACTACAAGTCTGCACCAGGCAGGAGCAAATGGGCATTGTTCCAACACAATTTTCCCCTGACCACCATGGACTTCTTCAATAAGGCTCAGAGGGGCCTACAGAGTTGATTGGTTGGAGGATAGAGTGGTTTTATATTTTCTTTGGGATTGGAGGGGGGATCACAAGGGGGACCCGCCATAAGAATGTTATAATGCCTTTGTATTGCTCCATGGTGCAATTCTGGTCACTGTATCTCTAAAAAGATATAGCAGAATTAGAAAAGATACAGAGATGAGCGACAAAAGTGATAAAGGGGATGGGCCGACTTCTCTATGAGGAAAGGCTAAAGCGGCTAGCTCTCTTCAGCATGGTGAAGAGTTGGTTGGGGGGAGATACGGTAGAGGTCTATAAAACACTGAGTGGATTGGAATGGTTAGATATCAATTGCTTGTTTGCCCATTTCAAATACAATAGGACTAGGGCGCACACAATGAAACACTAAGTAGTAAATTTAAAACAAAACGTAGAAAATATTTCTTTACTCAATATGTAATTAAACTCTGGAAATCATTGCCAAAGAATGTGGTAAAAGCAGTTAGCTTAGCAGGGTTTTAAAAATATTTGGATAGTTTCCTAAAAGAAAAGTCAATAAGCCATTATTAAAATGGACTTGGGGAAAATCCACTGCTTATTGCTAGCATAAGCAGCATAAAATCTGTTTTACTGTTCTGGGATCTGCCAGGTACTTGTGACCTGGATTGGACACTTTTGGAAACAGGATACTGGGCTTGATATACCTTTGGTCTGGCCCAGTATGGCAACGCTTAGGTTGTTATGTTCAGTTTAACTGGCCACCAGTCGATATTCAGACCGGTGCCCGGTTGAAATTGTCTCATAAAGTTAGGATAGCTTTTTTCTGTCCTAACTTTACACACTTACCTAGTTGGTTTGCAGTCTGAATATCACTGCTAACCAGCTAGGGCTATGCTCCACTCACTCTTTGGCCCTGGCTCACCCTTAACCTTGCCAACATCCATTCCCAGTCTCTTCCTCCCCAGCCTTATCCCCCTTCAAGTCACAACCCCCAGACATCTCCCTTGGGTCCACCCCCCCTCCCCCAAAGTCTCAACCCTTGCCCTGGACATCCCTCCATGATCCAGCTCACTCCTACTCCAAAATCATAAGCCCCTGGCATTCCTTTGGGTTCAATCCCCTTTTGTCTCAGACCTCACTCCCTGTCTAATCCCCCCTCTCAAAGTTTAAAAGCTCCATTCCCCCTTACAGCTTGACCTTCCCATAATGGTCTACTTGCCCATTGAAAGAGAAGTATCTCTCTGCTCCCACCTTAGGGCTGTACCCAATCCAAAATAGCACCAGTGGCCCCTCGTGGCAGTGCTCTTTTTTGTCCTTGATTAGTCTAGCACTGTTACTAGCAGTGTCACTATATGAGGTTCTTTTACTAAAGGATGTTAAACCTTTAATGCCCAGTTAGCATATGCCAAAGGGACACCACAAAAATGTGTTAAAGCATTTTCTGGAATTTTGCCTGTTAGCATGCTGTAACTTGTACATTATTGATTTTTTAGAAATATTTTTGGGAGGGGATGTATCACGGGTGGAGAGTGGATATTCCTACATTATCCAACTAGTGCATTATGATTAGCAAGTGCTAACAGGATAATGCGAGTTCATGTGGAATGACTTAGCACCTCCTAAAGAGGAGATGGTAAGTGCTTCCATATACATTTTTTGGAGGTACCATGTGCTAATGGGAACAAACCTAAAAAGGTGCCACATTTCCATGTTAAAAGGCATTAAGCCTAGATTTTACTGTACTTTAGTAAAAGGGCCCCATGATGCTGTGCTGTGCAGAAGCCTAATAGTCAGTGCAACAGTCCCAAGAACAAGGAGACCTGGGTTCACTGCAGCTCCTTGTGACTCTGGACAAAGTCACTTACCCCTCCATTGCCCCAGGTACAAATAAGTACCTGTAATTAATACATAAACTGCTTTAATTGTAACCACAGAAAGGTGGTATATCAAATCCCATCCCCTTTCCTGTATAGTAACTGCAAGGCAGATGTGGGGCATGGCACCTGAACCGACCATGCAATAGTTCTTGCACCTAACGTGCAAAAGGGCCCCTTAGTTATCTTTTATTCATTTGGATTTTGTTCACATCTTTTTCAATAGTAGCTCAAGGTGAGTTACATTCAGGTACACTAGCAGGCTTATTTTCTAAAGAAAAGGGCACCCATCTTTCGGCACAAATTGCAAGATGGGCGTCCTTCTCACAGGGTTGCCCAAATCGGCATAATCGAAAGACGATTTTGGGCGTCCTCAACAGCTTTACGTCAATGGGACGACCAAAGTTTACGGGGGTCTGTCGGAAGCATAGCGAAGGCGGGACTGGGGCATGCTTAACATATGGGTGTCCTCGGTCGATAATGGAAAAAAGAAGGGCGTTCCTGACGAACACTTGGATGACTTTATTTGGTCCTTTTTTTAATGACCAAGCCACAAAAATGTGCCCTAAATGACCAGATGATCACTGGAGGGAATCGGGCATGACCACCCCTTACTCCCCCAGTGGTCACTAACTCCCTCCCACCCTAAAAATAAAATAAAATAAAATATTTTTCCAGCTTCTATGCCAGCCTCAAATATCATACCCAGCTCCATCACAGCAGTATGCAGGTCCCTGGAGCAGTTTTAGTGGGTACTGCAGTGCACTTCAGGCAGGCGGACCCAGGCCCATCCCCCCCTACCTGTTACACTTGTGGTGGTAAATGTGAGCCCTCCAAAACCCACCCGAAACCCACTGTACCCACATCTAGGTGCCCCCCTTCATCCATAAGGGCTATCGTAGTGGTGTACAGTTGTAGGGAGAGAGGGTTGGGGGGTTGGGGGAATCAGCATGCAAGGTAAGGAGCTATGCACCTGGGACCTTTTTCTGAAGTCCACTGCAGTGCCCCCTAGGGTGCCCAGTTGGTGTCCTGGCATGTCAGGGGGACCAGTGCACTACGAATGCTGGCTCCTCCCACGACCAAATGGTTTGGATTTGGTCATTTCTGAGATGGGCATCCTCAGTTTCCATTATCGCCGAGAATCGGGGACGATCATCTCTAAGTATGACCATCTCTAAGTTCGACCTAAATGTTGACATTTGGGAGTCCCCGACCGTATTATCAAAACGAAAGATGGACGCCCATCTTGTTTTGATAATACGGGTTTCCCCGCCCCTTCACAGGGATGTCCTGAGAGGACATCCTCAGGAAAACTTGGGCACCCCGTTTGATTATGCCCCTCCACGTGTTTTTTTTTTTTGCTGCTTTGTAGTTTTTAAAGATGTGTCAGTGATAACTTAGAGGTGGAGAATGCAGTGGAATGCAGCATAATGCTCTTTCTTTTATTAAACCTCACGGTTAGAGATTAAAAATATATTTTAATATTTGATTTTGCTGAAATAACACCACGGCAGCTACAAACTGATCATGCAAATTTTATACATCAGCTGATGAGTGCTGAATCAGACAAACAGCTATCAAAAATTAATTTTTGATCATGTACTTTACCCTGAAGCAGAACAAAATGTTTGTTCAGTCATTCTGCTCAGCAACTAGTAGCAGATACCTTGAAAACTGAACCCAGAAGATTCTTGCTTGTGTAATTGGCCAAATGTCCTGTTTTGTGGCCATGAAGGTAAAACTGTGGACACTAAAATGGAGGCAAACATATATGAAGAAGGGACTTTTCAAAGTATCCCCCCAAAACTGCAGCCATGATTAGGTTTTGTGTGTTTTGTGATAAGAGGGTGTTAAAGGAGGCTATGTAATGCATTTTAACCATAACCTTAACCTTTTAACCTTTGAAGGTATTGCACAATTAGGAGAACTACATGCTTCACAACATGACTGACAGTTGGCTTTCCTGCTTATTTTCGAAGGAGATGGCCGGCCATCTTCCAACACAAATTGGGAGATGGCCGGCCATCTCCTAAACCTGGCCAAAATGGTATAATCGAAAGTCGATTTTGGATGGCTTCAACTGCTTTCTGTCGCACGGCCGGCCAAAGTTCAAGGGGGGCGTGTTGGCAGGGTACTGAAGGCGGGACAGGGGCACGGTTAACAGATGGCTGGCTTCGGCCGATAATGGAAAAAAGAAGGCCGGCTCTGACGAGCACTCCCCTTACTCCCCCAGTGGTCACCAACCCCCCTCCCACCCCCCAAAAATGTTTTATTTACATTTTTGTGCCAGCCTCTATGCCAGCCTCAAATGTCATACCCAGCTCCCTGACAGCACTATTCAGGTCCCTGGAGCTGTTTTTAGTGGGTACTGCAGTGCACTTCAGGCAGGCGGACCCAGGCCCATCCCCCCCCTACTGTTACACTTGCGGTGGTAAATGGGCGCCCTCCAAAACTCACCCGAAACCCACTGTACCCACATCTAGGTGCCCCCCTTCATCCCTAAGGGCTGTGGTAGTGGTGCACAGTTGTGGGGAGTGGGTTTTGGGGGGTTTGAGGGGCTCAGCACACAAGGTAAGGGAGCTAGGTACCTGGGAGTCAGGGGCGTAGCTACGGGTGGGCCTGGATGGGCCCAGGCCCACCCAGTTTAGCCTCAGGCCCACCTGCCCACCCAGAAGCAGATCGTTACCAACTCCCACCCCTGACGCCGCAGTGCTTCATTTAATGCTGTCGGCGCTGCTGTTGCACAGTCTCCCACCTCCACAGCGGTGCTTAAACTTCACTAGGCGTTGCCTGACAGCAACGCTACAGATGCGGCACCGACGTCCGATGTGCTCCAGGGCCTTCCCTCTGCCGCGCTGATGTAACTTCCTGTTTACGGAGGCGGGACGCGGAAGGCTCCGGAGCAGGGCGTCGGTGCCGTATCTGTAGCATTGATGTCAGGCAGTGCCTTAGCAAAGTATAAGAGCCGCCGCGGGGGTGGGAGACTGTGCAACAGCAGCACCGACAGCATTAAATGAAGCGCTGCGGCAGCAGGAGTGGGAGAGGGTGAGGAGGAAGTCAGTTGGGTACTGGCCCAGTAAGGAGAGGCTGGGAGGGGAGTGGCCTGAAGGGAACAGAAAGGTGCTGGACTTGCCGGGGGGAGGGTTGGAGAGAAGGGAGAGAGATTTTGGATTTGCAGAGGGGAGGTTAGAGGGAAGGGGAGAGGTTTTGGATTTGCAGAGGACAGGTTGGAAGGAAGGGGAGAGGTTTTGGATTTGCAGAGGGGAGGTTGGAAGGAAGGGGAGAGGTTTGGGATTTGCAGAGGGGAGGTTGGAAGGAAGGGGAGAGGCTGCAGGAGAAAGAGCCAGATGCATAAGGGGAAGGAAAGAGGAAGAGAAGCTGGTTGGGGGGTGGGATCAGAGAGGAGAGGGACACATTGGTGTGTAGGAGGGACAAAGGGGACATAGGGAAGTATACAGATACAGAAGGGAGATGATGGGCATTAGGTGGGAGCATGGGAACAGGGACACAGATGTGAGATGCTGTATGGGGATGGCACATGGGCACAGAGGGGTAATGCCTGACAAGGGGGGGGGTGGGGATATAGAATAGAGATAAAATGCTGGAGAGGAGGGTATATGGACACGGGGGTGGGGGGGAGAAATACCAGACAAAGGGGAGAATAGGAACACAGAAGGGATATGCTGGGCACGGGGTGCATAGGTGCACAGAAGAATGATGATGGATGAGGGGATATGAACACAGGGGAGATACCGGACAAGGAAATATAGGAAAACAGAGATGGGAGATGGATGGTGCACATGAAGAAAGAAGAAATGTCAAATAGGAGACCCCAGCAAGTGAGTTAAGAGAAGACAGAGGGAAGCAGAAACCAGAGACTGGGACCAATATGATTTGAGAAAAAATGACTAGACAACAAAAAAGTATAAAAAATTATTTTATTTTCAATGTTGTGAATATAATATGTTGGATTTGGAATGTACATCTTGCCAAAGTTGCCTGCAGCCACTGAAGCCTGCACTGCAACCTTCATTGAAGTTATGGGGAGTGGGGTAGGGACAGAATATGGGTGCATCATGTTGCTGTTTTTTCTCTTTCAAAAAAGTTGGCAACTCTAGTGCCCACCCATTCAACCTGTTGGCCCACCCAAAAATTGCCTTCTGGCTACGCCACTGCTGGGAGTTTTTCCTGAAGTACACTGCAGTGCCCCCTAGGGTGCCCAGTTGGTGTCCTGGCATGTGAGGGGGACCAGTGCACTACAAACGCTGGCTCCTCCCATGATGAAATGCATTGGATTTGGCCGGGATTGAGATGGCCGCCATTAGTTTCCATTATCGCCGGAAACCTATGGAGGCCATCTCTAATGCCAGCCCAAATGTTGAGATTTGGTCGGCCCTGACCGTATTATCGAAACGAAAGATTGCCAGCCATCTTGTTTTGATAATGCAATTGGGTATGCCGCTTTATGGGGTCGGCCATAGGTCGATTATGCCCCTCCACGTCACCCCACATATGGTAACTGACCCCATCTCCCACCTTTTTTTTTCCTGCCTCCATTTTGACACTTGATAAGTTAGCACCAGCCCTTCTGGGAGGTTGCTGTTTATGAGCTGAGTCAACTTTGGGAAGAATAAAATGAATGGGAAGTGACTTTATGGTTATTATTATTGCATGACATTTATATCCCATACTTACCATCAAAGTTCATAATAAGTTTACATAATTAAAAAAAAAAAGCAACACTAGGAACATTACAAGCCAATGAAATATGCAGCCAAAAAGGATAATTAATTTACACTCAAATACTTTCTGAATAAGAAAGCCTTCAGCAGTCTACGCAATGCAATATAATTAGGTTGAACTCTAATTTCTACAGGTAGCTCATTCCAGTTACTAGCTGCCAGGGATAGCTGTCAGAACAAGTGAGAGAAGATAAGCACTGAGAACAGGAAACCTATCTGTGGACCCTGGTAGCATCTGCTTCAGTGTAACAAGTGATTGGACTCTAGAGGCAGAAATTATTACAAAAGTCAGAGTGTTCAGAAAATCCAGTACATTTATGTAAGGTTTCACAAGGTTACACCGAGGTATCTGTATAATATTTTACTCATACCAAAATAAACAATTGTTCATTTGTTTTACAAATTCCATTGAAAAAGTGTTTGTTTCATGCATTATTAATACTCAGACATATGTGAATATCAGAGAAGAAGGTTAATATGAAGACATCACCATATCTCAAAGCATAATCAGTATAAAAAAATACATTTTTCAGTTGAAAGGTTCTAGACAGACATCATGATATAGAGCCCAAGGAGACAGACTCAGGAGAAATATAAGGAATTACATCTTAGAATTGCATTTATATATTTATTTAAATAGTGTATTATCCACCCATACAGTGTTCTGTGCACCAAACAGTAAACAAACTGCAAGGTCTCCACCACCGGGAGACTCTTGGAAAAGTCTCCTGCACCGGGATACTCTTGAGTCCCTCGGCCCTTTAGCTGAGCTGTGTGCTGTAATCCACTGCTAAAGAGCACACGGCAGTTCACAAGGTCAGATCATTATACTTTATTGTAACCCCTTTCCGTCAACTGCTCCTCCAAAGGTGGTTCTCACCACAGCATTTCTCAAGAAGCATAGCAGTTCAACAGCATAGTATTCAAAACAAAACACAAACAAACAAAAAAGGTTGCAAAATCTCAGCAGTTCATATAAAGCAGTTACTTTACTTTTTGTCTATTAGATTGTAAGCTCTTTGAGCAGGGACTGTCTTTCTTCTATGTTTGTGCAGTGCTACGTATGCCTGTAGCGCTATAGAAATGCTAAATAGTAGTAGTAGTAGTAGTTATGCAAAGCAATTCTTCAAACAAAGTAGCTCAAAAAGGGCTCAAACTCCCAGCAGTTCATGTATAGCAGGTATACAAAGTAATTCTCCAAACACGGTAGCTCCAGAAAGGGTTCAAACTCTTCCCAGCAGTTCATGTCAGCAGTTAGGCAAAACAATCCCCCAAACACAGCAGTTCAGAATGGGTTCAAACTCCCAGCAGTTCATGTATAGTAGTTATGCAAAGTAATTCTCTAAACATGGTAGATCAAAAAGGGTTCACACTCTCGTGAGGAAGCAGTTTCCTACTCAGGTATACCACCGGATGCTCATCCCCTTGATGTTCCTGAGATAACACTGCTCCTAGTCCTACTGTAAATGGGGTAATATATTGATGTATGCCCCTTTAAGGGGCTTGCCGGTGCTCTGGTGGCATCCTGGGTGGCTCCGGGGTCCAGCTGGCACTTTGGGTTTTTTTTTTATGTGCCCCGTTCTTTTTCCTGACCCTCCTGTGGGTCTGACGCTTTTTGGACCGCTTTTGGCCCATCTGGGTTGGAGGACAGCATTTCCAGGCTTCCCCAGGCTTGCTCTGGCGTTCTTGAGTCCCGTTTCGGGACCGGAGCAAGTCCTGGGGCTGAAGATGGGCAGGAGGCAGCAGGAGCAGGTGAAATTGTGGCGAGTGGCGCACCGCTGCGATGCCGCGATCAAGAGAGGAGCTGGGGAGAGCTGAAGCCGGCTGCCTCTGGGCTGGCCTTGCGTGTGTGCGCGCGCATGTGCGATAGGGTCCTGGAGCTCCGGTAGGCCGCAAAATGGAGCCTGGGCCTAAATTTTGATTTTTGGCCTGAAGAAAAGAAGAGGAGCATCGGAGGGTGTCCGGGATTTGGGAAAAGTGAATCGACTCCAGGATGGATGTTAGAAGGGTCAGGTAAGAGGTCCCATGGCCTTATTTTGATTTAAAATTGTTTAATTTTTGAGTTTTTGGCATGTATTTTTGGCAGGCCTTCCATGAATTTTTTAGGAACTTTATTTTTATGGTCGGGAGGTCTGGGGGGTCTGATAGGAGGACTGTATTATTTAAAAATTTTAAAGTTAATTTTGAAGGGGTTTTGGGGGGTATTTTTGGTTCGGAGCGTCATGCGCTGCTCTCATAAAGGTTATTAAAATTCCAACGATGGTGTCTGGGAGCGCACACGTTGCCTCACATATGGGGACATTTTGGTAAAATTCCGTTAACTTTTAATGGGGTTTTTACATGAAAATGATGTGAAATGGTGCCTGTTTAAAAAATGTAAAACATGGATTGGATTCAGGAAAATGTGGCCTGGATGATGGTATAATTCTTATTAAAGAGTAATGTAATTTATAGTGTCTTTTGTATGGAAATCCATTTTCCCCATACACGTTAATGGGAAAATTTGATTTCAAAATGGAGTTTGTGGAAAGTTTACAAACTATAAAAGTTGTTTCACCTGCCACAAGCTAGCATCCTATTGGTGCTGCTAGGTCATATGGCCAAGCTGCAGTCCTGTTGCTAGGGGAGACAGAGCTGGTGACCAGTGTTGCCAGGTGGGCGGTTTTACCGCCCACTTGGGCGGTTTTCCGCGACCCGCCGCAGGAAATTTTTGCCCGCGGCGGGTTGCGGTTTTTTGGGCTTCTTTTTTGTCTTTTGGGCGGTTTTTTAGGCAGTTTTTTCGGCCGCGGGGGGCAGGGTTAGTGACGTTTTGGGCGGGGTTAGTGACGTTCTGGGCAGGGCTGATGACGGGGGAGGCGGGGCCGATGACGGGGGAGGTGGGGCCGATGACGGCGGGGGCGGGGTTGATGACGGCGGGGGCGGGGTTAATCACGCGGGGTGGGGTGTCAGGGGCAGGGTTTGAGTTTGGGCGGGTTTTGGGCTGGATTTAGGCTGGTTTGGGTGGGAAAAAAATTTTCCACCTGGCAACCTTGCTGGTGACCAGGTCAGAGGAACTGAAGACACAGGAGAAGACAGGCCTGTGTGTGTGTAAGAGTTGATTTATACAGGAGAGAAAGCTTAAATAAAGAGTTGTTTGATACAAGGTGAGAGGAACTGTTGACACAGAAGAGACAGGACCGGTATGAGAGGTGCTCTGTCTGTGTGCTTGGAAAATTGAGTGTGGATGAGGAGGAAAACCTCAACAGAGTATAATTTGACTGAATCAGAACACCTGGTGATACAGAGAGAGTGGAATTCAGTAAAGTTGAGAGACTGTAGGTAAAGGGAAGATATACCTGCATGAAAGATGATCTGCCCATGTATGTATAAGAAATTTGTGTGACTAGACAGGCTGATAATCACACTGAAAACCACAGCACACCTGACTGGCACTGAGGGAGTGCATATGTGTTAATTTGCTAAGTGGTTATACAGAAAGGCTTGCCTGAGTTGAAATAGGCTATAAGCTGTATAATAGCCTGCTGGTAACAAGTGAAGGTGGCTAGTGACAGTGAGTGTGCAGGAAAACTGTTGTGTTTCCGCTGATCTGTCTCAGAGCAGAGTGGTGGTCACAGTGCATTTGACTGACACTTTGAGTGCAATGCATATATGTTAATTGGTGGTTGTACTGAGGGGTTTGCCTGAGTTTGGAGGGGCTACAAATTGTGTAGAAGCCTATTGGTGAAGGGTGGGTGTGCAAATCTGGTGTGTTCCCACTGACCTGCCAGGAAGCAGGGTTGTGATCACCTTGCACCGGTCTGCAGTGAGAATTGGTGCTGATTAAAAATTGAAACAGGACTGTTGTCCTTAGCTGAACTGCTGTGTATGAGGGCACTGAGGTATGAAATGTGTGACTGGTTACAAGGTGTGTCAATATTAGCAGAAGAGTGTTCCTCATTAGGCAGGGAAAAGTAATAAGGTAGGTCCTGCAATAGGGAACATTAATTATCTATTGATTTACTCTAGATAGGTTGGCCACAGTTTTGATAACAAAAATCCCTATAAAAATTCCCACAGGATAGGGAGACAGGGTTTCAATTTCTTTTAATTAACTAGAGTGCAGGTACTGCAGCTGTTAAGCGACGACGCAGGCGGAGCAACGCGGAAGCAACACGTGCATCAACTACCACGAAAGACAAAAGTTACCATCATTCAAGAAAGTTCAACTCAAGCAGCTAAGTACAAAAATCACCACCTACACCGTTTCAGAGACTTTAAACTTACACATAAATACTTTCCTGGAGGTTTATGCTGAGATTCAGTTACATTGCAAAGTGAAGGAAGTGGACATCTGTAAGAAAGCAATTGACACAAAGAATCATTTTTCTTGTTAAAATTTCATAGTTAAAGTAAATTCTGAGTAACAGAGAAAGTAATTATTTGTACTACTTATCTGATTTGTGGTGTTCAGAATTTCAGAGGAAAGTTTATTGACTGAAAGTTGATACATTTTCTGAAAAGTTAAGAAGAAACATCTTGTGCAAAAAATTATTATAATTTAAACATTAGTGTGCAATATTGTCATCATTAAAATTTTGTAACATCTAGGGGAATTCGCTTAACATCTTGAATTGCACACTGTATAATATACAGAATTTCCCCACCTTTCTTTGTACCTTCCCTAAGTGGTGAGAGTTTAGCGTGGGACCCTACACCGTGATTTTACCATCGTACCACCCTCTTTAAAAAACCTCACCCATAGGGGATCTACACTACCCCTGAGGCGTCCGTCTGGAGGATAAAAGACTTCAAAAAATCTACCGCCCTATGCACAGGCTCCTGACACAGGGCCTGTTGTAATATACCTATTGCCCACTTCTCCTCCTCTCCCCACTTCAATTGATGAGGATGCCTATCTTTTAGCATGTCGGTTAAAGGGGTGGACAGAGAAGAAAAATGGGGAATTAATCTTCTGTAATACACTATCAATCCTAGGAAACCCTGTAACTGTATTTTTGTACAAGGAAGGGGAAATTCCTGAATACTTTTAATTTTGTCCAAGAGGGGCCTTACCTCTCCCTGCCCCACCTCATATCCCAAGTATTTTACCCTATGTTGGGCGAAGTGACATTTTTTTTGGATTTAGGTTTAACCCTGCCTCCCTGAAGGATTTTAGGACAGCCCGAACACACGCTATATGGGTGCCGCAGTCTTGGCTATGGATTATGACGTCATCCATGTAAGCAGCCGCATAATCCCGGTGGGGCCTTAGTACCCGGTCCAACAGGCGTTGGCAACTAGCCGCCGCCGAGTTCAATCCAAAAGGTAACTGGGTAAACTGATATAGTCCTAACGGGGTACTGAATGCTGTCTTGGGCCAGGCTTCCCTCATGAGGGGTATCTGCCAATACCCCTTTTTCAGATCTAAGGTGGTGAGAAATCTAGCCGCCCCCAGCCTATCTAACAGTTCGTCAATACGGGGCATGGGATAAGCAGCGGCCTGTGAGATAGTGTTAAGCTGACGGAAGTCAATACAGAACCTCCATGACCCGTCAGCCTTGGGCACTAGCACTACCGGACTGGACCAGGGACTGTTGGACTCCTCTATGACCCCAAATTCTAACATCGCTTGCACTTGCCTAGTTACCTCCTGCTTTTTCTGTGGGGGAAAGCCTAAAGGGCCTCTGCCTCACGACTTTCCCCTCCACCGTTATAATGTCGTGTTCCAAGAGGCCGGTCTGCCCAGGACACGGGGTTAATACATTTTCAAACTCCCCCATTAACTTCCTCATTTCCTGTTGTTGGGCCCATTCCCAGCGGGGACTAATCCCTGGAGCCTCTGGTTTAAAAATATCTGTTATTTGCAGCCCCAATTCTTCCTCCGGCTCTTCCCCAGGACCAGACATAAGTCCTTCTCTTTCAATCCAGGGTTTCATGGATTAATGTGGAAGGTCTGCACCCTTCCCCTATTGCTAGCCACGGTATATGTGAGGGGACCCTGCCTCCCCTATACAGTCCAAGGACCCCTCCACCTAGCATCAAATTTAT
The DNA here is from genome assembly GCF_901765095.1 of Microcaecilia unicolor. Classification (NCBI taxonomy): domain Eukaryota; kingdom Metazoa; phylum Chordata; class Amphibia; order Gymnophiona; family Siphonopidae; genus Microcaecilia; species Microcaecilia unicolor. The sequence goes on along the minus strand of NC_044031.1, from coordinate 329,209,259 downwards.
GGGTTGACTCTGACACCAATATTAAAACCTTGTTTCACCTCCACTGAGTTCCCTTATAATAATATTCCTTCTGATATTCTTGGCTATGTTTTAACTTTTCTTGTGAATATTCTCTCAACCTGTTTAACCGTCCCTTCAGCTCATACAGGTAGGACACCACTGATTTATCCTTGGGCTCTGGGGCCACCCACTGCTCCTTCAAAATGTCCAGGACTCCTCGAGGTCATCTCCAAAACATTAGCTCAAAAGGTGAGACTCCGAAGGAGGCCTGGACAGCTTCCCGACAAGCATAAAGCACGAAGGGTAATAGTTGATCCCAGTTCTCTTGCTTCGTGCCTAACCCTCTCCTAAGCATTCCCTTCAAGGTCCTATTGAACCACTCAACTAACCCATTAGTCTGGGGATGGTAGGCTGAGGTGCGTATGTGCCTAATCTGGAATGCCTCCCAGACTTGCCGCAAAGTGCGAGACATAAAATTCGATCCCCTATCAGTCAATACCTCCCTGGGGATTCCCACCTCACAAAAGATTTTAATCACCTCTGCGGCCAGAGCCTTGGCTGAAGTATTCCTCAAAAAGATGGCCCATGGAAACTGCATAGCCATATCCATAACCACTAAAACGTAGCTATGGCCCCTACTGGACTTAGTGACAGGCCCAATAATGTCCATGGCTATACACATCATGGGCTGGCTAATACGGGGCATGGGATATAAGGGGGCGCGCTGGGGAGGATGATCCGCTACTTTCTGACATGCCAGACAGGATCTGCAATACCTTTCCACCTCCTTGTACACCCCGGGCCAGTAAAACCGGTCCAGCACCTGCGTCAGAGTGGCTTGGGTACCCTTATTCCCCCCCCCCCCCCCAGTGGATGGTCATGGGACAATCAGACTAACAATGGCCTGAATGCCCTGGGCACCACTAGTTGTCTCCTGCCCCCTTGATTCTCTCATGCTGGGACCTTCCAGTAGAGAATTCCTCCTTCCACTAGGAAGCTCATGGATCCCCCACCTCCCCCATGGCGTGAACTCTCCCAGGCATACTCGAGCATGGGATCTGCCGCCTGTTCCCTCCGGAAGTGGGGAAACTGCTGCTTAAGCTCCCCTGCATCCAAGGGCAAATAACTTTCCATTTCAACTCGATTTAGAGCCGCCCTCCTTTCCTTTTGATCCTCCCTTTTCTGAGACCTTTCCCTACGGGTCTTCCATGGCACCCCCATGATCTCCTCCTGTAATGGAAAGATTTGGGCTAGACCAGGATTGGCCTCAGGTTCCTGGTTTGCTTGGGACTGGGTTGTTACCATAGCCTCCCTCTTTCCCAAACATCCCGCAAATGGGGGCCAATCCCTCCCCAAAATCATCTCTTGTGGCAGCCTGGGCAAAAGCGCCACAACACTCTCACTCTCCCCGTGGGTCCCACAATGTCCACCCCATGGAGGGCATACCTGGTGCTTGCTCTGTGAATACACTGTATGTTCACCTCTCCTTCAAAGGTCTCCTTAGGATCTTTTCTACCCACCCTAATTTTTCCCCACAAAGCCCCCAAAACCATAGACTGGTCCGCTCCCGTGTCTAGTAGGGCCATTACCGGGATTCTCTCCACCACTACTTCTTGCATATACCGAGGGTTAAACCCTGGAAAAACCCGGGAGGTCCATCCAACCTTTCCCGGACAATTATTTCTAAAATGCCCCTTCTGTCCACACCGAAAGCAGAGCCATTCTTTGGGTCCTCCTCCCCTGGGTGACTGTGCCTTGGAAATGGGTGGCGCTTTCTCCAACTCAGACTGATGAGCCTTAGCACTGGGCATGGTGGACCTGGATGTAGCTAGTGCTCTAGCGCTGGTATCTCCCCTTGCTTTCCCTCTGACCTTTTCCTCCCGTCCCCAATGTTGAGATTCCATATAGCACTCCAAGCCACCCATGGCCTCCTCTAAGGTCCTACACCCCCTTCTCACCACCAACACCCTTGTACTCTCAGGTAAGGCCTGCAGGAATTGCTCCATTACTATCTCCTGCAGGATATCAGTGGTAGTTCGCCGAACTGGTTCTAGCCATTTCTTAGCGAGGTCCATCAGCTTATTGGCTAAGACCCTGGGTGATTCTTTCTGGTCCCATTGCATTGTCCTGTAGCACCTCCTATAGGTCTGGGAACTCAGCCCATACCTATCCCGGATGGCCTCTTTCAATTTTCTATAATCCGCCACATCTACCGGCGACAGGTCCCTGAAGGCTGCTAAGGCTTCCCCAGACAGGGATGGGGCCAACCTAATGGCCCACTGTTCTGGAGGCCACCCTGCGGCCCCAGCCACCCACTCAAAGGCACATAAAAAATTGTCCACACTGTCCTTTTAGGATAACTTGCCTCAGGTAAGCCAGTTCATATGCAAGGGTCCTACCGCACCGTCTCTCTCCAGGCTCCTTCTCTGTTCCTCGGCTCTGCTCGAGGCCCCTGGGACACTGGGCCCTCTCCTCAGGAACTCCTTGAATAGGTTCAAAACTGGCTGCTGCTGGGCCAGTGTCGCCGCCAAGGACTCCCCAATCATCTTCTCTGCCAGTTCTTGCTGCTTTTGGTCATCCACGTAAATATATCTTTCGGCTCCATCTCTCTTCTCCGTGCTGTCACCTGTAGGCAATGCAAACACAAAGAACTCCAAGTGCAGCTCTACAGCAAGTGGCTCCTCCCTGGCCACTACTCACTGCCTCTCACCCCTGGTCCAGCTTCTGCTTACCAGAGACAGAGATGGGTCTGCACCTTTCTCTGTGTTGGCCCTCCTTGTTGAGACTCCTCTTCTGACATGGAAGTCCGTTGAACGATCCCACCACTGCCACCACTTGTAAGGTCTCCACAACCTGTAGACTCTTGGAAAAGTCTCCTGCACTGGGAGACTCTTGAGCCCCTCGATACTTTAGCTGAGCTGTGTGCTGTAATCCACTGCTAAAGAGCATACGGCAATCCACAAGGTCAGATCATTATACTTTATTGTAATCCCTTTGTGTCAACTGCTCCTCCAAAGGTAGTTCTCACCACAGCATTTCTCAAGAAGCATAGCAATTGAATAGCATAGTATTCAAAACAAAACAAAACACAAACAAACAAACAAAAAAGGTTGCAAAATCTCATCAGTTCATATAAAGCAGTTATGCAAAGCAATTCTTCAAACAAAGTAGCTCAAAAAGGGCTCAAACTTCCAACAGTTCATGTATAGCAGGTATGCAAAGTAATTCTCCAAACACGGTAGCTTCAGAAAGGGTTCAACCCCTCCCCAGCAGTTCATGTCAGCAGTTAGACAAAATAATCCTCCAAACACAGCAGTTCAGAATGGGTTCAAACTCCCAGCAGTTCATGTATAGCAGTTATGCCCAAAACCACCACTCCTCCTCTCTCCCTTTCAAAAGAAATCAACCTAGTGAGAGTGGCAAGGGTCCCTCCCCAACCAGGCCAGCATTATGCCCTGACCACCACCCGCATGACCCTTCCATGGTAAACCTGTTCTCTCAGCTCCCCTCATGGGATAGCCACCTTTTCCCTCCTTCTACCAGGCTCTCCTCCCAAGCAGCCCTCTCCTGTTTCACCTCATTTCCTTCCAGTTTAATGAAAGCAGCAATCTCCATCTGCTCCTCTTGCTCTAGGTCCTCCCCCTTTTCTTCCCCTTGCCAGTCCATAGGTTCCTCCCTACACCCATTGCTCAGCTGCTCTCCATTTGCTTGATTGGGCAGGTTCAGAAATCCTTCCCTTATCCTGGCTCTCTGGGACAGGTTTTTCCAACTCCCTTCTCTTGCCCTTCTCCTGACCTCCTCTGGGGGCTGATGGGGATTGAGTCCCTGTTTCTACCATGGGACCTACTCAGGGGCTTCTGGGAATTGTAGTCTTTTTCCTTTTCTCCAATCCCCCAGGGGAAAAGACTCCTTCCGTTCTCTACCCAGTCTCCCTCCCTCTCGAGCCTCCTCGTTCCTCCATGTGCCTTCATTTTCCCTCTCACCCTCAAATTCCTCACAATACCTAATCACAATGTATAAAACAATCAGATTAAATAATTTAAAAAATAACTTGCCAAAACTATATCTGTAATGGCCAACTCACCAAACCATACTTCATTGAAACAGCTTTTTGAAAATGAAAGCTGTTGACTGCCTCCGAAACATTGCTTTATCAGTCCTTTCAGTTAACTCTTCTGGTAACCTATTCCATTCAGCAATATATGCAAGCAAAATTCTCCCAATGGTGGTGGTACAAGTTTTCAAGAGAGCTTGGGACAAACAAAGCAGATTCTTAATTTTGAGGAAATATTGATAACAGGAAATACATTTTATTGAATTTGTGTTTGTGATTTTTTTGTTTTTGTTTTTGGATTGATTCAGGTCAGTATTCAGTCTGCAGCTGAACATAAGAATAGCCATACTGGGGCAGACTGACGGTGCTAATCAAGTGTTCTGCTTCCAGTAGTGTCCAATCCGGTTCATACCTGGCAAAATCCCAAATAGTAGCTAAATTAGCCCGGATATTCAGTGCTGGGCCATATCAGGGGACTGGCACTGAATATCTGGATCTAATTCACAGTGCTCTGCCATTACAGCTTATGCAGGTCCTGGCTGAAAATTGGCCAGGACCCAATTAAGAATTTTTTTGCCCAGATCCTGATGCCCCTATTTCAATTCTCCTTTTACCCATCCTGGAATTAAAGAACCCCCTCCCCCCATCCTGATCCCCCTCCACTCACCTCCCAAATATACAGCAGGAAGGCCTGGCCCCCCTACCTCAGGCCTACCTTGAAGAATCCCTGGTGGTTCAGTGGTAAATGGGCAGGAGCTATGCTCACTTGCTCCTGCCAATGTTTGAGGCCTCTGCAAAATAGCTAACACAACGTCTAATGTCAGCCTCGCAGTATCTGAAGTATGGCTGTCGCTAGAGGTTGTGGCAGACATTGTGCAGCGGCCTCAGCCATGAGCAGGAGAGAGTGGGCATCGCTCCACTATTGGATCACCAGGGATTCTTCACAGTTGGCCTGAGGGGGGAGGGGGGTCCCAGGACTGCCTGCTGTATCTTCAGAGGGGGTGAGTAAGGGAATCAGGACAGGGGGTGCAGCTGGAGCTACTATCCGGAAGGTAATCAGATACTGACCAATACTCAGAATGGTCCATAAAGTTAGGACAACCGATCTTGCCTCACCAATTTGCTACATTTCTTTGATGGGGTGAATAGACATGTGACTACAGGTGAGCCAGTCAATATTGTGTATCTGGATTTTCAAAAGACAATTGACAAAGTTCCTCATGAAAGAATCTTGATGAAATTAGAAAGTCATGGGATAGGAGGTAATGTCCTATTGTGGATTAAAAACTGGTTAAAAGATAGAAAACAGAGAGTAAGGTTAAATGGTCAGTATTCTCAATGGAGAAGTGTAGATAGTGGGGTTCCCCAGGGGTCTGTGCTGGGACCGTTGCTTTTTAACATATTTATAAATGATCTAGAGATGGGAATAACTAGTGAGGCAATTATATTTGCTGATGACACAGTTTTTCAAAGTTGTTAAATCAAAATAGGATTGTGAAAAATTGCAAGAGGACCTCATGAGACTGGGCATCCAAATAGCAGATGACTTTTAATGTGAGCAAGTGCAAACTGATGCATGAGGGAAAGAGGAACCCAAACTATAGCTACGTGGTGCAAGGTTCCACATTAGGAGTCACTGCCCAGGAAAAGGATCTAGGTGTCATTGTAGAAGAAATGTTGAAACCCTCTGCTCAGTGTGCAGTGGTGGCTAAGAAAGCAAATAGAATGTTATAAATTATTAGGAAAGGAATGGAAAACAAAAATGAGAATGTTATAGTGCCCTTGTATCTCTCCCTGGTGTGACCGCATCTCAAATATTGTGTATATCTCAAAAAGGATTTAGCGGAATTAGAAAAGGTACAGAGAAGGGCGATGAAAATAATAAAGGGGATGGGATGACTTCCCTATGAGCTAGGGCTCTTTATCTTGGAGAAGAGATGGCTGAGGGGAGATATAAAGGTCTATAAAATACTGACTGGAGTGGAATGGATAGACATGAATCGCTTGTTTACTCTTTCCAAAAATATTATGACTAAGAGGCACAAAATGAAGCTACTAAGTAGTACATTGAAAACAAACCAGAGAAAATATTTCTTCACTCCGGGTGTATTTTACAAAGGTGCGGTAGCATTTTTAGCTTGTGCTAAATGCTAGAGACACCCATAGGAATATATGGGCATCTCTAGCGTTTAGCGCACACTTATTTTTACTGTGCACTAAAAATGCTAACACACTGTTGTAAAAGACCCACTCAATGTGTAATTTAATTCTGGAATTCATTGGCAGAAAATGTGGTAAAAGTAGCTAGCTTAGCTGGGTTTAAAAAAGGTTTGGATAATTTCGTAAAAGAAAAACCCATAAGTCATTATTAAGATGGACTTGGAAAAATCCACTGCTTATTTCTAGGATAAACAGCATAAAATCTGTTTTACTGTTCTGGGATCTTCCATGTATTTGTGACCTGGACTGGCCACTGTTGGAAACAGGATACTGGGTTTGATGGACCTTTGGTTTGTCCCAGTATGGCAACACTTATGTCCTTACCCTTTTTGCTGTTCTAACATTATGAGGGTTCCTAGAAGGCTTGAGGGCTGAATATCATTGCTAACTGGCTAAGTTGCTGCTTCACCCAAACTGTGCCCTCCTGGCCTGCCCCTAACCTCACCGGTTAAGGATTGGCCATGAATAGTGTAACCTGGTACCTCTTGATGCAGCCAAGGATAGAACAATCTCCTCCAGCCACAGGCTCCCGGTACAGTCAAGAAATAAATGTCCACCAGCAACTGCAATCTTAAGGACTTTATTCCACGTAGGTTTCTAGTAGACCTGATACACAGTTCCAACAGCAACATTCACCTTCACTCTTACGCACATAGAAGCCACCTGAAAGTGTGTGGCAAATAGTCCCCTTTAAGCAGTAGGCTATCAGCACATACCAGGATTCAATACAGGCTCACAGTCAGCTCCAGTCTAGGATCTTTATCCAGTGCACAATAAGCAGTAGTTCAATTCCAAATAGAAGCAGTTCATTCAGTTCATCATCACAGTTAAATCACAAAGCAGCAGTTTCTACCTTCTACTCTCTTTACCTTCAGGAGGGGTTCCATACTTTAGGGTTTTCCTCTACCCCAAGGAATTCCTCTTTACATCGGCTTCACTGGTAGATTCAATACTTTAGGGACCTCTATTACCCAAGGGTTTTCAGCCTGCAAATACTTTTGGGACTTTTTCACACCCAAGGGATTTCACCCTGCATCTGCTTCACTCTACCCTCTTCTCTCCTTCTGCTTCTCTCTCCCCCTGGGACTCCTTCCCACCTGCCTAATCAATCCCTGGCTTCTGCTCTCACAACCAATCATTCTCCTTCCATTAGCGTCCCCCACACCCATACCAGCTGAGTTAAGCCTTAGACTAATGATGAGCTCCTGCACACAGGGCTTTCTAACTCTCTTTTCCCCTAGTGGCAGCCAATCTAACCATCCTGCCAACTTACACCCATGTCTTCCCCTATTGCAGCTAGGAGTCCAGTCCGGGTTCCTCATCTCACCCCGGCTCCTTGCCTGCAATGCCTTCTGGGACTTGTATTTCAGACTGAAACTGCCTTAACCCAACTATCCTGGATGTGACTCTATCACAATGGGCAATATTCAGCAGAACTGTCTGGTTAACTGTTACTGAATAGTGTCGCTTAGCCTCCTGCAAGTGATTTAAAGGACCAAGTGCCGCATTTGTCCTTGCAGCCTCTGGGTACTGCTATACAGTTTTCCCTCTAAGCTACTCAGAAGTCCTTTTCCCACATTCCAATATCATGTTTTCAATCACAAAGGACAAGAGAATTCTATAGGACTAGGTCTAGATTTTGAACTGAATTAAATTATCTCTCTTTTTGAAAGAAGCTGAAGTTTTACTTTTTGATATTGTGTTTTGGATGTCTATATTAATTTTATGTTATGTGATCTACTTTGATAATAACATTGGTATCCGCATTCCTTAATCTCTAACCCCAACAAATAAAACTCATAAACAGTTTGCATGTGGCGATAACTGACTGCAGCTTTATTGAAAATTTTGTCCTACTCAAATCTTTATAACCATTCCCTAACTTCAAAGAATTTCAAAATCCTTCTTATAATTGTTAACCAATAACATAGGCATAAATAGATGGTTAGATGGTAATGAACTATCCAGATCTTATTCAAATCCACAATTGAGCAACCCCTTGTCAAGGTCTGCAAGTTCCCTGGCTTTATGATGGTATTGTACATGAACTCTACCCCTCCCCTTGATTCCTAGTTGTAACAACTCCAAATGATACCACCCAGTGGAGAATGACCCTTAGAAAACCACTGCAACAACCCTTAACCACACCCATACGAGCTATAATAAAGGGAACACAAACCTTCTAGTCAAGGGGGAGAGCAGGAGGTTCCAAAAACTGACCTTCTGCCCAGGATCCCACAACAATATGACTTAAGCCTTCCAAAACTGCCCAGCTAAATGGCCACATAAACCAGATTCTGACTGGTACACCATCTTTTCCTCTACACCAATCAGAGCCAGCAAACATACTGTCCCCATCCTCAACTCTCTCTTCTCCCCACCTCTCCCCCACTACTTAACCCTCACTGTATCAGTGACGGATCAGCTAACCAAGTTATGACACCTTCCCTGATATCCACGGAATATGTCTACTCACACAAGCTTGAAAGGTAGAACATAAAACCTTCAAATAAATAAAAAACACATTAAAAATTCAGCTTTTTTTAAAAAACAAAATATAAGAACTATAATCACAGTACAAGTTTTCTTATGTCTGTTTCCCATACAATATATTAAATAGATTTAAACACCTACTGGCCAATATTTGACAAGCTTTAGTTGGCTGCTGACTGCTTAATTGGCTTGGTCAGAGCAAGCCACTAATTTTCAGCAGCACTTAACAGGCTAAATGCTGATGAAATTTGTTGTTAGTGTTGAACTCAAAACTGGCTATGTTGTGGATGTTCCAGGGGTGCAGTCAGCACTTGGCCACTTAAGAGCTCATATTCAACCCTTAAGTGGCCAGGTTTAGCACATAAACGGGACTGCACAAAAGTCTGTCCCATCTAAGCTATGGCCACTTAAGTGCTGAATATTGACTTAAGCAGCTATATGTTAGCCAGCTCAAAAATAACTGGATATTCAAAGCCAAAATCTGAACAGGGCCTGCTTTGAATATCGTGGAATTACTTCATCAGCAGTGGGCAAAATGCTCACTGCTGCAAGATGAATATTGATCCCTTAAGGGTCCTTTTACCAACCTGTGATAAAAAGTGGCCTTAGCACATGCTTACATGGGTCATTCCCATGTGCTAAGGCCATTTTTACCACATGGGTGAAATGGCAGAATTTCCAAGATTTTCTATTAATGACCATGTGCTAATTTTTCTATTAGTACATGACCATTAGTGTATGAGCCCCTACCATTATGCATTTTGTAGCCATTAAGGAATCACACGCCAACCATGCATTAATTGGTTAGCACACGGCAATGTAGCTGCGCTAACAAATTAATGCAGAATACACCTAATCTAGGCCCAGAACCACCTACAGCACTAGAAAAGAAAATCAATTTTTTAGCATATGGGTACAGCAGATTGCTTGAGAATACCTTGCAGTAAGGAATTTTAAGCTGCGATAAGCACATCTTAGTGCTTACCGCAGCTTAATAAAACAATCCCTTTCTTTTTATGAAAAATCATTTTTATTGAGCACACAACTGAACAGTGCACCAGACAAATATAAAGGCAATACAACTCAGAAATCTCACCATATGCAAAAATACAAACAAACAAAAAAAAAAAAAATAACCTCCCCCTCACCACCCCATTACTGTGTGAGGAACAGTAACTGGAATAAGTTCAGTAGATGACTGCAGGTTGCAGGCTGCAGGGTGGACCAGATGCACTCCCAGTGACTCTGAAAACATTTCCCCTTGGCCAAAGAAATGTCCTCTAGGTCTAACATGGAGAGGAAGGGACTTTCATAAAATTCTTTAAGAACTAAACAAAGACTTATTTTTAAATTCCACACTGTTGCACCGCATGGACTTAATCAAGAATTAGACTTAACTGTATTCTTATGAATTTCTACTAAGTGTGAGTAGTTGACATCTGGTTTTATTATTTATACAAGTATATATCCGATTTATTATATTAAGCCTTTTATATATAGCTTTTTGTGTTTTAGCTCCTTTTACATGCAGGCAGGCAGCATTGTTACAGGCACTTAGAAGTGATGATGACATAATTTCCTGTTAATGATGTCACTGGAATGCACAACTTGGAACACATATTTTTTAGCGTTTTCAGATGTAGTAATACACTTTTGAATGTATCCAAGATGTCATAGGATCTCTCATACTGATAGCAACTTTGCAGGATGTGATATATACTGTAATTCCTTTTGTGCATTTTTGTGCCGTCTTTTCGTGGCATTTTTCACATTTTTTTCACGTTATTTATTTATAATGTATGATTTTTATGATTCCTTTGTCATTTTTTACTTTGTGCTGAGATGATTTTAGGATTATTAATGATTTATTTAGTAGATTTTTATATTAGAGCAACTTTTGACCTCTTCAGCTGCTGTTTAATGGGAGTCCTCCCATTCAGCTTCTCAGATTCACCACAAAATGCAGCTGCTGCTTCTCAGGAGAGGAGGTTTGTATTTGACTGCCTATTTTGAATTATTGATGGATTAACATTTAGGGAATTGTTTGCTGCGGCATAGCTCGGGTTATCTGCGGCAGGGCCCATAGGAATAAGGTGTGCCCTGCTGCAGGTGACTCAGACTAGGCTTTAGTAAACTAGAAACATATGATATAGATATCACATAAAGAGAATTGTTCTATTTATGTGATTTCAGTCTCTTGCTGTTATTTGTCATGCTGTTTATATGACCTAAGCTGATGCTACATAAGATATGAATAATATTGTTTTTTATCTAAGCAGCTTTAGTTTCCTGCTGTTTTTTTCTTGCTGTTTTTAGCATACATTGTTAGATGCTGATGCGCTCATTTATATGCTGTACCATATTTATTTATTTATTTATTGCATTTGTATCCCACATTTTCCCACCTATTTGCAGGCTCAATGTGACTTACATTATTCCGTAATGGCGATCGCCATTTCCGGGATGAGAAATACAAAGTGGTATTGCATTAAAGTTCATTAGTGACGAAATAAATGAAGTAGTCAAATATAGAGGGTTCAGTTATGTCCAGTTCTGGTATAAGTTCATTGTCTGGATTTTACGATGGATCGTTATGGTATGCCTTGTTCAACAGGTTGGTTTTTAATGATTTTTGGAAGTTTGTTAGGTCATGAATTGTTTTTATGGCATTTGGTAGTGCATTCCATAGTTGCGTGCTTATGCAGAAGAAGCTGGATGCATGTGTTGATTTATATTTTAGTCCTTTGCAGCTGGGGTAGTGGAGATTCAGGAATGTGCGTACAGACCTTTTTGTGTTCCTGGTTGGTAGATCTATGAGGTCTGATATATAGACCGGGGCCTCGCCGTGAATGATTTTATGAACCAGGGTGCATGTTTTGAACACAATACGTTCTTTAAGTGGGAGCCAGTGTAGTTTTTCTCTTAGGGGTTTGGCGCTTTTGTATTTCGTTTTTCCAAATATGAGTCTGGCTGCTGTGTTTTGGGCAGTTTGGAGTTTCTTAATAATTTGTTCTTTGCATCCGGCATAGATTGCATTGCAGTAATCTAGGTGGCTTAGCACCATTGATTGTACCAGGCAACAGAATATTTCCCTTGGGAAGAAAGGTTTTACTCTTTTGAGTTTCCACTTTGAATGGAACATTTTCTTTGTTGTATTTTTCACATGGTTTTCTAGTGTGAGATTTCGGTCAATAGTTGATTATGTCATTTGCTTTTTTCTTTGAATCTTTAGGTATTGGGGTGAGTAGTATGTTTCCTTTATCCTTAGGGAAGAGTCCATGTTGTAACATGTAGTTTAGGTGTGGCATGAGGTCTGATATGGAGCATTGAGGGATGGATTTTATTAGGTTGATGGGGCATATGTCCAGTTTGCACTGGGATTTGGCGAACCTGTTAATCACTTGGGTGACGGTTTCATCGGTAAGTAGAGCGAAGTTTGTCCAGATTCAGTCTGCTGGATATTCCTTGGGGGTTGGGTCCAGACAGTCAATGAATTTTTCATGGCCGGTGGTATTGAGTGTTGTTGTGGTGACCGGTGTGGTATCTAGTAGTTTATTTACGAGTTGGAAAAGTTCATGAGAGTCTTTGTAGCCTGGTCCTATTTTGGTTTTGTAGTGTGACCTTTTGGTTTATCTTATTGCATATTTGTATTTTCTTTGCATTTGTTTCCATGCGTTAAGTGTGTATTCATCTTTTAATTTTTTCCATGCTCGTTCAAGCCTCCTAACATGTGTTTTTAGTTTTTTCACTTCTTCGTTAAACCATGATATCGAGTTGTGTCTTGGTGAGGTTTTTGTTTGTAGTGGTGCTATTTTGTCTAGTGTGCTTCTGCATCTGTTGTCCCAATCTAGAAGATAGTGTTTCAAGCAGGTGCGTAGCCAGACTTCGGCGGGAGGGGGTTCCAGAGCCCGAGGTGGGGGGCACATTTTAGCCCCCCCCCCCCCCGCGTGCCGCCGACCCCCCCCCAGCCATTGCTAACCCCCCTGCCACCAACTTTGACCCTCCCCGCCATTTCCGATCCCCCCTGCCGATGACTCGATGAACCCCCTCCCGCCGCCGCCTACCTTTGCTGGCGGGGGCCCCAACCCCCGTCAGCCGAGCCGAGGTCCTCTTCTTCCCAATCCCACACAAGGCTTTCTTCTAGTCTGACGTTCTGCACGTTGTACTTGCAGGACGTCAGACTCACAGAAACAGAACAAAGCCTTGCAAGATGGCTGGGATTGAGTATGCTGAAGAATCAGCTTTCACACCACTTGAAGCAGGAAGACATGGTCAGTGCTTAAGCATGACACTAGAGGACACATTTTTGTTCCAAAAATGCAAAGACTAGGGGACACTGGAGGAAGTTACATGGAAATATTTTTAAAACAAATATGAGGAAATATTTTTTCACTCAACAAATAGTTTAGCTCTGGAACTCCTTGCCAGAGGTTAGTGTATCTGGGTTTAAAAAAGGTTTGGACCAATTCCTGGAGGAAAAGTCCATAGTCTGCTATTGAGGCAGACATGTGAAGCAACTGCTTGCCCTGGGATTTGTGGTATAGAGTGTTGCCACAATTTGGATTTCTGCCAGGCGCTTGTGACCTGGCTTGGCCACTGTTGGGAAAACAGGATACTGGGCTAGATGGACCATTGGTCTGACCCAGTATGGCTATGTTCTTATATTCTATTTATGCACATAAAAAGCCTCTTATAGAATTAGGTCATGCCTAAAACCATGCTTGATGCAAGTAGGTGCATTTTTGTACAGAAGACATACTCAGAAGACGATTCCAGGTGGAGAATGGCCGAGTCACAATTGATAAAATGCACATGTATGGGTATACTTTAAACACTAACATTTAAGCCTGTGCCCAAGCAGATATAAGTATCAGCACTCAAAATTTAGGTGTTTTTCTATAGGATTTGTGCTAGGATTTTTCCTACCTGAGCATAAAATTCTGGAATGCGTTACCGCGCAACTTAAAAACGATCTACGAATTAACTAACTTCCGCAAACTACTGAAAAACCATCTCTTTAACAAGGTATACCACAAAGAACAACAAATGTGAACTCCTACACATATAACCAGAATTGCCTTACAATATTTGCTTGTTTATAATAACATCATGCTTCATCACTATCATGTAACCCAAGATCCTTATGCAATACTAAATGTCTATTTTCTTATGTATTTCCACTATTCATGATGTAATGTAAGCCACATTGAGCCTGCAAAAAGGTGGGAAAATGTGGGATACAAATGCAATAAATAAATAAAGACTCATAGGTGCCTGTGTGTCTTCATAAAATAGGCACCTTCTCACCCTATTACCCTAGGTGTCCTGTTTTAGAATTATGTTCCACATGTCCTCATGGTTTCTGTGCCATTTAAAAATTAAAACATATCCCAAGTTATAAAAGATACTGAGGAGCCCTTTTACAAAGGTGTGTAAGGGCCTATGCTTGTCCAGCATGTGCCAAATCAGTATTGACACCCAGATACCGCGTGCCCAGGGCAGTAATTCTGAATTTGTCACATAACGAAAACACATGGTAGAAAATATTTTCTATTTTCTACCGTGTGACGCTTACCCAGCGATAAATAGCAGTGTGCATATACTGAATGCCTACTGCCTGGGTAGTGCATAAGACCGTATTGCTAAGTCAATAGGTGGTGGTAAGGTCTCAGGCCGAAAATAGACATATGCCGGTTTTCACTTTGCCACACGTCCATTTTCTGGACTCTTAAAAAAAGGCCCAGCGTTCGTATACGCCTCAGACCACTTTTTGCCACAACTTAGTTAAAGTGCCCCTGAATGAGGCAACTATCACCTAGCTTCTCATGTGCCTTTCTCCATCGGGCTCTTCAGGAGTGGGGTAAGATTGAGATATTCACTGGTTAAATTTACCCAACAACTGAAACCTGATGAAGAAAAATATTTGTGGAAAGTCATTTACACAGTGACATTCACATTAGGACATGGCACAGAAACTGGATGTCAAAGGTATTCCTCAATAAAATGGATTTATTGTTTTTGTATCAGAGCATTTGGGTTTTTCCAGATCTAGTATATGGTATACAAGCCTGGCAGAAAATATTTATAGATCTCTATTGGGAAGTAATTCAGACCAAGGACATAGCTTTAAACTTCCCATGTAAATACAAAGTTATTTACTAGTGACTGCTTGTACTTTATCCAGAGAATTTGAAAGCTTTTCTTAAAAGTTTGGTTTAAAAGATGGAAACTTATTCTATTTCTAACCATTCTTCCTTACTTTTAAATGTATGTGCATATGTTAGTTAATTTTCTCCTTTATCTCATAATACTTCTTTGTTGTTTTGTCTTTTGTTAATTAAGTTTTGTTCGTTTTTTTTCTTTACATTTGTTTTGATTTTTTTCTTTACATTTTTTCATAAGGAGCTTGGTTTATGATAGGACACGTTTAGAAAATGACAAAAAGTACCTATTTTATGTCTGTTTTGTTAAGACTCATGACATCTAATCAACTATTCATGATAAAATATTTAATGATAATATAGACCTTCAAATGTGGAAAGAACAATCTTGATGGAAACTTCCACAGACCTGTATTTATCACTCTAGTATCTTCATCATCCTTTAATATATTAACAAAACAGTTTATTCATTTAGAAGGCACGTTCTCTAAAGCTTAGCCTGCGCTAATGGACATTAGTGTGTGCTAAGTGCAAAAATGCAAACAGAATGCTGGGAATTATTAGGAAAGGGATGGTGAATGAGACTGAGAATACTATAATGCCTCTATATTCCTCCATGGTGCGACCTCACCCCGAGTATTGCGTTCAGTTCTGGTTGCTGTATCTCAAGAGATACTGCAGAATTAGAAAAGGTTCAAAGAAGAGTGTCTAAAATGATAAAGTGGATGGAATTCCTCTTGTATGAGGAAAGGCTAAAGCTGTTAGGGCTCCTCAGCTTAGAAAAGAGATGGCTGAGGGGGGGGGGGGGGTGGATGTAGTTGAGGTTTGCAGAATCCTAAGTGGTGTGGAAAGGGTAAGAGTGAATTGATTTTTCGCTCTTTCAAAAAGTACAGAGACCAGGGAACACTCAACAAAATTATATAGAAATACTTTTAAAACAAATAGGAGGAAATATTATTTTCACTCAATTAATAGTTAAACTCTGGAAATCTTTGCCATTCCAACCTTCCACTTATATCTCATACGATCACTATACAACTTTGTATTTGTTATCCATCGACTGGGCAAACGCCTCTGACGGTACTATGTAAGCCACATTGAGCCTGCAAATAGGTGGGAAAATGTGGGGTACAAATGCAACAAATAAATAAATGTAGTAACAGCAGTTAGGGTATCTGGGTTTAAAAAAGGTTTGAACAAGTTCCTGGTGGAAAAGTCCATAGTCTGCTATTGAGGCAGACATGGGAAGCAACTGCTTGCCCTGGGATTTGTAGTATGGAGTGTTGCCACGATTTGGGTTTCTGCCAGGTACTTGTGACCTGGCTTGGCCACTGTTCTAAACAGGACACTGGGCTAGATGGACCATTGGTCTGACCCAGTATGGCTATTCTTATGTTCTTAGGTATAAAATATCAGGGCCCCTTAATTCCTATTCTTCTTTTAGTCATCTTCCAATAGAAAGTTCATTTAAAACATACTATTTACAGAATATCCCACAATTCTATAAATGATGCTTAAAGTTAGGTACACAATTGTGTGCCTATTTATAGAACAGAGTTAGCTACATACATAACATAATTAGGGCCTTGTTTACTAAGATGTGCTAGCGTTTTTAGTGTGTGGTAATGCTAGAGACACCCATAGGAATATATGGTGTCTCTTGCATTAATGCATGCTAATTTTTAGCATGCACTAAAAATGTTAGCATGCCTACAGCGTGGCTTAGTAAACAGGGCCATTAGTTAATTGGCACTTAATTGACGATAAGCACCAATAATTGGTGTTAACAAGAACCAATTTGCAATAAGTAGCAGTTGCAGCAAAACTGATGTATGCCCCTGTTCTGTAACTTGAGTGCCTAATTTCTCTCGCATGCAACTCCAAAGTTAATGTGGCCAAGCGAGGGGCATGGGTGGGTTATGGGCATTCCCAGGATTGAGGACCATTTATAGAAGGTCCCAAAAAGCACACAGGCAAACAGTTTGCAAGATTCAAAACTGCAGAAAAGAAAAGCAGACCCACGTGGTGAAATAAAACAAAATTTATTCAGCGAAGATATAGAAAATCAGCATACAACTTTCCTGCAAATGCCCAACATGGCCATGTTTCACCCTCTCAGGGGCTGTGTAGGTGGCTTAACGTGAAACCAGCAGGAACATTCCAATGTTTTCCCTGTCTGGTTTGTGCAATGCAACACAAAGAATAAGGCTCACAAGCAGTAAGCTGTCTTTTCCAAGCAGCTGCAGCCTGGCACTGTGAAAATCTGCATTGAACCCACGTTGGCTACATTGCATTCCCATCATCGATATACCAGACAGCAAGCACTGAACCACTGCTGTACCACTGTACCACAGCCACCCTCAAGTCAACACTACCCAGCAGTCCCTTCATCCAGGATCTGAAGTCATGTTGCTTCACCACGAGTCTCCTTGGACCCAAAAAGGCATACATACACCACTGCATCTCAGGTTGACGTTTAATAATGCCAGCCCTGATGCAGTCCAAACCTGGTCCTGGTAACCTGTCCTTTCTGTGCCACCCTAGATACAACACCACAGAAATCTCACCAAACAAACAAACAAACAAACAAACAAACAAACACATAAACTTCTCACAAATCTCCTGCCCTATGCCTATCCTACTGCCCTCCTGCCCAAAACTGCTAGCCAGCCAAAATGCTACTTCTCTACCCACTGTACACCCTTCTACCTCTTTCCCTTCTGTCCAATCCAGACTATACCACCTTCCCCCACCATACACACCTTTGCCACAAGCACCTCAGCCTTTATCCACCTATCCTTGCCTCAGAAGAGGGCTCATCCACTATTATCTCCCTGCAGGTCAAACGGTGGGCTTTCTTTAAATTAAAATCATGTTTTAAAGCTCATATGAATGTTCGCTTCTAATTGAGTTCATATATTCTTTCTTACATTTCTCTACTCTTTTTAGTAGAATAACATATAATTGATCTCATCCCTCATGTTTAATGTCTAAAAATAATAAAAAACTACAAAATATATGTCTACAATTGTATATATAATTCACTCATCCATATAAAGAGAAAAAGGGGAGCACATAAATCACTGAGCTATAAAAAAATGTAAAATAGTTAATTATAAGTGAAAATCCTAAAGCTACACAATCTAGCTCTAATTCATACATCTATATTGTACTGTGTCCACATCATAGATACATTTTTGTTCTTATCAAAACAGCTTATTATTAATGTTGCCTCCTTGCCATGAGTCATTGTGCAAATTATTAAAAAAAAAACTTTATCCTCAAACAGATGTCCTTTATGCACAAAGGCGCCATTATTCAGACTGCGGGAGTTAGACTGACCAAGCCCAAATATTCACCGCCCAATATTCAAATAAAAATGGCCACTATAATGGCAGTTAAGCGACTATCTGGTGATATTGCTATCCAGCACTGAATATCACCACTTAGCGGTTTAAAGATAGCCGGTTATATCGTGCAATATAACTAGCTATCCGCTGATTTTTATAGTGAGAATGGCAAAGTTTGGCGGATATATTTGGCCACCACAATAGGTGGAATAACTTTGGCAGGTCTCACTTTAAGTGGCCAGTACTGAATATCAGAGTGACAGATTAAAATCAGACCGGCCAAAGTTAAACCGGATATTCAAAGCCGGTCACTGGAAATGGACTGGAACATAATATCCATGTTTAGCAGTAACCACGGGAGACAGCCCAGCTATTTCCCATGGTCTGAATATTGAGGCCTCAACGCAGGGTCATTATAAGTCAATATAACGACTTAGCTGGTTATCCTCAAACTGGTCAAAGATATTCCATGGTTTGACGAGGCCATATATGGCTGCTAAACCCACTTTAAAAATCGGTGGATAGCCGGTTATATCATATGATATAACCAGTTATCCGTTAGCTGCTAACTAGGGGATAGCCAGTTACCCCCACTGAATATCGGCAGGTAGCCAGTTAAGCACTATTTAACTGGTCAGCAGCCATTCTGACCAGTTAAATAGTGCTGAGTATCAGGCAGACAGTATTCTACCAGAGGTTTATCCTTATTTGTTTTTCTTTAATACAGCTCTTATTTTCTAAGGTTCTCATGTTTACGTTTATGTTGATCAAATTTAATATACAGTTTAAGCAATAAAGTACAAAGCAGTTTACAACCTGAATAAAACAACATTAAAACAAGTGATATATAGAATGTCAAAATCAATAGGAAAGCATAACCCAATGAAAAGAAGAACACATTCATCCACAACCAGACTTCCTAATAAACAAAATTAATATAAAATGCATCCATAAACTCTAATAAAATATGCATAAAACAAAATACAGAGCCTCAAAAGAGACATCACAAAGCTTCATCAGGGAAAGTGATCTTTCTCTCCCTCCTTCTGTTGGTCCAGTATCTCACTCACTCTCTCTTCTCTTCCCTCCGCCAAAGGTCAGCATCTCCCACTTCCCTTCTCCCTCTCCCCTTTGGTCCAGGTCTCTCTCTCTCTCTCTCTCTCTCTCTCTCTCTCTCTCTCTTCCTCCCTCCCTCTCCCTCCAAGATCTAGTATCTCTTCCTGTCTTTTCCCCTTTTCCCCTTCCACTTTGGTCCAGGTTTATGCCTGGGTCTGGCATCTGTCTAGCCCCCCCCCCCCCCCCCCACAAATAAAACATCGTCAGTCCTTCAAACGCTGAAGCGTGTGACATCACCAACACCGGATACGGTTAAACTTACCTCTCTGGCTGGTGAAGCCTTTACTTTGTGCAGTCTACCCACAGGAAATTGCATCATCGAGGCAGGAATGGCAGAGAAAAGGCTTCGCTGTCCATAAAAAAAATGCTTTCACCACAGCCTGTACTGATGATGCACTGCAGTGATTGGAGAACTGGCAGGCAGGTGTCTAGTCAGATGAAGGATTTAGGCATAGGGTGGGGGATGAGGGTATGAGGGTGCAACTTCAGGCAGCTCCTAGCATTGGGCAGCCCTGGACATTTTGCCAAGGTTGCTCAATGATAGCTATGCCCCTGGATTTAGACTAGCCTGAGGAATGCCCTGAAGCAAGGAGACACAATAGTCTAATCAACTGATTACGGTAGACAATACCAGCATAATCCAATTATCTTTGCTCAAGTAGACCATGAGTTGCCAAAGGAGTCCAATATTTTTTCATACTTTTTGTGAGAGTTATTAATGCAATTAGATTATTTTAGGATAATGAGTTTAGATTATGATCTAATTGAGTATAAATTATCTTAAAATACAAACCAATCTGGACAATTTACAAGCTTTTTTTTTATAGTGCTGTGAGTGGTATTTGAATTCACTGAGATAGGGTCTCTTTTTTAGAGCTGCTATTGATTAACACTGGATTTGGCAAATAGCTTGTTATTTAAATCTACAGAAAATTATTTTTCTGAGTGTGTTCCAAATATACGGAGATATTGCCTATTAGAAGGAGGAGGTCGATCGGGAATCCAAGATGGCGACCGAGCAGGAAGCAGGAGTGGAACGCTCTGCTTGAGTTTCATTTCTTATTCTCTTTTTGCCTTTACGAGCATGCCAAAGAGAAAGGGTAAGCCGAAGGGACCGTCCCTCTCCAGGCTGGAGACCCCCTCTTTGGGCCAAACTTCTATTTTTGCTTTTTTGGTTTCTACGCCGACGGGCGTTTCTGCTACCGGGGCGGGGAAGAGCCCCGGCTTGGAGAGCGATACCTCGCTCAGCCCGCTAGGACCTATAGCTCCCCCACTGCCACAAGTAGATGGGGTCGGATCACCGAGTGAAGGCATAGACTCGAAGGGACGGCAGACCACGTCGAAAAAGATGGCAGAAGAACTGACCTTGTTGGGGGACATCCAGATTTCGCCAGGATTGGCGTTAGGAGAAACAACAACGAGGGGGACCCGGAACGGTAGTCTCGAGGAGGAAGCCTCGTTGTGTGCTATGGCGATTCAGCCCCTGGTGAAACCCCAGGAAATATCCCTGGACTCTATTTGGACGGCTCTTGAAGCCCTACATAAGGTCTGTACTTCCTTTATTTCGGTTTCATTGAATAACTCTAGACAAGTAAAAGACCTTAAAGAAAAATTTGAAGTGATTTCTGCTAAACAAGTTGCAATGGAAACTGATATAGTGAAAATTCAAGAACAGCAATCTCAAATAGCAGGAGACCGTTTGATTATTCACAGAAAACTTGAAAACTTAGAAAATTCTTCAAGAAATTTAAATTTACGTTTATTAAATTTTCCTCAAACACAATATATGTCTGCCAGAGAGCTGTTTAATAAACTTTTGAAGGAGATTTTCAAATATCCAGAGGACTCTTTACCTCCACTGCAAAAAATATATTACCTTAAACTACAAGGGAAAAATTCTCAATCGTCTCCTATTGAGTTACAAACATCTTTCGAATTTCTGGATGTATCCGGTCTATTGGAGCAATCTCAGGAAGAAATTAAAACTCGTGCTACCTTGATAATTTCCTTTGTCTTTATACAAGATAAAGAGGCTTTATTAAGATTGTATTTTAAGAATTTACAGCCTCAATTTATGGGAGATAAGATTTTGATGTTCCCAGATATTTCTAAATGGACTCAGCAAAGGAGAAAGAAATTTCTGGAATTGAAGCAGAGAGCAGTGGAAATAGAAGCCATTTTTCAATTAAGGTTTCCATGCAAATGTTTAATTTGTTTCAAGAATAACAGATATATATTTTATGAACCTGAACAATTGTCTAGATTTTTACTTATGCATGGGAAAAAAGAACTGACCAAATAAAAGTTGGAATTAGAGTCAAGATGTAAATTTAGAAACCGCCTGCTCTAACTTAAATGTTAATTATTTCCACTTTAACCAACTTCCTTTGGTGATATTTGGATTCTCTTTAATTTGTGGACTGCTGAAAATCAATGTTTGCATAAATTCTCTTTGGAATTTAAAATT
This sequence comes from Microcaecilia unicolor, assembly GCF_901765095.1. Taxonomy (NCBI): domain Eukaryota; kingdom Metazoa; phylum Chordata; class Amphibia; order Gymnophiona; family Siphonopidae; genus Microcaecilia; species Microcaecilia unicolor. The sequence goes on along the minus strand of NC_044031.1, from coordinate 329,187,398 downwards.
TGGAATAATTTACTTTAAAGTTGTTATTTAAAACATTGATGTATCATTCAAAGTGTGTTATCTTTGTTTAAATCAAAATTAATAAAGAAATTAAAAAAAAAAAGAAGGAGGAGGTCAACTGAAACTGCTTTTTTTCAGAATGGCCAAGTCACAATATTTTATTGTCCTGGGAACCTAAGGCCTCAAAGCTGCAGCCCTATCCAACCAAGGGGCTTATTAAAGGGTCCAGGGCTTGTAATCAGGAGCTTTCTCCCAAATGATATCACTCCAGCCCAAATGCCCTCAAATGACATCCCCCCGCCTCAAAGCTCCCTAATGACTCTTTCACACTGAAGCCCCCCAAATGGTATCTTAAAACCTGAAGCACCTCTATCACCCAAAGCACCCTCCAATTTCCCTTAGGACCCTGAACCCACTTGGAAACTCCCTGGTTTCTAGTGGATTTGAGGAAAGACATAGGATCCTCAGTTGCCCCTACCCCATTTGACTCCAGCCTCAAAATGGTATCATGGTACTACAACTAGGGGTCAAGATGCTATAATGGCAAAAGGCCTTTATACAGCAGTTTGAGCTCCAGTGTAGTACTGTGTGACTACCACTAGGAGTTGCTGGTAATGTTTTGTACACGTGCCGGAAGGAATAGTAGCAACTGGGAATTTCTCCTGGGGGGGTGTCATGAGCAGGCAGGGGAACATGTTTCTTTTTCTAGTAATATTGTTCCAGGAATAATGTGGCTTGTGGTGTTCACTGCAAGCTGTGTTATTCAATTTACATAGTAATGATCTGTTTTGCATGACTATAATATAACATAGTTATGGCAGTAATGCATCTTAATATCTATGCCCTCCCCCCCTCCACACACACACATGAATGGCTGAAACTTGGAACATCAAGGAACATCAAATACAGCACCATGACTTTTCAAACTTGTCACAATAAAATATCAGGAGGTGTAAAGTGATATTCAGTGATAGATCCAGTGAATGCTTTTTGTGCCAGCTCCTTTGATTCTCTGTTGTGATACAAATCTGCTTTTTAATTGAAGGGATGGAATTTTCCTTGTGTTTTCATAATGCGTCTGCTATTTGTCATACTTAGATGATCCATTGGTGTGAGCAGTTGTCACTTGAATGCCAGAGCAATATATTTCCAAATGTTAATGACTTATTAGTAGATGCAGAGTCAGAGGAGGATGTGTAATGCTATACTTGGAAAGTATTGCAAGTTATAGGGGATAGTGGATTCAAAGTGAACTAAGAAAAAGCACAACACCCTATACCTTCAACCCTTGTCGACTCTGACAGGTTGATCAAAATTTCTCTCCCTATATACACATGTAAAATTTTGGATGGATTCTTATCTGACTTCCTTTTTTCTATGATCAGTATAAAGTAAAAATGATCAGAAAGCTTCTGTCTCCTCAGATACACATTTGTTATATGTGCTGTTGAGTATTTTACATTTTTACATGGACTTTAAAAGGGAATTCTCTGAGGAATCATGCTCCTATTGTGCATTGTTAAAGAAAAATAAGCAGTACACCTACTTTGGATTTTCAGAAGAAAGCACACCTGATCAAATTATATTGTGTGAGGGTCCTAGAAAAGGGCCTTGTAGGACCCAGTGCACATTGACAGTGGCGGACATGGCCGCTGCCTGTCCCCGATTCCTCCCTCCAGCAACTCCAGCGATCGATGCGGAACCCCCGAACGACTTCTACATACCTGACTGCTTATTACCTCTGCAGCACAGTTGTCTCTCCCAACTTCCTACCTCCAATTGCATTAGTAACAGACTGGATCATGTCAGAAAATCTCGATCTACTTTTCATCAACGAAACCTGGATCCATGATCAAAACGACCCCATAATCCTCAACCTATGCCCTCCAGGATACAAAATCTCCCACTAGACCATAAAGGAAAAGAGAGGTGGTGGCATAGCACTAATATACCGATCTCACTTTACCACCGAAACCACTGCTGAGTCTATAACAACCCAACTTGAACTTGCATCAATCAGAATCCAACACAAAACCCTATGTGATCATCTAAACTGTTTCTTGTTTTATAGACCACAAGGTAATTGGAACGAAAGCCAGCCAAACTTCATGGACTTCATCTCAAACACCTGTGTAACCAACTCCAATATACTAGTATTAGGAGACATCAACCTCCACCTAGAAGACCTAAATTCTACCAACGCACGTGAATGCAAGGAATTCCTGCACTCAAGGGACTTTAAATGGACACCCATGCAAGCAACCCTTGTCAAAGGTCATACACTCAACCTCATCTCACACAAACTGTCCGCAGACAAGAACCTAATAATAACAGGAATTAAATGGACAGAAACACCATGGACCGACCACTACAAACTAAATCTATCCCTAAAATGGCGGAAAAAGGTCCACACAGTACACAAGAACACACAACCTATAGCACCAGGATCATATAGACTCGGAAACATTCTGGCAAATGATATACAATAACGAATGGACAGCTCAAACAGACTCTATACACTACCTCGCAGAATGGGATAAAAGATGCAAAAGTATGCTAACCGAAATAGCACCTTTGTGAATTAAAACATCACACAGGCATAACTTGATACCATGGTTCAACGAAGAACTGAAAATACTAAAAACACAATCCAGGCAACTCGAACGTGCATGGAAAAAAATAAAAGATGAGCATGCACTCAACACATGGAAACAGATACAAAGGAAATACAAATACGCTATAAGACAGACCAAAAGATCCTACTATAAAACTAAAATAGGTCCAGATTACAAAGACATGAAAAAATTATACCAGCTCATGAACAAACTACTAGATACCACCTCGATCACCACAACTAATACAGACATCCCAACTGCAGAAAATCTTGCTAAATACTTCAAAGAAAAAATTGTAAACCTACGTAACACATTACCTCAGGACAACACCGATATCTAAAACTTCATCAATGGCCTGGACCCTACCCCCGACGGAGGCTCACTGCCATTGCTGTATCATTTATTTATTTATTTGTTGCATTTGTATCCCACATTTTCCCAACTATTTGCAGGCTCTGTCCTTTGCACAGTATAGAATCATTACTTGTAGCATTAGTAACAAATATCAATAAACCTTTAAGGTCTAATGTTCATTTTGTGCGGTAACAGTTTGATGTTTCTGGAACATTCGATACAGTGGATCATACTCACTTAATCAATAGATTGAATGAGATAGGTTTCTCCAGAGTAGTTTTGAACTGGTTTACAGGTTGTCTTAAGAACAGACAGTACCGTGGTAAGAAAAATGGAGATTTCTAAGAGTTGGAGTCCAGTTTATGGAGTCCCTCAGGGCTTGCCATTGTCACCCATATTGTTTAACATCTTTATGAGCTCGCTGGGGGACTTCTTAAAATCTTCCTTATATTACGTCTCATCCTATGCTGGCAATAATTTATTTTGGTTCCCTTAATGCTTGAGGGCAATGTTGCTGAGAGCTTGATTGTAGATTGTATTGAAAAAACACAATTGTGGGCTTTACAAAAATTCTTAAAACTTAATACTGCCAAAACCAAATTATTATATTTTGGCACTCTGTCAACTTTTATTCCTACTAGTATTACCTTGACTACTGGGGAATGTTTAAGTTTTGCAAATTCCTCTAGGATTCTTGGTTTTATATTGGATTCACAACTTACTATGGAACATCAGATTAAGAACTTAAGTAAAAAGATCTTTTTTTTTAATTGCATCAGTTTAGGGAGATAAAATCATCTTTTTTTCCAGAACAGTTTAGGCTACTTATTCAAGCAATTCTTCTATCTCAACTTGATTATTGTAGCACCTTATATGCTGACATTCACCAGCAAAATTGTGCAGCTAGACTACGTTTTAACAGTAAAAGGTTTGCTCATGTTATTCCACTGTTGAAAGATCTTCTCTGGTTGCCTGTCAGGGCCCAAATTGATTTTAAAATGGCTTGATTAATGTTTGAAAATTTTTTATGGTAATTGTCTTTTAGATCATGTATCATTGGTAACCTATCCAACAATTAGTACATCCACCTGTTCCAGTTATTTGCTAAATTAAGGCTTTCTGGCTGTTAATAAGATTTGACTTAAATGATTTTATGATAGTTCCTTTAGCTGTCTTGCAGTTAAATTCCGGAATTCCATCCTGTTCACATACAGAATACAGACATATACTTGAAGTTTCATCAGGTGCTATAAACTTATTTGTTTGATAGATTTTTCTGATTACTGTTTAATGTTTGAATCTGATGTAACCCACTTTGACTCTTTTTGGAAGTAAGTGGGATATAAATGCCAGGAATGGAATGGAATACACTGCACTGTACATAAAACAACTATGAGACAGTCTCTGCTCTATAAATCTTACAATCTATTCAGGACAAACATACAGGACAAATAAGAGATTGGGCAGTTATTGTGGGACTGATTAAAACTGACTGGGTACTGAACAGGTGAATAGAGGTCAAGAGTTAAAAGCAGCCTCAAAAAAGTTCAGAGTTTGATGTACTGACTCAGGAAGTCTATTCCAGTCTACATTCTCAGGATTATGTAGATAGATTTTAAAAGCAGACCACATATAATATGGCAATTAATGTGCTCATTTTGGCTCTTGCTCTTCCATGTTTCTGCAGATAAAAATAATTATGACCTAATGCAATCTCTGCTAAAGCGCTATTGAATGAAGATGGCACCTGATTCGATTATCTAAGACATTCACTGCTTCTTGTATTACTAGCCATTGAGCCCGTAAAAACGGGCTAGTAAAGGAAGGGGGGGTTGAAAGACCTCCCCCCCCCGATGGGTCGCCGCCACCGCCGCACCCCCCTCCCCCGGAGGCCAGTAACATTTACTAAATGAAATCAAAACATACAAGCTAAGAACTAATTCCTTTACTTCAGGCCTGCCTGTCCCTTGGCACTGTTCCCACACCTTGAATGATGTCTAAATTGCATAGATGTCCAAATCCCAGTTTTATAAAGGCAGGATATGGACAACTAAAACTGCAGTATGTCAATATGGCAAGGGGGCATGGTCTGGGTGTGTAATGGACAGGACTAGAGAGGGGCCAAAATATGGGCATCCCACTCCAATTGCAGAAAAGAAAGGGACCAAAAAGATGGATGCAGGGCTGCCGAGAGGGGGTCAGGGGGGACAAAATTCCCCGGGCCTCCAAGGGGGGCCCGGCGCCAGGGTCAGGCCACCAGCGCTGCAGTTCCGGTCTCACCTGCCTGCCTCCTCGGATCGGGCCCCCTGCATCCGAAGCGACAGTCACAGATCGCCTCCCTTCAGGCCTTCCCTCCTTGTGTCCCGCTCTTGCGGAAACCGGAAGTTACATCAGACGAGGGCGGGACACAGGGAGGGAAGGCCAGAAGAGAGGCGATCTGCGACTGCCGCCTTGAATGCAGGGGGCCCGGAGCCGTGGATGTAGGCAGGTGAGACCGCGGACTGCAGCAGTGGGGGGAGCGACAGGGGGCGGCAGCGGCAGGGGGAGCGATGGGGGGCGGCAGGGGAGGCGGGGCGGCCTTGCCCCGAGCCTGGCCTAGTCTCTCGGTGACCCTGGATGGATGTCCATATTTAGACCTGGTACTTGGCACATCCGTCTTACAGAACAGTGCACTGATTGAGCAATACTCCATTTTATAATATGGTCATTCCTATACTGCCAGAAAGGCATCTGCCCTGTTCATAGTTGGGACATTTCAGTTTGTAAAATGCATATCATGTTGGACTCAGCCAGCACTTTGACGTCCATTTCTCATGTGTTTTATTCAGGTTGTATGTCAGCAACTCTTGTTCTACAATATATGAGAAATAGATGTCAATATCTGACGTACTAATAAGGATACACAAGAAAGTGAAAAAACAACAAACTCTACAAATATCAAAGTTAAACTGAACACAGTGGGGATGGAAAGAATTCTGGTGCAAGAATGTCCTTTATTAAAATAAAATGCATAAATCTCAGATCGTCAAGTGCAATGGGACTCAACACAGGCCGTGTTTTGGCATTATTGCATGCATCAGGAGTCCATAAATTATGAGATAAAGTGAATACGATGAATAATTAGATTCTACAAATTTCCAAATCAATAGAAGTGAAAACTGTTTTAGTTGTAAGAATGACAAAAGCAACAATACTGCAGTATAATCCTGCAAGTTTTACACATTAGACAGCTCATGCTAGAGACTTGGAAGCTTGCAGAATTGTACCACGGTGTTTTTGTTTTTTTTCTTCCTTACAACCAAAAATGTTTTTCACTTCTTTTGAAATAGAAATTTGTAAATAGGAGGCACTAGGTGCATCCGCACTAACTGCAACTCGGGTACTGTGTATTATTTACTGATTTGGACGACCCTGGGGAAAGGACGCCCATCTTCCGATTTGTGTCAAAAGATGGGCGTCCTTCTCTTTTGAAAATTAAGCCTGATGGTGTGCAATAAGCAAAATCTTGAAGCCTAAAACTAACAGGAAGCCAGTGCTACTCATAAAGGAGAAGGGAAACATGATCTGTGCAAAAGCTAAAGATGATGGCGGTAATAGGTAGGGAGACTGACAAAAAGGAAGCTCCTATAATCAAGATAATTCAGCACTAACACATGTATCAGAGTACAAAGAGTTTTTCTGTCTAGGTAAGGCCGAACAGTGCAAATTTTCCTGAGAGAGCATAAAATGACTTCTGAATAATCATAGAAACTGAACAGAATTCTTAACTGGGATAGGAAGCCCACTAAGCATTAGATAAAAAAGTTGGAGAAAAAATCCTCACTAGAGAACCAAATTGCTTCACACTTATGAAGATTGAGATATAGCTTATGTTTATGAAACTAGGAAGATATGTTTATCTGGATAAGGTAGCTGGTAAGATTGATCCCAAGAATCTTGAGCTGCCAGAAGATATCATCTGCATAAATTAAATGTAAAATAACTACTGTTGAGCAATAGTGGCAAATTGAGAAAGATAAGGTAAGGCACAATATAGAACCCTGAGGGACCCCACAGGAAAAAGGAAGATCAGAAAGAGTATTGCCAAAAGATACCTAAAATGTAGAGAGAGAGAGAGAGAGAGAAGAAGAAGAGCAAAACTATTTCATAAGAACATACAAACAAAAGAATAGCCATACTGGGTCAGACCAATGGTCCATCTAGCCCAGTATCCTGCTTCTAATCATGGCCAATTCAGTCACAAGTAACTGACAGAATCCCCAATATTAGCAATATGTATTATACTGATTCCAGTGACAAGCAATAGCAGACTATGGATTTTCCCTCCAGGAACTTGTCCAAACCTTTTTTAATCCCAGATACACTAATCACTGATACCACATCCTCTGGCAATGAGTTCCAGAACTCAACTATTCGTTGAGTGAAAAATATTTCCTCCTATTCGTTTTAAAAGTAGTACCATGAAACTTCCTTGAGTGTCCTCTAGTCTTTGTACTTTTTGAAAGAGCAAAACATTGATTTACATTTACCCATTCTACCCCACTCAGTAAAATGGGCACCTCTATCATATCCCTCCTCAGCTGTCTCTTTCCAAGCTGAAGAGTCCTAACCCATTAAGCCTTTCCTGTTATAAGAGGAGTTCCATCCCCTTAATTAATTTGATTGTCCTGCTTTGAATCTTTTCTAATTCTGCTATATCTTTTTTTAAGATACTGCAACCAGAATTGCATACAGTACTGAAGGTATGGTTGCACCATGGAGCAATATAGAGGCATTATAGTTGTCTTATTTTCTCTTTCCTAATAATTCCTAGCATTCTGTTTGCTTTTTTGGCCGCCACCACACACTGGGCAGACGATTCAGTTCAGTGTCTCCAATGCTGGTTTCTTGTAGGTATTCTATAAGGGAACAATGATCAATGACTTCAAAATCTGATGTCAAATCAAGGTATAATACAAGAACATCCCTAAGAGCATCAAAATGGCAGATATCATTGATAAGGGCATGCAAAATGGTCTCAGAACTGTGATCTTTGCAAAAGCCAAACTGGTGTGCATGCAAGGAATTATTAGCATTCCAAAAATGAGTCACCTGTTGAAAAGACAGATCTTCCTTTCAGCTTAGCAAGAAAAGAGAGAGTTGTGATGAGCCTGAAATTTGACACTATAGATGGATCGGTCTCAAGTGTTCTTTTAGAAGTGGTTTAATAATTGCTGCCTTTCATAATGACAGAATGAGGCTCTATTGCAGACTGCGGTTTCTGAGACCTGTCAAGATGGGAGAAAGAAGGAACCAAGTATCTTTCAAAAGCCAGGCTGGAATAGGATCTTTAAGAGATGAAAAATCTCATAAACAAAATAAGTCTACCCGATACCAAATGAAACAAAGGTTGAAAATTGCGTAAAGTTGCTTGACAGATGAGGAGAATGGTGTCAGCAAAACTACGAGGAAAAGAAAGAGAGAGGGGTGAAAAAGTATGTGGTTCACAAACAGAAGAACCAAGCATAGAAGATGTCTTTTGTGGAAGAAATAAAGCAAAATAATTAGGAAGACCGCTAGGAAGAACTAGTTCCCGGGAGGAGACATTACACGGATTATCAATAAGAGGGAAAAGCTGATGAAGAATATACCCATCTGAGAAAATTTGAGTTGAGAAATAAGAAGACTTCATCTGTTTAACTAGTAAGATATACTTAGCCTGGAGCAATCTACAAGAAAACAGAGGGGAGGAAGGTTTCTCCTTCCTCCAGAGATGCTCTGCTCAACATAACTGACTACGTGCTTGTCTAAGATCACAGATGAACCAAGGGGGACTGGGTTTGGAATGACTATGATTAAAATAGAAGTGATCAATTGTTATTTGCAAAGTTTTTGGTGGTCACACTGAATACAATTCTACGTGTCATTTTCCACATTGAAATTCATATTCCAGTTAAGTTAATGAGCTGCTGCACTGCAAAATCTTACACAGCAGTCCACTGACTATTATCACTAAGAATGTCAAATTGGGATCACACAGTTTTTTGAGCACATTTTCCTACATCTGAGCAAGGCATGGTTATTTGTTATGAAATTTAGCATTTCTAAATGTTGCATGTTATTTGCCTTATATATTTAAAAGAGAAATAACATGCAAACATTCTGAATAGTGCATATGCAAATGTACACATCAGCACTATCATTTCAGAGGCATTTACTATAGTCCATAATTTATTTTGTAGTCACAAAATATTTAAAATCTACAATCAATATGCAAATTAAAGTGCTTTTAGTGTTCCCATCATGCTAACCTGACACTAGTGTTTTTGACACAGTGGAACAAATTCTATATATGGTGGTGAAAAACTGGTGCAGGAAGTAATGAGGGCTTTGAGTTGAACACCATTTATAGAATAATGCCTAGCACTGGGATGCACGCCTAACTTTTAGGTGTGAAGATTTTCACCAACTGAAAACTGGTGTAAATCCCTGGGCTTAAATTAGGCGCAGATCTGGCATATTAAGTAAAACTGCACGCAAATCCCAGGAACACCCATGACCCATCCTTGCTGCTTCCATGATCACACCCCCATTTTGGATCTGCCTATAAGTATTTACATGCGCATATTTATAGAATAGTGTGTAGTAATTAGCACTGATAACTGATTATTAGCACCCAAATATCAGCGCTAATTGGTTCTTTACTCAATTACATTGTGCATGCAAATTAGGTGAATGCCCAAATTTGTGTGCACAATTTTGTGTGCCATATACAGAATCTGAGGGAATGAGCTTGATATTCAAAAAGTGTTATACATTTTATCCATTCATCATGCTGTGGAAAGTTATATAGATAAAAGATTTTGTGTGCTCAAAAGTGGTATTAGGGGTAGGCCAAGGACTATCTAAAAGGTTTCTCAGAGAGCAGCAGAAATGACTCAAATGAATTGGTTCATGGTGATATGAGAGGCATCTTGGAAGTGCAGAGCTGGTCCCAAATGGTTTCAGAACTGCATGTTCCAAGAGTAGAGAGGGTTATATAGAGAGAACAAAATAGGTTAGTTTGGAGCATGAAAGTGTGAAGTATTTGTTTATCTTGAAGCCATCTCCCAGTCATCTGGCCTCTTTGAGGCAGAATTTAGGCTTTGTTGACAGAAGTTTTGAAAGAATGCACACACATCCGTTATGTGGGAGGTATTGCAGACCACCTGCACATTTAGGGAGTGTAAGGACTTTCTGTTTTTTTTATGTACCATGGTTTCCTGGAGGTAGCCTGAGTAGTACATTGGTACAATAGATAGCTCCCAACACAGATGGAAAGTATGCCAGTTCATAAAATTTCTGTCATGGTTTTATGTAGCTGCTGTTCTTGCTCAATGAAGGCAATAAATTGATTGACTATCATGAGAAAGCACTTAGGAATTGAGTTATGCAGCCTAAGGTGGCTGACTGACTTATGTCTGTTGTAGCCTAAGAAGATTCCAGTGCTAAGGAAGAAGAAGGCTGTGTTGACTTTCAGGTGCGCTGGTGAGGCTTGTCCCCTCCAAGCAGAGGGATATAGGTGATCCTCCAGCTGATTGCACACATAGAGAGCAGTCTGCTTATCATACTTAAATCTGAGTGCACATTAGTCCTCAGGCAAGTCTGGGAAGTGTGTCCCAGGCCTATATATCCTCTAGAGAGGGTACTTCTGATTCCTCTGTTTTCTCTCCCTCTTCCATGCCAAAATACACAGGAACAGCAGGTGTGCTTCATAGTAGCTAGCCTACTTGGCATCATACCTAGCACTAAAGCCACAACCAAACCATTCACTGCACCAAAAGTCAGCACCAGCTGCAACACCAGAACTACCACCAGACATTTGAGCATACCTAGAACGAGCACCATCCTTAGCACCAGAGTCATTGATATGTCCCCTATCTCAACGCAAGCGGCGTCCTCGGGCTGCGCAGGGTCCCGTCGACAAGCACACTTGGCTGGCACAGCCCTGAGCCATGTGTGTGTAGTTCTTCTCTGGCTGCATGCTCTTTGATTGCTTTGCTTCCATGCACCTGGCTCTGCTCTCTCTCTCTCTACCTGGCTTCCAGGCTCCTTGATTGCTTTGCTTCCACCCACCTGGGTCTGCTGTTCCTCTTCCTGGCTTCCCTTGCTTCTCTCCTATTGGTCTTTTGGTTTCTCCTTCCCCTGCTCTTGATCTATGGCTGTGCCCCTTCTCCCTGCTGATGTCAGACGCCAGCACTTTATCAGCTTAGCTCTCCCTAGGCTCCTTGCTTCGGCTTCTATTTTGGTAGGTGTTACTTGCTCAGTAGTGTGCTTCTCCTCTACTTTGTTCTTCGTTGCTGACTCTGCCTTTACCTGGGGATGGGTAGTGAGAGTGGTGGCTAAGGGCATAAGGAGCAGAGAGTGTGCTGTGAGACACATCACTGTAGTGTGGTGGTGTTGGAGGGGGTAGGTGGTGGGGTAGGTTGTATCTGTGTATATTTTTGGGGGGTAGGTGTCCAGGGGGTTGGGGGAAGTGGGATGGTGTGGGGCTGGTGGAGGAAGGGTGGGAAGGTGTTGTAGGGGAGGAGGGGTGGAGGATTAGGGGAGAGGGGAGAGGAGAGAGGGAGTTGCTGGTGAGTTTGTTTAGGAAGTAAAGGTACAAATCACTGCCACTGAAACTGTGCCTGTATGAGCCTTTGTTGTGCTTGCACCCCCAACTGGTGTGCTGCCTGGTCTGCTCAGGCTCTGACAGGGGCTATCTTCTTTGCTGGGAAAAGTTGTGAAGTATGCAGCATCCCATGAATGTTTTGGCAACCTTCTTTGGGGTGTAGAGGAGTTCTCCCCTAGAACGGTTGAGGCATCAAAATCGATTCTTGAGATGACCTAAGGTTCTTCCTATGATGACATGAGTGCTGTTATGTGGTCTATTGTAGCGCTCCTCTGCCTCATTTTGGGGGTGTACAATGGGAGTCATGAGTTAGGTTTGCTGGGAGTAACCTCTGTCACTTGAGGGGGGGATGATTACAGATATGGGTGTGCATAGCACACTTGTTTTAAAAGTATTTCCATGTAAAATCATTGAGTGTCCCTAGTCTATGTACTTTTTGAAAGAGTAAAAAAATTGATTCACTTCTACACGTTCTGCACCACACAAGATTTTGTAGACCTCAATCATATCCCCTCAGTTGTCTCTTTTCAAGCTAAAGAGCCCTAACCTCTTTATCCTTTCCTCTTGTGAAAGGAATTCTATCCCCTTTATTATTTTGATCACTTTTCTTTGAACCTTTTCTAATTCTTCTATATCTTTTTTGAGATACGGTGACCAGAATTGAATGCAATACTCAAGGTGAGGTCGCATCATGGAGCAATGCAAAGACATTATAATATTTACCATCCCTATCCTAATAATTCCTACCATCCTGTTTGCTTTTTTTGGCTGCAGCCACACACTGGGCAGAAGATTTCAGTGTATTGTATACAATGACACTTAGAAAATTTTCTTGGGTGCTGACCTTCAAGGTGGACCCTAGCATCAAGCATGATTTGGATTATTCTTCCCAATGTGTATCATTTTGCATTTGTCCACATTAAATTTCATCAGCCATTGGATCTCCACTCTTTTAATATCCTAAGGTCTTCCTGCAATTTTTCATAGTCTGCATATTTTTTAACAACTTTGAATAGTTTTGTGTCATCTGCAAATTTAATCACCTCACTTGTCGTTCCGATTTTCAGATCATTTATAAATATGTTAAATAGTATCGATCCCAGTACAGATCCCTTCAGCACTCCACTATTCACCCTCCTCCACTGAGAAAAATAGTCATTTAATCCCTCTGTTTTCTGTTCAATAACCAATTCCTAATCTACAACAGAACATTGTTCCCTACCCCATGACTCTTTAATTTTCTCAGGAGTCAGCTTTGGAGGGTGGGGAGAAGGGAGCATCAGAGGAGGGAATCCCAGTGCTAGTTACCTAGGAGCCAGCCACCAGTGATTTCCCCTTAGTGAAAGCATTGATAGATTCCTGAATGCTGTAGTATGTATGCATTGTGGAAGGACCCTGAGTACTGAGCACAAATGTCCACTATCTCCCTCTGATCATCACTCATGATCTGCATGTTCATGGAGTTATAGGATTTCCTATTCCTATAGGGAGGTCTAAGAGCCATGTGTGTGCAGTTGATGACCCATAGGATGTAGGGGAAACCATCTATAGAGTAAAAGTGGGTCATGTTGTTCTGGAGTGCCTTGACAGTGCTGTGGGAAAAGATGTAGTATGAGGTCAGGAGAAGGAGATGTAGTGTGAGGTGTGGGTGAAGAAGGCATCAAGGAACTGGGCCAGACAGTTAGAGATGGTGGGCTGGATAAGGCCTTCAGTGACTGTGAGCACTGACTGAAAGGTATCAGAGGCAAGAAAGGCAAGGTAGGCTGTAACCTTAAGGTGCACTGGCACACGATTATTCCTGTGTCTTGGCCTGAAGCTGGGGCCCTAGCTGCTGAAAGGTGCTGTATGACAGCCTTATCAAAGTGGTGCCTGATAAAGCACCCCTGACCACTGAGGTCTAGAAACTAGTTCTGGGGACTAAACACTCTCTGACATGAATACTTCCTCCTAACCCTCCACATCCAGCAAAAGTGTCAAGTGCAAGAGCATTCAGCAGATCCATGTTTATTGTGCAGGTGTCCCACCACAGGTGCAATCTACTAACACCACTGTGCACACCTCCACTTACTGCAGGGTTCAGCCCCACCTAGTGAGACACTGACCCACCATCAGCTAAAACACTTAGCACTCACTCACCCAGCAATAATACACACACACTTAGACAGTGAGAGTGGACAAACACAGAGGCACAGCACAGAGGCACAAGGAGAGAAAGAGTAGGAGCAAGTAAGAGGGTAGGGAGGGAGGTGTGGGTGTTTGTGCAAGGAACAGAGCAAAAGTGGAAAGGGACCTGACAGACAGCAAGGGATGAGTATGGGTGGGGACTAGTAGGTGTGGTGAAGGGTTTTAGAAGTGAGATAGAGGAGAGACAAGGCAGGACATGTGTGTGTCGGGGTGGGGGTGGGACTAAGGTTTCAGACTGGAGCAATTCAGAAAACAGTCCACAAAGCAATTCTCCACTCTCCTTCACAATGTGACCAATTCCACCTCTCCACTCTCCAACTCAACAAAAGCACAAATGGGACCAAAGACAGGTAGTGGCCTCACTTGTTCGCATTTATAGCAGGTCTAAATTGGGATGTTTTAATTTCCACCCCAAAATGTCACTCTGAGGCTTATTTTTGAAAGAGAAAAACGCCCAAATTCCGACCTAAATCGGGAGATGGACGTCTTTCTCTTGTGGGTGCCCAAATCGGTATAATCAAAAGCCGATTTTGGGCGTTTCCAACTGCACTCCGTCGCGGGAACGCATAAAGTTGACGGAGGCGTGTCGGAGGCGTGGTGAAGGTGGGACTGAGGCATGGTTATCGGCTGAGCAGAGATGTGCGTGCTCGGCCGATAATGGAAAAAAGAAAGGCGTTTTCAGAGAGAATTTAGGTCACTTTTGTTGGACCCGTTTTTTTCACAAACAGGTCCCAAAAAAGTGCCCTAAATGACCAGATGACCACCGGAGGGAACCGGGGATGACCTCCCCTGACTCCCCCAGTGGTCACTAACCCCCTCCCACCAAAAAAACCCAAATGTTAAACACTTTTTTCCCAACTTGTAAGCCAGCCTCAAATGTCATCCCCAGCTCCATGACAGCAGTATGCAGGTCCCCGAAGTAATTTTAGTTTAATTAGTGCTGTGCGGGACCCATGCAGAGAGGAAAAATCAGAAGAAAAAAAAAAAAAACAAGCAAGTGCAGTCAGGGACGTCTAAATTACCAGGATAGTAAAAGGGGGAATCGAACCAGCAACCTTCTGATTACAAGCTCAGTGCTCTAGCCAGTGCACCACTGATTAGATGTCCTTCCCTTTCCATTAAGTCCCTCCAAGTTTCTGTCAGCTAATCACTGCTGTTTAGCTGAAACAGATGTCAGCTAAATGAACTGTGATTGGCTGACAGAAACTTGGAGAGACTTAATGGAAAGGGAAGGACGTCTAATCAGTGGTGCACTGGCTAGAGCACTGCGCGTGTAATCAAAAGGTTGCTGGTTCAATTCCCCCTTCTACTATCTTTTAATTTGGACGTCCCTGACTGCACTTGCTTGCTTGTTTTTTTTTTCTTCCGATTTTTCCTCTCTGCATGGGTCCCGCGCAGCACCAACTAAAGTAAAATTGCTCTGGGGACCTGCATACTACTGTCATGGAGCTAGGTATGATATTTGAGGCTGGCATAGAGGCATCTCAGGGGGACCAGTGCACTACGAATGCTGGCCCCTCCCACGACCAAATGCCTTGGATTTGGTCGTTTTTGAGCTGGGACGCTTCGGTTTTGATTATCGCTAAAAAACAAAAACGCCCAGCTCAAAAAACGCCCTAATCCAATGTATTTTTGAAAAAAAAGATGGACGTCCATTTTTTTTGAAAATACAGTTCGGCCCGCCCCTTCACGGACCCATTCTCGGAGATGGACATTTTTACAAATGGGCGTTCGCGTTCGATTATGCCCCTCTCTGTGAACCATCATTGCTAGAAAATGTCCATCCCATAACACCAACCATAATACACCTCCAAAAAGCCCTTTCTCCAAACATCTTTTTTTTGTGTTGCTTACCTGCTTGGATATTTCCTGAGCATGTCTATGATTATGGCAGTTTGGGTGGATTTGAAAGAAAAACACCTATCTGGCTCTTTTTGGAGGCCTATGTGGTTTGAAAATGAGTGGCTTTATTATCAGCACTGTTCATGCTAGCAGAAAAATACTTTCTAATTCAAAGAAAAAAGAGAAACCATACTGAGGCCTATATCTAACAAGGCTCCTAGCCATTTAAATAGTTTGCCCAGGGCTATCCAGGGATATTCAGTGGCACTTAACTGGTTGTTGACAATTAATATCTTTGCTAACTGGCTATCACTTAACTGGGTAGGTTAGAGGTGGACCAGGGATGAAGCATGAGCAGAGGGTAAACATAGCTGGTTAGCAGCAATTTTTAGCCCACTAACTGGCTAAGTAACTGCAACCAAAAAGGCAATCCAGGCACCAGTCTGAATATTGGTCAGCGCCTGGTAACTTCTGGGTGACCTGGAAATTCAATGCTGGGAGCTGCGCATGCCCAGCATTGGGGTCAGTTCAGCCTGCTGCTGCTAGCAGCTCAGATGCCGTTTACTGCCATGGGCTGAATATCAGGAGACTATTATTAAATGTTATCTATTTTTGTTTTTTTACTAAACTGTATAGTAATCATTATGCTACTGCTTTGTCCCACACAAATTCTGTTAGATTATGGCAAAATCAAAAAGGCCTGTGTAACAGAAACTCAATATCCCTAGTCTCTAAAACTCAAATAAGATGAATGTATGAAAGCTTGAATCAAAAAATCATGACAAACCTACTTAAAAATATATATCTCTACTTGCAAACATCGGAGCAGAGGGAAACTGAGAGGCAAGTAAGCTATAGATAAAACTGACTGCTATAAACCATAAAAGTGATTTGTTTCAGACTTAAAGATAATGGTGTTTATTTTAGAAACACTAGATATGTTTTTGACATTCATAAACTGGCACTTAGACATCCATACTGCATGGGAAGGAACTTCCATGTCTAAAATGTGGACATCTGGAGTTAGACCAAAGGTCACAATTTGGCAGGATCTGTAACTGTTTGCACTTACACTGTGTTGCCAATAAAACTTAGCACAAGGTAAGTATAAAGCCTGTGAGGTACATGCAGGGAGCATGCCCGCATCTTCACTGCATGTACCACACATGCCATTTACTCACCCATTCTAGCCAGAGCCCCTATATCCTCAAAAGCTGTGATGCTGCACTCCCATATGTATGCCCCCACTGCCCCCCCAAGTAGGTTAAGTCCCTTTCCACTCCTCTACCTAGAATTCCAATCCTCCTCCCGCCCCCTCCCATAATATCAAATTGTCCAATCTTCCTCCCAACCCCCATAAGGCAGATCCCCTTCCCAACCCACCTCTACAACATTAAATTCTCCTCCTGACCCACCTTCTGTAAAGATCAACCCCCTCCACTGTCTGATTCCCCGCTCCCAGCCCTCCCTCTGCACCATGATGATCAATTCCCTTCCCCCCCTATACAGTGGCGATCAAACTCCACCCAGGTTAGAACCGCAGCAGCCCCCTATAGCCCTATCTTTTCCTACCCCCAGACTCCCCTTCATACTCACAGAACCTGCCTGAGGCTGTGGCAGTGTTACTTGGTAGAAGTGATGCTTTGCTACTGCTGCCTGGGATGATGCCAGCATCCATGATGGTGACTATGCCGTTTAGCACTGCTAGAAGGTACAGGTACCATCTTAGATCCTGGCACCATCCAGGGCAGTAATGGCAAAGTACCAAATATTAGATCATTCTTTTTGTTTTCAGAGCATTAAAATATGGACTGATATTCTATTACAAGTAAGATGTAGTCCTTCTTACATTTTATTCTGTAAGACTCTAAAAACATATCCATTTTCTAAAATTGGCTAGAACATGATTTGTATCTGAAATGTTATTGTATGATTTGTTTATTTTCTCTTAATTTAGATAGGAGACTTTTTATATTGTAATCTACCTTGAATTCATTTGGAAAATGACACAATATAAGTCACTGAATAGAATAGAAAAGTCAACAATGATAGTTAAATGTAGTTCCCCCTTGACTGTAATGAATGCAGGTGCCCTCTGCTCCCTCAATTCCAATTCCTCTTCTATTTCACCCCCCTGAAAGAACATAAAGTTCCTCTTCAATCCTCCCTACATCCCACTCACGTTCCAGAAGAAGACAAAGTCCCCTTGGATCACCTTACCCTCCTACCCCATGATGAGACAAGATTCCCTCTCCTAGTCCCCCAGGTCCATATGCATTCACCCCCACTCACAATAAGTTTACCAAGACCTACCTAAAATCCCTGGTGGTCTGCAAGGGGGCGAAAAAGGGGGCAGGAATGTGTGAGCTCCTTCCCCAGAAGCTGCCTCACAAAAATGGTTGCCATAATTTTATCAGCAGTCTTTTACTATTCCAGTTTGTTTATTTAGTGTGTGTGCTTCCTTTTTCTCTTATTCTGAATTGAATGTCCTTTCCAAAATACAGTTCTCTATATCTTTGAATTATGGCCAAAATAAAAACATTTTTACTCTATTAACCCAGGTGTTCTGTTATAAATTACTCTCTGCATGTATTAATGGGTTAACTTATATTTAAATTGATTTTGTGTGCAGTAATTTTTAAAAGCACACTAACTGATTACACACGAATGAATGCACTTTTCTAGCAAAAAAACAAATCTTACTTCCTAAAGTAAGAACCTCATCTCTACTGTTTAGATGGTGGAGGTATCATGATGTGGGGCTGCTTTGATGGATCTGGACTTCGGCAGCTTTGACATTTTTATGGAATTATGAATTCTGCATTATATCAGAAAATTCTAGGGAGGAATGCCAGGCTTTCCATCCATAAGCTGATTTGAGTCGAAAATAGATCATGCAGCAAGACAATAACCCTTGACATTCAAGTACTACTTATTTAAAGTGTTTGAAGGTTTTAGATGTTGTTGAAGCTTCTGATTTACCCTAGATAGAACAAACAAGTTTATCCATTGATCAATAGGTCTAGAATAATTACCTATATAAATCACTAGACAGTGTGGCTGCCAAGAGAAGTATTATCCAAAAATCTAATCTTTTTGTGAGGTGTACTGGACACTATAGTGAGTTTACTTTCACCATATATTCAGTCAGTTTAAACCAAATATTCCACTACCAGAAAAAGAACTCCAAACTCTTCCAATTGTACTCTAATACAGATCACAGATAAAATAAAGATATATACTTACAGTGAGATGCAGTGGAATAAGGGTTCTGGCATTACAGTTTTGAGTTCATTCTGTGACCAGCCCTTCTAATACAGACAGAGAGAGGGCTGGATGAGAATCAGCTTCATGTTGCTGGTAGTGGGTAAATACTTAATGGTGAAAAATCACCATGATTTTTTAAGGTTTGGGAAATCAAGCAATAGGATATTGCCTCAGTATGGAGAGGTTCAGGTCTCTAAATATTCCGGCACTCTAAGAAGCTGCCTTCCTTCTATTCATGAGGGATACACAGGTAGGCGGGTATTTGGTGGGAGGGGGAAATTTGCTCCTTCCAGCATGCATAGGGCAACCAAGCAAACCAGAAGGGTACTAGGAGTGGGAACAGAGTACATGTAATCAGAAAGGGCCCATCATCCAAGGACTATAAACTCCAGATACCTACTACTACTTAACATTTCTAAAGCGCTACTAGGGTTACGCAGCGCTGTACAATTTAACATAGAAGGACAGTCCCTGCTCAAAGGAGCTTACAATCTAAAGGACAAATGTACAGTCAGTCAAATAGGGGCAGTCTAGATTTCCTGAAAGGTATAAAGTTAGGTGACAAAAGCAACATTGAAGAGGTGGGCTTTGAGCAAGGATTTGAAGATGGGTAGGGAGGGGGCTTGGCGTAAGGGCTCAGGAAGTTTATTCCAAGCATAGGGTGAGGCGAGGCAGAATGAGCGGAGCCTGGAGTTGGCGGTGGTGGAGAAGGGTACTGAGAGGAGGGATTTGTCCTGTGAGCGGAGGTTACGGGCGGGAACGTAAGAGGAAATGAGGGTAGAGAGGTAATGAGGGGCTGCAGACTGAGTGCATTTGTAGGTAAGAAGGAGAAGCTTGAACTGTATGCGGTATCTGATTGGAAGCCAGTGAAGTGACCTTAATGCCTATACATACATATGGACAATGAAATCTATCACACATAGACAGCAAGATCTGATCCCATGCATATGGTAGCAGAGCATGAGGCATCACTGCTATTAAAGAGGCCTGTCCACTATTTGGAGTGTGTACAGAGGAAACCATCAATCATTTTTTATGCAGTATTGAAAAGATTTCTTTCAGGTTAATGTCTCCAAATGGGTTGCGTGGTCTCAGTCTCTTAAAGTTACTGCTGATGCTCACTGTAGTTCTTGAATTATTTGTCAAAGACAGCTTCATTCTCTGGAATTCATACAGTGCAACATGTATAGGCAACTTATCAATGTGTCCTTGAAAATGTCTTTTAATCAAGTCTGTGACACCCAATAGGATGAGGAATATTTATGTACCATCCTGCTACATTTTATTGGTCTCTGACTGTATTGTTTGGCACTCCAAGATTTGCTGTTACTCCAGTTGATGCACAGAATAATCACTTGGTACTGACACCTCTATTATCTCCTTTACCATGATGCCTGGCTTTCTTGCACTAAGCTCTTTATCAGTTGAAATTGAAATGTCCCAGGTACTCATAACCTCTTCATTTCCCATAATTCTTTTAGGGTCATAATCCCAGTGCTTTCCAGTGGATGAAATGTGTCATCTTATTGTGCCTTTCTGCATATAAGCATTCTCCCTTCAGAATTTGGCAGCTAGCTATGTGATGAGAAACTGTAACCAGCTTGTCCTTGATGAATCTACATATGCCATTTCCCCCAGTGTTTTCTATACTCACTCTGAATCATCTTATCTTTCTTCCTTTGGTTTCAGTTCATCTCTTTATTACCAGTTATGCGCCTGTGTGTGATTGATGTATGGTTCTGGCGTAATGTGTTGTATTTCCCACTTGTTTTTTTCTTGGTTTATGATCTAATTCTTTATAGAGCTTTTTCCTCTTGTTTCAAAAATTAAGCAGCTTCCTTTCATGTGTATACTGTTGGATTCTCACTCATTGTTTATATTTGTTGGAGAAGCTGGATTCTGGATGTTTACTTTCATACTTCAGTACTTTTTTGCATATGTGGATCTATCGAAACATTTAAGTGGGTCTGCAGGCATATCTGATGGCAGATAAACACATGAACGGTCCATCCAGTCTACCCTACAGTCACACTCATTATGAAGTCATGATTAAACCAGCAATGAATGTGATATAAAATACTTGATCATTGTCTCTCTTTGGCATATCTAGGACATAAACCATTGAAGTTCACTTGGCCTTGTCCTTAGTTTCCAACTATTGAAGTTGCCGTCAAAACCCACTCCAGTCTATCCAAATCTGTCTTGTCAATTGCAGGACACAGACCATAAAAGTCTTCCCTCACATTCCAAATTACTGGAGTTTCTGTCAAAGCCCTCTCCAGCCCATCCTTGTTATGGTTTTCTTTTCCACCACCTCCCTCGGGAGGGCATTCCAAAGATCACCTTCGCCGTGAAAAAGAATTTTCTTAAATTACTGCTAAGCTTACCACCCCACAACCTCAATTCATATCCTCTAGTTTTACTATTTTCCCTTCTCTGGAAAAATTGTGTTTCTATATTAATGCCTTTCAAGTATTTAAATGTCTGTATCATATCTCCCCTGTCCTTCCTTTCCCTCAGGTCTTTTGGTATGAACCTCATACCATTTTTGTTGACTTTCTCCAGACTGTTTTAAGTCTTTTTATCTCTTTAGCAAGATACGGCCTCCTAAACTGAACACAATATTCCAAGTGGAGCCTCCTTTCTTCTGCTGGTTATGCCTCTTTCTTTACAGCCTAGCATCCTTCTGGCTACAACCACTGCCTTGTCACACTGTTTTGTCACCTTCAGATCCTCCGATACAATCACCCTAAGGTCCCTCTCACCTCTTAGAATATATGGCTCTCTTGGATTTCTCTGCACTTCTTTGCATTGAATTTTAATTGCTGAACACTAGATCATTCTAACTTATGCAGATCCGTTTTCATGTTTACTAGGGTGTCCATTCTGTTACAAATCTTGGTATCATCCACAAAAAAACAAATGTTACCTTTTAACACTTTGGCAATGTCACTCACAAATATATTGAACAGAATTGTCCCCGGTTTCTATTCCAGTTCACCACTTTTAGTCCTAACTTCAGCCTATTAAGTTTATTCAAGAACCTCCTATGAGGAACTGTGTCAAAGACTTTGCTGAAATCTAGCTCATGTCCTTGATCCAATTCTCTGGTCACCCAGTCAAAAAATTCAATCAGATTCATTTGTCATGATTTACCTTTGTTAAAACCATGCTGTCTTGATCTTGTAACTTACTGGATTCCAGAAAATTCACTATCCTTTCCTTCAGCATTGCTTCCTTTACTTTTCAAATAACTGAAGTGAGGCTTACCAGCCTTTAGTTTCCAGCTTCTTCTCTGTTACCACTTTTATAAAGAGGGACCACATCCGCTCTTCTCTAATCCCTTGTAATCTCTCCCACCTCCAAAGATTCATTAAACAAAACTTTAACAGGACTCACCAGAACCTCTCTGAGCTACCTCAATATCCTGGGATGGATCCCATCTGGTCCCATAGCTTTGTCCACCTTTGAAGTTTCAAGTGATATATCCACTCCATGCTCCATTCTCTCAATCTTGTTCTGTGGACACAGAACAGAAGTGTTTGTTTGGTATATACAGTAGTTCTGTATGTTTAAATAGAAGGCATATATGTATAATTTATCTCTATGAGGCCCATTCCTCCTTTAACTCCAAGAATGTACAGTTTCAACATACACAGATTATTATAAATTACATTGAGGGCATGGAGAAGTTTTTCACTACACTGAACAGGCTAGTCTACAGTTCCAAAGCTTGTACAAAAGTATAGAAATTGACAGATGGCAGCTGGAGCAGATGCACCAGAGTGAGCTTTTGAACAAATCTCACTTTCTTTTTGCCAAGCACCTAAGATGACGACTGTGGCCCTGTTTCTTGAGGTAACCTTGACCTAGGGTGGTATATCAAGCCTTAATATATTTGAAACTTGACAATGATTGCAGCATCTTCTCAGTACCTAAAGCTCCATGAATACCCTTGGAACAACTGCTTGTGACTCTTGGGGATTTTGGGAAAGTTTAACTCTGCTTCCAGTGGTGTTGATGGGAGTAGTTATACCATCTATTGTAAAATTGAATGCAATATGGCATGTGATCCAATAAAGTAATCCTCCTTAGTGACTATGGTTAAAAAAAATAAAATAAAAAATTGTGGATAAAATCACTTCTACAGCTCAAGCTGTTTGTGCAGCGCTGCGTATGCCTTGTAGCGCTATAGAAATGCTAAATAGTAGTAGTAGTAGTAGTAGATCAAAGAATTGTGTGACATAAACTTAGGAAGGTTGAAAATAAGATCTCAAACTTATAAGAAGTAAACACCAATATGACAAAAGTTTGAATACCTAGAGAATCAACCCAGGAGAAGTAATCTATGAATTTCCCGAAGTCACTTCTGATTTCTCCTTTAGATTGGTGCAGAAATACTTTAAATATATTTTGTGTATGGTGGAAGATATGCTTAAGTTCACTCTTTTTTTATTAGTAAGTGGTCATCACAGAAATAAGTATAAACACGTTCATAGAACAGGATTGTGAGAGACCAAGGAGCTCATTTTCAAAAGAGAAAAACGTCCAAAAAGTGGCATAAATCTGCATTTGGATGTTTTTCTCACAAAAACGTCCAAATTGGTATTTTCAAAACCATTTTTTAGATGTTTTCTATGAAGTCCAACAGAAGTGCATTCAAATCTCAAGGGGGCATGTCAGGGGCATGATAAGAATGGAATCTGGGCATTCCTCTTGAATGTTTTTCAGTCATAATGGAACAAAACAAAACCATCCAGGACTAAAACTAAGATGTTTTGAGCTAGACCTGTTTTTATAACAAATAAGGCACAAGAAGGTGCCTAAATGACCAGATGACCACTGGATAGAATCAGGGATGACCTACCCTTACTTCTCCAGTGGTCACTAAACCCTCCCAACCCCCCAAAAATGTGATTTAAAACATTACTTGCCAGCCTCTATGCCAGGATCAGATGCTATACTGGGTCCATTAGAACAGCATGCAGGTCCCTGGAATAGTCTGGTGGTGGGTACAGGTGGACCCAGGCCCATTCCTCCCCCTACTTGTTACACTTGTAGAGGAAACTGTGAGCCCTCCAAAACTCACTGGAAACCCACTGTTCCCACATATAGGTGCCCCTTCACCCATAGGGGCTACTGTAGTGGTGTACAGTTGGAGGTAGTGGGTTTTGGGGGGGCTCAACAGACAACATAAGGGAGCAAGGGTGCGATATGTACCTGGGAGCATTTTATGAAGTCCACTGCAGTGCCCCCCCCCCCCCTAGGGTGGCCTATTGCTTTCCTGGGATGTCTGGGGGACCAGTCTACTAAAAATGCTGGCTCCTCCTACACCCAATGGCTTGATTTTGTGCGTTTTGGACTTGAACTTTTTTTTTTTTAAATGAACCAAAAACACCAAAATGTCCAAATCACAAAACTTTGTTCAAAGCAGTATTTAAAGAGAGAGAGAGAGAGAGAGAGAGAGAGAGAGAGAAATATTTTTCTTTTTGGAAAATTAACTTCTTTCCTATTCAGATTTTGGATGTTTTTTGCAAAACGTCCAAAGTTGGACTTCAACATCATATGGAAAATGCCCCTCCACATCTCCCAATATATGTCTATACAGAACAATATTGAACACACTCTATAGGTAATAATAAAAAGAACTAATGGACAATGGAGTATATAAACAGTGATTTGCTTCATATATAGCACAATCTCTTGAGGTTGAGATTTTAGTTTGCAGCCAAATGCTGATCAAAGATATTCCAACATTTATGGAGTGCATCAAATCTAGGGGTATTGAGCACACTTGCCAGTTCCAGTTTTTTTGTTAGATATAGTAGGTTCCACCAAGCTGTGAAATAGATTTGATCACTATCTTTCCAGTTAGATAGGATCAATTTGAGAGCTAATGCTAACATGATATCAACAAGTTTGTGTCTATTTTTGTCATAAAGGTTTGGTAGAACAGCACTATGTAATATAGCAATGTCCAATGAAATGGATTTTTTTTAATACGAGTAAGCTGTTGAATTTGGGACATGAATTTGGGACCTGTTCCAAAAGGCAAACAATTTGTAACAGTCATGGAGCATATGAACAAAAATACAGACCTGAGACGTGCAGTAGCAGAACTTATCAACTTGTAATTTACCAAATCCAAACAATTTCATTGGGGTCCAAATTGCCCTATGGGCAATATAAAACATGGATTGATTTAAAGATGCGGACATATCCTAGGAAAAGTCCCATTGAGCCTGTGAAAAAGATACCCCTAAATATTTTTCCCAGACAGCTTGGGTGACATGCAGCCTGAAGGGCCTTCAATGTGTCTAATACTGAAGGAGTAATGGACTACGATAGTCCAGTTCCCAAAATGGACGAAAGAGAAGGGATCTACTTAGTTGTATCCATTGAAAATAATACGATAATGAGAGACCATAAGTCTTTTGTAGTTCAGTAAAGAGAGTCATTTAGATTAGGATATGATATGCTGGACAGTATGGATTCCCAGGGCTGCCCATCTAGACCAGTAGAGAGGGGATTTACCATCCATAACTTGAGGGTTAAACCATAAGGATTGGTGCTGTGTTATCAATCATGAGTATGGCACATACCTGTTAAGATATTCCAAAGCACGCAGGGAACACCCTGTGATTGAATGGTTACCACTTTTTGCAGAAACAACATACCCTATTAGGTATAGTAACTGAATAGGATGTGTGAAGTCTTTTTCAATAGTCTCCTACCATGGAGATGCACTAATAGGGCCTAGATCAAATCAGCAGGAAGTTTGTTGAATAATAAAAACTAAATGATACAAACAAAAACTGGGAAAATTAAGACCGTCTCTGTTTCTAAGGTATTGAAGTTTCCTATTAGCAATCCAATCTTTGGAAGCTAGACAGGGGAACATCATCAGTGAATAGTTCACCTTAGGCACCAGCATTATCTTGATGGTCTCTAAACACCCCCACCAGGTGAGGTTATAAGGAGACCATATAGACATATAGGACTAGATTTTATATATCATGCCTAAAAAAATCCTTGCCTGAAGAAATTGCAGAGTCATGGAATCGGAGGTAGGGTATTATTATGGATTAAGAACTGGTTGAAAGATAGGAAGCAGAGAGTAGGATTGCGTGGCCAGTATTCTCAGTGGAGGAGGGTAGTTAGTGGGGTCCCGCAGGGGTGTGTGCTGGGTCCGTTGCTTTTTAATGTATTTATAAATGACCTAGAGATGGGAATAACTAGTGAAGTAATTAAATTCGCCGATGACACAAAATTATTCAGGGTCGTCAAGTCGCAGGAGGAATGTGAACGATTACAGGAGGACCTTGCGAGACTGGGAGATTGGGCGTGCAAGTGGCAGATGAAGTTCAATGTTGACAAGTGCAAAGTGATGCATGTGGGTAAGAGGAACCCGAATTATAGCTACGTCTTGCAAGGTTCCGCGTTAGGAGTTATGGATCAAGAAAGGGATCTGGGTGTCGTCGTCGATGATACGCTGAAACCTTCTGCTCAGTGTGCTGCTGCGGCTAGGAAAGCGAATAGAATGTTGGGTGTTATTAGGAAGGGTATGGAGTCCAGGTGTGCGGATGTTATAATGCCGTTGTATCGCTCCATGGTGCGACCGCACCTGGAGTATTGTGTTCAGTACTGGTCTCCGTATCTCAAAAAAGATATAGTAGAATTGGAAAAGGTACAGCGAAGGGCGACGAAAATGATAGTGGGGATGGGACGACTTTCCTATGAAGAGAGGCTGAGAAGGCTAGGGCTTTTTAGCTTGGAGAAGAGACGGCGGAGGGGAGATATGATAGAAGTGTATAAAATAATGAGTGGAATGGATCGGGTGGATGTGAAGCGACTGTTCACGCTATCCAAAAATACTAGGACTAGAGGGCATGAGTTGAAGCTACAGTGTGGTAAATTTAAAACGAATCGGAGAAAATTTTTCTTCACCCAACGTGTAATTAGACTCTGGAATTCGTTGCCGGAGAACGTGGTACGGGCGGTTAGCTTGATGGAGTTTAAAAAGGGGTTAGATAGATTCCTAAAGGACAAGTCCATAGACCGCTATTAAATGGACTTGGAAAAATTCCGCATTTTTAGGTATAACTTGTCTGGAATGTTTTTACGTTTGGGGAGCGTGCCAGGTGCCCTTGACCTGGATTGGCCACTGTCGGTGACAGGATGCTGGGCTAGATGGACCTTTGGTCTTTCCCAGTATGGCACTACTTATGTACTTATGTACTTATGTAAAATAAAATACACCTAGGGATATTCCATAAATATACCTACATTTAGGCGTACTTTATAGAACAAATCTAAATTTCAGCACAGTTTATAGAATATCCTGAGCACAAATTTGTGCAACTAAAGTTAGTTGCAGGCAGTTATGCCTTGGTGTAAATACTGACGCCTAAATTAGGCACAGACCGGGAGAATTGTATAACAATATAAATAAATTTTAGAAATGCCCATGACCCACCTATTCCATACTCATGGTCATGCCTCCTTCAACTATCGACTTAGAATTTATGCACATCATATTATAGAATACGTTTAGACAGTTGTGATTAATGCCAATTAGTGTAAATAATTGCTTGTTAAGTGGCAATTATCAGCACTGATTAGCTTGTTAACTAATTAAGTTGTGCGCACAAATTCAGAATACGACTGGATTTGCCCACAAAACTTAAGTTGTGCCATATAGAATCCGGGGGATGGTGCTGAAGTAGGACAGATAATCAATCTCTCTCTTTAGTGAGAGTAATATTTAGGTCAGTATAGAATTTGATGCCTAGATATTTTACACTAGAAGAACCCCATTGTAAAGAGGCAGATCTTTTCTCATCAATGGTAATACAATTGACTTCTCCCAACTGATTTTATATCCAGAGAAAACCAAAAAAGATTGTATCAGCTCCATTAAGAGACAGAGACATTTGCACATTTGAAAAATATACAACCATATCATCCACATATAGGGATATTTTTAGCAATAGTGGTATTAAATTGGATACCCTTGATCAAGTTGGAGTTCCTGATGCAATAGCAAGTGGTTCCGATGTGAGGTCAAATGATATTGGTGAAAATGGGCATCCTTGGTATTCATTCTCACCTGTCTTTTAGAAGAGGGTCTCATTGCATAATAACTTCCTTCCCCTAAATTAAATTATAAACTATTCTGGCATTGTAGATGCTACTCTTTCAGGAACAACAAAGTGTTAAAATAGCATATTGAAGAGATTCAAAATTATCTTTTACCTATTTTCAATTTCTCTGAGAATGTTTCCTCTTTTCCCCTCAGCAGCTATGCTAGGTTTGGTTCACAATCTTACTTCACACTAACCACAGTAAGAAAGGAAGTAAAGTTCAAAATATAAGCATATATATCACAAAAAATACACTTTAATACATGCATATAGCAAAATATAAATAAAGATTGTGACAAGGCTACATCCCCGATGTATAGAGTGAAGCAGCAAAACCATGAACTACATATCCCAGAATGCATTTCCAGCCCTAGCAGTGCGAGCCCAGGGGTTAGGCAAGCTGGCCATATACCGTCTCTGACCACAAGAGGGAGGGTGAATGAAGGAGCCAGTTCCCCTGGACCCGCAATCAGTATCATGCTGCCCACCTGTAATAGGGAGGGGTGGGCTGAGAAGCAGGAGGAGGATTGGATGGAAGAGGGAATTAATCAGCCTGAGCAGGGGAAGAAAGGAGAACGGAATGGGAGCTTGAGAGCTGAGGAAGGCAGCCCCTGAAGGTTTGGAAACCTACATGGTTTTGGAATTTATTTTGGTTTAAAGCCTGTTTTCTTGTGGGAGACCTGTTTGCTTTGGAGAGACCATGAATGGTGTGGGAATTACTAACCTGTTTTGGAAACCTGATTATTTTTGAGAACCTCTGAAGTTGGAAGGCTTGTTTATGAAGGAGGGCTGCCTGGTGGGAAGAGGGGTTCAGTTCGGGAGGAGAGGAGCAGTGCAGGCTAAAAATCCTTGGGCAAGACAGGTCCCTAAAGTACTGAAGCAGGCTGAAATACCTTGGGTGGGAGGAAGACCCAAAAGTATTGAACTTCCTGAAAGTAAAGGCTGCTGGGTGATTAAGTGTTTGTCTTGAGGGGGAATCCTGCTTGTGGGACAAGTACTATTTGTTTGCTACTGACGGGGACAAAAAAGCAGGTATTTCCAAAGGACTATTGCATTCCCCTCAGGGAAGGGGGCAAAGTCTCTGTGTAATTGGCTGATGTACTAAGCAAGGCAGAATAGCCCTGCCTGAGAAGCAAGTCTCTACTCTGGAGTGAAGTTTTGTTTATGAATCTGGAAAATAAAGGAATGTTTTTGAAGTATTTCCTGGTGGCAGTTTTGTGATGTTCTGGCTATCCAGGGGAGGCAGCTTCCTCCCCCATACTGGAGAAGCGGGCCCGTTTATAAGATGTCAAAATAAAAGTGAGAGCATTTTTTGTGATTATATATGCTCACATTCTTAATTCCCATCCACAAAATCCAGCCATTTCAGTAAACAAGCACCTTTCTCATTACTGCAAATGTTTTTCTTTAGTACGTTCTAGAAATCATCCACATTATCATCCCTTGATGATCATTGTTCCTTCTAAGCTGAGCGGGAGTCTTCCAACTGCATTGCTGCCAGTAGGGGGTGGTGCTTCAATATTGTGTTTTCTATCACTAAAGACAGGCAGGTTTCACATTCTTGAAAATGTGATTGTGAAACAGCAACCCCCCCCCCCCCCCCCCCCCCACACACACACACACACTGGCAAGACTGTAGCTGGAGGGCTCCAGATCAGCTTAGAGGGAATGGTTCTGATGTTTCTTGTCAAAAGTATATAAGCTTCAAATTAATCATTTATAAACCTGAGCTATCTATATATTCATATGTTTGAAACAGTAGTTATTTTCTTCCATGTCATTCCAGTTCACTGGCCTGGAACCTTTTATTACTGAAATGGAACTTTTCAGTTGGCTTCTGTTTCCCCATTAAAGCTAGAATGCAAGGTAGAGGCTGTATATTGTTATTCCAATAGTCTCCATGTATCTGCTGGAGTACTAACATCCCAACTATCCAAATATGTGGAAAACCTTTCCATTGTTTTCCTTTGGCCACAGTTTGTGGTCACATTTCAGAATAGATACATTAATGGTCTTTGTTGTTATATTTATAGATCTATTTTACAATTTTGACTTTAATGTGGACAGTGCAAGATGTGAGTTATATCAAACAATCCATTGATTATCAAGTTCTTTATAAGTGTTGTGCATATTAGATGGTCTTCCTAAATAATGTTGATACCCATCTATTTTCTCCTTAGGGGTTCTTTTACTAAGGTGTGCTAACAGATTTAGTGCATGATAACGATTAGTGTGCACTAAATGATAAGATGCCCATTATATTCCAATGGGCATCTTATCATGTAGAGCACTCTAATCATTAGCGTGCACTAAATCTGTTAATGCGTCTTACAAAAAGGACCCTTTAGTCGTGACAATCAGTTAGTTTGAGTTGTCTGCTGCACTGTCCATGTCACATGTATTCTAAATGCATGTTTAGAGGTCCATATAGGTTATGAACTTTGTTGGTCTTGACAATGACATAGAGTCAACCATAATATTCAGAAATTTCTGCTGACAAAGCAATGTTTACATCAGTATCATCCTATTTAGTATAGTCGTTTATCAGGTAAAGATATATGTTTGGGGGAGGGGATAACTTTATTAAAAAGTTCCATTAAAATTTTACAAAAACATGTCTATTTTAATTTAATGCATAAAGAAAACATAGGTGACTAACAGCAGGATTCTTTTACGTTTTCAATACATTCCAAGCAATATGCACCTACAGAAAATGAGAATAGATTATAAAAAGTAAGGAACATTGAAGTATAATGAACAAAAAGTCAGTCCCCATCCCAACAAGTACTCCAAAACCTTTTTAGGAGCTCTTAAATATAATTAGCAGGAAACTGGCACTAACCCCATTATGAGAAAGGGTGATCCACCTAAGTGGATGAACACTAACTCCCACGTGAAAATCACAGCACAGAAGAAAAGTGGGAAATGGACCAATGACTCCAGGAGAATGGGAGATAGATTTAAAGAATCACTTTATTGAATGACTCGACACAGACAACTGTGTTTCGGCCAGGAGGCCTGCCTCAGGAGTCTGAAAACAATAGATATATTAAAAACATCAATTAAAATAAACGACAAATAATGTAATAAAAAGAAGAAGAACAATATATTGACAAGAAATATAGTATAAATATGAATAATACAGAATGATAAAACACCATGAATTTGTATAAACTAATATTAACAAAAAATATATAATATAAATATAAAATGTAGTCAAAAATACATATATATACACATATAATCACATGTCCATATGTGAAAACTATATAAGATATAGCCAAAAGAAGGGCAGAACATGCTTGCATGTTATATTGCACTAATGTGCACATACATAGATCTATGATTAAGACAAAGAAAGTCAGGAATATATATACACATATATCCACACATACATACATACACATATACGCATATATATATATATATATATACACATACATACATACATACATAAGTACAAAATACATACATACACACATCCATTCGTACCTACACATATATATATATATACATATTTACATGCATATGTGTACCTTAAAACAAACTGAAAATTGAAAAATGAAAAGTTAAAGAAACATATATATATAAGTGTGCTGAGGGTATTTAAAAATTTTTATATATATATATATATATATATATATGTGTATGGCCATGTACAAAGCACATTTACAGAGAGGGTATAAGACCAGTGATTGCAAAAAGTATGGAATGCAATGAGTATATAGAAATATGATGAGATCAAATGTTTCTATGGGAAAAAATATATATATATAAAAAGACCGACCTTGGTGATCCTTGTGTTCTCAAGTAAGAACTTGAGGTCGAATAGTCTGAAAAAATAGTCTGAAAAAATAAAATAGGAAAAGAAACAACATTACTCCGGCTCAGGTTGAAGCAGAAATATATTATACTGTAAAGGTATGTGCCACGGGATCTTCCGTTGTGAAACGGAAAATCTAGAGCAAAAAGGTATATATGGTGTTTAGACCAGAAAAATATAAATAAATATGTCCTGAGGGCTTCATAAGTCAGGAAAAAGAGGGGAAAGAGATGTGCACGATGTTAATCCAGTAACGTAAGGCAGTAAAGTATGCACAATGTTTGCACTAACCTGTGTTGGTAATTTGAAAAAAGAGAGACTCATAAGTCAGGAAAAATAGGGGAAAGAGATGTGCACGATGTTAATCCAGTAACGTAAGGCAGTAAAGTATGCACAATGTTTGCACTAACCTGTGTTGGTGATTTGAAAAAAGAGAGGTAAAAAGGGGGGCAGAAAAGTATACACAGTGTTTGCACTGCACTGTGTTGGATATTAACAGAAAAGAAAGTATACGTAGTACTACATCTGAGCAGTGTTTGTAGTACTACATCTGAGCAGTGTTTGTACCTTCGGTGTAAACGAAACAGCCAAATGAAAACGCAGAGTCTGTAACTATATTCAACTCTAAACTAAAAAATGAGCACAGAAAAAGGTTTACACAATAAAAATATGTGAAAAAACTTTATACATGTATATATGTATAAAGGCATTACCATATAACACTCTGAATGTCTTCTGTAGTTATTCATATCGCTCCGAGTATCTCCTACGAGTGAACTAAAGAAAATATATTCACCTTAAAAAGGACCTTTGTGGTGTTATATGGGCGCAGCGTCTCGATATACTTATAATGGCTGGGGTGTTATATTGGCGCAGCGTCTCGATATACTTATAATGGCTGTAGGGAAAAACTTATATTATAAACTATAAACTGTAAATGCTGTGTTTGGCGCTAAATGCCTCTCTGAATGTCTTGCGTAGTTATTCATATCGCCCCGAGTATCTTCTACGAGTGAACAAAAGAGATTATATTCACCTTAAAAAAGACCTTTGTGGTATTATATTAGCGCAGCGTCTCGATACACTTGTGATGGCTGTAGGGGAAAAAAGGCCTATACTATAAACTATAAATGCTGTGTTTGGCGCCAAAAAAGGGGGGAAGAAGGAAGACGTATTGCGTAAGTGCGCTATTGGGTGATTCATGGTCATGTGATATTTAATGTGAGAGATTGACAGAAAAAGTGCTGAATCATAGCGTCCAACAGGCGGAGGATGAATATGAAGGGAAACCAATGGGGAGTAGTAAGCAGATAAAGGACATGAAAATGACGCGACGAATGAACGAACGTTGTCACAAAAAAAAGGAATGTCATTATTTACAAGCGATGTATCTTATCATAAAGGAACCCTGTAAATGTTAAATGTCACAATGAATGGATAAAATTAGAAGCAAAGCAGAGATAAAAGCTGTGTCAATTTAAAGGAGCAAGGTGCTCTGAATTTTTAAGGGTAAAAGATATATTGGGGAAAGTATAGGTTAGAATAGTTAAAGAAACAAAGTTTCTATATGTTAAAGAAACAAAGTTTCTATATGTTTGAGGAGAAAGGGTTTTTTTTAAAATCAATGAAAAAAACGGGGGGGAAACTAATAAAAAAGTTGAGTAAAAAATATGTTAAGAAAAGTATAGATTAGAATAGTTAAAGACACAAAGTTTCTATATGTTCGAGAGGAAGGGGTTTTTTTAACAATGTAAAAAAGGGGGGAAAGCTAATGTAAAAGTAAAATGTAAATATGTATGTACATGATCATATGCAATAAAAATGAATTTACTGATATTAAAAGGGTCAATTAATTAGGGTGCATATATGTATTTATCTTCACTGTTTAAATGCATAATAACATGGATTATTATATCTGTAAAAAATTATTATTAAATAAAAAATATGAATAAATAAAATGGTAATGATAGTAAACTAAATAAAATATATATATATATATGTGCGGAATGGATTTATAAAATTCTTAAAAAAGATTTGATTAAAAATTTAGTCATCAACAAGTATACATACAAAAGGTGCACAACAATGCGTATACATATATGTACAGTATATATACGCATATACATGCATGCTCGAAAACATGCACGTACATACGCACAAAGAGTGAAACAATGCGTGAAACAATGCATCAGTATGAGATATTTAATGGTCTAGTTTAATCTTAAGGAATAAATAGGGAATAAATGAATAAAAGAGATGCCAAAAAAAATATATATAATAATAAAAAAATATATATATTAATTAATAGCTTCTCTATTGGTAGAATGCCTTTATGCGTAGCATATCTGAAAATTTATGGAAATGAGAGAATTGTTATAGAATTTTATAAATAGACGGAGAGATCCAATTCGCTATTAAGTCCATTAGGCACAAGGGTTTTTAATTCAAAAATCAATTTTTGTTCCTCTCTCAGAAGTTGAGCGTCTATATTTCCACCTCTCTTATTGATTTGTAAAGTTCTAAAAACCAGGAATTTAAGATCAGAAATATCATGGTTGGCAGTAAGCCAATGGGAGACTAATGGAGCACTTTCAATTTTTCTATTAATACAACTGCGGTGTTCTATCAGTCTAGTTTTTATTGCTCTAACGGTCTTTCCAATGTAAAGCTTAAGGCATGGACATTGTATAATATAAATAACACATGCAGTGTTGCAATCTGAAGTATGACGTAAATGGAAGGTTTGAAGAGTTGTGGGATGCAGAAAAACAGACGTGTCCATAGAGTGTTTGCATACACTACATTTACCACAGGGACGGTGACCATGATGAATTAAAGGTTCTATTCTTTCTGGCAAGTAAGATGGTATGAGATGTTCTTTAAGATTTCTATTTCTGGAATAGGCCACAACTAAATTTTTGTCTTTAAAACAGTCTAAATTATCTAAAATGTGCCAATTCCGTCTTATTGATCTCTGTATATCTTTAGCCAAATGGGAGTACCGTAAAGTACATACAATGTCCGGTTTTTCTCTATGTGTGATGGATTGTAGTAGAGCAGATCTATCTTTTGAGAGTGCTTTGGTGTATCCGTCCTTGATACATTTTTCAGGATAACCCCTGTTTGAGAATCTTTTGCTTAATTGTTCTGCCTGCGTGTTAAAGTCTTCAAAACTTGAGCAAATTCTGCGTAATCTCAAAAATTGGCTGAGTGGTAGATTTTGCTTTAAAGATGGGTTGTGATAACTGGTATAGTGTAAAAAGACATTTCTGTCGGTGGGTTTCCTGTAAATGGATGTCTGAAAAAAATATGTGTCTTTGGAGATATTGAGATCTAAAAAATGGACTTGTCCTTCATTATACTCCATTTTGAATTTGAGATTGGGGTCACGTGAGTTGAGCCAAGTGTAGAATTGTTGCAAAGATTCTATACTACCTTGCCACAGAATAAAGATGTCATCGATATATCTTTTATAAATTTTAATATGTTCTGAGAAGTGACATGCAGTCAGATGTTGTTTTTCAAAATCTCCTACATACAAGTTGGCCAAATCGGGAGCCATGGTGGACCCCATGGCAGTCCCTTTAACTTGTTGATAAAAAGTATCCTGAAATGAAAAATAATTTTTGGTAAGTGCTAAAGTTGCACATGTTAGAATGAGGTGATTTGGAATCCTTTTGTGAGTAGTTCTT
Source organism: Microcaecilia unicolor (assembly GCF_901765095.1). NCBI lineage: Eukaryota > Metazoa > Chordata > Amphibia > Gymnophiona > Siphonopidae > Microcaecilia > Microcaecilia unicolor. The sequence goes on along the minus strand of NC_044031.1, from coordinate 329,151,849 downwards.
TTAAGAAGAGTTGATTCTATAATTTGTAATGCTTCTATCTGAGGTATATTCGTGTACAGTGATTCGATATCCAATGTGACCATAATTGTGTCTATCAAAGTACCTTCATAATTTTCTAGTATATTAATCATGTCAGTGCTGTCACGAACATACGAGGGAATCTGAGGGACAAAGGGTCGAAGGAAGAAGTCTACAAATATGGATAATGGTTCTAGGACAGATCCATTCCCTGATACAATGGGCCTACCCGGTGGGTTCTCTAGAGACTTATGGATTTTAGGTAACATGTAAATAGTGGGAATGACTGGATGCTTAACTTGTAGAAATTCTTTTTCTTTCTTTGTAAGGAAACCCATCCGTGATGATATATCTATCAGTTCTTTGATATCTTCTTGGAGGTCTGGAGTAGGGTCCTTGTCTAGAGGCACATAAAATTCCAGGTCAGATAGTTGACGTAGGACCTCACTTACGTATTGGTGTCTATCCATCACCACGATCCCGCCTCCCTTGTCAGCTGGTTTAATAACTATTTCTTGATTTCGTCCTAATTGTGCAATCGCTTCTTGTTCTGCTCTGGTGGTATTATAATAACGTAGATGTTTTTTCTTTTCGAATTGGCGGACATCATTTTCAACACATGTAGAAAAAGCTTGAATAAGGGGGTTAACTGGGCCAGGAGGGATCCAGGTGGAAGTTTTTTTCACTATAGACATATCACTAGATGAAGTTGTAGTATTAGAAAAAGCTTGAATAATTTGTAGTTTACGATTGAATTTGAATAAGTCAACCCTTGTTTGGAAAGCATTGTATTTGACCGTAGGTACAAACGACAGTCCTTTTTGCAAAACATCTTTTTCTATATTGGTCAATGTCTTACTAGATAAATTAAAAATAGGAATCAGCTTCTCTAATGGCTGATTAATTGCTAATTGTGTGGGTATATTCTCTTCTGGTTCTGATAGTGAAATCTCCCTGCTTGATATGAATGATCCTGGTGGTTCAGTTGGTAGTCCTGGTGATAGGTGTTTTATCATTCTGTATTATTCATATTTATACTATATTTCTTGTCAATATATTGTTCTTCTTCTTTTTATTACATTATTTGTCGTTTATTTTAATTGATGTTTTTAATATATCTATTGTTTTCAGACTCCTGAGGCAGGCCTCCTGGCCGAAACACAGTTGTCTGTGTCGAGTCATTCAATAAAGTGATTCTTTAAATCTATCTCCCATTCTCCTGGAGTCATTGGTCCATTTCCCACTAACCCCATTATGGCAGCATGACTCCGCAACCAGGACTGAAACTTTCAGGAATACAGCCACACACAAGGGTTGCAAGTAGAACAACAGTTTTATTGAAATTCAGAATACTGGTTTTCCAAGTCTGTTCTTCCAACAGGTTGGACACTTTAACCAATCACTTGGAGCTCTGCTATAGTTCCTTTGAGCACTGTCTCTGACAGGCTCTACAATTCAGTATATGCTACTGTAACGTCTCTTTGCCTGAGCACTTCTAGGTCCGGGGTCTGAGCGGACTGGGGCCACCGCAAAGGGCAGGCTCTGTTGGACCCTCACTCACTCAATTGACGTGCGATGCCTCCACCTGGGGAAAGAAGTGTTAGTGGGTGGGATGAGTCTCATCCGCCCAGGAACCCAAAAGTTACGGTCCAAATCTCTGTGGGAAATAAGGCTGGCAGTTAAACAGGCTGTCCTGAGGGGACAGTAGTACACTTTCTAGTTCCAAAATGATCCCTCCATAGACAGTAGCTTAGAATTCAACTAGTTTATTCTTCGACTTGAAACCACAGGAACATTCCAACTGCATAAACTCTCCATCAATTAGTGAGATCTTTAAATAAGTTATTCCGCTGTTTCCCAGGGGAACTCCTATATCCCCCCTTCGTTAGGGTGTATTTTACAAGGTACTCTGAAACAGGATTATTTACACTTTGTGCAGTCCAAGTCTGTGCCTATCCCTAAAGATAGTGTTCCAAAGGCTTACTCCTTTCTGTATCTCAGGTCCAGACCCTTGTGGCCTAATCTCTACCCAGGGTGACCTTTGCATTGGTTCACCCTGGCTACGGGATGGGTACTCCCTGGGTCTGATCCCACACTCCTGGGCTGGATCTCTCCACTGCCCATCCAGAGTTCTTCTTCACAGTTACTGTTTCTCTTAGCAGCAATTCTCCTTGTCCTTAGCCAATGGATTCACTTCTTTTAAATGGGATCCTCTTTTTCCTTCGGGTCACTTGGCAGGGGTTTGTAGACAACCAAAGACCCACAGCTACAAAAAAAAAAAACCCTCAACAAGGCAACTATCTTTTTAATTAACAACTAACTCTACCTCCCCTGTTACTGTTCCTTTCAGTGCACTTTCTGCATTTTATTTCAAAGCTATTCCCCTTAGACTGGACTTCCTCCCAGTCACTCCCCCCCCCCCCCTCGTGACTGTTTACAGGGACTTACTCTGCTTGCAATCACCAACTTAATAGGGGATTACACTACTTTCCCCACTTGCTTCAGGGTTCCTGCAGTCTGTCCCAGATTTGGCTTCCACAGGTTAAATACACAGTCTCTCTCTTTCTCTCTCTCTCTCTCTCTCTCTCTTTGACACAGCTTCACAGGTTTAGCTGACACTTACTGTCTTAACTTTGAGGTTCTAAGGAAACACTTTGTACCTCGATGAAGCCTCTGCTTCTAGCAAACACAGGATAGCAATCTCTGCTGAGGGCCACTCTTCTTCTCCAGGTTCTTCCCAGGTACTGCAGCCAACGGAAAAAACCCTGGGAAGATTCCTTTTCTTGCCTCTCCCCCGCCCGAACTGTTCTGCTTCACAACCTTTATCCACCTCCCTGCCTGATCCCTGCCCCTCTGACACAGCAGGTTAGCACCACCTGCCCTATGGTGGTTTAACTTCAACATTAGTGATAGAGCATTCTTAGGGAAATCTGTTGCTATACCACTCATTCTACCTTGAATAATTAAAAAAAGATACCAAGATCACACAATTCTGAATAATAATTTGAAAAATACCAAGATCACACAATCCTCTGTTATCCTCTGTTCAACAGATTTTAAACCTGATTCTATACACTACCTAAAAGGGTTACTTTTACACCTTTTCCAAGATAGGAATGCAGACAGTTGAGAAGATTGATATTTATAATACATTTACAAGGACATTTCAGAAATATTCTTGCAGCCATAAAAAACTGCTTTCTCTTCTTCTGGGTGACCTTAGAGATATCTGCAAACATTCTTATCTTAAAGCCTAGAAAACATTCATCCTTGTGTTTGAAAAAACAAACATAGCAACCAATCATGATCTAAAAAATAAAGTAAATGAAGCAAAGTAGCAGAAGAAATCATTTCAGCTTTAGACTTTTCAAGAACAGCAGTCCAATTCTCAAAATCAATCTCCAGGTGATTTGCATAGTTACTAATCTCCTTTCCACTTCCTTCTAAAAAGTAGACAAATAATGCATTTTAGCAACAGGAGGTACAGGCAAAAAGGGAATGTTCAACCCTTCTATATTTAAAAAGAGGGAGATGCCAGATGGTTGTGATGCAGATACCATTCTAAGGAATTCCAGCAACACTATTTTGATGGGGAAGTAAAAAGGTCAGGTGAAGTTTCCTACAGTCAGTCCTTATCTTCAAATCCCTGGCCAGTGCAAATGTGCAAACCTCATTTCACAGTCATCTTTTCATTTTGGAAAGCTTGTAAAAGATAACTAGAGGCAATAAGGTCTTGACATTAGTGTGTCTTTTCTCATTAGCAATGGTCTCTCTTTCAGCACTGAGCAGAAGGTCCATTCCTCCTAGACCTGGGAGTGTCAATATTCAAAGTGATTTAAGCAGGTAGGGGCCTCTCTTGCCCAGTTAAATCACTTATCACCATCTAGGTGATGATATTTAGCAACACTTACAATTCTGCTGAATATCACCACAGACTGACCAACAAAAAGTGGGTAGGTCAGGGGCAGTATAGGGTAGAATTGGGGGAGGAGCCAGGGTTTATGCGGTTGCCTGCAACATTCAGTGCAGGGACTGCATAGCTAAGTGTGTAAATTTAGGACAGCTCAAGAGCTGTATTAAATTTACCCACCTAGCTATGCGGTTCCCAGTACTGGCTTTGCATGTCAAAATGCTGCCAAGTCCACTTTCAGCCCCTTACCTCCTCCCACCCCAACTCAAAATCCTTCTCCTCCTCCCAGAACAGCCTCCCAATCCCCATCCCCTTGAGGACTAGGTAGGCCCCTCAGACCTACCTGTATTCCTGGTGGTCCTAATGGAGGCATTGGGGGCAGGAGCAAAGCCCCTTTGTTCTAACACTTGAAGTTCCATCTGTAAATGGCTACTATAATTGTGGGTGGAGCATGGGTGGGCCATAGGTGTGTCTCTTAGTTACATGCACAATTCATAGAATATTATAAACAATACTAGTCACTTAGCACATATAGGACTTCTTTTACAAAGCCTATGGGCTTCCTCTCATTTGCCATGTGGGAATCACTAGCATGGCTTTGTAAAAGCCCATAAGCATGCCAACTTATGCTTACCATTGACATGGCATAGGAGGGTGTGCCTACACATGGGTACATCAATGCTGACCTTAGAGTTTACATGGCCAATTCTGTAATGGAATCTTGGCAGCAAATTGCCGCTATAGAATTGGTGCAAAGTGCAAGGCACTGAGGCACCTAGACTGAGGCACCAATTTATAGAATTGCCCTTTACAATCTCAATTTGCAATCATTTTCTATGCTGTGATGTTTCTCTGAGTTCAATCTGAGGATAAGGGAATTACCAGTGGTATACCGGCTCTTTTCAACATTTTTGCAAGAAATATTGTGGAAGGGTTATCAGGAAAAGTTGGTCTCTGTGCAGATGTTCCACTCAATGTGGAAATTGAAAAGAGTAAAACCTTTCTTCCCAAGAACCGTCTTTCGCAACCTGGTACAATCAATAGTACTCAGCCACCTAGATTATTGCAATGCACTCTACGCTGGTTGCAAAGAACAAATAATCAAGAAACTTCAGACAGCTCAGAACACCGCAACCAGACTTATATTCGGTAAAGCAAAATACGAAAGTGCTAAACCCCTACGAAAAAAGATGCACTGGCTTCCACTTAAAGAACGTATCACCTTCAAAGTATGCACCCTAGTTCATAAAATTATTCATGGAGACGCACCAACCTACATGTCAGACCTGATAGACCTACCACCCAGGAATGCTAAAAAATCATCCTGCACATTCCTCAATCTTCATTTCCCAAATTGCAAAGGTCTCAAATACAAACTAACGCATGTGTCAACCTTTTCCTACTTGAGCACACAATTCTGGAATGCGCTGCCGCACAAATTAAAATTGGTGCAAAGTGCAAGGCACTGAGGCACCTAGACTGAGGCACCAATTTATAGAATTGCCCTTTACAATCTTATTCATGGAGACGCACCAACCTACATGTCAGACCTGATAGACCTACCACCCAGGAATGCTAAAAAATCATCCTGCACATTCCTCAATCTTCATTTCCCAAATTGCAAAGGTCTCAAATACAAACTAACGCATGTGTCAACCTTTTCCTACTTGAGCACACAATTCTGGAATGCGCTGCCGCACAAATTAAAAACGATCTACGAATTAGCTAACTTCCGAGTTCTACTGAAGACTCATCTCTTTAACAAGGCATACAACAATGATCAACAAACATAAATTCATATACGTACGTCCAAAACTGCCTCTACAATATCTACTTGCCAAAACACTACCATGCTTTTTCACTATCATGATACCCAAGATCCTGTAACTCCTACTAAATGTATACTTTTTTATACAACTCTTATATATTTCTTAAATTACTTCTTATTATGTTTGTTTGTTAATACACTATCATGTTTTATCATTATCATGCTACCCAAAATCCTTCAGTTATCACTAAATGTATACTTTTTCATGTATTTCTGCTACTCATGATGTATTGTAAGCCACATTGAGCCTGCAAAGAGGTGGGAAAACGTGGGATACAAATGCAACAAAATAAATAAAATAAATGAAACAAAATCTGCAGTAATATGGATACCCTGGAAGGTGTGGATAATATTTGTGGAGGGGGTTCTAGCAAAATAGTCTAGAATTTGGCTGCTAAACATAACTGCTAAAAAATGTAGGGTGATGCATTTGGGCTGCAAAACCCAAAGGGGGTGGTACAGTGTAGGTGGTGAAGTAATACCGAGGGTAATTGTATCTGATGATATTAAGGTAGCCAAACAGGTAATAAGGGCCATGACATTTTTAAACATAGGATGTGGTACATTTAATTTCTGAACCCACAAACAAAAGAACACATCTAAATAGTCCAATGTGGTCCAAAACAAAATGTATTCAGGTAGCAAAAACACAAGAGGGGTGTAAAGCAATCGCCCCTCCTGTGTTGTTGCTACCTCAATAAATTTTGTTTTGGCCGTCACTGGGCTGCTTAGGTCTGCTGTTTTGTTCACCAGTGTAGCACTTGCAGACCGATTGCCTGTTTGCTAGTTGTTTTGGGTTTTTTTTTTGAATTTTTTTAATTTTGAAAGCTAGTGAACATGAAACATGCATCCAAAATAGGTTTAGAAATTTATCTATATCAAAAAGGAATCATGTGTATTTTGTTTCCTTAGAACTGCACACATTTGACAACCTGCTATGAAATTACCCTCCCTATATCATCTTGGTGATTGTGGTATTGAAACAGCTGCACACTGAGACCAATGTATTAAAACAATTTAGATAAACATACATTTAAGATTCCTGTAAACAACTAGCAAGGGCTATGAAACATTCCTTACATTAGCAGTCAAGTTGTTAGTTTGGACTGTGAACCATTTTATTCAGCTTCTTGTAATAAAATTTGATTAATTATGCAGTATCAATCAGAGTACAGTCTCTTGAATCCTGTGGTTTCTTTTTAAGTATGAGAATGGAGCATAAGACTCCTGTCAAGTTATGTTGGTCTGTTTGAGTGACAGTGGACTTCTTCCATCTTATTTCTTTAGATTACTTTTATTGTAATTTATAGTGTTCAGTCATTAAGTATAATATTGCTGAGCAAAGAAAGAGAAATATAAGGGGTGGGGGGGACTTGATATACTGCCTTTCTGTGGTATTTTGCAACTACATTCAAAATGGTTTACATACAGTATATACAAGTACTTATTTTGCACCTGGGGCAATGGAGCATTAGGTGACCTACCCATAGTCCCAAGGGGCTGTAGTGGGAATTGAACCCAGTTCCCCAGGATCAAGGTCTGCTGCACTAACCACTAGGCTACTCCTCCACTCCAGGTAGTAAGGGCCATGACATTTTTATACATAGGATGTGGTACATTTAATTTCTGAACCAACAAACAAAAGAGCACATCTAAGCAGTCCAATGTGGTCCAAAACAAAATTTATTCAGGTAGCAAAAACACAAGAGGGGTGTAAAGCAATCGCCCGCTCCTGTGTTGTTGCTACCTCAATAAATTTTGTTTTGGCCGTCACTGGGCTGCTTAGGTCTGCTGTTTTGTTCACCAGTGTAACAGGAAGAAAATATATGATATACAGTGATACATCAAATGCAACTATACAGCAATTAAATAGGGTGCTAGGTTCTGGTGGCGGGGCTAGAGGGGAGAGTTTGCTTCAGGAGATATTCCAACTTGGCAAGTCCATTTGTAGGGCAGTTTTCAATTCTATTTGCCCAGCTGAAGATGTGGGCTAGAGAATGATGCTGAGATAGTTTGTCTCCATCCCCTCCCCTTCCCTGCAAACTCTGTCCCGTTCTCACCCCGTCCCCACAAACTCTGTCCTCATCCCCGCCCCATACTCGTGAACTCTGTCCCTGTCCACAGAAGCCTCAGTTGATTGTATATTTAAATATTTTTATTACCGTATAAAATGAACAAATATTCGGAACTGCCATTTATAAAGCAAAAATAGAAGATACATCCCCCCCATCTTCCCTCCCTCCTCCCCTATCCCATTTACAAGAAACACTCTTGCATTCAGCAAATATGAAGCACCTTGCAGATAGAAGCACTACCTATACACTTGAACTAGTGCTCTGGTTTTTTATCCATGGATGAACAGTAAGTAATCCACAATATTGGGATTCAATCGAGCTCTCATTTCTTTCATTGTCCTTCCTGCAATAGAAAATGTCCTCTCCAAAGATGTGCTGGTAGCATGAATGCACAGGATCCCTCATGCAACTTTTGCTAGTTTTGGCCAGCACTTTTCCTTATTTTTACAAAATGATAAAACATCATTGTCAGCATCATCAATTGAACATAAATAACTCTCGAATTCGTGAACAATAGCCTTCCGAGGAGACATTGTTCCATAAAAGTCACTGAGAGAACTTCTAATGTTGATATCCTTCATTCATTTGGAGGTGTGACAGAACAGTATGTTTTAAACCTGTAAAACTGCCTGGATTAAACCTTGAAGTGCATTTCTCTAGTTTGGCCAGCAGGCGATGCATGTTTTATTTTAAATTTGTTATAGAAAAGTGAATATCCTCTTTTAGTTTCACTCAGTGAAGAAGTGAATCTACAGTACTATGAGCAGTATAGTTTTATAGTTTGTTGACTGGGCTCTGATTGGCCTGGTGTTTGAAATTACCCAGCAGTTGCTGGCTGTTGCTTCAGTTTCAGCCTGGGAGAAGAGAGAGAGACAGATCTCTTTGCTGATGCTCGTTGAACAGTTATAGGTCCTGATCTTTCCAGATACTGTTCAGACAGTATACAAATGTTTAGTTAGTGTTATAATTAGGGCTGTCCATTTTGGGATTCATTAAATGTAAAACAGTTGAAATAAATTTAGCATGTACACGTGGAGTCGTATTTTCAAAGCACTGTAGGGCCCTGTTTACTAAGCCGCGTTATAGGCACGTTAGCATTTTTAATGCGCATTAACCATGTACGCATGTTAACCATATACGCGCCTACAATATCCCTATAGGTGCCTATACTGTTAGCGTATGCGCTAATTGTAGACACTTTAAAAATGCTAACATGCCTTATTAAACAGGGCCCTATGGAACTTTGTAAGTCTAAATGCTTTGAAAATGAGCCCCTATAATCTATGGAGCTTTTTAATTCTAAGTGCTTTGAAAATGAGCCCCGTAGTTTACTTTAAAAAAAAAAAAGATCCTAAACATTCAACCTGTAACTTTGATTCCATCTCCTCCCATTTCCCTCTTTTTCCTGCCTTTGCCCCCTCCCCCCCCCCCCCCCCCCCCACATCTCTGGCTCTTCTCTTTCTGCTGCCACCCACTCCCCCTCCCTCCATGCAGTCCATATCTTTCTCCCTTTTTATCTGCTGGCCTCTCCAGCAGCCCCTACTCCTCTGCAACTCCATCTTGTTTTTAGGCTGCCTGTACCCTTTCCCAATTTACATAAACCAGCCATTCTCAACTGGGAGGATAAAAGGAACCAAGGTCATGTGCATATGAGAAAAGCAATTCTTTTATTACCAAGAGAAAGTTGCAATTACAAATGTTAGTTTCTCATGTGGAGAGGAGGGAACACAAACATGTGGTCTGCCTCTGCCTCTCCAACGTAACACTCTGATACAATTGTTTATATACCTTTTGTGTTAAGCAATGCTTCACATTACTTCAGCATTTATCTTCCTGAGAGATCATTCTGTTCTCTGGTCTAATCATCTATCTTCCTTCAGGTTGCTAAAACCACATTCTCTTGTTTATACTAGTTACTTTTCCCAAGGCCTGCTTGGCAGTAAGGGTATCATAATAGACCATAAATTCCTGAATTTACACAGGCTCGTGTTCTTTAATAAATTACAGGCTTCTCAATCTTTGATAAATTCTAGAGTGGCTTGTCAGCCTCTGCCCTTTTTGACCTGTGCTGACCTGTGCTCATATTTCTACAATCTCCCTGCTTCTCACAGCCTCTGCAGTGAAAGCCTACTGCAGTGTCGCTGGTGCTGAAGCCTCTCTAAGCAGGAAGTTCTGCCTCCTCTGACAGAACTTCCTGTTTCAGAGAGAGATTTGGAGCTGGGTGAAATGCAGTGTGCTTTGAGTGCAGTGGCTGTGAGAAGCAGGGATAAGAGCTGCAGAGGAGAGGAGTGTGCCAGAGAAGAAAGAAGAAGTGCAGGCAGAACAATGCTGGATATTTACAGGTGGGGGGGAGAGGCGTTAATTTGCATTAAAAATTTTAACATGAGTTAAACATTTAATGCATTAATCGCATTATTAACCTGTTTAATGTACAGCCCTAGTTATAGTCAGGGCTTTTTTGAGGGGGTACTTGGGGGTACTGAGTACCGGCACCTTTTCCATTGTCTGCTAAAATTGACCCATGAACCCCAAGTTTTAATGAAAGCTCAGGCTCTACACACCAATTCTGTCTTGTCATATATTCTGTGACCAGTTGCAGGGAGCCTGGTTATTATGGGTTCAGTCCCTAAGTGATCACCTCACTCCTGAAGGGTAGCCTAGCATTTGAGTACCGGCACCTTTTTTGTAGAAAAAATGCACTGGTTATAATTGATTTATATTTCAGTTGCCTGTCATTGTTTGCTGATTGCACATTTTTTTTGTTCATTGTTCAAGTGTGACAATAAACCTGTTTGTTGACTCTCTGGAAATCACTGGGGATAATTTGAGAGCAGGAGACTCACCCAGAGGCAGTTGTGACACAGTCGGTGGAAGGAGGGTGCTAGTGTAGAGCACAAGCAACAGGTGCAGGTGGATCTGAGCTGTGCTGGGAATAGACCCTCTAAGTGGCCACGGGGTAACCCCATACATGTGACTAGGCATTCTGTGGGTTCCAGGGACTCTTCAACAGATGTTTCACTTTCTGAAAGTGTGGATTGTGGAGGGTCCTGAGATGTTAATGGAGGTGAGTCTTCCATTTCAAGCTGCTTGTACAACCTTCTTAAAGATTCTGTTGCTTGTGTTTTAACATCCTCGATGAAGATAATTGGATTGTCTTTCAGAAATGGGTGTAGCAGGGAAGCAACATTGTGTAGTGGATAAATTTGAAAATAAGTCTCAGTCAGGTGCTGGAAATGCTCCTTCATGCTAGCAACAATGGATGAATCAGTTGCAGTAACATTCAGATGCTTCAACAACTGTGCACGTTTTGGACGGACATTGCAGATGGTAGGAGTTTGATCAGCAAACATGACTCTTGTTGCTACATCAAATGCAGACAAGAGGCAAATGATGTCATTTAACATGGCTTCATTCAAATCTAAAAGCAGTGCCTGCAGTTTTTTTTATCATTGAATTCATTTTCCAGTTGTTTAAGACGTGTTAAGTTTTTACTTATTGAGTCTAGCGTTGTATAGATGTTGTCTAGCATTGTATAGATGCTGTTCCATCTAGTTGGAACAGCATCTATACAATACTAGACAACATCTATACAACATCTAGTTGGAACAGCTAGTTTAAGGCTAGTCTCAAGCTTCTGATGCATTCTTGAAGCTTGACATGTGTGACAATGTTGTTTGAAACCTTTATCAGCCCACTAACTTCAACTGCTGCAGAATCAGAACCATCGTCCTTCAATCCATGAACTAATACAAGGTTCAAGTTATGGCCAGCACACAATATCCACTGCTGATCCTTGAATGCGGCCTTCATGTTAGCTCCATTGTCAGTCACAAATATATTGTCCTGCCGATAAGCCCCAAACTCTTCTAAAATGTCCTTTCATAGTAGATCTGGTATTTGCTGCTGTGTGTTTTTCTAGCAGAGTTCTGGTGGCAAGGATTCTTGAGTTAAAATGATAATTTGAATCTATATACAATAGAGTAACTGTTTGTATGGCAGCCCAGTACCATCTTCAGTACACAGATCAGTTGTTACACCAAATTTAATTTGCTTTTGCAACAGATCAGACAGTGCTGATTTTTCCTGTTCAACAATAGTAGAAATATGCCTCCTCACTGTTCTGGCAAAGGGGAGTATCTGATCTGCCGAAAGCTGGCCATATTTTGTGCCAATTGAAACCAGCTTCTCAGTGAGATGAATGAAGTCAATATGCCTTCGACCATAGAGAAAGGCCTGATGTCCATGGCACACATTGAGGTGACCGCATCAGTAACTTCTGCTTTCACTGCACATGGCGAAACCACAGTTTTTATCATAAACATGGATAACAACGAAGGACTTCCACACTGCACTAGTGCCATCATTCTCAATAAAAGACAATCTCTCATCTTTTTTTTACCAATTAGAATTTGTGTCACTGTTTTATCCATGACTACAGATCATCTAAAAATAAACATAAAAGCACAGTATTGACCAGATAAAAAAAAAAAAAAAAAAATGCAGTTTTTGACATTTATATCCCACATTTTCCCAAGCAAACGCAGGTTCAATGTGTCTTACATTTGAAAATACAGTGAGACATAATAATAGGGTTTAGTTGTATCATGGGAGCAAGTAGATGAGCATTTAAAAGTCTGCCCTTTAATGATGCCACATCATATGTTCAGAAATCATAGTAGCCATATGTATATAGACCGAGTACATCCAAAACTTAATTTTTATTTTTACATTTCCATCTTCCAAAATTCTAATCTAGATAGTAGATATACTTGTCTTACAAATCAGAAGGAGGGACCCAAAAGCAGTCCAAAAAAAAGTAAAGACGGAAACAATACAGTTTATGCCTAATTGTTTAACTGGTAGCGAGCAATAATGAAACAATGATGGAATATTCATTCACATTGCAAACAGCCTGAGCAAACAGATTTATTTTTCAATGAATATAATTAACTGTATGAAATAGTAGTAATAAAATAAGGGAGGTGCATTTTTATAATATACCAATGCATTCCACAAAACAAAAGAAATGTTCCCACATGCCATCATTTTCTTTTGATGTAGACACAGGAAAAGTAGATGTTAAACGCTCCCTAATTTAGTTAGCTTCAAACAGGAAGAATTACTAAGGAGTGGCTACTTTTAAAACCTTTAAAAACTGCAAAAGTTGACCGGCAGCTGTTTCCTTGTAAATTGCTTTTTTGGGTGACCGTGACAAAACAGAGACCAAGGCAAGAGACCGGGTGATGTGATGTCTCCCCCCTCCCCCACAATTCTGGCTATTATTCCCTAAGATCAGAAGAGTAAGGGTGGTTTGCTTGCCTTGCTCCTCATGGTACTTGCACTCCCCCCCACACACACATACACATTTGTCCCCAGGGAGATGCAGGATCTGCTGTGAGACACCATGGAGATGTGCACAGCCACACACACACACACACACACACACACATGAGGTAGATGCCAGCCAAGTCTTGATGCAAGGTATGTACAACCCACAATGGGAGAGAATAAAGACAAACCCATCACAGAAATCACCTAGGTCAAATATCTTAAAAGCACAAACATTCCAGAAGAGAACTGAGAGAGAGTGTGTGGGGGGGAGGGGGCATAGGTGGTCGGTGGCCCAACTGTTTGGGGAGGCTAAATGGGGTGGGATTATGGGTGGGGCCAGGGGCGGGGCTTACATCCATAATTGTCTGACAACATAGAAAAAAAAATAAGTAAAAAATAAGTCACAATTAATACCTTTTATTAAATTTAGATATTAAATATGTATCATATGTCAAAGAATAAAGTGGTTGCTCAAAGCATATACTAACCACAATTGCTCAACTGCAAAACACTATGCACAAATTTGTGCAAAAACACACTCATAAACCTTACTGTACCATAACACTGGGCAGACCCAAATAAACCAATATACCACCCATACGGAAAATGCAGACTGTCAACAATATGAAACAAGGGATCATAATATCACAATTCTCATGTAGAGCCACAAAACACCCTTTTAGGGTGGAAAGTGTTCACAATGAGCTCCTTTTATGTAGGTCCTTCAAGAGGTAGTGTGTCATGATTTAGGCTCTAAAACCCTTTCTGATGATTTGGTGCCACTTCAGTAAGGCCAATACATAATCTCTCCACTGCAAAACACTATACACAAACTTGTGCAAAAACACACTCATAACCTTACCAAACCATAACAGTACTAATTCCAAGGACAGGACAAGCTACAACCTTATGCATGGAAAGGCAGCACTGTAATTACACCGGGCTCTAAAACACCAGTGCACAACCTAGTGAAACAAAAAAAAAACCCAAAAAGGGCTGAAAATACTACACGCTAGCAGAATACTGCACCTTGATCACATGAAAAACACATGACACAACAGATATGAAGGCAAAATACTGAATTGGAAAGTTACCTCAAGAAGTCAGACTCAGCATGCAGCAATACTAGAAAAATTGAAACTTACATGCAAAACATCACAGGTGCACATTTCCAAAAGCTGACATATTCCAGTTAATAAATTCTGAATAAAATACTTTTTTCTACCTTTGTTGTCTGATCATTTAGTTTTTCTATTCGCTTTGGTCCCAGTGTCTTCTGTTTTATGCAGGGTCTTCTTTCTATTTGATATTTTTTTCTCTCACCATGTCCACCATCCTCCTGTGTCCTTATGCGTCCTGTCTACCATCTGTAGCCCTGTCCCTATCCTTCAGTATCCCAATCCAGCTCTTAAATTCAACAGTTTTTCCCTCCATCCATATCCAGCATTTCTCCTCACTCCCCTCCATCCATGTGCATATACTTCCCTCTCCTCCATCCATGTCCAGCACCTTCCTTCTTTCTCTCCTACCCTTCCATCCAGTGTCATCCCTCTTTCTATCTCCATCCTTCCACCCATTACCCTCTCCCAATCCTTCCATCCATTGTCTCCCTCTATCTCCCCTTCCTTCTAGACAGTTCTTTCTCTTGACCCTTTTCCATTCAGCATGTCCTCTCTCACCCCATCCTTCCAGTGCCTTTCCTCTGTCCCTCCCTACCAGCGTCTTCCCTCATTCTGCCCCCTCCTTCCAGCATTTTTCCTCTTTCCTTTCATCCAGCCAGCATTTCTCAGTCTGACAGCTAGGGTCTCCCCCACTTTCTCCCCAGCAGCTTCTCTCTCTCACTCTCTCTCTCTCTCTCCTGCCCATGTCCCCTCTTTCTCTCCCCATCTCTTTCTGGCTCTCCACTGCTTTTTTTCCATGTCCCTGGATCTCCCCTGCTCTTTTCCATGGCCCCTCTTTCTCTCCCCATCTCTTTCTGGCTCTCCACTGCTTTTTTTTCCATGTCCCTGGCTCTCCCCTGCTCTTTTCCATGGCCCCTCTCTCTCCCCATCTCTTTCTGGCTCTCCCCTGCTTTTTTCCATGTCCCTGGCTCTCCCCTGCTCTTTTCCATGGCCCCTCTTTCTCTCCCCATCTCTTTCTGGCTCTCCCCTGCTTTTTTCCATGTCCCTGGCTCTTCCCTGCTCTTTTCCACGGCCCCTCTTTCTCTCCCTATCGCTCTCTGGCTCTCCACTGCTCTTGTCCATGCCCCCTGGCTCTCCCCTGCTCTCTCTCTCTCTCTCCTCCTACCGTTTCCAGCCAGTGGCCACAATCTCTTCTCTCCCTCTGGCCCGGGTCTCTTAAGAGCAGCGCTGACAGAAGAAGAAAAAGAAGCGCGTGGCCGCAGCAGCCTTCAGACATGCGCTGTCGGCTCTGCCGGTCCTCTGACCCCCGGAACGGGAAATTGACGTCACGGGGCAGAGACCGGCAGAGCTGACAGTGCATGTCTGAAGGTTGCTGCGGCCCCGCGCTTCTTTTTTTCTTATGTTATGCTGGCTGTGTGTGGAGAGTAGCGACGGCAGGTCTCGTGCCTGGCTGCCGCTGCGCTGCTCAACAGAAGATTTTGTCGAGTCTTGTCTCGGGCTGCATTTAGAGGTAGGTGGGGCCACGGGAAAGTTCACAGCTGGGCTGGGAAGGCTTAGCCTCCCCAAGCCTCTTATACGGGGTGCCTATGGGGGGGGGGGGAGGAAATTGGTGGAGTTGGTGCATTTTTACTTCAAGAGTTGACTCGTTAATACCGCGTGCTCCCAGCACAAAAACAGGAAAAGGGCTTCAGCTTGCGCTATGGATTAATGGCCACCATTCACACTCCTGGCTGTCTCACACCACCAGCTGCTGCCT
Source organism: Microcaecilia unicolor (assembly GCF_901765095.1). Taxonomy (NCBI): domain Eukaryota; kingdom Metazoa; phylum Chordata; class Amphibia; order Gymnophiona; family Siphonopidae; genus Microcaecilia; species Microcaecilia unicolor. Next base: position 329,135,810 of record NC_044031.1, on the reverse strand, counting down.
TGTACTCTTAGGCCTTTGTTCCTACGGCTGCTTCCATGAAGCATGACAATCGCCTCAAGCTCACTAAGGCAGACGAGAAAGGCAGTGCTGCTGAACCAGGCCTCTTCCTTCTCTTCTGCCTCCTTCTCCACTCAAGTCAAGGTGATGATAGTGAGTCCTCTTCCTCCTGAGCGAACGGGAATGGTGACATCATGCATGGTGGGTGGGGAGGGGACTACGTGTAGGGAGCTCAGGAGGAAGGATGGCGTTAGCGTGATTGCATGGCACACTACACTGCATGGACAGTAAAACAATGGTAAAAAGGTAGGCATTCAATTTACCAGGGGGGAAAGGGGTTATTACTGCTGCTGTGGGTTGGGGGCATAGTCACTGTTTGCACCCACAGTAAAAATCCAGAAATTTTTACTGTTTCCATGTTTTTACCAATGGCTTACCGTGGTTTACTGTGTTTTCCCGCTCCCATGTCATTCTCTAATGTAGGCTTCTACAGAATGCATACATTCAGAAAGCAGGAGAATTTTTCTTTTTCAGAGGTAAAGGGTCATGAATTTGAGGTACTTTCCACTATTTTAGCTGGCACTAATGTCAGGCTTACTTGTCTGTAATTTCCCAGATCACTGTGAAGGATTATCCAGCAGGGGAAATGGTAGTGCCCTACTGACTCCCTCATGTACCCTCCCCCTCAGCTCAACCATGCCTGGTTGACAGACCTTGGTGCTTTTTTGCAGTCCTGTTATAGTACAGGTTATTACTACACGGCATTGGATCAATAATGGGGTGCACAATTATTGATCACCCCACTACCATCAGAACACCCCAACCACCCTCCAACAAGGGGGGTGGTTGGGGTGTTCTGGTGGTACTGCCACTTTAACATATACCCCATGTTAAATACCTTGCTCAGTGTTGGAGCTAAATACTGATCACGGTGTTTAAAATCGTTATCCAGGTACCTGTGTGAATATTGGTGGTACCCAGATAACTTCCTGCTCTAGCTTGGTTTGCCCCCGGACTATCCTGGCACTACCTGGATAGTGTTGAAGTTATCAGATACAATTTCAGCTGCATTATTTGGATAATTCTACTAAATGTTGGGTTGGTCCTGGTGAACAGCACTCATCCAGGTGGAAGCTCTCCGTACCCACACAATTTCTATTGAATATTGGTCCAATAGTTTTTATGCCTAAGAGGCAAAATTCAGCTGCTTTAGACGAGCTACTAAATTAGCAGGTATACGTTGAAATGTCTAATTTACATGTTCAAAGTATGTGTGTATATTAAATTCACTTGTGCTGTTTTCGTGGTTTCAATATATATATATATATGGATTCCATAGTACTACCCATCTAAGTTAGATATTCCAAATTAATATGGACCATATGGCTAAACACTGACCTCTATAAATAATGCAAGTGGCTCTCCATAAAGCTACAGAGAACCTTTAAACAGTATTAAAATCAGACTTTTCATATTTTAGGCATATATCCCTACCATGATTTGTCCACTCTTGCTGACTGAAGAAATCCTTTATTGCAGCTAATGTAAAAATTTCTTTAGAAATAAATTCATACTATAATAACTTAATATGGCAGCTATTTCTGGAACAATTGCTCACTACAGATACAAAACTGTATTAAGAAATGATGAGAGGAGCCACCCCCATGTGTCATCTCAGCAGTGTTTGTTCCACTGATGTCTCACTTTTCCTGGGTAAATTAGTTTAAGAATTACTGAAGCTCAGTTGGAAACATTTTTTTTCAGCAGAAATTTATACAAGTTATTGGATCACCACAGTAGACCTCAAAATGCTATATAGACCTCTCAACATGTTTTGATGCAGCAGAACACAGGTGAAAGTCCATTTTAGACATGACATAAAAATCAGAACTGATATGTCCAGGTCACACCATGTACAGTTCTGGTAGGATGATAGAAAAAGAACTGGCAACATAGAGCTTTTTCTACACAACAGGCAGGAATGCATGTCTATTGTAACCTGGGGTTAGAGGAACAAAATAAATAAATAAAAAACTTACCTGGAGGTCCTTGGGGCTCCGGTTAGCTTCTGGCCAGAAGAGGGGCTGCGCGGGCTTTCAGGGAGTTTTCGTGCTCGATTCCGGGCCAATATTTGGAAAGGGGGCTGCTGGGGGCTGCGGGAGAAGGCAGCGTCAAGAGGCAGGCAAGCACAAAGGAAGGAGGCCGATTTTTTCGCCGGTTCGGGGCGATCGGAGGGAAGCGGCGTCGCGGGAAGAAGAGTTGCGCCGGAGGAAGCAGCGCTGTGGTTTTTTTGGCCGGGGCAGCTGCAGGATCCAGAGAGATGCTGCAAGCAGCAGTGCAGAGGTTTTCTGGTCCCGGGGATGATTGGGCACGTCCCCGGGATGAAGAGACACAGGGGCGGCGTGCGGGTTTGTGCTGGTGGGCGATTCGGGTCTTGGGCAGGCTTGTGCGTGCGACGGAGGTCGGCGCCGTTGTTTTTGGGTTCTGGACACATCTGGGCAAGTCCCCGGACCTAGCAGCATGGCCCGGAGGATGTCAGAGGGTGCGCGCACGCGCACTAACTGTTTTGTTTGGGGGGGGGGAGCTCCGGCGAGGCCTAGAAGCCTGGGCCTTGATTTTTTACCAGAGCTCCGTAGAAAATGGTGGTTTTTGGGGCAATTTTCCTTTTTACCTCCGTTTTGGCCCCAGTATTGTCGGGACAGGAACGGATGGTAGTCGTCATGTGAGGGGAAAATCTACAATAAGGTAAGAGGTTTTTAAACCTAAAATTTTAATTTATTTATTTTTAAATTGTAGAAATAGCGTTTTTTATTTTTAAAAAATCAGGGGTTTACGTTTTTTAAATTTGGATGGCATATTCGTGATCGGGGAATGTTTCTGTTTTTTTTGGGTGGTTAGTTTTAAAATCTTAAATATTTAAGGGGGTGTTTTGGAAGGGGTAGGTTTTGAAGGGGTTAATTAAGTGTTAAATTAATTTATTCGAGATAGTGGGTTAAGTGAGAGGTGTTTGAATTTTTAAAGTGGATTTTGGAATTTTTGGGCTTTTAAAAGGGGTGTTAGAGGGATAAGTGTGAGGGCGGACATTAAAAGGGGTGATTTTTGAATTTTAAAAACAGGGTTTATTTGGGAATGTGAGGTTTTATGTGAGAGGAAAATTTGGTGCATTTTGAAGTATATACAGTAGGTATTTTTGGTATTTTTATCATTTTTCCATAGGTTTTAATGGTATTTTGAAAATTAAAATGGGGTGAGAGCAGCGCTGGCCAGAATTCCATGGTCAGCTGAAAAAAAATGGAATGGAAAGGGAGGCTTGGGATTGGCCAGGAGGGGATTGGAACCCCAAGCTAGGTCAGGTTACCGGGGTGACGGGGCTTGGAGGCAGTTGGCAGAGTGAGTTGGGCAGCTGGAGAGAGCGGATGCGTTGTGCTGGTGAGAGAGAGAAAAAGGGTGATTAAAGTGTAAAAGTGGTATGAAAGTGAAAAGTTGGGTGTTTGAAAGTGACTTGTGATAGAGGTGAAGGTGAAAGAATTTCTGGGAGGAGGTTTGATGTTAAATGCAATTGAGCTGAAAGTTTCCAATATATTGAGTGGGTTCCAGAGGGAAGGCTGACGTCAAGAACTAAATGTATGAAAGACTGTGGAGTTTGAAGCAGTAAGGAAGGACTTTTATGTACTTTTTATTTTTATTTTTTTGTTTATGGCAGAGCAGGGGGTACTGCATGTAGTGGGTGCTGTGGTGAGTGTGGAATGTTGAGAAGCAACAAAGCTGCAAACACTTAGAGTTAGCTCAGGGACAGTAAGAAAACATAGTTTAGGTCCCAAAAGTGAGGGAAAATTGTATGTTATTTTATTTTTAATAGAGAAGTTGGCCACAGTCAATCTGTTTTCCCAGCGCTGTCAGAAGAGTTAAGCAGTAAGGGTTTTGCTTACATTTAATTTAATTATTGTTAGGTGTAGGAAGAAGAGTGAACCTTTGGGAGAGCAACGAAGTCTTCAGTGGATGTCCAGGGCCCCAACGCAAGAAAGACCCCGCAGCTAAGTGACTGTACTGAACTTGTGATAGCAAACAAAAGAAACAAAGGGGAATAGGAAAAAAATAAGTACACTGAACAGGAAGGAGCTGAGAATTTAAGAAAGAAAAATAGAAACAAAAGTATAGAATAAAGAATACTTACCTGATACCGGGAAAGAAATCCTGTTACACCGCACCTGTAAGAGAAAAATAGTAGCACAAAGAATCAAATTCTTATAACTGTAAGGGAAAAGAGAACAGGTTATTAAATTCTGAACATTTGAAAAGGATTGCTGAATACTTATCTGATAATTAACTTCTCCTGAGTCAAGGTCTTTACAAAGGAAGAAATAAAATTCTAGGGTTATTTAAACCAATTGTATTTTATGATGATACACAAAGGTTGTTTTGCTGTTATAGGTAATTTAGTCGTTATTGACTCATTTAAAGAAGGGAAAAATTTGTTTAAATAAAAGTGATATCTTGTTTCAAAGAAAAACAAACCGATTGGCTTTATTGTCTCACACGAAATTCTGGGAGAGAATTCTGAAATTAGTTAAATTTTCCCTTTGAGGGCAGGAGACGTGGTTAGTTTATCCTGCATCACTCCCGGAGTTCTGTAGTGCATGTCAGCGACTGGACCGACTACTATCACCTGGTCCTGAGAGGCACTCTAGTTTCATCCGGAATTCCGGGGGTGCATGACAATATGTTGTGGCAATGGGCTAGATTCTATATATAACGCCAAAAAATTGGCACTGAAAAAAGTGCTATTCTATAAACTGTGCTTAAAGCTAGGCACAGTTTATAGAATAGCACTTGAATGTTTTTAGCGGCCTTTTTACTAAGGTGTGGGAAGGCTAATGTGTGGGTAGCACGTACCAAATCAGCACAACTGCTGGGCTAGTGCATGCACCCAGTGGTAATTCTGAGTTTGGTGTGTGCCCAATCCCATGGTAGAAAATAATTTTCTATTTTCTACCAGGGGGAGGGACATTTATGGCGGTAAACAGCAGTTGGCGCACGCTGCATGGTTACCGCGTGGGTAGCATGTGAGCCCTTACTGCTAGGTCAATGGGTGGTAGGTAAGGGCTTAGGCCCTAAATAGGCATGCACTAGTTTTAATTTCAGTGTACGACCATTTCATGGCCCATTAAAAATAGCCTTTTTTCCCCAGCCATGGTAAAAAATGGCCAAGTGCTTGTCCAAAACACGTCCCCACACTACCACAGGCCACTTTTTACTGCAGCTTAGTAACATAAAATGTCAATAACATCAATATAGCTTAAGATATTAAATGTTTAATAGTGATATGTAAGTATGATGACTAAATACGTATGTAAAATTTCTAGTTGAAATTCAAAGCAATTGCTGAGAAAACTGCAAAAAAACTCTAGAAGGTTGGAGGGGGGGTTGCCTCCCTCTGTACAGATGTAAATGCTGGCTTTCTAAAATCAGGCTTTTTATGTGTATCTGGGATAGACATGTAGATACAGGTATTTTCAGATATAAATAATGACTAGAGCTTCTAAAATAACCACTATCTGCTTTTCAATATCCAGACATGCATGGGGGATAAAATCTTATAATAAATGAAATCTTTGAGACTTGAAACTGATAATCAAATAAGAATAGTTATACACATGAGTAATGATATTTGATGAACAATCATCCCACAGAAAATGATGGAATAGGCAAAGCCCCATCCCTGCAATAGTGTCACGTTGAGCTGGGTTGGGTTGGATCAGAACCCAGTCCCCTTCATGTATCTGAGCACACACATGCATCTATATGCAGGTATTCTAAACATTCACACATGTAATCAGTGTATAAATGTTAGTCCACTTTATAGAATTACCTTGTTGAATGCAATTCTATAAAGAGGCACTAGAGGGCACTATTTTGAACTTGTACAGTAAAAGAAAGTAGGCATAGAGGTGGTGTTAATGTTTGCGCCTAGCATCGGCAGAATGATCACAACTTATAGTAGACTCCACCTACCTGCAAAATATTGGCTATCGAAGACACAAACATATTTACAATTGTTGGCATTTATGCCTGCATGTGTTCACATAATTGCCGTACAGATGTTAGTTCCTTCTTTAGAGAATTGCCATCATGCAGGGCTATTGTATAACAGGTCACCTAAAATTAGTCACCTGGTAGAGTCTGTTTTATAACAGAACATAGGCATCTTGATTCCTTTGCAGTGTACTAGTCTCTCTCTCTCTCTCTCTCTCTCTCTAGATCACCTGTCTCTCTGTGTTTCTCTCTCTATCTCTCTATCATCCTAAAAGATAGGCTGAAGGACTTATACCAGTCATAGAGCTGGTGTAAATGGTCACACTCAAATGTTGTTGATACATGTGTAACTTACAGTATTCTGTAAGTTACGTGTATAATTTTGAGCCACCCAAGCACTGCCCATAAATACACACTCCTGCAAATACACATTATATATGTTAAGCAGGTATTTGTAGATAACCATATAAATGGCATTGTTTTAAACATTTACACACATAAGGAGGTATTATTATTATTATTATTATTAGCTATACAAATGCTAATAATAATAATACCTCCTTATTCTATGTAGTGTGCAGTGGTGGCCCTACCATTAGGCAACCTGAGGTAGGGGCCTTAGGTGTCAGTCTTCTGAGGTGGCATCACCCCTACCCTTCCTTCCCCAACCCCCTTCCCCACATTTACCTTTTGTTTTCATGTGTTTCAAAAGGTGGAGGTGGCGGCAGTGATTCCCTTAGGCCACTGCCCTGCCACCAGTCTTGGCCCCTTCTCTCTACTGCGGTCCACTTCTCTAACATAACTTCCTGCTTCCTCTGAGGCAGGCCACAGTAGAGAAAAGGTACTGGGACCGGTGGCAGGGCAGCAGCCTAAGGGAATCGCTGCTGCCACCACCTCCACCTTTTGAAAAACAAGAAAACAAAACGTAAATGCGGGGACGGGAGTTGGGGGAAAAAAGGCGGAAGATGTCAGATTGTAGTGGGGGGCAACAAAGGAGGCACCGGGTCTGCGGAGGAGGAGCTGCAGCTTATTTCTCGTTTCAGGCGGCAGATTGTCTTGAGCTGCCCCTGGTAGTGCACCATGAGTTAGGTGCTCAAATGGCAGTTAAGTGTCCAAATATCGCTAAATGATGGTTAGGCGACTAATTGCACTCAGGCACTATTTAAGTAGCACCTAAGGGTCCGATATTCCACTAAAGCTGAGCACCTAAAATGTATTCTCCTAAGTTAGCCTCCTACATTTGTGCCCTATTTTCAGCCAGACTTAGGAGCATCACTTTTCAGCTGAAAATGCATCTTAATTTAGAAGATTAAAAGTTATGCTACTAAATTTAAGCTTGCCATTTGACTATTGTGCCCTAAGTGCTTTAGCACATAACTGTAAAGAGGGTGTATATGTAAGTGGGGTGTGGGTGGGTCCGACACATGGAGGGGCATTTTCAATATGATGTCCATGTCCAATTGTAGACGTATTACAGGAAAAGTCTAAAATTCTCATCCTGAACACAGCAATTTTCAAACTGACATTTTTTTTTGTTTTGAAAATCACTATTTTCTAGATGTTTTTCTGTGTAGTACATATTTATTTAGGTATCATTTTGGGGAAAAAATGTCCTAGAGAAAAGCATACAAAAACAAGCCATAAAGATGTGTGGCATTATTCCTAAGAAACAGGCCACACACACATCCCTGTGGAACAGAGGGGCAGCCTAGAAGTCGGTGCAGTGGACATCACAAAAAGGGACCCATGTACAAATCTAATCTTAACACCCTTATTTTGTATTGTGAGCAACTACTGGACCCACTTTCAACTAGTGGCAGGCAATACTTTTGCTTTCTATTGCTGTCATTAAACACAGATATTCAATGCCAGGCCTTTCTGGCAACCGGTATGGAATATCTGGTGGGGGTTATCTGCTGTTTATGTGGTCCTATTTAACTGCTAAACTTATCGGCACCTAACTGGATGAATGGCACAATATAGCTGGTTATTCGCTAGGTGCAAACCAGCAATATTCAGTGGGAGATAACTGGTTATCTCCCACTGAATATTGCTGGTTAGCTGCCAATATGCTATTTAACTTGCCAGTGGTAATTCCTGAGCAGTTAAATAGCACTGAAAAGTGGGTATTGTATCTAACTACACCACAATAAAAGCCCTCAGGTCTGCAGGTATCTCCTATGTATAGGTACAGTTGGCATTTTGTGTGTTTTGGAAGGGTCACAATTTTCACCACAAGTGTACTAGTTAGAGTGGGATATGGAACTGGGTCCATTTCTCTACTGTCCTCTGTACTGACCATTAGCCTACTTCTGGGACCAGCTTGCTGTTCTATTAGGAATGACCATCATATCTGAACTTGTTACAGAGACTGATATGTATTGCCACTGTCACATCGTTGGGGGCTGGGAGGGGGTCAGTGGCCACTGGGGGATTAAAGGCCTTAATCCCTCCAGTCAGCACCTGGTCAGTTACAGCACCTTTTTGTGACTTAGTAGTGATTGAAACAGGTCCAAATAAAAATTCACCAATTTTTACCCTAGATGTTTTTATCTTGTTCCATTATCCCTAACACATGTCCAAACTCTGGGCACACATAAAACACGCCCCAATACACTCTCTTGTGATTTAGACAATGAAAAATGTCCATCTGCCACGTTGTGCTGCTTTTAAGATGTTTTTCACTTTTGAAGGTATAGGTGTAGTCATGTAAATTGCCCAAATTTTGGCACCAAAACAAACTATTTCATAATGAAATGTGGATGCCCTGATGCTGTTCTAGAAAACTATCTTAGTGCACTGATTTGGGGCACCTAATTTTTAGCGCTCTTTACAGAAATGCCCTATAGTGGGAGTGTAAATTTTAGCATCTATGTTATAGAATTGTCCTTCATGATTTAAGTTGAGGTATTGCATATTAACATGGACAATTGTCCATTAATCTCCAAAAGTATCAGAGCATTTTTTGTAATCTTTCCTTTATTGAAAGTTTGCCTCCAATGCACATAATACAAACAGAATAACTGTTCTAGTACATTAGTCTAATTTTGCATATTCCATTAGAATAGAAAAATACAACTATTACTTTCTAAACAATGTAGTTATGTATCAGATTATTAAGGCAGAAGTTTCTGTCCTTCCATGTATTCATATTATTAGTCTTTTTCTTCTGTCACACAAAATGTTCTCAAACCATTTTGCATATATCATAGTACTAGTCCCTTATGCAATATGAAATAATTATCACTACACAATCCTGACATAGGTGGCATAAGCAGGATTCGATTAAGGGTCTACTTTGAAACCACCTGTGGTTGACCTCATGGAGTTTAATTTTATATACAGTAGGTCATGTAGGCAGAGATGTACACCTGGAGATGTTGTTCAGAGCAGATTAGAATTAAAACATAAGTTACAAATAGGTAAACACATTTACAGTGATTACTCCTTTGCACAGTTTATAAAATAGGTTCATTTTCTACCTCAAGTGTATGCATGTACCAGCAAAAAGAAAACATATAGGGCCAGATTCTATAGAAGGTGCCTAAAAAATCCACGTGATAAACATTTCCGCCTAAGCATATTCTATAAGCAACACCTAGATTTAGGTGCGGTATATAGAATACGTTTAGTTGATATCCCGGTGCCTACAATTACACGTCTCCATTTACACCAATGAAAATGTGCCATAAATCCCTGCATGTAGAATTACGTGCACTGGGCCATATTCTATGACAACGAGTGAAAATTTGAGAACACCCACAGAATGCCCCTTTTGAATTGCGCACATTAGAATTTAGGTGCACTTTATTACAGAATACACTTAGCAAGTTGTGCATGTAAATTCTAATTATTGCCAATTAGTGTTCACTAGTGCTTGCTAAGAGCTGTTAAAATTGCTGATTGGTTTGTTATAGAATATACCTGGATTTCAGCTCGGATCTCTAGGTACTTTATATAGAATCCCGGAGATAGGACACAATTCTATATATCATGTGGAAAAATTCAGCATATGCCCAACTTTTGGGGTGGATATTTATGATTGCATTCTGTAACAGTTGCAGAAAGGATGGCACCTATTACAGAATACACTCATAAATATCCACGCTTAAATTGAACATCACACTGAATTTCCACCCTTCTTCACAGTTCCATACGCAAGTTGCATGCCATCCTTTCCACGTAGTTCTTCATGTAATGATGGCACACATTATACACACGGGGACCATTTCACAATAAAAATGGCTACCAGAGGGAGAAAGGTGCCCAGTTTTTCAGATGCTGATGCCTCCTGATCAGGCTCAACATGGGCAAGTCACAAAACACTTCTTTGAGCCTGGATACAGAAGGAGCAGCTACCCAATGGCCTGAGTCATAGTTATCACCTGTTAAAATGCAGGTGCCTCCAAATTGCAAGCACACTATGGGGTCTCAATAGCATCAATCTGTTGCAACTGCAGTATAGGAAAACACTATTTGCATTTGTGTATGACTTTCTAATGGTGTAAACTGCCTTGAGCCTCAAACTGGAATTAGTGCTATTAGTTCAAGATTAGATGTAGATGCTACTTTGTATATTTGGCAATGCCAGGTGAAATGAATCAGTGAAGCTGACAGGTAGTACTGGTGGGATTTAAACCCACCATCTTCCAATGACAAGTCCAGTGTATTGGCTATTAGGCTACCTCATGAGCTACCTAGCATAGCATTTCATGCATCTGTACTGATCCATTCGGAGGGACCCATGCTCATGTTAGAACGTATGATTGCCACTACCATATATCTGCCCTCCAGTGGCAAAAGGGAAGCAAGTGACCTTTTTTTTTTTAAATTAAAATTGGGTTAATAACATGTTTGACTTTGGGGAAGCAAGTAGTAGACATGCATGTAATTCTGCTTGAAGTTGGGAGGCCCAATATTTACAAAATCTCATGGTAGCATAAAGTAATTGCATTGTAGTGGATACAGGTCCTTGTGACCTTCGGCAACCCACTTAACTCTCCATTGCCCCAGGTACAAAAACTTAGATTGTGCACCCTCTAGGGACAGAGAATGTGTAAAAATTGCTGCGTACGCCTAGTAATGCTATAGAAATGATTATTATTAGTAGTAGTACAATTCCAAATATGTTTTCCTTGGATTCTCAAAAAGTGGTTTTGCTTCATGCTTCCTTTTGTCATTTGAGGGCAGATATGTCCTGACCTAGAAATGGCATCACTGAAGCCACCACAGCAGCCTCTTCCCCATGTCATGAGGCAAGTATACAGATATCAACATGGCAATTTTTACTGTGGCATATGGAGGTGGAGGTAGCATTGTGATATAGCTGTCACATACCTGCAACTCAACCAATCGCTCCCTCTCTCTTCCCACCCCTTGTCTCCATACAGACTCAAGATATGCACAAGACGGACCGTTACCTGGAGTAGTTCAAGCCCAATTATCTCCAGGGGAGATGAGAGTTAGAGTTAGATGTACTCCTTTTACAGTTTGATATGTCTGGAGCATTTGACATGGTCGACCATGTGTGTTTTGGGTGCGCACAGATCCATTTTACAGCACGCCTCCAAAAGATGCCTTTTTTTAAAGTTTGCCAAAAATGGGCATGCGGCAAAATAAAAACTGGCGCACGTCCATTTTGGGTCTGAGACCTTATCGCCAGCCATTGACCTAGTGGTAAAGTCTCATGCGGTAACTGGGTGGTAATGACCTATGTGCATCAAATGCCAGTTGGTGCGCATAGTGGATGCGCAATAGAAAATAAAAATTATTTTTCAGACGCGCGTATCGGACACATGCCAAAATGAAATTACTACAAGAACCACGCAGTAGCCGGGTGGTAACTCCAAATTGGCACACGTTGGGTGCACGTAGACGCTTAGCTTAGTAAAAGGGGCCCTTAGTTTATTGCCTCTATTGACTGATAAATAATCTTGGTGGTTTGTGTGTTGGTCTGTGAGCTCTTTCTGGGAACTGTGGGACCACTGGGAGTTTGACTCCAGTAACTTAGAAACCACTGGGGATAATTTGAAAGTGGGAGATTCGCCCAGAGGTGGATGTGACCCAGTCGGTGGGAGGAGGGTGCTAATATAGAGCACAAGCGGCAGGTGCAGGCAGACCTGAGCTGTGCTGGGGATAGATCCTCTAAGTGGCCACGGGGTAACCCCAGGCAGGTTGCTAGGTATTCCATGACACTATATATTAAAGAAGTGTTGATTGTGTGATCACTATTTAAAAAGAGCAGTACTTTTTTTGGTAGCTACGAATACACAGATAGATCTGATTCTTGGTTAAGACCTTTTGACACCATAGTATCATATCTAATAATGAAGATTTGCTTTGCTTGCAGTAACAATCTATCAGTATTGCCTTTTCTCCACTGTAAATTCATATTATACAATGTAATAAAATGTAGTTCATCAAACTTGTGTTGCTTGGCTTGCATATGTTTCACAAGTGTTTTTTTCAGATATATTTCTCTTTATAGCACTTCTATACTTAATAATACATGTAACCACCTATTAGTTTGGGATTACTAAGAGGGTAAGTCCCTGTAGACTGGGAGCAGTGACTGGGAGGTTCCCAGGTGGGAGAAAGCCCAACCCAAGGGGAGTAGTTTTAAAATAAAATTCAGAGAGATAGTGCTAGGAAAAGAAGAATGACAAGGGTGGAGGAGACTAGGAATGAGATAAAGTTAAGTGTGTGTCCTGTAAGGGGAGTCTTTCTTTTATTTTTCCTTTTTTGGGGGGGTTGGTTTTCTATTGGTAGTTGTGGGTTTTTTGGTTGCCTGCAAGCCCCTGCTAAGTGACCCGAAGATGGAAAAGGGGGATCCCATTTAAAAGAAGTGATTCCAATAGTTAAGGACAAGGAGAGTTGCTGCAAGGAAGGAAAGCTCTGGGTGGGCAGTGGAGAGATCCGGCCTTACTTCCCACAGGGGTTGGAACCTTGACTTTGAGTTTCTTGGGGAGAAGAGGGTCATCCCACCCACTAACACTTCTTTCCCCGGGGGAGACACCACACACCAAGTGAGTGGGTGAGTGAGGGTCCGACGGATTTTGTCCTTTGCAGGGGCTCCAACCCATTCAGACCATGGATTCAGAAGCACCCAGGTAAAGGGGCATTACATACATTTATTTAGAGCTTCCTTAGTCTTACCAATGTACAGAAATTTATATAGACAAATGACACCATTTGTAGAATACAAGCAAGCCAAGTGACACAAGTTTGATCATGGCAGCCATTTTCAACAGGAGTCACGCGAGGTAAGAGCGATTGGGGTTCATTCCAGCACTGGCCACCACTAGACCATTGTACCTCTTCATGTAGGCCCACGGGGGGGGGGGGGGAGGCCTTTCTACGATTTGGGTTGAGGGCCAGGAAGTGGGATTGTGCTTTGCTTGAGGAGGATGGGCCAGGAGGAGATAAAGTTTTGCTCCGGGACCAGGAGGAAAGGGAGAATCACACTATATTCAGGAGGTGAGAGGGTGGGGGGTCAGATTTTGCCTGAGGAGGGGGGGTAGAATATAGAACAGAGCAACCTCAGGTCCAGTCGCATAGCCAGAAGTAAATTTTTGGGTGGGCCAACAGGTTGGATGGGTGGGCACTAGACAGTGGTGTGCTGGTAAATGTTTAACAACAGGCTCTCTCCCCGGTCCACCTCTGCACCCCCCCCCCCCTGTGCACCTCCCCTCAAAATTGCAGAGCTGGCTATAGCTGGGGAGAGAGCCTGGGGGGGGGGGGGGAGGCAATGCATTACTCTCTCCAGGAAAAAAAAAATTAAATGATCCCAGGTTCCAATCTAATTCATGTTTATTGTGGGATGAAATGCCATAAATAAGTAAATAAATATAAACTTTTAATGTTGAGCACCTGATTCTCAAAGTGGACATATTCCAAACACTAAAATGAAAATAAATTGATTTTTTTTTCTACCTTTGTTGTCTGGTGACTGTTTTTCTGATCATACTGGCCCAGTATCCGATTCTGCTGCTATCTGTCCTCTTAACTCCGTTTCCAGGGCTTCCTTTCCATTTATTTCTTTACTTTCCGCCTTTCTTCTTCATTTCTTGGCCTACATCCTTAAGTAAATGCTGGGTCCTCTGCAGACAACTGTCCAGTGGATCCAGCTTCTTTTTATTTTCTTCATCTATGTGCAGTTTTTCTCCTCTCTTCCTTTTCCCTCATCTCTTCTATTCGCCTTCCTCACTCTTCCATTCCCTCCATCCATGTCCAGCATTTCTTCTCTCTCCCTTCTCTCTCCTCCATCCATGTCCAGCAACCCTCCTCTCCTCTGCCCTTCCCTCCCTCCATCCATGCCAGCAACCCTCCTCTCTCCTGCCCTTCCGTCCATCCATCCATGTCCAGCAACCCTCCTCTCCCCTGCCCTCCATCCACCCATGTCCAGCAACCTTCCTATCTCCTCTTTCCTCCCCTTCATCCATCCATGCCAGCAACGCTCCTCTCCCCTGCCCTTCCGTCCATCCATCCATGTCCAGCAACCCTCCTCTCCCCTGCCCTCCATCCACCCATGTCCAGCAACTCTCCTCTTCCCTCCATCCATCCATACCCAACAATTCTCATCTCTGCCCTGCCCCTATCCATTCATACCCAGCATTTCTGTTCTTGCCCCTGCCCCCTTCTATCCATCCATACCCAGCAATTCTGTTCTTGCCCCTGCCCCCATCTATCTATCCATACCCAGCAATTCTATTTTCTCCCCTGTCCCCTCCCTCCAGCCATCAGCGATTCTCCTCTCTCCCCTGCAATTCCCTCTGGGCTCCATCCTTCCCTCCCATTCAATTCCACCTGCCCGCCCTCTTCTCCCCCCCAAAATTTACAGTGGGAGCAGGCTGAGCTCCTGCATCTGCCTCCCTCTCCCAGACGCTGCCTACCGCCGCCATGATCACAGGATCTACCTCCCTCCGTCTCTCAGCACTTATCAGCAGCAGCGTCGGTAGCGAATCATACACGCTGCCTTCTTCTAACCCGGAAGCATCTTCTCTGCCTAGTTCCGCCCCCATTATCAGAACTTCCTGTTTCTGCTGGGGCTGGACGCGGCAGAGAAGACGCTTCCGGGTTAGAAGAAAGCAGCGTGTATGATTCGCTACCGGCGCTGCTGCTGCTGATGAGTGGCAGTGCTGAGAGACGGAGGGAGGTAGATCCTGCGATCATGGCGGCGGTAGGCAGCGTCTGGGAGAGGGAGGCAGATGCAGGAACGGAGCTCAGCCTGCTCCTTTTGCTCCGCTGCCTCCACTGCTGGGTGGGCCTGAACCCAAACTGGGTGGGCCTAGGCCCACCCAGGCCCACCTGTGGCTACGCCCCTGCTCAGGTCATGCCATCAATGCAAAGTGGAGGACTGGGTCCAGCAGATGTACGTGCAGAAGTGGCTTCCTACCAGCTGCTGAGGCAGCAACCATAAAGCCTCTTTCACCAGCTCCTTCTTTTTTCACTCCCTTCTGTGTCTCTTCTAAAAGTCCACCTTATTTTTTTGCATGGGAGGTACGGATAAGGGTCAGGATTGTTAAATTTCTATATTTACTTGATAATGAATCTTTCTGGGTATGCCTAGTAATTTATTTGTAAACTGC
Source organism: Microcaecilia unicolor (assembly GCF_901765095.1). Classification (NCBI taxonomy): domain Eukaryota; kingdom Metazoa; phylum Chordata; class Amphibia; order Gymnophiona; family Siphonopidae; genus Microcaecilia; species Microcaecilia unicolor. Next base: position 329,120,193 of record NC_044031.1, on the reverse strand, counting down.
ATAGAACTCTTAGGGGAAATTGAGGGATAGAAATGCTATCCCCCTGTTTACTAAGCCTTGCTAGCGGCTGCCAGTGTGCTAATGCCAACACAGCCCAATCAATTGAAACTGCTGAACTATTCCACCCTCTGAAATCTGTTGGAATGTAATTGTATTTTACATGCATTGCCTGTCACCTATTATTTCTCTGTGATTACTCTGTGACCTCTGATGTGAATTACTTAGAGAGGTCACACAGCTATGCAACTTCCTGTGGGGGTTTAGATGCAGCAGATGAAGCACATGGAGCACATGGAGCTCATGTTCTCTCCTAACCTGAGAGGATCTATGGTGGTGTGAGCATCCATTACCATCTAAGCACATGGAAGGAGCTGATAATACAAATGTATAGTAATATGTATATATAAGCCTGTCTGATTATAATCTAACTGCAAACTGTGAGTAAACAGATGTTTTGTTACTTCAACTTTAAAGTGACTCAGCAGTGAATTATTCAGGGGTGAATGAGAGAGAGATGAAGAAAGAAATTAACATTTCTAAAGCTGAAGCTGTGTGTACTAAAATCTGCTAATTATTTACTACAAATAATCCAACAAAAGGGTTATGGGCCCAGGGCTCAGGAATTGAAAAAGAAGAGAAATATTACCAGGCAGAAAAAAAGGCCACATTTTTCTCTTAAGTTTTAAAGGAAAGATTCAGTCTGTCTCTCTCTCCCCCCACACAGCAGACAGAAGGCTAAGAAAATGGCTGAGGGAAGAAATTCACCATTTTTCTATTCTCTCAAGGTGCCTAAATTAACTGAGTTTAATTATCAGAAGTGGGAACTAAGATTCATATGTCTCCTTCGAGCAAAAAGATTAGATATATGCTTAGACCAAGACAGAACAGCTGAAAATATGGCTGAATGGGACAATGCAAACTATTATGTGAAGTGCATGCTTTTGGAAGCTCTCTCAGAGAAACAAGCCATATTAGTGGAGGGAAAAGATACACCAAAGGACATTTTATATAAACTGAGAACTATGTATGCAACTACATATGCAAAGCAGCAACCAATTTGGCTGGCAGAGTTGAATGAAACCAAATTAAGGGATAAAAGTAAATGTAATGATCACATTATGTATCTTATGTCTTCATTTCAAAAGCTAGAACTTTCTGGAATTCCCATGTGTGATGCATTGAAAAGAGCATTTCTTTTTACCTCACTATCAAAGAAGTTTGATGTTTTTAGGTCTGTAAATGAGGCCATTGAAGGGCAATCTTTTGAACAGACAACATCAAAACTAAGGCAGGAATGCATAATAAATGATTCTGAGGAGATGTGTTCTCAAAGTCAGTCAGAGAGAAATGAAACAAATTTCTTGGCAAAGAACAGAGGAAGGCGGAGCTATGGGAAAACTCCACCCAAGGGCAAGCTGATTTGCTACTCATGTGGAAAGGAGGGACATGTATCTAAATGGTGTAAGGAAACACAAAACACTCCCTCTAGCTCACCTAAGCCAATGGAACTAAAGAATTTTCAAACCAGGAAATGTATGAAGGACAAAGATAAACACAAGGGCTTTCTAATGGCAGAAAAATCTTTGACTATGGTAAATAATAATTCAAATGAAAGTACTTGGATTTTGGATTCGGGGAGCACATGCCATTTAACCAATTGTAAAGATTTCTTTCAGGAAATGTGTCCAGAAGAAGGTATTCTTAAACTGCAAACGCAGGGACTGCTAAGATCCAAGCAAAAGGTATTGGATTCTTAAAATGCAAAGTGTCTAATGAAGTTAAAGAAATTCCTGTAAGTGATGTCTTGTATATTCCCCAAGCAGTTTGTAATATGCTTAGTGTATCTACATTAGATAAGAAGGGATTTGCGATTCATTTTGAAAACAGTAAGTGCACAATCTCTAAAAATGATGAAGTGTATGCTGAAGCTTTTATGCATAATGATGTTTATAAACTGAGCATTTCAGGTGAAGCCTCACATATGGTGCAAGTAAGGAAGAATGATGGTAAATGTAGTCCGGAAATCTGGCACCGCCGCCTGGGACATCGTGATTTTAAGGTGATCCAGGATCTTTACAGTAAGCAACTGGCCACCGGCATTCAGATAAGTGCAGATGCTGGTAAAATGGAGAAATGCATAGACTGTGTTACTCAAAAGGGTGTGAGACCCTCATTTCCTGCATACACAGGAAATAGGAGTAATAAAGTGCTGGACTTAATACACAGTGACTTATGTGGACCGTTTAATATCCCATCATTGGGAAATAACAGATTTGTGCTAATATTCTTGGATGATTTCTCTAGATATTGTGTGGCCTATTTGCTGAAAGAAAAAAGTCAAGTCACAGACATGCTGAAGAAATACGTAGCCATGGTGAGCAATAAATTTGAAAGAAAACCAAAGGTTCTTCAGACTGACAATGGTGGTGAGTTCACTTCACAAAGCATGCGCACATTTCTAGAACAAGAAGGCATTCAACATATCACAACAGTAGCTTATACACCAGAGCAAAATTCTGTTGCAGAGAGAAAATTTAGGTCACTTGTGGAAATGACCAGATGTATGCTGTCAGATAGCAATCTCCCTAAAAGACTATGGGGGGAAGCCATTCTCACAGCAGTGTACCTACAAAACAGAATGCCAACTAAAGGCGCTGAGCGCACACCACATGAGACATGGCATGGTAGGAAGCCAAACCTGTCACACATAAGAACATTTGGAAGTACAGCATATGCTCATGTACCAAAGCAAAGAAGGCATAAGCTGGATTCCACAACAGAAAGGGGCATTTTAGTTGGCTATGCTCCAGGACACAAAGGATATAGAATTTTGAATCTGAAAACTGGCATTGTTGGCATAAGACATGTTACATATTTTGATGAAAACAAAAGGGTTGATAAAGGCTGGATTATCCCAGATGAGCCTTATCATCCAGAATATGAAACTAGAACCATAATAGACATGCCAGTGTATATAAATGCCATACCAAGGCAGATGTCTGAAAGCAACTCACCTGTATCTAACGAGGAACAGGCAGAGGAAGCAGACACAGAAAGGATCATTGAAGAAGACAGTACAGTTGGAGAAGGGGAATCAATTGGAGAAGGACTCTCAGATTTAGAGGATGCAGAAAGGTCGGACCAACCTGTTGTCAGACGCTCATCCAGGGAAAACAAAGGTGTTCCACCCCCAAGACTGTCTTACCTAACAAAGTCAGCAGAAGCTCAAGAGCCCTTAACATGGATGAGATTGAGAAAATGCCAGCAGAAGAAGCTGCTGAATGGCATAAAGCTGCACAAGAAGAAATTGATGCATTGGATAAAAATAATACTTGGATTCTTACAAAATTACCTCCTGGCAAGAAAGCTATAGGATGCAAATGGGTATTCAAGTTAAAAAGGAATGCACAAGGAAAAGTGGAAAGGTATAAAGCCAGATTAGTGGCAAAAGGATATCTTCAAAAATATGGAGAAGATTTTGATGAAGTGTTTGCACCTGTAGTGAAACACACGACAATTAGAACACTTCTGAGCATTGCAGTCTCAAAAGGCATGCAAGTCAAACACATTGATGTGAAAACAGCGTTTCTTCACGGAGATATAACTGAAGACTTGTACATGGAACAGCCAACAGGTTTCATAAATACAAAACAAAGACAGCTAGTGTGTAAATTAAACAAAGGTCTTTGTGGATTAAAGCAAAGTGCAGAATGTTGGAATGAAAAATTGCATGAAATATTGACAAATTTAGGATTTAAGCAAGGTGAAGCAGATAAATGCTTGTACACTAGGTGCACAAATGGACAATATGCATACATTTTAGCTTTTGTTGATGATCTGCTCATTGCAAGCAAAAGTGAGCAAGAGTACAAGGACATTGTAAAGTGTTTAAACCTCAATGTTGAGATAAAAGAACTTGGTAATGTGTCATACTATCTTGGTATAGAAATTGAGAAACAAAATGATGGTTCTTATCTTCTAAGCCAGAAGCAGAAAATAAATGAGCTTATTGAAAGTTTAGGTATGCAAGATGCCCAAGTTGTAAGCACTCCCATGATCACTGATTTTCTGAAGGATGAAACAGTAAGAGAACCTTTACCAGATAACATCCAATATAGATCAGCCATAGGTAAGTTTTTATATCTAGCTACCACATACAGGGCTGATATAGCAAATGCAGTAGGAATTTTGAGCAGAAGGGTCAGCTCACCTACCAAATCAGATTGGACTGCAGTTAAAAGGATGGTAAGGTATTTAAAGGGTACCATTGATTGTAAATTAAAGATTTCAGCCAATAGTAATCCAAAACTAATATGTTACTGTGATTCAGATTGGGCAAGGGATCATTCTGATTATAAATCCACAAGTGGATATGTGTTTATGTATGGAAATGTACAAATTTCATGGGCCAGTCATAAACAAAGTATTGTGAGTTTGTCTTCTACAGAAGCTGAATATGTGGCCGTATCGGAAGCGTGCAGAGAACTGATGTGGATTGAAAAACTTTTGCTGGATTTCGGAATAGCTGAAAAGAGACCAATCCAGATAATGGAAGATAATCAGAGCTGCATCCGACTGTCACAGAATGACAAGGTTCAGTCACGCACCAAGCACATCGCAACGAAATACCACAACGTGCGAGAGTTGGCAAAAGAAGGGGTCATCAGTCTACACTATTGTCACACCAGTGAGATGACAGCTGACATCATGACCAAACCGTTACCCAGAGAACATTTTGTGAATCTGCGTATAAAGCTTGGACTTTGTATGAATAAATAATTGCATGACAGTTATGCATGAGAAGGGGTTTGTTGGAATGTAATTGTATTTTACATGCATTGCCTGTCACCTATTATTTCTCTGTGATTACTCTGTGACCTCTGATGTGAATTACTTAGAGAGGTCACACAGCTATGCAACTTCCTGTGGGGGTTTAGATGCAGCAGATGAAGCACATGGAGCACATGGAGCTCATGTTCTCTCCTAACCTGAGAGGATCTATGGTGGTGTGAGCATCCATTACCATCTAAGCACATGGAAGGAGCTGATAATACAAATGTATAGTAATATGTATATATAAGCCTGTCTGATTATAATCTAACTGCAAACTGTGAGTAAACAGATGTTTTGTTACTTCAACTTTAAAGTGACTCAGCAGTGAATTATTCAGGGGTGAATGAGAGAGAGATGAAGAAAGAAATTAACATTTCTAAAGCTGAAGCTGTGTGTACTAAAATCTGCTAATTATTTACTACAAATAATCCAACAAAAGGGTTATGGGCCCAGGGCTCAGGAATTGAAAAGAAGAGAAATATTACCAGGCAGAAAAAAAGGCCACATTTTTCTCTTAAGTTTTAAAGGAAAGATTCAGTCTGTCTCTCTCTCCCCCCACACAGCAGACAGAAGGCTAAGAAAATGGCTGAGGGAAGAAATTCACCATTTTTCTATTCTCTCAAGGTGCCTAAATTAACTGAGTTTAATTATCAGAAGTGGGAACTAAGATTCATATGTCTCCTTCGAGCAAAAAGATTAGATATATGCTTAGACCAAGACAGAACAGCTGAAAATATGGCTGAATGGGACAATGCAAACTATTATGTGAAGTGCATGCTTTTGGAAGCTCTCTCAGAGAAACAAGCCATATTAGTGGAGGGAAAAGATACACCAAAGGACATTTTATATAAACTGAGAACTATGTATGCAACTACATATGCAAAGCAGCAACCAATTTGGCTGGCAGAGTTGAATGAAACCAAATTAAGGGATAAAAGTAAATGTAATGATCACATTATGTATCTTATGTCTTCATTTCAAAAGCTAGAACTTTCTGGAATTCCCATGTGTGATGCATTGAAAAGAGCATTTCTTTTTACCTCACTATCAAAGAAGTTTGATGTTTTTAGGTCTGTAAATGAGGCCATTGAAGGGCAATCTTTTGAACAGACAACATCAAAACTAAGGCAGGAATGCATAATAAATGATTCTGAGGAGATGTGTTCTCAAAGTCAGTCAGAGAGAAATGAAACAAATTTCTTGGCAAAGAACAGAGGAAGGCGGAGCTATGGGAAAACTCCACCCAAGGGCAAGCTGATTTGCTACTCATGTGGAAAGGAGGGACATGTATCTAAATGGTGTAAGGAAACACAAAACACTCCCTCTAGCTCACCTAAGCCAATGGAACTAAAGAATTTTCAAACCAGGAAATGTATGAAGGACAAAGATAAACACAAGGGCTTTCTAATGGCAGAAAAATCTTTGACTATGGTAAATAATAATTCAAATGAAAGTACTTGGATTTTGGATTCGGGGAGCACATGCCATTTAACCAATTGTAAAGATTTCTTTCAGGAAATGTGTCCAGAAGAAGGTATTCTTAAAACTGCAAACGCAGGGACTGCTAAGATCCAAGCAAAAGGTATTGGATTCTTAAAATGCAAAGTGTCTAATGAAGTTAAAGAAATTCCTGTAAGTGATGTCTTGTATATTCCCCAAGCAGTTTGTAATATGCTTAGTGTATCTACATTAGATAAGAAGGGATTTGCGATTCATTTTGAAAACAGTAAGTGCACAATCTCTAAAAATGATGAAGTGTATGCTGAAGCTTTTATGCATAATGATGTTTATAAACTGAGCATTTCAGGTGAAGCCTCACATATGGTGCAAGTAAGGAAGAATGATGGTAAATGTAGTCCGGAAATCTGGCACCGCCGCCTGGGACATCGTGATTTTAAGGTGATCCAGGATCTTTACAGTAAGCAACTGGCCACCGGCATTCAGATAAGTGCAGATGCTGGTAAAATGGAGAAATGCATAGACTGTGTTACTCAAAAGGGTGTGAGACCCTCATTTCCTGCATACACAGGAAATAGGAGTAATAAAGTGCTGGACTTAATACACAGTGACTTATGTGGACCGTTTAATATCCCATCATTGGGAAATAACAGATTTGTGCTAATATTCTTGGATGATTTCTCTAGATATTGTGTGGCCTATTTGCTGAAAGAAAAAAGTCAAGTCACAGACATGCTGAAGAAATACGTAGCCATGGTGAGCAATAAATTTGAAAGAAAACCAAAGGTTCTTCAGACTGACAATGGTGGTGAGTTCACTTCACAAAGCATGCGCACATTTCTAGAACAAGAAGGCATTCAACATATCACAACAGTAGCTTATACACCAGAGCAAAATTCTGTTGCAGAGAGAAAATTTAGGTCACTTGTGGAAATGACCAGATGTATGCTGTCAGATAGCAATCTCCCTAAAAGACTATGGGGGGAAGCCATTCTCACAGCAGTGTACCTACAAAACAGAATGCCAACTAAAGGCGCTGAGCGCACACCACATGAGACATGGCATGGTAGGAAGCCAAACCTGTCACACATAAGAACATTTGGAAGTACAGCATATGCTCATGTACCAAAGCAAAGAAGGCATAAGCTGGATTCCACAACAGAAAGGGGCATTTTAGTTGGCTATGCTCCAGGACACAAAGGATATAGAATTTTGAATCTGAAAACTGGCATTGTTGGCATAAGACATGTTACATATTTTGATGAAAACAAAAGGGTTGATAAAGGCTGGATTATCCCAGATGAGCCTTATCATCCAGAATATGAAACTAGAACCATAATAGACATGCCAGTGTATATAAATGCCATACCAAGGCAGATGTCTGAAAGCAACTCACCTGTATCTAACGAGGAACAGGCAGAGGAAGCAGACACAGAAAGGATCATTGAAGAAGACAGTACAGTTGGAGAAGGGGAATCAATTGGAGAAGGACTCTCAGATTTAGAGGATGCAGAAAGGTCGGACCAACCTGTTGTCAGACGCTCATCCAGGGAAAACAAAGGTGTTCCACCCCCAAGACTGTCTTACCTAACAAAGTCAGCAGAAGCTCAAGAGCCCTTAACATGGGATGAGATTGAGAAAATGCCAGCAGAAGAAGCTGCTGAATGGCATAAAGCTGCACAAGAAGAAATTGATGCATTGGATAAAAATAATACTTGGATTCTTACAAAATTACCTCCTGGCAAGAAAGCTATAGGATGCAAATGGGTATTCAAGTTAAAAAGGAATGCACAAGGAAAAGTGGAAAGGTATAAAGCCAGATTAGTGGCAAAAGGATATCTTCAAAAATATGGAGAAGATTTTGATGAAGTGTTTGCACCTGTAGTGAAACACACGACAATTAGAACACTTCTGAGCATTGCAGTCTCAAAAGGCATGCAAGTCAAACACATTGATGTGAAAACAGCGTTTCTTCACGGAGATATAACTGAAGACTTGTACATGGAACAGCCAACAGGTTTCATAAATACAAAACAAAGACAGCTAGTGTGTAAATTAAACAAAGGTCTTTGTGGATTAAAGCAAAGTGCAGAATGTTGGAATGAAAAATTGCATGAAATATTGACAAATTTAGGATTTAAGCAAGGTGAAGCAGATAAATGCTTGTACACTAGGTGCACAAATGGACAATATGCATACATTTTAGCTTTTGTTGATGATCTGCTCATTGCAAGCAAAAGTGAGCAAGAGTACAAGGACATTGTAAAGTGTTTAAACCTCAATGTTGAGATAAAAGAACTTGGTAATGTGTCATACTATCTTGGTATAGAAATTGAGAAACAAAATGATGGTTCTTATCTTCTAAGCCAGAAGCAGAAAATAAATGAGCTTATTGAAAGTTTAGGTATGCAAGATGCCCAAGTTGTAAGCACTCCCATGATCACTGATTTTCTGAAGGATGAAACAGTAAGAGAACCTTTACCAGATAACATCCAATATAGATCAGCCATAGGTAAGTTTTTATATCTAGCTACCACATACAGGGCTGATATAGCAAATGCAGTAGGAATTTTGAGCAGAAGGGTCAGCTCACCTACCAAATCAGATTGGACTGCAGTTAAAAGGATGGTAAGGTATTTAAAGGGTACCATTGATTGTAAATTAAAGATTTCAGCCAATAGTAATCCAAAACTAATATGTTACTGTGATTCAGATTGGGCAAGGGATCATTCTGATTATAAATCCACAAGTGGATATGTGTTTATGTATGGAAATGTACAAATTTCATGGGCCAGTCATAAACAAAGTATTGTGAGTTTGTCTTCTACAGAAGCTGAATATGTGGCCGTATCGGAAGCGTGCAGAGAACTGATGTGGATTGAAAAACTTTTGCTGGATTTCGGAATAGCTGAAAAGAGACCAATCCAGATAATGGAAGATAATCAGAGCTGCATCCGACTGTCACAGAATGACAAGGTTCAGTCACGCACCAAGCACATCGCAACGAAATACCACAACGTGCGAGAGTTGGCAAAAGAAGGGGTCATCAGTCTACACTATTGTCACACCAGTGAGATGACAGCTGACATCATGACCAAACCGTTACCCAGAGAACATTTTGTGAATCTGCGTATAAAGCTTGGACTTTGTATGAATAAATAATTGCATGACAGTTATGCATGAGAAGGGGTTTGTTGGAATGTAATTGTATTTTACATGCATTGCCTGTCACCTATTATTTCTCTGTGATTACTCTGTGACCTCTGATGTGAATTACTTAGAGAGGTCACACAGCTATGCAACTTCCTGTGGGGGTTTAGATGCAGCAGATGAAGCACATGGAGCACATGGAGCTCATGTTCTCTCCTAACCTGAGAGGATCTATGGTGGTGTGAGCATCCATTACCATCTAAGCACATGGAAGGAGCTGATAATACAAATGTATAGTAATATGTATATATAAGCCTGTCTGATTATAATCTAACTGCAAACTGTGAGTAAACAGATGTTTTGTTACTTCAACTTTAAAGTGACTCAGCAGTGAATTATTCAGGGGTGAATGAGAGAGAGATGAAGAAAGAAATTAACATTTCTAAAGCTGAAGCTGTGTGTACTAAAATCTGCTAATTATTTACTACAAATAATCCAACAAAAGGGTTATGGGCCCAGGGCTCAGGAATTGAAAAAGAAGAGAAATATTACCAGGCAGAAAAAAAGGCCACATTTTTCTCTTAAGTTTTAAAGGAAAGATTCAGTCTGTCTCTCTCTCCCCCCACACAGCAGACAGAAGGCTAAGAAATGGCTGAGGGAAGAAATTCACCATTTTTCTATTCTCTCAAGGTGCCTAAATTAACTGAGTTTAATTATCAGAAGTGGGAACTAAGATTCATATGTCTCCTTCGAGCAAAAAGATTAGATATATGCTTAGACCAAGACAGAACAGCTGAAAATATGGCTGAATGGGACAATGCAAACTATTATGTGAAGTGCATGCTTTTGGAAGCTCTCTCAGAGAAACAAGCCATATTAGTGGAGGGAAAAGATACACCAAAGGACATTTTATATAAACTGAGAACTATGTATGCAACTACATATGCAAAGCAGCAACCAATTTGGCTGGCAGAGTTGAATGAAACCAAATTAAGGGATAAAAGTAAATGTAATGATCACATTATGTATCTTATGTCTTCATTTCAAAAGCTAGAACTTTCTGGAATTCCCATGTGTGATGCATTGAAAAGAGCATTTCTTTTTACCTCACTATCAAAGAAGTTTGATGTTTTTAGGTCTGTAAATGAGGCCATTGAAGGGCAATCTTTTGAACAGACAACATCAAAACTAAGGCAGGAATGCATAATAAATGATTCTGAGGAGATGTGTTCTCAAAGTCAGTCAGAGAGAAATGAAACAAATTTCTTGGCAAAGAACAGAGGAAGGCGGAGCTATGGGAAAACTCCACCCAAGGGCAAGCTGATTTGCTACTCATGTGGAAAGGAGGGACATGTATCTAAATGGTGTAAGGAAACACAAAACACTCCCTCTAGCTCACCTAAGCCAATGGAACTAAAGAATTTTCAAACCAGGAAATGTATGAAGGACAAAGATAAACACAAGGGCTTTCTAATGGCAGAAAAATCTTTGACTATGGTAAATAATAATTCAAATGAAAGTACTTGGATTTTGGATTCGGGGAGCACATGCCATTTAACCAATTGTAAAGATTTCTTTCAGGAAATGTGTCCAGAAGAAGGTATTCTTAAAACTGCAAACGCAGGGACTGCTAAGATCCAAGCAAAAGGTATTGGATTCTTAAAATGCAAAGTGTCTAATGAAGTTAAAGAAATTCCTGTAAGTGATGTCTTGTATATTCCCCAAGCAGTTTGTAATATGCTTAGTGTATCTACATTAGATAAGAAGGGATTTGCGATTCATTTTGAAAACAGTAAGTGCACAATCTCTAAAAATGATGAAGTGTATGCTGAAGCTTTTATGCATAATGATGTTTATAAACTGAGCATTTCAGGTGAAGCCTCACATATGGTGCAAGTAAGGAAGAATGATGGTAAATGTAGTCCGGAAATCTGGCACCGCCGCCTGGGACATCGTGATTTTAAGGTGATCCAGGATCTTTACAGTAAGCAACTGGCCACCGGCATTCAGATAAGTGCAGATGCTGGTAAAATGGAGAAATGCATAGACTGTGTTACTCAAAAGGGTGTGAGACCCTCATTTCCTGCATACACAGGAAATAGGAGTAATAAAGTGCTGGACTTAATACACAGTGACTTATGTGGACCGTTTAATATCCCATCATTGGGAAATAACAGATTTGTGCTAATATTCTTGGATGATTTCTCTAGATATTGTGTGGCCTATTTGCTGAAAGAAAAAAGTCAAGTCACAGACATGCTGAAGAAATACGTAGCCATGGTGAGCAATAAATTTGAAAGAAAACCAAAGGTTCTTCAGACTGACAATGGTGGTGAGTTCACTTCACAAAGCATGCGCACATTTCTAGAACAAGAAGGCATTCAACATATCACAACAGTAGCTTATACACCAGAGCAAAATTCTGTTGCAGAGAGAAAATTTAGGTCACTTGTGGAAATGACCAGATGTATGCTGTCAGATAGCAATCTCCCTAAAAGACTATGGGGGGAAGCCATTCTCACAGCAGTGTACCTACAAAACAGAATGCCAACTAAAGGCGCTGAGCGCACACCACATGAGACATGGCATGGTAGGAAGCCAAACCCGTCACACATAAGAACATTTGGAAGTACAGCATATGCTCATGTACCAAAGCAAAGAAGGCATAAGCTGGATTCCACAACAGAAAGGGGCATTTTAGTTGGCTATGCTCCAGGACACAAAGGATATAGAATTTTGAATCTGAAAACTGGCATTGTTGGCATAAGACATGTTACATATTTTGATGAAAACAAAAGGGTTGATAAAGGCTGGATTATCCCAGATGAGCCTTATCATCCAGAATATGAAACTAGAACCATAATAGACATGCCAGTGTATATAAATGCCATACCAAGGCAGATGTCTGAAAGCAACTCACCTGTATCTAACGAGGAACAGGCAGAGGAAGCAGACACAGAAAGGATCATTGAAGAAGACAGTACAGTTGGAGAAGGGGAATCAATTGGAGAAGGACTCTCAGATTTAGAGGATGCAGAAAGGTCGGACCAACCTGTTGTCAGACGCTCATCCAGGGAAAACAAAGGTGTTCCACCCCCAAGACTGTCTTACCTAACAAAGTCAGCAGAAGCTCAAGAGCCCTTAACATGGGATGAGATTGAGAAAATGCCAGCAGAAGAAGCTGCTGAATGGCATAAAGCTGCACAAGAAGAAATTGATGCATTGGATAAAAATAATACTTGGATTCTTACAAAATTACCTCCTGGCAAGAAAGCTATAGGATGCAAATGGGTATTCAAGTTAAAAAGGAATGCACAAGGAAAAGTGGAAAGGTATAAAGCCAGATTAGTGGCAAAAGGATATCTTCAAAAATATGGAGAAGATTTTGATGAAGTGTTTGCACCTGTAGTGAAACACACGACAATTAGAACACTTCTGAGCATTGCAGTCTCAAAAGGCATGCAAGTCAAACACATTGATGTGAAAACAGCGTTTCTTCACGGAGATATAACTGAAGACTTGTACATGGAACAGCCAACAGGTTTCATAAATACAAAACAAAGACAGCTAGTGTGTAAATTAAACAAAGGTCTTTGTGGATTAAAGCAAAGTGCAGAATGTTGGAATGAAAAATTGCATGAAATATTGACAAATTTAGGATTTAAGCAAGGTGAAGCAGATAAATGCTTGTACACTAGGTGCACAAATGGACAATATGCATACATTTTAGCTTTTGTTGATGATCTGCTCATTGCAAGCAAAAGTGAGCAAGAGTACAAGGACATTGTAAAGTGTTTAAACCTCAATGTTGAGATAAAAGAACTTGGTAATGTGTCATACTATCTTGGTATAGAAATTGAGAAACAAAATGATGGTTCTTATCTTCTAAGCCAGAAGCAGAAAATAAATGAGCTTATTGAAAGTTTAGGTATGCAAGATGCCCAAGTTGTAAGCACTCCCATGATCACTGATTTTCTGAAGGATGAAACAGTAAGAGAACCTTTACCAGATAACATCCAATATAGATCAGCCATAGGTAAGTTTTTATATCTAGCTACCACATACAGGGCTGATATAGCAAATGCAGTAGGAATTTTGAGCAGAAGGGTCAGCTCACCTACCAAATCAGATTGGACTGCAGTTAAAAGGATGGTAAGGTATTTAAAGGGTACCATTGATTGTAAATTAAAGATTTCAGCCAATAGTAATCCAAAACTAATATGTTACTGTGATTCAGATTGGGCAAGGGATCATTCTGATTATAAATCCACAAGTGGATATGTGTTTATGTATGGAAATGTACAAATTTCATGGGCCAGTCATAAACAAAGTATTGTGAGTTTGTCTTCTACAGAAGCTGAATATGTGGCCGTATCGGAAGCGTGCAGAGAACTGATGTGGATTGAAAAACTTTTGCTGGATTTCGGAATAGCTGAAAAGAGACCAATCCAGATAATGGAAGATAATCAGAGCTGCATCCGACTGTCACAGAATGACAAGGTTCAGTCACGCACCAAGCACATCGCAACGAAATACCACAACGTGCGAGAGTTGGCAAAAGAAGGGGTCATCAGTCTACACTATTGTCACACCAGTGAGATGACAGCTGACATCATGACCAAACCGTTACCCAGAGAACATTTTGTGAATCTGCGTATAAAGCTTGGACTTTGTATGAATAAATAATTGCATGACAGTTATGCATGAGAAGGGGTTTGTTGGAATGTAATTGTATTTTACATGCATTGCCTGTCACCTATTATTTCTCTGTGATTACTCTGTGACCTCTGATGTGAATTACTTAGAGAGGTCACACAGCTATGCAACTTCCTGTGGGGGTTTAGATGCAGCAGATGAAGCACATGGAGCACATGGAGCTCATGTTCTCTCCTAACCTGAGAGGATCTATGGTGGTGTGAGCATCCATTACCATCTAAGCACATGGAAGGAGCTGATAATACAAATGTATAGTAATATGTATATATAAGCCTGTCTGATTATAATCTAACTGCAAACTGTGAGTAAACAGATGTTTTGTTACTTCAACTTTAAAGTGACTCAGCAGTGAATTATTCAGGGGTGAATGAGAGAGAGATGAAGAAAGAAATTAACATTTCTAAAGCTGAAGCTGTGTGTACTAAAATCTGCTAATTATTTACTACAAATAATCCAACAAAATCCACCTAAGCTAAGTAGCTGGTATTTCATTATTATTATTTTTCTTTTTTAGAAACTACTTTAGTACTGGAGTGCTACGTTTAGGTTGGAGGCAGGGTATGCAATGATGTCAGTAAGGTGTTTTTAAACATCCTGAGTCTTTGGGTCATTGTAATACACCAAAAAAAACTGAGCACAATGTAATATTATACACTGCATATATATGAAAAATAAAAAAATAGAACATTTTTTGTAATTGTTTGTTTGATATCTGTTTACCATATGCTTTTGGTTTCTATAACTTCTTTACCAGTTGAGTCACTAGAAACCGTTTTTCTAGGAAACCCAGAATTTTGAATAGTTACAATTTAATGCCAAGAAGTGTAGAGTGATGCACTTGGGGTGGAGAAACCCAAAAGAGAGATACCAGATAGGAAGGGAGAGATTAGTAAGCTCAACTCAGGAGAGAGACCTTGGGGTGTTGGTGTCTGAGGATCTGAAGGAGAAGAAACAATGCGACAAGGCGATGAACCTGGCCAGAAGGATGCTAGGCTGCGTAGAGAGGGGCATAACCAGCAGAAGAAAGGAGGTGTTGATGCCCCTCTACAAGTCATTGGTGAGGCCCCACTTGGAGTATTGTGTTCAGTTTTGGAGGCCGTATCTTGCTAAAGATATAAAAAGACTGGAAGCGGTGCAAAGAAATGCTACAAAAATGGTATGGGATTTGCGTTGCAAACCATACAAGGAGAGACTTGCTGACCTGAACATGTATACCTTGGAGGAAAGGATAAAAAAGAGTGACATGATACAGACGTTCAAATATTTGAAAGGTATTACTCCACAAATGAACCTGTTCTGGAGACGGGAAGGTAGTAGAACTAGAGGACATGAATTGAGGTTGAAGGTGGGGCAGACTCAGGACTAATGTCAGGAAGTATTTTTTCACGGAGAGGGTGGTGGAATGCCCTCCCACAGGAGGTGGTGGAGATGAAAATGGCAATGGAATTCAAACATGCATGGGATAAAAACAAAGGAATCCTGTTTAGAAGAAATGGTTCCATGGAATCTTAGCGGAAATTAGGTGGCAATGCCGGTAATTCGGAAACAAAATGGGGGCTAGGCAGACTTCTACGGTCTAAGCCCTGATTATGACTGAATAGATAGGGATGGGCTGGAGTGTAAATTTTAAGGGGTTTTGACGTTAGCTTCATAACTTAGTACAAGAACAGTACTGGGCAGACTTCTACGGTCTGTGCCCTGAGAAAGGCAAGGACAAATCAAACTCGGGTATACATATAAAGTATTACACAACATGTAAAATCTTGTTGGGCAGACTAGATGGACTGTATAGGTCTTTATCTACCGTCATTTACTATGTTACTGTATGTTACTATTCTACTATATAAATGAAGAGTGACCGACGTGCCGTGCATGCGCAGAATAGCGCAGCTGTTCTGTGCATGCACGGCATGTCACACCTCTCCTGATCCTGATGTTGTTAGAGGCAGGAACACAGCTGCGGGTGACCGGCGAGCACCAGGTGGGGATCGTCCGATAGCGGCTCCGAGGCACAGTCCGACAGGTCTGATCAGCTGCATCCGCCACTGCTGTTGTGACCGCAGGCCTGGCTGGAAGCCAGCGCTTCCCTCTGCGAATTTCCTGGGTGGAGGCTCGGCTCAGCCCGGCGGGGCTCTGACCGCTTTCTTGACGGGGCTTCTTTTGCCCGTTTTAATGGGCTCAACGGCTTGTGTAAATATATAACACAACTTGATCTACTATTTAAAATATGAGCTATATTCAAATATCTATTTTTAACTTTAACTCAGGTCAACTATCATAAATGGCTCTGACATTTGCCATTACATTGTCAAGGTCTGTTGTGCCGTATTCCTTCTGTTCTTATCTTCTGACTTATACTTCAAATACTGCACCTTTTGCTGAGCCCTGTAATTCAGGGCCCTTAAAGGGATGATATAGAGTGCTGATTTCAAATTCAAAAAAAATTGAAAACTTCATGGGGAATAAGTGACACAACACAATTTTGACCTCCTTCCAATGCAGCTTGGGGCCAATTTTAAGGTTTGTGCTCCAAGATCTTTGAGGCTTATATTATCAGATTGCCCCCACACCAATTAAATGGAGGTATAGTTAGCTAGGGCTGTACAACATTTTTAGTTACGGCTGCCTGTATATTTTGCATTGTATTATTTCCTTGCCAATGTTTAGCTCGTTGTACTCACCATGTTGAAATATAATGCGCATAGAGGGGCATAATCGAACGGCGCCGGCCAAATCGATGGCCGGCCATCTTCGGGGCCAGTGCCGTAAGCGGGTGGAGCCAAGCGTATTTTCAAAATATGCTTGGTGCCGGCCAAGTCACTTGCCGGGTTTAGAAAAGGATCGCCGGCGTATCGCCGGGTTTAGATGAGATGGTCGGCTCCGTTTTCCAGCCATAATGGAAACCGGATCCGGCCATCTCAAACCCGGTGAAATACAAGGCATTTGGGCGTGGGAGGAGCCAGCATTTGTAGTGCAGTGGCCCCCCTCACATGCCAGGACACCAACCGGGCACCCTAGGGGGCACTTCTAAAAAATGTAAAAAAAATTACACAATTAGCTTCCAGGTGCATAGCACCCTTCCCTTGGGTGCTGAGCCCCCCAAATCCACCCCCAAACCCACTGGCCACAACTCTACAGCTTTACCATAGGCCTAAGGGGTGAAGGGGGGCACATACATGTGGGTACAGTGGGTTTGTTTTTTTTTTTGGAGGGATCACATTTACCACCACAAGTGTAACAGGTGGAGGGGGGGATGGGCCTGGGTCCTCCTGCCTGAAGAGCACTGCACCCACTACAAACTGCTCCAGGGACCTGCATACTGCTGTCAGGGAGCTGGGTATGACATTTGAGGCTGGCATACAGGCTGGCAAAAAATGTTTTAATTTTTTTGTGTGGGAGGGGTTGGTGACCACTGGGGGAGTAAGGGGAGGTGATCCCCACTTCCCTCTGTTGGTCATCTGGTTAGTTGGGGCACTTTTTTGGAACTTGGTCCTAAAAATAAATGGACCAAGTCCGGCCAGCGAAATGCTCGTTCGAGCCGGCCTTTTTTTCCCATTATAAGGGTAAGCTGGCCATCTCGTAACCATGCCCCGCCCCCTTTCCGCCTTCACTACCCTACCAACATGCCCCCTTGAAGGTTGGCTGGAACCACAACGAAAATCAATTGGGGCTGGCCAAAATCAGCTTACGATAATACCAATTTGGCTGGGATCAAGAGATTGCCGGCGATCTCCCGATTTGTGTCGGAAGATCACCGTCGATCCCTTTCGAAAGTAAGCCTGATAATGGTTTACTTTTTTGAGCAAGTCTTTGCATGATTTGATATCTACATTCTTCACACAAATAACATAAGATCATAAGAGTAGCCATATTGGGTCAGACCAATGGTCCATCTAACCCAGTATCCTTTTTTCCAAACACTGGCCAAGCCAGTTCACAAGTACCTGGCAGAAACCCAAATTGTGGCAGCACTCCATACTACAAATCCCAGGGCAAGCAGTTACTTCCCATGTCTGCCTCAATAGCAGACTATGGACTTTTCCTCCAGGAATTTGTCCAAACCTTTTTTAAAACCAGATATGCTAACCACTGTTACCACATCCTCCAGGAAAGAGTTCCAGAGCTTAACTATTCATCGAGTGAAAAACTTTTTCCTCCAATTTGTGTTAAAAGTATTTGCAAGTAACTTCCTCGAGCGCATGGCCTGTAATTAAAGCAAAAGTCAAAGCCATGAAAAATGGTATGTTCGATCTGGTCTTAGTGAGTGGGAAACTCCCTCCTTAACCTGCCTTAAACCCAGATTTTACTGCAGCTTAGTAAAACGACCTCATTGTCTCCCTGGGCCTGCCAAGTCCATTGTCTCAAAATTGTGACCTATAGAACCATCCTTACCCCTTATTTGAAAGTTGAATACCAAATATTCAGTATGTATAGAGTCTGTCTTATGGTTTTCATCTATTTTAAAGGTGGATTTTGTAAAATAAAAAATGTTGCCTTTGAAATGCTGAAATGTTCCATGTGGCTGCTGAACACAAACATATAAGATGCTACTTTTCATGTTGAAAATATGTCAGTGATGCTGTGATAATTATGGCAAAGCTGTCTGAGGAGCAAGACACACTGTAAGAAGCCTATTACTTTATTCTAGAGAGCAAAACTGGTATTCCAATCCGAGATCTTGATTCACTTTCAAAGACTGTATTGTTACTAGAATAAAAAAAAAAAAAAAAGAGGTATAAAACTTTTAGTCATCTATCACTAAATCAGTGATGTGCTCAATGATGCTTGATCCACTTACTTTTATAAGAATCTCTAAATAGGGGTAGAGAATTGCTCAATAGACATTGAGAGAACAAAACGATTTTGATTGATATCTCAAATGAAAACCTGAGGCTCCTAATTTTGTTTTTCTTATTCTTATATATATATATAAAAATTCTACAAGTATATCAGTTACACTTGACATAATAATAACTGGGAAATATATCTTACAATTTCAACATTTGGGTTATCAGTTTCTCATGATACAGTATGCTGCTTCCATCTACAATCAATTTGCAGTACAGTAGAATTAGTGTTTTAAGTAGCAGCTGAACTAAGTTAAGCACAATGGAAATTAGTGTTCATTTTTTCAAAACACAGGGTGATGACATCCACTTATCTTCTTTATGCTCAGATATACGTGGCCCTATTCTTTTAAATAGGACCATTGAATATACAATCCCAGACTTTAATTAGAACTACATATATGGTCCAACTTAAATGAATAACCTTAACTGGATAACAGCTAGAAAATGTTATCCAATGAAGATGAAACCTAGTCCGTGGAACACATCTGCTCCTTCCTTCTTCCAACTGGAAAATGTTTGCATAGACATTGAGTTGTCTGGTCAGGAATCCATTAGCCAGCCCCACATTTAAAAATAAAAAAGACCGTATTCAGTTAATTCTGAAGTTAACTGCAGATATTCTTTTTGAATTTTGATCTCATAGATTATGATAGAATTTAATGTGTTCAACGCCCCTACTGTGTAGCTATGTTTCCTTCCCATCCCTTGCAATATTATAGATCACCAGCTTCAATTATTTTCCACAAAGAATCTCCTTGATTATCCCAGGATTTCTTGAGCAGCAGTACTCTTTTTGATTCCTCTTGTGTACTGGAAATCAGTTTAATTCATCCATTAATATTACTGTGAAGAACTAAAGTATTCATATGCATTTCTCTTTACTTTATATCTTTATTTTCTTCATTTTCTGGGAGCTTTTTCCTTCACCGGTGGGATTCCATCTCAGTTGGAATTGGATTTAACTGGGTTTCAAATACTGTGAGACTTCATTTGGAACCACCCATGATTCATCACATTTCTGAATTAAAACACGAGCGTCAATTTTAGAACCGGAGCCTCAAAATAACTTTGCATTGCTTAGAAAGCATATCAAGCATAACTTCAAGCTGATATGTTATCCATTTAAAGTCATATCTACTATTTACTAGTCATTAAGAGCAAATATAAGTTACACATTCACAAGCCCATTTTAGATAGATCATGCATGTGAGAAAATAAATATGTATGTGACAATGTGTAAATGAAAGGGCTACACACATACACAACCTTAGGTGGAAGATACACGTAGACGTTTTGAAACCGGGAGATTTAAACATTCAAAGGCCAATTTGCAGCAAAATGGAGATACATGTATATATCTGGGCCAGCCATGAACTGCATTCTATAGACAGCAGTCAGTGAACTCCACATGCATACATCTCCATTTTGCAACAAATACATGCAAAGAATGGCCATGTTCATGATATATGCCTTCCTGCACTGCCCTGCAGCATGGCACAGTGAGCTTCATACGACTACAACAATGTGTTTCCAGTCCCACACAACACTGTAGACCCTTGAGGACCTTGTTCATACATGAGCAACATGGCTACCAGGAGGGATTATAACATTTGAGTAACTGAGACCAACCTTCTGGTGGTCCTCATGGTGGCCAGTTTTTTACAGCCAAGTGGCCAAGAAGCAGACAAACCTGCAGTAAGACAATTCTGGGGAAGAACCAGATGGTTATGGCAAGGTAAGCTACAAATATGCCCCCATGGTACCATATCCACACCTGACAGGTAACAGATTGTTAGAGGATGCCACTTTGTATGAGATCACATGGAGGGGCATAATCAAACGGCACTGGCCAAATAGCTGGCCGGCCATCTTCGGGGTCGGTGCCATAAGCGGACGGAGCCAACCGTATTTTCGAAAAAGATGGCCAGCTATCTTTTTTTTCACTAATACGGTTGGGCCCGGCCAAATGTCAGCGTTCGCCGGGTTTGAGATGGCCGGCATCGGTTTTCGGCCATAATGGAAAATAATGCCGGCCATCTCAAACCCGGCCAAATCCAAGGCATTTGGTCGTGGCAGGAGCCAGCATTTGTAGTGCACTGGTCCCCCTGACATGCCAGGACACCAACTGGGCACCCTAGGGGGCATTTCTAAAAATAAAAAATAAAAATAGCTCCCAGTTGCATAGCTCCCTTACCTTGCATGCTGAGCCCCCCAAATCCCCCCCCAAAACCCAGTCCCCACAACTCTACACCATTACCATAGCCCTTATGGGTGAAGGGGGCACCTACATGTGGGTACAGTGGTTTTGGTTTTTTTTTTTGGAGGGCTCCCATTTACCATCACAAGTGTAACAGGTAGGGGGGATGGGCCTGGGTCCACCTGTCTGACGTGCACTGCACACACTACAAACTGCTCCAGGGACTTGCATACTGCTATCAGGGAGCTGGGTATGACATTTGAGGCTGGCATAGGGGCTGGCAAAAAAAAAAATGTTTTGTTTTTTTTTGGGTGGGAGGGGGTTGGTGACCACTGGGGGAGTAAGGGGAGGTCATCCCCGATTCCCTCCGGTGGTCATTTGGTGAGTTGGGGCTCCTTTTTGAAGCTTGGCCGTGATAAAAAAGGGTCCAAGTACAGCCAACAAAATTCTCTATAACCCTGGCTTTTTTTTTTCATGAATGTGCTTAACGGTTCGAAAAGATTCACTTATCTCTTCAATCTTGCAGTCGTGTAACACAATCCATGGACACGACTGCAAGATTGAAGAGATAAGTGAATCTTTTCAAACCGTTAAGAACATTGTGGTTCTAGGAGCATAACTTTTGAAATCTAGGAGGTTTTTATTCCCGTGATGATTTAAGGGGTCACCCTAAGGTTGTAAAGATCAACAACGGAGTATTCCCTTTGCATTTGAGGCTTTTCCTCCTTAATAAATACATTATTTATAGCACATCAATATATATTTTGATGAAAAATGTTAACATTTCCAATATCATTTCATAACCCCCCCCCCCCCCCTCCAATGACAGGAAAACCACAAAATTTGTGGGTTATTTTGTGTCATTAATAGAATGCATTCTCCCAGCAGAGTGCACACTCTTTCGGCAGAAACACTACACACTATTTGCAAAGAGGGTGCACTCTTTTGTAAAGAGTGCTCACTTTTTCTGATAGTTCATACTCTTTCAGACATGCTTTTTCCCAAAGATTGTATTCTCTTTCAGAAAGAGTGAACACTCTTAATGATATTGTTCCTATAATGAAAAAAAAATGCAAAAATAAATAAATAAATAAATAAATAAATAAATAAATAAAAATAAATAATAGCCCAAACAAAATGAAAATTCTTGAAAACAACATAGAAAAAGAAATGTGGGGGCGGCACACCCCTGCTCTTTAAAGTACCAGCAAATGGAAACCATGCCCCTCAAATCTACAGCTGCCAAGTATCTATAGTTTTTCATGTGAGTTTTATGAGTGAACCATTCAAAGTCTCCCTTATCATAGCCATAGCAGCTGCAGAAAGCTGTTCACTTGACAGCTGAGCCTGATATGTATCCAAGCCATGCCAAATAGGAAGTCCATGAGTAAATTTGTACACTGACCCCAAACTGTCACTGTATAGACTCTATACCCAAGGGATGCACTCTGCATATCCACCTCAACTCCTTCCCTCATTAATAGTGGAGTACAGATACCCATGTGCAATCCAAGCAAGCTAATGCTCGTACCCAGAGCACACCTTGAAATAGCCCTGGGTGCCTGTTACAAACATATCAAAGTTAAGCACAATAGCATTCACTTGCAAAGCTATGTGACACCCCTCTGAATCTCTCATATTGCTATTGGTGCTAACTCTGTCTTAGGTTTGTCACATTGCCTTGCATTCACGCTGTTATTCCATCATCTGCCAGGGAGCAGGAAGAGAGGAGCAGTAAGGATACAGTACCCAGCAGTATCCAGAGCAGGAGAGTAAGGAGAAGAAGGAAGAGCAGCACCCTGCCCTTGGGGAGGAACTGTGCAAACAGCAGAAGGAAACAGACCTCCCTCCACCCAGAGTGGAAGACTTGCATCTGTAAGTGAAGGAAGCATGAAAGGAGTAGATCCCAGATCTAGAGCCTGTTCTATCAGAAG
Source organism: Microcaecilia unicolor (assembly GCF_901765095.1). NCBI lineage: Eukaryota > Metazoa > Chordata > Amphibia > Gymnophiona > Siphonopidae > Microcaecilia > Microcaecilia unicolor. The sequence continues at coordinate 329,097,055 of NC_044031.1, read as the reverse complement.
AGGAGGGGCAGGGTTTGCTTCCCTGATTACCATCAACTGCAGGAGGAGCAGGAACCGGGATACAACACAGATTTCCTACTGCTACTGGTCACCATGACTCACCATAAAGCCCCCGGGCTGCACTTCCACCCTGAGGTCCTGATGCATTTTTGTTTCCTGAGACATAACATATAGCAGGGCTTCAAGGACATTCAGCATACACCAGGCCTCATGATGATACAACTGGAGAGACTGATGGCACAACTATCTGCCCTTATGATGCAGTTTGGCATCTGTCCTTCCCAATCCACAGGTATGACTTGTGGGACACATCCCAAATGTTTTAGTAATCACATGTTTTTGTTATGACTTGTTGCATATTGCAAATACATAGTAAGTGGTCAATCCAGTCTGCCCAACAGTCACATTCATTATCAATTCAAGATTTAAATCAACAATGAATGTGATATTATATACTTAATCATGGTCTTTCTTTGGTGTTTCTGGGACACAGACCATAGAAGTCTGCCCTGCTCAGTCCTTGTGATCCAACTACTCCAGTCTATCTGAATCCGTCTTGTCATTTGTGGGACAAAGACCCTAAAAATCTGCCCGGCACTGTCTTCACATATACAGCCCTTTCAGTTTTGTTTTTTATATAATTAATTTTCTAATTAGAGATCATCTGTGTTCATCCCATGCCTTTTTGAATTCCACTACAGTTTTTCTTTACATCACCTCCCTCAGGAGGGCATTCAAGGCATCCACCATCCTCTCCATGAAAAAGAATATTCTGACATTGCTCCTAAGTCTACCACATCGCAACCTCAATTCATGACCTCTAGTTTTACCACGTTCCCTTCTCAGGAAAATATTTGTTTCTGTATTGATACCTTTCATGTATTTAAATATCTGTATTATTTTCCCCTGTTCCTCCTCTCCTCTAGAGTATACAAAATCAAATCTTCCAGTCTCTTCTCATATGTGCTTTGGCGCAAGCCCCATATCATTCTTGTCACCTTCCTCTGGACCACTTCAAGTCTTCTTAAATCTTTATCAAGATATGGCCTCCAAAACTGAACACAATACTCCAAGTGGAGCTTCACCAACAACTTGTACAGGAGTATCAACACCTCCTTTCTTCTACTGGTTACGCCTCTCTATACACAGCCTAGCATCCTTCTGGCTATGGCCACTGCCTTGTCATACAGTTTGTTTGTTTTTTATCTTGCTCTGGTGCTTATTGTGTCAACCACTGGGTTCACGCGCCCAACATATACTCAATACATATCTTGCAAGACACTTACCTGCATTATCATGCAAGCAATCTGACATGACCACACATTTCATTTTTAGACACTAGAATGTCCAGAGTTAGTGGCCTGTGGGATATTATGATCTGGGGTGAAGGTGAAATAGGTAATTTCCCATGCCATATATACCCAGCTGAACACTCAAATTGTGCCATCACAGTCCCCACCCAATGCATTAATTGAGCTAGGTTAACACAGGCCTGTGTCTTTCACGGTCTTTCACAGGCTATAGCAATGGGACTATGGAGACATCCATTTTACAGATATATCCAATCTAGGATACTAGACACACTGCTATGATGCTACAAACTTTATACAAAGAAGTTGTATATCAAGACAGTTACAGAGGGCAGTCATATTCAAACAGTTAAGAAATCTTACACATTCTAGACTTACAACAGATAGTAGCTGCCATACTGACATGCCTCTCCCTTGGCCACATAGGCATATGCAATGTGTATATCCCTTTACTTCCTCCTCTACAGCAGCAAAAGTAAACAATAGTGAGCTCTTGTTATATGTAGGGTAGGACCCACAAACCATTAACACATGTTGCTATAATTAGCACTCTGACACTCCTAAACTGAGGGTAGCCATTCAACAAAGCATCATTTCATATGAACCAAACTTACAAAGCTGCTACCACCCCTTCTTACCACTAAATATACAGGTCTTAGATTGTCCTGGGAATCCCCCATAAAAGCAAAATACCAAATACAACCTGAACACAGCTTCCCCTAATAATCCCAAAAGCAGTCCTGGTAGCCCCCCCCCCCCCACCCCCCACCCCTCAATAAAAGCTAGCATAAGTACAAAATTAAAAGCACAATTCTCACCAATCTATATAGATTGTTAAAACCAACCATGCAGGTGCCCCAATACAAGCTAGCATGTATGAAACACAGCCCCCACATCCATGTTTATATAGTTAAAAGTAGTCTTGAGGGTCCCTCCAATATAAAGAAGGTCATATACAAGATAAAAAAAACATGGCGTGCACCACCAGAGGACCCTGTGATTGAGAGATAGAAATGTTTGTCAGCGCACTCTATAAAGGTCATGCAACAAATATCCCTGTGTCAGCCTCGATTGGTGTCTGGCCTCCTAGATAATATCATAATTGGTTGCCAGCTTCACCCTTAAGCATGCATGAGAAATATAGTAATGGGCAAGGAGCCCTTTCAAATAGGTCATTGGTCCCTTCACAAATGTTTAAATGGTGTGTGATGGGGGCTAGTGGGGATATGACAGCACTGCACAGGACCCAGAAATTGCTAGTTAGGTGCTATGGAAATAAACATAGAAGGGCAGTATAAACTTTTCATGACCCATGTGCATGTAATATAAAAGTGTCTAACCCTTTTCTATAATGACTGATATACACATGTGATAGATTTCCATGTGCACAGTGATTTCAGAACAAAATGCATGGAAAACAGCTCTGTATAAACTTTGCCTGGTGGCTATCCATCTGCACACATCCAGATATTTAATGCTGGCACCTGGACAAGACTCGTCATTGAATATCCAGGCATAATTTTGGTTGTAGTAGTCAGCATTTTTTAAAATGCTGTCCACTGTTTTGCTGAATATTAACCCTTTGTTTTTAAAATTCCACCTTGTGTTGCTGGCTCCAGAAACACAACCCTTCCTTGTACAAAGCCGCACTAGCGGCTGCCGGTGCGGTAATGCCGACACAGCCCATTCAAAGTGGGGGAAAGATAATTAACCTTAAATTAGGCCCTATATATTTTAAAGAACTAGTGCTTGAAAATATTACCCCAAACATCAACCCAACCACCCCCATCTGCTGATCCCACTCTACAGTCCAACAGCCCCTACATAAGTACATAAGTAATGCCATACTGGGATAAGACCAAAGGCCCATCAAGCCCAGCATCCTGTCCCCGACAGCGGCCAATCCAGGTCGAGGGCACCTGGCAGCTTCCCAAACATACAAACATTCTATACATTTTATTCTCCATGGTGGGTGGTGGGTAGTGAGAAAGGAGAGGGGGCAGAATCAATCCCTGGATACTCCTGCCCCAAGAATTCCTGGACTCAAATGGTACCACCTTGATGTATTCTCACAGTCCTACCACTAGGGGATAGACTGCTCATTTATAGGCGTATTTAGTGAATTATTTTCTTTTTAAGTGTGTTTTGCTAGAGCATTAGCAACACCTACTAAGGCACACTTGTTCTTCAATTGATCTGTTTGTCAATCTGCCAGTATGTAATGTTTTGTTTCTTCATACACAAACAAACCTTTGTGTACTCATAAATTGCAGCCTAGTGGTAGGAGATCTAGCGGTATAATGGGAAGCCCAGGCTCTGAGGTACCAGTGGTTTAGTTTTGCACGTGCCAGCTAAAATGGAAAACCTTCTCATGGTGGTGCATGCATCAGCAATCCCTATCAGCTGAAGCACAGGAGGGTTCCCTGGACTCTACCAGCTGCAGCTCGAGGAAATAAGAAAAGGCTATGAGGAGAACATGAATTGAAGTGTGTAAGTACATAAGTACATAAGTATTGCCACACTGGAACAGACCAAAGGTCCATCAAGCCCAGCAAACTGTTTCCAACAGTGGCCAATCCAGGTCACAAATACGTGGCAAGATCCCCAAAAGTACAAAACATTGTATGCTGCTTATCCCAGAAATAAGCAGGGGAGGTTCCCCAAGTCCATTTTAATAACGGTCTATGGACTTTTCCTTTAGGAAGCCGTCCAACCATTTTTAAACCCTGCTAAGCTAACTGCCTTTACCACAATCTCTGGCAACGAATTCCAGAGTTTAATTGTACATTGATTGAAGAAAATGTTTCTCCAATACGTTTTAAATTTACTACTTTGTAACTTCATCGAATGCCCCCTAGTCCTAGTATTTTTGGAAAGAATAAACAGACACTTCACGTTTACCCTTTCCACTCCACTCATTATTTTATAGATCTCTATCACATGTCCCCTCAGCCGTCTTTTCTTCAAGCTGAAGAGCCCTACCCGCTTTAGCCTTTCCTCATAAGGAAGTTGTCCCATCCCCTTTACCATTTTTGTTGCCCTTCTCTGTACCTTTTCTAATTCCACTATATCTTTTTTGAGATGCGGCGACCAGAATTGAACACTATATTTGAGGTGTGGTTGCGTCATGGAGTGATATAAAGGCAATACAATGTCCTCATTTTTGTTTTCCATTCCTTTCTTAATATTACCTAACATTTTATTTGCTTTCTTAGCCGCCACAGAACACTGAGCAGAAGGTTTCAACTTATCATGAACGACAACACCTAGATCCCTTTCTTGGTTGGTGACTCCTTCGTTATGTAGCTATAATTCAGGTTTCTCTTTCCCACATGCATCACTTTGCACATTAAACGTCATCTGCCATTTAGACACCCAGTCTCCCAGTCTCGTAAGGTCCTAAGATGTAGGAAAAAAGGTTGTTTCACTTCCCTGCACTCCTTGTACTCAGCTGAAGGTAAAGTAGCAGCCCAAGCGGTAGTGGAGGAGAGGCTGCCACAAACAAACTGCGAAAAAGGTTGTCTGAGGCTAAAGGGATTGATGGCAAGTGGGATGAGAAGGAGAATCATTGTAAAGGGAAGGAGTAGGAGACTGAATGCATGGGGGAGGGAGAAGAAATGAGTACATGGAAGAAGAGATAATATCTATAGGGGAAGGAGAATGACACATTTCATATACCACATACACATGTAGCAAAAACACATCATGCACCCCACCACCAAAAAACTCAATTGCACATATACTTGTAACCCACCCTTTTACAAAGCCTTCTGCACCAAGTTACTGCCAATACAATGTACCTACTACCCACCCACCTATTAATTTTTCAACCACTTTGTATTTTTCCACCAGCTTCCCTTTTACTCATTCTGCAGATCCAACCACAAAATGATTTGAAGGTAGTAATAACTTCTAATGACTGCTGGCCAGGTCAAGTAATACAGCTGATTTCCTCTTTTACAATATCTTACATATGTCACCTTTTTCTACTATCATCTCACCTTCTCCTTCTCATGCATATTCCAGCAGAAATCAGTTGTTGAAAATTCAGAAGAAGCAAAACTGAATGTAATAAACAGTAGTCAGTTAAGAAGTTTTTCAATCTGACACTTAAATTAATGATCCTAAAAAATAGACAATAATACATACATTTATGTCAGCTTGAGAAAAACTTCAATTTATAAAAGGAAGAAGTGTTTCATTCTGCATAATATGAGATAATTGAAAGAAAAAAGATGTCTTCCTTTAAATAATCAGTTATCTTCTATGTATGATAACGTAGAATGGATTTTAATCAAAAACATATTTCATATTTCTGAAAAATAAATCATCTTGAACATGGAATATTTGTCTTTAATCTTAGTGAAAAATTATGAATTCAATCAATTGTGTTATCTGTTACATTTACATATTATGAAAGAAACTGAATATAACATTTTAAATTACTGATGTTTCATACCTTAGTTCCTAAAGAGTTAAAACCTATTTTCGTAACTTTCCAAAGGGGCAATCATCAAGACACCTAAGAAGCTTGCAGGCCCACAAAGTTTAACTTTGAAAATACATCTTGGCAGCTGCAAACCACACACATTAAGGTACCAAAAGGGGATCTCAAAAAGAAAGCTTTATATATCCTGTCCCTCTCAGGCTATACCTTAATGACTAATTTATAGGTCTCATACCATAGATCCTTACCATTCAATTTACTTATTTTTCCACAACCACCCCACCCCACCACCACCCCCATACACATATACCTTTCACGGTTCACCTCTCCAGAGGTAACAGGGAAAAGTGCAGAGTATAGCTATGGGCATGGTGACAGTAATACATTTAGAGTAAGCATGGGGACTTGGCAAGCACATGTTTCAGATGGAGTGGCATAATGGTTAGAGCTGCAGAGTTGCAAAGGTACTTATCATTTCTATAGTGCTGTACACAAAACATGTATGAGACAGTCCCTACCACTACTACTACTACTACTACTACTACTACTACTACTACTACTACTACTACTACTTATCATTCATATAGCGCTACAAGACATACATAGTGCTGTACATTTAAACATAAAGAGACAGTCCCTGCTCGAAAGAGCTTACAATCTAATTAGGACAGACAAACAGGACAAATAAAAGATAAGGGAATTCCTAAGGTGGGAATGAAAAGTATGGGTACTGAACAAGTGAGTAAGGGTTAGGAGTGAAAATCAGCATCACCATACACTGCTAGACAAAGTTCACAATCTATTCAAGACAAACAGGACAAATACAGGATTATGAAGTTATTTATTATGGGAATGAGTAAAACACATGGGTACTGAACAGGTGAATAGGGGTTAAGAGTTAAATGCAGCCTCAAAAAAGTGGGCTTTTAGCCTAGATAACAATTCAGCCAGAGACGAAGCTTGATGTATGAACTCAGGAAGTCTATTCCAGGCATATGGTGTGGCAAAATAAAAAGAACAGAGAATAGACTTGGCAGCAGAGGAGAAGGATACAAATAAGAGAGATTTACCTGATCAAAGGAGTTCTGTGGAGGAGTGTAATGAGAAATAAGAGTGGAGAGGTACTGCGGAGCTGCAGGACGAATGCAATGTGTAGATCAGTAAGAGGAGTTTGAACTGTATATGGAAATGGATAGGGAGCCAATGAAGTGACTTGGAGATGACTTATTTGAGTGTAGCAACACTGGCAGAAGTATGTTGTGCAGCAGAATTTTGTGACAAATTGAAGGAGGTACAGGTGGTTTAGTGGGGGACCTGTGAGAAGCACCGAGGTGAAACGCTGGCCACCGTCTGACCTGCACGATGAAATATTTTGTGATACAGTTTTGAGGTGTCATTTTTCTTGTTTTAATGATTGGAAATACTTTCGATTCAATAGAAATAATACACACCAGAAGGATCCAAGATGATGCCAGGAATGTGTGTGTATGTGAGTGTGCTGTTCTAGGTAAAGTATAGTGTAGCTTCAACAAGCAGCTTAAACTATCTCCAAGTAGAAGCTTTATCAGTAGACTCTCAATTCTTAAGCAAATCTTCTTTATTGTAGTACTCAGAACAAAGAAAATCCAATTTACAGTTCAATTGTTTAGAAGAGAATTGTTGCCTTTCCCACAGAGTCTGTATCTAGCCACTCCAGAGACGAGGAGGAGGAGCCCTAGGGGACACTGCAGTGGACTTCATAAAATGCTCCCATGAACATAGCTCCCTTACCTTGTGTACGGAGCCCCCACCCCCCCCCCCCAAACCCACTACCCACAACTGTACACCACTACCATAGCCCTTACAGGAGAAGGGGGCACCTAGATGTGGGTACAGTGGATTTGTGATGGGTTTTGGAGAGCTCACTGTTTCCTCCAGAAATGTAACAGGTAGGGGGGGGTATGGGCCTGGGTCCATCTGTCTGAAGTGCACTGCAGTACCCACTAAAACTGCTCCTGGGACCTGCATGCGCTGTCATGGACCTGAGTATGACATCTGAGGCTGGCACGACATATTTTTAAAGATGTCTTTTGACGGTGAGAGGGGGTTAGTGACCACTGGGGGAGTAACAGGAAATCATCCCCAATTCCTTCCAGTGGTCATCTGGTCATTTCACGCACCTTTTTGTGCCTTATTTGTAAGAAAAACAGATCTGGGTGAAAACGTCCAAGTGTTCATCAAGGACGTCCTTGTTTTTTTCGATTATGGGTCAAGGATGTCCAAGTGTTAAGCACACCCAAGTCTCGCCTTCGCTATGTCTCCGACACGTCCCCTTGAATTTTGGACATCCTTGCGACAGACTGCAGTTGGAGACGTCCAAAATTGGGTTTCGATTATACCAATTTGGACGTCTCTGGGAGAAGGACATCCATCTTTCATTTGATGTCAAAAGATGGATGTTCTTCTCTTACAAAAATGAGCCTGAAAGTTGTTTCAATATGGCCTGAGTACACAAATATCCAAAAAGAATTTCCTCAGTATCATTCCATATGAATAGTATGGCATCTAAGAATCTTTTCCATAAAGTTATGGATTGAAACCATGATGAACAATAAATATGTTCTTTAATGTGTGATAAAATGCCATAAATAAGTAAATAAATATAAACTTTTAATGTTGAGCACCTGATTCTCAAAGTGAACATATTCCAAACACTATAATGAAAATAAAATGATTTTTTTCTACCTTTGTTGTCTGGTGGCTTTGTTTTTCCGATCATGCTGGCCCAGTATCCGATTCTGCTGCTATATGTCCTCTTAACTCCGTTTCCAGGGCTTCCTTTCCATTTATTTCTTTCCTTTCCTCCTTTCTTCTTCATTTCTGGTCCTCCGCAGACTTGACTGTCCAGTGGATCCAGCTTCTGCCTATTTTCTTCATCCATGTGCAGCTTTTCTCCTCTCTTCCTTTTCCTCATCTCATCTCCTTCCTCACTCTTCCCTTCCCTCCATCCATATCCAGCATTTCTTCTCTCTCCCCTGCCTTCCCCTCCATCCGGGGCAGAGGGAGCATGGAAATGAACAATGCTGACCGACGCGCAGCACCCCCCCAGCGGCGTGCACCCGGGGGTGTCCCTTCACCAGGGTGGGTCGCGCTGCACGGGGGGTGTCAGTGCGGAAAGCCACTGCTGCCTGCCCCGAAGAATTCACTGGACAAGGGAGGGGAGGGACCGGACCCTGTAGCTGGGAGGGAGGGAGGGAGGAAGGAGAGCCGGCTCATCCTCAAGAACAACCGGCTCGCAAGTCGGTAAAAAAGTTAACAACCGGCTCGCGGTGCGAGCCGGCTCTAGCACACCACTGGTCTTGTGTTAAGCAAAGCCTTTCAGGGAGTGCATTCCAGAGCATGGGGACTACTACAGATAAGGCTCGCTTGCGGGTATCACATTGTGTGATGTCCATTGGAGAGGGTGTGGTAGGGAAATTCCTTGGTGATCTTAGTAACCTTGAAGGTGTGCAGGGGGAGATCCTGTTCTTCAAGTACTCTGGACCATTTTTTTAAAGGTCAAACATGAGTTTTAAATTTGGCTCTGCATTCTACTGGTAGCCAGTGAAGTTTATGGAAAAATGGTATGATGTGGTCATGTTGCATAAAACCTTCTGTTAGTCTTGCTGCAGCATTCTGAATCAATTGGAGCTGGTGCAAGCCCTTTGTAGTCACACCAGTGTAAAGTGAATTACAATAATCCAATCTTGATGTTATCATGGCATGCACAACTGAGACAGGGCTTGCCTTCTCAATGTAAAGAGACAGGCAGTGCTATTGTCATAAGTGATAGAAGCTGCTCTTGAAAGTTGCTTGGATTTGGGGGATCAGAGTGAATGCTGAATCGAGCTGTATTCCAATGTTCCTGACTTGTGATTTGAGGGGGGGGGGAATCATATTTCCCAAAATATATTTTGATGCAGGTATGTCCCCACTTCTGTTAGGGACCCATAGAAGCTCGGTTTTACTTGTGTTTTTTGTTGAATGAGGATTGAATAAGTTCTTTGTTTTGGTTTTTATGGAAGTAGATGTAAGAGATCTACCTGTACCAGAAATGGTTTTCATGGGTGATGATGTGGAGGAACTGAAAGAAATCTCAGTGAACCTGAAAGATGCACTAAGTCAAATCCACACAATAAATAGTAGACCGCCTGGACCTATGGAATGCATCCAAGGGTCCTGGAAGAACTCAAATTGGTGATCTGCTGTTAGTAATCTGTAAACTGTCATGTAAACTGTCATTAAAATCATCTGCAGTGCCTGAAGATTGGAGGGTGGCCAATGTAATGCGGATTTGTTTTAAAGGATTCCAGGGGTGATCTGGGGAAATTACAGACTGGTAAGCCTGACATCAGAGCTGGACAAAATAATGTAAACTATTTTAAAGAATAAAACTATGGAACACATAGATAAATAGGATTTAATGGGACAGAGTCAGCATGTATTCAGCCAAGGGAAATCTTGCATCACCAATTTGCTTCATTTCTTTGAAGTCTTGAATAAACATGTCGGTAAAGGTGAGCCAGTTGATGTAGTGTATCTAGATTTTCAGAAATCTTTTGACAATGTTACTCTTGAGATTCTCCTGAGAAAATTAAAGAATCATGGGATAGGAGGCAATGTTCTGTTGTGGATTATGAACTGCATATTGGACAGAAAAGGGAAAGGGAAATGGGACTTGATATACTGCCTTTCTGAGGTTTTTGCAACTACATTCAAAGTGGTTTATATATATATATATATATATATATATATTCAGGTACTTATTTTGTACCAAGGGCAATGGAGGGTTAAGTGATTTACCCAAAGTCACAATGAACTGCAGTAGGAATTGAACTCAGTTCCCCAGGATCAAAGTCCAGTACACTAACCACTAAGCTAATGGCCATTTCACTCAATGGGGGGAGGGTGAATAGTAGATTGCCACAGGGATATGTACTGTACAATTTAATATATTTATATATGATTTGGAAATGGGAATGACAAGTGAGGTGATTAAATTTGCAGACGACAAAACTATGCAAGGTTTTTAAAACACATGTGGAGTGTGAAAAATTGCATGAAGACCTTAGGAAACTGGAAGACTTGGCATTGAAATGAAATTTGATGTAGACAAATGTAAAGTGATGCATATTAAGAATAATAATCTAAATCATAGTTACTTGATGATAGGGTCCACCATGTGGGTCAGCACCCAAGAAAAAGATCTAAGTGTTATCATAGACAATAAGCTGAAATCTTCTGCCCAATGTGCAGCAGTGGCCAAAAAAGCAAACAGGATGCTAGGAATTATTAGGAAAGGGGTTGTAAATAATACCAAGAATTCTATAATGCCTCTGTATTGCTCCATGGTGTGACCTCACCTTGAGTATTGCATTCAATTCTGGTCGCCATATCTCAAAAAAAGATATAGCGGAATTGGAAAAGGTTAAAAGAAGAGTGACCAAAATGATAAAGGGGATGGAACTCCTCTCATATGAGGAAAGGCTAGCGAGGTTAGGGCTCTTCAGTTTGGAAAAGAGATGTCTGAGGGGAGATATGATTGAGGTCTACAAAATCCTATGTCGTGTACAATGAGTAGAAGTGATTCAATTTTTTACTCTTACAAAAAGTAGAAAGAGTAAGGGACACTCAATGAAGTTACATGGAAATACTTTTAAAACAAATAGGAGGAAATATTTTTTCACTCGACAAATAGTTATGCTCTGTAACTCATTGTCGGATGATGTGGTAACAGCAGTTAGAGTATATGGGTTTTAGAAAGGTTTGGACAAGTTCTTGCAGGAAAAGTCTATAGTCTGCTATTGAGACAGACATGGAAAGCTACTGCTTGCCCTGGATTGGTAGCATGGAATGTTACTACTATTTGGGATTCTGCCATGTACTTTTGACCTGGATTGGCCACTGCTGGAAGCAGGATACAGTATGGTTATTCTTATATGCATCATCCCAGCTCCTAAATTTCAGTAACCTTTTGAGAATTTACCCCTATGTGGGCACTATATTCTCTTTCTTTACAGGATCATACTTGGTGAGATCCCTGCTATTTGGATGCCTATGTGCAGCAATATTGGCACCTATTTTACACTTATATTTGAAAAAAAATTACTCCTAGGTCCAAAACAGTGTTAAATAATGCTAAAAAATAAAACAAAACACACGTTAACCATCATTCTCAGTAATGCAAATTAGTAACTATGGCCCTGACAGTGCCCTAATGAAGGCACATATTTATCAGACAAAGAATGACAATTTTCTATAGACAGAACATGAGAAGAAGCTTGAATTGTACTGGTTTAGCCTTGAAAACACAATAGATTCTATCTAAAATTCTTCCAGGAAATAGCAGTCACCTTGTTTACTAGCTCCTGAATTTTTAAAGCCAACCACTAAACATAGCACAGAAGAAAAGATAATAAGACCCAGAGAACTTACTGTCTCACAAGTGAGTAACTGTCTATTTCATATGGTAACCAGCTGGTGATTTATATGAAAATACATTCCTCTTGGACAAGTGTTCCTATCATACAAATCGTCTCCCATGGTGACAGTTGACACCGGAGCAGGCAACTTCAACAGATGGGTCAGAGAATTACTGTATGCCCTTTGCTCTTCTCTGGCAGAGATGATCCCTCCTGATCTGGGTTTCAGCAAGTGCATCAATACAATTGTGTGGGCTGAGCCTTCCCATTACAATACTGAATCTGTTGTGTAGAAAATTGGAAAGCTTTGGTTGCAGGTCTGTTTTTAGTGTTATGAAATCTGGTCTCCAGCATTGAAAGCTTAGTGCAAGCTAAGTATTATCTCAAGATCTAAAAATACATATAGTGCAAAGTATATTATAGCACAAAGGAAATTGAAATTGATATATACGTATAATGGCCTCGACATAATAATATGTTGTATACATGACTTAGGCTTCATGATAAAGTAAATATTAATGAAAAATCATTTAAAAATATACTGTATAAGTTGTGAATGATTTCTACTGTATTATGTGGATTCTTTCAATAAAGTCCTTTGTTAAAAAAAATATATATATAATAAGGATTAAATGAGGATTGTGATACCACCCCTGAAACGTATGCTTGGCTCATTGAATCATTCAGCCAAATAGGGGCAGGTACGCTGCTCTGATAGATCCTACTATGATTCCCTGATCCTATTGACCTTTAAGAAAATTAGACTAATGTGAATAATTTAGTTGGACATGAGCATTTATGTCAGCCTTTGGCAGGCATAAATGCTCGCACCCAAAGTTAGGCGTGAAATGTGCACTAAACTGTTCTCTGCAGAGCACCCTTTACAGAATACTAGCTTAGAGGCCCTTTTACTAAGCTCTGGAAGGGCTAAACTGGGTAGCATGTGCCAAATTGACTCTACTGTCGAGGTAGTGCGGGCATCCAGTAGTAGTTCCAAAGTTGGCACGTGCTGTTTCCCATTCCTAGCGGTAATTGGCAGCATGACCACATTGCTGAGTGCAGCCTGATTACCACACTAATATGTCATGAGCCCTTACCTTAAATAGGTGGAGGTAAGGGCTCAGGCAGTAAATAGCCATATGTTACTTTTAATATTAGCACACGGCCATTTACCGCCACATTTTAAGAAGGCACAGCGTGTGCCAATTTCACACATCCAAAGTATTGCCAGCCACTTTTTACCGCAGCTTAGTAAAAGGGCCCCTTAGTGCAGATTATCCTGGCACCTAACTTTGAGCACTATTTATTGAATCTACCCCCATAGTGTGGTGGCCACAGTGGCCTGCTATTTACCAGCCTTAAATTAAAATTATCTGCTTAGCAGCTGAATAATTCCATTAAATAGTTAACCTTGCAGCACTGCTTCACTTCCTTTTCTAACCTGGACAACAATTATACCAACAATAGCTTGCCATTTAGAGATTTAAAGAAGTTAGTTATAAAGCTGGGTGAAACAGTGCTTTTTTAATTTTAACTATAGTTCATTTTACCACTCAAGCCACTAATCTGTAGTACCTCAGTACTGTAAATTAGTAAATTTGGATTTCTTTTTGTGTGTGTGTGTTTTTTTTTTTTTTTTTTTTTTGCATTGCTGCAGCTGGGAACATCACCTGCTCACAAGTAAGGTGTCTTTGTGGTTTATGCTCCATGCGGTGTTAGGGTCACCTCTAAGGCAAGGCTATTTTTTCCCCTACCTTCATGTTTGCACTAGGTTCTCATATAGGATAGTTAATAACTTTTTGTGAAGATAGATGGGGGAAAAAAACAGCCTTGCCATAGGGATGACCTCGATTCTGCATGGCAAGTGAAACATAAGCCACACAGACAGCCCATTTTTTATACATTACATGAACAGCCTCAGTGCTTGAGCCACTGTCCCCTCTAAGCTGAGTGAGAGTCCTCCAACTGCATTGCTGCCAGTAGGGGGTGGTGCTTCAAACATTGTATTTTCAGTTGCTAGGGACAAACTGGTTTTCTGGTGTCCTACAGAACTTGCCTGTCCCTTACTATTGAAAATGTGATAGTAAAATAGCGCCTGCAATAGGTGGAAGACTCCCACTCAGCTTAGAGCAGGGCTTCTAATCTAAACCCAGTCGTCAGGACACTCCTAGCCAGTCAAGTTTTCAGGATACCCACAATGAATATGCATGACATAAATTTGCATACATTCAGGGTATGGCATACAAACCTAGCTTGTGCATATTCGTTGGGACTGGCTAGGTGTGTCCCAAGGACTGGGTTGAAAACCCCTGGCTTAGAGGGTACAGTGCTTGGGGTACATGAGGGATACAAACTATTGATCCTATTTTTTGGTTGTTCAAATATGTGACCCTTTCTGGGAAAAAGATGACTAAAGTCACCAGAAACAAAACAATAAGGTTTAAATGAACTCTGTTAGAACAAACAAACAATTTGTAATACAACATTCCAAATGCCATCCTTTTATGTGAAAAAAAAAGTTACAGAAGTGCAAACATGTAACTTTTTCAGATTGTTTATGGACCCATGACATAAAAATTGGCCATTCTCAGCATTTTAGATTCTGTACTTTAGTCACATTTTTCTAGAGATCATCATATATACTGATTCTTTAAGCTGCAAAGCTAATATTTGATTATATATCTTGTTACCAGAGTGTGAGGAGTGGATGGTGCAGTTCAGCCACTTTGCAACAGGTGGTGCTAGTCTGCTGAGACTGAGTCAGAGGAGTGGGGCTCAGACCAGGCTAAAGTTAAATGCCCTGAGGTTGAACAGATCAGGGTGGCCCCGAGTGCAGAGGACTCTCAGGGTGTTCCCTTTGGCTGCAGTACCTGAGGGACAGCCCGAGGAAGAGGAGTGGCCCTCAGCAGAGATTGTTACTCTGTAATTGCCAGGCACAGAGGCTTCAGTGAGGTAGGAAAAGTTAAACCTCAGAGTTAAGAGAGTGAGTGTTGACTAACCCAGTGAAGCTGCGTCAGAGAGAGACTACAAGAACCTGAATTAAGAAGTGACTATGTATTTATCCTGTGGAGCCTATTAGGGACAGTGCTCCAGGGACTTATACTAAAGCTCCAAATGATTGTATGGTTAAAATGTCAAACCTGTGGAAAGAATAGACTTGGAAAATCTTTATTTTGAATTTAAATAAGCTTCTTGTTCTACTGGCTGTACTTATTGAGGGCTCCCTGCTTCCTTACCAGGCCACATTACCACACAGAGCAAAACATAGATATATACCATAACCAAAAGAAGAAACCTACAAAAAGAATCAAGATACTACTACTTAACATTTCTAAAGCGCTACTAGGGTTACGCAGCGCTGTACAATTTAACATAGAAGGACAGTCCCTACTCAAAGAGCTTACAATCTAAAGGACACGTGAACAGGCAGTCTGATAGTTGGGTCTGCAGACTGGAACAGTCAAATTGGGGCAGTCTGGATTTCCTGAAAGGTAAGAGTTAGGTGCCGAACTCAGCATTGAAGAGGTGGGCTTTAAGCAAAGACTTGAAGATGGGCAGGGAGGGGGCTTGGCGTAGGGGCTCGGGAAGGTTGCAATATAAAGAGGTCTTTTTACAAAGGTGTGCTAAAGTTACATGCTACAAATAAGTGTACTCTAAGTGCTAGAGATGGCCATATTCCTATGGGTGTCTCAAATATTTAACACATGCTAATCATTAGCACAAACTAAAAATGCTATGGCACCTTTGTAAAAGACCCTCTAACTTAACATTTTGGCTTCAGGGGACCATCTGGTAAAGATATGTCACCAGGGATATTCAGTAAGTGTATGACTTTTATGCCATATGTATAATAATTTATTTGCCATCATCTTTGTTTCAACATGTTGGACTGTTAAATATATACCTACTTCTCTTTGAGTGTTAATTTTAATAAATTGTTTGAGTTTTCTTAGGTCTTAGTGGATGGCACACTAATGCCTTGATCCTTGAGATTAACCTGTGGCATTACATATTCATTGTTTGTTGTCATAAAGTAAATATTGTTGGTACAGTATACATAGAGGGGCATTTTCGATATGACGTCTAAGTCCATCTTTAGACGTTTTGTAAAAAAATCATCCAAAATCTGAATAAGAAAGAAGGTCATTTTCCCAAAAGAAAAACGTCTATCTTTTGTTTTCAAAAATACTTTTTCCAACAAGGTCTTGTGCTTTGGATGTTTTGTTTTTTGGTCCATTAAAAAAAAAAACCCGTCCAAGTGAAAACATAGAAAATCAAGCCATTGGCATGTAGGAGGGGCCGACATTTTTAGAAGACTGGTTTCTCAGGCACCCCAGCAGATAAATGAGGCACCCTAGTGGGCTTAAAAAATATGCTCCCAGGTACACATCTCCCCGTAGCTCCCTTATTTTGTCTGCTGAGCCCCTCAAAACCCACTGCCCACAGCTGTACACAGTAGCCCTTATAGGTGAAGGGGGCACCTATATGTGGGTACAGTGGGTTTCTGGTGAGTTTTGGAGGGCTCACAGTTTCCACCACAAACATGACAGGTATAGAGAAATAGGGACCAGAGTCTCCCCCACACCACAGTGCACTACACTGCACTGACCACTACACTACTCCAGGGACCTGCATGCTGCTCTAATAGACCTGTCTCTAACATATGAGGCTGTCATAGAGGTTGCAAAATCATATTTGTATTCACATTTGTAGGGGGTGGAAGGGGAGCAGTGACTACTGGAGTGTATTGGGGGTCACCCCTGATTACCTCCAGTGGTCATCTGGTCATTTAGGGCACCCTTTTGTGCCTTATTCGTTATAAAAACAGGTCTAGCTCAAAACATCTTAATTTTAGTCCTGGACGGTTTTGTTCCATTATGGCTCAAAATGTCCTAAGTGATAGGAACACACAGATCCCACCTTTAACACACCCCTGACATGGCCCCTTGTGATTTGAATGCACCTCTGATGGACTTCATAGAAAAACGCCTTAAAATAGTTTTGAAAATACCAATTTGGACGTTTTTGTGAGATAAATGTCCAAATACAGATTTTTGCCACTTTTTGGATGTTTTTCTCTTTTGAAAATGAGATCCATAAGATGCTAACATGTTTTGTTAGGACAGTCTACATTCTTGTGAACTTATAATACAAAATGTACATGGATTACTATATAATAATTCGAGCAGAGTAAAGAATTTTTACTTTCACATCTAGTCTGGTACGATTGATGAAAAAATTCAGGAAAGCATGCAGATGAATACCCTGAATACTCTGTTCCGGAGCTGCAAAGGATACTTTAGAAAAAGCATGCAAGAGCACTTTTTACATAGCAGGTCCTATGATGTGGAATTTGTTATCAATGTATATTAGAATTACTACATATACATCACACTTTAAGCGATTCTTAAAGCATTACTTAGTTGTTAAGGCCTATCGTTTGAATGATACTTAAAGTAACAGATAGGCATGGGGTTGGGTTCATTAGTGGGAAATGAAGAGAGACAGACAGACAGCCAGACAGGCAGTAGAATTGTTTGGGTATAATGTGGAGTTAGTGATGTTTTTTGTTTTGATTGTTCTATTTGTGTTGTTTATGCATTATATTGATTATGTATGTATTTTTCTTCTCTGTTTAGGAATAAGTGGAATACAAATGAATAAAAAAATCTTTAAAAAATACCCAATTACACTTGAAATAATGTAGAGGTTGATTCCAGAATTCACCATGTGTGTGTATATGAGAGATATTTTGAAAAAAAGGGTTTCCATCAAAAATATAAGTAGTATTTACTAATATTACAGCATTATCTTTGAATTGTATAAAGATTCACAAGGATATAGTAAATATAGTAATAAAGCACTATTATTTACAAAAACATAATATATTTTCCTATGAGAACCATTAAAATTAAGGAGCATGATTTGCTGACCATTGAATAATGTTCTTTTTCTAGTGGTATATTCTCTGGATAACAATTTCTTTTCAATCAGTTCCAATCCTGATTGTGAATGTCACCTCTGCTAATTTGATTCTGATTCCAGTACTTATATTTATAATCTGATGGTGTTGTAATATTGCATCCAAAAAGAAAGGTGAGGCAAATACCAGGAGGATATAAAAAAAAATGCAAGGACCTTTATTGTAGCAGCATTGTAATGTTGCATATTGAGTATCATACAAATCTGCTCTTGCAATACTTCAAAGGGAAGTGGAATAGAGAACATATTACATTTATTCATTATCATGTAGGTCAGGCTTTTAATACTGATGAAGATATTTTGTACCAATTTTCTATTATACATATGTCTACTCTAGACAGATTAGTATTTTTTTTAATTAACTACTGTAGAACACCCTTTAGTGACCTAGAAACAAAAGGAATACAGTGCACTCCATTTAAGTGCACGGCGGATAAGCGCATGCTCTATTTAACTGCATGCCGTACTTCGGTCCCGTTTTTGGTGCCATCAATTTCTATGGGGACAAACTTTGGTTTAGCGGACCACTGATAAGTGCAAGATTCGCTTATATGCATGGTTTAAGACTGCTTCTCTGCAGGAAAGACTCCGTATAAGCGCATGCACGGTTGACCTAAATGTTGAGATTTGGGAGTCCCTGACCGTATTATCGAAATTAAAGATGGCTGCCCATCTTGTTTCGATAATACGGGTTTTCCCACCCCTTCGCGTGGACGTACTGCGAGGACGTCCTCAGGAAAACTTGGGCGCCTCGTTCAATTATGCCGCTCCACAGCTTATTAATGTTGACTGTATGATTTACTCCAAGATGTTAGTACAAAAGCTTGGTATAATGCTTATCACTATAATACATCCAGACTAAACATGTCTAGTGTCTGGTTGGAGGCCCTTTGAAAATATGAGACAATTTTGCAATATCCTACACCTTGCAAATAACACAAAAGTGGCTCTTTCATTAGATAGCCCCCATCCTACCCCCTTCATAATGCCTCTCTCACCTAAATGGTGAACTGAAGATTTGTCCTTTCACAAAAGCCCCTTCCCCTCACATCCATGTGATCCTCTGACCTCTCTGAGGGGGTCTTTTACAAAGGCATGCTAAAAACTCATGTGCGCTAAATACTAAGATGCCCATAGGAATATAATGGGTGTCTTAGCATTTAGCACATGCTAATTTTTAGTGTGCACTAAAAACGCTAGCATGTCTTTGTAAAAGGGGCCCTGAGTGCACCCAGGACATACTGGAAGGTCATTCCCTTGTGGTCTAGAGGTGCGGGGCAGCATCAGTTCTCCTCCACCCCCTCCTCATCTGGCTCTGACTGTAAAATGGTGTCAATGACACCATATAGGAAGGCTGGCCCCTAGTGGTAGTACTGTCATTTTGACATAATTTTGCATTCAGAGTAAATGCAAAACCTTACCACAATTTAATAAAAGGGTCCCTTAGTGTGAACAAGTGAAAAGTGATACACAATAGGAAAATGTAAACAAATACAGATGAAAAATTCTGGGTGCTGAGTTAGGATTCACTCCCAAGAAAGAATATCTTGGAGTAATTGTGTTCAATATGTTGAAATTTCGAGTCCAGTGTGTCATGTTACACCTTCCCCCCACCACCACACACACACACACACACACACACAAAAAATAAGTACAAGTTTAGGAATTTTTGGAAAATGAATGAAGAACAAATCTGAGATAATCATTATGCCTCTGTAAAGGTCAATAGTGCTACCCTACCTTGATTACTGTATGCCGCTCTGGGTATCACATCTCAAAAAGAACAAAGCAGAATAGGAAAGGTTCAGAGAAAAGTAACAAAAATGATAAAAGGGGTGCAGCACCTCCCTTGTGAAAAAAATATCCTAAACAGATATCTTCAGTTTGGACAAGACAACAGAGACAGGAAACAAGAGAAATTCATAAAATCAAAGGTAGGGGCACTAGTGTGCACTGAGAGGCAGATGCACGAAAGTCCCCAAAACATCTATCTTCATTGAGAGCCTCGGTAAAAGTTATTGAGTTGAAGATAGCGATTGATTCCCAAAGGGAGTGTGTGGAGGAGTGGCCTAGTGGTTAGGGTGGTGGACTTTGGTCCTGAGGAACTGAGTTCAATTCCCAGCACAAGCAGCTCCTTGTGACTCTGGGCAAGTCACTTAACTCTCCATTGCCCTATGTAAGCTGTATTGAGCCTGCCATGAGTGGGAAAGCATGGGGGTACAAATGTAACAAAAAAAAAGGGAATTGTATGTAAATGAGATGCTTGCAAAACCAGTGATCAGCTTGGTAAGGGGGGAAGCCACTCGGTAAGCTAAGCATGCACAAAACAGTCAATCACTAAGTGTGGCTGCTCTGTGCATGCTCTGAACAGCATGTGCTACTTATGACTTGCATACAAGCTGCAAACTTTTATGATGCAAAGCCACCACAGCTGGGGCCAGAGGGAAAGGGTGATTTTTAATTTTTAAGCATTTTTCCAGTGCAAATTTAACTGAGGTTGGCCGGGGAGTGCGTGGAAGTTTGGCCAGTCCTGCCCTGAAGAATGGCTAAGGTCCAGGACAGCCAAAAGGATCCCAAAATGTGTTATCCCACCACTTACCTAAAGAACTATCTGCTACGGCTGCTTCAGACCTCCCATAAAATTCCCCCTGCTAAAGGTAGGCAGGCCTTTCTGTACATTACTCGTAAATGGTTGTGCATCACTCAGAATGCACATTTAAATACTGATCAACTCATTAGCATTGCTTACCATGCAATTTTCATTGGCTGCCACCGTGAACGGAAAAAGCATGCAGAGCCCCTTTTGCATCATCCGCTGAATACCGAGCTTGCTGAACCGTCTGAAACTAGTAAAAAAGAGCACGTTTCTGGCCAGGAAAGTTTTGTGCATCTCCCCCTTAGAGTGTAGAAGCTTTTTTTGTAACTAGGGATATGGAGTCATTTGAATTGACAGAGAACATTTTAATGGCATTTCCTATGACGAAAATAGCTTTAAAAATAAGAATGAGTGATCACAAACACAATTTCAAATTTAAAAAGAGAGAAGCGCCCTTGGTACAACATAGTTTGGAAAGGGGTCATGAATTCATGGATTATGAATGTTTAGTAATTGATCACGTTCCCTTGGCTATACGTGGTGGAGATCGTAATAGAAAATTGCTGCAAAATGAACAACGCTGGATACATAGATTAGAATCCTTAAATCCAAAAGGATTGAACAATAAAATCGAGTGGAAAGTTTTCTTATAATATTAAAGAAACAGATAAAGAAACCAAGGATTTCTCGAACATTCTGAGAGGTCTCAGGAAGTAGGGGCCATCAGGGCGTCTGACGTAATAAAATCATGTGATCAGCGCCATTATGTGTTGTACATGCAAGTAAAAAGACGGATAAGCTAAGTAGCTAAAAGACATAACTGTGAGTACTTGAGATGTTATATAGATATAAGATAATGACGTTAACACAGTCAAAAATTGACAAAGAATGTTTAATTACAGGGCACAAGAACTGGCATATTAAAGTTATAGCTCCAGATGAAGATGTAACGAAACAGAAGCGCACTGTAGAGGTGCAGTTTATGAAATATAATAAACACACCGGAAATCTGAAGTCTAGAAGATTAAATCGATTTAAAAGACTGTGTTGACAATTGTAATGTGCTTTAGTGGCATTAATTGTTAGAATTTTAGTGAGCACGAGAGTTGTAGTGTAATTTACTATGTTGTTTAATACAAAACAGGCAAATAGAGTAGAGATGGACCACGGTTTTTTTCCAACAGAAAAGAGAAGAGGCACTAGAGATTAAGGCTCTTGTTTACTAAGGTACGTTAGTGTTTTTAGCACACATACACTTAGCATGTGCGCTAACCATGTAGGCGCCTATAGGGATATTGTGGGCACATACATGGTTAACGCATTTACATGGTTAAAGTGTGTTAAAAATGTTAACGCGCCTATATTGCTGCTTAGTAAAGAGGGCCCTAAGTGTCAATTAAAAATGCTCTTTAATCATCAACAGACCAAATAATCAAACCAATATTTTTCCAATTTCCATTCATGTCCACCAGAGAGTGATACAACAAAACTCTCCATCACTCTCTGGTGGACTTTATATAGCAATTGGAGAAATATTGGTTTGATTATTTGGTTGTTGATGGTTAAAGAACATTTTTTTAATTAACACTTGACTTCTAGTGCCTCTTCTCTCCTCTATTGGAAAATCATGGCCTATCCATACTCTGTTTGCCTGTTTTGTTTGGCTTTGCGTTGGGTGGCTCATCTTCTATATTGTTTTATGTCATTTTCTAATGGAAAAGACAATAAACCCCCCAAATTCTAAGTGTCCCCACATAATTTTTTTAAGGGTTGTATACTAACATTAGCACATGGTCATA
This sequence comes from Microcaecilia unicolor, assembly GCF_901765095.1. NCBI lineage: Eukaryota > Metazoa > Chordata > Amphibia > Gymnophiona > Siphonopidae > Microcaecilia > Microcaecilia unicolor. The sequence goes on along the minus strand of NC_044031.1, from coordinate 329,074,481 downwards.
AAAGAAACAAATGGGGGGAAAAATCACTTTTTGATGGCCACTCTAGAAATGGGCTTAGAGCATGGGAAAGGCCGGTGTAAGGACATACTAAACTCATTTCTTAGCACAGCTTTGTAAAAGGGCTCCTTAGTGACAAGGAATCTAATATAATAAAACGCACTGTGAACGTTCTAATGAGGACAACGTTCTGAAGTCACTAAAACACTCCCTGAAGGCTGAAGGGTTCGTGGCGTTCGTGGTGTGAAGCCAGCCAGGCTGCCAGCCGTCTCTGCCCCGCCCTCGCGTCAAACGTCATGACGTCCAGGGCAAACGTCATGACGTCGACGGCGCAAAAAAAAAAACGCAGCGTCAGGGAAGGAGGCGGCACTCCCGACGTCTCTAGCCTTCCCTTCGCTGTGTTCCGCCTTCTTCTGACGTCAAGGATGACGTCAGAAGAAGGCGGAACACAACGAAGGGAAGGCTAGACGTCGGGAGCGCCGCCTCCTTCCCTGACGCTGCGCTGCCGGAACCGCCGCCACGGAGGTAAATTAAAAAAAAAAAAAAAAGGGATGTAGGGGGAAGAGAAGAGGGTGGGCAGTTGAACAATGGGAGCGGGAGGGCAGAGGAGAAACGACAGCAAGGATGCGAAGGGGGGGGAAGAAGGGGGCGGGACATGCTGGGACATGGGAGACAGAAGAGCATGGATGCGAGGGGGGTCATGGAAGGGAGAGAGGGGAATTGCTGGAAAAGGATGAATGGAGGGGGCAGGGGACAGAGAAGCATGGATGGGCATGGATTGAGATGGCAGGGCTCAGGGAGAGAGGGGAATTGCTGGAAAATGATGAATGGAGGGGGCAGGGGACAGAGAAGCATGGATGGGCATGGATTGAGATGGCAGGGCTCAGGGAGAGAGGGAAATTGCTGGAAAAGGATGAATGGAGGGGCAGGGGACAGAGAAGCATGGATGGGCATGGATTGAGATGGCAGGGCTCAGGGAGAGAGGGGAATTGCTGGAAAATGATGAATGGAGGGGGCAGGGGACAGAGAAGCATGGATGGGCATGGATTGAGATGGCAGGGCTCAGGGAGAGAGGGGAATTGCTGGAAAAGGATGAATGGAGGGGGCAGGGGACAGAGAAGCATTGATGGGCATGGATTGAGATGGCAGGGCTCAGGGAGAGAGGGGAATTGCTGGAAAAGGATGAATGGAGGGGGCAGGGGACAGAGAAGCATGGATGGGCATGGATTGAGATGGCAGGGCTCAGGGAGAGATGGGAATTGCTGGAAAAGGATGAATGGAGGGGGCAGGGGACAGATGGGCATGGATTGGGAGGGCAAGGCTCACTCTCTCTCTCTCATATACAATGTCTTTCTGACTCTCACTCTCACACACTCTGTCTCACAATGTATCACATTCACTCTTTATGTGCCACACAGTCACTCACACACTCGCTTGGTCTCATACACTCACTCTCACAGAGAATCTGTGTCTCACACACACTCTCTCTCTCGCACACACACACACACTCTCACACTGTGTCTCACATACACACTTGCACACACTCTCATTCTCACACACACACTCTCACATACACACTCACACCCAGACTCACTCTCTCTCTCTCACACACACACACTCACACTTTCACTCTGACTCTCACACAGTCACTCTCACATACACTCTCCCAAACATACACACTCCGAGGAAAACCTTACTAGCGCCCGTTTCATTTGTGTCAGAAACGGGCCTTTTTTACTAGTAGTACTAATAAAATATAAAGGTGCCTTTTTACCAAACGGTGATAGGGCTATCACATGGGTAGTATGCGGCAAAACAGTATTACCGCCAGGTGTGCCCAGACACAGTAGTTCTGAGTTTTCTGCATGCTGTTTATTTTCTAGCACATGGGGACAGGAGTAGGCATTCCCGGTGCCAATCAGGCAATGTGAGCACATTGCCACTCACTGTCAGGTTAGTGCATAAGCCCTTACCGCCTATTAAGTAGGTGGCGATAAGGGATCAGACACCCTAATTTTGATATTAGCACACAGCCATTAATGATTCCAATACAAAAAATACTGTTTTCCCGATGTGGTTAAAAGTGGCCTCGGCGCACGGCAATTCCATGCACCAATGCTACCACAGGCCACCTTTTACCGCCACTTGGTTAAAGGGTGCCATAGAATGCATGTTTGCCACAATCTCCATAGATATCTATGCGCCAGCCAGGACTGAAAAGAAAATATAGAACAATGCATATGTTTATATATTCTCCACAGGGAAAGAGAGAAAAATGCTAAGCCAGTAGCTGTCGTAGTGAATTTATAGAAGCTGATAAGAAAGCAGAGATAAAGCCAAAAAATACAGTAACACTCAGTTGCCTTCAGAGACATGGCTAGAAAACAGAAAAATACTAGGAATTATTCAAATAGCAATGCATGATATATGGAGGCCTTCAGAGCATATGGGGAGGAGGTACAGTGCAATTGGTATATGATGAGATGTTTTGTAGCAATATGGCAGAAAATAAGAATCTCAGCTGGGACAGGAAATAAATAAACAAATATATATATATATATATATATATATATATATATATATATATATATATATATATATATATATATATATATATTCGGCAAATCAAAATACGAATGCGCGACACCCCTACGAGAAAAACTACACTGGCTCCCACTTAAAGAACGCATCACGTTCAAACTTTGTACCCTAGTCCACAAGATCATCCATGGAAACGCTCCAGCCTACATGTCAGACCTAATAGAACTACCACCCAGGAATGCAATAAAATCTTCATCCTCCCAATTGTAAAGGTCTGAAATACAAATTGTTGCATGCATCTACTTTTTCCTATATGAGTGCACAGCTATGGAAAGCACTACCACGCAACTTGAAAACGATCCATGAACTGGCCAATTTCCGCAAACTACTGAAAACTTATCTCTTCGACAAGATTTGTCACAAAGATCAACATGTAACTGTACAATCTTTAATATATATAGGAATGTCTTATAACGTCTTTTGCTGTAATACAACCATGTACTTCACCACCATGTAACCCTAACCCTCCATAAACCAAATGTATACTCTTTTCTATTTCCAATATACACGACGAATTGTAAGCCACATTGAGCCTGTAAAGAGGTGGGATAATGTGGGATACAAATGCAAGAAATAATAATAATAATAATATATATATTATGGATAGTCCTGATGACACAAGCACACAGGCCCAACAAATGGTTCACACTAGGATAGAAAGGTCAACTTGAAGTCTATCTCCCCTTTCAGAAGTAATTTATTTAGGGGCTAGGGAGGCAGCCAGCTGAGGTTCCCTTCAATCAGACCCAGGTAGAGGGGTGTGCAAACTGTATTACCATAGAGTATGTAGATTTCAAAATAGTTGCTAATATAGGCAGGCTTATGGTATGTGCATAGAAGGACACCCACTAATGCCCCAAAGAGAGATGGGTGGGGGTGGGGGTGGTAGACACACATTCCAGATTCTAACATCTACTTGTTATCTACTAGGGATGGGCAGCCCAAAGTTCTTGTTTATTTTAATTCCCTACATAAGTACATAAGTATTGCCACACTGGGACAGACCAAAGGTCTATCAAGTCCAGCATCCTGTTTCCTACAGTGGCTAATCCTGGTCACAAATACCTGGCAAGATCTCGAAAAAGTTCAATAGATTTTATGCTGCTTAACCCAGAAATAAGCAGTGGATTTTCCCCCAAGTCAATTTAATAACGGTCTATGGACCTTTCCTTTAGGAAGCCATCCAGACCTTTTCTAAACCCCGCTAAATTAACCGCCTGTACCACATTCTCTGGCAGTGAATTCCAGAGTTTAATTAAATGCTGAGTGAAGAAACATTTCCTCAAATTCATATTAAATTTACTACCGCGGGCTTCTTACCCAGCGGTAAACAGCAGTTGGTGCATGCTGCATGCTTACTATGCATGTAGCTCGTGAGACCTTACCACTAGGTCAATGAGTAGCAGTCCAGTCTCAGGCTGAAAATGGACATGCGCTAGTTTCAATTTTAGTGCATGTTCATTTTTCGGCCCTTAAAAAAGGCCCTTTTTCCTAGATGCGGTAAAAAATGACCCGGTGTGTGCCCAAAAGACACGATTGCATACCACATGGCACTTTTTACCGTGGCTTAGTTAAAGGACCCTCAGTCTTTAAAATTGCAGGTGCTTGCAGTAAAACAATAAAAGAAAAAACTAACATTACATCCTAAAAACTTGCAATAAATTTTCTAAACTAACTCTTCTACACTTCTTCAGACCTGTCAGTGAATTTCTCACATTGTGCATTCTGAGGAATACCCAACAGCCTCATCAGCATTCATTTGATATACTGTGTGCTTGTGTGACTTACATGAGTTAATTTGTGCACTTGAACCTCATTGTGCATTGTGCACCCAGTAATGTCTGTGTACGCCTCAAGGTAAGTGAGCACTTCTGCTTGCACTAAATTCCTGCATCATCACCTCTCTGCTTGGTTATCTATATGTCCCTTCATCAAGCAATACATATGGTGCGGACATGGGTGCTAGGTTTCAGGTTAGTGAATGCGGACATTGATAGATTACTCCCAGAATGGCCATTCACCTTTCACCTTCCGGGGCTCAATTTCCAAGGTCAATATTTACATAGTCAACAAGAATAATGTATGAGATTAGAATTAAAAAAAACAAAAACATTTGAGAAACTAAAATAAAAAGAATCATTCTAGCCCACATCAAGGAAGGCAGCAATAATAAGCATTAAATGAAATACCTATTAAGGAAAACAAAAGCCAGACTTATAGTCCAGCAATAACTAGGCGTGTAATCATACTATGTACTCACTTAACCTTCCCAAAAGAGATTTTGATGTCAGGTATGTGTCCACTTGTGTTAGGGACCCAGTGAAGCTTGGTTTTATTTGGGTTTAGTCAACGTTTGTTGTGTTTAGCCCATTCTTGAATTGATAAGGTAATCAGTTTATTCAGGGATGTAGGTAAGTCAGGTTCAATGCGTATGAGTAACTGCACAAAATCCGGAAGGTGAAAGGAATCCTGTGCAGAAGGAAGGGATCCTCAGGAGCTTAGCCTAGAATGGGTGGCAGAGCTGGTGGTTGGGAGGCGGGGCTAGTGCTGGGCAGACATATACGGTCTGTGCTGGGGCTGGTGGTTGGGAGGCGGGACTAGTGCTGGGCAGACTTATACGGTCTGTGCCGGGGCTGGTGATTGAGTGGCGGGGATAGTGCTGGGCAGACTTATGCGGTCTGTGCCAGAGCCGGTGGTGGGAGGCAGGGATAGTGCTGGGCAGACTTATACGGTCTGTGCCGGGGCTGGTGATTGAGTGGCGGGGATAGTGCTGGCCAGACTTATACAGTCTGTGCCAGAGCTGGTGGTTGGGAGGCGGGGTTGGTGGTTGGGAGGCGGGGATAGGGCTGGCCAGACTTATACGGTCTGTGCACTGAAGAGGACAGTACAAATAAAAAAGTAGCACATATGAATTTATCTTCTTGGGCAGACTGGATGGACCATGCAGGTCTTTTTCTGCCGTCATCTACTATGTTACTATGTAGATGTAGGACTGAAAGCCCGTTAAACAAATCAGCTTGGCTAGCGGCTTGAGGTAAATATTGAATAGAACAGGTGACAATATTGATCCTTGTGGTACTCTACAGGTCAGTGCCCATGGTGGCAATAAGGTGCTGCCAAACGTTATAGACTGTTGTCTCTCTAATAGGAGTGGCCTAGTGGTTAGAGTGGTGGACTTTGGTACTGGGGAACTGGGTTTGATTCCCACTGCAGGCATAGGCAGCTCCTTGTGACTCTGGGCAAGTCACTTAACCCTCCATTGCCCCAGGTACAAATAAGTACCTGTACATAATATGTAAGCCGCATTGAGCCTGCCATGAGTGGGAAAGCGTAGGGTACAAATGTAATATAAATATAAAATATAAATCTGAACCAAGCAAATAATGTTTCATTGATACCTATTTCTGCTAGTCGTGCTAGCATGATATCATGATCCACAATATCAAAAGCTGCTGAGAAATCTAGCAGTACTAACACCGAGGCAAATCCCCTGTCTCGGTTTTTGTGAAGATAATATAGTAGGGATACAAGGACCATTTCTGTTCCATAACCAGGTCTGAATCTCTCTTCTAGTCAATCATTGAGTTGAACACAGACTGTTCTATAAGTTTTCCTAGAAATGGGATGTTGGATAATGAATGGTAACTTTCAAATTTGTCCTGATCAAGGTTGTTTTTCTTTAGCAAATGGTGCACCAGAGCCCTTTTGAATGCTGTTGGTAGTTGCCCATTACAAAGAGAGGTGCTCACAATTTTTGTGATGCTTTCTATGAGGTCCATGCTTGCCTTCTGCACTATCTTTGATGGGCAGGGGTTGACAGAGCAGGTAGTTAGTTGAAGGTCTCTTAGGATTTTGTCAAGGCTCTCCTGTTATTGGGTTAAATGTGTCCTATTTGTCTCTATCAGGAGGAGGTGAGTTTGTGCACTCCTGGTTAGCTGATTGGAGACTGGGTGGGACTGCCTGTAAATCCTGGTATAGATTTTTTTTTTTAATTTTGTTGGTAAAGTATACAGCAAAATCATTGCAGTTCAGTTTTGACTGGGCAGGCTGATTCTGTTGTGGGGGTTGCAGTAGGCTGTTAACTATACTGAACAGCTGCTTGGTTGAATTGGCAGCCTGTGCAATACATTGAGAGAAATATAGCAGAGAGAGATTAATATGTTTCAACTCTGAGGATACTGGGAATCTACCTGTATGGATGTCAAATTGACCTACTTTTGTAGCACACAAAGATGGATCAGAAGGATGAAAGCAGGAGGTGAATGGTGAGAAAATGGTGACACAGCTCTACTTTGTCATAGCCTAAGACACTCATAATTAATAACTGCTTTATGTGGACACATTAGTCATCCACTTTCACCATACCTTTAGCCCAGGGGTTCTCAAACCACTCCTTGGGACAAACCTAGTCAATATGGTTTTCAAAATATCCACAATTATATGAGGTACATTTGCATGCACCACCACTGTTGTATGCAAATCTATCTTATACAAATTCACAATGGGTATCCTGAAAACTTAAATGGCTACTACTACTACTAATCATTTCTATAGCGCTACTAGACATACGCAGCGCTGTACACATTATATGCAGGTACTTTCTCTGTCCCTAGAGGGCTCACAATCTAAGTTTTGGTACCTGAGGCAATGGAGGGTTAAGTGACTTGCCCAAGGTCACAGGAGCTGCAGTGGGAACTGAACCCAGTTCCCCAGGATCAAAGTCCACTTCACTAACTGCTAGGCTACTCCTCCACTCCTTCATATCCTACATTTTGTTTTGTTCAAGAGAACCTTGGTTGCACAAAAGAGAGATATTCTAAACACTAAGGAGAAGATATTCAGCCAGTAGCAGTAAGCATATTTTTTAAACACTAACTGTGGCTGGATAAATAAACCCTGGATATTCAGTGCCAGGCTATGTGTGGGCCCCCAGCACTGAATACCTGGGGTTAAATGGTGCTGCACTGGCCACCAGAAATTATGCAGATCCTGGTCGATATTCAGCCGAGGCGTGCATAAGACAGCTATGTGGACCAGGATACTTTTGTTTTTTAAATGTCCCCCCCCCCCTCCACAAGAATCTCAAAGCAGCCCACCTCCTTACCTTCCCCCTCCCCTTCCCATGCAAGTAAATATTCCCTCTCCCCCAAAATATTCCCCCCATCCCCTAGGCACAGGATGGGGGATAGGGGATAGGGAAAGGGGGAGGGTAGGAGGCAGGCCACTTTGGGGGGCTTGGGGGGGGGGGGAATTATGCAAGTCCTGGCCAATATTCAGTGTTTAAAATGTATTACTAAGGATCCCCAGAAGAATGTAGTAGAGATATTAGGGACTAACAATCAGCATGGAAAATATTTAATTTTATTTTTGGAACATTTTTGTGTTTAATGCAGGTTAAATTTGATTAAATCAGTAAAAATGTTTAATGAGCATAAATGGAGTTTATGCACATTAATTTGAACATTTTATTTTCATATATTTAATTTAGGACCTCATTTGCTAAGCTGCAGCAAAGTTTTGTATTTACCAAGCAAATTTGCCAAACTGTATCCATGATAGCTGCAAAGTACTTAAATTAGGGGTTATCTACTAAACTGCAGTAAATGTTACACTATGGGGGAACTCATAAAGGTGCAGTAAACGTTTCCCTTTTACCGCACCTTCATTTCCTGTGGGATTCAGCAACCAGTGGGATCCTAGTAATGCAGGTTGTTGAATCCTAACTTAAAGGAATAACACTCCTTATGATCCACTTCCCAAGCAGCATTAGTCCCAAGTCCCAGAAACATTGGGCCACAATGCTGCAGCCCAATGCTCCCAGACCTTCAGATCCTCTGGCCCACACCCCTCAGCCCTCCAACTTAAGCTGTGCCCCTTGATTTCAGCCCCTTCACTCCCCCCACAGGGGCAACCTTCATAAATCCTTGGTGGTCCAGGGAGGTAAAGCGGATCTTGGGGTGTCTGGGGACATCTAAGAGTCATCTGGAGATATAGAGAACTTTCGGGGTCCACGCAGGTCTTCTGGGAACTAGAGGGTCCAGTGGTCTTTGGCAAGAGCAATGCCCAATCGCTCCTGGCTTATTCTGTGCCACCTTACAAATGCGGCCTTACCAGTAGTTTTGCATGACTACTGCTAGGGGTCATATTTCCATATTGGGATATTTTTCCCTGGATCCTTCTGGTGAAAAGAACTGTGAAGCTTTTGAACATTTCATACAGCTTCATTGAAAGTGAAGAAATTGTTTAAGTGTGAGACTCTTTTACTGAAAATAATGGACTGTGGATGTGAGGCAGAAAGGAATACATTAATGAACTCACTCTGGGGACTCTGTGGGGGGGGGGGGGGACGTTTGATTTTATAAGAGAAGTTGTAATATTTGAATAAAATGATTATATTTGGAATTGTGAACTTGTAGTTTAGATCAACGTTTGAAATATGTTGTTGTAATAATTATTGTTGATTTTTGTAATGATTACCCTGTTGAATAGATAGATAGATAGATAGATAGATAGATAGATAGATAGATAGATAGATAGATAGATATAGATATATATAGATATAGATATATCTATATATCTATAGATCTATCTATAGCTATATCTCTACGTATATCTCTATCTATATCTCTCTTTCTATAGATATATAATGCATATTCATTGGGGATATCCTGAAAACCTGAGTAGCTAGGTGTGTCCCGAGGACTAGGTTGAGAACCCTTTTTCTTCCTCTTCTGAAATCACTGAAGAAGAAATTGCACATTTTCTTTTCTCCTCCAAACTGACTACCTGTTCCTCTGATCTTATTCCCACCCATCTACTTAACTGTCTGGTATCCGCAAGATATTTTACAAATTTGTAAGTCTCAAGCACTGATGATGCACTTTTAGCAAAACATGGGCTATGGTTCTGTTCTGGTGGATCCTCCTCCACTTCTATCCATCCCACTATCGGTTGGTGTACCCCAGGGCTCTGTTTTGAGACTTCTTATTTTCTCTATCTATACATCTTCCTTTGTTGCTCTGATCTCCTCCCATGGTTTTCAGTATTACCTTTATGCTGATGACTCCCAGATCTACCTCTCCACTCCAGAAATTTCAGCAGGAATCCAGGCCTAAGTCTCAGCCTGCCTGTCTGAAATTGCTGCCTGGATGTCTTTACCGCCATCTGAAACAAAACATGGCCAAGACTAAGGCTCTTATCTTTCTCCATAAACCCAACTCTCCTCTTCCCCTATTCTCTATCTCTGTGGATAACACTCTCATCCTCCCTGTCTCATCAGCTCATAACCTTGGGGGTCATCTTTGACTCCTTTCTCTCTTTCTCTGCAAATATCCAACAGACTGCCAAATCCTGTCTTTTCTTTATCTATAATGTCACCAAAATTTGTCCCTTCCTTTCTGAGCACACTACTAAAATCTTTATCCACACTCTTATCACCTCTCACTTAGACTACTGCAAATTGCTTCTCACAGGTCTCCCACTAAGCCATCTCTCTCCCCTTCAAAACTCTGTTGCACGACTTATATTCCGCCAGTGTCAGTATGTTCATATTAGCCCTCTCCTCAAGTCACTTCATTGGCTCCCTATCTGTTTCAACATACAATTCATACTCCTCTTACTGATTTACAAGTGCATTCACTATGCAGCTCCTCGGTACCTCTCCACTCATCTCTCCCTACACTCCTCCCCAGGAACTCCATTCATTGGGTAAATCTCTCATCTGTACCCTTCTCCTCCACTGCTAACTCCAGACTCTGTTTCTTTTATCTTGCTGTAACATACACCTGGAATAGACTTCCTGAATCAGTACGTCGAGCTCCAGCTGTGGCCGTCTTCAAATCATGCTAAAAGCCCACCTTTTTTGGTCTGCTTTTAACTCCTATCTCTTATTCACTAGTTCATTACCCATGTCTATTTTGTAATCTCCACCTTAAGTAATTCCCTTATCCCTTATTTGTCCTATTTGTCTGTCTTGATTAGATTGTAAGCTTTGTCGAGCAGGGACTGTCTCTTACATGTTCAGTGTACAGCGCTGCGTACATCTAGTAGCGCTATAGAAATGATAAGTAGTAGTAGTAGTAGGGATAGAGTAAAGGGCTAACAGTCAAGGAATCCAGGTTCAAATCCTGCTGCTCCTCCTTGTGATTTTGTGTAAGTCATTAAGGCGTGCTGAAAAATGGTCTGTGGTAGTGTAGATCCGTGTTTTGGGCATGCACAAAATTATTTTTAGCACACCTACAAAAAATGCCTTTTTTAAATGTTTGCTGAAAATGGACGTGCATCAAAATGAAAATAGCCGTGCGTCCATTTTGGGTCTGACTCTGAGACCTTACCGCAAGCCATTGACCTAGCGGTAAGGTCTCATGCAGTAAACGGGCGGTAATAGTCTACGTGTGTCAAATTCCACTTGACTCGTGTAGCTGCCATGCATCAGAAAATAAAAAAAATATTTTTCAGACACGCATAGCGGATGTGTGCCAAAATTGAATTACTGCAAGGGCCACGTGGTAACCGGGTGGTAATTCCAATTTGGCACGCATTGGAGCGCACATAGGCGCTATGCGGCTTAGTAAAAGGGCCCCTTAAACCTCCATAACCTCAGATGCAAATATGAATACTAATTCTATAAGCTAGCACTTACACATGGTCATTGGCAACAATAATTGAAAGTTATGCATGAAACCTGCACACATCAGTCGCCTGCTGCACAACTTCCAGAGGTTATACATGTGGGTGGAGCATGACCATGTCAATCAGCATATCACCAAACAACGCATACTATTATTTCTACACCTTTGCTTGGCAAACATAGGTCCCTACACGTGTACCCCATTCTGGTTCCCACATCTTGATGCCAATTTTTAGAATTGCCCTATTAGATTGTAAGCTCTCTGGAGACAGGGAAATAAACACTGAGCCTGAATGAAATAGCTTGAACTGACAATGAAAAAGGTGTGAGTTAAATACAAATGAATAAACATTAAGGCACTGTGTTAGCTTCTAGCATGCGGCTATACTGTTAATATCCAATAGTTCCCACATTACACTGCTCCTTAATGGGCATTTTTACATACATACAATGTTTCTCATTGAATGCACATGCCTATCACATGGAGTAGTTTACCACTAAGAGACAGAAGGTAAATAATGAGGCAGTTAGTGATTGTATGATAAGATTTGTTTATAGATAATAGTCAGCTCAGAGAGCATAAAAACATGCATTCATAATTTGTTTCATGAGACTGATTTCATATCCATATGCATTTATTGTATCTAAAATACATTTGTGAACAAAATTTAGTTTTGAACTGAAGCAATATGAATGCCTGGTTACACATATTAGATATAACCTTGCAATTGTACTCCTGTAATAACATCAAATGAAATGAAAATTAATTAATTCTATCTAACCACCAGAAAGCAGACATAAAAATATTTAAGACAACATTTCAACAACAGCCAGTCATTCCAAGCTGCATACATATCACGTTCTGAATTTTATGCTTTCTAACACATGGAAACTTGAAAAGAACTAAGGTCCAGGATCCAGGTCTGTCTGTCCAGGGGGGGGGGGGGGGGGCAAAATAAATCTCCAAATAAGGTAAAGTCACAAAATTTGATTTGCTGCAAAAAAAAATAAAAAAATAAATAAAAATAAAAAAATATATATACAGTGCACTCCATTTAAGTGCACGTCGGATAAGAGCATGCTCTGTTTAACTGGTGCCAACAATTTCTATGGGGACAAACTTCATTTTAACGCTTATATGCATGGTTTAAGACCGCTCCTCTGAAGGAAAGACTCCGCATAAGTGCGTGCATGGAATATGGAAGCCGATTGGCGCGTGACAACCAATGAGATTTCAAATTTACCGCCCCTTTAACTGCCACAGGCAGAATAAGTGAAAAATGCTGTTAGAGTGTACACTGGGGTCGTCGTCGTCATCATCATCGCGGCGGAAGTGTAAGACTTTAACACTGGCTGAATGAATAGAAGTTCTTAAAAATTAGAAAACAAAGTCAAGCATCTATTGCTAAAGAATATGGTGCCAATCCCTGTCAAATTTCACGTGTCTTGAAGCAAAAAGACCAGCTTCTGGAAGACTGGCAAAACAATACAAATCCACAACGGAAACGAAAACGGGCGGGAAAAGCTGAGGAGGTAGAAGATGCTCTTCTTCAGTGGTTTTCTCGAGTCAGGAGAAAGCTAACCAGCTAGCTGAAAGTCTTGGACTAACTGAGTTCAAAGCCACTGTTGGATGGTTGGAAAGATGGAGCAGCATAAAATTCAAGAAACAGCATGGTGAGAAACAACGCTGATGACTTTGGTGCTGAAAATTAGGTTGTTTCAGTTCTTCCTACCATCTTCAACGAGTTTGCACCTCGTGACATTTTCAATGCTGACGAAAATGGTCTCTACTGGCGAGCGATTCCTGATGGAACACTTGCATTCAAACATGCCAAAACTACTGGAGGTAAAACATCGAAGGACTGACTGACAATCCTCCTTTGCTACAATATGAATGGGAGTGAGAAGTTGGAACCCCTCATCATTGGAAAGAGCAAACAGCCCCGTTGCTTCAAGAAAGTTAAATGACTTCCTGTGTCATACAAGGCTAATGCAAATCCATGGATGAGTGGGAAATTTGGAAGCAGTGGCTAAAGAAGTTAGACACTAGAATGCGGGCACAATAGCATCAGGTTTTGCTGCTTTGTGATAATTGTGCTGCACACAGGGATGATGTCAGGCTGTCTAACGTCAAGGTGGTCTTCCTGCCACCAAACACTACCTCTCTGATCCAACCTCTGGATCAGGGCATAATAGCCAATTTCAAACAACATTATCGGGCTCTTGTGCTACGTCATCTGATGAGCGTTATGGATGACCAGACTGAGAAGATAAACGTGCTGTTGAACTGACTCATAATCTATCACTGTTGGATTCCCTACATATGCAGAAAGAAGCCTGGAATCATGTTACACAGGCAACCATTGTGAACTGATACAAGTGGGCAAGCTTTGTTAAGGATGTGGAGAGAGATGAAGCAGGTGCAGCTGTTGCAAACGCGTCAGATGAACAGGTTATTGACATCCCAGCCGGTTTTACTGAAGAGGAGTTCCATCGCTACGTAGCTGTTGATTATGATCTACAAACAGCTGAAGACAGCACTGATGTTGAGATATGCTCCTACATGCAGGCAACAACGGCTGGTGATGGAACAGATGAAGAAATGGGCAGCGAGGCACATGCTGATGAAATTCAACAACCTCCTCCTGTCACTTTTGCAAGAGCGCTGGAGAGTCTCAACACCGTGCGGACCTATCTGCAGGCCACTGGATGTCAGTGCTATGACAGTTTTTACCGTCTGGCAGACGTAGTCTATGGAACTCACAGACCCAAGAGTGTACAGAGGACTATAACTGATTACTTCAAGCCAGCCTAATGTCAGTTAACTGAGACTGTATACTGTACGTATAATAATAAACAGTACTGTACATATGTTTATCAGATGTCAAGCTTCTTTGGGTCACAACGGTTAAGTGTACACTTTGGTTAACTGCATGCATTTCTTTGGTCCCAGACCCTTGCACTTAAGCGGATTCACTGTAAATACAATAAAACCTAAAACCAAACATAAAACAAAACATTCTGCCCCTATAACCTAATACATATTTGAACGCACAGCAATCATACATACATAGAAACACGGCACCCTAACATAATAGCCTGGACAAAATAGCTCTTGACAAAATAGTCACTTGACAAAATAGCCCTTTAACAAAATAGCCCATAGTGCTTCACAAAATTAGGAAGTGTAGTTAAAACTCTGTCTCCCTCCCTCTGAGGGTTCAGCATCTCTTCACCACTTCTATCCCCACCTCCCAAGATAGTCTAACATCGTTTTTTGTTTATTTATTTACTATACCGTCTCTTATTGCATAGCAAATCAGAACGGTTTACATATCAAAAAATATACAAATAACATATAACATAATTTAAGCTACAAACTCCATTTTATGATAGCACAGCACAGACACAACTTCCATACCGAAGAAGACGTGTAGGGGCATAATCGAAAGGGGCGCCCAAGTTTTCCTGAGGACATCCTAGTAGGACGTCCCGGCGAAGGGGAGGGGAAACCCATATTATCGAAACAAGATGGACGTCCATCTTTTGTTTCGATAATACGGTCGGGGACCCCCAAATCTTGACATTTAGGTCATCTTTAGAGATGGTCGTCCTTAGACTTGGTTGTTTTTGATTTTAGGCGATAATAGAAACTAAGGACGCTCATCTCAGAAACGACCACATGCAAGCCCTTTGGTCGTGGGAGGAGCCAGCATTTGTAGTGCACTGGTCCCCCTGACATGCCAGGACACTAATTGGTCACCCTAGGGGGCACTGCAGTGCACTTCATAAAAATCTCCCAGGTACATAGCTCCCTTACCTTTTGTGCTGAGCCCTCCAAAACCCACTACCCACAACTGTACACCACTACCATAGCCCTTACAGGTGAAGGGGGGCACCTACATGTGGGTACAGTGGGTTTGTGGTGGGTTTCGGAGGGCTCTTATTTACTACCACGTGTAACAGGTAGGGGGGATGGGCCTGGGTCCACCTGCCTGAAGTGCACTGCACCCACTAAAACTGCTCCAGGGACCTGCATACTGCTGCGATGGACCTATGACATTTGAGGCTGGCATAGAGGCTGGCAAAAAAAAAGATTTTTAAACTATTTTTGAGGGTGGGAGGGAGTTAGTGACCACTGGGGGAGTAAGGGGTGGTCATCCCCAATTCCATCCAGTGGTCATCTGGTCAGTTCGGGCACCTTTTCATGGCTTGGTCGTAACAAAAAAAGGACCAAGTAGAGTCGTCCAAGTGCTCATCAGGGACGCCCTTTTTTCGATTATGGGTCGAGGACGCCCATGTGTTAGGTATACCCAAATCCCGCCTTCGCTATGCGTCCGACACCCCCCCCCCCCCGGGAACTTTGGTCATCCCCGCAATGGAAAGTAGTTGGGGACGTCCAAAATCGGCTTTCAATTATGCCGATTTGTGTGACCCTGGGAGAAGGGTGCCCATCTTCCAATTTGTGTCGAAAGATGGGCGTCCTTTTCTTTCTAAAATAAGCCTGATAGACATTCATTACAGCAGTCATACACATCACATCAATCATACTTTGCCTCTAATAATTCATATCTTCTATATAATATAGAGACCTTTTCTAACC
Organism: Microcaecilia unicolor; assembly: GCF_901765095.1. Classification (NCBI taxonomy): domain Eukaryota; kingdom Metazoa; phylum Chordata; class Amphibia; order Gymnophiona; family Siphonopidae; genus Microcaecilia; species Microcaecilia unicolor. The sequence continues at coordinate 329,058,651 of NC_044031.1, read as the reverse complement.
TGAGTGATTTCCTAAGTAAATAATGTTATATTTCAAAAGCTTTATCAAAAAAAATAAATTTTCAAAGCTTTACGAAAAAGTGTATACGAATCTTCCAGTCTAATATATTTTGACAGGGAGTTCCACAACGCTGGAGCCAAAAAGAAAAAGGCTGCCTACCCTCCGTGGTCTGGTATCTCCCCCCCCCCCCCCCCGACAATCCTCCAGTGTTCCTGTGGTCCACCAGCAGCATCAACAAGCTGCTTCAGCTGACCCTGGAAGCATTCTTTCTGTTGAGTCCTGCCTATGTGAGGGAAGTTGCACTTGGGACAAAGGGGAAACATATCTGAGCTCAAAGCAGGGTGAGACTCAGAATGACACACAATTGCAGCAGCAGCAGGAGCAAGTAAAATATTCAGGGGCGGGCTCTTTTGATAGGGGCCAAATTGTGGGCAGGCCTTTTTATCAGGGGTTGATTTGTCGGGGGCTATTTTGTTAGGGACATTTTGGTCTTTTTTTTTTTTTTTTTGGTCGGGGCTATTTTCTGTTTGGGCTTTTTTTTTCAGGGCTTTGTTCTCGGGGCTATTTTTACCAGATACCTAGGAACACACAAACACCTATACCAATACACGCACATACATACATGCTACAATCAGTACACTCACCAACAGATATAGCACTAACTTGAAAGTCTTTCTGACACAGGGAGTGGTATGTAAAATTTTACTCATAAATTAACAAATATCAGGCAGGCCAATATTCATCAGGATCCTCTCTACCTAAAAATAAAAGCTGACATACAGTTATCTTTAAGTAAATATTCAATGACAATTCTGCTTATCTCAGCAGTTTGAAGATAAATGGTATCTTTATCTATTAACCCTTGGTTTGCTGTACCTGCAGATGAGAGAAATGGTTGATCAGATGGTGGCTGGATATTGTCATGTATCAAAATACAATAGAGGATATAAACAGACTAAAGCAATCTTATACATTAACTGTTCTTAAATTGCCAGCTTTCTTATCATAATCTTTAACTTGTTGTAAATATTGCAATGGAGTATGTTGTCATAAGAGGAAAATGCCTCAGGACCTTGCCTCCACTACTACTACAAGACAATTAGGGTATGTTACAGTCATCAGCATTAAAAAAAAACAAAAACAAAGTCCTCTTATTTTCAAGCACTACAACTCTGCACAAGGCAACTGTCAACTGGTAACCCAAATATGTGACTCATGAAAACAAACAAAAGAAGCAACTTAGCTGTTTATCCTATGGATCCCCAACTACTACTACTACTACTACTACTACTACTTATCATTTCTATAGCACTACTAGTGGTACGCAGCGCTGTACACTTGAACATGAAGAGACAGCCCCTGCTTGACAGAGCTTACAATCTAATTAGGACAAACAGGACAAACAAGAGATAAGGGAATATTAAGGTGAGGATGATAACTACTGTGGTCAAACTTTCACCTACACTGCTGTCTCAAGGTGTCAGATCTCTCAAAAATAAAACAGTGAAATAATTAATTAAAATTAATTTTAAAACCTCATGTGTTTATAATTACTGTATAAAAAATAACAGTGACAAACATATGTAAGAAGCGTAAAATCTATTTAAGATTACATATGTGCTTGCATCACAGGGTTCCCTAACATGGCCATGGTGTCACTTCTTACTTATTAAAATACTTATGTCTGACATCATTTCCTCTTAACAGAAGGATTTTCAAAAAATCATATGTGTATTTAACAATAGAAAAAAACATTTCCACTCAATTGTTTTGATTAAGACCAGCAGGCTCTTCAGTTTTTAAATCAAAACTCCATTGCTGCTATCTTTGTAACAATATTCTCTGACGATCTCCAAACCTACATTCAGTATGATCCAATGCTCAGCATTGTAATGTTGAAAATGTGTTTTTTCTCAATGCAATGGTCAACCAGGGAAGCTTGTCTTCTTTCACATTTCAAACATCTCTTATGTTCACTCAGCCGGTCTTTGAAAGGAGAGTGGTCTGATCAATATAAACCTTCGGACTTTGGCAATCGCATATACAACATGGATGGGCATAATCAAATGGTGCCGGCCAAATAGCTGGCTGGCCATCTTTGGGGCCGGTGCCGCAAGTGGGTGGAGCCAACCGTATTTTCGAAAAAGATGGCCGGCCATCATTGTTTTCGCTAATACGGTTGGGCCCAGCCAAATGTCAGAGTTCGCTGGGTTCGAGATGGCCGGCATTGGTTTTCCGCCATAATGGAAAATAATGCCGGCGATCTCAAACCCGGCGAAATCCAAGGCATTTGGTCGTGGGAGGAGCCAGCATTTGTAGTGCACTGGCCCCCCTCACATGCCAGGACACCAACCAGGCATCCTAGGGGGCACTTCTAAAAATAAAAAAAAATAGCTCCCAGCTGCATAGCTCCCTTCCCTTGGGTGAAGCCAGCCATCTCGTGAGCACGCCCCCGTCCCGCCCCCATCCTGCCTTCACTACCCTACTGACACGCCCCTTGATGTTTCGCCGGCTCCGCAACAGAAAGCAGTTGAACCCGGCCAAAATCAGCTTTCGATTATACCGAATTGGCCAGGTTCAGGAGATCGCCAGCCATCTCCCGATTTATGTCAGAAGATGGCCTGTGATCACTTTCGAAAATGAGCTGGATGGTCTTTATCACATATAGTCAAATGTCTTAGCAGATATTTCTTCAATGAGACAGGATCAACAAACCAATCAGAAATTTCTAAAGTTACCTCACACACATCTTAGTGTTGACATTTCTGGTGTCTACCTTCATGCTTCCATGCTGGAACACCATTTTTTTAAACTTTGAGTTGGACCACTAGATTGCCTATCAAAATTAATGTACAGTAAAGGCAAACCCCAAAATTCCATACATCGTGTGGAAATCGAAGCGTATTCTATAACAATGTGCATGACTCAATTGGTTAACTAGCTAATCAATGCTGTCAATTGAATGTTAACAAGCAATTATAAGCACTAATTTGCATTAATTAAGATTTACATGCCCAACTCATTAAGTGTATTTTATAATGTGGAACGTGTAGATTCTAAGTTGCATAGTTGAAAAGGGGGCATGGCAAGGGGCAGTGCAGGGGCGTTTCTAAAATATATGCGCATTATTGTAGAATACACCTGCTCTGCGCCTAATTTAGGGGTCAGGATGTATGCCAAGTAGAACGTGGCCTAAATAGACGTGACCAAATTTGGTTGTATGGAGAGGTGCTCGGCATATTCTATATACCACGCAGACATGTAAGCCTATTCTGTAAAATGTAGATGCACTTTAGAGAATATACCTAGGTGTATTTTTCTTCTGTGTGGATTTTTCAGGTGTCATATATAGAATCTAGCCCAAAGCCTTTGCAGTAAATGCAGGGGACATGCCCTACCATTACTGCATATGGCATAGAATTACTATAGTGTTAGGGAGTGTCAGGGAGAGGGATTGGCAATGCAGATTGGAGCTTCACTGCAGACCTTGGTTTGACAACAGCCCCACAAATTTCCAGTAGCATGGCTACACTTACCTCCTCTTCCTGAGGTGACAGTAAATGCAGCTGTGCTATCAGTAATTGTGACATCTAGTGCAGGATACTGACCTGCACTCTAGCAGTCACAGCAGGCCACACCTCTGCCAACCCATGTCACACCTAGATCCTACCCACTCCCATGTTAGAAAGCTAACACAGGATTTTTACCAGAAGAGACAGTACTGCAGGTCTGTGCTAATGTCTATCACACAGGAAACCCCTTGTTAACTGCATAATGCAGCTTAACAAAAGGGCTCCTTGATTGGATAAATTGTGACATATTTCCAGTTGTCTAGTCAAATTTGCTAGTTCTGTGACAGTTGGGGGGGGGGGGGCAGAAGCAGATTGAAAGTCAGCAAAATCTTTTTAGGTAACTTGTGAGATTTTGCAGAAACAAACATTTAAGCATTGATCACATAATGTTTTGTGGTAACTGGGCACATTGGGATACTGTGTTGGTTTTGATCTAGCTTATGTTGTTGGCAGGGGATGGCTTTTGACATCAAGCTTTCAACATTCCTCAACCTCTAACTGTCCCTACCTACCTCCATAAATTTCACAATTCATCCTAAGGTCACACACAAAACAATGCGTTTCTAGGTGTTCCCCCCTCCCCCCAACATACACTTTACCCCATGTTTACAGAAAGTAAAACATGCTACAAGTAGAAAAACCATACTGAAACACTACATGTATTCAGTATGTAAAGTAAAAAGCCGGTCTTTCTTCTCTACAGATTTATATTGGAAACCATTCCTGAATCTGTGCCTCTGCATTCTTTGGCCACTTGTCCACATTTTTCATCAAAGAAACCAAGGATAAGTAAAGGGAACAAATCTGACAATGCATCATTTCTACTCCATACCTGAACTTATTTGGGTTAAAATGTATTTCTTTTCAAAATTTGAAACATGTTAGAAAGAAGTTTTTGTACTGAATACTGTCATAATGTTAATATCAGATTGTTAATACAGACCCACATATTTTTAAAATTCAGTTTCATGTTCTGTGTCTTGCAATGCTCTACAGGACTTTGGCTGCAGGCTATTAATTCTGCTGGACTTTCAATGTGAAACATTCAATCTCTTGGAATGCAAGTAGTCCTATGAATATGTATTGATAATTAATACCGAACTAAACCTCATTAGCACTTTAAACTCATAGCAAAAGCAGCTGGGGAGGGCCAGCAGTATGGTGTTCTGTGTGTTGGGGCAGAGTGATGGTAGGAAAAAATACAATTTACAAGTATAATATCCTACCAGTGGATTATTACAGATAAGTGGTGACTATGTATTTGCATGCAAATATATAGACGGAGAGAGAGAAACAAATGAGTAGGCTATCTTGAAACACTTTAATATTTTTTTGCTTACGGTATCAATAGTAGGAAAGTAATTTTTAAATCTAGCAAACATGAATACATTTTCCCTTCTTAGCTGCCAAGAAAACAATTGGATTAGATTGAGCTGATGACTTTAGACTTCAAATAAAAGAGTCTCATTATATTTAGGTGTCGTTAAGGAAGCCTCCCACTGCATTCACTTGCAAATCACAGGATGGCTGGAACAGCCTGCACTTTCCCTGGTCCCTAACCTTCCTGTGGTAAGTACTGCAGCTTTATCAGCAGAGTCTGGCTGTGTGCAGGGAAGGGAGGGCGTTTTTATATTATTATTAATCAGGAGCCAGGAAGGAAAGCCAATCAGAGGGAGAGCTCCCTCCTCAGCTTTGCTTCCCTGCCTTTCAGAGTTAAAAGTGATGCTGTGAGGAAAAAGCCTGTGTTAGATTCAAACGGGATCAGACTTGGAAAATAACAGCAGAAAAACAAAACAAAATAGGGGAGATTTTGCCAAAATTTCCTTTGTTGTTTCGATCGTCAAACCCACCGTATCTTTATTCAGAAGCAGACTGAAAGGTAGGAAGACTTTTTCTCTTTTTGTGCTTTGAGGATCGTTCAATGTGTTTGCATAGCTGAAGCACTGCTTTTAATGTAATGAGTGCCCTTCTGTTCCGGTTTCAACTGAAGAACTTTGAAATTCATTGCAAAAAGATTTTTTTAAAAATTTAAGTGATGGTATGGCAGCTAGAGCTGCTGCTGCGTGTCCTGTAGCCAACCAATGCATGGATCTGTAACAATCTCCTTCATCAGTCCAGATGTATGAATTTTGACATTTTCTATAATAAGTTTGGTTAGAATTATATAGTGAACTTTTTTTTGGAGAGGGGATGGGGTAATAGAATGATGGTGAATATTTATATTGGGAAAACATTTTCGTTCCTTTCACCACAAATAGGTTTTATAGTGTGAAGAATTTAATTATATATCATGAAAACAATAACTAGTAAAAATAAAATGCCTGTCATACTGCCTTTTATCTATATAGCTGGACACTACTTTATATCTTTACAAAAATCAGATATAATTCACTCTCACTACATGACTTTCCGTTATAACAGTTCTGGCTACGTTACAGCCTTAAATCTAATTATAGCTGCCCGCATTAGAGCAATGACTATTTCTTATAAAGAGAAGCCTGCATACATTGGCGAGTAAGTGGGTAGTCTATACGAAAGCATAAATGTATTCCACTTTAGGGTAACAGAGATCGAACCAGTACCAACAAATCGAAGGGCGAGTGAGGCAGAAAGAGAATGAGGTGGGGAGGGAGAGAGAAGGAGCCGGGGAGAAGACATGGCATATTTAGTCAGCAGTTGTGCGAGCATTTATTGTCACTGCTGCAATAAAATCCATATTTTATGTCATGTTAATGCAGCAGATTGTAAGTGCAAATGCACGTTCCTTTCCAGCAACTGTTGATGGCAGTAGTGCTGTAGAAGCTAAGATGTATTGCGTGCATAATCCGAACAGCAAGCAGGCATTTCAAGAAACCCTCTCACCTTAAAAATGATTCTGCACGTGCGATCTGTGACAGCCAGCAGCCAGCACTTTTAGACCTGCCTGTACGAATGAAGCTGTTCCCTGTAATCTTCAGCTTTCATTCCAGTAAATGTCTCTCCATTATCCCAAACTGCATATCTATAACTTCCAAGATGTTTAAAGGCACATTATTTGACGCTCTTTACCTATCCTTTCTGAAACTATTCTATAAGCATTACACTTGTTTCTTTAGGACACGAGACTTTAGCACGGAATGGAAGCGGATTAAAAAATAGCCTGCGAAAATATTCATATTCTAGCTAGTGACTTTTTCATTTGCGTGCTATTGATGTACTCCTGCATTTTCAAACTGGCTGAAGTTCTTCCCTAAGCTAACGGCTTTTCAGTGCAAGAAAATTTCCCTTTGGAGAAACAAATGCAACGGAGCTGAAAAAGAAAGGCTACATTTCCAACCAGATACAAATAAGTTGCTTAAAAAAAAAAAAAATTCAATGTGCCTTTGCACTGGGGAAACAAATGCTTTTTTTTTTTTTTTTGGAAACTAAGCTGGTAATCTCATTTGTGCCATGGGAACTTCTCAACTACCTCCTCGGCTCCACAACCTGTGAAACAAAAGAGTGGAATGAAGGGTTCATTAGTAGTCAGAGCAGCAATTTTGCATTTAAAAAAGGGATACAAAAGTAGGAATGAGCTCTGGTTGACTCTACTTGCCAGATAGCTTTGTTTTTCAGCTTCAGAACAGTTTCTGAACCTTATGGAGGCTGGTTATGGTTATAAGTGACACAGTAATTCTGATTTCTCACTGGATAGTTTGACACTCATGTTGCAAATTTATTGAATCATTGATCTGTTTTTCACACCTATAAGAAGCATAGGAAAATGTCAGAGGATTGATTCATTTGCTGGTTTGATGAACTGCAGAATGATCCACATTGCTAGCTCTCACTTTAATACATTATTTTCAGATAAGCCTTCAAGTTGATTTTATCAAAGGACTTCTGTAAATTGCAGATCAAAATGTCCAATGCAGTGTTCTAGATGAACTCATTTCTGTTTAGTTAGATGGAATGACCCATATGTGCCTTTCCTTCTTTCCTCTCAGTCTGCCCTGGGACTTGCATCCAAAAGCTAATCCGAATTGCCTTGCCAAAGTCTGGCCAAAAATTTCATTTCCTGCCCATACAGCCTTTTTAAGGATAGTTCAAGAAATGTGAACTTGAATTGAATAAGTTATTGCTCCATCTTTCCCATTATAAAGCACAAAATGGAAGATCAAAGGAAGAAAAAAAGGTTAATTTGAAAATGATACCCAACCTCTGGTTTTCTGAAAGCCATTTCCTGATCTAAACCTGACCTACCAAAAAAATAAATTTCTGAGGAAGAGCGTCTGTCATCTGGGTGATTTCCAGACAGATGAGTTCTTCTCTATGTGTGTTGTCTAGATTTAAAGCAGCGTGGCAGGTGGCAATGCATCACTTCAGAACCCTCTCTAATTTCATAGCTAATTATGCCACCAGGGTGAAGGTTTTCTGCCCTGGGTCAGCTGAAATACTGATCAGGAAAAACAAGGAGGTGGGGCATCTAATAATAATCCTCTCCAAATTCTCAGCCTTAGTGTATACCGGCAGCTCTCAGGCCTCCTAATTTTTCTTTGCAACATATTTATGTTCAGTTCTTTTGGCAATGTTCTTCTGCATTCACAGTGCTTAGTAATCATGTTATTGGAATGTCTGGACAAAGATGAAGAGAAAAGGGGTAGGTTGAAAAAAGCAGCAGGAAAAGATTGAAGAGTAGATCATATTCTTTGATGATGAACACGATTAGGCTGGTACTTTTTATTTTTTCCCATGTTGGCCTATATTCTGCAACATGTTGCAGTACACAATATACATTAATAATGTGATAATTTTATGATAATGATATTGCTATTTGAATGTTTTTACTGCTGTAATTGTCTATTGCTTATGTTTCATTTCTTCTTACTGTATACCATCTTGAGTGAATTCTTTCAAAAAGGCGGTAAATAAGTCCTAATAAATAAACAAGTAAAAATTAATTATTAAACTGGGACATGCAATTTCATTTGCAAAGAGAAAGTTAAGACCCTATAGCAGAAAGCATTCATGGACTTGAAATGTGTCTCATGTTCACTACTCTAAGGCTTGCTATCAAACTCCTCAGATTTTACCAAACATATATAGAGCATCACTTTTATATGCCACTAGAGATATACTTACTATTGTATATCTAGAAGGTTGTTAAGGCTGTATAGAGAGAGGTGTGACCAGCAGAAGAAAGGGGGTGTTGATGCCCCTGTATAAGTCGTTGGTGAGTCCCCACCTGGAGTATTGTGTTCAGTTTTGGAGGCCGTATCTTGTTAAGGATGTAAAAAGAATTGAAGCGGTGCAAAGAAAAGCTACGAGAATGGTATGGGATTTGCGTTACAAGACGTATGAGGAGAGACTTGCTGAACTAAATATGTATACTCTGGAGGAAAGGAGAAACAGGGGTGATATAATACAGACGTTCGAATATTTGAAAGGTATTAATCCGCAAATGAACCTTTTCCGGAGATGGGAAGGTGGTAGAACGAGAGGACATGAAATGAGATTGAAGGGGGGCAGACTCAAAAAAAATGTTAAGTATTTTTTCATGGAGAGAGTAGTGGATGCTTGGAATGCTCTCCCGCGGGAGGTGGTGGAAATGAAAACGGTAACGGAATTCAAACATGCGTGAGATAAGCATAAAGGAATCCTGTGCAGAAGGAATGGATCCTCAGGAACTTAGTCAAGATCAGGAGGCGGGGCTGGTGGTTGGGAGGCAAGGATAGTGCTGGGCAGACTTATACGGTCTGTGCCAGAGCCGGTGGTGGGAGGCGGGGCTGGTGGTTGGGAGGCGGGGATAGTGCTGGGCAGACTTATACGGTCTGTGCCCTGAAGAAGACAGGTACAAATCAAAGTAGGATATACACAAAAAGTAGCACATATGAGTTATCTTGTTGTGCAGACTGGATGGACTGTGCAGGTCTTTTTCTGCCGTCATCTACTATGTTGCTATGTACTAATAGACAATTAAACAAAAGCAGAAGAAACCCCTTTTGCAAACAACAAACATAAAAAAGGGAGCAACCACTGACGTTCAAACTCAGGGATATTTATTACCAAATCAAAAACATGATATAAACACCCTAGAGTGATGCAGTTCTGCATTTGAGCGCTGGAGGCGCCTGCCTCAGGAGTCTAAGAGGTGGTGGAGATGAAAACGGTAACGGAATTCAAGCATGCGTGGGACAGGCATAAAGGAATCCTGTGCAGAAGGAATGGATCCACAGAAGCTTAACTGAAATTGGGTGGCAGGGGGAAGAGGGGTTGGTGGTTGAGAGGCTAGGATGGGGGAGGGCAGACTTTTTATACGGGGTCTGTGCCGGAGCCGGTGATGGGAGGAGGGACTGGTGGTTGGGAGATGGGAAATACTGCTGCACAGATTTATACGGCTGTGCCCTGAAAAAGACAGGTACAAATCAGGGTAAGGTATACACATATGAGTTTATCGTGGGCAGACTAGATGGACCGTGCAGGTCTTTTTCTGCCGTCATCTACTATGTTACTATGTATGTTACTAATGTTTTGAGGGTGAATCAAAACACCAACTTGAATGGGTGTCAAGTTGCTAAGCAGTTCACTTTTCTGAGTTGTTGTCATAGTGTTCTTTTGTTTGCTGCCTTTTGATGGTGATCATCAAGGCCACCGAAGGGGAGGGGGCAGGGGGCAAGATTCCCCTGGGCTTGGCCTTCAAGGGGGGCCTAAAGCCAGGCTCTGTCTCTCTCCTGCTCCTGATGGGACCCAGGTGATCTTGTCCCGACAGGAGCAGAAGAGAGAAAACTCCAGAGCCAGGCCCCCCTTAGAGGCTAGGGAGGAGCAGACACAGGGCATCAGGGCTTCTGATTTGGCTGGTGAGGTTCCAAAGCCCCACCAGCAGAAGCCGTCCTCCAGCGCTGTTCTCCCCCTCATTGCCTGCCTTGCGGCTTTTCCCCTCATGTCGTATTTGGAGTTGCAGCTGGAACAGGAAGGTGGGGCAGAATGTGCCCTCTCCACTCCCGCTTTGGGCTCTGGCCTCCCCAATTTTTATAGACTGGCTACGTGGCAGGCTGGTGGCAGCAGTGGTGGTCCAGGGGGCGGCGGTCCTGGAGGGCTGCAGTAGCGGCCCTGCCGCGGGCCCGGCTCAGTCTCTCAGCGACCCTGGTGATCATTTCATACATTAATGTGTTCTTGACACATATTGAAGTTGGCATATTGATTCACCCTCAAAACATTAGACTCCTAAGGCAGGAAATGCAGAATTACTTCGAGTCATTTCTGGGGTGTTTATATTATTTTGAACATCAGTGGTCGCTTCCCTTTTTTGTGTTTTTTTTTTTGTACTAATAGACAATCAACATAGAGACAACTGTATTATTAACATGGAGAAAATATTGTATTGAATGTAGTCTGATGAATTTATAGCACATTTATCCAAAGATTTCAGAGGGTTTTAAAGTGACTGCTAGTCAGTATATTTTCATACTTGTTTGCTAGCTCTTTACACAAAGTATATGCTGTAAAACTACATACAACAGTAAATTGCTTAGAGATAGATGAAACAGTAAATCCTAACTGGTTATTTATTTGACTTGATAAAATGCCATATTAAAACACTCAAAGTATTGTACACTGTAATAAAACATTTAAAAATACAAACAAATTGAATCATCTTTATAACCCCACCCAACCACATGTTCCATAAAGGATCCTGATTATCCCAACTCAATGTATCCACATGCTAAACTAAATTTTAATCGCCATGAATCCCACGGGAAAAGCCAACATTATCTTTATCTCCCAATAAGTCAACATTCTATATATATAAAAAAGGACATTTTAGTCGATTTCCAGAATTTCATATCATTTTGCCAGATCGGCTACTGGTAACAAAATCCATAACTCGGGCCCAAAACAAGCAAATGCTCCCTAACACATTGTAACTTCACTTGGAGAAAACTTTTAGCAAGTTAAAGATGAACTGACTCTAGGTGAAAGGAAGATATGCAACTGCTATGGATTTTCATCTCCTGTTTCAAATCTTAATGGAAGTCCATCAAACAGGACTATTGACTTGTTCTGTACAGCTTGAAGCAAGGTGGTGATCCTAGATGGGTCAAAAGTGATCATTAATTTATGCCTCCCCAAATATGTAGGAATTTGGAAACTCTCAAAAGCACACACTATCTATCTCATTAATTATTCCCTCCTCCAATAAATTCAAGGTGATGCACAATATAGATATTATATAAACACTACAATCCCTTAGTCTAGAGTGCATCATGTTTACATTCTGTCTGAGGAACTTATAGATATATGTAGAAAATTCTTCAAAACCCAAATTCTTGGTCAGGACAAAAGGGAAAAGACAGAGCTCTCTTCCCAAATGAAAAACAATTAATAACTTTAAAAAAAATCATTTTGATTCAAGGTTTGCTACTCAAAAAAACTACTTTCCTAAGAATATAGTGACAGCATTTTACAAGAAAAGGACTCATACAGCCAAGAACTGGTCAAAACCTCAAATAAACATGTATGTGAATTTCACTGTTTCCATTCTCCTTATGCAGAGTAATCTGTGTAAAAGGAAGCGAATATGAGGAAATTAAAACACAGAAATTGGTAAACCCTACCATTCTGGCAATAAGTGAAAAGGCTGCAAGTATGTGACCAGTGAAGTCCATCTCTCCAGCAGCCAAGGAGCCACTGTGCTGGAAGGAGAGATGCAATAGCAGCAGTCAGCAAAATTCTGTTCCTTTAAATTCAAGAAAGCTATCAGAGGGATAGGGGAAGAGGAAGGAGAAAGGAGAGAGAGGGAAGTAGGAATGAGAAGAGAGAAGTAAGATAATTAAAGGAAGCAGAAAACAGGCTAGAGGCAAGTGTAAAAAAGAAATGGGGCACACATAAAGCCAAAATACACAGAAGGACTCAATATTCAAAAGCACATATCTGCAAATCTACAGTCATTATACAGATAAGTGCCCTATACTTGAATTTTCAGCAGAACTATGGGGTCCTTTTACCAAGCTGCGGTAAAAAGGGCCATGCGCTAGCAGTGGGGGCCATTTTTGTCTTGTGCTGAGGCCCTTTTTACTGCACGGGGTAAAAAAGGCTGAAAATAGCCATGGCCCTGTGGTAAGATTGCTTTTACCACATGGCCATGTGTGGGGGAGCACTTACTACCACCCACTGAGGTAACCGGGTAGTATGCGGTGCTGTCTGATTACCGCTGGGTTAGCGCCGTGCTAAAAAATACAGGCTAATTTTCCCTAGTTCAGGCAATGGTGCTGGAACTACCGCTGGTGCCTTTGTTGGGCTGGCGATAACTCCAGATTAGCATGTGGTAAGCTCGAGTTGGGCTTACCGTCGCTTTGTTAAAGGGCCTCTATAATGCCAGGGGGAGTGTGGACATTTTATCTAATTCTATGGATAGCTGGCAATATTCAAACTCTAACCCTACAGCTATGTGGTTTAATTATGACACTGAAAAGGCTGTCTCCCTAATTCTCTATCGTGTACTAAAATATAGGTGGTGCCAGTTCAGCAGGTAACTTCTGTGCTACAGTGGTAGTTACATGCCAAAATGGTGGTGAAATGGCAGGTACACATGAAGTGAACTTTGACACTATTCTGTAGCTTGGTGCTTAAGTGCTCTAGTGTGTAACTGCAAGAGGGTGTTCACATTGGAGGGGTATTGGGGGGGGGGGGGGGATCATGGGTGTCCTTATTCCAGTGCACGCTTTATTGAATACTGTCAGTTGTGTGTGCAGGTGCTGCATTTTGTCATAGAGCAGGTATAAGTAGGTGTGCCTCATTTAGGCGCAGTATTGCCAACTTGCAGTGGCCAGGTGTGTAACTACTATGAGTAAACCGGCAAAAAGCCCAGGGCCACTTAATGGTAGTGGTTGCCTGCTGTGACACTCCTCTTCACATTTTCTCCTGGCTTTCTGCTCTCAAGCCCCATAGGTCTGGCACACTCTCTCCCTTCCTTGTCCCTCCTGTAGGTCCAGCATATGGGTCCAGCATCTTTCCCTCTACCTCTCCTGCCCTCTCCCCTTCCACTCTGCAAACACACTGGATTGCCAATAGTGACAGCAGTGCAAAAAGATGCTGCTTCCAGCTGCCCTTTCAGTCTTCTTCTGCTGCATCCTGCCTGCCCACAGGAAATTGTGTCAAAAGGGGAGGGATGCAGCAGAAGGAAGACTGAGGGGCCTGCCAGACAGCCAGAAGCAGCATGTCTTTGCATCACTGCTACTGCCTGTGATCCAATGTAAGTTTGCAGGGCTGTGATTGGGGGGGGGGGGAGGGGAGGTAGGAGGAGAGGTAGTTGGAAAGATTGTGGACCTGTGGGAGGGACAGGAAAGGGAGAGAGTGCCAGACCTATGTGTGTGTGGCGGTAGGAGGAGTGGGAGTAAGAGTGAGAGATGCCAGACCCGCATGACACTGAGAAAGGTGATGAGATGCTGGACTCTTGGGGCCAGGGCGAATGGAGGGAAAAGAGGGGGAGATCAGAAGGGGAAAAGAGGGGTAGAAATGCTGGGAGGGAGGGAGAGATATTGGACTACAGGGAAGGGGAAGAGAGAGATGCTGGCCCAGGGGTGTGCTGGTAAATTTTTAACAATAGGCTCTTTCTCCGGATGTAGCCAGCTCTGCAGTTGGAAGGGCCGGGGGGGGGGGGGGGGGAGCAACACTTGCCTCTCTCTCCTCCCTCCCTTCGTGCGGACACGCTTGGCATACCTTTGCTGGCAGCCAATAAATGGACTGCCACCACTCCCAACGTCTTGCGCTGAGCAGCATGCTGGAACTTCTCTCACATGCTCGAGAAGTCCCAGCCTGCTGCCCAGAGCTGGAAACAAGGAGCGGGGAGCAGCAGTAGTCTATTTACTTGGCTGGCAGGGCTCAGCATCCCCACCAGCAAAGTAAAAGAGAATTCAGCAGGGGGCCCAAGCCCACATTTTGAGAGCCAGTTGTTAAAGTAGACATGGAGGGCCTTACTTTAACAACCGGCTCCCAAAATTCTTAAAAACTTAACAACCGGCTCTTGCGAGCCTGTGAGAGCCTGCTCCAGCACACCACTGTGCTGGCCCCACTGAAGAGTACAGGAAAAGAAGAAGAGAGAGAACAAGTTTGACAAGGGGATGGACAGGGACACAGAAGAGATGCCAGGCATGGAGGAAGCATAGAAGACAGGGACAATGAGAATTGAGGCTGGGCACAGATTGCTGACTGTTGCTGGCTGAATAATGGCCCTGTTTGGAAACAGAAGGACAACCACAAAATTTCAGGAAAATTGATGCATGAGAGGGATTGGGAAGAGGCATGCACCCACATGATTGTTTTAGCTTGCCAGGTTTTCAGAATGACCTCCATGAACAGGTATGACATTGATTTGCATTCCTTGGAGACTTAGGTGGGTAGTTGTAGAAGAGGGCTACTATTAATTTACCACTAACTTGTGCTATTTTAGCACAGGTTCCATTTTATGCAATGAAACCTAGATGAAAGTGTGTTAAGCACTTAACATGCAGTTAACTCCTGGAATCAGGATACCGTGCGACCATGTTAATGGGTTTTGTGGTAGTTTGCCTCTTACCATGCAGCATATTGAATGTTACTGAATTTTTCGGAATTTTTCTGTCAGGGAGTGTAACATGGGTGGAGAATGGGCATGGAAGTGTTAGCTAGCTACTGCATTAACTAACCGTGTGCTAACTGGCTAACACAGAATTAATTTGGGAACATTTAGGACTAGATTCTATATAGATTCTATATACATCTACCTTATTCGAACACAACATAACCTTGTATCTGTTCTCTCTACCGGATTTGGCAAACACCTTTACAGTACTGTGTAAGCCACATTGAGCCTGCAAATAGGTGGGAAAATGTGGGGTACAAATGCAACAAATAAATACATCTCATGTCTAAAAAATCAGTATGGAAACAAAATATGTCTAGGCATATTCTATTCTATAAAGTAATTTAGTATTTTTTTTATAAAGTAATTTATAGAATAAGCCTAAATTTCCACATGTTTATATAATACACCAAGTGCCTGACCATATGACTAAATGTAGTTGTGGGCAGTTACGCTAAGCAAAACTTGGTATAAATACTGATGCCTAAATTAGGCGCACACCTATCTATTCCACACCCATGGCCATGTTCCCTTTTCAACTGTGTGACTTAGAATGTACACACATCAAGTTATATAATATGCTTAGACAGTTCTGCACATAAATTCTAATTAATGCCAATTTAGTGTCAATAATTGTTAAGTGGCAATTCTCAGCACTGATTGGCTTGTTAACTAATTAAGCTGCATACACAAAGCCAGAATATGACTAGATTTGTGTGTACAACTTAAGTCGCGCTATATAGAATCTGGGGGTTAGCGTATTTTAAACAGGAAGCAGTAAATGGCCTGTGTTAAGGTACAACCTGAAATAAAAATTACTGGGAACACCTCTCCTTAAGGCAATGTTAGTTCTGGGCTTGCAACATGTAAACTCCTATGTTAAAATGTGTTACACTCAAAAATTAACACCCTTTAGTAAAAGGGCTTCCTAGTTACTAATAACTGGGATTAACAGTAAACTAACCCATCTTAACATCAGCCTACCTTGATAATATCCCCCCTTTCTGAACTTTTTACTAAGCTGCGCTAGAGGCCCGTTAGCGTTTTTAGTGCATTCTAAGCATTATCATGTGCTAACTGTGTAGATGCCCATAATATTCCTATGGGCATCCACACAGTTAGCGCATGCTAATTTTAGCACACGCTAAAAACGCTACCCCACCTTAGTAAACAGGGCCCTTAGTGTATGCAAATCAATCTCATACATTTTCATTATGATAATCCTGAAAACCTGACAGCTTAGCTGTGCATCAAAGGGTGCACTGTGGTAAAGGAATTCTCCTGAAAGTCATGCAATGATTATATACCTTAGTTAGGTGAAAGGTCCCTAGTGTTTTTTTTTTTTATAGCTTGCAGGAATCATTATGGGGTCCTTTTACCAAGCTGCGGTAAAAGGACCCCACGTTGGTGTGTTGGGCAGAGCATAAAGAACGGTTCAGGGAGTATGGGATAAGATGTTTGAATAAGAAGAGAGGATGACCAGAGTGAAGAATTTGGACAGCTAGGATAATGATCTTAAAGAATCTGGTATTGTATTGGCAACCAATGTTCAGCACCAAGTAAGGGGTTGACACTATCAAATTTTTTGTGTGCCATAAATTAGTTTAATAGTTGTATTTTGAATAAGTTGTAAACGGTGTAGTTGATATTATGGTAGGCCATGGAGAATAGAATTGCAGTAGTCAAGGCGAGAAATACCAATGAAGTGGATGAGCAGACAAAGTGAGAATTTATCAAAGAAGGGCTTTGCTAGGTGCATTTGTTGAAGAATAAAGAGCATTGTCTCTTAACATTTATAAACTGAAATGCTACTCAGTTTTACACTTCCTGGATTATTTAAGTTCATTCAAAAGCTTTCTTTTCAGCTCTGTTTTATGTACTGTGGGGGCAATATCGAGCGCATTACAGAGATTTTTTAAAATGCTGGCCATCACAGTCTTTTCTATACTGGGCCATATCTGAATAGTGGCACTGAATTACCTCCCATACTGATGATATTCAGACTGGCACCCAAATATCTATATCCCAGTGAGGTTACATGTCTTTCATGAGCATATTCTGTCACATATTCTTTATGGATTCCCTAGGATAAAAGAATTTTGGGAGTAGAATTGGTGGGGGGGGGGGGGAGATAAGGAACCAAACATCATTCTGGGTACAGTGGTTCATCGATGGTGCGGATCTTGAATGTTAACAGTAATATTTTGTATGTGATGCAATGTATGATTGGTAGGCAGTGGGCATTCTGAAGATGGGGAGTGACATGATCAAATTGTTTAAGCCAGTTGATGATTTTAATGGCTGTATTTTGAACAATCTGTAACCTTTGGCAGTCTTTGATTCGGAGACCCATATATAATGAATTGCAGTAATCTAACTGACTAATTACTAGGGAATGCATTAATATATTCAGGGCAGTGAGAAATAACAGAGATTGAATAGACCTAATCAATCATAGCTTGTAGAAAGAGCATTGTTTAACTCCACTGCTGCACAGCAGAGGCATTACAAAAAAAACAAACACATCTAAATCCCCCGAAAAAGTGTCCTGCTCAAAATGTCCAAAAAAGTCAGCCATTTCACAGCCATAATCAAACAGGAAAAGCATTATATTTCCTTTTCAA
This sequence comes from Microcaecilia unicolor, assembly GCF_901765095.1. Taxonomy (NCBI): domain Eukaryota; kingdom Metazoa; phylum Chordata; class Amphibia; order Gymnophiona; family Siphonopidae; genus Microcaecilia; species Microcaecilia unicolor. Next base: position 329,040,877 of record NC_044031.1, on the reverse strand, counting down.
TTATGGCTTTGAGATGGACATTTTTGCACCAAAAATGTCCAAAATGAACAGCTATTTTCCAAAGTGAAACATCCAACTTTTCAACAGCAACAAAAACAGGGACATGAAAGTCTGGCATAATTTTTGAACGTTTGTATGGTCACACAGATATTTCTGTAGAACAGAGGAGTAGCTTAGTGGTTACTGCAGTGGACTATAAACCAAGGGGAACAGGTTCAAACTCCACTATAACTCTTTTCTTTGTAAATGTGATCACTCCAGGACCTGAAAAATACCAGCTGTACCTGAATGTATGCTACTTCACTATCCTTCACTATCACTGTACTTAGGTACAGTAGGTATTTTTCTGTTTCTGGAAAGCTCAGAATTATTATTTTTTTTTAAGTGTTGAAGTGGGACTTAAAGATGGGTCCCTTGAATTACAGTACACTGCATTAACCACTAGGCTATATGTCTGACCTGCTTACTGCTTTGTTCAGAATGGCCATGATACCTGTAGGTGACATACAGCCTGCTTTTCCTTTTCAATTCACTTTCAGGGGAGAGGGAGTGGGACATCAGCCACTGAGGATTAAAGAAGGATCATGCCTTAACTCCTCCAGTGGTCAGCTGCTCAGTTAGAGCAACTTTTCTTAACTTGGTCATGACTGAAACAGGTCTAGATAAAAATGTCCTCTTTAGACACGGATGGTCCTTCCTATTCGAAAATCCCTGTTGGATGTCCTACTTTGGGCCCTCCCTAGTCCCGCCAAAAACACACCCCTTGCTATTTAGATGAACTGCAGTACGAAACATCCAAATTCTGACTTTCCAAAATCAGGATCTGGACATTTTTAGCAGACAGACATCTTAAAATGCCTTTACAAATGTCCATCTGCTTTGAAAATGAGCACATATATGTGATTCAATGTGTAACCAATGTTCAGCTTTCAATAACAGAGTCATTGGAACAAATTTGTTTGCACCAAAGGTTAACTTGACTGGAATATTTTGTACTAGCTGAAATCATCTAGATTCTCTTTTGCAAAGACCTTTAAAAAGTGTGTTGCAATAGTCGAGGTATACAATCACCAGAGAATGAATAATTCTGCATAGAGCCGTCTTATCAAATAAGTGCTGAACTGAATGAACCAGATGTAATTTGAATTTTTTTTTTACTAACAATAGTGGAGATATGCAGCTAGAAGGCCAGCTTGGAGACAATCAGTACTCCTAAAATTCTAGTTATATCACTGACAGGGATTTGAATACCACCAAGAATAAAAAAATGAATATCAAGAGGTTGTTGGCCCTGTGGAAATATTTGAACCTTGTTTTTTCAGGGTTCATTTGTATCCTGTTGAGCCTGAGCTTATTTGTGATGGTAGTGAGTTTTGTATTCAGTAATGCAAGGACTTGCAAGTTAAAAGTATCTGGAGGAGCTGGAATTTGAATATTACATATTGTTTTGCCAATAGATTTGACATGTTCTACCAGAAAAATAGGAATAGCACCATTCTAGAGCTATATCAAGTATTCAGATATCTTCCAATCGAGTCAATAGAAGATGGAGATCCACTAAGTCAAATGCAGTTGATAACTCCACATTGATGTCCACTGACAATTTGTTGGTATAACTTGTGTACTCCATCTGCACTGTCCAAACTCTGCCCGTGAGTGCATCCACTGGTGAAGTATGAGCTATGAAATCTTGGTGCAAGTCAGTACTCTGTAAGAGGTCATTTACACAAGTAAATTACTAAAATACTACCATTTACATGTCTTTTTGGTGAAGGAGTAGCCTAGTGGTTAGTGCAGTGGACTTTGATCCCGGGGAAGTGAGTTCAATTCCCACTGCAGCTCCTTGTGACTCTGGGCAAATCACTTAAACCTCCATTGCCCCTGGTACAAAATAAGTACCTGAATATATGTAAACCACTTTGAATGTAGATGCAAAAACCTCAGAAAGGCAGTATATCAAGTCCACTTTCCCTTTCTCTTTCTTTTTGCCACCTATAACTAGGTGGCTCTTTTTAGAATTATTTTATGGATAACAAAAAGGTTTTCCATAATAATTTAAAAACACAGTGAAAAGATCAGGATCAGTGGGACTTGTGACATATTCTGTCCATGTGTTGCATTTCCCCCTTTTCCCTATCCCCCTCTATATACATGTCCCCCTCATCAATCTTTTTTCCAGTCCCTCTCCCTGCAGATCGGAGGCAGTGGGCAGGAAAGTGTAGGGTTTTTCTTGTCCTAAATAAATCACTAGACTACCAGGATGCAATAAGTTAGGTTTCAGTTGAGTACCCTGAGGTTCAGGGGAGGTGGGGGGGGGGGGGGAGGCAAGCCAGCCATCCCAGCCATTGGGAAGGACTCGGAGAGTCAGAGTGCAGCATGGCCCGTCTCCTGCCAGAAACCCAGATAAACAGGCAGTCTCAACAAAACTGCCTGGATGCCCAACAGTCCCCTGGAAAGGAGAACATGTCCAGGGAAACCCAAACATATAGCAACCCTAATTGGAGGAGAGGAGAATGCTATTGTAAATAGTTGACCATCTGTGTTGAAATGTTGGAAGCTGTACCCTCATCAACTGAAGGACAGTAAAGGTTCTGGTTTTCAGCAAAAGAACTGGTGTTTTCTCCATCAGTGTGTGAAGTGTGAAAGTCTAATGCACAACTTGCTCGGGATCCTAGGTATATCCTAGTGCCACCCTGGTTCCAACAAATAAATAATAGTGTGCACTCCTGTTGTCCACCTATCCTGGGCATTACCCAATCAGCTACCTAGACCACATTAAGCAGGGGTTACAATCTTTCTATCAAAGTAGTATCTGCTTATACACTGCCTATCGTTGAGGTACATGGACCCTGTCCTCAGCCTGTGCACCCTCTGCACCACACCTCTCCCTCTCCTCTCTTGTCTCTGCCCATGCTGAGCTTGAAGCCAGGCAGCAAAGAAATTTCACAGCACTCATGCCTCCCCCTGAAGCTACACAAACACACAGCAGATACATAATGACACTGTATCAAACACACAAGGATGGTGTAGAGAGTCAGGGAGGAGAGCAGAGGTGGGGGTAAGAGATAGCAGGTGAGTGGGAAGGGATAGATGGAAGTGCAGCAGGAATGGGCAAGACAAGAGTAGGCAGGAGTAGCAAGGATAGAATATAGGTCAATAGGGTGTAAAGTAGGGCCGAGGTCAAAGCACACACTAAATTGCAAAATATCACCAGAACATGCTAACACACTTTCTGAGTCCCAAAAGACAAATGAAGGTGGATTGCAGCTCTCTTTACACCAGGTGCAAATATCAATGCAGATCTTTGGCATCCTCAGGATCTGCGTCATTTACTGAATGTGTTTTATGCACCAAATTTTGAGGAACGCCCCTGCTCCACACAATCCCTGCATTGTTTTTTCTGTGCAGAAAATTTGTGATTTCAAAGTTACGCGATAGACTGTGGCTTTTATAGAATCGTGATTAGCACGTATCAGCCTTTTCTGCACTGAAATTACTGATCGGCCCCTCACTCGAGTGCCGAGTTTTTGTAGAATTAGGGGTTATACGACTGTAATACATGAGAAAGGGACGCCTATATCTGGCGTAAAGACTTGGATGCCTACACTCTGAGTTGGATGTCCTTTCTAAAATGCCCTTCCATTTGTAACCTCAGCCAGTCTGAGGACCCTTACAGTTGTTATTTTTCATTTCTATGGCACCCCAGAACACAATTCAGAGAGGTAACACTGGTTACTGTAGGTTTAACTCTCTGGGCATTTGGGATTCCAGGTTGGAACCAATAAAACTGACAGGCAGTTGGCACTAAAATCCATAATCTCCTCCCATCTCCTTCTCCAAATGAAACAGTCTCAGTCAGATATTGTTCCCTCCCTCTCTCCCTCCGTCTGAGTTCCAGGGTCGTCCCCTCCCTCCCTCCCTCCCAGTTCCAGGTTCCCCCCTCCCTCCTTCTGAGTTTCAGGTTCCCCCTCCCTCCCTCCGAGTTCCAGGGTCATCCCCTCCATCCGAGTTCCAGGGTCGTCCGTCCTCTCCCTCCCTCCAAGGGTTGTTCCCTATCTCCCTCCCTCCCTCCGAGTTCCAGGGTCATCCCCCCTCCCTCCGAGTTCCAAGGTCGTCCCCTCCCTGCCTCCCTCCCTCTGAGTTCTAGGGTCGTCCCCTCCCTCCGAGTTGCAGGGGACCGAGTTTCAGGTTCCCCCCTCCTTCCCTCTGAGTTTCAGGGTCCCTTTCCCTCCCATTTCCACAGTCGTCGTCCCTCCCTCCCTTCCTCCTTTCCAGTTCCAGCACCCTCCCTCCGAATTTTAGAAGTCATCTTCACTTACCAAGTCAGGGTTACGGTGGCCATCAGCAGCGGTAAAAGGCGTGCAGGCTTGGCCCTTCTCTCTCTCTCAGCTCTGGTCCTGCCCTCATTTCCTGTTTCCGCAAGGGCGGGACCAGAGCTGAGAGAGAGAGAAGGGTGAGCCTGCACACCTTTTACCGCTGCTGCTGCCGGCCGCCGTAACCCTGACTTGGTAAGTGAAGATGACTTTTAAAATTCGGAGGGAGGGGGCCTGGAACTGGAAGGGAGGGAGGGAGGGAGGAAGGGAGGGACGAAGACACCCTCATGCGTGTGAAGTTGCGTTCCTTTGCCTGGCAACTCTGCAGCATTCCCTTCCAGTAATTGGTCACTGCTGCTTGTGACGAACCAGAAAGCATGCAAACATCAGGACAGGAGATGGATACAGCAGGCAGCATGAACCCTTCAAACCCTTCACTGCCATAGAGTCAGCTTCAGAATGCTGGAGGTGCTTTTTATTATAGTAGATGATAAAGCATCTTTCTTTACCATTCGTCTCCCCTGTGTTTTGGAAGTGTCGTGTTGATCACAAATCCGAATAGAAAACATGACCATTTTCAAAACTGCAAAATGTCTACCTTTTTTTTCAAAAATACCATTTGCAACAAGTTTTTGTGCTCTGTGTGTTTATCTTTTCAAGACATTAAAAAAAATTACACATGAAAAACATAGAAAATCAAGGATGTAGGAGAGGCCAGCAGTTTTAGTAGACTGGTTCCCCAGAAATCCCAGGAGAGCAATGGGACACCCTAAGGGGCACTGTTGTGGACTTCATATAAATGCTCCCAGGCACACGTCTCATCATTGTTCCCTTATCTTGTCTGCTGAGCCATCCAAAACCCACCAAAAACCTACTACACCACTACAGTAGCCCTTATAGGTGAAGGGGACAACTATATATGGGTACAGTGAGTTTCTAGTGAGTTTTGGAGGGCTCACATTTTCCACTACAAGTGTAACAGGTCCTGCTACATTACTCCAAGTACCTGCATGCTGGTCTAATTTACCTGGCTATAACATCTGAGGCAGTCATAGAGTCTGGTAAGTACTATTTTATTCATATTTTTTGGGTGTGGAAGGGGGTCAATGATCACTGGGGACGTAACAGGGGTTGTCCTTGATTCCCTCCAGTGGTCATTTGTTCATTTAGGGCACATTTTTGAGCCTTATTTGTTCTAAAACAGACCAAAATGTTGACGTTTCAGCCCTAGACATTTTCGCTTTGTTCCATTATGGATGTAAAATGTCCTAATCCCGCCTTTGAAATGCCCTGGCACACCCCCCTTGTGATTTGGATGCACTGTAGACAAATTGCATATAAAGGCATTTGCAAAATTGGTTTAAAAAATATCGATTTGGATGCTTTGAGAAGAAATTCATCCAAATGCTGCTTTATGACACTTTTTGGATGTTTTTCTCTTTTGAAAATGAGCTCCATTGTAATCTATGGAACTTTGTAAGCCTAAGTGCTTTGAAAATGAGCCCCAAAGTGAAAGTACATATGCTTTCACTCTAAAACTCTGGAAGTCTGTAGACTGTACACTACACCTGTACTTTTCACCCATGTGAGCAGTATTGCAATTACCCAACAAATTGTTATAACCTCTGACGTTAACTGTAAACACCAATTCAACCTGAATTAGAATCTGGATCCTATGCTTGCAACATCTGTAATTACACAGATTATTTTCAAGCACTGTTCTTATCTTTTAAGATAATTGTTTTAGTTGAGGACTTGAGCCTTTGTCTGGTATAAAAAAAGAAACCATACATTTCAAACACATTATTTTAGATTACAGGAGAAAGTTACTTACTGAAAATGGTAACAGAATTCAAACACGTGTGGGACAAACATAAAGGAATCCTGTTCAGAAGGAATGGATCCTAAGGAGCTTAGCCGAGATTGTGTGGCAGAGCCGGTGGCGGGAGGCGGGGATAGTGCTGGGCAGACTTATACGGTCTGTGCCAGAGCCGGTGGTGGGAGGAGGGGCTGGTGGTTGGGAGGCGGGGATAGTGCTGGGCAGACGTACACGGTCTGTGCCCTGAAAAGGACAGGTACAAATCAAGGTAAGGTATACACAAAAAGTAGCACATATGAGTTTATCTTGTTGGGCAGACTGGATGGACCATGCAGGTCTTTTTCTGCTGTCATCTACTATGTTACTATGACAGAGAGCTAGTCTTTAAGAAACTTCAGCAAGATGCAGAAAAAGAACTGCAATTTGCTGATATATCCTAAATACTGTTTTGTTTATAATAGAAATGCTATCATACTTTGTTTAGGTTTTCCAATTTATGGAAATTGGAATGTTAATATCAGGGAATCAAAGGAAAATGACAGTGCATCTAATGAAGTGGATTCTAGTCCCCAAAAGGTCTTGCTTCAATAAATTAGTTAGTCTATAAAATTCCACCTGACTCTATCATTTTTGTTACATATTCACAGTTGTGTTCTTGGTTGCTTAAATGTGTGCACTGTGATTCTCACCTGAGTACAGTTTATTCATTTTGGGATGTGTCATAATTCTCATGATATCTTGTGGCCTATGGACTTTTGCACCAAATATTTTGCATGTGGGCTTGACATCCTGGAACTTTCAATATAATGTTATTGTGTCCTGGTTTTCTTCTTGTCGCTCCCATCTTACATTTAGTATATGTGCTGGTGGATCCTCCTCCACTGTTATTCCACTATCTGTCACTCTTCACCAGGCCTCTGTCTTGGGACCTCTTCTCTTCTCTTTCTATACCTATTGTAACCAGTGGGTAATAAAATATACCTGAGTTTGGGAGGTTTGTGGCCATTTTGGGGGCTCCGGAGGCATTTCATGACCTCTGGGAGGAGGTTGCTTCAGGCACGACCATCTGTGGCGCTTCCTGGCCAAGAAATGGCTTCTCAGGGCTGGGATTACTAGGAAAATGGCTGGTCTCTGTCTAGTCATGTCTCCAAAGCATGCACGCTTATTTGCACATACACAGTAGTGCTCCAGAGGCATGACTAGGCCCAAGACTAAGCTGGGGCCTCAAATTTAATGCTTTCCAGTTGAGGTTCAGGGGTTTTCGCAGTCTTTTTCCAGTGGTCATTGGGAGTCTGTCGGAACCCAAACTGGTGGTAAGGGTCATCTGAGGAGCCTTCAGGGGTCAAGATAAGGGGTCTGGTGGCCTAAGATTTTAGTTTACTTTTAAATGAGTGGTTTGTGTTCAGATAACCTGGAAAGTAAAGGGTTAATGTTTTGTGACAACTTATGGTGGTTATGGGTTCCTGAGAACCTCTTGGGGTGGATGAGTGTAAAGAAATGTTTGGAAAGTTATTTTTTTAGGTTAAAAGTGTTAGTTTTGGGGCAGTTTTGAGAGTTTGAAATTTCTTTGAGCTGAGGGTCGCTCGGGGGCACGTGTGAGGTGATGTTAATATTTCTTAGAGGGGATATCAGCTTTTCCTTGGGGATTTGAGAGGTGAAAATATTATAGCATATGTAGCTCGATGGCTCTAGATGACTGATAATTTTAGATTAATTGTGTGATAATTTTGGTATAAATTTATTAAAAACTTCAAGTTTCCCATTATTTCCTGTGGGAAAAAGTGTTTTCAAAATTGAGACTGGGTTTTAAAAAAAGAGTTCCATGAAGCTTAAAAAAAAAGTTCCATATAAGAAGAGCGATTGGTTATTTCTTGTCAGGTGACCAAGCTAGGGCTGGGTTGCCAAGGGAACAACTCCCATGTACATTGTTTACTTCTGCAATTCAAAATTTTGACTGAAGCATCATCCTTTTTGAGAGAAAACTGGTGACTGACTTATTCTGGTTAAATTCTGGAATTTTAGTTTATTATTAATATTTCTTTATTAGTTTCAATTTTAAACAAAGATAAACCTCTTTGATAGATACATCCAATTCAAACAAAAGAAATAAAAAGAAATAATTTATACATCAATCTTATATTGTAAATGGATTTTATAGTCCACTAGAATAATATGTTGAGATCAAGGTGGATTGAAAAACCAAAGGAAGTTGGCATAACCAAAGTAATTAAAGGAAAAACAAGCATTAGTTTCTATATTTTAAATCTTTTCAGGACTCATTGTTTGGAGTGGAACCTGGTTCCTCTTCGTATCAAGGAAGGACCGCAATTGGTCAGGTTCGAAGAATATATATTTTTTCTCCTTGAATATCAGCATACATTTGCATGGGAATCGTAGCTGGAAGACCGCCCCTATATTAAGGGACTCTTGTCTCATATCCAAAAATTTTTTCCTTCTCTGTTGTGTCCATCGTGCAATGTCTGGAAACACAGAGACTTTACTTCCTTTAAATTCTGGGTGAATATCTTTAAAATAAAGTCTCATTAAAGATTCTTTATCTTGCAAAAAAACAAAAGAAACAATTAAGGTTGCTCTAGTCTCTGTATTATCCATCGACTGCTCTAGAAAGTTTGTTAAGTCCAAAATTTCAGAAGGATTAGTCTGTTTTAGAGTATCTTGTTTTGGGGAGGTCTTGGAATTTTAGTTTATATTTCCTACACCTGATTCAGATCAGGTGTGTGTGGCTAGTGACTCAGAACTCCCTTACTGAGCAGGAACAAGCTTGAGGTAATCGGTCATAACTAGAGGGTAAAGAAGCGCTGAAAAAAGTGCTATTCTATAAGCTGCGCTAAAGTTAGGAATGATTTATAAAATAGCCCTTATGCCCGGGGATCACGCCTAACTTGAGATGAGGCCCATGTGCACCAACTGAAACATTTTGTGCCCCTTTTTTTTTTTAAATCATGTATAAAAATTTAGGCACGAATCCCATGTCTAAATTTATATCCATAAGTTCTAATTAAATCTAATTAGTGCCAATAATTGCTTGTTAAAAAGTCAATTATTGGCACTAATTAGCTCATTCAATTAAATTGCCTGCACAATTTTTAGGTGACTTTTATAGAATTGGGGGTTATTGTATGAAATAGAAACATAAATGCTTATGTACTGGAACATAAATGTTATGCTGCCATTTTAGAAACAGAAATGTTAATTTTCCAAAACTGTCACAAAGCTCAGTATCCCTTACCAGTTTTGCTTTCAGGTGTGTGTGTGGGGGGGGGGGGGGGGGGGAGGGGTATCGCATCAGCCACAAGTAGAACACTGCTCAATACATTTTTATGAAACCTAGTTATCCTTGGAAAGACAAGAGAATGAGAGCTTTCAAAATAAGGAAGCATTTAATCATAGTGTGTAAAGACAAGAAAGCAGAATATCTAGGTCCATGCCCATTAAAGTAATATGGCTCATATTAGTCCACTTGGATATGTAAAAATATAGGCCAACAAAATAGTTATAGATATTGCATCTTTTGCTCTCAACTAACAATACATGTGTGAGTAATTTTCACTGTGCCAATGGAAAAGAAAAAAAATCTGATGAAGGGAAAGCTAGGTAGAAATCTACTAAGATCCTCTAAAAGAATTACTTGAAGCTTGTATGTTGACCTTCATTTCTACCTAATCAACGAAGAGCAACTGTAGGAGACAGAGAAGACATGCATAGACACCAGCATTAAACATTCTGCAGATAGCTGGAAAGTGGAGGTTGCTCTTAAGGATTACTGCAACAGCAAGAATCTTTCTGATTGATATATTCTCTCCCATATTCAACTTTATGATGTTATCATTCTACATGTAATTACGCTTTTCTGTAATGCTTGTGATTTTTATCACTTACATTCAATCATCTGCCACATTATGGAAAGGATAATGCAATAAATCCAATCCTCCTGCTTTGTGTAACTGCCTAAAGGACATGACAGACTTTAAGTTTGGGTGGATAAAATCATTCCTTTAAAATGAACACAATTCTGCAGAACTCTTCAGTTGTAGCAAACAGACTTTTAAGTAATAAAGGCTAGATCCCCATGCAATGTGTAACATTTGTCAGCAAAGCTGAGAGAAAATCTTAAGACCCGATGTTTAATAACATGCATGAAGAGTTTCCATATCAGCGTACTTCAAAATATCCAGGGATGACTGTATTATTGCATGTTAAATGAAGCAGCAGAATTATTTCCTGATTCACATTCACTTTCAGTCCAGAAGTGAGCATCTACATATTAATGACAATCTTGGTATGAGTACAATATAATTGATATTGAATGTGTGAAATTATGATTTGATTGGCAGTCAGCCTGCAGTGACGAGTCTGTACTGTAATATCTAGATGAAAGCATTGATATGGCACCAAAGCCCTGTTCAGTTCAAACAAATAAAGCAAGAACAAAGTCAATAGAAATAATCCTTAAAATGACAGCATTAAGCCACCCTAAATTAGTCTTATTTTGGCTGTCATAAAAGTTCCCAGGTGACCAACGTCAATAATCTAATACTTTAAACTCAAAGCACACCTGCAGCATTCTAAGTCAAGAAGTCTCTGTTATATCTGGACATTCAGACATGAAATAATAGCTTAGAAGTAGATTGTATTGTGTTTGGAGGTGGAATAAAATAAATGAGTGATTCAAAATGTGTTCTTGATTTTATTCTCTTTGGCACTCCCCCTCCATCTTCCTTTTCTTCAGTAGGGGGAAGGGAAAGGGAAAGGTGACTTGATATACTGCATTTCTGAGGATTTTACAACTACATTCAAAGTGGTTTACGTATATTAAGGTACTTATCTTTGTACCAGGGGCAATGGAGGGTTAAGTGATTTGCCCAGAGTCACAAGGAGCTGCAGTGGGAATAGAACTCAATTCCCCAGGATCAAAGTCCACTGCAGTAACCACTAGGCTACTCCTCCACTCCACATGGTATACATGATCAATAGTAGACATCTATCTTTGCGCTCCTTGGATGGAGCATTTTCCAATAGATACAAAAATGGTAGACAATTTATAGTCCATCTGGCCCCAGTGTCACAATGATATCTCATGGGGTTTCTAAGGATGTTTAGAAGACAGTTCTGAACCGAGAGAAATGCCTCTTGCTAAACAAGAATCTATAGGTTATACATGGTGCCTAAAATATCAGCGCTGAAAAAAGCACTCTTCTATAAGCCATGCTTAAAGTTAGGTGTGGTTTATAGAATAGCGCTTACACCTGGGACTTGCACCTATCTTTAGGCACGGACATTTGCACCAACTAAAATGTGGTACAAATGTACATGCCTAAATTGGGCATGTATCCTTATTATTCTATAACAATATACGTAAATGCTAGGAGCACCCCCATTTCACCCATGACCCTCCCATTTTTGCACCCCTTTTCTTACTCACGTGTAAAATTTAGGTGTGGATCCTGCACCTAAATTTACACACATAAGTTCCAATTAAATATATTTAATGCTAACAATTGCAAATTAAAGAGCCAATTTTTGGCACTAATTGGCTCGTTATTCAGTTAAATTGCATGGGCAAAATGGGCACACACCCAAATTTGTGTGCGCAATTTTTGGTGACTTTTATAGAATTGCACGTTTTGCTTTGCTTGTTGATCCCTTGCACTTTTCTACTGTTTTTAAGGTTGAGCATAGTCACCACTAACATTGCTACAACTAATAAAATAGAGGGTTGGGAATAAATTATTACAAGTTTGATGACAGACTGTATCATTTTGTCTTTACTGTGTACATTTTCATATTTGAATCTCTGTATACTCATATTGTTGGTTGTGATTCCGTTTCCTTTGAAAAGACAAAAAAGGTGATCTCTGACCTTATAAAAGAGGGCACAGAGTTCCACAGAGAAATTACTGCAAAAGGAAACCAAGCATTAAATAATGTTCAGAAAACATACTTCTCTAGAGCTAGGGAAATCAAAGAACAACAAGGGTGATTGTAAGTGGCATACAGTGTAAATGCAAGGGGGGCATTAACATGGGAAGAGCATGGGTGGAGCTGCCACTTATACATTCAACTTAGAGAATACAACTTATGTGTGTCCTGGCTGCATTTAAGTGCTCTATAGCTGGTGTACCTGTGGGTGCCTAATTAGAAGGTATGCCAGTTCTGGGTTATTTTTGTCCACAAAAAAGGCCTTTTTTGCAGGCACACTGAAAAATGGACCTGCGCGCATCCAATACATGCGCCTATACCAGTGCAAGCCATTTTATGGCGCGCCTTAGTAAAAGGGCATTTTAGAAGACTTAGGTGACAATCCCCTAAATTCTATAAATGGTGCCTTAAATTGTATGCGCTAATTTGGACACATGGCTGAATTGCGTGCACAATTTAATTGATTAACAAGCCAATCAGCACCGATAATTAGTACTTAACCAATTAGTGTCACTAATTGGCTTTAATTAGAATTAATGTGCACAGTTTACAATGTGGTGCGTGTAAATTCTCATGTGTGCAGTCAAAAAGGACTGGACTTGGGAAACACTGTTCTACAACCTCAGTGTGCCTAATAGAATCATGCTTAACGCCAACTTTTTTCTGGTGCCAAATTTCAAGCACATAACTTTAGGTGTAGTTTATAAAATCATGCTAACTGTGTGGTTTTACAGCACCGATTTTTAAGGGTGCACATATAGAATTCCCCTCCAATAACTCTATAAACGGTGCTCAAAATTTGGCACCAGAAAAAAGTTGGCATTAAGCATGATTCTATTAGGCATATTCATTGTGGATATCCTGAAAACCTGACTTGGGAAACACTGTTCTATAAGAACACACATAACTTTTCAGAATGACTAAGCCCTCTTTTGAGTTATGCAATATTAGAATTAGACACCATGCCTATAGAATAACATTCAGCCAGATATAGAAGGACATTTTAATGGGTTATGATCAAATTGGGCAGGTGACACTTCAACACTCTACTTTCAGTCCAGATCATACACAGTATATATTCGCACGACCAGTTATCCGATAGAGTGGAATTTATTGTGGCCGCAGCATTCTAGAATTTATATCTATGAATTATTCACAATATCAAGCAATTTCCAATCATGTATACATTTTACAGTAATAATCAAATATATGACTCGATTTCTATCTAGAGCATTTGAGGTAAGTGGCCTAGCCTTTTTCAGTCACACAGTTCTCTGTCTTTCTGCCATAATCACGCTGTAGCTTTTTGCTCCACCTGGGGCATATACCGCCCACATGCCCAGGTGCTAACATCACAGCTTTGCTCAAGGGATTACTGTAAAAGCATCTTCCCTCTCATACCTGTTGACTCTCTTTCTTGAAGCCTTCAGCCTCCCCATTCCGTCGAAGTCTGAGGTAGGCTCCGCTGATCATCTGCTAATCTGGCACTGACCCCCTCTGTACAAGTGGGAACTGCCTTTGTTCTTAGACATCATCTATGCCACATGACCTTTGACCTTGCTTTGGTCTGAAACATAGTGCTGTGTACTCTTTCAGGCTAGGGCCCACCACCAGTGGAATGCTGTGACAAGACCCTACCTCCTTGCTATGGGGTGGGTGGGGTGGGGGAGCAGTGGGAGCCAGTGGCGTAGCCAGAAGTCAATTTTTGGGTGGGCCAACAGGTTGGATGGGTGGGCACTAGACAGTTGTGTGCTGGTAAATGTTTAACAACAGGCTCTCTCCCCTGTCCACCTCTGCACCCCCCCCCCCCCCCCCCCCGTCCACCTGTGCACCTCCCCTCAAAATTGCAGAGCTGGCTATAGCCGGGATGAGAGCCTGGGGGGGGGGGGCAATGCATTACTCTTTCCAGGAAAAAAAAATTAAATGATCCCAGGTTCCAATTTAATTCATGTTTAATGTGGGATAAAATGCCATAAATAAGTAAATAAATATAAACTTTTAATGTTGAGCACCTGATTCTCAAAGTGGACATATTCCAAACACTATAATGAAAATAAAATGATTTTTTTTCTACTTTTGATGTCTGGTGACTGTTTTTCTGATCATGCTGGCCCAGTATCCAATTCTGCTGCTATCTGTCCTCTTAACTCCGTTTCCAGGGCTTCCTTTCCATTTATTTCTTTACTTTCCTCCTTTCTTCTTCATTTCTTGCTCTATATCCATAAGTAAAAGCTGGGTCCTCCGCAGACTTGACTGTCCAGTGGATCCAGCTTCTGCCTATTTTCTTCATCCATGTGCAGTTTTTCTCCTCTCTTCCTTTCCCCTCATCTCATCTCCTTCCTCACTCATCCATCCCCTCCATCCATGTCCAGCATTTCTTCTCTCTCCCTTCCCTCTCTTCCATCCATGTCCAGCAACCCTCCTCTCCCCTGGCCTTCCCTCCATCCATGTACAGCAACCCTCTTCTCCCCTGCCCTCCCCTTTATACACCCATGTCCAGCAACCTTCCTATCTCCTCTTTCCTCCCCTCCATCCACACATGTCCAGCAACTCTCCTCTCCCCTCCAGCCATCTATACCTAACAATTCTTTTCTCTCCCCTGCCCCCCTGTATCCATCCATACCCAGCAATTCTCTTCTCTCTCCCCTTGTCCCCTCCATCCATCCATCCCCAGCAATTCTCTTCCCTCCCCTGCCCCTATCCAGCCATACCCAGCAATTCTGTTCTTGCCCCTGCCCCCCTCTATCCATCTATACCATACCCAGCAATTCTCCTCTCTGCCCTGCCCCTATCCAGCCATACCCAGCAATTCTGTTCTTGCCCCTGCCACCCTCTATCCATCTATACCATACCCAGCAATTCTCTTTTCTCCCCTGTCCCCTCCCTCCAGCCATCAGCGATTCTCCTCTCGCCCCTCCCGCTCCCATCCATGTCCTGTGATTCCACCTGCCCACCCGGAGCCCTCTTCTCCCCCCCAAAAAACATTTGCAGTGCAGGCTGAGCTCCGTTCCCGCGTCTGCCTCCCTCACTCTCACGGCAGCGCTTCCCAAACGCTGCCCACCGCCGCCACGATCGCAGGATCTACCTCCCTCCATCTCAGCACTCAGCAGCAGCGGTAGCGAATCATACACGCTGCCTCCTAACCTGGAAGCGTCTCCTCTGCCGCTTCCGGGTTAGAAGGAGGCAGCGTGTATGATTCGCTACCGCTGCTGCTGAGTGCTGAGATGGAGGGAGGTAAATCCTGCAATCGTGGCGGCGGTAGGCAGTGTTTGGGAAGCGCTGCCGTGAGAGTGAGGGAAGCAGATGCAGGAACGGAGCTCAGCCTGCTCCCTCTGCTCCGCTGCCTCCACTGCTGGGTGGGCCTGAACCAAAACTGGGTGGGCCTGGGCCCACCCAGGCCCACCCGTGGCTACGCCCCTGGTGGGAGCAGCAGGCTAAATTGGTGAGTGCACCTTGCAGGCACCGCCCTTCTTGCTCCCAGAGGTCACCTGTTTTCCCACCTCCCAGACTTCCTGTCTTGTTATCTGCCTCCCTATAGGTCCCCTATTCTTTAGTGCCTCCCCCTTACTTGTGCTGACAGCAGCACTGACTTAGTAAAAGGACCCCTATGTTTGGTGTTTTGGCATAAATTGGCAGTTACATGTGTAACTGCCCTTAATTGGTATTCTATAAGTTGTGCACTCAAATTCCAGAACATGCTGCTGCAATGGGTGGGCATGGGCAGGTCAAGGGTGTGACAGGCAGTTATGCACCCAGGTTATATAATTCTAGCATTTATTCACTAACAGTCTACAGTTGGCTACCCATTCGAATGGCATAAGTGCTCACTCCTAAACTAAGATGCATAAATGTGGATTTACATAATGGCAGTTGCATGCACAACTGCCATTGTGAAGGGGGATTTTTAAAAGAACGCCCAAGTCAGAGTTTGGACATCCTTCTCATAATGTCCATAAAAACTTTTGTCTCACAGCCATTTTGAAACAGGAAAATGCTGGGATTCCTGTTTGAAAATATGTGAGAAGGACGTTTTTGTGCTGAAAACATCCAAAATGAACAGCAATTTTCCAAAATGAACCTCTTTAACAGACAACCCACCTTTTCCAATTCTTGAAATTTATTAAGTATAGAGGTTACCTCTCCTGAAGATTTAGCAATGGCAGAGTCCCTCCTTTGAAGCATCGTCCACAACATTTGTAGTGTAACCTCCTTGGGAGCCATGATAGAAGTTGTTGCTAGTATAGTCTCCCTTCTCCTAGTTTCTTTCTTACATCACCATCAGCCTATATCATCAGGGTATGTGTAAGGGTGAGTGCAAGAGGAAAGAATGAATATGGGAATCAGGATAGAGGAGGGAGAATAATGTGAGAGTGGAGTAAGGAGGGAGAGCAAGTGTACAGGGGATGAGAAGTGGCTGAAAGAATGAATAGCGGAGTGTGCAAGGAATGGGTAAGAGGGATAGAGTGTACAGTCAGAGGAGGGATCGTGGGGTGAGGGGGGTCAGTTGGAGGAGTTCTGAAAGAGAGTGGAAGAGTATGAAATATCCTATAGTGCTCATCTCTAAAACATCTCTCCACAGACACCACCACACCCCACCCCTGGCACACAACAAAACAGCTTCCTCTATTCCCTTCAACCATCAACATCCTCCTAAACTCTGCCACACTCAAAAACTCCTCACACCTCACCCTGTTCATGGCCACCTCATGTCATACAGTGCTGCCCATCCATGTAGGTCATAGAGTTATAAAACACTCTTCACATTGCCATAATATTTTAATTAAGAATGTATTGGTGTACGTTGGGGCTTGTTTTCAAAAGAGAAAAACATCCAAACAGTGGCATAAATGTGCATTTGGACATTTTTCTCACAAAAACGTCCAAATTGGTATTTTCAAAACCAATTTTAGATGTTTTTCTATGGAGTCCATCAGAAGTGTGTTCAAATCACAAGGGGATGTGTCAAGGGTGTGTTAAGGGCAGGATCTGGGCATTCCTAATAATTAGACATTTTTCTGCTATAATGGAACAAAACAAAAACATCCAGGGCTATAAGTTGGGCGTTTTGGTCTAGACTTATTTTATTAATGAATAAGCCACAAAAAGTGCTCTAAAGACTAGATGACCACTGTAGGAAATCAGGGCTGACTTCCCCTTACTCCCCAAGTGGTCACTAACTCCCTCCCACCACCAAAATGTGATTAAAAGCATTACTTGCCAACCACAGATGTTATACTCTGGTCCATTAAAGCAACATGCAGGTCCCTGGAGTAGTCTAGTGGTGAGTGCAGTGCACTGCAGACAGGTGGACCCAGGCCCATGTCTCCCCCTACCTGTTATGCTTGAGGTGAAAACTGTGAGCCCTCCAAAACTCACCAGAAAACCACTGTACCAACATATAGGTGCTCCTTTCACCCATAAGGGTCTTTGTAGTGGTGTACAGTTGGGGGGTAGTGGGTTTTGGGTGCTCAGCAGACAAGATAAGGGAACAGCGATGAGATGTGTACCTGGAAGCATTTATTTGAAGTACACTGAAGTGCCCCCTAGGGTGCCCTATTGCTCTCCTGGGATGTCTGCTTGGCCAGTCTACTAAGAATGCTGGCCCCTCCAATGGCTTGATTTTGTGCATTACTCACTTGGATGTTGTTAATGTTTTTTTTTTTAATTGACCAAAAAGAAATGCACAAAAACATCTAGCAAACAATTTAAAAAAAATGTTTTGAAAATAACTATATTCCCCACTTGAATTTTAGATGTTTTTAGCAGAACATCCAAAGTTGGACTTACACATCATCAAAAATGCCTCTTCACCTGTATCATTTATGTAGATGAAAGACTTTTGAAAAAACTGATATTGGTCAGAGTACATTTATTTTCCGTTTAAAAAGTTCCACCACATCACTGCCTCCTGCTATGCTTGAGATCCACATGCATCCCTGAGTCCTCCAAATCTAGGAGGGAGGGGGAGAAGGAAGGAGAAGGGAGATCTATGGGTCCATGCTCTGGCTCTTTTCAATACAGTCACAACCTTTAAGCAAAGATGATGCAATATTTTAAGTCAAGAAGCAAGTGGGCAGGTAAACAATATTCAATTTTATTGCAATAAAACAATTTCCCTGACATAAAAGTTATATTTGTATATGAGAGTGTATCTCCACTGACGAGATAATAGACATGCCACTGCTCAAACACGGATGATTTTGTAGCCTTTTTAATGGCTGGTAGAATATTTCTAAAACTTCATGAAACTATCAGAGGAAACTTGCAAAGTATTTTCTTAAAAATAACATAAAATAAATAAACTTGGGGTTTTGTCTTTTTAGAGAAAAAGGTGGCAAACATGGAGATTCCCACTAAACTGATAAAACAAATGTTTTCATATGTGAAACAACAATATTTTGACAGTGAAGTAGTATTTTACGTCTCACTAACCAATGAAAGTGTTAGTTCCTTTACACCTTCATAAGTATCAAATTTAGAAGCGAAAACTGAACATCTACCATTGCACATTTTGAATCTTTGAAACTGTTGTTGGAATCCTTTAATTAAGGTAAATGCAAATGCAGTGTACAAAATACATTGCCAATAAAAGAGATCAGAGAAAGGTCAGAGAGATCACATACACTTTTTTAAACTCAATTTATGGGTCATGAAGTTAGAAATCTATAAAAATGAGAGAATAAAACCATGAGTTAAACTGGGTAACTGGGCACATTTCTAAAAAAATCCACCCAGACTTGCAGAATGCACAAATGTTAGGAAAGGGGCAGCTTTGGTGTTCCCAGTATGTTTTTTTTTTCTTTAGTCAGCACAGATTTAAAAATGTTACCCAGCTAAGGTTTTGTTTTTACTAAAGATTAGTACATGTTATATGCAGCAGGGCCCTTAAGAATAAAATGGGTCTTGTGGCAAATAACATGTGGTCACATTTAGTAAAAGATACCCTAAATTTTGAAGGACAATATTGGTCACACCCATAGTTGGCCTAAATCTAAACACATTTTGTTTGGGTGATTCCAACCTAGCCATTTGAGAAAAGATAAACAGGGAAAATCATCCCATTATGTTTCTCACTCAAGGGTCCTTTTACTAAACTGCAGCTAAAAGTGGCCTTAGCATGCTCTTACATGGGGTTTTCCCACATGCTGAGACCATTTTTACTACAGCCATAAAGGGCTAGAATCTGAAAAATCTGCATGGAAAAAAATTAGGTGTATTCTCTAAAGTATGCCTAAATTTTATGGAATAGACTTAAATTTTCACATGGTATATAGAATAGACTGATTGGCTCTCCACACGACCAAATTTGGTCACGTCCATTTAGGCCACATTTTACTTGGTGTACATCCCGACATCTAAATTAGGCGAAGATCGAGTGTATTCTATAATAATGGGCATAGATTTTAAAAATGCACATGCCCTGCCCATGGCGACGCCCTCTTTTCAACTCTGCAACTTAGAATTTAGGCACACCATATTACAGAATACCCTTAGGGGGTCTTTTACTAAGGCATGCTCATGTTTTTAGTGCACACTAAAATTGGGCACACAATAAACATTAGAGACGCCCATAGGAATGCATTGGCATCTCTAATGTTTAGCGTGTGCCCAATTTTTGCTCGTACTAAAAACGCAAGTGCGCCTTAGTAAAAGCGGGTCTTAGTGACTTATGTGTATAAATCTAAATTAATGCCAATTAGTGCTGATAATTGCTTGTTAACATCCAATTAACAGTGCTAATTAGCTAGTTAATCAATTAAGTTATGCACATTGTTATAGAATATGCCTTGGTTACTGTGCAGATTTTCCAGTTCCATATATATAGAATCTGGGAGAAAATGGCTGATTGTCAATTTTTTTTATATTACTGGTCATGCACTAATGTTACCATTAGTGCATGGCCATTAAAAAAAAATGACCACATGACCACTTACTGCCACCCATTAAGTGGGAGTAAGGACTCACAGGGTAATCCCTTGCTAATCAGTTAGCACACACTAACGTAGATGCACAAGCTATAAATGCACAAACAAGAATGCTTACTTTCTGCCCCTGAATAAAAAACTCTACCTGCTTATAAACAGAGTTTCACATTGATTTACAGTAGGAGATAATAGTAACATGGAGGGGCATAATCGAAAGGCGCCGGCCATCTATATGGGTGGTCCTGAACTGTATTATCAAAAAAGATGGCCGGCCATCTTTTGTTTCGATAATACGGTTGGGGCCGGCCAAATGTCAGAGATGGCCGGCATCAGTTTTCAGCGATAATGGAAACCGATGCCGGCCATCTCAAACCCGGTCAAATCCAAGGCATTTGGTCGTGGGAGGGGCCAGCATTTGTAGTGCACTGGTCTCCCTGACATGCCAGGACACCAACCAGGCATCCTAGGGGGCACTTCTAAAAATAAAAAAAAAATAGCTCCCAGCTGCATAGCTCCCTTCCCTTGGGTGCTGAGCCCCCCCAAATCCCCCCCAAAACCCACTCCCCACAACTCTACACCATTACCATAGCCCTAAAGGGTGAAGGGGGGCACCTACATGTGGGCAAAGTGGGTTTTGGGGGGGGTTGGAGGGCTCCCATTTACCACCACAAGTGTAACAGGTGGGGGGATGGGCCTGGGTCCACCTGCCTGAAGTGCACTGCACCCACAAAAAAACTGCTCCAGGGACCTGCATACTGCTGTCAGGGAGCTGGGTATGACATTTGAGGCTGGCAAAAAAGTTTTTTTTGGGTGGGAGGGGGTTGGTGACCACTGGGGGAGTAAGAGGAGCTGATCCCCGATTCCCTCCAGTGGTCATCTGGTCAATTGGGGCACTTTTTTGAGACATGGTAGTAAAAATAAATGGACCAAGTGAAGCCAGCCAAATGCTCGTCTAAGCCAGCCTTCTTTTTTCCATTATCGGCTGAAGCCGGCCATGTCTTAACAACGCCCCCATCCAGCCTCCGTCCCACCTTCCATACCCTGCAGAAACGCCCTCTTTAACTTTGGCCGCCTCTGCAACGGAAAGCAGTTGGAGCCGGTCAAAATTGGCTTTCAATTATACCGATTTCGACGACTTCAGGAGATGGCCAGCGATCTCCTTCAAAAATAAGCAAGATAGTAAATGACAGCAGATAAAGACCTGTACGGTCCATCCAGTCTACCCAACAAGATAAACTCATTTACATAGTATGTGATACTTTATATGTATACCTGAGTTTGATTTGTCCTTGCCTTTCTCAGGGCACAGACCGTAGAAGTCTACCCAGTACTGTTCTTGTACTAAGTTCTGGAGCTAAGGTTGAGGCCCCTTAAAATTTACACTCCAGCCTATCCCTATCTATATAGTCTTTGCCCCTGACATGCCCCCTCAAAAATATATTTTTTAGCATGTGGTTAGCATGTGCAAATTTGACAGTTATCACAGGATGTCTAAGCGTATCTCACAGTGTGCCATTAAAAGCTATGTCAGTCACATTTTTAATATATAGCACAGAACATTTCTAAATTGCAATTATTTGCAATCAGGAATGAAATATACCTTAATATATATATAGGGCTTTTTCATTGAGAAAGCTCCCAAAACTGTACAGGGTAACTTCTAACATTAGAGGTGCAAAATTATCCAAGCTGGTAAATAAGAATAATATGGGCATTTTTTTCTGCGGGCCCCATTTTATGCAAAGGGACTTATTTATTAATAACATCTATTAGTCTTAAACTGGGACCCAGGGTTGTTATTATTAAGATGCGATGAAAGTCAAGCTTCTATCATACTTTAGCTTACTGCAAGAATCACTAATATTCAGTCATCTTAGTACTGCAGGTTAATGTCTCCCGAGGTACATTAATAACCCCGCTTGCGATCATCCTCGTAAGCTCCATTATTCATAGGCCAAGGAGCATCAGGTCATATTTTAAAGGATCTAGACAATAAAAGTTTAATCTTTCACTCTGCCCCAAAGCTCCCCCCCCCCCCACCCAACTGTAAATATATTGCAGTCTCCCTCCTAAAGGCCACTTCAGCTTGGAAAAGAGACGGATGAGGGGAGATATGATTGAGGTCTACAAAATCTTGAGTGGTGTAGAATGAGTAGAGGTGAATTGATTTTTTACTAGTTCCAAAAGTACAAAGACTAGGGGGCACTCAAGGAAATATGTTTAAAACAAATAGGAGGAAATATTTTTTTCACAACATATAGTTAAGCTTTGGAACTCTTTGCTGGAGGATATAGTAAAAGCGGTTAGCGTATCTGGGTTTAGAAAAGGTTTGGATAAGTTCCTGGAGGAAACGTCCATAGTCTGCTATTGAGACAGACATGGGGAAGCTACTGCTTGTCCTGGGATTGTTAACGTGGAATGTTTCCACTATTTGGGTTTCTGCCAGGTACTTGTGACCTGGATTGGCCACTGTTAGAAGCAAGATACTGGGCTAGATGGAACATTGGTCTGACCCAGTACTGTTATGTTCTTATCTCTCTTTGAGAAGCCCCCAGCAAACATCAACTTTCTGGAGGTCCATATCACATTCCCTTCCTATATCCCTCCCCCAAACACGTACCCCTTCCTGAAGCCCCTAATCACAATCCCACTTTTCCTACAAAGAATCTCCGTCCTCCTGTAGGCCCCCTTAGTTCTACCTGGTGAAATCTTAGTGACTCAGGGTTCAGGGCAGGAGGCATCCCCAGTTGTTCCTGCTTCTACTGGTGTCAGGTACAAAATGGAACAGTGACTGCCACTAGGGATCAAGCTGCCATATAAAGGAGGGCTTTGGAAGAGGGATGTGTTTGTGGGGAAATTTGGGGGAAGAGGGGGTGTAAGCTTTTTTTGCCCAGCCCCTTTAAGTAGTGTCCCAGAAGCATTGGCCATAGCCAAAAACTACCCCCTTCCTCCCAAAGTATTACTGAAATTACCCATGTTAGCAATCTCTGATGCCCAAAATAAATCAAGGTAAGGTTCACCTACAGAAGCTGACATAATAGATTGCTTCACAATTTGAGGGAAAAAAAAATCATAACATGAAAAATAAATGAACATCAATATAAAAAATTGCCTTTAATTCTATAGAAAGTGAGTTTCCTGTCCCTGTTAGCTGTTCACACATATTATTGATAAAGCTTGCAACACTTAATAGGTACGTGCAATTGATTGCTCAAGAAAATAAGAAAAATAAATTAAACAATTTATTAGTTGAAAAACATTAATCTGTTTTCCAATAAATATATTCTAAATATCATGCTACCTAAGAATTGTTTTTTTTTTTTAATTTCCCATAAACACTAAGAAGTAGATATCCAGCTGGCAACAGTGAGCATTTTTTTTAGCTGATACCAGTGTTATTCTCAGTTATTCAATGTCATGCTTTGTTCAGGCACCAGCACTGAATATCCAGGTTTATGCAGCCAGATATCTGTTATGCGGTTAAGTATGATATTCAGCACTTAACCACATAAGTGACACCACATAAAGATAGGACTGACCTCTATGCGGTCCAATTTGATCGCTTAATTTAGGTACTTCTGCACCCTAGAACCTGACTCACCCTAATCCCCGACACCAATAGGAATTACATGGGGATCACAGAGCCGCCAAGGGGGGGAGGGCAGGGGGGACAAAATTTCCCTGGCCCGGGCCTCCAAGGGGGGCCCGGCACCGCAGTCCCACCCGCCCGCCCTTGGCTCCGTCGTCGACCGTCTGCCGCCGGGCCAGGCCCCCTGCACTGAAATCACAGTGCCTCTCACCTCCATGTGAAAGCGCTGCAGGCAGCAGCAGATCACCTCCCTTGGGGCCTCCTTCCCTCCCTGTGTCCTGCCCTCGTCTGACGTAACTTCTGCGAGGGCGGGACACAGGGAGGTGAGAGACGGTGTGATTTCAATGCAGGGGGCCCGGCCCAGGGTCGGTGGCACATGGAGGGGGGCGGTGGCCTCGGGGGGGGGGGGAGTGACGGCGGTGACCTCAGGGAGAGTGGCAGCCTGGGGGGGAGTAGCGGCGGCGACCTCGGAGGCGGAAGGGGTGGTGGGGTGGGGCGCTGGGGGAAGCCTTGCCCCGGGCCTGGCCCAGTCTCTCTGCGGCCCTGGGGGATCATCATTTTCTCCTTATATGAAAGGATGCCTCTTAAAGTTAGAACCAAAAGACCGCAAATGGTCATTGGTGCCATTTTAGATTCCAGGACAGTCCTGGGTGGAGTAGAAAGAAACTGCTCCCACTTGGACCCACTGGTGAACCTCAGGTAAGTCCAGGTGGTGTTGAGTGGAAGGAATGTTGGATTCTGGAGGGGGGGGGGGTGCTTATGATCAGGAGATGGGATTTGGGACTTCAGAGGGTGGGTTGGAACTTTGGAAAGTGGATCAGATTGGGGTATCAAGGATAGAGTCACAGCTGATTGGGGATTGAACTGGGGGTATCAGGGAATGGGGATGTGATGGGGAGAGATCATGATGTTGGAGGAGGGGGTGCCACCATGAAAGTTCATTATATTTTAATTATTTATGGTTCAGTGGTGCTGCACCACATCACATGCAATTGCAGATAATGTGGATGCTCCTGTGCTATCTTCCACTGCATGAAACAAAGTGATCTCATGCTGTCTGCCCTGCACAGTAAATACAGGACATGCCCCTGCATTTACTGCACATGCCTTGCACTTACACTCTAATTCTATATAAGGTGCCAAAAATTACACATGCAAATATAGGTGCACATCTAACTTGAATGCGCAATTTAATTGATAAATGAGCCAGTTAATGCTAATAATTGGCTGCTAATAATTATCAGCACTAATTGGCATTAATTCAAATTTGCATGTTAATCTTTTAGGTGCTGGGATCCACACGTAAATTTTACATGCAGATCCAAAAAGGGGCGTGGCCATGGGAGGGGCATGGGTGGATCAGGGCATTCCTGGAATTTGCAAGGAGTTTTACAGAATAAGGGAGATCCACACCTAATTAAGGTGCAAGAATTTAGACCGAGTTTAAGTTGTGTATATCCTGTTGCCCAAAGTTGGGCACAGATCCTGGCTCTCAATGCTATTCTATAAATGGCACCCAACTCAGAATAGCACCTAGAGTTAATTTTTATCGGTGACATATACAGAATTCAGTCCCTATGCTGTTAACAGACAGTAAGTGCAAAAACATACTGCGATTTAGTAAAAGGGCACCTAAATATATGTCGATATAATGTGCACTATCTGGTCTTAAGCAAGTGTGGGTGAGAGATTATCAGAGCCTGGACTGCTGAGATTAACATAGCTGCAGGCTGGACCTTGAAGGAAGAGGCATAAATCAAATCCTGTTTTGGGATAAAGCCCCTAGAAGCAAAATTTGAATCACCTAATGGGCATGGGACTCCATTGTTATTGGAGGAAGTATGGGCCGGAACTGATGGAGTGGGCAAAACTTGGCCAGGAACAGAAATGAAGAGACCCTCTTTGACACTTCATTAGGCCAGGTATAGCATTTTCCTGTTTTATTGTCATGATTCTGGGAGTACATGTCTTGCATTTGCAGGTTGTTCATACAGTTGTATGTGTCATGTCACAGTGTGGTCAAGATAATGATGTAATTTCAAGAGGGAGCCATATTCTGGATGGCACTGGTTTATCTGGTATGGTATGTGCCTTCATTGAAGCTTGGGTGCCAATGTATTTAGTGATGATTAAATGAGTGTGGCTGGAGTTCCAGAAGTGAGTTGTGATGCTTCTGCTGAGGCAGGGGGAGACTCTTTTGCTAGGAAGTTGAAAGCAGGACGTAGCCTTTAATAAGTATTACTATTTGTGAAATTGGGTTACCAGATGATCTCAATAAGTTTGTGGCCCAGGTTTACCTGACTTGTTGTCAGAAATTATTTTTGGCGAGTGTGACCATGTTCTGTGTTGAAAGCTTGACTGGAGATAAGTTTAATATTGAATTGTGTGTTTGGGTCTAACTTGACCTGGCTAGTGTTTGATCTAATGAATGAGCTCAGATGTAAAACTGAATTCAACCAAGGGGTGGTCATCATTTCTTTAGACCTTAGGGCATCCTTTTAGTTAATCACTACTTCTGAATTACAAGTCTTCCTTAGGTTTTGAGGATACAGTGCTGACTTGGTTCTCTTCTTACCTCCAGAATCATACCTTTTCTTTTTGAATATTCAACACCTAATCTAAGGCCAACACTCTTCTGCTCGGGGTGCCTCAAGGAACTGCACTTGTATTTACACGCTAATTTATTTTTAGCTTCCTGGCTCTGGCTATGCAGACTAAGTGGGTATATTTTCATGGATAGTATTTAGATTGAAGGCAATTCTATATAAAGCACCTGCATTTAGGTGTATCTGACGTGTAAATGCAGAATAGGTGCCACTTACGCATGCACCTAGCCAAAGTGCTATTCTGTAAACTCGAATGTAAGTGGCACGGTGCTCAATTGAAAAGGGGACATATTTGTGGGAGGAGCATGGGCAGGATGTGGGAGTATCACCTAGCCAGGTAGCATATTATAGCATACTATCAGATGCACATGTTGATGGACAGATCTAGATGCAGTCTCTTATGCCTGCCATTGACTTGACATAAGTGGTTTTGCCTGTTTTTTTGCACAGCAGTGTGGGTTCTGTAACAGCATCAGGGCAGCCATATGCCTTTATAGAATTGAGGCTCCCTGAACTGCATTGGGGTGCCAAATTAAAGATATAAATGTATAGAATTGCTGCCATTGCCTTTTTCTTTTCTTTTTTTTTTAAGATCTCACTAACCCAGATCTTTCAAAACTGAACATCTGTCTTAGTTCTGTTGCCAGATGATTCATCCAACATGATATGAAATTAAAACCTTTAAAATTAAAAGCACTGTAGGTTTTGTGGCATCTTCCATTTCCTATCATTCACTCCTGTATGGATGGCCACCATGTTTCTCTTTATGATTGCATCACATTTCTAGGATGTAAATTTAATTCCTTATTGACCTTTGAATCCCAGATTGCGAGTGTCCTAAAATCATCCTATTTTGCTCTTAGGCAAATATATTCATTGAAATAGTTTTTCTCTTTTGAAGATTTAAAAGTACTAATCTTTGCACTACTCCTGAATCGCTTGGTTTATTGTAACTTTCCTTGCTGCAGTCTAATTTAATCCTTCATTCATAAGTAACAAGTTCTTAAAAATACAGCTGCCAGATTACTTACAGGTGCCAGTCAGTTTAACCATATCATTTCTGCTCTTAAAAGACTTCACAAGTTTCTAGTACACTTTAGGATATACTTTATAATTCCAGGTCCTCAAATCCAAAAAGTTTTAACTGGGAAGGAGAGGCTCCTGCTCATTTCAACCCTGCTGAGATGGCCATCTGGCAATATTCAGTGGCACTTAGGGTTATGCTTGCTAAGGCGCATTAGCATTTTTAACGCACCCCTAAATTTAAGGCACGTTAAACGCTAATGAGCTGATACATTCTTATAGGCGCATCAGCGTTTAACTTTTCATTAAAAATGCTAACGCGCCTACAGCGTTCCTTTGTAAACACAGGCGTTAAGAAAGTAGTGCCACTGAATATTGCCCATGAACACCTAGGCACTGTCCAAACGGTGCTGTTGTGATCCAGGGGAGGAACTTAACCAGTTAGTGGTGATATTCAGTCTGCTAGCTGGCTAAGTAAGTAGATGAAGTTAGGACATCAAAAAACCTGTCCTACCTCTGTCTGCTGAGGGTACTGGTCTGAATGTCATGGTAAACCTGTGGGTCACCGCACATACCTGGATTTTCAATCCCAGGGCCCAATGAATGTCTGGGGTTAATTCAGCCTGCAGCTATAAATGGCTTAAAAAACACAGACCACTGCAGGGTGAATAACTAGCCCCATGGTTATTATACATAAAATATTGCACACTGGTATATCCATTTATCTCTCAGATTTACTTAATCCCCACAACTTGACTCATCAAATCCCAATATATCAACCAATGCCCTCTTCCACTTCCTTCTAATGACTATATAACCCTCAGGAAATTCTCTTCCTGCTGGTTTCAGGATTTGAAAATGTATTGTTGGTCACTAGCCATTAAGGGAAGAGAGGAAGAGCCATGTAGATGCTCTGGTGTTGAATTTGCATAGCTCAGTCCAAGAGAGGTGGGATGATGGAAATAAAGGAAGTGTGGTGGGAGAGATTGACAGGGTCTTTGGTTGTCTGACCTCCCACCTAGATCCATAGAACTAAGGGGGGGGGGGGGAATCTGAGACCCAAAGACAGTGTCCAATTTGCACAAGAGGGAACGGAGATCACTTCTGTCTTGCAATGGGAGTCAGAGAAAGGAAAGAAGACCCGGATTCCTTTCTGGGGAGGAGGTAAAGGAAGTGTTGAAGCCGGTGGGAAAAGACACTGTAGGAAGGAGAGTAAGTGGTTGGCAAGCCCTGCTGTGAGAGAGAACTATTTGGAAGGTGGAGTGAACAAGCTCTTAATGGACTTACAATAAGGGAAGATAGAGATTGTGGAGGTCCTATTTGTGATAACAGTGGACACTACAGGGTATAGGAGGGAATAGAGAACAACAAAACACAGAGTAGAGGGAATCCATAGTGGAATATAATACAAGTGCCTTATTGGTTATTGGAGATCTAAAGCTGTAAATTCTGTAAATAAGTTGCCCTCTGAGCATTCCTGCTCATTTACAGTAAAGTTTGGTTTCTTCAACTAGCCAGTGTAGAGTGGATTTAGTTTGCAATAACAAGGGAAAGTTCACCGGGTGAGAACCTCTTAGGCCTACCAAAGATAGCTGCAGCCCTGGCTTATGCCCTGAGCTGAGACTTCAGGTGTGTGCCCAGCCCTTCTCATGCTTGACAGGGACCAAAGGAGAATTCCAGTTGTAACCCTATAGTCCAGGGTTACAATTGACTAGATACAACTAGATGTACTGCTTTTCCTTTTATGGCACTCTAGAATGGAACGCCCATCAATGCCATTTAAGGCATGAATCAAGTCATCCTTCTTTTAAGACAGCATGAAAGACTTTATTTATTCTCTCTGGCTTTTAGAGATGCTTGAGGTCATGGCTCTGGGGTATTAGGTATAATACCGTGATCAGTTCTTTACTTAGAAGATTGCAATTTCTTTTTCTATCTTAAAAGTAATTTAATTGTAAACTGCTTTGCTGTGCATACCCAACCTCAAAAGACAGTATATCAGCATTTGAAATACATTAAAATACATTAATTAACATAATCTGATATCATATAAAAATCTGGCTTTGAGACCCATAAGGTTGTTCTCTGACAGTAAGGAAAACTAGCTATGCAATTCAAAACAACTGAAAAAAAACCCCAATACATTAATTTTCTAGTTTAACATGTGAGAGGTTCTTATGCCCTTACAGCTTGAAATGCCAAGTTTTAATTGGTTTTCCAGAATTTGAGAAGTGTTCTCTGCTTTAAAGGAATCTGAAGCTGATTCCTCTGTAGTTTGTTTCCTAATTTTAGTGTTACAGACTAGATACGCTTTTGACAGAGTAGATGCCAGGCTTTCATTTGAAATGAAACGCACAGGGTAATAGAAACACATTAACTTGCGACATTTATTTTATTTATTTTTCTGTACCCTTGAAAGCATCAACCACCTTTTAATAACCAGTCCTTTCACTTCTCCCTCTCTCTCTGTTGTACACTGGTTCAATGATGTGTCATCATAAAAGTCTTGGAGCTGATTAAAAGTGTGAATGCAAGTGAAAGACCTTTTTGTGTTTTGTTAGCCTGCCAGTTTCGCTGACTGCAGCTGGCCTCCTGTTACAAATCACACAAATAGAATTTCTAAGACCCCTGTTTCCAAAAGTTGGCAACTAGAATGCCATGTGACCCAGTTATGGGGTGGGGGGAGGAGTTTAGGTCAGATTTGGGTTTTCAAGTACAGATTGTAAACTAAACCACAAATACCACAGCACACTGAGTATAGAAATACGTGCTGTCTAGAAATTCTGTAGCTTAGGATGTACTAAAACTTAGAATGCACATTTAAGATGATTAGCATATGCTAAAAATAGTCTACCCTGCATTAAGGTACTAGCTGTTCTGAAAGGATGTTTGTGTGTAAAACATGTTCCTCTAAATGAAGGAATTCACAAATTACATTACATTATACAGAGACTTATCTTTCACACATACTAACAGCTCATTGTGGCTTACAAGAAGAAATAACTATCACTGTAGCACCCAGGAATTACATTATGGAATCCTAATTATTAAAAACAGACATTTACTTAGCTAAAAGATTTTTAAAACAAAAAAAGTCTTCAACAGTTTCTTAAAATTTGAATAGTTTCTGTCAGACCTTATCAGTAAAGGCAATGAATTCCAAATTGATACTGCCTGATATTAGAAAAAGGACAAATAAATTCTTTTAAATCTGATGTTTCTAATAGTAGGGAAGCATAAGAATGATAAATTATATAGCTTATAAACCAAATATCCTAACAATAAATTTATGAGCTTCAACATATAAGATGGAGCTTCTCCATACATTTTATATGCTAGAGTACATATCTTAAGTTGAACCCTGGCTTCTATTGGGATCCAGTAGCGTTCATAATGTGCAGGAGTTACAGGTTCATATTTAATTAGTGAATAAATCAATCTCACTGCTGTATTTTGCACAACTTGCAGCTATCTAATAGTAGACACAGAACATCCTACAAGTACAACATTGCAGTAGTATACTCTTGATAATATAATTTGTACTAAAAGTTGGAAAGCTGATTGCTCAAAATATTTGGGGGTCCTTTTACTAAGGTGCGCTGAACAATGGCCTGCGGTACTTTAGACGCGGGTTTTGGGCACGCACAGAATCAGTTTTCAGTGCACCTGTAAAAAAGGCCTTTTTAAATTTTTTGCCAAAAATGGCTGTGCGGCAAAATGAAAATTCCTGCGTGTTCATTTTGGGTCTGAGAACTTACCGCCAGCCATTTACCTAGCGGCAAAGTCTCAAGCGATAACTAGGCAGTAATGACCTGGCACGCATCCAATACATGAGGCAGAAAATGAAAATTATTTTTTTGCCTGCATGTATCGGATGCACGGCAAGAATGAAATTACCACAAGAGCCACGAGGTAGCTGTGCAGTAACTCCATTTTGGCGCACATTGGGCGCGCATAGATGCTTAGTAAATGGCCCCCTTAGAAGTAGATTTTAATTTTTTAAGAAGATAAAAAGGATTTAGATACTGTTGAATTTACTTGGAGGTTCATAGAAAGAGGACTGTCAGCTGTAACTCCCAGAACTTTTGAGCAAGTAACAAACAAAAATTGATCCTGACCTACCATAAATCTTTGACATGCACAGGTCTATTTTTTAGCACTCCTGCAAAAAAAAGGCATTTTTTGTGCAGAAAATGGACTTGCAGCAAAATTAAAATTGGCGCGCGTTCATTTTCAGCCTGAGACCTTACCACCACCACCCATTGACTTAGCAGTAAGGTCTCACGTGTTAACTGGGTGGTAATTGTCAGTGTGCATACACTGCTGATTACTTTCCGGTTAGCGCCACGTGGTAGAAAATAAAAATTATTTTCTGCCATGCATATAGGACGCACGTAAAAATTTTAATTATCACCCAGGGCATGCATAGCCGGGCAGTAGTTCTAATATAACATGCGTTGTACACGCATAGGCACCTACGTGCCTTAGTAAAAGGGCCCCTTAGTGAAGAAATGAATCTACAATACTGTGAGCAGTATACTTTTAAAACTTGTTGACTGGGCTCTGATTGGCCTGGAGTTTGAAATTACCCAGCAGTTGTTGCTTAAGTCTTAGCCCGGGAGGAAAGAGAGATATATCTGTTTGCTGAGGCTTGGTGAATTATATGTCCTGAACTTTCCAGGTGCTTTTTAGACAGTATGCAAATGTTTAAGTTAGTTTTCTAATTGATCCATTTTCAGTTACTTGTTACTGTTTGCTAATTGCACATTTTTTGTCCATTGTTACAAGTTCTGAGAATAAACACATTTGTTTGTTCATTCTGCTTGTCTGGACTGATAAAGAAACCTGATGGTTTGTGTGTTGGGTCTGTGAGTGCTTTGTGGGAACTGTGCGACCACTGGGAGTGTGGCTCCAGTAACCTAGAAATCACTGGGGATAATTTGAGAGCAGGAGACTCACCCAGAGGAATTTGTGACCCAATCGGTGGGAGGAGGGTGCTAGTGGAGCTGAGCTCTGATGGGGGTAGACCCTCTAAGTAGCTGCAGGGTAACCCCAGGTGGGTGGCTAGGTGTTTCCTGACACTGCCTTTTTGAAGAAATTTACTGAACATTTCTTTGAATACTGTACAGTTTGTAGGGCAAATTTCTCTACCTTTTAAAAATAAATATTCATTGGAGGAAAAAACCCACACACAATCCAATGCTATGATTGTGCTGAAATACTGTGTGTGTTCTGTGCCCTGCATTGTCTCTAGTCGAAATAGTTTGCAAGACAGGTGTGCTGCACCAGGAACAGTGTTTCTGCAGTTTAGCCGTATGTCACTCAGGGGGGACGTTATCAACATTGACTGTCATTAAGATGTGTTATATTTGGGGATCCAAAATGGCGGCATAGAGAAACGCTTAACCAGACGCTCCCATAATTTCTCCATGTCTGAGCAGCCGAGAATTCTAATACCCTTTGCGAGATGAGGAAAAGGAGAGGGAAGGTTCGGGACTTACCCTCAACCCCGGCCGGAACTCAGTCTCAACAGCAACCGATGCTGGAGAGGTTTGGTGTAACGTCGGGACCATCTGCTGCTTCTTCCACGAATATGAGAGCCGAGCTATCTACATCGGCTGACAGTGCAGATGGGGTTTCCTTAAGCCCCGTCCTGCATGCGGCTCCCCGACAACCGGGAGCTGGAAACATGGAAGTGGAGCCTGGTGTTCAGCTGTCCGAAATGGTTGAGAGGAGCGAGCAGAGAAGGAGCCCACCCTTGGAAATCGAATTAGTGGAGAGTGTGGTGGTAGGAACTATTTCAAAAATTCCACCTAAGATAATATCTACTATAAACCTAGCACTCAACCCCCCCCTGGAGTTTTTGGTGGGTCTGCCGAGTAAACCAGCCGTAGTGACTTTGGAATCACTTTGGGACTTAAATTACACTTTACATTCCTCTTTACAAGCAATGATAGTGAAAAATACATTGGGAATTAAAAATCTGTCTGAAGCAGTCCTAATCCAGGACCAAATAAACACTTCTCAGATTTCTAAAGTGAAACAAATCGAGGAAAATCTAAGTAAATTAGAAACTTTAACCCAACTAAAGAAAAGTGTTTTACTTATAGGAAAATGGAATACCTGGAAAATCAAATAAGGAGATGTAATTTGAGGGTGACTAATTTTCCAAGGTCATCAATGATACCACCAATAGAAATGTTTAAAAAATATTTAGTTGATGTTTTAGGAATGTGAAAAGATTTACTACCTCCCTTAGTATGTGAACAATATTTCCAGCCTAACTATAAAGTGAATAATGAAGTTCCACAACCACAAGTGGGAGATAATGTGAATTTAACATCTTTCCTCGAATCGTCACTAGAAGTTATTACACAAAGAACAACTGCAGTAGTGATGTTTGCCCTGGAAATGGACAGAGATGCTGTTTTGAGACTTTTCTTCAGAAATGTTGATTCAATGTTTTTAGGATCAGAAATTAGAATATATCTGGATCTATCTAAAGAAACACAGAAACGGCGGAAAGCCTTTTTGGCACTTCGTCAAAGAACTGTAGCTCTTGGAGCTAACTTTATACTTAAATTTCCATGTGTTTGTCGTATATTATTTCAGTCTAAGACTTTTCAATTTTTTGATCCTAAACAACTAGAAGAGTTTTTGGTTTCAAAGGAAGGAGTGAATGCAAATGTAGTAGTTTGAGCAACAAATGCACACTGTTTAAGATAATTAGAAAAAGCGAGTAGGTCAAAGCGAATTCTTAGAAAAGTATTTCATTAAATAAATTTATGTATTTTTTTCCTTTCTTTTTGGATCTGTTATTACTACTTTTATTTTTAGGTCAATAGTTTAATCACGATTTCCACTTATGTAAAAAAAGTGTTCTTTTTCTGTTAAATCGGTATTCCAATTGCCATATTATCTCTGTAAATGAATAATATATAATTAATAAAGATAAAAGAAGATGTGTTATTTTACTGTTAACCCCAATTATTAGTAACTAGGAGGCCATTTCACCAGTGCATGCAAACAGGTTACTGCAGAAACATGTTAAAGCATTTTGCGGTGCTTTGCCTGTTTGCATGTGCTAACCCATGAGCTATAGATTTTTTAAAAAATATTTTTCAGAGGGGGTGTGTTACAGGCATAGAGTGGGTGTTCCTGCATTATCTGGCTACCTTAACCGGATAATGCAAATTTAATGAGGGAGCAGTTAACATCCTCTAAACAGTAGGTAGCAAGTTCTCCTGCATTAACGTTTTCAAGGTATTTCTACTTCAGGAAGCAGATGAAAGCTTGGCTCTTCAATCAGGCCTTTAATGAAAGGAGCAACTAACTTCACACACACACAAGGAGTGACACAGACTGCACATACTGCAGCAAGTCATGTTTATCCACTCCTACCCTAGCTGAGATTTATTTATTTAAAAACATATATGTATACCCCGCTTAACTACTAAGCGATTTACAACAAAAAAATTCACAATAAAATACAGATAAACAATATAAAATATAAAATCAAATAAATCCTAATACAACATTACCTGCACTGTTGAGACTTCAAAAATTATCAAATATTAAAAGCCTGGCGAAAAAGATATGTTTTCAGATCTTTCTTGAACTGTCTCAAAGATGTACAAAATCTCAACAGACCTAGGAGAGAATTCCACAGTAATAGACCTGCCACAGAAAATGCACGTTTTATTGTCTCTGCATAGTGAATACATCTCACTATTCTGACCTCATGTACAAGTTTCTTTAAATTAGTCTCCTTATTTTCTAACTCCTCTTACTCTCATACCAATCTCAGGGTCCTGTTTACTAAGTCGCATTAAATCTGGGCTTAGTGCATGGGATAGTCCCAAATTAACTGCAAGAGAGCCCCTAGATCTGATTGCATAAAATGGTACCTGTGCTAAAACAGCAAAAGTTAGTGGTACAAAAACACATCTTAATGTTAGCCCACATTGATAACTATGCCCCCTAGTTACTAATAACTGGGGTTAAAAGTAAAACAGTTTTTTAAGAAGGGTTCCAGAGGTGATCTGGGAAATTATAGACCAGTGATCCTGATGTTGGTGCTGGGAAAATGGTAGAGACTATTATAAAGAACAAAATTACGGAGCCTATTCAAAAGCATGGATTAATGAGACGTGGAGGGGCATAATCGAACGGGGCACCCAAGTTTTTCTGAGGATGTCCTCGCAGGACGTCCTGGCGAAGGGGCGGGGAAACCCGTATTATCGAAACAAGATGGGCGTCCATCTTTCATTTCGATTATACGGTCGTGGACGCCCAAATCTCAACATTTAGGTCGACCTTAGATATGGTCGTCCTTAGAGATGGTTGTCCCCGGTTTTCAGCGATAATGGAAACCGAAGACGGCCGTCTCAGAAACGACCAAATGCAAGCCCTTTGGTCATGGGAGGAGCCAGCATTCGTAGTGCACTGGTCCTTGTCACATGCCAGGACACCAACCGGGCACCCTAGGGAGCACTGCAGTGGACTTCAGAAATTGCTCCCAGGTGCATAGCTCCCTTACCTTGGGGGTTGAGCCCCCCAAAACCCACTTCCCACAACTGTACACCACTACCAGAGCCATAAGGGGTGAAGGGGGCACCTAGATGTGGGTACAGTGGGTTTCTGGTGGGTTTTGAAGGGCTCACATTTACCACCACAAGTGTAACAGGTAGGTGGGGGATGGGCCTGGGTCCGCCTCCATGAAGTGCACTGCAGTACCCACTAAAACTGCTCCAGGGACCTGCATACTGCTGTCAGGGAGCTGGGTATGACATTTGAGGCTGGCACAAATTATTTAAAAAGTTTTTTTTTTTTAGGGTGGTAAGGGGCCGAGGACGCCCATGTGTTAAGCACTCCCCAGTCTCGCCTTAGCTATGCTTTCGACACGCCCCCGAGAACTTTGGTCATCCCCGTGTCGGAAAGCAGTTGGGGACGCCCAAAATCGGCTTTCGATTATGATGATTTGGGCGAACCTGGGAGAAGGACGCCCATCTCCCGATTTGTGTTGAAAGATGGGAGCCCTTCTCATTCGAAAATAAGCCTGGAGGTGTGGTAGCCGTGTTAGTCCACTTTTAAGGTTATCAATAGAAATCAAACAAAACAAAATAAAACATGGAAAACAAAATAAGATAATAACTTTTTTATTGGACATAACTTAATACATTTCTTGATTAGCTTTCAAAGGTTGCCCTTCTTCATCAGATCGGAAATAAGCAAATGTGGTAGCAGATAGTATATATGAGTGAAACATCCAAGCATTACTTTGACAGTCTGACAGGGTGGGAGGGTGTGGGTAGGTAGGAGGTATGCATGGGGACATCAAAGCATTTCATTGATATTCTAACAGGATGGGTGTGGGTAGGTGTGAGGATGGTGATCAACAGAGAAATACAATTTTATGGTTTATAATGGGCTAGAAAACCCAGATCTTTGTCTGTCGGGTGTCAAAATATTCAATCATTCTGACTTCAAAGGTCTTATGTTCCTGTATTGTTTTAAAGTTACCTTTCAGGTTTCTAATTATGAAATCACTGGTGCAGTGTCCTGGTCTTGTAAAATGCTGGCCCACCGGGGTGGGAACCTGACTAGCACCGGCTATCTTCATGTGAAGTCTGTGCAGATTGAATCTTGTCTTAAGCATCTGGCCAGTTTCTCCAATATAGCATCCTTCGTTACATTTTTTACACTGAATGATATATACCACATTGAAAGATGAGCATGTGAAAGATTCCTTTATGTTGAATATTTTTCCTTTGTGAATGACTGTGGGGTCCTGTGAAATGTTTTGGCATAGCTTGCAGCTGGATATATTACAGGGAAATGTACCCTTCTTTTCCTTTTCAGTCTGTGTTGGGAGTTTACATCTGATTAGCTTGTGTTTTAAGTTGGGTGGCTGTCGGAAGGCAAGCACTGGTGGGGATGGGAATATCTCTTTCAGTAATTCATCTTCCTGGAGTAGAGGCTGTAAGACTCTTATGATTTTCCTCAGTTTCTCCAGCTCTGGGTTGTATGTCACTACAAAGGGGATTCTGTCTGTGGCTTTTTTTACTTTGTACTGTAGCAGATTTTCCCTGGGTGTTTTGAGGGAAGAGGCAATATTCTTGGAGATTATTTTGGGGTTGTAGCCTTTCTGTTTGAATGATGCAGTCAGGGTTTAAAGGTGTCTATCTCTATCCCCTGGGTCCGAGCAGATACGGTGGTATCTTGTGGCTTGGCTGTAAATAATGGATCTTTTTGTATGTGAAAGATGGAAGCTTGAGTTGTGGAGGTAGCTGCATCTGTCTGTGGGTTTCTTGTATATAGATGTTTGTATACAGCCATCACTGATTGAGACTCTGGTGTCCAAAAATTGACTTTTTCTGGGGAGTAGTCAATTTTGAATCTGATTGTAGGATGGTATGTATTGAAGGAATAGTAAAATTGTTTCAGAGTTTCTTCCCCTTCCGTCCAAATCATAAAAATGGCATCTATGTACCGGTAGTATTTTAGACGTTTGGTCTGGCATGTATTCAGTGGATTTAGTGAAGGGAAATCTTGCCTCACCAATCTATTATATTTCTTTGAAGGGGTGAACAAACATGTGGATAAAGGTGTATCTGCATTTTCAAAAGGCATTTGAAAAAGTACCTCATGAAATACTCCTGAGGAAATTAGAAAGTCATGGGATAGGAGGTAATTTCCTATTGTGGATTAAAAACTGGTTTAAATATTTAAAAAAAAGAGAGAGAGAGAGTAGAGTTAAATGGTCAGGATTTTCAATGGAATGAGTAGATAGTGGGGTTCCCCAGAGGTCTATGCTGGGACCGCTGAGGAATTTGTTAATGACACAAAGTTATTCAAAGTTGTTAAATCAAAAGAGGATTGTGAAAAATTGCAAGACGACCTTACAAGACTGGAAGGCTGGGCATCCAAACGGCAGATGACATTTAATGTGAGCAAGTGCAAAGTGATGCATGTGAAAACAGGAACCTGAACCATAGCTATGTTCCAAATCAGGAATCACTACCCAGGAAAAGGATCTAGATGTCATTGTTGATGATATGTTGAAACTCTCTGCTCAGTGTGCAGCAGAGGCTAAGAGGGCAAGTAGAAAATTATTAGAAAAGGAATGGAAAACACAACTGTGAATGTTATCATGCCTTTGTATCGTTCTATGATGTGACTGCACCTAAAATACTGTGTGCAATTTTGGTCACTGCATCTCAAAAAAGATATAGTGGAATTAGAAAAAGTACAGAGAAGAGTGACAAAAATGATAAAAAGGGGATGGGATGACTTCCCTATGAGGAAAGACTAAAGCTCTTCAACTCTGAGAAAAGACGACTGAGGGGGGATATGATAGAGGTCTATAAAATAATGAGTGGAGTGGAATGGGTACACATGAATCACTTGTTTTCTCTTTCCAATAATACTAGGACTAGGGGACATGCAGTTTAGCGACCAAGTAATAAATTTAAACAAATCAGATGAAATTTTTCTTCACTTAATGAGTAATTAAACTGTAGAATTTGTTGTCAGAAAATTTGGTAAAAGCAGTTAGCTTAGCAGGTTAAAAAAAAGAATTGGTTAAATTCCTAAAAGAAAAGCCTATAAGCCATTATTAGGATGGACGTGGGAAAATCCACTGCTTGTTCCTAAGATAAACAGCATAAAATCTGTTTTACTATTCTGGGATCTTGCCAGGTACTTGTGACCTGGATTGGCCAGTGTTGGATACAGAATACTAGACTGATGGACCTTCAGTCTGTCCCAGTATGGCAACACTCATGTTCATAGTTATCAATGTGGGCAATTGTTAACGTGGAATTAACAATGTAGGATACCATTAAAATGTGTTATTTTACCGTTAACTCCAGTTATTAGTAACTAGGTCGCATTGTGTAAAATGGAACCTGTGCTAAAATACAGTGAGTTACCAGTAGAATAACATGTCTTAATGGTATCTCACGTTGAAAACTACACTCCTCATTGAGTGGGAAATAGGAAGGATGCTCAAGAAACAGTTTCCACCCATCCAAGTTTAGATTACCTCTTTAGCTTTATAGCTCCTAATGGTTTGAAAATCAGCTCTGAAACTAAAGAAAAATAAGACCCCAAACCTGTTTCTGTGTTACCTAAAACAAAATAAAAGATATTTTATTCTTAATTTGAAACTGTGAAGTTGTCATTCCCTTATCTTAAATTAGACTCACTGTTGACAAAAATAGCAATGTATGCTAACAGTGGAAGGTAAAAAGATAAGCAAAGACCACAGACTATTATTGCTAGACACATTCCATCAGATTTTTTTATTATTAAACATGCTGAAAGATTAGACTTTTATTTCAGTTTAATATTTTGGAACAGCATATTTCCAAATATTGAAGCACGGGTCAGATCAGGAGTAATAGGCACCTTGGGCTTACAGATATTCACAGAGCCCGCCACATTAAGCACCAGTCCTGAACCTTATGAGCAGGGGTGTGCTGGTAAATTTTTAACAATGGGTTCTCTCTCCAGGCGTAGCCTGCCCTGCAATTTGGGAGCAATGTATGCCTCAGTTCTCCTCCCTCGTGCAGGCATGCTAGGCATACCTTTGCTGGCAGGGAGGCCAAGCCTCACCAGCCAATAAATGGACTGCCACCACTCCCCACTGCTTGTTTCTGGCTCTGAGCAGCACACTGGGACTTGACTCACATGCAGGAGAAGTGCCAGCCTGCTGCTCAGAGCTGGAAACAAGGAGCGGGGAGTAGCAGCAGTCTATTTACTTGGTTTGCAGGGCTCAGCATCCCTGCCAGCAAAGTAAAAGAGAATCCAGGAGCATTTTGGAAGCCAGTTGTTAAAGTAGCCATGGGGGGGGGGGGGGCTATTTTAACAACCGGCTCCCAAAATTCTTAAAAACTTAACAAACGGCTCTTGAGCCTGCGAGAGCCCCCTCCAGCACACCACTGCTTATGAGGATAATTTCAGAACTGGATGTTTTTATAAATGCACCATAGATGTGTTTGTGTTTTCATAAAAAACAAAAAAAATTCTGAAATACTCCCAACAGCACAGAAATGTCCATGTACAAAGGAGTAAATTTATGTTTCTACTCTAGACATGGTTTATAGAATAACGCCTAACTTTGGGCATAGCCATTTGCACCAACTAAAACCTGGTGCAAATAGCAATGTGTAAATTTAGGCGTGCATGACCTTATTCTGTAACTATGCACAAAACTTAAAGGAACGCTCCTGATCTGCCCATGACCCACCCATTTCTGCTCCCCCTTTTTGAACTCGCGTGTAAAATTTAGGCGCGGATCCTGTGCCTAAATTTACACACATATATTCCAATTAAATCTAATTACTGCCAATAATTACTTGTGAACAAGCCAATTATAAGCACTAATTAGCTCATTATTCAATTAAATTGTTTGTTCAAATTCAACGCATGCCCAAGTTTGCACATTTTTTAGCAAATGTATATAATTTGGGGGAAATTCTTCTTACGTTATTATCATATGCATATAATTTTATGCTATCTCAAGTAGAAAAAACATTAGTGCTGGTTGGCAAAAATGAGGAGCATTGCTTAGGTGGAGGTTGTCTTTGATACAGATTTTTGCGAAACATGCGGCATGTCGGACTGT
This sequence comes from Microcaecilia unicolor, assembly GCF_901765095.1. Classification (NCBI taxonomy): domain Eukaryota; kingdom Metazoa; phylum Chordata; class Amphibia; order Gymnophiona; family Siphonopidae; genus Microcaecilia; species Microcaecilia unicolor. The sequence continues at coordinate 329,000,032 of NC_044031.1, read as the reverse complement.
TGCCCCTGAGCCTACAAAGCTAAGTTAATTATTATTATTATGCGAATTATTATTATTATTATTTCAAATAAAGCATATGAGTAATTTTACTATTTTGCAAAAATATATTTATAAGAAGACCAATGACGAATTGAGTGTTTGATCCTCACAGCTTAAGAGTCAAAGGTTGAGTTGCTTAATGAGGTCTATAGAAAACTTCTTAGAGTGATTGAATATAAATGATTTGGACTCTAGTCGCCTGTTTTTACAAAGGCGCGTTGAATGCTAACGTGCATCAAACACTAACACGCCTATAGGAATGTATTGATGCGTTAGTGTTTAACATGCCTTAAATTTAAAGGTGCGATAAAAACGCTAATGTGCCTTAGTAAACATACCCCTGGTAATTCTATATATCAGGTGAGATTATGCAGTATACACACCTATGCGAACTTCAATCATGAGCATTCCTTCCAGATTTCAAACTACTGTAAATGTATGTAGCCCCTGCTATATTTCTGTTGGTTGTTTATATACACTAAGTGCTAGATTCTATATATGGTGCCTGAAAAATCCAAGTGGAATACATTTCCACCTAAGCACATTCTACAAGCTGCGCCTAGATTTAGACATGGTATTTAGAATATGCTTAGTTGATATCCCAGCACCTAGAATTAAGCACATCCATTTACACCAAGGAAAATGTGGCATAAATACTGGCATGTAGATTTAGGTGCAGAGGGACATATTCTATAACACTGCGTGTAAATTTTGGAATGCACATGAAATATCCATTTCCCTTCCCATAACCGCACCCTTTTTTGGCTCCATGCATTACATTTAGGTGCAGTGCGTTACAGAATACACTTAGCGAGTTGTGCACGTAAATTCTAATTATTATCAATTAATGCTCATTATTGCTTGTTTAGTGTTGTTAAAAATGCTGATTGGCTTGTTAAGCCAATTAAATTACACACATTGTTATACAATATGCTTGGAGTTTGACAGAGAACGCTAGGCATGATATATTGAATCCGGTGGAGAGGTGCAACTTTACAACTGGGCACTTTTATTTTGGCACCCCAAGGATATGCTGTAGGAGTCTATTGTATGATAAAAACTGGGCACCCAGGTTCCATTATAGAATAATGGTGTAATCCAGAATTGGCACACCTAATCTTTACTTGCCTGCACTTATACCAACCATAATCCTGATATAATTACTGCTCCATAAATGCAACTTGCAGTATTCTGTAAGTTGCTTGTGTAACTGGAATCCCCACCCATGATCCACCCATGTATATGCCCCCGTCGTGTTCATATGTTAGGTAGGTGAACCCTGTTTACACTTTTGCAGGCAAGTTTATACTTATACTAATAAACGCTTGTAAGATGGCGACCAAGCAGGATGCATGACTAAGACGCTCCTGATAACTTCTTATAATTTACCTTTTCTTCGATGAAAAATGCCGAAAAGGAAGGGCAAGCCGAAGGGACCACTCCTCTCGAAGCAGGGCACCTCCTTGCCAGGACAGCAGTCTTTGCCTGCATCTTGGGTTTCTACTCCGAACGCGGATGTTTCCATTAGCGGGGCTGGGAAGAGCCCTGCTCTGGAGAGCGATTTTTCGCTCAGCCCGCTGGGACCGTTGACCCCGACGCCACCGCATGCACCCGGAAGCGCTGTGCCGATTGCGGACAGAAGCGCAGATTCGAAGGAGTGGCGCGCTCCGGTAGCAGTAGCGATGCCCGATGTAAGCTTGGGGCTGGCAAAAGGAGCCCAGCGAATGACCGGAACATCGTCGGGGGAAATCTTAGAGGACTCGCCTATATCAACTACACAAGAAGAAGTAACTTCTTGTGTTCTGGCGATGCAGCCTCTGATTAAACCCCAGGAGGTATCGCTGGAGACGATTTGGACGGCCCTGGAATCACTTCACAAGGTCTGTACCTCTTTTATTACCGTCTCCTTGAATAATTCTGCACAGATAAATTCGCTAAAATCTCAGACTGAGGGGTTATTGAAAAAACAAACTGACTTGGAAGGACAAATGGGGAAAATGTCTCAACAACAAGCATTAATTTCAGGGGATCGAATTCTAACTCATAGGAAGCTTGAGAACCTTGAAAATTTGTCAAGAAACCTGAATTTAAGATTATTAAATTTTCCAAAATCCAAATTTGTCACTCCTAAGGACATGTTTGTGAAGTTTTTAAAAGAGGTATACAAATATACTGATCAATCATTACCCCCACTTCAAAAAATTTATTACCTGGAAATGAAGACCACCCCAAAACAAGATACTTCTAAACAGATTAATCCATCTGAAATCTTGGACTTAACAAACTTTCTAGAGCAGTCGATGGATAATACAGAGACTAGAGCAACCTTAATTATTACTTTTGTTTTTCTGCAAGATAAAGAATCTTTAATGAGACTTTATTTTAAAGACATTCATCCAGATTTCAAGGGAAGTAAAGTCTCTATGTTTCCAGATATTGCACGATGGACACAACAGAGAAGGAAAAAATTTTTGGACATGAGACAAGAATCCCTCAATATAGGGGCGGTCTTCCAGCTACGATTTCCATGCAAATGTATGCTGATATTCAAGGAGAAAAAATATATATTCTTCGAACCTGACCAATTGCGGTCCTTCCTTGATATGAAGAGGAACCAGGTCCAACTCCAAACCTTGAGTCCTGAAAAAATTTAAAATTTAGAAACTAATGCTTGTTTTCCTATAATTACTTTGTTTATGCCAACTTCCTTTGGTTTTTCAAACCACCTTGATTTCCCTATATCATTCTAGCGGACTATAAATTCCATTTTCAATATAAGATAATGTATAAATTATTTCCTTTTAATTTTGTTGTTTGAATTGGATGTATCTATTCAAAGAGGTTTATCTTTGTTTAATTTGAAACTAATAAAGAAAAGTTAAATAAACGCTTGTATTTCTGGACATTTACGCATGAAAGGGATGTGTAAGTACAAGCGGCTAGATTATAGAATTTTCCCTTCATAAAACCTATCAGGGTAATTATATAAGGGGGCACAAACACAGAATAAGAAAACAACTTTAGTAAATCAGTTTCTAAAACAACTACTGCTGATCAGCCTTCCTACCTGCCCCCTCCCACCCCCCAAAAAATAATTACTGTGAACAGTTTTGGAGGATATTACTGTAACTCACTATGGGGGAGATTCTAAATATGATGCCTAAAAAATTGGCACTGAAATCAGTGCTAAGTGCATTCTATAATTAATGCCTAGATTTAGGTGCCGATTATAGAATATGCTTAGTTGATATTTCAGTGCCTAAATCTATATCAGTGATGGCGAACCTTTCAGAGACCGAGTGCCCAAACAGCAACCCAAAATCTAATTACTCATCGCGAAGTGCCGGTACTCATTATGGGCGGGGTCACCACATATGAATCCACCCCATGATAGCCACACCCCTTACACCAGCCATGGCGCATATAAACAGACATCATTGAAAATATTATACTAGTATAGGAGAAAAAAACAACATGATTTTCTTTCATTATAAATCATTTCTGTAAATTATTACAGCTCCAGTATACCCAGTGCAAAATAAGACAGCAGATGTAAATTCTCAAATTGGACATATTCCAAACACTAAAATGAAAATAAAATGATTTTTTTCTACCTTTGTTGTCTGGTGATTTTGTTTTTCTATCCATATTGGTCCTAGACACTGATTCTGCTGCTCTCTGTCTGTTCTCTTAACTCCGTTTCCAGGGCTTCCTTTCCATTTATTTCTTTACTTTCCTCCTTTCTTCTTCATTTCTTGCCCTCCATCCATGTCCAGCAACCCTCCTCTCCCCTCAAGCCACAAATGTCCATCCACCCTCCTCTCCCCTCCAGCCGCCCATGTCCAGCCACTCTCCTCTCTCCCCTGCCCTCCCCTCCAGCCACCCTCCTCTCCCCCCTGCCCTCCCAGCACCAGGCCTCCCTCCCACCCAGCACCAGGCCACCCACCCAGCACCAAGCACCAGGCCACTCACCCAGCACAAGGCCTGCAACCCACCCAGCACCAGGCCTGCCACCCAGCACCAGGCCTCCCTCCCTCCCACCCAAGCACCAGGCCATGCACCCACACAGCACTCCCACCCAAGCACCAGGCCTCCCACCCAAGCACCCAAACACCAGGCCACCCAAGCACCCAAGCCTCCCTCCCTCCCACCCAGCACCAGGCACCAGGCCATCCACCCACCCAGCATTCCCACCGAAGCACCAGGACACCCATCCAAGCACCAGGCAGGCCTCTCACCCACCCAAGCACCAGGCAGGCCTCTAACCCACCCAAGCACCAGGCAGGCCTCCCTCCCACCCAAGCACCAGGCAGCCCTCCCTCCCAAGCACCAGGCAGGCCTCCCACCCAGCACTCCCACCCAAGCACCAGGGCTCACTCCCTCCCACCCGGCGTGCACCAGGGCTCCCTCCCTCCCTCCCACCCGGCACCAGCCCGCCATCCCTCCCTCCCTCCGAACCCGAGGAAATTTAAAAGTCTTCCCTTGTCAGAATAGGCGGCGTCAGCATCAGCAGTAGCAGCGAAAAGCGTGCTGCTGTTTCGGCGCATTTTCAGCCTTCCGTCTCTCAAGCTCTCTGGTCCCGCCCTAACAGGAAATGAGGGCGTAAAATATGTGGTTATGGGTGGGGAAACACCCATTTCCCCACCCATAACCACACCCCTTTTTGCCTGCATGCATTAGAAGTTTGGCACACATCGTTACAGAATACACTTAGCGAGTTGTGTGCCTAAATTCAAATCAGTGCCAATTAGTGCCCAATATTGCTTGTTAAGTACTGTTATTAGCGCTCATTAGCTTGTTAAGCTTGTTAAATTACAAGCATTGTTACAGAATCCATGTCGATTTCAGCGTCGATCTTTAGCACACTATAGAGAATCTGGGGGTATATGACAAAAAGACTTTCACCACATTCAGCTAATTCTAAACACCTCTATCAAACTGGTCACAGGTTGAAAGAAATTTGTTCATGTCACCCCTCTTCTCAAAGGTGCACATGGTTGCTGGTTTCACACAGAATCACCTATAAGATTCTTCTAGTTTTTAAAATCAAGAGGTCCCCTTTTTTCTTGACTCATATCCTGACTCCTTTATTCTCTTTGTTCCTCTCAACAGTATCTTCTGGTTATACCCTCATTTCAACAAATCAGATATGATATGGCACGTCATTCCATTTTCTCAGTTGTTGGTCCCACTTTATGGATTGCTCTATCTTCTCATCTCAGATTGCAGACCTCCTTACCAAAATTGTAATCCGATCTTAATTTTTTTTTTTTATACTCTCCTGAGGCTGTCCTTGAGCTGGGTCTGCCAGCGAACTCAAATCTGCTTCTTTATCCCCTTGCTGTCCTCTACTACTGCCTGTCCTGTCATTTATTATAGTTCCATTTCACACTCCCAGCCTGTTTTTTTTTTTTTTACCATGTCTCTCTCTTTTTCCCTACTTCTACTATTACTAGAATTGCAAGCCACTCGGTTATTTGTTTGATGTGTGGGATAGCAAGTGGTTAATAAACTTGAAGGATAAGCGAGAGAGGTCTCAGCTGCAGCTCCTAAGTTTTTCAGCTGGCTCTTAGATTTAATAAAAATATGTCAAAGCCTGCTCTATGTACTGTATATTCATGAGCACCACTGAATACTTATATGAGCAGCAAACATGTCAGTGTTCAAACATATAACTTAGGCCTGCTATTTTACTGGCCTTTTTTGGGAAGGGAATGGGGCCTGAGGGTGCTAGGGATTAGACTTTAAAACTGTCTGGACATTTATGCATGCAAACTGGAAATACACTTTGTGAGAAAGGGCATAGAGTCCTTAAAAATCTATCAAATTGTCATGATGAGGTAAAACTAAAACTTTATTGATTCTTTGGCAGACATAGTGTTAATGCTTCCTTCATCAAAATAATTCTGAAAGCTTCTAAGCTATTAACAGTAGGGGAAAAAAGGAGAAAAATTGTTCATTTGCAGATCTATAGTGCCATCTTGTGTTCTGTAGGAAAAGCATCATATGCTATTAACTTTCCTGCTTTATGCTATCCCTCACAATTATACTATTTGCATGCAGAATTCATTAGCCAGAGTACTGTAGCACTAATTTAACCATGCTTAAAGTAGATTAAATGATTTGGGCTTTTACAAATATATTACTTTGAATGCTACTTTATAAAATATCTTTCATTCCCTCTCTTGTACATTTTAAGTCATAGGAGCCAACTTTTCAAAATGATTGGGGGTAAACTCAACAAACACAAATGCACCCCGTTCATGGAATGGTGTTTGCTCAATATTGGGGGTGCTGAAGCGTCCTCAACAGCCTCAGAGCTGGCACCTATGTTGCAAGTTCCTATGCAGGATTAATGATGAGAGAAAATAAAAGATTTGCTGAGTAACACTAAACAACCTCTCTACAGAATCTTTAAATGATAATACCTACAACAAAGCAGAATTTCAAACTGATCATTTTTTTTTCTGCCATCAGAAACAAAATGGGTTTAAAACTGCCAATATTTTTGCAACTTTGCTCGGACAGTTTTCATGCTGTTCGCTTTGGAACAAAGCTCTCTTGTACTTTTTATCAGCAGAGTCTGCACTGTTTTCTTTTCAGATTTGCTAGGAACATAAACTACTTGTGGATATTTGTGCATGTTCTTTATATGGGTAGATTTTATGAGGGAAATAACAGACAGAGATTGGAAAAATGCAACCTATGCATCTATTTTGTGATCCTGTCTAAAACACATGCAACTTTCCCCTCCCCCGTGTCTTCTGCACAAAGGGAGGGCTTTGTCGGGGGACTCTGGATCTATTCTCAAGTAGGGAAAAATATGTTCCGGGGCTAACAAGTGGTGCATTCCCTTCATTTCAACTGAAAATAATTACTCGTGAATTTAAGGTGATGTTGCAAGAAACACTTTCTCAATAATTATTTTCTTCCGTAGAAATAAATTTAACACAACATACATTTCATAGGAAATAATCTGCATCCTCCACCTGGCATTCCTCACTGGCAGAACCCTCCTACAGGATCAGATATTTACTGCTAGGACACCCAGGACCCTAGTTTTCCAATGCTCTGCTCTGTTACAGGACAGGAGATTATTGTACTCTGTCTTGGGTAATGCTCTTCTCTCTCACCTCTCCCTCCTGAATAATGCCTGGGCAGCACTTAGATACATTAATTGAGCAAAGTAGGGTAAAAGTATTTTCCTCTAACAATGCCAGGATGCAGCTAAGTGGTTTTCAGATATGCCATTGGCCAACAACAAACACAGAACTCTCTTGATATCTAAAACTGCCTTTGCTTCTGGAACAGATGAAATCTAAGGGTTTGCAGCCAGAACATTTCTGTTTCATTTTGCTTTATTTTGTTTTGGGTTCTTTAAACTATATCTCTTTCTTTTGTGTTGTTTTCATTTGCTTAATTCTGTTTTATTTGTAATAGTGTGCACTCCTAGTATGAGTGCACTAAAAAAAAGTAGTATTCGCTATTACAGACTGAAGTAAAATGATACAAAAATGCACATTCCTAGTGAAAGGTAAAAGCTATCCTCCAAATGGTGGGGAGCTCTAAACCTTCAGTAGTCCTTTCTGTGAGGACCAAGAGATATGATCATGGGATACAACTTTTCATTTTGTCTTCCTTTCACTTGTTTCCAAATACTCGAAAGAAGAGACAGAACTCTTCTTGACAGCAGATACTTTTCACAAGATGCCCTACATATCTACATAATTTATATGCCTCTGACAAATCACATACAGGTGGAAAAGGATTGTCCCCTTTCCTTCTGTAACACCAGAATATTCTAAGGGAGGCTTGTCCAAGTTCAGTCACCGAGGGCTGCACACAGACCAGGTTTTCAGAATATCTCTAATGAATATGCATAAGAAAGATGTACATACAATGGATGAAGTGGGCATGCAGATCTTTCTCAATCATATTCATTAAATACCTCACATACCAGTCTATTGTTTTAAAGCTACTTCTTATTGCAAATTTTTCCAGCAGCTGAGAGATGCGACCAGACTTACCCTGTTTATTGAGCTGATGTCCTCACCTTGATTGAGGAAAGCACCCTGCTGGTTTTTTTACGTTTCAATCGCATGTCCTGTTTGGACTATTAGCCCCTGACGCAGCCCTTGTGGGCGAAACACAGTCTGTGTCGGGCGAATCTCTAAAAATAAAGTTTTGAACCATATCACTGATTGATCTGCTTTGTTTGTCTTCACATTGGATTTTGCGGATCGCTTGCCATTTTGTTTCTTTATACCTCCTGCTTATACTGCATACCTTAGACCACAAACACAATAATCATACATAACATCATTCATACCTACAAATAGAGCATATGTGAACCACTTGTACTAAGTTCTATGATATTTACTCATTTAGTATCTAATCATATTCATTAGGGATATCCTGAAAATCTGGCCTCAAGGGCTGAACTTGGTCAAGCCTGTTGTAAGGAATCTTTCTGCATCAGTAGAGGAATAATCCTTAATAGCAATCTCCCAAAGCAGTGCTCCAGAAAAAAAGAGCATGCAATCCAGTGTGCACTAAGAAGCATTTTGTTTTGTTTCGTTTTTCATATCCTTAGTTTTTTCAGATTTTGTAGTTTTAAGGTATACTTTCCGCCTTATTTTCGAAAGAGAAAGACGCCCATATTTCGACCCAAATCGGAAGATGGGCTCTTTCTCCGTGGGCGACCAAATCGGTATAATCAAGAGCTGATTTTGGGCGTCTTAAAACTGCAATCTGTCGCGGAAACGTCCAAAGTTGACGGGGGCATGTCGGAGGCGTGGTGAAGGCGGGACTGGAGCGTGTTTATCAGCTGAGGAGAGATGGGCATCCTCGGCCGATAATCGAAAAAAGAAAGGCGTTTTTAGCACGAATTTGGGTCACTTTTTTTGGACCCTTTTTTTTAATGAACAAGTCTGGAAAAAGTGCCCTGAATGACCAGATGACCACCGGAGGGAATCGGGGATGACCACTCCTGACTCTTCCAGTGGTCACTAACCCCCTCCCACCAAAAAACAAAAATAACTTTAACAACTTTTTTTCCAGCCTCTTTGATAGCCTCAGATGTCATACTCAGGTCCATCACAGCAGTATGCAGGTCCCTGTAGCAGTTTTTAGTGGGTGCAGTGGACTTCAGCCAGGTGGACCCAGGCCCATCTCCCCCCCCCCACCTGCTACACTTGTGGTGGTAACCACCCCTAAAACCCACTGTACCCACATGTAAGAGCCCCCCTTCAGCCATAAGTGCTATGGTAATGGTGTAGAGTTGTGGGCAGTGGGTTTTGGGGGGGATTTGGGGGGGGGGGGCTCAGCACCCAAGGGAAGGGAGCTATGGACTTCAGAGGTAGTTAACTTTTTTTTAATTGTTAAAAGTGCCCCCTAGGGTGCTCGGTTGATGTCCTGGCATGTGAGGGGGACCAGTGCACTACGAATCCTGGCCCCTCCCACGACCCATTGGATTTGTTCATTTTTCAGCTAGGCGCCTTCGGTTTCCATTATCGCTAAAAAACGATACCGCCCAGCTCAAATCCGCACAAATCCGATGCATTTGGCTGGCACAAACCGTATTATTGGAAAAAAGATGGACGCCCATTTTTTTTGAAAATACGGTTTGTCCCGCCCCTTTACGTACCCATTCTCGGAGATAGACGCCCATGGAGATGGGCTTTCGCGTTCGATTATTCCTCTCTTTGTGTGTTCTTTTTGGGGCCTTTTCACTAAGGAACGGTAGCCCTAGTGCAGGTCTATCATGTGACAAAAAGGCACTACTGTGGGATATGCTGAGGCGTCCCATGTCAGTTTGGCCATCAGCACGCACTACTTCCGTGGTAAAAAAAATAGTTTTTATTTTTTTGCCACAGGAGGTGTGACTGGGGGCAGAGAGTAGGAAGCCTTTATGTGAGAATGTCACTGATTATAAGCTGGGTAACGGTTACTAGATATCTAAAGGGGCCCTTGTACCGCAGGGGGTAAAAAGGTCAAAAGAAGAAATGGCCGTCGGTAAGTTCATACTTGCCATGCAGACATTTCATGAGGAGCACTTACTGCCACTCATTGAGATGGCAGTAAGGGCTCCCGTTCTAACCTAGTGGTAACCGGGAAATGCGTGATGCTGCTCAATTACTGCCGGGTTACCCCTGATGATTTTTTTTTATTTTTCTGCTAGTGCTGGAAGTGGTGTGCCCTGGGGGAGGAACTACCGCTGGTACCCGTATTGGGCCGGTGGTAGTTCCGGGATGCTGTGCAGCAACCCTTTAGTATAAGGGCCCCTAAGAGAGATAGTATTTTTCAGTTATTGCCATGACTGGAGAAGTAGTAATTTATTTTGTTATTGTATTGTTTTGTATTTTTGTATTTTAAGCTTTGTTTGTTTTTTGTAAACCACTTAGTTGTAGGCAGTATACAAATCTGGAAAGTAAATATATTGGGTAGCACAGGCACAGGGGAGAATGTCTATTGTAAAAAGGCACATAGCCTTGATATTACGCTGGGACAGATGCTGTTTAAAGTTAATTCACTAAACTGAAATGTAATCATTCTGTAACATTGTGAAACAATTCACATGTTTTTTTTCCTGTTGTGACATAAGATTTGTTGTAAAATACATTATACTTGATTGCAGTCAACTACACTACACTATACGGTATGTATTTTTCTAAGGGGTATGTTTACTAAGGTGCGTTAGCGTTTTTAACGCACCTGTAAATATAAGGTGTGTTAAATGCTAACGCGCCTACACATTTCTATGGGCACATTAGCTTTTAATGGTTGTACACCATTTATGCACGTTAAAAATGCTAATGTGCCCATAGTGCCGCTTATTAAACATAGCCCTAAATATTTTTATCTGTTAGCCATATTGAACATAAACATTATTTAGGAAAATATGGAATATAAATGTCTAAACAAATAAATAAAATAACAAAAAAAGTGGCTGAATATCGCCACTAAGTGATAGGTTCCAGCTTTGTCTCCACCTTTCCCCAAACCTGGACCAATTTTATTCATGTAAGGGTATCAAATATATGGATTTATTTATTTGTGTGTGTTGACATTTTGCTTTCCATAAATTAAACACAAAAGTGGTGTATACTCAACCCCCCCCCCAAAAAAAAAAAAAAAATCTTAAGCTCCAACCCTACCACCCACACAGCTTCACCTCCAGCCTAAGCAGCAACAGCAACAAAAACCTAACTCCCCACAGGCAAAAGAAGCCAGGCCTTCACTATCTTCTAAAATGCAGAGCTTTTTTTTCAGCAGTACAGAGTACAGATATTTTTTTCCTACCTTCAAAAATTGCCCCTGCTATTTATTTATTTATTTATTTATTTATGATGACATTTCTACCCAAGGAAGCTCAGGTTCAATGTGGCTTACATAACAAATTAAGAAAAAGCATTACAAGACAATTAATATTAATACAAGAAAACAATTATGACTAAGCTGCAGTAAAATAGGGCCTGTGCTAACGTCAGCGTGTGTTTTCAACAGGCGCTGAGGCCCTCTATTACCACAGCAGGTAAAAGGTTGTCTTTTTTTTCTAGACAATAAATGGCTGTGCAGTAAGTGAACTACTTATTCCGCAAACATTTCGAGGAGGAGCACTTATCGCCACCCATTGAGGTGGTGGCAAGGGCTCCTCTGCTAGACCAGCAGTAACCAAGCAGTGCGCAGTACTGCACGATTACCACCTAGTAAGCACCGGCGCTAGAAAAATAGAAAATATTTTTATAGCGCTAGAAATGGCATGTGCTGGGGGGGGGGGGGGGGGGGGGGGAATTACCACCGGGCTTCTGCAGTAGCCTGGTGGTAGTTTTATATTGGTACGTGGCAAGCCCATTGTCGCTCGCCAGCCCTTTACTAAAAGGGCCCCTCAGAGTTTCTCAGCATGCTTTTTTTTCTCTGTGTGGAGGGTAGTTTTTAGAATCACATCACCCACAACTGTTAGAAAATACAGCAATCAAACTTGTCAATGGAGCCAAAAAAATATGACCACATTATACCATTGCTTAAATCAGCCCATTGGCTGCCAATCACTCACAGGATTACATATAAAATCCTGCTTCTAGTGTTTAAAATCCAGCAGTCAGGTTCTCTACTCTTTTTCTCATGCCTCTTGACCCCCTGCTCCCCAGGCCAAGCACTCAGATCTTCCAAACAGAATCTTCTGGTAATTCCACATTTAAAGAGATCAAATATGACACTGCCCATCATTCTATTTGCACTGACACCAGACCCAGCCTATGGAATGCCCTACCTTTATATCTACATCTTGAAATATCCTTAGAGATATTCAAGATGGCTCTTAAAACTTTCCTCTTCTGTGATACTTTCAATTAACTGTGTACCCATGGAATACACCACCAGATCTCAGACATTTGCCCTTATCCATCCGGTCTTGCACTGCAACACTGCAACCCCTTATGCTGCTTGTTTCTAATGTCTATCTCTTTAACCTGAATCTTTGCTATCAGAGATTGTAGTTCCTTTTCTACCTGCTCTTCTATAAATTTTCTACAATTGATTTAATGTATTTATTTCACTTTAATTCCTTTCATGTTGTCCACTGCTTGCTATTCTAAAATTCTTTTTATTGTAAAGCCACCTAGATGTCTCCTTAATGGGAAGGGTATTCTCTATAAACTTGGAAAATTGGATGTGCATTCATTAGCATGCATTCATTTATTTGGGTGCTAGAACAGGAAAGGATGGGTCTGTGAAATCAAGAGTGTGATCTCCTCGGTGATAATTGTTGGTCTATTAGATGACTTTGTTTTCTGGAGGTCTGCCTTGGCTCAGGCTCCTGTTGGCAGGCTGCAGGGAAGCTCACCAGAGAAGGGAGTCCTGATGTTTTCCCAGGCCTCAGATGTTACTCTTAGTCCCAAGCAGCAGAAACAACCTCCTTGTCCTTCTGTGTGTTCAGAGGGGGCTTTGGGGAGTGTCCCTGGAAGTGGCTAACTTGGGACCCCTGGAGAAGAGTGAAAAGCTGCTGATTCAATTGGTGGGCCAACTAGTTTGGTAGCTGGTGGATTGGCCCATGACCAGAAGATGCAATCACTGCCTTCACAGAAGATTCCATCATTTTCTGGAAAAGTGCAAGTAATAACACTTGAGACTCTATGGCATGCTATTTATGATTTTTATTTTATTTGTTACATTTGTATGCCACATTTTCCCACCTTTTGCAGGTTCAATGTGGCTTACATATAACTGTTAACGGTGTTCACGATTACAGTCTGAACAAATACATGGTATGAATGAATACAAAGTGATATTGTAGTAGAATGGGGTACATGTATGGAAGGTACAGTTGGGGGAACTTAGAGAGGAAAAGGGGGAAAAGAGTCAGGTAATGTTCATTACAGTCTTTGGTTGCATTGTGTTGCAGGTGAACAGGCATTTTTATGTTGGGTCGGTGGGGTATGCTCCTCTGAACAGGTCTATCTTTAGTGCTTGTCGAAAATTTAGGTGGTCGAGCATAGTTTTTATTGCTTTTGGCAATGCGTTCCATAGTTGTGCGCTTAGGTAGGAAAAGTGGGTTGCATAGGTGGATTTATATTTGAGTCCTTCGCTGCTTGGGTAGTGGAGGTTTAGGTATGATCGTGCAGATTTTGTGGTGTTTCTGGTTGGTGGTTGGTTGGTGGTGTTTCTCCATGATCATGAAGAAAATCTTTGATTAGTTTTAAGCTCAAACTATTTCATGTTTTCAAATTAATTGAGATTACAGCTTCTCATTCTGTTCAACTTAGTGAGCAAGATTTAAAAAATTGCTAGAGGTGGTGTTAAGTGAAAGTGCATTACCAATAGTCCAATAGCATGGTTACTGTTCCAACGGTAAAGGAAACAAGGAGCGGTGGTGCATTTCCCCCAACCTTCATGCCGAATCTGATTCCCTAATCAGAGAGTCCACCCCAAGCAAAAACTCTGCCCCCAAACAGACCTCCAGCACAATTCCTTGCTCACAAATCCTGCCACTGAGCATACAACCACCCCCAAGCACAGACCCACCCCTAAACGTTGCCCCAGGCAAGCAGCCTCTAGAAAAGACTTCAACCATCCACCCACCCCCTGCTCCTCCAGGAATTACCTAGGGGAGGTCTCCCTGATAGTCCAGTGGATTAAGACAGGAGCAGTGATCCTCTGCTCCTGCTTCAGGGCTTCTCTGAGTTCAAAATGGCAATGAACCGTAATTGTGGTCTAGCAGTACTACAGTTAAGGATTAACCTTCCATATGTGAGGTTATATTGAGGGAGATTTGTGCCAGGGGGGTTTGTACCAGGATGAAGGGTTCATAGTTGCTGGTGAGTTCTGTGATGGGAGATTTCATTGCATAAAATGGAACCCTGTGTTAAAATAAGATGACTTGTGATGAAATAACCTGTCTTAATGGTAGCCCAGCCCATGTTGATAACCCCCCCCCCCCAAGTGCTTAACACAATTTAGTAGAAGATCCCCTAAATTACTAGATTTAGGATCATAAATAGTGAGTGGCAGTAGTGGCCACTTTAGGGCAGGGATAAAAGATCAGGAGTATAGCATTAATCTTCAGGAAAAGGCTCGTAAATCTAGGCAGGCCAAAATTTATAAGCATAACTTTAAGGTCCAAAAATTAGGGGCCTTTGTACTAAAGTCTGGTAGGTTTTGCACTTACCAAGCATTAACAGCAAAAAATAACATGCAGTAAATGCAGTAGCCATGCCCTACATTTACCATATAGGGCAAAGAGTTAGTGCAGGACACCATCCAGCTTATTTTCGAAAGAGATCGTCGGCCATCTTCCGACACAAATTGGGAGATGACCGGCCATCTCCTGAAGCCGGCAAAATCGGCATAATCGAAAGCCTATTTTGGCCGGCTCCAACTGCTTTCTGTCGCAGAGCCGGCCAAAGTTAAAGGGGGTGTTTCGGAAGGGTATAGAAGGCGGGACGGGGCGTGCTTATGAGATGTCCGGCTTCGGTCAATGATGGAAAAAAGATGACCGGCATTTCACTGGCTTCACTTGGTCCATTTATTTTTACAGCCAAACCTCATAAAAGTGCCCCAATTGACCAGATGACCAACGGAGGGAATCGGGGATGACCTCCCCTTACTCCCCCAGTGGTCACCAACCCCCTCCCACCCTAAAAAAATAAAAAAAAACAATTTTTTGCCAGCCTCTATGC
Organism: Microcaecilia unicolor; assembly: GCF_901765095.1. Taxonomy (NCBI): domain Eukaryota; kingdom Metazoa; phylum Chordata; class Amphibia; order Gymnophiona; family Siphonopidae; genus Microcaecilia; species Microcaecilia unicolor. The sequence continues at coordinate 328,984,817 of NC_044031.1, read as the reverse complement.
CAGCCTGAAATGTCATACCCAGCTCGCTGACAGTAGTATGCAGGTCCCTGGAGCAGATTTTTGTGGGTGCAGTACACTTCAGGCAGGTGGACCCAGGCCTATCCCCCCCTACCTGTTACACTTGTGGTGGTAAATGTTAAGCCCTCCAAACCCCACCACAACCCAATTTACCCACATGTAGGTGCCCCCCTTCATCCCTAAGGGCTATGGTAGTGGTGTACAGTTGTGGGGAGTGGGTTTGGGGGGATTTGGGGGGCTCAGCACCCAAGGTAAGGGATCTATGCACCTGGGAGCAATTTGTGATGTCCACTGCAGTGCCCCCTATGGTGCCCGGTTGGTGTCCTGGCATGTCACGGGGACCAGTGCACTACAAATGCTGGCACCTCCCATGACCAAATGCCTTGGATTTGGCTGGGTTTGAGATGGCCGGCCTCAGTTTCCATTATCGGCGAAAACCGAGGCCGGCCATCTCTGACATTTGGCCAGCCCGAACCGTATTATCAAAACGAAAGATGGCCGGCCATCTTTTTTATAATAGGTTCAGGACTGCTCTTTGCGGTGCCGGCCAAATAGATGGCTGGCGCCGTTCGATTATGCCCCTCCATATTACCTGTAGTGGCAAATAGTGCAGGATCATATGCACAATAAGCTGCTACAGGTAATGCAGTGCAGGCCTATTCAAAGATAAATAAGTAAATACACCTTATCACTAACATGGAGGTGTACTCCAAACAATTTCCCCCACATCTGAAATTGTCCTAATATAGAAGGATGCCCACTAAGGGGCTGACCAAATTTTGGTTTCGGTTTTGGATTTGGCACCAAACTGACCTGATATCTAGGTTCAGGTTTTGGCCAAATATACCTGTGCATTTTCAGCAAAAACAGAAACCGTGGTCCTGTTCCTCCACTGCTGTCACAAGTCTGTCCCTCCTGAGCCAGCCTTCCCCTCAGGCTGCCTACCACTCCACTTGTAGGCCCTCTGCGGTCTACCTTCTAAAAGCCCTGGTGGTCTAGACCTTTTTATATCAGGAGCATCTCAAAGTTGCTCCAGCCCCCACTGGCTGTGTTGTAAAACGGTTGCCATGACTTGACACAGCAACCTCACTAGACTGCCACAGGAGGTCACAACTGTTATTTTGGGATTAGAACTGGTATGAGCAGGAGCAATCCCCAATTGCTCCTGCTCATGCCATTTCCAATCTGAAAATGGCAGCTATGACCTGCTGGGTTGATAACAGGATTTCTGTCGGGGAGAAGACTGGCTTGAGGGGATTGGCTTGTAGTGGCCACGGCAGGGCCATGGTTTCAGTTCTGGCCAAAATCGAGTGGCATGTTTCAGCTGTGGATTTGGTTTCGGCCTCTATACCCCCTAGCAATAGTACAGTAATACTACTGCTAGGATTTATGGCAACCATTTTGGATTGTGGGCAAAGTCCTGGTGGGAGCAGACTGGGGACTGCTTCCATCTGGAACCACTGAACTACTAATAAAGACCCATGAGTAGGTCCTGAGGAGGGTGAGAAATTTGGGGAGGGTTTGATTAGAAGGTAGGGTTTTTCACTTTATGGGATGGAGTTTTTCACTTTGAAGGTGAACAGGATCGGTGGGAGGATATTGTCAGGGTGGGCCATCAAATGTCAGGAAGGATGTGGTTGGGGTATTAGGATGGGCCAGCATATGTTGGTGGTATTGGGAGGAGGAATCAGATATTAAGATGGTGTCAAGGAGATTGGTTATAGAGGTATGTCTCAGAGGGTAGAAGCATAGATCAGGGTGGTGTTGAGGGGAGCACAGCCACAACTCGACTGACATCAGCCATGCAAACTATTATAGTGGGCCACTCTTGTAATCTGCCCTAGTCACACCCACTTTTTTTGTTAGATAATATGGGTTTTCTTTTTTTGTGCCATGTTGGCAGGTTTAATAGCTCATCAAACATTAGCACAGGTCTACATTAATATATACTGCATGATAAATACTGCACTAGATGTCTAACCCATCATAGTAATAGGGCCCCCAAGGCTCCTACATTTGACTGAAAATAGAACACAAATTTAAAGAGGAAGTTATCATCCTGGGCTACAATTAAGATTGGTTGCTATTTCAGCATAGGTCCCATTTTATGCAATAAGGGGGGTCTTTTACTAAAGCTTAGCTCGAGTTATCTGCAGCAGGGCCCATTTTATTCCTATGGGCCCTGCTGCAGATACTGTAGCTCGAGCTAAACTTTAGTAAAAGACTCTCTTAGTTACTAGTAACTGGGGTTAACAGTAAAATAAACTGTCTTAATAGTAGCTCAAACTGATATTTTCCCCCCATATGATCCTAAGTTAAGAGTTCAGGGTCTGATATTCACATAAAGCTGAGCAGAAAGCAGAAATATTCATGGCAGCAGGGAATTTAAAAATATGCCTTTTTAAATATGTGTCAGTTTATAAATAAATCATTAATTCATTGTTGATAAAGTGTGTGCAATAAAAGAAAGTGAAAGGTAGGAAACAAAATCCATCACAACAGAATTTCTGAAAGTTATGATTTACAAGTTAAAGTATTATTTCCTTAGGTATGGCTTATTTTCTTAAATTTACTTCTAAGTGCTTAATTAAAAACCAGAGGAAGACCTTTATATTTACCAAACCAGACAGCTGATGAATTTTCTCTAGGGAAGATACGCTGCAAGCTAGAAGCAGTACTTTAGGAATAATGAATGTTCTCTTAATCAGGCCAAAAGTTACACCCAAAGGTACCGCGTTTTTGCCCATAAATGTACCATTAGGCTTGATTTATTTTTGTTTGCTTGTAAGTTTTCTTTTGGCTTTCCACTTTTCCCAGAGGTAGATGTGTATTCTCTGTGCTAATGTGTTTTCTATGTGCAATTATCTGTACTTTTACCTTTTACATTCTTTAACGTATTGAAATTGTTCTTAATAAAAATACAAGTATCTGAAGGGATGGCCACATGTTTCCACTTTAGACTAATATTCACAAATGTGTTAATATAATTAATTTGCTGATGTTATGAAATTAAGAAGTCCTTTTACTAAAGTGCATTCCATTTTGTGGTTACTGCCCCTTAATGCAAGAAATAAACATGTGGAAAGTGCCAATACAAGGTGGTACTTATTAGGGGATATGCCCACTTTTATCAAGCTGCATTCGCAGTCCTTTGTGCGGCAATGTCGACAAAGCCCAATCACTTTGAATGGGCATCATCGGCATTGCTATGCGAGAAGCGTTAGCGCAGATTGATAAAAGAGGCCCTAAGTGGACCTGCGCTAACTGCAAAATTGTTGGTTAGCATATACAGTATACTATCCATGCCTATTATCTGTCAGTGACCCACTTAGGGGTCCTTTAACGAAGCTGTGGCAAAAGGGGGCCTGCACTGGCATCAGCTCGTGTTTTTGACGTGTGCCGAGGCCCCCTTTTACTGCAGTGGGAAAAAGACAGGTCTTTGTTTTTCCTCAAGAAATGGCCATGAGGCAAGTGAAGTACTTGCTGCGCAGCCATTTTGGGGAGGACCCTTACCACCGCCCATTGAGGTGGTGATAAAGGGCAGCATGTGGCACTGCCTGATTATCGCCGGGTACATACCGGCACTACAAAAATTTAAATATTTTTGCAGCGCCAGAAATGGGGTGCACTGGGGAAGGGAACTACCACCAGTCTGCTGTGATAGTCCGGTGGTACTTCCCTTTTTAGCGAGCAGTAAGCCCATGCTGGCCTTACTAACGCTTTGTAAAAGGGCCCCTTAGTTACATCCCTTAACACATGAATTAGTTACACCCTTAATGCATAAATTGTCATTGTTAAAAATAAAACAAAAGTAGTTACCGTGTTTGTATGGCAGCAATTGATGCATGCCAATTCGTGTGTTTACCCCCCAATTCTATAAAAGTCGCCAAAAATTGTGTGCACAAATATAAGTAGGTTCCCAATTTGCATTTGCAATTTAATAGAATAATGAGCCAATTACTGCCAATTATTGGCACTCAGGTTTAATCAGGGCCACTGAGGGGGGGGGGGGGGGGGCGGCAGGTGGGTAAGATTCCTCCGGGTCCGCAGTGGGGTGTGTCTCTCTCCTGTTCCTGTTAGGACCCGGATGATCACATACATGATCACCTGGGTCCTGACAGGAGCAGGAGAGAGACAGACTCCAGCGGCTGGGGAGGAACAGACACAGGATCCCAAATTGGGTTCAGCTTCGGGGCCTCTGGTTTGGCTAGCGGAGGTCCTCAACCCTGCCAGCAGAATACTTCCTCCAGCGCTGTTCGCCACATTGCCTGCCCTGTGGCTGCTTCCCCTCACATCGCACATGCTTGGTTTTTATGAAATTGAGCATGCACGTGAGAAGAAGGAGCTGCAGAGAAGGCAATATGGCAGAGAACAGGGCTGGAGGAAGGCTTCTATTGACGGGGCTTGGGGACCCCTACCAGCCAAGATATGTGGAGTTGCGGCAGGGGCAGGGAGGTGGGGCAAAATGTGCCACCCCCACTTTGGGCTTTGCCCCCCCTCCAGGGGGGGCAGTCCTGTCTGGGTGGGGTCGACCGGCCAGCGGCGGTCCTGCCCCGGGCCTGGTTCAGTCTCTCAGCAGCCCTGGGTTTAATTGGGACCTATATGCATAACTTTAGGCACGGGATTCATGCCTAAAATTTACATGTGGCCTGAAAATGGGGGCACAGAAATGGGATGGTCATGGGCATTTCGGGATGTCTTAGGGGTGTGGTTTTGAGTTACATGCACAATTAAAGAATAATGGTGCTCTGCATGTAAATTTAGGTGCAGGCATTTGCACCACATTTTCATTGGTGCAAATGGTGGTGTCTAAATTTACACATGACCTCTCCACTTAAGCATTAATTATATAAACCATACCGAACTTTAGGCGCGGCTTATAGAGTATTGCTTAATCGGGCATTTTTTTGCACTGATTTTTTAGGCACCATGTGAGCCTTTTACAAAGGCGCACTAGTGTTTTTTGTGTTAGCTAAAAATAAGCATGCACTAAATGCTAGAGACACCTATATATTCCAATGGGTGTCTCTAGTGTTTAGCTCATGTTAATCATTAGCATGCACTAAAAACGCTACCACACCTTTGTAAAAGACCACCCCGTGTATAGAAACTAGCCCTAAATGCCTAACACACTTTGCAATAGGGACCCCAAGCTAGTAAAATGTTTTCCTTTTTCCAAACAAAATTAATTTTTTGTACCCCATGTATGACGTGACCGGTAACCCAATACCATAGTGACTTTAATAGCCTCTTGTGTAAACTTAATGGAATTCAATCTACTATCTTAATAAATGTAGTCATACATAGTGTGTTTCTATTTGGGAATGAAAAGGTGTTTGCAGTAAGAATGGCAGTCTAGCTTGTCCAGGTTTTTGTGATATTGTACTTTAATAAAGGTCCTTTTAAAAAATAATGGGTTAAATAATTTCTGCATTTGGAACTAAACTGCTTTCCAATCTTTTCATTCACAATAAACATACAGCACTTTATTTGAAAAGCAGGTTTCATTTCATGTCTCCAATGTAAATCAATAGGAACACTTTTGTTAGCTGAATGTTCTTTTGTTGAAAAAATATGATCAGAACAATGGTACTCCGTGGTATCTTTGTTTTCTGAGTGACTGTTTTCAGCTGAATGAGAAAAGGAAAAAAAAAAGAGATGAAATGAATCAAGCCTCTAGATACCCTCTGACTCATACAGACCTCTGGATCTAGGCAGGTAGAAATGTTCAGAGAGAAGTGAATTTGAAACTACTTAGTATATTAAATTCTACATTTATTTTGTGATCACTATTCTGTTATAGCCAAGTAACATGAATGTTTAGTACTGTATAATTATACCCCAAAATCTCATACTCATATATATTCTAATAGATCATCAAATCCAGAAAGCTCAATGTAGAAATACACTAACAAATACTTAAAACCAATAACAAATTTGAAAACAACTGCAGAAAAAAATGGGTAAGATTGAGAACATAGAGGGGCAAACTGTAGAGTTGAAAGTGATATCCCATAAAGTTGGAGAAGTTGAACAATCAATAAGACAGTTCAGAAGGTCAAGAGATAATTATTAAGGATATAAACTGTTTATGAGCTAAAATGGATGTCTTTCCAAGTGATAAGAAGATAAAACCTAGAGAAATGCTAAAACTTTATTTTTCTGAAGTTTATCAACTAGAGATGAAGCATATTCCACAAATGTTGAGACTTTGGGAGCTGTTTACTAAGCCGCATTATAGGCACGTTAATGTCTTTAATGCGCATTAACCATCTACACACATTAACCATGTACGCACCTACAATATCCCTATAGCGCCTATACAGTTAATGCGCATGCTAATTGTAGGTGTGTTAAAAATGCTAACACACCTTAGTAAAAAGGGGAATTTTATTATTTATTTCAGAAATATTGAAGAGTTTGTAATTCAGATGGTAATTTGACTGTGGACTCTGTAGAACTTTCTCGGGATCCTGCTTACTCAGAAGATCAAACTGCAACAGTGATTATAACTTTGGGTAGCATTTTGGATAGCGACTGGATACTTCGACAGTATTTTTAAAACAATCAGAAGTTATTCAAGAACACTAAAGTATCCTTATGTCCTGAATTTTGAAAAGATACTCAGAAAAGAAGGAAGCAATTCCTTCTATTAAGACCTGGGGGTATCTTTACTAAGGCACGCTATAGGTGCATTAGCATTTTTAAGGAGCATTAATGATTGATGTATGTTAAACGCTAATGCGCCCATAGAAATATATTGGCGTGTTAGCATTTAACGCACCTTAACTTTAAAGGTGCTTTAAAAACACTAACGCACCTTAATAGACATACCCTCTGGTGTCCTAGCTGTAGGGGAAGCCTTTTTTTTTTTAATTTCCATGTAAATGTATTGTTTCCTTTTAAGATGATGTTTACACATTATCAAACAAATTAAATAAAGATAAAAACTAAATTTTTGATCTTATTGTATCCTTTCAGCCCTGTATTAGAAACTAGCTTCACAATTACTACTACTTACTACTTATCATTTCTATAGCCAAACTACTTATTCACTTCAAACCAACTTGAAGATTCTAGGAATTTTAATCAGTCAATACTTAACTCTAGAAGCACAGTTAAATGCAGTAACTACGAAGATTTTACATCTTTATAGAAATTAAAGAGGTTAAGAACATTTTTCCCAACTGAAAACTTCAGATATCTGGTTCAAATACTAATTCTCTTGCAAATCAATTACTGCAATGCAGTTTATTCTGGCAGCAACAAATTGTTAAGAAACTGCAAACAACATAGCTGCATGGCAGATTTATAAAGTTGCTAAATTTGAATGGGCATCTCTATTATTGATACTATTACATGGGCTTCTGATAAAGCCAGAGCTATTTTTAAAATCTGTATTTTTCTATTCAAAATATTACATGGGATGGCATCAGACTACATGCCTAATTTGACAGACCTTCCTAGACGAAATGCCATACCAGGCACTAGAATACATAATCAGAAATATCCTTGTCTCTGGTAACATATAATACTAGTAAAAAAGGCCCGTTTCTGAAACCAATGAAATGGGCGCTAGCATGTGGTTTTTTTTGTGTGTGTGTGTATGTATGTGTCACAGAGTTATTTTGTGTGTGTGTGTGTGTGTGTGTGAGTGTGTGTGTGTGTGTGAGTGTGTGAGGGTGCAGTGTGTGTGCAGGTTGTTGATGTGTGTGTTTTTTTTTTGTTTTGTTTTGTTTTTTGCTTGGGGGTTGGGGGATGTGCTGTGCTGTGCTGGCAAAGTGGGTTGGATTGGTGTGTGGCTTTGAGGGTGTGTTTCTGTTGTATTGTGTGTGTGTGGTTTTGTCTGTCAAGGAGGTTTGTGGAGGGGGGGTCTTTCTGTTGGTGAAATGTAAATGTGGTTGTAGGGGGGTCAGCCTTTGTTGAGTGTTGTTTTTTTTTTCCATGTTTTTTTTTTTTTTGTGTTGTGCTGAGGCAGCAGTGTTGTTTTAGATGGGCGGAAGGTAGAGGAGCACGTTCTTTGTCTGTCGGTATTTTTTGGCCGTTTCAGGGCTGCTGTAGGGGAATGCTGGAAGAGAAATGTGCTGTTGGAAGCAGCGCCATCTTTTTCCATTGGGCTGGGGTTCTGGGCATCCTGGAGGTGGGTGACGGCTTGCCTGAGGACGGGGATGGTTGTTTTAAGTTGGCGGAAGGGAGAAGAGCACGGTCTCGGGCCATCGGGGGGTGATCCGGTATGTTTGGTCCATTTCAGGCCGGCTGCAGGGGAATGCTGGAACATTTATGTGCTGCAGGAATCAGCGCCGTCTTTTTCCAGGTGCTCGGGGAATCCCCGAGGTGGGAGACAGCTTGCCTGAGGCTGGGGATGGTTGGGCACATCCTTGGCCGCTTCGGCAAAAGGGGAAGAGGAAGGGGGTGGGGAGTTACCTGCAGCCGCCTGAGAAACCATGTATTCTTTGTTTGTTTTGTATTATTAGTTTGCATTTCTGTTGAAGAAAGAGTGGATGCCTTTCAAATGATGGAGGTGGTGCGTCGGTGTGCGGTTGTTTCGTTAGTTTGCAAGCCAGTCTCCAGCGATTCCTAGGCAGGGAAGGAGTACTCCTCCCCCTTCCTTGGTCGCTGTTTGCTGCTGGCTGGGTTGCGGGTAATCCTTCCAGCTGGGCCGCAGCTTGTCCTCTTCGCCCACGTCCCAGATGGTGACTGGCACGTTGTTTTCCGGCTCCTCTGGCTCCATGTCAAGCGATCCCAAATATAGTCTGTGCTACAGGCCCTCTGGCACTCTTCAGTACTGGCATTAGGCATTTAAAAATTTCTCCCCCCCCCCCCCCCAGTCTATTTTTGCACATACCCACAGCAGGAATATTCTTCTCTTCTTCCAGCGGTGGTTCTGTGCTCTCCGTGCTGCACAGATAATGAGCCATTCTGCTGGGGAATGCTCCTTCCTTATTGTCACGTAGTTTCCTCTGATTGGTCCGTCTTACATTGCCTAGTGTTGCCTGGGAATGGTGTTGTGATGGTCCTTTGTGTTTCAGAATGTTGAGGGTGTTTTTTCTGATTGGTCTGTCATGCGAAGGCGGGGCAGAGAGACATGGTCAGTGTTGTGGCTTCACCACCATGAATCCATGAACCCTTCAGTGAGTGACTGAGTGACTTCAGAACGTTGTCTTCAGAACGTTGAGGGTGAGTTTTATTATAGTAGATATCCACTGCAGAAACCAGGACTATAGCCACAAAAGCATATATCTACTGTGTATCTTTTTTGAGTACCCTCAGATATAACCCACTATTTAATGCAGACAATCGAGCTGCTAATCAGTGGTATAGCACTTCTTTCATTGGGTTACTCTTTCAATTTTATTGGGAAGGTGTTTTTTGTGTATAACTCGTACACCATCACCCAAGTGCTATAAATATTATGGAATATGGAAGTCGATTGGCGCTTGACAACCAATGAGATTTCAAATTTAATGCCTCTTTAACTGCCACAGGCAGAATAAGCGAAAGTATGTTGTTAGAGCATACACCGGGGCCGTCGTCGCAGCAGAACTGTAAGACTTTAACACTGGCTGAACGAATAGAAGTTCTTAAAAAATTAGAAAACAAACAAAGTCAAGCATCTATTGCTAAAGAATATGATGTCAATCTCAGTCAAATTTCACGTGTCTTGAAGCAAAAAGGCCAGCTTCTAGAAGACTAGCAAAACAATACAAATCCACAACGGAAACAAAAACGGGCGGAAAAAGCTGAGGAGGTAGAAGATGCTCTTCTTTGGTGGTTTTCTCGAGTCAGGAGCAGACAGTTTCCTGTCAGTGGTCCACTGCTTATGGAGAAAGCTAACCAGCTATCTGAAAGTTTTGGACTAACTGAATTCAAAGCCACTGTTGGATGGTTGGAAAGAAGGAACAGCATAAAATTCAAGAAACAGCATGGTGAGAAACAAGACGCTGATGACTTTGGTGCTGAAAATTGGGTTGTTTCAGTTCTTCCTACCATCTTGAATGAGTTTGCACCTCGTGACATTTTCAATGCTGACGAAAATGGATTCTACTGGCGAGCGATTCCTGATGGAACACTTGCATTCAAACATGCTGAAACTACTGGAGGTAAAACATCGAAGGACCGACTGGCAATCCTCCTTTGCGCAATATGGATGGGAGTGAGAAGTTGGAACCCCTCATCATTGCAAACAGCCCCATTGCTTCAAGAAAGTTAAGCGACTTCCTGTGTCATACGAGGCTAACACAAATTCATGGATGACTGGGGAAATTTGAAAGCAGTGGCTAAAGAAGTCAGACACTAGATTGCGGGCACAAAAGCATCAGATTTTGCTGCTTTGTGATAATTGTGCTGCACACAGGGATGATGTCAGGCTGTCTAACGTCAAGGTGGTCTTCCTGCCACCAAACACTATCACTCTGATCCAACCTATAGATCAGGACATAATAGTCAATTTCAAATAACATTATCGGGCTCTTGTGCTACATCGTCTGATGAGCGTTATGGATGACCAGACTAGCAAGGATAAACGTGCTGTTGAACTGGCTCGTAATCTATCACGGTTGGATTCCCTACATATGCAGAAAGAAGCCTGGAATCATGTTACACAGGCAACTATTGTGAACTGCTACAAGTGGGCAAGCTTTGTTAAGGATGTGGAGAGGGATGAAACAGATGCAGCTGTTGCAAACGCGTCAGGTGAACAGATTATTGACATCCCAGCCGGTGTTACTGAAGAGGAGTTCCATCGCTACTTAGCTGTTGATTACGATCTACAAACAGCTGAAGACAGCACTGATGTTGAGATATGCGCCTACATGCAGGCAATAACGGCTGATGATGGAACAGATGAAGAAATGAGCAGCGAGGCACAGGCTGATGAAATTCAACAACCTCCTCCTGTCACTTTTGCAAGAGCGCTGGAGAGTCTCAACACCGTGCAGGCCTATCTGGAGGCCACTGGATGTCAGTGCTATGACAGTTTTTACCGTCTGGCAGACGTAGTCTATGGAACTCACAGACCCAATAGTGTACAGAGGACTATAACTGATTACTTCAATTAAGCCTAACATCAGTTAACAGAGACTGTATACTGTATGTATAATAATAAACAGTACTGTCCATAAGTTTATCAGATGTCAAACTTCTATGGGTCACAACGGTTAAGTGCACACTCTGGTTAACTGCATGCATTTCTTTGGTCCCAGACCCTTGCACTTAAGTGAATTGCACTGTATATCAGATACAAATTAGCTCTCACTAGTGGTTTCCCTTACCTAGCCACAAAATGGTAGAATACACTCCTGAAGGGAATAAGACATATAGAGGGGCATAATCGAACGTGAACGCCTATCTCCATGGGCGTCTATGTCTGAAAACGGGTACGTGAAGAGGTGGGACAGACCGTATTATTATTGAAAAAATGGATGTTTTTCAGCTGGGCGTTTGTTTTTTTTAGCGATAATAGAAACTAAAAACGCCCAGCTCAAAAATGTCCTAATCTGAGCCATTTGGTCATGGGAGGTGCCAGGATTCGTAGTACACTGCCCCCCCCCCCCCCCCCGATATGCCAGGACACCAACTGGGCACCCTAGAGGTCTGTGCGGTGGACTTCAGAAAAAGCTCCCACATGCATAGCTCCCTTACCATGGGTACTGAGCCCCAACCCCCAACCCCCTCCCCCAAAACCCACTACCCACAAATGGTCAACACTACCATATCTCTTAGGGGTGAAGGGGGCACCTACATGTGGGTACAGTGGGTTTTGAAGACCTCCCATTTACCAGCACAAATGTTACAGGTAGGGGGGGATGGGCCTGGGTCCACCTGGCTGAAATGCACTGCGGTACCCACTAAAAGTGCTCCAGGGACCTGCATACATGCAGGCCTCTAGGACTTGTTGCTGCTATATAACATTGGCACACCAGTTGACACCTGAAGACTAATCTCTCCGAAAACGTCCTTTATTGGAATAAGCACGCTTACTCACAGTTAACTGCAGATCAGAGGTTGTGCCCCACTGGCAACGAGTCTCCCTGGTACTGAGATGAGCAGTAGGTCAGAGCTGGCAGAATGGTGTACAATGCCCTCTTTCAGCCACATTCAAGGTAAGAACTAAGTTCTGTAACGTGGCTAACACGTTAAAGGGATCTAAAACTGGCCTACAAAAATGGCCACTACCTCATGGACTACTGGAAACAAAACAGGGCACACTCTGACCCAGTAAGCAGAGGGAAAAGCACCATGGGTGTAGAGCCTACCAACTACCTACATCGTGAGCATGTAACACAAGCTAGTGGAATCACGGAGCCCAATACCCTACATCCACCACAATGCATTGTTTATGTGACTCTGCAGTGTCCTTAACAGAAAAGGTGTCACACTCACCCGAGAGCCACATCAGAACCAGGGAAAGGCTGTCAGAGGATAGAACACATTCTGCTGTCAAGGAGGTGGGTACGGCATTTGAGGCTGGCATAAAGGGTGGAAAAAAACGTTTTTAAAGTGGGGTTTTTTTGGGTGGGAGGGGTTTAGTGACCACTGGGGGAGTCCAGGGAGGTCATCCCCGATTCCCTCCAGTGGTCATCTGGGCATTTGGGGCACTTTTTTGGGACTTGTTCATGAAAAAATGGGTCCAAAAAAGTGACCCAAAATCGCGGTCAAAACGCCTTTTTTTTTTCGATTATCAGCAAAAGACGCCCATCTCTCCTCGGCCGATAACCACGCCCCAGTTCCACCTTCACCACGCCTCCGATACACCCTGTCAACTTTACCCGTTTCCGCGACAGATTGCAGTTGGAAACGCCCAAAATCGGCTTTCGATTATACCGATTTGGGCGCCCACGGGAGAAAGATGCCCACCTCCCAATTTGGGTCGCAATATAGGCATTTTTCTCTTTTGATTATAAGCAGGATAGGGGTCCTTTTACTAAACTGCAGGAAAAAGGTCACTGCAGTAGTGGCAGGGGCCATTTTTCCAGTGTGCCAGGGCCCTTTTTACTGCAGCTGGTAAAAAGCCCCCACACCCCAAAAAAATGTCCATGTGGTAAGATAACCTTTACCACATGGCCATGTGACAGGGAGTACTGAGTTGGTGGTAAGGGCTCCTGTGGTAACCCACTGGCAACTGGGCAGCTCGTGATGATGCCCAATTACTTCTGGGTTAGTCTTGCGCTAGAGAAAAAATATTCCGGAGCACCGGAAATGGTGCAAGCTCCAGCCGGAACTACCGCTGGCGGCCACGTTGGGCCAATGGTAGTTCCAATTTAGCGTGCGGTAAGCTCATGTTGGGCTTACCATCTCTCTATAAAAGACCCCCCAAAAATAATTACCTACTATTCTAGAATCTTTAAAAGCCTTTTTATTCAAAAAGTTCATATCTCAGGATGCCAATCAAGTCTCTAAAAAGGAAATACAGTTCTTATAATAATGTATCTGTTACAAAATACTCTAAATGAATTTAAATAACTGTTCTCTGTTCCTTGATTCTATGGGCCCTGTCTACTAAGCCGCACTGTAGGTGCACTAACATTTTTAGCCCATGCTAAAATTTAGCGTGTGCTAACACTAGAGACACCCATAGAATATATCTAGCATTAGCGAGCACTAAAAACGCTAGCGTGCCTTAGTAAACAGGGCCGTATGTTTATTTGTAATGTAACTTATTACTTATATATGTAAGCCACATTGAACTGATACTACTTTTCGGCCAATGTAGAATATAAATGCTAATAAATAAATGTGCATTTTGGGAACATGAAGGATCTCTAGTTTATCCCAGTATGGATGTCAAGGTCTTATGAATGTGTATTGATCCTTCAAGCATTGTTATTTTTATTTAAAAGATTTCCTTAATTTGAGCTCCATTGTTTAATACTTGGATCCAATAAGGACTTGAGTGAACTATAACTAGATGTTATGTCATTTACCTTAGAGTTTTTTCTTTATTGTTTAATTTATGATTTTTCAGTTAAAGTTTACTTTTCTATATAAGTGGATTGCTTGATGATAGTTATGTAAATGACTATAAGTAAAAATAAAATAATAAAAAACCCAAAAACAATTGGTGTATGAATTGTAAAGTGCAAAGAAGAAGTACCAGAAAATAGAGACAATGATGACTGCTAGGACTTGTATGGAAAACGTTTTTGATATATATTTTGGAATTGTTTTCTCTGATTTTCAGACTTGTTTGGGTTGATACACTTTTCTCTTAATAAACATTTTTTAACATGCATTGGAACTTTTAAGCTTCTGGAAACTGAATTTGCATGTGTATTAAATCAGTTTTGCAATCAATATTTTAAGTTTTCTAAACAAACCAAATGAGTGCCAATGAATGCACATCCTTAGAAACTGGTTTATAGAGAAGTTCTACTCATAACTAAAGGAATCTACTTCCTAGGACACATGCATACTTCATGTGCTGTCTCTGACATTTCTTGAAACTTTAGTGTGGATAGGATATCAAACATAAAAGGTTATTAGGGGGGCTAAGGGCATGCATAGTGATATCCAGCCTTCCTTTCCATCAGAAAGTAGGATAACAGCACAGATGGATGGGAATAAGTTATTTCTAAATCGACAAAAAAAAAAAAACAGAGATTTTGTGAGTTTGGAATCCTTTAATTGTATGGAGAAAAGCACATTTATTTTGGCATTACAAGAAATACTTTTTGGGCCTGTTTTCACAGAAGGGATAGAACTGCTCCCCTGCTATGAGGAAAGGCTAAAGAGGTTAGGGCTTTTCAGCTTACAAAAGAGACGGCTAGGGGGGATATGATTGAGGTCTACAAAATCCTGAGTCGTGTGGAGCGGGCAAAGGTGAATTTATTTTTCACTCATTAAAAAGGTAAAAATACCAGGGGACAATGAAATTGCATGGAAATACTTTGAAAACAAATAGTAGGAAATATTTTTTTACTCAAAGAATAGTTCAGCTCTGGAACTTGTTGCTGGAGGATGTGGTAATGGTGATTAGCGTATCTGGGTTTAAAAGAGGTTTGTACAAGTTCCTGGAGGAAAAATCCATAGTCTGTTATCGAGATGGACATGGGGGAAGCCACTGCTTGCCCTGAAATTGATAACATGGAATGTTACTACCTTTTGGGTTTCTGCCAGGTACTTGTGACTTGGATTGGCCACTTCTGGAAGCAGGATACTAAGCTAGATGGACCATTGGTCTGACCCAGTATGGCTATTCTTACATTACTGTAAGAACAGCCCAGTATGGCTATGTTCTTACATTACTGGAAGAGTACTTTTTGATCACAACTGAGATATAAATAGCAGATATGTGAGTTTGCGGAAGTGTGTGGCACTGAAGGTTTGAGCCACATCTTCGGATCCTGGTTAGAAGAGGTAGAGGTGTTTCTCCGGGTCCTCTATTGGGTTGTTCGTTCATTGGACAGTGTTTCAGAGGTAGAATGTAGAACGTCATCAGAACTATGAAGGGAAAAGCACTGGAAGTGGCCAAGTACCTGACCCCTGTGTTGAAAGAGTCCAAGTTTAAACAAACAGGAGTAATAACACCTGGAGAGTTTTAAAGTAGCTGGAGACCATTTATTTGGTACACCACTGTCCCATTTGGCAATGGTCCAGTGGAGAGGAGTCAAAAAGGAAAGTTTGCCTACCAAAAGAATAAACATTTCTGATGGCTAAAAATGTACCCTGTGGACACATTTCACAATGAAGGTGATACTGAGTGATGGAGGCAGTTAAGGAGATCACATTTGAAAGCAAGGAATGTGCAGCTCTAGCAGCAGGTTCAGAAACATGTGGCACTGGGGATGAGGATGATGAAAATGAAGGTGAACCAGTAGCTATAGAAGAATATGAAGAGAGTGGCCTTCTGGAGATGGATGATTCAGACAACTTGATGGATGATTCAGACAACTTGATACCAGACAACTAGTAGAAGCCAACAAACTGAAAACTGAAGTTGGCAGTGAAGATGCAATCCTACAAACTAGAAGTTATGACCTCTATATCACATATGAAATAACCCCAAGACTCTGCTTATTTGGATATGATGAGCAATGGCAGCCACTAACATAGACTATCTGCCTTATTTTCAAAATAGAAAGACTCCCATATTTCGACCCAAATCGAGAGATGGGCATCTTTCTCCCCGTGGGCGCCCAAATCAGTATAATCAAAAGCCAATTTTGGGCGTCTTCAACTGCAATCTGTCACGGAAACGGTCAAAGTTGACAGGGGCATGTCGGAGGCGTGGTGAAGGCAGGACTGGGGCGTGTTTATCGGCCGAGGAGAGATGGGTGTCCTCGGCTGATAATCGAAAAAAGAAAGGCGTTTTTAGCGTGAATTTGGGTCACTTTTTTGGACCCTTTTTTTTCACGAACAAGTCCCAAAAAAGTGCCCTAGATGACCAGATGACCACCGGAGGGAATCGGGGATGACCACCCCTGACTCCCCCAGTGGTCACTAACCCCCTCCCACCAAAAAAAAAAACAACTTAAAAATTTTTTCCCAGCCTGTATGCCAGCCTCAAATGTCATACCCAGCTCCATCACAGCAGTATGCAGGTCCCTGGAGCAGTTGTTAGTGGGTGCATTGGACGTCAGCCAGGTGGACCCAGGCCCATCCCCCCTTACCTGTTACACTTGTGGTGGTAAATGGGAGCTCTCCAAACCGCCCCCAAAACCCACTGTACCCACATCTAGGTGCCCCCCTTCAGCCATAAGTGCTATGGTAATGGTGTAGAGTTGTGGGGAGTGGGTTTTGGGGGGATTTGGGGGGCTCAGCACCCAAGGGAAGGGAGCTATGGACTTCAGAGGTAGTTAACTTTTTTTTTAATTGTTCCAAGTGCCCCCTAGAATGCCTGGTTGGTGTCCTGGCATGTGAGGGAGACCAGTGCACTACGAATCCTGGCCCCTCCCACAACCCAATGCCGTGGATTTGTTCATTTTTGAGCTGGGCGCCTTCAGTTTCCATTATCGCTGAAAAACGATACCGCCCAGCTCAAATCTGCACAAATCCGATGCATTTGGCTGGCACAAACCGTATTATCGGAAAAAAGATGGACGCCCATTTTTTTTCCAAAATACGGTTTACCCCGCCCCTTCACGTACCCATTCTCGGATATAGGCGCCCATGGAGATGGGCGTTCGCGTTCGATTATGCCCCTCCATGGGTCCTTTTTATTTAACCATGATAGGCACTAGCAAGTGCTTACTGTGCACCAAAAAGCACTCCTGTGAGACACACTGAGGCATGTAGTATGCCAATCCACACATGCTAATCCTATGCTAAACAATAATTTTTATTTTGTTTGCCTGGGAGGCATGTCTATGAATGGAGAGTAGGTGTGTCCTGTGCCTATCAGGTAGTGCGGGTACATTCCCATGTGCTGCCCGATTAGCATGAGAGCCCTTACTTCCTAGTAAATTTTTGGCAGTAAGGGCTCTCACAGTAATGGCCATGTGTTAATTTGGAAATGAGTGTGTGGCCATTATAGGAAAATATACAAATGCAGCCATTTTACCACCACACTAAAAGTAGTTGCATTGCGTGGTAAACACTTGTGCTACAAACAGTGCCAACCACTTTTGAGCATGGTTTAGTAAAAGGGTCCCTATATGGATGAAGACATAAGCCAAGATAATGTCTAGCAAACAGTGACAATAGAAAACCATCTACATCTTCCACTATGTCCCATGTGTTCTGATCATTTATGTAGGCACGCAGAAGTCATGAAAAAAATGATTGATTTCATTGCTGAAGGTGGACGAGAACTTTGGGTTCATATGTATTTTCTTATTTTCTTGAAATTTGTACAAGCTGTCGTTCCAACAATAGGATATGACTACCCAAGACATTTCACAATGTAAATGGAAGAGACCTCATAAAATAATCTGTGATAAGCCTTTCAAATTTCTGTAGAGATAGAAGTCATTTACCTGCTGTGACAGTTACCTGTCCTCGTATGCCCCAATTTCCACATTTTCCATGATGCGAAATCCTCTAAAATTATACTTGTGCATTAAAATGATCTATGTTTCTGCGAGATCCCACTCAGACTTAAGGGAGGTATCGCATTGCACTCCAGGAATCAGCTTTGGATACTGAAGTGGTTGCTGGGAGGATTGTTCTAGGTTGGGGGTGAGCCCTGGTGCTCTAGAGGCAGAAGCTGAAGGTGACATGGATTTGGGGGACCAAGGAACTAGAACTGATATCCTTCCTGAGACTGGTTTGCTGAACCAGAGAAACTTGGGAGATAAGAGCTGCAAAAAGTTACGGAAAAGTCTGAAAAAGTTACTTTGGAGGTAGTTTGGGACTCCGTTGGCAAAATGGAAGATATCTCGCTTAATAGGCTTGATAAATTTACTACTGGTCATGACATGTTGCAGTCCAAAGTGACATTATAAGGAGAAACTTTAGATTAAGGAAAACTGAGGATGAACTAAAAAATATCTGAAAGGAGTCAAGTTTTATTGTATAAGGATAAACTGGTGACTCATCAGAAACTTAAAGCTCTGGAGAATTATGAACGGTGTCTTAATTTAAGGTGTTTAAATTTTCCTGTCTCCAGTTTTAATACCAATGAACATGTTCAAGAAATTTCTGATGGAGGTCTGTGGACTGGCATGGAAGTGACCGATAAGGAGCCAGAAGGGAGTGCACACAGGATAATTTTGATCTGTCTGGATTTCTAGATAAGCCTATCATCAGCCACCCTAATTGCCTTGGAATCAGATAAACACTGGGTCCTTAGATTGTACTTTCAATATAAAAATGTAATGTTTCTGGGTCAGACGGTTTCAATATAGGTTGAGCCACACAGATGAAGCAGAAGGTTTTTTTGACCTGAAGCCTCAGCTTGTGAAACATGGAGGGTCATTTTTCCTTCAACTTCCATGTAAATATTTTGAAAAATTGAAGCGCAAACTTATGGTTTTGCAGACCCTGACCAATTTAAGAATTTTCTTGATGCTGGGTCTCTACTTGTACCGATCTCTGTATCTACTACTTCATCTAATGTGACTTAGATTCTCACTTTAATATTTAGCCAGAATGCTTGACAAATTTCTTTGTGTTTTCTAATTTAGGGCCCTTTTTACTAAGGTGTGTTAGTGTTTTTAGCGCACCTACACTTAGCACGCACGTTACCCATGTAGACGCCTATAGGGATATTGTAGGCATGTACATGGTTAACGTGCGTACATGGTTTATGCACATACAAAACATTAACGCGCCTATAATGCTGCTTAGTAAACAGGGCCCTTAATGTTAATTATGTACTCTACTGCATAACTAATTTTCTTATTGCTAACAATCAATTATTGATGTCAATTAGCACTAATTGAGATTTGTGTTTGTATCTGGCTGTATGTTATTCTATAACACTGTACGCCCAGATCCCATTGCATGCAACCCAAAAGGGGGCATGGGCAGGTCAGGGTGTCCTGAAAATTTGTTCTTAGTGTTATAGAATTCGGGGACTATGCGCTCAACTTATGTGCCAGGATTTACACCAGGTTTTAGTTGATGTAAGTCCTCACACCAAACGTTGGGAAAAGCACTGGAAGTGGCCAAGTACCTGACCCCTGTGTTGAAAGAGTCCAAGTTTAAACAAACAGGAGTAATAACACCTGGAGAGTTTTAAAGTAGCTGGAGACCATTTATTTGGTACACCACTGTCCCATTTGGCAATGGTCCAGTGGAGAGGAGTCAAAAAGGAAAGTTTGCCTACCAAAAGAATAAACATTTCTGATGGCTAAAAATGTACCCTGTGGACACATTTCACAATGAAGGTGATACTGAGTGATGGAGGCAGTTAAGGAGATCACATTTGAAAGCAAGGAATGTGCAGCTCTAGCAGCAGGTTCAGAAACATGTGGCACTGGGGATGAGGATGATGAAAATGAAGGTGAACCAGTAGCTATAGAAGAATATGAAGAGAGTGGCCTTCTGGAGATGGATGATTCAGACAACTTGATGGATGATTCAGACAACTTGATACCAGACAACTAGTAGAAGCCAACAAACTGAAAACTGAAGTTGGCAGTGAAGATGCAATCCTACAAACTAGAAGTTATGACCTCTATATCACATATGAAATAACCCCAAGACTCTGCTTATTTGGATATGATGAGCAATGGCAGCCACTAACATAGACTATCTGCCTTATTTTCAAAATAGAAAGACTCCCATATTTCGACCCAAATCGAGAGATGGGCATCTTTCTCCCGTGGGCGCCCAAATCAGTATAATCAAAAGCCAATTTTGGGCGTCTTCAACTGCAATCTGTCACGGAAACGGTCAAAGTTGACAGGGGCATGTCGGAGGCGTGGTGAAGGCAGGACTGGGGCGTGTTTATCGGCCGAGGAGAGATGGGTGTCCTCGGCTGATAATCGAAAAAAGAAAGGCGTTTTTAGCGTGAATTTGGGTCACTTTTTTGGACCCTTTTTTTTCACGAACAAGTCCCAAAAAAGTGCCCTAGATGACCAGATGACCACCGGAGGGAATCGGGGATGACCACCCCTGACTCCCCCAGTGGTCACTAACCCCCTCCCACCAAAAAAAAAACAACTTAAAAATTTTTTCCCAGCCTGTATGCCAGCCTCAAATGTCATACCCAGCTCCATCACAGCAGTATGCAGGTCCCTGGAGCAGTTGTTAGTGGGTGCATTGGACGTCAGCCAGGTGGACCCAGGCCCATCCCCCCTTACCTGTTACACTTGTGGTGGTAAATGGGAGCTCTCCAAACCGCCCCCAAAACCCACTGTACCCACATCTAGGTGCCCCCCTTCAGCCATAAGTGCTATGGTAATGGTGTAGAGTTGTGGGGAGTGGGTTTTGGGGGGGATTTGGGGGGCTCAGCACCCAAGGGAAGGGAGCTATGGACTTCAGAGGTAGTTAACTTTTTTTTTAATTGTTCCAAGTGCCCCCTAGAATGCCTGGTTGGTGTCCTGGCATGTGAGGGAGACCAGTGCACTACGAATCCTGGCCCCTCCCACAACCCAATGCCGTGGATTTGTTCATTTTTGAGCTGGGCGCCTTCAGTTTCCATTATCGCTGAAAAACGATACCGCCCAGCTCAAATCTGCACAAATCCGATGCATTTGGCTGGCACAAACCGTATTATCGGAAAAAAGATGGACGCCCATTTTTTTTTCCAAAATACGGTTTACCCCGCCCCTTCACGTACCCATTCTCGGATATAGGCGCCCATGGAGATGGGCGTTCGCGTTCGATTATGCCCCTCCATGGGTCCTTTTTATTTAACCATGATAGGCACTAGCAAGTGCTTACTGTGCACCAAAAAGCACTCCTGTGAGACACACTGAGGCATGTAGTATGCCAATCCACACATGCTAATCCTATGCTAAACAATAATTTTTATTTTGTTTGCCTGGGAGGCATGTCTATGAATGGAGAGTAGGTGTGTCCTGTGCCTATCAGGTAGTGCGGGTACATTCCCATGTGCTGCCCGATTAGCATGAGAGCCCTTACTTCCTAGTAAATTTTTGGCAGTAAGGGCTCTCACAGTAATGGCCATGTGTTAATTTGGAAATGAGTGTGTGGCCATTATAGGAAAATATACAAATGCAGCCATTTTACCACCACACTAAAAGTAGTTGCATTGCGTGGTAAACACTTGTGCTACAAACAGTGCCAACCACTTTTGAGCATGGTTTAGTAAAAGGGTCCCTATATGGATGAAGACATAAGCCAAGATAATGTCTAGCAAACAGTGACAATAGAAAACCATCTACATCTTCCACTATGTCCCATGTGTTCTGATCATTTATGTAGGCACGCAGAAGTCATGAAAAAAATGATTGATTTCATTGCTGAAGGTGGACGAGAACTTTGGGTTCATATGTATTTTCTTATTTTCTTGAAATTTGTACAAGCTGTCGTTCCAACAATAGGATATGACTACCCAAGACATTTCACAATGTAAATGGAAGAGACCTCATAAAATAATCTGTGATAAGCCTTTCAAATTTCTGTAGAGATAGAAGTCATTTACCTGCTGTGACAGTTACCTGTCCTCGTATGCCCCAATTTCCACATTTTCCATGATGCGAAATCCTCTAAAATTATACTTGTGCATTAAAATGATCTATGTTTCTGCGAGATCCCACTCAGACTTAAGGGAGGTATCGCATTGCACTCCAGGAATCAGCTTTGGATACTGAAGTGGTTGCTGGGAGGATTGTTCTAGGTTGGGGGTGAGCCCTGGTGCTCTAGAGGCAGAAGCTGAAGGTGACATGGATTTGGGGGACCAAGGAACTAGAACTGATATCCTTCCTGAGACTGGTTTGCTGAACCAGAGAAACTTGGGAGATAAGAGCTGCAAAAAGTTACGGAAAAGTCTGAAAAAGTTACTTTGGAGGTAGTTTGGGACTCCGTTGGCAAAATGGAAGATATCTCGCTTAATAGGCTTGATAAATTTACTACTGGTCATGACATGTTGCAGTCCAAAGTGACATTATAAGGAGAAACTTTAGATTAAGGAAAACTGAGGATGAACTAAAAAATATCTGAAAGGAGTCAAGTTTTATTGTATAAGGATAAACTGGTGACTCATCAGAAACTTAAAGCTCTGGAGAATTATGAACGGTGTCTTAATTTAAGGTGTTTAAATTTTCCTGTCTCCAGTTTTAATACCAATGAACATGTTCAAGAAATTTCTGATGGAGGTCTGTGGACTGGCATGGAAGTGACCGATAAGGAGCCAGAAGGGAGTGCACACAGGATAATTTTGATCTGTCTGGATTTCTAGATAAGCCTATCATCAGCCACCCTAATTGCCTTGGAATCAGATAAACACTGGGTCCTTAGATTGTACTTTCAATATAAAAATGTAATGTTTCTGGGTCAGACGGTTTCAATATAGGTTGAGCCACACAGATGAAGCAGAAGGTTTTTTGACCTGAAGCCTCAGCTTGTGAAACATGGAGGGTCATTTTTCCTTCAACTTCCATGTAAATATTTTGAAAAATTGAAGCGCAAACTTATGGTTTTGCAGACCCTGACCAATTTAAGAATTTTCTTGATGCTGGGTCTCTACTTGTACCGATCTCTGTATCTACTACTTCATCTAATGTGACTTAGATTCTCACTTTAATATTTAGCCAGAATGCTTGACAAATTTCTTTGTGTTTTCTAATTTAGGGCCCTTTTTACTAAGGTGTGTTAGTGTTTTTAGCGCACCTACACTTAGCACGCACGTTACCCATGTAGACGCCTATAGGGATATTGTAGGCATGTACATGGTTAACGTGCGTACATGGTTTATGCACATACAAAACATTAACGCGCCTATAATGCTGCTTAGTAAACAGGGCCCTTAATGTTAATTATGTACTCTACTGCATAACTAATTTTCTTATTGCTAACAATCAATTATTGATGTCAATTAGCACTAATTGAGATTTGTGTTTGTATCTGGCTGTATGTTATTCTATAACACTGTGCGCCCAGATCCCATTGCATGCAACCCAAAAGGGGGCATGGGCAGGTCAGGGTGTCCTGAAAATTTGTTCTTAGTGTTATAGAATTCGGGGACTATGCGCTCAACTTATGTGCCAGGATTTACACCAGGTTTTAGTTGATGTAAGTCCTCACACCAAACGTTGGTCGCGGGAATCGGCACTATATGCTATGCTATAAAGAGCATGCATGCCAGAGCACCCTTTATAGAATAGCACTGAGCATTGACTTTTTCAGGCACCTAATTTTCTAGTTTGTACTCTGGAGAGTTCAAGCATTCACACACCTTTATTTGTCGGAAGAAATCAACAAGGTATTAGACATCACGTGTATTTCATTAAGGCTAGCTAAGAATCATCATACATCCAATAGAAGATTCCTGAGGAAGGCCTTTTTAGGCCAAAACACAACTTGAGTCGAGTCTCGGATGTTACAATAAAGCCAATTGTTTGGACATCATCTGCTGCTTTTTCCTTTGTCACCCTTGCTGTGTTTGCCTGATTTTCTGTGCCATTTACTGAACCTGGCCCTATGTAAACCTACCCCCCTGTTCACTAAAGCTTAGCTCGAGTTATCTGCAGCAGGGCCCATTTCCTTCCTATGGGCCCTGCTTCAGATAACTCAAGCTAAGCTTTAGTAAACAACTAGTGCGCAGTCTTTGAATGTGAACTATGTAAACATAGTACATACATAATAATAAGAATGTACTCTCTTGACAGCATTCATTCTGGAACAAAATTAAAAATATAGAAAAAAGACAGACATTTTCTAGTTGTCTTTCCCTAGTGTCTAATTTTCTTTGTAGAATACTATCATAACAGGAAAGGTACATGCCTGTAAGTAAGTCGTGAGTAAAAGACCTGGTGTGTGTATGATCTAAGAGTCAGAGATACACATAAAGGACTAGATTCTACATAGTTATTTATTTATTATTACATTTGTACCCCGCGCATGCCTAGATTTAGCCACAGTTTATAGAATATGCCTAGGCAGGTATATAGAATTTGCCTAGCGGCCATGCCTGCACCTAAGCATCTGTTCATGCTATGTAAAACTTGGTGTAAATACTGGCACCTAAGTAGGCATAGAGCAGGTGTATTCTATAACCGTACGCATAGATTTTCAGAACTCCCAGGGTCCACCCATTCCACAACTATGGCTATGCCCCTTTTTTGGCAGCATGCATTAGAATTTACGCACAGCATGTTACAGAATACGCCTAGCAAGTTGTGTACACTCTTATCACCTCTCACATAGACTATTGCAACTTGCTTCTCACAGGTCTCCCACTAAGCCATCTCTCTCCCCGTCAATCTGTTCAAAATTCTGCTGCACGACTTATATTCTGCCAGTGTTGCTATGCACATATTAGCCCTCTCCTCAAGTCACTTCATTGGCTCCCTATCCGTTTCTGCATACAGTTCAAGCTCCTCTTATTGACTTACAAGTGCATTCACTCTGCAGCTTCTCAGTACCTCTCCACTCTTATCGCTCCATTTTCTGGGTAAATCTCTTTTATCTGCACCATTTTCCTCCACTGCTAACTCCAGACACCGTTCTTTTTATCTTGCTGTACCTTATGCCTGGAATAGACTTCCTGTACCTGTACGTCAAGCTCCATCTCTGGTCGTCTTCAAATCTAGGCTAACAGCCCACCTTTATGATGCTGCTTTTAGCTCCTAACCCTTACTCACTTGTTCAGCATCCATTTTTAGAATTCCCACCTTAGTACTTTCCTTATCCCTTATTTGTCCTGTTTGTCCTAATTAGATTGTAAGCTCTGTCAAGCAGAGACTGTCTCTTGTCCAGTGTACAGCGCTGCGTACATCTAGTAGTGCTATAGAAATGGTAAGTAGTATAAGTAGTAAAATACAAAGCAACCAAGTTTTAGACATTGCGTGGAAAATGTTCTTCCATGGTATACCAAATGGTGGGGTGTATGGTTTGGTCTTACCAGTACAGTAATACCTCAGTTTTCGTTGACTTCGGTTATCGTCGGTTTTTTCCGCTAAAATATTTGTCTCGGATTTTGTCGGCGTGCCCACGTGACCTCACTGCTAATTTTGAAAAAACAAAAGGCCACCCACGCATTCTCCTGCTCATTGATTCATATGGAAATAATTGCCTCGGTTTTTGTCGGTTTCGGATTTTGCTGATTGTTTTCGGATGGATTATCAACGAAAACTGAGGTATCACTGTATGTGGAAATGAGGTGATTTGTACATTACAGAGATTCTACCTCTACCCTGCCCTCCTGAGGGTCTATTTTCCTGGAGTTTCTAGTATACTTGAATGGAGAACATTGTGATATATATGAATGTTTTACACATTAACTGTAATAGTGAATGTAAAGACCTTTAAAATATCTACAAAAAGAGTGTTTTATGATACAGCAATGAAAAGAAAGGTAATTATATATGCTGAATAGAATGGGAACAGGGCTGCAGAGAGAAATTTCACTATTGGTAAAACAAATAATTTGCCAGTGGTGATAAGGTCAAAATCAAGTTTTTACGTGTAAAGCTACAACAAGGCATGGTAAGGCTACTGCATGGACAGTGTATGGCAAAATAGCACTACAGGCATTCCTGGCAGTAAGTGGAAAGCACAGGCATATTGCTGTGTGCTGCCCAATTACTGTATGAGCAATGTGTGAACCCTTACCGCCTACTAAATAGGAGGCAGTGAGGATGCAGGCAATAATGGCCATACACTAATTTGAAAATTAGTATGTGACCATTGATGGAAAAAAAATGAAATTTGGCCATTTTAGAGCCAGACTAAAACATGGCCAGAACATGTGGGAAAGCCATGTGCTAATACTACCACTGGCCACTTTTTAGAATGGCTTAGTAAAAGGACGCCAAAGTGACATGGATTTAAAAAAAAGGATGACATCCTAAAATTGATGATGTAGTTTTACAGTTCATAACTGATGCATGATCCAAAGGTCTAGTAGTCACATGCCAGATGATCTTAAAGCAATGGAAGCTGCAAATTAACTTAAACAATTTTAAAGCTTCAAGAGGTTGCTGCGATCAATTTATGCATAGGGAAGGAAGGATTTTCATTAGGGCAAGAAACACTGATCTGCCAAAAATGTCCTGCAGATTTTGAAGAAAAACTCACAAACTTTCAGGTACATTATCTTATTACAAACAAAGGAAAGATATGAATTCAGTCAAATAGGCAATACTGGTGAAACCCCTGTTTTTTTAAATCATATATTCTGCATAATTATACCATTAATGCAAGAGGTTCTAAAGAGGTCAAAGTAAAAACTACAGGTTACAAAAAACAGCACATCACTGTTCTGTTCTGTATAACACCTGATGGTTGAAAGCTTTCTCTTTATTTGATTCCTAACAGGACAACTGTTTAAAAAAATGAAACTTTCCCAAAAGATGTAATTTTACCTGCACACACACACACACACAAAAGTTGGATGTTGACAGATATGATAGAAGATTGGATGAATGTTGTCTGGAATAGGGAGTCAGGGGCTTTTCATAAACCACCTAACATGCTTCACATTTAGAGGACACCTGTCTGAAATAATACAGAATAGGCTGAAAGAAAACAATTTTGATTTGGTAGGTTTTCGAAGTGGCATCATAAGCCAGCTTCAGTCACTTGCAATTTCAATGAACAAGCCACTTAAAGACTTTTTAAGAATATGAGACCTGATTATTTTCTGACAACTTTCCTTTGACCTTTTGGAAAAATCAAGAGAGCACCTTCTTCAAAAATTGTAGAATGGATGTCAGCTGCATAGACAAAAACTTCCAGAAAATATAGGGCTAGATTCTGTATATGGTGCCCAAAAAATGGGGGCTAAGCGGTATTCTGTAAAGGGCGCTCCAAGTTGGACACCATTTATAGACTAGCATTTGATGCTGGGATCCATGCTGAATTTTAGGTGTGAGGATTTACACCAAGTGAAACCTGGTGTAAATCTTTGCATCTACATGAGGTGGATAGCCCTTATTCTGTAACAGTGCACACAAATTCTAAGAAAGCCCCTGATCAACCCATGCCTTCCCATGGACACACCCCTTATCAGATCTGCAAAGAAAAATTTATACACACACCTTTATAGACTAGTGACTATAAAGACGCACATGTAAATTTCAATTATTGTCAATTAACACCAATAATTGATTGTTAGCACCCAATTGGTTCCTTAAATAATTAAATTGTGTGTGGAAATTGGATGTGGCCAAATTTACACAAACAATTTTGAGCACCATATATGGATTTAGGGAGATAATGCAGCTTTGACAATGATGACTCAACGTATGAGGAATCGGCCGATACTAATTGTAACAAAACGCCTAGCCACTCACCTGGGGTTACCCCATGACCAGCACAGTCCAGGTCTGCCTATACCTGCTGCTCGTGCTCTACACTAGCACCTTCTTCCCACCGACTGGGTTCTAACTGCCTCTGGGCAAGTTTTCAGCTCTCAAATTATCCCCAGTGATTTCTGGGACCACACTCTCAGTAGTCCCATAGTTCCTACAAACCACTCACAGATCCAACACACAAACCACTAGGATTTTTAGTCAGTCCAGACAAACAGAGACAATAAAATGTTTATTGTCATAAAAAATTAGAACAATGAATAGAAAAGGTACAATCAGAAAAAACAATAACAGTTAGCTGAAATATCGATCAATTATGACACTATCTAAACATTTGTTCTGTCTCGCTGCACCCTACGCCTGGAATAAACTTCCTGAGCCCCTACGTCTTGCCCCATCCTTGGCCACCTTTAAATCTAAACTGAAAGCCCACCTCTTTAACATTGCTTTTGACTCGTAACCACTTGTAACCACTCGCCTCCACCTACCCTCCTCTCTTCCTTCCCGTTCACATTAATTGATTTGATTTGCTTACTTTATTTATTTTTTGTGTATTAGATTGTAAGCTCTTTGAGCAGGGACTGTCTTTCTTCTATGTTTGTGCAGCGCTGCGTACGCCTTGTAGCGCTATAGAAATGCTAAATAGTAGTAGTAGTAGTAGTAAATAGTACCTGGGGAGATCAGGAAATATACCTGCTCACAGGTTATCAAATATAACTGTCCACAGGGTCTCAGCAAATAGATCCTTTTCTCTATTCTCCATGGCTAAGACTGGAGAAAAAGCCAGTAAATCCTAGTTGAAGTTTGAGCTCTTGGGCCAATCAGAGCCCAGAACAACAAGTTTAAAAATAGATGGCCACATCACTGCAAGTTACCTCTTAGCTGTGTTAACTGAAGAGGGAACAGTCAGTTCTCTGTAACAACATAAACATACACCACCTGCTGGCCAAACTAGTGAAATATACTTCAAGAAATACAGTTTTTCAGGCTTAAAACCCACTGTTTTGTCATACTAATGATAGTGATTAGATGGATATATGGTATTGTAAACCTAATTGTATACTGGTAATTTTGTTTTTCAAAATTTATATGGTAATTAACCGGTAAGTTTATTTAGTGCTGTTAATGTTACGGTTTCATAAAAGAATGTTTGTCAGGGACAGACTGATCATTCGGGGAACCGGGCAGTGCCCAAGGGCCCAGAGGCTGTTCCCCTCCTGCTGCCACCTCCACTGCACACTATAGCCCCCAAGCCTCAGTGGATCCTCCTCAGTCCCATCTTGAAGGGCCCTGGTGGTCTAGTGGCCTCTGCGGGAGCAGGAAAGAACAGCACTTTTTCCTGTCCACTGCTGCTATTCTGCCTGGTGCATACCACCGTGTTTTAAAAATGGCTGCTGAGACTCACTGCGGAAGTCTTATGAGACAGCCAAGACCCGCAAGACTACTGTGGGAAGTCTTGGCATCCATTTTGAAAACACAGTGGTGCCGGGCAGTATAGTTGTAGTGGGCAGAAAAGAGTGGGATTCCTTCCTGCCCCTTAAAAAGCCACTAGACCACCATGGTCCTTCAAGATAGGACCAGGAAGGGCCTATTGAAGCTCGTGGGGGGGGGGGGGGAAGTATAGCAATGGTGGGGGGGGGGCTAAGGCAGTGGGGGTGGTGAGCTGCAGGCAGTGGCTGGGGGGCCCAATGACCCTTACTGACCAAGGGTCCAGGTCTCTGTCAGTCTGCCCCTGTTTGTCATACTGGTAATTAAAAATAAATATGTTTATGTTTTTCCCTCTGTATATGCTTATTTGTTTTTCACTTTTGCAACATTGGGATGTGTCTTAGAATCAATGGCATCTTAGAATCAAAGATATATGGTTAGATCCATAAGGCTAGTGGATTATTAATGTCAGGAATACAATATTTATCTATTGTGACTTTATGTAAAGTAAATTTTCAGGAAACCAGAAGATGCACATTTTCCATTGTGACCCAAGAGAATGGAACCGCTTACCTCCATATTAAGACTGATGACAAACACAGCTGTATTTAAAAGCTTTTGAAAGGTCATCTTTTCTCAAACAGCCTTTGGAGTAGGACAGAGGGGAACCAACTCAAACCTATTTGAGGAAATTGAGATGTGAAATAAAGCAGATTATGAGAGAATAGGGAATAGGAAGTTATTTAGGAACAGTCATACAAATGCTATGTTCTCTTGAAATTGTATAAAAGATAATATTGTTTTTAGTCTGACTTTAAGTATAATTATGCATATTGACTTTGCAATCTTCCTTAGTTAAGGCAGAATATGAATGAATACACCATAAAGCATTTTGCTCCTCACCTTTCATGATATGCAAATATTCAGAACAGAATTATCATCCCACAGTTTGTAATTACTTAATTCCAACTCATGCCCTTTTGAAGAGATTTGTTAATAACTACTGTGTAGCAGCTGAAGTACTATAGTAAGTTAGAGTAAGCTATAAAATTGCTAATCAAACAAGTGCTGTACAGTAACAGGAGAATCTGCAGAGAAGTAAACATATAAACAATTCAAGAGTTAATATGGGGAATACAATTTGTAAGACACGTGTAAACAGAGATAAAAATTGCATTCATTCTTACAGTAATAGAGTTCAATGCAACTGAATTCCATTGCCAATGACATATATCCCTACTGTATTCACAAGGCTAGGCCAGATTCAATCCTGCTATAGAAATTGTATGTACTGCACTATGTTATTAGTATTCAGTACCATAAAAATGAAGGGAATTGAAAAGCTACAGAGAATTGTAATGCATCACCTTTTACTGTACCAACCTAATCCCAGTTCTATACAGTAGCTGTTTGAAACTCTGATGAGCAGTTTGCTGTGGAATGACACGTTGAATGCATTTTTCGTATTTCTGTGAAACTAAAGAAACTTCACAGTCTCGTTAGCCTTCTATCGTTATATAATAAAGCCATGATCAAACCACTACTTGATTAATAAAGAAAAGGAATCTTCTGATTGTCATTTTATTTTTACCGATTGTAGGGTTATTTTTCTTCACTTGCAGTGAAGAACTCATTTGCATGGTTGGAGCATAGGGCTGACAATCAGGATTATTAGAACTTCAGATTTATAGCTCTGGCTATGCCATGGACTATGTGACACTGGAAATTCATCCTAGATATACTTGTCCTGCTGAGCATCTTGTACTAAGCCGATTTATTTCTGCTCTATTATCTTTTCTATCTCCGAGAGCAGAAAAATATTTTGTTCTGTTTGTCCTTGGCTTGACACCTTAACTATAAGCCAGGACTGAATGACCCCTATCACACTGACATCTCCAACTGATAATCGAGATTATACCTTCACTAGATTTCTTCCACTTCAGTCTAAACATTTCCTAAGATGTTGGGTTTCAAAAAATAGAGGCATCGCTATTCAGAATACCTGTAAGCTTTCGTTTCACATCAACGTAGATGCATCTTTCAAAGAAACAAGAGAACACAGGTGGAGAAAAAACTGCCGGAGTAACTCTATCAGATAAGATTGATCACTGCTCTATGAGACTTGTACATTTAGTCCACGCTTACCCTGACTGTCAAAATAATGTATGCCTTGTGTGAACATACACTAATCTAAGTGACATATATTTATGTAGTGCCAGTGAGAGAAGCTAGCAAAAATGCATTCCTGTACCACAGTAGTGATACATAACTGACATATTTTAGGGTTTTTCAACCAAAGTGTTTCCAAAAAAGTCAAGAAGGTCACTAAAAAAGAGCTTAAAATACATTGTGATTTTATAGATACACACATAATACAATAACCTTTAATTTAACTGAGAAAAGAATCCCGATGGCAGGCTGACCTCTGTTTCCCTGTTGGCTATTAAAACTTTCTACACTAAGGATTTTAGAAATAATTTAAGGATGTTTTTCAACTATGTGATAGAGGGGGAGAGGGTGAAAGAATTTATCGCAACATTGTTCTTTTGTCAACCAAGCTGTGAGTCTCTCTCTGAGTAGCCTCTTGTCTTCCTTACCCACGGGTGATCACAATGATGGATGTTAGCATGAACCTGCATTACAGTGCAACCTCTCTGCTCTTCTGATTCTTATTCCAGAGACAGAGGAATTGAGCTACCTTGGATGTATGAATGCACATAGCTGAAACAAAATGAAAACAGAATTTTAATAGACTAGACTGTGAAGCAAAAGGCCTGCTGGCAAGGCCATTCATTTTCCCCTTCTGACTGTAGATCTTTGCTGTTTAATAAGGTGTTGCTTCTCAGGGTACAGAATTGCTTTCTTACTGCCAAGCTATAGTCTTTCCCAAACAAGACAGAATGTGGAGAATGTGTAAATTTTCCAGTTGATGCAAACTTAATTTTCAGAAACTATTGCTTCAGGGAATACACCAAACACTTGTACAAGTGTGATGAGAAATTTGACTTATTTTTTCCTCTGTAATCAGATGCTTAGGAATAAAAATGCTGCACAATATTTCCTTTAGACATTTAGGAATAGATAATCAAATTACCCACAGTGAGGAAAACCAGGTATGTAGTTTTTACAAGGTTCAAGGTTATTTTATTTGATAAAGTGCTAAGGACGAATCATTAAGTGGGGGTACCAGTGGGATTTGCCGAGATGATAAAAGTAAAAATAAATAATACTTTATTGCCCTCTAAAGAAGTGCCTACACTAATGAGTACTCTTTCTGTGTGGGTACTTTGTTAGATGAAAGTGTGTTAAGTTTGAGCATGAAAGTACAGGGTCAACCTTTATATTTTGTGGTCGGTGTTTCTTTAAAATGCCAGCTGCAGCATTTAAACATATATTGAAATATCCAGTACTGGCTAATATCCAGATGTTGATACTGAATCTTCGAGTACAGCAACATCCTTTTGAAAAAGTAAACCATCAATTTATGATTACCCCAGTCTCCCTAGCCATTCTTTAAATGAGTGTTGTCCCCTTGATCATTTAGTCACCCTTCTCCATGTCTTTTCTAATTCTACTATATCTTTTTTGAAATGTGGCTAACTAGAATTGCTCAAGATACTCAAGGTATAATTGCACCAGGGAGCAATTCAGAGGCTTTATTATATTTTTACTATTTCTTTCCTAATAATTTCTAACATTCTATTTGGGGTGTTTTTGTCCACCACCACACACTGAGAGAAGATTTCTAGATGTTGTCGGTGATGACACCTAGTTACTGTTCCATGGTATGAATCCTAATGTGAAACATGCTATTTGGATACCCAGTTTTCTAGTTTTCCAATGTCCTACTACAATCAGCATGCAGTTTAACAACTTTGAATGATTGTGTGTCATCTGCAAATTTTAATCACCTCACTCATCATTCCCATCTCCAGATCATTTAAAATAAATAAATAAACAAAAAAACAGGTCCTAGTGCAGAACCTTGCAGCGTTCCACTATTCACATTCCTCCATTTAGAGAACTAGCCATTAATCTCTCTCTCTCTCTCTCTCTCTCTCTCTCTGTTTTGAATTTGTTAACCAGTTCCCAATCCACAACTGGACATTGCCTCCTATCCCATTGCTTTTTAATTTCCTCAGGAATATCTCATAAGGGATTTTGTCAAAAGCTTTCTGAAAATCAATATACATTATGGGGTTAATATTCATCTAGCGGCTGTCAATGTTTTTGTTGTTTTTCTTGGCTGCAGCAAGCAGTATCATAGGATATTCAATGCCGGGTCATGGTTTTATTTATTTATTAGGATTTATTTACCGCCTTTTTGAAGGAATTCACTCTAGGTGGTGTACAGTAAGAATAGATCAAACATACGCAATAGAAATTATAGAAGTAAAAATATTCAAAAACAATACAAAGTATGGCGTGGTATACTATTTACAATGTCAATACAATACGTAATAGAACATTATAATTGATAGTGAAGGGTAAAGCAAAGATGTAACATATAGATAGATAAGAAAGTAGGAAGAATTAGAAAGTAAGGTGATTGATTTAAGGAAAGTTGCACATGAGGTCAGAGAAATGGTTAAGTATTATCTCAGGTAGGTAGGAGTGGATAAACATGTTCTGCTGCAGTATATATGCAGCCTGAGTCACTCCTTCTGTATGTGAGTGAGACTAACATGTTAGTTACTTCTTCCATTAAAGGCCTGGTTGAAGAGCCACGTTTTCACCTGCTTCCTGAAGTACAGATGGATAACATTTAACTGGTTAAGTAGAATTTCAGCATTTAACTACAGTACCTAAACCTGCTAAAGATAGGACTATGTTTTGGTCCTATTTATTTGGTTAATTTATCCAGAGAAGTGCTGAATATCAACATTTAGGGGGTCTTTTACTAAGGCAAGCTCACATTTTTAGCGCATGCTAAAATTGGGCACACGCTAAACGTTAGAGACACCCATACGAATGCATTGGCATCTCTAACATTTAGCGTGTTCCTATTTTTAGTACACACTAAAAACGTGAGCGCACCTTAATAAAAGACCCCTTGACCAGATAAATGCTGACCCTGCCCCCAGACTGCCCACAAAATAGCCAGGTTTCGGTGTAGGCGCTAAACACAGATTCTATATAGTGCGCCTAGAGATCATCTACAAAATCAGCACGGATTCTATAACAATGCATGTAAATTAACAAGGTTAACAAGCTAATGAGCGCTGATAACAACACTGAATAAGCAATAATGAGCACAAATTGGAACTGACTAGAATTTAGGCACACAACTCGCTAAGCGTATTCTGTAATGATGTGCACCAAACATGTAACACACTCAAGCAAAAAGGGGCATGGTTATGGATGGGGAAATGGACATTTCGTAGGCGTTTTGAAATTTAGGTGCCTAGTTATAAAATATGGCTTAATTCAAAAAAACTCTACGCACTGGGATTTATGCCAAATTTTCATTGGTGGATGCGCATAGATTTTGGCACTGAAATATCAACTAAACGCTGATTTTTAGGCACCATATATGGAGTCTACTCCAAAGGGCATTATTCTATAAAGGTTATGCTGCTAAATTTACACTCCTAAAATGTATGCTCCTAATTTATGAGCATAATTTATGTTTCTAAATTTATGCTCTTAAATTACGAGCATAATCTATTTTAGAGCATAGAATATGCTCCTAATTTAGCCAAATGCTGTTTATTTGTCTAACATTGGGTCAGATATATTTTTAAGCACCAATCAGGATTTGTTGCGATTTATGGGGTCCTTTTACGAAGCTTCTGGAAAAAGGGCCCTGTGGTAACGGCGGGGACAATTTTCCCCACACGCCAGGGCCCTTTTTACTACAGTGGGTAAAAAGCCCCAAAACCAAAATGGCTGGGGCAGCAGGGATACCAGATTGCCACCAGTTTACTGCCATGCTTACCATTTCTGTTTCCCCCCCCCCCCCCCCCCCAAGAAATGGCATGCACTCAACCT
This sequence comes from Microcaecilia unicolor, assembly GCF_901765095.1. Classification (NCBI taxonomy): domain Eukaryota; kingdom Metazoa; phylum Chordata; class Amphibia; order Gymnophiona; family Siphonopidae; genus Microcaecilia; species Microcaecilia unicolor. The sequence continues at coordinate 328,949,559 of NC_044031.1, read as the reverse complement.
GGAACTGCTGCTGGCGGCTGCATTGGACTGGCATTAGTCCTGGAACAGCGAGTGGTAAGCCCGTGTAGGGATTACCATCGCTCTGTGAAAGGGTCCTTATGTTTGGTAGGTAGTGGCGGTAGCTTGGGGGGGGGGAGGTGATAAGCTGTGCTATCACCAATTTGTCTGGCAGTGTGAAAGAAAGAGTTAAAGGAAATTGATTTGTAGACTTGGAAAGGGGAAAAGGCTTGGGTACGATACCACCTTGAACTGAGGAATGAACTTGGCGAAAATGCAAGCCTGACTTTCCACATATAAGCTAAAAAAATTGGTATTGGTGGGTATGAGGTTAGGCCAATACCAACTAGCCTTAAGAATAAGGGATGAGAAGTTTTGGCTGCTCTGGTGGGGAATTAGATTGTTGAAATATTTCATTTGTTAAATGAACCTGTTACAAATAAAGCTGTTGCAAATTTATTCTAAATATATTTATATATGTTTTTTTTATTGAATTTATGTGTTTGGGGTTATTTGGGTAAATGAAATGGATGCTGTTTGAGTGCCAAGGTTATTATTTGCAGTTGCTGTGAACTAATGACATTAGCACATTACCTGCAAATTTTAAAAAAGCATTAAATATGGGCTTAGAGCACAGTAAAATTCCATGTTAAAATGCACTAAGCTTATATCTAATACATTATAGGATTCCCCCATATTTTGGAGGAGTTTTGCTCTCTAGAAACCTTGGTACAATCTTCCCCAGATCAAATATGAGCCTCTTCCATTACTATTCAGAGCATTATATTGCCCTCAGATAGATATTAGAAAGGAATTTTAATGGTCAAAACTATCTGTGCCACATTTACTTTTTTTTAAAAAGCTCCAAGATCAACAACACAATTACTTTGAAATACCATCCTTCTGTTATTAAAAGTTTGCAGTCTTTTGAAAGCCAATTTGTTTGCCTTAGTTTTTGAGAAGCCCAAGTAAGTCTAGATAGGTTGCGACTAGGTAATTGCCTACAGACTTTTGTTCTATCTCCCTGATGTATGTGTCGTATCTGTCCACCTTTTTTCTTCCGGTGTTGGTTTAGCTATCCCCTTCAGTTTCCTATCCCATTTGTTTGATGGTGTTCTTTCCTATATTAGGGGCCCTTTTACTAAGCTGTGTAAGTGTCTACGCACGCACAACGCATGGCAAAATGGAGTTACCGCCCGGCTACTGTGTGGTTCTTGCGGTAATTTCATTTTTGGCATGCGTCTGATATGCGCATCTGGAAACTATTTTTTTTATTTTCGGACACGGTATCAGAGGCACGACAAGTGGCATTTGACACACGGAGGTCATTACCGCCCGGTTACCGCATGAGTCTTTACCGCTAGGTCAATGGCTGGTGGTAAGTCCTCAAACCCAAAATCAGCAAACATGTTAAAAAGGCATTTTTTACAGATGAGCTGAAAAATGACTCTGCGCGCACCCAAAACACGCATCTATACTACCGCAGGTCATTTTTCAGCGCGTCTTTGTAAAATGACCCTTTAGTCTGTACATCACTTTGATTTGCCTGGCTATAAAGGAGGGTATTTTAAACACAATTAAACATGAACATAATTTTTTTGTTTTTATCTATTTGTATGGTTGGGGCTATGCTTGTGTTTTGATTTTGACTTTATTTTGACAACTAGGTTTATTTGTAATCTGGGGATTTGGGAAGGTAAAGGTAGCTAATTAAATAATAAATAAATGCCATCCTTTCTGTCATGCCAGGATGCTGTGTGAAAGCTATAATGTGAGACTTTCCTGCAGAATATCAATTGTTAGTAGAAACTACATTGTGTGAATTATTTTTTCTGGTGTGCTTTTCCAAAGAGGAGGATAATGCTTAATTTTCCCATTAGCCCTATGTTTACATATTTGACCTATCTGATGAGACTTAAAATTAATGCAAATTTATTCATGCTCAAAGTATAATTTAAACCCTGTGTCTGGGACTTAGTACTTTACTCGGTTTTAAATGTGCATGGTAAAAATAGCATGTTTATTATATAGGTCTTCTTGCAAAATAAAATGTATATTCATTAAAAATGTTTTACTTTACCTCAAGGGTATTAATGGATTGGATGCATTTCTTTATTTCATATGCTACTTTAATAAAGAATTACATTTTCATCCTGCATGCAGAACTAAAACTGTATATTTATAATTCCCAATTCATCCCTTTGAAGTGTTGTTCTATGTATAGTCCATGGGACAGCCTAACTCACTGCTGGTCTCGATCAAGAGTTCACTCAACAGAATGCGCTTAAAAGTATTTTGTTTGCAATGACTGCTTTCTTGGAAGATTCTACTTTTGAAATAACTGATCATGGAACTCTGATTGCTCAATTTGTTTTTGAACAAGATTTAAATCATGTGTTAAAGTTATACTTTAAAAATTCCTCAAAAAATGTTTCATGGTCAAAAATATGGATTTATCCAGATGTTGCTAAGTCAACACAGGATAGGCGGAAGAAATTCCTAAATTTGCGAAATGAAACAAGGAATATTGGGGCTACATTTATGCTGGCATATCCCTGTAAATGTAGAATAACATATTTGGGGAATAAGTATGTATTAATTAGAACCATCTCAGCTGCAGGCTTTCTTGGATCAGAAAAAACTAAACAGCCAGTTAAGGGAACCAACAACAGTCAGCTAATATATTGGTTTTCAGGTTATGTTGATTTATTTAAAAATAGTGATAATATTTCTCCTTGATTTGCCTATCACCTCCTCTACCGATTATTGAGGTCTAAGGAAGAGTGTATAATTAATTTCAGATTGATGATTAAGTCTGGTATTAGCATTTGCTATTTCTTATAATGTGATTTTCTCTGTATTTCCAAACAAGTAATATATGACTTGTGTTATATAAAAAATTTAATAAATAAATTTAAAATAAAAAGTATTTTGTTTGCAAAAATTACCCATCAGCCACTGAGATCTCTAGTGCACATACCGCCTAATAATTTTCACAAGGAAATCTCAGATAACAAATATCTATCTACATCTGGAAACAGTGTGTCCTTGTTTATTATTAATGAATACACCCTACATTTATAGCTGGGCCAACTGACTAACTATTGTCCTAGACCTAGATCAAAACATATTTCTCCAACTAAAACCTGGTGTAAATGCATAGGTGCAAATCGTGAGTATTGTATAACACTATCAGGCTTATTTTTGAAAGTGACTGCCGGGCATCTTCCGACATAAATTGGGAGATGGCCGGTGATCTCTCAAAAGCGGCGAAATCGGTATAATCGAAAACTGTTTTTTTTACACCATCGCCACTTTCCCATCGCCGAGCCGGCGAAAGTACAAGGGGGCGTGTCGGCAGCATTGCGAAGGTGGGAAATGGGCGGGCATGGGCGTGGCTACCAGATGGCCAGCTTTCGCGGATAATGGGAAAAAAAAAGCATCGTTAATCAGTATTTCGCCGGGTTTACTTGGTCCTTTTATTTTCCATGACCAAGCCTCAAAAAGGTGCCCCAACTCACCAGATGACCACCAGAGGAAATGGGGGATGACCTCCCCATACTCCCCCAGTGGTCACCAACCCCCTCCCACACTAAAAAAATAAAAATAGAAACCTTTTTTGCCAGCCTGTATGCCAGCCTCAAATGTCATACCCAGCTCCCTGACAGCAGTATGCAAGTCCCTGGAGCAGTTTTTAATGGGTGCAGTGCACTTCAGGCAGGCAGACCCAGGTCCATCCCCCCCCTACCTGTTACACTTATGGTGCTAAGTGTTGAGCCCTCCAAACCCCCACAAAACCCACTGTACCCACATGTAGGTGCCCACTTCACCCATAAGGGCTATGGTAATGGTGTAGAGTTGTGGGGAGTGGGTTTGGGGGGGATTTGGGGGGGGGGGCTCAGTACCCAAGGTAAAGGAGCTATGCACCTGGGAGCTATTTGTATATTTTTGTTTAATTTTTAGAAGTGCCCCCTAGGGTGCCTGGTTGGTGTCCTGGCATGTCAGGGGGACCAGTGCACTACAAATGCTGGCTCCTCCCACGAACAAATGCCTTGGATTTAGCCGGGGTTGAGATGGCCGCTTTTAGTTTCCATTATCGCTGAAAAACAAAACCGGCCAACTCAAACCCAGCGAACTCTGGCATTTGGCCGGGCCAAACCGTATTATCGAAAGAAAAGATGGCCGGCCATCTTTTTCGATAATACGGTTTGGCCAGCTGTTTGCGGAACTGCCAAAATAGATCGCCGGCAATCTATTTTTCCAGCGCCGTTTGATTATTCACCTCTACGTGTGATTTTTAGGAACACTCAAGACCCGCCCATAGCCACACCCTCTTTTGTGATCCACACAATAGAATCTACACACACCTCTTTACAGAATACACTTATAAAGTTACAAGTGAAATTCTAATTAGTGCTGAAAAAATGCTTGTTAACGAACAATGTTCAGTGCTGATTAGCTTGTTAAGCAATTAAGTTGCATGTGCACATTGTTTACGCATGCTGATTTGTATGTGCAACTTTAGTCACCATTAATAGAATCTGGGGGTGTTAGATAGATAGATAGATAGATAGATAGATAGATAGATAGATAGATAGATAGATAGATAGATAGATAGATAGATAGATAGAGAGAGAGAGAGAGAGAGTGAGAGAGATAAATATGGATATATGGATATCTATCTATCTATCTATCTATCTATCTATCTATCTATCTATCTATCTATCTATCTATATAGATATAGATATAACCCCCAGATTCTATTAATGATGACTAAAGTTGCACATACAAATCAACATGCGTAAACAATATATATATGTCACGTTTTCAAAACAGGAACTGGGTTGTGAGCCCTTGGGCTACTGCCGAGGAGCGGCAGTGGCAGGCAAAACCATCCCACACCGGAGACTAGGCAAATCTCAGGCCAGCAGTTAGGCTTCACCTGCACTTGGCCACTTTTCACCAAGAGTTGAGCTCTGGGCTTCAGGTGGCCGGCAGGACTTGCTGGACAGGGCAGGACTGGATAACAGCAAGGCAGCACAGGAGGACTGAGGGTCAGAGGGGAAGGGGGGAACATGGGCAGCAAGGCAGGAGACTGGGCAAGGAAGGGAAAGCTAAAGGGCAGAACAGAAAGCTGCAGAACAGCCACTAAACAGGGAACAAACACTGACTAACAAGACACAGAACTAAGAGCTGCAAGCAGCCCCAAAGCCAGAAGACAGACAAACAGAAACTAAACACAGAACTACAAACAAGAAACCAGACAAGGAAAGCAAGTAAACCCTAAACTAAACTAAACACAGACTAACTAGATACAGGCAAGAATCTCAGGCAAACAGCCGGACTATCAGAAGTGCAACAAGCACCAACATACCAGGGCCTTAGACGCAATGCAAAGGCAAAGGCAGAGAGGTTCCAAATGGCTAATAAGCCCAGCAGGCAGCTGAGACTCAGGTGCAACAATCACTAGGCAACTAAGGGTCGGGCAGCCTGGAAGATCCAGCATCTGTTATATAATATTAATATAAGTTGGCATTTATGCGCTAATATCTAGGTGTATACACTTACATCAATAGCAAGCATAATTGTGCATGCCTAAATGTAGTATATTAGCATAAAAATTAAAGTATTCTTTCACTGAATGAACATAAATATTTGGCATGCACTTCCCCTTGTGAACACTCCCTTGCAATTACACTCTGCCCTCCAGATTCTATAAATGTCACCCAAAATAATTAGGGGCCCTTTTACTAAGCTACACTAAAATTTAGCCACTGCTATCCCCAGTGTGGGTGTTTCCTGCATAGTGAGGTCACATTTAGTGTGGCGGTAAAATGGCCATGTTTTCCATAATTCCCATTAATGGCTACTAGCTAATTTCCCAATTAGTAAATGGCCATCAGCGTGTGAGCAAATACCAACACCTATTTTCTAGGTGATGTGGAGGGGCATAATCGAACGAGGCACCCACGTTTTCCTGAGGACGTCCTCTCAGGACTTCCTGGCGAAGGGGCAGGGAAACCCTTATTATCGAAACAAGATGGGTGTCCATCTTTCGTTTCGATAATATGGTCGGGGACGCCCAAATCTCAACATTTAGGTCGACCTTAGAGAGGGTCATCCTTAGAGATGGTCGTCCTCGGCGATAATGGAAACCGAGGACGGCCATCTCAGAAACGACCAAATGCAAGCCTTTTGGTCGTTGGAGAAGCCAGCATTCGTAGTGCACCAGTCCCCCTGACATGCCAGGACACCAACTGGGCACCCTAGGGGACTCTGCAGTGGACTTCAGAAATTGCTCCCAGGTGCATAGCTCCCTTACCTTGGGTGCTGAGCCCACCAACACTCCCCCCAAAACCCACTACCCACAACTGTACAACAATACCATAGCCCTAAGGGGTGAATTGGGGCACCTGCATGTGGGTACAGTGGGTTTCTGGTGGGTTTTGAAGGGCTCACATTTACCACCACAAGTGTAACAGGTAAGGGGGGATGGGCCTGGGTCCGCCTGCCTGAAGTGCACTACACTCACTCACTGCTCCAGTGACCTGCATACTGCTGTCAGGGAGCTGGGTATGACATTTGAGGCTGGCATAGAGGCTGGCAAAAAATATTTTAAAGGTGTTTTTTAGGGTTGGAAGGGGTTATTGACCACTGGGGGAGTAAGGGGAGATCATCCCTGATTCCCTCCGGTGGTCACCTGGTCAGTTTGGGCACCTTTTTGAGGCTTGGTCGCAAGAAAAAATGGACCAAGTAAAGTCAGCCAAGTGTTTGTCAAGGATGCCCTACTTTTTTCCATTATCGGCCGAGGATGCCCATGTGTTAAGTACGCCCCAGTCTCGCCTTCACTATGCTTCCGACACGCCACCCGGGAACTTCAGGAACGGCCATCAAGGGAAAATGAACGTCAGGGACTTTTTAAATTTGTATGAAGTCTTTCTTGAACATTTCTCAAAACAGTATCACAAAATACAGCAGTCCTGAACAAGTAAGTCTTAACATAACTGATCAGCAAGATCTAAACATCCAGAAGTACCAGTGCACTACGAATGCTGGCCCCTCCCACGGCCAAATGCCTTGGATTTGGCTGGGTTTGAGATGGCCGGTTCCAGTTTCCATTATCGCTGAAAAACAAAGTCGGCCATCTCAAACCCAGCGATCTGTGGCATTTGGCCGGCCCCAACCGTATTATCGAAACAAAAGTTGGCCGGCCATCTTTTTCGATAATACAGTTCCGGCCAGCTGTTGCGGCGCCAACAAAATAGATTGCCGGCGATCGATTTCGCCGGCGCCGTTTGATTATGCCCCTCTATGTTAACAAAACTATGTAAGCCACATTGAGCCCGCAAATAGGTGGGATAATGTGGGATACAAATGCAATAAATAAAATAAATAAAATCTCTCGATTTGTGTCGAAAGATGGGTGCTCTTCTCTTTTGAAAATGTCTGAAGGGTTCACATGCTAATACTGTAATAACCAGTTAGATAAGGGGCCCTTTTACGAAGCTGCAGTAAGCAGAATATGGGCTTACTAGTCACTAAAAGGGAAGTACTGCAGGGCTACTGCTGCAGCCTGGTGGAAGTTCCCTCCCCCTGCATGAGCTATTTCCAGCGCTATAAAAATATTTAAATTTTTGTAGTGCCAGGTTAGCATGGGAGCCCTTACTGTCACCTCAATGGGTGGCGGTAAGTGTTCCCCCAAAAAATGGCCACGCGGCAAGTGATTCACTTGCCGCACGACCATTTCTAAAAAAAACTCCAAAGACCTACCTTTTACCCGGGGGTCCTCGGCAAGCATCAAAAACACACTTCGATGCCAGCAAAGGCCCCCTTTTGCCACAGCTTTGTAAAGAGGACTCCTAAGTGATTAAAATAGAACACACATACTCTCTACCCTCCAAACATGCACCCAGCGCTAAAAAATAAATTCTATTTTTTAACTCATGGGAAGCGCACACCCCAAAACTACCACGAGATGCCTGAGCACGCCTTGCAGTAATGCTTTTTAACCTGCGGTAAGCATGCATTAATGCTTACTGCAGTTTAGTAAAAGGACACCCCCTTAGTTAATGGTCTCTAATGATTTAATTATTGGAGCTAACAAGCACTTAATTGGCACTAATTATGATTCGGGGCCAATCTGGCTATGCACTATTCTTTAACAATGGGCACCTAAATTGGATTGCACACAACACAAAAAAGGGGGTGGCTAAGGGAGGGGCATGGATGGGTCAGGGGAATTCACAAAAGATGTGTGCAGAATAGCAGGGATCCGTGTCAAATTTGTGCACCAGGACTTACACCAGGTTTCAGCAAGTATAAGTCCCTGTGCCTGAAGTTGAGTGTCGAATTCAGTGCTCAATGCTATTCTATAGAGTGCTTGTCCCTAAGCACCTTTTATAGAATAGTTTTCAGTATCAGATTTTATTGGCGTTAAATTTTCAATACCAAACGTAATTCTGGGTGTTCTTAGAAAAACGGTTTCAAATTTTTAAATTAATAAATATAACAGAAACCTTCAAAACAATTTTAAACAAAAATTATCACTCTCATTATTCATATATATATAATTATTTTTTTTAAAATAAAATCCAATAAATTATAGAAAAAAATTTTTTATGTTGTGCTCAGTTCTTGGTGTATTGCTGTGGACTGATAATCCAGGCTTAGCAGGAACACCACCCTTACATCATAGCACATCCTACCTCCATCCTAATAGTATTGTTCAATAGATGGGCAAAGTCCAAAAGAATATAATAAACTTGATGTTCAAAAAATATATAAATAGCAATTACTTAACTTAAGTAGAGATGTGCAGAAAAAAATCTTCTTCCTGCCAAGTTCTTGTCCACTGCAATGCTTTTTTCAAAAAAATCCCTCTGTGCAAGATGTAAGACCATAAAGGTCACAGTTCAGCAGTTTCAATTCCCTACATGGGCCATGTTTCGCCAGACTAATGGCGTCTTCAGGGGAACTGATCTGAAATGCAGGTTAAAGATTTTATAAAACCTAGCATTTTACCATATCTAAAATAAGTGCAAAACAATCTCACAAAACTTAAAACTTAGAGTGTATTCCATTATAGTAGAAAATTCAAAATGTAACTCACTGTTCAGCAATACCAGGGAGGAGCCCCACTCTGTCCGGTTCACAAACCTACTCAAGAACGCCCACACATGCGCAGTATAAATGTCAGGCATCAGCTGTTTTCAAACGGCGGGAAAAAGCATTAAATGAGAGCTTGCCATTCTATTTCTCTATTCAGGCCACTAGAGGTCACTGTTTGACAACGAAAAAGAATTAAATGAGAGCTTGCCATTCTATTTCTCTATTCAGGCCACTAGGGGTCACTGTTCGCCAACGAAAAATAAATTCTTGCTCTTTCTGAAGCAACAAACGAGGGACATCTCCACCCAGAGGTAAAACAATCTGGAAAAGTACAACAAATTTCAAATCTTTGATGTCATGATGTCATGATGTGCAAACAGTGACCTCTAGTGGCCTGAATAGAGAAATAGAATGGCAAGCTCTCATTTAATGCTTTTTCCCGCCGTTTGAAAACAGCTGATGCCTGACATTTATACTGCGCATGTGTGGGCGTTCTTGAGTAGGTTTGTGAACCGGACAGAGTGGGGCTCCTCCCTGGTATTGCTGAACAGTGAGTTACATTTTGAATTTTCTACTATAATGGAATACACTCTAAGTTTTAAGTTTTGTGAGATTGTTTTGCACTTATTTTAGATATGGTAAAATGCTAGGTTTTATAAAATCTTTAACCTGCATTTCAGATCAGTTCCCCTGAAGACGCCATTAGTCTGGCGAAACATGGCCCATGTAGGGAATTGAAACTGCTGAACTGTGACCTTTATGGTCTTACATCTTGCACAGAGGGATTTTTTTGAAAAAAGCATTGCAGTGGACAAGAACTTGGCAGGAAGAAGATTTTTTTCTGCACATCTCTACTTAAGTTAAGTAATTGCTATTTATATATTTTTTGAACATCAAGTTTATTATATTCTTTTGGACTTTGCCCATCTATTGAACAATACTATTAGGATGGAGGTAGGATGTGCTATGATGTAAGGGTGGTGTTCCTGCTAAGCCTGGATTATCAGTCCACAGCAATACACCAAAAACTGAGCACAACATAAAAAAATTTTTCTATAATTTATTGGATTTTATTTTAAAAAAATAATTATATATATATGAATAATGAGAGTGATAATTTTTGTTTTAAATTGTTTTGAAGGTTTCTGTTATAGTTAAATTTTCAATGCCATCTACAAAACCTGGCTCTATACAACTTGCACACTCATATCATAGAATATTGCCAAGTGTATGAATGTTACATTCAAGCACATAAGTGCTAGAGTTCTATAATTTAAGCATGAAAATGATGCATTTAGGTGCTAAGGTTGTAGAATTAAGAAGATAATGTCCCTTTACCCCATCTGTAAAGTATGTGCATTGGCAAGATCTTGTGTATTTGTATGTGTGTTGGGTTTAGACATTATGGCCTAGATTCAGTAAATGGCACCAAAATATGAGCACCAAAAAAAAAAGTGTTGAATGTTATACTATAAACAGTTCTCTGAGGAGTCCTTTTACCAAGATGTGTTAAAAGGGCCCTGCGGTAGGGGCATGTGCCATTTTTCCCATGTGCCAGAGCCCTTTTTACGACAGTGTGTAAAAAGCCCCCCCCCCTTCAAAAAAATGGCCATGCGGTAAGATTACTCTTACCACATGGCCATGCAACGGGGAGCATTTACCGCCACCCATTGAGGTGGTGTTAAGAATTCCACCGTGTGCTGCCCGATTACCACTGGGTTAGTGCCATGGCAAAAATTCAAAAAATATCTTCTGGCATGCCGCAGATGGTGCATGCTTGAGCCAGAACTACCGCTGATGGCCGCATTGGACCGGTGGTAGTTCCGAGTTGCCATGCAGCAACCCTTTAGTAAAAGGGCCCCTCGATTGGGTGCCATTTATAGAATAATGCTTAGCGCAGGGATCCATGCTCAATTTTGGGCATGAAGATTTACACCACTGAAACCTGATGTAAATCTTCATACTTAAATTAGGCACAGATCTCCCATCTATATATATAATTCTCACCTCCAACGTTCTGTCCTGCCTGGGACCATGGCTCCTGTGGTCTGCTAGGCACCATCATGACGTGTGCCCCTCACACCCCTCCCACCGAGTTCCAGACTCCGTCCTCCCATCGATTTCAGCACCCCCCCTCTGCATTACGGACCCCTGGACCCCCCTGCTGCGACCCCCTTCCAGAAGAAAACACTCCCCTCCCGCCGTTGCGTAACTGTGCTGACGGGGTACTCCAACCCCCAACAGCCAAAGTTTTTTTCTCAGCTGCGCTGGGGCATTGCGTCATGAATGATCAGCTGTTCAAGTTTCTGTGTGTGCGTCTGACATCAGACGCATGCACAGAAACTTCAACAGACGATCATTCAGCAAGCAACATGCCGGCACAGACAAAAACAGAACTTCGGCTGTCGGGGGTTGGGGGTCCCCCATCAGCACAGGTACGCGACAGTGGCGGGGGAGTGTTTTCGTAGGGAAGGGGGTCCAGGGGGTCACGGCAGGGGGGTCCAGGGGTCCTTAATGCGGAGGGGGGGTGTTGAAATCGGAGGGAGGGGGGAGTCTGGAACTCGGTGGGAGGGGCGTGAGGGGGCCTTGAAATGGTTGGGTGGGAGGCTGGGAGGCCTGTGTGGGTGGGTGGATGGGAAGGGGGCCTTGAACTGGGAGGGAGGCCTTGAACTGGGAGGGAGGGAGGGAAGCATTGAATTGGGAGGGAGGGAAGCATTGAACTGGGAGGGAGGGAGGCAGGCCTTGAATTGGGAGGGAGGAGGGAGGCAGGCCGGCCTTGAACTGGGAGGGAGGCCTTGAACTGAGAGGGAAGGAGGCCTTGAACTGGGTGGGAGGGAGGGAGGGAGGCAGGCCTTGAACTAGGAGGGAGGGAGGAAGGCAGGGAGGGAGGGGCTTTGAACTGGGAGGGAGGGTGGGAGGGGGTCTGGAACTTGGAGGGGACAGAGCGAGACAGCGAGGGAGGGTGGGGGATTGCCTTGCTAGCGCCCGTTTCATTTCATAACGAAACGGGCCTTTTTTACTAGTATTTTATAATACCGCACACATCTTTTTTATTTTCTCCTCTTTTTTTCATAACTTTACAGTCCAGAAAAAAAGCACAAAGGGCTCACAAGAATGGAACAAGTGTGCTTTAATGGCAAAAAATACACCAGAAGAAAAGATGCAAAAAAAACAAACAAACTGGAAAGTTACACAAAATAAAGAAAGACAATGCATATGAATTAGCCAAGCCCACATAAAGGGGAAGAGTCTACACTAACAAGAGGAAAACAACAAAATATAATTATGCTGCACACATCTTTAGTTCACACCCCTGACCTCCCCATTCCCCTTTCATGGTCACATCCTCTTTTTAATTGCACACAGGAAAATGTATGTGCTCATTTTTATAGAATAACGCCTAGCACGATGCACGTGTAAATTCACATTGTTGCTAATTCATGCCAATAAGTGATTGTTAGTGCCCAGATGGTGAAACTAATTAGCTCATTACACAATTAAATGGCATACACAAATTGGGCATGTGGCCCAATATAAGTGTTCAGTTTGGAACTCTGTTTATAGAACTTTGGGGAATAACTATATAACTCCTAATGCCTGCCAAGGGAAAGGGGAGGAGGAGTTTACCCAGTCCATGGAAATGGAGGAGTTCCCTGTGACAGAGGAAGCAAGTGAAGAGCTTAAGGAATGTGAGAACTCAATTCTTATTCCCCCTGAGGCAGATGAGGAGAAGTGAAGAGTTGATCAAGCAGTTACCTTCTGAGACTTGGTTTTAGCTTCTATGTTAGCAGAAATGGGGAGGGTGCATAATGGAGTTCTAGCCTGCTTCATTATGAATGATTGTGTGTGCGGAATCTGCTAATGGTTTGAGCCCTTGCGTGAGGGACCAAACATTGGTTATCAAGGAGATATGTTTTTTCTTAGAATACTGAGAGTTTTCCAAGTACCTATGTTTGTTTCCTTCTTTGTGGTTGAAATGAGACTGTTAAAAAAAAACAACAAAGAATTAAGAAGATTCTCCTAAAAACACCCACCCTGGACCATCAATACTAACCAGAAACTATTACAAAATTAATCAAATTTATTCTAACTCACAACTATTTCTGTTTTAACAATGACATCTCTCTGCAAATCATGAGCACTGTGATGGGCACCAGAATGGCACCCCAATATGCTAACCTCTTCATAGAAGAACTGGAAGAGACATTTTTGAATACATATTAGACTAAACCTCTAAAATGACGTTTTCATTATTTGAACTGAGGGGGAAGAAACTCTAAAACAATTTCACAGTTCTTTCAATCCATACCATCCTACAATTAATTTCAAAATTGACTACTCCTCAGAAAAAGTCATTTTTTTGGACACCACAGTTTCCATCAGCAATGGTTAAATGGAAGTGCATAGTTCTAGGCACTGGGATATCAACTAAGCATATTCTATATACCACGCCTAAATCTAGATGCTGCTTATAGAATACACTTAGCCAGAAATATTTACCATGCAGATTTTCTAGGTGCCTTGTTTAGAATTTGGCCCATAGTATCTAGTTTGGATCTGGCCCATAGTAGCTAGAGGAAGCTCTGACTACGCTTTGTACCTCTTTCGTGAAAACTATACAAAGGAAGCAGGTAAAAGAGATAAAGAATGACAAAGAATAGAAGAGTTAGATTCCTTTACCTCATTCTGATTTATCTCATTTAGAAACACCATAGCCTTGTTAGCAATATTTTCTTTAAGAGCACCTTTGTTTACTTTAGAAGCTTTAGCAAAATCTACAGCATGAAAGGACTGAATGCAGAATTACTTTCATTAGTAAAAGATCCTCAGGCCTGTTGCTTCTGAATTACTTGAAACAATGTACCAGGTTTTTTTTTCTTGAGAAATGTTAGCAGTGAAAATTTTCTTTTCTTTAATCTTAATACTATATACTCCCAAATGCATCTTATAGCTTAATTTAAAATTGACACAACTTTGTTCCAATTTCCTTCTTATCCTGTTTTAAATCAGGTTATTAGAAAGAATAGTGTGGCACTGACATTCCACAATCTATAACTAGCACCTGTTAACTGAAGCAGTTCTTTCCAATTACTACTAAACCATGGGCAAACCAATTAATACAAGCTGACACCTAACAACTCAACCTTCAAAATGTTTTGATCAAAAGATTTAAGAAACCCACATTGAGTTAAGTTACTTAGAACAAATCTCAATTTGAAAATGTTTACCAGTGACTCAAAATATTTGAAAAAAAAAAAAAACCTCAAAAGAGAGAACTTAATAATAATAATAATAATAATAATAATAATAATAATAATAAATTAAATATAAAGCATGTCTCTTCACATGAAAGGCTCAGTAACCTTTTGAGTAGAACCTTGGGAAAAGAGACTCAGAATAAAACAAGATATGGGAGCAGAGGTGGTATCATTAATATGAAAACTAAAATCCTCCACAATCAGAAGGTGAGATCTTTCCATTTGAATACTAAAAATGTGTTGCAACGGGTCATCCCCTTAAAAAACCTGAAGAAGAAACATAATAAAATAAAAAAGCTGGTTTTCCAAGGAAACTAGGTTTAAAATAATATAGAGCCTCAATAAATAGATTCATCCCCCCCCTGCCCTCCCAACGGCAGGCCTCCCTCCCACCCAGCACCAGGCAGGCAGGCAGGCCTCCCTCCCACCCAGCACCAGGCAGGCAGGCAGGCCTCCCTCCCACCCAGCACCAGGCCACCCAGCACCAATCCTCCCTCCCTCCCACCCACACAGCATCAGGCACCAGGCCACCCTCCCACCCAAACACCAGGCAGGCCACCCACCCACGCACGCACCCACCAAAGCAGCAGGCAGGGCACCCACCCACCCACCCAAGAACTAGGCAGTCCTCCCTCCCTCCCACCCAAGCACCAGGCCTCGCTCGCTCACTCCCACCCACCCAGCAGCAGGCACCAGGGCACCCTCCCTCCCACCCGGCATCAAGCATTCCTCCCTCCCTCCCACCCGGCACCAGTCCACCCAGCCTCCATCCCTCCCTCCCTCCCTCCGAACCCGAAGAAATTTAAAAGTCTTCCCTTATCCGTCCGAGTAGGCGGCGTCAGCACCAGCAGTAGCAGTGAAAAGCGTGCTGCTGGTTTGGTGCATCTTCAGCCTTCCGTCTCTCAAGCTCTCTGGTCCCGTCCTAACAGGAAATGAGGGTGGGACCAGAAAGCTTGAGAGATGGAAGGCTGAAGACGTGCCGAACCAGCAGCATGTTTTTCGCTGCTACTGCTGGTGCTGACGCCACCTACTCGGACGGACAAAGGAAGACTTTTAAATTTCTTCGGGTTCGGAGGGAGGGAGGGATGGAGGCCGGGCGGGCTGGTGCCGGGTGGGAGGGAGGGAGGAATGCTTGACGCCGGGTGGAAGGGAGGGCTGAAAGTTTTGGGTGAGGCGACCGGCGGCGTGTGTGCCAACAGAGAGGGCTCTGCGTGCCCTCTCTGGCACGCATGCCATAGGTTCGCCATCACCGCTATAGACGTTGAGATTGTGCCTCATGCTGCTATCCTGTGGTTGGTCAGTGCTGTTTGTGACGAACCCGAAAGTGCGTGATGTCAATTCAGGAGATGGATACAGCGTTAGAGGCAGCACGAACCCTTCAAACTTTCACTGTCACAGAGTCAGCTTCAGAACGTTGGACATGCTTTTATTATAAGTGTTGCCATTCTGTGTGAGACTGAAGGTCTATCAAACCCAGTATTCTGCTTCCAACAGTTGCCAATCCAGGTCACAAGTGCCTGGCAAGATCCCAGAACAGTAAAACAGATTTTATGCTGCTTAGTCTAGAAATAAGCAGTTGATTGTCCCAAATCCATCTTAATAATGGCTTATGCATTTTTCTTTTAGGATATTAACCAAACCTTTCAAAAATACTGCTAAGCTAACTGCTTTTACCACATTATCTGGCAGCAAATTCCAGAGTTTAATTACATGTTGAGTGAAGAAATATTTTCAACAGTTTGTTTTGTAAACATTTACTACTTAGTAGCTTCATTGCATGCCATCTAGTCCTAGTATTTTTTAAAAGAGAAAACAAGTGATTCACATCTACTAGTTCCATTCCACTCAGTATTTTATAGACCTCTATCATATCTCCCCTCAGTCAGCTCTTATCCAAGAGAAAGAGCCCTAGCCACTTTAGCCTTTTCTCATAGGGAAGTCATTCCATCCACATTATCATTTTCATCACCTTTATCTTTACTAATTCCCACTATTTCTTTTTTGAGAATTGGTGTCCAGAATTGCACACAGTTTTCAAGGAACGGTTGCACCATGAAGCAATGCAAAGGCATTGTAACATTCTCATTTTGTTTTCCATTCCTTTTCTAATAATTCCTAATATTCTATTTGCTTTCTTAGCTGCCACTGCACACTGAACAGAGTGTTTAAACGTATTATCACCGATGACACCTATATCCTTTTCCTGGGCAGTGGCTCTCATGTGGAAACTTCATCATGTTACTATAGTTTGGGATCCTACACTGAAAGGCATCACTTTGCACTTGCTCACATTAAAATGTCATCTGCCATTTGGATGCCCAGTCTCCCAGTCTTGTAAGGTTTTCTTGCATTTTTTCACAATCATTTAAGGAATTAACAACTTTGAATAACTTTGAATAATAAGTACATAAGTATTGACACTCTGGGACAGACCAAAGGTCCATCAAGCCCTGTAATCTGTTTCCAACAGTGGCCAATCCAGGTTACAAATACCTAGCAAGATCCCAGAAAAGCTCAATACATTTTATGATGCTTATCCTAGAAATAAGCAGTGGATTTTCCCAAGTCAATTTAATAATGGTCTATGGACTTTTCCTTTAGGAAGCCGTCCAGACCCTTTTTAAACCCCGCTAAGCTAACTGCCTTTACCACATTCTCAGGCAATGAATTCCAGAGTTTAATTACACGTTCAGTGAAGAGAATTTTTCTCTGATTCATATTAAATTTACTACTTAGTAGTTTCATTGCATGCCCCCTAGTCCTAGTATTTTTGGAAATAGTAAACAAACGATTCACGTCTACCCGTTCCATTCCACTCATTATTTTATGGACCTCTATCATATCTCCCTTCAGCTGTCTCTTCTCCAAGCTGAAGAGCCCTAGATGCTTCAGCCTTTCCTCATAGGGAAGTCATCCCATCCCCTTTATCATTTTCATTGCTCTTCTCTGTACCTTTTCTAATTCCACTATATCCTTTTTGAAATGCGGCGACTGGAATTGAACACAATATTCGAAGTGCGGTCGCACCATGGACCAATACAAAGGCATTATAATGTCCTCACTTTTGTTTTCCAATCCTTTCCTAATAATACCTAACATTCTTTTTGCTTTCTTAGCCACCGCAGCACAATGAGCAGAGCATTTCAATGTATCATCAACAACGACGCCGAGATCCCTTTCTTGGTCGGTGACTCCTAATGTGGAACCTTGCATTACGTAACTATAGTTCGGGTTCCTCTTTCCCACATGCATCACTTTGCACTTGCTCACATTAAATGTCATCTGCCATTTAGATGCCAAGTCTCCCAGTCTCGTAAGGTCCTCTTGTAATTTTGTCAACAGCAAAGTTATTACCTCACTAGTTAATCCCATCTCTAGATCACCTATAAATATATTAAAAAGCAGTGGTCTGAACACAGACCCATGGGGAACTCCACAATCCACCCTTCCCCATTGAGAATACTAACCATTTAGCCCTATTCTCTGTTTCCTAACTTAACCAGTTTTTAATCCACACTAGGACATTACCTCCTATGCCATGACTTTCTAATTTCCTCAGGAGTCTTCCATGAGGTACTTTGTCAAATGCCTTTTGAAAATCTAGATACACAATACTGACTGGCTCACTTTTATCCACATGTTTATTCACTCCTTCAAAGAAATGTAGTAGATTGATGAGACCTTTCACTAAATCCATGTTGGTTATGTCTTATTAATCCATGCTTGTATATATGCTCTGTAATATCAGGCTCAGCAGTTTATAATTTCTCAGATCACCTTTGGAACCCTTTTTAACATTGGTGTTGCATTGGCCACCCTCCAGTCTTCTGGTACCATGCTTGATTTTAAAGATAAATTATATATTACTAACAATAGCTCTATAAGTTCAGGTGATTTGCTACACTTCAGTTTGTCAATTGGATACCAATGCAGTGTGCAAATGGAACTTCTGTAAACTTTTAGCAGACTGGAGGCATCACAGCAATCTTCAACAGACTGTGTAATATTCAGAATTTTGCACTGGTATATATTTACATCTATAATCTGCTTCACAAAGCTTTGTACCCATAGCTTCAGAATAAGAACTTAATTAGGTACTGGGGGAGGGGGATGCAAAGGAAGGTTTTTAAGTGGGCTAAGTAGAGAGGTGTGGTAGCCGTGTTTGTCCACTCTTAAAGGTTATCAATAGAAACCAAACAAAATAAAACATGGAAAAGAAAATAAGATGATACCTTTTTATTGGACATAACTTAATACATTTCTTGATTAGTTTTCGAAGGTTGCCCTTCTTCGTCAGATCGGAAATAAGCAAATATGTTGGCAGATAGTATATATAAGAGAAACATCAAAGCATCACGTTGACAGTCTGACAGAGTGGGAGGGTGGGGGTATGCATGGGGACATCAAAGCATTTCATTGATATTCTAACAGGATGGGTGTTGGTAGTTGACAGGAGGGTAATAAACAGAGAAATACAGCTTCATGGTTTATAATGGGTTAGAAAACCCAGATCCTTATTAAGTCCTGTTTGTTGGGTGTCAAAATATTCAATCACTAGCCATTCAGCCCGTAAAAACAGGCTAGTATAGGAAGGGGGGGTTGAAAGGCCCCCCACCCCGACGCCGAGTTTGCCGCTGCCGCTCCCCCTCCGAGTTCGCCCCCCACGGAGCTGTCGCCACCCACCTTCCACCCGGTCGGGCCCTCGCTCCGCTATTGAAACAGCGAGGGTACGCAGCACACAGCTCTACTGCTGAGCTGCCGTGGCCTTCCTTCTTCTTCTCTGCCTGGCTGTGTCCCGCCCTCGTGTGACGTAACGTCGTCGAGGGCGGGACACAGGCAGAGAAGAAGAAGGAAGGCCGACGGCAGCTCAGCAGAGCTGTGTGCTGCGTGCCCTCGCTGTTTCAATAGCAGAGCGAGGGCCCGACCGAGTGGAAGGTGGGTGGCGGCGGCGACTCCGGGTGGGGGGAGCGTTAGCGACGGCGGTGTCCCTCGCAAATGCGCAGTAGAGACCCTCTCTGTTCCGCCCCCGTCATCACGTATTGATGCGGGGGTGGGGCAGAGAGTGTCTCTACTGCGCATTTGTGAGTGAGTATGACACTCGCCATTTATATATATTGATTCTTATTTCAAAGGTCTTACGTTCCTGTATTGTTTTAAAATTACCTTTCAGTATTCTTACTGTGAAATCACTGGTGCAGTGATCTGGTCTTGTAAAGTGTTGGCCCACAGGGGTGGGGGCTTGACTGGCACCGGCTATTTTCATGTGATGTCTGTGCAGATTGAATCTTGTCTTAAGCATCTGGCCTGTTTCTCCAATATAGCATCCTTCATTACATT
This sequence comes from Microcaecilia unicolor, assembly GCF_901765095.1. Taxonomy (NCBI): domain Eukaryota; kingdom Metazoa; phylum Chordata; class Amphibia; order Gymnophiona; family Siphonopidae; genus Microcaecilia; species Microcaecilia unicolor. Next base: position 328,929,859 of record NC_044031.1, on the reverse strand, counting down.
TTTTACACTGAATGATATATACCACATTGGAAGATGAGCATGTAAAATAGTCCTTTATGTTGAATATTTTTCCCTTGTGAATGACTGTGGGGTCTTGTGAAATGTTTTGGCTAGAAAGTGGAGGGTTGAGAGGATTCTGAAAACAGAGATTGGGGTAGAAGTGTTAGAAGTATTTCAGGGTTGGCGTTTCTTGAAAGGGAGCAGAGAGACAGGGGTACTTTTTGATTGTACCACCCCCTTTAAGTTGCTGTCCAAGAGCATCAATCAGCATTCAAGGGTTAACATAAGTGATGCTGTATAAATTTGCATTTTTTGTACCTCATTATTGTTTCACACTATAACTCTAAATCTGGGAAGGAAGTGGAGTACAAATCATCCAATATTACAAAATATAAAACTCACACCATATCAAAACTAGTGGAAATATCTAATAAAAAACACAGGAAGGAAAAGGCCTCAGCAAGCTCAGACAATTTACATTCAGTCTCTAAATGGCTTTAGTGCAATCTTTGGCATAAAAATACATCTTGTGCTTTTTATTCACGTCTTCATTTTCAATTATTCAGAAAACAAAAATGCTGATTCATATCAAAACACATGTACTTAACTTCTTCAGCTTTTGATCTGCCCATCACATTGTCTGCACTTCTCAGCTGCACTGATCACAGCCGACGATGGCCAATGTTTCATTGCATCAAGGACATGTAGAACACCTTGGAAGGAATAGAAACCACTTAAACATGCACTCATAGAAACAAATCAATTCATAAAAATGAAGATATCTCCACATACTATCAAAACTCACTTGGTAAACGCCCCTGCTATCATTGGGCTGATTACCTAAGATGGTGCCTCCATATTTAAAATAGATGCCATCTTTTGATAAACCAAACAAAGAGTGAAAGTCAAACCAGATCTCCAATCACATTAGAAAAAATTGTGCCACTCAATCTTCCCATTTAATCCCATTGGTTTTAACATGTTCAATCTAAAGATCCAGCATTTTTCAACTCACTGGAGGTGCTTATGTCTATCTCTGCCCTGCTTATGTGGCACTATCCAATCTAAAACCACACATTTAAAAGAAAAGAAATCATGGCTGAAATGTTTACAATGAAGAGCCAAGGGGGTGTTCTCTTTTTGTGTAACTATAGTGCTCTTATGTTCCAACATTCTCATTTTAAATGGATGCTATGTCTGCCTTACATATAATTTGTCACATGTACATTTTATACAGTAGACCACATAGGAAGTTAAACAAGAGGTTACTGCTCTCAATTTATATATCTTTCCATCAGTCAGATTTCTAAACTGAGTTCCAATTGTGGTGATGTCACAAACTGCACAGGTAACACTGCTGAATTTCATTCTTCTGTCACTTACTGTAAACATCAGAAGAACTTATTATCTCTTTCAGATTGTGCCATTTGCTGAACACCATCCAAAGTCTACCTTTACTGAACCCAGATAGCATGGTAATAACATTCCAATGTTGCTTTATGGTTTTCACTAATGTATTAGTTGAAGTAGTGTATTGTAGAATACAAGTTTAAATACCTGTATCCCTCTTGTCAAACATAATCCAATAGCTATGTACTGTTATTGAAGTTAGATCTTCTATATGCTCTATCGAAGCTGAATAACCCCTATCACACAACCTCTGTTTCCATTCCTTACTTTGCTTCTTAAACTCTTCATCTGTAGAACAGATTCTCCAATATCTGAAAAATTGTGATATAGGAAGGCTATCCTTCAAAGATTGCGGATTATGGTTTTCATACTGCAAAAACAAATTCCTATGTTTATTTTCGAACAACAGGTGTACTAAACACTGGATTTTTTAATGACTTTGATATCAAGAGAAATTTCTGTATGATATCAAGAAAACTTTCTGTATGATCCCATTGCATTGTGAATTTAAGTGTAGCATGAATTGATCTAGCTCTAACAAAGAACCTTCTAACAAAATAGAAAATATTGTCAATAAACCTAAACCACAAAGATACATAAGAGTAGTCATACTGGATTAGACACACTGTGATTAGTTGAGAGAGACCTGAAGGGGTATAATCAAAAGGGAGGGACAGGCCTGTGAGTGGAGCTGTGGTCAAGTAGTAATAGCACTGATCTTGTAATACAGAGGTGGTGGGTTCAAATCCCACTGTTACTACTAAAAAAGCTGTGAGCAATAACAATTTTGATTTCCCCGGGGAGAAAGACGGCCATTAAGGGAAAGTGCACGTCAGGGACTTTTTAAAATTTGTATGAAGTCTTTATTGAACATTTCTCAAAACAGTATCACAAAATACTGCACTCCAGAACAAGTAAGTCATAACATAACTGATCAGCAAGATCCTTTTTTTTTACGAGCTGGCCGACTGGCTTCCCCTCCTAGGGAAGGAAATTCACATGCAAATGAGCAGCTCATTTGCATGCGATTTCCTTCATGCATGCCCTTCCCTTACCAATTCGCTAAGGGTTCAGTAAGGGAAGGACTCTTCCATGCAGTTTAGTGCACCTGGCTTTAAATCTGCTCCAGGGACCTGCATACTGCTGTCATGGAGCTGGCTGGCATAGAGGCTGGCAAAAAAATGTTTTTTAAGTTTTTTTGGGGGGTGGGAGGGGGTTGGTGTACCACTGGGGGAGTATGGGGAGGTCGTCCCTGATTCCTTCCAGTGGTCATCTGGTCAGTTTGGGCACCTTTTCGAGACTCGGTCGTGAAAATAAATAGACCAAGTAAAACTGGCCAAATGCTCGACATCGCCGGTTTTCTTTTTTCCATTATCAGCTGAAGCCGGCCATCTTGTAAGCACGCCCACGTCCCTCCTTTACTACCCTGCCGACACACCTCCTTGAAGTTTGGCCGCCTCCGCGATGGAATACCAGCGAGTGTGTCCAAAAATCGGCTTTCGATTATACCAATTTGGCCGATTTTAGGAGATGGCCGGCCATCTCCCGATTTGTGTCGGAAGATGGTCGGCGATCTCTTTCGAAAATAAGCTGGTTAATGACATCACATTCTTGTTTAGTACAATTCGACCTAAATCTACTTGAACTTCACTCTATGGTTTCAATATATTTAAACAACATTTTTTTTTAAAGTTAACAGAACAGGTCAATTGGACCTGGAGGAACTCAATGGGACTTATTCTTAATAAAGGAGGACTCGCTATAACTAACTTGTTCTGTCTGAAATAAATTTGTATTTGCAAAGTCCAAAAAAAAGTTCAAAATCTATCCTATACTGAAAGGCCTCATATTTCACAGTAGGCACAAATGAGAGCCATTAAATATACCTTCAACTCATTAGGAGTTCATTCCAACCTGAAAAGATTGATAACTACCATATATTTCACCTCTGCGATAGAGTGTGTGGTCTTTCTTGCTTGTTCTGTCTGCCCTGCTGGAATTGATGTGCTTCACCTCTCTTTGGACATCCCCAATATCCTCTGCAACCTCTGTTTTCTTCTAAAAAAAACATTTGTCTAACCAGATGAACCATTGAACAGGATTGCCCCTTCTTGGTCCACCCCTACTTCTTGACCTTCTTCTGTCTCAAAGACCAGCTTTGATTTATCTTCAATCTCTAACCAAGGATATAATACTTTCTTTTCATAATCTTCATCTCATTATTATTTAACATGTATTGTGGTAAAGATCTCACATCAACAGCAAATAGTGCACATTATTGCCAACACATGTTATTCAACAAATAATGTTTTGTTTCAGTAAATAGGATCATCCTTCAAAAAAAGTTTATGTGAACCCTTGGTTTTCTCCTCCTTTCCTGGACAACCACTGCTGGGTTTTGTTTTTTACCTTTGGCTGTCTTTGCGGAGGTTTTCTCGTTTGTTTTCTTTTACAAACAATTGACAAAGTACAAATGATGTCAGTGGTTTCAAGAAAAAGATATTGGAGAAACAGAGATAGAAAGGTTATTCATCCTTCAGAGCACTTGGAGCCAATTCTGTGGGTGCTGTGGGTGCTTGAGCACCCCAATATTGAGAAAATTCCTTGTATGTGTCCAGGGAGGGGTTATTTTCATTGGGCTTAGCACCCCCAATAATTTTGAAAAGTTGGCTCCTGCAGCACAAACACTCTTCTGATGATCAGAAATTTGAAACCCTTGTAGTTTGCCAGCCAAGAAAAAGAAAGGCTTTCTGAAGAGGCTAGTAGATGCTGGAGAGGCATGGTCCAGTTAGAAATGGACAAAACAAGGAAGAGTCGGTGGACACTGACAGCAGCAGTAGGGGGTAGTAGTAGTAGGAGGAGGGCATCATATAAAACCAACACAGTGCATTAGTTGCACCTTGTTTTCTCCTGAGAAAAATATAGAGCAGATTTTGGCAGATACTGCTTTGCCACCCTCAAGCTGTTCTTGCCTCAACTGGAGCTGCTTTGCTCTTCACCCAGTTCCACCGAGGTGCTGTTTGTCCCCACTCAAGTACTTTGGGGGTCTTCATGCTTCTTTGACACTTTCTTGTGGTCTTCAGGTGTTTCTTCGCCTCCTTTCAAGGATTTTTGTGGTGTTCATAGCCTTGGACTGTTTTACCTTTACCCTGGTGCTGCCTTTACCCTGTCCTGGTGTCTAAAGGTGTTTCCTCCCTTGTGGTGCTTTGGGGGTATTTATTATGTCTGTGATGTTTTGCTCTTGTTTGATTCTTTAGGGTTTTCATGTCACTTGTTCATGCCATTCTTGGTGTCCTTTATCCCCTTTTTGGTGCTGTGGGTTGTTTTGCTACTCTTGGAATCCTAGGCTGCTCATATCTTTATTGCTGAGGTCTGCCAGCAGATTTCAAGCAAATTCTGTAAATATTAAGTGGGAAACCCCACTATCCAAAATTGTTTTCCCCATTCAAAGTAATAGAAGCAAACAAAACAAATTAATACAAATAATTTCTAGAGGCCAGAACATGAATGTATTGAATGCAATACAAACTGATCCAAAACAAACATTTCTGAGTAAACATCCCTGCAATTTACTGAGCTGGGTTTTTTGACATTTCTATTTTAAACAAAGCTCACTTTTTCATCCAAGACCACTAATGAGTTTAAAACATGTTTCTTTATTTTATAGCAATCTGTTTGATAGTCCTAGCATGCCACTTGGCTTTGTGCATTTTTCATCTGACTATCCAAACACCATACAAAAATGAATGCTATACAGAGTACAGAAAAGAGGACCACTACCATAAATGAATCAAATTATAAGGACATTCATTTGGTGTTGGGGATTTCATTATCAGGTGTGCATTTCTCTAATCACATAGGTAGGTTTCGTCTTCATGTTTGCAAATAAAGGTCATATGGTACCCCAGGGCTTCCACTTAAGTGCAGCTGTGATTTGAAAAATGCTATTGTGTCAGTATAATAAAAGGTTTTTGTTCTGTAAAAAGAATGTGAATGTGTTTGCAGTTTCTCCAAACCGAGCTTGCATTCATTTCAGCCTAGGCCTCAGGATAGCCTGCTGTTTTGGATAACAAATATACATTCTATTAAGAAAAGTCAGCACTATTGACCATTAGAGCAAATCAATATAATGGATTGAGTTGTTATGATTTGAAAGTGGGAATACTTCAGAAAAAAGCATATAAAAATGAAAGCATTCTAAACGACTCAAGGATAATGATGTGTTTCAGACTGTCACAGCTTTATCCACCACTGGCGATTTTAATGTGATTTACTATTTCTGATGCTATTTTACTCCAAACATATATTGATTTCCTCTGCAAGTTCTGAACCTGCAAATAAAAGAAATGGCATTCTGTGATTATTTTGATTATAAAACATTTGCTTTTCAGGGAGCACAACAGACATTTACTTTGTTCTATAGACTGCAGAGAAGGATTGCTTTTACCAAAGACGTATTTGGGAAGAAAATGGTATGCCTAGTAAAACTAGAACTTAAAATACCCCTAATATGGAAAAGAGTAAACAGTTGCAAGAGTAGCAACATATCAATTCATATGCCATTCAATAATTAGTCCATATCGTTCATCATAATAATGACTTCAAGGGCCAGTACAGTTTTTAATCTGATTTAATGGTGAATGACAGATGAATATGATGAATATGAAAGATTGAAGTGAAAAAAATATGGGAAAAGAAACAATGAAGCTGGAGAACTATTGATAAAAGGTGTGAGTCAGTAAGGTTTTCTGGATTACCATATTGAACATGCATGAGATCACTTTACTGATATTGGAGATCCATTATATGTAAATATATCTCATGCATATTCATTCTGGTAATCTGGAAAAACCTACAGGCTAGGTGTGTCTCCAAGAAAGTGTTGAGAAAAACTTGATGATTCATGTCTATACTGATCCTCAAGATTTCAGGACATCTATCTATCTAGCTAGCTAGCTAGCTAGCTATCTATCCCAATTGTTAGTGTAAGAATCAGTTTAATTTCTGTGCTTTGATTATGTTGAAAATCTGATTTGTTCAGATTTGTTTGCAGTCCTCAAGGATAGGATTTCCATATCCTTACATTATACTATTTTAAATAATGTAATAATGTCTGATAAGCGTAGAGGCAGGGCTTTTTTTGAGGGGGTACTTGGTGGTACTGAGTACTGGCACCTTTTCCATTGTCTGCTAAAATTGACCCATGGTCCCCAAGTTTTAATGAAAGCGCTCAGGCTCTACACACCAATTTCTACTTGTCATAGATTCTGTGACTGGTTGCAGGAGGCCAGGCTATTATGGGGTGGGTCCCTCAGTGATCATTCCACTCCTGAAGGGTGGCCAGGCATTTGAGTACCGGTACCTTTTTTTTCTAGAAAAAACGCACTGCGTAGAGGTAACATACAGCAAAAAAGGATAAGCAATCCTATATGTGAAGTCCAAACAGGAAAAAGTAGGGATGCACGAATAGCCTTCCAATCCAACCACAGAGACATAGGTAAGGCTGAAAATATTTTATTGATGAATGTCAGTAAATATGCAAGCTGACTCAACCTGGACCCATGTTTAGGAGCACAGGGCCTGCTTTATAACAGTTTATCAAAACAAGCACCATAAGGGTGCAACAGCAGGAAATATGTCCTGTCATGGATCTCGTAACTGATAAGTAACGCAATCACCACTGAATTGTGCAGCAAAAACCAAAGTGTAGAGGTAATCCATTTTCTACTCACTGTTATGACAACAATGATCTTTGCCTGGAGAACCCTGTAATCATGGAGCCCTAGATCTGGCCAATGGGTATTGCAATTACTGGATGGCTTATGTATCCTTTTACTAAACTGCTTTTAATGCATGGTTTACCATGCTGTAACTGTTAGCACACAACCACATTAAGGACTAGATTCTATATATGGTGCTTGAAAACTCGGCACCAAAAATATTTCTGTCTAGGTGTATTCTGTAAACTGTGCCTAGATTTAGGCACAATTTATAGAATATGCCTAGGCAGATTTATAGAATGCAGCTAGTGGCCATGCCTATGCCTACTGCGTAAATACTGGCACCTAAGTTAGGCATGGAGCAGGTGTATTCTATAACCCTGCATGTACATTTTTGGAACGCCCATGGCCTGCCTATTCCACGCCCATAACCACATCACCTTTTGGCAGTGCACATTAGAATGTATGTGCACCACTTTATAGAATACAACTAGGAAGCTGTGCATGTAAATTCTAATTAATGCCAATTAGTATCAATGATGTGCTAACATGCAGTTAATGTGGGACCGCTTACAGCCTCCTAAATATAAAACATTAACCCCTGAATTCTATATATGGTGTCAAAGATCGGCACCAAAATTTGTACTTGGATCGGAGAACTGTGCACAATTTAAATGCTTAATTGGGTAAATTATTGGCTAATTGGTGCAATTATTAGTGTTAACAAGCACTTAATTGACACCAAAATTGGGGGTTACATGTGCACCAACCACATCTATCTGGTCTCACACAGAACTCAAAATGGGGCAAGGCTGTGGGAGGGACATGGGTGGGTCACAGGCATTCTGAAAAGTTGCACATAGTGTTATAGAATTCTGGGGATATGTGCTCAACTTGTGCATCAGGATTTATACCAGGTTTCAGCTGGCGTAAGTCCTCGTGACCAAAGTTTTGTGCAAAAATCAGCATTACATGCTGTTCTATAGAGGATGTTCATCCTGGAGCGCCCTTATAGAATAGCAGTGAGTGCTGATTTTTCTCTGCACCTAATTTTCAGTGTCATTTACTGAATCCAGCCCTAAGTGCCTCCCCGTTAACTTCAGAGTACCATGCTCTAAAGGACCTTTTTAACACCGGGCCTCTATAGAATGATGCTATGAACACCCTCAAAGGATACTGTATTAAGGGACCCTTCTACAAATGTGGGCTAAAAAGCAGCCGACGCTACTTTTAGTAGGTAATTTTCCTGCAGGCTCAAGCCACCTCATAGTGCCTCTGCCAAAAAGCCAAATTTCTATTTTCAGCAATAATGGCCAGGCACCAAGTGCAAAATTAGCGCCTGACCATTTACCACGTGAGCCCTTACCACCACCTATTTACTGGGTGGTAAGGGCTCAAGGGATAACCCCACTGTAAGCAGGCAGTGTTCAGCAATGTGGCCGTGCTGCCAATTATCACTAGGAATACCCCCAGTGGTAGAAAACAAAATTATTTTCTACCATGGGAAACTGCGCACGCCAACTTTGGAGCTACCACCAGGCTCCTGCACTGCCACAGCAGTAGGGCCAATTTAGCGCATGCTACCCCAGCGGTAGCCCTACTGCGCCTTTGTAAAAGGGCCCCTAAATTTACAGCGACCATTCGGTAAAATCGCGCATTAAGCTATTCTAACTGCTAATTTCATCACATTTGGTAAAAGGGCCCCTAAGCCTTCATTCCTCCAGGGTCTGTAAATGTTCACTTTATAGCATTTGCCATCCCTGGCAAGCATGAGGAATACAAAAATTAATGTGAGGATTAAACACAGGTCTCCTGCATATCTGGCAATAGCGCTGTCACTGAGTCAGCACATCAGCTTCATTTGTGTAGAACTACAGTGCTTTCTGGAATCGTCCATCTATACCATAGTGAGGTAATTAAATTTGCTAATGACACAAAGTTATTCAAAGTTGTTAAATCGTGGGAGAATTGTGAAAAATGACAAGAGGACCTTACGAGACTGGGAGACTGGGAGACTGGGCAGCTAAATGGCAGATGACGTTTAATGTGAGCAAGTGCAAAGTGATGCATGTGGGAAAGAGGAACCCGAATTATAGCTACGTCATGCAAGGTTCCATGTTAGGAGTCACGGACCAAGAAAGGGATCTAGGTGTCCTCGTTGATGATACGTTGAAACCTACTGCTCAGTGTGCTGCTGCGGATAAGAAAGCAAATAGAATGTTAGGAATTATTAGGAAAGGAATGGAAAACAAAAATGAGGATGTTATAATGCCTTTGTATTGCTCTATGGTGCGACCGCACCTTGAATATTGTGTTCAATTCTGGTCGCCGCATCTCAAAAAAGATATAGTGGAATTAGAAAAGGTGCAGAGAAGGGCGACGAAAATGATAAAGGGGATGGGACGACTTCCCTATGAGGAAAGGCTAAAGCAGATAGGGCTCTTCAGCTTGGAGAAAAGGCGGCAGAGGGGAGATATGATAGAGGTCTATAAAATAATGAGTGGAGTTGAATGGGTAGATGTGAAGCATCTGTTCACGCTTTCCAAAAATAATAGGACTAGGGGGCATGCAATGAAGCTACAATGTAGTAAATTTAAAACAAATCGGAGAAAATATTTCTTCAATCAAAGTGTAATTAAACTCTGGAATTCATTGCCACAGAATGTGGTAAAGGTGGTTAGCTTAGCAGAGTTTAAAAAAGGTTTGGACGGCTTCCTAAAGGAAAAGTCCATAGACCGTTATTAAATGGACTGGGGAAAATCCACTATTTCTGGGATAAACAGTATAAAATGTTTTGTACATTTTTGGGATCTTGCCAGGTATTTGTGACCTGGATTGGCTACTGTTGGAAACAGGATGCTGGGCTCGATGGACCTTTGGTCTTTCCCAGTATGGCAATACTTATGTACTTATGTGCCTTACCTCTAATTGAGGCCAGCTGCAACTTTTTGAGTCTTCTTTTTTTCTGAGCAATTTTAATTATTTTCTAAGAGAAGAAATTACTATTAGTATTCATTCCTCTCACCAAAAGTTTAGTGCAAGGCTATTGTACTTTATTTCCTTTTTAAAATGTGCTGTTTGCATGGATTATGAGAGAGAGAGAGAGAGAGAGAGAATATGAGTTCTGAAATAGCTCCATTTCACTGCCTTTTTCACTGCCTGTAAAACAAGAGTAAGTATTCCCCATTGGAGACTGTGGCAATTATTATTTTTTTAAATGTTCTGTCAGATGATATCTGCTACAGTTCATAAGCATCCTTCCAGTCTCACTTAACATGTCCTCATTCTCATCATTCCTACTTCATTCATGAATCTTTTCTCATACACCTGTATTATATAGTAGTACCCACACTCTTGTAGTGATACCCATTACTCATGCCCTAACATTATTCTTATTAAAAAAAAGACACAACTAGAGTTAAACACAATATAGAAAGTTGCATTTTTAATGGGTTTTTAAAGTCATATCTGAAGGTGAAGCAGAGGCCATGTTTTTTGTATAGAAAGTTCCAGGTGTGAGCACTTCCCTCGCCGCTTAGCTGTGCTTCGCCTTACCCAGTCCTGGGCACAACTCCACGCCAGGTTCTCTAGGTAACTCTTGATTACTTGGAAGTTGAAACAATAGCAAACAAGTCAGAAAATTTCCTGTATTTTAATGAGAATAGTCTTGTCTCTGGGCTATATGCCTCCCCAGGCTTAGTACATAGCCCCAGCATGCTTATAGCTCACATAGCAATGGAAAAAAAAAACAACTTTTTTCCAACAGGTATTAATGCTGCCCTCATGTAACATGGGGTTAGAGAAGAGAAAATAAAGGGGAAAAAATACTTACCTGGAGCTCTCTGGGTGTTATTGTGGCCGTGTTGGGCTGTTCTGGGGAGGCAACAGGGCTGAGGGGCGCTGCTGGAGATAACGCTGCCATTTCCTGAGGCCCAGAGATGTTTGTAAATGTCCTGGGGTTGTTGAAGGGGGCCGTCATAGGAGGGTTTCGGGAGAGACGCTGCAGGAGGTAGTGCAGCGGATTGTCGGGCCCGGGGACTGTTCCGGTGCAGTTAGTCCCTGGTTTGGGGTCAGTTGGGATGCTCTGGGCCTTCAGGGAAGCGGCTGGAGCTGAGGGAGGTGATCGGGTGCGATAGGGCAGCGTCAAGGTTTTTGGGGTATTGCGGGGTGTTTTCGGGCCCTGTTTGGGCCGGTTGCGACTGGCGGTGGCTGCCCGGGATGGTGAAGTGGCAGGGCAGCACTGCAGGAGCCGGTGTCGCTGGTTTGGGTAACCCGGGGACACTGCCTGCAGCCTGTGCCTGCAGCCGCGGTTTCGGGCAGGATGCCGCAGGAGTGCGGTTTGGGGTGAGCCGGGACCCTGTGGCCGTCGAGTCTGGGGTGGTTTTTTTGGGGCCCATTTGGGGCAAAGGCAGCTGTCGGCGGTACACCGGGGCGCTTCAGGCATTCCGGTGGCAAAGCGTGGCGTCCAACGCTATCGCTTGGGGGTGCCGGAGACCGAGGAGAAGCCTGGATCCGAAAGAGAGGGACCAGCGTGTGGCTTGTAGGCTGAGACGGAAGAGACAGGGAGGAGGGGTCGCGTGTGCATGAGTGCGCCTCATGCACTAATCGGGAGCGTGCATCAACAGGTTTTGCTGGAGCTCTGGTGAGGCCTATAAACCTGGGCCTCGATTTTTGACCGGAGTTCCAGTAAAATGGCGGTTTTTTGGGGCCATTTTTAATTTTTATTTCGTTTTTGGACTGAGGCCAGTGGACCAAATTTGTTGGTGGTCATCACATAAGGGAAAAATAAGGAACAAGGTAAGGGGTCTTTTGGCCCAGAATTTTAATTAGTTTGTTTTTAAAATGTGTAAATTGATTTTTTTATTTTATAAATTAAGGGGTTAATGCTATTTAGATTTGGTTTTTGGATTCGGGATCGGGGAATTTTTCTGGGGGGGGGGGGGGTTAGATTTTAAATTTAAATATTTTTAGGGGGTGATTTTGAAGGGGCTAATTTAAAGGGGTTCTTTAAGAGTTAAAAATTTTAATTTGACGGGGTAGGTAAATGTTGAGTTAATTTAATTTTTGATGTGTGTTTTGATGAAATTTGGGAATTTAAAAGGGGTTCTGGGTAAGGAAATGATAGAGCGGCCTTTAAAACTGATTATTTTTGAAAATTAAAAATATAATACAGTAAATAGGGAGGGGTTTAATGTTTGGGGAGAATTTGGGGTAATTTGGGTATAGTGTATAGGGTTTTATTTGAATTTATTTAGTTTTTCCATTGATTTCTATGAGAAAAAGAGAGTTAAAAATGGAGATGGTGCAGTGCTGTTCAACATTCCGTTGGTCAGCAGAAAAAAATGGGAATTTTAAAGGGACTTGTGATTGGCTGAAGGGTCTCGGAATCACAAGCCGAGGGTCTGTTTCCTAGACAACGGACGCTGCTGGCAGTTGGGAAAGTGAGTTTGATGGTTGGAGTGAAAGGAGGTGCTGCGGGTGATGTGAGAGATAGAGGGGTGATTTAAGGGTAGAAATAAAAGTATTTGGAGTGATTTGGTGTAACAAACAGTGAATGAGGGTACTGTAAAAGTGGTGGTGTGTTTTGGAGGAAAGTTTTATTAAATTTTCCAGAGTTTGGGAGTTTGGATAAATGTGAAGTGAGTTTAAAGGGTATCAGGTTTGGGTGGTAGCAGGACACCTGTATGAAAGAACTGTGTTTGAATTATAAAATAGTTTCAGGAAATAAAGTATAGAAAAAAAAAAAAAATCAAGGGAGGCTGTGTTATTGCATGAGGTGTATTGTGATGGAATGTTGAGAGAGTGTACAGTAAGTGAAAGACTGTCAATCACACTTCTTTAGCTTAGTGATAACTAAAATATAGCAATACATAGGGTAGGCCTGGAAGATAGGGAAATCTTTAATTAATTTTATTTATGTAGAATTATTTGGCCACAGTTCATTTGCCTAAGCTACCCTATAGTTGGAAAGTCTTTATTAACAAGGCAGGGAGAAAGGGTTTTGCTTCAATTTTTTTTGGTTAAGAGATAGGTTTAGGAGGAAGTGCTGCACCAGGACGGACGGATTTCTGAGGACATCAAGGACCCCCATGCAAGAGAGTCTACACTGCCAACCAAAGTGGAACCATACCTCAGCTAAGTGACATTATTGAAAGCAAAGGAAAATTTAGAGGGAGAGCAAGACTAAAAGTGGACAGGGAAACTAAACCAATACTTATCTAAGTTCTCTGTGGAAGCTGAGGAGTGCGATAGAGACTCTGAAAAACAAAATAATTGCCAAAGAATCAAATTCTTGGGATTCTAGAAACAGAAAGAAAAGTAACAGAAGGAAATTTTGTGAATTGGTTTTTAAACAGATACTTATCTGATGTTTGGTTTATACTGAAGGGAAAGGTTCTAGAGGGAAAAAAATTAATTAAGGTTACTACTCACACTGTACTTAAAAAGATACATAGTTAACGGTTGTATTACTTACTGGAAGAAGCGTTACATTTGTTTGCTTATTTTACTCACAAAGAAAAATGTTTAAAATTAAAACTGTTACACTGTTTTAAAAGTATATGATGTGCTGTATGGTCTCTTATTTAATTTGAGAAAGCATCCTAAACTAGTTTATTTTCCTCTCTCGCCCTTAGAGGACGAGAGACGAGGTCAGTGAACCTGTACCATTCCCTGTGTTCCGTAGTGTTCCCCAATACTAGCCACAACTACCATCTGGTTGGGTAATGCACCAAGATTATAACGGAACTCAAGGGGGTGGTGACACTCAGTCCCACAGTCCAAATCCTTCTCTCCCTGGATTCATCAAGTCTGGAAACCCTGGAGCAAAAGTTCCAACACCTTACCCAGCAAAAAAGTTCCCAAAGTTCATTTAGCAAAATGTTCTCCCAAAGTTCATTCAGAAAAATGTCCAACTTTTTGCTTCAAAAATGGCCATTTGCATAGATGTTTTTGTGCTCAGTGTGCCTAGCATTTAGGAATATTTTCTAAAAAAAAAAAAAAAGCTTAACAGATATATGCACAAAAACAAGCCATTGGGATGTATGAGGGAGTCACAGGGTGGACTGTCAGTGATCTGGGCCCTCGGGCAAAATGACTCATGGGCCCCTAACCACTTATCAAAAGTGATTACACTAGATAGAGGATAGAGCACAGTGGGCTCCCTACTGTTGTCCCAGTGGTCAGTCCACCCCAGGGGGGGACCAGCGTCCTTAACAGACTGGCCACACAGATATCCCAGAAGAGGAAAGGGACACCCTAGAGGACACTGGAGTGAACTTCACATAAAAGGTCCAAGGTACACATCTCACTGTTACCCCTTTATATTGTATGGTGAGCCCTCCAAAACCTACCAAAAATCTGTTGTACCCAATTGTACACCACTACAATAGCCCTTATGCCTGCAGGAGTTACCTATACAGTATATAGGTGCAGTAGGTGTTTGGTGGGGTTTGGAGGTTAACACATTCTATGACAAGTGTAACAGTTAGAGTGTGATATGGGCCTGGGCCCCCTTCTCTACAGTCAACTGCAGTGACCATTAGGCTATTCCAGGGACTTGCTTGTTGCTCTAATAGGACTGGCCATAACAAGGAAGCTGTCAAAAAGGCTGGTATGTACTGGTTTCTTTTTCACATTTTTGGGGAGTGGTCATCTTGTCATTTAGAGCAACTTTTTGTGATTTAGGCATGATTGAAACAAGTCTAGAACAAAAATATCTTTTAGCCCTGGATGATTTTACTTTGTTCCCTTATGGCAGAAAAGCGATTTGGATGCACTGCAGAGAAAAATATCCAAATGCCACTTTTTGCCATTTTTGAGATGATTTTATCTTTTGAAAATGTAATGTAATGTAATATGGTTCTTGTATCCTGGTAACTCCCACAGAACAGTGGTCCAAGCTGGCAACATAAAAATGAATGAAATGAAGCAATCTAAAGAATTCTTAAATGGGAAAGTCATCAGATTGTCACACCCCGCTAGAGTGAGCCCTTGGACCAGACTAATAAATCAGCAAAGCTTACTAAGACCAAAGAAATGCCAAGAACATCTACAGACAAGAATACATAAGAAATAAAAGAGAAAAGTGTCACAATAAACCATTCCAAGGATAGTCTATAAAAGACACTGAAGGAAAAGTCAACATATACCAAATGTGGCAGTGGCTGAAGAAAGGAACCCTAAAGAAAGAAACCAAAGGTCATGAAAATGCAGAAACAACCTCTGCGAACAAATACAATAATTGACCAAATTAATGAAATATCCCATGGCAGCAAGTGCTGCTTGTGTAAAAAAGCTGAAGAAACTGTTGACCACCTAGTTACTCTTTTCTAAAAGACCACCCAGACTCATTAAAAGGAAAGCAGCAGCCATAATACACTGAAAAGCTGCCAAAATATCATTTGCTTGAAAACATAAATTGGTAGGACTACAAAATTGAAAGTGTGGATGAATATGAAACAGCCACAATTCTCTGGGACTTCAAGATGCAGACAAGACAACTCCTTGCCAAACAATATATCCAATATCACTGTGGTCAAAAAGAAGCAGATGTGGATTAAAGATGTGGCAAAACCAAGAAACAGATGTGTTGAAGACAAATAATTGGAAAAGTCTTAAAATATCAAGACTTGAAGACTGAAGTGGAACAACTATGGCAAAACTCTGCAGTTGCAGTCCTGTAATAATGAGTGACCTTGGAGCAATATGAAGACCTGGAATGACATCTGAATGCACTGGGCATTGACAAAATCGCCATCTGTCAGCTGCAGAAGGCTGCACTGCTTGAAACTGCCCACATCCCAAGCCGATATCTCTGAATATACCAAGTTCTTGAGAATGGCTCACTATTTATATTGCCAAGTCCAAACTAGAGCATCTGGCAGACTTTACAAAACCATGATAATAACAGTGAGTGACTTTCTGGTCCCCTTTGAGCTTTTTGGGCTCCTAAGTAAGTCTTTCATTCACATGTGCCTTGTACCAGCTATGATTAGGTCTGTGATATTGTATTTGATAACCTAATCAGAGGTTGGAACCATGTTATCAAAGATCCTGGAACCGATTAACAAAAAAATGGCAACAGTGAAATATTTTCTGGTAATGACATTGTTTGTTCATTCAGCTAGTCAAGACATGTATTGTCAGTCCAATAAAAAGGTATCACTTTATTTTTGTTTTGGTTGTTGTTATTTTTGTTCTTGTTAACCTCTTTTTTCTGAACAATGAAAATGTTCAAAATAGCAGGAAAATAACATGCATAATGAATGTTTAGACAGCAGGCTGGTAAAATAATACAAAATCAGATTGTTGGCGACTAGCAGAACTATAGTAAGTACAAAATAGAAAATAAGACTATTTAAAGTGCTTGGGAATGACTAGAATAATGGTGCAAGTAGAAGTATGCTGCAGGGAAACTCTTTTTGGGACCAGTGAGTTCAGAGAAAGACCCTGAGTGTTGTTTTAATCTTTGCACTTGATAATGAAGAAAATCAAAACAATGACCACTGATTTTAGGTTTGGGATATATAAATAACATGTAAGAAGACTGAAAACTGTCCGATTACATTTGGAATCAAAAACCAATGTGCTCCATTGTTCTCATCTCATGGACCCTTCTCACTATTTAATTATTTGATTCTATTGTTCTTCATCACTTGGTTAGAATTTACGCTCTTTGATTTGCTAGATCCCTTTATATTGCTGTTTTTTAATCATTATTGGGGGTTATGATCTCATTTTCTTACTTCTGTTTCATTAATACTTTATACCTGTCAGTTGTGGTGCTGAGAGAACACCACTGGTTACCAATACCTTACCAGGTCCAGTATAAAATCCTCTTGTTGGCATGTATGGTGTTCTGTTTTGGCACTCCTCCTTATTTTAGTTCAATCACAATTCCTTATACACCCACCTTTTTACTTTGCTCTTTAAATGACCATCGGATGGTTCTGCCTGGTCCTAGGCAGGCTCAACATGAACAATCAAGACATTGGGCCTTTTTTGTACTGCCCCTGCTGTTTGGAATAGCTTACCTTTAGAAATTCAGAGCAAACTGTCACTGACAAATTTAAAACTGCCATAGAATCTTGGCTCTTTCAACAAGCCTTTGGTGCAGGCCCGTAACAAAGGTTCATGACCGGTTTTCCTTCTCCCTTCCCACCACCCCTCTTTCTCCCCAAAATCACTTTTCCTCTGCTACCTTCAAAATTATTTTAGCTATGGTGTCTCTCTATTTGCATATTTCTTGTTTTCTATAAAGATTTGTAGCTCCTTTCCTAGCTCTTTATTGGTATATACAACACACTGTTCTGCTTGTCAGCTGTTGCTGTATTTATTTATTTATTTTTATTTTATTTGTTACATTTGTATCCCACATTTTCCCACCTATTTGCAGGCTCAATGTATTGTAAAGCCAAAGAATATAGTATGAGCATGAAAAATGTCACAGGGGGTGAGTGTGAGAGGGAGATGCAAGGAATGCTAGGTATAGATTTGGATAAGAGAGAACGTGTGAATGTCATGGGTAAGATTTCAGCTTTTGAGGTAGACAAAAGTAGTTTTGAGATGGCAACGAGTATGAGTCCTCTCTTGGAAAAGCAGCCTCCTAGAACACTCTGGTACTATCTAGGCTGTGTTCATTCTATCTACTATATACTTATTTTTGCCCTTACTGTTTTGCCTGTTATGAAGTTCATTGATCTATATGCTGATGCAGCCTCACAAGGCACTTTGAAGATACACATTTGATATTCTCATAAAGGCGATTGGATATTGAGTGCCTCAGAAAATGAAATGAAATTATATTTTTGTGCATGCCCCCAGGAAAGAGGAACAAACTATATATGCCTCTGCTTGACTTTTCTGTTTTGCTTTCAAAATCTTATTTGGTTTACAGCCAAGATTTGCAAAGTGAAGCAAAAGAATTGGCCAGTCTTGGAAAAGTAGTTTGTGATGAACTGCAGCTGAGTCTCTGTTGCATCGGTTTGCATATTTTTGCTGCTGTGCCATGACTATAAACACATCAGCCGTTTTCATTTTATCAGCCCTGTCAGTGTCCATTCATGTCCATGGAGGACTAAATTGAACTGACAGGCATGACAACTGACAATGAGAATAAATGCCTCCTGTATTCAATATATTCTGCTTAAACAATATAGGCTTGATTCACCTACTGCTAGAGACTTAAAATAATCTACTACCAAAGAGATTTACTGCATTGAGCAAATAAAAATAGTCATATTCTCTTTGAAAAAAAAACAATTGAGAGGTCCTGTGCAGCTCTGTGAGACTGGATAACCTCCTTTAATGCTGTTTGTGTAATTTTTCTTTCATTACAATGTGCATTGGCCTCTTCATCCTTTTTTGGAACGTTCAAAGTAGTTTTCATAATATCAGAACAAGAGGATGGATTGCATGGATCTTGATAAGAGCATGACGCCAGCATGAACTAAAGTCAAGAAGTGTACCCATTTTTCATTCACCACAATATTTAAACATGCTTTCAACTCACCTCCATACAAAATATGGGCTGTTACCAATATGCTAAAGCGGGCAATAGAGGATCCTGCCTGCTTATATCACTCAGGGCTGCCCAATCGTTGATAGCAGCACTGAACCGGGCAGTGCCGCTGAATGTCAACTCTGGCCACAAAAAATGTGGGCAGGTCAGGGGGGGTTCTGGGGGGTGGCATTGAGGAGGAGCAGGTATGCTGGCAGGTATGCTGGTGCCAGCAATATTTGGTGACAGCACTTGCATATTAAAAGGGTAAATTTAGGACAGCTCAAACACTGTCCTAAATTCACCCACTTAACTTTGCTGGCCCTGGCACTGAATATCAGCCAGGACCCACATTAAAACAAATTTAGCTATTTCCCTGAAACATCCCCCACTGAAATATCTCCTCCTTCCTTTTTTCTCTCCTCAGTGGCAATCCTAGCCGGCATGACACCCGGGGCGGATCGCCGATGCGCCCCCCCCCCCCCGGGTGCACGCCGCTGGGGGGGGTGCCGCAGCGCGCGCCTGTCAGCTGAGTTCGCTAACTTTGCTGCAGCTCCCTCTGCCCCAGCCGGAACAGGAAGTAACCTGTTCCGGGGCAGAGGGAGCTGCAGCGAAGTTAGCGAAGTCAGCAAACTTAGCTGACAGGTGCGCGCCGCGGCACCCCCCCCCCCAGCGGCGTGCACCCGGGGCAGACCGCCCCCACCGCTCCCCCTTGGTACGCCACTATCTCTCCTTCTCCTTTCCCCAGCCCATGACTTGAAGACCCTCCAGAATGTATCTCCATGGAACAGACATTTCCTAGTCTCAGTAAGTCCCCCCAGGGCCTACCTTATCTACCTGAAAGTCCAGTGGAGGTGGTGGGAGCAGGAGTGAGGCCCACTACATAAGTACTATGAACTGCTGTGAGAGGTCACGACAGCCATTGTTCTTGAGGCTACTGCAATAGGCAGGAGCAAGTGTGCCTCACTTCTGCCCCCATCACCTCACTGGATGTAGGCCTGGGGGTTGGTCTACTGAGACTGGGAAGATCCATTCCAGGGGGTCTTCCTGTCATGGGCCGGGAGGAGGGGGAGGGAGAGAAGGAAGGAAGGAAGGAGGGGGGCTATTTCAAGGGGTTTTCAGGAAAAGAACAATATATTTTTTTGTGTCCTGGCCGATATTAATCTAGGACCACATAACTCTTCTATGCGAGCCCCTTCTGAATATCAGCTAGGACCTGCATAAGCTCCGATGGCCATGGCAACGTAAATTAACCCTGGAAATTCAGTGTCAGTGCCCGTACATGACCTGGCACTGAATATCCAGGGCTAATTTAGCTGGTCAATGTATAAAAGAACTCTGCCATTGGTTGAATATCTACCGTAATATTCTTTGGTTTGTAAAAAGCACTAAACTTTTACTTGAATCTATTTTATTGTGTTCTGGGGAAGTGTTACCTGTAAAAACATTGGTAAATATTTTTCTTAGATCACTCTCTTTCTTTTGATCTTACTACTACTACTACTTAGCATTTCCATAGCGCTGCCAGGGCTACGCAGCGCTGTACAAGTTTAACATGGGGAAGGCTGGATAACCTGATCTTCAAATAAATAACTTGTTTAAAAAAGTTTTCTTCACTATTAAGAAACTCAGAGCCCTTGAATCATTTCCATAAGGATTGATTTGCAATATTAACTCAACAATTGATACAGCCACAAATTGAATATTTTAATGCTATCTACACAGGGCTAACTGCCAAGAACTATAAGAAGTTGCAATTATTACAAAATACGGCAGCTAGATTGATATTTAAATTGACAAAGTTCTCTCATGTGACTCCATTGTTGACTTCTTTGCACTAGTTACCCATCTGTGCCTGTATTGATTTTAAAATTTCCAGTTTTGTGTTTAAGATTTTATATGATTTTGTACCTATAAGTAATTTGATTTCTTTTACTGCGAGAAGGCATACTCATAGATCTGTTGACCATCTTCTATTGAACTTTCCTTCTATTAAACATACCTCTCTGTGAAAAAATATTTGGAAACTTCCTTCTTCTTTCAAGCATTAGATGGTCTGGAACAGTCTGCTATCACACATAAAACTTCATGTAACATTTAGGAAGGATCTGAAACATATCTTTTAAATATATATATGAGTTGAATATTTTTTTTTTTAATTTATTTATTTATATATTTTTACATTTACATTCCATCATAAATGTAATGAAATACAGAAAATATAATAATCCAAACAAATAATTAAAAGGAAATAATTCTCTACATCCTTTGTCCACATGTCAAAAAGAGATCCAAGTACTAGGAAAAAATAATACAAGCAATAAAAAAAGTATAGTACTGAAAGTTTCAGAACAGACATAACCCTGATAGCCTACATTATAGCATATATCTCACTGGGAGGCAGTTAAGGATTTACCAACACTTTCTTGTGCCTCAATAAATTGTAACAGTTTTAAGGGTTCAAAAAAAACATAATTATTTTCATTTAATGACACTAAGCATCTACATGGAAATTTTAAATGGAAAACCGCTCCAAGCTTGAGAGTTCTAGTCTTATAAGACAGGAATTCTCTTCTTTTTTTCTGAGTGTCTCTAGCTAGGTCTGGAAAAATCTGTACTCTTGAACCCAGAAATTCCGTGTTTATATGGCGAAAGTAAGTCCGGAAAACGTTGTTTCTATCCATTTCTAGTGCAAAAGTTACTAGAAGTGTAGTCCGTTCAGTCACTATGTCCAAGGAACTTTCCAGGAAATGAGTTAAATCTAGGTCCGGCGCAGCCTGAGATTGTCCAGCAATATTCTTTATTCCAGTAATATATTGGGCCCTAGCGACAGGTGGAAAAGCCGTCGCTGGGATCCCCAATACCTCTATAAAGTATTTCCTCAGCATGTCCAAAGGGGCAATTAAAGGAGATTTCGGAAAATTAATAAATCTCAGGTTGTTCCTGCGGCTTTGATTTTCTAAGTAAACAATTTTACGTGAAAAAATGTCTCGTTCCCTGACAAGAGTGGCTGATAAGTTTTGAGATTTAGTCAATTCAACCTCCAAATTCTGAACTCTTTCAGCCATAATATTTTGCTTTTCTTTTAAATCAGTTATTTCACCCCCAAACGAGTTGGAAATAGTTTGTAAGGAAGTGTGGATACCTTGAATTGCGTCCCAGAGCGCTTCAAGCGTTATTACAGCCGGTTTAACTTTTCCTCGGTGCCCTTCAGGAGTCATCTCGCCCGCTAGAGACGAAGAGAGCACTTCTTCCGCACTAAAACTAGTTGGCGTCGAAAATACTACGGGAGCTCCCAGCACAGGTGCCAGGGGCGGCGTTCCACCAATCGCTCCGGTCTCCTGTGCCTCCGTAGCATTCGCAGTAGCTCCCGGACGGGGAGGGGCTGTAGTCGGGGGAGGACTCAACGATACCCCCTCAATGCTATGGTCCGCTTGAAAAAAAATGGACCCTGCAGAATCAGGTTGTCGCTCACGGAGGACCTTCACTCCATAAGATTCCAAGACGGTCTGGCGCTCAGCAGGGTTCACAGCTACGCTCGGGGAGGTAAGAGCTTTAGCTTTCCCCTTTCGCTTTCCCATGGTTTGATTAGAGAAGGTGGCGTTCGGTCGACTGGAAGCTCAGGAGCTCTGATCCTCACGTCCTTTCAAGACGCCATCTTGGATCTCGGATGAGTTGAATATTTTTTCTTTTATTCTGACTTTTTAAATTGTTACTTCTTTACTCATTATAAGCTGCTTTGGACCTGACACTAGGGATTAAGTAGGCTAAATGTAACTAGATTAGATTAGAAAAAGAAGAAAAACTCTGATCTCCCATCAGGAAAATGAACTTTTATGCATTAGGAAAGTACTAATACAAGCATTTACAATAGGGGATGACAACAGGGCCATGCCTAGGGTCTCTGGTGCCCCCCTGCAGACTATCAGTTGGCGCCCCCCCCCCCCCCCCCCCCCCCCCCCCCCCGTCTAGCATAAAATACCATAAATAAATAAATAAATATAAACTCTTAACGTTGAGCACCTGATTATCAAAGTGGACATATTCCAAATACTATAATGAAAATAAAATGATTTTTTTCTACCTTTGTTGTCTGGTGACTTTGTTTTTCTGATCATGATGGCCCAGTACCTAATTCTGCTGCTATCTATCCTCTTAACTCCATTTCCAGGTCTTCCTTTCCATTTATTTCTTTACTTTCCTCCTTTCTTCTTCATTTCTTGCCTTACATCCGTAAGTAAAAGCTGGGTCCTCTGCAGACTTGACTGTCCAGTGGATCCAGCTTCTGCCTATTTTCTCCATCCATGTGCAGGTTTTTTAACACCCCCCCCCCCCCTCCAAAATCTAGTACTAGGCATGCTGAGAATACAAAACACTCAGGACCTATAGAGCAATTCTACCATACCATAAGCAGTAATTTCTACGAGTCACACAAGGAAAAGGAAAGCATCTTAAACACTACAGTGAGCACTAGAACATCAATTCACCTACTGTAAAATGAAACCAGGCAGAATAATACAGATCGTCGATCCTGCATAGACAATGCCAACTGAAAGCCATATCTTTTTCACAAACACAGATACACTCTAATCCACTATAGAATAAGTAATAATAAACTTTCTATTTAGACAAAAATTAAACTGAACCCCCAAGATGCCAGACTCTGCTTACAATGCAACACCACAGAAACCGAAAATGTCCCCTAGTACTGTGCAAAATATAAAGACAACAGATGTAAATTTGAAAAAACTAACAAGTACCAATCACCACTTTACAAATTAAGAAATAGAAATAAAACAAATATAGAAAATAAAATAATATCATTTTATTGGACTAATACATTTAGCTTTCAGAGGCCAAAACATCCTTCCTCAGGTCAATACAGTATAGTGCTGTTACAGTATCCTATCCTGACCTGAGGAAGGGGGTTTGGGTCTCAGAAAGTTAACCAAAATGTATTAAAATTAGTCAATAAAAATATTACCTTGTTTGCATGTTCTATTATAAACATTTATTAACACAGTTACAATACTACTTTATCCTAAAGCAAAAAAATAAATATATATATTTTATTTACAGTTTGTTGTCTCTGGTTTCTGCTTTCCACATCTTCTTTTCACTGTCTTCCTTCCATCCAGCATCTCTTTGTTCTCTCTCTGCCATCCAGTGTCTGCCCTCTCTGCTGTCCCCTCCATCCAATGTCTGCCCTCTCTCCCTGCCCTTCCATCTACATCTGCCCTCTATCTCTGCCCCTTCAATCCACCATCTGCCCCTGTCTGCCCTCTGTCTCTCCCCCTTCCATTCACTGTCTGTCCTTTCTATCCCTTCCATCCACTGTCTGCCCTTTCTCTCTGCCCCTTCAATCCACCATTTGACCTCCCTCTCCCATCCATCCAGGATCTGTCCCCTTTCTCTGCCCCTTTTTATAAGCCCCCAGTTCCAGCCCCACTATCCCACCAGTCCCCAGTTTCAGCCCCAGCCCTTTTCTCCCACCAGTCCCGAGCTTCAGCCCCCAGCCACTTCTCCCTGTCCCCTTTTCAGCCCCCAGTCCCCACAGTTTCAGCCCCTGCCCCTTTTCAGTCCCCTAGCCCCCCTTATCCCATCTACCCTCCTTTTCAGCCCCCAGTTCCAGCCCCCTTCATCCACATGCCTTACATTAGGGTCCCCCTTTTCAGCCCAACCCATTCTCCCACCTGACCCAGGCATGCCCCATTTTCCCTCATGACCCCTTCTCAGACCTCAGTTCCAGCCCCCTTCTGCCATTTTGGCATAAAGGAGGGTGAGGAGATAACATTGATGTCATCATGTAGAGAAAGCTCATGCAGGGGTAATGACTGAGACTGCAACTATAGACATTCTAAGTAACTGCCTGCAGACATGAGACAGAAATACTGATGAATTCCTGGCCAGAATGGTGCTATTAACTTCAAAACATTGATGTGGAGGGGTATTTTTGAAAGGGCAACCAAGACAGAATAGAGAAGTCCAGCTCATAACGTCTAAGACATCAGGATTTCCTGTTCAAAAATATGTGAGATGGACATCCATGTGCTGAAGATATCCAGTATAAACAGCTATTTTGCAAACTGGAATGCCCAACATGCAAAAAAAGCAGAGACGAGGATGTTTGTTTGCCAGCTTTTTGAAGAATAACTACACTACACAGCTATCCTTGTAGAGCAGAGGAGTAGCTTAGTAATTAGTGCAGTGGTCTTCAAGCCAAGGGACCTAGGGTTGAGTCCCAATTTAACTCTTTTATTTTTGAATTGTGAGCCCTCCGAGAACAGAAAAATACCTACTGTAGCTACTGTACACCAATAGCCTGCAGGCTTGCAGGTGACTTATATATTTAGGTATATTAGGTATTTTTCTTTTTCTGGAGGGCTCACAATAATAATAATAAAAAAAGAGCTTGAGGGATTTAACACTAGGGGCCCTTTAACAAAGCGGCAGTAAGTCCAACGTGTGCTGTATGCCAATTTGAAGCTACGGCTGGCCCAATATGGGTACCAGCGGTAGTTCCATTCCCAGTGTGCGCCATTTCCCACACTGTGGAAAATAGGGCTAATTTTTTTTGCATAGCGGTTACCCATCAGTAATTGGGCAGCGCCATGCACTACCCAGTTACTGCCAGGTGACAGCAAGTGGTCCTCCCGCATGTCCACATGGTAAGAGCAATCTTACCACATGACCATGTAGTTTTGAAGCCTTTTTACCCTCTGCAGTAAAAAGGACCGCTAAGTGCATTAACCACTAAGCTACTCTGCAGACTTTCTGCCTGCTTTGCTAAGAATGCGCATAATACCTGAAGTTGTCATACAACCAAGTATCCCCTTTCAGTTTCACTTTCAAGGGAGAGGGATGGGAACAGTATCAACAGAGGAGGGGTCATGCCTTTCCTCCAGTGGTCAGTGTCTCAATCAAAGCACCTTTTTGTACCCAGGACATGACTGAAGCAGATCTAACTTAGGATGTCTTTCTTTTTAAGCTTGGACGTTTCTATCCATTCTGTATTTGCTGCTGGGCATTCTGATTTTGTGCCTCCCTACTCCCACCCAAAACATACCCACAACACACCCCCTTATTATTGGGATGTACTTCAGTATTGGACATCCTTTTTCTGCTGTTGCAAAATTGAGGTTTCAACATTCCAGGCACATGGATGTCCATTTGGGCATTTTAAGACATCCATATGCTTCAAAAATAAGCTCCATAGAGAACAATCTACAAGAAAGAGATATGTTATTTTGCTTACTTTTGAAGGAGAGAACCATACTAGGAAGAAAAGGAAAGAAATTTATATTTTAATACTCCTAGGGAATATTTGTTATATACTATTTGAAAACACAAAGGGCCTTTACTAAGGTGCGCTAATGTTTTCAGAGTGCACTAAAATTAGCGCATGCTAAACACTAGAGACACCCATATATTTCTATGGGCATCTCTAGCATTAGCATGTGCTAATTTTTAGCATGTACTAAAAACGCTTGCGCCTGTAGTGTGGTTTAGTATATAGGGCTCAAAATGTTTGCGTCTTTTACTAAGGCTTTTTTAAATGTGCTCTCAATAATATTCACTCTTCTGAAAGTGTACACGTTTTGCAAGAGTATGCACTGTTTGCAAAGAATGCAAGCTATTTATGAAGAGTGCATCCTTTTTGCAAACAATGCACACTCCTTACAAGAGTGCATAATCTTTCCCAATAGTGTGAGTAGTGCTCACATGCACATTATCAGGAAATGTGTGCACAGTCTTCACAAATATGGCAATTCTTTATTAATAGTTTGTACTCTTTGTAAATACTGTGCACCCTTGTTAAAAGAGTGTACACCAGTGGTTTCCTGACTGCACATCCCTACTAATTTCCCCCATGTGTGGTTGATTTTCTATAGACTGGGTAAGTTTCAGCCAGCCTACTGATTGAATTATCAAGTTAAATAGCAAGTTGCCCAACTTAGCTTCTGAAAATTACTCTCGATGTTTATGCTGGAGTTGAATTAATTGGTTGGTGGATGGGTTTTGTTTAAGGATGAGGCATAAGAGATAATGAGGGTCTTTTATTAAGGTGCGCTCACTTTTTTTGGCACGCACTAAAATTGTGGGCGCGCTAAACGTTAGAGACGCCAATGTATTCCTATGGGCATCTCTAACTTTAGCGCGCCCACAATTTTAGCATGTGCTAAAAACGTGAGCACGTCTTAGTAAAAGACGCCCAATGAGAGCTCACACAAGGGGGTGCTGGCACAGGTTTGGGAGAAGGGATTGCAATATGTAGCTTTTTGGAGAGGGGGAGGAGTGAAAAGAATGGGAAGAGGGTTAGGGAGTAGGTAGGAAGCAAAGGAGTAGGCTAGGAAGAGGTCAGGCGGGTTCTGGACCAATCTGGGTGAGAAGGGAAGGAGGACATGGCAGCGAGTGTCTGCTTCAAATGCTATTGTCCCCAGGGAGGAGTGGCGTGCAGAAACACAAAAGTAGGGCAGGGCGGAAAGGGAAAGGGGGAAGGCAGTGCCGTAATGAGGGCTAATGGCACCCGGGGTGGGTCGCCGCTGCGCACCCCCCCCCCCCGGGTGCAGCATGGCGTGACCCCCCTCCCCCCCCACTGCGGTGCACCCCCACGGAGCGCAACCCCTCCCCCAGACCGCATTCTTACCTGCAGGAGGGCCGATCCGCCCCGAGTGCACGTCACTCGGAGCTGCGTCGGCCCCGCTGGTTCCCTGCTCTCTGTGCCCCGGAACAGGAAGTAACCTGTTCCGGAGCAGAGAGAGCAGGGAACCAGCGGGGCCGGCACCCCCCGAGCGTGTGCACCTGGGGCGGACCGCCCCTCCCGCCCCCCCCCTTTCTACGCCACTGGGGGAAGGGGAACAGTTAAGGGTGATGACTGGTTGCCAGCTATGCCACTTACATTGATGTAATGTTCCCAAAGGTACATAGAATTGAGTTTTAGCAAATAAGGGCTTAAGTCCTTTAAAAAATAAAGCAAAAAAAAAAACCCTAGGACTGCATTTTGATTAAAATTTGTAATCACAATTAATCACGAGATTAAAATGTTTTTAATTGCAATTACTGGTAATGAGCTGAAAAAAGCTAAACTAACCCAAGAGTTAGAGAATGTGTGGTAACAAAGGCGTAGCGTTACTTTTTTTTCGGTTTATAGTGGAGAAAAAGACCTCAGTAGTCACCGTTAGGCAACAATGTGCAAAATGCACTCAAATGCCAACGTAGTTTTGACTCCGTTTTTATCACTGGATAAAAAACTCCACTTGTGTGTATGTAAAGGCTACTAGTGGGGGTTACTTTACCATATATGCAAAAAATCAAAATCGTGATATTAAACTGTTTCTCAACCAAAAAATGCTGTTTCAATATAAAAAGAAAAAAAGATTCTCTGTATTCTTAGATATAAGCAGTGGAAATAGTAATAATGAACAGGGAGGAAAAAGCCTCAAGAAGCTCCCAACTAATAGCTGAAAGAGCAGACTATAGTTCTGTCAGTTTCTGAACGGTGTCTAAATTTTCTGACGCAGCTCAACAAAACGCTGGCCATCGTAGGTCAGGGTCTGTTTTTTATATAGTTGGGAGAAAGAGATTTCACAGCTAAGTATTTAAAGTTGTTATTTTTGACAAGTTTGTGTCTATTTAACTTTTTGCAATTAAGTCTATCAGGGAGGGTTCTGGCCTATGATGAAGTCCTGCTCTTTCAGCTATTAGCAGGGCGCTTCTTGAGTCTCTTTCCTCCCTGTTCATTATTACTATTTCCACTGCTTATATATAAGAATACAGAGAATATTTTTTTCTTCTTTTTAAAATTCTAATGTTGCCATTAGAGGGCGGCCATTAAAAACACTTCTACAGGAGCACTTACTGAGACCTATTTTGTAGGTGGTAAGGAATCTTACAGTAATACATGCTAATCAGTTATAGTGCAGTAATGTGTGCATACTAACTGATTCAGGCTAGAACAACCACTCCCCACCCCCTGTCATGCCCTCTCCATGCAAAAATAGAAAATATTTTCTAGCGATTAGTGCGCATTGATTTCAAACTTACCACAGGACACCTGGGCATGTCCCAAGCAGGGGCGTATCTGCATGGGGCCACAGGGGCCTGGGCCCCCGCAGATTTTGCCCTGGACCCCCTACCACCATCAACCCTCCCCCGCTGCTGTTGTTTACCTTTGCTGGCGGGGGACCCAAACCCCCTGCCAGCCGAGGTCCGCTTGCCGCCTTTAAAGATATTTCTTCAGCTGGCGGGGGACCCCAACCCCCGCCAGCCGACCCGACATCTTTAAAGTTCTTTTTTTGCCTCCATGGCCGTGCTGTAGTTGATAGCTGTTCAATCCAGTTCAGAGTCTGACGTCAGCACGTTGTCCTGCACGTACAACGTGCTGGGACGTCAGACTCCAAACTGGATTGAACAGCTATCAACTACAGCACGGCCACGGAGGCCGAAGAAGAACTTTACAGACTTTGGGTCGGTTGACGGGGGTTGGGGTCCCCCGCCAGCTGAAGAAATATCTTTAAAGGCGGCAAGCGGACCTCGGCTGGCAGGGGGTGGGGTCCCCCGCCAGCAAAGTTAAGCAACGGTGGGGGTGGGAGGGTGGAGAATCGTTGGTGGGGGGATCTGGCAATGGCAGTGGGGGGGGGGGGTCATTGGGGGGGCTAAAATGTGCCCCTCCCTCTGGCTCTGGCCCCCCCTACCGCTGGAGTCCAGATACGCCCCTGGTCCCAAGGTAACCAATTTTAAGTTGTGGTAAGCATACACTAGCACTTTCTGCAGCTCAGTAAAAGGACCCTTATATTTATTTATTTATTTATTTATTAGGATTTATTTACTGCCTTTTTGAAGGAATTCACTTAAGGCGATGTACAGTAAGAACAGATCGAACATGAGCAATAGGCAATTACAGCAGTAAAAATATTCAAGTAGCAATACAAAATATGGCATGGTATACTACTTGCAATGACAACACAATACATAATAGAACATTATAATTGGTAGTGAAGGGTAAGGCAAAGTTGTAACATATAGATGAGTAAGAAAGTAGGAAGAATTAGGAAGTAAGGTGACTGATTTGAAGAAAGTTGCACGTGAGGTCAGAGAGATGGTTAAATATTATCTCAGCTATGGTAGGAGTGGATAAACATGTCCCGCAGCAGTATGTGCAGCCTGAGTCAAACAAGTTAGTTACTTCTTCCATTAAAGGCTTGGTTGAAGAACCAAGCTTTCACCTGCTTCCTGAAGTAGAGATAGTCTTGTGTTAAGCGGAGCCTTTCAGGCAATGTGTTCCAGAGTGTGGGGGCTACTCCGGAGAAGGCTCGCTTGCAGGTATCACATCCTGTAATGTCTTTTGGAGAGGGTGTGGTTAGTGAAAGTCCTTGGGAGGACCTCAGTGTCCTATGACTTAAGTGCTGCCATTGCCACTCACCATCAGCATTAATAAATAAATACACTGTGAAACTCTTAAGGATCTCAGCAGAATTGGTGTTTGTTGCTAAGAAATACTGATTTTTTTTTTTTTTCAAACATTGTTTCCATTTATGCATGTAGTTCTTTTTCCTACAAAGTGAAATAACTTTTGATTGTGCCATAAGCCAATTAAGACCATCTAAGTCTTTCTATCTTCCTCTCATCATTGAAATATCTGATGAAGGATTGAATACGAGATTCAAGGGTCTGGGCTTGAATCAGGATTATTCAGTTTATTATGATGAAGTTGAAAATGCATTCATGTTATATCTTCATTACTTCCAGAGGAAGAGTAGAAAACAATTTCAGAGTATATGAAATATGGGATCCATTTGGCATTCTTTCAGAATTCTAGGTGCTGTAATTCACATTAATACTGAATGCAGAGGCATGAACTCATGTAAAAACCATGAGGTATGGTGTCTGATATTCTGATACACATCTAAGAATAAAATAAGTGGACAAATTGGTCTGACCTCAGATAAATCTGGAGGAATAGAGCAAAGGATGTTTAGGATTTGTTTAGATACTCAGCAGAACTTAACTGGCTAGTGTGCTGAATATCTTTTCAGACTGCCTCAGCAGTATCTGTTATTACTAGCCAGTTAGAGGTTGTCCTAACTTTATATGGGTAGTTTTTTACCAAATATCACCAGCACTTGGAAAATGCTAGCGACTGCCTCATCCTCAAATATTCAGCACTGGCATCTGGGGATGACTAGGCACTGAATATTTGACATAAACCCCAGGATATTATCTATATCTGTATCTATATATAAAATGCGCCTACAGGTCCGTGGCGAAATCTAGGCATATTCTTTAACAATGCATATAACTTAATAAGCTTTACAAGCTAAATAACGTTGATAACAGCACTTAACAAGCATAGTAACATGGAGGGGCATAATCGAACGGGGTGCCCATCTTTAAGGGCGCTCATCTCTAAGGACGTCCCGGCGAAGGGGCGGGACATCCCGTATTATTGAAACAAGATGGGCGTTTCCACGTCAGATTGCAGTTGAAGACGCCCAAAATCAGCTTTCGATTATACCGATTTGGATGCCCGAGAAAGACGCCCATCTCCCGATTTGGGTCGAAAATGGGCGTCTTTCTATTTCAAAAATAAGCTGGATAGTAACATAGTAAATGATGACAAACAAAGACCAACATGGCCCATTTGTATGCTGTACATTGCAAGTTAACTCCTCTGAGCCTTTTTTTTAAGTGTGGAATCCATTTAAGTGTTCATTTATAGCTTCCTAATAATTATTTTGGGATGTTAATGGGGTGAAATTCATTTTTAAGATTTGCAGGATATTATGAGGAAATCACTATGTGAGCAAGCAGTTGAACAGTCGTGTTTTCTTTTCTTCTAAGGATAAATACCTGAGGGGCAAGGAAATCAGTTTTAGAAAACCTAGGAAATAGAGAAACTTCCAGGGCCCTAAGAGAAAGAAAGAATGAACGAAAAGAAGAAGGAAAACATCTTGTCAGGGAATGAAGAAGAGTGTGTTCCACCCAAAAAAAAAAAAAACAGTAGAAAAAGCAAATGTCACAGTGGTAGCAATTCATTGTGATAAAAGTTGTGTTTTTTTTTTTTACCTCTGCAAGGAAATGAGGTCTGTTGCACCCTAATAGCTAAAGCTGTACAGATTCTGTGTGACACTTTATTCTGAAGTCATTAATAATACGATTTTGCATTTTGCTTTCTTGTAAAAGTTCTCTGTAATTTAGACAGATGTTGCTTACAGGTAAACCAAGCTTATGTAATAGAAATAAATGCATGTATTAAAGTGTTCAGGGCCTCAAGAGGTAATCCCTGACTGGAGTAGGAGTGATTTGCCAGAATAAAGAAAAGGCCAACTGTATAACTAATCAACATGAATAAATCACACAGCATATTAAATGAACATGTTTGATTTAATACCAGATAGATAACTGAGGGAACTTTCACATGGTCTAACTTGTAGTATGTGCAATATGCAAAGCTAATTGCAACTTGAATGTACCTTTGCTTTGCTCTAGAAAGTTCAGTTATCATTGATACATAAGAACATAAGAATAGCCATATTGGGTCAGACCAGAGGTCCATCCAACCCAGTATCCTGTTTCCAACAATGGCCAATCCAGACCACAAGTACTTGGCAGAAACTCAAATAGCAGCAACATTACTGCTGCTGGTGGTGGCGGGGCTGGTGGTAGAGAGGCGGGGGTAGTGCTGGGAAGACTTATACAGTCTGTGCCAGAGCCGGTGGTGGGAAGCGGGACTGGTGGTTGGGAGGCGGGGATAGTGCTGGGCAGATTTGTACGGTCTGTGCCAGAGCCGGTGGTTGGGAGGCGAGGATAGAGCTGGGCAGACTTATACAGTCTGTGCCCTGAAGAGCACAGGTACAAATCAAAGTAGGGTATACACAAAAAGTAGCACATATGAGTTATCTTGTTGGGCAGACTGGATGGACCGTGCAGGTCTTTTTCTGCCGTCATCTACTATGTATTACATGATATCAATCCAAGGACAAGCAGTGACTTCTCCATGTCTATCTGAATAACAGACTACAGACTTTCCTCCAGGAACTTGTCCAAATCTTTTTTAAACCCAGATATGCTAACTGCTCTTACCACATCCTCTGGCAATGAGTTCCACAGCTTAACTATTCATTGAGTGAAAAAATATTTCCTCCTATTTGTTTTAAAAGTATTTCCATGCAACTTTATTGAGTGTCCCCTAATCTTTGTACTTTTGAAAGAGTAAAAAATTGATTCACTTTTACCTGTTCTATACCACTCAGGATTTTGTAGACCTCAATATTATCTCCCCTCAGCCATCTTTTTTCCAAGTTGAAGAGCCCTAACCTCTTTAGCCTTTCTTCATATGGGAGGAGTTCCATTCCCTTTATCATTTTGCTTGTTCTTCTTTGAATCTTTTCTAATTCCTCTATAACTTTTTTGGGATACAGCGACCAGAACTTAACACAATACTCAAGGTGAGATTGCACCCTGGAGCGATACAGAGGCATTATGTTATTCTTATTTGCCGTCCCTTTCCTAATAATTCCTACCATCCTGTTTGCATTTTTGGCTGTCACCGCTCACTAAGCTGAAGATGTCAGTGTATTGTCTACTGTGACACCTAGATTGTTTTCTTGGGTGCTGACCCCAAGGTGGACCCTAGTATCAGGTAACTATGATTTGGATTATTCTTTCCAATATGCATCACTTTCCATTTATCTACATCATCACCCTTGAAAACCATTTCAGGTACTAGTAGATCTCTTAAATTTTCTTCCATAAATACCAAAGCAAAGAATTCATTCAGTTTCTCCGCTATGGCCTTGTCCTCCCTGAGTGTCCCTTTTTCTCCTTGATGATCTAATTATCCCATGGATTCTCCTTCTGGTATACCTGAAAAAATTGTTGTACTGTGAGGTTTTACCTCTGCGGCAAGTTTTCTTCATATTCTCTTATAGACTTTTTTAGCAATGCTTTGCATGTAACTTGCCAGTGCTTATGTTTAAGTAAAGGGATAATTCAGATTCCTTTTCCATTCTTTGAAGTATGTTCTTTTGACTCTAGTAGCCTCTTTCACTTCACCTTTTAACCATGCTGGCTGCCATTTGCTCTTCTTCCCACCTTTGTAAATATATGGAATGCATCTGGTCTGGGCTTCCAATATGATATTTTTAAATATTGTCCATGCCTGATTTAAAGTCCTAAACTTTGCAGCTGATCCTTTTAGCTTCTGTTTAACCATTTTTCTTATTTTGTCATAATCACCCTTTCAAAAATTAAATGCTGCAACAGTGGATTTTCTTTCTGATATCATTCCAGATATTATTTCAAATTTGGTCATGTTATGATCACTGTTTCCCAACGGATCCAATAATGTTAGTGCATGTACTATGGACTAGATCTAAAATAGCTCCCCCTCTTGTCAATTCCTGGACCAGTTGCTTGAAGAAGCAGTCATTTATTATGTTTTGGCATTTTACCTCCCTAGGACTCCCTGATATAATATTATCCAGTCAATATTGGGGTAAATGAAATCACCCATTATTATATTGTTGTCCAATTTGTCAGCTTTCTTAATTTCTGTAAACATTTCATCTGTCTGTTCATTCTGTCCTGGCAGATGGAAGTACACAGATCTTACCAGTATACTTCTTCCCTTCATACAGGGAATTTCTATCCATAAGGATTCCACACTGCTGTTTCATGTAGAATATTTATTTTGTTTGATTCAATTCCATCTTTAGCATATAGGGCAACCCCCCTCCCATTTGATCCACTCTATTACTATGATAATTAGTACTCTGTTAACACAGTGTCCATTGATTTTCCTCTTTCCAACAGGTCTCTGAGATGCCTATTATATCTAATTCTCAATTTAGTGCTATATACTCCAATTCTCCCATCTTATTTTTTAGGCTTCTAGCATTTGTATACTGACACTTAAAACTGTGTTTTTTCCTTGCATCTTCAAGCTGCTTAGATGTTGACAGTGATAATTAGTATTCTTTACTTTGCTCTCCCCGTAAACACTCCTGACTTCTTTCACCATTGTTGAAACCTCTGTATTGGGATTCCCTAAATGTCCTGTTTCAATAGTATCCTCAAGGATACTCCTCACCAAACCATGTGCTTCTGAGCAACTGTTGGTTCCCCCCTCCCCCCCCCAAATTTTATTTGAAAAGCTGCTCTATCTGCTTTTTAAATGTTAGTCCAACAATCAAGTACAGGAGAGTAAGAGTGGACCAAGAAATCTCATCAGCCGAAATTAAATTGAAGTAACTTTATTCAGCACCAGATATACTTGGTTGTTGGACTACATGTTGGGGGGGGGGGGGGGGGGGGGTCTTATTTTGATCTTTTGGTTGCTGTTTTTAAATTTTAGTGCCATCAGCCTGGTTCTATCTTGGTTAAGGTGAAGTCCATCCTTTCAGAATAGGCTCCTCCTTTCCTAGAATGTTTCCCAGTTTCTAACAAATCTAAATCCCTCATCTCTGCACCATCAACTCAACCACACATTGGGACTTCAGAACTCTGCCTACCTCTTGGGTCCTGCACATGGAATGGGGAGCATGTCCAAAAATGCTACTCTGGAGGATCTGGATTTCAGCTTTCTACCTAAGAGCCTCCCTCCCAAATGTTCCTATGTCATTGGTACCCACATGTACCAAGACAGATGGCTCCTCTCCAGCATTATCTAAATTCCTATCTAGGTAAGATGTAGGTTCCACCACCTTCAAACTTGGCAGGCAAGTGACCAGGTGATCCTCACATCCACTAGCCACCCAGCTATCTACATGCCTAACATCATCTGTCATACTGGATCTAATTTTATAACAGGGTGCCTATCTGAAAATGTATTTATTTATTTATTTATAATATTTATAGGCCACCTATTCTAAAAAAAAAAAGGTACCTATTCCTACTTATTAAAGACACGTGGAGGGGCAATTTTGAAAGGAATATCCAAGTTCTGATTTGAACGTCCTTGCAAAACGGCAAAATCCAAGGGTGGGGAAACCCGTATTTTCAAAACAAGATAGACATCCAATTTTCATTTTGAAAATGCCTTCAGGGACGTCCAAATCCTTAAATTTGGACGTCCCTAGATTTGGATGTCCCTAGACATGGATGTTTCTGACTTTCGGCGATTTTCGAAATGAAAGACGTCCATGTAAAAACGTCCTAATACAAGCCATTTGGGCATAGGAGGAGCCAGCATGTGTAGTGCACTAGTCCTCCTGACATGCCAGGACACCAACTGGGCACCCTAGGGGGCACTGCAGTGGACTTCAGAAAATGCTCCCAGGTACATAGCTCCCTTACATTGTGTACTGAGCCCCCCCCCCCAAACCCCCCCCCCACTACTCACAACTGTACACCACTACCATAGCCCTTATGGGTGAAGGGGGCACCTAAATATGGGTACAGTGGGTTTGTGGTGGGTTTTGCAGAGCTCGCTGTTTCCTTCACAAATGTAACAGGTAGGGGGTTATGGGCCTGGGTCTGCCTGTCTGAAGTGCACTGCAGTACCCACTAAAACTGCTCCAGGGACCTACATACTGCTGTATGACATTTGAGGCTGGCATAGAGGCTGGCACAACGTATTTTGAAATATGTTTTTTGAGGGTGGGAGGGGGTTAGTGACCACTGGGGGAGTAATGGGAAGTCATCCCCGATTCTGTCTGGTGGTCTTTCAGGCACCTTTTTGTGCCTTAGTCATAAGAAAAACAGGTCTGGGTGAAAATTTCCAAGTGTTCATCAGGGACGTCCTTGTTTTTTTCGATTATGGGTAAAGGCTGTCCAAGTGTTAGGCACACCCAAGTCCCGCCTTTGCTACGCCTCTGACATGCCCCCTTGAACTTTGGCCGTCCTTGCGACAGAATGCAGTTGGAGATGTCCTAAATCTGGTTTCAATTATACCAATTTGGACGTCCCTGGGAGAATGACATCCATCTTCTGATTTATGTTGAAAGATGGACGTCCTTCTCTTTTGAAAATGAGCCCAATAGACACCTATCTGTCTTTATAAAATAGACTCCCAGAACTATCCCCAATACTATGCGACACTAACACACACCCACTACCTGCTCCAAAACTGGTATAAGCTGCAGAATTCTATTCAAGGTATATTCTGCTCATAAAGTGCACAGAGTTTCCAGGTGCTTTTTGGCTAGGATCAGGCGACCCTCAGGGGGAGGAATGCTGGCTTCGGCCTAACCCCTGGTAAGCTTTTCCTCAGCTGAGAGGTGCCCAGCTCTACCACCGGCTGCCTTTCAGGTGCTATGGAGGACTTGCAGCTCATCTGCATATCCTTACAGCCTTCTCCGGGGTGACACCCAGGTCCACTCCGATCCATTCAGGGCCTCCGCTCTAGCTGCCCAGCGCTCCCACCAGGTGCTGTGGAGAACTTGCAGCATAGGCGGTCGGTGGCCCAACTGTTTGGGGAGGCCAAAGGGGGTGGGGTTAGGGGTGGAGCCAGGGGTGGAGCTTAAATCCATAATTATCTGATAACACACAGAAAAAATAAATAAATAAAAATAAGTCACAATTAATACCATTTTATTAAATTTAGATATTAGATATGTATCATATGTCAAAGAATAAAGTGGTTGCTCAAAGCATATACTAACCACAATCACTCAACTGTAAAACACTATGCACAAATTTGTGCAAAAACACACTCAGAACCTTACTGTACCATAACACTAGGCAGACCCTAATACACCAATATACCACCCATATGGAAAATGCAGACCGTCAACAATATGAAACAAGGGATCATAAAATCACAATTCTCATGTAGAGCCACAAAACACCCTTTTAGGGTGGATAGTGTTCACAATGAGCTCCTTTTATTGACGACTATATGTAGATCCTTCAAGAGGTAGTGTGTCGTGATTTAGGCTCTAAAACCCTTTCTGATGTTTTGGTGCCACCTCAGTAAGGCCAATACACAATCTCTCCACTGCAAAACACTATACACAAACTTGTGCAAAAAACACACTCATAACCTTAGCAAACCATAACAGCACTAATTCCAAGGACAGGACGAGCTACAACCTTATGCGTGGAAAGGCAGCACTGTAATTACACCGGGCTCTAAAACCTAGTGAAACAAAAAAAAAAACAAAAAAGACTGTAAATACTACACACTAGTAGAATACTGTACCTTGATTACACATGAAAAACACACGACACAACAGATATGAAGGCAAAACTGGAAAGTTACCTCAAGAAGTCAGACTCAGCATGCAGCAATACTAGAAAAATTGAAACTTACATGCAAAATATCACAGATGCACATTTCCAAAAGCTGACATATTCCAGTTAATAAATTCTGAATAAAATACTTTTTTTTTTACCTTTGTTGTCTGATCATTTAGTTTTTCTATTCACTTTGGTCCTAGTGTCTTCTTTCCATTTGATATTTTTTCTCTCACCGTGTCCACCATCCTCCTGTGTCCTTATGCGTCCTGTCTACCATCTGTAGCCCTGTCCCTATCCTTTCTCCAGTTTCAGCATCTGTCCTCAAAGTGTTCCGATCCAGCCCTTAAATTCAGCAATTTCCCCTCCATCCATATCCAGCATTTCTCCCATCCCCTCCATCCATGTGCATGTACTTCCTTTGTCTTTCCTTCCCTCCATCCTTGTCCAACATTTCTCCTCTGTTCCCTGCCCTCCACTCCATCCTTGTCCAGATTTCTCCTCTCTTCCCTCCCCTCCATCCATCCATCCATGTCCAGCACCTTCCCTCTTTCTCTCCTACTCTTCCATCCAGTGTCATCCCACTTTCTCTATCCATCCTTCTACCCATTGCCCTCTCCCAATCCTTCCGTCTATTGTCTCCCTCTCCTTCCATCCATTGTCTCCCTCTATATCTCCTTCCTTCTAAACAGTTCTCTCTCTTGACCCTTTTCCATTCAGCATGTCCTCTCTATCCCCATCCTTCCAGTGTCTTTCCTCTTTCCCTCCCTACCCTTACGTCCATTGTCTTCCCTCTTTCTGCCCCCCCCCCCCAGCTTTTCCCTCTTTCTCCCTCCTTTCATTCAGCATTTCTCCGTCTGACAGCTAGGGTCTCCCCCAGTTTCTCCCCAGCAGCTTCTCTCTCCTGCCCATGTCCCCTCTTTCTCCCCCCATCTTTCCACTAATCTCTCTCTCTCTGTACCCCTCTTCCATCCAGCATCTTCTCTCTGGCTCTCCCCTGCTCTTTTCCATGGCCCCTCTTTCTCTCCCAATCTCTCTCTGGCTTTCAACTGCTCTTTTCCA
Organism: Microcaecilia unicolor; assembly: GCF_901765095.1. Classification (NCBI taxonomy): domain Eukaryota; kingdom Metazoa; phylum Chordata; class Amphibia; order Gymnophiona; family Siphonopidae; genus Microcaecilia; species Microcaecilia unicolor. The sequence continues at coordinate 328,890,991 of NC_044031.1, read as the reverse complement.
TGTCCCTGGCTTTTCCCTGCTCTCTTCCATGTCCCCTTTTTCTCTCTCCATCTCTCTCTGGCTCTCCCCTGCTCTCTTCCATGTCCCCTCTTTTTCTCCCCATCTCTCTCTGGCTCTCCCCTGCACTTTTCCACTTTCTCTCTCTCTCCTCCAGCGTCCTCATGCATCTCTCCTCTCCCTCATGCATCCCACCTTTCTCTTCCCTCCCCTTCTTGCTTCCATCACTCTTACTCCTTTCTCCACCCCCCCCCCCTTTTCCCATGCCCTGCCATTGCTTTCTTTCCTCCCTCTTCTCCTTAGATGTGGCAACTCACATCCTCCTCTCTCCACCCCCCTTTCCCTTTGGTCGGTCTGTCTGGCATCGCTTCCCCTCCCCCCCCCCGGACTAGTGCGGTACCGTATTGCTCTCCCCCTCCGCTCCTGTCACGTCGTCTTTCAACAAGGCTTCCTGTTCCCGTAGCAGCAGCAGCATCAGCAATGATGTAAGTGCCGTTGCTTTCAGCCTGCCCCAGAAGCACTCTCTGAACAGCTTCCCGCTTAGGAGGGACGCTGTCCAGAGAAGGCTTCCAGGGCAGGCTGAAAGCAGCGGCGCTTACATCATTGCTGATGCTGTTGCTGCTACGGAAACAGGAAGCCTCGTTGAAAGACGACGTGACAGGAGCGGAGGGGGAGAGCGGCACCGTACTAGTCGGGGGGACGGGGGGGGGGGTAAAGATAGGGACCGTCACGCACCAGTCGGGGGGGGGGGAGGGAGCCGGGAGGGACATGTTCATGAGCTGCACCCGCCCCGCCCTTGCTGCACTTCTGGCTGGGGAGGCTTAGCCTCCCCAAGCCTCTTATACCGGGCGCCTATGACTTGCAGCCCTTTTTTTCAGCATTCTCAGAGATACGTGACTGTCGGATTGACTCTAAGTCAGCATTCTGCTTTGTGGCATCTCTGATCCAGCTGTTTTTTGAATCAAGATGATCTTCTTTATATTCATTACAGTATATTGAGCACATATCTATTATACTTGACAGTAAAGGATTACTGTGTAGCCCCTGAAGCAGCCCTGTTGGGCGAAACACGGCCTGTGTTGGGCTGTTCTTGTGCGTGTATACATATACTGTAATTGGGTTATATTAATAAATCTTGTTTTGTTTGCCTACGATCTGCTCCGTTTGTTTTCCATCTTGGAGATCACAGACCATCTGCCTCTGTGCTTTCTTGGACCTTTCCTGGTTCTCTTCCTACCTCTCCCTCCACACCTTTAGTGTTCACTCTGGTGGATCCTCTTCTACTTCTATCCCTCTGCCTGTCGGCATACCTCAGGGTTCTGTTCTTGGTCCCCTCCTCTTTTCTATCTACACTTCTTCCCTTGGTTCATTAATCTCATCTCATGGCTTTTCCTACCATCTCTATGCTGATGACTCCCAAATCTACCTTTTTACCCCAGATATCTCACCTTGCATCCAAACCAAAGTTTCAGCGTGCTTGTCTGACATTGCTGTCTGGATGTCTCAATGCCACCTGAAATTAAACATGACCAAAACCGAGCTTCTCATTTTTCCCCACAAACCCACCTCCCCACTCCCTCCATTTTCTATTTCTGTTGATGGCTCTCTCATTCTCCCTGTCTCCTCAGCTCGAAACCTTGGGGTCATCTTTGACTCTTCTCTCTCCTTCTCTGCTCATATCCAGCAGATTGCCAAGACCTGTCGTTTCTTTCTTTACAACATCCGTAAAATTCACCCCTTTCTTTTCGAGCACACTACCAAAACCCTCATCCACACCCTTGTCACCTCTCGTTTAGACTACTGCAATCTGCTTCTTGCTGGCCTCCCACTTAGTCACCTCTCCCCTCTCCTATCGGTTCAAAACTCTGCTGCCCGTCTCGTCTTCCGCCAGGGTCGCTTTACTCATACTACCCCTCTCCTCAAGTCGCTTCACTGGCTCCCTATCCGTTTTCACATCCTGTTCAAACTTCTTCTACTAACCTATAAATGTACTCACTCTGCTGCTCCCCAGTATCTCTCCACACTCGTCCTTCCCTACACCCCTTCCTGTGCACTCCGCTCCATGGATAAATCCTTCTTATCTGTTCCCTTCTCCACTACTGCCAACTCCAGACTTCACGCCTTCTGTCTCGCTGCACCCTACACCTGGAATAAACTTCCTGAGCCCCTATGTCTTGCCCCATCCTTGGCCACCTTTAAATCTAGACTGAAAGCCCACCTCTTTAACACTGATTTTGACTTGTAACCACTTGTAACCACTCGCCTCCACCTACCCTCCTCTGCTCCTTCCGGTGCACATTAATTGATTTGATTTGCTTACTTTATTTTTTTGTCTATTAGATTGTAAGCTCTTTGAGCAGGGACTGTCTTTCTTCTATGTTTGTGCAGCGCTGCGTACGCCTTGTAGCGCTATAGAAATGCTAAATAGTAGTAGTAGTAGTAGTAAAACTAGCATAACATGCTGGAAAATGTTTACAGCAGTACCCCCACCTGTCTATTTCTTTCCAAATTTAGGGGTCTTTATGAAAGATTAGTTTGGGTTAATCTGACACCAATCCTATGTTCTTCAAATCCTCGGATTATCCCTTTACTTAAAAATATAGGATCATTCATGCTTAGCTTCAAAAATCTTTTGCAGCTCACCTTCAAAACATGTACATCTAATTCATCTGTAGGAAGTTTATATATATTTTTCCATTTCATTCGTTTTCTCCAATAATAATATCCTCACCAAACTCAGCAGGTAGTTTAGCTCTGATTCCTCAAGGATTTTTTCCCCCTTTAGACATAACATATAAAACCACTCTCTATCAGGCTTTTTATCCTTTTTGTTTTGGACTACGTTTTCATCAGGTTAAAACTTTAAAAGGTTTAGAAAATAAGACAAATTGTGGCAAAGGTTCATCTTGGAGAAACCGTCATCACGCCGTCTACCTTTTTCTATATATAATATTCTTTCTGCTCTAAGAGAATGGTCATTTCTAGGTCAGCAGGGGATTTACTTTAGAATTCATTGTGAGACAAAATGGTACCGCTGAGTTCAGAAAAATAAAAGAAAGCCAAACAAGGTCTATTCTATAAATGACTTTGAAAGTAGACTGTGGAAACAGAACAGATGCTTCCACAAATTTAATTTCCAGTTCAAGGTTTTGATTTCTTTTGATTAGGTAAATATAGGGCAATCTAAAACTGCCTTCCTTCAGCTGCTATATTACTCTCTTCATCCTAGAATGGTGACAAATTCTAAGACAGATCTACAGGGCTCATTCTTCTCGTTGTCTTGTTATGTATCCTGACTTTCAAAGTCACATGGGGAGTATATGCTTGGAAGCAGGCTTGGAACTTAGGCATAAGCAGGAAAAGGCAACCAAGCAAGGTACCAGATTCTGAAGGCACCAAATATCCAGGCCAAAGAAGAGCCTTTTTCTATTTTCTTTGCAGGAGTTCTCAATCCAGTCCTTGGTATACAACAAACCAGTCTGATTTTCAAGATATCCACAATGAATATTCATGAGATAAACTTGAATATAAATCTATCTTATGCATATCATCATGAGTATCTTGAAAATGAGATTGGCTAGATGTATCCCGGATACTGGTTTAAGAACCTCTGATTTAGAGCAAGGTGCATTTGCTGCTTTAACGGAATGCCACTGTGGCTCTATAGTCTTTCTCTGCTTTTACTTTTCCAGTCTTTAAGATCTCTGATGCCCCTCACCCCCTCTTTCTGGGATTTGCTGTCTGTGGGTACCAAAATCTTAAATCTGGCCCTTGATGGAGGGAGATATGGGAATGACAATATGTTCAACAGATGACAGCCACTGTGGATGATTTTTACAGCCAACTTGCAGTTATGACTTCTGATTTTCCAGCAGCCTTTGTACAATAAATAATAATTAAATATAAGTTGTTTTCCAGTTTTTGATTTGCAGTATAACATTTAGTGGATCAATTTTTGTTAAGTCTATTAGCTGAGGTAGGGTTGGATGAAACAGTTTTTAATCATTTGTTGCCTTTTTAGGTGATTGCCAGCAGTTCTATAAATGGCACTTAGGATTAATTGCTGGAAAAAATGGCACTAAGCTTCATTCTATAAAGGGGCCTTTATAGAATCATGCTTAGCACCGATTTGTTTACCTAAATTTGGGCACCGGATTTATGCCTGCTGAAACCTGCTGTAAATTCTAGCATCCAAGTTAGGCTTGCTGAGGCAATACTTTATAAATATGCCGCAACTTTTTGGAATGCTCCTGGCTATGCTCCCTTTTGAGTTACACTCTAGTAGAGTTAGACACCAGGTCTCTGCCTATGGAATATTCTTACTTTTAAAGACAGAGGTTCAGAATCTGAGTGGGTGCATAGTTTCAACATTGTTTATGTGATCTCATTCAGTCAAGGTAGCTGGTGGTATACTTCTTTAGGGGTCCTTTTATTCAGCGGCAGCAAGCACTAATGAGCATAGTAAAATTCATGATCGCAAGGTGCACTCAGGCGTTCTGCGGTAGTTTTGGCATCTGTGTATGCTTCCTACGTGCTAAAAAATACTTTGAATTTTTTAGAGCTGGGGCATGTTTGAGGCGTAGAGTAGGCATGTCCAGCGCTAATCTGTTAGCACAGCTACAATGCCGTGTACTAACTGATTAATGCATGGTTAGCGCAGGAGTCATTGCCACCTAGTAAATAGATTTCAGTAAGGGCTCCTGCATGAATGGCCACTGCCAAAATGCAATGTGCTAAGTGCACAGTCTATAACAGAATCTGGGCACCCAGATTCCATTAGAGGTAAGTTGGCATTTACTCTCTAACATGTATGCATGCCCACTTACACCAAAACCAAAGAGTAGGGTGGGTAGGCTCTTCCGAAGAACGCAAGGAAGACACAATAGTTCTTATGTGTGATATTTTATTAAAATATACCATATGACTCGACACAGCGGCCATGTTTCAGCACATAGGCACCTGCCACAGGAGTCTGGAAATATGGTGTATTCTAATATGTACTTTTCTTCCAGTCCTGCGCAAGGGAAAGCGGTTATTCTGTGTGTTCATTTTGAAAATATAAATTTGTGGAAGCTGTTTCTTTATCTAGATTCTTGTTGATTAGCAACATCATCTGTTTTCCCTTGCACAAGATTGGAAGAAAAGTACATATTAGCATACACCATATTTCCAGACTACTGAGGCAGGTGCCTATGTGCAGAAACATGGCCGCTGTGTCGAGCCATCTTATGTATTCTAATAAAATATCACAGATAAGAACCATTGTGTCTCCTTCTTTGTAAGAGCCTACCCACCCTACTCTTTGGTTTTGGCGTATTACATAAGAGTAGCGTGTTCCTCCACACCTTGTGACTGACTCTTCCATGCTCACTTACAACATATCAATAGCAGATGCAAATGTGTGTAGCTAAATTTAGCACTTTGTCATGTAAATGCAAGCATTCTATAATCTACAAACAAAAATATTCAGCACCCCCATGTCCCATTCATGTACCTCCCTTTGTTCATGCCCTCTTGCAATTACATGCTATGCAATTTGCACATGCTCGTATTACAGAATACTGCTCAACGTGTGTCTAGCACTTAAACATGTGAATGTTACACTCACATGCATAAGTGCCAGTATTCTATAATCTTAGTGCGTAAAATTTTATATAATTAGAGGGATGGGGTAATTCTATATAGAAGGTGCCAACATTTACATTCCAGGAAGGAACACAAAATGATCAGAATTTGTATTTATTTATTTACATGTTGGAACTTAACTGTTTTTATGAAGAGATTTAACCAAGTCGATGTACAGCACGTTCAGCTTTGCCTAAAACTTACAATATTGTTAAGAGCATAGCAATAGTAATGCTGACCAAATATAAGCATAAATGCAATCAATGAGGTAAACTTGGAGATGGCAAACTGAATCTTAGTAGTGGGACTAACATAGTACAGTATTAGAAATATACTTATCCTGGCCAATATTCAAAACTATTTAACTGGCAAGAAATGGCGCCTGGTCAGTTAAACAGTGTTTTAGCGCCTAACTGTGGATATTCAGTAGGAGATAACCAGTTATCTCTCGCTGAATATCTGAGGCTGCTGCTAACAGGTTATATTGCATGACATAGCTGGTTAGGCAAGGATATTCAGCACCAAACTGACTATCCTGCTTATTTTCGAAGGAGAAGGGCGCCCATCTTCTGACACAAATTGGGAGATGGGCGTCCTTCTCCTAAGGTCGCCCAAATCGGCATAATTGAAAGCCGATTTTGGGCGTCCTCAACTGCTTTCCATCGCGGGGATGACCAAGGGGGTGTGTTGGCAGTGTACCGAAGGCGGGATGGGGGCATGGTTAACAGATGGGCGTCCTCGGCCGATAATGGAAAAAAGAAGGGCGTCCCTCACGAGCATTTGGCCGACTTTACTTGGTCCCTTTGTTTTCACGACCAAGCCTCAAAAAGGTGCCCGAACTGACCAGATGACCACCGGAGGGAATCGGGGATGACCTCCCCTTACTCCCTCAGTGGTCACCAACCCCCTCCCACCCCCCAAAAAAATTAAAACACATTTTTCCAGCCTCTATGCCAACCTCAAATGTCATACCCAGCTCCATGACAGCAGTATGCAGGTCCCTGGAGCAGTTTTTAGTGGGTGCAGTGCACTTCAGACAGGCGGACCCAGGCCCATCCCCCCTACCTGTTACACTTGTGGTAGTAAATGTGAGCCCTTCAAAACCCACCCGAAACCCACTGTACCCACATGTAGGTGTCCCCCTTCATCTCTAAGGGCTATGGTAGTGGTGTAGAGTTGTGGGTAGTAGGTTTGGGGGGGCTCAGCACAAAGTGCTCCTGCCAATGCTGCTTCAAAGTAAAAATGACTTCTGCGACTTCTAGTGACAGTCTTATGAGATTGCAGCTGGAAGTCATGGCAGCCATTTTTACCATAGAGACAGCATAGGTAGGAGCAAGTGGAGATTATTCCTGCCCCAATGCACCACTAGATGACCAGAGAGGTACAGTAGGCCTGGGGGGGGGGGGGGGGGGCGGCAGGTCCAGGAAGAGGATTCGTCAGGGGGAGGGGCAGGAAAGAACTAAGTGTGAGCCTTGCCTGTTCAGGGCAGGGAATGAGTGAGTAAGTGAGAACTGCCAGTTCAGGGGGGCTGGAAGCGGTGGGAGCCATGGCAGAGAAGAAGGGACACTACGGAAGGGAGGGAATGGTAGGAAAGTCAGACATCATGGGGTGGGAGGGAGGTAGGTGTTGAATGTAAACTGAGATTACATTTTTGATGCCTATTTTTGGCCCCACAAAATCTCAGTTTATATTTGAAAATATATGGTATTCAAAAGCACTGTCATGGTATGCAGGGAAACAGGAGGCTGCCCTCTACGAAATGCAGTGAGAAACAGTAGAGGGTGATACAAGACTCTCAAGCTAAGAGAATTCAAATGCAAACTATTAGGCACCAAGGTGAAGGACCCGACATGGGCCTGTGTTTCAGCAGAAGGCTGCCTGCCTCAGGGGTGACAAGACTGCAAATCAAATGTATAAATACATGGTTGCGAATGGTAGAATAAAAATAAAATGCAATGAACATAGGTATAAATAATCTAATAGAGTAAGATAAAATGAAACATAAAAACAACCAATGTACATATGAAACATGTTACACTGAGCATGCCTTTAAAACATGGTCACTCAAAATGTGTGTGTACTATAAATGTGTATCTATTAAAAATGTGCATATAATAAAACATCATAGAAAACATGTGTGACAGAAAAACATCCTGTATAATACATTAATCTTGAGGTATGTGTTGAGCACATTAAATCAATAAACAAACAAGCAAATAAATAATTAAAGGAATCAAAGAACTCTGTCCCAATATATGAAACTTAAAAGTGACATAAAAATTAGTGACTATTATGTATCAACTTCATGTTTAAAAGAAATGTATGATGATCCGGGCTCACGGTGACATAAAGTCTGCATGCATAAGGTGTGGAAAGTGAGTATATGCAAGAATGGCTTTGGAAGCATGGAGAGTGGAAAACGGAGATAGGACTAATAAGGTAGCTGGGTTGGAAATCATGTCAACAACCCACGTTGATGAAGTACACTTGTCTGTGTGTGGTACCTGTGCTCGTCATATCAATATAACACAAATCAAGCACCTTAGTAAACATAGATATGATATTGACACTGTTTATGCAGTACAATAAAACATCGTAATAGATAGCCAAGGGGACCAGTGAATATGTACGTAATTGCCAATATTCCTATTATGCACTATGTTTAAAATGATGCCTAAATGTGATAGTACACAGTTTCAAGGTGGGCATACACATAGGCAAAATCCAGTTAGAGCACTGTGTTTTTTACTAATCTAGGTGTGAACATTTACACCAGCTCTAGGGCTGGTGTAAGTGGCCATACCTAAATTATACACACTCATTTTCACTGTTATTCTACTGTTCTATAAAGGAAACTAGGCTTTGGCTTTTCTGTATAGAATAGGCTCCAAACAGGCACCCTCCAGCTTCCAAACTCTAGATGCCCCTTTATGGAATTACCCTCAAGGTGCATTTGGACTATAGCAACACACTATATTGTCAAAGTGGTTTACATTTTTAAAAGCAACTCCAATAATAAAGGAGAAAATTACAAGTAGCATTACAGCATAAAATGTAAAAGCAAAACCAAAATAAATGTACAACAAAGAAAACTATAAAATAAAAACAGAGTTATTGTTCAAACAAGTAAGTCTTTAACAATTTCCTAAAAAAAGAGATGAGTGGATACAGACCTCAATTCCAAAGGAATTATGGGGTCCTTTTACCACGCTGCAGGAAAATGACCCTGTGCTAGAGGCAGGAGCTGTTTTCCCCATGCGCCAGGGCCCTGTTTACCACAGTGGGTAAAAAAAGCCCCCAGCACACATTTCCAGTGGTAAGAGAACTCTTACCACACGGCCATGTGCCATGGAGTCCTTACCGCCACCCATTGAGGTGGCGATAAGGGCTACTGCGCTAACCCAGAATAACCGGGCAGTGCACAGCAATGCCCAATTAGCGCCAGGTTATCTTCGCACAAACCACTTCGGGGTGGGGGGGTTCCCCAAGAAATGGCATGCACTTGTGGCAGGACTACTGCCGGTGGCAGTTCCGGAAGACTGAGCGGTAAGCCCGCATTAGGCTGACCCCCACTCTGTGAAATGGCCCCTATATGAGGAGCTGCCTAGTTTGAGGAAATGAGAAAGCACATAAATATGTAAATGGTTAATTATGCATGTAAATAACCTCTTCTAGAACAGTGACAACCAGAAAGGTATGCACCTTGGTGTGATTTTTATTTATTTATTTATTTTATTGCATTTGTATCCCACATTTTCCCACCTATGTGCGGGCTCAGTGTGGCTTACAATACATTGTGAATGATGGAAAAACAGTTTGTTACAATTCGATTATGGGTTACATTATGAAGAGTTATGGGAAGACAAAGTCAAAATATCATTAGGGGAATAGAGCAATGGAATGTACCAATGGGAAAATGGTAGGGCGATAGAACAATAGCGAGAGAACATTTGGGTAAGACAATTTTATCTGTGGGTAGAGTTTTAAGTGTGGTGAAAAGTGTGGTGATCGTCTGTACTTTGCCGGTGGGCATGCTCATGAGGTGGGCAGAGCACAAGCACTTGCATAAATTATAGAATAATGGCTTTGAATGTAGTTGCAAAAACCTCAGAAAGGCAGTATATCAAGTCCCATTTTCCCTAAAGAAAAGCAGGCATCTACTTTTTTGTGTACAATAGAGTTAAAGTAGGCACCATAACCAACGCCTATAGTAGGCATCCTGTTATAAAATTATCCTCTAATCTCCCCTTTTACAAAGCTGCACTAGCAGCCGCCATGCAGAAATGCTGACACTGCCCAGTACTGCACTGACAGCTGCTAGCGCGGCTTTGAAAAGGGGTGGGAGGGTAAGTTACCAAGCAAATTTGTGCATATCTGCTTCAGAATTTAGTGGCCCAGGTATAGGATGTTGCAGAAGCTGCATTTAAAGCAGTCATAGTAACTTCCAGTTGTTCCTTGGGCAGTGTGCCAGTCCTTTATGGCTGTTTCCCCATGGATAAATTAAGGTCACAGGATGAGGTGTGATTAGCTATTCCATTTTAAAAGAGGCCAGATTAATGTCAGCAAAAAACAGGCGTTTCTCTGCAGATGAAGCTACAAAGAAGTATGAGCATTAAGAGACTGTTTTCTCCTTTGTAAAGTGCTGAGGGCCTATGAATCTTTGATGTGATTATTTGATCCATTTGAATGCACTCAGGAACCTTATAGAAATTTTATATCCTGCCTTTTCCTGTTGGTTGTTTTAAGACTGGTCATCAGGGGTGAATTAGTCAATGCTTTGACAGTCTTTTGTTTGGGTAGGTTCCTTGTGGTACCAGTGTGCAGGGTGTGGTTCCTTTGTGTGGATGAGGAGGTTTGTATTTCAGGATGGTTTGATAGAGAGGGGTTTTATTTGCTGGGGTTGGTCAGTTGGGTCCAGCATGTCGGAGCAATTTTAGTCATATTTTATTGCAATCCACCTTGAATGCTTTGTAAAAAGGTAGAAGATAAATGAATAACAGAAATTTAATAACGGGGCATAATCGAAGACGTCCTCGCAAAACGTCCCGGCGAAGGGGCAGGGAAACTCATATTATCAAAACAAGATGGACGTCCATCTTTCGTTTCAATAATACGGTCGGGGACACCCAAATCCTGAAATTTAGGTCATCCTTAGAGATGGTCATCCCTAGACTTGGTCGTTTCTGATTTTCGGCGATAATGGAAACCAAGGACGCCCATCTCAGAAATGACCAAATGCAAGCCTTTTGGTCTTAGAAGGACCCAACATTCGTAGTGCACTGGCCCCCCTGACATGCTAGGACACCAACCGGGCACCCTAGGGGGCACTGCAGTGGACTTCATAAATTACTCCCAAGTACACAGATCCCTTACCTTGTGTGCTGAGCCCCCCAAACACCCCAAAACTCACTCCCCACAACTGTATACCAGTACCATAGCCCTTACGGGTGAAGGGGGGCACCTAGATGTGGGTACAGTGGGTTTCTGGTAGGTTTTGGAGGGCTCACATTTACCACCACAAATGTAACTGGTAGGGGGGAATGGGTCTGGGTCCACCTGCCTGAAGTGCACTGCACCCAATAAAACTGCTCCAGGGACCTGCATACTGCTGTGATGGAGCTGGGCATGACATTTGAGGCTGGCATAGAAGCTGGCATAAAATATGTTTAAAGATGTTTTTTGATGGTGGGAGGGGGTTAGTGACAACTGGGGGAGTCAGGGAAGGTCATCCCCGATTCCCTCCAGTAGTCATCTGGTCAGTTTGGGCACTTTTTTGTGGCTTGGTCATAAGAAAAACAGGACCAGGTAAAGTCGTCCAAGTGCTAGTCAGGGACGCCCTTTTTTTCCATTATGGGTCGAGGATGCCCATGTATTAGGCATGCCCAAGTCCCGCCTTCACTATACCTCCGACACACGCCCGTGAACTTTGGTCGTCCCTGCGACGGAAAGCAGTTGGTGACCCCAAAATTGGCTTTCGAATATGCCGATTTGGGCGACCCTGTGAGAAGGACGCCCATCTTCTGATTTGTGTCGAAAGATGGGCGTCCTTCTCTTTCGAAAATAAGCCTGAAAGTCTTCCTACTGTTTACTTAGGCAATCCATTATTATCCAGTTAATTTTAAGTTGTTTATACCAAATTATTATCTTAAATACAATATTCTCTAAGAATATGAAAGGCAATTCTATAAATTGGCACCTAATGGTTGGTACAAAATTTGCATACAAGTCACTAAGGGGCCCTTTTACTAAGGCATAGTAGGACTAACACAGGCCTACCATGCACTAAGGGCCCCTTTTACTAAGCTGCGGGAAAAAGGGGCCAGCGCTGGCACTTGCCGTGTGGTGATTTGGGAGGGAGCTGTTACTGCCACCCATTGAGATGGCGGTAAGGGTTCTCATGTTAATCCGGTGGTAACCAGGCAGCACGTGACACTGCCCGATTACTGCTGGGTACATTCTGGCACTACAAAAATAAATTAATTTTTTTAACGCCAGAAATGATGGCATTCTATGGGTGGGAAGTAGAACTGGGCTGCTGCGCTAGCCCAGCAGTGCTTCATCTATAGTGAGTGATAAGCCCGCATTGGGCTTACCGCAGGTTAGTAAAAGGAGTCTTAAAAAAAGCACAACCATGGGATGCCTTGCATCCCATGGTAGTTTTCCACTTAGCGTTTGCTAGTCCTGTGCTGGAAAATATTTATTTATTTTCCAGCACAGAAGACATGCCCATAGACAGAGAGTAGGCATACCTGCACCAATCAGGCAGCACAGGCACATTACCATGTGCTACCTGACTAGCCCAGAAGTACTGTAGGAGCCATTACCACCTCCTGCGCTAATGGCCATGTGCTAAAGGGGAAATTAGCTCATGACCATTACAAAAAAAAGGCCAATTTACTGGCATGCTAAAGGTGGCTGCAGCATGTGGGAAACCCTCATGCTAAAGGTAGTGCAGGCCACCTTTTAGTGCAGCTTAGTAAAAGGACCCCTAAGTGAACAGCTGGAAGGAGGGCTTATACATGGCTGTAGCACAGCTGTGCCATGAGCATGGTGCCTACTTAACCATATAAATTATAGAATAGTATAAGCTGCAAGTTTCTAAGGACAAACCAGTGATACTTCAAAGATTCAGAAAAGCAATATTTATTGGTGATTGAAGATTTAACAAACTACTGTGTTACGGCATAGAATACCTTCTTCTGGAGTCTTAAAGCTTAGTCTGGAGTATAAAACCATCTAAAAGGTCAACAGATATTGAAATGAATGTGGTCTTAAAAAAGAACTTTGAAAGTTTTATATGGTTTTATATTCCATACTAAGTTTTAAGACTCCAAAAAAGGCATTTTTTGACGAAACATAGTACTGTGTCGATTCTTCAATCACCAATAACATTACTTTTCTGAATCCTTGCAGTATCACTGGTTTGTCCTTGGAAAGCCACTGTTGACGTCCCACTGTCTTTGTACCTTGTGCTTCTTTTGGAATTCCAGTGTTCCTCCTCTTCAGTGGACCTCCTTCTTGCCAAAATTGGGTGTCAGGAATCACACCTGATTTCAGCAGGCATAAGTTCTGATGCCCAAATTTGGGTGCAGGAATCGGAGCTATGCGCTGTTTTATAAAGGACGCTGAACCCGAAGCACCCTTTATAGAATAGGGCTGAGCACTGATTGTTTCCAGCATCCAAATTTGGGTGCCATTTTGCAGAATCTGGTCCTAAGCATGATTTTTTTGAATCCTAACTCAGGTGGTCTTTTACTAATCCACGGTAGTGTTTTTAGCAGGTGCTAATGATTAGCACATGTTAAAAGCTAGAGATGCCCTTAGGAATATATGGGTATCTCTAATGCTTAGCTCACACTTATTCTTAGCGCATGTGAAAAATGCTACCATGGCTTAGTAAAAGGCCCGCTCATTGTGACAATTCATAGAATTGCCAGCTAGTTATATTTGGATTGACAGATGACAAATGGTTTTAAATAATTAAATATCAGCATTTTGATAAAATTTTGTTTAACTATTTTGGGAGGAGGGTGAGGCAGGAAGAATGAAAAGGTAAAAACAAAAAAACCTGGCAGTAAGCATTAATGAAAGGATCTAGGTTTGGTTAGTTTCTAATTTATCTAAAGATTTATTTATTTATTTTGTGACTCATTCTTTATAAGCTGCTCATGGCCACTCAAGACTCTTAGGGGTCCTTTTACAAAGGCGCGTTGAAAAATGGTTTATGGTAGTGTAAATGATGGTTTTGGGTGTGTGCCAATCCATTTTTCAGCGTGCCTTTTTTATGGGGCCGAAAATGGGCATGCAGCAAAATCAAAATTGCCGCGCATCCTTTTTTGGGTTTGAGACCTTACCACTAGCCATTGATCTAGCAGTAAAGAATCCAGGAGGTAATGACCTATGCGCGTCAAATGCCACTTGGTGCACGTCCATTACACACACCTGAAAATAAAAAATATTTTTCAGATGGGTGTATTGGACGCACGCCAAAAATGAAATTACTGCAAAAGCCACGCGGTAGTTGGGTGGTAACTCAATTTTGGCACATGTTGGGTGCACGTAGACGCTTAAGCAGCTTAGTAAAAGGGCCTCTTAAGCAGCTAATATTAAAATCACAGACAAAATAACATACCATCTTTACAGAAAAATACTTTAGTCCCACTCCAACCCAATCACCCTTTTCATCATCCCCCTCCACCTTCAATCTTTCCTTCCCATCCAATGAACTAAAAAACAAATCCCACTTTACTCATATTTGCTTCGTTCCTCTAAAACATTTTTAACTGCAGGCTGAATTCCCATCTACATCCATTAGTTTGTGACTACTGCAGCCAAGATATATTTTATATTAAAAAGTTTGCTTCTGTCATGTCAAATTTCTTCTGATGCATGTGATGTTCTCTGCTGCCATTTAAAGCACTCTAGGGACAAACTGTTTTGACATGCCAGTGGTTTCTAAAACTGCTTTGCATTAGCTTGCAGGTCTCTTAAAAATAAGATTAATAAAACACCAAATTTCTTGTAAACCAAGTCAAGCAGAAAACGCTATTAGGTGTATAAGCACAGCACCAGTGATAGAGCATTCACTCTGTCTTTTTTCTGACATTTTTTCTAAAAGCTTTTCAAATGAAAGGTTCAAAGAAAAGGCAATTAGTTCTTAAAGAAATTCACTAATTTTAAGGCCACTGGAGTGGGTGCATTCTAATTAAAAAGGCCTACACACTAATCTCATGGGTTAGTGGCCTGGGCATGTGAAGGTTTGCTATGGAAGCTAGAGGAGTGTGGTAGCCGTGTTAGTCCACTCTTAAGGTTATCAATAAAAATCAAACAAAATAAAACATGGAAAAGAAAATAAGATGATACCTTTTTTATTGGACATAACTTAATACATTTCTTGATTAGCTTTCGAAGGTTGCCCTTCTTCAGATCGGAAATAAGCAAATGTGTTAGCTGACAGTGTATATAAGTGAAAACATTCAAGCATTACTATGACAGTCTGACAGGGTGGGAGGATGGGGGCGGGTCGGAGGTATGCATGGGGACATCAAAGCATATCATTGATATTCTAACAGGATGGGTGTGGATAGGTGAGGGGTGGGGTGATCAACAGAGACATACAGCTTTATGGTTTATAATGGGCCAGGAACCCCAGATCCTTGTTAAGTCCTTTCTGTTGGGTGTTAAAATATTCAATCATTCTGACTTCAAAGGTCTTACATTCTTGTATGGTTTTGAAGTTACCTTTCAGTATTCTCACTGTGAAATCACTGGTACAGTGTCCTGGTTCTGTGATACAATGACCTAACAGGTTTATGTTTCAGCAAAATCTGCTGTGTCAGGTTTCCACAACTGCAGAACACATATAAAACAATCATAACACTAATAACTCATAAATAAAAAAAATCATAATAAGAATTTAAAACATAATGTTAACAATTGACCACAACCAAGATGAAAGGGTATTCGCAACCATGGTGGCAATTCTATTTGAGTTAAGTTGCACAGTAGTACGAAGGTCTCTATCAAAAAGGACACCCAGATACTTGATGGAGGAGACCACCCACTTAAGGGGTAACCAGGGAGGGTGAAAGGGGTATAAACATCATTGAGAGGCATCAATTCAGTCTTGTCCCAATTAATTTTGAAACCAGAGAAACTTGAGAATTGAGAAATTAGCTGAATAAGGGCATTTATCTCACCTGGTGGGGTAGACTTGACTCCATCAAGATGATGGTGGTTCCCAAAATCATGTATGCCCTTAGTATGATTCCTATTCTGTTTCCTGCTGCTTTTTATAGGAGGGTGGAAAGGTTGCTTTCCAATTTCTTGTGGAACTCAAAGGCACCACACATTTCCCTGGGAAAGCTTAAATTGTCAAAACTACAGGGGGGAGTAAAATTTCCAGATCTTTTGTCCTATCATAAAGCGTTCATTATTTGCCAAGGTCAAGAATGGGTAGCCCCCTTTGATGTCAATCTTCCGCCCAGATGGTTGCTGCTGGAGCAGTCTGTCATCGCTCATCTCACCCACACTTCTTTGGTAGGTGCGAGCGTCCCTAAGCGTATTGCTTTCAACCCTATTATCAATGTCACTCATAAATTATTGTCTTCCTTTGATAAAATGTTAAGCATTCCCTGGTCCTCTACCTTATGCTTGCGTATTTGGCATAACCCTAAATTTACAATTGGTAAGAGGCAGGTTTCCTGGTCTCACTGGCAGCGGATAGGTATATGGAATCTTGGCCATTTTGTTGACTTCAATACATGTACTCGGAAAACATTCGCAGCTATGCAGGCTGATTTCCCCTTGTTAGACTGTCAATTTTATCAGTGGTTGCAACTCAGCTCTATGCTGAAAAAAAGCCACTTGCACCTCGCCAGGATGCCTC
The DNA here is from genome assembly GCF_901765095.1 of Microcaecilia unicolor. Classification (NCBI taxonomy): domain Eukaryota; kingdom Metazoa; phylum Chordata; class Amphibia; order Gymnophiona; family Siphonopidae; genus Microcaecilia; species Microcaecilia unicolor. Next base: position 328,874,481 of record NC_044031.1, on the reverse strand, counting down.
TTTCTCAAGAGCTTCTTGAAGTAGCCAAAAAACTCCAATCTGCAAAACATGTTGCTTTGCATGTCTATACTTTCTTTTTAAGTAAATCACCCACTACTTGTTTGGGTCTGCGTAGGAGTTGGGAACAGAATATTCAGCAGCCCATTTCTGATTGCAGCTGGCAGCAGCTTTGGAGTTCGCTATTTAAGTGTTCCAGGTCTGCTGCCTTCACCCGGTCTCTTTATTTTTTTATGCACAGGTCATTATGGACGCCCCTCCGGTCACATACCATTACCCCTTTCATTTCCAATCTCTGCTGGTCTTGCCATGCTCAGCGGGGCACTCTTAAACACCTTGTTTTTGACTGTGTGTGTCTTGCACCATTTTGGACTGATCTGTGGCTTACTTTAACAGATGTCTTTCACTTCACTGGTCCTATGTTTTCGTTCTCTGTTAAGCTACAATGACTGCTTGCTTGTGAATACTTTGCTTGGTTTAGCTTTGAAAGTTGTCTTTGGGCACTGGAAGTCTCTGAAGCAAGCCACACATCAGGACTGGTGGAATTTAGTATTTCAGAGTTATAAATATGAAACGTTCCTAGCTCAAAAATCATGTTGATAAATCCATTATAAGGAGAAGTGGTCTTTGTTACTGACCTACCTTAGAGATGCATGTTGTGAAGCTTTTCATTCTGTCCCCCCCTTTTTTTTTTTACTTTTTTTTACCCTTCCCCTCCTTCACGCTTTTTGAAATTTGTTTACTGTTGTATTGACTTGTTCACTGTAATACTGTTTTAAACCAATAAAAATACTAAGAATAAAAAAAAACAATTGACCACAACAAATCTCAAAATAAAATTAGAAATTACAATATGTATGTTTAAAAGCATATAAAAGACTTACACAACTTCTGATATGCCAAATTCTATACACTGAATGGAAGTAATTCTTGAACATTCCAGGGCTGTAAAATAAAACAAACATGAAATATATAAAGGGGGAGGGGGATTCTATAAATGGCACTCAAAAATTGGCACAAAAAAAATTGGTGTTAAATACTATTCTATCAAAGGTTCTCCAATTCCGACGCCTAAGGTGGAGCACCGGTATTTATGCCGGCTGAAACTAGATGTAAATGCAGGCATCCAACTTATGCAATTTATGTGCATAAAGGCTGCTATTCTAAAGCAGTGCGTGCAAATTTTCAGAAAGTTCCTCACCTGCCCTGTCACTCTTCTGACCACTTTTGTGCGCTATGGAATTTAGGTGACTCATGATATAGAAGAACACGCAGGCAGATGCATGTGGAAATCTAAATTAGTGCCAATTAGCTTCAATAATTGATTGTTAATAGTTAATGGCTGGTTAACCAATTTAGTTGTGCATGCATCTTGGATCACTGCCAAAATTTTGGCAATAGATATAGAACTAAGGGGATGGTTTGCATTGCTATATATACCAATACATTTCTTAACCTCACAAAAATGCTGTGTAAAATTTCTTGTAAGCTCAGAGGTCTTCACCCAGATTTGCCTTTGCTGAAAATGTCAATATTTTTGCAAACAATGCATTATGCTCAATTACATTCTCCACTTTATCACAAAAAAAATAATAATTAATTTAGGCCTTATGTAAGATATAAAATTGACATTCACGTAATTTACCACTGATAGAAAGGGTAGGTATACGACGAATCAACAAAACCAAAATCCAAAGAATCAGTAGGTAAACCTAACTCCTGACCCCAGCAATTCTGAAGCTCTATCCTACTAGGAATCTTAGAAAGCTCCCACAAGACCAATGAAGAGAAGAAACTGATAAGCCGCCATCCCAGAAAGGGTAAAAAAAAAAGCTCATTAACTGAGCTTTTAACGGAAAGGCCAAGTCCTCGGAGTCCAAAGTAGAAACACAATGAGACACTTGTCAATAAGCAAAAAAGGACTGTGATTCAACCACTCCCCCAGCAATCAAATCATCCCTGCAAGCCAATTTACCCCCCTAACTCCTAAAAATTGTTGTAAATACAAAACCCCTTTTGCTGCCCATCAATGAAAACTAGCATTATCCTGCCCTGGGTAAAATTGTAAACTACCCAAAAGATGTTGATCAGAGACCCCAGGATTACCTCCCAACAGCAAAATGAGATCTTGCCATACCTTCCATAAAGATCTTAACTCCACATTCACATATAAATAGGGAGGTAAAATACACAAGGTGCTATGCAACAAAGAATAAAAATGATATGAATAATAATAAGACTACATGTCAGACCTGATAGACTTACCACCCAGAAATGCCAAAAAATCATCCCGCACATTCCTCAATCTGCACTTCCCTAACTGCAAAGGTCTAAAATACAAACTAATGCACGCATCAAACTTTACCTACTTGAGCACACAGTTATGGAACGCATTGCCGCACAACTTAAAAAAGATCTACAAACTAACGAACTTCCGCAAACTACTGAAGACCTATCTCTTCAACAAGGTATACCACAAAGATCTACCAATGTGAATATACGCAACTCCTCCACATATATTCAGAACTGTCTTACAATTTCTGCTCATTATACTACTATCATGTTTTTTCATCATCATCGTGTTGCCCAAAATCCTTCTGTAACACTAAATGTCTAATTTCTAATATATGTCCACCATCCATGATGTATTGTAAGCCACATTGAGCCTGCAAAGAGGTGGGAAAACGTGGGATACAAATGCAATAAATAAATAAATAATATCTAGGAATAAGGTTGCTCTTCTAAGAACCAATCTACCAAATGGCAAAATAGATATGCAGGTTATAGATCTATTCAGTGGCATTTAACCAGAATATGTCAATGAATATCCCAACCTAAAAGTGCGGAGGAGCCCAGGGTTATGCAGGTGCCAGCAATATTCAGTACTGACACCCATATTGATAAGTGGCCTAAATTAGTCCAATTAGAAATGCGGGTGCCAGCTCTGAATTTTGGGCTGGCACCTGCATAACAGTTTTTACTTTTCAAATACCTCCTGGCCTCACAAATAGCCCCCTCCATCCTACCCTCTTTCCCCGGATTGCGATGCTCCAAGCCCCTCCCCTCCTTGCGTGCAAGTCAAGTTGCACTATATAGAAACCGGGGGTTAGTCTGGTCTCAGATAATCCCTCGGTTAGTGTGGATGAAGCCAAAAAGGTGAAGACAGTAGAGCATCTTCAAAGAAGGATTAATGTTGATGTGATTAAATTTGTAGGGTCTTTGGGTGGCATGGTGCTCATATACAAGTTAATGATATCTGACTGCCTGGGGCTTTATCACTCAGATGGTATACACTTCTCAGGCATAGGGTTGGATATCTTTCTGAGTACAGTGGAGTCCATTTATGGGCTAGGCTGTCACCACTTTGGTAGGAATAGAGGGGACAGAGTACAGGTGGTCAAGTAGTTTGGGGAGGAAAAGATGAAGTCAAAGTGGAATGCACTTCAGGATGCTCATGTGCAATACCGTCATGTGTGGATGTGAGGGCTTAGTGTCACCACAAGACTTGCTTTTTACTTAAATGGTTATTGTATTAATACCCATTTTGGATATGCATAGGGCTAAGGTGAACACAGGCTAGCCTGGGGAAGGGGGTTAGTTTGCTCAATGTGATAGGCCTCTCTGGTGGAAGGGATTTGAGAGAAATGATTGGTTGGTAAAGTGTTCTTTATTGTTGAGTTGTTGAATAAAGTTGCAGCCAAATTCCTGGCAATGAAAATGTAGTAGCTTAATTTTATTCTTTATGTGTGGTGTGCGAGCATGAAACTAGTTCTCTTTGCTTCTTTCATCTTTCCCATTTCCTGCATATAGTACTAATTCCCAAAGAATGGGCTTTAGTGGGTCTGAAATTTTGCACTAGTAAATCATTTCCCTCTAATAATTGTATTTTCTCCATTCAAGCTAGTTTTTTTTTAATCATTGTAGGTTTTCTTGTAACTGGTTTCTGTCGGTTCTTTTTTTGTTGTTGGTGGTAGTGGTTTATATACTTATTTTTTTGCTGAATAGTTTAATGAAACTGATAACTGAATGCAATATTGTACGCTCTTTCGATATTTTTGTTCTTGCAGGCAGTATGTTAGAAATTAAAAGTAAATGAATAAATAAATTGTAGCTCTAGTACCTTTTTTTAAAAAAGGTCTCTGTGCATGAGTGAAAGGTGAATAGAAGGACTTCCTAGTTCTATACATACCCCAGAGGGAGAAAAAGAATGTATATGAGACTAGGGACTTTATCCTTGTCATTAAGAGGAGCACCTTAGATCCTCTCTTGAATCTTCCATGTCTATTCACAGGTATTTCACCATGTCACAAGAAGGATATATAGAGAGACCTATGAGGCACCTTTCAATCCATGAATTGCAATCCCAAATCATGATTCAGCTGGGTGATTTCAATTACACAAGCAAATCATACATCATTAGCCCGAAGGTCACAGATCATGAGCTGTAATTCTCTTTTCGGTGCTCAATCTGTTTTTACCAGTGTTGTTTTATTTTATGATACATCCCATGGTTTCATCATAGCTCATGGTTGGATAATAAATTGAATTAGAGAAATATGAGCATAGTTCACAGAATGGGATGTGACGCATTGAATACTTATTACAGAACTAGCATTTTATATTGCCAATATAATTTAACTGCAGTTCATCTTTCCTCTTATGTCTAGTATCTTCCTCTACTTACCCCATATTCTTTTCCTTCTTCTTTTTATTTCTTCTTTGTTTTATGGCTGCCTACCTTATTACCAAGGTAGACAGGGTGGAGAAGTGTCCAGGAACTACACCAGAGAAGAAGCTTGTCCCTGGCTGCCCTCCCCCTCCTCACTCTCATCTGACTTGACCAATTTGGTTGTAAGGAAAAATGATTGCCGCATATTCATTTTGCTGTGCACTCAGACTGACATTTTTCACAGGTTCACTGGACCCTTTAAAGACATTGGAATAATAATAATAATAGAAAAGGGTTTCACCAAAAGGAATACATTGTCAGCCCCAACCACAATCTTTCCCAGACCCCACTGCCTCTCCCATCCTGTCATCCCATTTCTCTCTCTCTCTCTCCCCTTTCATCCACCCACCATGCAGCACAATATCCCTACCGTTGCACTTTGCTGGGTCTGTGCTAATAAGCAAGGCAGAGGCGCGGGACTGTGTCTCTCTGCCTGCCACTACTGTTTCCTGTACTGTTCTCGCCTCCTCTGAGGTTAACGTCTGGGCCGGCACAGGAAGCAGTAGTGGCTGGCAGAGAGCCGCAGTACTGCACCTCTGCCTTGCTTGTTTATTAGCGTGGACCCGGTGAGGTGCAATGGGAGGGATGTTTATTAGTGCAGACCTGATGAGGTGCTGGCGCCCTTCATCCATTGTTTTCCCCCTGCTGTTCCTTTGTTCTCGCTGGCTGCCAAACATTACTCCTGTTGATCAGTCACATGAACTCTCTCGACCCCAACAATCTCTGATATTCGATTGAGGCCCGATATCAACAAAATGCTGCTGGGGCCTCGGAGCAGGTCAGTCAGATGTCTGTCTTTCTTGCCTTACAGCATCAGGTGATTCCCTTGCTTTTACTTTACTATAATTATTCCTTTGTCTCCTAATTTTCTTCATTGTAGACTCATACCATGTTTGAATTTTAATTATTTTCTTAATTTTATCTCCATACTCACACCCATATCTATACTCCAAACACATATTATATAGAAAATAACTGCAGCCAGAGCAGGCTTAAAGTATCTGGTGTCCTGGCTTGGTAATCTGCTCATTTTTAAGTCAGGACCTGTGTGGGCCAAGACATTGACCAATGCATGTCAGCATCGAGACAGAGCAGATAGTGGATGGAAGGGAGAGAGGGCAGATGATGGATGGAAGATGGGGCAGAAAGTGGAGAAGAGAGGGAGATCACCTTCTCCACCTTAACAAATTGTATACACTGAATGCACTGCAAGAAAACCCTCACTTGCTAGCCTTCAATCTCACTAATTAAGGTAGAACTCTTCGATGTTTGGGAAAGACTATCCTTAGCATCTCTACACTTTGGGCCAGCATCTTCCTTCCTTCCCCTTCCCCGCTGCTTAGTAAAAGATCCTCATAGTGCCTTCTAATTTCAACCAGATTTAGACAAACTAGGACTGCCCCCTTTTTTTTGTTAAATTGTACAGCGCTGCGTAACCCTAGTAGCGTTATAGAAATGTCAAGAAGTAGTAGTAGTACTAGTGCAGTTTTCTACGTGGTAATTGCTGAGGACATGCTGAGCATGCTTCCAACAATTACCTCACAGCCTTCAGACTTAGTGCTTTTTATTTTTTGCTTTTAAGGTGCATTAAGGGGCCCTTTTGCAAAACCACAGTAGGGCTACCTTGGCAATGGTGTGCGGCAAAACAGCCCTACTGCTAGGATACCGCAAGAACCCAGTGTGTGTGGTGGTGCCGGTGTGTGCTGCATACCATTTCCGGTGCTCAAAAAATAATTTTATTTTTTAGCACTGGGGGCTTACCCGGCAGTATATGGGCAGTGTTGTATGCTGCCCGGCTACCGTTGGGTTAGCATGGTAGCCCTTAGCACCTCCTAAATAGGAAGCAGTAAGGACTCCCCCAGGAAATGACTGCTTGGCAAGTACTTAACTTGCTGCACAGCCATTTCTCTTTTTAAAAATCCCTTTACCCGCTGCGGTAAAAAGGGGCCTCAGTACACGGCAAACCCATGTGCTGACGCCACTGCAGGAGTCTTTTTACCACAGCTTAGTAAAAGGACCCCTAAGTGAAAAAACATAGCACACTTTAGTAGAAGAACTCCTTGTTTTTGTTGATCTGTGAACATGTGGAAAGATAATATAAACTGTTGAGGCAGGAGTAGCCTAGTGGTTAGTGCAGTAGACTTTGATCCTGGGGAACTGAGTTCAATTCCCACTGCAGCTCTTTGTGACTCTGGGCAAGTCACTTAACCCTCCATTGCTCCTGGTACAAAATAAGTACCTGAATATATGTAAACCGCTTTGAATGTAGTTGCAAAAACCTCAGAAAAGCAGTATATCAAGTCCCATTTCCCTTTCCCTTCCCTTATTCAATGGTGCATGGAAACAGTGGCGTACCAAGGGGGGGAGGGGCCGTCCGCCCCGGGTGCACGCTGCTGGGGGAGTGTCGCACACCAGTCAGTGTCGTTGGTTTCCATGCTCCCTCTGCCCCAAAACAGGAACCTGTTCTGGGGCAGAGGGAGCATGGAAACCAACGATGCTGACCGGCGCGCGGCACCCCCCCAGCGGAGTGCACCCGGGGGGTTCTTTCGCCGGGGTGGGGGAGTGTCCCTTCGCCGGGGGGGGGGTCGCGCTGCACGGGGGCGCTGCACCCGGGGGGCAGGGCGCATCGGCTATCCGCCCCAGGTGTCAGCGCCCCTCGGAACGCCACTGCATGGAAATTCTTTTTAATCAGGCCTTTGGCACCCAAAACTATAGGAAATATTTCTGTATCCTTCTGCCACATTTCTTGGTCTCAGACTGCCTTTCTAGATCAGGGCTGCCGAGAGACAAAGCTGAGCCCAAGACAAGCGATCTTAAGGGCCCCCCTCCCTACCACACCATCAGTCACAGCTGAAAGTAGTTTTGATAATATTTATAATTCAATAATTATTCAATTAAATTGTAATAATTACATTTAAATAACTGTAATGATTTAATTGAAATTATTTAAATTACTAATTCAATTTAATTGAAATAATTAAATTTAAATTATTAAATTAAATGGTAATAATTATATAAAGTACTTGACAGGTTACTTGCATACTTATATGAAGACTGGTTGTCGTTGTTGTCTAGTGGAGGTATGCTTTGTGAGCTTTTCTGTTGGCAAATGTTTCTATGACAGTATCATGGTTGATATTCCTAACTGAGCCTCAAAAGCAAGCAATCCTAAACTGCTGAGTCTCTGCTGCCCCATTGTTGACTGATGCATGAGTTTTACCATTTTCAAAGTGCTGAATGAATGGTCGGCTTGAGCCACAGACACTGGTAAAGTACAAATGTGTATAGCAACACAGACATTTGGGAACAGTGAGGACAGATTAAAACACTTCAACTTGTTCAGTTGTTAAAGTGGCTCCATTGGGTCTGTATTGGTGTTGAGTTATTTATTGTATTTTATGTTGTTCAGTTCACACTTTCCAAAAATACTAGGACTAGGGGGCATGCAATGAAACTACAGTGTAGTAAATTTAAAACAAATTGGAGAAAAAGTTTCTTCACCCAACACATAATTAAACTCTGGAATTCGTTGCCGGAGAACATGGTGAAGGCGGTTAGCTTGGTAGAGTTTAAAAAGGGGTTAGATGGTTTCCTAAAGGACAAGTCCATAAACCACTACTAAATGGACTTGGGAAAAATTCACAATTCCAGGAATAACATGTATAGAATGTTTGTACGTTTGGGAAGCTTGCCAGGTGCCCTTGGCCTGGATTGGCTGCTGTCAGACAGGATGCTGGGCTTGATGGACCCTTGATCTTTTCCCAGTGTGGCATTACTTATGTACTTATGTACTTTTCCTTCAGGAAGCCGTCCAAACCTTTTTTAAACTCTGCTAAGCTAACCGCCTTTACTACATTCTGTGGCAATGAATTCCAGAGTTTAATTACACTTTCATGGAAGAAATATTTTCTCCGATTTGTTTTAAATTTACTACATTTTAGCTTCATTGCATGCCCCCTAGTCCTATTATTTTTGGAAAGCGTGAACAGACGCTTCACATCTATCCGTTCAACTCCACTCATTATTTTATAGACCTCTATCATATCTCCCCTCTGCCGCCTTTTCTCCAAGCTGAAGAGCCCCAACCATTTTAGCCTTTCCTCATAGGAAAGTCGTCCACCCTTATTATTAACAACCTATCTAGCAGTATATTTAAAAACCATTATGTTATAGTCAAAATGCAGATATCGTCTCTAAGCATGTCCTGGTGGTCTAATTCCACAGTGGGCTCCAATTGTCCTCTTGGTCTAGTAATCAGCCTGTAACTCCCCATTTTCCTCCCAGCTTAACCCTTCAAACCACCAATAACCATTTCAACTCACTTAGCTGGTGTAGCAGCCTCAACAGCAAACCATGTTGCAACCAAAGTCTCCATCCATCAGGTCACAACACTCAAGCCACTTGACCCTGTCATCTCTCAAGGTATCACAGTTAGCCCTCAGCACCGCTTCTTTCTCACAAAGGACTCTAGGGTCGCAAGTTGCTGGCAAAGGTGGCTGCTGCCTCTGGTGTTTCAAAGAAATGATTTTGTCCCTGGTGAGTGATTCTCAAGGGAACTCGGTAAAGTAGCATGAATCGTATGTTGTCTGAGAATAAGTTAGTGCAAATTGTTGAAAAGGCTTTTTGTTTAATTGCCACTCCTGCCTAGTAGTCTTGAAAACACATTTTTTTTTGTTTTTATACAGCAATGTCTTCCCCCCCACGGAGGGCCTAAGAATAGCAGCTTTATGGACATAGTTCAGTATTTTCAACATCACCACTCAGGGCCTCGTGGCTTCCATCTTGCATTGGCATAACCTATGCACCTGTTCCAATTTATCTGGGCGCAAGTGTGGCAAAAGACCCAATTCTTTAGTGAAAAGCATCTCCAGGAATCCCAGCAGTTCCATGTCTGCTATTGTTTCCAGAATGCCCAATATATGAAGATTGCTCCTTCTGGAGAGATTTTCCAAATCTTCCAGCTTTTCTTGGCATTCTGTGAGCACTTTCCATAGTTGGGTATTAGTGTTCTCTATTTCCTGTATGTGGTCCTCCAAATACCCAGAGCATTGTTGATACTGTTGCATGTCATTTCCAAACTCTGTCACTGCTGTATGCATTTGAGTGATTTGCTCTTTCAATGGTGCCATTATCTTTTCCAATAAGGGTTCTATCAGGGTGGCCACTTCTGCCGCCAGTTCCGACACCCATAGCGAGCTGGCTGTGTATCCCGCTGTGTTCATCAATGGCGCCATTTTGTCTTCTTGCAGGCGGGACCTTTCTTGTCCTTTTCTCACTGGTTTTGCTACCATGGTGGAAGAATAGAACTGCAAAATATGGCATTGCTGGTTCCAACATGGATCAGTTATGGTAATTGTCGGACAGATGCACAGGTTATCAAATTATGGAGGTCTGAGTGGTGGTAGAACAGGAGAGCCAAGAATCAGTGTCGTCTCCCTTCTATAGCATCACATGATCTCCGTAATAAAATAATTGCATACAAACTACCTTGGCATGCTAAAATATGGATACTGTATAACAGCCTGGATTCCAAGAAAGTTTAAGTCAAATGGAAAAATAATTAATAACAAATCATATAAAAATCCCTTGCTCTCATAAGAAACTGCACAGACTACCTAGATTTGAATACAGGTATGTCATATGTTCTTGTGAAGGACTGCTGATTCTGCTATAAAACCTTTAATTGAATCTTACTTTCCTAAGAATCATTCAGATATTCAAAGCTATTTAACCAGCCAAATACAGCCAACATAGATATTCAGTGCTAAATTGGCTATTTTTAGCAGTTAAAACAGTCCATATAAATAGCATGCCTATCTTTAACTACTAAAAATTTAATCAGTTAGGGGTCCTTTTACCAAGCTGTGGTAAAAAGGGCCCTGTGGTAGCAGCAGGGGCCATTTTTTGTCATGCGCCAGGGACTTTTTAACCACAGCAGGTAAAAAGCCCATAAAAAAGACATGGCAATGCAGTAAGATTAGTCTTATCGTGTGGTCATGCAGGAGGGCAGCACTTACTGCCACCCATTGAGATGGCGGTAAGGGCTCTCGCAGTAACCTGGTGGTAACCGGGCAGCATGTGGTGCTACCTGATTAGTGCCATGTTACGCTGTACTACAAATTACAGAATTATATTCTATAGCACCGGAAATGGTGAGCATGTTAAGACTGGGTAGTGAGCCCTTGTGCCATGACTGAGCACGGTGGATGAAGAGCAGCGCCGCACTTGGTCAGGCAGCCGGACAACCCCTAGCTTCACCTGGGAAGCGACCACCGTTCCCCAGGAGTTGAGCTCCCAGGTGCAGGTGGCCACCAACGGGGTTGGGCAGTCACTGACCTGGCTAGTGGTAAGAGTGGGCGTAACTTGGCGGGTAGTCAGGTACAGTTCAGAGATCAAGGCAGGCAGCTCTACAGTGGGAAATTAGGTACGGTCCAAGGGTCAAGGCAGGCAGCAACACAGCGGGTACTCAGGTCCGGTCCAAAGATCAAGGCAGGCAGCAACAAAGCGGGTAGTCAGGAACGGTTCAAAGGTCAAAGCAGGTAAAGCAGATGAGTAGTAGTGAAGCACACGATACGAGCACCAAACCTCTAAATCAATAGAAGCCGAAGCAAAGATGGTGGCTCAGGCCAGCTCTTAAATAGGCCTCCAATCAGAGGATTCTGGTCTCAGCTGTGAGGCAAGAGGTCCCATAGGGCATGCCCAAAAGATACTCAAGATGGCTGCCTCCTAGTGAGCTACCTAAGATGGCTGCTCCTCAAACGATCCTTCCAAGATGGCTGCCCCTCAGATGATCTTCCCAAGATGGTTGCTGCTCAGATAGGGTTACCATATGGCTCCAGAAAAAGGAGGACGGATTGAGCCAGCCGGGTTTTACTTCCATTGCTTTCAATGGAAATAATTGAGCCAGCCGGGTTTTACTTCCATTGCTTTCAATGGAAAGCAGTGGAAGTAAAACCCGGCTGGCTCAATCCGTCCTCCTTTTTCTGGAGCCATATGGTAACCCTATGCTCAGATGATCCTTCCAATATGGTCGCCACCAGAAGAACAAGGTAGGGTTGCAACAGAGCACTCGAGGCAGCTAAGTTGATCTGGCAGTAGTTCTGGGTTGCTACGCGGCAACCCTTTAGTAAAAGGGCTCCCCTTATTGCCAAATATCAGCATAACCAGTTAACGTTTAGCTGTGAAAAATAATCACATATTCAATGCCAGTCACCGTAAACTACCCAACATTGAATATTCGGGTTGAACGCCAGAGGCAGAGAGCAAAAGCACTGCCCATTGCCAGCTGAATACCAGGCCCATTGTGAACTATCCAGATGTTCTGTCATTTGGTGCCCTCATTTTTATTATGTTGATGGTGCTTCACTTAGCTGTTAACCCCCCTCCATAGGCGCCCGGTATAAGAGGCTTGGGGAGGCTAAGCCTCCCCAGCCAGAAGTGCAGCAAGGGCGGGGCGGGTGCAGCTCGTGAACATCTCCCTCTCCCCCCTGACTAGTGCGCGACGGTCCCGATCTTTACCCCCCCCCCCGACTAGTACGGTGCAGCTCTCCCCCTCCGCTCTTGTCACATAGTCTTTCAACGAGGCTTCCTGTTCCCGTAGCAGCAGCAGCAGCAATGATGTAAGTGCCGCTGCTTTCAGCCTGCCCCGGAAGCCTTCTCTGGACAGCGTCCCTCCTAAGCGGGAAGCTGTTCAGAGAGTGCAGATGCTGAAACTGGAGAAAGGATAGGGACAGGACTACAGATGGTAGACAGGACGCATAAAGACACACAAGGACGCATAAGGACACAGGAGGATGATGGACATGGTGAGAGAAAATTATCAAATGGAAAGAAGACACTGGGACCAAAGTGAATAGAAAAACTAAATGATCAGACAACAAAGGTAAAAAAAAAGTATTTTATTCAGAATTTATTAACTGGAATATGTCAGCTTTTGGAAATGTGCATCTGTGATATTTTGCATGTAAGTTTCAATTTTTCTAGTATTGCTGCATGCTGAGTCTGACTTCTTGAGGTAACTTTCCAGTTTTGCCTTCATATCTGTTGTGTCGTGTGTTTTTCATGTGTAATCAAGGTGCAGTATTCTACTAGTGTGTAATATTTACAGCCCTTTTTCGGGTTTTTTTTTTTTGTTTCACTAGGTTTTAGAGCCCAGTGTAATTACAGTGCTGCCTTTCCACGCATAAGGTTGTAGCTCGTCCTGTCCTTGGAATTAGTGCTGTTATGGTTTGCTAAGGTTATGAGTGTGTTTTTGCACAAGTTTGTGTATAGTGTTTTGCAGTGGAGAGATTGTGTATTGACCTTACTGAGGTGGCACCAAAACATCAGAAAGGGTTTTAGAGCCTAAATCACGACACACTACCTCTTGAAGGATCTACATATAGTCGTTAATAAAAGGAGCTCATTGTGAACACTATCCACCCTAAAAGGGTGTTTTGTAGCTCTACATGAGAATTGTGATATTATGATCCCTTGTTTCATATTGTTGACGGTCTGCATTTTCCATATGGGTGGTATATTGGTGTATTAGGGTCTGCCTAGTGTTATGGTACAGTAAGGTTCTGAGTGTGTTTTTGCACAAATTTGTGCATAGTGTTTTACAGTTGAGCGATTGTGGTTAGTATATGCTTTGAGCAACCACTTTATTCTTTGACATATGATACATATCTAATATCTAAATTTAATAAAAGGTATTAATTGTGACTTTTATTTTTATTTATTTATTTTTTCTGTGTTATCAGACAATTATGGATTTAAGCTCCACCCCTGGCTCCACCCCTAACCCCGCCCCTTTAGCCTCCCCAAACAGTTGGGCCACCGACCGCCTATGCCCCCCTCCCTTGGAAGCCGGGGCCCAGGGAATCTTGCACCCCCACTACACATACCACCTCCTATCCATCTGGATAGTCCTGTTCTGGATACTTGACCTTTCTTCTCTCTACACGATTTACCGAGTAATTACTTGGGACTGACACCTCTATAATCAATGCTGTTCTGGTGTTTTTCTCTTTCACCTCTAGGTCTAGTTTCCTGACATTCAACTTTTTATCTGTCAGAATGTAGATGTCCCAGTTGATCATAACTTCTTTCTCCATGATCCTCTTAGTCATGATTATATCCCATTTCTACATTTCTGCCCAATTATGCTGTCTAAAAGCAAAAAAAAAAAAAAAAATACAAATAAATACAAATAAATCCACTGTATTACTCACAGTATCCACTGGTTTTTTTTTGTCTTAATATTTTTATTAGTTTTTCCAACAAGCAAACAATTAAAGAAATAAGAAACATGAGGATGTATATTAATATATGAGAGCCAATACTTATACATTAATGCATGCGTCGACCTTTTCATACCTAAGCACACATAAAGCTGTATGTCTCTGTTGATCACCCCACCCCTCACCTATCCACACCCATCCTGTTAGAATATCAATGATATGCTTTGATGTCCCCATGCATACCTCCTACCCACCTCCATCCTCCCACCCTGTCAGACTGTCATAGTAATGCTTGAATGTTTTCACTTATATACACTGTCAGCTAGCACATTTGCTTATTTCCGATCTGATGAAGAAGGGCAACCTTCAAAAGCTAATCGAGAAATGTATTGAGTTATGTCCAATAAAAAGGTATCATCTTATTTTCTTTTCCATGTTTTATTTTGTTTGATTTCTATTGATAACCACTGATTAAAGTAATCCCAGTTTCACAGGCTTCACTCCTTTTGAATAAATATACTAAGAGGAATCATTTCAGAGGAAAAAACTTTAGGAGTCATACCCGGAACTCTGGGAAAACAACGATCTCGATATTAATCATCTGTAATAATATTCATTTTGTTCAAATTTTTCTGGTCTATTATCATCTTCAAAATCTTAACCATTTGCTACTCCTGTAGAATTTCATTTGCCGTATCAATTTTTCATTCTCAAAGGATTTGATTAGATTATCCATGTGGCTCACTAATAAGATTATATCGGAAGCAAACTTATTTACTACCACCATTAGGTCCTGGAGCGCCTTCCAGATGATATTCAATGTAACCTCCACGGGAGCCAAAAACTCCAAGCTGATAGCTCTTGCGGATTTAGGAGTGGCACCGCCGACATGAGTTCAGCTGTAAATGACTTCTGTTTCAGCATACACTCCTAACTCACTCCTCCACTCCTTTGGACATGGTGGTTAAATGATTCGGGAGCGATGAAGTTGTTTCCAGGTTCAAGAGCATCAACGCTCCTTTGCCGGCGCTAATCAAAGGACTCACCAACCCAGTCATCTGTGGGCAGCTCATCATGCAGTGGTCCCACACTTGCTGCACAGGGGACAAAACGTTGGCCATCGGCGGCTGACCTCCGATTGTCCCCTTCCTCTTAGTTAAGGTAACTACAATTGCAGAGAGGAAATTTTAAGTAAACAAAGACAGAACTTCAGAGGTCAGCTGGGCCGTTAAGCGTACAAGCTTCAGGTCGCCATCTTTCCACTCTCCCTAGTTGGGACACACTTTGTCTGGTTTCTCCTCAGAGGCCTGTCTGATTTAGGTAACCCTTCAGCATGGCCCTCTAAGTCATTGAAACACAGAAGCCCCTCCACCACTACAAGGTGGTGTCCCTTTGGAGGGGTTGCAGGGTTTATTTACTAGAGCTCTGAAGGGGTTTCCACCTTCCCACCAATTCCCACTACCTTGGTGTTATAGGAGGCCCATCAACTTTTTGGCCTAGGTCCCATTCAGGCCTAGCTACACCATTGCCTTAAATGTTCCCTTAATGATCTGACATTGTAAACCATTTAGATTTTTAACCTTGTCAAACAACAGCAAAATGTGAAATGTAGCTATATTAAAGATTTTTTGCATATATATATATGTTTACAAACACATGTAAAATGCTGCTTACGGAATTAGTCCCCATGTACAAATGCATTGGTAACAAGAATGTGTGCACTTGCACATGGCTTTGCTGTTGGTATGTTCAGGGATGGGTTTTGGTTGGAGCATGAGCAGAATCACAATCGACATGAGGTGTTTATCAAATACATATCTTCCTATGTTCTGTAAGCCTACATGTACATCAGGCATGATTATAACCATGATTTCTGAAGCTTTCATAGCATGATTTTATTACGACAGATATATGTCAATGCATCTTTTTTTTTAAAAAAGGCTTAACGTAGGCATCAGCTTGATCTCACAACCTAGGGAAGCTGTTATAAAATTACTCTCCATGTTGCTACTCTTGCAGAAATTATTTTACTCACCTTTAGATAGGCAGGGATTTTTTTTTCCTCTGTTCTACACTTTCTCACTAACTTACTTGATCTTGACCTTGGATAAAGAACAACATTTCATGTCTTTCATAACAGGATAGGATTTGTTTTGACTCAGGGGTCCTTTTACTAATCCGCGTAAGCATCTACGCACGCCAAACGTGCGCCAAAAT
The DNA here is from genome assembly GCF_901765095.1 of Microcaecilia unicolor. Lineage (NCBI taxonomy): Eukaryota > Metazoa > Chordata > Amphibia > Gymnophiona > Siphonopidae > Microcaecilia > Microcaecilia unicolor. The sequence continues at coordinate 328,858,317 of NC_044031.1, read as the reverse complement.
GGAGTTACTGCCCGACTACCACGTGGCTCTTGCGGTAATTTCCTTTTGGCACACGTATAATACACGAATCTGAAAAAAATATATTTTTCGGACACACGTAACGGACACACACCAAGCGGAATTTGACGCGTGTAGGTCATTACCGCCCAGATTCCTTACCACTAAGTCAATGGCTGGCGGTAAGGTCTCAGACCCAAAATGGACACGCAGCAGTTTGATTTTGCCTCAAGTCCATTTTCGGCAAAAAAGACCTTTTTCACAGGTGCGCTGAAAAATGGATTGGCGTGCGCCCAAAACCTGCGCCTACACTACCGCAAGCCATTTTTCAGAGCGTCTTTGTAAATGGACCCGTCAGTTTGTTCTGCTTCATTTCTCTGACACCTAGGGGCTCATTTACAAAGGGGCCTTTTTTACTTACTGAGTACCAATCTGGAACTACTGCCAGGCTACTGCAGAAGCCCAGGGGTAGTTCCCACCCCTAGCGCGTGTCATTTCTGGTGCTACAAAAATATGATCTATTTTTGTAACTCTAGAACTTAACCGGCGGTAATTGGACAGCGCTGCACGCTGCCCAGTTACCACTGTGTTATCAGGGGAGCCATTACCACCACCTAAATCGAGTACAAAATGGTCAAATGGATGTGAATAAAACAAAAATTCTCATAAACAACATGGGAAACGACACAATGAAAATGTTCTGACTGCTCAACCTTATTGTTGTAGATAAGTATTTTATTAAAAAAAAAAAAAGGAAGTCCACATCAAAGATACTACAAGGTTTTGATTGATCTTCAATAGACTCAACACAAATCGTGTTTCAGCCAAATAGAGGCCTGCATCAGGAGTCCAACGAGCTAGCAGAAGTTTATGTATCAACCCATTGTAACTTGTGTCATTTGACCAGTATAGGCTGTCAGCAAACAAACTACTCATAAAAATCTTCACAGCAAACCACAAGTTCTTTCAGCGAATCCAAAGAGGTGGGAACCATTTGCTGTGTTTTTAGCTGAGAATCCAGATGCAGGCCTACATAAGTATTGCCACCCTGGGACAGACCAAAGGTCCATCAAGCCCAGCATCCTCTTTCCAACTGTGGCCAATCCAGGTCACAAATACCTGGCAAGATCCAAGAAAACTCAACACATTTTATGCTGCTTATCCTAGAAATAAGCAGTGGATTTTCCCCAAGTCAATTTAATAATTGTCTATGAACTTTTCCTTTAGGAAGCCGGCCAGACTCTTTTTAAACCCTGCTAAGCTAACCGCCTTTATCACATTCTCTGGCAACGAATTCCACGTTGAGTGAAGAAAATTTTTCTCCAATTTATTTAAAATGTTCTACTTTGTAGCTTCATCGCATGCCCCCTAGTCCTAGTATTTTTGGAAGGAGTAAACAAACGATTCATATCTACCCCTTCCACTCCACTCATTATTTTATAGACTTCTATCATATCTCCCCTCAGCCATCTCTTCTTAAAGCTGAAGAGCCCTAGATGCTTCAGCCTTTCCTCATAGGGAAGTCGTCCCATCCCCTTTATCATTTTCATTGCCCTTCTCTGTACCTTTTCCAATTCCATTATATCTTTTTTGAGATGCGGCGACCAGAATTGAACACAATATTCAACGTGCGGTCGCACCATGGAGCGATACAAAGGCATGATAACACCCTCACTTTTGTTTTCCATTCCTTTCCTAATAATTCCTAACATTCTATTTGCTTTCTTAGTCGCTGCAGCACACTGAGCAGAGGATTTCAACGTATCATCAACAACGATGCTGAGATCCCTTTCTTGGTCGGTGATTCCTAATGTGGAACCTTGCATTACGTAGCTATAGTTCGGGTTCCTCTTTAACACATGCATCAATTTGCACTTGCTCCTGTTGGCTGAAACACAATTCGTGTTGAGTCTTTTGAAGATCAATAAAAAACTTGTAGCATCTTTGGTGTGGACTTCCTTTTTTTGTTTTTGGTCACCTCCGCTGTTTTTTTTTTCTTTTCTGTGTTATATATAATGAGGGTAGTTCTGGATTTTTTTCCCCTTATTTTATGTTAAGCATATGCACACATGACTTGCACCTTCGGAGGTTGGGGCTGGAAGTCTATTGTATAAGGACACGTGGAGGGCCATAATCAGGCCCGTACCAAGGGTCTATGCTGCCCCCCGCAGACGAACTGTTGGCACCCCCCCGCAGAAGAACAGTTGGCGCGCGCGCGCCCCTCTCCCCCCCCCCCCCCCGTGAAGATGATCGCTGCGCGCCCTGGGGGCCTTTAAATCTTTTACTTGCAGTCGCAGCAGCGTCTGTGAAAGCGGAGCGCTGCCGACGTCTCCCTTCCCTTCGCGCTCTTGGTTCCCTCAGTGTCCGCCTTCTTCTGACGTCAGAAGAAGGCGGGACACTGAGGGAACCAACGAGTGCAAGGGAAGGGAGACGTCGGCAGCGCTCCGTTTTCACAGACGCTGCTGCGACTGCAAGTAAAAGATTTAAAGGCCTCGGTGTTGCGGGGCGAGGGTAAGCACTGCGGCGGCACCCCCCAGAGGTGGGCGCCCTCCTGCGGTGCTTACCCCGCTTACCGCATCAGCACGGCCCTGGCCATAATCAAACAGGGAATACGATCTCTAAGGATGTCCTGGCAAAGGGGCAGGGAAACCTGTGTTATCGAAACAAGATAGACATTTATTTATTTTTTTATTACATTTGTACCCCGCGCTTTCTCACTCATGGCAGGCTCAATGTGGCTTACATGGGGCAATGGAGGGTTAAGTGACTTGCCCAGAGTCACAAGGAGCTGCCTGTGCCTGAAGTGGGAATCAAACTCAGTTCCTCAGTTCCCCAGGACCAAAGTCCACCACCCTAACCACTAGGCCACTCCTCCACTCCTCAGGATCTAAGGGGCTATGGGAGGAGGGAGATCTTATTTGGGGTGGTTAGAAAGGTTTTTTTTAAATTGACATTTATATCCCAAATTATCCCAAGCAAACTCGGGTTCAATGTGGCTTACAATTGAAAATACAGTGAGGCAGAATAATAGATTTCAGTTATATCATAGAAGCAAGTACATGGATATGTCTGAAACATTTAACAAAGTTGAGATTAGTATATATACTCAACTGGGTATTTAAAAGTCTGTCCTTTAATGATGCCGCATGTTCAGAAATCATAGCTATAAGTATAGACAGTTATTCAAACATTATCACATGTACACACCAGAACAGGTATCCATACATATATGGGAAAAATGACTTCTACAGAATATATCCAAAGCTTAAATATTATTTTCTCATTTCCATCTTCCAAAATTCCAAATAGCAGATGTACAGATCAGCAGGACCCAAAGTAGTCCAAAACAAGTAAATTCAGAAACACAGTTTATACCAATTTATTCAACCACCCTTAAGATTCACTTTTGGGTTTAAAAAGCAAAACCATGTGCATGTAAGGACTGGATAAACAAATTAAAACAAAGTTTAAAGTAAATGCCCTCAATATGTAATCATTGGTAGCAATAATGAAACGGTGATAGAATATTCACATAGCAAGCGGCCTGAACCAACATTTTCCATTGAATTAACTTTGAATGAACTTGGCAGCTAATAGTGTACTGAACTGGACAATGTTGGCACATTTATACTGACTCTGGACACAACTTCTGCATGAAAGATGCCCTTCCCTCATTATTCAATACCTCTCTATGAAATAGTAGTAATAAAAAAGGCATGTGCATTTTCATAATATACCATTGCAATCCGCAAAACAAAAGGAAGACATTCCCACATGCCATCTTTCTCTTTTGATGCAGGCACAGGGGAGAAAGATATTAAATGCTCCCAGGTGTCAACCTAATGTTTTTTGTGGTTTTTTTTTAAATTGTACTTACAAATAGTAAATCTGATTGTTAAGCACCTGATTCTTATAATATGATGTCTGTTTGAGGGCTGAAAGAAGTCCTCCGGGATTGTCTGTTCCTGTTGACGTGTGCCAGCAGTGCTTAAAAAAATATCATGGCAAAAGAAGAGGCAAGGCGGTGCGGAGGGAGGACAAAGAGAGTGAGTGCAAGGAGGTGCTGCATAGGAGAGGGAGAGTGGGGAGAGAGAAGATGCCCAAGCCTCAGGAGAGGAGGACAATGACAACAATGCCAACACCAGGAGGGCACTCAAGTCACCAGAGACCAAATTTTGGGAGCGATTGTTAAAGTAGCTACTTTAACAACTGGCTCCCAAAATTCTTAAAAAATTAACAAACGGCTCTCATGAGCTAGCTCCAGCACACCACTGTAGGGAACCCTAGGATACAAATGCATATATCCTATGATAAAGGTTATCTTCTAGGATTGCTCTCTGGACCAGATACATTGCATACATAGCAATGTATTAAATCAGACACCTTATTTTCTAACTCCTTTAACTTTCTTACCTATCTATATGTTCCATCTTTGCTTATACCCTACGCTGTCTATTAAAATGTTCTATTATGTATTGTGTTGACATTGTAAGTAATATACTATGCCATACTTTGTATTGTCATTTGAATATTTTTACTGCTTTGTCTGTTGTTTATATTTGATTTATTCTTACTGTATACCGCCTTGAGTGAATTCTTTCAAAAGGGCAGTAAATACATCATAATAAATAAATTAAATAAATAAATAGCACTCTTCATTACAAAGAACCATACTGCATTTTCTAGTAATTGGGATTCACATTCAAGTTTTAAAAAATGGTGACTCTTATAGAAAGCACTTTCTTCTCAGTACAGTAAACTTGTTCTATTGGCCAATTAAAACCCACTAAAAAAGAAATGTTTTTCACATTTCCCCTTTCTTTCTGTTTTTCAAGGTTTGGAGGCATGTATCAAGCAAAGATGAACTGTAGGAAACAGCTTGGCAACCCTGCCAGTTAAACAGATACAAAGGCCTGGTGCAAGAAGTGAAGACACCTAAGCATAGAACCTCTCTGCCGATTCACCTGCAGTTCAAAATTATGATAAGGTACCAGATCATACTGTTGCTCCTCTGGATCTGCCATCTAAATGCCTGCTATACAGAAACAGTGTTCAGAAAGATTTCTGACTACCAGCCACAAGAGCTAATAGCACATTTATCAGGGGATGACGGAAAAGTGCTTCATCGTCACAAACGAGGATGGATGTGGAATCAGTTTTTCTTGTTGGAAGAATATACAGGAAATGATTATCAGTATGTAGGAAAGGTATGTATTTGGATTAGGTTTTTTTTTTTTTGCAGTTTTTGTGTCGAGTTATTTCTTCTGCTGCAAAAAGTTAAATATATGATCAAATGAAAATGATTCAAATGGGAATTGGCTATTTTTAAAAATTCTCTGTGGCAAAATCTTAACCTAAATATTTATTTTCCCTTCTAAACCCTACCCCAAAGCATACTATTCTCTCCCTCCCCCAAAAAAGAACCTCCCACCTAACTAATGATGATACATCTTGAAAGTGAATGTTTGAAGAACAGAGACCACTGTGTTTATTTGCAAACTTTGACACTTAAAACACAGTTACTAAACCCCTCTAATTATGCATTTAAAAAAAAAAAACATTCCACATACTTGAAAATGGTGGGACTTTTTTTTTTTTTTTTGCCCAGCATCAATACTAGAGTTAAGTTTATTCCCTCTATATTACTGTCAATGCAATGCCATTTTCCATCTTTGGTCTCTTCACACTTGTCCTTAATATAGGGTCCTTTTAATAAGCTATGGCAAAAAGTGACATTAGCATGCACTTGTGCTAAAACAATTTTTTGGCACAGCTGCAAAATGGCTGATTTTCCTTTTTTTTTTTTGCATTAATGACCATGTACTAATAGCCATTAGAGAACAGTCATTAAAAAAATTTACCGTGTGAGCAATTATCGCCACCCATTTTGTGCCAGTTAGTCATAATAATGTATCTATGCTATCTAATTAGCACAGGAATGCCCCCTGACATGCCCTCTCCCCCCCAAAAATAGAATTGTTTTAAGCACATGGACTAGCACACGCTAAACGGCTCTTTCCGTAGGATACCTGAGCACATCCCGCAGTACACCACTTTAAGATGTGTTAGGAGTGTATTAGCACCTAATGCAGCTAAGTAAAAGGGTCCCTAAATGAGGCCAGATAATAAAACTGCCATTTTGATGTCCAATAGTATTAGTTGAATACATCAATGTATAGTTGTTTATTTACATAGGCATGATCTTAAAGTCTACCAGTTATCTGTGGTTGTTTTTAAACCCAGTGATGGCTAGTACTATATTAATCATTATTGTGTTTAGACCTTTTTCTTCTCAGCCTTATTCAGTAGCTTTCCTCCTTGAGTCTGGATCTGGAATTTCTTAATTACTTGGTTCCACAATGACCCTGTTTTCCTGTTTGCTGTGACTTTGAATTTCTGCTCTCTCCTGTTACCTAGGCAGGGATTATGATGGCAGATGAAGACTGTGCAGCTTATTTTGCCGTATTTATTCCTAGTGCAATGAAGGATACATACTCTCTGTCCATCCCATGCATTCCTGAATTCTGCTACTGTTTTTGTTCCCAACATTCCCGGTGAAAGACTTTCCTAGTCATCCATTACCTAGTTCATGAGGAAATATTTGCTGAAGATACTGCTGAGTTTATTCCCTTGGGGGGCCTTTTTACTAAAAGGTTGCTGCTTGGCAACGGGCTTACCACATGGCAATCGGGAGCTACCGCTGACCCAACGCGGGCACCGGCAGTAGTTCCACCCCCAGGTGGGGAGAGTCTGATAGGTACGGGCGGAGAGAGGGATCTTGGGGTGATAGTATCTGAGGATTTGAAGGCGACGAAACAGTATGACAAGGCGGTGGCAGTAGCTAGAAGGTTGTTAGGCTGTATAAAGAAAGGTGTGACCAGCAGAAGAAAGGGGGTGTTGATGCCCCTGTATAAGTCGTCGGTGAGGCTCCACCTGGAGTATTGTGTTCAGTTTTGGAGGCCGTATCTTGTTAAAGATGTAAAAAGAATTGAAGCGGTGCAAAGAAAAGCTACGAGAATGGTATGGGATTTGCGTTACAAGACGTATGAGGAGAGACTTGCTGAACTAAACATGTATACTCTGGAGGAAAGGAGAAACAGGGGTGATATGATACAGACGTTCAAATATTTGAAAGGTATTAATCCACAAACGAATCTTTTCCAGAGATGGGAAGGTGGTAGAACGAGAGGACATGAAATGAGATTGAAGGGGGGCAGACTCAAGAAAAATGTCAGGAAGTATTTTTTCACGGAGAGAGTAGTGGATGCTTGGAGATTTCTTTATTTACAGCAACGAATAACAAAAATACAGAAATCATATAAATACCACTATTCACATGCCTAACACAAACCATTCTATCACCAAAACAATCCCTTCTTCCCCTATACGTATATACACCCCTCCCCCTCCCTTTCCCCCCCTTATTCCCCCCCTACAATTAAAACCAACACAACATCACAGTAACTATAATCATAAGGCCTTTAACCTCACATGCTTCCACCACAAGGACACCATCGGTGAATCCCTCTCCACTCTTTCCCATTGCGCCACTTGCTGTACCGCCCGCACCACATCCCAACTGACCTGTTCAATGGATCTATCTTCTTGGTGCAAGGATACCCGGCAACGAGCCATCCAAAGACAGAACCGGAGAATGAGCGAAATCAAGAACCCTGTCCCCGGATCCAGCTGACCTCTCTTGAATCGATATCCATACACCCAGTCCGCATACGTATAGGAACGGAACGTGGGGATCTGGAGGAGAGCAGAAACCCTGTCACCCACCCCCCGGGAAAAGGGACAGTCCTTCAAAAAGTGGTCCATGGTTTCTAACTTCCCCACACATTCCCCCCTTGGACAGTTCCTGTCCTGGATCTTCCTATCTCTCAGATTCTCTCTGACATATAATTTGCCGTGTAGGGACAGCCAGGCAATGTCCCGATATTTAGCCGGAATCCTCTCCGAATTGATATTCCGTAGCCCCTGCCTCAGCACTTCCCTAGGAGCATCCCTAAGTACCAGAGGGGAAGAGAACATCTGGGAGCGCACTCTCTCCACCCAGATTCCTCTCTTCCCATCCCTAATCTCCCCCACTAGAATCCCCCAGACCCGTACTAATTTTACTAACGTTTTATAGTACCCTACCCTTTCCGGAGCCCCTTTCCGCAATACCCCTACCCTCTCCCCTCTCCTCCACCCCCCCCAAACCCTCTCCCACCACCCCAGCACACTACTCGCCCACCCTGGAGGAGCCTGACCCACCGCTCTCCCTAGATTAAAGTGCACAAACAAAGAACTAAAAAACAAAACCGGATTGATCATCCCTACCCCCCCCTCCTTCCTAGATAGATATGTGGTGTTTCGTTTAACTGGATTCAACCGATTGCCCCACAGCAGCTGGAAGAAAATGCTATACAACGAGGCATAGCACTTTTCAGGTACCAAACAAATGTAGCTGATGAACAAAAAGAGGGGCACCAAATGGGTCTTGATGAGTTTCACCCGATCTTCCATGGACATTTTCCACCTCTTCCACCTGTCCACCCGCCCCTTTGCTTCCTGAAGACAACTGTCCCAGTTGAATTTAGCATAATCTCCTATCTCAAAGTAAATCCCCAAAACCCTCATTCTATCCACCACCCCCGGGAAACCCCCTCCTAATTCAAACTGCTCCCCTCCTGGCCCCAACCACAAACTGTTGCATTTGTGGATATTCACCCGTGACCCTGTAGCCCCTGCGAAATCGTGGATGAACTCCAAAAGTTTATCCCCTTCTGCTTTGTTCGCCACCCACACAGTAATATCGTCTGCGTATGCCACCACCCGCAACTGTTCTCCCGTGCTTACCTCCACCCCCCTCAATCCTCCCACCCCACCCTGCTCCAGACGCCTAATAAAAGGGTCTATAGAAAATGCATACAGCAAAGGGCTTAAAGGGCACCCTTGCCGAACCCCTGCCGTCAGCTCAAATTCCCCCCCTTTCCACCCATTGATCAATGGAAATGCATGTGCATGAGAATATAACAATCGTAATTGTGCCACCCAATCCCTAGGGAACCCGTAATACTCTAAAACCCGCCAGAGAAATTCCCATTGGACCCTGTCAAAGGCTTTCTCTTGGTCAAGCGCCACCATCAGCCACCCTGACCCCTCCTCCCGACTTCGCTCTAAACCTTCCCTCACCCATGCCGCAGCCTCCAGAACCCCTCTACCCGGCACCCCACAAGCCTGTGAGGCTGCCAACAAGTCCCCCGAGAATTGCCGCATACGCTTGAAGAGCATCTGCGCAAAGATCTTACGATCACAGTTTAGTAGCGCAATAGGCCTCCAGTTAGTTAACAGCTGCGGATCTTTGCCCTTACTTAACAAAATCAATGCAGACTCCAACAAGGATTTTGGAAGAGACCCCCTCTGACGTGCCTCTTCCCAGAGATCCAATAGAATCGGAGCCAGGCGCCTGCGAAACGTATGATAGAATTCTGCCGGCAGCCCGTCCGGCCCCGGAGATGTCCTCTTTCTCAGGGCCCCTATAGCCTCCTCAACCTCCTGCAGTGTCCAGGGGCACGAAAGGGCCTGGAAATGAGACCCCCAATTCCCCACCCCCGGAGTCCCTTCCACATACTGATCCATCCTCCCCCCATCCAAGTGCTGATCCGAAAAAAAAACCCTGAAGTGCTCTTCCACCACCTTCAATATTCCCTCTTTGGAATCCTGCATCACCCCCCTAGTATCCCTAAAACCCTCCACCACCCTATGCTCTCTTCTTTCCCTACAACAAACGAAGGGATCTGGGCTAATCAATTTACCAAAGTCCCTCTCATAAACTAAAGAGGAATACCGATCGTATTGAGTCTTCTCTAACAGACACTGTAATTCTTGGATATCCTCTTTCCTCCCTCCCTTGGAAATCAAATAATCCTTCCTTTGCTTCAAGGCCATCCCCAAACGTGTCCTTTCCCTTCCCCTCCTCCGTGCCTGTCCCATGAAAAGGAAACGCGTCCGTTTTTTCACCACCTCCCACCATTCTCCTCTGGAGGGAAAGATCCCCCGTAAGGATAACTGGTCTTCTAAAAAATTCAAATATTTCTTTTGAGCCTCCTCATCCTGGACCCATCTTAAATTCATCCTCCACAACCCCCTACCTATCCTATGAGCCGCCGACCCCCCTACTTCCACAAGAAGCAGTTTATGGTCGGAAAAATCCACGTCCAGCAGGCGAGGCCCCCGCTGGCATACCCCTCTTCGAACCAAAAACCGATCAATACGGCTCCTACATCTCCCCCTGCTAAACGTGAATCCATCCTCATCTGGGAAATGTTCTATGTGAACATCTATCAACCCCCCCTCTTTCATGATCCCGAGCAAGCGCACCCCATCATATGTCACCTGTACCTTAGTACCCCCACTATCCTGTTTCCTAAGAATTAAATTGAAATCTCCCCCCCAAATTACCTGGCGTGCAGTAAACAAGTAAGGCATGATCTTCCCTAATAACAAACTGCGCTCCTTCCTAGTCTGTGGCCCATAAAGATTAATAATTCGCAACGCCATACCCTGCCACAATACGTCTACCACTAAACACCTCCCCACCCCGAGTTCCATCACACACTGAATTTCCACCTTATGTGACTTAAATAAAATCCCCACTCCCCCATATCTTTCCCCTGCCAGCCCCCACACCGAGGGTCCCCATCTCCAATCCCTGCGCGCCCTTCTCAGCTGCTCCAGGTTCTGCAAACGCGTTTCCTGAATCAGAAAACAATCGGCCTTAACCTGAGAAAAGCACTCATAGGCCAAACACTGAGCTCTCTGGGAAGCCACACTCGCTACATTTAGGGTGGCGAACGTCAGAAGAAGCCCTGCCATACCCCCCATTAGGACTCATGCAACTCCTCACTCTCCTCCTTCCTTTGCATACTATCTACTCTCTGTGGCAACCTGCTACCCAGAATGTAATCCTCCTCTCCATTATCCCCTATCTCTGCCGCCCAGTCCCTTATCCTTGTATCCTGATCCCCACCTTCCCCTCCCCCCTCCCTCATTCCTTTCTTCCTCCCTTTCTTCTTTTTAAACCCTACGGAATCCCTCCCTGCAACCTTCCCCTCTTGAACCTCTCCCCTCTGCACCCCCTCCCCCTCCTTTCCTACCTCTACACTACCGTCCCCTTGAGCCTGCTCCTGGCTAACCACCCCCTGCCCCATCCTCCTCTTACCCCCCCCACCCTTCCCTACCGGAACCCCCTCCTCCTCCCCAACCCCAGCATCTTCCACTTCCATCCCCCCCTCCTCGTCATGGGTACCCCTTCCCTTCCTACCTTGACTCCTTTCCCCCTTATCCTTTCCCCGACTCCTCTCCCCTCCTCCCTCTTCCTGAGGTCCCTTCTCCCCATCATCCCCCTCCCCCTGTATCTCTGCCCCCCCATCCTCTTCTTCCAAAATCTGAAATCGATTACCCCCCTGCCCCACCCCAGGCGACCCCTGTAATGTCAAACCCTTACCCTTTGAAACCTTCCGTTTCTTTAATTTTGACACTTGAACCCACTCTCCCTTTCCCTCCCCCTCCTGTCCCCCTCTATTCTCTAGACCCCCGCCCTCCTCTAACCGTAAACCCTCCTCTTCCCCCTGCAAACCACCCCTCCCCTGTACCCCCAAACCTCCCTCTCCTCCCCCTTCCTCCCAAGCCCTCCCAACCCCCAGACCCCCAGAACCCTGACCTAGATCCTGCCCCTCTCCCCGAATCATATTCCCCCTGCCCTCATCCCTCCTATTATGACGCGCCCTCGGGCAGTCTCTAAAGGCATGCCCCAGACCCCCGCACAAATTGCAACGGATAGAGGAACAATTTTCTGTATAGTGCTCCTTACTCCCGCACTTTACACACTGTTGTACTGGGCAAGACATACTATAATGGCGAAAGGATCCGCAACGGAAACACTGCCGTGGCTGTCCCTTGTAAAAACAGAGAATCCTGTCCCGGCCAATAAAAGCCGCAGAAGGAATGTGCTTGACCACTTGCCCTTCCTGTCTTAGCTTAACCCAAGCCCCCCACCCCCCTGCCCACACCCTACTTGGATCCGGGAGTTTGGATAACGGGGTTCTCAAATCCGCATGCCTCTGTAACCAGTAGGCCAGGTCTGCCCCTGAAATGGACTCGTTTCGTACCAATACAGTGACTTGCACCAAGTCAGGTCTACTAATAGGAATAACCACATAATTGCTCCAATCTCCCCTTCCTTTCACCTCCTCATACCTTTCCCAGAAGATTTCCATACCCCTCTGCGTTAGAAAACTAACATCGTACTCAGGCAAATTAACTGGGTGAATACAGGCATAGAAGTCCTCCGGCACAAACCCCAGACCCATGACCATCCTCAAAACCATCTCCCGAGAAGGCATAGCCCCCTCCCCCACCCATCTAATCTGCACAACATTCCTTCGTTTGGGGATTTGCCCCGCCCCTCTCCCTTCCCCCCTTTCCCCCTTGATCCCTCCACAGGCACTGGCCGCCCCCCCATCTCCCCTCCCCCCTCACCCCTCACCACCGCCGCAAAGGAAAGAGCACCCTGCCCCTCCCCCGCCCCCTCACTTCTCCCATACCCTTCTTCCCTTCCTCCGAATCCCGGCTCCCCACATCCCCCTCCCCCACCTGCCGACAAGAAAGCATACCCCTCTCTTGACCAAGACCCTCCCCCCGCCCCCCACCCTCCCCTCGCCCACAGCCCCCCCTCAACCAGTTCAAACCCAGACCTTCAACTGGGACATCAGGAGCTTTAGCAATTAGTGCACTTTCAGAGCCTACTCTGGACTGAGCAATTGGTCCAATGTCCTGCTCCATTCCATGCAACTCCTGTTCCCGCTCCTCTTTCTCCTGCTGATTCTCCATGTCCTGGGAACCATACCCTAGCAGGTCCCCTGCAACCTTGACTGCAGATTGAACAGAGGCCTCTCCTGATTCTTCCTCCTGTCCGTCCTGACCTCGCGGGCAGACCTGCTCTGAGCCAAGCTGCACAGCTGATGATAGTTGATTACCAGAAACTGCTGCCTCAATCAGAGCACCTTTGGAGTGCTCCTGCAGTTGGAAGCCTGCTGGCTTTTGCTTCTCTTGCAATCTCTCCATACAGGTAAGTTCAATACTTTTTTCCACACCCTGTTCTTCTTCCCCACTAGTGGGTACTGAACAATTGTCCTGGGTGAAAAGCCTGTCTCCATCCGTTTCAATAATATGACAGTGTTGTAACTTTGTGTCTTTTCCTTTCTGTTCTACCGGAATACCTGAGGCCAAACAATCCGCCCCTCCCCCTTCTCCTGGAACCGTATCCAACCTGAGTACTCCCTCTTCCCTTGGGCTCATCAGGGCTTTCATAGTTTGCAATGTACTTTGACTGTTTGGACTTTGTACAATCTCTGTTACCAACTGCCTTTTGTGAAACAATGTTCCTGAGCTTAAACTGGTAGATTCCTGTGCTGGGGAGAAAACCTCCTGGCTCATAGTTTTAGATGTACCAGCCTGCATCCTCTCTTGATTCTCATAAACCTCCCTCAAGGGATTTGCAGAGCCTGTTTTAAAACAAGCAATTCTTTTTTCCTTCTGTTTCAGCAACTTTGTTAAGCGCTTTTCTTCCGTCTTATACTTTTGACCATGCTCTGCTGGGGCAAGCCTACTCATGGCTTTAGTCATTTTCAACCGTTTCCCCAGCTCCTCTATTTCCTTCTCCAGAGACTTGATGTGCCTCACCCGCTCCACCGTTTCTCTGGCACACTGTCCTGGGTCCATCTTCTCCCACTCACCGGCCTCCTCCCCTTCTTCTGACCACTCTTCTTCACTGCCGGCTACCTCAAATCCCAACTGGGCCTCCTGCCCCACCTCCATTCCTTCTTGTCCTTGCTCCTTCTGGGTCTGCACCTTTAGGGCCTCAACCTTCCTCCTTCCTCCCCCATGATCTTCAGGCTCCTTACCTGGACGCCGCTGGGTCATGGAGGAGGCGCCAGATCCACAATCCTCCCTGGCCCTGGAAGCTTTACGGTCCAGGGGACTACGCTCCCTTCGTGCTGGAGGAGGGGCTGGCTGAGAGCTACTCCGCCGGGCCTTCAGATCCTTCGGCCTTGTAGGCCCCATAGCCTGGGAGTTTCCTGGGCCTCTCTCCCCAGGACCCCTCCGCCTAGCTGGGGAAGGGACCAGGCCTGGCTCCCTTTCCTCAGAGCCTCTGACAGCACCTCCTTCCTGTCCTATGTCTGACAACAACTGACACTTGGAATGCCCTCCCGCGGGAGGTGGTGGAAATGAAAATGGTAACGGAATTCAAACATGCGTGGGATAAGCATAAAGGAATCCTGTGCCAAAGGAATGGATCCTCAGGAGCTTAGTCAAGATCGGGAGGCGGGGCTGGTGGTTGGGAGGCGGGGATAGGGCTGGGCAGACTTATACGGTCTGTGCCAGAGCCGGTGGTGGGAAGCAGGACTGGTGGTTGGGAGGCGGGGATAGTGCTGGACAGACTTATACGGTCTGTGCCCTGAAGAGCATATGTACAAATCAAAGTAGGGTATACACAAAAAGCAGCAAATATGAGTTATCTTGTTGGGCAGACTGGATGGACCGTGCAGGTCTTTTTCTGCCGTCATCTACTATGTTACTAGCCAGCTTATAATCGAAAGACAAAAACGCCTATATTGCGACCTAAATCGGGAGATAGGCGTTTATCTCCCAAAAACGAATAACGCGGTATAATCGAAAGCCAAACTTGGACGTTTTCAACTGCACTCCATCGCGGAAGCGTACAAAGTTGACGGGGGCGTGTTGAAGGCGTGGTGAAGGTGGAACTGGGGCGTGGTTATCGGCCGATCAGAGATGGGTGCCTTTCGCCGATAATGGAAAAAAAAATATGCGTTTTTAGCGAGAATTTAGGGCACTTTTCCTGGACCCTGTTTTTCCACGAATAAGGCCCCTAAATGACCAGATAACCACCGGAGGGAATCGGGGATGACCTCCCCTGACTCCCCCAGTGGTCACAAACCCCCTCCCACCACAAAATATGCCATTTCACAACTGTTTATTTTCACCCTCAAATGTCATACCCACCTCCCTGGCAGCAGTATGCAGGTCACTGGAGCAGTTATTAGGGGGTGCAGTGGACTTCAGGCAGGTGGACCCAGGCCCATCCCTCCCCTACCTGTTACAATTGTGCTGCTTAATGCTTATTAGTCGTCCAACCCCCCAAACCCACTGTACCCATATGTAGGTGCCCCCCCTTCACCCCTTAGGGCTATAGTAATGGTGTAGACTTGTGGGCAGTGGGTTTTGAGGGGGATTTGGGGGGCTCAACACACAAGGGAAGGGTGCTATGCACCTGGGAGCTCTTTTACCTTTTTTTTTGTTTTTGTAAAAGTGCCCCCTAGGGTGCCCGATTGATGTCCTGGCATGTGAGGGGGGACAGTGCACTATGAATCCTGGCCCCTCCCACAAACAAATGCCTTGGATTTATTCGTTTTTGAGCTGGGCGCTTTCATTTTCCATTATCGCTGAAAAACAAAAACGCCCAGCTCACAAATTGTCGAATAAAACATGGACGTCTATTTTTTTCGAAAATACGGTTCGGTCCGCCCCTTCACGGACCCGTTCTCAGAGATAAACGCCCATGGAGATAGACGTTTTCATTCAATTATGCCCCTCTAAGTATGTTACATGGCTTTCCTGGCTTTAGCAGAAATATTGGAAAAATATTTCCGCAGGGGGTTAACCAGCGGTAATTGGGCTGCGCTGTGTTCTGTCCAGTTACCGCTGGGTTAGGGTGGGAGCCCATTCCTCCTCCTCAATGGATGGCAGTGCTTCCTCCAAAATGGCTGCATGGCAAGCACAAACTTACCACACGATCATTTACATTTTTGGGGGCTTTTTACCCACTGCAGTAAAAGGGGCCCTGGCAAAAACAGGCTCCTTGGTGCTTCATAATATGACCTTTTGTTATAGAGCACTTTCTTAACTGTGTGTATTTATATTCTTACTCTGATTCGATCAAACTTTTAAGAAGCAGCTAATGAATACTTTTAATTAAGTACAATAAATAAATTGAGAGATTATCTATTCTGCATTGGAGATTTTTAAATGTACCTCATACTATACCTTCTCTCTTCTGTTTTAGGATGTTTGTATTTAGGACTTTAAGGATGTCATTTTAGAATGACTGCAAAGGTAAATAGCCAAAACATGTAAAAAAAGAGATTTCAGAAATCCTTTGTGTACAGATGTACTACTAAGAATGGATAGTTTTGAAAGGGTTGGGTGGTGGTTATGCCGTGGACGTGGTTTGGGAGCGAGCATCAACTACATGAATACATGAATACAGGAATACATAAATACTTTCAAAGTCTGGCATTATAGATGCTTCATGGCAGGCATAAGTGTAAAGTAGAGTCTCATTTAGACCTGGGGTCCTCATCATTCGATCAGGAATAAACTGTACTTTCCTCTCGGGCATGGCGTGAAATGCTATGGGGTGTATCCATTAAAAAGTATTAGCATGCATGAAAACACTTGCCACAAAATGTGCTAAAGCATTTCCTCCCAGATTCTATATAGCGTGCCTAGAGATCCACGCTGAAATCTAGGTGTATTCTATAACAATGCACGCAACTTAACTGACAACATGTTAATCAGTGTTGATAACAGCACTTAACAAGCAATAATGAGCAATAATTAGAATACACACTCGCTAAGTATATTCTGCAATGAACTGCGTCTAAATTCTAATGCACACAGTTCAAAAGGGGCATGGAAATGGGCATTTTGTGGGCATTCTAAAATTTACACGTGAAGTTATAGAATATGACCCAGTGCTTATAAATCTACATGCAGGGATTTAGGCCACATTTTCGTAGGCCTAAATGGTCGTGCATAGTTTTAGGCGCTAGGATTTCTGCCTAAACATATTCTATATACCGTGTCTAAATCTATGTGCCGCATGTCCAATGCGCTTAGGTAGAAATATTTACTGCACCGCTTTTTTATGCACCTTATATTGAATCTGGCCCTTTGCAGTATGTAACCTCTTTTCGTATGCTAAGAGTGCATTATTGATACGTTTGTTTGTTTGTTTTTGGAAGGGGTATTTCTGGGACAGATAATGGGTGTAAAAATTCTATTCAGCTAGTGAGTTGACATTTGTGGTGAGGAGAAAGTAAGTGCTCCTACACTCATTTTTTTTTCCTGTGTTCATGCATTAATACAAACCTTAGGGCACTGCAAGAAAATTAGATATTTGTAAAAGTCCTATTTCCTGGGCACTAGTAATTGTGCTTAGCACACGGGGAAAGTCCTGTGTTAAAATTTGCTAAGCCCATTTACAAATGCACATTAGTAGACATACCACTGTATCTAAAATATCAGAAAATAATGAAGTAGATATTTAGCCTGTGGCAGTCAGTTTTTTCAAATGCTGACAGCTGCAGGCAAGATCAGCCTAACTAATATTTAGCATTTCTATTTTATATTTTGCTCACACCTTCTTCAGTAGTAGCTCAAGGTGAGTTACATTCAGGTACACTGGATATTTCTCTGTCCCAGGAGGGCTCATGATTTAAGTTTGTACCTGAGGCAATGGAAGGTTAAGTGACTTGCCCAAGATCCAAAGAATCAGCAGTGGGATTTGAACCAGCAACCTCTGGATTGCAAGACTGGTGCTCTAACCACTAGGCCACTCCTCCATATTTATTTATGCATTTGTACCCCACATTTTTCAAGTTCAGTGTGGCTTACAATTAACTTGGGTAGACAGTAT
This sequence comes from Microcaecilia unicolor, assembly GCF_901765095.1. Classification (NCBI taxonomy): domain Eukaryota; kingdom Metazoa; phylum Chordata; class Amphibia; order Gymnophiona; family Siphonopidae; genus Microcaecilia; species Microcaecilia unicolor. Next base: position 328,840,550 of record NC_044031.1, on the reverse strand, counting down.
CAAGTTGTGAGTGTCAACGTAAGACTGGTTCAGTTATTTCAGGACCCTTCATATTCAGTGAAGGGCCATGTCTGGGCACTGGCACTGCATATCAGAAGCTAATTCCGATGGAGCTGGCTGCTGGAGCTTATGTGGGTCCTGGCACTAAATATTGCCAGCACCCACATACCCACTGGCTCCTCCCCAATACTGCCCCTGTAGCACATCTGACCAACCCATTGTTGGTCAAAGCCAATATTCAGTGGCACGGCCTGGTTAGGTACTGCTAAATATTGATAGTTGGGAGGCCCCAGATGACTTAAGTGGGCTGGGGCCTCTCCTACACATTTAAATCACTTTGAAAATTGGCCAGGCAAGCTTTTTCTTATAGCTTTCTAATTGGATAAACTTAGATATGCAGCTTTGTAAAATATGGACTTAGACTTATCTGTGCCCAATATATACATGAGGAAGTAGTAAAATTGTCATTTATATGTCTAAGTGTTAACCAAAGATGGAACAAAAACTGCAGTCAACATTCAACTGCCCTAGTTGCACCCCCTTAACACCATCCCTGACATGTGATATCTTTATATTTTGCACAGTACAAGAGGAAATGTATTTATTTCTATTTTTCTGCTGTTGTACTGAATGCAAGGTCTAGCTTCTTGGGTTTTCAGTTTAATTTTTCTTTTCACTTTGTGGTCATGTATTCTGTATTTTGCATTTGTGTTCTGTATGTGTGGCCAATGTCAAGTACTCTGTTAGCATGAATTTTCTATGTAGCATTATCTAGTAATTTGGCTTATTTAGTTTTCCTCATAGATGTATTGATAATTTAGGGCCTCACTGTAATATTTATGAAACTGCCTTTTCATTAGTGCTAGCATAATAGATTTGCTCTAGGTTCTCACCGGCTGATATTCAAAGGTATTTAACTGGCCAGGAACGGCACTTGGCTGGTTAAATACCCTCACTCCGGCTATCCATCGATATTCAGCAGGAGATAACTGGCTATCTCAGTCTAAATATCCCCGTCAGTGGCTAAAAAGTAGATTTATCTTTGGCTGCTGTAACTTAACTGGTCAGCTAATGAATATCATCTTAACCGGCTATGTTCCTTCTTCGCCTCCCCCAAAAAAGCTAGAAATTCAATGCTGGTGGCTGGTAACAGCCATGGCATTGAATTTCCGGGTTTGGGGCGACTTAAGGTGTTAGCTGGTCTATCTCCCGTGGTCTTAATAGCAGCCTCTGAGTGACTTTTTTTTTAAACAGATTTTTGTATTACTTCAACAATATGCCTGATACGGAGAGGATGTATGTTACTGTTAGTGAGATTACTCTTTAATCAGAAATTTCTTTGAATGGTGATTATTATAGGTAAATGTCTTAGCTCTGTACTGCATCCATTGTTAGGGGAGGGCCAGGGGGTTCTGTGGATGCAGAATGAATCTGGCTTTAATATCGTATAGGGAAGCATATGTGTTGAGGGACTGTGCTCAATGGGGGCTGAAGACTGCAATCTCTTTTACTCCTCCTAGCCCTTAATATGGCCTGCATTGTTATCCATACCGTGGAGCAGGCATGTGGCATGGGTGCTTCAGGTGACAGGTATTTCTCTTGCAAAACATTGGCAACCCTAGTGCCCACCCATCCTACCTGTTCGCCCACCCAAAAATTGGCTTCTGGTTATGTTACACACACACACACACACGTGTGCACACTTACTTGCTTTCCTGGGTGCCTGAGAAGCTCTTTTCATGAACCTCAGAACACTGCTAGTTGGAGGCAATAAGGAAAGAAAAAGAAAAGCAGCTCAAGTAGGCTCCTCAGTTATACATCAAAAATAAATATTTTGAAAGACATATTCCACTGTGAAATGCGTGAGATAAACACCTTCCTCTCTGGCTTTATAACTCAGTGTCAACAGAAGATACTGACCTAAATAATAAGGGAAACCTTTTGTGATACCAACAGCAAAAACATCAATGTGTTTACCACAAAAAAAGGTTTCTTTTCATGTTATTTGCATCCAAAATGGAACAGAATCTCTACTGACACTTTCTTTATATCATCCTATTCTCCACTGAAATCTGTAGAAGAAGAAAATCAGGTGTTTTTCCCTGACTGACCCAGCAAGGAGGGAGGGAAGAAATCACTAGGTATGATTCTTCAACTATCTTGGCTTCCCTAGGGTGTTGTTGTAAACTGAAATTCTACCACTGTATAGAAGACTTTTGTAGTAGACGTAGTAGACTGTAGGAACTTGAAGTGCCATATTTCAGGAACAGTGAATCTCTGAGTCAGAGAAAAGGAAGCATTCACTAAGGATATACATTTGGTGGAGCACTCAGGGGGTCTTTTACTAAAGCTTAAGTTACCTGCAGCAGGGCCCATAGGAATAAGATGGGCCCTGCTGCAGATAACGCCAGCTAAGCTTTAGTAAAAGACTCCCTCAATTTGTTAGCATTCCTTAAAAAATGTTATGTTTGCAGGACCTGCCCACCAGGGGATGTACTATCCTTTCGCACCGAGGATATATCTCCAAATATTGCCCGGGAGGGAAAGGTTAGGACAGCTGTTGTACTTGGTGATTCGATCATTAGGCATATAGATAGCTGGGTGGCTGGTGGACGTGAGGATCGCCTGGTGACTTGCCTGCCTGGTGCGAAGGTGGCGGACCTCACGCGTCACCTAGATAGGATTTTATATAGTGCTGGGGAGGAGACGGCTGTCTTGGTACATGTGGGTACTAATGACATAGGAAAATGTGGGAGAGAGGTTCTGGAAGCAAAATTTAGGCTCTTAGGTAGAAAGCTGAAATCCAGATCCTCCAGGGTAGCATTTTCTGAAATGCTACCTGTGCCACGCGCAGGGCCCAAGAGACAGGCAGAGCTCCAGAGTCTCAATGCGTGGATGAGACGATGGTGCAGGGAGGAGGGCTTTAGATTTGTTAGGAACTGGGCAACATTCTGGGGAAGGGGGAGCCTATTCCGAAAGGATGGGCTCCATCTTAACCAGAGTGGGACCAGGCTGCTGGCATCGGCGTTTAAGAAGGAGATAGAGCAGCTTTTAAACTAGAAATGGGGGGAAGGCCGACAGTCGCTCAAAAGAGCATGGTTCGGGATAAGGTATCTTTCAAAGATATCACCATAACAGGGAAGATAGAGTATCCTGATAGTGAGGTTGCAAAAGAGATTGTAGTAGATCGGGTATCCTTAAATAACAATAAAAATCAGACAAAAGATTGCCAATTAATACTGTCAAGTACTAAGCATGATGTACTTAGGAACAACAAACATAGTTTGAAATGTCTATATGCGAATGCCAGGAGCCTAAGAAATAAGATGGGGGAGTTAGAATATATTGCACTAAATGAAAAATTAGATATAATAGGCATCTCTGAGACCTGGTGGAAGGAGGATAACCAGTGGGACACTGTCATACCGGGGTACAAATTATATCGTAGTGATAGGGTGAATCGGATTGGTGGAGGGGTAGCATTGTATATTAACGAGAGCCTTGAATCAAATAGATTGAAAATTCTGCAGGAAACAAAACACTCCTTGGAATCACTGTGGATTGAAATTCCATGTGCAAAGGGGAAAAGGATAGTGATAGGAGTGTACTACCGTCCGCCTGGCCAGGACGAACAGACGGATGCGGAAATGTTAAAGGAAATCAGGGACGCAAACAAACTGGGCAACACAATAATAATGGGGGATTTCAATTACCCGCATATAGACTGGGTTAATGTAACATCTGTACACGCAAGGGACATAAGATTTCTTGATGAAATCAAGGACAGCTTCATGGAACAGCTAGTTCAGGAGCCGACAAGAGAAGGAAAAATACTAGACTTAGTCCTTAGTGGTGCTCATGATCTAGTGCAGGGGGTAACGGTACGAGGGCCGCTTGACAACAGTGATCATAATATGATCGGTTTTGATATTGGCATTGAAGGAAGTGAAACTAGGAAATCAAGTACGCTAGCGTTTAACTATAGAAAAGGTGATTACGACAAAATGAGAAAAATGGTGAAAAAAGACTGAAAGGAGCAGCTCGCAGAGTAAAAAACTTGCGTCAGGCGTGGATGCTGTTTAAAAACACCATCCTGGAGGTTCAGGACAAATATATTCCACGTATTAGAAAAAAGGGAAAAAAGACTAAACGTCAGCCGGCGTGGCTAAACAGTAAGATAAAGGAAGTCATTAGAGCCAAAAAACAATCCTTCAGAAAGTGGAGAAGAGAACCAACTGAAAGTAACAGGATAGATCATAAGGAATGCCAAGCCAAATGCAAAGCGGAGATAAGGAGGGCAAAAAAGGACTTTGAGAAGAAATTAGCGTTGGAAGCAAAAATACATAGTAAAAATTTTTTTAGATACATTAAAAGCAGGAAACCGGCCAAAGAGTCTGTTGGGCCACTGGACGAAAATGGTGTTAAAGGGGCGATCAGGGAGGACAAAGCCGTAGCGGAGAAATTAAATGAATTCTTTGCTTCGGTCTTCACCGAGGAGGATTTGGGGGGGACACCGGTGCCGGAAAGAATATTTGAAGCGGGGGAGTCGGAGAAACTAAACAAATTCTCTGTAACCTTGGAGGATGTAATGGGTCAGTTCAGCAAGCTGAAGAGTAGTAAATCACCGGGACCTGATGGTATTCATCCCAGAGTATTAATAGAACTAAAAAATGAACTTGCGGAGCTACTGTTAGAAATATGCAATCTGTCCCTAAAATCGAGTGTAGTACCGGAAGACTGGAGGGTAGCCAATGTTACTCCGATTTTTAAGAAGGGTTCCAGAGGAGATCCGGGAAATTATAGACCGGTGAGTCTGACGTCGGTGCCGGGCAAGATGGTGGAGGCTATTATTAAGAATAAAATTGCAGAGCATATACAAAAACATGGACTGATGAGACAAAGTCAGCACGGATTTAGTGAAGGGAAGTCTTGCCTCACCAATCTAATGCATTTTTTTGAGGGGGTAAGCAAACATGTGGACAATGGGGAGCCGGTTGATATTGTATATCTGGATTTTCAGAAGGCGTTTGACAAAGTGCCGCACGAAAGACTCCTGAAGAAATTGCAGAGTCATGGAATCGGAGGTAGGGTATTATTATGGATTAAGAACTGGTTGAAAGATAGGAAGCAGAGAGTAGGATTGCGTGGACAGTATTCTCAGTGGAGGAGGGTAGTTAGTGGGGTCCCGCAGGGGTCTGTGCTGGGTCCGTTGCTTTTTAATGTATTTATAAATGACCTAGAGATGGGAATAACTAGTGAGGTAATTAAATTCGCCGATGACACAAAATTATTCAGGGTCGTCAAGTCGCAGGAGGAATGTGAACGATTACAGGAGGACCTTGCGAGACTGGGAGATTGGGCGTGCAAGTGGCAGATGAAGTTCAATGTTGACAAGTGCAAAGTGATGCATGTGGGTAAGAGGAACCCGAATTATAGCTACGTCTTGCAAGGTTCCGCGTTAGGAGTTACGGATCAAGAAAGGGATCTGGGTGTCGTCGTCGATGATACGCTGAAACCTTCTGCTCAGTGTGCTGCTGCGGCTAGGAAAGCGAATAGAATGTTGGGTGTTATTAGGAAGGGTATGGAGTCCAGGTGTGCGGATGTTATAATGCCGTTGTATCGCTCCATGGTGCGACCGCACCTGGAGTATTGTGTTCAGTACTGGTCTCCGTATCTCAAAAAAGATATAGTAGAATTGGAAAAGGTACAGCGAAGGGCGACGAAAATGATAGTGGGGATGGGACGACTTTCCTATGAAGAGAGGCTGAGAAGGCTAGGGCTTTTTAGCTTGGAGAAGAGACGGCTGAGGGGAGATATGATAGAAGTGTATAAAATAATGAGTGGAATGGATCGGGTGGATGTGAAGCGACTGTTCACGCTATCCAAAAATACTAGGACTAGAGGGCATGAGTTGAAGCTACAGTGTGGTAAATTTAAAACGAATCGGAGAAAATTTTTCTTCACCCAACGTGTAATTAGACTCTGGAATTCGTTGCCGGAGAACGTGGTACGGGCGGTTAGCTTGACGGAGTTTAAAAAGGGGTTAGATAGATTCCTAAAGGACAAGTCCATAGACCGCTATTAAATGGACTTGGAAAAATTCCGCATTTTTAGGTATAACTTGTCTGGAATGTTTTTACGTTTGGGGAGCGTGCCAGGTGCCCTTGACCTGGATTGGCCACTGTCGGTGACAGGATGCTGGGCTAGATGGACCTTTGGTCTTTCCCAGTATGGCACTACTTATGTACTTATGTACTTAATATCAATTTAGCATGCACTGACCTATGAAGTAATGTGTGTAAATAAACATTGTAGCCAGTTTTAAAATACACATAAGTATTGCCATACTGGGACAGACCAAAGGTCCATCAAGTCCAGCATCCTGTCTCCAACAGTGGCCAATCCAGGTCACAAATACCTGACAAGATCCCCAAAAAAGTACTAAACATTTTGTACTGCTTATCCCAGAAATAGTGGATTTCCCCAACTCCAATTTAATAATGGCCTATGGACTTTTCCTTTAGGAAGCCAGCCAAACCTTTTTTAAACTCTGCTAAGCTAACCGCCTTTACCACATTGTCTGGCATCAAATTCAAGAGTTTAATTACACGTTTAGTGAAGAAATATTTTCTCCGATTCATTTTAAATGTACTACTTTGTAGCTTCATCGCATGCCCCCTAGTCCTAGTATTTTTGGAAAGCGTAAACAGACGCTTCACATCTACCCGTTCAACTCCACTCAATATTTTATAGACCTCTATCATATCTCCCCTCAGCCACCTTTTCTCCAAGCTGAAGAGCGCTAGCCGCTTTAGCCTTTCCTCATAGGGAAGTCGTCCCATCCCCTTTATCATTTTCGTCGCCCTTCTCTGCTCCTTTTTCTAATTCCACTATATCTTTTTTGAGATGCGGCAACCAGAATTGAACACAATATTCAAGGTGCGGTCACTCCATGGAGTGATACAAAGGCATTATAAGGTCCTCATTTTTGTTTTCCATTCCTTTCCTAATAATACCTAACAGTCTATTTGCTTAATGAATCTTATGAAACTGAAAATTGGGGGGAAAAGTCAAATATCTTTAAAAACACACACACACATTTCCTGTGCACATCTCTAGTAAACAGAGAACACTGAGTAAACCTGCTACCCTATGATTTCTTGGTTCTATATTGTAATTTCAATCTAACACAGTACTAACACAGTCAGCGATCTTTTAACTATAAAAAAAGCTAATATTTAAAAGATTTGAGGACTTACCTGGACAAATCATTTCTTTTCACAATCATTCCCGACCGACCTCCTCCACACCTCCTCCCCACCCCCACAATACTGAGTGCTTAAATTTTGCCCAGCCAATTTGTTGACCAGATAAATTTTAGCTGCCGCTAAGGAGATGGTGCAAGGAAATTTCTGGGGGGCATATATCGACCTTAGCCAATCTGTGCTGATATTTAATATTACCCAACTACAAATTGGACAACTCTTGTCATTGCCAGAGGGATACCCTAGATTTAAAGAATATCTTTATCCAATTCTATTCAGTGCCATTTAGGAGCTGCTAAATATCCAAGTAAAGTTTACCAGATAAAGATACCCTTTTAACTTGCCTGCCTTCCAAATTGCTAAATATTGGCACTTGTCTGTTTTTGTGTGATACATTCTGCTCCATAAGAATTGATGAGGTGAAATCATACCTGTGTAGACACATTGACAATGTAAAACCCATACCTTTATGATGCCCTTATTATGAAAATTCATCATGTGAAAAAGGGGCATCACCTAGAGGAAAGAGCAAAGCAGAGGAAAGAATCATGTGAGAGCCACAAGCACTGTAGGCTTGGGAACAGGCTGTGGCTGCTGGGGCAATTGTAGCTCTCAAGTCAAAATCAAGAAAGATTTCTTTCAGGGGGAGAAAAGAGAGACACCTGGGTCAGCTGATGGATGATTGAAGGGCATGAAGCAGCAGACCAGGGGCTGTGGCTCTCAACATTAGCAACCATTTAGACCTGTTATTTTACCACTAACTCATACTATTTTAGCACTGGTCCTATTTTATGCAATGAGATGTAGTAACTAATAACTAGGGTTAATAGAAAAATAACATGAGGTCTCCTTCACTTTCCAGTGTAACAGTGCAGGGGCAGAAGGAGAAATCAGGGACACTAATTGGAAGCAGGAGGGACATTGCTGACAGTAAGGCAGTGCTATCAGATAAACACACTTTCATTCTGACAACTTGTTGCTAGAGCAGATCTTATTCAGATGAATCGTGGTTGATATTTGAAGGTTTAAAGTACATAAGAGCATAAGTATTGCCATCCTGGGACAGACCGAAGGTCCATCAAGCCCAGCATCCTGTTTCCAACAGTGGCCAATCCAGGTCACAAGTACCTGGCCAGATCCCAAAACAGTACAATACATTTCATGCTGCTTGTCCTAGAAATAAGCAGTGGATTTTCCCCAAGTCTATCCTAATAATGGCTTATGGACTTTTCTTTTTTGGAAGCTATCCAAACCTTTTTTAAACCTCACTAAGCTAACCACCTTTACTACATTCTCTGGCAACAAATTCCAGAGTTTAATTACATATTGAGTGATAAAATAATTTCTCAGATTTATTTAAAATGTACTACTTTGTAGCTTCATTGCGTGCCCCCTATTCCTAGTATATTTGGAAAGAGTAAACAAGTGATTCACATCTACCCATTTCATTCCACTCAATATTTTATAGACCTCTATCATGTCTCCCCTCAGCTGTCTTTTCTCCAAGCTGAAGAGGCCTAGCTGCTTTAGCCTTTCCTCAGAGGGAAATCGTCCCATCCCCTTTATCATTTTCATCTCCCTTCTCTGTACCTTTTCTAATTCCATTATATCTTTTTTGAGATGTGGTGGCAGGAATTGCATTCAATATTCGAGATATGGTTGTACCATGGAGTGATACAAAGGCATGATAACATCCTAAATTTTTTTCCATTCTTTCCTAATAATACCTAACATTTAATTTGCTTTCTTAGCAGCCGCCGCACACTGAGCAGAGGGTTTCAACATATCATCAACGATGACACCTAGATCCTTTTCTGGTCTGTGTCTCCTAATGTGGAACCTTGCATTACATAGGTATAGTTCAGGTTCCTCTTTCCCACATGCACTTTACACTTGCTTAAACATCAACTGCCATTTGGATGCCCAATCTCCAAGTCTTGAAAGGTCCTCTTGTAATTTTTCACAATTCTGCGATTTAACAACTTTGAATAACTTTGTGTCATTGGCAAATTTAATTACCTCACTAGTTACTCCCATCTCTAGATCATTTATAAATATGTTAAAAAGCAGCAGGCTCAGCACAGTGCCCTAGGGAACCCCACTGTCTATCTTTCTCCATTGAGAATACTGACCATTTAACCTTATTCTCTGTTTTCTACCTTTTATCCAGTTTTTAATCCACAATAGAACACTACCTCCTATCCCATGACTTTCCAATTTCCTCTGGAGTCTTTCATGAGGTACTTTGTCACACGCCTTTTAAATCCAGATACACAATCTTGACCGGCTCGCCTTTATCCACATGTTTGTTCACCCCTTCAAAGAAATGTAATAGATTGGCGAGGTATGATTTCCCTTCACTAAATCCATGTTAGCTTTGTCAAATTTGAATATGCTCTGTAATTTTGTTCTTTAAAATAGTCTCTACCATTTTGCACGGCACCAACATCAGGCTCACTGGTCTATAATTTCCCAAATCACCTCTGGAACCTTTTTTTTTTTAAATCAGAGTTACATTGGCCATCCTCCAATCTTCTGGCACCATGTTTAATTTTAAAAACAAATTATATATTACTAACAATAGTTCTTCAAGTTCATTTTTCAATTCTGTTAGTACTCTGGGATTAATACCATCCAGCCCAGGCGATTTGCCACTCTTCAATTTGTCAAATTGAGCCATTACATCTTCCAGGTTTTTAGAGATTTTATTCAGTTTCTCTGACTCATCAACTTTGAATACTATTTCTGGCACCGGTAACTGAGGAGGGTTTCGTTATTAGTCTGATGTCTGATAAGCACAGTAGCATAATGGTAGAACTAGCCCATGCTGCTAAGCCAACCCCCTTCCCCCCACACATAGAAGAACCCATTCAGTTGGTAGCATGAGAGATGCCTCATTCCTTCAAATTCATGTATGCACTCAATCCTAGCAGAATCTAGATGGAAGTCCAGAAATAAATTTCAGTTCTGAGTCTTGTTTCTGCTATCACTGTTATGGCTAATGCCAATCTGGCCACTAGCAAAGTCCCCTGTGTTTGGAAACAGACACATGTGTGACCTATGTTTAAAAGCACATGTCCTTCCTCATCAGGATATTTTACATTACTCTATTTCTAATCTTGCTTTTGTACCCAGTTCAATTGAAATGCTTGTATATGCTTATCTTAGAAATTTGCTGAGCAAAGTACTGCCCTAAATTTTCATCATCTGGGCTTTATGCTTGGACATAGTATGGAAATGATGCTTTTGTCTAAAATTCTGATTAGTTCAAGAGTTGTGAGAAAAACTTAGTAACTCAGTTATTAAAATTCCCAGCACAAGCCTCAACAGTATATCAACTAAACTATCCATCCATACAAAACAATTTTTTATTCCTAGTGCACCACACATACGTTACGAAAATGTAAATCCTAATTATGTGACTCTGTTATAATTATCACGAAACTCACAACACAGCCTCACACCTGCTGGGTACAAAAACAATGAATATTATTTATGTATTTATTTATTTAGCACATTTATACCCCACTTTTTCCCCCAGTTTTGCAGGCACAAAGTGGCTTACAACGTACTGATGAGGCTAACGTCAGACCAGTTGTTATACAATTACAATCAAATTATATAGGATAGAAGGAACAGGGTAAAAAAAGAAAAAGGGAAAGGTTAAAGAGTTTAAAATGGTCCATGGATATGTTATAAGGAAAGACTTTAGGTTATACGTTGAATCCTTAAGGCTTTCCGAGATAGGCTGGTCCTAGATAGATTCCCAATGCTGAGCTGTCACCCCAGGCTTAACATAACCATGCACTCAATAGTGGAGAAAAAAGCCTCAGTAACACCACCCAGCCAGCCCGAAATTACAGACTATAAGGCATGGGCCCGACGCACCATCATCTGGCTCAAAAAAACTCCACAATTCCTTAGTGTCTCAAGGTGTATATTGCAAACCTTTTCTCAATACTACTAATAAGGTGACAAACGTGTATGTATTGGCATAACAGGTAATTAAACCTACCATGAGCAAAGTCTGGTCTTTTTACATGCCCTTCCAATCAGTACAAATAAAGCATTTCCTATCTTAGTTTATTTGTCAAAAAGATGCATAACAACCTCCAAGAATCATATATTAACTGTTATTTCTTTCCAAATGGACCGTTTTACAGTAAGATGTGCATTCAATTGAAATGCAATAAGAAATGTCAATGACACTTTCTATGTCATTTCATCTCATTATCAAATGAAAATGAGCATAAAAATGATGATTTTGTTTTTCGTGGGCTGTCAAGAGTGTGCCTGTGATTGTGTGAGTGACCGAAAGGTTTGGACTCTTTATAAGGTACAGACAGCGGGTAGTGAAAAGGTCAAAACAAAAACTTTATTTCTGTAGAAAAGGAAAATAAATAGGTTTGTTTCTTCACAGGTTGTACTCCCTCAATAAATTCTCTCAAATACAATCCTTGTACTCTGTTCCACACTTCACTATATACTGTTTCCCTCAGGAATCAAGGCCCAGTATCTTGTCTCAAACACAGGTCTCACAGGTTAAACAGCCACTTCTCAGAGTCTCTTTATTTAGGTTCCAATTAATTTCTACTTACTAGAACCTCTTCTTCACACAAACTTAAGGTAACGTTCCATTGAAGGCCAGTCCATTTCCCCAGACCTTCCCCAGGTACTGCAGCCAACAGGATATGCTGGAAGGATTCTTGCTTTCAGGACCTTCCCTTCTAGAGGCCTCTTGCTTCAGGACCTCCCTCCTGGAAGCCTCTACTCTGGGACTTCTCTGGTTCTACACTGTCTCAGGGCATTTAAGCTTACTTCCCTTTGAGCCCCACCCTTCTGACTTAGGACCTGTTTTGGCAATTTAGTGCTACCTGCTTTCAGGCAGCTAAACTGCACCCTCAGTGAGGAAATGCTCATCACCATACCATCCACTTCCTCACAGCACACTATTCACAAACATGTACACTGTTTGAAAAGAGTGCACACAATTTCCTGATAGTGCATGAATGTGAAAGCCATTTCACATGTGTACACTATCAGGAAAGAGTGCACAGTCTTTCAGGTTGACATTGAGTGCAACTAAAATTCAGCGGGAGACAGCTGATTAGCTCCGGTGAATATTTGCAGTTAGCTCATAGTGGCTAACCGGATATATCACACGATATAACTGGCTACCTGCAAATATTCAAGCACTGACTGGCTAAGTTTAGTGGCCAAATTGGACCTACTAAACAGCAGTCCTACCTTTGGCCGCTATAACCTTAACTGGCCAGTGCTGAATATTGACATAGCTGGTTAAGTCTGAACAGACCAAAAAAAAAAATAAAATAGGGGCATATTCAATGCCAATCACCAGAAATGGCCCAGCATTGAATATCCAGGGTCAGCATCGATCACGGCACTTAGGCGGCCTGATTCCCATGGCCTGAATATCAACTTCTTTGTGAATAGTGCACACTCTTTCAAGAAAGTGCACACTCAACGATATTGCTCCTTTGGGGACATGATGAAAATAAAAAATACCTGAACAAAATGAGCATACCTGGAAATGACATGAAACAAAAATTTTCTGGCTGCACACCAGAAGCTATAAATGTGTGCATACATATTCATTCCTAACGTGAAAATTTGCACGCTCAGATATTAGAGTAAGGACCATTGTGCACATAACCTAATATAATAATTGGCTATGAATTTGAGTTAACAGCCAATTATTATTAGCTTCAATTGGGTTAACTGGCACCAATTAGCATTTGCAACTGCCCTTAGTCACTATTCTAGAAGTTGCATGTGCAGATTCCATCATGTAGAACTAGGGGGTGAGGACATGGGGGGCATGGCTAGGAGTTTGGCACACAAGTATTGTGTACCTACCCGCCAAGATTAAGGCACCAGCACTTACACTAGACTTTGATATGCCGTAAGTGCTCACACCTAACGTTAGGCAGAAAATTGCAGACTTACACTAGTATTTCTATCGCATCAGTTCTGCACAGAATAGCCATTATATCACTCTCACTTAACATGCATCATCCCAGCGCCTAAATGTCTGTGTGCTTTCTTGAATATGTCCCTAGGTGTGCAACTTCTAACCAAATCGCCACCTACCTATTGCTTGCAGGTAGCTACTATTTCAGTTAGTGTTGCATATTCATATTTTAATTTGTATATTTTCTAATTTGCTCATGCCCCTGTTATTACAATAAGACCAGGGTTATCACATTCTGTGATTGTATTATGTTTGCTTCCTTATACTTCTACTATATTTAGCCTTTCTTACAAGGTTTTCTTGTCTTACAGCACTTTATCACTATCTCCTACAGAAGATTTTTTTTTAGTAATGCTATATTGAATTTTTAAGATAACAAAATAAACTAGTGGACATATTGCTTTAGGGTATTTTTTTAAAGCAGTTTCCTGTCTGAATTTCTCTTTCTCATTACAAATTTACGAAATGATATAGGCAATCTTTCATGCTAGCAACTATCTATTGCTCCCATAGGCTTCATTTTTTCACTCTTTCCCTTTTTCATTATATTTTCTGTTGTAAAATATAGGGTTTGGGGCTTTTTTTGGCCAAAGTCAGAAACCATTTGGCTCATGTTAACAACCTAATCTAAAGATTCTACCATATTTATCTGTCAAGACCTCCAAGATTAGCAACAACCAAAATATTATAAAGCAATTGAATTATATAAACATATTTGTCTTTAATTTTCATGACCCTTTCATATTAGACCTTTGATAGCTTATCTCTCAGGTCTATTAGATTGCACCATGCATAAACACTGTAGGGTATAAAAGGATAAACAAGAAATGTCATAACATTGACATTCACAAGCTGCCAGTCAATCAACCCTATCAAACCAACTACTTATAACAAAATACATGAACACTCCTCTTGGACAAAATGATTTGTCTGTAGCTTTATTAAATAGAACTCAAACATTGGCATAGATTTCATTGATCAACAATGAACTTCAATTTACAATATACTACTGGCACCCCAAATAGCAGCTTCTCCACAACAACATGGAGCCATTTGGTGTTAAAACTAGCTCCCTCTTTCACCATATTCTTCCCCCTTCGCTGACCACTTCATTCACGGTGACATCGAGCCACATTTACTCGTGGCAATATCATCTGTGAGTTATATTCCGTAAATCAATTCTCCCCAAAACTATGTACATAGCCACATCTGGTGCCCCTTTTCCCATTTAACCAGGCCACAAGTGGTAACTGACTACATCTTGTCACCACTTCCCTACCCAGAAGCTGTGACCGAATCAAACTTCAAACAATTCTCCAACAAGTCCTAGATAGTGCAAATAAAAATATCCAAGCTTATGTTCTTATCTTCTATATCGGAGAGATGAATGCCATCTGGGCGACATAATCAAACACAATCAATAGATATCAGGTCATGAACCAAAACTAACCCCCCCCCCCCCTCATGTGACACAACAATTTTGAAACTTCAGTATTTACTCGAAGAACATAGGGACATAAGAATAGATATACTGGATCAGACCAATGGTCCATCTTGCCCAGTATCCTGCTTTCAACAGTGGCCAATCCAAGTCACAAGTACCTGGCAGAAACCCAATTAGTAGAGCAAGCAGTGGCTCCCCCCCCCCCCCCCCCCACCCATGTCCATCTCAATAACAGACTATGGACTTTTCCTCCAGAGTGAAAAAATATTTTCTCGTACCTGTTTTAAAAGTATTTCCATGTAATTTCATTGAGTGTCCTCTGGTCTTTGTACTTTTTGAAAGAGTGAAAAATTGATTCACTTCTGCCCATTCTACACCATTCAAAATTTTATAGACCTCAATCATATCCCCATCAGCAGTCTCTTTTCCAAGCTGAAGAGCCCTAACCTCTTTAGCCTTTCCTCATAGGGGAGGCGATCCATCCCCTTTATCATTTTGGTCATTCTTCTTTCAACCTTTTATAATTCCGCTATATCTTTTTTGAGATATGGCGACCAGAATCGAACACAATACCCAAGGTGAGGTCGCACCATGGAGCGATACAGAGGCATTATAATATTCTTGGTCTTATTTTGCATCCCTTTCCTAATAATTTCTAGCATCCTGTTTGCATTTTTCCTCGCTGCTGCCACACACTGGGCATATGATTTCAGCATATTTTCTACAATGACACCTAAAGTTTTTCTTGAGTACTGACTCCTAAGGTGGACCCTAGCATCAGGTAACTATGATTCAGATTACAAATTGGGCACTCAGCACACACTCAGTTCTGTATCTGTAG
This sequence comes from Microcaecilia unicolor, assembly GCF_901765095.1. Lineage (NCBI taxonomy): Eukaryota > Metazoa > Chordata > Amphibia > Gymnophiona > Siphonopidae > Microcaecilia > Microcaecilia unicolor. Next base: position 328,825,008 of record NC_044031.1, on the reverse strand, counting down.
TTCCATAATCACACACTAGAGTCAGTTTTTGAGAGAAAGTTGGAATTTATTTAGGCTGCAGCCAGGAAATCTTTTATTCAAACAATATAACAATTTCATAAGTTGTAACATTCTACTATCTAACTCCTGCTGGGTACACAACCTTCCTTCTCTGAAATCTCCTATTTCCACACAGGTGTTGCCGTCCATGCACCCTGTCTCTGCTTTTTGTGCTGTCCCTCTTAGCATATGTTGTCCTTCGGCCTATCTTGTTTTCTTCTTGTGTGAAAGTCTGTAATATGGGCTGGCAATCATAAGTATCTTTGCCAATGAATAGAACATCATGTAGGTAGTGGACCAATGCCCCAGCTGTCGCTAATTGCTCCACTACCCAGTGCATGAAGGAACTAAACTGTTCAAAATAAGCGTATGATATGGCACAGCCCATAGGGATGCATTTGTCGAAATAAAATAAGTGGTTAAATCTGAAACCTAACAATCTAAATGACTCAGGATGTAGTGGGAGGAGGTGGAATGCAGATTCAGTATCTGCTTTTGCAACTTGTGTCTGACTCCCCTGCTTCAGGCCTGATCGAAGGATGCGTATTGTACTGATCATAGTTGTGGGTCGATGAAGTCATTTTTTGAATTGCCCGAGGGATAGGATAGATTATGGATTAGGCAAAATTTTCCTGGCTCTTTTTTGGGTATTATACCAATAGGAGAAATTATCATGTTATCCAGTGGAGGATCCTCAAAGGGGCCAGCTACCCTGCCCTGAGATATTTCTTTACTTATTTTTTCTCATGCCACTTCATGGTGCATTCATATGGAGGATGTATTGCCCAGGTGTGATGCTGACTACTGTTGCGGCCCTGTAAAAAGGTATTAGGTAACCAGAATAGAAACCTGTCTTAATTGCTGCTGCACTTGCCTTATCCGGGTACCGATTTAGCCATGGAATCATGGCCTCAAGCTTGATGGGAGACACGGTGCTAGTGTCCTCAGGGCTACGTTCTTGGAAAGTCTGTGCTTGCCTATCTTTTGGGGCTCTACACTGGGTCGCTGGGTGGCTTGCTCCGCACATGAAACAGGCATGATGAAACTTACACGGGTACCAGGTACACTGGATGGTATTATATTGTCTGCAAAATCTTTCTCTGCCAGTGCCCCATATTGCTTGAATTCCCCTGCCGTAAATTGACTAAACACACTGTCTGTCTGAAACTGGCTGTGTGCTGATGTTTCTGTGTGAATGAAGGCTCTGTCTGGCTGAAATGGTCTGTGTTATGACATCTCATCCACCCTATGATTCCATGAAATGGATGCATCTTCTTCCATACTGTGGTTGTCCTTGCAGTGTGGTCTTTGCTCGAGGCATCTTTCCGTATGGCCTTGGTGCTTCTTGATGGGTGCTCTCTTATACAGTCGTACTCCTTCTGGCCGTTTCTGCTGCTTTCTTATTTTTGTTGCACTGAGGTGGCATACCTGTGCTGCAAATACTGAGATAAGTTGAGAGGCACTGTGATAAGTGATAGTAAACATAGTAACATAGTAACATAGTAAATGACGGCAGAAAAAGACCTGCATGGTCCATCCAGTCTGCCCAACAAGACAAACTTATATGTGCTACTTTTTGTGTATATCCTACTTTGATTTGTACCTGTCCTCTTCAGGGCACAGACCGTATAAGTCTGTCCAGCACTATCCCCGCCTCCCAACCACCAGCCCCGCCTCCCACCACTGGCTCTGGCACAGACCGTATAAGTCTGCCCAGCACTATCCTCGCCTCCCACCACCGGCTGGCTCTGCCACCCAATCTCGGCTAAGCTCCTTAGGATCCATTCCTTCTGAATAGGATTCCTTTATGTTTATCCCACGCGTGTTAAACCTCAGTGAAACAGAATCTGAAGATCCATAATGGCACCCCCAGCTGATGCGGTGCCCCTAATAGCTTTTCAAAGAACTACTGAATAAGCCTATCTAAGATTTACAGAGTAGCTGTCCTTAGATCCCTCAGTAGTACCATCCAAATTTTTTAAATAACTTATTCCATGTCCAAGCCAACATCTTTATGTATTATGCTAAAGCATAAGTTTTACACGTGCTTTAGCATAATACATAAAGATGTTGGCTTGGACATGGAATAAGTTATTTAAAAAATTTGGATGGTACTACTGAGGGATCTAAGGACAGCTACTCTGTAAATCTATAGATAGATTTATATATATATATATAAAACTATAGATAGATAGATAGATAGATAGATAGATAGATAGATAGATAGATAGATAGATAGATAGATTTTTGTTAAACAACAGTTCAGGACCTGACTTATAATGCTGCCACCTGCTGTCTGTATTATCACCGTTTGAAACTGTAATTAAATAAGCTTGTTTTTTGCACCAATCACCTTGAACATTCATATTATCCTGTGGCCTACAAAAGGGTTTGCACTTGATATTATATGCTCTAAAATGGCTGCTGGCACACACTTGTTATATATTTAGAAAATGGCCGCTGTTATGCGCTGGCACTGTGTCGTAATCTTATTTGCTACTTATGGAGCCTGATTTCATGCTACTGTCGCCCCATCTTTGTAATATTTCCCCTCAACAATAATGCCTATCTGCCATTCCATTCTACAATCTGAAGCTCTCAGGTTCCTGACCACTATGAACCTCTGATGCGCCATTTTGCAGCTCCATTGCCCACATGTTCAAACTTTCCTGTTTTCCCTTCTCTCCCTTTCTCAAAAGTTAAGCCACTTTTAGGGATTCTCTCCCCCTTGCTCTCTAAATATATACATACAGAAACAATTATCAACAATTATCAAAGGCTGCTCTGCTCTAGTCTTTCTCATTCAAATTTCCCTGCTTCCCCCTTTGTCTAGCTGTCTTCTACCCTTTGCCCCTCCTTTCCCTATTTCTCCTTGCCTTACACTTAACCCTTCCTCTTCTTTATCCTCCTGCTTTCCCTAATTTCTTATTTCAGAGCTTTCACTCTCTTCTCCCCTAGCCCTTCCCCCCTCTGTCCTTCAGCCCGTTTGTGTTTGACCCCCATCTAACATGGAGGGGCACTGCTATGAGTGGGAAAGCGCGGGGTACAAATGTAACAAAAATAAAAATAATCGAACGTCTCTGGCGATCTATTTTGGCGGCGGCGCTACAGCTGGCTAGAACTGTATTATCGAAAAAGATGTCCGGCCATCTTTTTTTTTTGATAATACGGTTTAGCCCGGCCAAATGCCAGAGTTCGCCAGGTTTGAGATGGCCGGTTTTGTTTTTCAGCGATAATGGAAAAAAATGCCGGTGATCTCAAACCCGGTGAAATCCAAGGCATTTGGTCATGGGAGGAGCCAGCATTTGTGGTGCACTGGTCCACCTGACATGCCAGGACAGCAACCAGGCACCCTAGGTGGCACTTCTAAAAATGTTTAAAAAATACACAAATAGCTCCCAGGTACATAGCTCTCTTACCTTGGGTGCTGAGCCCCCCAACCCCCCCCCCAAACCCACTCCCCACAACTCTACACCATTACCATAGCCCTTATGGGTGAAGGGGGGCACCTACATGTGGGTACAGTGGTTTTTTTTTGGGGGGGGGGTTGGAGGGCTTAACATTTACCACCACAAGTGTAACAGGTGGGGGGGGGATGGATGTGGGTCTGCCTGCCTGAAGTCCACTGCACCCATTAAAAACTGCTCCAGGGACTTGCATACTGCTGTCAGGGAGCTGGGTATGACATTTGAGGCTGACATACAGGCTGGCAAAAAAGGTTTTTATTTTTATTTTTTTAGTGTGGGAGGGGGGTTGGTGACCACTCGGGGGGTATGGGGAGGGCATCCCCCATTCCCTCTGGTGGTCATCTGATGAGTTGGGGCACCTTTTTGAGGCTTGGTCATGAAAATAAAAGGACCAAGTAAACCCAGCGAAATACTGATTAACGCAGCTTTTTTTTTTCCATTATCTGCGAAAGCCGGCCATCTGGTAGCCATGCCCATGCCCGCCCATGTCCCACCTTCACTAAGCCGCCGACATGCCCCCTTGAACTTTCACCGGTGAGGCGACGGGAAAGCGGTGATGCTGTAAAAAAAGCCACTTTCGATTATACCAATTTCGCCACTTTTGAGAGATCGTCAGCCATCTCCCGATTTATGTTGGGAAATGGCCGGCGATCACTTTCGAAAATAAGCCTGATACTGTAGTTACCTTGCTCTTTCTTCTCAATGTACATCACTTTGCATCTGTCCACAATAAATTTCACCTGCCATTTGGATGCCCAGTCTTCCAGTTTTTTAAAGTCATCCTGCAAGTTATCACAATCCACATATGCTTTGACATCTTTGAATAGTTTTATGTCATCTGCAAATTTAATCACCTCACTTGTCATTTCATTTTCCAGATCATTTATAAATATGTTAAATAGCACTGGTCCCAGTACAGATCCCTGTGGCACTCCACTTTTCACACTTCTTTGAGAAAATGGCTATTTAACCCTACGCTCTCATTTCTGTCCAAATCCACTGAAGGATACTGCCTTCTGTCCCATGACTTTTTAATTTTCTCAGGATTCTCTTATACGGAACTTTGTCAAATGCTTTCTGAAAATCCAGATACATTACACTTATTTATGCATTCCTGTATCTCACTATTTTCCAAAAACAAGTTTTGGCTCAAAGTGGCTTACAATTTACATTTAGGTTAGGTTACAGTTGTGTATTTCAGTTAGAAAGTTAGGTGAAGTTTTCAGTTTGAGATGGTGTAGGCCATTTGTTGCTGATGTCTTTAGTTATACATTTTTTTAAAGGTAGGTCTTCAGTTCTTTTCTAAACTGTAGATAGTTTGATATGTTTCTTATGGCCTTGAGTTCCACAATTTGGAGCCCAGATTTTTCTGCAGTTGGGCAGGTGGCGAAGTAGGTAGCCTCTGGTTTCTGGGCTTGAATTTATTAGGGATAATGCGATCAGATCTAGCATATATTCAGGAGACATTACAAATAGTATTTTGTTGATGAGGGTACTAATTTTGAAAAATAGTCTTGTCTTGATGGGCAGCCAGTGTAGCAGTTCAAGCAGTGGAGTTGCTCATTCATATTTTGACTTTTTAAATATCAGTCTTGCAGCCGTTTTTTTTGATGGTTTGAAGTGATTTTATTGTGCTTTCTTTGCATCCTGCATAGTCTGCATTATAGTAGTCTAGTTTAGACAGGATCATCGATTGTACTATTAGCCGGAATGATTGTCGAGGAAAGTGGTCTCTAATCCTTCTCAGTTTCCATAGTGTGCTAATACATTTTGATGTGACTACTGATACTTGACTGTCTAGGGATAGATATTTGTCAAGAATGATTCCCAGTATTTTTAGTTGTATTTCGATTTGGTATGTTTGAGGGTTGATTGTAAATTTTTGTTGTGATATGGAGTTGTGTGGGCTGGATAGTAAAAGCAATTTGGTTTTGTCTCTGTTCAGTTTGTGTATGAAAATTGTGGCCCAGTTTTCCATGAGGTCCAGGCCTTGTTTGATCTTGTTTGTTATTTCTGTGATGTTACGGTTAAAAGGTATGTAGATGGTGACATCATCTTGTATATGAATGGGAAAAGGTTGCATTTTTTTGTGATTAGTTTTAAGTATTCCATGACACTAATGAATCAAACTCCTAAGCCAGGTTATGTAGAGTATAATCTCAGCCTCTCAAATTTAGTACAGATGCTCACCATAGTTAATGCATGGTAACAATGAGAGGTTCCTTCCATAGGCGCCAGCTCTGTGGGTGCCTGAGCTCTCCCATTATTGAGCAAACTCCTTTACTATAACCAGAAATCATTTCACTTGAGTTCAGGTTAGCATTTCTGAGCATTTTGAAAAGTTGACTCCTATTGTTCCTTCTGGAGTGTATAAGATATAACTTGTATAGTCAACTTATCAAGATGTGCTTGAAACTTCCTTTTAAAGCATGTGGCACTCAGAATGATGAGAAATATTTCAGCATCTTTCTGCATATTTTCTTGGTCTCTGACTGCCATTTTTGCTACTTTAAGATTTTCTTTCTGTCAGCACAATTCATAGCATAATTGCTTGGCACTGACACCAATATTATTAATGCAGTTATTGTGTTTTTCTCCATACCTTTTTCTGTTTTTTTTTCATCTAGCTTTTTTATCATAACCTCTCCATACTCCATATTTCTCTTCAGATTGTGATCCCAGTGCTTTTGGTACAACAATGTTGTCTGGAAGAGACGTGCCACTTTATTGTGTGCCATGCATAATCCGCTGTCCTGGGCTGCAACTTTAAATTTATCCTTAGGGATCAATTCACTCATCCTTGTGTGTGGTTTTGATCAATTGGTTCCTAGAGTAACACTTTGTATTATTGTATTTATGCGGTTGACACTTGTTTTTCCATGGTTGCTGACCTAATTATATGAAAAGGTTTTCTCTTCTTTTGCAAATTCTGTTGCTTCCTTCCTTATGTGTGCTGGTAGATCTTCACTCATTCTTTCCACTTGTCAGAATGCTTGTCCACGTTTAATGATGGAGATGGATTTCAGACATTTACTTTTATAGGTCAACACTTTTTGCATATTTGGATCTGACAACAATGTTAAGTATGTGAGGCCTATGATAGGACCTCTATTCCCCTTATTCTATAACAGAGCACCTAAATTTAAGTGTCATATGCATACTTAAATGCATAGAAGACTAGCACTTACATGGATGAATGTACACTTATATTCGTAAGTGCTAGCAGAATGCTCAGCAGTATTCTCCTATATGCACAAATGCCTTAAAGGAGAATTCTATATACAGCATCGAAAAAAACATGCTTTTATAAACCTTGCCTAGAGTTAGGTACAGTTTATAGACTATGCATACACCCATCCCCATGACTAAAACCCAGTAAAACCTGGTGTAAATGCCCATGTCTAACTTAGGTGCAGATCAGGCATATTCTTTAACAATACACATCATTTTTAGGAATGCCCATGGCCTGCACATGCTCCTCATGGCCATTTCCCCTTTTGAGATCTGTGCTTTAGAATTTACACACACCACTTGACAGAACACGCTTAGAAAGCTGCATTAATTCTTTCCTATTCAAAGTAAATAGAAATTAGGAAATCTCAGCTGACTCTAGATACAGCCCAGCAGAAACCAGACAGCATTTGAAAGATTCATCGGAAGTGTATAAATGAAAATACTTAACGCCCTGGTTATTTGTTTCAGCTTTTACAAAATAATATTGTAGAACAAATGCACCACAGTCAAAACAAATCAATAGTATAGAATACAGTAAAACAATTATGGTTATTTCTCTGTGCTACTTAAAGGAATATAAGGAGGAAAATAGTCAACATCTATAAACAAACAATGAAAAAAACAGCTGCCTGAGATACACATAGTGCATGACTATAATTATTCCACGGAGAAAAATAAGCTTTTAATCTATGCAAGTGAACTAGAAGAAAAAGATGAGTCTTGAAAATGATCTGTTCATTTCATTTTTATGAGTGAAATCAATAGTTCCTAGCTTATAATAAGGCAAATATCACAGCAAGTTCTCAAAATAAATTCAAAACATTTTGATCTATGAAAACATGTCAGAAAACATGAGATTTGGAGAGGGTTGAATGGGGATATTCTGAAGGGTAATCTGTGTGCAGAAGAGAGTCATTATAATTGATCTAGTTCCCCTGAATTCTATAAAAAGTGCTAAAAATTACACACGTAAATATGGGCACGTATCCAATTTAATTGAACAATGAACTAATTAGCACCAATAATTGGCTTTTTAGCAGCAATTATTGATACTACTTAGAATTAATTAAAATATACACATGTAAATTTAGGCACGGGATCACCACCTAAATTTTACATTCGAGTCAAAAAAGGGATTGTGGAAATAGGCGGTTTGGGGACATTCCTTTAAATTACACATGTAGTTACAGAATAAAGGCATCGGTATGTAAATTTAGGCACAGGCATTTGCATCACATTTTAGTTGGTTCAAATGGTCAGACCTAAAATTAGTCATGACTCCTGGGTGTAAGCGCTATTCTATAAACTGCCTAACTGTAAGCACGAGTTATCGAATAGCGCTTTTTTTAGTGCTGATTTTTTATGCCATATATAGAATTTAGTTCTTAATGTCCTTCACTTTTCCCAGAAGCATATCTACAAATTCCTCTTTACCCAAATACATGCACCCCTTTCATTCACCTCTAGCAGGTTTCAAACTTGAATCTGTGTATTCTGCCTGGATGACATAAGTCCAGTTTCTGGAGGGGCATAATCGAACGAGGACGCCCATCTCTAAGGGCGCCCATCTCTAAGGACGTCCCGGTGAAGGGGCGGGGCATCCTGTATTATCGAAACAAAATGGGCTTCTATCTTTCGTTTCGATAATACTGTCGGGGACGCCCAAATCTCCACATTTAGCTTGACCTTAGAGATGGGTGACCGATAATGGAAACCGAGGACGCCTATCTCAAAAAGGACCAAATCCAAGGCATTGCACTGGTCCCCCTGACATGCCAGGACACCAACTGGGCACCCTAGGGGGCACTGCAGTGGACTTCACAAATTGCTCCCAGGTGCATAGCTCCCTTACCTTGTGTGCTGAGCCCCCCAAACCGCCCCCCAAAACCCACTCCCCACAACTGTACACCACTACCATAGCCCTTAGGGATGAAGGGGGGCAACTACATGTGGGTACAGTGGGTTTCAGGTGGGGTTTGGAGGGCTCACATTTACCACCACAAGTGTAACAGGTGGGGGGGGGGGGATGGGCCTGGGTCCGCCTGCCTGGGACCTGCATACTGCTGTGATGGAGCTGGGTATGTCATTTGAGCCTGGCATAGAGACTGGAAAAATGTTTTTTTAATTTTCTTTTGGGTGGGAGGGGGTTGGTGACCACTGGGGGAGTCAGGGGAGGTCATCCCCGATTCCCTCCGGTAGTCATCTGGTCAGTTCAGGCACCTTTTTGAGGCTTGGTCATGAAAAAAAAGGGACCAAGTAAAGTTGACCAAATGCTTGTCAGGGGTGACCTTCTTTTTTCCATTTTCGGCCGAGGATGCCCATCTCTTAACCACGCCCCCATCCCGCCTTCGGTACACTGCTGACACGCCCCCGGGAAGTTTGGTCATCCCCACGACAGAAAACAGTTGAGGACGCCCAAAATCGGCTTTCGATTATGCCGATTTGGGCGACTCTGAGAGAAGGACGCCCATCTCCCAATTTGTGTTGAAAAATGGGCGCCCTTCTCTTTCAAAAATGCCCCTGATAGTGTTATTCCACCTGGACTCATGTACCAGGGTGATTCTGACCTTTTTTAAAAGCATTTTGATGGTAGCACAGTATCAAGACTTATCATTTGTTGACACTCTAATTACCACATTTTCAATCATAGGTTGAATTAGTCAACATATACTGCTTTTTAGAGTCATTTTAATACAAATAAAATCAAATGTTTAAAAAAAATCTACAGTATTTCCCAACAGCTAGTTCCATCACAGTTTCTGTGTTTCATATCAAATCTGCCTCAGGGATCCATCTGATTGTCACCACTGTAAAGTTAAAATAATCGTATTCTTTAAAAGCAAACAATAAATCTTAATTTTCTGAGGTTCCATATTGCATTTATAGTGGGGCTTCCCAAGCCTGTCCTAGAAGCACCCAGTCGTCAGGTTATTAGGATATTCACCATGAATATGGTTGAGATAGTGGTTTTCCATATGTGCAAATTTATTTCATACTTTTTTCATTGTGGATATTCTGAAACATTGATTGGTTATGAAATCCCCAGGTCAGGTTTTGGAAGAATTTATATAGATTTTTGTTTTTATTTTGTTACATTTGTACCCCGCGCTTTCCCACTCATGGCAGGCTCAATGCGGCTTACATGGGGCAATGGAGGGTTAAGTGACTTGCCCAGAGTCACAAGGAATTGCCTGTGCCTGAAGTGGGAATCGAACTCAGTTCCTCAGCTCCCCAGGACCAAAGTCCACCACCCTAACCACTAGGCCACTCCTCCACATGTTGTATCCCATAATTGAAACATCCACTAGGGTTGATGGTGGTTGGGCAAATACAGGAATAGATATTTATAGGAAATAACCTGGGTCCAGACCCTGTAATCATTTACAGTGGTGGAAATAAGTATTTGATCCCTTGCTGATTTTGTAAGTTTGCCCACTGACAAAGACATGAGCAGCCCATAATTGAAGGGTAGGTTATTGGTAACAGTGAGAGATAGCACATCACAAATTAAATCCGGAAAATCACATTGTGGAAAGTATATGAATTTATTTGCATTCTGCAGAGGGAAATAAGTATTTGATCCCCCACCAACCAGTAAGAGATCTGGCCCCTACAGACCAGGTAGATGCTCCAAATCAACTCGTTACCTGCATGACAGACAGCTGTCGGCAATGGTCACCTGTATGAAAGACACCTGTCCACAGACTCAGTGAATCAGTCAGACTCTAACCTCTACAAAATGGCCAAGAGCAAGGAGCTGTCTAAGGATGTCAGGGACAAGATCATACACCTGCACAAGGCTGGAATGGGCTACAAAACCATCAGTAAGACGCTGGGCGAGAAGGAGACAACTATTGGTGCCATAGTAAGAAAATGGAAGAAGTACAAAATGACTGTCAATCGACAAAGATCTGGGGCTCCACGCAAAATCTCACCTCGTGGGGTATCCTTGATCATGAGGAAGGTTAGAAATCAGCCTACAACTACAAGGGGGGAACTTGTCAATGATCTCAAGGCAGCTGGGACCACTGTCACCACGAAAACCATTGGTAACACATTACGACATAACGGATTGCAATCCTGCAGTGCCCGCAAGGTCCCCCTGCTCCGGAAGGCACATGTGACGGCCCGTCTGAAGTTTGCCAGTGAACACCTGGATGATGCCGAGAGTGAGTGGGAGAAGGTGCTGTGGTCAGATGAGACAAAAATTGAGCTCTTTGGCATGAACTCAACTCGCCGTGTTTGGAGGAAGAGAAATGCTGCCTATGACCCAAAGAACACCGTCCCCACTGTCAAGCATGGAGGTGGAAATGTTATGTTTTGGGGGTGTTTCTCTGCTAAGGGCACAGGACTACTTCACCGCATCAATGGGAGAATGGATGGGGCCATGTACCGTACAATTCTGAGTGACAACCTCCTTCCCTCCGCCAGGGCCTTAAAAATGGGTCGTGGCTGGGTCTTCCAGCACGACAATGACCCAAAACATACAGCCAAGGCAACAAAGGAGTGGCTCAGGAAGAAGCACATTAGGGTCATGGAGTGGCCTAGCCAGTCACCAGACCTTAATCCCATTGAAAACTTATGGAGGGAGCTGAAGCCGCGAGTTGCCAAGCGACAGCCCAGAACTCTTAATGATTTAGAGATGATCTGCAAAGAGGAGTGGACCAAAATTCCTCCTGACATGTGTGCAAACCTCATCATCAACTACAGAAGACGTCTGACCGCTGTGCTTGCCAACAAGGGTTTTGCCACCAAGTATTAGGTCTTGTTTGCCAGAGGGATTAAATACTTATTTCCCTCTGCAGAATGCAAATAAATTCATATACTTTCCACAATGTGATTTTCCGGATTTAATTTGTGATGTGCTATCTCTCACTGTTACCAATAACCTACCCTTCAATTATGGGCTGCTCATGTCTTTGTCAGTGGGCAAACTTACAAAATCAGCAAGGGATCAAATACTTATTTCCACCACTGTAAAAGTCAAGCAAATTATTCAGGAGCTGATAGGAAACCAGTGAAATACATTCAGAACGGGAGTCAAATGATCATTATATCTCACCCCAAAGGGGGTGGAGCTAGGTGAGCCAACAAGATGGCCACTTAGATTGCTTTCTCTCTCAGTCCTCAGTTTATACAGTATTTAGCTAATTTGGTAGCTAGAAGGCATTCTATTTATCTTTATTTGGAGTTATTCTAATTTCCTTATAGATTTTAAGCAGTAGGTTTACCTTTTATTTGATATTCTGCTGTTGTTTTGCTGGTCAATACTTTTTTGTTTGGCTCCTTCGACTTGCTCCATGTGAAATCGCACCATGGTGAGAGTGTCTTCTTGATTTTCTGCTGGAGTGCTCACGTGTCTCCATGATTATTTGAAAACTTTTGAAGCTCTATATCACTTGAGTTACACTTTTGCTTTGAGTTGCAGCAGGTTTTTTGTTTTTTTCCTTGCTTGCTCTTTGCTGTGATTTTGAGCATCAGAATTGTTGTTGGGTTTGCTGACAAATATGACCCTCTTGGAGGTATTTTGTGATCTTGATGGTTCTCTCTCTGACTGGATATAACTGTACAGAGTATGTACTTCTAAATTTAGCAATGATTACTTGAAGCTTTGCTGTCAAATTTTCCTGTGGTCGCCTTAATTTAAGGCCTTTCTTTGAGTTTCTTAGTGATGGTTAGTACTTGAGTGCAAGAGAACCAGCAACCATTTCTCCTCAGTGTTGCAATTTTTGAGATCTGTATTATGTGCCCTTTTGCGGTTTAATGTATTCTTTTTTGGTGACTATCGTTTTATCTTTATTAAAATACTTACTACTTCTGATGTTAATTTTGGAGAACTGGTTGTCCAAGTAAGTGCTAAGTAGTAAAGATTGGATATTTTGGCAGCCTTTAAAATTATTATTATTAGCATTTGTATAGCGCTACCAGACGCACACAGTGCTGAACACCTGACACAAAGAGAGGCAGTCCCTGCTCAAAAGAGCTTACAATCTAAATAATACAGACAGACAAGACAGTTACGGGTGAGGGAAGTACTGGGTAAGAAGGAAGGAAGGAACAAGGGGAGGGCAAGTGAGTAGCGGCTACGAGCCAAAAGCAGCAGTGAAAAGGTGGGTTTTCAGCATGGATTTGAAAACAGGTAGCAATGGAGCTAGATGTAAAGGTCCAGGAGATTAAAAATGGAGATTAAAAATGTTTATATAATAGAGGGAAATAATTACATTTGTTCAACTAGTACTGCCTTTGAAGATTTTTATGGAAATTAAAGCTTCCTATCATAGATCGGGATAACTACATTTGTTCAGCTGGTACTGTGATATATTTTATTTATTTATTTATTTATTTAAGGTTCATGTCTACCCCACATTTCCCCCACAAATGCAGGCACAATATGGCTTACATGAATTATAAAACGTACAATACATGGATGTTACAGAAGAAAACTGAGGAAACGCTAACCACAATAACAATGACTAGACAGCAGAGCTGATGGTGGAGTAAGTTTTTTTCGAAAAGGAATGTTTTCAGCGACTTCTTGAAGAGATGGTGATCAGCTTGCGATTTTAAGAACAAGGGTAAAGCATTCCAAATCTTTGGACTGCTGTAGTGGAAAGACGAGGCAAAGAGAAGCTTGTATTTGACACCCCTACAAGATGGGTAGTGTAGTTGGAGGTAGGAGCGAGCTGTGTTTACAGCATTTCTTGGTGGAAGATCAATTAAAGGAATCATGTATTCCGGAGCTAATCCGTAAAGTATTTTCCCTTAAGGAGTCATTCCACTTGCTGTTCTTCTCTTGTGATTATGACTGTCATTACTCACTTGCAAATATCTTCTACCAGTGTTGCTTACTGTGAAATATTCTGGATAAATATGGAGAGGAAAACAACCTCTGTTCCACATCTAAATAAACGTTTTAGCAGATAGAAATTAGGAGAGTCAATACATTCTGACTCAAGCCAAACTGAGGTGATCCCTCCATCACAAACCTCTCACTTGGACAATACTGTAGTTAACAAAGCTGATTTTCTAGAATTGATGGGTAAGATCAAACTTCTAAGAATGGATGTTACTACTGCTATTAAAGATCTCAACGATGAACTCAAGTCTTTAGAAGAGAGAGTAATCCAAAATGAAATTATCTTTGGAGAACAGATAGACACAGTTGCAAGTTTTCAAATTAGATTATGTGATTTACAATCTTCCAATAAAGAACTTTGTGAAAAGCAAGATAATATGGAGAACAAACAACACCAACGTTACATCAGGATCTTGGGACTGCCTGAAAAAGATGGCAAGGAGCTATTCCAGATGCTTAATGACCTCTATGCTCATTGTATCCCAAGAAGAACAGGTTGTGAATTGAAAGAATTCACTGAGTGATTGGCCTTAGTTCCAAATTAACTTCACACCTGAAAGCAATAGCTACCTGTTTCAATTACTATCAAGATAAACAAGTCTTGATATCTCATATTCATAATTGTGATGTTATCTCTTTTCATGGAGCTCAATTGCAGATTTTCTCAGTCTTGTCACAACATACCTTGCAGCGCAGAAAAAGTTTCTGACCACTCACACAATCATTGATAGGGGATTAAATACATCTGGAGATTTCCCATTGCCTTGGTCTTTGAATGGCAAGGGCCAATGACAACAAATGGAAAAATGTACATCATGGCTGGACATTTGGAGGTCAGAACAGGATTCCCTCTATATTACTCCATTAAGAAAAATGATTGGGAATGACAGATGCATACTCCCTAAGAGTAGAAGAACTACAAAGGATTGTAAACATCATATGGATGGCACTGGCAGATGAAGGGAGATATGATCGAGGTCTACAAAATCCTGAGTGGTGTAGAACAAGTAGAAGTAAAGCAATTTTTTTACTCGTTCCAAAAGTACAAAGACTAGGGGACACTCGAGGGAGTTACATGGAAATATTTTTAAAACAAATAGAAGGAAATATTTTTTTCACTCAACTAATAGTTAAGCTCTGGAACTCTTTACTGGAGGATGTGGTAAAAGTGATTAGTGTATCTGGGTTTTAATAAAGTTTGGACAAATTCGTGGAGGAAAAGTCCATAATCTGCTATTGAGACAGACATGGGGAATCAACTGTTTGACTGGGATTTGTAGTATGGAGTGTTGCCATGATTTGGGTTTCTGCCAGGTACTTGTGACCTGGCTTGGCCACTATTTGGAAACAGGATAATGGCTAGATAGATCATTTGTCTGACCCAGTATGGCTACTCTTAAGTTCTTATGTTATTAATGGGTACTACTGCTCTTTCATGACACCATACAAGAGGGACTGGCTCTCTTTAATACTGTTCTCTGGTAAAGTTTTACCTCTAAGAATGAAGACTCTTTTGATATTTTATTATTTTGCCCTTACCTGTGGTGATTTACTATTAACAGTTCATATTATATCTTTTTTTTTTCAGAGTGTCTTCTAATTGGGATATTGGTTCTGAGTGTATGAGAGAAAGGGTATCAATACCACTGACTCCTTCCTCTAGGCACAAAGGGGCCAAAATTCAGCCACTAGGAGGCTCTCCAGATAGGATATGCAATGCCAGGCTGTTTCTGATGATCAGCATTGAATATCCATTTTTTTTTTTTTTGGCTGGCACTAACTTAACCGGCTAAGTGAATATTCAGTACTGGATGGTTAAGTTAATAGCAGACAAAGATAGTACTGCTATTTATGTGGTCTGATTTGCCTGTTACACTTAGCCGGTTAGTGCTGAATATTGCTGGCTATTGCGTGATGTAGTCGGTTAATTTTTTGGCGTTGACTACATATATTCAACAGCGAAAACCAGTTATTTCAGGCTGAATATTTGTGGTTAGGCTCCAAAATGCTATTTAACCGGTCAGTGGCCGTTTCTGGCTGATTAAATAGCTTAGAACATCGAGGAGAAAGAGAGGCATTTTCTGTTTGGAAGCAGTTATGCTTTTTTGTTGTTGTTATTTAGAGGGTATAATAGTATGGGGTGAGGTAAGGGGGATTTAAACTTAACCTATTATAGATTCTTAGTCTTACAGGAGGATATTTGCTCAAAGTGGAAATTATATTCATCTTTAGATACTGCTGCTAGAGGGGTATTTTTTTCAGATGCGCTAGAATTTTAATGGTTTAAACCATCCTAAAAAAGGAAGAAGGTAGTCATCCATTTCTTTCTTACAGGAAACTCACTTAATGGAAACATAATGTTTATATACATCTTTATTACATTACTTAAACCTCCATTACCCGGTATATACTGTAATGGACTTAAATACAAAAGCACCTATGCATCAACTTTCTCCTACTCTAGCGTTCATCTCTGGAATGAACTGCTTAAACTGGCGAAACTTACTACTGATCACCCTACTTTCAAAAAGCGCCTCAAGACCTTTCTATTTGGAAAAACGTATGCATCACTCCCGCCAGGCATCTCTACCTTCTAATCTGTCTTACCCTGGTGTCACATTACTCACCGCTGCTCTTTCTCTTTTACTTTACCTCGCTTTGTCTTTTTCCCATTATACTTCTAGGACATTAATTGTTTGACCCCTGACATGCTGTGTTTTTATGTAGATTGTTGCAAGCTACATTGGGCCTGCCCATGGGTGTGAAATTGTGGGATATAAATGCTGTAAATAAATAAATAAATAAATACCACCTACCAGAGGCAACATCAAAGTGTTTTACATTACTAAAATAAAGAAAAGTAAAATAACATGAACTTCAGTGTTTGACAGGACAGAAAACAATAAACTGTAGCCAAGTGTGTCTCCGCTGCTGATGACAACCACACAAGATCTCCTAACCTGGAAAAGAATGGGTAAAAAATATGTTTTCAACTTTGAATTTCTGGTAAGAAAGTTCAGCTTGAAGGGACAATAGGAGAGAGTTCTAGGAGAAGGGGACCAAGTTGAAAAAGCACTTTCATAGATAAATGTTTACTGTGCACGAGAAACTGATGGGACAGTTAGGCAATGTTCTCAGGTTTTGAGATGGGACATAGGGGAAAACCAGAGAAGCTAAATAAGGCAGCTGCCCAGTGTGTAGTGACTTATGTCCTAAGGTTAGTATCTTGAATTTAATTTGAAAGTGAACAGGGAGCTAATGGTGATGGAGAAAGAGAGGTGTCAGGCAATCAAAATGTCCTGCAGAAGATAGAATGCAAATGGAGGTGTTTTGAACTGTTTGAAGCTGTTTAAGAAGGGTGGAGGATATACCAGAATAGATTCTAATACATTAGTCATGCCTGGTTGCAACCAGAGCATATAGAAGAGAAGCACAAGCTGAGTCACCAAATTAAGACCAGATTGGATAAGACAAAGCACATATATATTATATTTATTGCATTTGTATCCCACATTCACCCACCTATTTGCAGGCTCAATGTGGCTTACATAGATTCGTTAACATTGTCATATCAGGATATCAGATACAGTTAGTGATGTGTAGCGATCAAGGAAGGGAATAGGGAAGAAGGAAGAGAGTGATTAGGGTACTTAAGGATGGGAGGCTTTCATAATTGAGTGAGTTAGTGAGTTGACTTAGTGGGCTATAGGTTCTCATTGTAGGCCTTGTTGAAGAAGAATGTTTTCAGAGATTTTCGAAAGATAGTCGTTTTGTTTGCTTTCAAGTCTGTGGGTAATGCACTCCATAAATGCGTACTCATGTATGAGAAGGTAGTGGCATGCATCTGTTTGTACTTCAGTCCTTTGCAGCTTGGGTAGTGCAAGTCGAGAAATTTGCGGGATGATCTTGTGGCATTTCTGGTAGGTAGGTCCACGAGGTTTTGCATGTAAATTGGGGCATCTGCATGAATGATTTTGTGTACAATTGTGCAGATCTTGGCCAATCTGTGATTCAAAGGAGAGCTGGTAGTACAAGTAAATGCCAAGGTAGTAAAAAGAATCCACCAAGGCAATTGGATTGCCCAGGATGGATGGGGAGACTGCTGATCTAAGGAAGCATCCAGTTACCCAACATGCAATAGTTTTTGTGGATTTAAAATAAGATGGTTAGAATGCAGCCAAGTGGCGATAACGTCTAAGCAGAGTTTAAGGAAGACAGATTGGCAGCCTCTGGATGTGATAGGATACCAGTAAAATATCATCAGTATAGAAATTAGAATGTATTGAATGTTCCTGTATGAGGGTAGCAAGAGGGCTGAGAAGGATATTGAATAATAGCAAAGCCAGGACAGTGACAGGTTTGGAGAAACAGATAAAGATAGTGAAATAAGGAAGAGAGAAAATAAGTGAACTGCTTGAGAGCCACACCAGAAAAACTGATACTAGTGAGTCTAGATAGCAAAGCTCCTGATCAATAAGGTCAAATGCAGCTGTGAGATTCAGTAACACCACGAGTGCTGCATGTCCACTTTTGAAGGCAGTGTGAAAATCATTAATGAATGATATGACAAGAGTCTCAGTACTGTGCCAAGGCCTGAAATCTGATTGATATGGATGCAAGTTATTAGAAGACTTGATATGGTCTAACAATTGAGTGAAAATCACTTTCTCAAGGACCTTAGCAACAAAAGATAGGTTTGAAAACTGGCCTGCAGTTTGCCACTGACAAAGGGCCAAGTTTGAGATTCCTCAAAATTGGCCTAACACTGGAAAATTTTAATTCAGAAGGAACAATAGCTAGATCTAGACTGAAATTGACAATAGACAGAAGTAGTAGTAGCAAACCATGAATGAGGTTTCCAATTTAGGATGAAGGGGTAGGGTTTAAAGAGCAAGTAGTCTTTCTAGTTGCTGAGAAATTAAAAAAAAAAACTGTAAGGGAGGGACAGTTGAATGCATTCCAAGTGGTGTGGGAACAAGCTCAGAGGAAGGTACTGAGGGGTTGTCAAGGAAGGAAGGGGGAGGAAGGTGAGGACAGGACAGTGGAAGAAATATTAGTGCAAATGCAGGAATGTGGAGACACGAATGGAGATCTAAATGAATAGACCTTGGAAGAGAAGTAAGTAGCCAGCTCAGAAGAAGACAAAGCAGGGCTTCTGACTAAAGAGACAGTTGTAAGAGTATGCAACTTAGAGAAGAGTAACATAACATAGCATAACAATTTATTTTTATAGCCTGCAATACCTCACAGTTCAATGTGGATTACAAAACAAAAAACTGGACAAGCCAGGAACACGTAATTTAATGACAATCAAAGAAATATAGGCAGTTAAAATTAATACATTCAATTCCTAACAAATTTTTGAAACAAGGATGTCTAAAATTTACATACCCCAATGCCTGTAAAATCAAAGAAGAAACCTCTTAACCTAATTTAGCTGCCTGAAAAGAGAACAAAGAATCAATATATCTCTTTCTTCTTTTACTTTTCATAGATGGATAGGTAAACAGATTAGTTAATCAAAAGGCCTAACTGAACTAGATAAAACAAAACACTGTGTCAAATAGAAAGGTGCCAATCCATAAGAAACCTTATACATTAAACAGGAGAATTTAAGAAGGATTCTAGCAATTAGATGATTTGAGAATAGGTACGGAATAATAAAGCTGCCTTTTCTTTTTAATCAAAGACTTGTAAGAACATTGTAGCCCCTGACAGCATTGCAAGTTGGTGTCAGTTTGTGAATTGTGCTGACCTCTCTACATGTTGCAATTGATGACATTGGAGGTGGAAGTTACCCTGATACCAAGGCTGCCTCAAATGCATGGACTGCTTTGGTAGGGCGGACCGTTGTTATGAGACAGCCACACGTAGAGAAGAATCCTAGACAGAAAGAGGCAAATAGTGTAATGAGAGGGGAAAAATGAGAAAAGCGGTGGGAGAGTGGAGAGATAAATGCACGATAAGGAATGGAAGTAGTAGTAAAGAGAAGGAGGAGAGAACAAAGCCATCAGAAAAGTGAGAGTGAACTAAATCTAACATGTTGCCTGCATGATGAATGGAAAATGAAATGTACTGGCAGAAATCTAGATGTAAGAGAGCTGCCAGAAATAACTTGTGTTGGGAATGGATAGGTTTATTAATGTGAAAGTTAAAATATCCCAAAACAAAGAGAGTAGAATATGGAGTAACCATGTCCAATAAAATCTGTATTAGGGAATCAAAGAGAATGTGGCTATAAACCAGCGGCGTAGCAAGAGCGGGGCGGTGGTGGCGGTCCGACCCGGGTGCACGCCGCTGGAGGGGTGCAGAGAGCAGCCGCATGCCTGTTGGCTCCGCTGTTTCCCTGCTCCCTCTGCCCCGAAACAGGTTACTTCATGTTCTGGGGCAGAGGGAGCAGGGAGCCAGCGGAGCCGAGAGCCGCGAGGCTGCTCCCAGCAGCCAAGAATGCACCCGTGGGGTTGATGCGCTGGGGGGGGGGGGGGGTGTCATTGTGCCGGGGGGTGTCATGCTGCACCCGTGGGGGGGGGGGGGAGGTGTGCATCGGCAATCTGTCCCGGGTGGCAGCCAACCTAGGTACACCACTGCTATAAACAGGAGGGAAATATATAACAAGTGTGTAAAGGTGTGGGGAGGAATCAAGTAGGAGAAAAAGTAATTCAGGGTAAGAGTTAAGGGAAGGGCTAAGTTTAGTAATGGGAAAGGATGAAGGGGCTAGGACTGTGACCCCACCATCCTTTCTAGAGGTGTGGGAAGTCAGGAATGAGGTATACCAGAAAGGAGGCATAGAGAAAGAAAACCCTCCTCACCACATTGAAGGCAATTTGCCTGTGTGGAACCAAAATGGAGGGCACACAAGAGAAGCAGTGTTAAGGAGACACAGAATCAGGCAATGAGTCTAATTGCAGGGGCTGTGTCTAAGGTAGAAGATGGATGATAGCACCCCAAAAGAGATATAAGAGACATAGGGGTCCTTTTACAAAGATATGTTAGCAGTTTTAGGGCGCACTAATTATTAGTGCATGCTAAATGCTAGCAACCAGTGGCTTACCAAGGGGGGGCGGTGGGGGCGGTCCGCCCCAGGTGCATGCCGCTGGGGGGGTGCCGCGCACCTGTCGGCTCTTAGTTATCATGCTCCCTCTGCCCCGGAACAGGTTACTTCCTGTTCCGGAGCAGAGGGAGCATGGAAACGAAGAGCCGACAGGCGCGCGGCGCCCCTCCCCCCCCAGTGGCGTGCACCCGCGGGGTCATTTCGCCGGGGGGTCACGCTGCACCCGGGGGTTATTTCGCCGGGGGGTCGCACTGTTCCGGGGGGGGGGGGGGCACTGCACCTGGGGGGCGAGGCGCATCGGCGATCCGCCCCGGGTGTCAACTCCCTAGGAACGCCACTGCTAGCGACACCCATACAAATATATGGGCACCTAACATTTTGCACTTGCTAAATAAAAGGACCCCATAGTAAGCAGAAAAGAAAGGAAAGCAGGAATTTGAGGAAACAGAATGTAGAAATATAGAATAATGAAGGCAGATAAAGATCACATGGCCTATTCAGTCTGTCCATCCATGACATCTACTTTCCCTTTCACTCCCTTAGAGATCCTATGTATTTTGTCCCAAACGTTCTAGAATTCAGATAGTTTTCATCTCCACCATGTCCAACAGGACGATATTCCAAAAATTCACCATCCTTTCTGTGAAGTAGTATTCCTTCAGGTTACTTCTGATTCTATCTCTTTTCACCTTCATCCTATGCCTCCTCATTCCAAAGCTTCCTTTCAAATGAAAAATATTCACCTCCTGTGCCTTTATGAGTTAAAACCATGAGAGCAGTACATACCAAAAATGGGGAGTGGCCCAGGAGTTGCCCCAAGGAGCATGAACATCTTAAATTGAAAAATAGCTAAGAGAGGCGTGGATGGACACAATTGAAACGAACGCCCAAGTTTTGCTGAGAACGTCCTTGCAAAATGTCCTGATGGAGGGGCGGGGAAACTCGGATTATCGAAACAAGATGGACATCCATCTTTTGTTTCGATAATACGGTCGGGGACGCCCAAATCCTGAAATTTATGTCGTCCTTAGAGATGGTCGTCCCTAGACTTGGTCATTTCTGATTTTCGGCGATAATGGAAACCAACGACGCCCATCTCAGAAATGACCAAATGAAAGCCCTTTGGTCATGAGAGGAGCCAGCATTCGTAGTGCACCGGTCCCCCTGACATTCCAGGACACCAACCAGGCACCCTAGGGGGCACTGCAGTGGACTTCAGAAATTGCTCCCAGGTACATAGCTCCCTTACCTTGTGTGCTGACTTCCCGCAAACCCACTCCCCACCACTGTACACCACTACTATAGCCCTTACAGATGAAGGGGGCACCTAGATGTGAGTACAGTGGGTTTCTGGTGGATTTTGGAGGGCTCACATTTACCACCACAAGTATAACTGGTAGGGGGGGATGGGCCTGGGTCCACCTGCCTGACGTGCACTGCAGTACCCACTAAAACTGCTCCAGGGACCTGCATACTGCTGTGATGGACCTGAGTATGACATTTGAGACTGGCATAGAGGCTGGCACAAAATATTTTTAAAGATGTATTTTGAGGGTGGGAGGGGTTAGTGACCACTGGGGGAGTAAGGGGAGGTCATCCCCGATTCTCTCTGGTGGTTATCTGGTCAGTTCAGGCACCTTTTTGTGCCTTGGTCGTAAGAAAAACAGGACCAGGTAAAGTCGTCTAAGTGCTCATCAGGGATACCCTTTTTTTTCCATGTTGTAGGCACGCCAAGTCCTGCCTTCGCTATGCCTCCAACACACCCCCGGGAACTTTGGCTGTCCCTGCGACAGAAAGCAGTTGGGGACATCCAAAATCGTCTTTCGATTATACCAGTTTGGGTGACCCTGTGAGAAGGACGCCCATCTTCCGATTTGTGTCGAAAAATGGGTGTCCTTCTCTTTCGGAAATGAGCCTGCTAGTGATTCTTATTGCAAAAATCTCCCACTTTCTTTGTGAGTCTGTTATAACTGATCCATGAAGGCATGTTTTTAATTGTAACTGGCAGATTGTGGTGAATTTAGTATTGCATATTAAAAGACCTTTATGACTTGGTGGAGATGTTAACTGTGTACTTGCTGCAAAAGATGAATCCACAAAGCACCTTTAAATTGAATGCTGCTGGTAAAACTATTTTACGTTAAAGATTGGGAATTAATTGATGTTTGGAGAGGCATGCATGAAGGAGAGAGAGATTACTCTTTTTTTTCTGCAGTGCATATTACTTTTACTCAAATAGAATTATGGTTTCTTTCTAAAGAGCTTAAATATAAAATTGCATCTAGTAATGTTGGAAATATTTATATCTCATATCATGCACATATCAGCTTTGAATTACATGATTTATCTGGCCTTACTGCACCTAGAAAAGGGTCATTTAATAGGCAGTTATTACAATATCTGATATTTAAGGAAAGTTTTTAATTGCCTGGAAATAATATATATAGTTTAATTATAATACTGATACTCATTTATTTACCTTTTGGGACTCTGGTAAGGCAGTCCTTCATGGTCACATTTCAAAAATGTCAACTGAAATAAAATGACAAATAACTGAAAATTTGGATTCATCATGTTAACACTCTAGTTACTTTAGAATCTGATTAGAAAATAAGTAATTTTTCAAAGTTACTTTAAAGTTAAAGTTACACTTGTGGTGCTAAGTGTTGAGCCCTCCAACCGCCCCCCCCCCCCCAAACCCACTATACCCACATGTAGGTGCCCCCCTTCACCCATAAGGAATATGGTAATGGTGTAGAGGTGTGGGGAGTGGGTTTGGGAAGGGGGGATTTGGGGAGCTCAGCACACAAGGTAAGGGAGCTATGCACCTGGGAGCTATTTGTGTATTTTTAAAACATTTTTAGAAGTGCCCCCTAGGGTGCCAGGTTGGTGTCCTGGCATGTCAGGGGAACCAGTGCACTACAAATGCTGGGTCCTCCCATGACCAAATGCCTTGCATTTTGCTGGGTTTGAGATGGCCGGCAGTTTTTTCCATTATTGCTAAAAAACAAACCCCGTGATCTCAAACCCGGCAAACTCTGGCATTTGGCCAGGCTAACCCGTATTATCGAAAAAAAGATGGCCGGCCGTCTTTTTCGAAAATACGGTTCCAGTCAGCAGTTGCGCCGCTGCCAAAATAGATCGCTGGCGATCTATTTCACCAGTGACGTTCGATTATGCCCCTCTACGCGACTTAGAATTTACACGCATCAGGTTATACAATATGCTTAGACAGTTCTGTGTGTAAATTCTGATTAATACCAATTTATGTCAATAATTTCTTATGTGGCAATTATTGATGCCAATTGGCATGTTAACTGATTAAATTGCATGCACAACTTAGGTCACACTATATAGAATCCTGGGGAAAATGTCTAGGAGAAAGATGATTTTCACTCCAAAAAGATAAATGTTTTTCCATGTTAAAAAATGGCTATGTTCGCCATTTGAAGGAATCCTTTTTGTAAGACTTAAGCTTAAGGGTTTTTTTCCACACTTATTTAAAAGCCTCTTTTGTGTCCTCCCAACACACCATATGGATTACCAATTGTGGGTAGTAAAACTAGTAAAGGAATTTTGGACATTAGTCTGGAATTCTTTTAAGCATTCAATCTCTTCTGGGCTGATATTCAGACTGTGGAAGATAGCCCGACTAACTCCTGCAGTCAGCGCTAAACCTGAATATTCAATGTCGGGCTGTATCTGGTGATCGACATTGAATATCCGGTTATTTTTTGGCAGGTTTGAACATAACCGGCTAAGTCGACATTCCTTCACCAGCTGGGGTTTGACTGCAGCGACTGGAACTCATTCAAATTTTATTTCTTTTAGCAAAGATTTGTGTTGCACAGCATTGGAAAAATGTTTCTTTACCTCCTAAGGCAATTTGGTTAAGGAAAGTATGGACATTTATTGGGATGGAGAAGTTAACCTGAACTTTGAAGAATAGACCAGGGAAATGTTATTCTTTGTGGAACCCTTTTTTGAAGGCTTCTATATAAGACTTTGTCTCATTCCTATAATATTGGATGGTTTCTGTTATTTTACTTCTTTGAGGAATATCATTCTTAATTACGTATCTGTGATATTTATTGTCTTCATTCCTTTTGTGAGCACTCTTTGACTGCCTGCTGCTGGCGTTCAACCTGGATATTCGATGCAAGGCATGCCCCCGAACACCCCTAACATCACCAGATTTTTTTTCCAGTGCTAACCAGTCATTTTCAGTGGTGATAACCAGTTAAATGCCACTAAAAATGACTGGTTATCCTCCAAGACATGAATTAACCAGCCAGCAGCTGTTCCTAGCTGGTTAACTCACATTGAATATAAACCAGTACATGTTTTTTAATGGTTCATTATTATTCTGTATGTGTTATCCATTGGAATTTGTATGTACAGTGTACTCTAAAAATAAAAAATAAAACATTAAAAAATAAATGTATTAATAAATCTAACCCCAAAAATAAAGCAGGCTGCAGTGTTCAGATGCAAACCTATCAAGAGCTTGGGAAGCTCGCCATGTGTCCTTGGTCTTTTCCCAGTGTGGCATTACTTATGTACGTATGTACAGTCTAATCATATAAGCATTAATACTTGTATTACCATTTTTAGTTGGCCATTGTCTAAAATGTTGCTGACCTGTTTTGTCAAATGCACAGCATTACAAACCCCACAGATTTGATAAACGAAGGACTAGTTATTGGCTAGTCTTAATCCCAGTATCAGAACTAACTGTTTTGTTGCACAGGCCAGTGCTGCAGGAAACAATGCAGGGTTCCTCATTTTCTTGCTCAGCAGCATCAGATATACCTTCGAAATAAAGAGCTAGGGAAAAGCCTCAGTTACCATGATTAGGCCTAAATTCTTGGCTGTAGAGTCAAAGGGATTACAGGCAAATAGACTGTTGCAGATGTTACAGATTATTGAGATCATTGTTGCCTATTCATAAAATTCCCATTTTGGTCAAATTAAGCTGTAATAAGTTCCTATCCAGCAAGTTCTTAATAGCCATGAAACTGCTGGCCAACTCTCTGTAGGCAGCTTGCTGATCATAGTCCAACAGTAGATATGATTCCTAATTGGCCATGTACAGAAATTATATGATCTTAAGCTGACTAATCAACTGACCTAGCAGTAATAAATATCCATTAAAAAGAAATGGATAAATAGTAGAACTTTGCAGAAAGCCAGAGGATATGGGACATGGCCGAGCAGGAGTCCTCTATTAATACAAATTAAGTTCTTTTGAAAAACACTGATATGAATCACTTTAGGATACTCCCAATTATGGTCAATGATTTTAAGCTAGTAAGCAAAAAGGCCAATCATATCAAATGCAGAGGTAAGGTCCAAAAGGATAAACAGCAAGCATTTCCTTTGTATCTTTTTAGGTAACGTCATCAAACAAGATCAGCAGAGTATCTCTTTACCCTGCCTGAACTTAATGGTCAGAGTAGCAGGCTAGCAAACAGAGAAGCCAGGGATCAAATCCTCCTTGTGAGCTTGGGCAAGTCACTTAGGGCCTCTTTTATTAAGGTGCGCTAGTGGTCCCTGGTGCGGAAATGCCAATGAAGCTGCTAGTGTGATTTGATAAAAGAGGCCCTTAGCCACCCATTAAATTGGGCACAAAATTAGATTGTAAGATATTTAGGACCAGGAAACTACCTTATCGATCTGAATGTAGTTCACTTTGGGCTACTCCTTAAAAAGGCACAATCTAAATTTTAAAAAGCAATTATTATCTTCCAAAAAGTGTAATTGATGAATTATCACTCTCAATTATTTTCTCCAAAAACTAAATGGTCTATAAAATACAATTTCTTGGGTAAAAGACTGTAACAATGTGTGGGAAATAGAATTCTGGGCCTGAGGTGAAGACCCTAAGATAACAGGTCAACTGAGCACATGCTCAGAACACAAAAGAAAACTTTTGTGACTGACCGGGTTGGGAGCTGGTTGAGTGGAAGGCAACAGAGAGTAGTGCTAAATGGGGCCCATGGTGAGGAAAAGGATACTACCAGTGGTGTGCCACAAGATTCAGTTCTTTTAAACATTTTTGTAAGCGATATTGTTGAAGGACTGTCTGATAAGGTTTGCCTCTTTGTGAATAATACCAAAATCTGCAATAGGCTGGATACCCCTGATGGTGTGCATAACATGAGGAAGAATTTAGTGAAGCTAAAGGGATGGTCTGGACTTTGGCAGCTAAAATTTAATTCTAAAAAATGCAGGGTCATGTATTTGGGCTGCAAAAACCTGAGGGAACAGTACAGTTTAAGGGGAGAAGAACTTTTGTGTACGAAAGAGGAGCGGAACTTGGGTGTGATCATATGTTATCATCTTAAGGTGACCAAACAGGTAGAAATGGCAACGATGAAAAACTAGAAGGATGCTTGGGTGCATAGGGAGAGGAACGGTCAGTAGGAGAAAGGAGGTGATGATGCTTGAGACCTCATTTAGAATATTTTGTACAATTCTGGTGACCACACCTTCAAAAAGATATAAACAGGATGGAGTTGGTCCAGAGGGAAGCTAGTAGAATGGTCAATGGTCTTTGTCATAAAGCTTATAAAGACAGGCTTAAAATTTTCAATATGTATGTTTTGGAAGAAAGGTGGGAAAGTGGAGATATGATGGAGACATTTAAATACTACACGGCATAAATGCACAGGAGTCGAGTTGCTTTCAATTGAAAGGAAGCTATGGAATGAAGGGGTATAGGATAGATGTGAAAGTGAATAGACTCATAAGTAACCTGAGGAAATATTTCTTCATGGAAAGGGTAGTGAATTAATGGAACTGCCTCCCGGTGAAATTGGTGGAGACGAAAACAGTTTCTGAATTGAAGTGAGCTTGGGATAAGTACATAGGATCTCTAAGGGAGTGATCAGGAGAATAGATGGCATGAATGGGCAGACTGGATAGATCTTTATCTGCCTACATTTTTCTATGTTTCTATGTAGAACAAGAAATATAACACAATGTACTACTACTACTACTACTACTACTTATTGTTTCTATAGCACTACTAGATGTACGCAGCGCTGTACTCTTGAACATGAAGAAACAGTCCCTGCTCAACAGAACTTACAATCTTATTAGGACAGACAAACAGGACAAACAAGAGATAAGGGAATATTAAAGTGAGGATGATAAAATAAGGGTTCTGAACAAGTGAATAAGGGTAAGGAGTTAAAAGCAGCATCAAAAAGACACAACTCATTTTGTAAGTGATTATGGGGCTTATTTTCAAAACACAAAAACATCCAAAAAAGGCTTAATGGGTAGATAAACATATTTCTCACAGTAACACGTCTAAAGCATATAATCAAACAAAAACAAAAACAAAAAAACAGCCCATTCTCTAGCCCCCAAAAGAAGATGTTCCCAGAGGCGACATTTTGTGGGCATGACATGGGCAGTCTTATATGATAAATATTTATTGCTGATAGCAGATAACAAAATGACTTTCTGGGGTGGTGGAAAGAAAAATGCCAGAAATGGTCCTGCTTTAAAAGTATATAAGGTAAGGCTAAACTTCTCTTTAGACCCATTTGTGATTTTGCTGAGTTGGAGAAAGGAGAGGTGGAAGTGGTTGTTTGTGAGACGTGGAGGGGCATAATTGAACGGTGCCGGCCAAATAGCTGTCTGGTCATCTTCGGGGACAGCGCCGTAAGTGGGTGGAGCCAACCGTATTTTCGAAAAAGATGGCCGGCCATCTTTTTTTTTTCGATAATACGGTTGGGCCCGGCCAAATGTCAGAGTTTGCCGGGTTTGGCCGGCATCGGTTTTCGGTCATAATGGAAAATAATGCCGGCGATCTCAAACCCGGCTAAATCCAAGGGATTTGGTCGTGTGAGGAGCCAGCATTTGTAGTGCACTGGTCCCCCTGACATGCCAGGACACCAACCGGGCACCCTAGGGGGCACTGCAGAGGACTTCAGAAATTGCTCCCAGGTTCATAGCTCCCTTACCTTGGGTGCTGAGCCCCCCAAATCCCCCCCCTAAACCCACTCTTCACAACTCTACACCATTACCATAGCCCTTATGGGTGAAGGGGGGCACCTACAAGTGGGTACAGTGGGTTTTGGAGGGCTCCCATTTACCACCACAAGTGTAACAGGTAGGGGGGAATGGGCCTGGGTCCACCTGTCTGAAGTGCACTGCACCCACTAAAAACTGCTCCAGGGACCTGCATACTGCTGTCATGGATCTGGGTATGACATTTCAGGCTGGCATAGAGGCTGGCGAAAAAATGTTTTTAAATTTTTTGGGGGGGGGTGGGTGGGCGGGGGTTGGTGACCACTAGAGGAGTAAGGGGAGGTCATCCCTGCTTCCTTCTGGTGGTCATTTGGTGAGTTGGGGCTCCTTTTTGAAGCTTGGTCGTGAAAAAAAAGGGACCAAGTACAGCCGGCAAAATGCTCTACAAGCCTGACTTTTTTTTTCCATTATTGGGCGAAGCTGGCCATCTCATGAGCACGCCCCAGTCCCGCCTTCACTACCCTACCGACACGCCCCCTTGATGTTTCGCTGGCTCCGTGATGGAAAGCAGTTGAACCCGGCCAAAATCGGCCTTCGATTATACCGATTTAGCCGGGTTCAGGAGATCGCCGGCCATCTCCCGATTTGTGTCGGAAGATGGCCGGCGATCACTTTCGACAATGAGCTGGATAGTGGAGAATTGCGGAGTGCTTTGTTACCTTTGTGTGTTTGCCCCAGTCTGAATTTTTTGACCCTTACATTCCCTAACTTGCCTCCTCTGTGTCTCATCTCCTCAATTCCTTGACCACACCTGCTAGCCCTCCCAGCCACACCCATCTTTTATCTCACCCCTTTCTCCCACCCAACCTTCACTGTCCCCAAACCCCCACACCTCTATTTTACATCCCTACCAGCTTGTCTCCTGTCTCTCATTGTTCCTCCTTTTTTCCACTCCTATTTTGTCACTGTGCTCTGTGCTGTTGCTGTTTGTGTGAGGATTGTGTGCTGCTCCTGGGAAAGTACTTTATACTGCTTCTGTGAGTGTGAGGACTGTTTGCTAGTGCTGGGAGAGTGAATGCTTAGTGCTGCAGCTGTATGTGTTTGGATTGTTTGTTAGTGGAGGGAGTGTGAGTGTTTTGGGGAAATGGTGTGTGCTGGCGAGGGTGCTGGTCTCATGAGGTGCAGTAATTGGAGGTGTGCACAAGTGTGTTATACCTGTTAATGCAGGCCTCACCCATCCCGCCATTTAGAACTGTCTTGACCAGTTCCTTGATGCCTTCCTTACCCACACCTCAGACTATAATTTTGTCAGAATTTTTTTGCCTTTCACACTTTAGTGAATGCGACATCCCACTATCCCTGGAAGGAGGTTGTCTGCCCAAAACGCTTTGTTTCACACACACACACACACACACACACACACAACGCTTTGTTTCACACACACACACACACACACACACACACACACACACACACACACACACACACACACACACATATATATATATATTTTTTTTAATATATATATATATATATATATATATATATATATATATATATTTCTTGATTTGTTTAAAATTTGTCATGAGATGGGCATCTCTAATGTTTAGTGTGCCCACTATTTTAGCGCGCGCTGAAAATGTGAGTGCGCTTTAGTAAAAGACACCCGTAGTTTCTTCAATAAAGTATGGCCACTAAGTGTTTGGAGGTTTTGGTTCCGGTTGGCAAATGATTGATGTAATATAGTAGGCTCAAGAGTTTGGAATAGCTGAGCACTATAGGAGACCTAAGGCCTTATTTTCGAAAGTGATGGGCGCCCATATTTCGACCCAAATCGGGAGATGGGCGCCCATCTCGCAAAGGCACCCAAATCGGTATAATCAAAAGCGATTTTGGGCGTCTTCAACTGCAATCTGTCGCGGAAATGGGCAAAGTTGACGGGGGCATGTTGGAGGCATGGTGAAGGCGGGACTGAGGCGTGTTTATCGGCTGAGGAGAGATGGGCACCTTCAGCTGATAATCGAAAAAAGAACGGCGTTTTTAGCACGAATTTGGGTCACTTTTTTGGACCCTTTTTTTCACGAACAAGTCCCAAAAAAGTGCCGTAAATGACCACATGACCACCGGAGGGAATAGGGGATGACCACCCCTGACTCCCCCATGGTCACTAACCCCCTCCCGCCAAAAAAAAAGAACTTTAACAACTTTTTTTCCAGCCTGTATGCCAGCCTCTAATGCCATACCCAGCTCCATCACAGCAGTATGCAGGTACCTGGAGCAGTTGTTAGTGCGTGCAGTGGACGTCAGCCAGGTGGACCCAGGCCCATCCCCCCCCCACCTGTTACACTTGTGGTGGTAAATGGGAGCGCTCAAAACTGCCCCCAAAACCCACTGTGCCCACATCTAGGTGCCCCCCTTCATCCATAAGGGCTATGGTAATGGTTTAGAGTTGTGGGCAGTGGGCTTTGGGGGGGATTTGGGGGGCTCAAGGGATGGGAACTATGGACTTTGGAGGTATTTTACTTTTTTTTTTTAATTGTTACAAGTGCCCCCTAGGGTGCCCAGTTGGTGTCCTGGCATGTGATGGGGACCAGTGCACTAAGAATCCAGGCCCCTCCCACAACCAAATGCCTTGGATTTGCTCGTTTTTGAGCTGGGCGCCTTCGGTTTCCATTATCGCTGAAAAACGAAACCGCCCAGCTCAAATCCGCACAAATCCGATGCATTTGCCCGGCACAAACCGCATGATCAAAAAAAAGTTGGACGCCCATTTTTTTCGAAAATACGGTCTGTCCCGCCCCTTCACGTACCCGTTCTCAGAGATAGACGCCCATGGAGATGGGCGTTCGCGTTCGATTATGCCCCTCCTAATAGCCTGGCCACTGATATAACTCTGATGTCCCCCGGTTCCTTTTTTCTTCCTTTTTTCTTTCTCTTTTCCTTTTTCTCTCTACATCACTATGAGGCATATTTTCAAAGCACTTAGCCTCCCAAAGTTCCATAGAAACCTATGGAACTTAGCCTCCCAAAGTGCTTTGAAAATATGCCTCTATATCTTTTGTTCCCCCTTTTTTACTTATGATATTTATTTAGAATTCCAAATAGTAGCAAATAGTAGCAAGATTCATGCTGCTGATCCCAGGGACAAGCAGTGGCTTTCCCCATGTTTAACTCAATAGCAGGCTATGGGCTTTTCCTGCAGGAACTTGTCTAACCTTTTTTAAACCCAGGTACACTAACTGCTGATACCACATCCTGTGGCAATGAGTTTCAAAGCTTAACTATTCATTGAGTGGAAACAAGTATTCCCTCCTGTTCGTTTTAAAAGTAGTGCCATGTAACTTCCTTGAGTGTACCCTAGTCTTTGTACTTTTTGAAAGAGTAAAAAAATTGATTCACTTTACCCCTTCTATACCACTCAGTATTTTGTAGACCTCTATCATATCCCCCCTCAGCCATTTTTTTTCCAAGCTGAGGAGTCCTAAACTCTTAAGCATTTCCTCATATGGGAAGAGTTCCACCCTCCTAATCATTTTGGTGACCCTTCTTTGAACCTTTTCTAATTCTGCTATGTCTTTTTTAAGATACAGCGACCAGAATTGAACACAGTACTCAAGGTATGGTTGCACTATGAAGCGATCCAGATTCTTCATCTTTTTTTCTATCCCTTTCCTAATAATTCCTAGCATTCTTTTGGCCACTGCCATAGACTGGGCAGAAAATTTCATCCTATTGTCCACGAAAACACCAAGCTCTTTTTCTTGAGTGCTGACTCCTATGGTGGAATAACTATGATTTTGGATCATTCATTTTTATTATGTTTGACTCAATTCTCTCTTTAACATGCATGCAGTGCAACTCCCCTCTAGTTTGATCCACCCTATCATTGTGATAAAATTTATATCCTGGTAATGTGGTGTCCCATTGATTGTCCTCCCTCTACCAGGCCTCTGAGAAACCTATTATGTTTACCTCTTCATTTAGTGCTATATACTCTAACTCTCCTATCTTAGAGGGCCTTTTTTACAAAGTGGCACTAGCATTTTTAGCTTGCGGTAAAAAATCAGCTGGTGGTAAACACTGAGATGCCCATAGGAGTGTAAAGGGCGCCTCAGCATTTACCACCAGCTGATTTTTACTGTGAGCTAAAAATGCTAGTGCGGTTTAGTAAAAGACACCCTTATTTTTTAGGATTCTAGCATTTGTATACAGACACTTCAAAGTGTCTTTTTTCATTGCATCATCAAGCTGCTTAAAAGATGACAGGGCTAATTTGCATCCTTTGCTCTGTTCTACTCTTAACACTCTTGACTTTCTTTCACCTTTGTTGAAACCTCTCTATTGGGATTCCCTAAATGTCCTATTATAATAGCAGGCTTCGAGGATACCTCACTCCAAACCATGTGCCCATGAGTGACGATTGGCTTTCACACCCTCCCCCCAATTCTAACTTAAAAGCTGCACTATCTGCTTTTTGAATGTAAGTGCTAGCAGCCTGGTTCCGTTGCAGTTAAGATGGAGTCCATTCAAAATAGATTCCCCCTTCCATGGAATGTTGCCAAGTTCCTAACAAATCTAAATCTCTCCTCCTTGCCATTGTCTCATCCATGTATTGAGAATTTGGAGTTCTGCCTGCCTCTGGAACGGGGATGGATGAGGGCCACACAACCAGCAGTTATGACAGCCAGCACACAGCACTGATCCACGTACTAGCTGTCTCAACAAGGTATGCTTCACCTATCTCATGCCATTAGCCAGCTAAGGTGGACTTTTTTTTTTTTTTTTACTATGCTGGCTGATTTTAACACAACTTAGTAAAAGGGCCCCTAGGATATGTTAGTCTTTAGTTGGATTCATTCACATTATTCTTTTCTGCCACTGGCTACCTCTCAGTCCCAATGTGTTCTTCATATGTTTCACCTTTTTTTTTTCTATATATGTTTCTTACATGGTTATGGCTGAACAGTTCAATTTTCATCAGCCCAAAGCACTTTGCTCCAATTTCAAGCTTAACAAGGTTTAATTGGCTTATTTCAGTTGACTTTTACGATAAGGTTCTTTTTTTCTGAAAACTTTCCCATGCAGATCATTGTTGTTTAAGCAAAGCTGTAATGTGAATATAAGGACAACAAGTCCAGTATAAGCTAAACTTTTGTGGGTTATGTTTTATAAATATGATCAGTTTTTATGCAAATCCATTATAGGATTTTTCTTGGTCTTCCAGTTTGTTGTTACATTGAAACAGTAGTGTCCCCTGGCGTGACCACAAGTGTATGATTTAAAGGTTTTAGCCCCTCTTAGGTCACACCTTTTTGGTGCCTTTGTGGAGTCTGTAAGACCCAAAATAGTTTATCAATAATTGGGAAAAGAAAAGCTAAATTTAGAGTATATGCCTCAGCTTCAAGTCCTGTAAGTACTTGTCCTCTGGATAAGCATGTTGTGTCTGCTTCTCAAGTAATTAATAATATGCCAATTATTTCTGATTCACCTTCCTCTGTGCAAAAAAACACAAAAAGTGGAAAGAACAAAAAAGTCCCACAGAATGAACAAAGTCAGAGAACAAGGAATGGGAACTGGATCAGACACTTCAAAAAACAGACTCAGAATTCCAAAATGGTGTTTATTTTCTGTTGACTAGACATGGTACCATGTTTCGGCGCATGTGTGCCTGCCTCACCTTCCTCTGTATCAGGGACTTCTTTGAGCTCTGTTGACAGGACCCCTCCTTCTAACCACAGTTCACTAGTGGTGAAGGTGATGCATCTGCTCCAAAGAGGACAGGTTTCTGTCTTCCCACAACCATCTGCTCATTCTGTACCACCACACCAAATGAGTTTCTATCTCCCCACACCATCTGTTCTTGAAATATTGCCTGGATAAGGAGGTTCCAGATTCCAGAACATTCCTAGTGAAGATTCTTAAGTGGATGTTTCTTTGAAGAATATTCGGACTCCATTATCAGAAACTAAAACTAAGATTCAACAGTTTCTTCCACAAGTTGCTCAATTCTCTCAGCAGACTGTGAATAAGCTTGCAGAATAGGACTCTGTGCTTTTAATTTAGAATCTTCTTTGGGGACTTTGGAGAACCATATTTCAGCCATTCAGTCTGCTAATGTTTCTTTTATTAAGGATAGTTTACTCCTGCAAAGGCAGGTTGAGATTTTAGAAAATTCATATTTGGCAAGGTATCTAAGACTCTTAAAGTTTCCTAAATTTCATTTGCTAGCCCCTAAAGAGCTATTGAATAAATACTTAAAGGAAGTCTTGGAGCCACCTGAGGGTGATTCTATTTTGATTTCTAATATGTATTATATTTCTTCTGCTAAAGATGTTTCCAAAGATAGTGAGGAAGGAGGGGAGCTGGTGTATGGAGCATCAGTTTATTTATGAGCCTTTTTAGACATGTTTCACTATATGATTTCCACCAGCACTACCCTTCTTATTTCTTTTGTTAAAGAGGAAAATAAAATAGCTGTATAAAAAAAAATTCAATACAAGGATACAATTTTTTTGTGGTTAAAAAGTTAACATTTCCTATGATGTGTCCAGGGCAACACAGGCCATACTGAGAGGATCTGACTCAAACAACATAACCTTCTTACTTTTTAGAAATCACAGGCCACTCACTCTATATAAAACTGCTATCCTTAAGGTCAAAAGGAAATATTACTTTGCACAAATAGCCAAAGCCCCTCACAAAGGGAAAATATACTACATTTTGAAATCACTCATTGAGACCCCAAAAGTTCAGTCTCCCCCACATCAGACACTATCTGCTGAGGAGTTAGCAACCATCTTCATTAACAAAGTATCTACCTTATGCCATTCCTCCATGACCCCCAATTCCATCAATTTGCCTTGTTTTTCACCTTGTTCCACCATCAACAGCAATCTGATCTCCTTAAGCCCCCTCTCTCTTAACCAGACAAAAGGCCATGCAGACAGTAAAGACCACTACAGCCCCTTATGACCCCATTCCCTCATTTCTGATACATTTTCAAGCTACCCTACTTCCTTACCTGCACACGATTACCCACAGTTTAAGAGAAGGTATGGTTCCTTCACTATAGAAACAAGCGCATTTCTTTCCCAAAATAAAATATCCAAAACTAGCTCTGACTGCTCTATCATATTACATAGGTGCCCTATATATCTAAATTAGCAGAACGTATTGGGCTAGATTCTATATATGGCGCCTGAAAAATGTATGCAGAAAATAAGTACACCTAGGCGTATTCTCTATAGTATGCCTAAATTTTAAAAAGTATGTTTAAATTTCCACACAGCATATAGAATTACGCCGAGCACCTCTCCATGTGACCAAATCTAGTTGTGGCCATTTATGCCATGATTTACTTGCCATAAATCCAGATGTCTAAATTAGGTGCAGAGTGGGTGTATTCTATAACAACTCACATAGATTTTAGAAATGCCCTTGCCTTGCCCATGGACACCCCCCCTTTTCAACTATTCAATTTAGAATTTATGTGCACCATGTTACAGAATACACTTAGCAAGTTGTGCATGTAAATCTTAATGCCAATTAGTGCTGATAATTGCTTGTTAACATCCAATTAACCATGCTGGTTAGCTAGTTAAACAATTGAGTTACACACATTGTTATGGATTCCATGTGGAAATTAAGGTACGATATATAGAATCATAGGGATTATCTCTAACCAACTTCAGGACTTCTTCAAGAAAGCTAACTCACTCCACCCCAACCAAACACTAGATCAAGGGGAAACACCTACACTCATCTCTCTGAATCTGTCATCAGCCTTCAATTTGATAGACCATGTCCTTCTCTTAACAAGACTATAGGAAATTGGTGAAACAAAAGTTTGCCTTGGACTGGTTCCGCTCCTATTTATTTGACAGTGGTATGATACATTACTCCCTTGCTGCAAGAGGATAACTGGCTGCCTGTATCATTCCTAGTTTTCTATAAATTACTTCATTCTGGCCAGCGTTTGGATTTGTCTCAACATCTGGTACCTTACTGTCCATTAAGAGCCCTTTGCTCTTCTAAGGATCATTTACTGCAAGTACCTTCTCTTCATACTGTTCACCTCACTTCTTTGCATGCCAAGATGTTTAGTGTGATGGGCCCTGAGCTCTGGAATGCTGCCCCACCG
The DNA here is from genome assembly GCF_901765095.1 of Microcaecilia unicolor. Classification (NCBI taxonomy): domain Eukaryota; kingdom Metazoa; phylum Chordata; class Amphibia; order Gymnophiona; family Siphonopidae; genus Microcaecilia; species Microcaecilia unicolor. The sequence goes on along the minus strand of NC_044031.1, from coordinate 328,788,238 downwards.
ATGCTGCACTTGGAAATTTTATTACCAATCTTTAAGGCTCAGCTTAAGGCTTACCTATTTACTATGACCTTTGGTCCCTGCCAGACATTGCCACCTGCTTGTTCAAGTGGTGTCACATGACAGCATCTCTCCCTGCTTGCCCAGTATGACTCTCCTGTAGTATCCCTGCTTCCCTCCACTGCCTTCTTCAGTTAAATTAAGACTTCTCTGTTTTTCTTATTTGTATTATAGTTCTTTTCTGATTTCTTCTAATTTATTTTTGTGAACTGCTTTGATAGGTTCTCTCTCTAGTGCTAAATCAAGATTAATAATAAACATGAAACTTGACAGAACAAATATTGTACATAGGAGTGGCCTAATGGTTAGTGTAGCAGGTTGTGGACCGGGGAACTGGGTTTAATTCCCGCTGATGCCTGGAGGTCAGCAGTGGGTTGAGATCCTGGGGAACCAGATTCAATTCCCTCTGTAGCTCTGTATGACCCTGGGCAAGTCACTTAACCCTCAATTGCCCCAGGTACAACGGTAGTACAATGTACTACCTAGACTGTGAGCCCAATAGGGATAGGCACAGTACCTGTAAAATGAAACTGTATACCACTTAGGTCTAAGCAGTATATAAATACTCAAATGAATGAATGAATAATCCCTTCCATATGGCATACCACAAGGATCTATTTTAGCTCCAACTCTTTTTAATATCTTTATGTTTCCTCTTCTCACTCTTATCCAGTTCCTTGGCCTTACCATGTTTGTATATGCATGATAACAGCATAACCAAGATCACAAACCTCAATCAGAATCTCACTAAACTATCTGGATGGAACACCTGGCTGGAACACCAATTGTTTTCAAACCATCCACTAAAATTCTCGGTGCCATTATAGATGACACCATGTACTTTCAACTCCAGATCTAATATTATTAGGGCTTACTTCTACAAACTCAAACATGTATTTATTTATTTGTTACATTTGTATCTCACATTTTCCCACCTACTGTATTTGCAGGCTCAATGTGACTTATAATGTACTGTTATGGCATTCGCCATTCCAGTTTGGAAAATAATAGTTGGTGATTACATAGAGAGTATGGATGGCATGATAGCACAGAACAAATAGATATGAGAGGAGAACAGTTTCGAGTATAGTAAAATGGAGATGTGTTACATTCACAGTTATTGATCGTTGTGTTATGCCTATTCTGTTCAACATATTTTTGATAAATCTGCCATATGCATACTCACGCATGCCTTTATCATAACATGGCTAGACTACTGCAACTCCATACTTCATGGTATTCATGTCCAAGACCTCCGCCATCTCCAAATTGTACAAAATTCTGCAGTCAAACTAATCACAGGATCCAGAAAATTTGATCATGTCACCCAGCTCCTTTGAAAAGAACATTGGCTTGCAATCTCCCATAGAATTTCCTTTAAATTATTATTGTTAGTACATAAAGGTATCCCACTCTATTTTTCTCACTTCCTTATCCTCTATTCCCCATCTGGAGCATTTCGCTTATGCCTGAGCAACTGCTTAATGATCCCATCATTCTGCACCATTTGCTTTGATTTTGTTCGTACCAGAATTTTCAGTCTGCCCAGCCCTACACTTTGGAATGCTCTTCCTACAATGCTACCATTAGAAAAATCTTTTGTAAAAGATTTAAATCTGGCCTAAAAACCTTTTTATTTACTGATGCATATAACCCTTGATCCTACCGTCTTTGTGCCCACCAGCTGGTCAACTTCAGTCAATGCTACTCTGGACTATCTCTCTAATTCTGTTTCCTATGATATGTTTTATATATATTGGGTAAGCCACTCTGAAGAGCACCCTAAGAGTGATATATCAAGTACCATTAAACTTAACACTTGAGATGGTTTTGACTCTTATATCTTAAGTGTTGCAGCTGGGTGCATCATTTTTTCTTAGGTCTCCTTGCGAGTGCTTTATTACTTATCAGAGGAATAGGTAACGATTTTTTGACCCATTGCAAATGGAAATTTTTTTTACTGTAAAAATGAAATAGACAGTTATGAATTATCATATTTTTTTAGTGAATAACTCATTCACAGGTATAACCTTCACCTATGTATATCCCATGTAAAAGAAGGAACCAAGTAAAAAATGTTTTGCATAGCCCACACCCTTGTATTCCCCGCACATGCTTGATTCATTGGGCAGACATAAGCATGCGTAGGACTGTGGATAAGGAGGGCTGAGGCACACTGACAATGCTGGACTGGAGGAAAAGCAAGACCAGTGACAAGAAGGAAACTTTTACCATAAATGTACAGGTTGTCCATTTACAGTGCCAAAAAGAAAGTCATATACAGCTGACTTAAAATTATCAGCAGTCAATATGTGAAAGAGCTTGGAAATTGTGAAGCTGGGCATATGTTTTCCATTGATAAGTGTATCCATGTGTGGCACAAAGCCAAGGAAAAACAAAGAAATCCACCTTAGAAAGCATGCACAGGGTAGAAAATCTGCCAAATGGCCCAATTTGGAAGCAAATCTAAAACAGTGGGTACTTACACAAAAAGATTGCTGCAGGATTGTTTCTACCATCAGCATAAAACTGAAGGCTAAAATATTTGCCATTGATATGATTTTTAAGAGGAGTGAACTGGGTGTATAAGTTTATTTGTCAGAATGACTTATGTATTCGAGTTAGAATAACAGTGGGTCAAAAGCTACCAGACGACTGGGAAGAAAAAATGTGCTAATTTGTTAATTTTGTGCAAGAAGAATGCAAGAAAAATAATCTGCAACTGGGAGACATGATCAACATGAACAAGGTGATGATGAGTTTTGATATTCCAAGTACAAGAACAGTGCTGAGTGTGGCACAAAGTCAGTGGATGTAAGAACTGCTGGTCATGAAAGGACAAGTTTCTCTGTTGTACTACCATGAACTGCAGATGGAAAAAAGTTGAAACTGCTTGTTACCTTCAAACGCATAATTATGCCATGTGAACAGTTCCCAAAGTCCTGTTGTTAAGTGCAACAAAATGGGATGGATGAATGAGGATATTATGAAGGACTGGATAAATGCATGTTTTTGTGTTCACTCAGGTGGGGTTTTCAACAAGAAATCACTGTTAATATTTGATTCCATGAGAACCCACAAGTTGGACTCAGTTAAGAAAATGTTGAATGTTGCTGGAGTGTAACAAAGAGAGGGAACCAAGTACAAAAAGACCAAACAAAAAAGAAGAGCACAAAGGGCCTTTAAAAACAGGAAGGAACACAGTTTTTTCATTAAAATAATCCTTTAATGGTGAACTTTGATTGAAGAGAGACCCGACACAGGCCATGTTCCGGTGCTGCCGCACCTGCGTCAGGGGTCACACCAATGACAAAGGAGGCTTCAATAGACCAATTCTTTCCGAAATTTTGTATAATATATTCCTCTTTTTGGGAGCACTGGTACTGCATCGACGACGCCTTCCCTCCACCGACTGCACTTCTAATGAAGCCTAAGAAATTTCTTCCCAATGTTCTAAAGTTGTAGTTGAAAGATCGCAGTTTGTCTGCCCCGCCCTCACGTCACAATGTGATCACGTCAAGGGCGGAGCACTGACACTAAACGAATCAGATCACACACAACACGAGTTTGACAGCGCAACCCACAATCTCAAACAGCCACCTAACATTGCCTACACGAACGATGTGGATGAAATTTGCAAACAATATAGGGAGGGAGCGAGCCAGCCTGAACGTGACAGGTAGGGATGGAGGCAGGCAGCCACAAACACCACGACGGAGGGAGAGCGGGAGCGAACCAGACAGCCTCCCTGAACGTGGGGCTGAAAACACACACAGGACCCCCCCCCCCAAATGGACCCACAGGAGGCAAAAAAATGGAAACCCAAAAGCAGAACCCACAGCGCAACACACCGCCCCCCCCCGCCCCCCCCCCCCCCCCCCCCCCCCCCCCCGGCAAACAGAATCACAAAAATACCAGAAACTCAGTTCAGCACTCCTTTGTTTCCTGCTGCCCAACCATAGCATTAAAAACAGTTCACTAACCTGACAGAAGCAGAATCCAGCCGGCTCCTCCCCTTCCGCTTTCCCCTACTCTCTCAGCGTCCCGCCCTTGCATAAACAGGAAATGAGGGCAGGACCACAGCTGAAACAGAAGGGGAAAGCAGAAGGGGAGCCGGCTGCACTCTGCTACAAACAGCGAAAAGCAACAAAGAATAAAAAAAAGAAGCACTTCAATGCTGCCACAAGAACTTTTGAACAAGGTACAGTTCACAAAAAAAAAAAACCTACATGTGTCTCTCAAACAACTCCACCTCTCTCACATACACAGTCAGTCACTCCCACACAAACAATATCTCTCTCATACACTCTGTGACACACACTCAGACACAGTCACACGCTCTCTCTCTCACACACACACAAAATCTCTCTCTCCACACATACCTGCGATAGGAAAAAAAATGCAAACACCTGCACCACCATAATCACTGACTCCCCTATAAAGAAACAAGCTACAGCTTAATTTAAGTACAACCCCCCCCCCCCCCCCCCACACACACACACACACTCTCAATGCCTAAATCACTGACACCCAGGACAATAAAAAAAACATTTACTATATTTGTAAGACACACATTCTAACACTCATACACACTGTCTCTCTTCCTCTGACACACAGAGACACACAAGCCCAACACTACCCCCTCCAACCTCTCCATCCGTGCCTCCCCCCCCCAAGTCCCCCCAAGGGAGTTCCTAAAAAACAACTCTTATCACTAACACACACATACACTCATTCAAACGCCCCTTCCAACCTTTACCCTCCCACCACAAAACAAACACACACACAAAAAAAACACAAACACACACATTCACTCTCTCTCTCTCACACACAGTCAATCTCACACTTACTCTCCCAAACATACACACTCCAAGGAAAACCTTGCTAGCGCCCGTTTCATTTGTGGCAGAAACAGGCCTTTTTTACTAGTCTTTTAATAAGAACTGTTTTATACTGACCATTTTTAAGGGTTTTTTTTCTATAGATCTGTTCAATGCCTCCTTTTAATGTATATTACCAAAAGTACCTATGGGGACTTTACTAAATGCTCCTTGTAATAAAAGTATTTTTTGTAATCATTTCTGGAGTTGTGGAGTTTTTTTTCTATATAAAGAATGCCTCCTCTACAGTGACCTTTTAATGTAGTGACTTGTATAACCCATTCCCTTGTTTAACCCGCATTGAGTCATCATATATAAAAACCAGTATAACTTGCAGGTTATACTCACAAAAATATGGTAACTTTCCTGTACTTTTCTTGGTAGTTGATTGATTGGGGTTTAAATATAGATTGAAACCCAAATATTACTATTTTTGAGATAATTTTCTTCTGCTTTCTTCACTCCTTGATGTGGACTATAGCAGTGGTTCAAAAACCTGGTCCTGGAGGCATCCCAGCCAGTCATGTTTTCAGGATATCCAGGACAAGCTTTGGGAACCACTGGACTATAGTAACTATTGTATGCTTTGCTTAATGCTTGTACTATTGCATACTTTTCTTTAATTGTAGTTTGACAATTGGAAAAATAAAGTGTAAAAGAAAAACAATTTACAAGCTATGAACATTTTGAGAAAAAAAAGCTGCCTTCCCATGCTTTATAAGAGTACTCAGACAAAAGGCAATTGCATGAGATGGTGAAGGGGTATCAATCCACTGGCTTATCAACCTAAAAAATGTCTTTGTTTGAAAAGTAGTTGAAGTTTGCATTGCACAGAGCACTGACAGATATTAAGAAGGTTTTTTATGCTTATGAGGCAGTTGCCATTAAATTCCTTCTCATTATTAGAGTGAAGGTGGGATCTGAGGTTTTTATCTCCTCAGATTATCTGCTTAAGCTCTATTGGGTTTGTTGATATTTGAAGCTTTTGCTTCTAAATTTGTAATAGGAGAGTCATTCTTGATTATATTTACTCTTTTCTATCCTCTTTATGGGCATCATATTATTTATAAACCTAAAATTAAGCACCAATAGTTCATCCAGTTTATGGAATAGTAGTGCTTACACACTTTATCAGCATCCAATAATTGGCAGTTATGCATTTAAGTGCTAGGTGTTACTCTATAAACAGTACACCTAAATCCCTTAGGGGGGGGGGGATTCTTTATAGGTTATCCAAAGCTGGGCACTCAATTTTGTGCATGAATTCAAGATCTGCGTGCAAAGTAATTGGCTACATTGGTAATAACAATCAATAATTGGCATTAGCAAGCACTTAATTGGCAGTCATCAAAAGGAATGTGCAGATCTGCCCCATGCCTTATTCTATACATGCCTGGTACATGCCAAATTTTCATTGTGTGTAAATCCAAAGGGGGTGTGGCCCTGGGAGGGACATGGTGGGTCAAGGTATTTTCCAGAGTTTTGGCACGGTGTTATAGAATACCTGGATTTATTTGCTTAACTGTCATCAGTTGAGCACCTGCATTTACACCAGCCTTTGGCAGGTGTAAGTACTTGTGCCCAACATTAGGCACAAAGGGAGAGATTCTATATATGGTGCCTAAAACATCGGCAAGGAAATCAATGCTAAGCATATTCTATAAGATTTAGGAGCAGTGTATGGAATACACTTAGTTGATATCTCAGTGCCTAAAACTATGCACCTCCATTTACACCAGTGACAACATGGCGTAAATCCCGGCGTATAAATTTAGGCACACTGGGCCATATAATATAACTATGCATGTACATTTCAGAACGCCCACGAAATGCCCATTTTCCTGCCTATAACCATGCCCCTTTTTGCCTGCACTCATTAGAGGTTAGGCGCACTGCATTACAGAATATGCTTAGTGAGTTGCGCATGTAAATTCTAATTAATGCCAATTAGTGTTCATTATTGCCTAAGTGCTATCAACGCTGATTAGATTGTTAAGGCAATTAAGTTATGCACATTGTTATAGAGTACGCTTGGATTTTGGCATGGATCTTTAGGCGTACTATATAGAATCTGGGGGAAAATGTGCGCTAAGCTAGTATTCTGCAAAGACCAATCAACTCAGAATAACATTGTTAGAATACTAGTGAACAGTAAGGGAAAAATATACAGTATATGGCTGTATGTATTGTTCCCATTGCTGTTCCTGACAGTATATCTGTTTATGTATCTGGGACCCTTCTCATCCCATGTGGAGGGGCATTTTCGAAAGAAACGTCCAAGTTGCAATTTGGACGTCTTTGCAAAACGTCCAAATCCAGGGGCAGGGAAAACAGTATTTTCGGAAAAAGGTGGACATCAATCTTTCGTTTCGACGTCCAAATCCTTAAATTTGGACGTCCCTAGACATGGACGTCTTTGACTTTCGGCGATTTTTGAAACCAAAGACGTCCATGTCAAAAAGTTCAAATGCAAGCCATTTGGACTTGGGAGGAGCCAGAATTTGTAGTGCACTGGTCCCCCTGACATGCCAGGACACCAACCGGGCACCCTAGGGGGCATTGCAGTGGACTTCATAAAATGCTCCCAGGAACATAGCTCCCTTACCTTGTGTGCTGAGCCCCCACACTCCCCCAAAACCCATTACCCCCAACTGTACACCACTACCGTAGCCCTTACGGGTAAAGGGGGCACCTATATATGGGTACAGAGGGTTTGTGGTGGGTTTTGGAGAACACACTGCTTTCTCCACAAATGTAACAGGTAGGGAGGGTATGGGCCTGGGTCCGCCTGTCTGAAGTGCACTGCAGTACCCACTAAAACTGCTCCTGGGACCTGCATACGCTGTCATGGACCTGAGCATGATATCTGAGGCTGGCACAAAATATTTTTAGAGATGTTTTTTGAGGGTGGGAGGGGGTTAGTGACCACTGGGGGAGTAACAGGAGGTCATCCCCGATTCCCTCCGGTGGTCATCTGGTCATTTCGAGCACCTTTTTGTGCCTTGTTCATAAAAAACACATGTCCGGGTGAAAACGTACAAGTGTTCGTCAGGGACGTCCTTGCTTTTTTCAATTATGGGTCAAAGAAGTCCAAGTGTTAGGCACACCCACCTTCGCTATGCCTATGACACTCCCACTTGAAATTTGGACGTCCCTGCGACGGACTGCAGTTGGAGACATCCAAAATTGGGTTTCGATTATACTGATTTGGACGTGTCTTTGAGAAGGACATCCGTCTTCCGATTTGTGTTGAAAGATGGATGCCCTTCTCTTTTAAAAATGAGCCCAATAGTCTCATTTGGGAAGGAGTATGAGGAATCTTGGGACACTCAGCTTAAATACTCAGGCAGCCCATCAGGATCCCCCCCCCCCCCCCTCAGGCTTATTTGCCCAATCCCTGGTGTTATAGCTGGCAATGGGCAGGATGTTCTGGGAGTGGGCGGGTGGGAGGGGTGGGAGAGGGGATCACAATCATGAGGGGAGGGGACCTGGCCAGATACCCTTTACAGGTCCTAGCCAATATTCAGCTGGAACCCTCATATGTGAGTCCTGGCTGACTACTGACTAGGACCCGCATAAGATCCAGCAACTAGCAAATGCCAAATTAGTTCAGATATTCAATGCCAGGGCCCAAAAGTGGCCTGGCATTGAATATCTGACTAATACTACTCATGGTGGTCAGCATTTTAAAAAAGGCTGACTGCCATAGGCTGAATATTGACTGGTATGAGTCTTCTTAAGAATTGTTTTAGAAAGTAATAACAAATTGATTGGTAGCATTTCCAAACTTCTGCAACTGCAATTGCATAACTTCATTTTTACTTTTTCATGACTTTCAACATGCTAAAAATCAGCAAATAAATAATAATTATGCCCTAACACTTTTTGCACAAGATGACATTTTAAACTTTGCGATGCAAATAATGATACAACCATCAATAAAGTAAAAACGTATCTGCCAAAAAGTACATGAAAGATGCAAATGAGGAGAAAAGATGTCAGAACTTCTACTTCCTTCAAATCTTAACTGATAGCATGTCGGGCTAAGAATTTGAATCACAGGTCATAAAAACTCATTAATATGTATATTGTGAATTTATTATAATATATATAAAGCTTTTTAGCAATCACTGTCCAACATTATCTTGAAAGCTCAGTTCACAGCTCAGCCATATCCAAATCAAGGATTTCCACTTTTGCTAAGAAACTGCATCTGAAGCAGCAAATCCCAGATGCAGGTCCCCATTTTGTCAATAGCTACTTCAGAGATATTATTGATAAACTATCATCTAGTGTATGTTCTGAATGTGCAGAACCAACTGTCCTTTCATAATTTATAAATTTATGGGCCCTAAACTGATATTTAAATTATTATGGGTACTACAGTCACTGAAAAGCTTTTCCTGATTCAATTCTATAAGGAAGCACCTAAAAAGCACCAAATAGGAGCCTGTTCTAGAAAAGAAAGTAGGTACCTGCTTTCCTTTATAGAATACTAGCATAACTGGATATATACGCTTGTACACAATTAAGTATGATCTCTTATGCTAGATATTGAGTTGGTATAAATAAATATGCATAGATGCCCGAGACACATACATACCTTACAATATTCTATTCGGTACACATGTGTCCCCCCCCCCCCCCCCCCCACACACATACATACACACACACACACTACTTTCTACCCAGACTCTTTCCATGTGTATAATACATGCTGTGGATGACATGCACATATTTACAGAATAGTGCATAGCTGGATTTTGGGCATTTGCATGCATATATGCACACATACACATGCGTATGCTGAAGTTCTAGTCATGTATGCACATATTTGATGCCCCTTGGGTACATGAGGAGACCTATATGACAGAAAATTATATCACTCCATGAACATGCAAGTTGTGTGTGATGCCCATGAGGAGAGTGTGGACCTGTATGCTTGATATCTGGGCTCCACCTGGATCATTCTGGATCATTCTGGAATATACCACAGGTTTGACCGTGGGGAGATCATCGACAGCTGGCTTCTAGGTAAGCAGTACTGGGATTCAAATCCCCCAAACCCACTTCTCCCCTTACATCACCACCCTACCTCTCTCAAGATGCCCCCAGAACCCACACCCATGATCCACATTTCACAAGATCCAAATACAAATACATAACCATGACTGTGAATTCTGCTCTCCTCACAGGTGACAGAGGCAGCCCTCAGCAAACCTGCCTAATGACTCTCATTGTCCATCCGCAAAATGAGGAGGAAGTAGAATATAACAAGAGTCATAAGAATACCTGCAACATCACTGAGCACACCTTTGTCCAGCTGAAAAACAGAAAAGGTTGCCAAGATATTCATGGTCTGCTGCTTGCTGTGCAACTTCGCACTGCAATGAAGACAGCCCCTACCAGAGGATATACAACAGCAGCAGCAGGCAGAACAAGAGGATGATGACTCCTACCCCCTCACTCACAGAGCTGACTGGGGATCATGCCAGCTGGGGGGTCTGCTCCAGACAAAGGCTCATACAGACCAATTTCTAGTAAAGGTCAGTGCAGTATTTATTTGTGCTCAACATATCTTATTCTATACCTACCCCACCACCCTCCCCTCTCCCTCCTCTTCCCCACCCTTCCCCCACACAAACCACTGACCCCCTACCCCGCAGCATACACATCTCCCTCTCCCAGCACACATGGATGCTGTTTCTGGGAAGGAGCCTGTATACTATGTGCTTCATAGGGGTGAGATTCACAGGGTCTGCATCTGGCTGGTTGGCTCCAGCCTTGCACTTGACAAACCTCTTTAGATGCCTCCATTTTCTTTTGATGTCCTCTATATCTCAATTTGCATGGTGGACCGCATGAAACTTGTAGGCTATTGTCATTCATTCTTTCTGCTTGATATAAGCACAGATAGTTTGCCCCTTGGGAGCAAACAGATTAGCATGGTGTGCCACTACCTTCTTCACTAGGAGCTCTATCTCAGCATCACTGAAACTGAGCTTTCTGCTAGAGGTCTTCTTTTTGGATGCCATTGCAAGTGTAAGCTGTCGAGGTTTGAAAATTCTGAGATGCATGTTTTTATAGGGCATTAGACGTTTGGAGGAAAAACGTTTTTTCTGTTAATGGCTCACACATGAACATGTTTAGGGGAGATTAACATCTAGATAAAGCAATTTAGCCACCATTTTGACCCTCGATATTGCCTTAACGTTGCTAAGGGGGAAGTGACTTATCAGCCAGGAATCCTAACTACTTGGGAAACTCTCTTATGTTCTTCATTCTATCTCCACAGCATCAGTCAGCTGAGCCATGAACCGGCTGGAGTCCCCATTTTCCACTGTCTCCAGGTAAGCAGAGACCTCAAGAACCTACTCTTCCCCTTTTGCTAGGTAGTCTTTGTTAATATGTGTCCCAGCTTGAGACCTATCCACTGGAATAGTGGCGGGCCAAGTTACATAGCTTAAACAGCTGAAAAGCACTGACTAGGCCTGATAATCAGCAGATGGCCTTATAGCTGAGAGCCTGCAAGAGCAGGACTGCTTGGTGAGTCTTATTGAAACTTGGTACAACTGTCAAATTAGGTATAACACTTAAGATGAAGAAATTAATGACAAAAATGGTAAAAAGCTTGGTTCTTAAAATGGAGTCTGTCTTTGTAAAATGGCTCCCAGAGTCACAAGATACAAAGACACAGATCTCTCTCAATATTAGGAAAGAGGTTTTAAAAGTGTTGAAATTGGCACTATGAAGAAATCTTTGAGAGGAGGGGCAGGTGGGCACCTGACCTGCGGTTAAGTATGATTCAGAGATGAAGAAAGATTAGAAAAAAGTCCCTCTCCAATTGAGTTGTATGTACTGAAAATGCTATATAAGAACTGTGTATCAGAGCTATCATCGGAGTCCTTCCCCAACTTGGTTTGGACAAGGGCGAAGCTCTGGCCGGTTGAACCCAGAATTTGACTGATGTATGTACCAACTTGAAATCCTGATTGGGTGAGAATAAAAGACTATTTCTTTTACTAAACTTTTCCAGTCTCAGTTTCAATCTCTGCTTTCTCCTACACTTATTTTACAGAATACTACACACGCACAAGTAAAAATTCACTCTCACTAATATAGATTTCATGTGGGAACATAGATGGCCAAAGATTCACTTAGATCCAGAGAGACAGAAGGCTGTGGTCATGGGAATTAGATTTGAACTGCGCCTTCTGTCACCCCCCCCCCCCTAAGCCTCCGTGACCGGAGGCGCTCCTTAGAACCCCGATTCGTAACACCATGGAATGGGGTGTCGCTGGAATTTAGGGAGGGGATGATCAACAAGATCCTAGAAGAACAAACCCTCTGTACACCTCCGTGGGCAAGGGTCCTGCGGGGGTCTAGAGAGGGGTAGATTTTAACATCTTCTAACCAAGGACTCCTTCCTTTTTGCAGGATCTGGCTGCTGGACAAGATACAGCACAGGCACTGGTCAGCAGCAACACAAGGGGCAACAGTGGACTTTGCAACATCATTTAAACCTATTTATGTATTCATGGTTTTTATGCTGAATTGAAGTAACTGTGAAGATATGTGCAGATTGTACCCTAGTGGACCTACCCTTTTGTAGCTGCCTTTCTTAAGAAGCTGGGTGGGGGTTGTAGTCCTTGGGGATGGGTCTGTGCGCCATATGCTCCTCAGGGCTGAGGTTCACAGGGTTCAATTCTGGTAGATTCTCTTCAGCTTTGTTCTCTACCTCTTTCAGCTGCCTCCTTGTTTTTTTTTTTTTGGCCAGTCCTCAATATCTCCATTTGCGCAATAAACTCCACTAAGACTGGGGCATATGACCAACCATTCCCCTTGTTTAGGTTTATAATGTCAGAAGAAGGCGGGGCAGTGAGCAGTGAACAAGGGAAGGATAGAGACGTCGGGACTGGGAGCGCCGCCTCCTTCACTGACGCTGCGCTGCCGGAGGAAGGTAAATTTAAAAGAAAAAGAAAAGGAACGGGATCTTGGGGGGGGGGGGAGAAGAGGGCGGGCAGTTCCTACATGGGAGCGGGAGGGCAGGGGAGAGAGGGGAATCGCTGCCTTGGAGCTAGGCAGGTGCGGGGGGGGGGGGCGCCAACTGGTAGTCTGCAGGGGGGCGCCAGAGACCCTTGGCACGGCCCTGGATCTTAAGGGAGGGTCTTGAATGAGTTGTGTGTGTGTGTGTGGGGGGGGGGGGGTTGATTACAGTGGGAAGAGTGATCAGGGATGTGTGATGTGTGTTAGGGTGGGGTAGGTGATCTTGGTGGTGGTGGGAAGTGATTAGGGGCTGTTTAGCTATATGGATACATTTAAGACTGCCTTTTCTTTGACACAAATGTATCTATATAGCAGCTGAATACTGTCAGCTATCTGTAGACGTAGGCAGTAGTGTAGTGGTGGTCTGTATGAATTTTTGGCTGCACTATCTGGATAAATTCATGGATGAAAGATTTTATACATTTAGTAGCCACTGTTAAATAGATAAACCCTTTTAAATATTGCACCATAAGTGAATTAACATAGCACTAAAACGCCTGACTTGATGTTTCAATCCTCTCTTCACATGCATATTCTTTCTCTCCTACCCCCTATCCCCTTCCAAGGATGGTCCTAATACACTTTCCCTTCTATCCTCCCTGACCACAGCACTCTCTTTGCCTCTACCACACCCCTAAAAATCTGTTCCCTGATTTATGTTTCATGTTGTTTCCTTTCAGTTTGCCTTCAAGTTAAGTCCTGGGATAAGAGGAAGCTGTATACAGAGCTGCATCCTCTAAACCCCTCCCTTCCTGTTCAGGGCCGTGCCTAGGGTCTCCGGCGCCCCCCTGCAGTTGGCCCCGCCGGCGCGCCCCCCCCCACCGAAAATGATCGCTACACTACCCGCCCTCTTCTCCCCAGATCCTTTTCCTTTTTGTTTAAATTTACCTCTCCGGCGCGCGGCAGCGTAGCGTTAGTGAGAAGGAGGCGGCGCTCCCCCGCCCCGACGTCTCTTCTTCCCTTTGCTCAGTGTCCCGCCTTCTTCTGACGTCAGAAATGACGTCAGAAGAAGGCGGAACCGAGCGAAGGGACGAGACTGACACGTCGGGGCGGGGGAGCGCCGCCTCCTTCTCACTAACGCTACGCTGCCACGCACCGGAGAGGTAAATTTAAACAAAAAAAAAAAGGACAGGGATCTGGGGAGAAGAGGGCGAGGTAAGCATGGTGCGGCGGGGCGCCCCCCAGAGGATGGCGCCCTCCTGCCATGCTTACCTCACTTACCGTGTCGGCACGGCCCTGTTTCTGTTTCTTCCAACATTATGCCTTTTGATACAGGAGGTGGAAATAATGAAGGTGAAGGAGATATATGAAAACAGAAACAAGAATTATGCTGTCTTCCACAATCTCTCTCTTCTTGGTGTTTTTCTTTTTCAGGAGCAATGATTCAAAATGGATTATTTTTGCACATACCAAGACAGTAATGAACCTCATTCCTAAGCCAGAGTATGTGGAGAATGATCTCAGTGTCTCACTGGCTATATATTTATTCTGCTTATTACTGCTAATGCTCTCTGTAGTACTTACATCATGTCAAAGAGAGCTTCCTTCTGGAGTTCATATGATGTTACGTGTATAGTCAACTTATCCAGGTGTGCCTGGAAACTCCTTTTAAACAGGCCTGTGGCACCCATAATGATGGGAAATATTTCTATATCCTTCTGCCACATTTATGTTTGGTCTCAGACTGCATTTCGTGGCACTTGGAGATCTCTTTCTGTACACAATTCACAGAGTAATTGCTTGGGGCTGACACCTCTGTGATCGATGCTGTTCTGGTGGGGTTTTCTTTTTTTTTTCTATTTCACCACTATGTCCAGTTTCCTCGTATCCATCTTTTTTATTGGTCATAATGGGGATGTCCCATGTGATCATAACCTCTTCATTCTCCACAATTCTCTTAGAATCATGATCCAAGTATTTTTCCAGTATAGCAACATTGTAATGTTTACAAAGTTTACAATGAATGAGAATTTCACCTTGTGCCTTTCTGTGTAATAATTTTCTGCAATCAGAACTTTGCAGGTAGCTTTGAGATGAGTAACTGTTTCCAGCTCTTTCTTACAGAATCTACAGAGGTTTGTTGTACCAGTTTTTTTCTGTGCTTGTTTTACACCACCTTATCCATAATCTGCTGTCCTAGGCTGCAACTTTCAAACCCTCATCCTTACGTTTCGGTTCAAATCTCCTTAACTATTCATGCATCCACAGCTGGGTTTAGACATGGTGGGACAGAAAATAAGGAGGAGGCCCCAGATCCCTTCTCCTTCCCCCTCCCCCCAATCTCCCCACCTGCATTGTTACTACAATGTATGGGAATCTCTAACCCTTCTCCCCACCACGGTTCATCTCCCTCCCTTCCCCCCTCACCTTGCAGTCTTCTTTTAAAAAATTTCCCTTATAAGAGGGGCCCCGGCACAGCAGCCATCCTCACAAAATGCCTACAGCTGCCCCGAAGCTTTCCCTCTCTGCCATGATCTGCCTTACTCTGATGAAATTTCTTGTTTCTGACTTGGTGGATCGCGGCAGAGAGGGAAAGAATTGGGAAAGCTGGAGGCAGCTTGTGTGGATGGCTGCTTAACTGGGGCCCCTCCAGGTCGTGGTGTGTTCCTTTTGGGGCACAAGGTGAATGGATGTGGGGTACCACAGGTGGCATACAGGTGCTTGAATTTGCAATCTGCAATGTTGCAGGCGCCTCTGTTATACTTCCAGCACACCTCTCTTGACAGCATGGTAGGCCTCCCTTGTCTTTTTCCTGACTGTAGCGGCCTGAAGAAGGAAGAAAATGCAGGGGCTCCGCAAGTCTGTGTAAAGACATTCTGAAGCCACAGTCCACCATCGCCCATGTCCCAGGCCATATTCGGGTTGGATTCCATCTTATCTCTAAAATGCTCGTCGTAAGCGAGGCAAGCGTTGCTAGACCGAGATCTGTGGCAGTGCTGGGATTGGCGGTGTCTGTGATGCCCGCAGCATGACCTGGATCTGTGGCGTCTATGGTGAGGCTTAGATCTCTGGCTTTGGCTGGTGCCACTAGATCTATGGTTTCCCATACTGCTCCCTGATGTGTAGCATATAGAACATGATCTGCATCTGGGGCTCGGTCTACCCCTGAGGTATACATAAGGGGATGCAGACCTGGATCCATGCTGTTCCGTGCTGTACCGTAATCGTCGATGCCTCTCAGAAGACCTTGATCCACGGTGTCCGGTGCTGGGTACGGAGCTAGGTGGTGTATTGACAGTCTGCGGCGGATGACCAGGGGAGGCGGAGCGGGCTTCAGCTTGCTGTATGTTGTCCAAAAAGTGTAAACTCCTCTGTTGGTCTTGATCCACCTGTGTCTTGCTCCAGGGGTTGGACGGGTATTGCGTTCCCTGCTGCGTGTTTGTCTCCTGGTTCATTGGCCAAGGAAGATGCATGCTGGTTACCTGGAGTTGCGGTGACCAAGGTCATTAGTGGGTGGAAGTGATAGATCTGCGGAGTTGATGTAGCACTCAGGTCATCTACTCCATCTTGTTGATGAGCGGTGTTGCAATGATGTACAATCTGAGTCCTTACCTGGAGCAGGCTGGCATGAAGGCACAGGGACTTTGCTATCGTTGAGTCAAGGTGTGCTGGTGGGGCAAGTGGCAGAAAAAAAAAGAATAGGAGATGACCAGGGAAGGGGCACTTATAATGTGCAGGTCCCTACTTATAGAATTGGAAATGGAGAACACAGAGGGTTTTTTGTTTGTTTTTTGGTCTTCTTGGCTGCTGCAGTCACATTGTACAGAGGGCCCACTCTAGCTCAGCTGTTCTGGATGTGCCGATGCTGCAGTTGTAATGGTTTCCTTTTGTTGCCTTTGTGTTGCTCAGCCAGTGGCGTTCTGTGGTTCACTGCCACTCGGGGCGGATCACTGCTGCACGCACCCCCCCTCCCCGGCTGCAGGGCAACACAGTGGCACCCCCCTGGTGTGACATGGCAACACAGCGGCACCCCCCCCCCTCAGCATGACATGGCGACACGGCACCCCCGACCCAGTCCCCACCTGTCTACCAACTCCGTCCACCAAGCACCTCGTGTGACTCTGCGATGCTGTAAAAGAAGAAAATTGCCTCGTCAGCCCTTCCCTCACTGTGTCCCGCCCTCTGATGTAATGTCCTATTTCCTCGAGGGTGGGACAGAGTGAGGGAAGGGCCGATGAGGCGATTTTCTTCTCTTACAGCAGCGCAGAGGCGCGAGGCGCCGCAACACACAGCTGCCGGGTGGATGGAGCTGGTAGGGACTCGCCAGCAGAGCACCCCCCCCCACCCATTGACACCCGGGGCGGACCGCCCCCACCGCCCCTCCCTTGCTGCGCCACTGTGCTCAGCTATTGAGCCACGTGGATAGGCTGTTACGTTAAGTCTGTATGTAAGTTAACATCACCTTGGAAGTTAGGGAAATAAAATTTCACAGCGATCCGAAGCAACCTGAACGGTCCCGTGGTCCGAGAAGATCCTCTGAAAGAGGCTCCCTTTCCGTGATCTGAAGAGGTCCGTTGCCCAGGCTCCAACGATCTGCTGCCTGAAACTATCTGCTGCCCCACCGCCAAAGAAAGAAGCTCCCTTTCCATGATCTGAAAAGGTCCGCTGCCCAGGCTCCAACGATCCACTGCGAAACGATTCGCTGCCCCACCACCAAAGAGGCTTCCTTGTCTCTGCAGCGGCCCTTTATTGCCTCTTGCTGTCATCAGGCTTGGCCCTGCCCCCTTTCCAGCCCCTCCCCCTGCCAATTACCACTGGGATCCCTTCTGACATCACTCCCTTGGCGGAGAAACTGGAACAGGAGGCGGCCTGGGCCAGGGAGCTATCACGTGGTAGCCGCCATGTTACGTGCGGCCCCTCACTAGTCAGCTCTCCGGCCTTCTTTTACATCGTCAAGAAATAAAGCAAATTGGCGAGGCAAAACTTCCCTTGGCTGAACCCATGCTAACTCTGTCCCATTAAACCATATTTGTCTATGTGTTCTATAATTTTATTCTTTATAATAGTTTCCACTATTTTCTCTGGCACTGTAGTCAGGTGTACCAGTCTGTAATTTCCCAGATTACCCTGGAACCCTGTTTAAAAATTGGCATTACATTGGCCATCCTCCAATCTTCAAGTTCTATGGATGATTTTAATGACAGATTACAGATCACTAAGAATAGATCAGCAATTTCATATTTGAATTCTTTCAGTACCCTGGGGTGTATGCCATCCAGTCTAGGTGATTTATCACTCTAACTTGTCAGTTTGGCTCAGTACAGCTTCCAGTTTCACTGAGATTTCTTTCAGTTCCTCCGCATTGTCACCATTGAAAACCGTTTCCAGTATAAATAGATCTCTTACATCTTCTTCCATTAATGTATAAGCATAGAATTCATTCAATCTCTCTGCTAGGGCCTTGTCCTCCATGAGTGCCACTTTTGCTCCTTAATGAACTATAGTTGATATAACCATATATTCTAGTAACATCTATTGCAGTGAATAGTTTCTACACTGTATGTAGACACATTCTGGGAAATTCTATAAATGGTGCTAAAGTTAGGGGCTAATTAGGTGCCCAACTTTCAGTGCAGAAACATGTTCTAATGGATGCATGATGCTGAAATGGCAAATTGGTGCGAAAATACACTTATGTGCCCAGTTATAGGATAGTGCCTAAGTGTCTTCTTGTGTAACTGCAAAGGGAGTGTGGCCATAGGAGCATAGGCATGTGTGTCAGGAGCATTCCAGAAAATTGCGTGCAGTTTTATAGACTACCGCAGATGTGCACCCAACTTGTGCATCAGGATTTACACCAGGTACCAGTTGGTGTAAGTTTTCATGCTCAAAGTTGGATGTGAAATTCAGCGCCCAGTGCGATTCTATAAAGAGCACTCATCTCGGAGTGTTCTTTATAGAATAGTACTGGGCAATGATTTTTTTTCCGGCACCCAAATTTGGGTACCATTTAATGAATCTAGCCCATTATGGGTCTGTAATTTTTATGGATGTTACTTGGATCTCTCTTTGGAATAAGAAGTATTCTGCCTATTAATTAGCTATTGTGGTGTTAAGTCTAACTGCATGACCAACTGATTTTTGCAATCTGTCATGGCTTGGTGAAATGAGGTTTATTGTTGGAGCCAAAAATTGGTCACTCCATCTTGCCAGGGCTCTTACAGTTTGGGGCTTTTTCAACATATTTTCCAGATCTTTTGTTGTTATATCAGGTTATTCCATAACTTTGAAGTTTGTCTTTCCCAGATTCTCCTGTATGTTGAGTAGCCACTTTGCTTTCAGGTTGTGCTGTACAAGGTCCTCATGTTAACCTTCTCCAGAGTATGTCTGCTCTAGTTGATGGTAAATTCACTTTACTTATGCTCTTAAAGGATCTAATAGAAAATCAGAGCTGTGGAGGCATTTTACATCACTTGAGGATCAAAGTTTTGCAGAATTCATTTACTGTCAGTAGGTCATCAGTACAGGAAAGTCACTAGGCCATTTTTTTTTTAATAGTAGAATGCTTCATCATTTGCACAAACAACACCCATTAGAGCTGTCTTTTGGGAGAGTGCCAGTACTAGGCTGGGAACTGCATTTTACATTCCAAGCGCCAGCACCAAGTAAAGTAAGCTACAACAAAGAGGAGGGCTGTTTCTTTTAAAAGCTACAATCCTATTGTTGCAGAAACTGCATTTGAGACTAGTGAATAGTATTTTCCTTTTGAGAATAGTACAGATGAAACTTTAGACTGCATTCCAACATTCTTTTCAGTGTAGGGCTCTTAAGTCCTTTTCTGTGATCCTTTAGTCAGTACAAGAAAAAAGTAGACTTTTGCCATCAAATTGTTTAGTAATATAGGCCTATAATCTTTTCTATACATCCCTATAATAAGCTCATTTCCCCACAAAACTCTGACTCTAACCTAAGCTTCTGGTACATTTTTGCCCCGTGCTTAGAGGATGTAGGGTCTTTGTAACAAAGTTGATGTTGCTTTAACCACTCCTAGTTCCTGCTAACGCTGATGCCACTTTAATTTTCTTCTGGTACCACCAATGGTGGTGCTGCAACCTTCATGCCAATGTTTATGCCTCTTTGCTCTTCTTTTAACACCTAATTGTCTTTCTGCCAACATTAGTGCTGCTTTTCCACTCTTGTAGTGCCTTTGCAGTCTTCATTCCATTGTTTTATGCTGCTTTTCCCTTCTCATGTTGGATTTCAGTCTTCTTGTCACTATTAGGGTGCAATTTTGTAACACAGATCCTGAAATGTGCAGGCCAATTGCACATACAAATAAGTGCACTAATGGCATTTGCATGCATATGTGTACACATAAACAGATAACGGCTGTCATTCAACCATATGTGAAAATCCCCCTGATATTCAAAGCTTTTTAACTGGCCAGAAATGGCCACTGACCTGTTAGGTAGCGTTTTTGCTTTCCGTCGCAGGGCCAGCCAAAGTTCAAGGGGGCATTTTGGCACGGTAAGGAAGGCGGGATGGGGGCATGGTTACGAGATGGCCAGCTTCGGCCAATAATGGAAAAAAGAAGGCCAGCTCTGACGAGCACTTAGCCGGCTTAACTTGGTCCATTTATTTTTAGGACCAAGCCTCAAAAAAGTGCCCCAACTGACCAGATGACCACCGGACAAAGGGGAACCGGTTGATATTGTGTATCTGGATTTTCAAAAGGCATTTGACAAGGTACCTCATGAAAGGCTACAGAGGAAATTGGAGGGTCATGGGATAGGAGAAAATGTCCTATTGTGGATTAAAAACTGGTTGAAGGATAGGAAACAGAGAGTGGGGTTAAATGGGCAGTATTCACAATGGAGAAGGGTAGTTAGTGGGGTTTCTCAGGGGTCTGTGCTAGGACCGCTGCTTTTTAATATATTTATAAATGATTTAGAGATGGGAGTAACTAGCGAGGTAATTAAATTTGCTGATGACACAAAGTTATTCAAAGTTCTTAAATCGCGACAGAATTGTGAAAAATTACAAGAGGACCTTATGAGACTGGGAGACTGGGCGGCTAAATGGCAGATGACGTTTAATGTGAGCAAGTGCAAGGTGATGCATGTGGGAAAAAAGAACCCGAATTATAGCTACGTCATGCAAGGTTCCACGTTAGGAGTTACGGACTAAGAAAGGGATCTGGGTGTCGTCGTCGATAATACACTGAAACCTTCTGCTCAGTGTGCTGCTGCGGCTAGGAAAGCGAATAGAATGTTAGGTATTATTAGGAAAGGTATGGAAAACAGGTGTGAGGATGTTATAATGCCATTGTACCGCTCCATGGTGCGACCGCACCTTGAGTATTGTGTTCAATTCTGGTCGCCACATCTCAAGAAAGATATAGTAGAATTGGAAAAGGTGCAGCGAAGGGCGACTAAAATGATAGCGGGGATGGGACGACTTCCCTATGAAGAAAGATTAAGGAGGCTAGGGCTATTCAGCTTGGAGAAGAGATGGCTGAGGGGAGACATGATAGAGGTATATAAAATAATGAGTGGAATGGAACAGGTGGATGTGAAGCGTCTGTTCACGCTTTCCAAAAATACTAGGACTAGGGGGCATGCGATGAAACTACAGTGTAGTAAATTTAAAACAAATTGGAGAAAAGTTTTCTTCACCCAACGTATAATTAAACTCTGGAATTCATTGCTGGAGAAAGTGGTGAAGGTGGTTAGCTTAGCAGAGTTTAAAAAGGGGTTGGACGGTTTCCTAAAGGACAAGTCCATAAACCGCTACTAAATGGACTTGGGAAAAATCCACAATTCCAGGAATAACATGTATACAATGTTTGTACGTTTGGGAAGCTTGCCAGGTGCCCTTGGCCTGGATTGGCCGCTGTCGTGGACAGGATGCTGGACTCGATGGACCCTTGGTCTTTTCCCAGTATGGCATTACTTATGTACTTATGTACCTCCCCTTACTCCCCCAGTGGTCACCAACCCCCTCCCACCAAAAAAAAAAAAAAAAATATTTTTGTGCCAGTCTCTATGCCAGCTTCAAGGATCATACCCAGCTCCATCACAGCACTATGCAGGTCCCTGGAGCAGTTTTTATTGGGTACTGCAGTGCACTTCAGGCGGGCGGACCCAGGCCCATCCCCCCCACCTGTTACACTTGTGGTGATAAATGTGAGCCCTCCAAAACCCACCTGAAACCCACTGTACCCACATGTAGGTGCCCCCCTTCACCCATAAGGGCTATGGTAGTGTTGTACAGTTGTGGGTAGTGGGTTTGGGGGGGTTAGGGGCCTCAGCACACAAGGTAAGGAAGCTATGCACCTGGGATCAATTTGTGAAGTCCACTGCAGTGCCCTCTATGGTGCCCGGTTGGTGTTCTGGCATGTGACGGGGACAAGTGCACTATAAATGCTGGCTCCTCCCACGACCAAATGGCTTGGATTTGGCTGGGTTTGAGATGGCCACCATTAGTTTCTATTATCGGTGGGAAACCAATGGCGGCGATCTCTAATGCCAGCCATCTCTAACGCTGGCCCAAATGTTGAGATTTGGCCGACCCCAACCGTATTATCGAAACGAAAGATGGCCAGCCATCTTGTTTCGATAATACGGTCGGGTATGTCGCTTTACGGGGCCGGCCTTAGAGATGGTCACCCATATAGATGGCCGGCCCCGTTCGATTATGCCCCTCTATATTGCCTTTCTAAAATAATCCAAAATTAGACACCTATTAGATTTTCTATGTAAGTGACCTGCTATAAAATTAAGCTTCACACGAGGAAGATAAATTAAGTGAAATCAAGCAGAGAACACATCTAGTGAAATAAAAGGGCTGACCAGGTTTGTCTAATGCATGGCGCACCTGAGGGGAATAAAAAACATGGATGTTGGTAAAAAGACAAATACAACTTCAAAAAGGTCAAAAACCCTAACTAGAAGCAAAGTTAATAATAAAAATGTCAGAACACTAAATGCAAGAGAGAAAATAACCACCAGCAGCTGCAAAGCTCAGAAACATGTTAAATGTTGTTGTGGGCAAAATGAAATTGATGCAGCTGTGGGAATGCAGGTGTACATAAATGCTCAAATGAATAACAACAAGCTTTCAGATATTCAAGAAATATAAAAGCTGGAGTTAGGGGCACTCAGCAGTATCCTTTGTGTCTACAGCATCAGATAATAATCAGTGCACTATTGGAATATAAGCTTCTTTTAGTTTTAGTAACGTTTTGGGGGGTTTTCCAAATCACACAATCCATTTTCGGGGTTAATTCAATAACTTAGCTCCTCAATATAGGAAATACAATTCTTTATCAACACTGCGGTGTACCTAAGCTGAGTGGAGGAGTGGCCTAGTGGTTAGGGTGGTGGACTTTGGTCCTGAGGAACTGAGTTTGATTCCTGGCACAGGCAGCTCCTTGTGACTCTGGGCAAGTCACTTAACCCTCCATTGCCCCCTGTAAGCCGCATTGAGCCTGCCATGAGTGGGAAAACGTGGGGTACAAATGTAATAAAAAAATACAATACTAGCCTAAAGGCTTGGTGCACCGAAACTTTGGCACATTCATTTATGGCAGGCAAATGGCTGGTGAATGTTGGTGTGCCTAAGTGTACCATGCAATACACACAACCGATAGAATTCTGTAAGTTGTGTGTGTCATGTGGTGACATGCTCATGGCCAACCCATGTGTCTTCCCATGTGTACACCTGCTTGCAGGTACACACTAACCAAAACGGGCAATACTTTATGGAGCAATACCTAGCACTTACATGCCACTGACTTATACTCTCTGTACATAATTACTCTATTGCTTAATAATAGTGTTTTCATCTATTATCTCTCCACCCAATCTTATTCTCCTCCCCCATCCCAACTCATACCCCCCATCTCACTCCCTTAGAGTGGATGAGTGGAAGAGCTCTTCCCCATTTCCCCACCCATAACCATGCCCATTTTTTGCATGCGCACATTAGAAGTTTGGCACACTTCATTACAGAATACACTTAGCGTGTTGTGAGCATAAATTCTAATTATTGGCAATTGCCACTTAGTGAGTTGTGAGCATAAGTTATTGGCAATTGCCGGAGTCTGCAATTGCATACCTGGCACACTTTCCCACTCATAGCAGGCTCAATGCGACAATGGAGAGTTAAGTGTCTTGCCCAGAGTCACAAGGAGCTGCCTGTGCCTGAAGTGGGAATTGAATTCAGTTCCTCACTTCCCCAGAACCAAAGTCCACCACCCTAACCACTAGGCCACTCCTCCACTCTTAAGTAGGCATGAAAAGTGGGCATGGTTATGGGTGTGGAATGGGCAGGTCATGGACAATACAATCTCTGCGTGTTCTTATAGAATACATCCACTCCGTGCCTAATTTAGGCATTGGGATTTATACCAGGTTTTGTTGGCATAATTGGCTTTGACTGCATTTAGCCACATGGACCAGCTCTCGGTGTGCTCTATATACCACCAGTGGCGTTCCTAGGGGGGCTGACACCCGGGGCTGATCGCGGATTTGCCTCGCCCCCCGGGTGCAGCGCCCCCACGCAGATGCAGTGAGACCCCCCCCCCCCCGGCGAAAGGACACCCCCGTGAAAGAAACCCCCCCGGTGCACGCCGCTGGGGGGGTGCCGCGCGTGCCTGTCCTCTGTTCGTTCCATGCTTCTTCTCTGCCCCAGAACAGGAAGTATACCACGTGGATATTTAAACCTATTCTATAAAATGTAGGCATACTTTAGAGAATATGCCTTGTTTTTTTTTTTTCCCGTGTAGATTTTCAGTCGCCATATGTAGAATCTAGCCCGTTAGGTTAGATCTAGCCCGTTAGGTTAGATCTCTGCTTTTTGAGATTCAAACTGCATGTTATGGCAGCAGCGATCTGGCTTGATTACCTGATCGATGCTTTCTCACCTATCTATTTGGGATTCCTTGTACTGGCGAAGGATGTTGTGATCTATTTTATCTGTGCTTGATTTTATGAATTTTATGATTTTTAATTTGACTGTAACCCATTTTATTTCTTTAGCTTTATCCATGTGCTGTTTTCTATTGTACCCTGCATGCTATCCTGTTATTGTGATGATGTTCTTTTCTATCTTTTATAGAAATGTTGTGAACCACTTTGTTATTGTTCCTTGCTTTGAAAGGCAGTATATTAAACACTAATAAACCATAAACCATAGAAACTCTCCTGAGATAGATTGGACAAGTCTTGTTGCTCTTTTAAATGTACTTGTTTTTATTAATGCAGCAAGCACTCTGGATGATGAATATGGGGGGAGGGATGCTATATTAGACAGTATGGTGAGCCAAGATAAAGAAATAGGAGTAAGAATGCTAGTACTAGATGCAGTGAATCAGTTAAAGTGGCATCTAAGCACTTTGGAGAGCTGTTGTTATTCTACATGACTGCCCAATATTCTGCAAGAGAATACACTACAGTAAGTATTTAATTCTAGAATCCATCATCCATATGGTGCCTGTCAATTTAGAAGTGATATTTATGTGAATTTATTTTAACAACGGTCCTTCCTGGATTGCACAGTAGGACAGACTATGGTCTAAGGTGATTCTTTAATATCTTTGGAATTTTTCTTTCTTTACTTGATTACTGCAAAAGCTAACCCCAAGCTTTGTTTTTGCTAATTTTTTTATTAAGATGTAAAGCAGTGACAAAGGTCTTCTTTAGGTAGGGATGAAAGCACAATTCTTTGGAAATGTTCTAATTCTTTCAGTTGCTGAGTGAGTAACCTTCAGATTCTATTAAGATCACGACCTCGCACTGCAGGACAGACATATCACAAGTATAAATAGTGCCAAGGCCAGAGGAGATCCCAGCAGGAAACCATTAATCACAGTTTTCAAAGTATTATATTAATCTTGAAACCACATGCAAAATGATCTGTTGCTCAGTGTAGAAATAATAGCCACACTATTGTATGGCATCAAATCATTTTTGTAACCTTCAATAGCAGTCTATAATACCAGAGCATGTTAGAAGCAGAAGACACAGCTAGTGTGCTATTCCAGTCTATTGGTGCCCCTGGGAACTCATTTCAATGCATATATTAGTGCAAATGCATGATAAATATAACTTGTACCTAGTCTAAAGGAAGCACATTAATATAGGAGGGTTTCTTTTATGAAGGACAACATATGCCAAGATATATATGTGTCCATCAATTTAAGGGCAATGCAGAGGAAATACTCTTGGGGGGGGGGGGGGGGTTCTCAGACAGTTTTCCCACCTTTAAAAAGGGTAATCACATTTGCCTGCTTCTATTTTGGGAGGTGGAAGCCATCCCTGGTGCACTTAACTTGTAAAATAAACACTGACTTGACACCACTGAATTATTTAGAAACTGAATAAATGCCATCCACACCTGGTAACTTCTGAGCAGCATTAGCCCTCTGCTGTAATATAGTGAGACATAAGGCTACTAGACTTTGAAGAGGTCTCAGTTATCTTTGATAATATGTCTTTACTTCACAATTATTTACTCTTTCAGGTATAGATATAAATTAGAAAGATATGAATATAGACATGGATACAGTAAACGTCCCATTGTCAATTATGAATAACAAGTAGGAGGTGCTAGTGAATCAAATATGCCAGTAAAATATAGGATGCTATTTAAAAATGACTTAGAATGCATGTTTTCTATATCTCTGTGCTTGCTCATCTGCTTTTCTCCATTCTCTTCTCCGAAAAATGGCCTATGCTGGTGTAGACTTGTGTATTGGATGCTCGCAGGTCCATTTTTCAGCGCACCTGCAAAAAAGGCCTTTTTTGGCCAAAAATGGACATGCAGCAAAATTAAAATTTGCGCGCATCCATTTTGGGCCTGAGACCTTACCGCCACCCATTAACCTAGCAGTAAAGTCTCACGCGTTAACTGGGCGGTAATGGTCTATTCACGTACAATGCCGATTACCGCCCGGTTATCACCGTGTGCCAGAAATTTTCTGGTGCGTCTAATGGACGCGCATAAAAAAAAATGAAATTACCACCCGGGCCATGTGATAGCTGAGCAGTAGTTCAAAATTGACATGCGAGGGACTCGTGTATGTGCCTACGCGGCTTAGTAAAAGGGCTCCTAAGCTTTAGATTCGGATTCCTCTGAACACTGCTGTTATACTTGTATTTCATCTAAAAAGGTTTAAAAGAGCTATGCCTGAATTGATTTCTGTTCACTGGCTCCATGTTCAGGCCAGCTTTCTCTTTAAATTAGCCTGTATAGTATTTAAGTTGTTTGATGAGACTACCCCAGAATACCTTCTTGGCCTGTGTTCATTTCCCTCTAACCGAAGGCCTTGTAGAGCCAGAAAACCATTCCTTCTAATTTTTCCCATCTTTTTCAGGAGTCAGGTATAAGAAAATTTTGGCAAATTCTTTCAGTTATCAGGCTGTATGCTTTTAGCTTGCTCTACCTTTTGATATTCAAGCTTCTCCCTTATACTATTTCTTTCATAAGAATTTGAAAACTTATTTATTTAAAATATTTTTGGTTTGATTATCATTGGAAATCACTCTTCTTTTTCATTACCAGTCTTTTGTTATTTGCTTTGAACCACTGTTTTGTGGGAGTTAGCAGGAGATAAGTATAGGCCCTATTTACTAAGCCACGCTAGAGGCGTGTTAGCAAGCATTAACACATGCTAACAATGTAGACATCCATAATATTCCTAGGGCATCTACACAGCATGTTCTAATTTTTAGCACGTGCTAAAAACGTTAGCACACCTTAGTAAACAGGGCCCATAGTTATCTGCATAACTGCCCTTAGTCAGTATTCTGTAAGTTGAATGCTGAAATTTCAGAGTCTGCAACTCCAAGGAGGGCATGGTCTGGAGAAGGACATGAACAGATCAGTGGGGGTGTCAAGAAGTTAAGCACATGAGTTATAGAATACTAGCATTTACGTGTCAAAATGCCTACAGCTAGGCACGAGCATTTACACCAGTCAAGTTAGGCACGTAAATGTGGACTCTCGCTAGTATACTATAATGGCATTTATGCACAGAACTACCATTATAAAATCTGCACTTAGCACACATCTTCTCATGCCTAACTTTAGGTGATCCATTTAGAACTACCCCCTAATTCTGTAAAAGTTGCCAAAATTGGGTGTGCAAATTTGAGCGCAGCCCAATTTGTATGCACAATTTAATTGAACAGCAAGTCAATTAGCACCAATAATTGTTTTTTTTAACAAGCCATTATTGGCATTAATTAAAGTTAATTGAACTTTACGTGTGTACATTTAGGTGCAGTATCTGCTCCTAAAATTTACATGTGATTTGAGAAAGGGGGTGCAGCAATGTACGGAATGGGGGCATTCCTAAAATTAACACGTGTCATTCTAGAAAGCGGGGTTATGCATCTAATGTAGGCACACACATTTACACCATATTTGAGTTGGTGTAAATAGCCACATCTAAAGTTAGGGTAATTTCTGAGTATAAGAGCTATTCTACAAATTGCCACTTATAGAATAGCACTTTTTTCAGCTTCAATTTTTTTTGTGCCATATATAGAATCTAGCCCTAAGTACTTGCACATATTTTGAATATCAGATTGTCATTTTGCTACATATGTGTATATAAATTTACCTAAATGACCTGGACTATCAGAGAGAGGATCCTGGACTTGATACAGTATAGTTTTGACTCAGCATGGCACTCTTATGTTTCAACCTCTAGTGAGCGCCATTTCCAGTGCTACAGAAATTTTTCTGATTTTTGTAGAGCTGGATCTTAACCGGCAGTAGTTGGACAGCACCACACGCTGCCTGGTTACTGCCAGGTTATCACGGGAGCCCTTACCGCCATCTCAATGGGTGGCAGTAAGGGCTCCCCACCAAATGGCTGTACAATAAGTGGTTCACTTACCGCATGGCCATTTTTTTTTTACCAAAAATGGATAGCCACACGCACTAATGCTAGCACAGGCCCCCTTTTACCACAGCTTAGTAAAAAAAAAAAAAACTTTAAAAACAAATAGGAGGAAATATTTTTTCACTCAATGAATAGTTAAGCTCTGGAACTCTTTGCCGGAGGATGTGGTAACAGCGGTTAGCATATCTGGGTTTGAAAAAGGTTTGGACAAATTCCTGGAGGAAAAGTCCATAATCTGCTATTGAGGCAGACATGGGAAGCAACTGCTTGCCCTGGGATTTGTAGTATGGAATGTTGCTGCTAATTGGATTTCTGCCAGGCACTTGTGACCTGGCTTGGCCACTGTTTAGAAAGCAGGATACTGGGCTAGATGGACCATTGGTCTGGCCCAGTATGGCTACTCTTATGTTCTTATTTAAGTGTTTACAATGCTTAAGTAACCAGTATCTCTTTCCTTCAGTAGAGAGGAATGACTATAGAAGAGGGTTTGGATTAGGGAGAACAGTAGTTTGTATGTTTTTCTGTACTGTTTTTTAACACTAAAGATTAAAAACCAGGAGACAGCTCTGTCAATTAAAAATACCAAAATTGTGAAAATGACTAATACTAATACTAATATAGTATATTTTGCATATAACTTGTAAGTTCAATGCAGATCACATTAAAGGAAGTCAGGCATACCTGAGAAGTTATATAAAAGCCTCACCAAATCCTACTAGACATAATCTAGTCTAATTTGGTCCTCAAGACAGATATTTCTTAAATAGCCATGTATTTAAAACCTTCTTGAACAAGAAGTAACTATTAAGATGTCTGATATTTAAAGATAAATCATTCTACATTCTTGTCCCTGAGGAGGAAAATAAGGACTGAGAAACCCTATGAAACCTAACTGCTTTGACAGAAGGTAAATGTAAGGTTATTTTCAAACCACTTAGACTTACAAAGTGACGTAACCTATGGAACATTGTAAGTCTAAGTGGTTTGAAAATGAGCCACATCAAGGTCTCTCAATTGTACAATACTATTAGATTGTAAGCTCTTTGAGCAGGGACTGTCTTTCTTCTATGTTTGTACAGCGCTGCGTATGCCTTGTAGCGCTATAGAAATGCTAAATAGTAGTAGTAGTAGTAGTAGGGGTCCTTTTACTACCCAGTAGTAGGGCTACCACTGGGTTTGCATGTGGGAAACTGGTCCTACTGCCGGGCTCACTCAGGAGCCCCGCGGTAGGTCCAGCTTCCAGCGTGTGCTATTTCTGTCGCTAAGAAATTTTTAAAATTTTCTAGTGCTGGGGTCATACCCGGTGGTAATCAGGCAGCACTATGCACTACCTGGTTACTGCTGGGTTAGTGCAAGAGCCCTCACTGCTTCCTAAAATAGGAGGCAGTAAGGGATCCCTCAGCAAATGGCCCCATGGCAATATGTTTTGTTAGCACATGGCCATTTACTGGCCCTTTAAGAAAATGACCACAGTGGTAAAATGTGGTCTCGGTGCATGGCAATCCCAAGCGCTGAGGCCACCGTGGACTAACTTTTACTACCGTTTGGTAAAAGAACCCATACTGAGGAGCTAAACCGTATAATATCTTAAAAAATAATTGTACAGGTTTTAAAATATATTCTTGCTTGAACAGGCAGCCAGTGGTCCCTATCAAGCTTCTTTGTTGAATGAACCACCCAGACTGCTGTATTTTGCAAAGTCTATAATCTTTTCAAAATGATGTTAGTACATCCTACAAAAAGCACATTACAATAGTCAAATTGATTCAATATCAGAGCCTGTACAATTAATTTTAATTGTACTTCTTCAAAACAATGTCTGATCCTTCTTAATCTTCTAAAATAAAGAAAGATTTTCCTTGTTAATAAGGAAAGATGTTTATCAAAATAAAGTCTACAGTCTAGTGTTACACCCAGAATGTTTATATCTGTCTCTATCGGAAATGAAGATCCATTAATAAATAAGCTCTGACAAAAAGCTGATTGAGTTGAATTAAAAGATAAAAAGAACTTAGTTGCATCTAGATTCAGTTTCAGTTTATAAGCCGCTAACCATTTTCCACTATCTATATATATAAAACTCACCCTCAACGTTCTATTGGCTGCTGACGTCACTGAAGCCAAGGTTCGTATGTTCGAAGCTCTGAAGCCTTGAAAATCACAGTCTCTGGGCCCCGCCCTCGTGTCAAATGTTATGACGTTGAGGGCAGAGGCGGAGCAATTCACCACCCTCACGTCAAACGTTATGACGTTGAGGGTGGAAGCGGAGCAATTCACCCACATCAACGACGGGTGGGGAGGGGGCCACAGGAAAGCCTTGCTAGCGCCCGTTTCATTGGCTCCAGAAACGGGCCTTTTTTTTACTAGTATTCACATAAGATTCAGCCTTCTTAATATTAATATGTCAACTTACACTTTATAGGTATAGGCAGTGTAATATCATCTGCAAATATACTTTTTTTTTTTTTACTGCAAATTTATCCAAGACTTTCCCTAATGATGATATCAATACATTAAACAGTATGGGGGAAAGAGGAGAGCCCTGAGGTATCCCATATCTGGATATCCAGGAAGGGGCAGATATATTATTCATTTTCACCTTATATGATCTAAGGAAGAGAAAACCTCAAAACCAATTCAAGACTGATCCTGTAATCCCAGTTTCTTCCAGGAAATGCAATAGTATCTCATGATCCACAACATCAAACACTGATGCCAGATCAAACTGGATCAACAAGACTTGATAACCTCTCCTCATCCAAACTTTTATTCTGAGACTAATGTCCCCAGGGCAGTTTCTGTACTAAAACCCTTTCTTAAGCTTGACTGTGAACTATCTAGTGTCAAGAACATCAAGATAACTTGTAAGTTGCTTCCAGAATCATAGCAAAAAAAAAAAAAAAAAAGGAATAGAAGTTACTGGTCTATAGTTAGTAACTAAGGATAGGGAGGCTGATAGATTTTTTGGAATAGGTGTTAAAATAATCCCCGGGACCTGTTACTAAGCCATGTAGGTACCTATCTGCCTTATTTTCGAAAGTGATGGGCACCCAGATTTCAACCCAAATCGGGAGATGGGCGCCTTTCTACCGTGGGCGCCCAAATCGGTGTAATCAAAAGCCGATTTTGGGCGTCTTCAACTGCAATCTGTCACGGAAACGGGCAAAGTTGATGGGGGCATGTCGGTGAAGGCAGGACTGGGGCGTAGTTATCGGCCGAGGAGAGATGGGCGCTCTCGGCTGATAATCAAAAAAAGAAAGGTGTTTTTACCGTGAATTTGGGTCATTTTTTGGGACCCTTTTTTCCACGAACAAGTAGCCTGCATGCTACCCTCAAATGCCGTACCCAGCTCCACACAGCAGTATGCAGGTCCCTGGAGCAGTTGTTAGTGGGTGCAGTGCACTTCAGGCAGGTGGACCCAGGCCCACCCCCTCTACCTGTTACATTGTGCTAGCAAATGGGAGCCCTCCAAACCGCCCCCAAAACCCACTGTACCCACATGTAGGTGCCCCCCTTCAGCCATAAGGGCTATGGTAATGGTGTAGAGTTGTGGGCGGTGGGTTTTGGGGGGATTTGAGGGGCTCAGCACCCAAGGGGTGGGAACTATGGACTTGGGAGGTATTTAATTTTTTTTTTTTTTTTACAAGTGCCCCCTAGGGTGCCCGGTTGATGTCCTGGCATGTGAGGGGGACCAGTGCACTACGAATCCTGGCCCCTCCCATGACCCAGTGCCTTGGATTGGTTCATTTTTAAGCTGGGCGCCTTCGGTTTCAATTATCGCTGGAAAACAAAACCGCCCAGCTCAAATCCATACAAATCCGATGCATTTGCCTGGCACAAATCGCATTATCAGAAAAAAAGATGGACACCCATTTTTTCCGAAAATACGGTCTGTCCCGCTCCTTTACGTACCCGTTCTCGAACATAGATGCCCATGGAGATGGGCGTTCGTGTTCGATTATGCCCCTCCACGTGTGCCGAACATGCACCAAATTGGAGTTACTGCCCAGTTACCACTTGGCCCTTATGGTAATTTCAATTTTGGTGTGCGTCCACTACATGCATCTAAAAAATATTTTTTATTTTCTGGCATGCGTAACAGACGCGCTTCAAGTGGCATTTGACACACGTAGGTCATTACCGCCCAGATTCTTTACTGCTTGGTCAATGGCTGGCGGTAAGGTCTCAGATCCAAAATGGATGCATGGCAATTTTGATTTTGCCGCGTGTCTATTTTCGGCAAAAAAGAGGCCTTTTTTTACAGTCACGCTAAAAAATGGATCGGCGTGCGCCCAAAACCCACGCCTAAGCTACCGCAAGCCATTTTTTAGTACGCCTTTATAAAAGGACCCCATAGTTGAAAAGTAGGTGTGGTTATGCGAGTGGAATGGGCAGGTCATGGGCGATTCTAAAATCTATGCTTATTATAGAATACACCCGCTCTGGGCCACATTTTATAAAGGTTACGCTCTTTACGCTCCTAAATTTATTCTCCTAAATTCTGAGCATAATCTATTTTGGAGCATGGAGTATGCTCATAGTGTAGGAGCATACAATTAGGAGAATAAATTTTAGGAACGTAAATTTAGGAGCATAACCTTTATAGAATAAAGCCTAATCCTGATGTCCAATTTAGGTGTCAGGATATACACCAAGTTTTAGTTGGCATAATTGACCACAACTAAGTCACTCGGAGCAGCACTCAGCATATTCT
Organism: Microcaecilia unicolor; assembly: GCF_901765095.1. Lineage (NCBI taxonomy): Eukaryota > Metazoa > Chordata > Amphibia > Gymnophiona > Siphonopidae > Microcaecilia > Microcaecilia unicolor. The sequence continues at coordinate 328,754,688 of NC_044031.1, read as the reverse complement.
ATAATGCACACCTAAATTAAAGCATACTTCATAGAATACGCTCTGATTTCTGCACAGAAATCAAGGCGTGATATATAGAATCTAGCTCAGTATGTCCCAAATAGGGTAGTGACCCTGGGTCAGACATAAATTTAATCAGTCTGTAAACTAGACTTCAAAGGCCATTGATGAAGATCCAAGAAGATAAGTAGGACAGTTATCTAGATTACAGTGTGAGATAGAACATCTCAAAATCAGCCTACCAACTTCAACCATGGTGACTGAATTGAAAGAAGACAAATGTCTATTACCAGGAATACCTGTTTCAGTATGACTCAGATAAGACATATATTCTATTACTGTGTCAGACTGTAAAGGTGGTAACATCAAATGTATTTTCTCAATTTTAGATTTTAAAAACTCAGCTAAATCCTGAGCGGAAGGTAAAGAATCTATCTCCTGATGTGTCACCTTTATTGTATCAGATAGTTAATTCATTACTCTAAATATTTTAACATCCAAATATTTAATTCCAATCAGTTTAGAATAATATTACTTCTTTGCAGTTTTTATAAGACTTTTGTGATACGGCGAGTAAGTGTTGATGATGGGCCTGCACAATAACACAGCCGGACAAAGGTGTAAAATTGATGCAATTGTTTTATTAACAGAAACCTGAGGCCTGTTACGCCACAGGGCCAGGAACAAAAGATGAAAAGTCTCTAGTTCAGATAACACAGTCTTAACCAGGGCCTGTGGTTGTCAGGGCCCAAAACACAGTCTGTGGCTGTTGACTGTCACACCCTAAACACAGCCTGTATGTTGTTCTCTCTCTCTCTCTCTCTTTCTCTCAGATCTCTAGCTCCGCCAGACCTCACAACAGGGCTTACAAGTCTCAAATTCAAAAGTTGGCTTACTTCAGCCACATCTTGGTCGCAAAAACATAGGTTGTAAAGGCATATGCTGGGGCTTCAGTTCTTCCTTCCCTGGGCCACCTTAACCCAATTCTGGCCCTACTTTTTATACTTCTTGGTTCTGACGCCACCTCTCCTGTCTCACTTCCTCCCTGGGCAGGACCAATAGTTTTAAGGTGGCTCAGGCTATCTGAAGGACTATTCTTAAGGGTAAATTGCAGTGTTCTGTATATCCCCTCACATACCCTCTCCATCAGTTCAACCCTGCCAGTCTTACTTTGGAGAAATACACTTTGTGCAGTACCCTAAAATAACATCCCTGGAGCCATGTACAGGATGTGAGCTCAAGGATACATTTAATATTATTCAGCATGTCCCAATCTGGCAAGCAAATCCATAGGTCATGTTCTCCTTTGTTTCACCACTCTCACAACTTTTTGGCCTTCAAATTTGCACAGGGCTTTGTGTAACCCATAGATGGATGCATCATGATCCAAAATCTCATTGAATTAAATCACTTCCTCTTTCCCTCATCTTTTCTTTCAATATATCACTATCCAAGGTTGTAATATAATGTTTAACCTGACAATAAGCAAATCTGTACCCTTATCTAGATCCTATATGTTGCTGGTGCTCCTCGAAGGATATAAGCCTTCCTTCACTAGTTAATAGGTATTTCAACACAGTTATTCCCACTTTCTCCCAAACTGTAAAAGTAGGATTATCCAAACCAGGTTCAAAGACCACATTTCCTTTCAGGAATATCTGATCAGTAATGGTTCTCCCTCCATTTTCTGTAGGAGTACCCTCTATACATCTTGCAACGGCTGTAAAAGGACACTTCAACTTATAGGGAAACCGATTGCTCAGAGTATACAATAAAGAGTGAAAATGTTAAGGAACATAATAAGCTGATTCTAATTTCACCAGAGTAAACTGCTGCCTATCAAGCGTCCAATCTCTAATACGTCTTAACAAACAAGAATTATTATTATATAATTTTAGATTTCAGAGACCCAGTCCCTCCTGGATCCAATTCCCCAGTAACAACTGCAATTTTAGATTTTGTTTCCACTTTTCCCAACAAAACTTAGAGAACAACCACCTAACACATTTCAAATCCTTCTGCAACAACCTAAGTGGTAAAATTTGCAAGAGGTAGAGCCACCCTAGGAAAAATGATCATATGTATCAAACTTATTCTCCCAGTCAATGAGAGTGGCAAAATCCCCACAGTTTTCTACTTGATGCCGTATGGTCTCTAACAGAAAGTGAAAGTGCCTTGGTGCTTTGTAGCTTTTACTACATGAGACGTGGGGTAAGGAATAATATATTGTAGAGGAATATATTCGAGTTATTCCCCAAGTTTTCCACGTCATCACTGTGACCCCTGACGCAGGTGCTAGTCACCGAAACACGGCCCGTGTCGGGTCTTTTTGTCAAGGCTCATTCATTAAAGAACTGTGTTCCATTTTTAAAGGCCCGTGGTGCTGTTTTTTTTGTTTGGACTCTAACAGAGTGGCAACATTAGTAGAGTACAAAAAAAGTAGATATCATGAGTTGAATCCCTAGGTACTTCAAAGAACATTCCACCCATTGCTATGGAAATGACTCTCCCCACAGCTGTTTCACATGATCCAATGGTGTCAATGCCTCTGACCTAGAGAGGTTCAATCGAAATCCCACATAATCCTCATATTCCTGAAATAAATCTCATAAAACTAAGATTTTTGGGGGCACCTCCTTTGTGGATACCATTCGGGCCAAGAGCATCCCTCTCTTATTCCTATGCATGTATAGTTGACATTTATAGCAAGCAAAAAATTTTGCCTTTCGCTGATGCATCAATTCATTTAAAGCCATTTGGAAAGTCAGCTCCTGCTGCCTATTAGCTAAACTATGAGTTTCCCCAAACCTCTTATGTGGTATGCCTAGCTGATATTCAAGGTGTAAAATTTCACAGTCTCACACCTTTTTCATATAACTAGTATAACTGATGATTTCCCCCTCATAGGACAGCTTTCACCACCTCCCAATAAATGATTGGGTTATTCTCATATTCACTATTTTGTGGCATGTAATTCTTCCAACCTTCCAGCAAACATTTCCAAAATTTAGAATCCCTATAGTCAGTGGGAATAGCCGAGTATAAGTCTCCTGCCCTCGTCTGATGTAACGCGCGAGGGCGGAACACAGGGAGGGAAGGCCCGAAGGGAGGCGATCTACAGACTGCCGCTGCTGTGCTTCTTTCACACAGAGCGAGGTCGAGGTGAGGCGCTATGATTTGAATTCAGGGGGGGGGCCCGGCCTGGTGGTGGATGGAGGGGAGCGGGTGGAGGGGGGGCGACGACAATGATCTCAGGGGGGGCGGCGGCAGGGCCCCGGGGACGGCTTTGCCCCGGGCCCGGCCCAGTCTCTCGGCAGCTCTGCCCTTCTCCACTGACATCTTGTTAATGAGATCTGTCACATTTAATGTCTACCCCTTCTTAAACCCCTATTCACACTCCCCTTCACCATTAAGTAACTATCATTAGTATGTAACCAAACAAAGTATTATGTATGGAATTCTTAGAACATCTTTCATGGCCTTGTCCCTAAAGCATAGAAGACAACATATCAGAAAATAAACAAATAAGAAGAGGTGTGCAAGACCATAATTGAGGAATGACTTCATCAATAAAAAAAAAAAACACCCTGCTTTGGAGAAATGATCCATTACCTGTATATATTTATAGATATTTGTTTTTTTTTTTAAGGCAGCCTGTCACAAAGTCTCAGCTATTAACTGCATATTCACATTCTATAGGAAACAATGTGCTTCAATTACAAATCATTTTCATCCAATAGTAATCCCTGTGTAACTTCTATCAGGGCTGGCAGAAGTTTCCACCAGATATTCTCCTTTGGTATTGTTTGGAGGAAAAAAAGGAGAGAGAAAAGCTTACACCCCCCCCCCCCCCCCCCCCCCAGGCGAGACTATACAATGTCATAGCTCCCAATAGTCATTAGAGATGTTCTCCTTTAAAAACAATGTCCACTTACATCCAGCCAGTGATTCACAGTCACTATGTTCTTAACTGTACAAATCAGAAGGTTATAGTCCAATGGAGGAAAACAGCACCCCCTCTCTGATCAAACATTCCTTCTCGTTCAGCTCTACTGTGTAAGCAAGATGTCAACTCCCTCCCCCATAGGAGCCAACTTTTCAAGATTATTGGGGGTGCTAAGCCCAATGAAAATAACCCCTCCTTGGACACATACAAGGAATTTTCTCAATATTGCAGGTGCTCAAGCACCCACAGCACCCAGAGTCGGCTCCTATGCGCCTCCCCCCTAGGTGGGGTAAGAGCACCAAGGTAGATCTATAAACTGATGCTTCTCTCACAACTGTTCTGACTTTCAAAGGAACTGTTACATTGTAAAGAACAGGAATGAAGTGTATATGGCGTACAAACCTTAATGGTCCACTAAACACATAACTGAAAGTGGAGAAACACAGCCATCCTAACCAGGAATGTACCAAAGAGGTATGTTATCCTCCATCTCCAATGTAATGCCTCTTGTGTAAGGAAAATCTGTACGGAACTCCATTAATTTCTTTGTCCTTTCCACGGAGACTAGTCTCCTCCCTTTTCATAAGTACAATGAGCTCCTATGTCAAACTACTCTCGGCTATTCACCTCATAGCTGCTGGGCCACTGAGAAGCATTTGCTAAAATGATCCACATGTGTTTCAATTGTCCAAGAAGCAATCTCATTGTCAGTGACAGGCCAGTAAGACCCAGGCTAATAATTATAATACTCACTGTTTTTCTAGTTCTATTTAAGTATGCAGCTGCAGGTCAATTAGCTGGTCTGTCCTTGCTCTGAACTCACTCCATCTGCTCTCTCAACTCCAATCTGATCTAAAAAGACCTGTACAGTTTCCACCATCTCAGAGGTCAGAGTAACCCCCTGGTGAGCTACTCATAGGTGAACTGGATATAATAAAGCAAACCAGAGCTTGCGTGTAAACAACGTGGAGCAAATCCATGCAAATCCTCTTCTCTGGGCAGCAACTTTTATAAAGAAGTCCTGAAAATGTTTATTCTCATATTCAACGATTTGCCCCCATGTAAGGCCTGCAGAATAGCAGTTTTATGTGCATAATTTAGTATTCTGAAGATGACTACTTGGTGCCTTGTGATGTTGGGTTGTTTAGCACCCCACGGTGGCATCTTTTAATATGCAAGGGGCCCAAGCACTGCGGGAGCTACAACGACTGTACCAACTATTTTTCCCAAATCTTTGAAGCTCATTATCTGCCAGTGCCTTTGATAGTCCCACTAGCAGCAAGTTGCTTTCATCAAGACTTATTTTCTAGCTTCTTGGCTTTGTCTTCCAATATAGTCAAAGACATGGATTGGGCGTGTGAATTCTTATAGTTAGGCACAAACAACAATTAAGTGCGTAATTGCCAGTATAGAATTTACAACTAGCATGCAGCACAATGAAATCTACCTATGGGCAACCTATAGAGAAATAAATGAGCCAGATTCTATATATGGCAGTAAGAGTTACACACATTAAACTGAGCACGGGTCAAATATAATTTTTCATGTCTTCATGATTTTTGCCATAGCAGGGTATTCATGCATTTCTACTGTGTAGCACTTTTGAGATTAATCCCTCCTTGACATTTCAGTAAGCACTCTATTCATTTCTATTTATCCAGCTCCTACTTTAACATCCTTGCACAATCTCCTTTTTCCAGTTTTTAAATTTATCTGATACCTGTACTCACACATTATTCTTAATGTTGCAAACACTATAGGGCATATAGAGAAAAACATGGGCGTAGACTGGGGGGGCGAGGGGGGCAATGCCCCCCCAAACGACAATGACGTGACGACTGGTGCTAGTAGTAAAAAAAAAAAAAACAAGCAGGCACGCGCTCATCTCCGTCCGCTTCGCTTCCCTGCCCTCTCTGTCTGCGTCCCGCCCGAAAGGAAATGACATCAGAGGAAGGCGGGACGCAGACAGAGAGGGCAGGGAAGCGAAGCGGACGGAAACGAGCGTGTCTGTCTACCCCCTCTCTTCTTCCCTCCCTCCGGCAGCAGTTTTCTTTAGCATTTCTGTGTTCCTGGCAGGGGTAGTGACGTACACGCTGCCTTCGGCTCTGCCCCGAAGCCTTCTCTTCAAGTTCCTGTTCCTGCATAGGTGGGAACAGGAACTTGAAGAGAAGGCTTCCGGGGCAGACCGAAGGCAGTGTGTATATGTCGCTACCGCTGCCAGGAGCACAGAAAGGTTGAAGAAGACTGCTGCCTGTGCCGGAGGGAGGGAGGAAGAGAGGGGGGTAAACGGAGTCACAATCCTGGACCTTGCGGGGGGGGGGGCAGCAGAGGGAAGATGGATGGGACTGGGAGGGGTGGGGAGCAGAGGGAAGAGCAAGAGATGGATGGGACTGGGAGGGGTGGGGAGCAGAGGGAAGGACCAGGAGATGGATTAGACTGGGAGAGGAGGTGAGCAGAGGGAAGGACCAGGAGATGGATGGGACTGGGAGAGGAGGGGAGCAGAGGGAAGGAGCAGAAGATGGATGGGACTGGGAGGGTGGGGAGCAGAGGGAAGCCTACTGGAAAGAAGACACTGCATAAAACAGAAGACACTGGGACCAAAGCAATAGAAAAACTAAATGATCAGATAACAAAGGTAGAAAAAAGTATTTTATTCAGAATTTATTAATTGAAATATGTCAGCTTTTTGAAATGTGCATCTGTGATATTTTGCCTGTAAATTTCAATTCCTTCCTCCACATTAGCATATTCATTTGCATATGTATATATGCAAATGAATATGCTAATATGATCCACCCCATCCTTTCCCCCCACCCCCCCCCCCCAAATGAAACAGTCAAACTACGCCTATGGAGGAAAAGATTCAAAGTGATTTACGTGCATAAAGAGTTTTACCCATGCTAACTGGCTGTCTGAAAATGTCCTTCTCCTCCCTTCCCACACCACTGGGGCCTCTCTGACCTCAGCCCTACACCAAAGTACTTTTCGTCCTTTTCTCTAACACACATAGGTATGGATGCCTTTCACCATTCTACATTTTTTTCTCTTTGTCCCTCCATCATACTCCCATTCTTTTTCTTTCAATCTCCTCCCCATACTCCCCATACCATTATTCCTCTTTCCCATTTGCAGGTGAAAGGTAAACATCTAGCATTTCTCACAGCTAGCTCAAGGTTATCTGATGTCCTTGGTGAACATTTAGCAGTGCACCCCCCTCCTGGGCAGCTCAAGGCCTTACTTCCCTTCATAGTCAAGCATCTCCCCTTCCTTTGCCTAACTCCCTCCATAGTTCATCACTCATTCCTTTCCCAGCCTTTACACTCTAGCATAGTGTTGTTCAGCCAGTGTGTTGCGGCTACTCCCCAGATGTGCTGTGGTTGAGATCTGCATGGGAATCCCGTAGAGTCTGCGAAGATCCCACCAGAATCCCTTCCAAATCTGCAGAGATCATGCAGACATGGAAGTAGCTCTGTGGGGTTCACTTGGGAGTGTATGAGTCTCTCAGTGACCACCAACCTACCATAGGTCCTCCAAGACTTCCAAGTACTGTCTCTTCTTCCCTTCAATAATTCAGCACAGCCATACTTGCTCTCTGTCCAGGCTGATGCAGCAAGACTCACACTGACACATGCATGGGCCAGCAGCATCAGAGGTCACCTGATCTACTGATGCATGCGTGATGAACTCTACATGCAGCTGGAGCAACCTGGGCAAACAGCAAGTGCAGCTGTTCTGAATTATTGGAGGGAGGACTAGCTGCACAGTGCCAGTTAACTGCAGTTTCCCAGAAGGTGAGGATTTTGTGTGCAAAGGTACTCTTGATTTACATAGCATGGGGAGCTGGAGAGCATCAGGTCATTGAAAAAAGGGCAGGAGAGGGCATCTGGGGGAGGAGGGCTAGAGAGTATTGAGTTGGTGAAGGAAGACAGGAGATAGTATGGGGTAGGGGGCTGTAGAGCCTGAGACAATTGAAAGAAGGTGGGAGATAGCATCAGGAGTGAGGGCTGCAGAGCAAAGGACTGTTGAAGGAAGGCAGGAGAGAGCACTGAGGGGAAGACTGGATAACATCAGGCCAGTGAAGGAAGGAAGGAGAGAGCATCAGGGGTGAGATGTATGAGGGAAGGAGGGCAGGCGAGAACATCAGGGGAGGGGAAGGAAGGTTAGAGTACATGAGGTCAGTTAACAAAGGCAGGAGAGAGCATCAGGGAGAAGGAGGGAAGGCTAGAGAACATCAGGCTGATGAAGGAAGGGCTGGAAAGAGCATTGGGGAAAGGAAAGTGATGGCTGGAGAACACTGGACTGGTGAAGAAACTGCAGGAGAAAACATGGGGGGGGGGGAGCATTTTTGAAATTCATTTGTATACATGACTGTCTTTGTGCAGTATTTCTATGATTTTTAAGCAGATGTTTTAAGAAAAATACTGAGGCATATTTGCATATTGAGTAATGGAAATTGTAGTTTATTCGATCTAAAAAAAAAAACAACTGTTTTCTAATTTTTGTTTTAGGTAATTTACTTTCTTCTTATTTGTCTGCTGACTATATCAGTAGCTATCCTCTGGATTGAATCTATCCTGTTTATATATTTTGAAGATGTGGTCCTCAGAACTGGACAAAGCACTGCAAATAAAGTCTTTTTTTTTGGCACTGATATTATGGAGGAGGAATTCATGAAGTATAGTGTTGGTGGGGCTGAATTGGAGCTGTCATGTGGTGCAGTATTCTGTCAGTTTGGTCATATCCTCATTCAGGCTCTGATCCAGAGAGTGAAAAGATGAAATTTGAGTAGTACAGCAAATGTCAGCATAAATAAGCTTGCCAATTTCATTGTTGGTAGATCATTTATATACTGGACTGGGAGTTATAAGATAAGGACCAATGATGATCATATAAATCTTCTTTTCTTTAATTTGCACCGGTTCTACAACTAATTTTTGTGTACAAAGGGCTAGATTCTATATATGGCACCTGAAAATTCAGCATAGAAAAAAAAATACACCTAGGAATATTATCTACAATATGCCTATATTTTGTAGAATAGGTTTATTATTATTATTATTTATTGCATTTGTACCCCACATTTTCCCACCTTTTTGCAGGCTCAATGTGGCTTACAGAGTATTGTTATGATAAAGTTGTTACATGATTTAAATACAGTTGATCATAAGCTGAGGTATAAAAGGATTTAGATGAAAAGGTGTTAGGTAAGGTCGTGTGAGAGGTGTTTTTGGTGTATTTGGGTGGTTTAAGGAATGATTTGTTTCATTGAGGATAACTTTTGTAGGCTTTGTTGAAGAGATGTGTTTTCAAAGCTTGGCGGAAGCTGGTTAGATTGTTCATGGTTTTCAGGGCCTTGGGTAAAGCATTCCAAAACTGTGTGCTTTTGTACGCAAAGGTCGTAGCATAAGCCTGTTTGTATTTCACTCCTTTACAGCTGGGGAAGTTCAGATTGAGGAATTTGCAGGCCGATCTTTTGGCGTTTCTGGGCGGTAGGTCCACTAGGTTTAACATATAGAGTGGGGCATCTGCGTGAATGATTTTGTGTACGGTCGTGCAGATCTTGAACTCAATTCATTCCTTGAGCGGAAGCCAGTTCAGTTGCTCTCTTAGCGCCTTCGCATTTTCATATTTAGGTTTTAAAAAAATGAGTCTGGCTGCGGTGTTCTGGGCTGTTTGGAGTTTTTTAATTTCCTCGCAGTATATTTATTTATTTTATTTATTTGTTACATTTGTAGCCTACATTTTCCCACCTATTTGCAGGCTCAATGTGGCTTGCATGGTACCGTAAAGGCGATCGCCAATATCGGTATGAACAAATACAGAGTGATGGTTTGGCAGAGTAGAGTTCATGTGTGACAGACACATTGGGGAATCGTAAGGAGGAAGAGTTAAGTTATGTTCTGCACGAGCTTTGGTTACGTTGTGTTGCAGAATTAAGACATTTAAGTTGGATCATTAGGATATGCCTTTTTGAACAGGTTAGTTTTTAGTAGTTTCTGGAAGTTTAGGTGGTCATATGTTGCTTTCACGGCGTTTGGTAATGCGTTCCATAGTTGTGTGCTTATATAGGAGAAGCTGGATGCATAGGTTGATTTGTATTTGAGGCCTTTGCAGCTTGGGTGGTGGAGATTTAGATATGTTCGTGTTGATCTTGAAGTATTTCTAGTTGGTAGGTCTATGAGGTCTGTCATGTATCCCGGGGCTTCGCCGTATATGATTTTATGAACCAGGGTGCGGATTTTGAACGTAATACGTTCTTTGATTGGGAGCCAGTGCAGTTTTTCTCGTAGGGGTTTGGAGCCTCTCCAAGCTTTACTTGATATAAATCCTGATGCTTAAATTGGGTGTATTCTATAACAACACGCATAGATTTTAGAAATGCCCACACCCTGCCTGTGGCCACGCCCCCTTTTTAATTATACAACTTAGAATTTAAGCACACCACGTTATAGAATATGCTTAGTGAGTTGTGTGCATAAATCTTGATTAATGCCAATTAGTGCTGATAATTGCTTGTTAACATCCAATTGACAGTGCTGATTGGCTAGTTAACCAATTAAGGTACGTGCATTGTTATAAAATACACTTTGATTTCCTCGTGGAAATGAAGGCACAACATATAGAATCCTAGAGCAAATGTGTATTAGACTTGGACCCTAGATACCTACAGATTTAGTGTTGGATATTCAGAGCCTTCCAGTGATTTATTCTTGTATAGATATGCTACCAACACACAGAGCATCACAGTTCTTTTTCCTTTCTTCTGTTTGTACTGCTCCTTCACTGCTACACTGTCCAAGCTAGTGCCTGCCAAGTGCTGCCCCTAAAAGTGTGCCACCCAAGGCAGTTGCATAGTCTGCCTAGTGCTAGGGTCAGTTCTAGTGCTTGTTATCTGCTGTTTTCTCTTCTGTCAGGTTCCATCTGACATCATCATTTGAGCACACAGGACAAAGACATAATTTTGGGGTGGCAGAGGGTTGCAACTGCCATCCTATAAAACTGGCTTGACATCCTTTTACCATCCCACAATGTGTTGGCTTGTGCCTGCAGCTAGAGAAAAGTCCTGGATTAAATGAGTAAGCAGGTAGACAGCAAGTTCAATGAGTATTCCTGTTGCTTTTGTGGCAAATACCATGAGACAGGGCCCACTTGGCTCAGGAAGCTGATGCTGTGCTAGGCATGGTACCACTTATCCTGTTGGCTCTTGGTGAACCACAAGGCATGGGGTGTAAAGGTTTGCCACAGGAGAGACAAGTTAGGTACTCAAATAGAGTAGATAGGGAGGAACAACCTAGGGTGTGGAGAAGCAGTGCAGAGGGAAGGAGAGTGGAAACCAGGGATGAGAAGACACAGTGTGAAAGGGAAAACAAGGAGAAAAGAAGGATGAAATGAGAAGTGGATGAGAGAGTCTGGTGAGAGGTAGAAATAAGAGATATGAGAGGCAGGGAGTGGTGAGGAAGATCTGTTAAAGTGGGAAAAGATGAGAGGAGAAGAAATGGAGAACAGAGCATGGGGAGGGAGAAGGAGAAAGGAGGAAATGAAGGTGGAGGGACAAAGGCAAGAGGGAAGGGAGATTGAAAGAGGTGGAAAAAAGATGTAATAGTATTAGAGAGAAGAAGGGGAGGTGAGATACAGGTGAGAAGAAATGGAAGAGGCAGATAGTGAGAGAGATAGAGGAATGGATGAGAAAAGAAATGAGGGAAAATGCTAAGGGATATATGATAGAAGCAGGGGGCAATATGTGAGAAATGAGGAAGAGTGAGTGCTGAGAGAGGAGAGATGTAGAAAATGTGTATATCAGTAGAAATGAGTGAGAGGGAGATAAGAGAAAGAAGAGAGGAAAATAGAAATGTGTAGGTAGACTGTAGAAAAACTAAAGGGAAAGAAAAAATAGGATATGGAAATGAATCTCATAATAAATACCACAAACTCTAACAGCATTTACCATGAGATTGGCCCACAACAGTAGAAGATAATGGGGTTGAAATTCAGTTCTGGAAGCCGTATCTTGCTAAGGATGTAAAAAGAATTGAAGCAGTGCAAAGAAAAGCTATGAGAATGGTATAGGATTTGTGTTACAAGACGTATGAGAAGAGACTTGCGGACCTGAACATGTATACCCTGGAGGAAAAGAGAAACAGGGGTGATATGATACAGACGTTCAAATATTTGAAAGGTATTAATCCGCAAATGAACCTTTTCCGGAGACGGGAAGGCGGTAGAACTAGAGGGCATGATATGAGAGTGAAGGGGGGCAGACTCAAGAAAAATGTCATGAAGTATTTTTTCACGGAGAGAGTGGTGGATGTTTGGAATGCTCTCCCACGGGAGATGGTGGAGAGGAAAACGGTAATGGAATTCAAATATGCATGGGATAAACATAAAGGAATCCTGTTCCGAGGGAATGGATCCTCAGAAGCTTAGCCGAGATTGGGTGGCAGAGCCGGTGGTGGGAGGCGAGGCTGGTTGGGAGGCGGGGATAGTGCTGGGCAGACTTATACGGTCTGTGCCCTGAAAATGACAGATACAAATCAAGGTAAGGTATACACAAAAAGTAGCACATATGAGTTTATCTTGTTGGGCAGCCTGGAAAACTCTTTTTATTGGAAAAAACTAAAAACAAATAACATACAAATCAAAAACAAGCCCCTAGCTATACACGGTCCTCCTATCTATGTACACCCCCTCCCCCTCCTCAATAGTACAGTGGAAACTGTTTATTAGAAAGACCAAAGAAAAAAACCGGACATGCAAATCAAACCCCAGGCTCCTAGCTAGACATGGTCTGCCTATCTATGTACACCCCCTCCTCAATAATACAATGGATCAACCCCCCCCCCCCGACCCCCCACAACCCCTTCAGACAACTGGCACACAATCCCCTGGGAAGCATGTCCCCTCATGGCGGCTTAAGCCTCACGTGTCTCCACCACCTCGAAGCCACCCCCACCCCTTTTTCCACCCTTTCCCACTTCGCCGCTTCCTGCACCGCCCTTACCACATCCCAGCTGACTACCTCCGCCGGCCGGACCTCCTGGTACAGGGACACCCTGCAGCGCGCCATCCAGAGGCAGTACCGCAATATCACCGAAATCAGAAAGCGTGTTACCGGATCCCCGCGTCCCTCTCCACCCTCTGGGCCATACACCCAGTCCGCATAGCTGTAGTTGCGGAAACTGGGGATCTGCAGCAACGAGGAAACCCGGTCAGAGACCTGGACTGTAAATGGGCACCTCACCAGGAAATGCTCCATCGTCTCTTCAGTTCCAGCACATTCCTCCCGTGGGCACCCTCTATCCCGCACATTGCGATATTTCAAATTTCCTCGGACGTACAGTCTACCGTGAAAGGACAGCCACGCCAGGTCTTTATACTTCACCGGGATGCGGTTCGAAGCAATCAACCGTAACCCCTGCTGCATCCGTGGGGCCGGCGCGTCCCTCAGCGCCAGAGGAGCTGAGAACACCTGCGCCCGTACTCTGTCCATCCAGACCCCCCGTTGTCCTGCCTTCACCTCCCCCACCGTCAGCCCCCACACCCTCACCAATTTCACTAGGGTCTTGCAATAACTCACCCCCCCCGGAGCCCCCCTTCGCAGTGCCACTACCCTCCCCCCCTCCCGCCATAGGTCCCAATATCTCGGCCACCACTGCAGGACACTCCTAGCCCACCCCGGTGGCTCCCGCCCTACCGCCCTCCCCAGATTGAACTGCAGGAACAAAGCGCTGAAAAACAGGACTGGGTTTATCATGCCCACCCCCCCCTCCCTCCTAGGCAGATAGGTAACATTCCGTTTTACCGGATTCGTCCTGTTGCCCCAGAGCAGCCGGAAGAACACCCCATACAAGGCCGTGTACCGGCTCTCCGGCAGCAGGCAGATGTAACTGACGAACAGAAACAAAGGAACTAAGTGTGCCTTGATGAGCTGTACCCGCTCCCCCATGGTCATTTTCCACCCCTTCCATCTATCCACCCTCCCCTTCACTTCTTGGAGACACCTATCCCAGTTGTAGAGCCTATAATCCCCCTTCTCGAAGTATATTCCCAAGACCCGTATACGTTCCACAGCTGTAGGAAACCTACCTCCCAACTCAAATTGCAGCCCCTGATCCCCAACCCACAGGCTATTGGACTTTTGAAAATTGACCTGCGACGCTGTTGCCTGCGAGTATTCCTGGATCAGGTTCTGCAATCTACCTCCCTCCCTCTGGTCCGCTACCCACACTGTAACGTCATCTGCATACGCCACGACCCTTAACTGGTTATTGTCCCCCACCTCCACCCCTTCCAGCCCCTCCGCCCCCCCCTTCTCCAGCCGTCTTATAAAAGGGTCGATGGCGTATGCATACAACAGCGGGCTGAGTGGGCACCCCTGTCGGACCCCTGCCCCTACCTCAAACCCCTGCCCTCTCCACCCGTTAACCAGGGGAAAACACCCCGCATGCCGATAGAGTAGCTGTAATTGCTCTATCCAACCCTTCGGAAACCCATAGCGCTCCAGAATGCTCCATAGGACACCCCACTGCACTCTATCAAACGCTTTTTCCTGGTCGAGTGTTACCAACAGCCTACCATGCCCTCCCACTCTACTGCGTTCTACCCCCTCCCGCACCCACGCTGCAGCTTCCAAGACCCCTCTCCCTTTAACCCCACATGCTTGCGAGGCTGCTAGCAAATCCCCAGACACCAGCCTCATTCTCTGGAATAGCATTCGCGCAAAGATTTTTCGATCCGTATTAAGCAGTGCTATAGGCCGCCAGTTGGCCAGCATCGCCGGGTCCTTCCCCTTACTTAGTAGGATAAGAGCCGCCTCTGTCAAGGAACTAGGCAAGGAACCCTCCAACTGGGCTGCCCCCCATACCCTCACCAGGATCGGCACCAGTTGCTCCTTAAAGGCCTGGTAGAACTCAGTTGTTAGCCCATCCGGCCCCGGCGAGGTCTTCCTGTGGAGCGCCCCGATGGCTTCCTCCACCTCCTGTTCTGTCCACGGGTTCAAGAGGGCCTGAAGCTGGGGTCCCCCGTGACCTATCCCCGGGGTTCCTTCCACATAACACTCCATCTGCTCCATATCAATCTGCTGGGCTGAAAGGAACGCCGCAAAGTGGTCCCTCACTGCCCCCAGAATCCCCTCCTTGGTGTCCTGCAGGACCCCCTGTGCATCCCGCACCCCCTCCATCACCCTGCGCGCCCTCCGCTCCCGGCAGCATGCGAAGGGGTCCGGGCTACACATTTTCCCGAAGTCCCGCTCATACACCAAGGAGGTGTAGCGGTTGTACTGTACCTGCTCCAGGAGTGCTTGGAGATCATGTATTTCTTCCTCCCTCCCCCCTTGTGAAATCAATGTGTCCCTCTTTTTCTTTATTGCCATGCCCAACTTTGTCCTTTCCCTCCCCTCCCTTCTCGCCTGTCTGAGAAAGAATCCCCGCGTTCGTCTTTTCACTGTATCCCACCACTCCCCCAATGACTGAAATGCCCCCTGCACTGACACCTGATCTTCCAAAAACCGGCGGTACTCCTCCCGCACCTGCTCGCTACCTAACCACTTTAAATTTAGTCGCCATAACCCCCTCCCTGGCCTCTGCGCTGCCGCCCCCCCCCCACCTGAAGGAGGACCATGTGGTGGTCTGAAAAGTCCACGTCCACGGTTCGTGGACCCCCCAGACAAACCCCCTTCTTTACCAGGAATCTATCGATTCTACTTTTACACTGCCCTCGAAAGAACGTGAACCCCTCCTGTTCCTCACAGAAGGCCACATGCGCGTCTACCAGCTCCGCCTCCCGCATGATCCCTGCCAGCCTCACCCCGTCATAGCCCACCTGTACCGATCGTCCCCCACTATCCTTTTTCCGCAATATGGTGTTAAAATCTCCCCCCCAGACTACTTGGCGCGAAGTGTATAGGTAGGGCTTGATCTTCCCAAAGAGGAGCACCCTTTCCTTCTTGCTTTGGGGCCCGTACACATTCACCACCCTCAGTGCTCTATCCTCCCAAATCGCATCCACAACAAGACATCTCCCCACCCCCAGCTCCACCACTCGCTGAATATTCACCCGGTGGGACTTAAATAAGATCCCCACCCCACCATACCTCTCCCCCGCCAACCCCCACACCGAGGGACCCCACTTCCAGGCCCGCCTTGCCCGCCTGATCACCTCAATGGACCGCAGCCGAGTCTCCTGGAGCAGGAAGCAATCTGCTTGGACCCTCGCGAACCAGTCATACGCTAAACCCTGCTTCTTCGGAGAGGCGATGCTGGCCACATTCAGCGTGGCAAATGTCAACACTAAGCCTGCCATCCTCATTGCGAGTCACGGGTCTGCTCACTCCCAACTTCTTTCCTTATCTCCTGGGATACCCCCTTCTTACCCTGAAGCAGGTCCTCTGCTATGCGGTCTACATCATCCCCTGCCAGATCCCCCTCCCCCCCCCCGCAGCCGTCCTGTCTGCACCTTACCCCCCCTCCCCCTTTCTTCCTTCCTTTCTTCTTTGCTCTATCCGGACCCACCCCCTGATCCCTCCCTCTCCCCTCTTCACCCCCGCCCCCTACCTCCTCCTCCGAGTCCTCCACCTCCCCCAAGTCCTCCAAGTCCTCCAGATCCTCCTCTAGCTCCACTCTGTCCCCCCAAGCCTGCACTTGGGCCTTCACCACCTGCCCGGCCCCCTCAGCTTTCCTCTTACTCCCCTTTCCCCTCCCTCCCTCCCTTCCCTCTTCCTCCTCCCTCACCCCTCCCCCTCCCCCCAGAGCCTTCCCGCCCTTCTTCCTACCACCAGTACCCTCCTCCAGTGCTTCCTCATATTTCCGTTTGCCCTCCCCAATCCCCCCTGCCGCCCCCTCTTCCTCCATTAACTCCACCTCTTCTCCTTCCCCCTGTTCTTCCTCCTCCCTCCCACCTCCCTATCCTCCTCCTCCTCCTCCAACACCTGAAATCTGTTCCCCCCCTCTTCCCCTGCAGCGACCCCTCCCTGCCCACCCCTACTTTCCCCCCCCCCCCTCCGAAACTTCCCTTTCCTCTGTGGCACTTGTACCCACTCCCCCTCTCCCCCCTGCTCCACTCCTGACCCAGCCCCCTGCCGCCCCCCCTCCTGCATCCCCTCCTTCTCCCCCCCTTGCCCCTCCCTGCCTATCACCCCCTGCCCTATCCCCTCCTCCATTACCCCCCCTCCCCGTCCCTTCCCCCACATATCCCACTCGTTATGGGCCGCCCTAGGGCAGTTCCGATATGCATGGCCTAACCCGCCGCAGAGGTTGCACCTGATCGCGGTGCAGTCCTCTGTGGCATGCTGATCCCCGCATCTTCCACACTTTACCACTGGGCATGACATGCTGAAGTGCCTAAACGAACCACATCTGAAGCACTGCCGCGGCTGCCCCTTGTAAAAGCACAGTATCCTGTCACGACCGATAAAGGCAGCCGAAGGAATGTGCTGGACCACATGGCTCTCCTGTCTCAATTTGACCAGGGCTCCCCAACCTCCTGCCCAAACCCTGCTTGGATCCGGTAACTTTGTAAGTGGGGATCTCAGCTCCGCGTACCTCTGTAGCCAGTAGGCTAAATCTGCCCCAGAGATAGACTCATTTCTCACGAGCAGGGTGATCTGCACCAGGTCCGGCTTGCTGACTGGAATGGCCCTGAGGTCCCGCCACTCCCCCTTTCCCCTCACCCCCTCGTACCTTTCCCAGAATATTTCCATCCCCCTCTGGGTCATGAAGCTCAAGTCATATTCTGGGATGTTGATGGGGTGTATACACGCGTAAAAGTCCTCGGGTATAAACCCCATCCCCATCACCAGCCTCAAGACCCGATCCCTGGAGGGCATTGCCCCCTCCCCTATCCATTTCAGCTGTACCACATTTCGCCGCTTAGGCAGCTGTCCACCCCCTGTCCCCGCTCCCCCCCAACCCCTCCCTGGGCCCTCAAAACCACCCGATCTCCCCCCCTCCCTCCTTCCCCCTCCCTGGACTACTGCCGCAAAGGACTTGGACCCCAGCCCCCACCGCCCCCCCTCCACACTTGTTCCAGCCCTTCCCTCTGCCTCCCCCCCTTCTGTCCCTCTGCCCCTCCCCTCATCCCTCTCCCTTCCTCAATATCCACCGCCCCCTCCCCCTCCCGTTGTCCCCCGTCCCCTTCCCTCTCAGACAAACATCCAGCAACGTCCATAGTCAGTTCTGCGGCTTGGGCTGCCTCCAACTGATTGTCCTGCCCATCACCACTTCCTGGAACGTCCCTGCTCGTCCCTGCCACTGCAGGCTCCAGCCTCTGGGCTAATCGCCTCCTCTCCTCTGTCTCCTGGCGATACTCTGGCACCTGCCCAGTCAGGTCTGCAGCTGGCGATACCAGACTCCCTGCTCGCTCTGCCCCCGAACTCCCTCCAACCTCCGGCACCAGGGGCGAAGCCTCCGGAACTCCGCCGCTCCCCTTGGCTCCTCGCTCCCAGCCGTCCTGCTGGCAGGTCTGCTCCACCACCCGCTGCACAT
The DNA here is from genome assembly GCF_901765095.1 of Microcaecilia unicolor. Lineage (NCBI taxonomy): Eukaryota > Metazoa > Chordata > Amphibia > Gymnophiona > Siphonopidae > Microcaecilia > Microcaecilia unicolor. The sequence continues at coordinate 328,736,265 of NC_044031.1, read as the reverse complement.
CTGTTAGACTTGCCATGTCCACTTCTGTAGTCAACGAAAGTCTCTCAACAATCGGGTTACTTCCCCCTTGCTTCTGGTGCAGTCCCTCCTGCGTTCTCCCAATGGCTGGCGCTTCCCGGGGGCATGGCTTGTCTGTTCCTGATTCCGCCACAGGCTGGCTGTTAGCACCCCCCGATTTCACCTCTTGTAATGGACAGCTGGTCAAATGAGCTCCCAGCTGCTGCCCGCTCCTATTCCTCTCTCTCCGACCCCTCTCCTGTAAACCGCCAGCTACTCCATGCTCAGGGAAGACCTCCCCTGCTCCCGGACTTCGTGGGCGGGGCTTCTCCAGATGCCATGCTGCTTCGGTTTCCACTTCAGTCATTGCAGACCCGGCCAAAAATACCGGAGTCTGCCTCTGCTGACCCTTTTCCAACAGGGCCTCCTTCACGGCAACTGTCTCTGCTGTTTGCACAACTGCAGGTAAGCCCTCTGAGACTTCGACCACCACCTCTGTAGAAAACAGGCTGCTACCTGCGTCTCCCTCTGCTGCCTCCATTATCTGGAGTTTTGAAAAGTTACTGAGTTCTGTCCTCCCCTCCACAGGTAGGATCTCTACTCCAGCCCCCACCTCAGAGCCATGTCCTGCCGCTGCCTCCTTATCCTCTGGCTGCTGGGTAAGTGCTCTAGACTGTGTTGCCAACTGTCTCATGTATTTTAAAGTGGGGTCACCTCTGAACCCAGACAACTCTTTTGAGTCTAATGCTGCTGAAGACACTGAAGCTTGCTGCAACTGTAGTGTTCCTGAACCCCCAGACTGAGGTATTGAAGCCATCCTTTCTCGGTTAACATAGAGCTCCCTCAAAGGATTCACAGAGCCCTTTTTTAAACAGTTCAACAAGTGTTCTTTTTTCCCCAACAACTTTGATATCCGGGCTTCCTCTTTAACATACATTTGTCTGTGCTCCGCTGGGGCAAATTTACACATAGTTCTCGCCATTTTCAGACGTTTTCCTAGCTCCACTACTTCTTTTTCCACCAGCTTAATTCGTCTTACAATATTTACCACACTACTTGCTGGATCATCAGGGTCATAGCTCACTTCAAGGAACTCCTCATCTGACGATCCATTCTCCTCACTCTCACTCTCAGCTGCCTCCAGCAAAGGCTTCTGGCAAACTTCCATCGCCTCTTCCTTCTCCCTTCCTTGGAAGCGCCCTTCTGGGGCCTGTACTATCTTCCTCCCCCCTCCACTGTCTTCTCGCTTACCTTCCGCAAGCTGGGCCATGGAGGGGGAAATGCTCTGGTGGGCTCCACTGGGCTGCTTCTCCCTTCGGTCCACTGGACTCCTTTCCCTTCTCCCGGTAGTCAAACCAGGGAGAGAGCCACTCCTTTCGGCCTTCTGGTCCCGGGCCCCAGGAGGCCCCATAGCCTGGGACTTTCCTGAGGCCTTCTCCCCAGGGACCCTCCTCATCTTTGGGGAGGGAGCTAGGTCTCACTCCCTTTCCACTGGAAGTCAGCAGAGCTCTCTAAAACACCTCCTTCCTCCTCAGCAGCCTGGATGGACCGTGCAGGTCTTTTTCTGCTGTCATCTACTATGTTACTATCCAGCTCATAATCGAAAGTGATCCCCGGCCATTTCCCGACACAAATCGGGAGATGGCTGGCGATCTCGGAAAAGCGGCAAAATCGGTATAATCGAAAGCTGTTTTTTTTACAGCATCGCCGCTTTCGCGTCGCCTCGCAGGTGAAAGTTCAAAGGGGCGTGTCAGCGGCGAAGCGAAGGCAGGACATGGGTGGGTATGGGCGTGGCTACCAGATAGCCAGCTTTCGCCGATAATGGAAAAAAATGGCGTTAAGCAGTATTTCACCGGGTTTCCTTGGTCCTTTTATTTTCACGACCAAGCCTCAAAAAGGTGCCCCAACTCATCAGATGACCACTGGAGAGAATGGGGGATGACCTCCCCGTACTCCCCAAGTGGTCACTAACCCCCCTCCCACCCTAAAAAAAAACACTTTAAACACTTTTTTCCCAGCCTGTATGCCAGCCTCGAATGCCGTACCCACCTCCATGACAGCAGAATGTGTTCTGTCCTCCAACAGCCTTTTCCTGCTTGTGATGTGGCTCTGGGGTGAGTGTGACACCTTTTCTGTTATTTGCACTGCAGAGTCACATCAGCAATTCATTGTGGTGGGTGTAGGTATTAGTAGTTGGTAGGCTCTACTCTCCTGGTGCTTTCCCCCTGCTTACTGGGTCAGAGTGTGCCCTGTTTTGTTTCCTGTTGTAGTCCATGCGGTAGTGGCCATTTTTGTAAGCCAGTTTTAGTTCCCTTTCCTGTGTTATCCACGTTAGAGAACGTAGTTCTTACCTTGAATGGTGCTGAAAGAGGGCATTGTACACCATTGTGCCAGCTCTGACCTACTGCTCATCTTAGTACCAGGGGACTCTTTGCCAGTGGGGCACAACCTCTGATCTGCAGTTAACTGTGAGTAAACGTGCTTATTCAAATAAAGGACTTTTTCAGAGAGATCAGTCTTCAGGTGTGAACTGGTGTGCCAAAGTTATACAGCAGCAATAAGTCCTAGAGGCTGTATGCAGGTCCGTGGAGCGGTTTTAGTGGGTGCAGTACATTTGTGGGTAGTGGGAGGGGGGGGGGTTGGGGGGGGGGGGTTGGGGGGCTCAGCTCCCAAAGTAAGAGAGCTATGCACGTGGGAGCTTTTCTGAAGTCCACCGCAGTGACCCCAAGGGAGCCCGGTTGGTGTCCTGGCATGTCAGGGGGGCCAGTGCACTAAAAATGCTGGCTCCACCCATGGCCAAATGTCTTGAATTTGGCCGGGGTTTGAGATGGCCGACATAACTTTCCATTATCGCTAAAAAACGAAGACAGCCATCTCAAACCCCGGCCAAATCCAATGCATTTGGCTGGCCGGAACTGTATTATTGAAACAAGAGATGGCCGGCCATCTTTTTCGAAAATACGGGTCTGGCCAGCTGTTTGCGGCGCCTCCAAAATACATCGCCGCCCATGTATTTTGCCGGCACCGTTCGATTATTCCCCTCTATGTTACTATATTCAGCATGGTATAAGCTTGCATTTAAACTACATGAGTGGGTCAGCCACGGATATTCAGTGGCACTTACGGTAAGCCGCTGAGGGCCTTATTCTATAAAATGTATGCTCCTAAATTTATGCTCCTAAAATTTATGCTTCTAATTTATGAGCATAATTTATGCTCATAAATTAGGAGCATACTCTATGCTTCAAAATAGATTATGCTTCTAATTTAGGAGCATAAATTTAGAAGTGTAAATTATGCTCATAAATTAGAAGCATATCGTTTAGGAGCATAAACTTAGGAGCATAAATTTTAGGAGCATAAATTTAGGAGCATAACCTTTATAGAATAAGGCCCTGGCTGGGGCAGACCTGGGGCAGAGTGGGGGAGAAGCCATATTCAGTACAGGTGCCCACATAGCTGAACAGTCAAATATGACTGCACAAAAGGCAGCTCTACCTTTGGTTATTCAGTTATGTGGGTACCACCACTGAATATTGACCAGCACCTACAGAACTTTCAGGTTGCTAGTGCCTCAAATTCCAACCCTACTCTGATCCCTCAATCCCTCCTCCCCAAGTTCTGATCCTTCTTGTAAGCCCCCTTCTCCAATCCCCTGTCCCCTATTCTGATCCTGTCGGGTTCAGATCCTTTCTTTCCAGCTTAGTCCCCCAAGTTCAGATCCCTCCTGATTCCGCTTCTAAGTCTCCTTGTATCCAAGTCCCCTTGCATCCAAGTCCCCTTTCAGATCTATACCCCTGGCCATATCTCTCTCCCTCCACCTACTATGGACCCTCTGCAACCCCTAGGAGGCTAGGACTTACCAGGAGCTAATCCCTTGTAGTCTAGTAAGATGGGGGTCCTGCTACGCTCCTGCCCCATCTGTCTCTGCATTCAAAAATTGAAATAATGATCCCAATCAGTAGTTTTGAGCCAAGAGCTGGAGTAGAGAGGGACAGATCCTGCCCCATCCCGCTAGACTACCAGGGATCACCTCTCGGTAAGACCTGGCGGGGGCAGGAAAGAAATCTGGGAGGTGGGAGAATGGAAACATAGTTGGGGTATGGATCTAAAGGCACTTAGAAAGGGGATTGGGGGATCTGAACTGAGAGGATCAGGTTGGGAAAAGGAATCTGAATCTGGGGGGGGGGGGGGGGGGGGGGGAATGGAAGGAATCAGATTGAAGAAAGTGGAATGCAAAAGGGGGATTAGTCTGACAGCTCATCTTATCCAGATCTCAGCTGATGCTCAGTCGGAAATGGAATAAGCATAAGTGCCAGTCTTGCTCCTGGCTTCACATGTCCAGATATTCAATGCCAATCCCCTGACATAGCTAAGTATTGAATTTCTGGGTCTAATTTAGCTGGTGGCAATCAGCGCAACCCCCCCCCCCCCCCAAAAAAAAAAAAAAAATGGCTAATTCCCACAAGCTGAATATTGATTGACATGTGTCATTTAGTAATTCTCCTGCTGCCAGACTTTTTGTAATTTTGTATTTTGCACAGTACAGGAGAAAAAGCGTTTGTTTCTCTTGTTTCAGTATTTCACTACTTATAGAGTCTAGATTCTTAGCGTTCCCATTTTTTTGGTTTGTACATTAGCATTCCTAATTTGTTGTCCTTACTCTATATTAAGTACGGGTCTGGCTGTGTTCCATAAGTACACAAGCACATAAGTATTGCCATACTGGTCCATCAAGCCCAGCATCCTGTTTCCAACAGTGGCCAATCCAGGTCACAAGTACCCAGTAAGATCCCAAAACAGTACAATACATTTTATGCTGCTTATCCTATAAATAAGTAGTGGATTTTCCACAAGTCCATTTTAATAATGGTCTATGGACTTTTCCTTTAGGAAGCCATCCAAACCTTTTTTAAATCCCGCTAAGCTAACTGCTTTTACTACATTCACTGGCAACGAATTCCAGAGTTTAATTACATGCTGTGTGAAGAGATATTTTTTCTGATTTGTTTTAAATTTACTACCTTGTAGCTTCATTGTGTTCCCCCTAGTCCTATTATTTTTGGAAAGATTAAACAAGCAATTCACATCTACCCATTCCACTCCACTCATTATTTTATAAGCCTTTATTATATCTCCTCTCAGCCATCTTTTCTCCAAGCTGAAGATCCCTAGCCGCTTTAGCTTTTCCTCATAGGGAAGTTATCCCATCCCCTTTATCATTTTTGTTGCCCTTCTCTTTACCTTTTCTATTTCCACTATATATTTTTTGAGATGCGACAACCAGAATTGAACACAATATTTGAGGTGTGGTCACACTATGGAGCGATACAAAGACATTATAATGTTTTTATTTTTGTTTTCCATTCCTTTCCTAATAATACCTAACATTGTATTTGCTTTCTTAGCCGCTGCCGCCGCACACTGAGCAGAGGGTTTCAACGTATCATCAGCAATGACACCTAGTTTCCTTTCCTATTCAGTGACTCCTAATATGGAGCCTTGCATCATGTAGCTATAATTCGGGTTCCTCTTTCCCAAATGTATCACTTTACAGTTGCTCACATTAAACATCATCTGCCATTTAGATGCCCAGTCTCTCAGTCTTTAAGGTCCTCTTGAAATTTTTCACTGTTGTCTTGCGATTTAACAACTTTGAATAACTTTGTATCATCACCAAATTTAATTACCTCACTAGTTACCTCACTAGTTACCTCACTAGTTACTCCCATCTCGAGATCATTTATAAATATGTTATAAAGCAGCAGTCCCTGCACAGACCCCTGGGGAACCCCACTAACTACCCTTCTCCATTGAGAATACTGACCATTTAACCCTACTCTCTGTTTTCTATATGTGTGATGATATTTCTAATGTAAGCCACATTGAACCCAAACTCAATTGGAATAATGTGGGATATAAATAATAGTAAATAAATAAATAAATAAAATGTTCTACATATATGAAGGATTCTTCTAGCTTATAGTTTCCCCGTAATGATCAATACCAGTCCAGCTTGTTTTAGTTTCTCAGTAGCAGGTATGTTGGTCCTCTAGGGCCCAGTGTAATATTTACAGTAGGGTTCTTTTTTTCATATGTAGGCTTGCTGCAGTTTGAGTCCTGGGAATTAAAGTTGTTATGGTTTGATAAGTACAGGTTCAGAGTGTCTTTTTGTAGGGTTGTGTGTTATTTCACAAATATCTAACTGTGTTGCTCTTCCACGGTTTGAATATATATATATATATATATATATATATATATTTTTTTTTTTTTTTTTTTATGTGGTGAGTTGTATGGGGAAAGGTCCTAACTGCATTGTTGGGGAATGTGGAATATGATAAGGAGAGGATATAGCATGAATGAGCAGACTAGATAGACCATATGGTCTTTATCTGCCTACATTTTTTGCTGTTTCTTTGTTTCCATGGAAGTTTAGGGTTTATACTAAGATCCTAGCCAATCCTGTATAGAAGGCAGACTTCACTTCCATATAGAAGATGTTGTGGAATATATATATAAAGAATCTTCCCAGCTAGTTTCAGCCATCAGTAACCATTATAACTGATAGCATTATTCCACAACATCTTCTATATGGAAGTGAAGTCTGCCTTCTATACAGGATTGGCTAGGATCTTAGTATAAACCCTAAACTATATATATATTCTTGAGGACTTTTACTTATGGTGTCTTTTCTAGCTTATTTAAAGGAGGAGGGTTGTGAAGTACAGAAATGTCATTTTGACATGATCCCCATACCTGCATATAATATACATGTAAACTGCTTTGGTTGTACCATTGTAAAGCAGAAGATCAAATCCGTGACCTTTTACCCTTAACCTAACCTGTCCCCCTTTATCATCAAATATTTCTATCTAAAGACACCACTGGTGCAGGACCCATAGGTTCAGACATCAGATGGCTGCTGGCAGAGGAGGCAGTGGCAAGTAAGAGCACTGTTCTTTCATGCATCTTGGCAATGGGAGGGAGGATGGGGAAGGGGAGGATGATGTCATGACCAAACTGTATGGTGGCAGGTTGGGATCTATGCTGCTAGGGGCAAGGTTACCATGGGATACGGGCCTTCCAAAACATGAAGCACAAGCAATCATTACAATCTGTCCTCACCCAAGGATAGCCCTGTTCAAATTAGTGTTCTACAGAACTGAAGAAGCTGAATTACTACACAGTTAATTGGATTTCAGGCTGCAATGTACTTTAGTGTTCGAGCTTCTTAGTCAATGAAATTGCTATAACTAATTAGGCTACAATATAATTGTATTCTTCTACCTTACCTCCCCCACTCTTTCACTCTATTTAATTGTATTTCCTTTCTTCCTATCTTCTGGTTTTTTTTTTTTCATATAATTATAAATCACCAAGCAGCACCTTGTGCAATAGGTGATATATTGAGAAACTGCAAATAGAATGTAAAAACTAATCTGGCCAAATAAATTGTGGGTAGTTATTTCTTTTAGCGATGATTTTGTTGTGCTTGACTGAAAATAGTTAAAGCAATAGCATCATTTTGGCAAAGTCTGCTATTGTTCACTGCAACTCAAAAATAAGGGCATTTTGCAAAATCCTCTGTTAACTTTTATCTTTTTTCATGTTTCATAAACCAGCATAGCACTGTTGAAGCATTATAAAATGTACAGAATATTGGGCAATTTAGTCCTTCTGTTTAGTGCAACCAAAATATAATGTACAAAGCACCAACAAGATAATATGCTGATTTTGCTGAGCTATATATAAAAGTAAAATTGTCTGTCAAGATATTCCTATCAAACCAATATTTTTCCCAAATGAGGCCTGTATGAATACATTGCCTCTGAATGAGATCCTAATACTGATGAGTCAATCCTTTAACTCAGCCTGCTAGCTTTTCATGAGCATTGCTTGGACAATAATTCCTTTGAGCACACGGAGATTACAATAGACATGTATAATACATGAGCCCAGTGTTATGTATCTTGGAGGTTTTACCATTTTATTTTATTTTTATTTATTAAGATACATTTGCCTTTTTTTTAATTCATCCAAGGTGGTGTACAGCAAGAATAAGTTGAACACAGGCAACAGACAATTATAGCAGTAAAAATATTAAAATAATCGTATAGAGTATGGCATAGTACACTATTAAATTGTCAAGACAGTACCCAATAAAACATTTTAACAGACAGCATAGGGTGTAAGCAAAGGTGGAACACATAGGGTTCCTTTTACTAAGGTGCGCTAACAGATTTTGCCCGCGCTAATGATTAGCATGTGCTAAATGCTAGAAAGCACATTTTAACCTATAGTAGTTAGCACATGCTAATCATTATTGAGTGCTAAATCCATTAGTATAGCTTAGTAAAAGAACACCATAGATAAGATAGAGTAACAGGAGTTTAAAAATAAGGGGACTAATTTAAAGAAAGTTGCACATGTAGTCAGAAGGGTGCATGAATATAACTTCATCTTTGCATGATCAGAATTTGTGATCTCAAACTTCAATCAGAAATTGCTTAAAAAATTGAAAACAAGACATCATTCACATTAAAGTAGATCCTATCCTTCATCAGTTAGGTGTGCACTGTAGTGGTGGGAACAGCATGGCTCAGCAATGGTATCTGTGGAATCATGGTCATGCTATTTTCTGTCACTATGCTGCCATCATGTGTGATGGATGGGACTGATGCATTATGCAAAAAAAATGCAGACATGACTGATTTTCAGAAAAGGCACTTTAGGCTCTTTTCATTTTGTGACTAGGAATTAAGAGTAACAGTTTGAAAAGATGTAGATATTATTCAGAATGCTTACACATGGCTGTGTCATTATCAGGTGTAGAAGTAGCCCAGTGTACCTATCATAAAAAATAAGCAGTTTGCAGTGGAATATTGTATTTTTCCATATTGTATTCTCTAAATACTACCAATTGCTACTGTAGTCTGTAAACACCAGAGGTATATTTAATTTAATAGTTTAATTTAGCAGTTGATAATTCTTTGATACCTTCAGGAGTAGGAATAAATGAGGCTATAATAGCAGCTCATTTTCAAAACAGAAAAATATTAAGACATTTTTCTATGCAGTTCATCTACATTTCACGGGGATGTGTTGGAGGCGTGTTTTGGGTGGAACTAGGGTGGGCTTATGGTTTGGATGTTTTTCTGCAATAATGGAACATATAAATGTCCAGGGCAAAAGTAGAACTTTTTGGCTAAACCTGTTTCAATAACCACTAAGTGCCAAATGGTGCCCAAACTGACCTTTTGACCACCAGTATCAGCTAAACGCACTGGGATTGGCTGAGAGAGACCTGGAGGGAGGGACGTCCAAAATGTTTTGATTTGGACATCCTCGCACGTTCCGATCCTGGGGGGGGGGGGGGGGGCAAGCTGAAAACAACCTTGAAGGGAACTGTTGAGAGAACTGTGCTTGTGGTCAGTTTAAGCAGATAAGAAAAACAGGAATGTCCTTTTTTTTTTCTTCAGAGAAGTCCTTCCTAATTGCAGGTAGGAAAAACAGGTCCAAGAAGGACAGGGACTGTCTTTCTTCTATGTTTGTGCAGTGCTGCATACGCCTTGTAGTGCAATAGAAATGCTAAATAGTAGTAGTAGTAGTAGACACCCATCACAAAAGCTGCAGGAAGACATCCAGCTCATGTTAGAAGTCCCTGACAAGCACTTGGATGTTTTTTTTTTCTTCACAGAAGTCCTTCCTAATTGCCTGATGTAAGCCTGCCTTTAACATGCAAAGCAGTAAACAATGGAAATGTTACACAAGAGAAGAGCAGTGGCACTTACATTAACTGGGGCTCTTTTCAGCACTCTTTCTCTTCTGAGGTTCAGGCTGCTGACAAGTTTCCTGCTCCTCAGGGATGTCCTTTTTTTTTGTTTGTTTTTTTTGAGTGAAGGAGGTCCATAAAGGACGTCATTGGCATGCACAGAGCAGGCGGCATAATGCTTGGTTGCTCTGCGCATTCTCGACCTGCCGACTGGCCGACTGTTTACCGATTGGAGCTACAAGGAGCAGCTCATTTGCATTCCTTTTCCTTGATGCATGCCCGTTCCTTACCGATTCCCTAAGGGAATCGTTAAGGGAAGGGCTTTAATGATTTTTTTAGTGCATCTTTCCCTATGTTTATTTATAAAATAGGCCTTTACAACCAGCTCCAGTAGCACACAAGTCCAAACACACAAATGTGTATCTGCTCATAAGATGATGTAGATGTATGCATGCATTCTACACATATGCCTGCTTATTTTATAACATAGGCATATAGGGTTGGATTCAGTCAATGACACTGAAAAATAGGCAACAGGAAAAATTTGTGTTCAATTCTATTCTCCCGGCTGAGTTTTCTTTATATAATAGCACCTAGTGCATATTACATCACCCAAATTTGGGCACAAGGACTTACACCAACTGAAATCCTGGCATGCAGCCCCAATTCTATAACACCATGCATAATTCTTTGCAATGCCACTGATCCGCCCATACCTCTCCCAGGGCCACACCACTTTTAGGTTGAGTGTGAGAGGATTTGGTCGCTGCCAGATCCGTGTGCACATCCAAATTAGAGCTAATTAATATCAATAATGGATTAACAGCCAATTATTTATTGTCAACGGCTCATTAAGTAGTTTTTTTGCATGTGGATCTCAACATCTTGCACAATTTGGGGCACCCAAATGTTGGCGCCATTTATAGAATCCCGGGAATATTGTATAGCACATCACAACTTTGCCTCTGTTCTGCCAGTGTCTACAGGAGTGTCTGTGGAGGAAAAGACTTTAGTGTTTTGTCATTCCCTTATCAGTCATATGACTGTAAATTTAAGGTTATTGAATATTTCCATCACCAGTCTAAAAAAAAAACCTCCACCACCTCCTGTATTATTTTCTTTGTTACTTTTTCTTAAATATTATTTTACATTTATTTTCATTTCTTTTTATACAAAATACTTTTGAACAACAGTGAAAACTTAGCTTTACCAGCTTTCCTCCATGTTATATATAATTTACAGTGAAGCTAGTCATACCATTTTGATATCCTGCTACATTATAAGATTGAAGCACATTTAACAGCCAATTAAATATGCAATCTTTTGGCAGACATTTCACATGTGTATACAGGCATGCTTTCTTTAAAAAAAGGCCTTTTCCATGCATAAAACAGGCTTTACCCATGGAAAATCCTGTATATCATTGTTCTCCACCTGTGCTTACAAGTGTTAGTAGTGATCGGCAAGTAGGTCTTGAAATTATAGGGACCTGTTTTCAAAAATGTTTCTCCCATTATGTATCTATGGCAACACTCTCAAAACTAAATTCCACAGTGGGAAGAACAGAGGCTATTATTTGTTTTTTTTGCTATTTCTGAAATGCATCTGCACATAAGAAACAAGCATGTTTAGGATGTGCTTTCCTAATTGTGTCTATTACAGTATGCATGTGCTGTTCATATATTAAAATGCATATGGAAAGACCCAGAAAATGACTGGCCAAGCTAAAAATCAGCTATTTAATAACATCAGATTCCTTTGGCGCTGAAGTGGTGGCCATCTTCGGCACGAGTATAATAACAGCGTGTTAAGAGCTGTCTCACAGTCCTGTCACTTTAGAAAGACAGCCAGAAGCTTTCATGGGCATCTATTTGACGATCTGAGGATTTCATAATCAGAGAGTGAATGACACTGGCATCACTCCCAGCTTCATAGATGTAAGTGAAAGAAATACAGCACCCTAGATCTTTTGAAGAAACGGTACAACCCCCCCCCCCCCCCACACACACACACACATACATAAACACATTGGTAGAACAATAATACCACAGTGTGTGATGGGGGGATGAATGACATATCTTATTGTGTCTATAATGAAGGCTATGCAGGTGAAGCCTGCTGTAACACATACATAAATATTTCAGAATTCACAAATGTGTTACCATTAGAGCAAAGCTAATCTGTGGAAAAATATTTTAGTATGCTGAGCTGCAGGTTTCTCGAGTCAGGATTTTGACATGATAAACAAATGAGAAATGAACACACTGGGCACAAATGGACAAATGTATTCTATCTCTGTGAGTTCAGCTGGATGGCATTCCACTGATTTAACCCATTATTCTAGTATTCTTCCTATGTGTGGTCACTTTGAGCATGCAATCTTTGATGCAGTATTTTTTATTTGTTTGTTTGTTTTAAATTGTAGCTCTAAACAAATTATTGGTCTATGCTTTAGGGGTAATGCGGTGTGTATCTAGGCACTGGAAATATCAGAGGTCTTTAAAAATTTGGAATGTTACTTATCCTGTTTGCCAACTGAACCTGGTTCAACTGAGCAGAGCTAGTTTGTTTATCAGTCATTATAAAATTAACTGAAAACTGGTAACTGGTAAACTGGCTTCAAGTCAAAAATGCCATACTCTAATTTTCTCAGAGAGCAGCTTTGTATTGTGTTATATTATTGCTTGTACAAAGGTCCAAACAAATTATATATATATATATATATATATATATATATATATATATATATATATATATATATATATATATATATATATAACATGTTCACCAGGTAAAGTATTTCAAAAGAAATGCTATTTGGCCTCCTCAAGTATCTGGAGGTTCCCCAAGAGTTGACAGCAGTGCCTACCCTCTTGAGTAGTACATATGACAGGGAATGTAGTAGATGTCATACTGTTTGTTGCTGTTGATACAAACTTGAATGCCAAATATTATGCCCAGCTAGCTGAGGGATTTGATGGTCCCAGTTATCACGTCACTGGATCTCATGGAAGCGTATCTGCACTTGCCGATTCGAGAGGCCCATCAGTGTTTCCTTCATTTTGCTGTTTTAGGGAGGCACTTTCAGTTCTGTGCTCTGCCTTTTGGTCTGGCAACAGCTTCACGTACCTTCTCCAAGATAATGGGTGGTGGTAGCAGCCGCTTTGCGGAGGGAGGGAGTTCTGGTGCATCTGTATCTGGACTGGTTGATCCGGGCGAAGTCTCGGGCTCATAGTATGTCGGCGACGGCTCAGGTGGTCGCGTTTCTGGAATCGCTCGGATGGGTAGTGAATGTAGTCAAAAGTCAGTTGATCCCATTGCAGAGTCTGGAGTACTTGGGAGTGCGGTTCGACACGGCAGTGGGTTGTGTTTTTCTGCCGGATTCTCGGATTGCCTCTCTTCAGCAGCAGGTCGATAACACGCTCATCCTCCCCGTCTCATCTGCCCGCAACCTCGGAGTCATCTTCGACTCCTCCCTCTCCTTCTCTGCGCATATCCAGCCGACAGCCAAGACCTGTTGCTTCTTTCTCTATAACATCAGCAAAATTTGCCCTTTCCTCTCTGAGCACACCACCCGTACTCTCATCCACTCTCTCATTACTTCTCACCTTGACTACTGCAACCTACTCCTCACTGGCCTCCCACTTAACCATCTATCCCCCCTTCAATCCGTTCAGAACTCTGCTGCGCGTCTTATCTTCCGCCTAGACCGATATGCTCATATCACCCCTCTCCTCAAGTCACTTCACTGGCTTCCAATCAGGTACCGCATACAATTCAAGCTTCTCCTATTAACCTACAAATGCACTGAATCTGCAGCCCCTCATTAACTCTCTACCCTCATCTCCCCTTACGCTCCTACCCATAACCTCAGCTCACAGGACAAATCCCTCCTCTCAGTACCCTTCTCCAGCACCGCCAACTCCAGGCTCCGCCCTTTCTGCCTCGCCTCACCCTATGCTTGGAATAACCTCCCTGCCCATCTTCAAATCCTTGCTCAAAGCCCACCTCTTCAATGTCGCTTTCGGCACCTAACCATTATTCATCTATTCAGGAAATCTAGACTGCCCCAATTTGATTGACTGCACTTTTTTGTCCTTTAGATTGTAAGCTCCTTTGAGCAGGGACTGTCCTCTATGTGAAATTGTACAGTGCTATGTAACCCTGGTAGCGCTTTATAAATGTTAAGTAGTAGTAGTATCACATTCTTCCTCTAAATGTTCTAAGAAATCTCATATTATTACCTTGGTGATTCCAGAACACGATTGTTAGATCTTAGACCATTATTGTCGAAGGCATTTTCAGAATGTTATACTTCAACTCTAGATAGAATTCTTTCAAACCACATGAACCAGTATTGCTACATGACTTTGGAAAAGACATATGAATTCAATGAATGTCTCACTTAAGAAAATCATAGTGAATTCCACTCACTATTGACTGACAGTAAAAAGTATGAAAACTACTACTAATCATTTATACAGCACTACTAGATGTGTGCAGCACTGTACACATTGTATGCAGGTATTTTCTCTGTCCCTAGAGGGCTCATAATCTAAGCAAAGTACACTCTACTTGTAATTACAGCTATTAAGATCTTCTCAAAAGGGGCTTTATTAAATAAGGTGCATCTGCCTTCCACTCTCTCATCCTCTATCCAACATCTTCCCCTCAATCTTGCCTTTGAACCCAAAATCTTTCAACTTCTTCTTCCCTGTTTGCCATCTCCTCTGTCCTTCTTCCTTATCCAGCATCTCCCTCTCTTTCTTCCCTCCCCTGCCTTGTATCCCTCCCCTCTCCCTACCAGCATTTCCCCTCTTTCCTTATCATCTCTCCATTTTCCCCTTTTCACAAGGTTGCCCATCACCCCTTTCCTCCAGAATCCCCTCATCTCTCCAGCCTCTCTTCATCTCCCCCACAGAAGCGTACCTGGTTATTTTACAAAATAAGCGCTAGTGAAAGGCTGAAGGGCTGAGCAACATAGCCATATGTGCATCGGTACTAAATATCACAGATGCTTGCATATCTTATGGCTCCTCCCTGATCTTAACCCAGACCTCCCCTCCACTGCCCGGATTTAACCTGGGTGGTCTCAAGCAATGCCACTGAATATTGGTTGGTTGGTTGGCAGCCAGCTCAGTGAGGCTTCACTGGGCACAAGTCTCTGCTGTCCAGTTAAACCTTTTTAAGTATCAGGACCATAGTGTATTTTTGGTATGAATCTTTTTTACAGACGTCTAACCTTCTTTTTTCCCTTCTCCTCTCTCAGTTGCCACCTGTTTCTGTATGAAATTTTAGTCTATTTAATCTGGCAGCAGTGTAGTTGGAACTCTGATTACATAAATTGGCATTTATCAAATATAAAGAAAAATGCATTATGTTATATCACATTAAGACATAAGGTGGTATGACAAAAAAAAAAAGAGACTTTAAAAAAGGAACTGCATAGGATAGGGGGATTAAGAGGCCTGCACAATTAGATTGCACACTTGGCAATCAAGTGGAAAATCATTAACCCTGCTAATGAAAAGGGAAAAAAGTTAAAAGGTTAATTCTTTAAAGATTGCATTTTGCATGTCCTCTGCACTTTTAAGGTACCCATTCATTACCACACCATCTGATATAGGACTTCAATATTGTACATAGAAGTCAAAGTTAATCCACATTATAATCATTCCTAATCATTTTGTTATCAAAGCCCTTGCCATCCCTGAATAGTCCAGTAATAATAGAGAAAAGAGAATCTAATAGAAAATATTTCTCATTAATAATGCTTTTCATGCTAAAGGCATTATAGGGCAAAGAAATGTATTAATTATTTTAGCTTAAATAATCAGTCTCTTTTAAACCCATACCGATTACATAATAAATAGCTTTTCCTGTGTTTTGCCATTCAAGGCATCTGATAGTAGGAAACATGGTAACAAGCTACACTGATATGTAGTCCAATTTAAAGGAGCATTAAAAAAGAAACAAATTGCAAGGAATAAAAATAGAATATGTGCAATGATACCAGTCCTTCTCATTCTTTTAATTGTCATGTATCTGCCATGTCCTTTATCAACTTACTGGAGCTAGAGCTACCACAGCAGGCTGTGCATCTTTAATAGGCTTCTCTTTAAGGAAAGAAAAGGTCAGCATTAACATAAAACTCTTCCTAAAGATTTGTGGTGCAAATGTTTCTCAGTGGAGAGCAGGTGTTGCTGGAAACTAAAATCTGTCAAAACAATCCAGCTAAGACTTGCTGGTTTTAAACTGAGAATGAGACAAGTGCTTTTGTGTTCCCTGACAGAGTACATGCTAAATGTCTCTTTGCTTTGTCAGTGCAAACCTTGATCAAACAGAAGTTGTTATGAGCCAAGTGAAATCCGCTAGTGGATTAGGAAAAACTGATGAAACCATTTTCTATTGTGGTTATTGTAAAATGGGGGGGGGGGGGGGGGGGTATGTCAGTTTGTTTGTATAAATTATAGTGACAGATGTTTTAGCTTCCAGCCTATTACAGTGTCATAGATATATTTTGGGTTGCCAAGGAAGCCTACTGTTGACTTAAATGACACTGATTGCACATTGCCTCAGCAACCCACAGCTCTTCCATGGCATTCCACAGATTCTTGGCACCATATACATTAAAATAAGGATGGATCTTTCCTCTAGTAATACTTCTTGCATGGAAATCGTAATTTCCCTAACCTCATGACAGCATTCTAGAGGTGTTCAGGCAATAAACATTGCATTCACATGTTAAAAATTATGTTTTTTTTCTCTTAGTGTGAACTATTAATACATAGAACATGGTATTACTAAGTAATGTTCACTATTTATTGATAGCATATGGTAATAACAGTGTGCTCTACTTGATACTCACTAAATGAAAAAAAAAGTTATTTCATAAGAACATAAGAATAGCCATACTGGATCAGACTATTGGTCCATCTAGTCCAGTACCCTGTTTCCAACAGAGGCCATTTCAGGTCACAAGTACCTGGTAAAAATGAAATGAAATTATATGAAAAAGTGCATCCTATCAGCCTTCTATTCTCTGGCATGCTCAACTTCCCCACCTCTTAAACCCCCCCCTCCCCCAAAGCTCCTTTCCCCATCTTGACTGTAGCAGTAACATGAATGAAGGAGATTCTAAGAGATATCAACATTTTTCTGTCAACCATCTTATCTAGGAAGGGGTAAACCTTTATGGGTGCTACCGCTCAACATCTGAATTCTGTTTGTATATCCTGGTCCCGGGTGCCTGACCCAAGGAGCTTGGGTGAATGGGAC
Organism: Microcaecilia unicolor; assembly: GCF_901765095.1. NCBI lineage: Eukaryota > Metazoa > Chordata > Amphibia > Gymnophiona > Siphonopidae > Microcaecilia > Microcaecilia unicolor. The sequence continues at coordinate 328,719,218 of NC_044031.1, read as the reverse complement.
CAGGGTTACAAGCTAGTTGGAAAATGGGGAAAAGTAGCTTTGGGGCTTGTTTTCAAACAGAAAAATGTCCAAAAAATGGCACAAAGCGGCAAATGGATGTTTTTTTTTAGCCAAAACATCAAAATCACTATTTTTGAAATTCATTTTTAAAGACATTTTTCTATGTAGCTCATCTAATCTCAAGGGGGTATGTTTGAGGTGTGTTTTGGGCATGAACTAGGGCAAGTTATTAATTTGGGCATTTTACTGCAATAAAGGAACATTGTACAAATGTCCAGGGCAAAAAAAAGGTTGTTTTTAGGTAGACCTGATTCAGTAATGACTAACCAAGCTCATTTTCAAAGGAGAAGGGCACCCATCTTCTGACACAGATCGGGGAGATGGGTGCCCTTCTCTCAGGGCCAGCCAAATCGGCATAATCACAGAGACAGCCAAAGTTCAAGGGGGCGTGTTGGCAGTGTTCCAAAAGCGGGATGGGGGCGTGGTTAAGAGATGGCCGTCCTCGGCCGACAATGGAAAAAAGAAGGGCGTCCCTGACGAGCATTTGGCCGACTTTACTTGGTCCCTTTTTGCTCTCAACCAAGCCACAAAATGTGCCCCTAAATGACCAGATCACCACCAGAGGGAATCGGGGATGACCTCCCCCTACTCCCCATAGTGGTCACTTACCCCTCCCACCCTCAAAACGTTTTTTCCAGCCTCTATGCCAGCCCTCAATATCATACCCAGCTCAATGACAGCAGTATGCAGGTCCCTAGAGCAGTCTTAGTGGGTAATGCAGTACATTTCAGGTAGGCAGACCCAGGCCCATCCCCCCTACCTGTTACACTTGTGGTGGTAAATGTGAGCCCTCCAAAACCCATCACAAACCCACTGTACCCACATGTAGGTGCCCCCCTTCATCCCTAAGGGCTATGGTAGTGGTGTACAGTTGTGGGGAGTGGGTTTTGGGGGGCATAGCACACAAGGTAAGGGAGCTATGCACCTGGGGCTTTTTCTGAAGTCCACTGCAGTGCCCCCTAGGGTGCCTAGTTGGTGTCCTGGCATGTCAGGGGGACCAAATGCTGGCTCCTCCCACAACCAAATGGCTTGGATTTGGTCATTTCTGAGATGGGCGTCCTCGGGTTCCATTATCCCCAAAAATCGGGGATGACCATCTCTAGGTATGACCATCTCTAAGGTCGACAACATTTAGGTTGGGCGTCCCCGACCGTATTATCGAAACGAAAGATGGTCGCCCATCTTGTTTTGATAATACGGGTTTCCCCGCTCCTTCGTGGGGACGTTCTGCAAGGACGCCCTCAGGAAAACTTGGGCACTCTGTTCGATTATGCCCCTCTATGTGAACTGGCTCACCTTTAGCCACATGTTTATCCCTCTCTCCTGATATCTTGTCAGTGCAATCTTGTATGAATGCTGTAGTTTACTAGCCTAGTGAGAATCGCCTGGTTCTCAGTTACTCAAAAATCATAGCCTCCTAGCTTACAAGTCAGTCATTGTGCCCTTCACTTAGAAGCCTAGCAATCAATGAGAAGCTAATTATTGTTCAAGTACCTAGGAATTTATTTGGATCTATTGCTATCTTTTGAGATCCATTTCTTGGCAATATGCTTCTTTGTGCTTCATTCATTCAGGGTGGTTCATTGTTATTTAGACTACACATCTCAATTTTTCATTCTACATGTCCTGGAAGCATTCCTCCAGATTATATAAAGGTCAACTAAAGTTGGGTGCAAACATTTGGGCCTGATCCCGAGATGCGTACTCAACTTAATTAGTTAACAAGCCAATTGTAGTCAATAACTGCATGTTCACAATCAATTATTGACATTAATTTACACTAATTTGGATTTGCACATGCATACTATTCTGTAACCCTGGGCACCTAAATCTCATGCGTGCAACCCAAAAGGCATATGACTAAGAGAGGGACATGGGCAGGTCAGGGACATTCTGAAAATTTGTGCACAGTGTTATAAAATAGCATTCATTTACAAGTCCAAGACCATGATTTGGGCACCAACATTTGCACAAGGTTTCAGATGGCATAAATGATAGCACCTACATTTGGGGCAAGAATCAGTACTACATGCTATTCTAAAAAAGTTACTCAGCCTGGATTGCCTTTTACTATAATGGCACTTAGGGTCCCTTTTACAAAGCGGCAGTAAGTCCAACACGAGCCTACCACTCGGTAAAAAGGAAGTACTGTCTGGCACCCCCAGCACTCATATTTTTGTAGCGCTGGTTTGTACTCGGCGATAATTAGGCAGTGCCATGTGCTTCCCAGTTACCGGCAGGTTAGCGCGGGAGCCCTTACTGCTACCTCGATGGGCATAACAGTCTATTTTGTTGTAATTTGACATCTCGGCAGCTTTGGATGTTGAAGACCACGATCTATTGCTAGAAAGATTGAGTGAGATTGGCCTAGCTAGCAGGACCAGTTTTTAAATGATTTCAGGAATTTCTTATTAACAGAAGTTACTGTGTCCATATAAATAATGTTACTTCACAGTTTTGGTCCCCAGGGTGTAGTGTCCCACAGGGATACCCTTTATCTCCTTTACTTTTTAATGTATTCATGTAATATTTAGGTGCTATTAGGCTGAAAACAGATGAATTATTGTCCTACGCAGACAATATTTTGATGCTGATCCCTGTATTCGATGATAAGTGCATAAGTAATGCCACACTGGGAAAAGACCAAGGGTCCATCGAGCCCAGCATCCTGTCCATGACAACGGCCAATCCAGGCCAAGGGCACCTGGCAAGCTTCCCAAATGTACAAACATTCTATACATGTTATTCCTGGAATTGTGGATTTTTTCCAAGTCCATTCAGTAGCGGTTTATGGACTTGTCCTTTAAGAAACCCTTTTTAAACTCTGCCAAGCTAACTGCCTTCACCACGTTCTACAGCAAAGAATGCGTTGGGTGAAGAACATTTTTCTCCAATTTGTTTTAAATTTACTACACTGTAGTTTCATTGCATGCCCCCTAGTACTAGTATTTTTGGAAAGCGTGAACAGACGCTTCACATCCACCTGTTCCACTGCACTCATTATTTTATATACCTCTATTATGTCGCCCCTCAGCCATCTCTTCTCCAAGTTGAAAAGCCCTAGCCTCCTTAGTCTTTCTTCATAGGGAAATCGTCCCATCCCCGCTATCATTTTAGTCGCCCTTCGCTGCACCTTTTCCAATTCCACTATATCTTTCTTGAGAATTGAACACAATACTCAAGGTGCGGTCGCACCATGGAGCGATATAATGGCATTATAACATCCTCACACCTGTTTTCCATACCTTTCCTAATAATACCTAACATTCTATTTGCTTTCCGAGCCGCAGCAGCACACTGAGCAGAAGGTTTCAGTGTATTATCGACAACAACACCCAGATCCCTTTCTTGGTCCGTAACTCCTAACGTGGAACCTTGCATGATGTAGCTATAATTCGGGTTCTTTTTTCCCACATGCATCACCTTGCACTTGCTCACATTAAACGTCATCTGCCATTTAGCCGCCCAATCTCCCAGTCTCATAAGGTCCTTCTGTAATTTTTCACAATCCTGTCGCGAGTTAACGTCTTTGAATAACTTTGTGTCATCAGCAAATTTAATTACCTCGCTAGTTACTCCCATCTCTAAATCATTTATAAATATATTAAAAAGCAACGGCCCTAGCACAGACCCCTGAGGAACCCCACTAACTACCCTTCTCCATTGTGAATACTGCCCATTTAACCCACTCTCTGTTTCCTATCCTTCAACCAGTTTTTAATCCACAATAGGACTTTTTCTCCTATCCCATGACCCTCCAATTTCCTCTGTAGCCTTTCATGAGGTACCTTGTCAAACGCCTTTTGAAAATCCAGATACACAATATCAACTGGCTCCCCTTTGTCCACATGTTTGTTTACTCCTTCAAAGAATTGAAGTAAATTGGTCAGGCAAGATTTCCCCACACAAAAGCCGTGCTGACTCGGTTCCGTAATCCATGTCCTTGGATGTGCTCTGTAATTTTGTTTTTAATAATAGCCTGTACCATTTTCCCCGGCACAGATGTCAGACTTATCGGTCTATAATTTCCCGGATCTCCCCTGGAACCTTTTTTAAAAATGGGCGTTACATTGGCCACCCTCCAATCTTCCGGTACCACACTCGATTTTAAGGATAAATTGCATATCACTAGCAGTAGCTCCGCAAGCTCATTTTTCAGTTCTATCAGTACTCTAGGATGAATACCATCTGGTCCAGGAGATTTGCTACTCTTCAGTTTGCTGAACTGCCTCTTTACGTCCTCCAGGTTTACCGTGGTCAGTAAGTTTCTCCGACTCGTCCGCTTGAAATATCATTTCCGACACCGGTATCCCACCCAAATCTTCCTCGGTGAAGACCGAAGCAAAGAATTAATTCAATGTCTCCACTACGACTTTGTCTTCCTTGATCGTCCCTTTTACCCCTCGGTCATCCAGCGGCCCAACAGATTCTTTTGCCGGCGCTCTGCTTTAAATATAAGAAAAATCTTTTTACTGTTTTTTTTGCCTCTAATACTATCTTTTGCATTTGCTTTGACACTCCTTATGCTGCTTCTTGTTATTTTCAGAAGGTTCTTTCTTCCATTTTCTGAAGGCATTTCTTTTAGCCCTAATAGTTTCCTTCACCTCAGGAGATAAGTAAATAAGTACATAAGTATTGCCATACTGGGACAGACCGAAGGTTCATCAAGCCCAGCATCCTGTTTCCAACAGTGGCCAATCCTGGTCACAAATACCTGGCAAGATCCAGGGCCCTGCCAATGCGGTAAGCGGGATAAGCAAGGCGGGGGGGGGGGGGGGGGCGCTGCCCTGCCATCCACTCACTTGCAAAATCTTTTACCTGAAGTTGCAATTCTCTTATTTCCCCTGCCCTTCTTTTCATGGCAAACCAGAAGTGAAAGGAAAGCAGTAGTATTCACTGAGGCAGGCAGGCTCTTCAAGTTACTTGAGAGAGTGCAACCAGATTGCTATATATGCTTTGGTTTGGGGCTAACTCCTCACTCAGGGTGAGCTTCAGAGTTTGAACAGCATTCATATTAAAGAGAACCTGAAATTTTAAAAGTGCTAAAAATAAGTTTTAAAAGTATTTGAATTAAATCTAATTGCAGAATTCAGGTGCTGGGAGTCTGTACTTGGTTGTCATATGCTCAGATTTGTTTAAATCATATGCAAATTAGTCCGTTTTTGGGAGGTTCTCATTTGCATATTTATGGATAAAAAAAAGATGGAATGTTTACAGCCTTAATGTTAGGTCATGGCTCTGATCAAAAGTGTGAAGTTTGATCCAAAAACGAAGGGTTTATCTAGTGTTTTTCACTAAAAATTCCCATGAGTGTCTGTATGTTAATCTGCATTCAAATAGAGCTCTCTGATTGGATGATCAGCTTCTGTTAGAAATAGGGAACAGAGTGAGACAGCAACTGACGGTCGGTTTGGCCAAGAGAGTCATGCAGCTGTGAGTTCCTGTGTGTGTTGACTGAAATTATAAAAGAGTGCCTATGTGGTAAATGAGAAAATATGAATGAAAAGAGGTTGGTGGAGATTGAAGTTTCTCTAGTAAGAAAGGATCTGAATATTTCAGGATTACTTGAAGTTTATGAAGAATAGAAAAGGGTGAATTTCAGTTTAAGAGTGTTTAAATCCTATAAGCTATATAAAGGCTAGGTAGATTTAAGTGATTGTAAGCAAGGAAACCTTAATATTTGATCTGAAATACATATTTGATCTGAGATAGTTGATCAGAGATAAATGTTTGATCTGAATTATATACTTTGGTGCAAAGGAGATTAGAAAAAGAATCTTTGGAAACTAAGAGGACTTTGCTCACATTTTGAATTAGCATTCCTATTTTGAGTTGGAAATCTTTGAAGTGTTATGAAAATACATTTTGCTTTAATGAAATTGCTAAACTTTAGAGTCAGAGACTTATCAATGAGGGATACATACAGTGCTATTTTTTCCTGAGGTCCGGCTTACTTGCCTGCTCCCTTCTGTTCCTGGTCTGCTAGACGGAGGGGGGGGGGGGCGCCAACTGATAGTCTGCAGGGGGGCACCAGAGACCCTAGGCACGGCCCTGGCAAGATCCCAAAAAAGTACAAATCATTTTAGATGTGGAAGGGCATTTTCGATACTATGTCCAAGTCCAACTTTAGAATTTTGCTCAAAACTTCCAGAATCTGAATAGCAAATATAGCCATTTTCAAAACAGCAAAACATCTATCGTTTTGTTTTTTTGAAAATGGCCACTTGCTAGGTGTTTTTGTGCTCTATACGTTTATGATTTTGGTCCATTTTCAAAACAAACAAAAAAATCCAAGTGAAAAACACACAAAGTCAAGCCATTGGGATATAGGAAGAGCCAACATTCTTAGTAGACTGGCTAAACAGACATCCCAGTTGAACAGTGTGACACACTATAGTGGACTTCACCTAAAAGCTCCCAGGTGCACATCTCACCATTGCTACCTTATATTGTAAAGTGAGCCCTCCAAAACCCACCAAAAATCTACGGTACCCATATATAGGTGACAACTGCAGACATAAGGGCTATTGTAATGGTGTACAGTTGGGTACCGTAGATTTTTGGTGGGTGTGGGAGGGCTCATACTTTTCACCACAAATGGAACAGTTAGAGTGGATTATGGGTCAGGGTACCCTTCTCCATAGTGCACTGCACTGACCACTAGGGACATGCTTGCTGCTCTAATAGGACTGGCTAAAACATCTGAGGATCTCATACAGACTGGTATGTACAGTTTCTTTCACATTTTTTGGGAGGTGGGAGGGCTCAGTGACCACTGGGGGAGTAAAGAAAGGTCATTCCTTTATTCCTTCAATGGCCTTTTAGGGTACTTTTTTTCTGGTAGTCATTATTAAAACTAGTCTAGTTCAAAACATCTTAGTTTTAGTCCTGGATGTTTTCATTTTGTTCCATTATGGCTGAAAAACATCCAGGTCTTAGGAATCAAAATCCCACTCTTAACATGCCCCCAACAAACTCCCTTGAGTTTGGATGCACTGCAGATGAACTACATAGAAAACATCTGGAAAATGTGTTTTGAAAATACTAATTTGTATGTTTCAGTGAGAAAAATGTCCAAAAGCTACTCTATACCACTTTTTAAACGATTTCTGTTTTAAAATGAGCCCCACAATCGCTAAACTGTCCTCGTGTATGGATAAGATTCAGCATTGGGCCATGACTAATAGACTGAAACTGAATAGAAGTAAACTCTTCCTAATATTACAGCTTTTTCATATGGCAAGTTGGTTTCAGTTGAGGATAAATTTCGAGTTTTAGGGGCTCTCCTCGGCTCATCTTTATCTATGGAGTCTCAAGTAAACCATCTTTGGTATAAGACTTTTTTTTTTTTTAAAGCTTAGACAATTATACCAGATAAGATCTTAGATTCATCAAGCTTCATTCACTCGCTTGGTTCAGATGCTGATTTTGTAATGTGTTGTATTAGGGTTTAACTTCTAAGCTGCTGAATAAGTTACAACTAATTTTGAGCACCACAGCTCATCTGATTTATAAGATCAAGAAGTTTGATAGCATTTCACCATGTATGGCCAAGCTACATTGGCATCCAATTCATATAAGAATTTTTTATTTTAAAGCAGCTTGTTTACTGTTTCAAATGATTTATGGTCTTACCTCTGAATTATTACAGTGGTGGAAATAAGTATTTGATCCCTTGCTGATTTTGTAAGTTTGCCCACTGACAAAGACATGAGCAGCCCATAATTGAAGGGTAGGTTATTGGTAACAGTGAGAGATAGCACATCACAAATTAAATCCGGAAAATCACATTGTGGAAAGTATATGAATTTATTTGCATTCTGCAGAGGGAAATAAGTATTTGATCCCCCACCAACCAGTAAGAGATCTGGCCCCTACAGACCAGGTAGATGCTCCAAATCAACTCGTTACCTGCATGACAGACAGCTGTCGGCAATGGTCACCTGTATGAAAGACACCTGTCCACAGACTCAGTGAATCAGTCAGACTCTAACCTCTACAAAATGGCCAAGAGCAAGGAGCTGTCTAAGGATGTCAGGGACAAGATCATACACCTGCACAAGGCTGGAATGGGCTACAAAACCATCAGTAAGACGCTGGGCGAGAAGGAGACAACTGTTGGTGCCATAGTAAGAAAATGGAAGAAGTACAAAATGACTGTCAATCGACAAAGATCTGGGGCTCCACGCAAAATCTCACCTCGTGGGGTATCCTTGATCATGAGGAAGGTTAGAAATCAGCCTACAACTACAAGGGGGGAACTTGTCAATGATCTCAAGGCAGCTGGGACCACTGTCACCACGAAAACCATTGGTAACACATTACGACATAACGGATTGCAATCCTGCAGTGCCCGCAAGGTCCCCTGCTCCGGAAGGCACATGTGACGGCCCGTCTGAAGTTTGCCAGTGAACACCTGGATGATGCCGAGAGTGATTGGGAGAAGGTGCTGTGGTCAGATGAGACAAAAATTGAGCTCTTTGGCATGAACTCAACTCGCCGTGTTTGGAGGAAGAGAAATGCTGCCTATGACCCAAAGAACACCGTCCCCACTGTCAAGCATGGAGGTGGAAATGTTATGTTTTGGGGGTGTTTCTCTGCTAAGGGCACAGGACTACTTCACCGCATCAATGGGAGAATGGATGGGGCCATGTACCGTACAATTCTGAGTGACAACCTCCTTCCCTCCGCCAGGGCCTTAAAAATGGGTCGTGGCTGGGTCTTCCAGCACGACAATGACCCAAAACATACAGCCAAGGCAACAAAGGAGTGGCTCAGGAAGAAGCACATTAGGGTCATGGAGTGGCCTAGCCAGTCACCAGACCTTAATCCCATTGAAAACTTATGGAGGGAGCTGAAGCTGCGAGTTGCCAAGCGACAGCCCAGAACTCTTAATGATTTAGAGATGATCTGCAAAGAGGAGTGGACCAAAATTCCTCCTGACATGTGTGCAAACCTCATCATCAACTACAGAAGACGTCTGACCGCTGTGCTTGCCAACAAGGGTTTTGCCACCAAGTATTAGGTCTTGTTTGCCAGAGGGATTAAATACTTATTTCCCTCTGCAGAATGCAAATAAATTCATATACTTTCCACAATGTGATTTTCCGGATTTAATTTGTGATGTGCTATCTCTCACTGTTACCAATAACCTACCCTTCAATTATGGGCTGCTCATGTCTTTGTCAGTGGGCAAACTTACAAAATCAGCAAGGGATCAAATACTTATTTCCACCACTGTATGTAGTTTGTTTATCACTAATCTTTCAACTCCCAAAGAGGTGGTCATTTTAAAAGAATTGTTATTTTATTTTATTTTTTATTTTTGCTGCAATCTCCTTTAGAAATCCTCAGAATATAATCTATGGCTCCTAGCGGTAGTCAAGCAGTACTACTGCTGGAGTCATCCTACCATATAAAGGCTCTGAGCTGATGTGACACCTGATAGGAATATTTTTCATCATAGCTGTGCACCTTTATGAAATGAAGAATACACATATAGATTTTTGAGCCATACAAGTTTCACTCAAACCATGCCCCACCATGCCCTTTGGCATCTCTGCATGGTATGAATCTCCATATGTAAACAGCAGATTTTTAAAATTGGTAATTACAGGCATGCATGGGCATAGTTTGGGGAGGCAAGGGGGGCATTGCTCCCCCAAATGATTTGTCATTTCTTTTTCTTGCAGCACTTCTCACTCTTCTATGTCCCCATGGGATCCAGATTGCTCTCCTTCCTCTCTTTCCCCCCCCCCCCCCCCCTCACTGCAATCCTCCAAACTTGCAGGCCACTAGCAGCATCAGCGATACAAGCATTGCCTTCAGCCTGTCCTGGAAGTCTAGTCTGTATAGCCACTTCCTGTTCCTGCAGAGAAGAAGGCTTCCAGGGCAGGCTGAAGGCAGCACTTCCATTGCTGATACTGCCAGTGGCCTGCAAGTTTGGAGGCAGTGCGGGGGTTTGGGATAGGAAGGAGAAGGACACCGATGGTCCCCACAGGGGGTAAGGAAGCAGAAAAAGGGATGTGCACCCATGAATGGGGAGGAGAAAATGGGAAAAGTTGAACACTTAAATTCTAATTAGTGACAATTAGTGCTTGTTAGTGGCCAATTATTGGTGCTGATTAGCTTGTTAAATAATTAAGCTACACATGCAAATCGGCTACACACGTTGATACGCGTGCACAAATTTAGTCGCCGTTTATAGAATCTGGGGGATTATGGGCTCCTTTTACAAAGCCATGCTAGCAATCCTGGCATGACAAATGCATTAAAGCTATTCAAATCCTATAGGCTTTGTCACATTTGCCATGTGGGAATCACTAGTGCAACTTTGTAAAAGGAGCCCTATATATTCATATATAACAACACTCATCACATGTATTAAATTTTAGTTTGAAAACACATTATTTTTTTCCTCTTCTAGCTTCATTCTGATCAAGACAAAGGAGATGGAACTCTGAAGTACATTCTTTCAGGAGATGGTGCTGGAAGTCTTTTCATTATTGATGAAAAAACAGGTGACATTCACGCAACTCGAAGAATTGACAGGGAGGAAAAGGCCTTCTATACCTTGCGTGCCCAAGCTGTTAATCGAAGAACTGGCAGACCAGTGGAACCTGAGTCTGAGTTTGTCATTAAAATCCATGACATCAATGACAATGAACCAAGATTCCCAGAAGAAATTTACTCTGCAAGTGTTCCTGAAATGTCTGATGTTGGTAAGTGTGACGGTGTTTTTATGCATTTTCCATTAACTGCCTTATTAGGTAAGCCAAGCTTTGGGTTTGGTAATAGCCCCACTCAATGGGCAACTGTAGCTGTGGAAGTAAAATAATAAATAGAACAGGAAGAAAGGATTTCCATAATACAATTTCTGACTTCTAGGGTAATAAATAGAAATAAAACAAGACAAAAAAAAAAGAAAACAAGATGATACCTTATTTTTATTGAACTACTAGTGACGAAGGCCCGTTTCCAAATGCAATGAAACGGGTGCTAGCAAGGGTCCCCTCTGTTCCTTCGTGTCTCCCTCCCTCCCGAGTTGCAGACGGCCCTCCGACGGAGTTGTAGACTCCTCCTTCCTCCGATTACAACCCCCTCCATTGGCGTTACTGGCTGCCCCCCCCGGCACGACTCTGTGGAGAGCACCTTTACCTCAGCGTGCGTGTGGTGAGTGTGACGGAGGTGAACTTCTTTTGAGGGCTGCAGGGCGTACCTTGTTGAAGGACCATCTGTTGACGTGTCTGTGCGTGCGTCTGACGTCAGACGCATGCACAGAGATGACAGATACTCCTTCATGAAGGCACGCCCTGCAGGCGAGAAGAGAAGTTGTTCGGCATTAGGAGAGGTAGGCGAAGGGTTCGGGGGAGGGTTTTCGGAGGGAAGGGTGGTGTGCAGAGGGTCGCGGAGGGGTGTGTTGAAATCGGAGGGAGGGAGGAGTGAGTAAATGGTTCTTAGGGGCGTGACGGGCGTCAAAGTGGGAGGGATGGAGGGAGTGACATGTGTGTGGTTGGGGGGCGGGTGTGTTGCTGGCCATCTGTGTTGCGCCTCGACGTCATGTTTGACGCGAGGGCGAGGAACACAGACATGGTGAGTTTTATGGCTTCACCACCATGAACTAACGAACCCTTGAGGGAGTGTGCAGTTGGCTTCAGGAGATTTTGTCCTCAGAACGTTGAGGTAGCGTTTTATGTACAGATGGGGCGTGGCTGAGGGCGGGTCTATGACTGAGGGTGACTGGTCCTGATACCCTAGCCTACCAAGACTACAGGAGTGCAGTGCTTCAGTGCCTTGCAGTGAGCTTCAGAACGTTCGAGGTGGGATTTATTTATATAGATATTTGATGAGTTTTCGAAGGTAACGCTTCTTCGTATCAGAAATTCAGAAATGAGCAAATTATGACATATATTAGAATATATGTTTGAAACATAAAAGTATTCCAATGACAGTCTCATGGGGAAGGTGGGGGTGGGTGGGGTGAGGGTGAGAAACAGGTAGAGATGGATGGGTGATCAGAGGGTGACAGCAGTATAGTATTATGATTTATAATGTGATAGAAAACCCAGATCTTTGTCTGGTAGGTGCCAAAATAGTTCATCATTTTAACTTCAAAGGCTTTAAGTTCCTGGATAGTTTTGAAATTTCCTTGTAGTGTTCTCATCATAAAGTCATTAGTGCAGTGCTTAGGTCTGGCAAGATGCTGTCCTACACAGGTGTCACCCTGGCTAGCACTATAGTTTCTGATGTGGTGTCTGTGTAGATTTAATCTCATCTTAAGCATCCTTATTCACATTTTTTGTGTTGAATATACAGCATGTGTAGGATCAACTTCTAGGGGTAATTTTGAAAGGTATTTCTGAAGAGAAAACAAACTTTTATATTCAGAAATAGCTTCCTTTTGCAAGTTGGCTAGAGTATGTAGGCCTACATTTACGTAAGCTATCTGACAGGAATAGAGATTCTCCCAGTTCGTGCCTAACTTAGGCATGAACATTTATGCCTACCTAAGTCTGGTATACTTTCTTGTGCCTAACTACAGTCAGATGTGGAAATTGAAGTATTCTATAACTCTGCACCTAGATCCTGGGAACCCCCATGACCCACCCATGCCTCTCCATTGGTCACATCCCCTTTGGAGTTGCATGCAAGATGAATTAGCTCTATAGGTTATAGAATAGATACCCAGTGCAGATATGTGTAAAACCAGTTATTAGTGCCAGTTAGTGCTTATTAAGCCCAATTACTTTATATGTGTATCTGTGATCTGCACCCAAAATTACATGCCTAACTTTGAGTGACCTATTCAGAATTTCAGAGAAAGTGCTAACATTTATGTACTGAATGTAGAAATCTAGAAACATGACAGCATTAAAAGCCAAATGGCATGCCAAAAATCTGCTTAAGTGCTATTCCGTACATTCAAACATATCATAGTGCATGCTTAACAGGTGGGCAGAGTCTGGGCAGGACTGACACTTATGCATGAAATTAATAGATACTATAAGTTAGGCACAATGGGCTAGATTCTACACACGGCACATGAAAAATCCATGCAGTAAAAAAATTATGCCTAAATTTTACAGAATAGGCTTAAATTTCCACACACCAAGTGACCAAATTTATGTCATGTTTTACTTGGTGTAAATTCCAAAGCCTAAATTAGGCACAGATCGAGTATATTCTATAATAATGAGCATAGATTTTAGAAACAGCCATGCCCCTACCCATGGCCACACCCCCTTTTCAACTATCAGGTGACTTAGAATTTAGGCACAGCATGTTATAGAATACACTAAGCGAGCTGTGCGTGTAAATCTCAATTAAAGCTAATTAGTGCTGATAATTGCTTGTTAACATCAAATTAATAGTGCTCATTAGCTAGTTACTATGTTACTATGTAAGCCGCATTGAGCCTGCGATGAGTAGAAAAGCGCGGGATACAAATGTAATAAATAAATAGTTAACCAATTAAGTTATACACATTGCTATAGAAAATGCTTCAGTTTCCCATGGTTTTAGGTGACATTTATAGAATCTGGGGAAAATGGAGGGAATTCAGTGAAGGTCATTCAAAGTTAGGTGCCTGGATAATGTGTGCTAAGCAAAAATTCTATAAGGACAATTCCGTGTGAATCTTTCTTTCAAGAATGCTAATTTAGCGTAGAATTTTGCACTTAACTTTGGATGCAAGCACTGATGCCAGTCCAAAGTTGGTGTAAATGCTCACGCCCAACTACCTTCAGTTAGGTGCATAAATGCATTTTATAACTGCACACCTAAATCCTGGGAATGCCTCTGACCCATTCATGCCCCTCCCCTGGCCACAGGTTATAGAATAGGGACACAGGGCAGATCTGCTCGTAACTACTAATTAGTGCTTGTTAATACCATTGTTATCAACTAGCCAAGACTAAAATAGCACACCCAACTTTGAGAGACCTATAAAGGTTCCAGGAAAATATCTCTGGCATTTAGACTGGAGCACTTACACCTAAGGGCCTTATTCTATAAAAGGTTATGCTCCTAAATGTATGCTCCTAAAATTTATGCTCCTAATTTATGAGCATACTTTATGCTCATAAATTATGCTCATAAATTAGGAGCATAAATTTAGGAGTGTAAATTATGCTAATAAATTAAGATCATAAAGTTTAGGAGCATGAATTTTAGGAGCATAAATTTAGGACCATAACCTTTATAGAATAAGGCCCTAAGCCCTAATATTCAGCCAAGATAGCCAGCTATCTTGCACTGAATATTAGCCTTTAGCTGGTTTAAGGCTATTTAATTGGCAAGGAGCCGTTCCTGGCTGGTTATATAGCGCTGAATATTGGTGGGATGGACTGCAGCTAATGAAAACTGAAACTAAAAGTCACAATGCTTTTATCTTTGCGCCACACTCGGAGTGACAACTGGACAAGGCCTCCCCGATGTAACTCCCAGAGAGGCTATTTCCTAAGGAGTTATCATCCCAAATTTACAGTCTTAAATTCCTGCTAATATTTTGTATCAAAAGTATGCATTTGGAGCACTCTATTTACCATATAAACTATTGTGCAAATCATAACTGCATTACTTGCAATCACATTACCAAAAAAAAAAATAATAATAATACAAAAATAGCCCCCTATCCCCTCAGGACTACCTTACAATCCCATTTCCAGTGACCGGCATTGGAGGATAATAGCCATTGTTTCATGGTGGTAAATTGAACTGCTCCTGAAGACACCTATTGGTGAAACACAGCCTTGTGTAGAGCTGTTTCGAAGAAGAATCTTCAAATATGGTTGAATTTATATTGTTTAGAGAAGAAGACGTTTTTCATCGGTAGCGTTACATTGGACATTGGACTGCAACTGTCTTTTGGATTTACTTACAAATAGGATCCTTGAAGGAACACGGCATTGACCATGATGATTGGTGGACATATCAATACAGGAACATTTGATCTATTCTCTGGATAGGTTTGTTTTGGAGATAAATGTTTTAGCGTTAAGGGTTATATTGATAGAGATGTATAGAATTTATATAACAGCTTTTATAAAGTGGAGATAGTATTCTATAGAGCCAATATAGGATAACTGGATGGTTAATTGTTCCAGAAGGATTCAAATTAAAAATTAAGTTTTATTGATTATGATTGCACATATTTATACTAAAATTGTAAAAATCTATTCTTTTCTGTGATGACACAAAGTTATTCAAAGTTGTTAAATCGCAAGAGGATTGAAAAAAATTACAAGAGAAATTTACGAGACTGGGAGACTGGGCATCTAAATTTTATTTATTATTTATTTATTAGGATTTATTTACCACCTTTTTGAAGGAATTCACTCAAGGCGGTGTACGGTAAGAATAGATCAAACATGGCAGATGATGTTTAATGTGAGGAAGTGCAAAGTAATGCATGTGGGAAAGAGGAACCCGAATGATAGCTATGTAATACAAGGTTCCATGTTAGGAGTCACCGACAAGGAAAGGGATGTAGGTGTCATCGTTGATGATACGTTTAAACCCTCTGCTCAGTGTGCTGCGGTGGCTAAGAAAGCAAATAGAATGTTAGGTATTATTAGGAAAGGAATGGAAAACAAAAATGATGCTATAATGCCTTTGTATCGCTCCATAGCGCAACTGCACCTCGAATATTGTGTTCAATTCTGGTCGCCGCATCTCAAAAAATATATAGTGGAATTAGAAAAGGTGCAGAGAAGGCGACAAAAATGATAAAAGAGATGGGACGACTTCCCTATGAGGAAAGCCTGAAGCGGCTAGGGCTCTTCAGCTTGGAGAAAAGATGGCTGAGGGGAGTTATGACAGAGGCCTATAAAATAATAAGTGGAGTGGAACAGGTGGATATGAATCACTTGTTTACTCTTTCCAAAATACTAGGACTAGGGGGTATATGATGAAGCTACAAAGTAGTAAATTTAAAACGAATCAGAGAAAGTTTTTCTTCACTCAACATCTAATTAAACTCTAGAATTCGTTGCCAGAGAATGTGGTAAAGGTGGTTAGCTTGGTGGGGTTTAAAAAAGGTTTGGCTGGAATCCTAAAGGAAAAGTCCATAGACCATTATTAAAATGGACTTGGGGAAAATCCATTCCTTATTTCTAGGATAAACAGCATAAAATGTATTATACTTTTTTGGGATCTTGCCAGGTACTTGTGACCTGGATTGTCCACTGTTTGAAACAGGATACTGGGCTTGCTGGACCTTCAGTCTGTCCCAGTATGGCAATACTTATGTACTTATGAAATAATCCTCTCAAGTCTAAAAAAAACATTAAGGGATCTACCTGCTAAATCGTGTTGCAACTAAGGTACATGTTAATTCCAGTTAAAGTATATTTAATCCATGCAAATGTCTCTAATGCTGTGTTTTGCCTCTTAATGCAGACAGATTCAAAATAATGTGGTTGTATTACATTTTAATCAGAATGCGAGATTAAATATTTATAAGGCATACAAATGATTCTTTACTCATTACCGTGATATTTGTAAGACTATTTCATTTATCCTAGTCATGTTGCTGTGGCAAATGTAGCTACTGCGCTAAGGGATTTCTTTGGCTGCAGTGTGTGCTTAGGATATATGGCATTTCCAGGGATGGCTGATATTTTTTTGTAAGTCAGATTTTTTTTTTTAAGAAAATGGGTAAGAATATTTGGGAGTACTTAACTCTAGGAAGATCAGAAGATTCTGGTAGGAGAGAGATCCCCCATATCAGTGTTCCAGCTACATACACTGGATTTCCCTGCTACTCACCATAACCATATTTCTATGCTGATCAGCATAGGTTACAGAAGATGTCACATACTGAGGTCATTTCATAACAGAATGCCTATGTGAAATGTTAAAAAAGGTATGTATTTTATAAAGGCAGCGTAAGCTCCTATGTGCCTTTATAAAATAAGCCTGTGCAGTGACTACAAGTAGCTCATAAATTCTCTTGCACTTAACACATGACTCCTACGATTTCATTTAGGTTGCCAAATATAGGCGTGGATCCCAGATCTGCGTGCAAACTAGTCAGTTAGGTGCTAACATTCAATTAATAGAGTTAATATAGGCATTTAATTGGCAGTGATTAAGTGTTACACGTGGATCTGCCCTACACCCTATTCTATAACATCTGCGCTTAAATTTCATATCGTGCCACTCCAGAGGGGGTGTAGCCATAGGCGGGGCATGGGTAGGACAGGGGCATTCTCAGAAATTAGGAGCAATTTTATAGAATACCTGAATTTATGTTCCTAACTACCATCAGTTGGGTGCCAGTATTTACACCAGTACATGGCAGAGGTAAATGCTTGTGCCCAAAATTAGGCATAAAATTCATTCTAAGCTAGTATTCTATGAAGGATACTCCATGTAGAATGCCTTTTACAGAATACTAGCTTATAGAAGATCATCCCAGTTCCTAAGTATGGGCACCATTTATTGAATCTAGCTTGATAGGGGGCTCTTTTTCTAAAGGGTTGTCGCGTGGATATGGGCTTGTCGCATGCCAATACAGAATTACTGCTGGGCTACCACAGGAGCCTGTGTAGTTCCCACCCACGGCGTGCGCTATTTCCAGCGCTACAAAAATATGTTCTATTTTTGTAGTGCCAGTGATTACATGGCAGTAATCGAGCAGTGCTGTGTGCTGCCCAGTTACCGCCAGGTTAGCACAGCAGCCCTTACTGCCACCTCAATGAGTGGCAGTAAGTGCTCCCCCACAAAATGGCCACACAGTAGGTGGTTCACTTACCACATGGCCATTTCTTTTTGAGAAAAAAAGACAGCCTTTTTACCCGCTGTGGTAAAAGGAGACCTCATTGTGTGTCCAAAGCAAATGCTGACACTAGCGCAGGCCCCCTTTTACCACAGCTTAGTAAAATGGCCCCTAAGTGTATTATCTCTGCATTAACTGAATGGGCAGATGCTGGGAGCATCCCATCAGTTAATACAGAGGCTTTGAAATTATTGTTTTTTTATGCATTCTTGTATACCACTATTATCCAAAAACAAGTTTGGGTTCAAAGTGGCTTACAATTTACATTTGGTGGAGTTACAATAGTGTTGTGCAATGTTGAGAGGGCATCTATAGTTCATGTGGTTAATCATAGAGTTTTTGAAGAGATAAATTTGAAGTGGAAAAGTCAGTGGTAGCTTTTGTGTTCAATTGTAGAGTTTTGGTGATATTTATTCATATAGTTTTTGAAGAGGTAGATTTGAAAGGAAGGCAACGATATATTTGTGATTAGCTGTAGAATTTTTTGTAGAGATAGGTTTTCATTTCTCTTCTGAATTGGAGAAGATTTGTGATGCTTCTTATGTTTTTTGGTACCAAGTTCCACCATTTGGAACCCAGGTAGCTAAATCCTGCTGTGTAGATAGTTTTGTAGATGGTGTTTTTGAAGTTGGGTAGATGTAAGAGTAGGTAGTTTCTGTTTTCTGGGCTGGAATTTCTTGAGGATAGTTTATTTATTTATTTATTTATTTATTTATTTATTTGTTGCATTTGTATCCCACATTTTCCCACCTTTTTGCGGGTTCAGTGTGGCTTACAATATGATATAAATGATGGAAATACAATTTGTTACAACTTGGTTATGGATTACATTGTGTAGATTTAAGCGAGACAGTCAAGTAACGTTAAGGAATATAACAATGGAACACAGACATTGAAGCATTGGAAGGGGACAATGGGAGGTTTAAAGGGCAATATTAAGGCATGAAGACATATGGTACACATATTTCTCTGAGTGGAGGTATGAGTGGTGTGAGATTACGGGGAGAGGATTGTAGAATTGGATGTGTGATGCATTAGTGAACAGTGAGTATGGACTTTATGTGTTTTGGCTCTTTCCGTATGTTTTTTCAAATCATGTTAAGCATATATTCAGGTGCCATTCCGAATAGTATCTTGAAAATTAAGGTGCTAGCTTTGAAATATATTTTTGCCTTAACTGGTAGCCAATGTAGTGTTTCAAGCAGTGGGGTTTCTATTTCATATTTCAATGTCTTGAAAATCAGTCTTGCTGCCGTGTTTTGGACTGTTTGCAGCGATTTTAGTATGTTTCCTTGCACCCTACATATGCTGCATTGCGATAGTATCTTTGATTGGACCAGTATTCTGAAAGATTGTCTAAGGAAGTAGTCTCTTATTCTTCTCAGTTTCCATAGTGTTCTGAATCATTTTGATGTTACTGCTGATACTTGATTGTCCAGTGTTAGGTGTTTGTCAACAATGATTCCTAGTATTTTAAGTTGTGTTTTGATGTGGTATGCTTGTTGGTTGATTATGAATTTTTGATAGAATGTGGGGTTGTGTGGGCTGGATAGTACTAGGAATTTGGTTTTCTCTCTGTTCAGTTTGAGTTTCAAAGTTGTTGCCCATCATTCCATGAGGTCCAATCCTTTTTTTTTTTTTCATTTTGTCCTGTATGTTTGTGATATTGTTTTTGAAAGGTAAGAATCCAGGCTAAAAGCCCACCTCTTTAACGCTGCTTTTGACTCCTAACCACTATTCACTTGCCCTGTACCCTTTTATCCCCACCTCTTTAATTCCCTTACCTCTTAGTTGTTATGTCTGTTTGCCTGTCCTATTTAGATTGTGAGCTCTTTGAGCAGGGACTGTCTTTTCATGTATGGTATACAGCGCTGTGCATGCCTTGTAGCACTATAGAAGTGATAAGTAGTAGTAGTAGTAGTAGTAGTAGTAGTAGTATGGTGATGTCATCTGCATATATAAATGGGTTGAAACGCATTAATTCCAGATTTTTTTCCGAGTGGCGTCATTATTACATTGAACAGTATTGGTGATATTGGCAATCCCTGTGGTACTCCGTACTCAAAGATCCATGAGACTGATGTTTGGTTGGACATCTTTTCAATGTAGGATCTGGTCTTTAGGAAGCAAATGAACCATGTTGCCACTGCACCACTGATTCCTATGTTGTTGAGCAGTGTCATTAGTGTGGAGTGGTCTACTAGGTCGAACACACTTGACATGTCAAATTGTAGTAGTAATACATTTTGTCCTTGGCATATTATGTTTCTGAATTTTGTTGTCAGGATGGTTATGACCATTTCACTGCTGTGTTGTGGTCTGAAACCCGATTGGAATTTATGAAGAATTGAGAATTTTGTCAAATATTCGATTATTTGCTGTGTTACTATACCTTCCATCATTTTGGTCAGTAGTAGTATTGAGGCTAGTGGCCTGTAATTTGTGATATCGCTAATCTTGCTGGTAGTGTTTTGGGGGACAGGTATGAGTATTATGTTGCCAATAATTTGCCCAATTTTAACTGTACAGTTTTAACTGTAAAACTTTCCCACACTGTAATAAAATGGTCCCCTTAATCATTTATGTAAACTTGCTTCCATAAAATCTTTAGGTTGAATTTTGTAACACTTTTTTTTTTAAATAGTCAATAAATAAATATACATATATTATTAACGTGTTAGGCAGAAATGAATTAGTGAAAATAAAACACATGGGATACAATTCTATAACTTTACGAGCCTCTTATGTGCCTCAGAACCTTCAACGTTTGTAGGATATGCAAATAAGTGTACTAGGCGCCATTCTATGAAGTTGTATTAAGTGCTATAGCAGGTAACTGTAAGGGGGGTGCATACATGGGTGAGCTATGGGCATGTCATTATCAATATCAGAAGATCCTTATTGACTGCTGTATCCCAAATTCAGGTTACATGCAGTTTACATGAGTAAGCATAAAGTAACAACAATGAAATGTAAAATCATATAGAGCTTACAATATAAAATAATAATCAACCCCTAGCAAATAAGAAAGTTTTCAATACTTTAGGAAAATCTGAGGTAATTAGTCAGAGGTAGCAGATTACAAAAGAAAATAGCTTGAAAAGAGACTATCGTATTAGCAATTTAAAAAAAAATGGATTCCTTTAAAAGTGGATGACCACAGTACCAATTGGCTTTTTAAATGATAAGAAATACTAGGCAGAGAAATAGCCAATATATTTATCACTGATTCTGATATAATACCATGAATGATTTTAAAAATCATTTAAATAGAATATGATCATGAAGGGGAAACCAATGTAACTTCACAATATAAGGTGAATGTGAGGGGGTTTATAGAACATGGCCCCTCACCCTTAAGAATAGTCCCTCAGATAGCCTGAGCCACCTTAAGAACACCTTAAGCCACAAAGGAGGAAGTGAGCCAGGAAGGGTGGAGTTGGAACCAGGAAGTATAAAGGGCAGGGTCACACTGAGGTTAAGCAGGCCCAGGGAAGGAAGAATTGAAGCACTGGTATATGCCACTACAACTTACATTTAATGAGCCCTCTAGGGCAGAGAATGTATCTGCATATAATGTGTACAGCACTGCGTATGTCTAGTAGTGCTATAGAAATTAGTAGTGGTAGATTGTGACCTGGCTGAGGTAAGTCACTTTTGTTTCCTGTTTGAGACTTGCAAGCCTTGCTCTGAGATCTGGCTGGAGCCAGACTCTAGAACTCGGAGAAGATCCAAGAAAGGCTTACAGGCTGTGTTTGGGGTGTGGCCAGTGGCGTAGGAAGGTGGGGCAGTGAGGCGGTCCGCCCCGGGTGCATGCCGCTGTGTGTGGGGGGGGGGGTGTCGGCTCCACTGGTTCCATGCTCCCTCTGCCCCGGAACAGGTTACTTCCTTTTCTGGGGCAGAGAGAGCAGGGAACCAGCGGAGCCGACGCAGCTCCCAGCGACATGCACTCGGGGCGGTTCGGCCCTCCCACCCATCCCTCGCCGCTTTCCCTTGTAAGTACGCGCTCCAGGGGGGTGCGCTCGGGAGGGGGCAGGGTGCGTCGTGCTGCACCTGGGGGGGTGCACAGCGGCGACCCACCCCAGGTGTCAGCTGCCCTCGCTACGGCACTGGGTGTGGCACCCCCACCAGCCACAGACTGTGTTCTGGGCCTGCCAGCCAGAGGCCTGCTTAAGACTGTGCTTCTTGAACTACAGAGGTGTTTTACTTGTGTTCCTGGGCCTGTGATGTAACAGGCCTTAGGACTCAATTAAATAAACATTTGTTTTCATTTATACCCCTTTGTCCGGCTGTGTTATTTCACAGGCTGACCCTCAACCCTTGCTCGGGGTATCACAGTGAAATACTACTGAACTTCTTGAGAGTAAAATTTAATCAAGCCAAAGTATATAAGCATCTGAACCAATAGAGAAAATCAGAAAACTATGGTTTTACTAGAGTTTAATTTTAGCATATTATTTGACGTCCAACATTATCTTCAATATAGAATAAGTTATGTGCTGTGCATGGCAAATTTAGGTGTGCCCACTTACACCTGCCATAGAGCTGGCGTAAATAATTATGCCTATACTTTGGCATGCCAATTTGAGTTTATGATAATATTCTATAATGGCATCTTGATGTGAATATGCCATTATAGACTTGGTGCTCTGTGTGCGGCATTGGTGAGCCTCATTGAACTAGCTGTATAGAATTGCCTCCTTTAGTCTAAATTTGTGCCTTTTAAAAATGTATGCCTAAGCACTATATAAAATGATAATAAAGTGAGACTGAGACTAAGGGAAATATTTGTCTAAGATTTAAAATCCCTTTGCGCACATAACAAGTAGTTTTCATAATATTATAAGGAGCTGTGTTGATTTAGGCAGCTAATAAGTGCCTAAGGGCTTCTTTTACAAAGCTGTGACAGCAATTCCTGTGCGGCAAATGAGAGGAAACCCATTCAATTCCTATGGGCTTCCTCTCATTTGCCATGTGGGAATTGCTAGTGCGGCTTTGTAAAAGAAGCCCTAACAGTTCCTTTTACTGTACAATTGACTTCTATCCAGAGAGTATAAGGAAAATAGCACCTACGTTCCTTTATAGAATACTAGTGCATCATTGCAAATATACATGATTAATTTAGCACCAACGCTTCCATCAGCCATAGAGCTGATATATATGCTAGAAAAACACGCATAAATATTTTACAATTTACATGTGTAACTGTACACCCCACCTACCACCCATGCTCCACCCAGACTACATCTTTAAATTACGCACCACTGCATTTAGACATCACTTTTACAGAAGAGTGTGTATGTAAGTATTGCCATACTGGGACAGGCCAGAGGTTTGTCAAGCTCAGTATCCTGTTTCCAACAGTGGCCAATACAGGTCCACGTACTTGGTAAGATCTCAAAAGAGTAAAACAGATTGAATGGTTGGAAAGCAACAGAGTGGTGCAGGGTCAACAGAATCTTTAACATCCTGTGTATGTCACTAACTACATAAAGGCTAATGAATTATTTGCCGGACATTTGAATCAATTTAATGACAGTTTAATAATGACACCAGAGGTTTTTAACCTCTATGTAATCAATATATCAGATGAATGGGAATAGCCATCTGCCCAAAGGATAGAGCATATATGCTTTGTGATGGAAGTGTACTAGAAGGTGTCCAAGACAGTCTAAAAAAGTGTGATTGTTAAAATGTCATTTTAAAAATGCAGGGCCTGATATTCAGCTGCTGATGGTCAGCATTTTGCTGACCACAGAAATTCAGTGTCAGGCAGTGTCTAGGCTCCAGCATTGAACTTCAACACTTAACTGGCTACAATGAACCACATAAAGATAAGACTGACTTTTATGCAGTCCTATTTATTTATTTGTTACATTTGTACCTCACATTTTCCCACCTATTTGCAGGCTCAATGTGGCATACATAGTACCGAGAAGGCGTTCGCCATTTCGGTTGGTAACAAATACAAGGTTATATTGTGGTCGAATGAGATAGGTGTGTATCAGGCACCATGAGGGTCAGAGGGAATGAAGATTGTATATTGTCCAGTACGATTATTGGTTATGCGGTGTTGCTGGGTGTGGGGGATTACGGTGGGTTGGTGAGGTAAGCCTTTTTGAAGAGGTTGGTTTTTTGCGATTTCCTGAAGTTTAGGTGGTCATGGATTTATGCAGTTACCTTGGTCGACTGAGTGCTGAATATCCGCACTTAACTGGTCAAGTGCTGACTCCACCCCCAGAATGCCTCCAAAATTGCTGATTTTGTGTTGGGCACTAACCGAACTAACAGGATATTTTCAGCGGCACTATCCAGTCAGATGCATCTGCTGGCCATTTCAATTGTTTTTAATATTGAGCCTAAATTACTACTACTATTTCTACTATTTAGCATTTCTATAGCGCTACAAGGCATACGCAGCGCTGTACAAACATAGAAGAAAGACAGTCCCTGCTCAAAGAGCTTACAATCTAATGGTTGGAAAGCAACATACATATCAGATCTATGATTTCAAAACATTTTTTGAACAATGAAACAATCTTCTAAATAAAATGCTAAGCAATGTATGAGGTAAAAAATAAACACACTGTATAACAAAAGCAGGAATACGTACTCAAACCCCCAATTTCTGCTGCGGCAGTCGGTGTTTTTTTAATCACTCATTGTCACTGGCTAAATTATCCCCCAATATTCAGTGCCAGGCAATGTCCAAGCACCAGCATTGCATATCGGGGGATAATTTTGGGCGTGAAGACTGCCGGAGCTTATGCGGGCTCACATAAGAATGTTATGTAGTTCCCGCATAAGAAAGTTGTGCTGGCCCTGGCTGAATATCAGGCTGGGACTCGCATAACCCCCCCCCCCCCCAATGTGTGGCCCCCATCAATAGCCCTGCCCCTGGGCTGCCCTCCCACAACAGCCCCCTCGGTCCAGCGGGGCATTGGGGGCAGTAATGAACCCCTCTCGCTCCTACCTCTTGCGGTAGCTTATTCAAATTTGGATGCTGCAACCTGTACCACAAGAGGTCACAGCAGTTATTATGAAGAAACTGCCAGTAGGGGCAGGAGCAAGGGGAGTTTGCTCCTGTCCCAATGCCCCGCTGGACCACCAAGGAGGTCATGTAGGCCCCAGGGGATTTTCTATCCTGACTGGGGGGCGGAGAGAGAGGGTATGGATGGGGATGCCACCCGAGGGGACTGTTGTGGGGGGATGCACATCGGGGTGGAGGGCCAAGGAGGGGGCAGAAAGGGGGAAAAGAGAGATTTTTAATCAGGTCCTAGCCCAATATTCAGCCATGGCACACTTAAGATAAGTGGGTGAATTTAGCACTGCTTTTGAACTGTACTAAATTCACCCACTTAGCTTATGCGGGCCTTGGTTAAATATTGCTGTCACCCAGATAAGCCCCAGCTCCTCCCCAGCACTGCCCTCTGGCCCACCCCTGGCTTATTTTTTTGGGGGGGGGGCTGATCAGAGGTGATTTTCAGCAACACTCTGCACTTTAGTGCTGCTGAATATTGACGGTTGGGTGGCGACAGGCCATTTAAGTGGGCAGGAGAGGCTCCTGCCCCCTTAAATCACTTTGAATATCAACCCCAAATTGTATATAAACAATATTTTCTCTTTGCTAGAAAAGGTCTCAGAACATAGTACATAAGTACATAAGTATTGTCATACTGGGAAAGACCAATGGTCCATCAAGCCCAGCATCCTGTTTCCAACAGTGGCCAATCCAGATCACAAATACCTGGCAAGATCCCCAAAAAGTACAAAACATTTCATACTGCTTATCCCAGAAACAGTGGATTTCCCCAAGTCCATTTAATAATGGTCTATGGACTTTTCCTTCAGGAAGCCGGCCAAACCTTTTTTAAACTCCGCTAAGCTAACCACCTTTACCACATTCTCTGGCAATGAATCCCAGAGTTTAATTACACGTTGAGTGAAGAAACTTTTCTCAGATTCATTTTAAATTTACTACATTGTAGCTTCATCGCATGCCCCCTAGTCCTAGTATTTTTGGAAAGCATAAACAGACGCTTCACATCTACCCGTTCAACTCCACTCATTTTATAGACCTCTATCATATCTCCCCTCAGCTGCCTTTTTCTCCAAGCTGAAGAGCCCTAGCCGCTTTAGCTTTTCCTCATAGGGAAGACGTCCCATCCCCTTTATCATTTTTGTCACCTTTCTCTGCACCTTTTCTAATTCCACTATATTTTTTTTGAGATGCGGCAACCAGAATTGAACACAATATTCGAGGTGCAGTTGCACCATGGAGCGATATAAAGGCATTATAACATCCTCATTTTTGTTTTCCATTCCTTTCCTAATAATACTTCACATTCTATTTGCTTTCTTAGCCGCAGCAACACACTGAGCAGAAGGTTTCAATGTATCATCAACGACGACACCTAGATCCCTTTCTTGGTCCGTGACTCCTAATGTGGAGCCTTGCATGACGTAGCTATAGTTCAGGTTCCTCTTTCCCACATGCATCACTTTGCACTTGCTCATATTAAACATCTTCTGCCATTTAGACGCCCAGTCTCGTAAGGTCCTCTTGTAATTTTTCACAATCCTCCCACAATTTAGCGACTTTGAATAACTTTGTGTCATCAGCAAATTGAAATACCTCACTAATTACTCTCATCTTTAGGTCATTTATAAATGTTAAAAAGCAGCGGTCCCAGCAGAGACACCTGGGGAACACCACTAACTACCATTCTCCATTGAGAATATTGACCATTTAACCCTACTCTCTATTTTCTATTTTTTAACCAGTTTTTAATCCACAATAGAACACTACCTCCTATCCCATGACTCTCCAATTTCCTCTGGAGTCTTTCATGAGGTACTTTGTCAAACGCCTTCTGAAAATCCAGATACACAATGCTGCTTATTTTCGAAGGAGAAGGCTGGCCATCTTCCGACACAAATCGGGAGATGGCCGGCCATCTCATAAACCAGGCCAAATCGGTATAATCGAAAGTCGATTTTGGCCATGTTCAACTGCTTTCCATCGTGGAGCCGGCCAAACTTCAAGGGGGCGTGTCTGCAGGGTACAGAAGGTGGGACGGGAGCGTGGTTACGAGATGGATGGCTTCACCCAATAATGTTAAAAACAAAGCCGGCCCTGACGAGCATTTGCCCGGCTTCACTTGGTCCCTTTTTTCAGGACCAAGCCTCAAAAAGGTGCCCCAAGTGACCAGATGACCACCAGAGGGAATCGGGGATCACTACCCCGTACTCCCCCAGTGGTCACCAACCTCTTCCCACCCCCAAAAAACTTTTTTAAAATATTTTTTGCCAGCCTCTATGCCAGCCTGAAATGTCATACCCAGCTCCCTGACAGCAGCATGCAGGTCCCTGGAGCAGTTTTTAATGGGTGCAGTGCACTTCTGGCAGGTTGACCCAGGTCCATCCCCCCCCCTACCTGTTACACTTGTGGTGGTAAATGTTGAGCTCTCCAACCCCCCCCCCCCAAAACCCACTGTACCCACATGTAGGTGCCCCCCTTCATCCCTAAGGGCTATGGTAGTGGTGTACAGTTGAGGGGAGTGGGTTTGTGGGGGGGTTTAGCACACAAGGTAAGGGAGCTATGCACCTGGGAGCAATTTTTGAAGTCCACTGCAGTGCCCCCTATGGTGCCTGGTTGGTGTCCTGGCATGTGAGGGGGACCAGTGCACTACAAATGCTGGCTCCTCCCACAACCAAATGCCTTGGATTTGGCCGGGTTTGAGATGGCCGAGCCCGGGTTCCATTATGGCTGAAATCCAAAGCCAGCCATCTCTAAATCCAGCCATCTCTAAATCCGGCGATCTCAACATTTGACCTAAATTTTGAGATTTGGCCGGCCCCGACCATATTATCGAAACAAAAGATGGCCGGCCATCTTTTTCGATAATTCGGTTGGCTCTGCCCCATTTACTGAGCCGGCCCCGGAGATGGCCAGCGCCGTTCGACTATGCCCCTCAATATCAACCGGCTTACTTTTATCCGCATGTTTGTTCGCACCTTCAAAGAAATGTAGTAGATTGGTGAGGCAAGATTTCCCTTCACTAAATCCATGTTGACAATTTTGTTTCATTAATCCATGCTTTTGAATATGCTCTGTAATTTTGTTCTTAATAATAGTCTGTACCATTTTGCTCGGCACCCACGTCAGACTCACCGGTCTATAATTTCCCGGATCTCTTCTAGAACCTTTTTTAAAAATTGGCGTTTCATTAGCCACCCTCCAATCTTCCGGTACCACGCTCGATTTTAAGGATAAATTACGTATTACTAACAATAGCTCCGCAAGCTCATCTTTCAGTTCTATCAGTACTCTGGGATGAATACCATCCGGTCCAGGAGATTTGCTACTCTTCAGTTTGTAGAACTGCACCATTACATCCTCCAGGTTTACAGAGAATTCATTAAGTTTCTCCAACTCGTCAGCTTCGAATACCATTTCCGGCACTGGTATCCCACCCAAATCTTCCTCGGTGAAGACCGAAGCAAAGAATTCATTTAATCTCTCCGCTACTGCTTTGTCTTCCCTGATCACCCCTTTTACTCCTCGGTCATCTAGCGGTCCAACCGATTCTTTTGCCGGCTTCCTGCTTTTAATATACCTAAAAAAAATTTTACTATGTGTTTTGCCTCCAATACAATCTTTTTTTTGAAGTCCCTCTTAGCCTTCCTTATCAGCGCTTTGCATTTGACTTGACATTCCTTATGCTGTTTCTTATTATTTTCAGTCGGTTCCTTCTTCCATTTTCTGAAGGATTTTCTTTTCTTTTGCTTCCTTCACCTCACTTTTTAGCCACGCCGACTGTCGTTTGGTCTTCCATTCTCCTTTTTTAATACGTGGAATATATTTGACCTGGGCTTCCAGGATAGTGTTTTTGAACAGCATCCATGCCTGATGTAAATTTTTGACCCTCACATTCGCTCCTCACCGTTCTTCTCATTTTATCATAGTCTCCTTTTTTAAAGTTAAACGCTAATGTATTTGATTTCCTATGTACACTTTCGTCAAAG
The DNA here is from genome assembly GCF_901765095.1 of Microcaecilia unicolor. Classification (NCBI taxonomy): domain Eukaryota; kingdom Metazoa; phylum Chordata; class Amphibia; order Gymnophiona; family Siphonopidae; genus Microcaecilia; species Microcaecilia unicolor. The sequence continues at coordinate 328,690,351 of NC_044031.1, read as the reverse complement.
CTAATATCAAATCCGATCATATTATGATCACTGTTATCAAGCAGCCCCAGCACCATTACCTCCCGCACCAGATCGTGCACTCCACTAAGGACTAGGTCTAGAACCCTCACAATGTCCAAACAAATTGGAACACACGGGCTGCATTTAACTTCAATGACTGGTCTACAAAACCTCCAGTTTTTAAATATGTTGCAATTGTAAATTAAATCATCTTAATAATTTTTATTTTTATAGTTCAGAATCTCTTTACTGGCCTATTGTTTCACTACAAGGCTTCATCAGGGGCTGTACATTCATAAATTGCCAATAAAATCTGCAACAGAAAATAAATACTCCTTAAGCTCTTGAGAAAAAAAATAAACATTTTAATATATTTACTGCTATCGTGCAAACTCCTTACTTTGATTTAAGTAAAAACAGTTTCTACCATTCTTTCCAACATAATTTCACTTTCAGTTCTCTTTCAGCTGAACATTCGTGAAAACTGTTAACGTGAACAAAAAGCAGTGTTATTATCATGCTGTTTTTTAACTTGTTTTTTCTTCAAAATCTTTTAGAACTAACACTGACTGTTTAATGTAATTCTACAGTTGATACAAACTGTTTATTCAAAACATTCAAACAGACTTACTCATATTCGTACTGTTCCTTTTTTCAGCAGTAATCACAAAAGATATGACTCCACTTTATTCGTGTTATTGTTTAAATATGTGGCTAGTGTTCCGAATATCGCAACTAACTTATACACTTCAGCTCTGCCCATGGACTGCCTCGGCACTGTTTAAATAGTGCCGAGGTGGTCAAAAGAAATGTTCAGTTGTACCATCTGGTAATGCCACTGAAAATTCTGCTGCTACCTGCTAATGACATAAGTGTCTTTGAATATCTGCCAGTAAATTTTGACGGAAAATTCATATTAATTTAAGAGATGTGCTTATAAATTTAGGCCTACCGTTTATTTGCATAGATTTATGAGCCTAATTTGTGAGTCTAGTGCTGATTGATCAATGCTAAGCTCTATCATTTTTTGCTGCCCTAAATCTTTTGATGCTCCTAAAGTTAAATGTTTAGTGGAACTTTGAGTATAGACACTTAGGGGGTTGTTTACTAAAGCTTAGCTCGAGTTATCTACAGCAGGGCCCATAGGAATAAAATGGGCCATGCTGCAAATAACTCGAGCTAAGCTTTAGTAAACAGGGAGGTTAGTCCTGGTAAATTCTGTTATTAAACATTTCTGTTAAATAAGGAGTGAGTTAAGATGCTATTATGTAGCTTGTCAGGACACTAAGCATGCATTAATCAGTAAGGGGGTCTTTTACAAAGGTATGATTGCATTTTTCGCGTGTGCTAAATACTAGAGATGCCCAAGTAATGGGATAGAGGCAAAATAACAACAACATTGGCATTAAGATACTATGACAACGAAAATAAAAATTTGGACGTTGGTGTTCAATGTGGGCTTTAGCCTCAAATGTTTGGCCATTGGAATTCTGAAATCATATGATTAGTCTAGGTGCTGTCAATACTCGAGGTATCCTGCGATAAATAAGCACACAAAGGGGTCCTTTTACTAAATTGCATCTATAAAACCCTCTCCTTAGGTGAGCCTTCTTATTTATCATGTTTTCTTACTCCTTATTATCCTTCTCATACAGTCTGATTTGCACAACAAAACCAACTCATAGTCCTATCTTTTCAGGAAATCCGCCACAACACTACACATCAGTCTGTTTTTTCAGTTCAAGGCCCTGAACTTTTGACTAAACTACCAGCTCACCTCCGTCTTTTATCGATCCTTTCCAAATCCAAAGCTGATTTGAAAACGTTCTTATTCCATGATGCTTATGACTAGAACAGAGCATACCCACCCCACGGGCAGTAGACTGGATTGTGCCCTGGAAACCACCAATTCCTCTTCCTCTCATATTCCCCCACCCCTCAGCTTTTCTATTATTATTATTGTATTTCCTCCCCTTATTCTCACGGTATTGTTGTCAAAGCACTCCCTTCCTTTCCTAATACTTTATCTTAAGCCGCTCAGATAACAGGTGGGGTATAAGGCCCCTAATAAACCTGAAACATATTTCCCATGCACTAAGGCCATTTTGTACTGCTGCAGCAAAAACCTTGATCTTCTATTTTTACCATAAATGGCCATCTACTAATGTTGCTACTCACATGCGACCAATTTAAAAATTATCACAGGAGTATTTACTGCCTCCTATTTTGTAAGCAGTAAGGGTTCCTGTACTATCTGTGCACTAGCCTATCACTGTGTAGTAATGCAGATGTGTATTTTAGTGCAGGGTTGCCCATTCTGTGCCACTGACATGCCTCCCTAAAAAAAAATACAAAAAATTATTTAGCATGCAGTTGGCACACACACACATTAGATAACTACTGCAGGATGTTGTAGTGTGTCCTACGGTAGTCCATTTTTTGCAGCCTTAGGTGTGTATTAGTGCTTAATGCAGCTTGCTGAAAGGGCCACAAAATTTGCTAGAATATGAAATGTCATCATATAGGGCACACAATAATCGGGGGCTTGATAGCTGCATCATCTCCATTTCCTCTTCATACCAAGGAGGGGAGAAAATCACAAGGCGCCACAGAAAGGAAAAGAACAGAGCCAGCAAAAGTCCAATGAAGACTGAGGGCACCAAGAAAGGTAGAAAAGCAAGATTGGCACCTATGCACAAGCACACTGACTGCAGTGGATACAAGCTGATGGCATGGTTGTTAGGATCAGAATGGCAGATTATTTGGATTATGGGTGAGCATTAAGCAATGTTAAGAAAAGGCAAAAATAGAGAAGGGAGCAGCAGAAGCTTAATGATAGGAAACTCCCTAGTAGAAACAGCCTGAAGCAAGATAGTATAAACATCTGCTCTGCGAATAAAATCCAAAGCACAGAGGTTTAAATCTTCAGCTACAGTATTGTGTTTAATGTTCTTGGCATCACATCCCTTTCTAGTCACTTTTCAACTAGAAGGAATATATTAATCAAAGTCAAAGCACATTTAATAGCTTCCATATACAAACAAGGGAATTTGTCTGCATCTGTGGGTACCAGAAGCATGTTTTCAAGAAATGTGTATCACTGCCCATCTTGATAATAACTAGCTGAAAAAGCCAGTCTGTTGTATCTTCAGTATTTGGGGGCCTAACATAGGGGCCCTTTTACTAAGCCTCATAAGCACCTACGCGTGCCCAACACATGTAAGTTCCAAGTTACCACTCAGCTACCGCGTGGCCCGGGCAGTAATTACATTTTTGATGCGCATCTGATACGTGCGTCAGAAAATATTTTTATTTTCTGGCGCATGGGCGGTAATCAGCATTTGAACGCACGTTGACCATTACTGCCCAATCGACATGTGAGACCTTACCGCTAAGTCAATGACTAGCGGTAAGGTGTCAGATCCAAAATTTTCCGCCCCCCCCCCCAAAAAAGGCATTTTTTTTACAGATGCGCTGAAAAATGATTCTGTGCGCAGCCAAAACATGCGCCTACACTACCACAGGCCATTTTCAGTGCACCTTAGTAAAAGGACCCCTAGTCTTATAGTAATCCAGTTAATTTAACATTAATCACTCCATCTGGCTTCTATCCCCTCTCTTCCCTTCATCCAGTGTCTGTCCCTCCTCTCCCTCTTTCCATCTGACATCTGTCCCCTCTCTCCTTCTCATCCAGCATCTATCCTCAGTCCCTCCTCCATCCAGCATCTGTAACCATATCTTCTCCCTTCCATCTGCCATCTGTTCCCCCTCCCCACTCCATTCTTCCATCCAGAGTCTGTCCCCCACCCCCTCCATCCGGTATTTCAGTCTTTTTTTCATCCCCCAACCCCCAAATACTCTCACCACCCACCGGACACCCCCACTTTCAGTTTCACACCACGCTCTCCCAACTCCCACCCAATTCCCCTCTGCCACTACCACCACTGCTGCTGCCCTGCTGCTGTTTCAGCAGTGGTGGCAAAAATAGAAAAAAAAGACCGTGAGGCCACACTGTTCCTGCTCATGGCTGACCGCCTCTGCCCTGGAGCAGTTAATTGTCAGAGGAAGGCGGGACCGGCAGCCATGAGCAGGAACAGTGCGGCTCCGCGGTCTTTTTTTCTGTTTTTTCCGCCACTGCTGTAACAGCAGCAGCAGCAGCAGCGGTGGTGGCCACGGCAGGAGGGTATTGTATGGGAATGGGGAGAGTGGTGGGCATCCGGGCAGAACTTCTGGGCTCCCCAGAACCTCTGGACCCTCAGGCACTGCTTGGTTGCCCGAATGGTCAGTTCACCCCTGGGTGCTGTAAGTACAGGCCAAGCCAGATACAGGACACATACCTGCATTTACCTCCAAGTAAGGGTTTGCACTTACTGCACCTTGGGGCTGTTTTACAATGCTGCGGTAAGCCCAACACGGGCTTACCATTCACTCTTTTAGGACTACCGCCAGTCTAACGCGGCTACAGGTGGTAGTCCCACTCTGAGTGTGCACCATTTTCAGGGGGAAAAAGAAAAACCCCTGAAATGGCTTGTGTGGCAGTAACCTGGCAGTAATTGAGCATCGTTGCGAACTGCCCAGTTACCACCGGGTTAGCGCAGAAGCCCTTATCGACACCTCAGTGGGTGGTAGTGATGGCTCCCCACCTCATGGCCACACACTTAGAGTTCTCTTACTGTGTGGCCATGCATGTCTGGGGGCTTTTTACCTGCTGCGGTAAAAAGGGCCTGGAGTTTTGGGAAAAATGGCCGCTGCCTCTAGCGCAGTGCCCTTTTTCCCACAGCTTGGTAAAAGGACCTCCTTAACTTTTTTAGTTAAGGTGCTTTAAATGAAGAAAACTTACTGCACTTTAGCAAGCATGTCCTATAGTTATCTGTTATTGTAATTTCTTTGTTTTCTGCCTTCTACGTTTCATTCTGTGAAAGGTGCGCACCCTTTATTGAATAGCGCTCAAGTGCAGATCTTGTGCCTAACTTTGGGCGCTAGACTTCACGTCTACTGAAACCTAATAAAAAAGCTGGAGCCCAAGTTAGGTGCACAGACCCAGTATTCTATAATTATGTGCGCAAAGTTTCGGAACGCCTCTGAATCTCCTTTGCTTCTCCCATAGCCACGCCCCCCTTCAAGATATGCGCTATGGGATGTAAACGCACTGCCTTATAGATTAACACTTAGCCAGATGCACACACAAATATTAATGAGTGCCAATTAACATCAATAATTGGTTGTTGGCACCCAAAATGTTGATTGCATTGAGCACGTTAAGCAATTAATTTGCGCACTTACCTTGGGCGCACAAATTTGGGCAGACTCCATTTATAGAATCTGGCCCTATGTGTTCTTTGTAATTTGTGCATATTTGTGGCTTTGCATAGCTTATATCTCTGCTATATGCAGTCTCACTGTGCACACCTCAGACCCCTGTACCAAATTCTCAACTATATGGTGGTAGCAGCTACATTAGGGGAAAGCTCAGCTATCCTCTTTTGATGCAACACTCCCTCTGATTTCTGCCCTCTTCACTTTAACAAAATCCTCTATACCAGTGCTTTCCAAGTCCGATCCTGGAGTACCTCTTGCCAGTCAGGTTTTCAGGATATCCATAATGAATATCCATGAAGGAGATTTGCATATAATGAAGGCAGTGTATGCAAATCAAGTTCATGCATATTTATTGTGGGTATCCTGAAAACCTGACTGGCAAGAGGTACTCCAGGACTGGACTTGGGAAACATTGCTCTGTACCTTCCCCAGAAGTCAAAACCTGTCTTAAAACAGCAGGTAGATCCCATCTCACTGGCAAGCATAAGAACACGAAGCATGCAAGCATTTCTGCTAGCAATGAACATAAGAGATTTTAAATCTAACAGGCCAATAGATGCTGTGATGTTGCAAGATTAAAAGTCTGTATTCTTGCAGAATTCCTTTTCAGTTTTTAGCTGCATAACAGAGATGAAGTATTGTGCAGCTACCACATAGGATCTGTGTAATGATCTCTGGTGTGTGTGTGTGTATGTTTTTAATAACAAATTTCTTTGTGATATTCTAGATAGTTCTAATTTCTTTGGAATCAATATTTAAAGCAATTTAACTGGCCAGGAGAATTTCCTGGCTGCTGAAATTGCTTGAGCGGGGCTATCTGCTGATTTGCAGCAGTACTTAATCAGTTACAGCCATTGAATATCAACACTAACCTCTAAACCATAGGCAGTGCTTTTGTGGGTGGTCCAAGAGTAGAATTAGCACATAACAACTCTTTCTTATATCCCGCAAATACCTCATCAAAGTTCTATGTGGATTATAGTCAAGAAGATGGCTTGCCAAACCAAGAATTAATCAACAAAAGTATGAATAAACCATACAAAATACAATATAATAGTCTAAAATAAGATATGATTTTAACAGTTCGGAAGGAATTTTTGAAACAAAAAAAAAGTCTTCAGGTCTACCTTAAATTGATTATAGCTCACAGTGGCTGATAAGGAAGGTGATAATTTATTCCAATGAATTGCTGCCTGGTAAGATAGTAATGTATTAAATATTCAAATCTCATCCCTTTAGGATTAGGATAAGCAAAGTGAGAAGAATTTCAAAATGAATGAAGAGTAGCTGAGCTAGAATAAACAATGGTCTCTTACATATAAACTGGGGCCAGGCCATTATAAAGTTTAAAAAGTAAGCAATAAAATTTAAACCAGATTCAGGCCTCTAGCAGGAGCCAATGCAATCGAGAAAGATAGGGAAAAACTCTATCAGATTTAGAAATAGAAAAGTTGAGGCTTATGGCTGTGTTCTGAATGGTTTGCAATCTTCTATTGATGAAGTTGGGACAATTCAGAAAAATAATGTTGCAATAATCAAGCGATGGCAATATCAAAGGCTGAGTCAACAAATTGAAGCTAGGTTGTGTGAAAAATTGTTGAATCCATCTCAGCTTTATAATTTGAAAAAACATGATTTTTAAAATCAGATAATTTAACTGAGGTTCCAATGAAATTGTTTGCTCAAAAAATAACAGACAACCAAACAGCAGCATTGTTCCAAGGAAGGACAAACATAGCAAGAGTTTATCCAAATGTCAACTTTAATGGAAACAGGAGTCAACATGGACAAGTTTTGGAAAAATCTTCATCATAGGTCAAATAGTTTTCCACAATACATTCATAGATTCAAAGCATGCACTGCAATACCTGCATTTAAAAGAAAAATGAGGTCCAATGTCAAAAGTAACAGAAAACAGCCAACAGCATCTGCATAGAAAAAGCTCTGGTCCAATTCCTCAGACTCTTGCTGTATTTGTACTTCCCTGGATCGCTGCTGCTGTTTGACTGTTCTGCTTCTGCAATAGACTGTCTCCTGTTTCTTTCTGATCAATAATAGCTCCAAGTAATTTTATAGTAGATGATGATACATGCATAATACACTGCATAAGTTAACCAGACAAATCAGACCACATAAAACTCAGTCATATCTTTGTTCTGTTTCACTTAAGTAGTTATTTGCTGAATATCACACTTAAACGCATAAGGGATGGCCAGCTGTACATAGCTATATATTCAGAACTGGTGTCCGGAGATGGCTCAACTTTGAATATCCTGACACAACAATGACAGCGCTAAAAAAAAGCTGGCTGAAGCCAGCTGAATATTTACCCCTTTCTGTTTATTTTCCCTGGCATAAATTGACCCATTGTTGGTCAAGAAGAAGAGGGACTTCTCCTCCCCCCCCCCCACCCACCGTCTACCATTGCTTACTTGCAGTAATTATGCTTTCTGAATATCAACACATAATTGACCGAGTGCTGACTCTGCCCACAAAATACCCCCAAAATAGCCAGTTTTGAGTTCGGAGCTAACTGGTTAAGTATGGCTGAAAAAGACCGGTTGGCCCTGAGCAGGTGATTTAATTGATCAGGAGCAATTTCTGGCTGATTAGGTTGCATTGAATATCGATCTCAGAGATGCTGACTTATGGAATCGAAATGCCCAGATGCTGTTACAGAATTAGTGCTCAGTGTACTGCTTCAAGGTGCCTGTTATAGAATAGCCCCTTTAGTGATAATGGACACCCATACATAGCTCAAAAACAATTAATGTGAAAATTGCAAGCAGTGCTCAGATTCCAACTGATACACTCTGCTATATTTTGATCACCTAGAATATTATTCAGTGCAATTCTAGTCAATTTTCCTATGAAGGAAAATGTGAGTTTTCTGTACATGTGTGGAGAATACTTTATTTGTACAATGCAGAACTAATCTGAATTTGAATATTACAGGTACCTTTGTAGTGCAAGTTGCTGCTGCAGATGCTGATGATCCTTCCTATGGGAACAGTGCCAAAGTCATCTACAGTATACTTCAGGGACAGCCCTATTTCTCTGTGGAACCTGAAACAGGTCAGAAATTCTCATAGCTTTTTATGACCATCTTTGTGTGACTAAAAGTTTTATTTTCTAAAATTTTCACCAAGATATGGAAAAGTTATAAACTACAATGAGAAAAATTACACCATGAAAGATGTTTTCTTTCTTGACATCTGCTGTAATAATTTCTAAACACTGTGATAAGAAAGGATTATGTAATAGCAGAATAAAGAGGGAAGTTGTCACTGTGGGCTACCATTACAACATGTTGTTTTTCTGTTAACCCCAATTATTAGTAACATAGACACATATTTTCAAAGCACTTAGACTTACTAAGTTCTATAGTAGCCTATGGAACTTTGTAAGTCTAAGGGGCCCTTTATTTTAGTTACATTTGTACCCCACGCTTTCCCACTCATGGCAGGCTCAATGCGGCTTATATATTGTATACAGGTACTTATTTGTACCTGGGGCAATGGAGGGTTAAGTGACTTGCCCAGAGTCACAAGGAGCTGCCTGTGCCTGAAATGGGAATTGAACTCAGTTCCTCAGGACCAGAGTCCACCACCCTAACCACTAGGCCACTCCCAATGCACTAAGCCCAACGCATGTAAAATGAATGCTATCCCGGAACTACTGCCGGTCCAACATGGCTGATGACGGTAGTTCTGGCTCAAGTGAGCGCCATTTCTGGTGTGCTGAAAATTGTTGTTTTTGTAGCATGGCGCTAACCCAGTGGTAATCATGTCCAGATACCACCGGATTACCTTGGGAGCCCTTACCACCACCACCTCAGTGGGTGGTGGTAAGTGCTCCTCATTGTATGACTACGCGTGATAAGATACCTAAACTTCCAGAAATCACTAAAACCTTACCTGTTTAAAAAGGCATACCCTACCACTACAACATAAATGCCGATCTCTGCAACACACCAAAACTAAAATATGTAAAGGACATGACAAAACTCTTCCGTTCTCCGATTCCCTAATGTGGCTGTGCCACATGAACTTGATCTTACCACAACATCACCCTGTATTTGTTCACACCGGAGCCTGCAAAGGCCTCTCCGGTACTATGTAAGCCATGTTGAGCCTACAAATAGGTGGGAAAATGTGGGATACAAATGTAACAAATAAATACATAAAATATACTTTACTGCATGGCCATTTTTTTAGGGACTTTTTACCCACTGCAGTAAAAATGACCCTGGCGTGTGAAAAAATGGCTCCCACCACTACCACAAGGCCCTTTTTCCCACAGCTTAGTGAAAGGAGCCCCTAAATGCTTTGAAACTGAGCCCCTAGGTTTAATTGCAAAATAAAATGGAACCTGTGCTAAAATAGTTTGAGTTAGGGGTAAAATAGTACATCGTAACAGTAGCCATTGTTGTTAACCCCCTCCCCCCCAAGTACAGCAGCTTTAACGTTAAGTTATTTTTAAAGTAATTTCTTCAGAGATCAGGTCAATATTCAAAAGCAATTATCTGAATAGTAGCACCTGCTATCTGGAAAAGCAGAACTGACCATTGTATTCAGAGGCACTATCCAGATAAGGGCTGTTAAATATTTTTAACAACTGTCTTGGCACTGTGAGGGCAAGCTTTTAAAAAGATGCTAACATTTATGTGCCAAATACATACATGTATGACTAGAATACTGATGTATATAGGCCCACATGTGTGCACATGTGCAGATATAGGCCAATGCGCTATTCTATAAAAAGGAATCTAAATGCAAGACACATAGAAAGATGACATACAAATTGGCAGTGTTTGGGCAGAGCATGGGTTGGGTGCAAGTTACATGCATAACTTTCTCCAAGGACAAGCAGGACAGTTGTATCTGCGTGACATCATCCCCACAGAGCCTAATGCAAACGCTACTCAGTGCTCTATTACTTTAAGAGGCTTTGGGAGTGGCCCTACCGCCCATTTGTGAGTGCCTTCTCGCCCAACATGCTAGCTTGGGACCCTCAGTCTAGTTTTTTTCCGTGGAGCTAGGAAATTGTGTCTTGTTAATGTCCTCCTCAGCAATTTTTTCACTGAATGTTTATGCCTTCCGGTGAGGGAATTTTCGCTTTATATTCTTACGTTTTCACAGTATTTCCTTTCCCTCTATTTTTTGTAGTGTTTTCGGCTATTTTAAGTTTTCTTTCATTTTTTTGTGGCTCCTGAGGCCCTCCTAGACTGGAGCACTGAGCTCAATTTGATGTAAGCCACTTTTTGGCCTCACCATTGAGCCTTTTGATTTAGCTGCTGTTTTTTTTACATGCTCCAGAAAACTCCCAGTGGCTTCAAGAGATGCACCCAATGATGATCTGACCCACACAATTGGAGTGTGGGACGCTTGAGGCCTGACCGTGATCCATCTAACTGTGTTCTCTGTTTAAAAATACAGAAATGAACACAGAAAGCATGTCAGGCCCACCAGAGGGAACATTTTGGATTTTCTAAATCCGATCCATTGGCATCGAAATCTGAAGCATCAACCTCAATGGCTGCTACTGTCAGACACTGGAAGTATATCGACAATGAGGAAGTAATGGGAGACTGACGAAGAGCTAGACTACCTCTTGGAGGAGGGGTCTTATATCATACCCTCGGATCCCTCTCCACAAGATGAGAGAAGAGTCTCCACCTGAGCCTCTTAGGTTTGCTACGGAAATGATAAATGCCATTATATTTAAGTTGGAAATGGAGGATGAACCTAAGGCTGAGTTATTTCGAGTCCTGGAGTTTGATTCTTTACCCAGAGATACTATGACAGTTCCACTTCACAAGATTCACTGGGATGCACAGATGAAGATTTGGGATACCTCTTTTCCTGTACAAGTCATGCCGAAGAAGGTGGATTCCATGTATTGGATCCAGAACGTTCCAGGATTTGAGAAGGCCCAGTTGCCTCACTACTCCCTGGTGTTTGAATCTATTCTAAAAAAGGACTAGGAGTTCCAGGTCTCATGCCTTGGTACACCCACACAGGGAGGTCTGGACGTTAGATTCTTTTGGGAGAAAGGTTTATCAGGCCTTGTTGCTAGTCTCCTGCATCCAGTACTACCAGCTTTGCATGCCATTTACTTACACTCTCCCACAGGCGCAGGCTACTGAGCTTTGTCAGTTGGCCAAGAGGCAGAGGGAGTGTTGAAAATATTTGGCCAGGCTGCATATGATACTTTTGATCATAGGCGGTCGGTGGCCCAACTGTTTGGGGAGGCTAAAGGGGGTGGGGTTAGGGGTGGGGCTTAAATCCATAATTGTCTGATAACACACAGAAAAAATAAATAAATAAAAATAAGTCACAATTAATACCTTTTGTTAAATTTAGATATTAGATATGTATCATTTGTCAAAGAATAAAGTGGTTGCTCAATGCATATACTAACCACAATCGCTGAACTGCAAAACACTATGCACAACTTTGTGCAAAAACACACTCAGAACCTTACTGTACCATAAATATTGCACTGGGCAGAACCTAATACACCAATATACCACCCATACGGAAAATGCAGACCGTCAACAATATGAAACAAGGGATCATAATATCACAATTCTCATGTACAGCCTAATTCATGTTTAATGTGGGATAAAATGCCATAAATAAGTAAATAAATATAAACTTTAAATGTTGAGCACCTGATTCTCAAAGTGGACATATTCCAAACACTATAATGAAAATAAAATGATCTTTTCTACCTTTGTTGTCTGGTGGCTTTTTCTGATTCTGCTGCTATCTGTCCTCAGTGCAGGTCAGGAAGTCATCCTCGTTAAATATCTCCCTGGCAACCCAGGACACCTCCAGCCAACCCCCCTTGCTCTCCCAGCAGTAAGGTAAACAAACCATAAACCAATTTCTACAACTGGTTACACAAGGCTATAAGGCTTTCACTGCAGCTCCTGCTGTGAGGATGGAGGTAAATCAACAATTTAAACCCTTCAGAGCACAGCAGGGGAGGCTTAGCCTCTCCAAGCCTCTTATACTGGGCGCCTATGCTTTTGATATTGCATCCCCAGACTCTCTGATTTGGGTGTGGGGATACACAGTCTCTTATGACTGCATGTCTCTGACCTTGACCCTGCAGTTTAGGAGAGGCCAGAGGACGTACCTTGCCAGGGAAACACACTGACATCATCCAGTCCCTCTCCCAGCAGTCTCCTTCTATATCCTCTTCTACTAGAAGGTTCCCTGGCGGGCCTCAAAGAAGTTTCTACTACTCTCAAAGGCATAGGTTTACTTCTTCTGTCCATCCTCAGCAGCAGCCCTAGACTCAGCATCCTTAAGCGCACCAGCAATGTCCACAGAAGTCACAACCTGTCCCCCCCCAGGCAAAATCAGGGGGCAAGCTTTTGACTGGCTCAAGGACAGCATAGCCACCATCAAAGCAGCCATTCTGGATAACCTGCTTGTAGGAGGGAAGCTAACTTTTTCCAAGTCAGATGGCCCCTTGTTAATTCCAACTGGTGGGTTCTCCAAATAGTTCACCATGAGTGTCTCTTCTCAGCACTCGGTATGAGCAGGTACTTGCAGAGTTCTCTGCCCTTCTCCAGGGCCAAACAGTTGAGCCTATTCCACCAGGGCAGAAAGGGCAAGGATTCTATTCCAGGTACTTCTTCATAACCAAGAAAATGGAATGATTTCTCCCAATCCTAGACCTAATGGCCCTGAACAGATATTTGGTCAAGGAAAAGTTCAGGATGTTTTCCCTAGACACCCTTCCCCCCATTATTGGCTATGCTCTCTGGACTTGAAGGATGCTTTTACACACATCTAGATACTTCCCAGTCACTGGAAGTATCTCAGATTTCTAGTAGGGAAACACTACTTCCACTACCATGTCCTGTCATTTGTCCTCACATCTGCACCCAGAATATTCACCAAATGTCTGCAGTAGTCAAAGTGTCGCTATGCAGGCTGGGAGTGCATGTGCTTCCCTACTTGAATGATTGGCTGGTCAAGAGCACATCACTGGACATAAGTGCAGAGAATCATTCAGCTGTTGGAGCTGCTAGCCCCATTTCTAACCCGTTCAGCAATTGGAGTACATAGAAGCCATTATAGATACAGGATCAAGCAACTGCTCTCATACCACCAGATCAGCACATTTGAACCACTCTCTAATGCTCAACGTTAATGAGATGCAAATACAGGCACACTAATAGCACTGAGCATTAGGGAGTTTGACATGAGGGTTGTGCTTGGTGCATGTGCTCATCAGCTGTGCATCAAGTATGGCTCATAAGCACATGCCCAGAATGCCAGAGGGGAGCTAAGGGAAGGAGGAGGAAAAGGTGCCGGTTGCAAGTTATGAGACTGAGAGACTGCAGCTGGGTGTCTCAATGGCAGATGACGTTTAATGTGATCAGGTGCAAAGTGATGCATGTGGGAAAGAGGAACTCAAATTATAGCTATATATTAATGCAAGGTTCCACGTTAGGAGTAACTGACCAAGAAAGGGATCTAGTCGTCGTCATTGTTACGTTGAAACCCTTTGCTCAGTGTGCTGCGGCAGCTAAGAAAGCAAATAGAATGCTAGATATTATTAGAAAAGGAATGGAAAACAAAAATGATGATGTTATAATGCTTTTGTATCGCTCCATGGTGTGACCACACCTCAAATATTTTGTTCAATTCTGGTCACCGCATCTCAAAAAAGGCTAAAGCAGCTAGGGCTCTTCAGCTTGGAGAAAAGATGGTTGAGGGGAGATATGATAGAGGTCTATAAAATAATGAGTGGAGTGGAAAGGGTAGACGTGCAGTGTCTGTTTACCCTTTTCAAAAATAATAGGACTAGGGGGCATTCGATGAAGCTACAAAGTAGTAAATTTAATACGAATCGGAGAAAATGTTTCGTCACTCAATATGTAATTAAACTCTGGAATTCATTGCCAGAGAATGTGGTAAAGGCAGTTAGCTTAGCGGGGTTTCAAAAAGGTTTGGACAGCTTCCTAAAGGAAATGTCCATAGACTATTATTAAAATGGAATTGGGGAAACTCCACTGCTTATTTCTGGGATAAGCAGCATAAAATGTTTTGCACTTTTGGGGATCTTGCCAGGCATTTGTGACCTGGATTGTCCACTGTTGGAAACAGGATGCTGGGCTTGATGGACCTTTGGTCTGTCCCAGTATGGCAATACTTATGTACTTATGTAGCTCTGTTCCAGACTCAGATCATATGGCAGACTAGCATCATGGGCTAGATTATATATATATAGTGCCTTAAAGATTGGCACAGAATAAATTTCCACCTAAGCATATTCTCGTAAGTGGTACATAGAATATGCCTAGTTGAGATCACAGTGCTTAAAACTACGCGCATCCATTTACACCAAGGGAAATGTAGTGTAAATACTGGCTAGTAGATTTAGGCACAGAGGGGCATATTCTATAACAATGCATGTAAATTATGGGATGCCCACAAAATGTCCATTTCCTCACCCATAACCATACCACTTTTTGGCTCCATGCATTAGAATTTAGGCGCCATGCATTACAGAACATGCTTAGCAAGTTGTGCATGTAAATTTGTTCTCTCCTGTTTTGTGACAGCCCTACCAGTATGCTCCTTCCTTTCGTATATGGAATTTCTATCCATAAGGAGTACAAACTGCTGTCTGTTACATATAAAATGTTTATTTTGTTTGACTCAATTCCCTCTTTCACATATAGTGCCACCCTTTCCTCCAATTTGATATTCTCTATCATTATGACATACCCTCCTGTTTACTAAACCTTAACTTGAGTTATCTACAGCAGGGCCTATTTTATCCCCATGGGCCCTGCTGTATAAAACTCAAACTAAGTTTTAGTAAACAACCCTCATAATTTTTACCTTGTTATTACTGTCTCCCAGTGATTATATTCCTTCTACCAGGTCTCTGAAATACGTATTATAACTACCTCTTCATTTAGTGCTATATACTCTAGCTCTCCAATCTTATTTTTTAGGCTTCTAGCATATGTGTATAGACACGTCAAATTGTGTTTTTCATTGTATCTACAAGCTGCTTAGAATCTGATGAGGATAATTTGCATCCTTTACTGTGCTCCCCCATAAACACTCCTGGTTTTCTTTCACAATTGTTGAAACCCCTGTATTGGGATTTCCTAAATGTCCTGTTTTGATAGTATCCTTCAAGGATACTCCATACCGAACCATTTGTTAATTAATTAATTAATTAACTTATTAATTTATTTACATCACTTGCTAACCTGCACAATCCAAAATGTTCTTGGAAGCTTACAATAATAAAATATATAGCTAAATCACACAACAAACATTAAAAATACAAATATCTTAAAAATAATACCCATGCTTCACTAACCTTGCTCCATTCTATAATAAATATATAGGTTAAAACATTTTAAATCTGTACTTAAACATAAGCATATACAGAGCTCTACTTTGCAATACAGTTTAAAACATCAAGAACTTTGATTTTACACCATATGGTTGGTTGCTGAAATAAAAAAAATCTGAAGGGCCAAATTCTATAAATGGCGCCTGAAAAATTGGCACCGAAAAATCATGCACATAACGTGATTCTATAAACTATTCCTAAATTTAGGCATACTTTATAGAATATGTGCATGTGCCGTTCTTGTGACTAAAATTTAGGCGCACCCATTTAGGCCTCCTAGAACCAGGCCTAAATACCTGTGCCTAACATAGACACAGATCAGGTGTATTCTATAATAATGCACACAGTTTTTTTAAATGCCCACAATCCACCTACTCCACACCCATGGCCATGCCCCCTTCTCAGCTGTGTTCATTAGAATTTATGTGCACCATCTTATAGAATATGCCTAGAACATTATGCATGTAAATTCTAATTAAAACCTATTATCAGTGCTGATTGGCATGTTAATCAATTAAGTTGTGCTCGTAATTTGGCCATGAAGCCAAATTATCACGCACGACTTAAGGTACCATTTATAGAATTTGGGGGTAAGTTCTTTCTTTAAAAAAAAGCCATACTCTGTGCTTTTCTTAAAAACACTGGTAAGCAACTCCATCAATTTGGCCCACAACCCTAAAAATCTTTCTACGACATTCCTCTAGTCTTATATCTCATACAGAAGGAATTTCCAATAAAAATTAAGAAGAAGATCTCAAATTCCTTGATGGTATATAAATTCTCAACAAAGTGGATAAGTGTGGCAAATAATTACTACTATTACTTATCATTTCTATAGCGCTACTAGACGTACACTTGAACATGAAGAGACAGGCCCTGCTCCACAGAGCTTACAATCTAATTAGGACAGACAAACAGGACAAACAGGAGATAAGGGAATATTAAAGTGAGAATGATAAAATAAGGGTTCTGAACAAGTGAATAAGGGTTAGGAGTTAAAAGCAGCATAAAAAGGTGGGCTTTTAGCTTAGATTTGAAGACGGCCAGAGATGGAGCTTGACATACCGGCTCAGGAAGTCTATTCCAGGCATATGGTGCAGCAAGATAAAAGGAACGGAGTCTGGAGTTAGCAGTGGAGGAGAAGGGTGCAGATAAGAGAGATTTACCCAGTGAATGGAGTTCCCGGGGAGGAATGTAGGGAGAGATGAGAGTGGAGAGGTACTGAGGAGCTGCAGAGTGAATGCTCTTATAAGTCAATAAGAGGAGTTTGAACTGTATGCGGAAACAGATAGGAAGCCAGTGAAGTGACTTGAGGAGAGGGCTAATATGAGCATAACAACACTGGCGGAATATTAGTCGTGCAGCAGAATTTTGAACAGATTGAACAGGAGAGAGATGGCTAAGTGGGAGACCTGTGAGAAGTAAGTTGCAATAGTCTAAGCGAGAGGTGATAAGAGTGTGGATGAGGGTCTGGTAGTGAGCTCAGAAAGAAAGGGTGAATTTTGCTGATGTTATAGAGAAAGAAATGACAGGTTTTAGCAGTCTGCTGAATATGTGCAGAGAAGGAGAGGGAGGAGTTGAAGATGACCCCAAGGTTACAAGCTAATGAGACAGGAAGAATGAGAGTGTTATCCACAGAAATAGGGAATGGGGGAGGAGGAGAGATGGTTTAGGGGGAAAGATAAGAAGCTCAGTCTTGGTCATGTTTAGTTTCAGATGGCACTGAGACATCCAGGCAGTAATGTCAGACAGGCAGGCTGATACTTTGGCCTGGATTTCGGCTGAGATTTCTGGTGTGGAGAGGTAGATCTGGGAGTCATCAGCGTAAAGATGATACTGAAAACCATGGGATGAGATCAGAGTACCAAAGGAAGAAGTATAGATGGAGAAAAGAAGACAGATCCCTGAGGTACACCAACTGACAGTGGGATAGAAGTAGAGGAGGATCCACTAGAGTATACAATAAAGGTACGCTGGGAGAGATAAGAAGTAAACCAGGAAAGAACAGAGCCCTGAAATCCAAGTGAGAACAGTGATCAACAGTGTCAAAAGCAGCAGATAGATCGAGAAGGATGAGGATAGAATAGAGACCTTTGGATCTGGCCAGGAACAGATCATTGGAGACTTTAGTAAGCGCTGTTTCAGTTGAATGAAGGGGGCGAAAGCCAGATTGAAGTGGATCAAGAATAGCTTGAGATGAAAAAAAGTCAAGGCAATGGCAGTGAATAGCACATTCAAGTATCTTGGATAGGAAAAGGAGGAGGGAGATGGCAATAGTTGGAAGGACAGGTAGGGTCCAATGAAGGTTTTTAAGGAGTGGTGTGACTAAGGCATGTTTGAAGGCATCAGGAACAGTCGCAGTGGACAGTGAAAGATTGAGGATATGACAGATAAAAGGGATGACAGATAGCGTTAAGTAGATAGGTGGGAATAGGATCAGAGGAACAGGTAGTTAGTTTTTGCCTTAAACACCAATAATAATACCTTAAACATAACCCTTTGTTCAATGGGTAACCAATGAAGTTGCTGCAAAATTCATAAAATATGGGTGAAGCGCAAGCAATCCGAACATACTATAGTTTCTGCATTTTGCAAAACTTGTAAAGCCTTCAAAGTATGCTTTATAAACCTACAAATAATCCATTACAGTAATCAAAATGAGGAATAATCAAACTCTGAATTATTTTTTGAAAATTAGAGATGGTTAACAACTCCTTCAGTCTATGATGTCGTCTCAACTTACAAAATACTGAATAATTTTCAAACCCTGATATTTCATGCTCAGAGAGGAATCTAAGCTAACTCCAAGATTCTGGATTTGATGCAAAATAGGAATTGAGACATCATCTATTTTGATAGAGCCAGGAATATCATCCAAAAGATGACTTGACAATTAAAAAAAAGTTGTATTTTATTCACATTTAACCTTCAATCGGTTGCCTTTCATCTACTGCTGAATAACACGCAAACTCAATGACAGTTTGTGAAAAGCAAAATCTACTCCTTGATCAATCTGGATAAGAAACTGAATATCATCAGCATATACTTTAAATTGTAAATCTAAGCAGCAATCGACAAAGAGGCAGCAGAAAAACATTAAAAATAGAACAGCAGATTGAGCACTTCCCTGGGGAACTCCAGCTGTACAGTATTTTACAGTAGACTTAAAGTCAGCTTTCAGCACATAACTTGAATCTACCAGACATTTAGCTTTTTTCTTTGCAGCTCCTATCCTTTGGAACTCTATGCTGCTTCTCATCTGTGCCGAACTCTCTTTCATGAAATTTAACTCCACTTTAACAGCTTTCAACACCACTTATGACTTTTTTTCTATTCTTCCACCACTGTTTCTACAAATTACCCTTGATATCAACAACCTTTTCTCTCTCCCCCTCCCGTTTCCCTTCCCCACCCTTCCTTGTGTGAATGTTGGACCTTTGGATGTGTTGTCTTAATGCTTCCCTATTTTCATTTGTAGCTCCTTTCCATTTTTTTTCTTGTTTTTAGATTGTGAACTGCTGTGATCTGTTAGTCAGCTAATGGTGGTATAGTAAATCCCGATAAACTATAACTATTTTCTATTTTCCATAAAAGACTGAAACCAGCTTAAAACCTGACCACTCAATTCAATAGATCTCAATTGTTTAAGCAAAATCTGATTAACTGTATCAAACGCAGCAGACACATCTAAAGTAATTAACAAAAAATGATCACTTAAATGATCACTTTTAACAAATTCGGTCCTCACTGAATCTAACATTGTAATTAGAAGAGACTCAGTTTCGTGATTTTTTTCTAAAACAAAACTTATGTGGACAATTTCCAACAGTTGACCATCCTGCTTATTTTCGAAAGAGAAGGGTGCCCATCTTCCGATACAAATCGGGAGAGGGGCAGCCTTCTCTCAGGGCCGGCCAAATCGGCATAATGGAAAGCCGATTTTGGGCGTCCTCAACTGCTTTCCGTTGTGGGGACGGCCAACGTTCAAGGGGGCATGTCAGCAGTGTACCGAAGGCGGGACGGGGGTGTGGTTAAGAGATGGCCGCCCTCGGCCGATAATGGAAAAAAGGCCGGCCCTGACGAGCGTTTGGCTGACTTTACTTGGTCCCTTTTGTTTCATGACCAAGCCTCGAAAAGGTGCCCAAAGTGACCAGATGACCACCGGAGGGAATCGGGAACGACCTCCCCTTACTCCCCCAGTGGTCACCAACCCCCTCTCACCCAAAAAAAATTTTAAATAACATTTTTTGCCAGCCTCTATGCCAGCAATATGCAGGTCCCTGGAGCAGTTTTTAGTGGGTGCAGTGCACTTCAGGCAGGCGGACCCAGGCCCACCCACCCCCTACCTGTTACACTTGTGGTGGTGAATGTGAGCCCTCCAAAACACACCACAAATCCAGTGTACCCACATGTAGGTGCCCCCCTTCATCCTTAAGGGCTATGGTAGTGGTGTAGAGTTGTGGGTAGTGAGTTTTGGGGGGCTCAGCACCGAAGGTAAGGGAGCTATGCACCTGAGATCAATTTGTGATGTCCACTGCAGTGCCCCCTAGGGTGCCCGGTTGGTGTCCTGGCATGTGAGGGGGACCAGTGCACTACGAATGCTGGCTCCTCCCATGACCAAGTGCCTTGGATTTGGCTGTTTTTGAGATGGCCGTCCTCAGTTTTCATTATAGGCAAAAACCGAGGCCGGCCATGTCTAATGTCGGCGATCTAAATGTTGAGATTTGGACGGCGCCGACCGTATTATCAAAACGAAAGATGGACACCCATCTTTTTTGATAATACGGGTTACCCTGCCCCTTTGCGGCGCCGTCCTCAGAGATGGCTGCCCTTATAGATGGGCGGCCCTGTTCAATTATGCTCCTCCATATGCTAATCTTTCAATAACTTTAGCTAGATAAGGCAAAGTTGAGGTTGATCTATAATTTTCTGCTATATTAGGATCTAATGTTGAATTCTTCAGAAGAGGTCTCTCACCCCCCTCCCTCCTACACACACATTTTAGTTTTGTTGTTTTTGGTGAGCCTGGTAGCTAGAGATTCCCAGATGTAAGGATACAATTGTTCTGCTTGTCCTCAGAGAAAACAAAGTTACTTATTTGTAGCCAGTGCGTTTTTTCCAGCAAAAAAGGGGCCGGTACTCAAATGCTAGGCTACTCCACAATAGCCAGGCCCCCCTGCAACCAGTCACAGAACCTATGACAAGGCAGAATTGGTATGTAGAGCCTGAGCTCTTTCATTAAAACTTGAGGTTCATGGGTCAATTTTAGCAGATAATGGAAAAGGTGCCTGTACTCAGTACCCCAAGTATTTTTTCTTACATTTGTACCTCATGCTTTCCCCACTTATGGCAGGCTCAATGCGGCTTACATGGGGCAATGAAGGGTTAAGTGACTTGCCCAGAGTCATAAGGAGCTGCCTGTGCCTGAAGTGGGAATTGAACTCAATTCCTCAGTTCCCCAGGACCACAGTCCACCACCCTAACCACTAGGCCACTAGGCCACTCCTCCACTCCAAAAAAAAGCCCTGTTTGTAGCAAGTGTTCTCTGACTACAGCAGGGTGAATATCTTTACAACCCTCTCACCACCCTTTGGAGCTGAATTCTTTTTAAGCTATTTTATGATACTGAGGGTGCTGTGCTCACGCGTCAGGCAGAAGGTACTCACACATGTGGTGGAGCCGCTGCCAAAAGCCTCTTAAAGTAATAAAGTGCTAGGCAGCATCCACACCGGGCTCCGTCAGGATGACATCACCCAGATGTAAAGATATTTGTCCTGCTGTCCTCAGAGAACACCTACTACAGGTACAAAACTTTGCTTTACATACGTATTTCATCAGTTTCAGTATGAATACTTACACCAGCTCTAGTGGAAGCGCTCATATCTAATTATAACCATGTATCTAACCTGTTACTCTAGTGTTTTATAAAGTAAAGTAGGCACCTACTTTTCTTAATAGAACAGCTGCCACTTGTGACCTCTAGGCACCAAAATATAGGCACAGTGTTATAGAATTTTCCTCCATGGGGTAATCCTATAAGGAGCTGCCTAGATTAAAATAGAAAGTAGATGGGTAAATGTTGGTATTCTACTCATTTACACAGCATGTGGACATGTATTAGTGTAATTGAGCAGAGTCCAGCTCTGTACTGTTCTGTAAGTATTCACAGATATTTGATGGTATGTACTTTGCAGGTGGGCAGACCCATGGGCGGAGTTTGGTCGGAGCATGAATGGGGCACATGTTTATGCAGATAGATTATCAAATACTATAATCTATGCACATAGGGGCGATTCTATATATGGTGGCTATAAAATTGGCACAGAAATCAGTGCCAACTAAGTGTATTTTATAAGCAGCACCTAAAAATGCACGTATCAATTTACACCAACAAAAATGTGGCGTAAATCCCAGCATGTAGATTTAGGCACACTGGGCCATATTCTATAACTATGTGTGTACGTTTCAGAATGCCCATAAAATGCCCATTTCCCCGCCTATAACCACAACCTTTCTTGATTGCACACATTAGAAGTTAGGTGCACTGTATTACAGTATGCACTTAGCAAGTTGTGCGCATAAATTCTAATTAGTACCAATTAGTGTTCATTATTGCTTGTTAAGACCTGTTATCAACTCTGATTAGCTTGTTAAGCAAATTAAGTTATGCGCATTGTTATAGAATACGCTTGGATTTCAGTGCAGATCTCTAGACTCACTATATAAAATCCAGGGGACAGTACCTCACAGTCCAGATGCTAGCATTTACAGTAGCTCTGTGGTTGGTGTAAGTGTTTGAATCTAAAATATAGGCATATATTGATGTAGGCATCTACTTTTCTTTATAGCTTAGGCTCCAAGTGTATTCAGGGTGACTAAAAGTTAACACCCATTTATAGAATTAATACATGAATAGTGCCGGGCCAGATTATGGTCAGAGCCAGGGTGATACCAGAATATATCTGGATAGCGGCAACATTCAGTCCACTATCAGGATACATTTTCCCATTAACTTAGGACAGCAAAAAGGCTGCCCTAGGATAGCTGAATAATGTATCTTGATAGTGGATTAAAACTTTCTGCTGTTTGGATAAATGTTGCTGCTGCCCATATTATCTGGATATTTAGCACCAGCCTCTACCTGGATAGCGATGCTGAATATACACATTTTTTTCATTTCTGCAACCAGTATTAAAAAAAAAAAAAGACTGCAGTGGTTAAATATTGACCTAGATATATTCTAATTGCATATTTCTGAAAAAACATAAGGAATACTTTCCTGAATATACTCCTGTCAATATGCATCATACAGTGGTCAGTGCTTTTCAAATGCGACTGCCACAGGCAGAATTAACCATGGATATTAAATGCAGGGCCATGACCAGGCCCTGGCATTGAATATCCATGACTAATTTGGTCTATGCTAGCCACCAGGTCTTATGCGATTCCTGGCTGTATATTATCTAGGACCCTCATAAGGGTATCCAGTCAGATCCCAAACCCCTCCCTTCTTTTCAATCTCCTGAACATCTCGCAAGCCTTTCCAATCCCCCTTCTTCCTTCCAACTCTCACAAACATCTATAAAGCCCCTTCTGATCTGCCTTCCCTCTTCCCCCAGAAGATCTCACAAGCCCCTCTGGAAACTGCCTCCTCCATATATCCATAAGCCCATCCCCAGGATCACTTTAGGCCCATCTGCTCTATCCCTGGTTGTCTAGTGGGGAGAGTGGCCTAGTGGTTAGGGTGGTGGACTTTGGTCCTGAGAAACTGAGTTTGATTCCCACTTCAGGCACAGGCAGCTCCTTGTGACTCTGGGCAAGTCACTTAATCCTCCATTGCCCCAGGTACAAATAAGTACCTGTATACAATATATAAGCCGCATTGAGCCTGCCTTGAGTGGGAAAGCGCGGGGTACAAATGTAACAAATGTAACTGACTTTGGTCCTGAGGAACTGTGTTCAATTCCCAATTCAGGCACAGGCAGCTCCTTGTGACTCTGGGCAAGTCACTTAACCCTCCATTGCCCCATGTAAGCTGCATTGAGCCTGCCATGAGTGGGAAAGCGCAGGGGTACAAATGTAACAAAAAAAAAAGGTCGTGGCCATGGGCGGATCAGGGGCATTTCCTTAAAATGCACGCACTGTTCTAGAATAGTGTAGACCTGTTGTGCACTGGGATTTACACCTGGGTTCAGTTGGTGTAAATCCTCAAAACCAAAGTTGATTCCAGCGGTATGCACTATCTACAAAGGGCGCAGATCCCAGAACATCCATAAATCCCAGATCTACATCCAACTTGCAGACTGGGATCACACCGGGATTACACCTGGTTTCAGTTGGTGTAATTCCTTGCGTGCAAAGTTGAGCGTGGATTCCTGCACTATGTACTATTCTACATCCAACTTGCACACTGGGATTACACTGGGATTACACCTGGTTTCAGTTGGTGTAATTCCTTGCATGCAAAGTTGAGCGTGGATTCCTGCACTATGCACTATTCTACAAAGGGCAAGGCAAGGATCCCAGAATGCCTGTTATAGTATACCACAATTGGCGCAGAATTTTGAGTGCCGTTTACTGAATCCAACCCTCTTAATTTTCCTAACACACATCTACATTCCATGAGCTGACAAATATCCTGGCTAATATGTTGCAAATTCACATGTAAATTATACTATTTTATAATCTATGCTGGCAATTCTGTAAATTGGCACCATAAAATAGGTACCTCAAAAAAAAACGCGCTTTGCACCAATTCTGTAATGGTGTCCCAGGTGTTTAAGGCGGCATTGGTGTACCAACATTTAAGAGCAAACACTTTTGTCAACTCAAAGGCAGACATAGGTGTATGTACCTAAAAGCGCCATGCCATACAACCTAAATGTTTCTATAATTTGTGCATGTCACTGAGTGAAACGTCTATGACACGTCAATGCTCCATCCATGTTAACACCCCATGCAGTTGCCTGCTAATAGACTAAGGCACACATTTAATAGAATAGCATTCATTACTTCCATGCATAACTGACAATTATTGGTGCAAATCACATGCGTAATTATTCTATGCATACGGGAGCATAATTGGTACCTAAATTTATGCACACCTTATAGAATTGTCCTTCACATGCAAATTTGTGCACCCCACATGTCCTACCTCTCTCCATATATGTGGATGCCCACCATCATTTAAACATGCGTTATTGAATAAAATACCACCAAATGGGCACAAAATGTATCACTTAAAGTACCTGACCCCTTTTAACAATTATTTCCTAATTGTTTGTGTGTGCACTGTTTGATTTCGGAGGCATATAACAAGTGTTTATTTTATTTTTAAAGGTATCATTAGGACTGCTTTGCCAAACATGAACAGAGAAAACAAGGAACACTACCAAGTTGTTATCCAGGCCAAAGACATGGGCGGTCAGATGGGAGGACTATCTGGCACCACCACAGTGAACATCACTTTGACAGATGTCAACGACAATCCTCCTCGATTCTCCCAGCGTAAGCCACAGTTCATAGTTTTTCAGTCTTGTGTTAAACTTCAGGATGAAAGTAGTATAATCATCATCTAGTCTAATTTAAAGCACTTTGAAGCTCTAAGATCAGGCACAAAGAATGGCTCTATGTATGGATTTATTCACATTTATTAAGCCATAAAATATAATGGTACAATCCAGGTGTCAACCAGGATGATTACATTTAAGAGCTTGTTGTTCTCTTACTAATAATCTATAGGATGTATTGAACACAATCAGCATGCACAACGAGATTTTTGAAAAATCCTCTTCTTTTATAGTCAGAACAGAGAGATCACCCTAGGATATCACTCCATGGCAGAAAGTGTTACACTTACCACATGATAAGTACCCAAATTACTATGTGTAAAGTGCAAAGCAAGCACAGTAACGATTGGTGGCATGCCTTGCATTTCCCCATACAGTTACCCCTCATTCTACAAGTCCTTTTGTGCATTTACATTTATACAATACTGCCATCTACACGGTAAGGCCCAGATTCTGTAAATGGAGCCCAAATTTGGGTCCCCCCAAAAATGAGTGCTGAGTGATATTCTATAAATGGCATTCTGATTTGGACACCATTTATAGAATAGCGTGTAGCGCCAGGATGCACGCCCAACACCAACTGAAACCCGCTGTAAATCCTCATGTGTAAATTAGGTGCACATCTCCCAAATTCTATAATAGTGCACAAATCTTAATTGAATGCCCTGACTCTCAAGTGATTCTCCCATGACCGCACTAAAAGATTTACATGCACATCTTTATGGAATATTATAATACCTCTGTATTACTCTGTGGTGCAACCTTACCTTGAGTACTGCATTCAATACTGGTCGCCATATTTCAATAAAGATATAATGGAATTAGAAGAGGTTCAAAGTAGAGCAACCAAAATGTTAAAGGGGATGAAACTGCTCCCATATGAGGAAAGAGTAAAGAGGTTAGGTCTCTTCAGTTTGGAAAAGAGATGGCTGAGGGGGGATATTATTGAGGCCTACAAAATCCTGAGTGGTGTAGAATGGATAAAAGTGAATCAATTGTTCACTCTTTCAAAAAGTACAACGACTAGGGGACACTCAAATTACATAGGTTTTCATGATTTCCCTAATGAATATGTTTGAGATCTATCTGCATGCACTGCCTCCATTGTATAGATCTCATTCATATTCATTGTAGAAATCCTGAAAACCTGACTGGATTGTGGCCTTTGAGGACCAACATTTGGCACCCTTGATATAAACTATCACATTTTTGTGCATACTGAGAGAACCCCTTGTTCATTTATGTGCATATGTGAACATATACACGCACAAATGAATAGAATTCTAGCCTGTATTGTCATTTTTGCCAATTCTTTACAGAATTGCACCTTAACACATGATCTAATGTGCATAAGAACATAAGAATAGTCATACTGGGTCAGACCAATGGTCCATCTAGCCCAGTATCCTGTTTCCAACAGTGGCCAAGCCAGTAACTGTAATGCCAGTGCAGTAGCTGTTACCGTGGCTGTGTGCTCACAATGTGCATTAATTTGCTTGCTTTTCTGCACATTAGTGAAGGGCCCCTTAGTCTCATGCTCCTTTGCTAGTCTAGTTACACGAACATATCTTTTCTTCAAAGAGCAGATGAACATTGGCTTTAACTGAGAAAAATGCACTTAAGCATTTTGTTTTTCTTAAGAAACTATAAAAATATTGTAGCTGTTAATTAATTGCTTAACCATTTGGGATATCAGTACTTAAGGCAAATATCTGAATTAGATGTGTTAAGGCAGCCTGTTATAAAAAGCAAAGCTGTGAAGTGGCTTACCCCAGTGAGCGTGCAGAGCAGTCAGCAGCATTGCTTTCGACATGTTGAGCTTATCAAGGCAATTTGTGTAGTTTTTGCCATCTGTTTCTTGGTATTATGATTTTCAGATTTTTAGCCTCACACATGTATGAACCCACTTTTGCTTGGTGTCTTGTTCATATGATCTGAAGTATAGATCTCTGAATCAGTGACAGATTGGAAACCAGGAGTGAACGTGGGGGAATATTTTTATGTTTGTCCTCAGATATTTGGTTTTTTTCTCAGGTTCTCTGTTTTTTTGTTTGTTTATTTCACATATTCATGCACTGCACCCACTAAAACTGCTCCAGGGACCTGCACACTGCTGTCAGGGAGCTGGGTATGACATTTGAGGCTGGCATAGAGGCTGGCACAAAATATTTTGAAGGTTTTTTTTTAGGGTGGGAGGGGGTTAGTGACCACTGGGGGAGTAAGGGGAGGTCATCCCTGATTCCCTCTGGTGGTCATCTGGTCAGTTTGGGCACTTTTTTGAGGCTTGGTCACAAGAAAAAAATGGACCAAGTAAAGTCGGCCAAGTGCTCGTCAGGGACACCCTTCTTTTTTCCATTATCGGTCGAGGAAGCCCATGTGTTAAGCACACCCCAGTCCCACCTTCGCTATGCTTCCGACACGCCCCCGGGAACTTTGGTCATTCCCGCGACAGAAAGCAGTTGAGGGCGCCCAAAATCGACTTTCGATTATGCTGATTTGGTCGACCCTGGGAGAAGGATGCCCATCTCCCAATTTGTGTCGAAAGATGGGAGCCCTTCTCTTTTGAAAATAAGCCTGTTTGGGTCTCATTTTCGAAAGAGAAAAACATTGGAAAAGTGTCATAAAGCAGCATTTGGATAAATCGGTATTTTCAAAACCTGTTTTGCAGATGTTTATGTATGCAATTCATCTATAGTGCATCCAAATCACAAGGGGGCATGTCGGGGGCATTTTGGAGGTGGGATGAGGGTAAGATTAGGGCATACCTAACACTTGGATGTTTTATAGCCATAATGAAACAAAATGAAAAGTTTCATCTAGGGATGAAACTTTAATGTTTTGGTCTAGACCTATTTTTAGAACAAATAAGGCACAAAAAGGTGCCCTAAATTACCACTGAATTGAATTAGGGATGACTCCCCCTCACTGCTCCAGTGATCACTGACCCCCTCCCACCCCTAAACAATGTGATTAAAAATATTAGTTACCAGCCTCTATGACCAAAAAGGTAATAACACAGAGCATAAAAACATATTACATATGGTATTTTCAAAAAAAAAAAAAAAAAGATGTTTTGCTTTTTCAGAAATGGACAAAATGCGGCTTACATATTGTATACAGGTACTTATTTGTACCTGGGGCAATGGAGGGTTAAGTGACTTGCCCAGAGTTACAAGGACCTGCCTGTGCCTGAAGTGGGAATTGAACTCAGTTCCTCAGGACCAAAGTCCACCACCCTAACCACTAGGGCAAACCATCTAAAGTCAGACTTAAAAGTCATATCTAAAATGCCCCTCTAAGTGTCCTGATAGGAAAACACTCACAAGGGACAGTTGTAGCTGGTATTCCTAAATATTTCATAGCTAGTCTAGCAATGACCAGATTGTACATAAAAAGGGGAAGATACCAGCCCACAATGGACAGGTGAGGCAAGATCCCCCATTCCACCCTACTGCTGATAGAAGCAGTCTTGTGGCACTTCCATAGTAGAAAGGGGGAATATTGCCTCTTTATGGAGGGATTGTGGGACTGGAAGGGGGGAGGGTGTGGTAACAGTGGTTAGTGTATCTGAGTTTAAAAAAAAGTTTTGGACAAGTTCCTAGAGGAAAAGTCTATAAGTCTGCTATTGAGACAGACATGGGAAAGCCATGCTTGCCCTGGGACTGGTAGCATGGAACGTTGCTACTATTTGGAATTCTGTCAGGTACCTGTGACCTGGATTTGCCACTGTTGGAAACAGGATACTGATATAGATGGACCATTGTTCTGACCCAGTATGGTGAAAATCTACTATTTCTGGGATAAGCAGTATAGAATGTTTTGTACTTTTTGGGGATCTTGCCAGGTATTTGTGACCTGGATTGGCCACTGTTGGAAACAGGATGCTGGGCTTGATGGACCTTTGGTCTTTCCCAGTATGGCAATACTTATGTACTTACTGTGGGGAGCGGGAAGAGAGAAGAGAGAGATGCAGCATAGGGTCTGTGTGTGTTGGGGGGGGGGGGAGAGGAGGACAGGAGGAAAGAGAGAGATGCACTCAAGGGGAGGGGGGAGGACAGGAGGGAAGAGAGACTGCATCTCTCTTCCCTCCTGTCCTCCCTCCCCAGAATGTGCTGCCTGCCTGCATGTGAGTCAGGCATGCAGGCAGGAAGTACACAGTCTGGGGAGGGGAGGAGGAGAGGGCCAAGATTGCTGGACCTCGTGGGGGGGGGGGAAGAGGAGGGCCGAGATTGCTGGACCTCATTGAGGGGGGAGGAGGAGGTGGGCTGAGATTGCTGTAACTCATGGAGGGAGGCGGAGGGGGGGCAATTTCTAGACCTCATGGGTGGAGGAGGAAGGGGCCAATATTGTCAGATCTCATTCTAGGGAAGAGGGAGACCGGAGGAGATCCTGGACTTGGTGGGGGGGGGCATGAACTATTGCTGGACCCACAGGTCAGTACTTACCAGCGGTGGGTAGGTGCGGGCAGGCACAGGCAGGCACCAGTGGCAGACAGGCAGCAGCAGTGGCAGCAAGGCACCAGTAGCAGGCAGAGATGGCAGCAGAGCGGGGTTTGTTGCAAGGAGCAGCGCTCCTTATTGGCTCCCTGGGCAAAGAGCCATCCTGGAGGTGTTCCTCAGGCAATTAGCCAATCAGAGGAACAGGACATAAATGTCAGAGGAAGGGAAGAAGGAAATGGCGGCCGCGTGGAAGGTAAGGCAACTCGGACCAATTCATTTATTAACCGCGATTAATAATATCACATTAATTGCAGTGTTGTGATTAACGTGCAGCCTTAATTATTATTGCTATATCATTACCTAGTTCATCAGGCTTTCCCTAAGAGATATTTAACTGAAAGCATCCTTTCATCTTCCTCCTCCTCCCACTTTCCTCCTTCATCCTCTTTCTTGATTCCTATTCTTTCATTATTGCATTCTCTCAACACCCTACTTTTGGCCTTGTTCAGATAATGCACAAGCATAGCAAGGGACTGTCTCTCTCTCTCTCTCTCTCTCTCTCTCTCTCTCTCTCTCTTATACACAGACACACACCATGACCTATCAATCATATTTCGTCCTAGTCCTTTTCAGAGTCACCTGTTCTATAGTTCTTTCTCATTTCCCTTCCTACTCCTTGCTCAATTTTATACACCTTGATTCTTCCCTCCAGCAGCTTCCTCCACTTTATGAAAAATCTTAGAAATGTTTGACTGAGTGAACAAGTTCCTCTCTTGGTGACAATGGTTCTTCACTCATCATTTCCTCATTCAGTAGATGTTGGGCCTAACACAGTTCCTCGTTCTGTTATAGTAGAAGCCCATATCCTGTAGTTTTTCATTTCACAACAGCTGTGGTCCAGCCTGGCATCTCATTCCGCATTTGTGGGTCCCCACCTTTGGCTGGAAGCTGCATGGTAGTTGGCCCCAAACTATATCCTCTAGACCTGCACAGCTTCAAGAGACTTGAGTTCCAGGTCATTGCACCAGCCTATCTGAAATGCTTTAATTAAGCTAACAATTCAGTCTAATCCTGCTTTGTATTATATGCAATGTCTTTTCAAGAGGCAAATTCAGTAGATACAGGATGATTGTTTTCTCCTGTCTTCCCTCATTCTGCATGATTGGGATTTATCATTTTAGTCCGTGTATCACTATGGACCTCAGTGGACTCAAAGCATTAGCATGTATCATTTTATGCAAAATATATCTCATCTGTCTATATTAACTGTACATGTAAATTATGCACCAACATTGAACTTAATGAGTAATTTATTTGTGATATGCATAGATACATGATTATACCAAGGGATCTCACACTTTGGTGAGCCAAAAAAGGGAGAAAAATCTTAAAGCAATATGGTACATATCACTAGTCAGTTTGTTAGCAAGCAGGGTTTCTATGCCTAGGTAGTCATGTTATCAAATGTAAAAGAAACTTAAATGAAAAACTCATGGAAAAAGCAAGGGAATGAAAACTGTTTGTGTGCTTTTAATGCTTTCCTTTGCCCCTAGCTCTTCAGTGAACCTAAGTAACAAGTTATCAGAAAGTAGAGATTGTGTAGGCACTTTTTTTTAACGAGTCACCCATCCCACAGCTGCTCACTGATCGATCACCCTTTAATTCAATCTCCACTTCTGGGAGCAGGGGAAGATTCTGTTTTTCTGTAGCCAGTTTTGACTGCAGAATTAGTAGATACTGTGCTATTATGAAATATCATCTGCAGCATTGCTCGATAATACTGTACATTCTTCTTTACAATATTTACTCACTGAGAAATATTTCCATTCATTCTCCCTGCCTCCTATTCACCCTTATTTGCGTTCCATCAGTAAATTTCCTTACCTTTATGTGACACAACTGACTATGAATAAACACAATCAGCTTGCCAATTTCAATTGAGTTTGAAAATTACAGCAGCTAATGATTTTTTTATGCATCAAATTAACATATTTGAGGTGTAATTGTCATATTTGACTACTACAAAGATAGATGATTTTATATATTAACTTTCTTCATTCCACATTCCCTTTCATTTGTCTTATTTAGTAGTTTATAGGAACTGCTTCCTTCTGTTCTGTGTCCATCTAGATATATCTGGGAAGATCGATATCTTATCCCCAAAAAGCTACATTCCACTTTCTTTAAAGAATAATCACAATAAAGCCTCCCTATCCTGAAAAAATACATCTAGGCATATGCTTCCAAGATAATAGTCAAAATTAAACTGTCAGAAGATATCTCAACTTGTTCAGATCTTAACAAGGAGATATGCCACTTCTTAGAAGGCAAAAAAGTATGCAATATATTTTATTCAA
The DNA here is from genome assembly GCF_901765095.1 of Microcaecilia unicolor. Lineage (NCBI taxonomy): Eukaryota > Metazoa > Chordata > Amphibia > Gymnophiona > Siphonopidae > Microcaecilia > Microcaecilia unicolor. Next base: position 328,658,266 of record NC_044031.1, on the reverse strand, counting down.
AGGTTGAAGTCTCAATTCTTGATATTTAAAGTCTTCTCTAAGAAACCTATAAAACATACCTTTAGGTGTCACTGTCATTAAGCACATAAAGTTCAGCAGCCTTAAGTTCAAAACTCTTATATAGTTGTAAAATTTCTCAGTCTTCCTATATATTATCATCTTATCTTGAAGAAAAGTAGATTGTAGGAATTTCATCTGCAGAACCTGCTCACAAAGTCCTTCCACAGCTACTCCTGTAGCAACGAGGTCCTTTTCCAACTTCAGCTTTTTTCCAGGATCTTGGATATCTGCAGTCAGGACCACAGGACAGATTCAACAGAAGGACTCCAGAACCTACCAAATGGAGTCTAGAGTCACTGTAGCTGGCTTGACCAATGGTGGTAATTGAAAAAGCAAGCCCTTGGCTTGACCTTCCTTAGCAGCCCCCAAATGAATCTCCACTACCGCTGGACTCAGAACTGTTAAAATTCTACACATGGCATCTGCGGTAAGTGTCCCGCTCAGAAATGCCTGCTCTGGAATAGTTTCTACCTTCACTGGCATATGCTATTTGACAGCTCCATTCCAGGGCGAGAGGGCAGCACAGAACCTGTGAGACTAAGCCTTAGCTTTGTTTCTAAAGCTGACGTCCTCTTTCTTGCCCGCAGCAGCTGTTTCATCCTTTTGGGTACATTATACTGTAACCTTTGCCTGTTGAAGAGGAGGGAAACAGATCCTATTAGTACATCAGAGGGTTTTGACTGTTGGTGCAACATTTCATTTGTGCTATCCTTGTATTGTTTAGTAAATATGAATGATGTTAGATTTGTATTTTTTGAGCCTTCTCAGCTACAGTTTTTCCTGGAGGGTAAAGGATCCATATTCAAATGAATTCTATAGTATTACTGTAATTTAGGAACATAAGTATTTATTGGGGTATTACCTGTACTTTTCTTGACTTGGTATATTTTCTTTTGAAATGTCTGTCTTCTTCTAGATTTACCTATTCTTGGTCTCCCATAAATGGTGCCAGGCAAAATTGTAGAGATTAAGCCATAGCAGAGAGATTAAATTAATTCTTTGCTTCAGTCTTCACCGAGGAAGATTTTGGAGAGATAATGGTGCTAGAAATGATATTCAAAGCTGACGAGTCAGAGAAACTGAATGAGATCTGTATAAACCTGGAAGATATAATGGCACAATTTGACAAATTGAAGAGTAGCAAATCACCTGGACCAGATGGTATTCAACCCAGAGTACTGACAGAATTGAAAAATGAACTTGCAGGACTATTGTTAGTAATATATAATTTAATCTTTAAAATCAAGCATGGTACTGGAAGATTTGAGAGTAGCCAATGTAAAGCCAATTTTTTAAAAAGGTTCCAGAGATGATCCAGAAAATTATAGATCGGTGAGCCTGACATTGGTGCCGGGCAAAATGGTAGAGATTATTATAAAGAACAAAATTACAGAATATATTCAAAAGCATGGATTAATGAGACAAAGCCTACATAGATTTAGTGAAAGGAAACATTGCCTTACCAATCTATTACATTTCTTTGAAGGGGTGAACAACATGTGAATAAAGATGAGCCTGTCGATATTGTGTATCTGGATTTTCAAATTTGACAAAGTACTTCATGATAGACTCCAGAGGAAATTGGAGAGTCCTGGGATAGGAGACAGTGTTCTATTGTGGATTAAAAACTGGTTAAAAGATAGAAAACAGAGAGTAGGGTTAAATAGTCAGTATTCTCAATGGAAAATGGTAGATAGTGGGGTTCCCCGGGGGTCTGTGCTGGGACCTCTGTTTTTTAACATATTTATAAATGATCTAGAGATAGGAGTAACTAGTGAGGTAATTAAACTTACTGATGACACAAAGAGGGGCATAATCGAACGGCGCCGGCCAAATAGATGGCCGGCCATCTATTTCAGCAGTGCCGCAAAGAGCTGTCTGGAGCCGTATTATCGAAAAAGATGGCCAGCCATCTTTTGTTTCGATAATACGGTTGGGGCCGGCCAAATGCCATAGATCGCCGGGTTTGATATGGCCGACTTTGTTTTTCAGCGATAATGGAAACTGGAACCGGCCATCTCAAACCTGGCCAAATCCAAGGCATTTGGCCGTGGGAGGGGCCAGCATTCGTAGTGCACTGGTACTTCTGGATATTTAGATCTTGCTGATCAGTTATGTTATGACTTACTTGTTCTGGAGTACTGTATTTTGTGATACTATTTTGAGAAATGTTCAATAAAGACCATACAAACTAAAAAAATCCCTGTAGTGCATTTTCCCTTGATGGCCATCCCTGAAATGACATGATATCCCTTAACGTCATTCTCTTGATGGCAGTCTTTTTTCCCGAATGGGAAAATCAAAGCTGTTTTTGCTCACAGCTTTTTCCATAGTAACAGTGGGATTCGAACCAGCCACCTCTGCATTACAAGACCAGTGATGTAGCCACTTGGCCACAGATCCACTTACTTGGGTGTCCCTCCCTTTTGATTATGCCCCTCCAGGTCTCTCTCAGTCACTCACAGACAGCTAAACACGCTGTGATTGGCTGAGAGAGACCTGAAGGGGTATAATCAAAAAGGGAGGGTCATTCAACTAAGTGGAGCTGTGGCAAAGTGGTTATATCACTGGTCTCTGTAATGCAGAGGTGGCTGGCTCAAATCACACTGTTACTACTGAAAAAGCTGTGAGCAAAAACAGCTTTGATTTTCCTGTTTGGGGAGGCCATCAAGAGAATGACAGCCATTAAGGGAAGTGCATGTCAGGGACTTTTTTAATTTGTATGAAGTCTTTATTGAACATTTCTCAAAACAGTATCACAAAATACAGCATTCCAGAACAAGTAAGTCATAACATAACTGATCAGCAAGATCCTTTTTTTTTACGAGCTGGCTGACTGGCTTCCCCTCCTAGGGAAGGAAATTTGCATGCAAATGAGCAGCTCATTTGCATGCAATTTCCTTCATGCATGCCCTTCCCTTACCGATTCGCTAAGGGATTGGTAAGGGAAGGACTCTTCCATGCAGTTTAGTGCACCTGACTTTAAATCTGCTCCAGGGACCTGCATACTGCTGTCATGGAGCTGGCTGGGTGGGAGGGGGTTTGTGACCACTGGGGGAGTATGGGGAGGTCATCCCCGATTCCTTCCGGTGGTCATCTGGTCAGTTTGGGCACCTTTTTAAGACTTGGTCGTGAAAATAAATAGACCAAGTAAAACTGGCCAAATGCTCGTCATCGCCGGTTTTCTTTTTTGCATTATCAGCTGAAGCCAGCCATCTCGTAAGCACGCCCACATCCCACCTTCGCTACCCTGCCATCACGCCCCCTTGAAGTTTGGCCGCCTCCACGACGGAATGCCGGCGAGTGTGTCCAAAAATCGGCTTTCAATTATACCGATTTGGCCAGTTTTAGGAGATGGCCGGCCATCTCCCGTTTTGTGTCAGAAGATCGCCGGCGATCTCTTTCGAAAATAAGCCTGAAAGTTATTCAAAGTAGTTAAATCACAAGAGGATTTTAAAAAATTACATTAAGACCTTACAAGACTAGGAGACTGGGCATCCAAATGGCAGATGACGTTTAATGTAAGCAAGTGCAAAGTGATTCATGTAGGAAAGAGAAACCCGAAGTATAGTTGCATAATGCAAGGTTCCACATTAGTAGTCACCTACCAGGAAAGAGATCTAGGTGTCATCATTGATTCTTCCAATTTCTTACTCAGGAACTTTCATGTATTACCATAATTTATTCTTCCTTAACATACAGTATATATGCACATGATATATATCTATACCATGATCTGTTCACACATGTTATGTTACATGTATGTTACCATGTATGTATGCAACTTAACACATTACCATTTGTAATTCTGTTACCCGGAAATGGCAACTGCCATTAAGGCAAATGTAAGTCACATTGAGCCTGCAAATTGTTGGGAAAATGTGGGATACAAATGCTCCAAATAAATAAATAAATAAAATAAGTTGAAATCCTCTGCTCAGTGTGCAGCGGTGGCTAAGAAAGCAAATAGAATGTTAGATATTATTAGAAAAGGAATGGAAAACAAAAATGAGGACATTATAATGCCTTTGTATTGCTCCTTGGTGTGACTGCACCTTGAATATTGTGTGCAATTCTGGTCACCACATCTCAAAAAAAGATATAGTGGAATTAGGAAAGGTATAGTTCTCTCTAACATAAGAATAGCCATACTAAGTCAGACCAATTGTCAATCTAGCCTAGTACCCTGCTTCCAACAGTGGCCAATCCAGGTCACAAGTACCTGGCAGAAACCCAATTAGTAGCAACAATTCATGCTACCAATCCTGGGACATGAAGTGGCTTCCCCCATGTCCATCTCAATAAGACTATGGATTTTTCCTCCATGAACTTGTCCAAACCTTTTTAAACCCAGATATACTAACTGCTGTTACCACATCCTCCAGTTGCAAGTTCCCAAGCTTAACTATTTTTGAGTGAAAAAAATAATTCCTCCTATTTCTTTTAAAAGTATTTCCATGTAATTTCATTGAGTGTCCCCTGGTCTTTGTACTTTTTGAAAGTGAAAAATTGATTCACTTCTACCCATTCTATACCACTCAGGATTTTATACCCCCTCAGCCATCTCTTTTCCAAGCTGAAGATCATATCCTCTTTAGCCATTCCTCATATGGAAGGAGTTCCATCCTCTTTATCATTTTGTTTGCTCTTCTTTGAACCTTTTCTAATTGCACTATACTTTTTTTGAGAAACGACGACCAGAACTGAATGCAATACTCAAGGTGAGGTCACATCATGGAGTGATACAAAGATATTACAATATTCTTGGGCTTATTTTGCATCACTTTGCTAATAATTTCTAGCATCCTGTTTGCTTTTTTGGCTGCTGCTGCACATTGGGTACAAGATTTCAACGTATTGCCTGCAATGACACCTAGATCTTTTTCTTTAGTGCTGACTCCAAAGGTGGACCCTAGCATCAGGTAACCATAATTCAGATTATTCTTCCTAATGTGCATCACTTTGATTTGTCCACATTAAATTTCATCTACCATTTGGATAAACAGTCTTCCATTTTCCAAAGATCTTCCTACAACCTGCATGTGTTTTGACAACTTTGAATGGTTTTGTGTTATCTGCAAATTTAATCACCTCACTCATTGTTCTGTTGTCCAGATCATGTATAAATATGTTAAAAAGCACAGGTCCCAGTACAGATCCTGCAGCACTCCACTATTCACCCTCCTCCAGTGAGAAAAATGGCCATTTAACCCTACTCTCTGTTTTCTGTCCAATACCAATTCATAATCCACAGAAGGACATTGCCTCCTATCCCATGATTTTTACATTTTCTCAGGAGTCTCTCATGAGGAACTTTGTCAAAAGCTTTCTGACAATCCAGATACACTACATCAACTGGCTCACCTTTATCCACATGTTTATTCCCTTTATCCACATGTGTATTCAGCCTTCAAAGAAATGAAGCAAATTGCTGAAGCAAGACTTCCCTTGGCTGAACCCATGCTGACTGTCCTATTCAACCATGTTTTTCTAAGTATCCAATAATTTTATTCTTTATAATAGTTTTCACTATTTTCCCCAGCACTGAAGTCAGGCTTACTGGTTTGTAATTTCCTGGATCACCCCTAGAACCCTTTTTAAAAATCAGGATTACATTGGCCACTCTCCAATCTTCAGGTACTAATGATGATTTTAATGACAGGTTACAGATCACTAACAACAGATCAGCAATTTCATATTTGAGTTCTTTCAGTACCATGGCGTGTATGCCATCTGATTCAGGTGATTTATCACTCTTTAACTTGTCAGTTTGGCTCAGTACATATTCTAGATTCACCGAGATTTCTTTCAGTTCATCTGCATTGTCACTCTTAAAAACCATTTTCCAGTACAGGTAGATCTCTTACATCTTCATCCTCAAAGACTGAAGCAAAGAATTCATTCAATTTCTCCTATATGGCCTTGTCCTCCCTGAGTGCCCCTTTTGCTCCTTCATTATGTAATGGTCCCACTGATTCCCTCATTGGTTTTCTGCTTCTGATGTACCTGAAAAAGGTGTTGCTATGAGTTTTGGTCTGCATGGCAAGTTGTTTTTTTTTTCATATTCTCTTTTAGCCTTCTTTATCTAGCTTGATTCTGCTTATGTTGCTTATTATTTTAACATTTGGATCCTTTTTCCATTCTCTTTTGGCTCTAATAGCCTCTTTCACTTCACCTTTTAGCCACACTGGCAGTTTTTTGCTCTTTCCACTTTTGTTAATATGTGGAGTACATCTGGTCTGGCCTTCCATGATGGTATTTTTAAACAACGTCTGTGCCTGATTTAAAGTTCCAACCTTTGCGGCTGTCCCTTTCTGCTTCTTTTTAACCATTTTCCTCATTTTGTTATAGTCACCCTTTCAAAAATTGAATGCTACTACAGTAGATTTATTTAGTGACTTCACTTCAGATATCAGCTCAAATTTCATCATGTTATGACCACTATTTCCCAGTAGATCCAACACCCTTACCTCTCCTGCCATGCACTGCATTCCACTATTGACTAGATCTAAAATAGCTCCCCTTCTTGTCGATTCTTGGATCAGTTACTCCAAGAAACGGTCATTTATTACATTTAAGAATTTTACCTCCCAGTCAATATTGGGGTAATTGAAATCTCTACTTTTTAATATTCGGATGATCCTTCTGATATAGATTATTTATGTAGAATGCGTTGTTTTCTAGTATGGTAATTGAAATCACCCGTTATTATAATGTTGCACAATTTGCCAGCTTTTCTAATTTCTGTAAACATTTGTTCATATGTTTGTTCTATCCTGGCGGATGATAGTACAGCCCTACCAGTATACTCTTTCTCTTCACACATGGAATTTCTATCCAAAAAGATTCTGTGCTGCTCTTTCATGTAAAATATTTATTTTGTTTTACTTAATTCCCTCTTTAACATAGAGAGCATCCCCTTCCAACTTGATCCATTCTATCATTGCGATATAATTTGTACACTTATAATATTATATTGATAATTTCCTATGACCATTTTGTTGTTTTTCTTTCTTTAGATTGATGCACTTTCCTTCAAAGATTTAATTTCTTTGTATTGTATGTTTTTGGAACATGATATTGGGTTTTCTGATAAATTATAACAGATTGATGTCTTGTGACTATGAATGCCAGGCAAAGAAAGTCTCAATTATAGTATAAAAACACATACACACACATTCGCTGGACCACTGTACTACTTATTAAAGTTAATGAGTAAATACTGAAAATTCCCAGCAGTAGTAGTAGATGACAGTGATGAGTGTATCCTGGCACAATAGAATTCCCATGGGTATGTCAAAGGGACCACTCATATAACATAATAGAATTCAACACTACATTTGTAATACAACTTTAACAAATAATTTCTATATCTTAGCAGCATAGTTTAATTTGTTTCAACAAACTGGGACAAAAAGCATTCCTAACAGCATAAACATAATTGGAAATTGTAATTAGAATAATCAGATTTCTAAATTATGTTAATAATAAAGGAAATAGTAATAGCATTAATAATAAGGAAGCAATCAGGGAATCAATTTTAACTCATGAAAAGTTTATGAGTTTCTACCAACATTCTCAAAACTGATAAGTTAACCAATAACAATAACCACAAGCTAAATATCATGTAAAGAAGGAGAATAGAAAGTGTGATTCCAATGTTAAATATGTGAATAAATAGCTGTACACAGATATTAAAATATTTAAATCAAAGCTCTAAATTGTGTTTGTTATGACCTGAGCTATTGTGATGTTGTTGAGATCATGGTTCTGACAATGCTATATGGTTCCCAATCACTGATGGATCTAGAGCTCATTGATCCTGTAAGATGATGGTAATTCTTTTAAATAACATTTTTATAGTACTTTGGATGAATATTGATGAAGGATTAACTGTATATTATAAGATAATTGTGTTATACAGAAATATTATATGATGTTTCATAAGTCATATTCATTGATCATGATCATACAAGATGATGGTAATTCTTTTAAATAACATTTTCATAGTACTTTGGATGAGTATTGATGAAGGATTAATTGTATATTATAAGATAATTGTGTTATACAGAAATATTATATGATAATGTTTCATGAATAAGTCATATTAGGAACACATACAACTGTAGATGTATGTGTTCCTAATATGACTTATTCATGAAACATTATCATATAATATTTCTAGCAGAAAAGATGCAGCATATGTTGTTCCCAAACATCAATCTTTAATTTGTCTTAACCCAGAGGCTAAATCATACAGACCAAGATCCAATAGCCCAAATCCACTCCTATCTCTGGGAAGTGCTAGCACCTACAGAGAAAAACGAGGCTTTCTACCGCCGCAAAGGAAACTCGTAAGAGCCATGTGTAGTTTTAGTAAGCCACACAGGTAAATCCTGGAGGAGATACTACCACCTGGGGACAATCAGCATGTTATAGAGGAAAATATATCCCCTCCACTTAGTTAAAGGGAGGTTACTCTACAGATGCATACAATCTATAGACTTCTTGAGCAGGGCCGTGCCTAGGGTCTCTGGTGCCCCCCTGCAGACTATCAGTTGGCGCCCCCCCCCCTCCATCTAGCAGACCAGGAACAGAAGGGAGCAGGCAAGTAAGCCGGACCTCAGGAAAAAATAGCACTGTATGTATCCCTCATTGATAAGTCTCTGACTCTAAAGTTTAGCAATTTCATTAAAGCAAAATGTATTTTCATAACACTTCAAAGATTTCCAACTCAAAATAGGAATGCTAATTCAAAATGTGAGCAAAGTCCTCTTAGTTTCCAAAGATTCTTTTTCTAATCTCCTTTGCACCAAAGGATATAATTCAGATCAAACATTTATCTCTGATCAACTATCTCAGATCAAATATTAAGGTTTCCTTGCTTACAGTCACTTAAATCTACCTAGCCTTGCTTACCTCGCTTACCGCATTGGCACGGCCCTGTTCTTGAGCAAAGGACAGATATTATGCTTGTAAAGTTGGTGCATATCAGAAGAGATTTAGGCTCCTAGGTATTTCACCATGCCCTGTGCCTCTCTCAAGGGAAAAGAATCTCAATGCTCTGTTATCCGAAGTTGAAGCAGAGAGCCTCTGACTTCGCATCATTAAGCTTCAAGCCTGACAAATCTCCAAATGAGCAAAAAATATGTAAAACCTCAGGTAGAAAATGCACAGGCGGTGTAAGTATGAGCATATTGTCATCTACAAAAACCATATATTTGACATGCTCCTTTCCAACAATCTTTTATTTATTTTTATTTATTTTCAGATTTATATCCTGCTTTATATCCAAAGTGGGTTACAAACAAATAACAATACAGTATACCACATTTACTATCATTAAGAGGTAATACAAACTTCAGGGAGAACTATTGAAATAGATCCAAGATCATTCTTCATTAAATGCTTTCATTAAAAAAAAAATACATCTTTAAATATTTCTTAAATTGCTGTTTACTTCAGCAAAGTCTTAAATAACCAGGCAGATGGTTCCATAAATTTGCTCCAGCTATAGAGAAAACTCAGTTATGCATATCAGAGAAATGACTTCCAGAAATACACAATTTCTTTGCTGTCACAGAGCGTAAAGCTCAGTTCGGATGGTATATAGTCAAAATATTCATAACATACTATGGAACTGTGGCATACAATCACACCTGGTACATTCATATTATGCTTTAATTGAAATAGAACAGGTTCTAAAAAGAGGATATACAAAAGCAGAGAAAAGGGGCAACCGTGCCTCGTCCCTTTCTACAGGGGAAAAGCTTCAGATGTAAAACCATTGACTATGACAGCTTCTCTAGGGAGTTGCATAAAGGGCTTTTATAGTTTGTAAGAAGAAACCAGCTGTTCAAGCAAAGAGAACAAAAATGACCCATTCCACCCTATCAAAATCTTTTTCAGATTCGAAGCTGATGACAAGAGCTGGAGTGGTCGTCCAATGACAGTGCTCAATAGTTAATATTAACTTTCATACATTTATCACAGCACATCTTCCCCAACCAAAACCCACTTACTAACTCGTAGCCAACTGAGGAATATACTAGGCCAGCCTATCAGCCAGAATTTTAGCCATAAGCTTAAGGTCCATGTTAATTAGTGAAATAGGCTTGTAGTACTCCCAGTATTGGGGATCCTTGCCAGGCTTTGGCAGAACTGTTATTAAAGCCTGTTTCATGATTGGTGGAAACTGCTTCTCCCCAATAGCATGGTCATAGAAGGATATCAAAGGGCCCATAATATGAGGTTTTAAAATTTTATAAAATTCTCCACTAAACCCGTCAGGCCCAGGGAATTTGTGGAGTTTTAAGTCTTCAATAGCTTTCTGAATCTTGTCCCCCATAAAGGGAGCATTCAAACACACTCTCTCTCACTGTCAGACAAATGAGGCAAATTAAATTAAGAGCATCCAAAAGCTTCTTGATAGCCTCATGACTCCCCTTCATGTCAGATTGATTCAAAGATCTATAAAAATCCACACAGAGGGATTCTATCTACTTTTGTCCAGTAACTATGGTTCCTGTTTTGGTCTTTAACGAAAGGACATTCCAACTTTTGGTGAGATTCACCAAGAGCCTCCCAGGTTTGTTTACAAATCTATGAAGTATATACTTATAGTAAAACATGTGTTGCTGAGATTTTCCAGAATTAGTTGACTGAGTGCACTCTGAGCTGCAAAGAAAGCATGCTTATTCTGCACAGACAGTACATGCTGTAAATTGTTTTCAATCTAGTCACTTTGAGGGGCATAATCGAAGGGAGACGACTATCTCTAAGGGTGCCCATCTCTAAGGACGTTCCGGCGAAGGGGCGGGGAAACCTGTATTATCGTTTTGATAATATGGTCAGGGATGCCCAAATCTCAACATTTAGATGGTCGTCCTTAGAGATGTTGGTCCCCGGTTTTCAGCGATAATGGAAACCGAGGATGCCCATCTCAGAAATGACCAAATCCAAGCCATTTGGTCATAGGAGGAGCCAGCATTCATAGTGCACTGGTCTTCCTCACAAGCCAGGACACCAACCTAGCCCCCTAGGGGGCACTGCAGTGGACTTCACAAATTGTTCCCAGGTGCATAGCTCCTTACCTTGGATGCTGAGCCCCCCACCCCCCCCCCAAAACCCACTCCCCACAACTATATACCAATACCATAGCCCTTAGGGATGAAGGGGGGCACCTACATGTGGGTACAGTGGTTTTCGTGTGGGTTTTGGAGGGCTCACATTTACCACCACAAGTGTAACAGGTGGGAGGGGGTGGGCCTGGATCCGCCTGCCTGAAGTGCACTGCACCCACTAAAAACTGCTCCAGGAACCTGCATACTGCTGTCAGGGAGCTGGGTATGACATTTGAGTCTGGCATAGAGGCTGGGAAAAAATGTTTTTTAATTTTTTTAGGGTAGGAGGGGTTGGTGACCACTGGGGGAGTAAGGAGAGGTCATCCCCCATTCCCTCCGGTGGTCATATGGTCAGTTTGGGCACCTTTTCGAGGCTTGGTCGTGAAAAAAATGGACCAAGTCGACCAAATGTTCGTGAGGGACGCCCTTCTTTTTTCCATTATCGTCCGATGATGTCCATCTCTTAACCATGCCCCCGTCCCACCTTCGGTACACTGCTGATATGCCCCCGTGAACTTTGGTCATCCCCGCGATGGAAAGCAGTTGAGGACGCAAAAAATCGGCTTTCAGTTATGCCGATTTGGGTGACCTCAGGAGAAGGACGCCCATCTCCCGATTTGTGTCAGAAGATGGGCGTCCTTCCATTTTGAAAATAAGCTAGTTTGTGTTCTAAGTCCAGCAGCTTAGCCACCAGCTGTTTCTTCCATTTACATACATAGGCAATAATATTGCCTCTTAAAACTGGTTTTGCAGAAGCCCTGAATAATAAACTCTCTATGCATTTGAAAGGGGACTTTTTTTTAGATCAATATAGCAACTCCTGCTTTCTTTTTGGGAGCCACTGCATAAAAACATTGCCCTACCCAAGAGATTTTCAATTTTAGGTGTTCTGTAGCAGATAATTTAGTTTCCTGGAGAGCTGCAATCCCCACTTTAGACCTAGCCAAAGTCTACAATATCTTAGACCACTTGACAGGAAAATTAATACCTGAAACATTCCAGGAAATCATCCTCATAGTCGAAGCAGACATTTAGGTACTCAATAAAACTCATAAGGGGACTATAAATATACAGCAGTCAGTCAGTCAGTACTATCCTATTGGGCACCCAGTCCTCACCCCAACTAGCAGACAAAATACCACTCCTATACCTAACCCCCTCCACACTCAACATTTTCTCATTACTCCTGAAACTCCCACAGAAACCCATCCTTCACATCCCCCCTTATAGCCTCCCCCACCACTCATACACCACCCACTAATTTTTCACAGTCATTGCTTCATGCACTCAGTAACACCATCCCCACCCCAAGATCCCAACATCTACATATCAGTGTTTACAACTAACATAGGCATCCCAAAAAGAGGGAGGCTAGAAATCAAGAAAACAAAGAACAAGCCCAATAGTGTCCACAGGGAATGTCCAGGCGGTAAGGACAGCACCCTTTGGCAGTGCCCACCCAGATCCATACCAGCACAACAACAAGGAGCAGACTCCTCCAATCTAAACCGCATCAGCAAGAAAAAAAAACAGTCGATACAAACAGTGGAATAGTCCAAACCCAAGAGTCCAAATCTGGCTGTCCATTAAACTAATGTGCCACCTGCACTTGAGCCTCCCCTGCAGTGGCAAAAACATGCAATTTTCCCCTCATAGAACACCCATAGAATGGCTGGGTAAATCATTGCTTCCAATGGGCTGCAACCTGGACCGAATAATCCTGAAAAAGGAGAATGCATTGGTTTCGGTACTGCAGCTCCTTTTTCGAGCAGTATACTTTCATAATATGGTCCTTAATTGCAAAGTTCAATATGTGAGCAATCACAATACAGACCTTGTGGCTTCCTCCAACCTCACCCTCCAACATCCTTCCCACATGGTGAGCCTCTCAATGCGATTTGAGCCTAAAGGGCCGATATTCAGACTCTGAAAGAGAGCCCAGATAACTACTACTCCTATGGTCAGCGCTCAGCCCAGATATTCAATACCAGGCCATTTCCAGTGGCTGGCATTGAAAATCCGGTTTATTTTTAGCTAGTTTAAAGTTAACCGGCTAAGTCAATATTCGAATATAGCTGGTTATCTTTAAACTAGCTAAAGATATACCAGCTATTTAAGTGACCAAATATGGCCACTTACAATAGCTGAATATAAATTGAATATTCAGGGATAGTCAACTATATTGCGCGATATAGCCGGTTATCTCCTAGGTGCTAACCGGAAATATTGCCGGATAATGGGTTAAGTGCCATTTCACCGGCCAAGTGCCATTCCTGACTAGTTAAATGGTTTTGAATATCGGGAAGTAAGTGATCATGCTGCAAAAGTTCTTTCGCCAACCAGCCCTCCAAAAGTTCCAGCAGCTCAGCATCTTTAAAGATTCAAGGAGGACAACAACACGTATGTTATTCCTTCTGGCCCTGATTTCCAAGTCATCCAGTTTATAGGTGTAAGCTGCCATAGCAGCCCAAAGCTGAACCAACTCCTCCATCATACCCGCCAAAGAATCCTCTGTCTCACTCACCCTCGGCTGGAGCTCTTCCTCACAGTTATTAAAATCTGAAAGGGAATCTAAAAAGGTTTTCAAGGTTGTATTCAAAATGTCAAATCTGGATCTAAGAGCCAAGACTACTGCATCGGTAAGCTTGCGAATAACAGCGTCACTCACACCCAGCAGATCCTCCGGGGTTTCCACCATCTTGGCATCCCCCACTGCCGGAGCCTTTGCTTTTTCTTTATCCTTTTTTGCTGCCTTCCTGTACATCTTCACTGTGGATTTAAGCACAAATCTGTCCATGCACCTAAACAGAAACATCAGGTGTGGTTTGGAAACTCATGTAGATGTTAGTTCAATGGATCTCAAAGAGGGAGGTAAGCTGAGGAGCTCAGAAGAGATGCTGCTTCTTCACGTGACCCCCTTTTATGAATACTTTTATGTAACCAACCCTGAAAAGGTTTGGGTGGATGAGGCTAAATAAAACATTAGTATTATCTCAAGGAGTTTGGAATTTAGGATCTTGAAAAATATGGAGTGTGTTGAAGACAGAATTACACTAATAATTCTCTTCTGGTCATATCTGAAATAAAGGACCAATATGATTTAAAAAATGAATGCCCATGAACATCTTTGGACAACTCTTAAGTTATTTCAGTAAGAATGCAATACTGACATGGATGTTATACTTTACACAAATAAGAAAATGAAATAGAAAATGCTTTGACTGCTATTGGGACACTACCTGTTAAAGGTAAAACATATTAAGGAGCACAAATGATTAATTCTAGTTACTTGATTTTACCATTTCCAGGCTCCAAATGACCGTTAACTGATGGTACTAGTACTTAATGTAATAAAAATTGTTGATTAATATTTGTTTGATCAACTCTTCCAGCCATGATTTAAATTGAGAGTTACAGACTGTGATTTACATTTCAGATAAACATACCTGTAACATACAAAAGCAAATAAATCTAGCCTGTTAAAATAATAAATACATAACTATGGGAAAAGAGCTAGAAAAGAAAACAGGAATTCTCACCTGCTTTCTGAAGCAGTGAAAACATGATAAGAATGAGTGTTTACATAAAAAACCTGGAATCTTATAGCTTGTGTCAATCAAAAAGATATGAATGCTCCATCTTTAAAAAAGTCATCTCAGTTTCAAAGATAGCTGTATCTCACATGAGTTATCAGAATGCAGTAGCTCCACCCAACCCTCCTCACTCCCAAAATGTACATGTTTCCAACCTGAATCAATTCTAGATAGTTCTACATGCACTTGGACCACCAGAAAAGATAAAATCACAACACACGTTTGCATTTTTAGACATGCCACCACTACATTAAGGGGCCCTTTTACTAAGATGTGCTAAAAAAAAAAAAAGTGGCCTGTGGTACTGTAGCTCCAGTGCAGGGCTTTCTGGTGTACTGAGGCCACTTTTAGTGCAGCTATGAAATTGCCCCTTTTTCCATTTTGTCTATTAATGGCCATGCACTAATTTCCCCATTAGTGCATGGCCATTAGCTCATGAGCCCTTACCGACACCTATTTTCTAGGCTGTAAGGGCTCTCACGCTAACCACGTGTTAATTAGTGTGCAGTGATGTATCTGCACTAACTGGTTTGCACTGGGCACGCTTACTCTCCATCCAACAAATTATCCATCAAATTACTTTCTTATGCATTATTCTTTGTTATGTATCCTACTGTTTATTGTAAGCCACATTGAATTCAAACTTGTTTGTGATAATGTGGGATATAAATGTCATAAATAAATAAATAAATCCCCAAACCCACCCCAGCACTAAAAAATATTTTCTATTTTTTAGTGTGTGGGTATCGCGCACCGAACACAAAACTATTGCAAGACGTCTGAGCGTGCCTCCTGGTAGTGCTTTTTACTTTGTGGTAAGCCATCGTTAGTGCTTACCGCAGCTTAGTAAAAGGGCCCTAAATTATTTTTTAAATATGTATATGGTTTTAAGCATCTTCGCTATAGATCCATCCAGGTTTTACCCTGGCTTGGGATAACATGGTGGAGCCGCCCGCAGGGATTGTTTGTTGGCAACAGGGAGTTGGAAACAGCGGGGGAAGAGAATTGATTGGTGGGATTAGAGGAGAGGAGGACCAATCAGTGAGCAGGGACAGACAGGGACAAAGGGAAGATTTGAGCGGGCTGGCTGTTTTTGTCAGCTCAGGCGGGTAGGAGTGGGGGGTTTCGCATCCCGCTCAGCCTACCCCCTTTGTTTTGCTGGGGGTTGGGTTGTATGTGTGGTGTATTTTGGACTGAGGAGTTGGGGTTTTTGGTGAATTGGGTGGGGGGTGTTTTGTCGCTGTAGTTTTGGAGGATGGATAGGAAGTACTTTTCATTATCTGTGGAACTGTAACAGTTGGGGAGTTTATAGTAAGGGAGTTGGGGAGGGGTTCATATGTGGTACTGCCGGAGAGGTTCATATGTGGTACTGACATGGACCTGGGGAGGGGAGTAGGATGTTTCAGAGATACCATGGACCATTCCTTTTTTTTGGGGGGGGGGGGGGGGTTAGTATTGTTGCTGTTATGTCAGTACTTTACTGGCTGGCTGGTTATGGATTTTATTGAATTGTTATATAATCAGGTTCAGTGATGTGTGGTTTACACAATGTTCAGTGATTAATAATAAAGCAGCTGCCGATTTAAGCCACAATCAGTTTAAGTTGTTTTATTTGGTTTGAATGTTTAGTGGATGAAAGAGGGCATGTGACTGCCTATGTTAATACATTTTGATGTGTTGTACATAAGCTCCTCTTAACCTCTTTTATCCAATGCAGACTGAACTGGCTGAATCAAGGATCTTTTATATGATAGATCTTTTGGGTCCTTTTGTAAGCTATGTTAGGTGCTAATAGGATGTGCTCAGGAATCATGTAATTTTTAAATCTGCGTGTGCTAATTTTTTTTTTTTTTTGAATGGCATGCCAAGTGTGAAGAGTGGTCATTTCTGCATTAATCAGTTATCGCTTCAACATTACCATTTGCAAACTGGTTAGCACATGGATAATGCAGGAGCCCTTACTGCTTGCAAAATGAGTGGTGGTATGTCCCCACAGAGTCATTTACAAAAAAATGGACGCATGCTATGGTCAACAAAATGGTTTGAAATAAACATTTCCTGAAATGACATGAACCAAACATTTTCTGACTGCTCAAACCTACTGTCCACAGACAAGTAAGGTGATCAGGTACAAATGGGCAACATCTCAGGCAAACAGAGTGTTAATATCAGGAGCTAAGTAAAAGAGAAAAAAAGAGGTTAAGTGTGGGTGGTTAGAAAGAACAGGCTGAGGGCTTGTATAAGGCTAAGTCAGTGGTTCCCAAACCTGGTTCTGGAGGCACCCCAGCCAGTCAACGTTTCAGGATATCCACAATGAATACTCATGAGAGAGATTTGCATGCACTATTTGCACTACATGCAAATCTCTCTCATGAATATTCATTGTAGATATCCTGAAAACCTGACTGGCTGGGGTACTTCCAGGATCAGGTTTGGGAACCACTGGGCTAAGTAGAAGGTGGTAGCTAGGGAAGGCTGAGTCCTAGGGATGGGCTGTTGTTTGTAAAGACATGACACTGAAATATGCATATCATTACCAAATGAAACAAGGTGTAAAAAATTACAGTTTGTATTTTCTCATTCACCTAAAATAGTGCACACTATTTGACAACAATGTGCACTATCTCTGGGATTGTATATTATGACGCCTTAATTTCCACACGGAAATCAAAGTGTATTCTATAACAATGCAATGTAACTTAAGTGGTTAACTAACTAATCAGCACTGCTTTAATTGAATGTTGACAAGCAATGATCAGCTCTAATTGGCATTAATTAAGTTATACACGCACAACTCTCTAAGCACACTCTGTAATGTGGTGCGCCTAAATTCTAAGTCGTATAGTTAAAAATGGGGCGTGGTCATGGGTGGGGCATGGGCATTTCTAAAATCTGTGCATGCTGTTATAGAATATACCCACTCTGTACCTAATTTAGGCATCGGGAGGTATGCCAAGTAAAACATGGCATAAACGGCCGCAACCACATTTGGTCGTGTAGAGAGGTGCTTGACGTTATTCTATATACCGTGTAGAAATTTAAGCCTATGCAATAAAATTTAGGTATGATTTAGAGAATTTTCAAGCACCATATATAGAATCTAGCCCAATATGGAAAAAAAAAGGTTCACTATTTCAGAAAGAGGGCATACTCTACCGATAGTGGAACCTCCACACATGTGTGAATCAATGTGCTTATGTGCAAACTTGGGAAAGGAGTACACCATCTTTCTGAAACAGTGTGCTTTCTTTCCACATATTGTGCATGATTTCCAAAGAGTGTGTATTATTTTTGGAAATGGACAAAATGCCAAAAGGGTCAGAAGACCCAAATAAAATGAAAATTCCCATAACTGACATGGATAATGACATGAAAGAACATTTTCTGACTTCTCATTTCTATAGTGTCCAGGCAGGCAAGTTGGGCATGTGCAGCTGAAGAAGCACAAGTGCACTGGCATGTTGCCATCTTTTACCCACTCCTGCAGCTGTTCTTGGTGGGGTGTTAACCCATTAGTGCTCAATGTTCCCATAATAAGCCATATGGGAACAAATTGATTTGTTCCCATATGGTAACCTTGGGCACTAATGGTTTAATAAGAGAGGTGTCAATGTGAACTGCCATATTTATGACTTATTTGGGTAGAGGCACATTGAAAAATACAAATGTGTTCTCTGATTGCGTCTTTCTTGATGGTCCACAAACATATAATGCTGTGTAGCATAACAAATGAGAACTGATTAAATTTATTATTAGAAAGGTGGTATAATTTTGGTAAAAACTAATTTGTGGTGGAATAACAGTGTTCTGGCATATGTGGTGAGATAATGTGATGTGAATTTGAGATGGAGTGGCTTGAAGATGCTTAAGATAGTTTAGTGTTGGCTGCTGTATAATTACACAGACAGATACTGTTGGCTGAGCAATTATTCCTTTCTGAATAGATGTCGGTTGATCTGGGCAAATTAAATGGTACGTTCAGCTACCTTACATAAGACAGATCAGATGGTAATGTTCTCCTGATAGTCCAGTGTACAACCCAATGGTTTTAAATTCACATCATGCCTAGAATAACAATGCAGTGCTAATTTGGTTGTTGTAAACCAGGTACAAACAATACGGCTGATGTACCAGCCTGAAGAGTGGCCTTACAAGCATGGTTGCATGTGGAGAAAAGGCAGATGCATATGATTACAACAGAATTTATTGTAAGCTACTTTACATTTTTCTACAAGTAATGAGAGTAATTTTATTTGCCATTAGTGCATGTAAAGTGCTGGTTTATGCACATAACATTTAGGACCCTGTTTACTAAGCCGTGCTAGCGTTTTTAGCGCAGGCTAAAATTTGTATGTGCTAAACGCTAGAGTCGCCCATATGTTCCTATGGGTGACTTAGCATTTAGTGCATCCTAATCATTAGCGGAAGTGTGAGGCTCCAGAGATATCCGTTTTGCCCATAGCTCAAAAACGGAAGTGTGAGGCGTCCTGTGCCCCGCCCTCCCCTCAGAACGTCATCACGAGGAGGGCGGAGCACATTCCAGGAAACGAGATGTCCCTCTGCCCACATTTTCTATATATATAATTCTCACCCTGATTCTCACCCTCAACGTTCTATGAAGCCTCAACCGGAAGTGTGAGGCTCGGAGATATCCTTTTTGTTCATCGGGGCGGGGAAACAACACGATGCCGTCACCAGTGGGGCGGGGAAAGCACAAGCCTCGGAGAATCGGCAACAACAAAAATATGTCATCCTCAACGCCGGGGCGGGGAACACAGTCACGCAACGCGATGACATCGACGGCGGGCCGGGAAGACACAAGCCGCGAAGAATCGCCAACAGCAAAAAAATAAATCTGTCACGGGGGACCGAACGACCCAAACAACTTGCGCCTGGAAGGGGGGGGGAGGAAGAAAACTGCAACTAAGATGACAGGAAGGAAAAGGAAAACCTTGCTAGCGCCCGTTTCATGCTCTTCGGAAACGGGCCTTTCTTACTAGTTACATTATAATATACATACATCACTGGTCATGGATTACCACATTCAGGCTCTTATCATTAGCTGGGAAGCCCTTTCAGTGAAAACCTGAAGTCTCGGGACCAGGAGCGGTCTTTCTATGTGATGCATCCATCCATAGATGAGCTTCTGACTTTACTGTTCAAAGCTCCCCTTTTTATTAGGTTTTTTCAGAGCCATGGAAAATTACAAAGACTTGCAAGAAAATGTAGTCACATGCTCTTGGTTTCAAGTAAACAAACCACTGGCCAGATGGCTTATCTCTTGAACCTTAATCATGCTCCACTTCCCTTTTAAACAAAATTAATCAGAGACATAAGCTTGTTTTGCAAGAAAAAATTAGTTTCGGTCAGAAACCAGGAACTTTAAAGCAGACTGTCAGTTAGAGCAAACTTAAAAAACAATCTTTAAAATCTTCCATTACAGCATGTTCAGCAACAGAGTTTGAGCAGCCATAATCACAGACACAATTTCTGCAGGATTTGTGGCAGGCACCTAGGTGCCTGTACAAAATAGGCAAAAAATAGGTGTCATCCAGCACTATTAACCTAGGTGCCCTGTTATAAAGTTACTCTCAATGGATGTTTATAAGGATGTCTGCAAAATTTATACAAAATTACCAATCAGCTGAAGGATCATATAAAGTAGCTCTTTAGTGATTTTGTCAAAGCACTGTGACTTTGAAAATTGTGCAAAGTAGTGATTTTCTGGAAAGCTTAACTGTTCTTCAAGAAGGAGTACTTATGAAACTCCTTCATTATTGGTTGTTATCATCAGTCATCATCAATACACTTCACTTGTATATGGGATGAATAAGTACAGTAGGCTCTCCAGAGTAAAATGCACCAGACATGTGCAGCAGTTCCATCTACTGAAGGCGGCAAACTTTATTTTGTTGGTTTGTTTATTGGAATAGAATGGCAGTTGCCTCCTGTCCTATTGGAATTAGAGCTCACATGGAACAGGAGCTGGCCTTCAGTGGCAACTACCTAGAAATATATCCTTATTTCAAGTCTCCTTCCAATTAATTTAACTCAATCATCAGGACAATAGTGCTCAGTAATGGGCCATAAAGTAAGTTTAAGGGGACCTTTTACTTAAAGGGCTGATGATCAAAAGCTCTGTGCTGTTCTAAATAGCACTCTAAAATAGCGCTGGAATAGTGTGGAGCTATAATGCCCCTGTGATCAGAGATAATAGCATGCAAATATAGGTACACTATTAGCTCTGATCATAGGGGTAAAGTGTGGGAGGATTGTACTTGAGCAAGGCCGGACCTGTCAAACACAGGAGATGGAGGCCCATTGGACCCCTGGACTCCCGCTATTGCAGATCCCTAGTGCCCCCCAACAACAACACAGCCTTAGTGCCCCCCTAACACAAGAGCCTGGGGTATGAACATTTGGTGGGTCTCCAGCCCCCCAACCCCCCCGTACTCCCTCAAAATATCCCTGGTGACCCAGTGGGTTGCTAGCCTACCCCCCCCCCCCCGGTGGTCTAGAGACCAACCTCCCTGGTACCTCCGCAATGGAGGAGGGAGTAGCGCACTCCCTCCTTTTCCAACAATAGCGGCGCCCAGCCCTGCCCAGTGCAATCTGGGATTTGCTGGACAGGTCTTCCCTATCAGGAAGCACTGGGCAGAGCTGGGAACTGCCATTTTGAAGGAGGCATTGGAAGAGGAGGGATTGTGCTACTCCATCCTCCATCACGGAGGTACCGGGGCAAGAGGGTCGCTAGACTACCAGGGCAGGGGGGATGTTAGGCTAGCAGCCCACTGGGCTACTAGGGATATTTTGTGGGGTTGTGGGTGGGTGTTACGGGGGATCTCCAGCTCCCCAGGACCTTGTGTTGGGGGGGGGGGGATCAGGTGGACTGTATTTATTATTTTAGTGGTGAATAAATTGAACATTTTGTACATTTTGAACATCTTGGAGTTTTTTTGAGATCTGCTGCTTTTTTCCGTCTCGGCATTAATTAACCAGGTATGCCCTGTGACCTGGAAGTTAACCAGATACTGGCCAATATTTAGACTGGTGTCCAGTTAACTTAGGGGTCCTTTTTCAAAGGCACGCTAATCATTAGCATGTACTAAATGCTAGCAACACCCATAGAAATATATGGATGGCTCTAACATTTAGCATGTGCTTATTTTTAGCGTGTGCTAAAAGCGCTAGCACGCCTTTGTGAAAGGACCCCTCAATGTATAAAGTTAGGACAGCCATTATGTTGTCCTAATTTTATGGTTACTTAGCCAGTTAGCAGACTGAAAATTGCCAATGACTAAGTTGATGCTCCACCCTAAATCCTCCCCTAGCCTGCCCCTAACCTATCCAGTTAGGTGATGGCTGATTAGCGGACACATTCAGCAGTACTAACTGGTTAAGGAGCCCTTTTACTAAGTGTCAGTTCAGCATGGGCTTACCACTCGCTATTCCAGAACTACAGTCAGGCTACTGCAGGAGCCCGGTGGTAGGACTCACCCCCTGTGCACACCATTTCTGGCGCTACAAAAATATTTTCTATTTTTGTAGCACCAGCGCTTACCTGGCAGTAATTGACACTGCCTTGTTACTGCCAGGTTAGTGTGGGAGCCCTTACCGCCACCTCAAAGGTGGCTGTAAGTGCTCCCCCCCCCCCCCGAAATAGCCACACAAGTGGTACACAGCACATAGCCATTTCTTTTTGACCAAGCAAGACAGCCTTTTACGCACTGCAGTAAAAGGGGGACTAAGAATGCATCAAAAACATGCACTGAGGCTCACATACTACTACTACTATTTAACATTTCTAGAGCGCTACAAAGTATACGCAGCGCTGTACAAACACAGAAGAAAGACAGTCCCTGCTCAAAGAGCTTACAATCTAATAGACAAAAAGTAAAGCATTTAAATTTAAAATATTTAAGCAGTCAAGCACAAGAGAACAGTCACAGAAGGACAGAAGATGTTGAAGGGTGGTCAGTGTGATTAGGTGTAACTCTGGTTGGAGTAGTGGGAGAAGGTGATAGAAGAATAGAAATGGGTGAGGTAAAGTAATGAGTGGGTTGATAGGGAGGTTATATAAGACATGTCACTCTAGGGGTGGGTGGGTAGAGGGGTAGGGTGGGTAGGATTAAGTCTAAAGCAGGAGAAGGTATTCTCTGCAGCCTATCTGTGAGATGGAAAATGCTCTCTGAAGCTGCTGCTATAAGTTGTTAGTTTTCTCTCCCTGAAAGAGATCCAAGCCACACCCACGAAGTTCAAACTGTCAGTGGGGAGGGTGAGGGGAGGAAATGGCAGTGCTTGATGAAAAAGAGAGCTCAGTTTGATAGGAGATATACTATAGGATGTCATTCTGAGGCCAGGCTAAGTCTAAAGCAGGAGAAGGTATTCTCTGCAGCCTATCTGTGAGATGGAAAATGCTCTCTGAAGCTGCTGCTATAAGTTGTTAGTTTTCTCTCCCTGAAAGAGATCCAAGCCACACCCACGAAGTTCAAACTGTCAGTGGGGAGGGTGAGGGGAGGAAATGGCAGTGCTTGATGAAAAAGAGAGCTCAGTTTGATAGGAGATATACTATAGGATGTCATTCTGAGGCCAGGCTAAGTCTAAAGCAGGAGAAGGTATTCTCTGCAGCCTATCTGTGAGATGGAAAATGCTCTCTGAAGCTGCTGCTATAAGTTGTTATATAGGCCCCCTTTTACTGCAGCATAGTAAAAGGACCCCTCAGTGACTCTGAATATCGGTGGCTGGCTTGTTCAGTGGGGTTCAACTGAGTAGAAGCCAGTTTTGAATACTGACCCATAATTTTTAAATACACAGGTAGATTAGCATATTTTAGAATCTGTGTGCTTACACGCATGCTCTGCCCAGACTCTACTCAAACTCTGCTCCTGAACAAGTCTACTGGCAGTGTACACGCCATCATGTCAAAACACGCACTTTTTACTGTTTGGTATTTTATCAGCGACCATTACACACGTGGAGGGGCATAATCGAACGGAAACGCCTATCTCCATGGGCGTTTATCTCCGAGAATGGGTCCGTGAAGGGGTGGGCCGAACTGTATTTTCGAAAAAAATGGACGTTTTTGAGCTGGGCGTTTTTTTTTTTTTAGCGATAATGGAAATTAAAAACGCCCAGCTCAAAAACGTCCTAATCCGAGCCATTTGGTCGTGGGAGGGGCCACGATTAGTAGTACACTCGCCCCCCTGACATGCCAGGACACCAACTGGGCACCCTAGAGGTCAGTGCGGTGGACTTCAGACAACGCTCCCACATGCATGGCTCCCTTACCACGGGTGCTGAGCCCCCAACCCCCTCCCCCAAAACCCACTACCCACAAATGTACAACACTACCATAGCTCTTAGGGGTGAAGGGGGCACCTACATGTGGGTACAGTGGGTTTTGGAGGCCTCCCATTTACCAGCACAAGTGTTACAGGTAGGGGGAGATGGGCCTGGGTCCACCTGGCTGAAGTGCACTGTGGTACCCACTAAAAGTTCTCCAGGGACCTGCATACACGCAGGCCTCCAGGACTTGTTGCTGCTGTATAACATTGGCACACCAGTTGACACCTGAAGACTAATCTCTCCGAAAACGTCCTTTATTGGAATAACCGCGTTTACTCACAGTTAATTGCAGAGGTTGTGCCCCACTGACAACGAGTCTCCCTGGTACTGAGATTAGCAGTAGGTCAGAGCTGGCAGAATGCTGTACAATGCCCTCTTTCAGCCACATTCAAGGGAAGAACTAAATTCTGTAACGTGGCTAACACAGGAAAGGGAACTAAAACTGGCTTACAAAAATGGCCACTACCGCATGGACTACAACAGGAAACACAAAGGGCACACTCTGACCCAGTAGGCAGGGGGAAAAGCACCATGGGAGAAGAGCCTACCAACTACCAACATCGTGAGACTGTAACACAAGCTAATGAAATCACGGAGCCCAATACCCTACACCCATCACAATGCAATGCTGATGTGAAACCTGTAGTGCACCCGAGAGCCACATCTGACCCAGGGAAAGGCTGTGAGAGGATCGAACACACTCTGCTGTCATGGAGGTGGGTACGGCATTTGAGGCTGGCATAGAGGCTGGAAAAAAAGTTTTTAAAGTGGGTTTTTTTTGGTGGGAGGGGGTTCGTGACCACTGGGGGAGTCCGGGGAGGTGATCCCCAATTCCCTCCAGTGGTCATCTGGTCAGTTGGGGCACTTTTTTGGGACCTATTCGTGAAAAAAAGGGTCCAAAAAAAGTGACCCAAAATCGCGGTAAAAACGCCGTTTTTTAATCGATTATCAGCTAAAGACGCCCATCTCTCCTCGGCCGATAACCACGCCCCAGTTCCACCTTCACCACGCCTCCAACACGCCCCCGTCAACTTTACCCATTTCTGCGACGGATTGCAGTTGGAAACGCCCAAAATGGGCTTCCGATTATACCGATTTGGGCGCCCACGGGAGAAAGACGCCCATCTCCCTATTTGGGTCGCAATATAGGCGTTTTTCTCTTTTGATTATAAGCTGGATAGGGGTCCTTTTACTAAGGTGTACTGAAAAATGGGCTGCGGTAGTGTAGGCGTGGGTTTTGGGCACTCGCAGAATCATTTTTCAGCGCATCTGTAAAAAAAGGCCTTTATTAAAATTTTTGCTGAAAATAGACTTGTGGCAAAATGAATATTGCCGTGCATCCATTTGGGTCTGAGACCTTACCACCAGCCATTGGCTTAGCGGTAAAG
Source organism: Microcaecilia unicolor (assembly GCF_901765095.1). Lineage (NCBI taxonomy): Eukaryota > Metazoa > Chordata > Amphibia > Gymnophiona > Siphonopidae > Microcaecilia > Microcaecilia unicolor. The sequence continues at coordinate 328,632,757 of NC_044031.1, read as the reverse complement.
TCTCACGTGGTAACCGGGCGGTAATGACCTTCGCACGCCAAATGCCACTTGGCATGCGTAGCTGACGCGTGCCAGAAAATAAAAAATATTTTTCAGATGCGCATAGCGGATGTGTGCCAAAGCTGAAATTACCACAAGGGTGACGCGGTAGTGGGTGGTAACTCAGAATTGGCCTGCATTGGATGTACATAGGTGCTTACACGGTTTAGTAAAAGGGCCCCTCATATGGCTATGTTCGCACAAAAATGACTTTATAAAATCACTTCTGGCATGTCAAATGAGAGGCAGTGATTTCACAACTTCCATTTGTAAGTGACACTGCTTCCATAGGTAGCTGTTCCATTTTACAAACCTAGATGTGTAAGTGCTGCCAATTAATGGGGGCAGTGATCAACATGAGCAACCATTATGGTGTGTTATTTTACTGTTAACCCCAAGTATTAGTAACTCGGGGGCACTTTTACAAAGTAGCGGTAGGGCTATTCTGCTTATAGTGTGCGCCAAATCAACACTACTGTCCGGTTAGCGCACACACCAAGCAGTAATTTCGAAGTTGGTGCACGCTGTTTCCCATGAGCATGAGGAGCATTCCCAGCAGTAATTGGCAGTGCGGCCACATTGGCGTGCACTGTATGAACACTACGCGTGTAATGTGTGAGCCGATACCACTAGGTCAATGGATGGCAGTAAAGGCTTAGGAAGTAAATAGCCATGCAGTACTTTTAATTTTAGCGCCCAGCCATTTACTGCCCCCATTAACAAAACCCTTTTTTTCCCCAGCCATGGTAAAAAATGGCCCAGCGCACACCAAAACCATGTGCCCACACTACCACAGACCACTTTTTGTGTTGCTTACTAAAGGACCCCTAGGTCTCATTGCATAAAATGTGATATGTGCTAAAATAGCATGACATAGTAGTAAAATAGCACATATTAACGGTAGCTCACGTTGAAACTACACCTTTAAGGAGTGAGGATGCAATTTTTATTTTTCTTCATTTCTGAGGAGGGATTAAGGAGAATTACTCCTTTAATCTCTTGTGTAAAGCCCTAGCCAGAAGAGCACTTTTCAATAATTTGTGTGCGCTTCTGACCTGGTGGAAATCTGATGTGGAATTATTTTCTCCTACATGTGCACTCCTTTTGTAAAATAGGTAATACACATGGAGATTTTCATTCCACTCATGGCATATCCAAACCATACCACCATCATGCCCCCTTGAAATTTCTGTGTGGTATGGATCTCCAAGTGTAAATGGTGGCCTTCAGAAAGTACCATTTACAAAAGCATACAATCTGTGCATGTGAATTCTGCTATTTATACATGGAGACGTTTCTAAAATAATCCCCATATGTTTCTATAATATGCTAGAAGTGGCAGGTAAAACACACCCATGTCCATTTATACTAGCTTGAGAGCAGGTGTAAATGTTTGTGCGTGTAATGCATACAAAGGTATGTGCACACCAGGGGCGTTGCCAGACACCCAATTTTGGGTGGGCCTGGGCCCAAGATGGGTGGGCAGAAGAACTCCGCCCTGTCCCACAAGTGATTTGGTCTCTCCCTCTCTCGTCTTCATGCCATATGGTCTTTCAAACATCCCCCTCTCCCCATACCTTTTAAATAGCAGATTTTCACTGGCAGCAAGCAGCAAATAATGCACACTGCTCATGTTGGCTCTACAGCCTTCCCTCTGATGCAACTTCCTGTTTCCACATAGGCGGGAATACATCAGAGGGAAGGCTGGTATGCAGGAAGGACAGGAATTTTCAGCTGGTGGGATTTGGGAATCCCTGCCAGACACTTCATAGGTGTGCTGCTACTGGGTGGGCCTGAGCCCAAAGTAGGTGGGCCTGGGCCCACCCAGGCCCACCCTTGGCTACGCCACTGGTGCACACATTATGACTGCCCACACTATGCCCGAACTCTAGCTCAAAACAATACCTATGTGGTAAAGATCACGCTAATATTTAGCAAGGGTAATGTCCACATGTTTAACCTCAGTACGATTTCTGCTGGATATGTGCTAATTTTTGGAAAGTTTTGTTGTTATGATGAAGCATTGTTTGTGTCCATTTTTGGATAATGAAAATTTAGTGGAATTAGTTTACTCCATAATATTGAACTGAGTCTTACAAACACTACTGTAAAGTGACTGTTAATTCAGAATACTGAGGTAAAAATATTGGCTGGAGAGCAAAAAACATGATCATGTTATTCCCTTGTTGACTAAATATTAGGGATGGGTAGCCAGACATTTTTCCTTTTGTGCCAGTTCCCATGTCATCTAGAGAAATTTCCATGTAGTTCACCCCATCCTATTGTCATCATGGGAGATGCCACCCAAAGATTTTCTGGCTCCTTTCTTGAAAGAAAATGGCAGACATTTCACAGGCCCCCTAGGCCTACCTCAATGCCCGGTGGTCCATTGGGGGTCTGTTGGGGAAGGAGTGATGTCCAGTTGCTCCTGTCCATGGCTGCGGCTGTATCCAATATGGTGACCATGACCTTTCACCCTAGACTCATTGATATTTCCTCTGTTGTTGTAAATGACTTCCCATCCCTATTAAAATATCATTGGCTTCCTGTGTCAGCAAGCATTGTTTTTCAAAACCCTGTTTCTAAATGTGCAAAAAAGATCAACACAAAAAACAGTGGGGCCCTTTTACAAAGCAGCAGGAGGACTATCTCGCGCATGTAGTGTGTGCCAAATCAACACTACTGCCTGGGTAGCGTGCCCACCCGGTGGTAATGTTGAAGTTGGCACATGCTGTTTCCAGCAGTCAAAAATTTTTTTCTATTTTCTGCTGCGGGGGGTGTTCCCAGCAGTAATCAGCAGCACAGCCACATTGGCATGCGCTGCGTGAGTACCATGTTTGTAGCGTGTGAGCCCTTACTGCAAGGTGAATGGATGGCAGTAAGGGCTCAGGCAGTAAATAGGCATGCACTACCTTTAATTCTAACACATGGCCATTTACTACCCCCACTGAAAAAAAAGCCTTTTTTCCCAGCTGCTGTAAAAAATAGCCCAGCACACCAAAACCACACACCCACACTACTGCAGACCACTTTTTACCGCTGCTTAGCAAGAGGACCTGAGTATGCTCTAATGCAATAACTAGTGAGAGGTAAAAAGAGGAAAAGATATTACAAACTTGCTATGAACTACTTAAAACAAATAAAATGTAAAATAACAAGGGATGAATTAAAAAATAGCATTGTTATGCTATTTTTTTTATTCATGCCTTGTTATTTTACAAAATGAATAATGAAGCAATTGGGCACCTTTAATGTAAAAGATCTATAATCCTCTAAACAAAACATCTAAATAAGGAACATCCATTAAAAGGGATTTCTGTGACACTAATATGCAGGGTGGTCAATAAATTCTCCAACCCATTTCCATAGGATGCCTCAGTGAGCCCCATGGACTTACCACAGCTTTGTAAAAGGGTCCCTAAATCACCAATGGTAGAATCTACATCTCTGATTAGTGAGAGTCACATTTTATTTCAGTCCATTTCATCTGATCCTTGATCTCTTCCCTCTGAAACCCTATTAGTTTAAACTCAGATCATTAAGCACAAGTCAATGGTTCTGGCAGGAAGAGGAGTAGGACAGTGAAGTTGAAAGACCCTCTGGTATCATGCAGTGAGATTATAGATGTGTGTGAATGGTCCAAGAAATGTTTTTAGGGAAGAGTTCTGGAAACACTGGAGGATCATTGTGCTAGGAAACTGAAGGGGAATTGATCGTGGCTAAGGAGGGGGAGGATTTGGATCTATTGGGTATCATATCTGAGGGAGAGAATTGTGGCTTGGGACACATTAACAAAGTAATTGTGACTGGGAAGGAATTCAGGGGGGGATGCACTAAAGTCGTCGTTAGAGCCGTTCCGTACCGAATTCCATAGCGAATCGGTAGGGAACGGCTATGCATGAAGGAAAGGGAATGCAAATGAGCTGTTCCTTGCAGCTCACTTGCATTCTCTAATCCTTCATAAAACCATTGGTAATCGGCCGGTAGAGCATGTGCAGAGCAGCCAAGCGTTATGCTGGCTGCTCTGCGCATGCCAAGGACGTAAAAAAAAAAAAAAACACGTCCTTATGGATGGCCTTGCACCCCGCCCACCTGAGGTCGCCACCACCGCCGCTCTCCCCTGCATTGAAATCAGAACTTTACACAGCCCCGGCCCCCTCCCTTCCTTCCTTGAAATGACAGCTTCCCCGCCATCCTCCGCCCCCCCGTGGCCCCACCTCCACTGCCCCCCCTGAGGTCATTGCCGCTGCCGCTCCCCCCTCCGTCTGTCACCGGGCCCTCACAGCACCTCTCACCTCTATGTGAAGGCGCTGCACCGGCAACAACAGCTGATCACCTCGCCGGACTTCCCTCTTTTCCTCCCTGGCCAGCCCTCGTCTGACGTAACTTACGTCAGACGAGGGCGGGCCAGGGAGGAAAGGGAGGCGGCGGGCCAGGGAGGCGGCGGGGCGGGGCCACGGGGGGGCAGAGGATGGCGGTGAAGCTGTCATTTCAAGGAAGGAAGGGAGGGGGGCCGGGGCTGCGTAAAGTTCTGATTTCAATGCAGGGGGGAGCGGGGAGCGGTGACCTCGGACGGTGGGGGGGGGGGGGGGGGGCAAGGCCGTCCATAAAGGACATTCATAAAGGACGCTCCTGACGAGCACTTGGTCGTTTTTGCCCCCTCCGGATTTTTTTTTTTACATTTTATAAGTGTTCCAAGCCTGCGCAGCCCCAACGAGAGGTACAGACCTCTCATTAGATTTCCCAGCGTTTTCCAGCGTTAGGGCAAGTGGAAAAGCGTAGTGCAACTCATTTCAATAGGGTTTCTACACAATTTGCTCATCTGCATTCCATTTGCGTTAGCTGCTACCGTCGTCGGAAAAAAGTATTTAGTGCATGCCAGGGTTTACTACTTGCTCGTTAATGGCTCTTTAGTGGCTTGTTATTGGCTCCTAAAGTTTAGTGCATCTGGCCCTCAGTTTGACAAGTTTAGATGCCCTTCTTCAGTGAGGGCTGCAAGACATAAATCTAGTAGGAGTGGACATACTATTTATTTTCACTTGGTTTCATTTTGGAGAGTTTTCCAGGTTTTTAATTTTGTTTATCAGGGATTTTTTTCCCTTTTTTGGATGAATACTCAGAGAACAATTTAGGTGCCTAGATTCAGCTGAAAAGTTCACATATATATAAACAAGGCACAGAGAAGACAATATCTACTATAATAAAACGCACCCTGAACGTTCTGAGGACAAAGGTTCTGAACTCACAGCACAAGAGTTCGTAACTTCATGGTGGTGAAGCCATCCCACTATGACTCTGAGCCCCGCCCTCGCGTCAAACGTCAAGACGTCAAACCAACCCTTTAACGTTCTGCTGTGATTTCAGAACCTTTGCAAAAAGAATGTTCAGGGAGCGTATAAAAATAGTACAAGTCAACGAAAGAAACACAACCAAGCAAGGGGAGCAGTAGGGAAATACGCGGAGCGTGTTTCCCTACTCCTCCCCCAGGATGTGCAACACCCACCCCCCGCACCGCACCCCACCACAAAGCCACCCACGACAAACCGCAAAAAAAACCCCGCTTACACATGCTGCAGGTGCAACACCCACCACCGCGCTGCCCCCCCCAAGCCACCCACGAAAATCCTGCAAAAAGAATTAGCCCCGCAACACAATCCACATGAAGCAACACCCACCCCACCCCTACCCACCCACCGACGCGTAGCTTTGCCGCCGGGGAAACCGAAACCCCGCAAGAACACGTCCTGTCTTCAGACTCCGGCGTGATCTTTAGCATTGCTAGCCTCTGCAGGCAGGGCTTCTGTGCGTCTGACGTCCTGCACGTGCAGGATGTCAGACGCACATAACCCCGCCCTACACAGCCTAGAAATGCTGAAGATCAAGCGGGACTCAGCACAGCACACAACAAAGGACTTCTGCTGGCGGGAGTTTGGGTCACCCGCCAGCAAAACTATGAGACGGTAGGGTGGGATGGCGGCGGGAGGGGGGGCAACGCACGGCGGCCGCATCACGAGGAGGAAGCGGAGACGGCACACAACAAACAACCCCTGAAAGCAGCCTCCACTGCCTTCGATCTTTATCACACTACAATCCCCCCCCCCAAATGAAATAAAAAACACACACACACACTCTCACAACTGGCACCGCTCCATGAAACCACAGCCCCCACCCCCACACACAATCAATCACTCATCTGGCAGCGGTTCCAGAACCCACCACCACCAAAAAAAAACCCCACAAACACTTACTCACTCTCAATTGGCCACAGTTCCTCAACGCACCCCCCACAACACACACTCTATCATCTGGCAGCGCTTCATGAAATCCCTGCCCCCCCCCACACTCACTCACTCATCTGGCAAACTCCCCACCACCACACACACACTCACTCTCTCATCTGCAAGCGCTTCCTGAAAACCCTGCCCCCCCCAACCACACACACTCACTCATCTAGCAGCCGTTCCTGCCCCCCCCCCCCCACACACACACTTACTCACTCTCATTTGGCCACACTTCCTCAATGCCCACACATCCCCAAAACACACACACACACACACTCTCTTTCTCACTCTGGCAGCGCTTCCTGAGCCCCCTCCCCCACAAACCACTCTCTCACATCTGGCAGCGCATCCTAAAACTCCGTACACACACACACACACTCACTTACTAATCTGGCAGCCATCCCTAAACCCCCTCCCCTCTCACACACCTACTCACTCACTATCATTTGGCCCCGCTACCTCAACCCTTCACCCCCCACACACACACACTCACTCTCTCTTCTGCAAGTGCTTCCTGAACCCTTGCCCCAAACACACACACACACTCATCTGACAGTGCTTGATAAACCGCCCACACATACACACACACTCACTCACTATCTCATCTGGCAGCGCTTCCTGAACCCCCCTACCCACCCCCCCACCCCCACCCCCACACACACACTCAATCTCGCACACCAATTGCTTGGGTGCAGTGGCGGGAATCTCAAACACCAGAAAGATAGAGGGGGGGGGGGGCTGACACCAGAGAGAGAGAGAGAGAGAGAGAGAGGGAGGGTGGTATCTCTGGCACACACACACTCTCTCACACACTCTCTCTCTCTCACACAGACAATGTCTTTCTGTCTCTCTCTCTCTCATACACTCTATGTCTAACAGTGTATCACATTCACTCTCTGTGTCACACAATCACTCACACACTCACTTGGTTTCATACACTGTCTCACAGAGCATCTGAGTATCACCCACACTCTCTCTCACGCACACACTGAATCTGCGTGAAACACACTCACAATCACACTGTGTCTCACATACGCACTTGCACACACTCTTTATCACACATACACTCACACCCACACTCTCTCTCTCTTACACACACACACACACACACACTTGCACTTTCACTCTCTCTCTCACACACACTCACTCTCACATACACTCTCCCAAACATACACACTCCGAGGACAACCTTGCTAGCACCCGTTTCATATGTGTCAGAAACGGGCCTTTTTTACTAGAACTTAAATAAACAAGTTATAATTTGACAGGCATTAGCGAAAAAACAATAAAAACACTTAGGGACAATTCTATATAAGTCATTAAAAGCTAGGCACCCAAAACCTGTGCACTAAGGGCCCCTTTTACCAAGCTGCTGCAAAAGGGGAACTCCGCTGGCGTTGGTGTGTGTTTTCACAATCCTCTTGCAATTTATCCAAAGATGATAAGGCACGGTTAAAATCTCCTTCCAAACACAGAGAGCCTTTGAACGAAAGATTTAACACAAAAGAAATTCGTGAAAAATGAAAAGGAGTTATTTTTAGGAGCATATATGTTCGATAAAATTATATAGTTACCATCTAATTTCCCAATCACAATAATATACCTAGTCTCGTATGGCAGATTCTAATAGAAAGGGGTAATTTTTTTCCAAATAGTCACTCCCCTTTTTGATTTAGAGAAAGAAGAATAAAATACCTGAGTAACCCAGGCAGTTTGCAATTTTTCATGCTCTGCTTCACTCAGGTGAGTTACTTGGAGAAAAGTGATCATAGTTTGTGATTTCTTAAGAGCCGATAGCACCGCTTTCTGCTTAATGGGGTGATTTAGCCAATTACCCCTGGATTCTATATAGCGCACCTAGAGATCCACTCTGAAATCTAGGTGTATTCTAGCTAATTAGCGTTGATAACAACACTTAGAAAGCAATAATGAGCGCTAATTGGCAATAATTAGAATTTACACATACAATTCGCTATGCATATTCTGTAATGAACTGCATCTAAATTCTAATGCATGCAGTTCAAAAGGGGCTTAGCTATGGGTAGGGAAATGGGCATTTTATGGGCATTCCAAAATTTGCATGCACAGTTATAGAATATGGCCCAGTACATATAAATCTATGTTTTCATTAGCCTAAATGGATGCACATTGTTTTTGACCCTAGGATTTCTGCCTAAGCACATTCTACATACCACACGTAAATCCAGGTGCTGCTTATAGAATGTGCTTAGGTGGAAATCTTTACTGCGTGGATTTTTTAGGTGCCATATATTGAATCTGGTTCTTATTGTTCTAAGAAACAAACCTAGTCAACCTGGCGAAATGAACAGGCACAGTAATGTATGGCTATGGAAATTTTAAAAAAAATACAAGCCTTGCTTTGTCTTTTATTTCAAACTATTTTTATTGATAAAGATAGGAAACTTCTGTGTCAGAGAAAAAAGAAGCCTTAAAACAAGATAACATTATGACTAGAAAACTTCGGAATTTTACTATATGCATAATCTATAGCCAGCAACAAAAGTGACATTTTAAAGAATACACTATGGTACCAAATGACTTAGCGGAGGAAGAGGTGGTATGGACAGCCAAGAACTCCCTACTTCCAGCCTCTGAAAACAAAAACATAATTAAGATGCACACAATTAGGAGACACAAGATCAACAGTTGGAGCAGCAATACTGCATATCTATAAAGGTAGAGGCACATATCAACAAAGTATATCAAACCGCAAAAGCTATCAATCAAAAAGATATGAGTTAACATCTAGTCCCCAGTACTTAGGAGGGTAACAAGTAAGTTATGATGACATCAAATGTTGAGTTAGATACTTCACAGAAGAGCAGTGGTATTCATTGTTCTACTAGTGTCATTTGGTAGGTTAGTTGAGTTGAGATGCTGATCCTTAGTTGTCTTTCAACGTTTAGGGGTGTTTAATTGTCAGCTGTATGCATCTGATTTAGAATAAGGAGATGCAGGTGGTTTCTCCTTTCCAGAAACTATATCCACCCACACTTCATGCTCCTCAGTACTATGAATATATTATTTATGTCCCTGCCACTCAAAAGCCAGAGCACCTATATTTGATGCCCTTTTCTCTAAGTAGCTGAGTTAGAAGGTGGAAGTCCCTATGATGCTGTAGTGTGAATTTTGACAAATTAGAGAAGATCTCGAAGTTTGCTTTTTGGAAAGTGAACGAGTCTTTGTTTCTTATGTGGTCATAAGAGTCTCTTTGTCTTGAAAGCTATGAAAACAAGCAGTGATGGCTCTAGGAGAGCTTCTATGATTTGAAGAAAAGGAATGTATATGATGATTAATTTGCTCAATATTTAGCATTGTAGCATTAGAGTTAGGAACACAGAATGCGTAAAGATCAGTAAGTTTTCATTATCTCTTTCAGGGACCCCCCTAAAATATGGATATTACAGCATCTGTTCTCTAGGTCATCTTGCTTTTTAAAACAAAAATTCTTTGCTGAGCATTTCAAGAGTGCGCAATTTAGTTTGAAAAACTACAACTGCATCAATTTTTTCACCTATATTCAGTGGTGTGCTGGAGCAGGCTCTCACAGGCTCGCAAGAGCCGGTTGTTAAGTTTTTAAGAATTTTGGGAGCCGGTTGTTAAAGTAGGGCCCTCAATGGCTACTTTAACAACTGGCTCCCAAAATGTGGACTTGGCCCCCCTGCTGAATTTTCTTTTACTTTGCTGGTGGGGATGCTGAGCCCTGCCAGCCAAGTAAATAGACTGCTGCTGCTCCCAGCTCCTTGTTTCCAGCTCTGAGCAGCAGGCTGGGACTTCTCCAGCATGTGTGAGAAGTTTCAGCATGCTGCTCAGAGCAAGATGTTGGGAGTGGTGGAAGTAGAGAGAGGCAAGTGTTGCCTCCCCCTCCACCCGGCCACCCCTGGCCCTTCCAACTGCAGAGCTGGCTACGTCTGGAGAAAGAGCCTGTTGTTAAAAATTTACCAGCACACCCCTGCCTATATTTCTTTTTGTGTCATTCTATCATCCAAAGACTTAAGTTCTGCTTTGAGATCTTTAATAGTTGAAGTCATATCCGCATGAAAGGACTTAATTTCTCCCAGCAGTTCTAAGAAATCCACCTTGGTGATCAGGGAAACCTCAGGAGCAAGTGGAGATAGTGAGGTAGAAGGGTCCAGTGATGAAGAATCCAAAGGAGTTGAGTGTCCCAGATTTTGGCTACAAGAGAGTCTAGAAGCAGCAGCAGCATATGACGGTTTATGAGCCATGGCTGTAGATGGTGACAGAAGAGAGCAAATGTGAATAATGCCTGTGATCCCAGAAATAATGTAGAAAAAGGACAGTTGGAACAGTCACAGTTGCAAAAATTGCAGTTGTGGGTAAACCAGACCTCACGATTCATGCATTGCAGCTCAACAAAGTTTGTAGGTAGGTTACAAAGCTACTAAAGCCACCAAAAGAGCAATTAAAGGCTTGGCGTTTGTATAAGGGTAAAAGCTTTCAATAGAAGGAAATCTAGACATATCATATAAACTATTGCTTATGAATACTGTTCTCTTCAGCGAATGATTCAGTTAAGTTAGAAAGTTATTAAGGTCATCAGGTTACAATTAAATGTTTGCCTAATATGTGAGGTTAAATGTTTTCAAGGCAACAAAATCAAAACAACCATTCCAAAGAAAGGGACAGCACTAGAGTGACAATTACATGAAGGAAACCTGTGAGTCATTAGAGTGTACATTTCCTGCTGTATACAATACTGGAGAAAAGATCTGCAACTCTATAAAAGCACAAACATATTAGTGAATTATGTAAGAGCAGAAAGTGAGTCAAAGCTCATAGTAATTATGAAACTAATCCTACTGCAGTAGGGATTTAACAAATTATAGAGAAACAGCTAACACATGATATAATGAATGCAGCCAAGAAAAATTGCCCTGGGATAATATGCAGGGCTAAACATTAATAATACAAAATTAGAGATCCAATAAGTGATAAAAGGAATAGCTAATACACAGTAAAGTGTTTGCAGCAGTGAAAAATTGTCCGGTAATAGTATTCAAGGCATTACAATAGAAACTGCATCAGTATAAAGTAAATAGATACAGATATGCACGCACACTCATATGCACCTGCACTGCCACTCAGACCTACCTGCACGTCTGCTCACATGCGCCAGTACATACGCTCAGAAGTACTTGCACACCTGTTCATATAAACTTTCCATTTGCAGAGAAAAGTTCAGTAGTATGAAGCAGTAGCCAGCTTAAACTGGAAAAATAAAATCTCAGAGACGGTGAAGGGTTTGTGGTAGCATTGATAAACAGTCAAAGATAAGGTCTGAAGCAAGGAAAGCCCCCCCCCCCCCCCCCCAAATATCACTTTAAAAGATGTATCTCAAAACCAAATTAGTTCCTGTTGTAGATTCAAGCACACAGTCAAATGGTGCACTACCAGCTGAGGCAAAATAAGCATACTATACTGCAGATACACTGAATCTGGTGATCAGTGTTCAAAGCACTGCTCAAATGCCCCCAGGCCATTACAGAATAGAAGTGTCACACTATTAATTAACAGCAGTCCTCCTTTTTAACATATACAAAGGCACTGTGAGTAGATGGCTTTGTGGACATTCACAGTAGGTTAGGAAATTAATTAAGAGAGGAAACAATGGTGGCTGCAGCTTTGAGGAAATGTAGACCCTCCTAACCTGCCCTTCTTTAGCAAATGGTCATACAGCTTTAGTCAGACCATATCAATTCAAGTAGCGGGGTATGTAGCCTTTTTCCTTTACAAAGCTGCTTTGAGCAAGCCAAGGTAACTGTACTTTGAGCCCTTAATATTTTGTCCTTGGTTTAACAGAAAGGCACAGTTCTTACTGGGGAGCTGTTAGTGGAACTTGTGACAAACTATCCGAGAAAGCCGCATTGAAGGCGCAAGCGGCAGCTGTTCACGGTTTTATAGGCCTAAGGATCGCCACGTGAAAGAAAAATTTGCACAAGGTACCAGAAGCATAGTCAGGTTGTGACGCCAAGGGGAGCAGAGAGCAGACTGTGTAGGCATGCATACGTACTATGTAAGCATTACAGACTGCTGAAAAATAGGCACCGGCGCCATCGGAAGTCCATTTGGGGGAGCAGTCGCTCACCTGGAACCCCACCTAGCTACGCCTCTGCAAGGTACAGCAGCTGTTAATGTCAGCAGGAAAAAGAAAAGAAAGAAAAGCCTCACAGCAATACATGGAGCAAATTGTTCTAAGCATACTGATTGAAAATAGCCAAAAATGTGTGCTGTAATCTCAGATTATTCAAGAGAGAAGACTGGAGGTGAGAAGAGATCTCAGACTATGCGGCCATCTTGCTCGGCACACAAGCTCTGCCCCATCACCTTGTCTCCGTCCTCTCTGTTTGGCTTCTGTTTGTGTTTGAGTGGGTTGCTCTTTCATTTAGCTGTGACTACTAGCGCAGCCTTGAGTGGTCTCTCTGTGTGGCACAAGTGAGCTGTTCTTTCATTTAGCTGTGTCTACTAGCTCAGCCCTGAGCATCCTCTCTATTTGGCTTCTGTTTGTGCTTGAGTGGATTACCCTTTTGTTTAGCTGGGACTATGCTAAGTTCTGTTCCTGGTTTTCACTTTAGCCAGGCTCTGGTTTCACCTTGTCCATGTCCGGTATCTTGTTTGTATTCAGTTCCTGGTTCACCTCAGACCACTGCCGCACTGCACTGCCGCCCTCCCACTTTGGACCGCTGCCGCCCCCTTACCTTCCTGTCTGACTGCTGCTGTCCTCTCCTGCTCCTGTGTGCCGGGAGTTGGGACCTGGATGATTGCATTAATGTGATATCACGTTAATGCAATCATCCAGGTCCTGGGAAGCATACAGCAGCAGCAGCAGCAGTAGTAGGAGTAGGAGAGACAGCCCTGGAAGCAGGCATGAAGAAGCTTGCCAGCACCAGGCCCAGATCCGGGCACCCCCCCCCCCCTTGGAGACCGGGCCCAGAGAATTTTGCCCCCCCCCCCCCCCCACCTCCCCTCTCGGAGGCCCTACTTCTGGTCTTCAAAAAAATACAAGTGCAAAAATATGGAGCAGATCCCAGAGTAAAGTTCTCACATAAAATGTGCTAGGTACTCTTGTCAATAATGGAAATTTATGTGAGAACTTCTGGGATCTGCTCCTTATTTTTGTACTTCTCACAGGGTACACCAGGGATTATCCCATTTATCTCAGTATTGATCCTAGAGGGACAGCTTCAAGACGATCCACAGAATGCAGCTATCACCCTCTCTTTTAGGAGACATGGGAATAGGATACCTACTTTTCTGTACTACGTCTAGTGTCAGCAGTAGGATAGATCATGTCCAACATTTAGGGTACTTTGGAATCCTTATACTAAACTGAGGTAAGCACTAGCACATGCTTATCGTATCTTAAAAGGACTTACCGTGGGACAAGCTCAGACATCCTGCAGTAAGTTTCAAATTGGCACACTCTACCATGTGCTAAAAAAGATTTTTTAATTTTTGCTGAGGGGGTGTGTCTGGGAGTGGAAAGTGGACATGTCTGTGCTTATCAGTTAGTGCATCTGCATTACTGCATGATAACTGATAAGTTCAGGATTACCACGTGAGCTCTTGCCATCTACAAAATGGGTGCTGATACGTGCTCATGTGGTAATTGTTTTCAATGGCTGTGTGCTAATGGCGACATTAGCATATGCACAATCAGTATATGGGGTGCTCTTACTAAACGTCAACACACAGAATGTTACTGGAGGAAAAACCTCGAGAAGCTCCTAGACTTCTAAAATGTCTTATAGGAGCAGGACTTCTTCATCATTGGCAAAAACCTCCGTAATACAGCTTAATGCTATCAAAGTAATAAACTTAGCTTAAATTGCCAGGTCTCAGTCTTTTTTCCAGGGCCCCGACCATGACCAAATTGCACACACAACTTAATTGATTAACAATTCAATCAGCGTTGATAATTGGTACTTAACAATCAATTGGCAGCACTAATTGGCTTTAATTAGAACTTACATGCACGACATTTTAGGCATATTCTATAACATGGTGCATGCAGCTGAAAAGGGGGCATGACCATGGGCGTGGAATGGGCAGGACATGCTTGTTTGAAAAAAAACTATGGGGTCTTTTTACAAAGCTGCAGCAAAAAGTGGCCTGTGGTAGTGTTGGCGCGTGTATTTGGCACACACCAGGACGGTTTTTACTGCATCTGGGAAAAAGGGCTTTTTCTCAATGGGCCAGGAAAATGGCCTGCGGTAAAGATGAAACCAGCGCGTGCCTAGTTACAGCCTGAGTCCTTAATGCCACCCATTGATCTAGCGGTAAGGGCTCACATGCTACATGTGCGGTGACCGGTCAGCGCACACCAACTGCTGATTAACACCAGAAATGCCGCACACAGTAGGAAATTTAAAAATGTATTTGTCCCGGCAGTACGGGCAGGTGCCATAACTGAAATTACCGCAAGGGGGGGCACGCTACCTGGTGATAGTCTCATTTTGGTGCATGCTGCAGGTGCCTAGAGCCTACCACACCTGTGTAAAAGGGCCCCTATGTACACTATTATAGAATACACCCGATCTGTGCCTAAATTAGGTGCAGTTATTTAGGCCTGGCTTTAGATGGCCTAAATGGATTCACATTAATTTTAGTCACAAGAATGTCCGCTAAGCATATTCTATAAACTATACCTAGCTTTAGGCATAGTTTATAGAATTGTGCAAAGCGTATGGTTTTTTATCACCTTAAAAATCAATGCTGAAAAACCACACACTTAGCACAATTCAATAAACTACGCCTGAATTCACATAGTTTATAGAATATGCTTAGTGGCTGTTCTTGCAATTAAAAGTTAGGTGCACCCATTTAGGCCACCTAAAATCAGGCCTAAATACCTGTGCCTATCTTAGGCATAGATTGAATATATTGCATAACAGTGCACATAGTTTCTTGAAATGCTCATTGCCCGCCCATTACATGCTCATTGGTATGCACCATTTTCGACTGCAAGCATTAGAATTTACATGCATCATATTATAGAGTATGCCTAGAAAGTTGTGCACGTAAATTTTAATTAAAGCCAATTAGTGTTGCTAATTGGTTGTTAAGTACAAATTATCAGAGCTGATTGGCTTGTTAATCAAGTTGTGCACACAGATTGGCCATGTGGCCAAATTAGCATGCACAGCTTAAGGTGCCATTTATAGAATTTGGGGGATTGGGGTTGTTTTTTTTTTTCACTTTAAATATTTTTATTAATGAAGCAACTTACAGCATTCAAGACAGTACAGATAATGCCAAGTTGTCCTAAAATATTGGACATCCATATAATATAACAGAAAAGAAAAAACAACAACCCAGTCACCCTTATGGTGAAAATTGAACTATCAACTCCCAATCACTATAAACAAGGGTCTACAGCCTCAGCTCTGTCCTACCCCCTTAAATTTGTTCAAGCATATAATTGTCTCACTTCCCCCTCTAGTCCTCCTCTTCCGTTCCTCCCTTCCCTACTGCCCCCTTCCTCCCTCCCTCCCTTCCTCCCCCCTCCCCAACTACCACTCGTTCCTATCAAAGTTTGATTGTCATCACCCATTCTTGTCGAGACCATCCTAGGGGTTGTTGTTTTTATCTTATTTGATTTTACATTGTTTTGAGCAGGTTCTTTTTCTGAAATCTGGGAAACAGTCTATAAATTATTAAATACAATGAAAGCTAATTAAATGAAAATGGAAATAAAGTCAAAATTGAATGAATCTAAACAAAAATTGTGTGCCTGACCACCATATTAACTTCTAATCAGCTAAACAGAACTGTTGTTAAATGCTTGTCTGACTTCTAGTCTTTCAGTGTCAGCTCAGTCTACTTTATTAGGAGATACTATGATGGATGTGAAATAAAGTGCTTTGGAGAAGTAAATTCTATAATGGTTTCTCGTTCACTTGAGTTTCTGTTTGACTTTAAATACAAGAGATATAGGTAGAGATTTATTCACTGTAATATGCTTCCCCTATAGAAATGCTAGCATATTTTTGATAAGATGCAAAAGGCACTAGAGGGGTGATCCTGTTCATACCACAAGACTGGTCATGCACAGCAGAGGGAACTAATGTGCTATTAATTACCATTCCTCCTGCTGGCCATAAAGGCAACCCACTAGAGAGATCTAGGGTAGGGATCTTGGGGGTGGAATGAGAAGAATTAGGTAAGTGACAGAGAAAGAGACCTATATAGATGGGGAGGGGAGAGGGAGAAAGAGAGAGACTCTACATTGGGTAGAGAGAGAATGACCTATATGAAATGGAGTGCAGATGAGGTGGTTAAAGCAGGGTAGGGACAACAAAAGTTAGATTTCCATGAGATATAAGAGGAAGACCTATACAAAGGAGCAATTGAGGAAGTCTACATGGGGTGCAGACTGATGGCAAGAGTGAGAACTGCATGGGGCAAGGAGAGAAAGACTTACATAAAATGATGTGGCAGGAAGAGAAAGAAATGATATAAAGGGGGTGCAATGGGAAATAGACTACATTGAGTCAGAAGGAGAGCAGGAAGAGGGAGACCTACATTGGGTAGTGAGGGTGGCTGGGAGTATAAGATTGCAACTGAGATGATATGGATAGGATGAGTGGGGGAGGAGTAGGAAGAGGGGTCTCAAGATGAGGGCATGTAGAGGAACAGAGGACCAAGGATGGGCAAAGAAAGAAACTGGAGCCAGAAGAGAGGGCAAGCAACAGGGAGGAAGTTTATACTGGTGAGAGGAAGATAAACAGAAGAAAGTAGATGAGGGCTTTGTAGATGTTGAGTAAAGAGGGTAAAATGAGAGACTATGGAGTGGTTGAAAGACAGGCCACTATATGAAATAGTGGAAAGGAGTTAATGTGGAATGGAAGGACTATGGAGGAGGTGTGAGAGAGGAGCGGAATGGATAGATCAAGTCTAGAAAGATGTAAGAGAGGACATAATGCAAACAGCAGAAAGAAAATACACACAAAAAAGGAGATCCTGATCAAAGAAAAGACAATGAGAGCAGAAATAAAGACCAAATCCAAAAAGATCAGAAAAATAAAATGCATCTCTGATGTATTTGTTTCTTCACAGCAGGTATGAAAATGTATTAATGTTGCACTACATGCAGAGCCTGGATTCTTCATTTTAGTTCCTTATTTCATGATATGGTTGCCAATTAGTATGCGGTAGGATCCTGTTCTACAAAGGAACCAATGTAGCATATTAGCATATCCTAGTGGTAATGCACCTAACCTTTGGTGCCTGTAGCTACACCAAACACAGCGCTGGAATAACCATGAGCACCTAAATGTGGCAGGTACCCTTGCAAGTTACAGTATTCTGTAAGTTATACATCCAAGTGGAATCCCTTGGTGTACACTCCCCTTACATATCTACACTAGGGTAATTGCAGAATAGCACTTAGACAGAATTTTTCATTTACGCTCTTTGAATACCCATAATGAAACAAAATGAACACCCAGTATTTTCAAAGAATTTCTTTACTGCAATTGTTGGAACAAGAAAATTTAGAGACACAGATGGCAATAACAGTTTCACAATCCAAAGAATCCAAAAATTTAATATCAGTTTATGAGTAGAAAGTCCCTTAGCCACATCTTCCAAGAAGAAAATATTCAGGATTTAACACTGTCATCAACTGGATATTGCCAGCATAAAAATAGCTCCTAATCCTGATACTTTCAATACTAGTAGCTAATAATGCTAAGAAAGTATTACATAACAGTGGAGGCAATGCTGAACCATGAGGAACAGCCACAGGAGGTGGAGGAACCTTCAATTCCTACGTCAAAGTAGTGCAGCAAAAGAAGGAGTAGGATGATCTGGCCTTTTCAATAACCCAGGGAGACGTATAGAATTATAGTCTTTATTAAGGAGAATCAAGTGACTCGACACAGCAGCTGTGTTTCGGCGCCTATATGCCTGCTTCAGGAGTCTAAAAAACATACAAAAATCATATGCAAACTATATAAAACTCTATGGCCAGATCATCCTACTCCTTCTTTTGCTGAACCATGAAGAACCCCACTCTGTAATACAACATCGTTTGAATAAGTACTGTTATAGTTTGCTCTGAAGGATCTACTCAGCAAAAAAAGGAACTGAACCACTTTAAAACAGTACCACATTCTAATCCCTTGCAGCCAAAAAACTAAGGGGCCCTCTTATTAAGCTGCATTAAGCACTAATGCCCATCTAACATGCCTAATACAGCTTAAAATGGCATACCACAGGTCTCGCTCAGGCGTCCTGCAGTACGTGCCAAATGTGTGTGCACTCACCGCACATACTAAGAAATATTTTTAATTTTTTGAGGGGTGTGTTTGGGGGCAGAGAGTGGGCATTCCTGTACTAACTAGTTAGCACAGCTCCATTACTGCATGCTAACTATCTAGCACAGAAATAGTGCATGAGCCCCTACTGTCCACAAAATGGGTGGTAATAAGAGCCCATGTGCTAATTTTTTTTAATGGACATGCACTAATGGCAACACAACAAAATCCAAAAGGTAAAGGAACCCCCTACGTGCAGAACAAACAGATCCAAGAGTAGGGATGAACCAAAGAGACTCTCGCAGCTGAATGGGTAGAATATAAATCTTTATTAGGCATCACTCTTGCAGCAGAACCGACACAGGGACATGTTTCAATGGGAAACACCTGTCTGCCTCAGGGGTCATATACTAAACATAAAACAAAAAATTCTTATAATACAGATATATAAAGAAAAAATGAATAAAACAACCATTTAAAAATTTGAACAATACTATGTATAAAACAATTACTTATATAAATATAATTTAAGCATCTAATCATATAAAGAATGTTGTGCAAATAACTTCTATAGAAACAAGAAGACATATTGTAAAACTAAACATATGAATAACAATTTCAAAATAAGAAATGGCAACATTAGCACATGGAAATTAATACAACAAATAGAATAAGGCCATTTTTACAGCTCCGGTAAAAATAGCCTTAGTGCACAGGAAAAACCTACAAAATGGTGCACTAAGACCACTTTTTGCAACAGCTTAGTAAAAGACCTCTAAGATGATGATGATGATTATCATCATTATTATTATTATTATTATTATTATTAACATTTATATCCCACATTAACACAAGTAGAGCTCAGGTTCAATCTGGCTTATATAACAATTATTTATACTTAAATTGTACAAGTGATTTCACAATGAGAATACTGAAAGGTAACTTTAAAACCATACAAGAACGTAAGACCTTTGAAGTCAGAATGATTGAATATTTTAACACCCAACAGAAAGGACTTAACAAGGACCTGGGGTTCCTAGCCCATTATAAACCATAAAGCTGTATGTCTCTGTTGATCACCCCACCCCTCACCTACCCACACCCATCCTGTTAGAATATCAATGATATGCTTTGATGTCCCCATGCATACCTCCGACCCACTCCCATCCTCCCACCCTGTCAGACTGTCATAGTAATGCTTGAATGTTTTCACTTATATACACTGTCAGCTAGCACATTTGCTTATTTCCGATCTGACGAAGAAGGGCAACCTTCGAAAGCTAATCAAGAAATGTATTAAGTTATGTCCAATAAAAAAGGTATCATCTTATTTTCTTTTCCATGTTTTATTTTGTTTGATTTCTATTATGACTAACAAAGCAGATCAATCAGTGATATGGTTCAAAACTTTATTTTCAGAGACTCGCCCGACACAGACTGTGTTTTGCCCACAAGAGCTGCGTCAGGGGCTAATAGTCCAGCAGCTGAGAGATGCAACTGGACTTACCCTGTGTATTGAGCTGATGTCCTCACCTTGATTGAGGAAAGCACCCTGCTAGTTTTTTACGTTTCAATCTCATGTCCTGCTTGGACTATTAGCCCCTGACGCAGTCCTTGTGGGCGAAACACAGTCTGTGTCGGGCGAATCTCTGAAAATAAAGTTTTGAACCATATCACTGATTGATCTGCTTTGTTTGTCTCCACGTTGGATTTTGCAGATCACTTGCCATCTTGTTTTTTATTATGAATAAGGCACAAAAAGGTGCCTGAAATGACCAGATGACCACCGGAGAGAATCAAAGATGACCTCCTGTTAGTCCCCAGTGGTCATTAACCCCCTCCCACCTTCAAAAAACATCTTTCAAAATATGTTGTGCAAGCCTCTATGCCAGCCTCAGATGTCATACTCAGGTCCATGACAGTGCATGAAGGTCCCAGGAACAGTTTTAGTGGGTATTGCAGTGCACTTCAGACAGGCGGACCCAGGCCCATACACCCCCTACCTGTTACATTTGTGGAGGAAACAGAGAGCTCTCCAAAACCCACCACAAACCCACTGTACCATATAAAGGTGCCCCCCTTCACCCGTAAGGGCTATGGTAGTGGTGTACAGTTGTGGGTAGTGGGTTTTGGGGGGCGCAACACACAAGGTAAGGGAGCTAAGTACCTGGGAGCAATTTATGAAGACCACTGCGTGCCCCCTAGGGTGCCCGGTTGGTGTCCTGGCATGTCAGGGGGACCAGTGCACTACAAATACTGACTCCTCCCATGACCAAATGGCTTCCATTTGGTCATTTCTGACATGAATGTCTTTGGTTTCGAAAATAGCTGAAAATCAGAAACGACCATGTCTAGGGACGTCCAAATCTAGGGACAATGAAATTTAAGGACTTGGACGTCCTTGGCGGTATTTTCAAAATGAAAGATGGACGTCCATCTTGTTTTTAAAATACGGGTTTCCCCACCCCTAGATTTTGCCGTTTTGCAAGGACTTCCAAATCACAACTTGGATGTCCCTTTCAAAAATTCCCCCTTAGTGATTTAAGCTAGATAATTGAAATATGGAAGAAAAAGGTAGAAATCAAAATTTTGTTAGGACTAGGGAATGAACTAGTGCATGGAAGACTGATTTTGTGAAGAATGGTCTTAGTGTCCTCAATTTCCATAATGAATTGAAGACACTTGAGACCACTTTGGAAATTTGGTTATCTAGAGTGATAAATTGGTCAATTATGGCTCCTACGATTTTTATAGTTGAGTCAAGGGGATATGAGATGTTCTCAGTGATAAATGATTTAAGATTTATAGTGTGATAAGGATTAGTAACTATTAAGAATTTAGTTTTATTGGTGTTGAGTTTTAATTTGAAATTGGATGCCCAAGATTCCATTAGAGAGATACCTAATTTGATATGAGTAATTTCATGTACTTCTTTAGTGAATGGAATATAGATGGTAACATCGTCTGCATAAATCAATGTTGGGAGACCATTTTCTCCATTAAATTGCCTAATGAAATCAACATGATATTAAATAGGATGGGGACAATGGAGAAGAGGCACTCCATAAACAGGGGACTATGCTTGATGAAATTGTACCTGATTGTTTCACTTGGTATGATCTAGACCTTAGGAAGCCTGAGAACCATTTTAACACAGCTCCACAGATTCCGTACTGGTCAAGGATGTTTAGAAAGATATTATGATCAACAGTGTCAAAGGCACTGAACATATGAAATTGGAGTATTCATATTGTATTACCAAAGCCAAATTTTCATCTAAATTTAGCTAGGAGGGTGGTGAGAATAGTTTCAGTACTGTGAGAAGGTCTAAAACTGGATTGTGACCTATATAAAATGGAGTGAAGTTGGAGATAGTCAGTGGCATACCGAGGGCGGGGCGGTCTGCCCCGGGTGCAAGTCATAAGGGGGTAGTGCGGCTGCCATATTTTTTTGCTACATTTGTACCCCATGCTTTCCCACTCATGGCAGGCTCAATACGGCAGGCAATGGAGGGTTAAGTGACTTGCCCAGAGTCACAAAGAGTTGCCTGTGCTGGGAATCGAACTCAGTTCCTCAGTTCCCCAGGACCAAAGTCCACCACTCTAACCAGTAGGCCACTTCTCCACTCATAGGCATCTTTCCCCCCCCCCCCCCCCCCCCCCCTCTGATTCATGCAGTGCTTATGCTGATGGGATGTACGGTAGTGCTGCTGCTGCTGCTGCTGCAATAAGAGTTCCGTCCAAGCACTCCCCCCCCCCCCCTCTGACTAGTGTGATGTATCGCTCATGTCGTGATTCTGTCTGCTTGGAAGCATAGTGGTAAAGGATCATATAGATTAAGAAAATGATCTATTGAAGTTAGGGTGTCATATAGTTCTTGTCTGATTTTAGTTATTTTCTGCTCAAAATATAATAGCAACTGATCAGCTGTGGGAGTAGGTTTGTTTGTAGTAGTTACAGGTTGAGTATTCAATAGCTTATTTACTAGTGTGTAAAATTTATGTGGATTAACAGGATTTTTTGCCTGTAAGTTTTGAATAGTAAGTGGTTTTTGCTTTGATAATCATGCTCTTGTATGATTTTAGGAGTTTTTTCCAATTAGTCTATTGTTCATTGGATTTGTTTTTGATCCAAATTCTTTCTTGTATTCTACATTTACATTTCATTAGTAGGAGGTCTTCATTAAACCATGGAGATAACTTCTTTTTTGGTCGGGATTTGTTTTTAATTGGTGCAAGTTCGTCTAAAACAGTTTTGCAAATGTCATTCCATTGTTGGATGAAATTAGTAGATGGATTACAGGAAAGTAACTTACCAAGCTGTTTGTTTGACCAAAATTTTGAGGGGGTCAATTTTACCTCTGATTTTGAAGGTATGTGATGTGTTAGGTAAATGGGTGGATTCTTTCCAGTTTAGCTTGAAAGAAAGGCTGCTATGATCTGACCAAGGTATGGGGGACCATTGTGGTTCAGATGTATAAAGGTTAATAGGGTCTGTAAATTGTGTTGCTAATAAATCTAGCTGATGTCCTTTGGTGTGGGAGGACATTCTGTTGAAGAGTGAGAATTGCCATACATTAAGGAAATTAAGGAATTGTTTACTAGTAGATTAGCACCATTTTCAGGATGTAAATAGATATCTCTAATCATAATGATATTGTCATTATTGACACATATGTTGGGTATAAAAAAAGTAATTTCGTTCTCGGCCAGGTTCCAGCTATCAGGAGGGTGATATAGTAATAGGAGGCAGA
Organism: Microcaecilia unicolor; assembly: GCF_901765095.1. Classification (NCBI taxonomy): domain Eukaryota; kingdom Metazoa; phylum Chordata; class Amphibia; order Gymnophiona; family Siphonopidae; genus Microcaecilia; species Microcaecilia unicolor. The sequence goes on along the minus strand of NC_044031.1, from coordinate 328,609,386 downwards.
TAGATTTGGAAAGGGAATTGTCTTTTATAGTGCATGTAACGACTTCTAGGTTAGGGGATTGCAATTCAATAATAGTTTTTACCTGGAAGACCGATTTATAAATAATAACTAAGTCACCTCCTCTCTTTTTGGCTTTGGGGAAATGAAGAATAGTGTACTCAGGTGGACATATGTCTAGGATTGCTGGATCATCTTTTCTATGTAGCCAATTTTTGGAGATAAGGGCTAGACCAAATTGAGCAGTTATCCAATCTTTAATGCTTTTGGTTTTGTTGACAACTGAGGGAGCATTGGTATAACCTATTGGTGGGGGAAGGTAGGAATGCTGATCAGTAATTGACAATGGGACTTTAGTGAGCATGTGTTTGTTGTATGGGTTCTTGAAATATTTTTGTTATGATACTTAGTGGAAAGTATGATGTTTGGAGCATTATGACTCAAGCATTGAGATTATAAAGTAAAAGGATTATTTTAGTATCTGGTAGTTATCCATATGGATAGTGCCTAGGGATGTATGTCACAGGGATATTATAGATTAATTCAAAAATACTGGTGAAATGGCTTGTGTGTCTTGTTAGAAAGAGTAGGTAAAGTAATCAGTATAATAAATTTTTTAGCAAACATTATATTTATTTATTTATTGCACTTGTATCCCACATTTTCCCACCTATTTGCAGGCTCAATGTGGCTTACAGAGGCCTGTTATGGCATTACCATATCAGGGTACAAAAGATACAGTTGGTGTTACAGCACTAAGAAAAGTGATTTTATGTGCATAATGTAATGTGAGGTAAATATGGTGATGAAACAATGTTGATTCCTAGTGATGTTAGAAAGTATCTATCAATTCTTGCAAACCAAAACAGACATAGTAAGAAATATTGTCTGTGTCAGACTATAGCATTAAAATGACCTGAATTAGAAAGAGAAGTCAAATAATGAGAATATAGAGGTGTATGAGATGAACTAATTATACATAGATAAGTTAACAAATAGTAAACTCACTGACATCTGTGTAAGTCCAAGTAGCAGGAAATGATGCACATTAATATTCCGCTATTGTTGACTGTCAGGTCTTAGGTCAGTGGCATGGTTAGGTCAGATGGAATGGTTGGCCAAATTAAATGCTGCACTAAGGTCTAAAGCAACTCTAATAAATGCATTCTCACTATCCAATATATCGTAGTTTCATTGAACATTGCCACTAGGGCTTATTCTGTACTGTGACCTTATAGAATACATTGGTTTTATCTAAAAATCTTGATAGCTTTTCCTGTGAAATGCTGAATTCACATTGCACATTGAATGCTGAGACATATATCACACATCTCATGAGCTGGAATGAGACTGAAAAATCTTGGCTATTAAATAAACAGCTGAAATATATTGCTGAAAGGGCCTTTTTTATTTTGTTTTTTTGGCTGGTCCCACTAGAGATTTAATACTGGTTTTACACAGAAAGTTTTGTTGTGGATTACGTTCATAATAGTGTTCTGGTATTTTGTGGATAGTTTTAGCTCGGTAAAACAATGACATTTATTACCAAATCTCTCAACCGCAGAAATAACTGGTTCCAAAAAAAAAAAAAAAAAGATTGAACAACAGAGGGGAAAGCACTGAACCTTGAGGCAAACCAAATTTCAAAAGTGCTGCAGCAAAGCAAATCTCATTCCAATATACTCTTTGGACTCTATCCAACAAATAAGAAGAATTCCAGGATACAGCAAATACACCTGTCTGTGAGATCCTAAACAACAAAGAATGGTCAATTGCATTGAATGTTTTTAGTTAGGTTTAATGAAATAAGTAAAGAATCTTATCTGCAGCCATGCCACTCAACACAGAGACTAGCACAGTCTCAGTGAGATCTCCCTCTCAAAATCCAGATTGAAAAGGGTGCCAGTGCAGTATTGCATTCAGTATAAAGTGTTGACACTGATTTATCAGGCATTGCATATGGTGACTCCACAGTATAAACCCAACGAGGAGTGAAAGTCACCATAACCACAAATCCAAAGATACCAAATTCCAAGGACATGCACTTTTGCATCTTTGAACTTGTGGTTGTGTGGTTGTGATGACTTCCACTCCTCATTGGGTTTGTGCTTGCAGTTTTTTTGTGGAAGACTTTTGGTTCTTTTTTTGTTTTTGATTTTTTTTTTTTTTTTTTTGGATCCACAGTATTTTTCAGCCAGGCTATATAGTGGTATGTTCCATCTCACCGTTTGCAGTCCGGATATGAGGAATGATTTGTGGTGTCAGTTCCCAGTACAATTCATTATGCATAGACTTCTGCGTGCGTGTTTTCTGTGGCAGGGCCATTACTTTGGAATAAGCTTCCGGGGCATCTTCAGTGCTATTCAACTTTGCAGCAATTTAAGAAGGAATTAAACACTCATTTATTTTTACAAGCCTTCTTTATGCAGTAAATGAGATGGTGGGAATGATATCAGGCTTTGTTGCTGTGGGGGTGGGTTGATAGGTAAATGGCAGTTTTGCTTGATTTATAATGTAGTTTTTGTTATATTTTTATTATATAAGTGTGCCGCTTAGTGTTAAATATGGTAAGTTTTTTAAAATAAATAAATAGTTACCTTACAAAATCATAGAGCTGTCAAAAATAGCTTCTCTGCACATAGGTGTAGGTCTATGTGGCTGTGGAGTACCAGGATAGAAATCCTTAAGATTTGTTTTCAAAAGTGGTTCAACAGTAGTTTTTTTTTTTTTTAAGATCCTGGGAAATAATCTTGGGATAAGGACAAATTAATGACACTTTGTAGTCCTGGAGCTGTAACTGCAGCAGATGGAATCACATCCAGTCTATAGCAAGAAGGATTAATGGACTCCAACATCTTTTCCACAATAGAATAGAAACTGGGGCAAAAGACTCAGAAGACTTAAGAGGTGATAAAGCTAATTGAACATCCAAGGGATCTAAAAGAGTCTATCGACTCCTGTTGGTCGATATCAGCACCACCACTAACTGCTTTTCTTCAAAACAAGAAAGGCTAATCACAATAATCACAAATGAGCTGATATTCCAAAGGACGTGTCCAGTTAACAGGACTTTTTAACTGGAAAAGTCCTGAGAAGCTCAATATTCAGCACCACTCAGACAGTGCCACTGAATATTTCCTCTGATCACTGTGGCACTATCCTGAGTGCTCTATCTAGACAACTATCCACAAAACTTAGGAATGAGGGGACATTTTTTGGACCAAAAGGTCCTTTTAAATTCCTCCTTGGGAGCATTGGTTCACACTTTAGTGACTCAGTGTTCCTCAAGGAAATTTAACAACAGCTTTAACTCCGACTTGAGTGAAGTTTTCCCAAAAGGTGGTAAATAAATCCTAATAAATAAATAAAAGTGGTATTGGTTTTCCTTAGTAAAAGGGCCCCTATGTAAATTGACCAAAGAAGTTTGAATAATTCAAACTTCTTTGATCCAGTGGCATGCCAAGAGGGGGGGTGGGAGTGGTCCGCTCCGGGTGCACGCCGCTGGGGGTTGCCGCGGCGCACGCCTGTGGGTTCTGACTTCACTAACTTCGCTCATTCGCTGCAGCTCCCTCTGCCCCGGAACAGGAGCCTAGCAGTAATTCCCACCCCCCTGTGCACGCCATATCTGTCGCTATAAAAATATGCTACCGCCAAGTTAGCACACGAGCTCTTACCACCACCTCAATGGGTAGTGGTAAGTGCTCCCATCTGAAATGGATAGGTGTCTAGTGGTTCACTTACCGCATAGTCATTTCTTTTTGACCCAAAAAAGACAACCTTTTACCCGCTGCAGTAAAAGGGGGCCTCAGCGTCAAAAACACGCACTGATGCTAACACAGGCCTCCTTTTACCACAGCTTAGTAAAAGGAACCAATAATGAACTGCTTTGCATATATTTGGGTGTGACATAGCTCATTAATTTTCAGCCTGTACTGGGTATGATTTTGGCATGTTCTGATGAAGCATGTATTACTATTTATTGCTTATTCACTTGATATATCACCTGTTTTAAATGCAAAATGCATTAGCTACAATTAATACATATTATAAGTTTATAATTAGCTTTAGTTACCCTGCCAGCTTATTTCGAAGAAGAAGGGCGCCCATCTTCCGACACAAATCGGGAGACGGGCATCCTTCTCCTAAGGGCGCCCAAATCGGCATAATCGAAGGTCGATTTTGGGCGTCCTCAACTGCTTTTCATCGCAAGGATGACCAAAGTTCATGGGGGCGTGTTGGCAGTGTACTGAAGGCGGGACGGAGGCGTGGTTAAGAGTTAGCCGTCCTCGGCCGATAATGGGAAAAAGAAGGGCATCCCTGATGAGCATTTGGCCGACTTTACTTGGTCCCTTTTTGTTCACGACCAAGCCTTGAAAAGGTGCCTGAACTGACCAGATGACCACCGGAGGGAATCAGGAATCACCTCCCCTTACTCCCCCAGTGGTCACCAACCCCCTCCCACCCCAAAAAAAACAAATTAAAAACACTTTTTTCCAGCCTCTATGCCAGCCTCAAATGTCATACCCAACTCCATCACAGCAGTATGCAGGTCCCTGGAGCAGGTTTTAGTGGGTACTGCAGTGCACTTCAGGCAGGCGGACCCAGGCCCATCCCCCCTACCTGTTACACTTGTGGTGGTAAATGGGAGCCCTCCAAAACCCACACGAAACCCACTATACCCACATCTAGGTGGGTACAATCCTTTAGATTGTAAGCTCCTTGAGCAGGGACTGTCCTTCTATGTTAAATTGTACAGCGCTGCGTAACCCTAGTAGCGCTTTAGAAATATCAAGTAGTAGTAGTAGTATCTAGGTGCCCCCCATTAACCTTTAAGGGCTATGGTAGTGTTGTACAGTTGTGGGTTTTGGGGGGCTTTTGGGGGACTCAGCACCCAAGGTAAGGGAGCTATACATCTGGGAGCAATTTGTGAAGTCCACTGCAGTGCCCCCTAGGGTGCCCGGTTGGTGTCCTGGCATGTGAGAGGGGATCAGTGCACTATGAATGCTGGCTCCTCCCACGACCAAATGGCTTGGATTTGGTCATTTTTGAGATGGACGTACTCGGTTTCCATCATTGGTGAAAACCGAGGCCGCCCATCTCTAAGGGTGACGTAAATATCAAGATGGTCAACCTAAATGTTGAGATTTGGCTGTTCCCGACCGTATTATCGAAATGAAAGATGGATGCCCATCTTGTTTCGATAATACAAGATGCCCTGCCCCTTCGCTGGGGCGTCCTTAGAGATGGGCACAGTTTGATTATGCCCCTCCACACATGCACATTATTTCCATACCACAGCTTAAGAAATAAGCCACTTTGATTTTTGTTAAGATTATTACAAATGTGTATGGTTGGACATAGGATTTTGGCTGAGTATGAATTGAAAAATAGAAATATAGATGTTTATCTACCTGGCATAGTAAAAAAAAAAAAAAAGAAGACACCAAAGAAGTAGAGGATGACACACAACGGGAGTTGCAGATAAAATCATTGGGATAGACTGCACAGAGCCATTATAATTAAAACCTAAACGGAAACAAACATGAGACAATAGCTTCATTGATATTGTTGCTTGTATATTATTGCAAACCTTGGTAATAAAATTTTAAAAAGCAGAATGTTGGATTAAATACTGATCTTATAAGAATCAAACTGAAGACAATGCGGCTTGAAATAACTTATTAGTGGAGGAGGTAGAGCCAGTACAGAAGAAGATTTTGGAGACAGTCTGATAGATGTTAAGGGCAGTGGTGACAAGGTGGACTGAAATGTTAAAGGAGATGGTCTGGGGCTAGTTTACATATAGTATAGGATTGTGTGTGCTCATCTTTCCAGAGTGATAGAAAAACAAAGAAGAATCTTGAATGGGCAGACCTGATGATCCAATTGGTCTTCACCTGCCATCATCTACTATTAGTATGTGGAACAGATATCTCTGTAGCTATGTTTGAATATCCATTGTTCAGTTGTGCATATTTAAATTTGTAATTAGGTTTTGCTAATTGTGTATCTAAGGAATTATGTTTCAAAAAGTTGAGAATAAGTGAATAAGATAGTATATTTCCAAATCCAATCCTCAATGCTTTCAAAGAAACCAGGTTTCCAGAGTAACCAAAATATACAAATCAACCCGATTCTTAATTTAAATGAATGTAAATGTTTTTATGAATATTAATTCCTCACAAACAAATATGTTTGTAGTCTCCAAAGGCAGATGAGGAATCCATTAGGATAAGCCAATAATGAGCTAGGTTGTGCTCAGTAAAGATGAGTGAATGAAAAATACAATTAATGAAAGAAGAGATTATAGACTCACAAAAGAATAAAATAAGTGCCATGCTGGGGAGGCATGAAGCTGTGAGAGCACTGTTGTTGTGTGAGATAGCTGCTACAATTTCAGACACCATTCCAGCTGGCCATTACATTGGGCAAGGCACCCGAGTAATGTCACAGAGAGCTCCCAGTAAAACCTTTAAGATGCTGCCTGCACTGCAATGTGTGGGGAGCATGGAGCTGTGAGAGCACTATTGGCATGTGAGATACCTGTTGCAATTGTGATAGTAGCATATGATATTGGGCTCTGTAATGTTGACATTTGCAAAATGGGTGGTCCTGCCATATGTAGCTAACATGTCCATGTTCATTCCTACATGTGTTTTAGAGAACACTCTCCATTGGTTGAACCATTTTCTAAAACACTAGTGGAGATTGACATGCCCTGAACTGGATATCTCAATCCCGATTTGCACGTTCTTTCCAAACTCTGCCTTTAAACAGGATAAGTACATAAGTATTTCCATATTGAGAAAGACCAAAGCGCCATGAAGCCCAGTATCCTGGTTCAACAGTATAGTGGGAAAAGAGTTAGGTATACAGGATTCAATTCCCACACGGATGCTTGTAACTTAACACATAGTTTATCTGAGGAGTTATCACCATCATGATAAATTACCCCACCACGTGATATACAAGGGAGACCATTTATTGCAGGTATCTTTAGTATAATCTATCATCTTAGAAGCATTATATTCTACAGTTTCCTGCAGCAAGCTTATAAAACGTAGACCAAAATATTTAATTCCCTCAGTACGCCAACATAGAGGAAAACTGTCAAGACCAGCATAAGTACAGTGCACATTTAGAGGCAACAACTCCATTTTTGACCAGTTGATAGTGTAACCAAACAGGACTCTAAAATTTTCTATAATTTGGAATACATCAAGAACAAAATGTTCTATAGAAGACAGATAAAACAATGTATCATCAGCATAAACTGATAGTTTAATGGATATGTCTGCTATATTTATTCCTTTTACCTTATCAGAGTTACAGATATGCATAAGAAGGGGTTCCAACGTCAAAATAAAAAGGAGTGATGATAAAGAGCAGCCTTGTCTGGTTCCTCTTGTCAACTGCAATGATTTAGATAAGGTAGAGTTAATATTCAAAAGAGCAGTAGGTTAGTATATAAGAAACCAGTGCATAACAGAAAACAGGAATTTCCACTTTATATAATCAAAAGCCTTTTCAACGTATATGGACATCACACAAGCTGACATCCCCAGACATCAAGCAGCCTGTAGAACATGATTAAAAGTTAAAGAATTACCAGTTGACCTGCCATCCTTTTAGCAAACCTGTTTGGGATGGATGTATAAGTTTAGCAACAATGTTTGACAGCCTCTCTGCCAGGATTTTGCATATATTTTACAGTCATAATTTAGTAATGAAATGGGTCTGTGGTTTTTGGCCAGCAAGGGATCACAACCAGGTTTTTCCAAATTTATAATTGTGGCCTCATTAAAGGAACCCTTACTACGTTTATTAAGTATAAAAGAAGAGTACAAGTTAAAAGAGGCGATGCGATAAAAAAGGGTCCAATGTTGGTAAAGTTCTATAGTAAGCCCTTCGCCTTCCAGGGCCTTTTTAGTTGTTAGAACAGCTATGACAGAATTGATCTCTTGTAAGGTTATTGGAGCAATTCATTTCTGCATCTCCATAGCAGATAAACTAGAAGGCTCATTTTCGAAAGAGAAGGACGCCCATCTTTTGGCACAAATCGGAAGATGGGCGTCCTTCTCACAGGGTCGTCCAAATCGGCTTAATCAAAATCCAATTTTGGGCGTCCCCAACAGCTTTCCATCGCAGGGATGACCCAAGTTCATGAGGGCATGTCGGAGGCATATTGAAGGTGGGACTTGGGCATGCCTAACACATGGACGTCCTCGACCCATAATGGAAAAAAAAGGGTGTCCCTGATGAGCTACCTGGTCGTGTTTTTCTTATGACCAAGGCACAAAAAGGTGCTGAACTGACCAGATGACCACCGGAGAGAATCGGGGATGACCTCCCCTTACTCCCCCAGTGGTCACTAACCCCCTCCCACCAGCAAAAAAAAATCTTTAAAAATATTTTGTACCAGCCTCTGTGCCAGCCTCAAATGTCATGCTCAGGTCCATCACAGCAGTATGCTGGTCCCTGGAGCAGTTTTAGTGGGTGCAGTGCACTTCAGGCAGGCAGACCAAGGCCCATCCCCCCTACTTGCTACACTTGTGGTGGTAAATGTGAGCCCTCCAAAACCCACCAGAAACCCATTTTACCCACATCTAGGTGCCCCCCCTTCACCCATAAGGGTTATGGTAGTGGTGTACAGTTGTGGGTAGTGGGTTTTGGGGGACTCAGCACAAAAGGTAAGGAAGCGATGTACCTGGGAGCAATTTCTGAAGTTCACTGCAGTGCCCCCTAGGGTGCCCGGTTGGTGTCCTGGCATATCAGGGGGACCAGTGCACTACGAATGCTGGCTCTTCCCATGACCAAAGGACTTGCATTTGGTCATTTCTGAGATGGGCGTCCTTGGTTTCCATTATTGCCGAAAATCAGAAACGACCAAGTCTAGGGATGACCATCTCTAAGGTCGACCTAAATTCAAGGTTTGTGCGTCTCCGACCGTATTATCGAAATGAAAGATGGATGTCCATCTTGTTTCAATTATACGGGTTTCCCCTCCCCTCCATCGGGATGTTTTGCGAGGACATCCTCAGCAAAACTTGGCATCCCTTTTGATTATGCCCCTCTGGGTCTAGTAAGGCAAGACAAAAATGCATCAATTTGTGAATCAGTGGGCAATTTTTTTGATTTGTATATCTCAGAGTAAAATTCCAGAAAACGATCTGCAGTAGAAGTAGGGAAATCATCATTATGGCAAATAGCAGCAATTCGAGTAGCACGCTTCTTAGCTTTCAAGTAGTTTGTCAAAATGCGGTCCGCTCTGTTACTGCCAGCATTATATGAAGAATGTTCAGCTAACAAAATAATGCCAGCAGCAGTACTAAGAATTTGGTTAAACTTAAGCTTCTGCCATGCTAGTAAATTGTAATCATGAGAGTATATTTGATACTTCCTTTCATGAGATTTGATTTTATTTTCCAATTTGAATAGTTCTGCCTTACGCACCTTATTTATGTAAACAGAGTATTGAATAATTTATCCTCCTAAAGGATGCCTCATAAGCATCCCATATTGTTGAATAATCAAGCTCTTCAGTATCATTATTGTAAAAGAATACTTCCATTTAGTTTTTAAAATTAAGACAAAATTGTTTATCTTGTGATAGGGATAAGTTAAATCTCCATACTTTGGCTTCAGGAGAGGCTCCAGTGATATCCAGCAATAAAGTAACACACACATGGTCAGAAATAATTTTTTGGTTCAATGGATGTATCAACAGTATTAGGTATGAGAGAGTTCAATATAAATAGATAGTCAAACCATGAAAAAGAATTATGGGGTACAGAGTGAAATGTGTACTCAAAATCATTGGAACGGAATAGACATCAGGTATCAGATTCCAACATTGTAACAAATGTGTTAAGGCTGAAGTAGCTCTAAGTCATCTGGCCTTCACAACTGACTTGCAGTCCAAACAGGGATCTAAAGGAGGTTCTTATATCCTCTAAGGATTATAAAGACTACTCCCAAATTTGTAATCTGTTGTGGCACAGTATGAAAAAAGACAGGTTGGTCGGCATTAGGTATATATAAATTGATCAGTGTATATGTATGTTGCATATATTGTATCTTAGTGATGTGCCAGCACCCATCAGTATCAGATAAATGATTAAGCACCATGTAGTTTAGTGATTTGGCCAACAAAGTTATAACCCCATGCTTTTTACCTTGTGCCAGGGAATAAAAACAACCTTTTACCTAATTCTGTTTCATTTTTTTTATTCTGCTGCAGATAAATGAGAATCTTGCAAGAGCATGGCTGAGGGTTGAAATTTCCTAGGTGGATTTTTTTTTTCTTTTAATAGGATGAGAGATCCCCTGCACATTTAAAGACATAACATTAAAAGCAGGCATCTTACCCCCTTAAAGAGCTTTAAGGGGGTAAGATACTTGCTTAAGGAACAGTCGGAATAGCATACAAAAAGAATACACCACACTCCATGTAGTAAATTGCAGCGCTGCAATATTGTGCAGTAGTAAACATAACCAGAAAATAAAACCCAAATGGGGAGAGACATAATAGAAAAAGAGGAAGAAGTAAAATAAAACAGGGAAAATAAACAAAAAAAAGGAGCAGACATCACTAAATATCTCCAGAAATGAACCAACCCTTCTCTTAGAAGAAAAATAACGAACCAGGAAGGGTGAGCCCTTGGGCTACAGCCGAGTTTATGTTGCCTAACAAACCCAGAGGAGTGCAACAGCAGTGCAGAAGAGTCCCAAGAACACTTATGAAGGCCCTAACTCATGATGTTATCATTGGGCATCACATCGATCCTCCCATCACTGGCCCCCTTAAATTAAGGCCCACAGCGCATATGCCAAGGAAATCCAGCATCAGCTGGGAGGAAGCAGCACCGGTGGCCCACTGTGCCAGGGATACTGCCTGGGGGAAAGCTGCAGAGCCCAACCCCAATGGCAGGAGGTGAGTCAGGGCACGGGGCATAGTCGTGGCCATGACAAATAGGGAGTCAAGAAAATGAGATGGGTATAGATGTAGGCATCCCAGGCACAATACCATATACCATCCACTTGCTTGGGCACCAAATAACAAGCGTATGAACATAGTATACATCAAGGCAAGTAGAAGAAATCATATAGTTGGCATCTTAATTGATTCCTGCTCCTCGAGGTACTTCTCCAAAACTTTGGGTCAGTATAGGATTTTGTCACATTTTTTGTGAGTAAATTTCACAACAGATGGAGAAAATTGTCCATATATATCATCAAGTGCCTTGAGTCTGTTATGCATAGAAAGAATACATTTGCACTTGTCCACTGTACTTTTAGTATAATCAGTCATGATGTAGATCTTGTTATCAATCCACTGAATATTCAGGAATGCTTTTGCAGCATGAAGTATCTCTGTAACTAGTGGATAATGCAATACTTTCATGATAACTGGTTGTGTGCCTTTCTGAGCCAAATGTTGATGTGTCAGCACCCTGGTTGCGCACTCAATTTTGGACATTCTAGAGAAGTGCAAATGAAGCAAATTTGGAATAAGCTCTTCCAAGAATGTGGGTGTTTCTGTACCTTCTGCACCTTCGAGAAGGCCAAGGCGCCTGAGATTGTTTCTTCAATTTTGATTTCCAACATCTTCCAGAACAGCCTTTATCTCCAAATTTAATTTGGGGGTGAAACAGTACTGTGCATCATTATCTTCCAATTCTCTGTTCAGCTTCAGTTAAGTGAGCTGCCAATATAGTGATGTGTTCCTTCACTTGCAATAGATCTAACTTCATATCTTTTATTGTCATATTATTGTCCATGAGAAGTTCTGTGATAGTATTCAGCTTCTTAGTAAAAGAGACCAGATTGTCAGCACCATCTTTGTTCACCCTTATCTTGCAGGGAGAGTGCAGATCGGGTTTCACTCTTTTTGTAGCCTGTCCCAATACAAAGGCAGCTTCAATTTTATTTTGATTTGTTAAAGCCATGGGTATATTATAAGAGAAGCAGAAAACTGTCAAAAATACCATACCCGTGACAGAAATAAAAGGTACAAATTGCCCACAGTGCCTGAGGAGCTCATCACCTACATAACCATCTAGCAGCTGCTCTCGAGCACCCTCCCAGGAGCATCAATTTTAGAAAGTTGTTCTAATATCTATGGGGGTAGTATGTTTTCTTTTCCCCACATACTGCTTTCAATATTTGTTGCTCCCTCTGGATGTGGAGGGGCTGGGCTGGGCTGTGCAAGGCTGCTCCTATTTTACTAGAGAATTTACGTTTCTGAGAGCCTCTTGTAAAACAGAATGGGAAGTACCACATGTCCTCTCCACATCCTTTCTAAAACCTGCCTCCATGCTATTATGTATATTGTTATTGAATATTATTTACTGCTATAAATTGCCTACGTACAACTTATGCTGTACATTGCTTTGGGTGGATTTCTTCAAAACAACAGTACATATATCCTAATAAATTAAAAAATGAAAACATATATATATTAAGAAGTGGTTTTCCTTTATTAAATCTACTCATTAGAATCACTAGATAGAAGCACACCTCCACTGTTAGTCTAACAACTGAATCAATAAACTCTCTATAATCCAGCATATTGTAACAGGTATCTCCCTATAAATAAACCAAGAAAAAACACTGGTTCTTTTAAATATGATAAAACAGATAAATGCTGATGAATGAACTCACATCAAGGTTGGAATCTACCACACATACTATGAAGAAGTCAGAAAAAAAAGAAAGGCAAAATGTGATGATTTTCTTTCAAACAGATATTTGTACTATTGCAGAACAAGAGTCCTCTCATTACTTCCTCCATACCATGGCTTCAGCTTATAAAGGGTTAGTTTTCTTCCATACTGTATTGTATGTCAAAAGCTTGGAAAAATCAGACCCCAAAGATAGCCACAATGAAAGAAAAGAAATCTTATCAGAACTGAATTTCAAGTGGCCTTTCCATCACTGTCAGTAAATGTCAGCTCGTTTCTCAACTGGAAGATTCTGAATAAACTCTCCAAAGTGCCTCAGTATCTCCAGTACAGTTTCCTATTTTATAATAAACATATTTTGTGCTTTATTTAACAAAAGATTCTAATGATGGTCATTGGCAATGGTGTCAGATGTGAAAACTAGATGCTTCCTGGAGACATGATAGACCTATTTTATCTAAGAAGAGTCTATATTCCGTAACTGTGTCATTACAGCAGTAACTTTATTTATTTATTTATTTATTTGTTTGTTTGTTTGTTGCATTTGTATCCCATATTTCCCCACCTATTTGCAGGCTCAATGTGCCTTATAATTTTCTGTCATGACTTATGCCATTTCAGAGTAAAGATACAATTGGTAATGGATATAGAACATGGATGATGAACAGTCAAGTAAAAAAGGGAAAAAAAAACCATACAATAAGCATGCCGAGAAATAGGACTGTAATTTCTTTCTTACGGATCACAATAATGGAGTCATCCCATCTTGAATTAACCAGGACCCTCAATTGAAAATAACTAGATTGAAATACAAAGCATAGGATGATTCTATCAAGTGCTGACATCATTAGATATCTTTAGTAATCCAGTTTTCTAGAGTTGGTACAATATATTGCTGAATGAGAGTCTTTTGTAAAATACCTATAAGGCAGTGGGAAATGGACATGTTGGTGCAGCAGAAACAACCATTTAACAAAGAAACATTTTAAAAAGAGTGGTATTACTTGAGCTTTGAACATGCATGTAGCAGCACTTGCATGTACAAGTGGCTGATCTTGCAATCTCCATGTGTAACTGGACAATGGAAGAAACTCAGGGCCCCTTTTACTAAGCCGTGTAAGCGTCTATGCATGCCTGCCCAACGTGTGCCGAAATGGACTTACTGCCCAACCACTGCATGGCTCTTACAGTAATTTCATTTTTGGCGCGCGTCCGCTACGCGCGTCTGAAAAATAATTTTTATTTTCTGGCATGTATAGTGACACGCGCCAAGTGGCATCTGACACGCGTAGGTCATTACCACCCAAATTCTTTACTGCTAGGTCTATGGCCGGCGGTAAGGTCAGAGACCTAAAATGGACGTGCGGCAATTTTGATTTTGCCGCACGTCCATTTTTGGGAGAAAAAAGATGCCTATTTTACAGGCACGCTGAAAAATAGGTCTGAGTGTGCCCAAAACCCGTGCCTATGCTACTGCAGGCCACTTTTTACCATGGCTTAGTAAAAGGACCCCTCAGTTAAGGAGCTGACTCCAAAAATCCAAGTATCAACTTTTTGTGATAGTTTTAAACACCAGAGTGGGAACCCCAATTACCTCTCAAATGCTTCTCCCAAACCTAAGCCCAAACAAGCAATTCGTTGACACGTATGTTCAAATCCGGTGTAAATGCCAGTATGTATGTTTTGTTTAAAATGTCCATGGATTGCCATTTGAAAATAGGAAATGGATGCATACTTTTCAGGCTTGCTTAAGCCATTCCCAGAACCACAGAAATAGTGGCGTTCCTAGCTTGTTTGCCACCCCCCACAACGCGTCACCCCCCAAGGTGCGTTCCCCCTCCCCCCCCCCCCCCCCCCGGAAGCACATCACCTGACCTTTCCTCCCAGTAAGGTGGTACATGGAGAAGGTGCATGGCTGTCGTCTCTGCTGGTCCCCTACTCCGGAACAGGAAGTAACGTTAGAGGGGTCAGGGGGACCGGCAGAGTCGATAGTCAAGTGCTTGCTCTACGCACCCCCTTGTAGCCTGCACCTGGGATGGACCACCCCTACTGCCCTACCTTTGGTATGCTACTGCCCAGAACACAGCACCTTCAACACAGTACATGCTACAGATCCACACATCTAATAACAGCTTTTCTAAAATAACTAAAGACATCTAGTAATATAAGCAAGTGCCACATAAGGGAAAGGGGGGTAGGATCTGATATACTGTTTTTCTATGGTTTCAACCAAAATTACCAGATATCACTTTTAGCTTGAAATGCAATATCTGACATAAGAATGGAGTGTCAGTTCATGAGTTTTATTAGCCTTTATTTCCATGTATTCAAGTTGAGTAGGCTGGCAACCATACTTTTTTTTGTAAGAATAGCTAGGTAAATCACATGAAAAGGAAGAGCTATAAAGTCTTAGATTAGGGCTTACAAACAAATGCAATTGATACATATGAAGGGCAATTCTATAAGGGGGCCTTTATTTAGGCACAATTTATACACACCAGTTTATAGAAATAGGCACAGTTCATGTAATTGACATCACTAAGGTCCAAGGACACAACAGGCAGACGATCCACAAAATCGAAATGGTGGCAAAAAGGAAAAGATTATAATAAGAACAGTTCCTTTCAAATCTTTATTCTCATGAGGTCTGAAAATAAACTCAATCTAGTCCGACACTGATCGTGTTTCACCCATTCGAGGGCTGTGTCAGGTAGACAATACAAATAACAAAGGCCCCTGATGCAGCCCTTGCACTTGTGAAACATGGCCGGTGTTGGGGTTCCTTGATTTTATTTTCAGAGCTCATGAGAATAAAGATTTGAAGGGAACTGTTCTTGTTGTGATCTGCTTCTTTTTGCTGTCATTTATGTGCTTAAGTGCTGGGCCCTATTCTATAAAATGTACACCAAAATCAATTAGCACATAAGGTATTAATCTGCAAACAAACCTTTTCCAGAGAAGGGAATGTACTAGAACTAGAGGACATGAATTGAGGCTGAAGGGGGCAGACCCAGGAATAATGTCAGGAAGTATTTTTGTCATGGAGAGGGTGTTAGATACTTGAAATGCCCTCCCACGGAAGGTGGTGGAGATGCAAACGGTAACAGAATTCAAAAATGCACGGGATAAACACAAAGGAATACTATTTGGAAGGAATGAATCCAAAGAAGCTTAGCGGAGATTGGGTGACAACACTGGTAATTGGGAAGCAAAGCCAGTGCGGGGCAGACTTCTATGTCTGTGCCCTGAAAATGGCAAGGAGAAATCAAGATCACGTATACATATGAAGTATCACATACCATGTGCAATGAGTTTATCTTGTTGGGCAGACTGGATAAAGACCGTACAGGTCTTTATCACCCGTCATCTACTATGTGCTACATAAGTGCAAGGATGTGTAAACCTGGGTGGAGTATGGATGATCTTGGGCATATCTCTGAGATAATGAATGTAGCTTGTAGAATAATATAACTTACATGAACTTCAGGGTGCACTTAGGTGTCAACAGCTACAACTGCCATAAGTACATAAGTATTGCCATACTGGGAAAGACCAAAGGTCCATCGAGCCCAGCATCCTGTTTCCAACAGTGGCCAATCCAGGTCACAAATACCTGGTAAGATCCCAAAAATGTACAAAACATTTTATACTGCTTCTCCCAGAGATAGTGGATTTTCCCCAAGTCCATTTAATAACAGTCTATGGACTTTTCCTTTAGGAAGCCGTCCAAACCTTTTTTAAACTCCGCTAAGCTAACCACCTTTACCACATTCTCTGGCAACGAATTCCATTGTTTAATTACATGTTGAGTCAAGAAACATTTTCTCTGATTCATTTTAAATTTACTACATTGTAGCTTAATCGCCTGCCCCCTAGTCCTAGTATTTTTGGAAAGCGTGAACAGACGCTTCACATCTACCTGTTCAACTCCACTCATTATTTTATAGACCTCTATCATATCTCCCCTCAGCCGCCTTTTCTCCAAGCTGAAGAGCCCTAGCCGCTTTAGCCTTTCTTCATAGGGAAGTCGTCCCATCCCCTTTATCATTTTCGTCGCCCTTCTCTGCACCTTTTCTAATTCCACTATATCTTTTTTGAGATGCGGCAACCAGAATTGAACACAATATTCGAGGTGCAGTCACACCATGGAGCCTTGGCATAACTTGGCACCTACCTTCAGGCACACCGTTGCCAACTTACACTAGTTTTCTATGACAGCATCTTGGCGCCAAGATGGCATTATAGAATTGGTGCTCAGTACATGGAATTGGGGCACCTAACTCTTGGTGCCAATATATCCAATTGCCACTAGAGTCATCCAGTTTTCTAGAGTTGTTACAACATATTCAGACAAAGACTATAGAATAGCTTGTATAAGCACAGATAGCTAATTAGTAAGAAAAGTTCTAAGAAATCATTACATTTATGCAGAAAAGTATTTCCTATTTATCGCCATAAAGTGCAGGCTGCTGAACTCTGTGTATGCAGAGGCACAAAAATTAGAGGTTACAAAATCAATCAAGCAATAAGCTGATATGGCACAATACTTTTTATTAGATTAAATTAATACATTTCATAATTGGATTCTAGAGTGAACATGTTCCTTAGAATGGGCAAAGATGGCATAACCAGAAACCATAAGAAGCATTACAAACATAGTCTCAATTTGGAATAGTAGATGTAAGGGTTGATGGCATTACATGACTCATATAGAAGCTAAAAAGAATTAAACCTTTTTTTTCCCCAGCTCAATTTTCTGCACTTTAACCCAATCATTAATACTCTCTGAACTTGACTATTGAAATGTCATCTATGCCAGATGCAGCAACAATAAGAACACAAGTGTTGCCATACTGGGACAGACCAAAGTTCCACCAAGGCCAGTATCCTGTTACCAACAGTGGCCAATCCAGGCCACAAGTACCTGGCAAGGTCCCAAAACAGTATAATGCATTTTATGCTGCTTTTCCTAGAAATAAGCAGTGGATTTTCTCATCTTAATAATGGTTTATGGACTTTCTTTTAAGAAGATATCCAACCTTTTTTTAACCCTGCTAAGCTGACTGCTTTTACCACATTCTCTGGCAATGAATTCCAGAGCTTAATTACACGTTGAGTGAATAAATATTTTCTCCAATTTGTTCTAAATGTACTACTCAGTAGCTTCATTGTATGCCCCCTAGTCCTAATATTTTTGGAAAGAGTAAACAAGTGATTCACATCTAACCGTTTCACTCCACTCATTATTTTATTTATTTATTTATTTATTTATTTATTTATTTGTTGCATTTGTATTCCACATTTTCCCACCTATTTGCAGGCTCATTGTGGCTTACATTGTTCCGTCATAGCAATCGCCATTCCAGAGTGAGAGATACAAGTGATATTACATAGAGAACATGAATGACAAAATAAAATTAAGCAAACAGGTATAAAGAGAACACATTCAGGATGATAGATAAAGAGGTAATGCATTAAAGTTCATATGAAGGATCATTGTGGTATGCCTTGTTGAAGAGGCAAGTTCTCAGTGATTTCCGAAAGTTTTATATACCTCTACCATATCTCCCCTCAGCCGTCTTTTCTCCAATTTGAAGAGCTGTCGCCACTTCAGTCTTTCCTCATAGGGAAGTCATCCCATCTTCTCTATCATTTTTGTTGCCCTTCTCTGTACCATTTCTAATTCAACTATGTATTTTTTGAGATGCGATGACAAGAATTGCACTCAGTATTTAAGGTGTGGTCGCACCATGAAGCGAAACACAGGCATTATAACATCTTAATTTTTGTTTTCCATTCATTTCCTAATAATACCTAACATTCTATTTGCTTTCTTTGCTGCCACTGCACACTGAGCAGGGAGTTTCAACGTATCACCAACAATGACACCTAGATCTTTTTCCTGGTCGGTGACTCCTTGCATCATGTAGCTATAGTTCAGGTTCCTCTTTCCCACATGCATCACTTTGCACTTGCTCACATTAAATGTCATCTGCCTTTTGGATGCCCAGTTTTCCAGTTTTCTTGCAATTTTTCACAATCCTCTTACGATTTAACAACTTTGAGTAACTTTGTGTCATCAGCAAATTTAATTACCTCATTAGTTATTCCCATATCTAGATCATTTATAAATATGTTAAAAAGCAGGGGGCCCCACTATCAACCCTTCTCCATTGAGAATACTGACTATTTAACCCTACTCCCTGTTTTCTATCTTCTAACCAGTTTTTTAATCCACAATAGAACACTACCTCAAATTGGAGAACTCCAAACTGCACAAAATGCTGCTGTCCATCTTGTTTGCAGGACTCCACAATATTCAAAGGCTTCTCCCTTACTTCTAAAATTACCCTGGCTTCCATTGAAGGCCATAATCACTTTTAAATTATGTGTATTTGTATTCCAAATTTTATTTGGCATGTCTCCTTCATACATGCAAAACCTCATAGAACTACCCAAACAAAACTCACTCACTAAGTGCAGAAATTACATCTCTCTTCACTTTCCCTGTTGTAAAAAAGTTATTTACAAAACAGTGTGCAATGCAAACTTTCCTATCAACTTACCAAGAAATGGAACTCATTACCCAAGAATATAAGACTTATAGCAGATCATATGTCATTTTGTAGAATGTTGAAAACGTTTCTGATGACTGCATCTTTCATTAATAAGCCATTATGATTCTTTCATTGCTAACTGATGTTATCTTAATGTATGCCTCAAATGCATAACTGATAATGCCTATACTACTTGCTATGTTTATCTATGACTTTTGTTCAGTATTGCTATTATCTTACATTTTTAAACTAACTATAATAAAATGTTTGTAAGCCACATTGAACCCGAACCCACTTGGGATAATGTGGAGTATAAATGTCATAAATAGTTAAAGGTCACTGGTCCATTTTCTAAGCAGATGTCATTTTCTTTTACAGATACATACCACCTCGGAATTCCTGAATCTTCACCGATTGGCTCCTCAGTTGGTCACATTAAAGCAAATGATGCAGATATTGGGAAAAATGCAGAAGTAGAATACAGGATCATGGATGGAAATGAAATGGATATGTTTGAGATTGTGACTGACAGAAGCACACAGCAAGGGGTTATAACTGCAAGGAAGGTATGAAGGGGAACTGAGCTATACGGATAGAGAATTTATAGCAGCACAACTCGGTAACCTATGCAATTTCAATTTTGTGAGTCAGAATGATATAAAATGCATGTTGTATAAATCAATAGGGATGAACATTTTGTGGAGTTTCATCTTGTCTAAACATTCACTTTTCCATTTAAAGCACACTAAGGGAAGAAGTTGCCAAGCTGTATAATGGCCATAAGTCACTGTAATTGCCCCTTATTGCAACTTAAAGGTCTGTAATGCAGGTTGTCATGTTTTAATGCAGTGATATTTGGGTCATCATGAGTTAGTTAGTTAGTAAGAAGACACAAAACATGCAAATGATTATAAAGCACTCCACTACTATGTAAAAACCATAATGTGACTTGAAGGATGCCGTAGGTGAACACCATAAGTCATATTATGGCCGTGAAATCATGGTAAAACATCCCAGCCATAAGCTTGGATTACTGCTGGTAGCACTGAGTCTTAAAGCCGTGGCCTAATACTGGGCCTGACCTTAAAGGGGCTGTGGGGTTGATCAGAACCCCTCCCAATCACAGCCCCCTCACCACAACCCCTTCATTGGAGCAACACTTCCCACCTGCTGAACCCCCCTCCCCTTCTAAGGTCCCTCTCCAAAGGCCCCATATCTAGTGGTTCAATTGTCCAAGATAGGAACATTCCCCAGTCACTCCTATCCTGCAAGTGCCATCTCCAAAATGGTGCCCTTATACAAAAAGATTGAGCCTGCAGGACAGAAACAACTGGGGATTGCTCCTACCTTTGGACCACTAGACCACCAGATAAAGAGCTCTTAGTCCCTTGATGATGGAGGGGACCTTAGGAGATGGGGAATATTGGCTGCTCTAATGAAAGGGATCATTGTCAGGTGGTGAGGGGTGTTGATCGAGGAGAGTGTGCATCTGTGGACTGAAAGAGGTCATGATCAGGGGGAAAAGTGCATTTGGGTGAGGGTTTGTGATCAGGGAGGGGTTCTGATCATCCTCATGGCCCCTTTAAAGTCAGATTTGGGAGCATCAGGCTGTAGCTTTGAGGGCATCCAAATGGCAGATGAAATTTAATGTGGACAAATGCAAAGTGATGCACATTGGGAAGAATAACCCTAATCAAAGTTACCTGATGCTAGGGACCACCTTGGGGATCAGCACTGAAGAAAAAGATCTAGGTGTCGTTGTAGACAATATGCTGAAATCTTCAGTCCAGTGTGTGGTAGTGACCAAAAATGCAAACAGGATGCTAGGAATTATTAGGGAACGGATGGTAAATAAGACCAAGAATATTATAATGCCTCTGTATCACTCCATGGTGCGACCTCACCTTAAGTATTATGTTCAGTTCTGGTCACCATATAACAAAAAAGATATAGCAGAATTAGAAAAGGTTCAAAGAAGAGCGGCAAAAATGATAAAGGGGATGGAACTCCTCTCATATGATGAAAGGCTAAAGAGGTTAGGGCTCTTCAGCTTGGAAGGGAGATGGCTGAAGGGGAATGTGATTGACGTCTACAAAATCCTGAGTGGTGTAGAATGGGTAAAGTGAATTGATTTTTTACTCTTTCAGAAAGTACAAAGACTAGAGAATATTTTTTCACTCAACAAATAGTTAAGCTCTGGAACTTGTTGCCAGAGGATGTGGTAACAGTGGTTAGTATATCTGGGTTAAAAAAAAAAGGTTTCAACAAGTTCCTGCAGGAAAAGTTCATAGTCTGTTATTGAAATAGATATGGGGGAAACCACTGCTTGCCCTGGGGTTGGTAGCATGGAATGTTGTTACTATTTTGGTTTCTGCCAGGTACTTGTGATCTGGATTTGCCACTTTTGGAAACATGATACTGGGCTTGATGGACCATTAGTCTGACCCATTATGGCTATTTTTATGAAATAAGAATAGCCATTAGGGGCCCTTTTACTAAACCACTGTAAATTAGCAGTTACTGCCGCTTGACACAGAACTGTGCTGCATGGTAGGTGCAAATATAATATGGCAAGTATTGGGGGCATTCCCAGCTTTTCTTCTTTTTAAGGTTCCATGTTAAAGTTCCCTTAGTGCACGGTATTCTGTTTGGAGTTAGCGCAGAGCCACTTACTACCTCCTAACTGCACAACAGTGGGTTAATGTCTAGTATTTGCAGTATGTTAACCACAAACACCTTCCGCATCCATTCTCTGCTCATGACATGCCCCCTCACACAAAATATACTGAAAGTGTGATTCACAGCATGCTAAAGATACTGCACAGTCCCTTAACCCGGTTCTACTTTAACAATAACCATGTGATAAACCACGTTTTAAGGGGGGAATTCTCTATAAAATGCCTAAAGGTGGGCACCAGGATTATGTGCACTGAGCACACATTCTATTTTGGGAATTATGTTTGCAACTGCCGCTATAGAATACCAGTGTAAGTCCACAGTTACATGCGTAACTTTATGCGCAAATAAGTATGCTGGTATATAATGGCTGGTGTAAATGCAAGTGCCTAAGTGTTAGCAGTTAGGTAAATAAATCTTAGTATTCTGTAAAGTTAAGTGCTAGGCATGTTTTCGACTCATCCATGCCCTTCCCAGGTCCACACCTCCTTTGCAGTTGCATGATATGAAAATTATGGTGTCCTTTTACCAAGCTGCGGGGAAAAGGTCCCTGCGTTAGCTGCAGGGGCCATTTTCCCTGCGTGCCAGGGCCCTTTTTACAGCAGCAAGTAAAAAGCCCCCAGACAAACATAACCATGTGGTAAAAGAACTCTTACCACCACCAATTGAGGTGGCGATAAGGGCACCTGCAGAAACCTGGCGGCAATTGGTCAGCATGCAGCAGTGCCCGATTACCACTGGGTTACCACCACACAAGCCATTTCCAGGAGTTTTCTTTTTCCCCAAGAAATGGCGTGCTGTTGGGCAGAACTACCGCTGGCTGTAGTCGCGATTTAGCCTGTGTTGGTCTTACTGACGCTTTGTAAAAGACTCTCTATGTGCACATTTTGTAAACTAAGGGACATTACGAGTGTACCTGCTATTTAGTGCCAGTTATTGCCAAATAACAGCAATTCTTGCCAATAATGGGTTGTTAAAACCAATTAGACTGTAATTATTTGATTAATTAGACACATAACTGACCTTATTCTATAACTTGGGCATGAAACTTTGCGTGCTAAGCATCAAGTTGGGCACGTGGTTTTAGTGAATGAGAAGATAAAGGCTTAACGCTGTATAGTAAAAGGACCCTAAATTATTTACTTCATTTCACATAAGCAGGTAAGTTTATTATCTCATAATAACAATTGTAAAACTTGCACTCTCTTTATTGTCACCCTTCATGTTTCTTCCATTCAGCTGTCATAATCTTGAGAGTTACCATTCTGCTACCTGTAATTGGAATACATCAAAAACCTTTCAAATTTGAGTACCTACATTTTGCCTCTGCATTCTGATTCTTCATGTAAAAAATTCTCTAAGCCCTCAACAAATATGATCAAACTCTAGAAAAATTAATACTTATACCATATGACACATATTCAATATCAGAATAAGTATTACCATAGATTATAGTGATTGGAGCAAAAAAGTTAGAAGTTGGAATCTAATGATTGTATTTAAAAAAATAGGTGTAGCCAATAAAAAAAAATATGTGGGCCTCAAGAATGAGTATTAGGAAAAATATTTTAGTAAAAAAACCTGACACAGGTCATATGTTAGTGAAAGACTGCATCAGGTTTTACTATGATTGTTATTCGATGATTTCCAGTGCTATATAATCCAACATATGTCCAGTTGTAATAAAGTTGGACTCTGCAGGGAAATAGTGTGCAACACATATTCAAGCTTGGCTGAGAAGTTTCAAATTCAGCAGCAATTTCAAAAGTCTTCAGTTAAAAATGTTGTTGCACCGCTGGATTCCAAATGCAGTGATCTTACCAGCTTATGGAGAATTGAAGTGTGACTACGTGCATATACAATCCTGACAAGTTCCATTTGTTTCGCCAAACCTGGCTGCCTCAGGGAATGTTTGCTTTCATTACATCTTTCTCACTATGCTTCAACCCCAGGGACTATCATGCTCTCCCCCAGGCTGTAGTTCTCACTTGTTCACATATGTTAGGGTATTCTCAGAATTGTACATACACTCAGATTTACACACTCTGTTTCCCTACATATTACACTGGAATCTATCAATTAATAGTCATAGCTGACCCCTGAAGCAGGCTTTGCTGAAACACAGCCACTGTCAGGTCTTTTAATAAATATTTTTCTTCATACTTATTTCTAAGGCCTGCATACTTTTGTTTTGTTTTGGTTTTTTGCTACACGGATTTCTCTGCACCACTGTATCCATCTCCTTTTACTCCATTTAAAAAATGGAGCCAGTATTCAAATGCACTTATCTGATTAGCAGGTGCTGCTTACCGGAAAAGTACCGGCAAGAGGGATATTCAACAGCACTAACCAGATGGTGTTGCTAAATATGTTCTCTGACCTCCTCAACACTACCCAGATTGGGTGATGCCAGATGTTATCCGATCGGTGGTCATATTCAGACTGCTAACTAGATAAAGTTAGAACACCAAAAAGGCCAATTGAACTATATCTGATTAGGAAATTATTGAAAGTTCAAATTTTTGCTACCGTTTTTGGACCGTTGCCCAGTGGGGTTGGCTGAGATAATCCTTGAATGGCTAAGGATTTGTATATGTTCTTGATTGTGTGTGCTTTCCTGTTTTTAATGGCATTCTTTTTCCTGTTATTTTGATTTTATTTTACACCACCTTAATTAAGGTTCGGTGGTATAGCAAATTTAGGGGCCCTTTAACAAAGCCATGGGAGGGCTAAAGCACAGGTAGTACGCACCAAATTGGCACTACTGCCGGGGTAGTGCATGAACCCGGCGGTATTTCTGAGTTTGTTGTGCGATGAATCCCACAGTGGAAAATATGTTTTCTATTTTCTACCATGGTGGTGTTCTCAGTGGTAACTGGCAGTGCAGCCATGTTGATGCATGTTGCAAGGATACTGCCTAGGTAGCACATGGCTGGCGGTAAGGGCTCAGGCTATAAATAGGGGTGTGAAAATGGCCGTTTTCCCAGCTATGGTAAAAGTGGCCCAGCATGGGCTAAAAAGAGGTGCCCACACTACCGCAGGCCACTTTTTACCACGCCTTTTTAAAAAGGACCCTTTCATACAGTGTAATTGTAATTATTGCTTTGAATATCAGATAGTACCACCAGTCAGCCCCGGCTGGTATCCTGATGCTGGTGCTGAATAGCCACTGTTATTTAACTGTGGCAGTCATGCTGACCAGTGCAGGCTGAATACAGGCCCCAAAGATTATTTTTCCATTAGTGATTAGGAAATAAGTCTTTATTAAATAGTATATTTGCAGGGGAATTCTGTATAGATCACCCAAAGTTGAGTGTTCCATATTGCACATGGATCCAAGATCCACGCATAAAGTATGGCACACTCAACAAGTTATCCCATAAATTGGCTTAATTGGTGATAACAAATAATAACTGGTGTTAAAAAGCATTTAATTGGCAGTCATTAGGATTTATGTGTGAATCTGCCCTACACCCGTATTTTATAACATTCACACCTAATTTTCATAGTGCTAAAGCCATGGGAGAGGTGTGGGCAGATCAGGGGCATTCCAAGAATTTACACAAAATGTATAGAATACCTGTGTTCCTAACTGCATTAGGGTACAAGCATTTATACCAGCCTTTGGTAAACATAAATACTCATGCCCAAAGTTAGGAACAAAATGCATACTAAGCTAATATTTCTATATAGGCCACTTCACACGTAACTAACTTATTTAGGGGCCCTTTTACTAAGGCATGCCCAAGAGTGGCCTGCGCTGGTATAGGCAAGTTTCTGGACGCACTCTGGTCCGTTTACTGAGTGCACCTGGAAAAAAGGGATTTTTATTAAATGTGCCAGAAAATGGACGTGAGGCAAAATGAAAACCAGCACTCGTCCATTTTCGGTCTGAGACCTTAATGCCACCATTGACTTAGTAGTAAGGTCTCATGTGCTAACCAGGTGCTAACTATCCAGTGCAAGCCAACTGCCGATTACCACTGGGTTAGTGCCCTATGGTAGAAAATAGAAAATATTTTCTACCATGTGTTTTGGGTGCATGTATAAAATGGGGCATGCGGTAGCCAGGTGGTAGTGCCAATTTGACGCACATTGGATGCATGTAGGTGCCTATACGTCTTTGAAAAAGGGCCCCTAATTTATTTATTAGGATTTATTTACTGCCTTTTTGAAGGAATTCACTCAGGGCTTCTTTTACTAAGCCGTGTGGGAAATGAGAGGAAGCCCATAGGAATTGAATGGGTTTCTTCTCATTTGGCACACCAAGAATTGGTAGTGTGGCTTTATAAAAGAAGCCCTCAAGATGGTATAAAGCAAGACTATGTCAAACATAAGCAGTAGACAATTACAGCAGTAAAAATATTCAAATAACAATACAAGTATGGCATAGTCTACTACTTATAGATTTGACACTTTTATCAATTGTGAAATAAATGTAAGAATCATTTATAAAATTAGCCTCAAAAGCCCAGGGTACCTTTGAAATAGGACACCACTGTAGTGGCTAGCATCATAGGCTTCTCCACCTTCCGAAAAAACTTACAGAATAAAAACTTCCAAAAGCTAGCATAAATGGAAGAAAAAGTCTGTAGTCAAAAAACGGAAGAGGGGATATTAATTAAATATTGATAATTAAAGTGCACAAATATAAATTCTATATATTAATGAAGACTTGAAAAACTCAATATGTTAATGAAGTGTAACTACAACTTCAAACCATCTGAAACCCCATGTTTTAAACATAATCCAAAAGTGAAAAAATCAACTGCCTAATATTTATTTTCATATATTAGACAGAAAGTTATGCAGTCATCACATCTCTGATCGTGTACTATGGTCTATCACCATCAAAAGCATAATATCATTGAAATCCACTTTTAACTTAGCTTTAGGTGTATCTAGAGACCGTAGCGACTCCTGTATCTCCACTGGTGTTGTTAACCTTGAGGATTCCGTAGATATTCAAGTTTTGAAAATATCCTTGATCCCCCAACCAGATATATATAATAATTCCCCAAAACATCTTCAAATTGTTTATCTCCCGTGGGGTTTCAGTTGGTTTGAAGTTGTAGTTACACTTCATTAACATATTGAGTTTTTCAAGTCCTCATTAATATATAGAATTTAGATTTGTGCACTTTAATTATCAAGGTGGTAAATGTTATTATCCCCTCTTCCGTTTTTGTAAAAATTAAAAATCTATTAAACGGGATGATGAATTCCTATGTAATTTGGCATCAGTGATGCAAAAAGATATCACTTTTTGCATGTGAATTTTTAATTAATTTGATGCAGGTTCGAGGTTGTTATTGTAAAATGTTTAGGAGGCTCAATTTTTTCCAGACACAGTGTAGATATTCAAAGCCATTTATCCAGATAACAGCAACTGTAATTTGGATAAATGGTGTAGCCATGGCTAGCCATGGATATTCAGAGGCACAATCCAGACAGTAAAACAGAATATCCTTACAGACTGCCTCATCACTACCTGAATAATGGCAGGGCAATGTATGGGTAAAACAATGGTGAAGGTAGTATTTGTCTGCTGAATAGTAATATTCAGCCTGCTCTATGGACAACTCTCTGGATAAGTTAGATCAGAAAGAAACTGAACTAACTTTAATCAGAAAGCGGTTATTACTAATAAACTGATAGTGCTGGTGCTCCTTTTTCTATCCAGATATTCAGTACTTGCCACAAATCGGATACCTTTGCTGAATATCTGGCCTAGCTTTAATCACTATAGCCGGCATTTTAAAAAGAAAAAAACAATTGTGACTGCTAAATATCAGGCCATATATTTTGAAGTTGTTTGTACTGTTGTTGAGTTTATAGAGAATTGCATCCTCTAGAAACTTAGGCCCGGGTGCTTTCATTTTTCACCAGAAGTGTATCCTATCTTGGCCTATCCTTGGAAATCAAAATAAGGAGTTTTGTTAAAGAAGCTTGATTCTCAGCAGTGGATACCCCAGAGAAAATAGTTCCAGTGTGGATCATTTTAGGTGTCCATAGTTCATATGTGATACCCAGCAAGCAGGTTTCCTTCTTCACATTCTCTCTATTCCTTATTCTATCTTCCTAAACGTTCACCTTTTCCCCTTCCTTTTCCTTTTTGCTTAGATCTTTTCTCTCTGTTTTAGCTTGGAAGCTGTTAGAGACCTTCCCTTTCTACCATTTCACCTCACTTGATGGCAGCCTGGTAGTGCATCCCCGGTTTCTAAATGTAGCAACTAACTCTTTCTGTGACAAAAGTAACATAGGGGCCCTTTTACTAAGCTGCGTTAAAAAGGGCCCTGCGTTGTCAGCGGTGCCCCTTTTTACTGCAGTGGGTAAAAGGGCCAAAAAAAATAAATTGCCATGTGGTAAGGTCGTACTTACCGTGCAGCCATTTTGGGTGGAGCATGTACCGCCACCCATTGAAGTGGTGGTAAGGGCTCCCACACCAACATGTCAGTATGAATTTTTCAAAACCTCTGGCAGAACCATAAATGCCGCACACTGAAGGTGAAACTACTGCCGGCAGCTGCATTGGGCCGGTGGTAGTTCCAAGTTGCTGTGAAGCAACTGGCTTGCCGCACAGCAACCTTTAGTAAAAGGGCCCCATAGTAATGTAGTAAGTGACGGCAGATAAAGACTTGAATGGTCCATCCAGTCTGCCCAACAGTCACATTCAATATCAATTTATGATTAAATCAACAATGAACTTGATATTATTTACTTGATCGTGGTCTTTCTGTGTGTTTCTGGGACATAGACCATAAGCGTCCACCTGGCTCTGTCCTTATGTTCCAACTACTGAAGTTGCGGTTAAAGCCCACTCCAGTCTGTCTGAATCCATCTTGTCAGCCCAGCCCAGCACTGACCTTAATTTTTACAGCCAGAGTCACCATCTAAGCACCACTTGACACCACTTAGGTTTAAGTTCATATGTTTGCATGTTACTTCAGGGTCTTTGCATCCCTGTTTACATCTTGGTATCTTGTATCCAGTTTAGCTGTTTCTTTGAAATCTGATGTGATATGACATAACATTGATCTTTCTGATAATCATGTATTTGGTTCTTTCTGAGGTTTTTTTCTTCCCAGTATCCTCCTATGGGAAAGTACATTAATGAAGCCCATCTATAAGGGGGAAATTCTATAAATAGGGTGCTACCATTTATGAACCAAATACACATTGTAAATGATTAGAATACTAGCATATAGGCATGTGTGCATGTACATATATATGTGTGTAAGTGTCAAAAATCTGCATAAGTGCTATTCTGAAATATGTGCATATCTTACATAGGGCATATTTTACAGGTAGGCACACACATGGTTGAAGTCTGAGTGGGGTGTGGGCAGGACACATACTTAAGCACATACCAGTCAATATTCAAAGCAAGTTAACCGACTGGAAGTGGATGCTGACTAATTAACTCTCTTGGTCATGCTATCTAGTAATTTTCAGCAGCACTTAAGCGGTCATCTTCACTGAAAATGACTTATTAGCGCTGAACTTAAAGCCGGCTATGTCAGGGACGTTGTCCTTATATTCAGACCTAACCGGCCAGGTTTAGTGCATAATTAGGACCACATAAATAGCTGTCCTATCTTTATGTGCTGACCCATGGCCGGTTAAGTGTGAATATTAACTTAGCCAGTCATCACTAGCTGTATTTTAAAAACTCAGAAATTCAATGCCGAAGCCCGCATAGGGCCCTGCATTGAGTTTCTGGTTTTAGCGCTAGCAGCAGACAAAAAAACGCTGTCTGCTGCTAGCTGAATAACTTATAGAATACTGTAATTTACACATTTAGGTACATTTAGGTACATGCTCTATGGTTGGCATTAAGTGCTCATGCTTAACCTTATTTACACGTAGATACCTGATTACACTCATAAAAGGGAATTCTACAATCTAGGTGTCATACTTACATGCCCCCTTGCACTTGTAATGATCTAGAGTGCTAGGAACTTATGTGTGTAAACATTAGGCATGCTGACACCATGTTATTTTAGAACAACCTGGAAACTCAGGAACTGTTATACAATAGGGGCTCCAAAATGGAGGCGCTTAGCTATATAACAGAAGGTAATTCTATAAAGGGGCACCTAGAATTAGTGGTCTGTCTCAGCATGGCGATGCTTATGTACTTTTACCAAGTAGCGGTAGGGCTAATGTGCGGGTAGCACACACCAAATCAACACCATGGCCAGGGTAGCGCAGGCACCCGGCGGTAATTCCAAAGTTGTTGTGCACTGTTTCCCGCTTTAGAAAATAATTTTCTATTTTATACCTTGGGGGCGATCCCAGCGGTAATCGTGAGTGCGGCCACATTGGCGTGCGCTGCATGATTACTGCATGAGTACCTCGTGAGCCCTTACCACTAGGTCAGTGGATGGTATTAAGAGCTCAGGCAGTAAATAGCCAACGTACTACATTTAATTTTAGTGCATGTCCAGTTACTGACTCGTTAAAGAAAACCTTTTTTCCCAGGCATGGTAAAAAATGTCCCAGTGCACACCAATTTCACATGTCCACACTGCCGCAGCTTAGAAAAAAAGGAACCCTAAATTTGAAGCCTCTTCTATAAAGAAAAGTACAGCATCTACTTTTTTTATATAGAGTACTTCTGTAACTCCGTAGATGCACATGTATGTACTTAAGCGCAAACACTCATGCCAACCCTAAAAATGGTTAAATGCTTATGGCTAAGTATTGAAAATGCTTGTGTACATTATAGTATCCTATCAGTTGCATACAGTGGTGGTAAAAGTGGCCCAGCATGGGCTAAAAAGAGGTGCCCACACTACCGCAGGCCACTTTTTACCACGCCTTTTTAAAAAGGACCCTTTCATACAGTGTAATTGTAATTATTGCTTTGAATATCAGATAGTACCACCAGTCAGCCCCGGCTGGTATCCTGATGCTGGTGCTGAATAGCCACTGTTATTTAACTGTGGCAGTCATGCTGACCAGTGCAGGCTGAATACAGGCCCCAAAGATTATTTTTCCATTAGTGATTAGGAAATAAGTCTTTATTAAATAGTATATTTGCAGGGGAATTCTGTATAGATCACCCAAAGTTGAGTGTTCCATATTGCACATGGATCCAAGATCCACGCATAAAGTATGGCACACTCAACAAGTTATCCCATAAATTGGCTTAATTGGTGATAACAAATAATAACTGGTGTTAAAAAGCATTTAATTGGCAGTCATTAGGATTTATGTGTGAATCTGCCCTACACCCGTATTTTATAACATTCACACCTAATTTTCATAGTGCTAAAGCCATGGGAGAGGTGTGGGCAGATCAGGGGCATTCCAAGAATTTACACAAAATGTATAGAATACCTGTGTTCCTAACTGCATTAGGGTACAAGCATTTATACCAGCCTTTGGTAAACATAAATACTCATGCCCAAAGTTAGGAACAAAATGCATACTAAGCTAATATTTCTATATAGGCCACTTCACACGTAACTAACTTATTTAGGGGCCCTTTTACTAAGGCATGCCCAAGAGTGGCCTGCGCTGGTATAGGCAAGTTTCTGGACGCACTCTGGTCCGTTTACTGAGTGCACCTGGAAAAAAGGGATTTTTATTAAATGTGCCAGAAAATGGACGTGAGGCAAAATGAAAACCAGCACTCGTCCATTTTCGGTCTGAGACCTTAATGCCACCATTGACTTAGTAGTAAGGTCTCATGTGCTAACCAGGTGCTAACTATCCAGTGCAAGCCAACTGCCGATTACCACTGGGTTAGTGCCCTATGGTAGAAAATAGAAAATATTTTCTACCATGTGTTTTGGGTGCATGTATAAAATGGGGCATGCGGTAGCCAGGTGGTAGTGCCAATTTGACGCACATTGGATGCATGTAGGTGCCTATACGTCTTTGAAAAAGGGCCCCTAATTTATTTATTAGGATTTATTTACTGCCTTTTTGAAGGAATTCACTCAGGGCTTCTTTTACTAAGCCGTGTGGGAAATGAGAGGAAGCCCATAGGAATTGAATGGGTTTCTTCTCATTTGGCACACCAAGAATTGGTAGTGTGGCTTTATAAAAGAAGCCCTCAAGATGGTATAAAGCAAGACTATGTCAAACATAAGCAGTAGACAATTACAGCAGTAAAAATATTCAAATAACAATACAAGTATGGCATAGTCTACTACTTATAGATTTGACACTTTTATCAATTGTGAAATAAATGTAAGAATCATTTATAAAATTAGCCTCAAAAGCCCAGGGTACCTTTGAAATAGGACACCACTGTAGTGGCTAGCATCATAGGCTTCTCCACCTTCCGAAAAAACTTACAGAATAAAAACTTCCAAAAGCTAGCATAAATGGAAGAAAAAGTCTGTAGTCAAAAAACGGAAGAGGGGATATTAATTAAATATTGATAATTAAAGTGCACAAATATAAATTCTATATATTAATGAAGACTTGAAAAACTCAATATGTTAATGAAGTGTAACTACAACTTCAAACCATCTGAAACCCCATGTTTTAAACATAATCCAAAAGTGAAAAAATCAACTGCCTAATATTTATTTTCATATATTAGACAGAAAGTTATGCAGTCATCACATCTCTGATCGTGTACTATGGTCTATCACCATCAAAAGCATAATATCATTGAAATCCACTTTTAACTTAGCTTTAGGTGTATCTAGAGACCGTAGCGACTCCTGTATCTCCACTGGTGTTGTTAACCTTGAGGATTCCGTAGATATTCAAGTTTTGAAAATATCCTTGATCCCCCAACCAGATATATATAATAATTCCCCAAAACATCTTCAAATTGTTTATCTCCCGTGGGGTTTCAGTTGGTTTGAAGTTGTAGTTACACTTCATTAACATATTGAGTTTTTCAAGTCCTCATTAATATATAGAATTTAGATTTGTGCACTTTAATTATCAAGGTGGTAAATGTTATTATCCCCTCTTCCGTTTTTGTAAAAATTAAAAATCTATTAAACGGGATGATGAATTCCTATGTAATTTGGCATCAGTGATGCAAAAAGATATCACTTTTTGCATGTGAATTTTTAATTAATTTGATGCAGGTTCGAGGTTGTTATTGTAAAATGTTTAGGAGGCTCAATTTTTTCCAGACACAGTGTAGATATTCAAAGCCATTTATCCAGATAACAGCAACTGTAATTTGGATAAATGGTGTAGCCATGGCTAGCCATGGATATTCAGAGGCACAATCCAGACAGTAAAACAGAATATCCTTACAGACTGCCTCATCACTACCTGAATAATGGCAGGGCAATGTATGGGTAAAACAATGGTGAAGGTAGTATTTGTCTGCTGAATAGTAATATTCAGCCTGCTCTATGGACAACTCTCTGGATAAGTTAGATCAGAAAGAAACTGAACTAACTTTAATCAGAAAGCGGTTATTACTAATAAACTGATAGTGCTGGTGCTCCTTTTTCTATCCAGATATTCAGTACTTGCCACAAATCGGATACCTTTGCTGAATATCTGGCCTAGCTTTAATCACTATAGCCGGCATTTTAAAAAGAAAAAAACAATTGTGACTGCTAAATATCAGGCCATATATTTTGAAGTTGTTTGTACTGTTGTTGAGTTTATAGAGAATTGCATCCTCTAGAAACTTAGGCCCGGGTGCTTTCATTTTTCACCAGAAGTGTATCCTATCTTGGCCTATCCTTGGAAATCAAAATAAGGAGTTTTGTTAAAGAAGCTTGATTCTCAGCAGTGGATACCCCAGAGAAAATAGTTCCAGTGTGGATCATTTTAGGTGTCCATAGTTCATATGTGATACCCAGCAAGCAGGTTTCCTTCTTCACATTCTCTCTATTCCTTATTCTATCTTCCTAAACGTTCACCTTTTCCCCTTCCTTTTCCTTTTTGCTTAGATCTTTTCTCTCTGTTTTAGCTTGGAAGCTGTTAGAGACCTTCCCTTTCTACCATTTCACCTCACTTGATGGCAGCCTGGTAGTGCATCCCCGGTTTCTAAATGTAGCAACTAACTCTTTCTGTGACAAAAGTAACATAGGGGCCCTTTTACTAAGCTGCGTTAAAAAGGGCCCTGCGTTGTCAGCGGTGCCCCTTTTTACTGCAGTGGGTAAAAGGGCCAAAAAAATAAATTGCCATGTGGTAAGGTCGTACTTACCGTGCAGCCATTTTGGGTGGAGCATGTACCGCCACCCATTGAAGTGGTGGTAAGGGCTCCCACACCAACATGTCAGTATGAATTTTTCAAAACCTCTGGCAGAACCATAAATGCCGCACACTGAAGGTGAAACTACTGCCGGCAGCTGCATTGGGCCGGTGGTAGTTCCAAGTTGCTGTGAAGCAACTGGCTTGCCGCACAGCAACCTTTAGTAAAAGGGCCCCATAGTAATGTAGTAAGTGACGGCAGATAAAGACTTGAATGGTCCATCCAGTCTGCCCAACAGTCACATTCAATATCAATTTATGATTAAATCAACAATGAACTTGATATTATTTACTTGATCGTGGTCTTTCTGTGTGTTTCTGGGACATAGACCATAAGCGTCCACCTGGCTCTGTCCTTATGTTCCAACTACTGAAGTTGCGGTTAAAGCCCACTCCAGTCTGTCTGAATCCATCTTGTCAGCCCAGCCCAGCACTGACCTTAATTTTTACAGCCAGAGTCACCATCTAAGCACCACTTGACACCACTTAGGTTTAAGTTCATATGTTTGCATGTTACTTCAGGGTCTTTGCATCCCTGTTTACATCTTGGTATCTTGTATCCAGTTTAGCTGTTTCTTTGAAATCTGATGTGATATGACATAACATTGATCTTTCTGATAATCATGTATTTGGTTCTTTCTGAGGTTTTTTTCTTCCCAGTATCCTCCTATGGGAAAGTACATTAATGAAGCCCATCTATAAGGGGGAAATTCTATAAATAGGGTGCTACCATTTATGAACCAAATACACATTGTAAATGATTAGAATACTAGCATATAGGCATGTGTGCATGTACATATATATGTGTGTAAGTGTCAAAAATCTGCATAAGTGCTATTCTGAAATATGTGCATATCTTACATAGGGCATATTTTACAGGTAGGCACACACATGGTTGAAGTCTGAGTGGGGTGTGGGCAGGACACATACTTAAGCACATACCAGTCAATATTCAAAGCAAGTTAACCGACTGGAAGTGGATGCTGACTAATTAACTCTCTTGGTCATGCTATCTAGTAATTTTCAGCAGCACTTAAGCGGTCATCTTCACTGAAAATGACTTATTAGCGCTGAACTTAAAGCCGGCTATGTCAGGGACGTTGTCCTTATATTCAGACCTAACCGGCCAGGTTTAGTGCATAATTAGGACCACATAAATAGCTGTCCTATCTTTATGTGCTGACCCATGGCCGGTTAAGTGTGAATATTAACTTAGCCAGTCATCACTAGCTGTATTTTAAAAACTCAGAAATTCAATGCCGAAGCCCGCATAGGGCCCTGCATTGAGTTTCTGGTTTTAGCGCTAGCAGCAGACAAAAAAACGCTGTCTGCTGCTAGCTGAATAACTTATAGAATACTGTAATTTACACATTTAGGTACATTTAGGTACATGCTCTATGGTTGGCATTAAGTGCTCATGCTTAACCTTATTTACACGTAGATACCTGATTACACTCATAAAAGGGAATTCTACAATCTAGGTGTCATACTTACATGCCCCCTTGCACTTGTAATGATCTAGAGTGCTAGGAACTTATGTGTGTAAACATTAGGCATGCTGACACCATGTTATTTTAGAACAACCTGGAAACTCAGGAACTGTTATACAATAGGGGCTCCAAAATGGAGGCGCTTAGCTATATAACAGAAGGTAATTCTATAAAGGGGCACCTAGAATTAGTGGTCTGTCTCAGCATGGCGATGCTTATGTACTTTTACCAAGTAGCGGTAGGGCTAATGTGCGGGTAGCACACACCAAATCAACACCATGGCCAGGGTAGCGCAGGCACCCGGCGGTAATTCCAAAGTTGTTGTGCACTGTTTCCCGCTTTAGAAAATAATTTTCTATTTTATACCTTGGGGGCGATCCCAGCGGTAATCGTGAGTGCGGCCACATTGGCGTGCGCTGCATGATTACTGCATGAGTACCTCGTGAGCCCTTACCACTAGGTCAGTGGATGGTATTAAGAGCTCAGGCAGTAAATAGCCAACGTACTACATTTAATTTTAGTGCATGTCCAGTTACTGACTCGTTAAAGAAAACCTTTTTTCCCAGGCATGGTAAAAAATGTCCCAGTGCACACCAATTTCACATGTCCACACTGCCGCAGCTTAGAAAAAAAGGAACCCTAAATTTGAAGCCTCTTCTATAAAGAAAAGTACAGCATCTACTTTTTTTATATAGAGTACTTCTGTAACTCCGTAGATGCACATGTATGTACTTAAGCGCAAACACTCATGCCAACCCTAAAAATGGTTAAATGCTTATGGCTAAGTATTGAAAATGCTTGTGTACATTATAGTATCCTATCAGTTGCATACAGTGGTGGAAATAAGTATTTGATCCCTTGCTGATTTTGTAAGTTTGCCCACTGACAAAGACATGAGCAGCCCATAATTGAAGGGTAGGTTATTAGTAACAGTGAGAGATAGCACATCACAAATTAAATCCGGAAAATCACATTGTGGAAAGTATATGAATTTATTTGCATTCTGCAGAGGGAAATAAGTATTTAATCCCTCTGGCAAACAAGACCTAATACTTGGTGGCAAAACCCTTGTTGGCAAGCACAGCGGTCAGACGTCTTCTGTAGTTGATGATGAGGTTTGCACACATGTCAGGAGGAATTTTGGTCCACTCCTCTTTGCAGATCATCTCTAAATCATTAAGAGTTCTGGGCTGTCGCTTGGCAACTCGCAGCTTCAGCTCCCTCCATAAGTTTTCAATGGGATTAAGGTCTGGTGACTGGCTAGGCCACTCCATGACCCTAATGTGCTTCTTCCTGAGCCACTCCTTTGTTGCCTTGGCTGTATGTTTTGGGTCATTGTCGTGCTGGAAGACCCAGCCACGACCCATTTTAAGGCCCTGGCGGAGGGAAGGAGGTTGTCACTCAGAATTGTACGGTACATGGCCCCATCCATTCTCCCATTGATGCGGTGAAGTAGTCCTGTGCCCTTAGCAGAGAAACACCCCCAAAACATAACATTTCCACCTCCATGCTTGACAGTGGGGACGGTGTTCTTTGGGTCATAGGCAGCATTTCTCTTCCTCCAAACACGGCGAGTTGAGTTCATGCCAAAGAGCTCAATTTTTGTCTCATCTGACCACAGCACCTTCTCCCAATCACTCTCGGCATCATCCAGGTGTTCACTGGCAAACTTCAGACGGGCCGTCACATGTGCCTTCCGGAGCAGGGGGACCTTGCGGGCACTGCAGGATTGCAATCCGTTAAGTCGTAATGTGTTACCAATGGTTTTCGTGGTGACAGTGGTCCCAGCTGCCTTGAGATCATTGACAAGTTCCCCCCTTGTAGTTGTAGGCTGATTTCTAACCTTCCTCATGATCAAGGATACCCCACGAGGTGAGATTTTGCGTGGAGCCCCAGATCTTTGTCGATTGACAGTCATTTTGTACTTCTTCCATTTTCTTACTATGGCACCAACAGTTGTCTCCTTCTCGCCCAGCGTCTTACTGATGGTTTTGTAGCCCATTCCAGCCTTGTGCAGGTGTATGATCTTGTCCCTGACATCCTTAGACAGCTCCTTGCTCTTGGCCATTTTGTAGAGGTTAGAGTCTGACTGATTCACTGAGTCTGTGGACAGGTGTCTTTCATACAGGTGACCATTGCCGACAGCTGTCTGTCATGCAGGTAACGAGTTGATTTGGAGCATCTACCTGGTCTGTAGGGGCCAGATCTCTTACTGGTTGGTGGGGGATCAAATACTTATTTCCCTCTGCAGAATGCAAATAAATTCATATACTTTCCACAATGTGATTTTCCGGATTTAATTTGTGATGTGCTATCTCTCACTGTTACCAATAACCTACCCTTCAATTATGGGCTGCTCATGTCTTTGTCAGTGGGCAAACTTACAAAATCAGCAAGGGATCAAATACTTATTTCCACCACTGTATGTAGATTGTAAGCTCTTTGAGCAGGGACTGTCTTTCTTCTATGTTTGTTCAGCGCTGCGTACACCTTGTAGCGCTATAGAAATGCTAAATAGTAGTAGTAATATGCCCTGTCCTTGATCCACCAAAGATTCCACCCATGTGTACGCCTACCTGTCACATATAATTTTTCACACACTATATTTTACAGGTCCAAAAAACATTAATGGGGGAACATAGAACCAGTCAAATCATCACCACTTACCTTGCGGCCATTTCATGGGGGAGCACTTACTGTCACCCATTGAGGTGACTGTAAGTGCTATTGTGCTAACCCACCATTTACCGGGAAGTTCATGGCACTGCCTGATTACCGCAGGGTAAACACCGTGCTACAGAAATTAAAATATTTTTCTAGCACTGAAAATGGTGCACACTGGGAGTTGGAAATGTTACTGGGCTGCTGCTGTAGCCCGGCGATAACTTCCTATTTAGTGAGCAGTAAGCCCGTGTTGGGCTTACCGCTGCTTAGTAAAAGACCCCCTCAGTGCACTAATTCATTCATCTTATATAGAAAAGAAAAAACTTTTCTAGGACTAGTCAGTGGTGACTGTTTCTATGTGTTCATCAAAAATGTGAAAGTTATGCATTAAAGAAGGCCAAGTGCAGACGACGAAACATAGTTATGTCGGTGTGGCATTCACCTGTGTATAATTGAACAAGTTTCCTGTGTATATACAGTCAAGATAAATTGAATTTAACTGCAAGCATTTTCTTCACATTTTCTTTATGGATTGAGGATAAATGGACATATAATTTTCTACTGAAAAAAAAGCACAAATTGGACTGATGACGAAACTTGGTGGGTTACTGGGGTTTTTTTTTCCCCAAAATACACTATTTCAGGGCAACAGCCACCACTGACTGGTCCTAAAAAAATGTTTTTCTTGTCTATATAAGATTACTGAATTAGTGCACTATGGGGATTCTTTTACAAAGCTGCAGTAAAAAGTGGCCTGCGGTAGTGTGGGTGCGTCTTTTAGGCGTGCGTGGGAACATTTTTTACTGCGACTGGGAAAAAGGCTATTTTTAATGGGACTGGGAAATGGGCCTGTACTAATATTCAAACTAATGCATGCTTATTTATGGCCTGAGCCCTTACTGCCACTCATTGACTTAGCGGTAAGGGCTCACATGCTACCCACGCATAACCGTGCAGCACACACCAACATGAGCGTGCTGACGGTTACTGCTGGGAACCTCCCACAGTAGAAAATAGAAAATTATTTTCTACCATGTGATTTGGCGAGTGGCAAAATCAGAATTATCGCAGGGCTACCCATGCGTCAGCCCTCCCACACCTTTGTACAAGGGCCCCTATATGTTGTGTCATGTGAATTGTTCAGGAAATATTTAAGCACTGGGATTGGCAATTATTTGACAGATACAAATTTTTGGCATACACACACGCATACACACACATATGTCGGTATTCTAATCATTTACACATATATTTTGAATGTAAATGTTAGCAAATTATTTATACTATTAATCCCTTATGTTTGTACTTGTTCATGTTTATTAAATTTGATATACCACCTTTCATTAATGCCAACAATCAATACAAGTCACGAAAAGGAAAGGAACTCCGATGTTCTTTAGTAAAGAGGAAAAAGAGAATAGGACAGAAAACTTAGAACCAAAGTAAATCTAATATATAGACACTGAATTCAACTAAGATCCTCACTGGCCCAAGTGCTCCCAAAAAGCACTTTGGAACAGAAATATCATCAAGCTGCTATACATTGGAAGGGATTTGCTGAGTTATTGCTGTCCTCTTATTCTTATCTGATATTTAGGAAGAAGGTTAAGACCTTGCTGCTCCAGAAATCTATTCTACAAAGTAATGCTTCATTTAAATTGATTTTGTTTTACTTTTTAATGTCTTCTCAGAGGTTGTTCTGGTTTCCTTGCTCTGTTATCCACTTTGAACTGCAAGGTGTAAGCGGGATATAAGACTGAATGTTGTTATGCTATGTTCTAAATTTTGGAAGGGAGGCCTTGGTGTGCAATGAGAGTGGAAGACCATTCCAAACTAAGAGGTCCTTTTACTAAACTGCAGTGAAAGAGGGCCAGCGCTAGCATCAGTGTGTGTTTTTGACGTGTGCCGAGGCTCCCCTTTTACCGCAGCAGGTAAAGAGCTATCTTTTTTTCTCAACATGAAATGGCC
This sequence comes from Microcaecilia unicolor, assembly GCF_901765095.1. Lineage (NCBI taxonomy): Eukaryota > Metazoa > Chordata > Amphibia > Gymnophiona > Siphonopidae > Microcaecilia > Microcaecilia unicolor. The sequence continues at coordinate 328,569,159 of NC_044031.1, read as the reverse complement.
ATGCAATAAGCGAACCACTTACTGCATGGCCATTTCAGCAGTAAGGGCTCCTGCGCTAGCTTGGCGGTAACCAGGCAGCACTTAGTGCTGCCTGATTACTTCTGGGTAAGCACTGGAGCTACAAAATAGAAAATATGTTTGTAGTGCCAGAAATGGTGTGCACTGGTGTTGGGAACTACCACCAGGCTCCTGCGATAGCCTGGCAGTAATTCCAGATTGGCATGCAGCAAACTCATTGCCACACACCAACCCTTTAGTAAAAGGACCCCTCAAGGGGCAGTACTAAAAAAAAAAAAAGCAGAATAATGTATAGAATTATATTGTGCTCTAGAGGCGGAATGTAAAGTGAGGTGATGTCTATGAATATTCAGTAGGAGTTGGGGCAAAGAATATGACGTGATGAGAAAAGAATGATAATTAGAGATTTATTTAGTTGGATTTTGCTCACACCTTTTTCACTAGTAGCTCAAGGTAAGTCACATTCAGGCATACCAGGTATTATCTCTGGAGGGCTCACAATCTAATTTTGTATCTGAAGCAATAGATGGAGTATAATATATTATAGACCACTACAATAATTTGAAATGGTCTTCTAAACTTGATCAGAATCCAGTGGTGACAGATAAGGAAAGGAGTGACGTGTTCATATTGATTTTTAGCTGACCAAAAAAGTTGTATTGCAGCATTCTGAACCATCTGTAGAGGTTTAAGTGATGCACAGGAGATACCAGAATAGATACATTACATTAATCGATGCATGAGGTGACAATGACATGCAGTAGAATTCTTTTAGAGGGAACATCTAAGTAATAGCACGCAGCTTGAAACTGATGAAGTGCCAGGAAGCAGGTTTTCACTACTGCATTAATTTCACTGTCTTCTTAAGGAGAATCATTCAATAATCGGGTTTATAAAAGAGGTATACTATGAATGACAACTGCATTCTCAAAGGAAAATGTAAATATTTGTAGTTTCAGTTGATTAATGGTAATTGATAGAGTCTTCAGTTACAGTTTTGTGTATTTTTTTCCTTAGCCTTTCTCCAACAGCATGTTTAAATATAATTTTTCACTATCCATATTTTGGATATTTGGGTTTTAATTCTTCAAAGTCTGTCTTCTCATAGTTCTCTGGTTTGTATTTTATTATTGTAACCTCTACCAGAGGGATAGTTAGGAATTATATTGAGTAGCCATTAGCATGTGGTCAAGTTGAAAAATTACTGCATGTGTACTTACTGCCACCCATTTTGTAGTCGGTATGTGTGTATTAACAAGTTAGCACATGGTAATGTAACTGCGCTAATTGAGTAGCGCAGGAGCATCTAATCTCTGCCAAGATCCGCTCTGTGGGTGCTATGGGTGCTTGAGCACCCCCAATATTGAGAAAATTCCTTGTTTGTGTCCAGGGAGGGGTCATTTCCATTGGGCTTAGCACCCCCAATAATTTTAAAAAGTTGGCTCCTATGACCACAGGACATCTGAGCATATCCCTTGATACCTCATTTTAAGCTGTGGTAGACACAAATTAGTGCCTAACGCAGCTTAGTGAAAGAGCCCCTGTGTGATTAATGGAGGAGGTTGGAGGTAAAGGTGTGAGTTAGAGGCATAGCTAGGTGGGGTCGCTCCCCCAAACAGATTTTGAATAAAATGGTGCACATGCTGATCAGTCCTTCAGATTCACACTGACACCTCTTTTACAAAAGGTCTGCTCCCCCTGACATTACAACCTAGCAACTGTCCTGGAGTGAGTTTCTTGTTTTTATGGATTTTAGTTTAGACTTTATATTTGGTTTGTTGTATAATAATCTTTTTATAGAACTGTATACCACTTTAGAGTGAAAGTGTGATATTAGTGTTTTAAATAAATAAGAGGGTCTTTTACTAAAGCTTAGCTTGAGTTATCTGCAAGAGGACCCATTATATTCCTATGGGCCCTGCTGCAGATAACTCAAGCTAAGCTTTAGTAAAAGACCCCCTAAATATATGGTTGTGTTAATACCTCACTCATGCCAGATGGACATTTCTAACATGAATAATTTAATTCGAGTGAATGAGCCGTACCATCTGAAAAACAGATGTCACTGACATGATTTTCTATGGCCAAAGCTGATAAGACAATAACAACTGACAAGAGTGATTAGTCCATCAGATGCTATGAATTCTATTATTCATTATGTCTTAGTAATTTCAGCTGAAAAATTCTGTACATTGTCCTTTATCTCCAATCCATCTTTCATCCAAAATAATCATGATAACTCCTTTACTATTTGTCTCCTCCTTTCCATTCAAAGCCATTAGATTATGAGACCAAGCGACTGTATACTCTGAAAGTGGAAGCAATGAACACTCATGTGGATCCACGTTTTTATTATCTTGGGCCTTTCAAGGACTCCACTATTGTGAAAATCTCGGTAGAAGATGTGGATGAACCACCTATCTTTAGCAGAGCATCTTACCTCTTTGAAGTCCAGGAAGATACTGACATGGGAACAATTATAGGAACTCTGATGGCCCGAGATCCTGATGCTGCTTCCAGTCCTACCAGGTACATTTTAGAAGAAAAATACAAATTCAAGAGTTAATTATCTCTGAATTTATATCTATGCTCATTTTATCTACAAAGATTGTTTTTTTTTTTTCTTACACTGCCTGAATCCTATATTGTGACCGTTAATTAAAGTAGCAAAGGGGAGTGCACCTTAAATAACTGTTGCGACAGACGCAACAACTGTTGCGACTTAGCATTTATGCTGTTATTTCACACTTTCGGAATATTTGCCTTTTTTTGATACCACCATTCAATATATTTGTGCATTTGTTCATACAGTATATGCACGGTCTTTTTAAAGACCTCCTTTTTTCCATCTAGCACTATTTTTGACGTACTCATTGCCAGACTCCTGAGACAGGCACATCACATGCTGAAACACGGTGCTGTGTCGAGTCTTGAGTACTGCCATCACTCTCATTGTACATTGTTGAATTTTCAGTATATTTATTTCCTTGTGTTTTGTTTTATACACATTGTATTTGGAGATAATAATTTTGTTATTTTTACATACATTTTAAGCAATAAATGTTTAATTGCATTGTTCCTGAGGTTTAACTAGCCTTCCTCCTGTTCCCACTTCTTTGTGTACTATTAAAGAATTCTAACACATGTACTGTACTACTACTACTACTACTTAACACTTCTAAAGCGCTACAAGGGTTACACAGTGCTGTACAGTTTAACAAAGAAAGACAGTCCCTGCTCAAAGGAGCTTACAATCTAATGGACAAAATGTACAGTCAAACAAATTGGGGCAGTCTAGATTTCCTGAATAGGGGTATAATGGTTAGATATCGAAGGCAACATTGAAGAGGTGGGCTTTGAGCAAGGATTTGAAGATGGGCAGGGAGGTGGCTTGGCATATGGGCTCAGGAAGTTTATTCCAAGCATAGGGAGAGGTGAGGCAGAAAGGACGGAGCCTGGAATTGGCGGTGGTGGAGAAGGGTACAGAGAGGAGGGATTTGTCCTGTGAGCGGAGGTTTTGGGTAGAAGCGTGAGGGGAGATAAGGGTAGATAGGTAATTAGGGACTGCAGGTTGAGTGCATTTGTTGGTTAGTAGGAGAAGCTTGAACTGTATGTGGTACCTGATCGGAAGCCAGTGAAGTGACTTGAGGAGAGGGGTGATATGAGCATATCAGTCCAGGCGGAAGATAAGATGTGCAGCAGAGTTCTGAATGGATTGAAGGGGGGATAGATGGCTAAGTGGGAGACCAGCAAGGAGTAGGTTGCAGTAATCAAGGCACGAGGTAATGAGAGAGTGGACGAGAGTTCGGGTGGTGTGCTCAGAGAGGAAAGGGCAAATTTTGCTGATGTTTTAGAGAAAGAAGCGACAGGTCTTGGCTATCTGCTGGATATCAGTGGCGTAGCCACAGGTGGGCCTGGGTGGGCCGGGGCCCACCCACTTAGGGCTCAGGCCCATCCAACAGTAGCACATGGTAATGAAAATGCTGCTCTCCACAATACTGGCACATTCGCATGCTCAGTTTTCAGCGCATGCCTGTTGCAGACTACCAAGATGGAGACTGGAGAGAAGCATTTTCCAACCAGCTGAGATCTTTTTTTGATGTGGGGGTGGGGGATAGAACATTTGGTGCCCACCCACTTCTTGCCTAGGCCTACCCAAAATCTGCTGTCTGGCTACGCCCCTGCTGGATATGCGCAGAGAAGGAGAGGGAGGAGTCGAAGATGACTCCGAGGTTGCGGGCAGATGAGACGGGGAGGATGAGGGTGCCATCGATTGAGATAGAGAGTGGAGGGAGAGGAGAAGTGGGTTTGGGTGGAAAGACAATAAGCTCTGTCTTGGCCATGTTCAGTTTCAGGTGGCGGTTGGACATCCAGGCAGCAATGTCGGATAAGCAAGCCGATACTTTGGCCTGGGTTTCGGCAGTGATGTCCGGTGTAGAGAGATAAAGCTGGGTGTCATCAGCATAAAGATGATAGTGGAAACCATGAGATGAGATCAGGGAGCCCAGGGAAGAGGTGTAGATTGAAAAAAGAAGAGGTCCAAGGACAGATCCCTGAGGAACTCTAACAGAGAGCGGGATGGGGGTGAGGAAGATCCATGAGAATGTACTCTGAAGGTATGGTGGGAGAGATAAGAGGAGAACCAGGAGAGGACAGAGCCCTGGAACCCAAATGAGGACAGTGTGGCAAGAAGTAAATTATGATTGACAGTGTCAAAAGTGGCGGATAGGTCGAGGAGGATGAGGATGGAGTAGTGACCTTTGGATTTGGCAAGGAACAGGTCATTACAGACTTTAGTGAGTGCCGTTTCTGTCGAGTGTAGAGGGCGAAAACCGGATGAAGCGGATCGAGGATGGCATGAGAGGAGAGAAAATCAAGGCAGCAGCTGTGAACGGTGCGTTCAAGTATCTTGGAGAGGAAGGGTAGGAGGGAGATGGGGCGGTAGTTGGCGGGACAGGTAGCGTCTAGTGATGGTTTTTTGAGGAGTGGTGTGACTACAGCATGTTTGAAGGTGTCAGGGACAGTTGCAGTGGAGAGAGAGAGGTTGAGGATATGACAGATGGAGGGGGTGACAGTAGGAGAGATGGTGTTAAGTAAGTTGGTGGGGATGGGGTCAGAGGAACAGGTGGTGCAAAAAATATCATTTGAAAATTGGTAAAAATTCAGAAAAGTCTGAAAATTAAACACAAATGTTTTGTCTGTGCACATTCCAACCAGTTTTGACCACATATGGATAAGGGTGTTATTAGTGGCCAATCATCCCGATTGCTTTTAGTTCTTTCATCAAATGAACTGTTACATCACTTACTCAAGGAAACTGCCGCTAGCTAGAAAATGAGTCAGTTCACTTGTATTTTTTCAGTCTAAATAGATAATTATAAGCTGTGTTAACTAGGTGTTCCTGCTGTGTTTTCCATATTATTTTGACTCTGTTTACTGGTAGAGCTATAGCATTTTCTTTCTGGTTGCAATATGGTAAGTTCATCTCACATATGAAAATTGAAGTGTAACCTCCAAGGAGATTTCTCTTCAGAAGAGCAGAGTGTGGGAGGATCTTCCGGGGGTCACTATGGTGATTGGAGCAGTAGAGTTGCCTAATGTGAGTGGAGATGGAGGAAGCCCAACCCAAGGGAGAGGGGTGAATAGTGAAACAAAAACATTGAGCATTGTTGGAGCAGGGTCTTTGGCCAATATCCTGAGAACCAAGGGGGGATCCCAGTCCTGGGGTGATGGACTGCTGAAGCAGTGGACCGAGGTTTAACCTCTGCTATGAAGCAGAGAAGCAGAGGCGATCTGAGTCAGTTTCCCTGAGCATGGAACCAAGATTGTGAGAGAGGAGTTCCTGGTGGGAAAAAGACACCTCAAGCAGGTGGAGATTGGGTGCAGAAGAGCCCAACTCCCAATGAGGCTTTACTTGGCTTCAAGTGGATACAAAGGTCTGGGATGGGATGGACTATTGATAAAGCCTAACTGGATGTGGCATTACTTTTTTTCTCTCACCTATGAACCTACATCAACCCCACTGGATAAATGTTGAACTGTTAAATGATTCCCGTTTGAGTTGGATTAGTAAAGAGTTATGAAGTTCAACTTCTGTGACAGACTGATTTATTTCTAAGAGTGAGTTACAGAGAGATCAGGATGGGTAACCCTTCGGCCTACCAGAGATTTCTCCAGCCTTGGCCCGGAGAAACCAGACTTAAATTGATTTTATGAATCCTGCTCCCAGTCCATGCCTGAAGAGTTTAGCTAGTCTCTTAGACTGATGCCAGTAAGACCAGGGTGACAGACATTTTCTACTTTCATCTTAGTACATCACCAAATGAAAGAAAACATGTTTCTGATTCTGAGATGCATAGGCTTCTGTGAGGGAAAAAGAAATTTTCCTTGATTTGTTTTTGGCTAAAATTGGTAGCGTGAGAGTAGGAACTACTAAAAACATAACTGACAAGTACTGATGAAACATGAATAAAATCGTAGGTGTAGATATTCAGTGAGAGTAACCAGGTAAAATCCTCACTGGCCAGTCTCTTAACCGGTTAGTGCCACTTAATACAGCACAGACCACCATAGCATTATCCAGTTAGGAGCAATTGTATAACTGGACACTTTTAGGTACCTGGATGGCACATGGAAAGAGCCTATTCTATAAAGAAACCTAGGTACTTTGCTTCTGTTATAGAATATCATTGATTAACTGGTGATCAACATGCTTAAAATGTAGGCACTCACACTTATGCAAGCCTTAGAACTGATGTAAGTGTGTGCATGTAAATGCAGCAGAGATGCAAGTAACTTACAGTATTCTGTAAATTGCATGCATAAGTGGAAGCCACACATATGTCCCCCCTATGCTCCACCCCTACCTATGCCCCCTTTGCAAATACACACTATCAGGCTTATTTTCGAAAGAGAAGGACGCCCATCTTTTAACTCTCAACAAAATTTTGCACCACCAGATAACCCACTTGCTAGCACCACTGTATAAGCTAAATCATACCACCTACTGGTTTTTCACAATATATCAAGTCCTTCCATTTAATTTACAAAATCATGCATCTGGAAAATAGTTGACGATATCATATGGCTGCAAACATTCAAACAATAAACTGCTTATTTGCAGATAAACAGCATCCTTCAAGTGGAGCCAACAAATATCTACTAGAGCAGATTTTAGTTTTCTAATGCAATATTACTACTTTCTTCATACAGAACAGAAGGTTACTGCTTTCCAGAAAAGTGTGTGAAAACTATGTTTTCCTAACACCTTTTTATGTGAGTAGGCTCATATTGCATTACAATCATGCTAGTAAATTGATTCCAATTTTTTGGCTAATGAACACAGCAACTTATATAAATATTACAGGGACAACGTGGAGGTCAGATAGAAAAGTTTTGCTTTATTCATACATTAAAAAAAACAACAACAAAAAAAAGTCTTCTATGCAATGAAGCTACAAGATACCACCACATTTGCTCCAATCCAAAAGATGGGAAAAAACACCTTAAAGGTCTAACAGAATTCTTTAAACTAAAGGGTTATCACCCCACCACCAAAAAAAATTGCAGCTTCACTCAAAACACTTAGGGGTGAATTCTGTAAATGGTGCCAAAAATGTTGGTGCCAAAATAAACTGCTTAAGCACTATCTTATAAGGTGAGCCTAAAGTTAGGCACGGTTTCTAGAGCAGCACTTAAGACCCGGGGCTCACAATTAAATTTGGACATGCCCATTTGCACCAATTAAAATGTGGTGCAAATACCCACGCTTAAATTTAGGCATGGAGCCCCCTTATTGCACATATAACCAAAAACCATGCCCACGATCCACCCAGAACCACCCATGACCCTCCCATTTCCAAGTCCCCTTTTTTTGGGATGCACGTAAAATGTAGGCATGGATCCCACACCTAAATTTGCATGCATAAATGCAACTTAAGAACATAAGAGTAGCCATACTGGGTCAGACCAATAGTCCATCTAGCCCACTATCCCGTTTCCAAACAGTGGCCAAGCCAGATTACAAGTAACTGGCAGAAACCCAAATATTAGCAACGTGCCATGCTACCAGTCCTGAGACAAGCAGCTGCCTCCCCATCCAGCTTATAATCGAACGAGAAAAACGCCCAAGTTCCGACCTAAATCGGGAGATGGACGTTTATCTCACAAAAACGAATAAAACGGTATAATCGAAAGCCGATTTTGGACGTTTTCAACTGCACTCCGTCGCGGATGCGGACAAAGTTGATGGGGGCGTGTCAGAGGTGTGGCGAAGGCGGAACTGGGGCGTGGTTATCTGCCGAACAGAGATGGGCGCATTTCACAGATAATGGGAAAAAAGTATGCGTTTTTAGCTAGAATTTAGGGCACTTTTCCTGGACCCTGTTTTTCCACGAATAAGGCCCCAAAAAGTGCCCTAAATGACCAGATGACCACTGGAGGGAATCGGGGATGACCTCCCCTGACTCCCCCAGTGGTCATAAACCCCCTCCCACCACAAAAAATGATGTTTTACAACTTTTTATTTTCACCCTCAAATGTCATACCCACCTCCCTGGCAGCAGTATGCAGGTCCCTGGAGCAGTTGTTAGGGGGTGCAGTGGACTTCAGGCAGGTGGACCCAGGCCCATCCCCCCCCCTACCTGTTACAATTGTGCTGCTTAATGCTTTGTCGTCCAACCCCCCCTGAACCCACTGTACCCACATGTAGGTGCCCCCCTTCACCCCTTAGGGCTATAGTAATGGTGTAGACTTGTGGGCAGTGGGTTTTGAGGGGGATTTGGGGGGCTCTACACAGAAGGGAAGGGTGCTATGCACCTGGGAGCTCTTTTACCTTTTGTTTTGTTTTTGTAAAAGTGCCCCCTAGGGTGCCTGGTTGGTGTCCTGGCATGTTAGGGGGACCAGTGCACTACGACTCCTGGCCCCTCCCACGAACAAATGCCTTGGATTTATTCGTTTTTGAGCTGGGCGATTTCATTGTCCATTATCGCTGAAAAGCAAAAACGCCCAGCTCACAACTTGGCGAATAAAACATGGACGTCTATTTGTTTCAAAAATACGGTTGGGTCCGCCCCTTCACGGACCCGTTCTCGGAGATAAACGCCCATGGAGATAGGCGTTTCTGTTCGATTATGCCCCTCCATGTCTATCTCAATAGCAAACTATGCAGTTTTCCTCCAGAAACTTATCCAAACCTTTTTAAAACCCAGATACACTAGCTATTAAAAAGCCAGTTATTGGGGCTAATTAGTTTGTTATTCAATTAAATTGCGCTCACAAATAGGCATGCCTCCAAATTTGTGCATGAAGTTTTTGGTGAGTATTATAGAATTAGGGGTTAGGTGATTTGTGATGCTCCCTTTTAGGCACCCAAATACTACATGGGGAGCATGCATTCTATAGCAGAAAAACAGCACAATGGGCCTCAAGAATTGGTCTGAAGCAATTTAGCATATGTCAACAGAATGAGAGAAAGTGTTTAGTGCCACGGGTATATTCCACTAATTTGTTTATTTTGTTTTGTTTTTGGATTGCAAATTAGTGGAGTAAGCTTGTGACATCAAACACTTTTACTCATTCTATTGACACATGCTGAATTAAAGTTTCCATTTGCAACGCTGTTTACATATTGGACTAATCCATCTTTAACTGATGACAACAAGTTACTCATGTTGGAATTCTTAATAAGCTGACCCCTGATGCAGACATTTCACCGAAACACAGCCCATGTCGGGTCCTCTAATAAATTCCATTCCTGCATACCAGTTCTTGGGGCCCATTGTGCTGTTTTTCTGCTGTGCTTAGTCCACTGCACGTCTCATTACCCTCTCTCCAGTTGCTTTCATCACTTATTATATAACAGCAACTGATCACCCAGATTTTGTTACAGCATGCTAACATACACTTAACCCTCCATTGCCCCAGGTACAAATAAGTACCTGTATACAATATGTAAACCGCATTTAGCCTGCCATGAGTGGGAAAGCGTGGGGTACAAATGTAACAAAAATAAAATAAAATACACTCATATTGATGCTCATAAATATAGGTGTGTCCATTTACGCCAGGTCAATAGCAGCTGTAACTGGGTGTGCATAAGTGTGACGTGTGTGTAACTTACAGTATTCTGTAAGCTGCTTGTGTAAGTGGAAACTCTGCCCATGCCCTTCCCATACTCTGCCTACGTGTACACCTCTCTTTGAGTTACACTCTATAGTACTGATTTGTGCCCTTATAGGTAGCACATAATACATTTACAGACGTAAGTGACACTTTTCTGTGCACCTCCTTGCACTGTATAGTCCTGCCAGTGTGGGGGAGGGGGGTTCTGTTTCACTATCACAAGAGAGACAGGCAAGCTCTGCAGGAGTTCAGGGACCTGCCTGTCTCTAGAGGTTGAAAACGCAATATTGAAGCATCCCCCCCTCCCATTGGCAACAGTGTAGTTGGAGGACTCCCACTCAGCTTTGAGGGAACAGTGCCTGTATGTGCTACAAGTTGCAAGTAACTTCATGCACTCAATTATAGAATTGACTTTGTATAGTCCTAGAGAAAACCTACTGCTATACAAAGAAAGAAAAACCATGGTGTGTACCACTTGTAGTAACATATAATCCAAAACGAGAAAACCTAAGGAAAATTAACAAAGATTCCCAACCCCTATTTCTGGATGATGAATTAGTTGAAGAGGTATTTCCCATCCCTCCTCCAGTTTTAACTTTTCACCAATCACTTAGACTGAAACAAATCTTGTAGAAAATGGCACAAAATCTTGCAAGATACCATGATGCAAGTTATGCCAGTACATATCACAGGACCAAACTTACCCACACAGGGAAGACATATTCACGCTTTTCTATGAATGTACCAGTCAATATTCAGCTTGTGTACAGTGTTTTTTTTAATGTTGACTACTGGAGTCAGAATTAGCTCTGTGTATTCAATGCTGAGTCATGTTCATGGACTAACACTGAATATCTGGGTTTAACACATACTGAGCTGCCACTGGAGTTTATTCGGGTCCAGGTGGACATTCAGCCAGGACCTGCATAAAACAATTATGAGGTTCTGGCTGAAAATCAGCTTGGATCCACCTTAGCTCCTCTGATTCCCCCTTCCACCCTCCATCCAAACCAAACAGTAAGCTCTGCCTGAGCACCCATGCCCACCCGTGGAGTGGGATCTACTTTGAAGATCCCTTCAGGGGGGAAATACAGGCAGGCGTAATGCCCACTTACTCCTGCCTCTTGCAGGCCTGGCCTCAAAATTGCCACTGTGACCCCTAAGGCAGCCTTGTAAGATTGCTGCTAGGGGTTGCGGCAGCCATTTTGAGGTTGGATCCCTGACGACCACATGCAAATAGGCATTGCTCCTGTGCATATGCCCCCTAGATCATCAGATAGCTCCAAGGTTGTCCCAGGGGAGGTCTATAAGAGTGTGGGGGTGGGGGCTTGGGCTAGGCCTGGTATTTGGAGGGGAAGGAGGGGAATTGGGGAGCACCTGAAACCTCTGAATACTGGCAGTACCCCTAGAAGTTAACCGGGCACCGCCAGTATTCAGATGGAGCCCAATTACCTCTGTGGCTTATGTTAGGATGGCCTTTTTGCTGTTACAAATATCATCACTAACCAGTTAAGTACTGACTCCTTGCAGGCTCTGCCTAAGCTGTGCCCACATACCCCCCCCCCCCCCCCCCGCACTAATCTAACAGTGAAGGGCTGGTTAGTGATGATATTCACTGTCTCTGTTCAGTAGGTGTGGCTCAATAGCAGTGCTTATCAGACACAAGCAATTTAACCAGGCAGAAGTCTCTCCTTCCCAGTTAAAATCGCTTTGAATATCAGGCAGGTAGTGCACATGATCCAATGCAAAAAATGTGGAGTACACTACATCAGAGAAACAAGGTAAAAATTGAGGACATTTAGTCTTAATAGACATATCATAAACTATTACAGGAAACAAAAAAAAAGAAAGAAAGACAGCTCATTAGGTTAGCATTTCTCAAAGGAAGATCATTTCCTTAATGACTTTACAACAAAGATGCTTAAAGGAAGAGTGCACAGGAATGGAATCCTTTCAAAATCAGACTGACACAAAATGACTCAATAAAGGCATTGGCTTTCTCACCCATTATCAGATACAGAGCTTTTGAACTGTAAAGTATTACTGTCTCATCACCTCTGTCTATCCTCCACCCCTGCCACCTTGTATTTAGCTGTACTAACATATAGGGGTCCTTTTACTAAGGTGCACCAAAAAGTGGCCTGCGCTGGTATAGATGCGTGTATTGGACACATTCAGCTCCATTTTTCAGCGCACCTGCAAAAAAGGCCTTTTTTTGGCTGAAAATGGGCGTGCGGCAAAATAAAAACTGGCGCGTGTCCATTTTGGGCCTTAGACCTTACCGCCACCCATTGACTTAGTGGTAAGGTCTCACACATTAACAGGGCAGTAATCGTCAGTGCGCATACAATGCCAATTACCACCCAGTTAGTGCCGTGCGCTGGAAAATAACATACTTTTTCCAGTGCACATAGTGGAGTTCCATGTTGGGCACGAGTAGGCGCCTACGTGGCTTAGTTAAGGACCCCATAGTGAACCTAGAACCTGGATGAGTTTGTATTATTTAACACCATTCTATCTGCATTGTTGATAAAGGATAGCTCGTGAAAGCTTATCAGTGTTACATGGTTTGTCCAATAAAAAGGTATCATCTACACCTTTTTTTTAAAATCCTTATTTCATTATAATCACAAGACTGTACTGCAAGAGTTGTGTTCATGCTGAGATAAGTCTGCATATTTAGCAGGGGTGTGCAAAAGGGTGACATCCATTTCACTCTTTCCATTAATTACATTTTGGGGCTTGTCCTGCTTCATTCATTTGTTTTGAAACACAATTATTTTGAAATGAAACAAAACAGGGCACCTACAGAGCTGGCTTAGGGCAATTTCTCGAAATGAGTTCGTTTTGTGCATACCATCACAGAAATAAATCTCACTCCTAAGCCAGGGCATGTGGAGTATGATCTCAGTCTCTCAAATTTACTGCTAATGCTTGACATAAAACTTGCATTGTGCAAAAGAGAGCTTCCACAATGGCCCTGTGTCATGGAGGTTACCTTTTCTCCCATACACACTCACCCAATTGGCAACAGAGGTGGTGTCAGGTTGCTATTCTCACATTCTTGTAGATTTCAACCTCTTCTTCCACCTCATTCTCACTGCATTTCTTCCTTTAAAGTCCACTCCATCTGTTTGTTTACTCCTCTGCCTCTTTGAGTAGCAGACATTTATTGACCACCTGATAAGTCCCTTTCTTCCTTTCTCACTGACTTTGACTCTTGGCTATCCTTCTTTCTCAAACCTACATCTCCTTCCCTCATTGTTGGGGATTTTTTAAATTCATGCTAATGATCCCTTTGACTCTTATGCCTCTAAGTTTCTCACTTTAACATCCTCACTCAATCTTCAGCTGTGTTCCACTACTTCCACTCAGCAGAATGACCACTGCTTTGACCTTGTCTTTTTTTCCAACTGCTCACTCTCCAATTTCTCCACCTCAGTTCTTCCCCTCTCTGACCATCATCTGATAGCTTTCACACTTAATCACCAGCCCTTCCAGTCCCATCCAATCTCCACCAATACATTTTAGAATCTTTGGGTTATGACCCTTGAACTCTCTCTACCCCTGTTTAATCTGTCTTCTCAACCACTATGTTATCCAAGTCTGTCAATGAGGCTGTCTCTTCCTATAACACTATTCTCTCCTCTGCTCTGGGCACTCTTGCTCCTCCAATTCCCCATTCTGTAAGGTGTACCAAACCCCAGCCTTGACTAATCTCTTGAATCCGCTACCTGTGTTCCTGTGCCTGAGCCACTTATTTATTGTTAGTGGGTGTGTCTCCTGTTGTTCACTGAAGTCTTTTTTTCTTTGCTATTTAAGATATTCACAATCCTACTGATAGAGATTGCTTTTGTAAACAGGTAGAATTGGTTTATATTTGTGGAGGATTTGAAAATTGCCCATCCTTAATGCAGATTTTAAAAAAATGCAGGTAATTTTGCTCACATTATCTAGAGGTGTTCTTGGTGTTAGGGTAGGGAAAGACTAATATCATTAGCTTGTGTTGTTTTTGCCCTAAAAATGACCTGCAGAGCAAGTAGGCACAGAGCTATGCAAGGAGCATAGGCAGTCGGTGACTCAGATGTTTGGGGAGGCTAGGGCGGAGTGGGGTGGAGTGGGGTGGGGAGGGGATAGAGCAGAATGGGAGAGGCTAGGGCAGGGTGGGAATGGGATAGAATGTGGCATGGCAAGTTTCAATCCTTGGGGTGGCAACACCTGTGTCAGCAGTTCTGAACATAGCAAGGAAGGATCCCTTCACTATGTCCCTCTGCCCTTGTCCCTCCCCCCCCCCATATCTCTGTTAATAATTGTAACATGCAAGCTAAATACACGCAAGAGAATTATCTGCCCCCAAAATATTGCCTCATCTCTCTCCTCCCCTCAAAATCCAGCATCACCCCTGTCTCTTTCCCCTCCCACCATCGTCCAGTCTCTTTCCTCCAACCCTCTATCAAGTACTACCTCATTTCATTTCCTCTTACCCTACCATCCAGCAAAACCTTATATTTATCTGTGCCCCCCCCCCCAATATCAACCAGCACCATTACCCCCCCCCCCCCCTCCGATATTCAGTCCTTCACCGGCAGCTCTGCCGGACTACTACTCAACAAGAAATACCTTCCTCTCCATGCATCCCACCCGTTTCCTCACTTGCTCACTCTGCCTGCTGGCTGCTGACTCTCAAACTTCATAGTTCCAAATAATGAGAAACCGCGGGACCATAGCTCTCCGTGCGCCACTAGTGGCTCAGTAGATTGCATGCACCCCCCAATAATGTAACTTCCTGTATTGGAAGGCAGGATCAAGAGCTGTGTAGCGACTGGTGCTTAGAGAGCTAGGGTCCCGCGGTTTCACATTGTTTGCAGATACAAAGTTGATGAGTCCGCAGCTGGCAGGCAGAGTGAGCAAGTGAGTGAGCGGGTGGAACATATGGAGCGGAAGGTTGTGATTTATTGTTCCCTTTCAAGGAGAGCAAGCGGCTACAGGGAGGGGAAGGTAGTGGTTGGGGCTGGGGAAGCTTAGCCTCCCCAAGCCTCTTATATGGGGCACCTATGGCAAGGAGCAAGAATCAAAGCAATGTTTGAAACTATCTGTTCTATCCAAGTAGTTTGGCTTTCCTTATTGGTACGGGCCTGCAAGACAAAAATTACCCATGGAGTTTCTTCCATTGCAGACAGTTTGATTATTACCTCCCAACTATTTTCTGTACACTGCTGGTCCAAACTTCAAAGAGACTGCCTGCAAAGAAAGATCTCTGTGCAATTAACTTTCAACCTGCAACCCTCACAGGCAGTCTTGAACTTTTTCCATGTGTTACTTAAATTCAAAGAGTAAGTGATATAGGCATAGTATTTTACAACTACTTTTTCACACCTGATGTCCTATCCACATTTTACATTCTAAGGGGTATGTTTACTAAGGTGTGTTAGTGTTTTTAACATGCCTGTAAATTTAAGGCGTGTTAAACGCTAATGTGCCTATACATTTCTATAGGTGCATTAGCATTTAAAGTGCGTAAACCATTGTTAAAAACACTAACGCTCCCATAGTGCCGCTTAGTAAACATAGGCGTAAGTTATAGTAGAACTCTAAAATCTTTTCAAAGGTCACTAGGCCCTTACATTTTTGCAGATGTTTTAAAATATATTTGGAACAATAGTCTAAAGCATTGTAACATAGTAAATATTGGCCAAAAACGACCTGTACAGTCCATCCAGTCTGCCCAACAAGGTGACCACAGCTGTGCCTGCCACTCTGCACAGGTTCCAATTCTTCATGATTAATCCCTGGAATACTTAATCTCTATCTTATTCATTCACTTAGGGGTCCTTTTAGTATTTGTATTACTCATGATGTGTTGTAAGCCACATTGAGCCTGCAAAGAGGTGGGAAAACGTGGGATACAAATGCAACAAATAAATAAATAAATAAATAAGGTGTGCCGAAAAGTGGCCTGCGCTGGTGTAGACAGGTTTATTGGACATGTGCAGGTTCATTTTTCAGCGCATCTGCAAAAAAAGGCCTTTTTTGGGGGGGGGGGCAAAAATGGATGTGCGACAAAATGAAAATTGGCGCGTGTCCATTTTGGGCCTGAGACCTTACCACCACCCATTCACTTAGCGGTAAGATCACACGAGTTAACCGGGAGGTAATCATCAGCGCGTGTACAATGTCGATTACTGCTCGGTTAGCGCCATGTGTTGGAAAATAAAATATATTTTCCGGCACGTGTAGTGGGTGCACATAAAAATTGAAATTACTGCCCGGGCCATGAGGTAGTTCTGAATTGGTGCTTTTTGGGTGCATGTAGGCACCTATGTGGCTTAGTAAAAAGGCCCCCTTAAGTATTTATATACTACTTAGACCTAAGTGGTTTACAATTTAATGTTATAGGTACTGAGACTGTCCCTAGTGAGCTCACAATCTAAGTAGTAATTCATATTACTGTTGTAGCTGGGACAACAGAGGGTTAAGTGAATTGAACCTGGTTCTCCAGGATCTCAACTCACTGATGGTCATCAGGCAACAGCAGGAATTGAACCCAGTTCCTCAGGTCTGGAACCTGCTACATTAGCCATTAGGCCATTCCTCCACTCCCTGCTGCCCTGTCAATTGTGGAGGAAAACCTATAGTAGTCTGCCAGGCATCAGTCCTATTTCCTAACTACTGGAGTTGTCAATCCTGATTTCTCATTGCCATTTATGGGATCCAGTCTGTAGATAAATGTACCAAAGCACTTTGTTTTAATTTCCTGGCACTTAGATGGATTATGTTTGGCTATGTGCAAAGTCATTTTTATAACAGGACAACAGGACACCTATTTGTGAAGGCCAAATAGATGCCTATTTCCAGCCTATTTTATAAAGCCATATAGAGGGGCATAATCGAACGTCACCGGCCAAATAGATCGCCGGCGATCTATGTTGGCGGTGGCGCTACAGCTGGTCGGAACCGTATTATCGAAAAAGATGGCCGGCCATCTCTTTTTTTCGATAATACGGTTTAGCCCGGCCAAATGCCGTGGAGTTCGCTGGGTTTGAGATGGCCGGATTTGTTTTTCAGCGATAATGGAAAGTTATGTCGGCCATCTCAAACCCCGGCCAAATTCAAGGCATTTGGCCGTGGAAGGAGCCAGCATTTTTAGTGCACTGGCCCCTCTGACATTCCAGGATACCAACCAGCCACCCTAGGGGTCACTGCGCTGGACTTCAGAAAAGCTCCCACGTGCATAGCTCCCTTACTTTGGGAGCTGAGCCCCCCAAACCTCCTCCAAACCCACTACCCACAAATGTACTGCACCCACTAAAATTGCTCCAGGGACCTGCATACAGCCTCTAGGACTTATTGCTGCTGTATAACTTTGGCACACCAGTTCACACCTGAAGACTAATCTCTTTGAAAAAGTCCTTTCTTGAAATAAGCACGTTTACTCACAGTTAACTGCAGATCAGAGGTTGTGCCCCACTGGCAAAGAGTCCCCTGGTACTAAGATTAGCAGTAGGTTAGAGCTGGCACAATGGTGTACAATGCCCTCTTTCAGCACCATGCAAGGTAAGAACTACGTTCTCTAACATGGGTAACACAGGAAAGGGAACTAAAACTGGCTTACAAAAATGGCCACTACTGCATGGACTACAACAGGTAACAAAACAGGGCACACTCTGACCCAGCACCATGGGAGTAGAGCCCAGTACCCTACACCCACCACAATGCATTGCTAATGTGGCTTTGCAGGGCACCTAACAGAAAAGGTGTCACACTCACCCGAGAGCCACATCACAACCAGGGAAAGGCTGTCGGAGGATACAACACATTCTGCTGTCATGGAGGTGGGTACGGCATTTGAGGCTGGCATACAGGCTGGCAAAAAAGGTTTTCAGTTTTATTTTTTTAGTTTGGAAGGGGATTGGTGACCACTGGGGGAGTATGGGGAGGTCATCCCCCATTTCCTCCAGTGGTCATCTGGTCAGTTAGGGCACCTTTTTGAGGCTTGGTCATGAAAATAAAAGGACCAAGTAAAGCTGGTGAAATACTGCTTAATGCCGCTTTTTTTTTCCATTATTGGTAAAAACCGGCCATCTGGTAGCCACGCCCATGCCCGCCCATGTCCTGCCTTCGCTAATCTACCGACACATCCCCTTGAACTTTTGCCAGTGAAGCGACGGGAAAGCGACGATGCAGTCAAAAATGCTTTCGATTATACTGATTTTGCCGCTTTTAAAAAATCACCGGCCATCTCCCGATTTGTGTCGGAAGATGGCCGGTGATCACTTTCGATTATAAGCTGGATAGACACCTATCAGGGGCATTTTCGAAAGAGAAGGGCGCCCATCTTTCGACACAAATCGGGAGATGGGCGTCCTTCTCTCAGGGTTGCCCAAATCGACATAATCGAAAGCTGATTTTGGGCGTCCTCAACTGCTTTCCATTGCAGGGATGACCAAAGTTCCCGGGGGTGTGTCGGCAGCGTACCAAAGGCAGGATGGGGGTGTGCTTAAGAGATGGGTGTCCTCGGCCGATAATGGAAAAAAGAAGGGCGTCCCTGATGAGCATTTGGCCGACTTTACTTGGTCCCCTTTTTTTCACAACCAAGCCTCAAAAAATATAATGTATCTCCAAGGAGAGGTGAGCCCTTGAACACGATGAAGGAAACCCTCACCGGGCTGTCGGCCAAAACCCTGAGTCCTCCCTGTGCCTCCCGCCGTTCCCCAGGAGTTGAGCCCCTGAGTTCGGGTGGCCAGCAACAGAGAGAACAAAGTCCAGCACAAAGTCCACAGGGTTAGACCAAGCAGCAGGTCACAGCAAACCAGGGCTAGGCAACAGGTCAACACCAGGCAGCGGTCACTAGAAGGTCCAGGAACAGGCAGTGGTCAGTACCAGGCAGCAGTCAGAAGCAGGTCCAGGAACAGGCAGTGGTCAGTACCAGGCAGCGGTCAGAAGCAGGTCCAGGAACAGGCAGGGGTCAGTACCAGGCAGCGGTCAAAAGCAGGTCCAGGAACAGGCAGTGGTCAGTACCAAGCAGCGGTCAGAAGCAGGTCCAGGAACAGGCAGGGGTCAGTACCAGGCAGCAGTCAAAAGCAGGTCCAGGAACAGGCAGGGTTCAGTACCAGGCAGCGGTCAAAAGCAGGTCCAGGAACAGGCAGAGGTCAGAACCAGGTATCCGTCAGAAGTAGATCCAAAGCACTGCTACTAGTCAGCGAACCGAGTAGAAGCCGAAGCACTGATAGACTGAGGGCAGAGCCTTAAATAGGAAGGAATCAGGCTCAACCAGGCACAGCTGAAAACAAGATGGCAGCCCCCATCGGGAACACCCTGCGATCAAATAAGGGCTTCCTTCCTGCAGCTTCCACCTCCAAGATGGCTGCTCTGGCCTAACAGCCCTCTCCAAGATGGCTACCAAACCCTGGAATAAGCCTGAATCCAAGTTGGCCACCAGTGCCCATGCTCAGAACAGCCAGGAAACGTGACAGAAAAGGTGCCCAAACGGACCAGATGACCACCGGAGTGAATCGGGGATGACCTCCCCTTACTCCCCCAGTGGTCACCAACCCCCTCCCACCCTAAAAAAATTAAAAAACATTTTTCCAGCCTCTATGCCAGCCTCAAATGTCATACCCATCTCCATGACAGCAGTATGCAGGTCCCTGAAGCAGTTTTTAGTGGGTGCAGTGCACTTCAGGCAGGCGGACGCAGGCCCATCCCGCCCTACCTGTTACACTTGTGGTGGTAAATGTGAGCCCTACAAAACCCACCCGAAACCCACTGTACCCACATGTAGGTGTTCCTAGGGTTACCATATGGCTCCAGAAAAAGGAGGACGGATTGAGCCAGCCAGGTTTTGCTTCCATTGCTTTCAATGGAAAAGCAATGGAAGTAAAACCCGGCTGGCTCAATTACTTCCATTGAAAGCAATTGCTTTCCATTGAAAGCAATGGAAGTAAAACCCAGCTGGCTCAATCCGTCCTCCTTTTTCTGGAGCCATATGGTAACCCTAGGTGTCCCCTTTCACCCATAAGGGCTATGGTAGTGTTGTACAGTTGTGGGGAGTGGATTTTGGGAGGCTCAGCACACAAGGTAAGGGAGCTATGGACCTGGGAGCAATTTGTGAAGTCCGCTGCAGTGTCCCCTAGGGTGCCCGGTTGGTGTCCTGGCATGTGAGGGGGAGCAGTGCATTACGAATGCTGGCTCCTCCCACGACCAAATGCCTTGGATTTGGTCATTTTTGAGATGGGCATCCTTGGTTTCCATTATTGCCGAAAACCGAGGTCGCCCATCTCTGAGGTCGACCATCTCAACATTTAGGTCGACCATCTCGAAGGTCGTCCTAAATGTTGAGATTTGGGTGTCCCCGACCGTATTATCGAAACAAAAGATGCACGCCCATCTTGTTTCGATAATAAGGGATGCCCCGCCCCTTTGCAGGGACGTCCTTAGAGATGGGCACCCTTAGAGATGGTCATCCCCGTTCGATTATCCCCCTCCACATCTCTTTATAAAAGAGAAACAAAGTGGCAGAAATTGCACCACAGATATGTATGCCTGCACAGTAGTAGGCATAAATGTGCACACGTAAAGCACACTTTTATGCACATATTTTATAAATAATATGCATAAATCACAACTCCATCCATAATCCGCTCAAATGGCTACATGTGGGCTGCTTAGAAATATTTGACTTCTTGTCACCACACATATATATACCCTTGGGTTATTTTATAAACGCCTTTTTACACACCTAAAAAAAGACTTTAAACATACAAAAATACTTATAAAAATTACCCCTCCTCCAAATTGCAATACAGTCCAGAAAAGATATACTGTTGCAATATTCTGAGCCACTCTTTGTATAATGCATGCATTCTACTGTGAATACAGGGAAGACAGGAACAACATTATACAGATAACTTGTCTGTTTAAGGTTATGCTGGCATTTTCAGTGTTCACAGCTGAATGCATTGTCAGGTTGAAAATTTGCATAAAGTTATAGTGCTAAATTGTTAGTATAACCTTATGCGTTCAGCAGACAGCTGAATATTTACCTCAGTGCTGTGGGGAAATCTACCAAAATGCTAGGAAACCCTTTCTAAACGATAACAGAGCTATTCTTTACATAGAAACATAGAAAAATAAAAGCAGATAAAGACTGTATGGCCTGTCCAGTCTGCCCATCCATGCCATCTACTGGTCCTGAGATTACTTCTAAGCTCCACAAATTCAGCACCCTTTCTGTGAAGACGTATTTCCTCAGGTTTCACTTTTCACCTTCATCCTATGCCTCCCTCATTCCGGAGTTTCCTTTCAATTGAAAGAAACACCTTCTGTGCATTTTTGCCAGGGAGGTATTTAAGTGTCGCTATCATATCTCCCCTCTCCTGCCTTTCTTCCAAAGTATACAAATTGAGATCTTTACGTCTGTCCCCATATACTTTATAATGAAGACCACTGACCCAACAAGGTGACCAGACCATTTTAGTAGCCACCCTCTGGACTGACTCCATCCTGTTTATGTCTTTTTGAAGGTGTGGTCTTCAGAATTATACAAAATATTCTAAATGAGGTCTCACCAGAATCTTATGCATGGGCATCATAACCTCATTTTTCCTACTGGCCATTTCTCTCCCTATGCACCCTGTATCCTTCTAGCTTTTGCAGTCAACTTTTCTACTTGTTTGTCCACCTTAAGATTGTCACATATGATTAACAAGTCCTGATCCTCTTTCATGCACAAAAGTTCTTCACCCCCTGAACTGTACCATTCCTTCAGGTTTTTGAAGCCCGAACTCATAACCCTACATTGTTTTAGCATTAAATTTTAGGCCACTCTTCAAGCTTCACTAGGTCCTTCTTCATATTACCTACACCATCAGGGGGTCTACCCTATTGCCGATTTTGGTATCATCCACAAAGAGGCAAATCTTACCAGACAGACCTTCAGCAGTATTGCTGTAATGGACTGTCACGGAGTCCGGAGTAGTGAGCCCTTGGGCCACTGCCAGTAACCAGCAGCAGCAGTTGAACCACCCAAACAGGAAGCGAGGTTGAACACAGACAGGATGGTACAAGCAGAACTGGAACTAGCAGAATGGGAACTGAAGCGGTAGATGAGCAGGGCTGGAATAAGCAGGGTTGGAACAACCGGATTCTGGAATGGACTTTGCTTGGCTGGAACCGGATGCTGGAACGGACTTGGCCTGGCTGAAACCGGATTCTGGAACGTGCTTGGCTGGAACCGGATTCTGGAACGGGCTTGGCTTGACTGGTACCGGATTCTGGATTCTCAAACAGGATTCAGGATTCTCAAACAGGCTTGGCTGGAATGGAAGCTGAAAGCAGACAGGGTTGGAACAAACAGTGGGGAAGAGTGAAGCTTGGCAAAAACACCAGAGCACAGCTTGGCTGCAAGAACATCACAGCGAGGCTTGGCAGCAGGAACCCCAAAGCAAGTCTGGAATACTGGAACATCAGAATAGGACTGGAAGAAGACAGCCCACAGCAGCCTGGTCACCAGGAGGCGAGGTGGGTGTAGGCATGTGTTACGTCTGTGCTCCCCTCATCCTCTGGTGGCCAGAACCGGTGGCTGCTATGAACTGCCATAGACTGTCTTGCTGTTCCTACCCGGTCCAGACTTAAGTCCAGTCCGGTCCGGATCTTCCAGACTGCCAGACTTGCTTGCTTTTTTTGAACCTACACAGCACCCATAGTTGCCTGGTGATTGCTGCACCTGGAGCTCAACTCTTGGTGAAAAGTGGCCAGGTGCAGGTGAAGCCTAACTGTTTGTCAGAGTTCTACCCTATCCCTAGTATGGAGTGGTTTTGCCTGCCACTGCCGCTCCTCAGCCATGGCCCAAGGGCTCACAAACCCAGTTCCAGCTTTGTAAACGTGACAGCATGGGAGACAGTCACAAACATGACAATTGCTTACAAAAATGTTAAAAAGAACCAACAAAAGAACCGAATCTAGTGGTACACCACTGGTAGCATCCCTGTCCTCAGAGTGAACTCCACTTACCAGGACCCGCTATTGTCTTCCGCTCAACCAGTTCCTAACCCAGTCAATCACATCAGGGCCCATACAAAGGGCACTCAGTTTATTTATTAGTTGTCTATGAGGCACCGTGTCAAAGGCTTTGGTAAAATCTAAATGCACCACATCTAGCACTGTCCCTCGATTACAACTCTCTGGTCACCCAGTCAAAGAAATTAATCAGATTTGTCTGACAAGACCTGCCTCTGGTGAAAACATGTTGCCTCGGACCCTGTAATCCATTGGATTCCAGAAACTTCAATATTCTCTATTTTAAAAGCATTTGTATTAATTTACTTACCACAAAAGTCAGACTTACCAGCCTGAAGTTCCTAGCCTTTTCCTTACTTCTACTTTTGTGGAGAGGGGCCACATCTGCCCTTCTCCAGTCCTCTGGAACCACTAGAGAAGCATTAAAAAGATCATCTTGTGGAACCACCAGAACTTCCCTAAGTTCCTTCAGTACTCTCAGATGTATGCCATCTGACCCCATTGCTTTGTCCACCTTTAGTTTATCCAGCTCCTCATGAACACAATCTTCTGAAAATTGTTTGGGGTCAACCATACCTTCACTCCTCACAGTGTTAGTCTTCTATGGTCCTGCTCCTGGCCTGTCAGCTGTGAACACAGAAATATTTTTTAAGCAATTCTACCTTATCTTTATCAGCTTCTACATATTCTTCCCCTTCACCTTTGAGTCTCACAATGCCACTTTTGCATGTCCTCCCATCACTTACATATCTATAACATGTCTTGTCCCTCCATTCTACAGAGTTGCCTATTTTTTCTTCTATTTGCATCATTACTTTCCTGACCACTCTACCAGCTTCTGCTAGCTTTTCAGATATTGGCGCCTGTCTTTCTCTTTCTGTGATCTCTTGTAGTTTATAAAGGCTAACCTTTTTTTCCTTATCAACTACTAGTTTTGAGAACCAAAGTGACCTTCTCATTTTACTTTTAGTGGTCCATACACATTTCAATCAAATATGTATCATTTTAGCTTTGACTTTCATGTAATTCTTGCTTCTAGGATCCCACAAGATCTTAGAAATAGAAGCCTAATGAAGGGGCCCTTTTTCTAAGCCACGGTAGGGCTACTGAGCGAGTAGCATGCGCCAAATCGATCCTATCACTGGGGTAGTGCGGGCACCTGGTGGTAGTTCTGAAGTTGGCATGTGCAGTTTCCCATGGTAGAAAGCTACCAACCTCCCCTTCCTTTCCTATCCCCCCCTAGCTTTTATATTATTATTGTATTATCCTCACAGTATCATTGTCAATGTAGTCCCTTCCTTTCTTGATAACTTTATTGTAAGCCGATCAGATAATATTTGATTTGCGGGGTATAAGCCCCCTAATATACTTGAAACTTAAACTATTTTCTCCCACAGGGGCATTCTCGACAGTAACCAGCAGGGTGGCCACATTGCCGCGTGCTGACTGATTACCACATGAGTAGCGTGTGAGCCCTTACCGTCTTCTAAGTAGGTGGTGGTAAAGGCCAAGGCAGGAAATAGCCATGTGCTAATTTTAATATTTGCACATGGCCATTTACTACCCCATTTTTAAAAAAGGCTTTTTTTCTTGCTGTAATAAAAAATGGCCCACCACACACCAATTTCACACACCAAAACTATTGTACGCCACTTTTTACCACGGCTTAGTAAAGGGCCCCAAGTACTTCCAGCATCCCTGTGTTACTCAATAAAACACTAGTTTAAAATACCCTTTGTCCATGTTAGGATCCACTTTTTCTTTTAAAAATAAGCAAAAGGAGGTCGTAGGGGTACATACAAGGTTTTTTTTTCTTTTTTAAGGTCAAAGAGTTTGTGCTGATTTCTGATGAAAGATTTGTCGGTTGCCACATGGGCTCTGATACATGGAATAAAATCAACATCATTGTTGTTCTCTGGGGGAAAGTGGTTCATAATGCAATAAGGCCAGCTTTCTTGTTCGTGACAGAGTACCAGAGGTAAATTATAAACCAATGATTCTCAAACCTGTTCCTAGAGGCACCCTAGCCAGTCAGGCTTTCAGTATATCCACAATGAATATTCATAAGAGAGATTTGCATGCAGTGCAGACATTCATTGTAGATATCCTGAAAACCTGACTGGCTGGGGTGCCTCCATGACCAGGTTTGGGGATCACTTTTATAAACAAACCTGCCATTGTGAGCAAGTACCAGGAAGGCTAGCAGGAGATCCCTAAGATTCCTTTCCCCTTATCTTTAAAAATAATATGCAGTGGAGCAGTTCCATATTTGAGAATTGGAAACATTTGCAGAAATAGAACATTTTCAGTTTTATTGTGATTATGCCTCATGCATAGATAAATTTTCCTGAAAAATTATATCTCTGCTGTCTGAAACAACTGGTGAGAGAAACTTCAATGCATAATCCCAAACACTAAAAGCATGAATGAGCAAAAGAAAATGTCCTACATATTATGGAAACAAACAAATTTCTCAAATAATTCCTAAACCTGGATGTGTCTGTTGCATATGAAAATCAAATATACATTTCCATTTTTTTCATAGTGTGTTTTCTTTTCACATTCTATGCATAGGTTTTCTTTGGATCGTCATACAGACCTTGACAGAATTTTTAATATCTACTCTGGAAACGGATCTATTTACACTGCGAAGCCTCTTGATCGTGAACTGTCGCAATGGCATAATCTTAGCGTTATAGCTACCGAGATCAGTAAGCCACTGTGTCTTTCTATGTGTGTCTTAAAAAAAAAACTTTCTTATAATAAGTCAATAAAATTCTGTTTGAAGCCAATAGTTCTTGCAGGTAGCTTACTAAAAAAAAAGTAAATTCCCAAGAGCTACCAGATGAATTAATAGATGTCTTCTCAGGTGCTCTGAACATTTCTGAAGGCAGTGCTGAAGAAACTTTAATTCTTTAGAACTGTGAAGGAAGATGTTTTTACATTATAGCATTTTAAAAGACAACTAATATGATTTATTCTCTTAGGGGCCCTATTACTAAGCTGCAGTAAGTGTTAATGTGTGTATACTGCAGCTTTAAAAGAGCTTACCATGGGACATGCTCAAACGTCCTGCTGTAAGTTTTTAATTTGTGCACATAAACCACATGCTAAAAAATGGTTTTTTTTTTAAATATTTCCACAAAGAGGGCATGTCTGGGGGCAGAGAGTTGGTGTTTCTGTGCTTATTAGCACATGAGCACTTGCCGCATACAAAATGGGTGGCAGTAAGTGCTTACACACCAGGGGCGTAGCTACGTGGGTCCCCCCAGATTTGGCCCTAGTCCCCACCAACCCTTTCGACCCCCCTTTCCCGCCACCGCCATCGGGTACCTGTGCTGGCGGGGGTCCCCAAACCCCGCCAGCTGAAATCCTCTTCAGCCGGTCTCTGGGCCGACACGTTGCTGCAGCTGATGTGGACGCCTAGGATTCTGTTTCTTCTGTGTGAGTCATCCTGATGTCCTGTACGTTGAACGTGGACGACTCACACAGAAGAAATAGAATCCTAGGCTTCCACATCAGCTGCAGCAATGTGCCGGCCTGGAGACCGGCTGAAGAGGATTTCGGCTGGTGGGGGTTGGGGACCCCCGCCAGCACAGGTACCTGATGCCGGCGGCGGGGGACTCGGGGGAGGGTTGGTGGTGGCGGGAAGGAGGGGTCGAAAGGGGAGGGTGCAGGGGGGAACAAAGGTGGCGGGGGGTCCGTGGTGCCGGGGGGGGGCTAAAATGTGCCCCCTCACCTCGGGCTCTGCCCCCCCCCCCGCCAAAGTCTGGCTATGCCCCGTCACACACTAACCCCCCCGTTTACTAAGCTGTGCAGCAATGCTGACATAGCGTATTCAAAGTGAATGGGCTGTGTCAGCATTAGCGCATGGCAGCTGCTAGCGCGGCTTAGTAAACAGGGACCATTAATAGGGAAAATGGAAAATCAACCATTTTCCAGCTGCAGGAAAAGCATTATTGCATGGATAAGTCCACTTTCTACCTCAGTTTAGTAATAGGAGCCCTTAATCTATTATGCCTTGAGAATGCACAGAAAATACATTATTTTTGTTTGGTACTTGTTTATTTTTAAAAAAATATCCATAGCTAAAGATTTGCTCATATTTAGGGTGAACCCGGATAGCTGCCCAAACTTCTGTATCGACTTGATAAGGTGGGTGAGGGAGGTACTTGGTTGCGTTGTTAGGACCATGAGATCATCTGCAAAGGCGAGAGCTTTGACAGTGCTTCCTCCCACTTGCATGCCTGGTATGTCCTTTGTGGATTTAAGAGTTCTCAGTAAAGGTTCCATTGTCAAAATGAACAATGCTGGAGATAGGGGACACCTTTGTCTTGTGCCCCTTGCTATGTCAAACGGTTGAGCCCGGATCCCATTCACTAACACCTCTGCTCTGGGACCTTCATAAAGAGCCTCTATTGCCTTATAGTATCTACCCCCAAATCCCATATGTCGTAGCACTGAGAACATGTATGGCCACCCCACCTGGTCAAAGGCCTTTGTGGCATCTAGTGAGTATAGGGAGGCTGGGATTTCGGACATCTGGCAGGTTGTCATAGCGAGCAGTAATTTCCGTACATTCTTAGCCGCTTGTCTGGACTGAACAAAGCCCACTTGTTCTTCAGCTATTAATCTAGGTAAAATCTCTGCCAGCCGATTAGCCAGCACTTTGGCTAAGATTTTCAGATCTACATTTAGTAGGGAAATTGGTCTGTAGGAGTCCGCTACATTCTCAGGGCGTCCAGGTTTTAGGATTAAGGTTATTAAGGCTGCATTGGTGTATGGTGGAAATTGTCCCTCCCCAATAACTTGCTCATAAAACTCGCAAATCGCTGGATAAAAGGAGGTGGGCAACATTTTATAAAACTCTCCCGTATATCCGTCCGGGCCTGGTGCGGAACCCCCCTGGCAATTGCTTGACCACAGCTTGTATTTCTTTTAATGTGAACGGTTTTTCTAGCTCTGTTTGTTCTTGTATTTTGAGTCTTGGGAGTCCCTCCCAGTCCAGGAATTGTTGTCAGTCAGTGGCATCTGGAGCTGGCCTAGAATTATATAATGTGGAAAAGAACTTTGTGAGTGTCTCCGCTATTTTCTCACTTTGATTTTGTATTTGCCCTGATTCGTCTTTGAGCGTCACTATTGGTTTCCGCGGGCTCCAAGCCTTGATTAATCTCGACATCATTGTGCCAGACCTGTTACCGAACCGATAGAGTCTGAATTTCTGATAAGCTAGGGATTTGCACACTCGTTCATGCAATAAAGCATTGAGGGTGGCTTGGATAGCCTTTACTCGTTCCTGAGTTGTCGCTGACGGGTGTGCAATATATCTGTTTTTTGCCTTTTGCAGGTTTTGTTCTAATCTCACTATAGCCATGGTGTGTTTTTTATTCCTGGCATGGACATAGGCTATAACCTCTCCCCTTAGGACTGCCTTAGCTGCACTCCAGAAGAGCTTCGGTTAATCTTTGTGTTGTTTGTTGTGTTGGACATAGTCTTCCCATCTCTGCCTTATATGTTCCTAGAACTCTCTATTGTTCGCCAAATAAGCCGGAAATCTCCACCCCCTTGTCTGTTGATAAAAGGAGGGTGCTTCTATATCCATCCACACTATTGAGTGGTCGGACACCTCCTCCGGCCCTATTGTCGAGGAGGTCACCCATTGAAATGCTGGTTGCGCTATCAGGATATAATCAAGCCTGGAAAGCGTCCCATGGGCACGTGAGCGGTGTGTATACTCCTGCTCATCTGGATGTAAACAACGCCACACATCTACCAAATTTAATGTGCGTTGAAAGGAAGCCAGGGCACGTGATCTGGGTCCCCCTCTGTGAGCAGCGTTAGGTTTGGAACAGTCCCGCTGAGGATCTGCCACTATATTAAAGTCTCCCAATACCAATAAGTGTGAATTGTGACAGGATAGGCATAATTGTATTATGTGAGCAAAAAATTGTCTATTGTATGTGTTTCGTCCTTATAGCCCCAATACCAAGAATTCTCTATGCTGCAGCCATAGTCATACCAAGACATACCGTCCCTGAGGGTCAGCCTTTGCTAGTTCTGTCTTGGTTGTCAGTCCCTTTCGGATCAGCAAAGCCACCCCACTCTTACGATCTCCCGATGAGGCTGCGTACACTTCGCCCATCCATTGTCTTTTTAACTTTAAATGTTCTTCCATAGTGAGCCTGGTCTCCTGTAGGCATCCTATATCAACCTTATGTCTCTTAAGGGCCGCTAAGATTTTAGTGCTCTTAATTGGGGTGGCAATGCCTCCTACGTTCCAAGTGGCAAATCTAGTAGTATATGTGTGTGTACAAGTTATCAAATGGTATTATCTGCGCTTCTTTCCTTAAGGGTCGCCCCAGGTGCCCAGCCTCACCCGGGGTAGCAAGATGGATAAGTTTGGCTCTTTTCTCATACCCCAATATCCGTGACAGGCTCGGATCTATCTGAGTTTTCGTCTCTAGTGAGTGACTCCACTCCTGTTCTAGCTTCCGGCTATTTCTTTCCCTCCCATCCCCTATACCCAACCCTTGCCCCCCCCCACCCCTACCCTCCTCTCCCCCCCCCCCCCGTCCTAATCTCTCTCTTCCTAATTATAAGAAAAGTGGAGGGAGATCAATGATGGTAGCCCCCCGCACTCGGATGCCCCATTTATCTCAATTGTTGTTTATAGATCTGCATGCTCAGCTGCTGCTTATTCCAAAGACCTTGTGAACTGCATTAATTCCATTTTTAGAGTCTTTTTTAGCGTTACTTGCTGCAGGTTCACCATTGCAATGTGTCCTCTAGCCACTTTTGCACCTCCTGGGATGACTGAAAGGTTCGCCATTTATCCTGATGGTGTATTTTCAGTATGGCTGGATAAATCAGCCTGAATCGCTGTTTTGCCTCTGCTAGTGCCCTGCACACAGGCCCAAAGGCTCTCCTGCGCTCTTGTAGAGCCTGTGAGAAGTCCTGAAATATTTTCATGGGTGAGCCTTCAAATATTAAGCTGTCTTGTGTATCTTGAGAATTACCGCTCTGGGCCTTTGCGCATTGTCCATCCTGCGTCCCACGCGATGCGCTCGCTCCAGGCATAAAGATTCAACGCTGTCTGAGAGGGCAAATTGGTCTGTCAGCCATTTTTCTAGGGCATTAGGCAACTGATGTTCCGGTACTGTCTCTGGTATGCCTATTATACGCAAATTCGCTCTATGTGAGCGATTTTCTAAGTCATCAATTTGGTTCACTTGCTTTTGGGTTAGTTCTTTAATTTGTGCCGCGGTTCTGGCTCCTTCGTCCTCCAGGGTCGACACCCACTGCTCCAGCTCGCCGGTTCTCCTCGTCGTGTCCTCCAACAATGATTCTATGGAGGTCAGCTGGTTCGAGAGTTGTTGGAGTTGTGGTTCTATCGCAAACCGTACCGCCTCCGTCAACTGTTGTACTTGTGAGTCCAAGAACATTGACGGTTGGGATGTGGTTACGGGAGCGGGGCTCATCGCCATTTTGCTCTCGAGCATGCGGGGCCTATCCACTTCTTTTTTAGCTCCTTTCGCGGGCATAGCTGGTTCTTGGCGAGTGACAAAATTATCCATGCACCCGTCCTCGCTTCCGATGAAAGTTTTTAGGCGCTGCTATTATCAATCCTTCAAGTTTGGGCATCAGGAAGAGGGCCGGGGCCTAAGAGGTGAGCGTTCCACGTATGCTCCCCTCAACACATCACGTGATCTCCCTAATGCTGATTTTTAAAAAAGGTTCCAGAGGAGATCTGGGAAATTATAGACCAATGAGTCTGACGTCGGTGCTGGGCAAAATGGTAGACACTATTATTAAGAACAAAATTACAGAGCATATTAAAAAGCATGGATTAATGAGACAAAGTCAACATGGATTTAGTGAAGGGAAATCTTGCCTCACCAATCTACTACATTTCTTTGAAGGGGTGAACAAACATGTGGATAAAGGTGAGCCAGTTGATATTGTGTATCTGGATTTTCAGAAGGCGTTTGACAAAGTACCTAATGAAAGACTCCAGAGGAAATTGGAGAGTCATGGGATAGGAGGTAGTGTTCTATTGTGGATTAAAAACTGGTTAAAAGATAGAAAACAGAGAACAGGATTAAATGGTCATTATTCTCAATGGAGAAGGGTAGTTAGTGGGGTTCCCTAGGGGTCTGTGCTGGGACTGCTGCTTTTTAACATATTTATAAATGACCTAGAGATGGGAGTAACTAGTGAGATAATTAAATTTGCTGATGACACAAAGTTGTTCAAAGTCGTTAAATCGCGGGAAGATTGTGAAAAATTACAAAAGGACCTTACGAGACTGGGAGACTGGGCGGCTAAATGGCAGATGAAGTTTAATGTGAGCAAGTGCAAAGTGATGCATGTGGGAAAGAGGAACCCGAATTATAGCTACGTCATGCAAGGTTCCACATTAGGAATCACTGACCAAGAAAGGGATCTAGGTGTCGTCGTTGATGAAACGTTGAAATCTTCTGCTCAGTGTGCTGCTGCGGCTAAGAAAGCGAATAGAATGTTATAAGTTATTAGGAAAGGACTGGAAAACAAAAATGAGGACGTTGTAATGCCTTTGTATCGCTCCATGGTGCGACCACTCTTCAAAAATTGTGTTCAATTCTGGTCGCCGCATCTCAAAAAATATATAGTGGAATTAGAAAAGGTGAAGAGAAGGGTGACAAAAATGATAAAGGAGATGGGGTCTTGGGGTGGGGGGGGGGGGGGGTTGAAGTTACTGCCTTGGGGATCTTCACTTAGAAGAGCAGCACTTCTGGGTGTGGAGGTTGGCCCACTGGGGGTTCTGGTTGGGAAAACACAAGGGTGAGACAAAAAAGGGGCTTACAGCTTAGGGGGAATGATCTGGCCGCCCATATAACTTAAGCATGCCAGCTCTTTTAGCATGCAGCCTGGGGGGCATATGGGAATAACTGGGTGCCCATAGGCGGTCGGTGGCCCAACTGTTTGGGGAGGCTAAAGGGGGCGGGGTTATGGGTGGGACCAGGGGCGGGGCTTACATCCATAATTGTCTGACAACATAGAAAAAAAATAAGTAAAAAAATAAGTCACAATTAATTCCTTTTATTAAATTAGATATTAAATATGTATCATATGTCAAAGAATAAAGTGGTTGCTCAAAGCATGTACTAACCACAATTGCTCAACTGCAAAACACTATGCACAAATTTGTGCAAAAACATACTCATAAACCTTCCTGTACCATAACACTGGGCAGACCCTAATAAACCAATATACCACCCATACGGAAAATGCAGACCGTCAACAATATGAAACAAGGATCATAATATCACAATTCTCATGTAGTGCCACAAAACACCCTTTTAGGGTGGAAAGTGTTCACAATTAGCTCCTTTTATGAATGACTATATGTAGATCCTTCAAGAGGTAGTGTGTCATGATTTTGGCTCTAAAACCCTTTCTGATGATTTGGTGCCACCTCAGTAAGGCCAATACACAATCTCTCCACTGCAAAACACTATACACAAACTTGTGCAAAAGCACACTCATAACCTTACCAAACCATAACAGTACTAATTCCAAGGACAGGACAAGCTACAACCTTATGCATGGAAAGGCTTTTTTCCATGTCCCTGGCTCCCCCCTGCACTTTTCCATGGCACCTCTTTCTCTCCCTATCGCTCTCTGGCTCTCCACTGCTCTTATCCATGCCCCCTGGCTCTCCTCTGCTCTCCCACCTCCTACCATTTCCCGCCAGTGACCACGTTCTCTTCTCTCCCTCCGGCCCAGGCCTCTTTGCTGTAGCGCTGACAGAAGAAGAAAAATAAGCGTGGGGCTGCAGCAGCCTTCAGATATGCGTTGTCGGCTCTGCCGGTCCTCTGCCCCCAGAACGGGAAATTGACGTCACGGGGCAGAGACCGGCAGAGCCGACAGCGCATGTCTGAAGGCTGCTGCAGCCCCGCTTCTTTTTCTTCTTCTGTTATGCTGGCTGTGGAGAGTAGCGACAGCAGCGGATCGTACGTCTCGTTCCTGGCTGCCGCTGCGCTGCTCAACAGAAGCGGGCAGCAGAAGATTTTGTCCAGAGTGTTGTCACCGAGTCCGGCTGCATTTAGAGAAGGAGGTAGGCGGGGACGCGGGGTAGGTCACAGCTGGGCTGGGGAGGCTCCCCAAGCCTCTTATACCGGGCGCCATGTGGGTGCCCTTATGCTTCCAGGCCAGTGGAATAATGTTGCTTGTGAGGGAGCTTACACGCATTGCTATTCTTTTACCATGGGAGTCAGCAGCCTTCAGTACTGATATTCCACAGGTTAGTCATTCCCACAGAAATCAAGATGAAATAAAAGTCCACCTTTTACTGACCCTTAATTACATTCTGCCTTCCCAGCCCCCCTTTATTGTGATCCTGAACTCACGGTCAGGTATTCTCATCTAACTGTGTTTGAGCACTTTTTATTACTGAACTTGGCCTCTGGAATTCATTGCCAGCTGACCTGTGAAAAATGTTCCAGTTCCTATTTATTTATTAAGGTTTTTTTTTTTTTATTTAATGACTTTTATACACCATTTTCCTGATAATATATCATCCAAAATGGCTTACATAGCATAAAAATCAATTAAAGTAAAAAAAGAACTAAGTAAAGAAGAATAGAAAACATAAATTAAAATTAAATTAATAGAGTACACAGCAGTTAGATGGAAGGGAAGAGAAACATTTTCAATTTCTTTTAAAACTCTAAAAAACAGGGTTCTAAATCTAAAATCAATCAAATCAACTATTGCTTTAAAAGCAATTGGAGTCCTTTCAGCAAGCATTTGTTGTTTAATAATGTTTTCATTTAATTATTTTCTCTGGTCATAAAAAATAAAGGGGTGTGTTTACTAAAGGGCATTACACATACAGGGACCCTTTTACTAAGCTGCGTAGGTGCTTACGCACGCCCAACACGCATCAGTTTGGAGTTACCACCCGGCTACCGCGTGGTCCTTGCGGTAATTTCATTTTTAACGCACGTTTGCTGTGTGCGCTGGAAAATAATATGTATTTTTTGGCACGTGGCAAAAAATGGGTGGTAATCATCATTCTATGTGCATAGATGAATACCACACAGTTAACGTGTGAGACCTTACCATTAAGTCAATGGTTTGCGGTAAGGTCTCAGACCCAAAATGGATGTGTGCCAATTTTTATTTTTCCGCACATCCATTTTCAGCAAAAATAAAAAAGGCCTTTCTTACAGGCGCTCTGAAAAATGAATCTGCACACACCTAAAACACACGCCTACACAAGCGCAGCCCATTTTTCGGCACACCTTAGTAAAAGGAATCCTTAATTTAATTTAGTTCTTATATACCAACTGTTGTTCTGGTTAGGATTGATAGCAGTTTACAAAGCGAGGTTTAACCATTAGGTAGGTGAGGTAGAGAGGAGGTAAGGAAGAGGAACTCATCGTTTGGGGAGGGGGGGGATGTTGCAGAGATCCTGAAGATTAGTTTGAGTATGGGTAACCATTGTTTAAGTGGGTTTTAAGCAGTTTTCTGAAGAGTGTGTGTAGGATGGTTATAATTTTAGGCCCAGATGGAGCATGTTCCATTGATTTGCCCCCTGAAAAGACAATGATTTTTCAAGCATAGATTTTAGTCTGAATTTTTTGGCGGACGGGTAGCCCAATGTCAGGGTTACCACATGACGACATTAAGGTGTTCTGCAGTAATATACCTGTTGGTGTGCATGTTAGGGACTATTTCAGGGAGAAAGTGTGGCATGGCATGGAAACATTATCCCTGTTAGTGCTAACCAGATAACAGCTGACTTAATGCTGAATCATTTAGCGCCTCCTACATAGGAGTTTTGAGTGCTCTTATGTTAAATCCTAGCAGTTACTGCATGCTAATGACTACATTAGCACATGGTCTGCATAAAATATACTCTTAAAAAGAAAAACATTAAATTTGCAGATAACAATGTGCTAAAATCTATGTCAGCTACAAGTCCTAATGCCCTTTAGTAAACATGCCCTAATGTTCTAATGGCAGTGCAGTCACTTAATTTAATTTAATTTGTTTTAATTTATGTTTGATTCTATTATGCTATACTGAATCATTGTTTTATTACAGAGTTTGTTTGAACTGCTGTTTCAGACTAACATTTTGGGGTCCTTTTACTAAGGCGTGCTAACAGATTTAGCGCATACCAATCAATAGCGTGCACTAAATGCTGCGCAGCCCATTGTATTCCTATGGGCTGCATGGCATATAGGGGGAGATGGGGAGATTCTATATATGACGCCTGGGAAATCCATGTGGCAATCATTTTTGGCTAAGCGTAATCTATAAGATTTAGCCACGGTATATAGAATTTGCTTAGTTGATATCCTACCACCTAAAACTATGTGCCTCCATTTACACCAATGAAAACATGGCGTAAATCCCTGCACGTAGA
The DNA here is from genome assembly GCF_901765095.1 of Microcaecilia unicolor. NCBI lineage: Eukaryota > Metazoa > Chordata > Amphibia > Gymnophiona > Siphonopidae > Microcaecilia > Microcaecilia unicolor. The sequence goes on along the minus strand of NC_044031.1, from coordinate 328,533,587 downwards.
TTTATGTGCACTGGGCCATGTTTTATAAGAATGCACATACATTTGGGAATGCCCACAAAATGCCCATTTCCCTGCCCCTAGCCACTTCCCTTTTGAACTGCGTGCTTTAGAATTTAGGTGCAGTTCATTACAGAATGTGCTTAACGAGTTATGAGTGTAAAATCTAATTATTGCCAAATATTGCTTGTTAAGTGCTGTTCAAAATGTTGATTGGCTTGTTAAGCTAATTAAGTGACATTCATTGTTATGGGATATGCCTAGATTTCGGCATGGAACGCTAGGCACGGTATATATAGAATATGAGGAATACTGCATGTTAATCGGTAGCACATGCTAAATCCATTGGTGCGCCTTAGTAAAAGGACCTCTTTATTTGCTGTGTTATTATTTTTTATGTAATTATGTATGCATTTATTGGAACCCACTTAGATTGTAGTATAGATTGGGCTATACATTTTTTTAAATAAATAAAAATCTTTTACTGCACTTCACTAAATAGGGCCATTTATGTGTAGACATTAGTGTTTAATGAACAGCATTTTGAAAGATTTTTTTTCACATTTTCTGTATTTCTGTATTTATTTATATTTATATAGGTAATCCCAAACAGACCACCCATGCACCTGTTTTTATCAAAATTTTGGACATCAATGACAACGCACCACAGTTTGCCATGTTCTATGATACATTTGTATGTGAAAATGCAAGAGCAGGACAGGTACTGTACAAATGTATTATTTTGTTTTTCTATGGAAACACAGGAATATAGATAATACTTTTTAAGTGTACACCTAAAGTATAGGATTTCAACTGCCTAGTTGCCATAGAAACCTCTTGTGAAATACAGTTCTAATTCCTAATTCTATTTACAAAAGTTTTTCAGCACGTGTGCAGATATTTTAGTAAATCTTTCAATAACAAAGCTTTGAATCTACACCCCCCCCCCCCCCCCAAAAAAAAAAATATATATATATATATATTTCCTTCAAAGCAGCCATTGCAAGGTATTGGTATAGTATATTAATGAAGCATGTTAGACAACAGATTTATGAAGGAAATTTTCAAAGAAATGTTCATACATAAAACAAGTTTTTAAACACAGAAAAGGGCCTTTTGAAAAATGTCAAATGTGTACCTATGGTTATATACCTGTACAGTATATACGTACAAAGAATTTCTGCATAGGTGTACACACATACGGCTAGATTCTATAAATGTTGTCTAAATTCTAGACACATCCAATTAATATACCTACCATTATTCTATACAATGCACCTAAAGCTAGACGCGGTGTGTAGAATAGCGCATGGGACCGGGGAACATGCCAATATTTAGGCGCATACATTTTCACCACTGAAAATGTGGCATGAATACCCATGCCTAAATATAGGCATGTTCCCTGAATTCTATAACATGCATAAATTTGAATAATGCCCTGACACACCCACACTCCTCTCATGGCCATGCCCCCTTTTCAGCTACGTGCATTGGAATTTACGCACACCTATTTTTAGAATTCACCTAAAAAGAAGTGCTCATAAATGTCAATTATTACCAATTAATGATGATAATTGCTTGTTATTGGTGAATTATCATCACTGATTGGCTTGTTACTCATTTGAGTAGTGTGTGGAAATTGGCTGCGCACACAATTTAGCAAATGCTTCTCACCGCGTCTTATATAGAATCTAACTAATATTGGGAGTTTGTTCCTGAGAACAGAGTTGGGCAGAAAGTGTGTGTATATATACACATACAGATTTTTTGATTGATTTTACAATTATATTCTGACCTTCCGAAATTTTGTGTTCAAGACTGACTCAAGAACTAATTGTTAAAGAAAATAATTACTGTAGTTTTCCTGGGTCTTGCAGAAGGGGAATCTTACATTTGTACATTCATATATTGTGCCACCCTTTTAAAAGGTAGCAGTTTCGCGCTCTCAATCAGACCCCAAGCCTATCAAAACCGTGACTGTTACTTTCTTTGGAACCACCCACAAGTCACCTACAGCTACGGTGAATATATAGCCAGCCATTAGAAACTGTGATATGGAAAGGGCTTTTACTGTATCTCAAACTGTTTGCTTTATTGGAGTACTAGTACAAAAGGCCCGTTTCTGAAACAAATGAAACGGGCGCTAGCATGGTATTTGTTTTCTGCCATGAATATGTTGTAATAGTTTTTTTTATTATAATTGTGTTGTGTTGGTAATGAATAATTGTAATTTGTACTTTATGTGCAATTTAATTTTTTTTTTTTTTTTTTGTAGTGTTGTTTTTTGTTTTTTTTTGTATTTGTAGGATGTAGTATAAGGAAGTTACGAAAAACTACATCCTACATATAGGATGTTGTGTGCACGCGTGCTTCGTGATTATTTCTTGCCGAGTGTGTGTGAGAGTGTCTGTGTGAAAGAGAGAGAGTGAATATGTGAGTGTGTGTGTGTGTGTGTGTGTGAGAGAGAGAGAGAGAGAGAGTGAGTCTGGGTGTGAGTGGGGAGGTTGTCAGAGTTTGTGTATGATTGTGTGTGTGTGTGGGGGGGGGGGGGGGGGGGACAGTGTAGCAGCGTCTGTGTGGGAGAGTGTGGGCACTCACCATGATCAACTTTTCGTGCATTGAAATAATCCCGTCCATTTTTCTGCTCCACTGTGGTCATAGGAGCCAACTTTTCAAAATTATTGGAGGTGCTAAGCCCAGTGGAAATAACACTTCCTTGGCCACATACAAGGAATGTTCTCAATATTGGGGGTGCTCAAGCACCCACAGAGTCCTATGACTGTGGTAAAATGACAGCTGCTGCTGTGCATTAGCAGATTGTCTGAGTGATCGTAGCCGGTGCGCAGGCGCGCTTGTTGTGGGCTCGGGATTCGATTGGCGTTTTTTTTAGCGAGACACAGGCGCGCTTTCTGTTGTTATGTGAGTGGAGTTAAAGGCACGTGCCTGTGTTCATGCGAGTTGGGGAGTGTGATTCTTTAATGCCGGTATAACTCATTACCCGCCCTCAATGTCGTGACGTTTTGACGCGAGGGCGGAGCAGACAGATGGTCGTTTGTTGTGGGCACGGGAGTGGCTTGGTGTGTTTTTGTTACCCGTCCTCAACGTCTTGACGTTTTGACGCTAGGGCGGAGCAGACAGAGATGGAGCCTGAGCTTCAGAAGCTTCAAACCCTTCACTGAAGCCACGGAGTCAGCTTCAGAATGTTGAGGGTGCTTTTTATTATATAGGATGTCTGATGTTTTGGAAGCCTAAAGGACCATCATCTAGGTTGATACAATGGAAATATGAAGTATTCCAAAACAGAAAAGATCATGATATTCTTTGGGACAACATTCATCAGTGGCTGCTTAATATATAATTTCATTGTCTGTTTTCAGTAGTTTTATGGATAATGTTGAGCTGAAAATCCCTCCAAGTGCTTTGACACTATCTGTTCAGTGAAGGGGCAGAAGATGGGTGGTAGTAGTAGAGTGAGGGGGATGCCACAAAATTATATGGATAGTAGCAATAGCAGATTTAAACTTAGAAAGGAAGTTATCAATCTGTGTTAGGGCTTTAAAGTCATGTTATTTGCCCTGAATGCAACTTAAAGAGCCCTAATGCAGCTTGACTTCATTTACCACAGCAATGTTTAAGTCACCATGGGCTACATAGTGATAAGATTAAAAAGATGTACATGCATGATTTGCATCTAGTTACTGTGCAAAAACTCCCTAAAGCGACTTGTCATGTGCACAGGGTATTCACTGCAAGTCACGTTATGGCCCAGAAATCACAGTAAAATCAGCTGGAGTTATTTTCCCATCAAGTAGCATCAGGCTGCAAAGCCACAACCTAATGCTCCCAGGCCACAGACTGAAGACTGTCAAAGCCCTTCCCCACCCACCCTCGACCCAAGCCACCTTAAGCACATCCCCTCAATCCAATCTTTCCACCCCCTGAAACACATCCCTACCCCCTATCCAAGCAACCATTCCCCCACCCCCTGACAGGATCTACCAAATGGATGTAATGCTGCTACTAATTGGGTTTCTGCCAGATTTTTGTGACCTGGATTGACCACTGTTAGAAGCAGGATACTGGGCTAGATAGACCATTGGTCTGACCCAATATGGTTATTCTTATGTTCTTATGATTCCCTGGTGGTCCAGTGGTGATCAGGCAGGAACAATCCTTAGTCACTCCTGCCCTGTCTGGTGCCATATCCAAAATAGCACCCCTACTGTAGTAGCATGGTAAAATAACTTATCATAATGGTATCCCATGCTTCTATCTATCCCCCATAGTCAGCACTTCTGACTATAGATTAGATTCTATATATGGCACCTGAAAAATCAGCGCCAAAAATATTTCCACCTAGGTGTATTATGTAAACTATGCCTAGATTTTGACACAGTTTATAGAATATACCTAGCCAGTTTATAGAATATGCCTAGTGTCCATACCTGTGCCTAACTCTAGACGCATGGCGTGAATACCGGCATCTAAGTTAGGCATGGAGCAGGTATATTCTATAACCGTGCATGTAGATTTTCAGAATGTCCATAGTCCGCTCATTCTATGCCCATGGCCATGCCCCCTTTTTGACAGCATGCAGAATCTATGCACAGCACTTTACAGAATATTCCTAGCATGTTGTGCATGAAAATTCTAATTAATGCCAATTAGTGTCAATAATTGCTTGTTAAATGGCAATTGGCTTAAATAATTAAATTTCCAGGGGTATATGTGCAGTTGCAATGAATATACATTAATAATGTAAACTCTGGCATCAGCTCTTAAATACTATGGTTGTTGTCACTCCTGAGAATTTATCCCCTTCTGTTTAGATCATTGTAGTGATGCCTTGCATATTTTCCTATTTGTTCAATTTTTGTCATTATTTTTTTGTATTAAGTATATTTACAGTGGGGGAAATAAGTATTTGATCCCTTGCTGATTTTGTAAGTTTGCCCACTGACAAAGAAATGAGCAGCCCATAATTGAAGGGTAGGTTATTGGTAACAGTGAGAGATAGCACATCACAAATTAAATCCGGAAAATCACATTGTGGAAAGTATATGAATTTATTTGCATTCTGCAGAGGGAAATAAGTATTTGATCCCCCACCAACCAGTAAGAGATCTGGCCCCTACAGACCAGGTAGATGCTCCAAATCAACTCGTTACCTGCATGACAGACAGCTGTCGGCAATGGTCACCTGTATGAAAGACACCTGTCCACAGACTCAGTGAATCAGTCAGACTCTAACCTCTACAAAATGGCCAAGAGCAAGGAGCTGTCTAAGGATGTCAGGGACAAGATCATACACCTGCACAAGGCTGGAATGGGCTACAAAACCATCAGTAAGACGCTGGGCGAGAAGGAGACAACTGTTGGTGCCATAGTAAGAAAATGGAAGAAGTACAAAATGACTGTCAATCGACAAAGATCTGGGGCTCCACGCAAAATCTCACCTCGTGGGGTATCCTTGATCATGAGGAAGGTTAGAAATCAGCCTACAACTACAAGGGGGGAACTTGTCAATGATCTCAAGGCAGCTGGGACCACTGTCACCACGAAAACCATTGGTAACACATTACGACATAACGGATTGCAATCCTGCAGTGCCCGCAAGGTCCCCCTGCTCCGGAAGGCACATGTGACGGCCCGTCTGAAGTTTGCCAGTGAACACCTGGATGATGCCGAGAGTGATTGGGAGAAGGTGCTGTGGTCAGATGAGACAAAAATTGAGCTCTTTGGCATGAACTCAACTCGCCGTGTTTGGAGGAAGAGAAATGCTGCCTATGACCCAAAGAACACCGTCCCCACTGTCAAGCATGGAGGTGGAAATGTTATGTTTTGGGGGTGTTTCTCTGCTAAGGGCACAGGACTACTTCACCGCATCAATGGGAGAATGGATGGGGCCATGTACCGTACAATTCTGAGTGACAACCTCCTTCCCTCCGCCAGGGCCTTAAAAATGGGTCGTGGCTGGGTCTTCCAGCACGACAATGACCCAAAACATACAGCCAAGGCAACAAAGGAGTGGCTCAGGAAGAAGCACATTAGGGTCATGGAGTGGCCTAGCCAGTCACCAGACCTTAATCCCATTGAAAACTTATGGAGGGAGCTGAAGCTGCGAGTTGCCAAGCGACAGCCCAGAACTCTTAATGATTTAGAGATGATCTGCAAAGAGGAGTGGACCAAAATTCCTCCTGACATGTGTGCAAACCTCATCATCAACTACAGAAGACGTCTGACCGCTGTGCTTGCCAACAAGGGTTTTGCCACCAAGTATTAGGTCTTGTTTGCCAGAGGGATTAAATACTTATTTCCCTCTGCAGAATGCAAATAAATTCATATACTTTCCACAATGTGATTTTCCGGATTTAATTTGTGATGTGCTATCTCTCACTGTTACCAATAACCTACCCTTCAATTATGGGCTGCTCATGTCTTTGTCAGTGGGCAAACTTACAAAATCAGCAAGGGATCAAATACTTATTTCTCCCACTGTATAAGGTTAGAGCCAAGCTGTGTTGGGCTATATTTACTGAATATTTTAAAGTTTCCTTTTGTTTAACTGGTAGAAAATAGAATAGGTGAATATGGGAGCAAGCTGCATTCTTTAAAGAAGATAGAAGGAAAAAAATGTAATGAAAGTGATTGAGAAGGAGTTGAAAGAATGCAGAGTAGAGGTTTATATTAGTGAGAGACAAGAAGGCTGCATGTTATAAACTACTTAAGATAAGGGGGAATGCAATGAGGGATAAATGAGAGGTGAATGTAAGAATCTTAAGAATGATGCTATTTGGTCCTCATTTACCACCCCCCCCCCCCTGTTTACAAAGCCGCGCAGCAATGCCGACACAGCCCATTCAAAGTGAATGGGCTGTGTTGGCATTACCACACCGACAGCTCCTAGCACATCTTTGTAAACAGGGGGTTAAGCTTTGTTTCTATAGAAACAGAATGGAAAAAAAATAAAACATTAGGGCTGTTTTAGGCACTAACGTGCACCTAACACAGAAAAAAATGGCCTAACGTAGGATATGCTAAAGTATTCTCCATTAGTTTTTTCCACCTGCATATGCTAAATGTGCGCTATTTATTTTTCTTTATTTTTTTGGAGGGGGTGTGTCAGGGGCAGAGAGCAGGAATGGATGCACTAATCAGCTAGCAAGCTATTACTACCGCCATGCTTACTGATAAGCACATCCATAATGCAGGATCCCTTAGCGCCTCCTAAATAATGCACAGCCATAAATGAAACTAACAGATAAAAGCGCTTTTTTAACAGCTGTACTAACATTTCCTTATCGAGATGGAAGAGTCCTCTAACCTTATCCCATGGATCAGTTCAGTTAAACTGTACAAACCATGTATGTTTTTAAGGATCATTAGAACAATAATAAATTTGATATACGTGGAGGGGCATAATCGAAAGGGGTGCCCAAGTTTTCCTGAGGATGTCCTCGCAGGATGTCCCAGCAAAGGGGCGGGGAAGCCTGTATTATCAAAACAAGATGGGCGTCCATCTTTCGTTTCGATAATACGGTCGGGGACGCCCAAATTGCGAAATTTAGGTCGACCTTAGAGATGGTCGTCTTTAGAGATGGTCGTCCCCGATTTTCTGCCATAATGGAAACCGAGAACACCCATCTCAGAAACGACCAAATCCAAGCCATTTGGTCGTAGGAGGATCCAGCATTCATAGTGCACTGGTCCTTCTCACATGCCAGGACACCAACCGGGCACCCTAGGAGGCACTGCAGTGGACTTCACAAATTGATCCCAGGTACATAGCTCCCTTACCTTGTGTGCTGAGCCCTCCCTCCCAAAACCCACTCCCCACAACTGTACACCACTACCATAGCCCTAAGGGGTGGAGGGGGTCTACATGTGGGTACAGTGGGTTTGTGGTGGGTTTTGAAGGGCTCATATTTACCACCACAAGTGTAACAGGTAGGGGGGATGGGCTTGGGTCCACCTGCCTGAAGTGCACTGCAGTACCCACTAAAACTGCTCCAGGGACCTGCATACTGCTGTCATGGAGCTTGGTATGACATTTGAGGCTGGCATAGAGGCTGGCAAAAAGGCCCACTAAATATGCATTTGGGGAGGGGGGAGCAGACAAAGGTGAGTGTGCCATTGGGTAGGGTGAGGGAGGATGGAGCTTAAAGAGGGAAACAGGAGGAAATTTCAAGCCTTAGGATGGGGAAATTCTTTGCAAAAATGCTAGAAAGAAACAGCGCTGAATTTTGCAGAATTTTCAACAATTTTGCACAGAATTCCCCCCCCAGGAGTAACATAGACCTCAGAACATCAAAATAAGTACAGCCCAAAAACTGTGTTGCAGGGTTTGTTATGCAAAAGAAATTCTAAAAAATATCACCAAAAAAAATCACGCTCAAACTATCAAAGTGGAGAAAAGGACCTCAGTGAAAATTGCTCATAAATACTACAAAACCATGTGATCTGGATCTTCCAATCATCAGTCAAGAAAAAAAAGAATAAACTCTATTTTTTACAAATGTATACTTCAAGTTTATATTTCAAAACATGAATTCAACATTACATAAAAATTGAAACCCATACAGCACAACACAGAAGTAACAAAAAGGGTCCCATTCTTTAGAAAATTCTCAAATTCGCCAAAGCATAGTCTCCAACTATAGACCGGTGGCTTCTATTCCTTTATTAGTTAAAATAATGGAAGGTCTGGTTACATATCAATTCATGGATTACCTTCACCTTCACTCGATTTTACACAGCTCACAGTCTGGTTTCAGGCCCTCTTACAGTACTGAAATGGTCTTTTTCACTCTCCTAGCTAACTTTAGATGGGAACTAGGTAAAGGTAATAAGATCTTAATACTCCAGTTTGATTTGTCAAGCGGCTTTGACACCGTAGATTATGATATTCTTCTTAGCATCCTTGACCATTTTGGTATATGTAGAATTGTCTTAAACTGGTTCTCTGGATTCTTAAAATCAAGATCTTACGAAGTTAAATAGTCAGGTACAATTTCATCATCATGGTCCTCCAGTTGTGGAGTCCCGCAAGGTTCTCCTCTATCCCCCATCTTATTCAACCTCATAATGACTCCCCTAGGTTACTTACTGGAAAATAATGGCTTTCCAACTTATATTTATGCTAATGACATCACTATATACATTCCATTTATTAATAACATAAATGATATAACCCATTTAATCAAACTAGGCATCACACTGATGGAATTCTGGGCATCCAATTTCAAGTTGAAATTCAACACTAAAAAAACTAAATTCCTTATTATTACCAATCCTTATCATCCTATGACTCTCAAGAACTTAAAATTGAAAACACTACTTATCTTCTTGACTCTACAATGAAAATCCTTGGAATCACAATAGAACAATTTGTTTCACTTGAGATTCAGGTTTCAAAAGTAGTTTAAAATGTTTTCATTACATTATGGAAACTTAAATGGTTAAGACCATTTTTCACTAAGTCAGTCTTTTACTCCATAGTTCAGTCCTTAGTCTTAACTAAATTTGATTACTGTAACTCCATTTATGCTGGCGTCAAATGTGATCATCTGAAAAAAACTGCAAACCACCCAAAATACTGCAGCTCATCTTATCTGTAAATCTCCACGCTTTGCCAAAGCTTCTCCTCTTCTATTTAAATTACATTGGTTACCAATTAAAGAACGTATATCGTTCAAACTATATGTTTTTATTCACCAAATTCTATATGGCATGTTTCCTTCCTTTATGAATGATCTTATTGAATTACCTCCTCGGAATGCGAGAAACTCATCCAGATCACATCTCATTTTCCATTTCTAAATTGTAAAAACGTAATCTATAAAAAAATACATAATGTCAACTTCTCATACCAAGGTACCACAATTTGGAATTCCCTACCAAAACTCTACTAGGCATATTGATGACTACAAGTTCATTGAAAACTTATTTTTCTTTAGTTTTCAATAAGCCAACTAATTCTATCTGAATCAATGCTTTATCCGGCTTCTCGCTCATTTTTCCTCTTTAAGAACCCTTTCCATAGAATCTATTCCCTTTTCTCTGATTCTTCTAGTCTAACATAATTGATTATTACTATTACATCATTAGATATATTCAATCAAGGCTCCTTTTCCTTATCTGTTCTTTTCCTTCTATATTGGCTCAATTTCAGAATATAATATTTGCATACTGTTGTACTGATTGTTTTGTTTAATGTGACTCACTATCAGGCTTATTTTCGAAAGAGAAGGACGCCCACCTTTCGACACAAATCGGAAGATGGTCGTCCTTCTTACAGGGTCATCCAAATCAGTATAATTGAAAGCCGATTTTGGACGCCCCCAACTGCTTTCCGTCGCAGGGACATCCAAAATTCACAGGGGCGTGTTGGAGACGTAGTGAAGGTGGGACTTGGGCGTGCCTAACACATAGATGTCCTCTATGGAAAATAATGGAAAATAAAGGGCATCCCTGACGAGCACTTGGACGACTTTACCTGGTCCTGTTTTTCTTATGACTAAGGCACAAAAAGGTACCAAAACTGACCAGATGACCACCAGAGAGAATCGGGGATGACCTCCCCTTACTCCCCCAGTGGTCCCTATCCCCCTCCCACCCTCAAAATAAATCTTTCAAAATATTTTGTGACAGCCTCTATGCCAGCCTCAAAAGTCATACTCAGGTCCATCACAGCAGTATGCAGGTCCCTGGAGCAGTTTTAGTGGGTGCTCCTGTTTGACAAATATGCTGCCTCAGGGGGGCTAGTACAATAATTGTATTTGAAAACACTGCTTCCAAAATGTCTATTGGAAAGGCAACAACACCAACATTTAAAACCTGATGTCATCTGCATAGTTCCACCTAAAATATGTACAGAGGCTATCTAAAAATGTCAAATGTTCTGATTTGCAAGTTACACTTTTTCAATTTTTGGACTTAATGAATTAACTTACGAGGCCCTGTAATTGGAATGAGTACACTTTAAATCCTTTAACAGGAACCACTGGAGGGCATGTCTGGTGCAGCAGCTGTGGTAATTAAAGTTGGTGCATTAAAAAGCTCATAGTTGGATCTTGGGATCGAGCTGGGGGTCTGTCACAAGGCAAGCTACCACTGGTCCCAGCCCCTGCCTTTCGGTGCCTCCTTGATGCTTGTGACTGAGTATGCTGGGGGTCCAAAGTGTTTACTTTGAAAAACTTAGAGTGTTCAAAGCAGGTCAGTCACTTGAATATTTCAGCTAGGAATAATGGAATACAACCATGATTAAGAGGGATGGCCAGGGCCATTCATATTGTGCCGCCAGTGGTGAAATTCTTGGAACGGTGCAAGATGAACCAAAGCGAAAACATTTGCCAAGAATGTTTTCATTAATCAAGAACAAAAGTCAGAGTAACATGGAGGGGCAAAATCGAACTGGGCGTCCATCTTTACAGGTGCCCCGGCGTTTCGATAATATGGTCGGGGACGCCCAAATCTCAATATTTACGTCGACCGAAATGTTGAGATCACCGACCTTAGAGATGGCCAGCCTCGGTTTTCGCCTATAATGGAAACCAAGGAAGGCCATCTCAAAAATGGCCAAATCCAAGCCCTTTGGTCGTGGGAGGAGCCAGCATTTGTAGTGCACTGATCCCTCTCACATGCCAGGACACCAACCGAGAACCCTAGGGGGCACTGCAGTGGACTTCACAAATTGATCCCAGGTGCATAGCTCCCTTACCTTGGGTGCTGAGCCCCCCAAACCCCCACCAAAACCCACTACCCCCAACTGTACAACACTACCATAGCCCTTAAAGGGTGAATGGGGGGCACCTAGATGTGGGTATAGTGGGTTTCGGGTGGGTTTTGGATGGCTCCCATTTACCACCACAAGTGTAACAGGTAGGGGGGGATGGGCCTGGGTCCGCCTGCCTGAAGTGCACTGCAGTACCCACTAAAAACTGCTCCAGGAACCTGCATACTGCTGTCATGGAGCTGTTTATGACATTTCAGGCTGACATAGAGGCTGGCAAAAAAGTTTTTATTTATTTATTTATTTTTTTGGTGGGAAGGGGTTCCCACCACTGGGGGAGTAAGGAGAGATGATCCCTGATTTCCTCCGGTGGTCATCTGATCAGTTCGGGCACCTTTCCGAGGCTTGCTTGTGAAAAAAATTGGACCAAGTAAAGTCGGCCAAATGCTCGTCAGTGATGCCCTTCTTTTTTCTATTATCGGCCGAGGACGGCCATCTGTTAACCACGCCCCCGTCCTGCCTTCGGTACACTGCAGACACGCCCCCGTCAACTTTGGTCATCCCCACGATGGAAAGCAGTTGAGGACGCCCAAAATCAGCTTTTGATTATGCCGATTTGGGCAACCCTGAGAGAAGGATGCCCGTCTCCCAATTTGTCTCTTTCGATTATGCCACTGATAGTATTCTAAATTGTCTCCTTTTTTCTCAAGTTTTATATCATCAGAGAATTTATGATTCTAGTGCACAATATGTGAGATCTTCAGTAATGTTAAGGAAATAAATGTTGTGCCTGTGGTTACTCTAAGCAATTGGCAAAAAGGGCTAGGAAGTAGGCTTTTTTTCAACATTAAGGAGGCTCTGTTAGAGTGCATTAAGACACCTCAGGATAAAAATATTCTTACATTTTGAAATACATTCCTAGCTCTGAATATATTACTCAAGTAATCAAGCATCATTAAAGTTAGTGAATGCACATTCTTGTTTCTAGAATTCATGTTCTATTTTTGCATATACCTGGAATTCTAATTTAAATGACAAGTAATGCTGTGCTGATGTCTGACCAGGAAACCTGGCAACTATATGACAGGGGTCATCAGAAATGTGGGGAATGCTCTCTCTGTCCTCTAGTGATTGAATGTACTTCTTTTGTGGATGAGAGTACAAAGCGAGTTTTTGCTTTAAGGGTTGACACTACCTGTCAATCAAAGAATGTAATTTATTGGTTGCAATGCCCCTGTAGACATTTATATGTCAGGCAAACCTATTGGATGCTTAAAATGCAGTCAATTGAGCACCAACATTTTATTAAGTCACAGAAGAAGATGGAACCTTTATTGTTCATGGTATGGATCATCAGCATGAGTTTGTCTTTTTATTGCATTGTTTTGGATCAGGTGCAGACTTCAGTAAGACTTGGCAATATACGCAAACATTGAAGACAATGGAATGCTTTTTATTAAATAATCTCCTGTTTTGAAGTTTTCAGGTAACCTCTGTACATTTTTGGATAGAGCTCTGCAGAGGATGTCAGTTTTTAAATGTTGGTGCTTTGTCTTTCCACAGTCATATTGGAAGCTGTGTTTGCTGATACATGAGGTGTACCAGCTCCCCTGAGGCAGCATGCTTGAGAAACAGGAGCTCCTCTTGGGAAATTTTCAAGGTTCCATTTTGATATAGAGTATTGCCTTATTAGATATTATGAAGCAAGGCAAGTATTTGAGAATTTTCTAAAGAACAGGGACCTTTCTTGTTACCTCTAAGTTGTGCTGGATTGATTTCAATTTTTATGCAGTTTTGAGTTAATGTTTTGAAGTATAAATTTAAAATACACATTTGTGAAAAGGGGAGTTGTTTTTTCTTGAACGATGATTGAGAGGCTCCAACCCCCTTCTTTTTGTAATTGTTAGCAGCAAGTTTTGCTGAAGTCTTTTTCTCCACTTTGATAGTTTGCATGTGTTTTCTTTGTAATGCATTTTTTCTAGTTCTTTTGCAAAAGAAACCCTAAGCAGTAGTGATCATCACACTGTATGGCTCAATATACAAGCTAAAATGGAGTGTAGACACAAAACACAAGGCCCTAGTTTTCAACCATGCTGACTGTAATAGAAATGAGAGAGTACTTGAAGAAAGAGATGGGAGGATATGAGAAGTGGAAATTAGATGGTCCAAGCAGAAAGGAACAATAAAAATGGCAGCAGATCTTTATGTAAGGAAAGTAAACAAAAATGAGAGGAAAAAAGAAATTGATATGGTTCACCAAACAAGTGACTGAAGGAATAAAGACCAAAGAGGTGGCATTTATGAAATACAGAAGAACACAAAAAGAATAACACATAAATACAGCTGGTGAAAGTGCAGGTTGAAGAAAAAATGGGTAGAGGTTTAAAGAGAGGACATAAGATTTTTTTAGGTATATTGGGGAAGGAAGCTAGAAATAGTACTGTGAGAATGACAGCTGCTGAGAACTGATATGTAGAAAGTGATGAGGAAAAGGTGAGTACACTAATGTTCATGGAAGTAAATCCTAGAGAAGAACCTCTGTTGGCTGACAAAGAGGGGCATTTTCGAAAGGAACATCCACGTTTTGATTTAGACATACTTGCAAAATGTCCCGATTCAGGGGGTGGGGAAACCCGTATTTTCGAAACAAGATGGACGTCCATCTTTCTTTTTGAAAATACCGTCAGGGACGTCCAAATCCTTAAATTTGGTCATCGTTAGAGATGGACGTCCCTAGACATGGACGTTTCTGATTTTCAGTGATTTTCGAAACCAAGGACATCCATCTCAGAAACGACCAAACGCAAGCTATTTGGTCATGGGAGGAGTCAACATTTGTAGTGCACTGGTCCCCCTGACATGCCAGGACACCAACCAGAAACCCTAGGGGGCACCGCAGTGGACTTCATAAAATGCTCCCAGGAACATAGCTCCCTTACCTTGTGTGCTGAGCCCCCCCAAAACCCACTACCCCCAACTGTACACCACTACCATAGCACTTATGGGTGAATGGGGCACATAGATGTGGGTACAGTGGGTTTGTGGTGGGTTTTGGAGGGCTCGCTGTTTCCTCCACAAATGTAACAGGTGGGGGGATGCTGCTGGGTCTGCCTGTCTGAAGTGCACTGCACCTACTAAAACTGCTCCAGGGACCTGCATACTGCTGTCATGGAACTGAGTATGACATCTGAGGCTGGCACGACATATTTTTACAGATGTTTTTGAGGGTGGAAGGGGGTTAGTGACCACTGGGGGAGTAACGGGAGGTCATCCCCGATTCTCTCCGGTGGTCATCCAGTCTTTTCGGGCACCTTTTTGTGCCTTAGTCGTAATAAAAACAGGTCCGAGTGAAAACGTCCAAGTGCTCATCAAGGACGTCCTTCTTTTTTTCGATTATAGGTCAAGGACGTACAAGTTTTAGGCATGCCCGAGTCCTGCCTTCGCTATGCCTCCGACATGAACGTTGACCATCCCTGCAATGGAGTGTAGTTGGGGACGTCCAAAATCGGCTTTCGATTATACCGTTTGGACGTTTCTGTGAGAAGGACGTCCATCATCCTTCTCTTTCGAAAATGAACCCAAAGGTCATATATGGGTGTAGAGTAGATATTGCATCCTTCACAGAAGAAAATGTTCATGAACAACTGGAAAAACTAAACATGAATAAGCAATGAGGCCATATAAAATACACTAGCAGATATTGAAGGAACTCAAAGAGGTTCTGGTTGGCTGTCATATAAGATTTGTATAATAGATTTTTTGAGACAGGCAGTAGTGTGCTGGAGCAGGCTCTCACAGGCTCGCAAGAGCCGGTTGTTAGGTTTTTAAGAATTTTGGGAGCCGGTTGTTAAAGTAGGGCCCTCCATGGCCACTTTAACAACTGGCTCCTAAAATGTGGGCTTGGGCCCCCTGCTGAATTCTCTTTTACTTTGCTGGTGGGGATGCTGAGCCCTGCCAGCCAAGTAAATAGACTGCTGCTGCTCCCCGGTCCTTGTTTCCAGCTCTGAGCAGCAGGCTGGGACTTCTCCAGCATGTGTGAGAAGTTTCAGCATGCTGCTCAGAGCAAGACATTGGGAGTGGTGGTAGTCCATTTATTGGCTGCCAGCAAAGGTATGCCTAATGTGCCCGCATGAAGGGACATGGGAGGGGAGGGCAGGGGAGAGAGGAGACATGCTGGAAATGGATATGAGGGGAGGGCAGGGAAGAAAGAATCGCTGGACAATGAGGGGAGGGCAGTGGAGAGAGAAGAAATGCTGGAAATGGATGGAGAAGAGAGCAGAAGAAAAAGGAGAATTGTTGGACATGGATGGATGGAGGGGATGGCAGGGGAGAGAGGAGAATTGCTGGACATGGATATGAGGGGAGGGCAGGGAATAGAGAATCGCTGGACAAGGAGGGGTGGGCAGTGGAGAGAGGAGAAATGCTGGAAATGGATAGAGAAGAGAGCGGAAGAGAGAGGAGAATTGTTGGACATGGATGGATGGAGGAGATGGCAGGGGAGAGAGGAGAATTGCTAGAAATGGATGGAGGGAAGGACAGGGGGCAGAGGAGAGGAGAATTGTTGGACATAGATGGATGGAGGGGTGGACAGGGAGAGAAGAGAAATGATGGACTTGGATGGAGGAGAGGGAAGAGAGTATTATTGCTGGATATGGATACAGGGGAGAGAAGAGAGAGGAGAAATGGTGGACATGGATGGAGGGGAGGGAAGATGAGACATGGATGAAGGGAGGAAAGAGAACAGAAGAATATGCACATGGATGGAAATGAGGGAAAGGGAAGAGAGGAGAAAAACCTGCACATGGATGGAGAAAATAGGCAAAACTACTACTACTACTATTACTATAAATCATTTCTATAGTGCTACCAGTCGTACGCAGCGCTTCACAGTTGAACATGAAGAAAAGACAGACCCTGCTCAAAAGAGCTTACAATCTAAATCAGGACAGACAGACAGGACCAATAAGGATAAGGGTAGGACAGACAGAAGGACACATAGGGAAAGGGACTATTGAAGAGAGGAAAGCTGGGTTCATGTTATACTTCCTCCAGTCAATTCCACAGAGGAGGACCCAGCTTTTACTTATTGATGTAGGGCAAGAAATGAAGAAGAAAGTAAAGAAATAAATGGAAAGGAAACCCTGGGAATTGAGTTAAGAGAACAGATAGAGAGCAGCAGAATCAGAGACTAGGACCAAAATGGTCAGAAAAACAAAGTCACCAGACAAGAAAGGTAGAAAAAAATCATTTTATTTTCATTTTAGTGTTTGGAATATGTCCAATTTGAGAATTTACATCTGCTGTCTTATTTTGCACTGGGTATACTAGAGCTGAAACAGCTTACAGAAATTACTTATAATGAAAAAAAATCACAAGTTATTTTTTCTCCTATACTGGTATAATATTTTCAATGATGCCTGTTTATATGCGCCATGACTGGTATAAGGAGGTGTGGCTAATGTGGGTGTGGTTATCATAGGGGCATAGCCATAGGTGGTGACCATGCCCACAATGAGCACTGGTACCTTTTTTTCTACAAAAAAAGCACTGGGTTTCCATGATCCAAGGCAACATGGAATCTGATTTCTTTGACTGAGTGACCAGAGAATTGGATCAAGGTCACATGCTAGATGTGGTCTATTTGGATTTCAACAAAGCATTTTGGCACAAGTTTAGCAGTGAGCTTTGATGGCAGCTCCAGAGATTGTCAAGTAAGCCAATGCTGGGTAGGTTTCTACACTCTAGGTCCTGTAAATAGCAAAGTTGAATCAGGATCAAGGCTGCAATGTAATTCAATGCCAGCTTCAGTAGTTGAGAAGTAGAACCAGTGCTGAGCCAAAATGGCATGGAGAGCTAGAAATTAAGTAAACAAATATCATATCTCATTCAAAGCATATGCTATGATTGCAGTTGTTGTCTATCTCTATAGGGGGTAGAATTATAAAGTTGATATTAGTGAATAAATGATGCTAGTCAGGGGGGGGGGGGGGGGGGTGAAGACATTCTTAGGGTTGAATGCAATGGTATCAATGTATTAGGTTCCAAGACTGCATCATATAACTGCACATATGAGGTTGGCAAGGCCAATTACTGACTGCCTTGTTTATGATGGCAGTGTTTAATCATGAAAAATTGAAACTTGCGCAGCTTGTTGGGCAGCATGGATGGACCATACAGGTCTTTATCTGCCGATATATACTGGGAAGCTCCTTTACTAAACTGCACTAAGAAATGGGCTTTGCATGCAATTTTTTCCATACATTAAGACTATTTCTTGCCATGAAAAAAGCTGAGTATGCAACATGTTTCACTCATCCTTGCTTTAATTTATCATGTTCTTCAGGGGTGAGGTGAATTTCTTGTAGAAAAGTAACAGCGGGTTCCATCTTTTAAGGTGATTTAGCACTCTTTTCATTTTATGGGGCTAGATAACCCATGAACATTCTATGTAATTAATTTTATGGGCATTCCAAATATTTCTAAGCATGTTTTTGTATCAATTTGGGTATTATCATAAAGGACAGATAATGATCCTAACAATATAGACCCATTCCATTAACCTCCAATTAATCCACTCTTCCTTCTGCCCTTCAATCAGTCTTTGAACAACTACCCCAAAAATTAAAACAAATTTAAAAAAATGGTCTCAACAGACAGCCACAAGCTCACAATTGTACACGGGGAGAACACCAATGGATTTGCAACCCCTCAGCCCTAATGGATCAAAGCTCTGTACTCAAACTATTTACCTTAAGAAAAACCCTTCCTTCTGAAAGGAAGGCGAGAAGGGAAAGGCAACTAAAAGACACCAAAAGTTTCTTTACTTTGCTGGTTGCCTATTTCCCTTTTTCCAATATGGGGCATTATTAAATAGATATAAGAAAAGGCTCTCTGTAGATCACTGCTGGGAGAGATCTGTGTCAGAGAGGAATGGAAAAGTGGCCAGTGTGGAGGGCCAAGTTTGACAGTTTTTGCTGGTATATAGAAAGCAACTATGTTCAAGGAAAGATCGGTATGTGCATAGATTCACCTCCTGAGAGATGAATACAGCTATCTCAGTTCTAGAAAGTGTGACTAAAGAACAATGCAAACACCTGTAGGGACGCCAGACAGCAAAGGATTTTTTCTTTTAATAAATTGGTATTGATAAGGAAACTGGCCACCCTTGATGATTGCTGTGACTGTTCTCTCCTCTTATTATATTTGATTCTACCTTTCTACACTCATAGGTAGAGATCTCAATAAAAAGGTCAACTGTGCCTGCATAAGCTGCTCTGGCCTTAGCAGTGAGAAGGAAAATACAGAAGGCCAACAGTAAGTACTACATGGCACAGACACAGAGCTAACAAGCTGCCCGTTTTCCAGCATTTGAGTGCAAGCCTGTGCCACATTTCTGATAGCTCCATCCTTATGCTTTTATGGTACCTGCATCACTGACAGTGAGGCCTATAACTGGACACTATAACTACCACACTGCCTTGTGGTATCTGTGCACAAAAAGGAGTTGTCACAAAAATGCACTTCTGGGACTGGTGATCATGTGCCTATTTTATCCTCTCTCTTCATTGTGTATCTTCTACCACAACGGTCCATATACATTTTATATATTTATATTTCCAGACTTTATGTTCCAAATCCTAACCAATATTACACAGTATCTCTAATGACTATGCAGCCACTTTAGAATTTACCTAATGACTATGCAGCCATTTTAGAGTTTAACTGACTTTAAGGCCTCACTAAAGCAGATGCCTTCCACCTTGGTTTTGGAACTTTTACAGGTTGAAGGTTGGCCAGAGTTAGAAATGTCTTCATACTAACAACCTCATAACATATACCTTACCTCACTTGTAATTCTACCTCACTTCCCACCCTGTGCCTCAAATGCAATCCCATCAAAGCCCGATACTCAGCACATGTTAATATGCTGTCAGCAGAGGTGGGGTGGCTGGGCAACAGCATCAACAGCTGACAGTGGCAGTTGAATACATAGCCTACTAGTTACCACTTGCACCAACTTCCCCTTCACCCCTATAGACCATCCTATGACTTTTCTTCCTCAGTTCCTTTTGGTTTAACATATGACTTCTACGGTACAGCCTTGCTGTGAGTTTGCCACAAAGTCTGACTTTTTTGGCCTACATATTTGAAACCTTATCACAGCGTGCCAGGTGCCCTTGACCTGGATTGGCCACTGTCGGTGACAGGATGCTGGGCTAGATGGACCTTTGGTCTTTACCAGTATGGCACTACTTATGTACTTATGTACTTATGTACTTATAATGTGCCATCATTCGAATATCCATTTACTTCTAACTGCTGATGGAACCTTATAGCCGAAACATGACTAATGTTGAGTCTTTTTATCCCTTTGTATAATCTTTCATCAATAAAGTTTATACAATATGCATTTCCTTTCTTTTCTTTGTGTCTTTGCTTTGGACTGTATTGGTTGTTCTCTGCAGAGATTTATCGTCTTCATCACTGCAATTGTAACCTATGACTTCATCAGCTTTTTCCTACCCGTACCCCTCTCCATATTACAAATATTTTGCACATTTGTAACAATGGTTTCCTTGTGTCTCTATCAGTTGTGGCATCATGAGACCCTTCAGTCAAGGATACAATAGGTTATTTAGAGGCCCTTTTACAGAGTGGTGGTAATCCCAATGCGGGCTAAGTGCTCGCTCTTCCGGGACTACCCAATACGGCCGCTGGTAGTAGTCCTACCCTGAGCATGCACTATTGCCGGAGGAAAAAGAAAACCTCCGGAAATAGATTGTGCGGTGGTAACCCGGGGGTAATTGAGCATCACTATGCGCTGCCTGGTTATCACTGCGTTATTATGGGAGCCCTTATCATCATCTCAATTGCTGGTGGTAAAGGCTTCCCACAGCATGGCCATGCAGTAAGAGTTCTCTCACCGTGTGACCATTTATTTTTGTTGGGCTTTTACCAAACGCAGAAAAAAAGGGCCCTGGCGTATGGGAAAAACATCCCCTGCCACTACCGCAGGTCCCTTTTTCCCACAGCTTATTAAAAGGATCCCTCAACCTATAAGCAATAGGCTATATAAGCAACAAGACAAGGCTACTGGAAACAGTGTTCCCTCTAAGAGGTGTGTGTATGTATGTTTGTGTGTGTGTGTGTGTGTGTGTGTGTGTGTGTGTGTGTGTGTGTCTGCACACATAAAAGTTTTGCTGGATTACTTTATTGTGAGCATAGGCTATACTGCACACAGAGTTGAGGCAGAAAACGTGCACACAAACCCCTAGTTTCTATGTAGTGCAACTTAAGTTGCAAGTGCACATCTGGTTGCATTCTAGATTTGTGCATGCAGCTTAATTAGTTAACAAGCCAGTCAGCACCGATAATTGCCAATTAACAAGCAATTGGCATTAATTAGAATTTATGTGCACAACTGTCTAAGCATATTCTGTAACGTGACACGTGTAAATTCTAAGTCACACAGTTGAAAAGGGGGATATGGCCATGGCTGTTGTATGGGTGGGTCATGAGCGATTCTAAAATCTATGCTTGTTGTTATCGAATACACCCAGTCTGCACCTAATTTAGGCATCGGCATTTACACCAAGTTTTACTTGACATAACTTCTCGCAACTAAATTTAGTCACGTGGATGGGTGTTTGGCATATTCTATAGACTGCGTGGAAATTTAGGCGTATTATTTTTTTCAGTGCCAATTTTTCAGGCACCATATATAGAATGTTTTTCATGGCCAGCAAAAATTAGGGAGAACATCGACTGAAAGGAATGAAAGCCTACAGAATAGCTGATGTCATTTGCACTTGAGGGATGGAGCCCCTTCCTTGGAAGGCCTCTCATGCAAAGCACAGCTCAGACCATACGGAAAGATTTGCAGAGAGATTCCAGTAGAATAGGTACATTTTCAAGCTGTAGCAGTCAGTAACGAAAAACCTTTCCTAGGACTTTTCCACTTGTGCTTCTATCACTAATGTCTGTCAAAAGGTAACAACAAATTACATGCTGCAGCAGATTTGGTGTCTGAAATTAATTAATTTGTAGGTGAAGCCTTTACTCTTGGGGATTTCCCAGAAAAAAATCTCTAGCCAGCCATGTGAAACAGCTGTAACAGGAACTGGTGCTTATTCCTAGCTAGGACAGGTATTTATTTATTTATTTATTTATTTATTTATTTTATAGAGGGGATATTGTCTTCTGTGACCTTGACTACATTCTTAGTATTATGCTCATTCAGTAAGATACAGAATGGAATAAGCTCATTGACTTCTGCTCTCTTGATACCTGCCCCTTCTGTAATATATGTGCAAAGAATGTGAGGAGCTTATAGTTTAAGGTTTCCTAATCAACCAACATAATAGGCAGCATAGAGATCCATAAACCTAGCTCTGCATATACAGTAACACTTCACAGACTCTCACTGTATTATTTTTCCCTTTGCACTCCAGACCTGCACACATGAACTTTCTGCTACAAAAATAAATAAATAAAATAAAAATAGATTGGTCTTATGGCACCTAAAATGAAAAGCTTACTACTTTATCGATCTAATAATTCTACATTGTACAATCACAGGATAAGCTCTCCCTTTTCAGTGAAGTATTTTCACTTCTTAGGACTCTGAGGAAAAGAAGTCCTTTGTACAACGTATACAGGCATCCATATTCTGCCTGCCTTGAAAAAGAGATGTTAGTCAATGGACTCTTGAATTCCAGTGCTCACCTTTCCAGGTCTCATGTAAAACCATAGCATGGATGTGTGAAATGTTCAGTCTTAAAATGCTCTGCATGCAATGGGGTAAATCCCAGCCGTGTCAGGTTATATCAATAAACTGGTTCCAGTAGTATGGCTGCTGTGACGTTCTTATCTCCTTTTGACTGTCTCTACCTTTTTTCCCCCTACATGGTACAGTGGAGGTCTGGTGTCCTGTGTTTTAGTAATATATAGATCCAGAAGCTAAACCTAATGTTGTCTAAACACTACATCAATACACCTTTAACTCAAAAGGATAAGGGTAGAGCTTTGTTAAATGTAATACTAACAATTGCAAACTATCGCTGTTAGTGCTGTGCACAGGGCAAAAACTATCAACTCATTTTTGATTCATTTAAACCTTTTTTTCACAATTTTTGGACGTTTTTCAATCTGTTCCATGCATTTATTTCAATACATTTTAAGATGTGTGTTAGAACTTCTTAACATGCATAAATTTAATGTGCATTAATTCATCAGTTGATGCATAATAACTCAATTTTGTGCATACTAAATTTGTTAAGCTGTGCAAATGAACCAAAATCATGCTAATGAATGTATATCCCTAGTCACCACTTATCAGAAGACTGTACCAGAGGTCATCAGCTCTATAACAGAATAGACATTCAAGCAATATCTACAGGCTAAGCATCTGTACAGCTGCAAAGTCAAAGATACTGAGTTTTGGTATAAGCAGATGACCTTGACACATTAAAAACAACTTTGTACTCACTTCAAAGTAGGGGGGGGGGGGGGGGGGAAGCATAATAGCCATATATAAAATCCATCCTGACATAAACTGAATGACACATAAGCAGTCATTTCAAGGTACCTTTCTGATCTGATGAAAAAGGGTTACCTTCCAAAGTCAATCAAGAAATGATACCTTAAGTCCAAAAAAAAAGGTATCATCTTATTTTCTTTTCTATGGTTTATTTTATGTTATTTCTACTGATTACTTTTAAAAGTGGACTAACATGGCTACCACATCTCTCTACTCAAGGTACCTAAGGATTTAAAGTTCTAAAGATTTGATCATAGGGATATGTAGAAGAGGTTGTAGGTTAGTCCCTCTGAACACAAATACCAAGGCACAAAAGACTTAATGGACTGCCACAACAAGGTCAGTTTCAATAGCAGTCTATGAGTGGGATGGGTTGCCGGTACTGTCCCCAGCCATTCCAAGGCAATGAAGGCAAGTAGCTTGCCCAAGGCCATAGAAACCACAGTGGGATTTCAGCCTGGGCTTTGGGTTTCTATCCCACTGCTCTACCCTTTAGGCTACTCTTCTAGCATGTGGAAGAGAAATAGCAGCAAAAGTTTCACCAGTGCTTTATAGTATAGAATGGAGTGAGTTTGTGGAAGGCCTCCTGTGCTTGCTCACTGTGCAATAGTCAATTTGTCTGTGGCATTATATAGATGATAAGTACCAAAAAAGCCTACAACAGACGCATAGATGATTTATACAAAAAGCTTTGTCTTACCATTATGGAACTTCTGCTAGGATTCCTGATAGTGCATAGCAGTGTGACTATCCTAAGCAAATCTACTGTAAAAAAAAAACAAATAAACAAACAAAAAAAAAGATACTACTTCCCGGCTACAATCAGTGTGGACTGCAAGAGTCTGGCAGGAATCAAGCAATTAGGAACACAGACTGCAATTTGAAAGGCAGGCTGATAGGCACATGAAATTAGGCAAATAAGCTCTCATGGATGGTACATTCAGAAATCCTGCAGCCAATAATTACTAACATATGCACATGGACCCCGATGCTTGAAACTCTGGTATTGTATTGAACAGTGCTGGAGAAACAGAACTGAAACAGTGCACCGGAACAGCTCCCACATGATGCTCTCTCCCAAGAAAGCATGGCACCCCGTGGAAAGGCTTAATCGAACGGGGCGCCCAAGTTTTCCTGCGAAGGGGCGGGGAAACCCGTATTTTCGAAACAAGATGGGCGTCCATCTTTCGTTTCAATAATACAGTCGGGGACGCCCAAATCTCCACATTTAGGTCGACCTTAGAAATGGTCGACCGTACAGATGGTTGTCCCTGGTTTTCGGCAATAATGGAAACCGAGGACGCCCATCTTAAAAACGACCAACTCCAACTCATTTGGTCGTGCGAGGAGCCAGCATTCATAGTGCACTGGTCCCCCTGACATGCCAGGACACCAACCGGGCACCCTAGGGGGCACTGCAGTGGACTAACTGATGCACTAACTGAACGGAAAAAGCCCTTCCCTTACCAATCCCTTAGCGATTCGGAAAGGAACAGGCATGCAAGAAGGAAATTGCATGCAAATGAGCTTCTCACTGTTAGTTCATTTGCACACGATTTCCTTCCTAAGGAGGGGAAGCCAGTGCAGAGCAGCCAAGCATTATGCGTGGCTGCTCTGCACATGCCAAAGACGGCTTCATACATGCAGACAAGCTGTGTGCATAATAGCGATCTACAACCTTAAATAAATTGCTATCTACAACCTTAGAAAAATGTAAGTCCAGGTCCAGGGACGTCTCTTTTTTTTTTTTTTAGAGTATGGGTGAAGGACATCCTTCGCTATGCCTCTGCCCCGGCAGTCCAAAATGTGGATGTTTCTGTGAGAAGGATGTCCATGCCTGCTAGGCCTTTAACACCACCTTTACTTATTTGGATTTTGGATCATAAGTAGCAGCAGTGGGATTTGAACTGGTCACTTCTTGATTGCAAGACCAGTGCTCTAACCACTAGGCCACCACTCCACTGCACAAGCTTGAAATTTGGCTGTCCCTGTGGGGGGGGGGGGGGCAGTTCAGGATATCCAAAATGTTTGAAAGAAGGACGTCCACGCCTTCGCTATGCCTCCGCTGACACACACATACCTCCCTAACCAGGGACCTGCATACTGCTGTGATGGACCTGAGTATGACATTTCAGGCTAGCAAAAAAAGTTTTTAAAGTTGTTTTTTTCAGGGTTGGAGGGGGTTAGTCACCACTGGGGGAGTAAGGGGAGGTCATCCCCGATTCCCTCCGGTGGTCATCTGGTCAGTTCGCACACCTTTTTGAGGCTTGGTCGTAAGAAAAAATAGACCAAGCAAAGTCGGCCAAGTGCTCATCAGGGACGCCCTTCTTTTTTCAATTATCGCTCAAGGAGGCCCATCTGTTAGGTACGCCCAAGTCCCACCTTCGCTACACCTCTGACATGCCCCCGGGAACTTTGGTCATCCCCGCAACGGGAAGCAGTTGGGGATGCCCAAAATCAGCTTTCGATTATGCCGATTTGGGCGACCCTGAGAGAAGGACGCTTGTCTCCTGATTTGTGTCAAAAGATGGGTGCCCTTCTCTTTTGAAAATAAGCCTGAAAGCGACCCAAAAGATGAAATTGTTGTAAGTGTATTAAAAAAAATAAATATTAAAAATGAGTTACAGCTTTAGCAAACTACAAATGCTAAGCCTTGCTCCTAGTCTCAGTAGCTCCAACACCCCAGACCTACTTTGAATTTTTTTCCCCATCTCTGATGTAGTTTGGCACGTCAATTCAACTGGACATTTTGTCTACCTAGCAAAGACTTAACTACAATTATCCAAATCGAAACACTGATGTGGAGCTGCTTCACAAAACCCTAATGCCAGCTCTAAGCTGCTGTAGGGTTTGCAGCACTATAAGTGCCCTTGTGAGGTATGCTGTTCTACAAGCATTGGTGGGAATAGGAAATGACCCCTTTTTGCATGCTTCTGGCTACATTTCCATGCTATTTGTGCTGATGGTGGGTGCGCTTGGTGTTTCCCGTGATAGTGGACCTTCTGCATTGTGCACTGGTAAACGTGGATGCTAGTCTGGAAATAATGGCCTCTAGTGCCCACATTTACTTCTGAGCATTGAGGCCATAATGATCTTCTGACTAGGTGCTAATTAACTATTATATAATTGTGTACATACATGGTGCTCAGTATGTGCATAATAGCACCAAAGAAAGGAGCACAGTTGACAAAACTAGCTTCTCCCCAGTGCCCCAATGCTCAGAAGCAAATGCAGGTGCTAGAGGCCTTTAGTGCCAGACTAGTGTCCACATTTACCAGCACACAATGGGAAACAACGAGCTCGCCCATGTTCAGAATGATATAATTGAGGTCATTTCCTATTCCCTCTGATGCTCAAAGAACAGCACAATTCACAAGGATGCCCTTACCACTGGAAAGGGTGTCTGAGTCACGATTTATCCCCATTCATGGGCTGGCTGAAGAGCCTGATGTATTCGGTGATAGAATGAACATCTGTGAGGCATGTGCACAATTGAGTATTTGGAAATGTGGTTGGAACGACTCCAGCACTTTCCTTGTTTCATCTGGATTTTCTTGAGTTGGACACCAAACTGAACTGATGTGAAAGCCTTTGTTAAAACTCCAGTAGTGAAAGGGGAAACCAAGGAGGTTTGGCAAGCAAGGCCAGCTAGAAGTTCCAGCAACTGGTGCAAGAGAGGTTTTGTGCACGTGTGCCAGGTCCAGTCCTTCCTATTAACTTCCTAATGCTCCTAAGAGTGCTCAGATGATTTGCATACCATTAGCACTGAGCATTAAAACTTTTTTTTTGTTTTGTTTTATTTTTCTCACTGTTCTAGCATCGGAGCCTTGAAGAAGTAGACTTGCTTGTGAAAAATGTTATCAAACAGGAAAACGCCTTCCCCCTTCCTCCACTAAAATTAGAGCCTGTTTCAGGGAAAAAGTATCACAAGTTATATAATGAGAGTAGCGTGTTAGTTTCTGTAACAACCATGGTATAGAGGATGAATAAAAAAATGGAGAGATTGTAGAAAAAACAAACAAAAAAAAAAAGCAAAGGCAAAACTGACATCCATCACTCACCAAGCTTCTTCCAGCCAAGCCTTTTTTACAGATGGAGCACCATGTTCTGAGATCACTGGGTGATACTGCAGTAGCTGATGTGAGCTACCTAGGTACCTCCAATCCTGCAGTAACACAAAGTAAGTATGCTGTATATATTTGGCTATTGCTGTGATTGCTTGCTGTTCTTCATCTTGCCTATCTGGCTATGGCTAAGCAAAATTGTCCTTCTAACCAGGTTACATCCTCTGTTTTGTAACTATTAGGTCACACCTGGCTCTCTTAGATGCCAAAACCTCTCTTCTTCTTTTCTTCTTCTAACATATTAGTAGCTATTTTCTGGCAAAGTACTAGCGCCTGGAGGTTTAAATGGTTGGAAAGCATGGGCTAGAAACATTTGAGGATAGTTTGATACCATGCCAAGTAAACTACATTTTTCAGGAACTGCTTGCAACACTAGCACATGAACTTTCTAATGTTCTCATGGACAGCTTGGGCATGGAATTGTGAGATGAGTAGCATGCTATTTCATGGCTCTTGTATTATATATCTGTTTTTTTATTTTCTGTCTGCAGGAGAAGAGAGGACCATGCCTCAGGAAGACCCATGTTGTTGTCACTATTAAATCCAACAGAAGAGTCCAAGAGATGCCATGCCTTTAATCCATCAATCAGGCACCATAGAAGAAACAGAAAAGATAGAACATGTGATCCTACTACAGGCAACAATCTCTGAGAGGCAGGAAAAAGAGATAGAGAAGTTCCAGGATGCCAATGCCTTTATAGCACAGAAAGTACCAGGGTGCTCCTGTGAATATTTTTCTTTTTCACATAGTGTAGAAGATTCTTTGGATAAGGTCTGAATCCATGCTGATCTATCTGAAACCTTGCTTGAGACTAATGCTAATATTAATATATGACTTTTGTATACTGTCCTTACCCAAAAGCTCAAGACAATTCACAATCACAGAATAACACAGAAATACTGAAGCCAAAGTCGTAAATTTAAAAGATCATCAATCAAAAAAAAAAAAGTAATACATATTTTTGGAACAGCCAAGTTTTCAATAGCATCCAAAAACAAATATGATTCTAATCTAAATTCTAGTGGAAAAGAGTTCCATAATTGTGGGGGTACCGTAAAAATAAAAGACATTCCTTCAAAATGAAAAAAAAAATTAACCACCAAAAAAAAAAAAGACAAATCAAGTTTGTTTGATTGAAGCTGTCTGCCTGGTCTACCAGTAGAAAGTAGACACACATGATTGGTCAGATATGTTATACTAATACCATATACAATTTTAAAAATAAAGCATATGCACTCTGATCAGGAGTTAATGCAAAGACTTTAACAGAGGAGTTATCCTCTTTAATCTATTCAATATTAGCCTTGTGGCAGTATTTTGGATCAATTGTAAGCAAGATATGGAGGTTTGTGACATTTCTTTATTTTTAAGCAATTTACAATTTCAATTTCCAAGAAAAGATCTTGATACAGCAAAGACAGAGTAATTCCAAAATTATAAAGTAAAGAAACAAAATTATAGGAAATAAAAGAACATTACTATGCTGTCATTCAAGTGCACAATAAGAGAGAACAAGGCATTATTCTAAGAAATTGGTTACTAGGAAAAAAAAGAAGCAACAGATTTGAAGTTGGAGCTTCAAAAACTGTTGGTGCCTCTTCTGCGTAACTCTGGAGACATCAGGAAATACACTAAACTTACAGTTCAGAAACTTAGCATCACGGTGAAAAAAGAATAATTTCAATATCCAGTCCCAGTCAGGATCTAGGACAAAATGTATAATTAAAGTTGCAAGTATAACCCCCAAAGTATCAACTTCAATATTTTGCATGGATTCAAATTAGGAAAGGAAACATCAGCACTCACAGCAAAAGGCTGATCTAATTCATTCCTAACATACAATGGTATGTAAAATATTTTTGAAATTGGGGGCATAACATTACTCTGGTAGCTTAAGAATTTCAGATATGTATCTCTTGAAAGTAATCAGAGCAGCAACTGAAGGCTGCTTTGGAAAGTTAATAAAATGCAAAACTTTACTTCTGTGAGCATTATCCAGATTTTCAACATTTCTATGAAACAATATATTTTCTTCAAAACAATACAGTAATCCAAAATAGAAGAGACCAGAACATACACCAATTGTTGCAAATCATCTTCAGAAAAATAAAATGAACTTGATATTTAAAACGCAGCTTAGCATAAGGTAAGATAGAATTCGATGAACTTGGGATTCTCAACTCAGAGTTGAGTCTAATAAAACCCTGAACAGTTGTCTGTAGAGATATAAAATTACTGTACCATCACATAGTAGTTGCTGTTGTGGAGGAATACAATTTCTTCTGCCTACCCATAAAGCTGCATTCTTCCACATTTAAGTTTATTGATATCCATCCATTGAGAAATCTTCAGAAAACATTCATTTACCAAATAAGTCAGATCTGTAAATGAGGAGAAAATAGGAAAAAATCATCTGTATATATATATATATATATATATATATATATATATATATAGTAAGATCAATTTAAAGAACAGACCTAAAGAGCTGAAAAGCACAAACAATATGGGTGACAGCTGGGAGCCCTCAGGCTTTCCACACTTTGCTTGCAATGATGGGGACAGCTCTCCAGGTCATTTTACTCAGTATGAATGGTTCTTCAGAGTGGAGGAGTGGCCTAGTGGTTAGGGTGGTGGACTTTGGTCCTGGGGAACTGAGGAACGGAGTTCGATTCCTGGCACAGGCAGCTCCTTGTGACTCTGGGCAAGTCACTTAACCCTCCATTGCCTACCACATTGAGTCTGCCATGAGTGGGAAAGCGCAGGGTACAAATGTAACAAAAATAAAATAAATAAATCCCCCAAACCACTTAAGGACTATCCTCCAGATTCTACATGCATGTCAAGAGATCTGCAATGAAATTGGCACAGATTCTAAAACAATGCATGCAATTTAACAAGCTAATCAGTGCTAATAATAGCAATTATGAGCATTAACACTGATTAGAATTTAAGTGCACAACTCGCTAAGAGTATTTTGTAACCATGTGCACCGACCTTCTAATGTGTGCAGGCAAAAAGGGACATGTGTGCAGGCAAAAAGGGACGTGGTTATGAGCAAGGAAATGGGAATTTCATGGATGTTCTGAAC
This sequence comes from Microcaecilia unicolor, assembly GCF_901765095.1. Classification (NCBI taxonomy): domain Eukaryota; kingdom Metazoa; phylum Chordata; class Amphibia; order Gymnophiona; family Siphonopidae; genus Microcaecilia; species Microcaecilia unicolor. The sequence continues at coordinate 328,503,104 of NC_044031.1, read as the reverse complement.
TTTACATGCCTACTTATAGAATATGGCCCAGTGTGCCTACATTTATGTGCAGGGATTTACACCAGGTTTTCATTGGTGTAAATAGATGCACGTAGATTTAGGCACTGAAATATCATCTAAGCGCATTCTATAATTGGCTTCCAAATCTAGGCACCGATTATAGATTACGCTCTGATTTCTTTAGGTGTCATATATAGCATCTCCCCCTATACCTGTAATTGCATTGATCTACAACTTCCTTCATAACTGATCATGATCTACCAGATCAAACATGGAAGTCAGGTTCAATTGTACCAATAATGCACTATTACCCTGGTCTCGTATCATGTGGAGTTCAGAACTAAGGGAAAGCAAACAAGTTTCTGTGCTAATATTTTTTTGTCTAAAACCAGAATATTGAGGGTCCAAAATATCAAATCTTTCCAAATAATCTTGTAAGTAATCCACTACAGTTGCCTCAGCTAGTTTAGTCAGAAAAGGTGTACTTGCAACTGATCTGTAGTTGGTACATTGATCAAGTGCTTTAGAAGTATCTTTCACTGTGTAATAACACTGATCTCTAATGTGTTCAAAAATGAGATTTAGGAGTCCTTTTACTAATTTCTGCTGAAAAATGCGGTAGTTTAGGCGTGTACTTTGGGTGTGCGCAAAATCATTTTTAGCGCACCTGCAAAAAATGCCTTTTTAAAATTTTTGCCGAAAATTGCCATGCATCCATTTTGGGTCTGAGACCTTACTACCAGCCATTGACCTAGCGGTAAAGTCTCATGCGGTATCCGAGTGGTAATGACCTACACACGTCAAATGCCACTTAACGCTCGTCCAACAATAAAAACTGTTTTTCGGATGTGCGCCAAAAATTAAATTACTGCAAGAGCCATGTGGTAGCCAGGTGATAACTCCATTCTGGCGTGCATTGGGCATGCATAGATGCTTACGCAGCTTAGTAAAAGGGTCCCTTAGAAAACTAACTACATAATTGCTTCATGGGTCAAATAGTTAAACATTGCTGTTGAACATGGATCCAGATCACATAGACCCTTACCCAATTTCAAAATTAGTATAACCAAATAAGCAGAATCAACTTCTGTGAAGATAACCTGGATTCAATCCACAGGGATATGAGGTGTGAAATATAAAAATGACAAATCCCTCAAATTTGCCAATTAAACTGCAGAAGGTCTTGCTGTATCAATGTCAGTGGTTTCTGCAAAAGTGATTTTACTAACTAATAATCAGAACACCCTGGTTAATTTTCTTAGAATAATATGATTTTTTTAGCCAGATCGATCTCTTGTTCTATATAAATTGTTGGGTTTTGTCCATTTTACGCTATCAGCATCAAGCTTAGAACAGAATCATTTTTAAATCTCCTGTAGTTCTGTTTTTGAATATTTAAATCAGAGGTAAATCAGGGAGATAAATTGGTTTTAGCCTTAACATATTTAAATTGGGGCTAATTGATCAGTCAAACATGGTAATTGTGCATGCCAATCATTAAGCGTAACTTGAAAATCACCTTTGGTCAATTTCTTAAGTATTTTCAGATTTAATCTTAAATTGGTCAATAACAAAGTGTGACCTCTTTCACATGCCTTTCTCCCATCACATTTTCTCAGTGTATCCTTCAATCAGAGTGCAAACTCCAATTTACAATGGTATGACCAGATAGAAAGAGAAACAGACAAGTCTGTCACAATTTTTTCTTCAATTATTTTGATAATGCAAATAAAGAATCTAAGACATGGCCACCTGTAGGAGTAGCAGCTATAGAATGCCAATGGAGATCTAAAGAGTTCATCAATTCTTTAAAATAATTAGAATTAGCATCTTCTAGATTTTCTAACTATAAATTGAAGTCGCACAACACAATATTATTTTGAAGTTGTAAACAAGGATGAGTTGTTAGTTCAGCAAATTTATCCAGAGGGTCCTTAGTATGCTTGAGTTGCATATATTAAACAAAAGCAGTAAAGAATTGTCAGATGAAAGTGCAATCCATACCAATAAATATTCTAAACCTTTCACAGATGCAGAATCAAATAACCTATCATTCAACTAGCATATATATTAATAACAGGCACACACCCTTCTGACGTATTCTAAGACAATGATAAAGTTTGTAATCTAGAGGATAAATATTATGTAGTCTAGGGCCTTTTAATCTGTTTACCATGTTTCAGTTATAAATACAAGACCAAAATCTAAGCACATCTAACTTGTTACAAACTGATCAAGCATTTATTAACGATCAAGGCATTGGTGTAAGAGAGACTGGAGCGTGTACTAATATAGGCTTTATAGTAATTAAGGGCCATATTCTATATATATGGTACCTAAAAAAATCTGTACGATAAACATTTCCAACTAAGAGTATTCTATAAGTGGCACCTAGATTTAGGTGCGATATAGAATATGCTTAGTTGATATCCCAGTGCGTAAAATATGCATCTCCATTTACACCAATGAAAATGTGGCATAAATCCCTGCATGTAGATTTATGTGCACTGGGCAATATTCTATAATTATGCAAATATTTTGGAACACCCTTGAAATGCCCATTTCCCCACCTATAGCCATGCCCCATTTGAACTGAACGTATTAGAATTTAGGCGAGCTTTGCTCATAAATTCTAATTATTGGCAATTAGTGCTCATTATTACTTAAGTGCTGTTATCAAAGCTGATTAGCTTGTTAAGCCAATTAAGTTACGAGCATTGTTATAGAATATGCTTGGATTTCAGCGTGGAATGCTAGGCGCGATATATAGAATCTGGGAGTAATTGCCTAAAATCTCATTTAGAACATTGCCTGAAAACCTTACTAACTGGTCTATTATTATTGTATCTACCTTTGCCAGAAATTAAAGAAATAGGTTGATTAGGTATAATAGAAGCACAGACAATCAAAACTTCTGTACCACATCATGGTCTAGAGAAGGTTTTAGATAAGTGTCTTCTTGTCAAAACAAGAATTTGGGTTCAAGACAATACATCCATCTCCAAAACACAAAACAGTGAGTACAACAACTACAAAAAAATATCTGGAATTAAGCCGAGTCATCTTACTACTAACACACAACATACACTTAAACCAAGATGATGGTGTCACCGTGGCCCACAATTTGACCTACAAAGGGACACTAAGGGGGTAGAACATGACCTGCGGCATGCCTCAGAGGTGGCATGCCTGTCTAGCTGCCAATAGTCATAGCTGGTGATGTCATCGAAGGGGCAGAGCTTCTCCACACCACCAAAATAGAGAGTTACTCAGTTCCAATAGAATGCATAAAATAACCAGTCAAACTACAGCTGGAAAAGCACTCAAATGTAAGCAGGCACATTTAGGTCTTCACCTGTGCAAAACATATCTAGGAAGATAGTGGAATAGCCGAAGAACCTGAAGAATGAGCTTTCCAGATGTGCTAATAAAGTGAGAAAGTATTGGAAATGATAGTTCCTTCCCCTCCTTTCTCTTTCCCTTATTTCATTTTACCCAAGCTCTGCTGCCTCTCTGTTAGACCACTATCAGTTATTTATTCCTTGCTACAACAACATTGAGATAATGATATTCCTGATCAATGTTCCCTCAGACTAAACCCTCTGCATGGCAGTTCTGGGGTGGGGTGGGATGGCTTAAGGAGCCTGTGGCAGCAGTCCAAGTACATAGTTGTCCACACAAACCTTGCATTATAGGAAAATGTACACTGTTAATAAAGTGATACTTCTGTATTTAAAATGTTTCTGCTGCCACTGCTCACTAAGGTGACAAGAGCCTGGGAAGCATGAGGAAACATCAGTGATAACACCCTTGATATGGCAGACCACCTGCATGGTGAAGGAATGAAAGACACTGTGCTTGCCTTAACTCTGCAAGTTGCCTGGTCATAATATATGGACCATTCATTGCCCCCCTAAATTGATAGAAAGAGTGCAATGTCATAGCATTCTGTCACACTTCCCTGTCAGTTCTGTATATTTTCAGGGAAAGAAATATATTGATTCGTTTTCCTGAGAGATGCACTAAAAACTGTGTAAAGCAGAATGAGGTAGCTGACTGGCTTATTCCTGCTGCAGTCTACAGAGTAGTCTGGATGCTTTCAGTCACCAAAAAAAGTAAGGGTTGTGGTGAGCTTCAGGCAGACTGTCATGATGTAGTAGGACACATTTGTTGCACTGCAAAGTCAGATGTAAGGGTAAAGAATGGTTCACCTCCTTTTCAAAACGAAGTAGTCAAAGACTATGCTGAAATAGTAAGATATCAGAATCTATAAATCTACTCGCATGGATACTGCAGGGATTTATTTTAGCTTCTACATTATTCATTATATATGAGGCTTTTGACATTACTTTTTGAATCTCAAATGGTTCACTATTTGATGTACAGAGATGACATTTAAATATATTGCTTTTTGGTGAAAGACTGGACTATTGCATTAAGTCAACTGAATCAATTTTTATATGAAGTTGAATGCTGACTGACTATGAATGGATTAAATCATGGCAACACCCAAATGTTATGGGTCTGGAGACCCCATGTTCGTCCAGAGGTTAAGTTAATTATGTTAGCCTCAAGTAATGAGGTTTACATTCTAGGTATCTAGGTGAAAACTTATTCAACTGCATCAGTGTGATAGATTTTATTATTATTATTATTATTAATTATGAACTATCCTATTTTCTTAGACCCTATTTAGGAAAAAAGAGGTATGATCAATAATAACTCATGCTCTAAATGAATCATTTAGATTATTGTTCTTTTTATTCAGAATTACCAGAAAAACTAAACAAATAACATACAGAGATTACATTCAATAGAAAATGCAGTGGTCCTTCTTAATACTCATACAAAGTTGTCTGACTATGTGAAACCACTGCTCAAGTCTCTCTGTTGGATACCTGTCTCTCAGCTAGTGAAATTTAAACTGCTTCTCGTGCTCTATAAAATTAAAGACCACTGATCCAACCTATTTGTATTTGTACCAAGATGATGATCTCTGTGATCTTCCCAGCAGCAACAGTTGGAAAATCCAGACTGGTTACACTGGTACAAGGGGCATAGCCACAAGTGAGTCTAGACCCCTCCACTTTTTCTCCAGGCCCAGTCATCTGGGTGCACCATTCCTGTAATTGACAGAGATCCTCAAGTCCTGACAGCTGAAGAAATGCAGAGCTTCACCGAATCAGAAAAACGTGGCAGTCAGCAACAGCATTCTGATCCACTGACTTTGGTATCACAAGCACGCTTAATTCTTGTGCTAAGAAATGAGCATGCTCATGAAGCCAGCATCAGCAGCTCAAAGTGCTGTTGCTGACTGTCATATCACACTTTTCTGATTTTGGGACGCCTCCACTTTCTTCAGCAGGCAGTGCTTGGAGATCCCTGTCAGCCAAGGTATTTTTAATTTTGATGGAGAATTGGGGAGAGAGGGAAGAGTAAATGGGGTGCTTAGTGCCCAGATAAAAGACAAAAAGGAATGAGCTGTCAATCACCAAGAAACTTACCAATATACATAGCTCTTGAATGGTGCTGTGGGGTGCTTCCAAAATTGTAAACAGCAACAACAAAAGTGGAGAAAAAAAAACTCAGAAACCCTGTGCTCCTAGTCTCTGAAAGCACATAATTGTATCAAACTAGAGCTTTTTCAATCATTGGTCATATGTTACAGAATTCATAAGTACATAAGTACATAAGCATCGCCATGCTGGGACAGACCAAGGGTCCATCGAGCCCAGCACCCTGTCACCGACAGTGGCCAAAAGAACAAGCAATTTGTCCCACCCATCCTAGAAATACTGTATTATTCCCTCGTCCATTCAATAACATTTTATGGCTTTTTCCTCCAGGAAGCCGTCCAACCCTTTTTTGAAGTCCGCTAAGTTAACTGCCTTAACCACCTTTTCCAGCAGCGAATTCCAGAGTTTAACTACGCATTGAGTGAAGAAATCTTTCCTCCGATTTGTTTTAAATTTACCACACTGCAGCTTCATTGAATGTCCCCTTGTCCTAGTATTTTTGGAAAGCGTAAACAGACGCTCCACATCGACCCGTTCCATTCCACTCATTATCTTATAGACCTCTATCATATCTCCCCTCAGCCGCCTTTTCTCCAAGCTGAAGAGCCCCAGCCTCTTCAGCCTATCCTGATAGGGAAGTCATCCCATCCCCTGTATCATCTTTGTTGCCCTTCTCTGCACCTTTTGCAATTTCACTATGTCTTTTTTGAGGTGCGGCGACCAGAATTGAACACAATACTCGAGGTGCAGTCGCACCATGGAGCAATACAATGGCAGAATAATATCCTTATTTTTGTTATCAATCTCTTTCCTAATGATACCCAACATTTTATTTGCTTTCCTAGCCGCAGCAGCACCTTGAGCAGAAGTTTTCAACGTATCATCTACGATGACACCTAGATCCCTTTCTCAGTCCGTGACTCCCAATGCTGAACCTTGCATGACGTAGTTATAGTTTGGGTTCCTCTTTCCCACAAGTATCACTTTGCACTTGTTCACATTAAACGTCATCTGCCATTTAGACGCCCAGTCTCCAAGTCTCGTAAGGTACTCTTGTAGTGTTTCACAATCTTCCTACGATTTGACTACTTTGAATAACTTTGTGTCATTGGCAAATTTGATTACCTCACTAGTTACCCCCATCTGTAGGTCATTTATGAATATGTTAAAAAGCAGAGGTCCCAGCACCGATCCCTAAGGGACCCTGCTAACTACCCTTCTCCATTGCGAATATTGAGCTTTTAATCCTACTCTCTGTTTCCTAACTTTCAACCAGTTTTTAATCCACAGTAAGACACTACCTTCGATCCCATGTCCCTCTAATTTCCTCTGTAGTCTTTCATGAAGGACCTTATCAAACGCCTTCTGAAAATCTAGATACACAATCCTGCTTATTTTCAAAAGGAAGGGGCCTTTTTACTAAGCCGCATAGGCGCCTACGTGTGCCCAACATGTGTCAATTTTGAGTTACCACCCAGCTACCGCTTGGCCCTTGCGGTAATTTCATTTTTCACATGCGTCCGCTACGTGCATCAGAAAAAATTGTTATTTTCTGGCACGCAGCAGAAATCAAGCAGTAATCCTAATTCTACATGTGTAGATGATTACCGCATGGTTACCGTGTAAGACCTTACCGCTAAGTCAATGGCTGGCGGTAAGGTCTCAGACCCAAAATGGATGCGCGCCAATTTTTATTTTTCCGCACGTCCATTTTTGGCAAATATAAAGGCATTGTTTACAGAAATACTGAAAAATGGATCTGCACACACCCAAAACACACTCCTACACTATCGCAGCCCATCTTTCGGCACACCTTAGTAAAAGGGCCCCTTAGTTGGTATCCTATCTCCTAAAACTACATGCCTCCATTTACAACAATAAAAATGTGATGTAAATCTCAGCATGTAGATTTAGGTGCAGAGGGCTATATTCTATAATGTGCATGCAAATTTTGGAACAACCACAAAACACCCATTTGCCTGCCCATAACCATGCCCCTTTTTGCCTGTGCACATTAAAATTTGGGTGCAATGCATGACAGAATACACTTAGGGAGTTGTATGTGTAAATTCTAATTGTTGCCAATTAGTGCTGATTATTGCTTGCTAAATGCTGTTAACAACATTCATTGGCTTGTTAAGCCAATACACTTGAATTTTGGAGCAGAACGCTAGGTGCGCAATATAAAACCTGAGGGTAAATGCTATTCTATACATGGCTCAGGCTAATACAGAATAGCGCTTAGTGTTGAATTTTTTCAGCACTGATTATCGAATTCCCTCCTTAGTGTGCTAATTCACATGCTAATTGATTAGTATACTTTAGTAAAAGTGACTCTATATTATGTAAAGTTACAGTGAGGTTGATATTCAGCTGGCTGTGTCTGCATAAAGAGAGCCCACAGGTTAACTGTGGGTATGATAACATTGGCTTTGCTGCTATAGTAAATTCATTTAGATTAGCGGTGGGGTGTGGGGAAAATAATTTAAAGAAAATAATACTGCAGAACAAGTATTTTAGGGAGGGTAATACTATGCTAGTGGCTAAAAGGGAGGAGTTGATGAAATAAGAGAAGGAATGCATTTAATTTACAGTGAATTTAAATAGTAACATAGTAGATGATGGCAGAAAAAGACCTGCACGGTCTATCCAGTCTGCCCAACAAGACAACTCATATGTGCTATTTTTTGTGTATACCCTACTTTGATTTGTACCTGTGCTCTCCAAGGTATAGACCGTATAAGTCTGCCCAGCACTATCCCCACCTCCCAACCACCAGCCCCACCTCCCAACCATATAAATAGTTAATAGGAGGATAGTTACAGGGGATGTAAAGGTATATTAACACATAGTTAAAACGGGCATAGGAGAATTTGTTGCGATATTGGGATGGAAGTTTTGGAGACTGGATTCCGGAAGCATATTGATTGGTTAAGCAGAGTCTCAGGGGCAGGGCTTGGTGAGAGAAAGGGATGCTAACAAATTAGTGGGCTTTGTTGTGAGGAATTTTGAGAGTGACGGGTGACAGGAAGGAAGTTCAGGCTATTTGCAGTTTAATTAATTTGTCCCATCCATTCCCTCCCTAGGTGTAAACAGAGTTGGAAGGTGGGATAATTTTGCTCTGATTGCTATAATTTTGAATTCTATATGGTTTTTGAGGTGGGTTTGGGTGTCACAGCTGCAGTAACATGTCAAAGGAATTTTACAGACAACCTTCATTGATTTGTATTATTGAAAAGGTGATCTGCTTGTGTGCAAAACTTCCATAAGCAGAGGTGAAACCTTGAAGACACCGCAGGTCTCACTTGGCCAGACATGTAATTAAAGTATTAGTTTATTAAGACATGAACGTGAGTGGCTAGATCAGTACCAACTAGTTGTGTAAAGTGGTGTGAGATGAATGAAGGCTGATATGAAAACAAAAAAGAAATTGTAAGTAGTGTTCTTTTAATATTTGATGCTGATGTAAATAAAACTGCTGCCAAGTTTTTCTCCATCTTATTAAGTTGTCATTCGGTTTAATTATTTATTATGAGTGAGTACGGAAGCTAATGTGAATGCCAATGTTATTTATCCAGGTAACTTTAGGCTTTCTATTTTGGTAGACTGCGTTATCCAAACATCTTAAGCATAGTATCACTGAATATTGGTGCTTGAAAGTCCAAAGCAAAAATACTTTATGAAAATAGAGGTCAGGGGTCAGAGGAGGGGAAAATTTCAGCCATTGGCATTTGCATGGATAGCTTTAAAAGTTGGTTGGGCAAACCGTTTGAATATAAACCTCAGTATTTATGTACAAATATGTTTGACATTTGTATCATTTCTTTGTTTTAGTTGATACAGACTATAAGTGCCATAGACAAAGATGAACCACCGGGTGGTCAAAAATTTTTCTTCAGCTTAGCTGCTGTTAATCCAAACTTCACAGTCCAAGATAATGAAGGTAACCACAAGCTTTTTTTCTTACTATATCTTTGAGTTTAATTTGTAATCCTGAATTATAAAACAACTAGTAAAAGAGGCCCGTTTCAGAGCAAATGAAACGGGCGCTAGCAAGGTTTTCGTTGCCAACTCTGGTCATCAATGGCCAGAAATATCTGGTTCTCAAGATGCCAACAATGAATGCACATTTATTTATTTGTATAATCTTAATATAGTTCACTGCCAATCATGCAATAGCCCAATGATATGGTTTATAATAATATCTAGTAGAAGGAGGGAAAAATGAGGGGGGAAATGGAAAGGATGGTGAGAAAATTAAGGGACAAGTGTATTGGGAAGACAAGCTCAAATAAAGTACAAAATCATAAAAGAAGCAGAGAACAAGATTTACCCAAAACCAGGTGAAAAATTCAGGTTTAAACAGCTTTTTATAATTTTTGAAATGAAATGTCAAGGCCAATATAGGGAGGAAGAGAATTCTATAGATTTCATCCAAAAGAAGATCTGCTTGTTGCACAAGTGCTGCAGGCACAGTCTTGGGTTGTTACATCCAGAAGGGATGGGTTTGGACAGGAGGAGCTGCAAATATGTACATACTGTAGGATTATAAATTGCATCAGAAAAGACATACTGTATCCCTAAGTTTGGCTCTGGATTTACTGTTTGCATCTGATATCAAGTTTGATTTGCAAAGTTTGATTAGAAAGAAGTTGTTTGAGATGAAGGATTTGGACTGCCTGTTGCAGAATCTTCACTGTGTCCCGCCCTCGCGGAAATAGGAAGTTACATCAGAGGAGGATGGGACACAGTGAGGGAAGGCCCGAGATTGTGATCTGCTTCTTTCATGGGCGGACGCGAGGCACTGCACACTGGTGCTGCGCTGCCGATTCAGATGTTTTTAAAATGCATTGCAGGGGGCCGGATGGCAGAGAGAAGGGGGCTGTTGAGAGAGCTGAGGGTAGGCAGGTGAAGACTGGGAACTGTGGTGCCAGCAATATTTATAAAAAACAGGACGGGGCAGGAGCAGTGCACCCCCCTTTATCATTACACCCGGGGAGTACCGCCCTGTCCTTGGTACGCCACTGCGTCAGCAGGGTCAGAGGACAGCAGAGCCGATAGCACATGCCTGAAGGCTGCTGCGGCCCTGCGCTTGTTTTCTTGTTTTGAATATCGGTGGTTCGGCAGTGACATGCGATTTAAGCGGGCAGGAGAGGCTCCTGCTCACTTAAATTGCTTTGAATTTCGGGCCGATGGATACCAGGTAACGCTCCTCCAACGTTTCAATGTCTCTGGCTGCATTCATAACCATCTCCTGACATCAGTCTCCCACAGTAGAACCCTGCGTGCCTGACATTAGGAGATGCTACAATTCCAATCCAGGAGGCGGGAAGCGCGCAATGAAAACAAACAAGACAGGGCTGAGACGTGGGACCGCGGGAGCACGGAATGCGTTAGCCACTACAGCACTCGAGCAACAGCTCACAATCGCAACTGACAGCTGAACCACTTCAGGCAGCCTTTGATTTGGCTTCAATTTCAGCTGTTCCTCTGGTCCCGCCCTCATTTCCTGTTTCCGGAAGTGCGGGACCACATAAACAGCTGAAACTGAAGCGAAATCAAAGGCACTCTGAAGCGGCATCCGTCCGTGCTCCCCTTCACTCTTGGCGGCGCAGCAGGTAAAAACTTTTAACAACAGGCAGCAATAACGAAGGGGAGAGCCTGCAGCACACGTCCTACTTGCAGTCCGAGGCCACAGAGACCAACAGTGGGTGCATAGGACGGGAGAGGGGGGAAGGGGTCCAGGGATGAGAGGGGGGGGAGGGGGTCCTGAGACCAGACAGGTGGGGGTCCTGAGACCAGAGAGGTGGGGTGGAGAAAGGGGGTCCTGAGACCAGAGAGGTGGGGGGTGGAAGGGGGTCCTGAGACCATAAATGGGGGGAAGGGGTCCTGAGAGAAGGGGAAGGGGGTCCTGAGAGAGGGGGGGCATACACTCACTCTCTGTCTCTCACATACACTCTCTCTGACACACTCTCTCTCTGTCACACACACACAGTCTATCTCTCTGTTTCTCTCTCTCTGTCTCACACACACTCTCTCACTCTCACACAAACATACACTCTGTGTGTCACACACTCTCTCACACAAACACACACACACTCTGTCTCTCTCTGTCTCACTAATTCTCTCTCTCACACACACACACTCCATCTCTCGCACACAATTTCTCTCTCACACACACACACTCTCTCTCTCACATACACACTCTCTCTCAAACATACACACTCCGAGGAAAACCTTGCTAGCGCCCGTTTCATTTGTGTCAGAAACGGGCCTTCTTTACTAGTATTCTATAATGGAATCTAGCCCGATATTCAGCACTATTTAACCAGCCAGGAACGGCTCCTGGCTGGTTAAATAGCACATAACAGGCTATCCACAAATATTCAGCAGGGGATAGTCAAATATGTCCTGCTGAATATTCACAGTCACCGCATAGTGACTAACCAGCTATATCGCATGATATAGCCAGTTAGCCGCCAGTATTCAAATGCTGGTTTTGCAGCTAAATCAGGAAAACAGCAGGCCTATCTTTGGCCACTATGATCTTAGCCAACCAGGGCTGAATATTGACTTAGCCAGCTAAGTTTACAGCGGCCAAAACCAAAACTGGATATTCAGTGCAGGTCACCGGAAACAGCCCAGCATTAAATATCCAGACTCACCACCGACCGCGGCAGTTAGCTGGGCTGCCTCCCGTGGTCCAAATATCGGCCCCTAGGTGCCTAGGTTTCATTATAGAATAGGTACCTCCCTAAATGAAGGCACAAAGTTTTAGAACTGCCCCTATCCAGTTATTTATCTGGATAAATTGGTCAGCCAATTTTATGTAATCCAGAGAGCTATATGATAGCAGACATATCACCAATATCCAATAGCAGCAGTGCCAGTGGCATAGCAAGGGGGGGGGGGGGCGGGGACCGGTCCGCCCCGGGTGTCAGCTCAAGGGGGGTGCTCCCTGCGAGCTCCCCCTCCCTGGGTGCAGCACTCCCCCAGACCCAACCTGTGTGACACTCCCCCCTCGGCAGATCAACACCCCCAGACCCAGTGCCTACCCTCTGTTCCGTCCAACCAGCTCCCGCACCCTACCTTTAAAGAAATCTCGGAAGCCATGGCGAAGCGAGGCGCAGCGCCTCGCGCCTGCATGTAAAAGATGTGTGGATCGTCTCATCAGGCCTTCCCTCACTCTATCTGTCCCGCCCTCCGCTGACACAACCTCCTATTTCCGCAAGGGCGGGACAGACAGAGTGAGGGAAGATCCGATAAGATGATCCACACTTCTTTTACATGCAGGCACGAGGCGCTGTGCCTCGCCACGGCTTCTGAGATTTCTTTAAAGGTAGGGTGCGGGAGCTGGTTGGACGGAGTTGAGGAGGGTAGGCACTGGGTCGGGGGGGTGTTGATGTGCCGAGGGGGGGGGTGTAATCGTGCTGCACCCGGGTGGGGGGCTGTAATGGCGAACCGCCCCCGGTGGCAGCCCCCCTTGCTACGCCACTGAGCAATGCTCACTGCTCTGCATGCATATTCAGTGTCATTCACTATCCAGATAGCACAGGGGTGAGCAACCTCAGTCCTCAAGGACCACATTCAGTCGGGTTTTCAGAATTTCCACAATGAATATGTATGATATATATTTTCATACAATGGAGGTAGTGCATGTAAATAGATCTATTACTACTACTACTTATCATTTCTATAGCGCTACTAGACGTACGTAGCGCTGTACACTTGAATATGAAGAAACAGTCCCTGCTCAACAGAGCTTACAATCTAATTAGGACAAACAGACAAACAAAAGATAAGGGAATATTAAAGTGAGGATGTTAAAATAAGGGTTCTGAACAAGTGAATAAGGGTTAGGAGTTAAAAGCAGCATCAAAAAGGTGGGCTTTTAGCTTAGATTTGAAGACAGCCAGAGATGGAGCTTGACGTACCGGCTCAGGAAGTCTATTCCAGGCATATGGTGCAGCAAGATAAAAGGAACGGAGTCTGGAGTTAGCGGTGGAGGAGAAGGGTGCAGATAGGAGAGATTTACCCAGTGAATGGAGTTCCCAGGGAGGAATGTAGGGAGAGATGAGAGTGGAGAGGTACAGAGGAGCTGCAGAGTGAATGCACTTATAGGTCAATAAGAGGAGTTTGAACTGTATGTGGAAATGGATAGGAAGCCAGTGAAGTGACTTGAGGAGAGGGCTAATATGAGCATAATGACACTGGCAGAATATTAGTTGTGCAGCAGCATTTTGAACACATTGAAGAGGAGAGAGATGGCTAAGTGGGAGACCTGTGAGAAGCAAGTTGCAATAGTCTAAGCGAGAGGTGATAAGAGCGTGGATGAGGGTTCTGGTAGTGTGCTCAGAAAGGAAAGGGCAAATTTTGCTGATATTATAGAGAAAGAAACAACAGGTTTTAGCAGTCTGTTGAATATGTGCAGAGAAAGAGAGGGAAGAGTCGAAGATGACCCCAAGGTTACGAGCTGATGAGACAGGAAGGATGAGAGTGTTATACACAGAAATAGAGAATGGGGTAGGAGGAGAGGTTGGTTTAGGGGGAAAGATAAGAAGCTCAGTCTTGGTCATGTTTAGTTTCAGATGGCGCTAAGACATCCAGGCAGCAATGTCAGACAGGCAGGCTGATACAACATATGAATGGGTGGAAACATTTGTTAATTGAGGACTTCAGAGTGGATTACATGAAGCAATTCAACTACAGCAACATTCAAGATTCAAGGTGTTTTCACAGTGGACTGTATGATCTTTGGCAGTTGTCGCCAAGATAAGTACTGATTCTTCAACCGTTATGGTGGACTGGATGCAGGGGATTGATTGTTTTTAAGAGTGATTTGTGAGAGTGGTGATATTTTATGGTGTGAATAATAAGAGTACGTGATATGAACAATATGTTTTAAAAATAGTTTTTGTAATTCAAGGTTGTAGATTGGAATAAAGTTGTTGTACATTATGCAGTTGCTGAGTAATAACGATAGAAAAGTTTATGCAACTAAATTTAAATTGAGAAACCCATGTATTAGAGTATAATGAATATTAACTGGGGAAATCCTGAAAACCTGACTGGGTGGCACCTCTGAGATAGCAACAGCGGATATACATGCATAACATAACTGCCATGCCCAGCTTTAAAAAAAAAAGCTTAACTGTAGTATTTAAACATTGGGCAATAATATACCATGGGGACATTTTCAATATGACGTCTAAGTTCGACTTTGAACGTTTTGCTATAGCAAATATAGCGACTTTTCAAACAGGAAAACATCTATCTTTTTTTTTTTTTAAATGACCACTTGATAGATGTGTTTCTACTCTGTGTGTTTATCTTTTTGGTTCATTTTCGGGGGGGGGGGGGGGGGGGGGGGGGAACGCCCAATTGAAAAATGCACAAAATCAAGCCATTGGGATGTATGGGGGGGGGGGGGGCTAGCATTCTTAGTAGACTGGCCACACAGACATCCCAGCAGAGCAGAACAGTGGGGCACCCTAGGGAGCACTGCAGTGGACTTCATTTAAAAGCTCTCGGGTACACATCTCACCGTTGCTCCCTTATATTGTTTAGTGAGCCCGCCAAAACCAACCAGAAATCAACTGTACCCATCTGTATTCCACTACAATAAGCATTATGGCAGCAGATGTCACTGTGTAACAGAGTGGTTAATTCTAGGTCCCCCTTCTCCACAGTGCACTGCACCAACCGCTAGGCTATAAGATCTGAGGCTGTCATAGAGCCTGGTATGTACTGTTTCTTTCACATCTTCGGTGGGTGGGAGGGGGTCAGTGGCCACTGTGACAGTAAGGGGGGGGTCATTCCTTTATTCCTCCAGTGGTTATCTGGTCATTTATAGCTCAATGTCTTAGTTTTAGTCCTGGATGTTTTTGTTTTGTTCCATTATGGCTGAAAAATATTCAAGTCTTAGGAATGTCCAAATCCAACCCTTCATCCCCTGACACACCCTCTTGAGATTTGAATGCACTGCAGACGAACAGCATAGAAAAAGTCTGGAAATAAGTTTCATAAATACCAATGTGGACGATTTGGTGAGAAAAACGTCCATCTGTTAGTTTATGATACTTTTAAAACATTTTTCTCTTTTAAAAATGAGCCCCCAAATGTACTATACCCATAAAAAGCATAAATTCCCATTGCATTACATCTTTTGACTTTTAATCCTAATAACTGCAAGAAAAAAGTGCAGAAATCCAAAAATCTGGATATCAGAATTCTGGATGACCTAAAAATCTAGACCTTCAAAATTTGCATGCACCAGGTTTCCCCCTCTAACCCGTCCCGCTGTTCCGGCAACAGGTCATCAGAAGGGGTGGGATGGGTTACAGGGGAAAGGCATGGTGCATGCCGGAGGCAGCCTGTGAGCAAGACTACACTGGCGCTGCAGCACCGAAGACTTTGGAACAGGTGAGAGGAAGTGGGCAAAGCTAGGTGTCTGGAGAAAGATGCCAGACCATGTGGGGAACGGGGTGGAGGAGGGAAAGAAGGGGGAGGTGTAGCCATGGGTGGCCTTGAGGGCTTGGGAGAGTGAGTGAGAGAGAGCAAGCAGTGGTGACACCAAGTGGAATCAGCATACGCTGGACTCTAAGCATGAATAGCTGCAGAACCATAATTCAGGCAGCAGGCCTAAGAGCATGCTGAAGGGAGAAAGCAGAATGCAGCAGCAGGCGTAGAGGAACATGTGGAGATGGAGTGGTGGTGACATATGGAGCAATCTAAAGTTTCATGGAGCCTGACTGGAGCCCATGAATTCTGTAGGGAGAAAAGTGAGCACCTAAGAAAAGCATCAGAGTCCTGCCTAAACTACACTGGCTCCCAATCAAAGAATGCATTGCTTTCAAAATCTGCACTCTGGATCACAAAATTATCTACGCCCCAGGATACATGACAGACTTGATCGACCTACCAACTAGAAACACATCCGAATCAACATGAACGTACCTAAATCTGCACTACCCAAGCTGCAAAGGACTCAAACACAAATCAACTTATGCATCCAGTTTCTCCTACATAAGCACACAACTGTGGAATGCATTACCAAAAGCCTTGAAAACTACGTACGGCCACCTAAACTTCCGGAAAAAACTAAAAACTAACCTGTTTAAAAAGGCATACCCTACCAATCCAACATAAATGCCTGATCTCTGCAACACAACAAAACTAAAGTATGTAATGGACATAACACAATGCTTCCGTTGTATGATTCCCTAATGTGGCTGTGCCACATGAACTTTATCTTACCACAATATCACTTTGTATTTGTTTACACCGGAGGCTGCAAATGCCTCTCCGGTATTATGTAAGCCAGATTGAGCCTACAAATAGGTGGGAAAATGTAGGACACAAATGTAACAAATAAATAATAAAATAAATAAAGCTGGTTAGAGCAGATTTTAATGGCTGAGCCCCCTGGGATACTGGGCAAGCCTAAAAAAGCAGCCAGGAGAAAAGTTAAAGAAAAAGCTGTAGAGAAAACTATGTCGCCCATAAGTACTGCCTGAGAATCCAGAAAATCCAAAAATCAGGACTAACCTGATCTCCGAACAGTCTAGAGTTTTGGACTTCTACTGTATATTAAGTGAGTCCACCAGTTCCTGCATCTCAAACTTAAATAGTCCAAATGATAGTCACAGTCCAATGTATATCAAGTACTATCCAAGAGGACATTTTCTCTTGATTTTTAAGCATCTCTAAAATATCAGTCCTAAACATGGGCTTGCAATTCCATAAAGTGCCAAGCACCTGTTTAGAGTGTCCTTTGGGAAACTTATTGGACAATAACTCATTACACAATGTAGGAACTGCCTGTGATACAACCATGATTGGATTGGATAATTTAGTCTGTTACAAGATAATGAATATCCTCTTTATGGCAGAATCATGAAAGCCCTGACAATTAAATAAAGCACAGTGTTCTTACAATACTAACTAGTAGCACAGTTGTTCCACTTTAAATTATTTTTGAATAATGCTTCCTGTACATAATGATCCAGTTGTTTATCTAATATTGGCATTATCCACGTCAGCAATGTGCGTGCATTGTGTTGTCTGCATTGCTGTAGCTGGAAGTAGGTCAAGGCAAATTGGCTGAAATCGATGGAGGCATTGTGACTGGCCATTCCTTTCTGCAGGTGTCAATCATAGCTAGGGAGACCTGTTGTACTACATACCAAGGGATTTTTCATTCATTTTGTCTATGAGAAAATTGCCTAGTACATAGGTCCTTAAAATAATGATGCATAGTCATTTGTAGACTGTTTGTATGAAGATTTCTTTTGCAAGGCATAACTGGTTTGTGCAGTAGATGTCTCACAACTGGCTATGTTCTATGTACATTATGAGGATAATTCTGAAAGACATTTACTTAAGTAATTAGTGATTGATCCAATACTATCTCTGAAATGGCTCTCCTTTGAGTCACCTAACAGTACAGGCAGTGTTCCACAACACACATTTTTTTTTTAGCTGTATTTAGAAAAGAATTCCTACGGACATGATTTGGGCAGGAAAATAACACAGAGAGAAGATAACTTTGCATAAGTCACGGGGCCCTTGTACAAAGCCACGGGAAGCACTAGCACATGCTTGCCGCAGCAGAGAATGGTGTACCATAGGGCACTCTGAGGCGTACTGAAGTAATTTTGCCAGATGTATGCGCTAGTCACACGCTAAAAAATAAAATTTGTTTTTTTAGTGCAGGGGACGCATCTACGGTTGGAGATTAGGCAGGTTTTGTGCGTTAACTGATTAGTGCATGCTTAGCATGTGAGCCCTTATCACCGACATAATAGCTGGCGGTAAGGTCTCATGCAGTAATCCATTTTAATGGGCACGCATTAAAGGTAAAATTAGCACATAAACTAAAAGGTGCTATCAAGGGGTGAGATACCCAATCGAAGCAATATGCAAAATTATAGAAAGAAAGGTTCTCTTATTCAATATACACGCACAGACTGTTGATGGAGGAAAAGCCTCGAGAAGCTCCTAGACTTCTAATGTGTCTTACAGGAGCAGGACTTCTTCATCATAGGCAAAAATCTTCTTATAAAGCAACTTTATGCTATCAAAGTAATTAATTTAGCTTAGCTTAGGACGCCTGGAGGGGCATAATCGAAAGGGATGCTCAAGTTTTGCTGAGGATGTCCTCGCAAAATGTACTGGTGGAGGGGCCCCGTATTATCGAAACAAGATGGACGTCCATCTTTTGCTTCGATAATATAGTCGGGGACTGCCAAATCCTGAAATTTAGCTTGTCCTTAGAGATGGTCGTCCCTAGACTTGGTCATTTCTGATTTTCAGCGATAATGGAAACCAAGGACGGCCATCTCAGAAACGACCAAATGCAAGCCCTTTGGGCTTGGGAGGAGTCGGTATTTGTAGTGCACTGGTCCCCCTGGCATGCAAGGACACCAACTGGGCACCTTAGGGGGCACTGCAGTGGACTTCATAAATTGCTCCCAGGTACATAGCTCCCTTACCTTATGTGCTGAGCCCCCCAAATCCCCCCCAAACCCACTACCCACATCTGTACACCACTACCATAGCCCTTATGGGTGAAGGGGGACACATAGATGTGGGTACAATGGATTTGTGGTGGGTTTTGGAGGGCTCACATTTACCACCACAAGTGTAACAGGTAGGGGGGATGGGCCTGGGTCCGCCTGCCTGAAGTCCACTGTACCCACTAAAACTGCTCCAGGGACCTGCATACTGCTGTGATGGACCTGAGTATGACATTTGAGGCTGGCATAGAGGCTGGCAAAAAAAATTTTAAAGATGTTTTTTAGGGTGGGAAGGGGTTAGTTGCCACTGGGGGGAGTAAGGGGAGGTCATCCCCGATTCTCTTCGGTGGTCATCTGGTCAGTTCGGCACCTTTTTGTGCCTTGGTCGTAAAAAAAACAGGTAAAGTTGTCCAAGTGCTCGTCGGGGACGCCCTTTTTTTCCATTATGGGTCGAGGACATCCATGTTTTAGGCACACCCAAGTCCCGTCTTTGCTACATCTCTGACATGCTCCCGTGAACTTTGGTCAACCCTGCGATGGAAAGCAGTTGGGAACACCCAAAATCGACTTTCGATTATACCGATTTGGGTGACCCTGTGAGAAGGACGCCCATCTTCTGATTTGTGTCAAAAGATGGGTGTCCTTCTCTTTCGAAAATGAGCCTGCTGGGCTCTGGGAAGAAAGGAAGAGACCAGGCATCCTAAGCTAAGCTAAGCTAAATTAATTACTTTGATAGCATAAAGTCGCTTTATAAGGAGGTTTTTGCCTATGATGAAGAAGTCCTGCTCCTGTAAGACACATTAGAAGTCTAGGAGCTTCTCGAGGCAACAGTCTGTGTGTGTATAGTGAATAAGAAAACCCCTCTTTCTATAAAATTAGCACATAGCCATTAATACCAAAAATTGGAATCTTGGCCATTTTACCCTAGCAATAAAAATGATCTTAGCACATGTGAATGACCCACTTAAGGGCGTGCTAAGGTCACTTTTACTGATGTTTGGTAAAAGGGCCCCTAATCAGTGAATCTTTTATAAGGTGTATACTGTAGCCAAAAATAAAAGTAGATTTTTTTTCCAATGCTCAAGAAATAATAAAAATACACCAAAAAGAGCGGTGTCACAGTTTGCACATACATGCACATGCAATGACTTTATGAAGAGCCGTTGCATATCTCTGTATGTGGTACCACATATGCATAAAAGTGGTGAAGTTTTTCCAACATGAATACTTAAAGTCAATAGTCAAAAAGGTTGCTCTAAAAGTCAATCTGCTCTGGGTTGGTGGTTGTCATTGTCAGCACAAAACCATCAGGCGGTCCTCTAGAAAATGAACTTTGCTATGGCTATCCATGATTTTAAGCAGGTGTAAATGCCTTTGGGTAAAACTTCCAAGGTAGTCATATAGGACCAAATTCCAAAAATAATGGCAAAAGATTGACACTGAAAAAAACAGCACTTAGTGCTATTCTATAAATGGGGCTCAAAAGCTAGGTGGCATACAGACTATACAAAAAAAATTAGAAAGTTAGAAAAAACAAAGACACACCAAGTAGAAGAGAAAGGCAGGGGGAACTCAATATTCAAGATAGGAAAGCAGGGGATAGGGGGACACACATGAGGGCAGGGACAAGCTCAGAGTGGTCAAAACCTGCAGTGGTCGCTATGGGAATGCTTGCTGAAAAAGGTAGGTCTTCAAATCAATTTTAAATCTGTCCAGGAATGACTGAGTATATAGATGTTCTGAGAGTTGGTTCCAGAGCTCGGTGCCCTTTACTGAAAAAATGCAGTGCCTTATTTTAGCATGAACAATATCTTATTTGTGAGGGAACAATCGGGCGTTGTTGAGTTTGTGAACAAAGAGAGCCTGCATGGATGGGTATAAGGGGATAGCATATGTGCTAGGAAGGCAGGCTCTCCAGTTGTCTTAACTTTGAACACCAAAACTAACATTTTGTAGGAAATGCGTTGAGGGTGCAGTAGCCAGAGAGGTGATTTCAGAAGGGGAGTTACATGATCATATTTCTGGGCCCCATTGATAATCTTTATAGCCGTATTCTGGATAAGTTGCAATCAATAGATATCCTTGGATATAAGGGATTTGTAATGTGAATTGCAATAATCCAATTGTGAAATGACTAGGGAGTGAATGAGGATATTAAGCGCCGATGACAGAAGGAGGGATCGGATAGAACGGATCAGCTTCAATATATAGAATGAACGACGAATAACGTGAGAGAGTTGCTGATGAAAAGCAAGATTGTTATCCAGATTAAATCCAAGTATACGCACGCTGGAAGCCAGTGGAATAGGAATATCGCATAGAAGAGTGGGTGACCTGAAAGGAATATCTCTACATCCACTGAAGTGGAAAAGGTTCGATTTTTTTAGGGTTCAGTGCCAACTTATTCCATGAAGCCAATTGGTAAGCTGTGTAAGTCTGGTATTAAGAATGGAGATGTGTTCAGAACTGAGGGGGTCAAGATCATAAAGTAGCTGAATATCATCTGCGTAAAAACATGTACTGAAGCCAAGGGAATGTGCAAGGAACAAAAAGGGTGTAAGGAAGATATTAAACAGTAGAGGTGATAACACTGATTCATGCAGTACACCAGAATCTAAAGAAAAAGGGGCTGAGTTGGATGAAGAAGATTGTACTATGTAGGAGCAATAAGAGAGAGAGGAGGCAATCCAGGCATATGCCGTTCCATGGAGCCCTATCTCGCATAGCCAAGAAAGCAGAATGGAATGGTCAACTAAGTCGAATGCCGCAGTAAGGTCCAACAAAATAAGAAGGACTGAGTGAAACTGGTCAAGGTGGGAAAGAATTGTGGTCATCAGGCCTAGTAGGGTGGCTTCTGCATTGTGATTTTCACGAAAACCGGTTTGGTGGGAATGTAAAATCTGAGTACCGCAAATGAATGTTGTGATTTGCTGGTGAGCTATAGTTTCAGTGAGTTTAGCTAGAAAGGGAAGATTAACTATGGGGCAGTAGTTTGCGGGGTCGCTAAGACAATGAGCTGGATTCTTGAGTTTGGGATGGACGAGTTCAGATCACTAGGCATCTGGGACTGCTCCTATAGAAAGGCATAGGGAGACCATAGAATGGATGTAGAGGATAAATGCTGGTAGAAAACACTTAATAAAATAGGAAGGGAGAGTGTCATGGGGTGCTGTATTCAGTCTCAGAAACTGTATGTATGACCCTCCATGGCCATGCCCCCTTTCTGAAGCCACACATAAAATTTACATGTGGATCCAGGTGCGCAAATATGCATGCATACATTTAAAATGATGCCAATTAGCACCAATTATCAGTGCTATTTGGCTCATTATTCAATTAAATTACACATAGAAATTGGGTGAACGCCCAAATTTGTGTGTCCAATTTTTAATGCTATATGTAGAATTGGGGGGATATTGCTAATATTGCTTCTCTACCAGAGTTGGCGAATGCCCCCTCTTGTTGGTTCTGGAACTAGCTGCTCCATAAAGCAGTCCTTGATTTCATCAAGGAACTTTACCTTCCTATCATGCCCTGATGTTACACAGGGGCGTAGCCAGACCTCATGGTGAGAGGGGGGCCAGAGCCTGAGTTGGGGGGGCACATTTTAGTCTGCTGCCATGCCGCCACCTCCCTCCAAAGCCTTGCCGCTCCCCCGCCACCTCATCACTCCCCCAACTGTCCTGCCGCACCCCTTGCTGCCCTGCAGCACCCCACAGCAGCAAATACCTTGGCTGACAGGGATCCCCAACCCCCACCAGCTGAAGCCTTCTCCAGCGCCGGTCTCCAGTGTCGCTGTGTTCCATGCCCTGCTCTCTCTTCCTCCTGACATCCTGCATGCTGAGCATGCACAATTTCATTGAAAGGAGTGTGCAGGATGTCAGGAGGAAGAGAGGGCAGAGCAGGGAAAATGGTGGCGCCGGAGATCGGCGCTGGACAAGTCTTCAGCTGGTGGGGGTTGGGGACCCCAGCTAGCAAAACCATGGGCCCAGATGAAAATTTGGGGCCAAGGCCCCCGTGGCCTCACCTAGCTACGCCACTGTTGTTACATTTACCTAGTCAATAATAGGATTATTGAAATCACCCATTATTATTGTGTTACCCAGTTTGTTAGCCTCCCTAACTTCTGATAACATTTCTGCATCTGTTTGTTCAAACTGGCCAGGTGGATGGTAGTATACTCCTATGGTCAGGCATTACCTTTCAGACCCTCCTGAGATTATGACAACAGACCCCATGGCATACTGGGCACACAAGGCCATCATTTGGCCAGGCCTTGTGTCCACCAACCAGTGTTACAAGTAAATGGGTTTCCTCTATGGTGAGGGGCATTGTAAGTGTACATCATTCACAGATGGTATCCGATCTGATGGAGAAGCTGTTGTTCCTTAAGATTTACACTCCTGTGCTGGGTTTTACTGAAATAGCATGATGCATACCATGTCACTGCACACCCTAGTGGAAAAGAGTGTACACTATTTCAGAAGATTGCACACTTTTAATGACATTGCCCCCCCCCCCCAATCAAAAATGAAGATTAACCAAATGGCAGTAAACAAACAATGCTGCAAATGACATGGAAAAACAAACTAAATGAAAATGTGGGGGGCTGCCCATACCTAATAGACAAGTTGCTCTCAGCATTGTAAAATACATGTGCTCAGTAATTTTTATTAATTATGGAGTAATTTTACAAATTACATTGAGCATTAATGCATGCTTAATGCGAGAAAAATGGCCAAACACAGGAGCATTTTGCATTAGTTTTGCCACTTGCACATGCTAACATAGTAGTATTTATATATTTTGGGGGAGATGGAGCGGTGTGTGAGGGGCAGAGAATGGAAATGAGAGCGCTATTCAGCTAATACACTGACATTAGTGCTCACTAACTGGAAAATGCTGATTTAACAAGGAAGCCTTTAGGGCTACCTAAATAGGAGGCAGTAAAGGCTTCCATGTTAATTTTTTTTTCCAGTGGACGCACATTAATGAAAATAGCCAAATTTATGTCTATGCTAGAAATGGACTTAGTTCACGGGAAAGTCCTACATTAGGATGCACTAAGCCAATTTACTAGCTCAGCTTAGTAAAAGGGTCCCTACACCAGAGCTTCCTGTGAGTCAGGACTCCAAATGAGATTTAAAAACCTGTGTTTGGGATCACAACCCAAGTGGCTCCCTATAGGTACATCATTATTCTGCAACTTTTATTTGCCTTTGATCATGGGGTCATAGCCACAAAAAAAGATTGAAAAAATCCTGCCCTAAATTATGTCTTCAAAAAATGAGGACCTCTTTTATATTGAGATATCCTTCTAAAAGTCTAGTAAAATTTCAGGGGTTGAGTATATTTTCTTTTGGCCCTTCTCAGCTAATAGCATTTATGGCTAACAAAATGGCAGCCTAGCTTCCTCTGGCTCAGACATGGATAGCCTTCAGTTAGGATGTACAGTAGCACTAGTTTTAAAATTGTTATGTATATTTTGCATGGTTCTATTTACCTTTCCCCATCAATTTATTTTGGTCTAGTTGGAGAATTGCAAGAGGATTTTGATGTGTTTATTCCTAGTTTTTGTTATGATAACTTAGGGGTCCTTTTACTAAGGTGCTCTAACAGATTTAGAGCGCACTAACAATTAGCACGTTATATGATAAGACGTCCATAATATTCCTATGGGCATCACATCATTTAGCGCTCGTCAATTGTTTGTGTGCGTTAAATCTGTTAGTGTGTCTTAGTAAAAGGCATCCTTAATGTGTATCTGTAATTATTATTTTGATATTTGTTACAGATGGCTGTTTATTGGATAATTTATAACTCAAATACATACTTATAATAAAAAAAGAAAGAAAATCTAGCAGGGTTCACTTAGTGAAAATCATGCACATACTCTTTCATCAATGTGGGCAGTTATAAAATGAACCCTCTGGAGTCAATTTAATGCCTTAATCAACAAAACTGACTCCTGAATTTTTGAGCTACAATGTACACTACTTACTATTTTAGGATATACATAACAAAGCTACTATTAGAAAAGATATTGAAACCTCTAGTTAAGCATTTTTCTTTCTAGAAAATCAAGAAACATCCGTAGCCTTCATATTTTCCTAAGGGTTCCAAATTACATTCCTTCCTGTTTTCTAACTGACAAACCAAGCGTAACTGCATTAATCAGGGAGCAAATTAATTTTGGCTGACAACTATTTGCAAATTTGTGACCTGCATTTTAATTAATAATTATTGTAGCTTGACAAGCTACCTGAATCCTGAAGTGATATTTATTCTAGTCTAGGCACAGAGCTTTGACAGAAATGAGTAACCGGCACTCTGAGCCTAAGAAATCATTGTCAGCATGGCCTTCCTGTTTATTTAGAAAAGAAGGAATGATGGCTTTTGCATGCATTTATACATTACCATATATTCCTATAACTGCAGACTGAAAAATTCTCCCATATAAATTCTGGATAACTAATGATTGTACCAAATAGAATAAATTGTGTTTTATTTTGTTTAGATAACACTGCCAGAATTTTGACAAGAAGAAATGGCTTTAATCGGCATGACATAAGTACCTACCTCCTGCCTGTGGTGATATCAGACAATGATTACCCTATTCAGAGCAGCACCGGCACCCTGACTATCCGAGTGTGTGCCTGTGACATTCAAGGGAACATGCAGTCCTGTAATGCTGAGGCATTGCTTCTTCCGGCAGGTCTCAGCACTGGCGCTTTAATTGCTATCCTGCTCTGCATTATTATATTATTAGGTGAGTTATACAAAATGTAGCCTACTGCACTCATTTTGAGATGTAATTATGATATCAATAAAATTTATTACTTTTTATGGTATTAGTGTGTTTCTATCATGAACCTTCTAATGATACTCCAGCCTTTGGCAGTGAGGTTTACTGTAAGTAAATACTATTCTGTAGGTCCTTTTACTAAACTGCGGTAAGCATTAACTCATACTTTCTGCAGGTTAAAAAGCATTACTGCCGGGCACACTCAGGCATCCTGTGGTGGTTTTGGGATTAGCAAAAGCTACCCACACGCTAAAAAATAGAATTTATTTTCTTGCGCTGGGGTGGGTCTGGGGAGAGAGTAGGTTTGTTCTGTGCTAATTGGTTAGTGCAACTGCATCTCTACATGCTAACTGATTAGCGTGTGATTAGTGTGTGAGCCCTTACCACCTATAAAATAGGTGGCGGTAAGGGCTCACATGTTAATGGGAAAATTATTGCATGACCATTTATAGGCAAAATGAAAAATGGGGCCATTTTACCGCCGCACTAAAAGTGGCCTCAATGCGAGGGAAATACCCCTGCTGGGGATAGCGCAGGTCACTTTTAAGCACGTTTTAGTAAAAGGGCTCCTCTATGTTGTTTAGCATCGCCATATCAATATTTTAAATGAAAAGTGTTCATCTTTTGTGTTCCTCATTCCAGAAACATTAGCGATGTTCACATAAACCTTATGACTGTGACAAGTAGATGAATCAGCTAATACTGTGCCTGATTTATTTTGTTTCTATTATTTGCTGTTTTAAATGTGTTTTTCATCTAGTGCAAACATTGTCACATCATCTTGGCAACAATAGGTAGTAAGCTGAATAGTTTTGTAAATCAGATTATCAGATCACTATGGGCTTGTTAAGGTATGCTAACAGATTACTAAATGATATCACGCCCATAAGAATAATATGGGTGTCTTAGGAGTGGCCTAGTGGTTAGGGTGGTGGACTTTGGTTCTCTGAGGAACTGAGTTCGATTCCCACTTCAGGCACAGGCAGCTCCTTGTGACTCTGGGCAAGTCACTTAACCCTCTATTGCCCCATGTAAGCTGCATTGAGCCTGCCACAAGTGTGAAAGTACGGGGTACAAATGTAACAAAAAATAAAAAAATTATATAGTGCATGCTAATCATTAATGTGTGATAAATCCATTAGTGCACCATAATAAAAAGACCATATGTATGTTTTCATGGTTAAATAGCATTTCTCAAAATGCATAAATATCAGCCCAGTGATTATACTTGAGAAACAAACCTGTGCTTCAGAGAGTGGCACTTAGGAGCTGTGGTAAAAAATGGTCTGCGCTAGTGTGGGTGCGTGAACTTAGCATGCACTGGGCTATTTTTTACCATGGCAGGTAAAAAGACCTTTTTTAAATGGGACAGTGAATGTTGTGTGCTAATATTAAAAGAAGCATGCAGCTATTTACTGCAACCTATTTACCATAACCTATTTACTTGGTGGTAAGGGTTCATGTGCTACTCATGCAGTAATCAGGCAGTGTGCGGCAATGTGGCCGCAGTTCAAATTACCACCGGGAATCCCCCTCCCCCCCTTGGTAGAAAAATACAAAATTATTTTCTACCATGGGAAACAGCACGTGCCAACTTTGGAATAACTGTCAGGTGCCTGCGCTACCCCATTGGTAGTGTCGATTTGGCACGCGCTATCCATGCAGTAGCTCTACAACAGCTTAGTAAAAGGGTCCAGAGCACACTTAGGGACCCTTTTACTAAGGTACACCAAAAAGTGACCTGTACTGGTGTAGGTGCATATTTTGGACATGCGCAGGTCCATTTTTCAGCGCACCTGAAAAAAGGCATTTTTTGTTGCTGAAAATAGACGTATGACAAAATTAAAATGAGTGCACGTCCATTTTCAGCCTGAGACCTTACCGCCACCCATTGACTTGACGGTAGGGTCTCACGCGCTAACTGGGCAGTAAGCGTCAGCGTGCATACACTGCCGATTACCACCCGGTTAGCGCCACACAGTAGACAATAGAAAATATTTTCTACTGCATGTTTTGGACGCACATCAAAAATGGAATTACCACCCAGGGCATGCAGTAGCCGAGCAGTAGTTCCAATCTGACGCACCTTAGTAAAAGGGTCCCTAATGGAATTAGCATGCACAAAATACTAAGAAGACCATAGGTAGAAAATGGGCTTCTTAGCATTTAGCCCAAAATTCTATACATGGTGCTTAAAATTGTGTGTGCAATTTAATCAAATACTGAGCCAATTAGCACCAATACTTGGGTGCTAACAATCAGCACTAATTGCCCTTAATTTAAATTTGTACGCACGTGTTTAGCCATGTTTAGCCATGTGGATCTGTGCATCAATTTTACACTCAGCTCTGAAAAGGGGGCATGGCCATGGGAGGGTCAGGGGAGGATCAAGGGCGGTCCTAGAATTTATGCCTGCTATTATACAATGAGGGGGTTCTGCGCCTAATTTAGATGCGAGGATTTAAACTAGGGTTTACTTGATGTAAATCCTCACATCTAATGTTAGGTGCTGATCCCGGCACTAAGCATTTTCTATAAACAGCACCTAACTTTCTGTGCCATTTATAGAATAGCGTTTAGAGTGTTAATTTTGTTAGTATGTCCTAAGCTTTAGTAAAAGGTCCCCTTAATTTTCTATGCAATAAAGAAATGTCTTGTCATAAAATATTTAAAACTGCTGAACTCATTTGCATGTGATTAATATGCCAATTGTATTTGCATATGAATAATTCATGATTAATAGGGGTGTGCATTACACAGTTTTTGTTTTGTTCAGTATTCTTGAATTATTAGCACATGCTATTTTTATACAGTTCTGCAAAATACCCCCACCAGTATATATTTACTATACAGCAATTTGTTTGTCAGATCTGTCAGAATTTTCAGGTATTCAGCCCTAAAATAGCTACTTAGCAACAGGGCATAATCCTCATTATCATTGTTCCATATATTTTTTAACCAATTTTCAATTTAGAATATTCTAAAGTGCAGTAATTTTTACACTTACCCCACATTTACCACAAAAATGAATGTGCTGTAAGTGTAAAGACTGTGTGTCAGTGGCATACCAAGGGGGGGGGTGTTGGGGGCGGTCCGCCCCGGGTGCACACCGCTGGGGGGTGCCGCGGTGCACGCCTGTCGGCTCCAAGTTCGCTAACTTCGCTCATTCGCTGCAGCTCCCTCTGCCCCGGAACAGGTTACTTCCTGTTCCGGGGCAGAGGGAGCTGCAGCGAACGAGCGAAGTTAGCGAACTTGGAGCCGACAGGTGCGCGCCGCGGCACCCCCCCAGCAGCATGCACCCGGGGGGGGGTGTCATTTCGCAGGGGGGCACGCTGCACCCGGGGGGAGCGAATTGGCGATTCGCCCCGGGTGTCATCCAGGCTAGGAACGCCACTGCTGTGTGCTAAATGCAGGGGATGGTTCCCTGTTTCTGCACTGAGTTTACTACACAAAGTACTACTGGTTCGGGCATGTAACATGGTGGCACTCAATAGTACAGCTACCGTTGGTGGCACTGCCCATTCCTGCCCCCCCCCAAACCTGAGCACACACCATCATCATTTCTAATCTCACCCCTGATGTCACAACTCCTCCAAACATATCCCTCCACTAACGAAAAAATACCGACCGAAGGCCACAAGATCCCACCCCCAACTCAAATATCTCTTCAAACTCAAATGAATGTTCTCTGTATCAAAACTATAGAGAAGTATAAATATAAAAAAGGAAGGAAAAAGCCTCAAAGAGCTTAGAGTTAACTACCTTAGAGAGCTCGAATATTTCATCATCGGCATAAAAAAAACCTTCCTCTTGAAAACCTTAATTACTGAAAGCAAACTCCACTTTTCATCCATTCATTTTTTAAATACATTTTATATAGATATATAAAACTTAGGGCGTCTTTTACTAAGGTGCGCTCACGTTTTTAGCGCTCGCGAAAATTGTGGGCATGCTAAACATTAAAGACGCCCATAGGAATGCATTGGCATCTCTAATGTTTAGAGTGCCCACAATTTTAGCATGCGCCAAAAACGTGAGCGCGCCTTAATAAAAGACCATTTTGCTTTGTTGATAGTGCTGCAATATCAGGTGTAAGGCATCTATCAGCATTTCAGAAAACATTTTGATAGATGTGCTTGATTGTTTTTTCTTTTTTACTACAATTATACCTTGCAGAGCTTCCACGATAGTTTCCATAGTGATGATGACAAATCTCACTGATCCTGTGCGGCAGCAGCCAAAGAAAGCAAACAGGATGCTTGAAATTATTAGCAAAGGGATGGTAAATAAGACCAAGAATATTATAATGCCTCTGTATCGCTCCATGATGTGACCTCACCTTGAGTATTGCGTTCAATTCTGGTCACCGTATCTCAAGAAAGACATAGAGGAATTAGAAAAGGTTCAAAGAAGAGTGACCAAAATGATAAAGGGGGAGAGAACTCCTCTCATTGGAGGAAAAGCTAAAGAGGTTAGGGCTCTTCAATTTGGAAAAGAGATGGCTGAGGAGGGATATGATTGAGGTCTATAAAATTTTGAGTGGGTGTAGAATAGGTAGAAGTGAATCGATTTTTCACTGTTTCAAAAAGTGCAAAGACCAGGGGACACTCAATGAACTTACATGGAAATACTTTTAAAACAAATAGGGGGAAATATTTTTTTTCACTCAAAGAATAGCTAAGCTGTGGAACTCGTAGCAGGAAGATGTGGTAAGAGCATCTAGCGTATCTGGATTTTTAAAAATTTCCAATATTTCTACAACTTTTAAGAAATTTTCAAACCCTTTTTTATACCCTGCAACTGCTTTTACCATATTATCTGGCAAAGGAATTCCAGAGTTTGATTACTCATTGAGTGAAGAAATATTTTCTAAGTTTTGTTTTAAAATTTACTACTTAGAAGCTTCATTGCATTCTCCTTAGTCCGAGTATTATTGAAAAGAGTAAACAAGAGATTCCTGTCTACCCATTCCAATTCACAGTATTTTATAGACCTTTATCATATCTCCCCTCAGCCATCTCTTCTCCAAGCTGAAGAGCCCTATCCACTTTAGCCTTTCCTCATAGGAAACTCACCCATCCTCTTTATCATTTTTCTCATTCTTCTCTGTACCTTTTCTAATTCTACTTTATCTTTTGACCAGAATTACACACAGTATTAAAGGAAAGCTTTTCCATTCCTTTCCTAATAATTTCTAACATCCTATTTGCTTTTTTAGCTGCCGCTGCACACTGAGCAAAGTGTTTCAACGTAACATCAACGATGACACCTAGATCCTTTTCTCGGGCAGTGACTTCTAATGTGGAACCTTGCATCACATTGCTATAGTTTGGGTGCCTCTTTCCCACATGCATCATTTTGCACTTGCTCACATTAAATGCCATCTGCCATTTGGATGCCCAGTTTCCCAGTGTCATAGGGTCATCTTGCAGTTTTTCACAATCCTCTTGCCATTTAATAACTTTGAATAACTTTGTGTCACCAGCAAATTTAATTACCTCATCAGTTATTCCCATCTCTAGATCATTTATAAATATGTTAAAAAGCATCAGTTCCAGCACAGACCTCTGGGGAACCCCACTATCTACCCTGCTGTTTTGAGTTCTGTCCATTTAACCCTACTCTCTGTTTGCTATCCTTTAACCAGTTTTTAATCTACAATAGGACTTTACCTTCTATCCCATGACTTTCTAATTTCTTCAGGCTTTATTCATGAGGTACTTTATCAAATGCCTTTTGAAAATCCAAATATACAATATTGACTAGCTCACCTTTGTCTACATGTTTATTCACCCCTTCAAATGAATGTAGTAGATTGGTGAGACAATTTCTCCCTTGACTAAATCCATGTTGGCTTTGTCTCATTAATGCGTACTTCTGTATATGCTCTGTAATTGTGTTCTTCATAAGTCTCTACCATTTTGCCTGGCACCAACATCAGGTTCACTGGCCTATAATTTCCTGGATCACCTCTGGAACCCTTTTTAAAAATTAGCCTTACACCCTCCAATCTTCTGGTATCATGCTTTATTTTAAAGATAAATTACATATCACAGTAGCTCTGCAAGTTCATTTTTCAATTCAATCAGTACATCTGGTCCAGGTGATTTGCTACTTTTCAATTTGGCAAAATCCCTCATTACATCTTCCAGTTTTACAGAGATTTATTCAGCTTTTGTGACTCATCAGCATGCCATTCCTGGCATTGGTATCTTTCCCACATCTTCTTCGGTAAAAACGAAAGCAAATAATTCATTTAATCTCTCCACTACAGCCTTGTCTTCCCTCAGTGCTCCTTTACTATAACATAGCTGATGAAAGTAGATAAAGACCTGTGCACTCTGTTCAGTATGCCCAACAAGATAAAACTCATAGAAAAATTATGATTCAGTACTATATATGCATAGTCGATCTTGATTTGTTCTTGCTGTTTTCAGGGCCTAGACCATAGAAGTCTGCATGTCACTGGCTTTGTTCTTCTACTACTGAAGCTGTCATCAAAGCTCCACTCCAGCCCATCCAAATCTGTCCAGCCACAATTGGAGCAGAGACCGTAGAAATATTTCTGGCTCTGGCTTTGCTTTCCCATTGTTGGCATTGCCATCTCATCACCACTAAGTTTGTTTGGTTCCGTTCTTTCATACAGGATTCCTTTCTACTTCTCCCATTTATTTTTAAAATTCTGTTACCATTTTCATCGCCACCAGATATCTACCACCCTTTCCATTAAAAATACTTCCAGATGTTATTCCTGAGTTGGCCCTCCTGCAACCTAAATTCATGTCCTTCTTATTTCTGGAAAAGGTTTGTTTGTATATTAATACCTTTCATAAATGTGAATGTTTCTATCATATCACCCCTGTCTCTCCTTTCTTCCAGGATATACGTCTTCAGGTCATCAAGTTTCTCCTCGTATATCTTGAGGTGCAAAACCTATACCATTTTTGTCACTTTTCTCTGAACCCCTTCAAGTCTTTTAATGTGCTTAGCAAGATACAGCCTCCACAACTAAACACAGTATTCCAAGTAGGACCTCATCAAAGACTTGTCAGGGGCAGCAACACCTCCTTTCTTCTTGTTATACCCCTCTCTGTTCAACCTAGCATCCTTCTGGCCATGGGCACCATCTTGTCACGTTGTTTAGTCACATTGAGATCCTCAGTCACTATCATCCCAAGGTCCCTCTCCTGAGCTCTGCTCATTGGTCTCTTGCCTCCTATCTCATACATCTCCTTTGGATTTCTGCACCCCATGTGCATCACTCTGCACTTCATCACATTAATTTTTTGACTACTAGACCTCTGACCATTCTTCTAATTATTGATTTAATTTTCATATGTGAGCATCCTTCTTAGTTTAGCTGTGCTTTAATCCACTATTTCTAGGTAGGTGAGGGGGAAAGGCTGATGGGCACCAAGACAGAATTGCATATTCTGAGTGTGAAAGAGACTTGATGCAGCGAAGGGCTGAATTCTTGCTTCTCCCTTCTATTGAATTCTGTGCTGCTGCTGTTTAGATCTGTACTTGCTTCCAGTTTACTAAACTCAGGTGTTAGAGAGGGTATCTTGTTTAAAAGTGATTTATTTTTCTCAAGTTCTAATCTTTAGGGGTGTGCATGACTGTGTTTTCTGTTTCCTTTGATTTGTTTTGTTCCGTTTTTTTTTTCTCATTTCATTTTGGGGATTTGTTTTGGAACTAGCACATACTATTGGAGGGGGGGGCTTTCATTTTGCAATGAAAGAAAATGAAAAAAAAAAGGTTTATACTGTGTTTTTCATTTCATCTCAAAATGAATGTACCTTCTTTTCTGTCAGAAAAAAAAAACCTCCCCTAAATAAGAAGGGCCAACAAAGAGTATATTAGTAATATGATTTCTGCTCTTAGATGTTCATGAATTTAGGTGTTTAGTTTCTAGTTAATTAAGGGTTACTTGACAGTATAAAACATAAGCATTTGTCAGTGTTTTTGTGGTGTGGGTGCTATTGCTGGGCTCCTTTTCTGTGAAATCAAATATATATTTTATGCAGCTGAAAAGGCTGTAAAACAGAGTGGAGAATTCACGACAGACCAGGGGAGAGGTGGGAGGCGAGGTTTTCCAGGTGGGTTTGTGTATTATTTTGTTGTTCTGGGATTTCTTTTCATCTGTGTTCATCGATTAAACCCTATCATCTGAAGCCTTAATTATAAATCATCTTAGCGACTCTGCAGAAAATGTAGAGGTCGATATTCAGCCAGTGGAGTTCAGCGTTTTGTTGACAACAGTCAGTGTTATGCTTGGAAATTCAATGCTGGCCCATGTCCACGTACAGGCATTGAATTTCCGGGTTTCCGTAGCCACAAAGCATATCTAGTTAACTGCTATATTCAGCACTTAAAATGCTATGATGCCCTTTATAAAGATAGGACTGACTTTTATATGATCCCTTTTACATGATGACCTTGACAGATTAACTGCTAAATATCGACTCTTAACTGGCTTAAGGGCTCTTTTACAAAAGTGTGGTAGGCTGTACACACATACAGCATGTGCCAAAATGATACTACCACCAGGCTAACGTGCCCCCTTGGTGGTAATTTCAGATTTAGCATGCACCTATACCGCCAGGACACATTATTTTTTTATTTCCTTCCGTGCACAGCGTTTCCAGCGTTAATCCGCAGATTGTGTGTGCCGACTTGGCACCACATGTATAGCGCATGAGCCCTTACCACTAGATCAATGGGTGGCGATAAGGACTCAGACTGTAAATAGGCGAGCACTGGTTTCAATTTTACCGCAAGCCCTTTTCCCTGCCCATTTTTTTTAAAAAAGCCCTTTTTCCCAGATGTGGTAAAAACTGGCCCAGCATGCCAAAAACATGATTGCTGACTCCAGCCCCAGAACACCCACCAAATAGCCAGTTTTGTGTTAGGCACTATCTCTCCTAATTCTATAAAGGGCACTTTGAGATGCACGCCTAAACTTGGGCACATGCCCAAACTGTGCGCGCATCTTAATTGAACAATTAGAATCAGTAATGGCTTTTTAAGAAACTATTATTGGCACTAATTGGAATCAATTAAGATGTAGGTGCATAAATTTAAGTGAGTGATTGTCATGTCCCCTACCTCAATGCAAGTGGCGTCCTCGGGCTGCGCAGGGTCCCATCGACACGCACACTTGACTGGCACAGCCCTGAGCCATGTGTGTGTAGTTCTTCTCTGGCTTCAGGCTCCTTGATTGCTTTTCTTCCACCTACTCGGGTCTGCTCTTCCTCTGCCTGGCTTCCCATGCATCTCTCCTATTGGTCTTCTAGTTCCTCCTTCCCCTGCTCTTGTCCTATGGCTGTGCCCCTTCTCCCTGCTGATGTCAGACGCCAGCACTTTATCAGCTGAGCTCTCCCTAGATTCTTTGCTTCGGCTTCTACTTTGGTAGGTGTTACTTGCTCAGTAGTGTGCTTCTCCTCTACTTTGTTCTTTGTTGCTGGCTTAGCCTGTACCTGGATTACTCTCATGTCTGCTGCCTGCCTACTGACTTTTTCTCTACCTGATTACTCTTGTGTCTGCTGCCTGCCTCCTGACCTTGCCTGTACCTGGATTACTCTTGTGTCTGCTGCCTGCCTCCTGACCTTGCCTGTACCTGGATTACTCTCATGTCTGCTACCTGCCTACTGACTCTGTCTGTACCTGGATTATACTTGTGTCTGCTGCCTGCCTCCTTACCTTGCCTGTACCTGGATTACTCTCTTGACCTGCTGCCTGCCTACTGACTCTGCCTGTACCTGGATCACTCTCTTGCCTGCTGCCTGTCTGGCCATCACGTTCATCACCCCGCTTCCTGCTCCATCTCGTAAGCCCTGCAGGCCACCCGCAACTAGGGGGCTCAACCTTTGGGGAACGGCAGTCAGCACAGGTGAAACCCAGGGTTGTCCAGCCACCAAGCAGAACCTGGTCCGAGTACCAGGCTTGGCAGCACTCTACTTGGTACAAGAACTCACAGGTCTGACAGTGATCTGCGCCTAAATTTTACGTGTCCCGAAAAAGTGGGTGCGGAAATGGGAAGGTCATGGGCGGTTTGGGCATGGTTTTTGGTTACACATGCAATTATAGAATGAGGGGGCTCTGTGTCTAAATGTAGGTGTGGGTGTTTGCAGAAGCCCCAGGACTTAAGCACTATTCTATAAACTGTGCCTAACTTTAGGCATGGCTTATAGAATAGCGTTCAACGTTCTTTTTTTTTCAGTACTAATTTTTTCAGCAACATTTATAGAATCTACCCCCCCCCCCCCCCATCTGGACATTTTCAGTGATACTGAACAGTTAAGTGCCACAGAAAATGATTGGTTAGCCCCAAACAAGTGATTTAACCACCAGCCAGGAGCCATTTTTGACTGGTTAAATCACTTTGGGTTCCTTTTACTAAGCTGCGGTAAAAGGGGGCCTGTGCTAGCATCAGCGCGTGTTTTTTACGCATACTGGGGCCACCTTTTAACACAGTGGGTAAAAGGCTGTCCTTTTTTCTCAACAACAAATAGCCATTTGGTAAGTGAACCACTTACCACATGGAATTTTGAGAGGGACCACTTACCATCACCTACTGAGGTGGCAGTACAGGCTCCCGTGCTAACCCGGCAGTAACTGGGCAGTGATTACTGCCAGGTAAACACTGGCACTACAAAAAATAGAAAGTATTTTTCTAGCACCAGAAATGGTGTGTGCTGGGGGTGGGAACTACTGACGGGCTCCTGCAGTAGCTTGGCAGTACTTCCAGATTGGTGCACGGCAAGCCCATTGCCACATGCCAACCCTTTTGTAAAAGGGCCCTTTTGAATATCAGCCCGTTAGTGTATAATAAATTATGGCAAAGAAGTACCAGCTGGCCCATCTAGTCTGCCCAACTATTCTGGCTTACTCTGCCAAGGATATGTGTGAGCTACAACTGTACATTCTTGACTGCCTATTTGTTTCACACATCATCCAAGTCAATTTTCTGATCTTCTCTGCCACATCCTCTAGCATCCTGGTTAAATGGCTAAAGAATGTTTCATTCTTAAATCAAAATTCCGTCTTTCTGCTCCCCTCCTTTCCATTTCCTTCTACCCACCCTGTATCCCATGTCTTTCATCCAACCATTAACAACTTCTGCCATTCTCTGTCTGCCCTATACATGCTTAAATGTTGTCATCATACAGTACAATTTTTACCCCGTTTTTTAGTTGTTCATTTTAGGGAAAAGTCATCCAGTGATTTTAGAGATATGTTTACATTTCACATTTTACCTTTATTTTATATAAATCAAATAAAATAATACAAAAGGAAAAGCAAAAGGGTGGAAGAAAAATGTTCAAAGGTAATCAGACAAAAATGAAGTCCAAGCTTCTAAAAAACTAGGCACCCTGCCTAGGATATAGTTTGTTAGTCGCTTGTCGATTTAGAATTCACTTTTGGTGCACTCTGTTTGATCATTTTAAGGCAAGGTGTTTTACATAGCGACATTTTGTTTGTATTTCATATATGGTGTTGGGTTATGACTATTTACGCTTTTGGTGGGTAAAGACTGTATACCCGTTTGATTACTCACTGAAGAATAAAGAGGTTTTTTAGAAGCTTGGACTTCATTTTGATTTAGTGCAGAAGCTTTGTGTGTCTCTTTTTGATGTTGTGTTTAATTTGGGAATAAAATAATACCAACACACTTTTTAATAGATTTATTGTCTCTTAGAAAAGTGGCAAAAAATATTTTATCTCAGAATTGTAAAAGACTTACAGGCTTCTTGCACTTTCTGTTTGGTCATATATAACAGAAATTAGGCTCTAATATGAATGTATGTGTAAACAGAGTTTTAGAAAAAATAAAACAGAAAAATGTCATTTATATTTTAGAGAGAGGTTCTATTCTTAATGATCACGTACAGAAAACTAAGGGCCCTGTTTACTAAGGTGCATTACTGTTTTTAGTGAGCCTACACAGCACCCGCACCATGTATGCGCCTCTAGGGATATTGTAGGCATGTACATGGTTAATGCGCATACATGGTTAACGTGTGTTAAAAACATTAAAGCGCCTATAACACTGCTTAGTAAACAGGGCACTAAGCCACAATGAATTATGAAAATCTTTCACCTTAGAACTGTATGAACAAAAAAATAATATCTACTGAAAAACTAGCATGATTTCTGTGCCATGTATAAATTAATATGAGGCCATTCTGTTACCTAGAATTTTTGTTTTCTAAGTTTATGAGAAGAAAACAAATCTTAGTTAGTCAGATCCATAGGTGCCCTTCTACTAAAGAGTGTTAAGTTTTGGACTTAGCATGTTCTACAACATAGAATTTTAGGAGGTCTTTTACTAAGCCACAGTAGCGTTTTTAGCTCACTATAGAAATCAGTTGGTAAACATAAATTTTGGAATGCCCATGAAACACCCATTTCCTTCCATAGTCATGCCTCTTTTGAACTGCATGCATTAGAATTTAGGTGCAGTTCATTATAGAATACACTTAGCAAGATATGTGCGTAAATTCTAATTATTACCATTTAGTGCTTATTATTGCTTGTTAAATGCTGTTATCAATGCTGATTAGCTTGTTAAGTCAATTAAGTTATGCACGTTGGTAAAGAATATGCCTGGATTTTGGTGCTGATCTCTAGGTGCCCTATATAGAATTCGGGGGTAAGTGCTTAATGCCCTTAAGTAGAAGGGCCCCTTAGTCTGCTAAATTAATTGTTATAGCAGGTATCTTGGACTGCTTTTAACAATGGATTACTTTTCCTAAAATGAAGTAAGTTTTTCCAATTAACATGCATTAATAGCAAATATTACCACATGCTAGCAGGCAATCCCTTGTGCTAAAGGTTAGAGTATGATGGGATGTGTATGCAACAACGAAGGGCTTATGCATTAAAGGCTCATTAATACACGGTCACATAACTGTGTGTTGATACCTGTGTTAAGTGCATACCATACTTTAACCCTATAGATGCCGTAATGCATCACTAAAATGTGTCTAGTTATTGTAAAGATTTATGTCTTGCATCACTGGCTTTGTTTTTCAGCCAGGATAGGTTGCTGCAAACCTTTATGCCAATTCTAGAGCACTGCATTTTTTTTGCTAGCATTTGCTGAATTTTATTTCATGATAGGTAAACAGGGGGAAAAAGCTCTTATATAGTATTGTTATCTTAGAGTGCACATATGTACAACAAATATTTATTCTTGTTTTGTAATTCATATATATTTATACCATATTTGCAAAGCTCATTTCCATCACTTAAAGGGATCCATTTACTAAACTGTGGTGCAGATTTGTAGGTACCACAGGATATTTACAAGAATGCTGTCCGGTAAGTACAACGCCCTTCAGTGCAATTCTTGCACACACAAGGGGGCACCAATAGTAGCAGTTATGTACGCTAATGCACAGCACCCTATTGTGTAAGGTAGTGGCTTCCCTTTGGACGTGTAAATGCAGGTTTGTGCTATCAGAACAGGGACAGACTGACCATTCAGGCAACCAGGCAGTGCCCGAGGGCCCAGGGGCTCTAGGGCCCCAGGGATTCTGTCCGGATGCTCGGCTTGCCGCTGGTGATCTAGAGGCCTCAGCAGGGGGGAACATGAGCTTTCCTTCCCAACCCACTGGGCTGCAGCTATCCCCACCACCACCACATACACAGTACCCCCATTTAAAAAATGGTGGCTGAGACTCCCCGCAGAAGTCTCATGAGACTGTCAAGACCCATGAGACTACCACAGGAACTCTTAGCCACCATTTTGAAAATGCCGGCAGCTAGGGAATAGCAGCAGCACAGCAGGCATAAAAGACACATGCCCCCCCCTCCTGCAGAGGCCACCAGACTACCAGGACCCTCAGATAGGGCATGTCAGCTGTGGTGGGGGTGGCAGCATCATGGGCGTCAGCTGTGGTGGCAGGGGCAACAGGGGGAATGTCGGGCAGCGGCCAAGTGGGGTGCCCAGACCACCCTCAATCTGCCCCTGTACCAGGACACAAGTTTATAGAATTGTTCTGCTTGTGTTAACCATTAGGAGAATTCCCAGCATTGAATTATACAGTTAGTGCAGACATTTCCTTAGCATATGTTAACTGCATTGTTATTTGCTGTGCTAACAGTTAACACACAGTAACTACCTTCACATTAGCTGTTGCGTGCAGTCCCTGCCCATTCTCCATCCCGTTCCATTAGCTGATAATGCAGGAAACAGTGCTGTGTTAGCAGCAAACAGCACATTATAAAGAAACCCCAAAATCTATTTGCAAAATCATTGCATAATCTTTAGGGCAATTACAAGGGTTAAAGCGGATGCTAAGATCAGACAAATGATAAATCGGCCTAATTTCTAATTATGGCAATAATGATCAGCAGCAGCATTATCCATGTTTCTTACATAGGGGTCTTTTTACTAAGGCACGCTAACGGATTTAGAACGTGCTAAATGATAAGACGCCCGTAAAAATATAATGGCCAACTTAGCTTTTAGCACATGCTAATTGTTAGTGTGCCTTAGTAAAAGGACCCCTTAATCAGCATTCCTGCCTCTTTGCTCCTTTTTTCAATCTGCACTATTTAATTCAAAATCTCCACATCTATTACATTTCTTCAGGTTTGATATACATTGTTTATTGTGGTGATGGAATCAGTTACGTTCATTGACTTCATATCGTGCTCTATTTTACTTATTTCAGAGTGTAGTAGCAGAGTGGAGGAGTGGCCTAGTGGTTAGGGTGGTGGACTTTGGTCCTGAGGAACTGAGTTTGATTCCCACTTTAGGCACAGGCAGCTCCTTGTGACTCTGGGCAAGTCACTTAACCCTCCATTGCCCCATGTAAGCTGCATTGAGCCTGCCATGAGTGGGAAAGCGCAGGATGCAAATGTAACAAAAAAAGAAAAATGATAAAAAGCATCACAGTTCCCCAGGTATATTAAGGGGCCTTTTTACAAAAGCGTGACAAACCTACCATGGGCTTGCCAAGCCCCAATTTGGCAGTAGTGCCTGCCCCCACCGCACACCATTTCTGACATGTCAGCTTTAGCACCGGGGCTTACCAAGCAGTAATCAGCCCTGCCCTGTTACTGCCGAGTTAGCATGGGAGCCCTCACCGCTTCCTAAATAAGTTGCGGTAAGGGCTTCCCCAGGAAATGACTACATGGCACGTGTTTAACTTACCGCATAAACATTTCCTTAAAAAAAAGAGTATTTTACCCACTACAGTAAAAGAGGGTCTTGGTGCTCAGCAAACCTATGTGCTGACGCCACCGCAGGGGTCTTTTAATGCAGTTTGGTAAAAGGACCCCTAAATTTAAAGAAGCTGCAGTATCATAAACAAAAGTACCTAACTAAAAGATAATTTTCCTAACTTTCTTTACCCTCACAGCTCACTAGCTTATTTTAACAATTGTAGAAGTTATGTGGTCTTGAATTAAAGAAATCTCTTCCATCCATTTCACTCCGAAAAGCCAGAATAAGCATCTGTTCTCCTCTTTTCTTTTCCTAGTGATAGTGGTGCTGTTTGCTGCTCTGAAGAGACAGAGGAAGAAGGAGCCTTGATCTTATCTAAGGAGGACATCAGAGACAACATTGTCAGTTACAATGATGAAGGAGGTGGAGAGGAAGACACTCAAGCCTTTGATATTGGTACACTTAGGAACCCTGGTGCTATTGAGGATAAGAAGCTTAGAAGAGATATTATCCCTGACACACTATTGTTGCCACACAGAACTGCCGCTGTACCAGACAATACGGATGTAAGAGATTTCATTAACCAAAGGCTGAAAGAGCATGATGTTGACCCAGCTGCCCCACCATATGATTCACTTGCAACATATGCATATGAAGGAAATGATTCTATTGCAGAATCCTTGAGCTCTTTAGAGTCTGCTGCTACTGAGGGGGACCAAAACTATGACTATCTCAAGGAATGGGGTCCCCGCTTCAACAAACTAGCTGAGATGTATGGTGGTGGGGAGAGCGACAAAGACTCTTAATTTGGGATATTAATCCATTGTTTTCGAAACTACAAGGAATTAACTCAGACTTCTCTTCTGGATAATATTAACATTTGGAAGAATTTCCCCTAACCCTCAGCATTGCTCTTCTAACTTGTTTATTTTATTATCTCTTTCTAGAAGGATATCACTTGAGGACACATCTTTTGTTGAATCAACTTTCAGTGGCCAAGAGCTATGAAGTTCATCGTTGTAGGTCAAGTGAGTGAAAGATGCCTTCAGAAATATGGACAGGATCATAGTTTATCATGCAACCTCATGTATGAGCTGCTAGGCATGTTCTCTGACTTTTTACCTACAGTTAAAAAAAAGGGAATAAGGAAAACTATGTTCTGTTCTGTACACTGAAAAAATAAAAATTGGAAAAAATGTACAAATGTTGTTAGTAAGTGTGATATGCAGCTGGTGAAAACAAGAAGTCCGTACCTTTGTTTCATCAAATTCTATTTGCCAATGTTTTATATTTATATTTTTGTATTTATTTTTTGAGAAATAAACCAGTTTTTACAACTAGATGCTTTGCATTTCTTTCTAGAAAGAGGACTGGATTCAAATTATTTCATTTAGGTGACAGAAGAAGGTAAATTTCTACAGTGCAAGCCTATTATATTTTGGAAGACCTGCAAGCCTACAAGACTGACATTTTTTTTTCTGGAGTTATGTTATTATAATAACCTCATTTCCTCTATTTCAGATCAACATCTGCTAGTGATCCATTGATAAATATTCTAAGGGATACAGGAAAATATTTTAGCTTGTGCAGTGATTATTGTAATACCAACTTATTGAGATCACCATGCACAGATTGTAGTAACCCTCCAATCAATATTCAGCCAGTGGTAGTCAGTATTTGTTTTTTAAATGCTGAATTAGTACTGGATATTCAATGCAGAGCCATGTCTGGGCACCAGCA
The DNA here is from genome assembly GCF_901765095.1 of Microcaecilia unicolor. Taxonomy (NCBI): domain Eukaryota; kingdom Metazoa; phylum Chordata; class Amphibia; order Gymnophiona; family Siphonopidae; genus Microcaecilia; species Microcaecilia unicolor. The sequence goes on along the minus strand of NC_044031.1, from coordinate 328,460,348 downwards.
CTGAATATCTGGCTTTTACTAGACATATGCTAGCTGCAGGAAGTAATGTAGGTTCCAGCTAAATATTGGCTGGGACCTATATAAAGGGATTATTCATTCCACCCTTCCAGAACAAGGTATGATCCCCCTCCCTCCTGCACTACGAAGATGAGATGGACACCCCCTCCCAATGTGACCAAACCACACCCCCGCCATGACTGTACTCCCCTTCTTAACCCCTCACCGTGGGAAAGAACCCGACCAACCCCACCCCAAGTTCCAGCAGGACCCCACCCAGGCCTATCTTAACAGACCTAGTGATCTAGTAGTGAACAGGCAGGAGCAAAGCCTATTCACTCCTGTTCCTAGAGGCTCTGGATAAAAAAGGCCACCCTGACCTCTACTGGCAGTCTCACAATACTACAGTTAGAGGCTGACCCCTAGTGATAGTACTGTGAGACTATCATTAAAGGTTATAGCAGCCATTTTATTTTATCCAGAGCCACTAGGGGCTGGTTAATGCCAATATTCAGTGGCATTGCATGGTTAAGTGCCACTGAGTATTGGCAGCTGGCTAACTGTGTGCAATTTAAATGGGCAGGACCTTCTCCTGCTGTTTAAATTGCTCGGAATATCCCCTGTTCTCAACTGGTCTCTCTGCCAGATGTCTACTAAAGCATTATATGGTTGCTGTATGTTTGCTTTTTTGACTAGCATTGATAAAAAAAAAATCTATATAAGTGGATTAAGGGGCGTATGTGATAAACTTTAATGTGCATGTTGAGGCCATATTGTAAGTGCTAAATAAAGGTGGTCATTTACTATCAGCATATGCTAACAGCATTATCACTCACTAAATGTTCATGCTAATACTGCTATCACTTATTGACTAAAATGGGCCCTACAATAGATATCATGTGATAACAATGTTAGTATATGTAGTTAGTAAATGACCTCCTAAGTTCAGTGCCATGTAGCAAGACCTTAACATTCATGTTATGATGCCCCATCATATTATTAAGGTTGTGCTAACATTAGGATAACTTCCTTTATATATTAGGATGTTTATATAAAAATTTGCATTAACCATACAGTTGGAAAGAGATAAAACTTTGATTCCTGCTTTGTACCAGGTGTTCTATTTTTATTGCGCATAGAAAGTTTTGGTACATACCATCCCATGTCCTGTGGGCTTCTACAAAGAATGAAAGAGCTATTCCCCACATCTTGGCTTGAAAAGGAAGGTGCCACACGCCTTGACAGTCACTCAGAATCCTTTCTTCCTTGGCAGAAAGAAGAGTAGAGCAGAAGATAACAAGACCCTTGCCTGTCTTATAGCTGCTTTTCAATACCATATATGGACATCAGCCATCACCATTATGAACTCAGCAGTATTGAGGCAGCATTTATTCGTATAGGGTAATCAAGAGTAAAACTTTAGTGTAGGGTTTCTTAACCCAGTCTTCAGGACACACCTAGCCAGTCAGGATTTCAGGTTACTCACAACGAATATTCATGAGCTGATTATGCATTGAACGGAGGTAGTCCATGCAAATATATCTCATGCATATTTATTATAGTTATCTTGAAAAGCTGATTGACTAGATGCACCCCAAGGACTGGATTGAGAACCCTTGCTGTAAATGGAGGGGGAGGAGGCTTGAGTTAATCTTGATATGTGGCCCTTTCACTTCATATCTGAAGAGATGAGAAGAAAGTAAGGTCATGTGGTCCCTTTTTTTGTATTTTGAAGAAAACGAGAGAGTGGATCAGACTATAAAGCCTCTTGCATTTCATGCTGGAAGGAGGTCTATCAAATCATCGTGGCCCCTTCATTTTCAGGGGTCTTTTAATAAAGTGAGGTAAGCTTGTGCACTTAGTACACTTAACAGCAAAAGTTAAGGGTTAAGGCCTGGTAAGTGCAAAGTTTGTGTGATAAATGCAGGGGTATGCCAAGCATCTGGCCTGCATTTAATGCACAAGGCAGACACTTTGGAGGCAATTCTATAAACGCTATGGTGTGTAACTGCAAGGAGTGTTATGTGGGCAGAGCATGGGTGGGTCATGGTGTATCACCAAACAACGTGCACAACTTATAGTTGAACATGTTAATTGCCACACCTAGGCATCGTGCCTGACTTTTGACCCACCAAATTGGGCTTGTACTAGTGTTCTATAATGGTTTACAGAAATACACCTGTTGTTATAGAATTGACACCTATGAGCTTATTTTCGAAAGAGATCGCCGGCCATCTTCCAACACAAATCGGGAGATGGACGGCGATCCCCTGATCCCGGCCAAATCGATATAATCGAAAGCCGATTGTAGCCGGCCCCAACTGCTTTTCATTGCGGAGCCGGCCAACCTTCAAGGGAGGGTACAGAAGGCGGGACGGGGCGGGGTGGGGCTGGGACGGGGGTCATGGTTATGAGATAGCTGGCTTCACCCCATAATGGAAAAAAGATGGCCGGATCTGATGAGCATTTCGCCGGCTGCACTTGGTCCATTTATTTTTAGGTCCAAGTCACAAAAACATGCCCCAATTGACTAGATGACCACCGAAGGGAAACGGGGATGACCTCCCCTTACTCCCCCAGTGGTCACCAACCCCCTCCCAGCCAAAACAAATTTTTAAAAAAAGTTTTTTGTCAGCCTGTATGCCAGCCTGAAATGTCATACCCAGCTCCCTGACAACAGCATGCAGGTCCATGGAGCAGTATTTAGTGGGTGCAGTGCACTTCAGGCAGGTGGACCCAGGCCCCCCCCCTACCTGTTCAACTTGTGGTGGTTAATGTTGAGCCCTCCAAAACCCCCCAAAACCCACTGTACCCACATGTAGGTGCCCCCTTCACCCCTTAGGGCTATGGCAATGGTGTAGAGTTGTGGGGAGTGGGGTTTGGTGGGGATTTGGGGGGCTCAGTACCCAAGGTAAGGGAGCTATGCACCTGGGAGCTATTTTTTTTTTTAATTTCTAGAAGTGCCCCCTAGAGTGCCCGGTTGGTGTCCTGGCATGTGAGGGGGGCCAGTGCACTACAAATGATGGCTCCTCCCATGACCAAATACCTTGCATTTCGCCGGGTTTGAGATGGCCGGGCCCGGTTTCCATTGTGGCTGAAAAACGAAGCCGGCCATCTCCTCTAAACCCGGCGATCGATTTAGCCAGCCCCAACCGTATTTTGAAAATACAGTTGCTCCGCCCCCTTGCGTAGCCAGACCCAAAGATGGCCGGCGCCGTTCGATTATGCCCCTCCTAGTGTACCCCATTAGGTGCCTAATTTGAGATGCTTAGTTATAGAATTGACCTCTCACAACTGTAGCACTATGTTATATGCAAAATGGCACATTCTCCCCTGCCTTTCCCCCAATCTAATCCCCCAAAAGAATTTATAACTCTTGATATGATCCTTGCTCAACCCCTCCTCTGAGTAATCCTCTAAAGGTGAACCCCACATATCCTCCCCCTTCTGCTGCCACTGAACGCTCCACCCTCAGGGTCTCCCTGGTAGTCTAGAGAGCTGAGAAAAAAATAAGCATCCCTCCATTCTATCTCAGTGCTGTCCTGGGTTCAAGATAGTGAGGGAACAAACTCTCACTAAATGTCTCAACCAGCCAAATAACGTAATAATAAGAATTTATATTCCGCTACTACCAAAAAAAGTTATCTAAGTGGATTAAAGTAAACATAAAACTAGGACAATGCTAGTGAAGAACATAACCATTAAAATCATCAAAAGTAAATCCCAATTGATATTCCATTCAAAAATTTAATAAACGTATAGAACCTAATCACTGCATGATGTTCAAATCATACAGTTAACTCTAAAACAAATTTTCAAAATAAGAAAGTTTTTAAACATTTTCAAAAAGTATACAAGTGAGTGATAACTTGTAGATCCTTTGGCAAAACATTCCAAACTTTCACAGCTTGGTACGCTAGAGAGGCATGGAATAATGTTAAAGATTTCTTCCCTTTAGGAGCTGGTAATGAAAAGATGTGTATGATCTCTCCTAACTGACATAAACTAAAAGTGTGCATACATATAATGGGATAGAGTCCCAAACAAAACTTTGTGAAGAACACAGAGAAATTTTAAAGAAATTCTTGGCTCAATTGGGTTCTAGGTCAGTTCCTACATGGACAATTCCCACTCACCAATTACTCCCTGCACAATTCCCAACTAGGTCAATTTCCCCCTGACTAATCCCCCCCCCCCCCCCCCCCCACACACACAAACACACATAGCATTGCCAAATATACTTCAATTATAGTGTATATGTAAAGAAAATAACTTACTTGGTAAATCATTAGAAAGAAGGAAGGGGGTAGGTAGTTATTAGGCTGAATCGGATATATCTCTAGTTTTCCTTTTAAATCTAGTATTTATAGTGGAACCCAATATTCAGTTTTAATAGTCCGAAGGCTGTGTTATAAGCTTATGGCAGTGAGTTTGCTGTACCACAGTCATTCCCACATTTCTGTCCTCCACTTCCCACCCCCTCCAGTTTACCTCATATCAATCTTGCCCTGCCCTCTGAGTCATTTCAGTAAAGCGGAATAAAAATGCAAATGTTAGACTAGATTAGCTAAGTGACCAAAGTTAGGACTGCCATATATACAATCCTGTTTGGTTCCTTAGCTATCAAACAACAAGGAGTGGGAACCGGATCAGGCTCTTCAAGAACAGACTCAGGACGTTGGAATGGAATTATGGATGTTTATGTAAAATGACTCCTATAAATATAACTCTCATGGTAATTGGCAAAATTTATTTGGATCCTCATATACTCTGTGGATATAGCATTTATGTATATCAAAGGGTTTTTTGCCTATGATGAAAAATATACCCAACATTTACATACTACTACTACTACTTATCACTTCTATAGCGCTACAAGAAAAACTCCACCCTTGTTATTAACCTATATCTATTGGGTTGGAGGTTGGGCTTGAATCAGAGGCTTTTTCCCTTACCCTTTCAAACAATACAAATGCACCTCACAGAGTTATAGTTGTTGTGTTCCTTTGAGAGTTTTCTTTTGCCAATTACCTTGAGAGTTATATTAAAATTGACTCGACATGGAACCATGTTTCAGCATATTCGTACCTGCCTCAGGAGTCTTGATACGTATATCTGATAATCACATTTATCGTTGATGATGCTTCTTGCAAAAAAAAAGCATGAGCTGGTCTTTAGAAAGACTGCAGGTAAAATAAATAATGGTTAAGTAGCATGGTTCCTTAGCTATGCAGGCACAGGCACTGAATATTCTCAGCACTCGCATAGCTCCCTGCTCCATCTCAACTCCACTTCCAGAACCCATGTCTTCTGCCCACTTTGAAATAGCCAGTTAGTGCCAATATTCAGTGGCACTGCCTGGTCAAATGTTGCTGAATGGTGGAAACTGACCTCATCCTGCCCATTTAAGATATTTTGAATATTGACTAGTCATGACCTTTGCCATGTACACTAGCTGTAGGTAGAAACTGCCCCAGCTATCTGACCCTGTTAATGTTATGGATTTAGGGACCCTTTTCCTAAGCAGCACAGCAGTTGTTAGTGTTATTCCGTGTTAATGGCTACTGTGCATTAAACCAACCAGTGCATAAAAATCTGCACTAGCTGCTTAGCATGGGTAGAAGTTGTGTCATGGGTGTGGGGGTGGAGCATAGTTTTATGATTTTGTATTTCTGAACTCCATAAATTCACCTTATAATTTATTCTTAGGAAATTTAATTTTCATTTAAGGAAAGATCTAATCCAAAAGTAACAGAGGATTATACTTCTATACTGTGCTTAACTATCCCCAACCCCCCCAGAGTAGCATTTGTTTCTCCTGATTGTGTCAGACATAGAGGAGCATTTTCGATATGTTGTCTAAGTCTGACTTTGGACGTTTTGCAAAAAACGTGCAGTGGACTTCATAAAATGTTCCCAGATACACATCTCACCATTGTTCCCTTATCTTATTTGCTGAGGCCCCCTAAACCCACCTAAAACCCACTACCCCCAGGTGTACACCACTACCATAGCCTTTATAGGTGAAGGGGGCACCTATATGTGGGTACAGTGGGTTTCTAGTTAGTTTTGGAGGGCTCACATTCCACCACAAGTGTAACAGGTAGGAGAGGTATGGGCCTGGGTCCACCTGTCTGCAGTGCACTGCCACCCAACACTAGACTACTCCAGGAACCTGCATTCTGTTCTAGTGGACTTGAGTATAACATTAAGGCTGGCGTAGAGGCTGGCAAGTATGTTTAATCACATTTTTGGGGGGGGAGAGTAGGGGGTTAGTGACCACTGGGGAAGTAGAGAGAGGTCATTCCTGATTCCCTCCAGTGGTCATCTCGTCATTTAGGGCACCTTTGTGTGTCTTATTCGTTATAACAACAGGTCTAGCTCAAAACGTCTAAATTTTAGTCCTGGATGGTTTTGTATTGTTCCATTATGGCTGAAAAACGTCTCTGCCTTAGGAACGACTAAGTTCCGCCCTGAACACGCCCCTGGCACTCCCCCTTGAGATTTGGACACACTTCTGGCGGACTTCAGAGAAAAACGTCTAAAAATAGTTTTCAAAAATGCTGATTTGGACATTTTTGTGAGAAAAACATCCAAATGCAGACTTATGCCCTACTATGACACATAAAGAAAGACACATAGGCACACACATCCGATTAACAGCACAGATTAGTGTGTCAGTATTCTGCACATTTAAATGTGTAATGTGCACATAAATATATACACCCTATTATAGAACGGTATCCTCAGCCCATACTAAAAGTTCACACTGAGTTATAATGGTTAGCATTTTTCTCAGAGGGTTCTCATGATATAAAATACTCATTACTCAGCTATTGGTCTCAACCCCACATATGATGGCAGCAAACTGGAAAACAAGAAAGACAAACAAGCTAATAACATTGGAATGTTGTAAGTCTAAGTGCTTTGAAAATGAGCTCCGCATTGTCTCAGTCTGGATGATTGGATGAGTACAAAATTAAATATTTTAAGCCTGGAAAAATGTACAGATTAATGATAGATGGGAAGTCTAAATACCATACAATATGGATATGATTTATTGAATCTGATAGACACAAAGCACATAATTGTATAAACCTGCACACCCAATTTTATGCTTAGGGCTAGATTCAGTAAATGGCGCTCAAAACCAGCACCGAAAAAATCGTTGCTCAAGGCTATTCTACAAAAGGCACTGAGGGGCCATTTTACAAAGGCATGGGATGGCTAACGCTTGGGTAGCGTGCACCCAATCAGCAGTACTGCTGGGGTAGCACATGTGGCCTGCAGTAATTCCAATTTTGCTGCACGCTGAATCCCACAGTAGAAAATAATTTTCTATTTTCTACTGTGTGGGCATTCCTGGCAGTAACCGGCAGCACACCCATGTTGGTGTGCTCTTCATGGTTACAGCATGGATAGCACATAAGCCCTTACCACTATGTCAATGGGTGGTGGTAAGATCTCAGGCCATAAATAGGCACACCATAGTTTTAATATTAGCTCAGGCCGATTTCCCAGCCCATTAAAAATTGCCCTTTTCCCAGCAACAGTAAAAAATGGCCTACTATGCGCCTAAGAGATGCACCCACTCTACGGAGGCAACTTTCTACCACGGCTTTGTAAAAGGACCCCGAAAGATGAGCACCCATTATAGAAGTAGCACTGAGTGTGCCTGATGAAAACCAGGTGTAATTCTTGGCTCCTAATCTAGGCGGAAATCCCTGTATTCTGTAACACTGCGTGCAATTTTTAAGAATGCCTTTGACACACACATGCTCCTCTCATGGTCACACCCCCTTTTGGGTTGCATGCTATAGTATTTGGGCACACATTGTTATAGAATAGTGCTAGCAAGATGTGTGCTAAATTCCCAAATTAGTACTAATTAGTGCCAAGTAGCACCCAATTATCAGCACTAATTGAATAAAGCCAATTAAGTTGGGCGCACATCTTGAACTGGCACCAAATTTCAGCACCCAATTTTGGGCACTGTATATATAATGTGTAAATAATGAGCACAGGTCATGCACCATAGAACAGGGCCAAAGGGTGAAAAGCTGATAAGCATGTCATCCAGAAACTCATGATCTGATAAGACATTCTTATGTGCAAACAGGCATGAGAAAGGAGCAATTAGGAATAGACAAAAAAACATGGTTTAGCAACAGAGGGGAAACAGATGGTGAGAAAAGAAAACAAGAAAAAGGACACACACTAGACATCATTACACACAAATTCGACCTAGACTCAACTATCCTACTTACAGACACAAGATGGACACCCACACCATGGACAGACCACTACAAAGCACATGTCTCCCTCCTCTGGCGAAAAACACACAGAAACGCAGTCAACAAAAACGAACGAACAACATACACCACGAGAGGAAAAATAGACCCTACAACATTCTGGCAACAGGTCTACCAAAATGAATGGCCAGCAAACACAGACACTGTACAATTCCTCCAAGAATGGGATAACATATATAAGACAATATTAGACACAATTGCCCCAATCCAAACCAGAACATCGCACAGGAAAAAATCAAATCCATGGTTCACCGAAGAGCTGAAAGAACTCAAAACGCATGTCAGAAAACTAGAACGCGCTTGGAACAAAAAGAAAGATGAACACACACTGAATGCATGGAAATCACTTCGGAGGAAATACAAATACACCATAAAACAGACTAAAAGACTACACTATAAAACTATGATTGGACCAAACTACAAAGACACGCACAAACTCTTCCACCTTGTAAATATGCTGCTAGACACTACACCTGTTACAAACAATAATAAAGAAATACCAGGGGTCGACGACCTCAGCGAAATACTCAAGGAGAAAATCATACAACTACGACTTAGAATACCTACCAGCCCTACCGAATACACCACATTCCTGAACTGTCTAGACCCAGAAGACGAAATATACCCAGCAGACAGGATCTGGACCGAATTCGAAGTACTGTCAGAAGACCTTATCTTTAAAACGCTTAAAAGATTCGCCAAATCCCAATGCAAACTAGACATCTGCTCAAGCAACCTCATGAAATCAGCTCCTCAACAATTCATAGTAGACTTAGACGAACCACCTGAATTTCATGCTACAAAACGGACTTTTCCCAAAGGAAAAAGGACAAATCTTACTCACCCCAATACCCAAAGACACAAAGAAAAACGCTAGTGAAATAACTAACTACAGACCAGTTGCATCCATACCACTAATAACCAAAATAACAGAAGGAGTGGTAACCAAACAACTCACAAGTTATCTTGACAAGTTCTCAATACTGCATGATGCCCAATCAGGATTCCATTTGAATCACAGCACAGAAACAGTATTAACTACCCTACTGACCAAATTTAAGCAATGGATCGCAACCAGCTCCAATATACTCCTCCTACAATTTGACATGTCAAGTGCCTTTGACATGGTTGACTACGGAATCCTATTACACATTCTTGAATATTTCGGCATCGGAGGCAATGTCCTAAATTGGTTCAAGGGGTTCTTAACCTCACGCTCATACCAAGTCACATCAAATTCAACCACATCTGCCGCATGGACACTTGAGTGCGGAGTACCGCAGGGATCTCCCCTCTCACCAACAATTTTCAACCTACTGATGACCCCACTGGCAAAACTTCTATCAAACCATAACCTTAACCCTTACATATATGCCGATGATGTAACGATATAATCTTTTAAACAAAACATCAACGAAATCTCCAACGAAATCAACCAAAGTCTACACATCATGAACACCTGGGCAGATGCATTCCGACTGAAATTGAACGCAGAAAAAACTCAATGCCTCATACTAACCTCCCAATACAACACAACCAAATTTACCGCTATCAACACACCTAAACTAAACTTGCCAATATCAGAAAATTTAAAAATCCTTGGAGTCACAATCGACTGCCACCTTACACTTGAGACTCACACGAACAACACAACAAAAAAGATGTTCTTCTCCATGTGGAAGCTGAAAAGAATAAAACCATTCTTTCCAAGATCTGTCTTCCGCAACCTGGTACAATCACTCGTACTAAGCCATCTGGATTACTGCAACTCACTATACGCAGGCTGCAAAGAACAAATAATGAGAAAACTTCAGACAGCCCAGAATACAGCAGCCAGACTCATCTTCGGAAAACCAAAATACGAAAGCGCAGCACCCTTACGTGAGAAACTACACTGGCTCCCACTCAAGGAACGTGTCACCTTTAAAATATGCACGTTAGTTCACAAAATCATTCACGGTGAAGCCCCTGCATACATGTCCGACTTGGTAGACCTGCCACCCAGAAACGCCAAAAAATCATCCAGAACTTTCCTCAACCTTCACTTCTCTAAGTGCAAAGGCATAAAGTATAAAGTACTACATGCATCAACCTTCTCCTACATGAGCACGCAACTCTGGAACGCACTGCCACACGGCCTGAGAGCGGTCTATGAGTTGACCGACTTCTGCAAACGATTGAAGACCTATCTCTTTGAAAAACATACTGCAAGGATCAAAACATATAAATCCCATATACACCATAACAATGCTTCAAGACATTACCTCACGTACTCCACTTCCCCGTACTCTCTCCCATTCAATAATCTACCCACAGATAAAAACTGTTATACCCCATCGCTCTCTTGCTATTATTCGATCACCCTAGTAATTCCCCAACGTCATATCCTATAGTTTCTACGCCCCAAAGGTGATTGACCTGACTCTGTCTTCCTTAACTATTCACAATGTAACCCATAATCGTAATGTAACAAACTGTATTTCCATCATTTACAATGTATTGTAAGCCACACTGAGCCCACAAATAGGTGGGAAAATGTGGGATACAAATGCAATTAAATAAATAAATAAATAAGATGATCTCTGAGGAAGATAACTTGCTAAACCTATGTGAAGCGTTGTTTAAAATAAAGGTATATAAGCAGTTGAACTAGAGCATATCTTTGGAGAGGTAGTTTGGAGAGCTGCTCTCCCATGAGAAACTACTGATTGTATCTATATTTGGTAAGTAATAAAAATTGCTTTCCTCATACGTGGCCTTGGTCTTTTATCATTCCAAATAGTGGGTGGCTGGTACATAATAATTTGAGGTGGTGGTTAAAAGATCTAAAAACAAATGGGGGGGGGGGGGTTAGTGCACAAATGGGGTCTTTTACTAAGCCATGGTAGCATTTTTAGCTCACTTCAGAAATTAGTTGGAGGTAAACGCTGAGACGCCCAGAGTAATATAATGGGCGTCTCAGTGTTTACCACTAGCTGATTTCTACCATGAGCTAAAAATGTTACCATGACTTAGTAAAAGACCCCCAAGGTTGAGTGTGCAATTTATAGAATAGTGTATATTGCATGTATAACATAATTAACATAATATGTTAATTAGCTGCTAGTTGACTTTACCAATTACTGCCTGTAATTGGTGTTAATTAGTGCTAATTAGCACTAATTTGCAGTTACATGCATAACTGTGCTTAGTCAGGATTCAGCAAATTATGCACACAAAATCCATCACACAACTGATGGGGGGTGGACATGGGAAGGCATAGGTGGGTCAGGGGTTTACTTAGCACTTACAAACCAGGATTATAGAGTACTAGAAGTTAGGTAGGACCATTTACACCAGCCATTTTGCTCATGCCTGAAGCTAATCCCATAACTGCGAACTTACACTAGTATTCTATAATGGCAAGGGCATGTACAATTGCCATTATAGAGTTCACGCTTAGCATGCATCATTCCAACACCTAACTTTAAGCAACCTTTTGAGAATTAAAAAAAAATGTAATCAGTAAACTGTCTACATACCTGTTTTTCTATTGAATCCAACAGTAAGAGTGAAAAATCTGCTCAGCTGCATAATATTTTCCTTTGAAATTTTTATTGGTTTTTTTTAAATTATTTTAATATTTCACTACCTGCTTAAAAATAGTTTCTGTGTTGTAGAAGGACTGGTATACTATAATGCATGGGAACTCTAATCTCAAAAGTTATTAAAGCACCTGCAAGTCAATATGTTACATATATCTTAGCCTTTACCTCTAAGGGTGTAATTTTATATATTGTTCCCAAACCAGGCTGCAAACACAAAGATAGGATCACTCAATAATGCCCCCCATATTTTATTAATGCCATGGTAATAGCAACATCATTTATAAAACATGTTTCTGCCTCCAAAAAGAATGCATGCAACTGAGAAATGATGAACCAACTTTGTGCATACCTAAATCTGTGCATGTATGTTTTATGTAACTCTTGCACTTCTATATACGCACAGGGACATAAGCCAAATGGGTCAGCGTGCACACAAACCAAATTTATGCAGGGAAAAGGGCCACTCAGGAGCCTCAGAAGAAGGAATTACAGGGACAATACCTTGAGGGCAGCCAAAATGTAAATATGATAAAAATGTTGCACTATGATGGACCAAATCAAAAATATTCTCTTGGATAGGTACATAGCTGCCAGATGGCCACAGTCTGTTTTTGACACCTTACAGGCATCTTTACCAGTAAAGACCCCAGAGCAAAATAGATTGCATAGCCAAGAGGAACATTTAGCAGCTGTCATGACCCTTGTAATTATTTCAATCAGTGCAGGACAAGCGTATTAGGTGACTATGCAGTGATTCTAAGAGAAGTGCTACCAGAGATGACCTCAGAGTCACAGATGGTATGGTTGAAGTACACATGATACATATCTGCAAAGAAGTGATATATGACAGACAGCTACAGAAATCCAGGGCTCAGCTAAAGAAGGGAATAGGACATAGTAGAGCAATTTTAGTACATTTTTACATCTCTCTCTCTCTCTCTCTCTCTCTCTCTCTCTGTTTCTAGATAGAAGATTTAAAGAGGAAGGCCCAACAACTATGTTTGTATCAGGCACATGAGGATTTGTAATGATGTCAAGGTGCATACATCTAAGTCAGGTCTATCAGCTACTGCATACATTTTTTATTCTGTGTCTTTTATTACATAACAACTATCTTCACTCTCAGTCTCAGTTAACAAGAGCAGTTTTGTATACAGAGAGGGGCAAAAAAGTGAGACTGAGCAGAGAAAAGAAAAGAAAAGAAAAACACAGTATTTAAGTAAAGAGGAAGATATAAGCATAGAGAACAAGTGTAAAGGTTTGCACACACTTTGCAATAATTCTTGAACAATTCTCCAGCAGCAGCCAATAACCAAGCTATAAAGGACAAGTCAATCTTCTATTAGGTGTCTCTTACAGCAGGAGTATAAGCATGTATGCATGGTTGATCATATATGCATAGCAACATGCCCAGTAAATGTCACAATGTGTCCTTTAAACATATACAAATATGCCTCATCAATCTACTACATTTCTTTGAAGGAGTGAACGAACGTGGATAAAGGTGAGCCGGTTGATATAGAGCCAGCATTTGTAGTGCACTGGTCCCCCTGACACGCCAGAACACCAACCGGGCACCCTAGGGGGCACTGCAGTGGACTTCACAAGTTGATCCCAGGTGCATAGCTTCCTTACCTTGTGTGCTGAGCCTCCCAACCCCCCCCCAAAACCCACTACCCACAACTGTACATCACTACCATAGCCTTTAAAGGGTAATGGGGAGCACCTAGATGTGGGTACAGTGGGTTTGTGGGGGGGGTTTGGAGGGTTCCCATTTACCACCACAAGTGTAACAGGTGGGGGTGGGGGGGTGGGCCTGGGCCTGCCTGTCTAAAGTGCACTGCGGTACCCACTAAAAACTGCTCCAGGGACCTGCATAGTGCTTTGAGGGAGCTGGGTATGACATTTGAGGCTGGCATAGAGGCTGGCAATAAAATGTTTTTAAATTTTGTTTTGGGTGGGAGGGGGTTGGTGACCACTGGGGAAGTAAGGGGAGGTGATCCCTGATTCCCTACAGTGGTCATCTGGTCAGTTCGAGCACCTTTTCAAGGCTTGGTGAACAAAAAAGGACTAAGTCAGCCAAATGCTCGTCAGAGCCAGCCTTCTTTTTTCCATTATCAGCCGAGGCCGGCCATCTCTTAATCATGCCCCCGTCCCGCATTCGGTACACTGCCGATATACCCCCTTGAACTTTGGCCGGCCCTGCGACGAAAAGCAGTTGAAATTGGCTTTTGATTATACTGATTTGGCCGGCCTTAGGAGAAGGCCGGCCATCTCCCAATTTGTGTCGGAAGAAGGCCGCCCTTCTCCTTCGAAAATAAGCAGGCTAGTGTATCTGGATTTTCAGAAGGCATTTGACAAAGTACCTCATGAAAGACTCCAGAGGAAATTGGAGAGTCATGGGATAGGAGGTAGTGTTCTACTGTGGATTAAAAACTGGTCAAAAGATAGAAAACAAGAGAATAGGGTTAAATGGTCAGTATTCTCAATGGAGAAGGGTGGTTAGTGGGGTTCCCCAGGGGTAACGAAAATGATAAAGGGGATGAGATGACTTCCCTATGAGGAAAGGCTAAAGTGGCTAGGGCTCTTCAGCTTCGAGAAAAGGTGGCTGAGGGGAGATATAAAATAATGAGTGGAGTGGAACGGGTAGATGTGAAGCATCTGTTTACGCTTTCCAAAAATACTAGGACTAGGGGGCATGCGATGAAGCTACAATGTAGTAAATTTAAAACGAATCGGAGAAAATATTTCTTCACTCAACGTGTAATTAAACTCTGGGATTCGTTGCCAGAGAATGTGGTAAAGGCGGTTAGTTTAGCGGAGTTTAAGAAAGGTTTGGACGGCTTCCTGAAGGAAAAGTCCATAGACCATTATTAAATAGACATGGGGAAATCCACTATTTCTGGGATAAGCAGTATAAAATGTTTTGTACTTTTTGGGGATCTTGCCAGGTATTTGTGATCTGGATTGGCCACTGTTGGAAACAGGATGCTGGGCTTGATGGACAATACTTATATACTTATGTACAGCCATAATAGAAGAGAATGAAAACGTCTAGGGCTGAAACTTCAAAGTTTTGGTCTAGACTTGTTTTCATAATGAATAAGGCAAACAAAGTTGCCCTAAATGACCAGATGACCACTGAAGGGAATCAGGGATGACACCCTCTTACTCCCCCAGTGATCACTGTCCCCCTCCCGTTCCCCCAAAATGTGAATAAAAATAGTACTTAGCAGCCTCTATGCTAGCCTCAGATGTTATACACAGGTTCATTAGAGCAGTATGCAGGTCCTTGGAGTAGTCTAGTGGTGGGTGCAGTGTGCTGTAGACCGGGGGACTCAGGACCCTAGCTCCCCTACGTTACACTTGTGGTGGAAATTATGAACCCTGCAAAACTCACCAGAAACCCACAATACCAACATATAGGTGCCCCCTTCACCCATAAAAGCTATTATAATGGTGCACAGTTGGGGGGGGGGGGGATTGGTTTTGGGTGTCCTTCGGAGGGCTCAGCAAACAAGATAAGGGAGCAATGGTGAGATGTATACCCAGGAGCATTTATATGAAGTCCACAGCAGTGGCCCCTAGGGTGCCCCATTGCTCTCCTGGGATGTCTGAGGGACAGGTCTACTAAAAATGCTGGCCCCGCCTACATCTGAATGGCTTGATTTTCAACATTTTTTACTTGTACATTTTTCCACAAAAATAGTCTGAAAAAGTAAATGCACAAGGCACAAAAAGATGTTAGAAATATAATTAAAAAAAAAAAAGAAGGTTTGCTTTTTCAAAAATGGCTATATTTTCTATTCGGATTTGAGACATTTAGTGCAAAATGTCCAAAGTCCAAATGAGACATCATATCGAAAATGACCTCCACGTGTTCCCTTATTCCATATATTTCATTTTGATCTGCTTAGAATTTACTTGGCAGAAGTACTTCTTTAGTAAAGGACCAAGAAACCAGCAAGTGTCACTTGACCTATTATGTTGAACTTTTGAAAGGTAATCAAACAATCATGTTTACACTATGTTGAGCTGGCCACCCACCAATATTTAGTGGCATTTTAGTGGGTGATAAAGCTGAGTATCGGCTCTAACCACCTGGAGAGATCCAAGGGCAGAGTCAGGGAGGAAGCAGGAGTTCTGAGGTACCAGCAGTATTCAGTGTCAATGCTCACATAGCTAAATGACCAGACAGAACCTAACAAAAGTCTATCACATATTTGGCTGCTTCGCTATGTGCATAGCAGCAGGAAATATCAGCCAGCACCTGCATAACTTCCAGGTAGGAGCCTCCCTCCCTCAAACAATAGTCAATCCCCTCAATAGCAGAACCCCCTTCTTAAATACAGGCCAAGTCCCACTGAATATTGCTGGTTAGCGGCTGATAGTTATAATTCTGAGCCCTGTCCTAAAATAGTTGAATTAAAAGTGGTTTTTAAATGGCAGACCTTACTAGGCCCAGTGTATATCCTGGGTTAATTGTAGGACCCTTCTTGGCTAATATAAAGGAACATAAGAGTAGCCATACTGGGTCAGACCAATGGTCCATCTAGCTCAGCACCCTATTTCCAACAGTGGCCAAGCCGGGTCACATGTATCTGACAGAAACACAGATCATGGAAATATTCCATGCTACCAATCCAAGGGCAAGCAGTTGCCTCCCCATGTCTGTCTCAATAGCAGACTGTAGACTTTTCCTCCAGGAACTTGTCCAAACCTTTTTTAAACCCAGATACACTAACCGCTGTTACTACATCCTCCGGCAAAGAGTTCAAGAATTTAACTATTCATTGAGTGAAAAAATATTTCCTCCTATTCGTTTTAAAAGTATTTCCATGTAACTTCATTGTGTCCCCTAATCTTTGTACTTTTGAAAGAGTAAAAAATGGATTCACTTCTACTCGTTTTACACCACTCAGGATTTTGTAGACCTCAGTCATAACTCCCCTCAGCCCTATCTTTTCCAAGCTGAAAAGCCCTAATTTCTTTACCATTCTCTCATATGAGAGGAGTTCCATTCCCTCTCTCATTTTGGTTGCTCTTCTTTGAACCTTTTCTAATTCTGTTTTATCTTTTTTGAGATACAGTGACCAGAAGTGAACACAATACTAAAGCTGAGGTCACACCATGGAGTGATACAGAGGTATTCTTGGTATTATTTACCATTCCTTTCCTCATAATTCCTCTAGCACCCTGTTTGCTTTTTTTGGCTGCCACCACCTACTGGGTAGAAGATTTCAGCGTATTACCTATAACAACACCTTGATCTTTTTCTTGAGCTGACCTCCAAGGTGGACACTAGCATCAGGTAACTATGATTTGGATTATTCTTCCCAACGTGCATCACTTTGCATTTGTACACATTAAATTTCATCTGCCATTTAGATGCCCAGTCTTCCAATTTCCTAAGGTCCTCCTGCAATTTTTCACAATCCGTATGCGTTTTAACAACTTTGAATAGTTCAATAGTTTTGTGTCATCCGCAAATTTAATCACATCACTCATTGTTCTGATTTCCAGATCATTTATAAATATGTTAAATAGCACTGGTCCCAGTACAGATCCCTGCGACTCTCCACTGTTCACCCTCCTCCGTTGAGAGAAATGACCATTTAACCCTACCCTCTGTTTTCTGTCCAATAACCAATTCCTAATCCACAACAGAGCACTGCCTCCTAAAACATTAAGTTTTTTAGGAGTCTCTTATGAGGAACTTTGCCAAAAGCTTTCTGAAAATCTAGATACACTACATCAACTGGTTCACCTTTAACCATATGCTTATTCATGCTTTGGTGAGGTATGACTTCTGTCTGTAAGTTTTAACTATAATGTTCTACTTCAGGTATGCTGCACTATTTCCCATCCCTCCATCTTTCTTTACTATCAGCCACATGCAGGAATTTCTGGCTGGTTACAAACTCTGAATGTGCCTCCCGTTGCTAGGGCAACTCAGCTACCTGGTAGAACTTGTTACAAATGTAATTTACTGAGAAGGGGTATGGCAAGGACACCAATTGCAAGCCTCCAGCACATATGCAGCACCTATGATTGGTCCAGGGTAGAGGAGAGGTAGATGCTCACCACAGCCTATAAAACCACGCTGCAGACAAAGAAACTGAAAAACTAGGCATGCTAGGAGAGAGAGTTTCAGATCCATTCAATGGCCTATTTTTTCCCAAAGGGGGTGCTCTCCCCCTTTGTAAAAACTAATTCTGTATAGCTAAGAACCTTTCTTTCATTCACTTTCTTTATTCCTTTCTTTCTCTTCTTTCTCTCTGTTCTGTGACCTTTGTATAAGGAATAAACTTTCCTTGCTCTTTTTTCTCTTCTTTATATAATTAGTCATTACTTATAATTACCAGAGGTACTGATATTATATTTTGTAAATTTGTTACAACTTGCGCAACTGATGTCTGATGCTGTGCTGGTAAGAAATAAAAGACTTTTAGTTCTCTAATTCCTGTCCAATTTTTCTATAATATTTTGTAAGATGTTTAGAGAATAGCACGACCAAACTCGCAGCCTAGTACACTTCCCTCCTGGTCGGTTAAATAGTGCTTAGCTAACCGCACTGTCTGCTGCTGACTGAATATTGGAGGGGAGGAGAGTAAGATTTCGTTTTTTGTTTGTTTTTTTATGTAGATGCAAGCATTTATATCAGCTGTGTGGGTGGTGTAGTAGTCCTATTTGCTCTACTATGCTGCTGTTCCATAAGGCATGACAGTGTCTACTTTCTTTTATAGAATAGGTCCAAATAAGTGCCTTCTTAATGTCTAAAAATAGGTGACTCTATAGAATTAGCTTCTAAGGGCCTAATAAAATAAATTCTGCAATCCTTTAGTGAGATGGTTTTCTTTCAGTTTTGCCATATTAATCTTGCTCATGATGCAGTAAGGGATTTAGGGGCCCTTCACTAAAGCTTAGTGAGTGCTATATGTCGCACATCCTACTTTATACCTATGGGCCATTTGACACTTAGCACACGCTAATGTTCATTAGTGTGTGCTAAGCTTTAGTAAAAGGGCTCCATAGTTGGAAAAATCAGCAGCAAAACCATTGCAGTCAGTGATGGGTTTTCTGCAGATTTTTCTGCGCCAAAACTCTTACTGCATTTGGAGTAAGTTCAGCTAAGGATAGCTCCTGATGTAAAACTCCATACTGAATGTAGGAGTATAGTTGTTGTTATTATTATTATTAGCACAAAGTCTTTACTCTTGCTCAGTTCTGAAGCAAAAGATCCTACACAGCAGTAGCAGGGTCCGCTGAGGTGAAGTACAGCACTTCAACTCTAAGGGTTATGGCCCAAATGAACCTGGTAGCCACCCTCACCTCAAGGCTATCTAATTCAGGACATCCCTGAAATGGAAACATGACATGAGTTCTACTAGCAGAGACCCTCCATGGTGCTGGCCAATAATACCTGGTTGAGGGTGGGGGTGGGGGGGGGGGAATTCAGCACACCCTTCTCTTACTATCACTGTGTTTTCAAATTGCAGAATCTGAACTCTAGTAATATGTTGGGATACATTTCTAGGGGTCAGTCTACCAAACAAAAGCAATGCATCCCAATAAGGGAGGACCGATCCCTAGGCACCACCATTTTAAAAGTTGGTAGCAGTGAAAGAGTGGCCCTGGATGCCTATCCAGACCAGTAAATATCATTGGTCCAGGGGGTCTAGGCCAGCACTATCTAGGCTCTCTGGTAAAGGGCCTCAATAATTTGGGGTGCCCAGTACAAGCATGCTCTTGCTGAGGGTGACTAGCCCAGGGGGCCCTAGCTCAGGATACCTGTACCAAAGATATCAGGCTTGAGGTACCAGGTCCAGAAGTACCCTGACCCAAGATGCACTGACCGGGTATATTTTGGACCAGATAGTCCCAGGGAGGATTGGGAGGGGAAGTCTAGGCTTAGGGTCAAGGGGAATCCAATGAGGGGTTGGTCTGGTTCAGGGCCTACTAGGCTACCAGGGAATTTTACAGGTGAGGATAGGGTGCAAGGATCATGGAGTCTGTTTTTTTTTTTTTTATTCAATGTCTCTCTTTCTCTCAGGGTGTGAACCAATGCAAAGATATTTATGCAGGTCTGAACTGAATATCAGCTGGGACCCACATACTGTAAGTGGCTCTATCATTTTCTCTCATCCTCCTGCCTCCCCTTGCTGATTTTGACATCACCTTCTGACCCCTCACCCTCCCTATACCAATTATGACCCCTCCCAACCCTCCTCCTGAGATAGACCTGAACAGAGGTTACCCCTCATGAAGTATAGAATAAGTAACCACAAACTAAAAATAGAAATATGTAGACAAAAATTAAACTGAACTCCAAGAAGCCATACTCTGCATACAGTGCAAAACCAACGAAACAGAAACACGTCCCTTTGTACCATGCAAAATATAAAGAGAGCAGATGTAAATTTCAAAAACTTACATTTCCAATTGCTACATTAAAAATTAACAAATAAAACAAAAACAGGAGATACGTTTTTATTGGATTAGCTTATTACATTTTTTGACTAGTTTTTGGAGGTAAAATATATTATTAGAATAGAATACTGTGCTGACCTGAAAAAGTTGTTTTTGGTCTCCAAAAGTTAGTCAAAAAATGTATATAGTCCAATACAAAGGTGTCACCTTATTTTTTTCTTTTCTTTATATTTATTCACTTCTAAAATGGTCTAACACGGCTACTGTAGTATTTCATCCTAAATTAAAAATAAATTTCTTTTTTCTACCTTTGAAGTCTGGCCATTTAATTTTTCTAGGTTTTTTTTTGTCCCATTCTCTGGTTACTGCTTTCCTTTCTTCATTTAACTGTCTTTCCAAAGGTTCTCCTGCCTCTGTGTCATTTATTTTCTCTTCTGTCTTCTTCACCTCTTCCACTACAACCAACTCCAACACTGATCTGTTCTAGCTCTATGGGTGCTGTGGGTGTTTGAGCTCCCCCAATATTGAGGAAACCCTTTGACTGTTTCCAGGGAGGGGTAATGTCTATTGGGTTTAACATCCCCAATAATTTTGAAAAGTTTACTTCTATTTCCCCACCTATCCATTCTTGCCCAATGTCCCTCAATCACCCCAGCCCATAGCCTCTGTCTCTCCACCCCTCTCCCTTGTTCAGTATCGGCAAATCTCTCTGTCACTCTCTCCCCCCTCCCTTTTATCCACTCTTGCCTCGTTTCTCTCTCCTGCTCCACCTATCCAGTCCTACCCATATTTTCTCTCTCCCCCAGCCCATATCCTCTGTCTCCTCCCCTTTTATCCAGCATAGCCCCATCTCTCTCTCTTTCTCTCTCTCTCTCTCTCTCTCTCCCCCTCCCTCCCCACCCTCTCTCTCTCTCTCTCCCTCCCTCCCCACCGACTCACCCATCCAGTCTTGCCTAATTTATCTCTTTTGCCTCCCATCCACTGCGGCCTTGCAGCACTCTCTTCCTCCCTCCCCTCCCCCCATGTACCTCCGCCAAGCCTGCACTAACAAACTACCATGGGAGATACATGGGACCTGGATCTCTGCAGTGCCACTAGTGCTTCCTACACCAGTCCCAGAAGTTTATATCAGAGGAGGCAGGCTTTGCACAGAAAGTACTAGAGGTGCTGCAGAGAGCCAGGACCCATGCATCTTCCATGGTAGTTTATTAGCGTGAGCCCAGCAGAGGTGCAACAGGATGGAGGGAGCAAGACAGTGCTGCAAGGTCTTGGTGGATAGGAGGGGAGAGGGAGCAGGCCCTGCATGCATTGAAGGTGCGGTTCAGGCTAGGAAGGCAGCTGAGCCTGACAATAACAAAGTAAGAGCCAATCAACAACTGTTATGGCAAAGTGTAGAGGGTAGGGACTAGGTTTCCAGATGATGTCAGACCCTGGCTTGTTTCTAATTGGGCAGGAACCTCTGGTCCCAGCTCAGCTGTTTTTGGGACTGGAAGTACAGGCCCACCCAATCAGCTGCAAGCCGTGTCTGATATTGCTTAGAAAGCCTATAGAGGGGGAGAAGCAGAGGAATGGAAAATACTTTTTTTAAAACTATTTTCCAAATGTGTACTTTGCTACTAAGTACAAAAGTACAGTTAAATATAACTCATTGCATGTAAAAGTGTGTGAGAGAGGCAGTCTGCACCCTTTCCTCTTTTCTGTTAACCCATGCCAAACTGAAGTAGGAGAGAGCATTCAATCCATCAATAAGATATTCCTACACTTTCATCCTCCCCCAACTTAGCAGATAATGCTTAAGGTAGTACTTTGTTTTACCATATTTTTATATGATTAAAGCTAATAATAATATAAATATTGTGAGTTGTGGTCAGTGTGCAGCGTATTACACATGACCAGAGTCAAGAATAGTAATGCTTCTGTCAAACCATCATGGCACAAAAAACCCTTACCAACCTTCCTGCAAAAATTCAAACATGAAACTATTATCACTTTGCTGTTCATGGTGGTGGGCAAAATTGTGTCCTGTAAAGTTGTATCTTGAATCTTGACAGCTCTTATGGTCCAATGTGTAGCGCTGAATTTCCATGAAATCAATGAAAAATTCCCATTTCCAAACAAAAAGGGTCTAAGTAGTGCTCTCAATCCTTTGGTCCTCTACATGAGTCATGTTTCACAAACTTTGCATCTTCAGGAGCACGTTAACTACAAAATAGAATTAGCATCAAAAAAACAAAAGAACATCCCCCGAATGTCAAATTAAAATCCCAAGCACTTCTCAATTTCCATCATATGTTATCAAAAAACTTATACTCTGGTTATATATTACTTACTCCGGTGGCTTGAGACCAAACTCCGTGATGTCAGAGATCCACCGGTGGAACAAGCTAGTGCATGCACCCTGGACTTTTTAAAGTGTTTCATGGCAGGAAAATGAAATTTAAATTTAAAGCATCCTATCCCAATCTATCTCTTTATTCAATCCACCAGGGGTCACTGTTCTTCCTGCGGAAAATGAATTGTTGGGTTTTTTTTTTTTTTAGCAGAAACATGGAGACATCCCCACCATAAGGTAACTTCACCTGAGCCAAAACAATAAATTTCAATTCATGCTCCTGATGTCCCTGACTGTCCAAATAGTCAACAAGAAAATAGTCAACAAGAGGGGCATCCTTTTTGTGTACTCGTATATTGCTGACATGCTCAGTGATCCTGCATTTTACTTTCCTTTTTGTGTGGCCAATCTACCACTTATGACATGGGCATATCACTCCATAAACAACCTGAGCAGAATTGCAATCAGTAGGTTGATTTAATTTAAAGAGTTGACCAGGCTTAGGATTATAAACAGCTGAAGTTTCCCATGCAAATCTGCAATATATATACTTGAACGTGCCGTTCACCGCCGCTGTCTTGATTTTCTTTCATTTCAATCTGTTCTTGACCCATTCCAATCTGGCTTTTGCCCTCTTCTTTCAACTGAAACTGCACTTACAAAAGTTTCCAACGACCTTTACTGGCCAAATCTAAAGGTCCCTATTCTATTCTCATCCTTCTCGATCTATCCACCGCTTTTGACACAGTTGATCATAGCTTACTCCTTGATACGTTATCTTCACTTGGATTCCAGGGCTCTGTTCTTTCCTGGTTCTTCTCCTACCTCTCGCTTCGCACTTTTATTTTTAAAATTTTTTTATTTATCATTTTACTTAATTACATTCACATTTATCATGTAAATGCAAGGAAAAAAAACAGAAATTAACATAAGGAAAAAGAAAAAACATTTTCTCACAACAATATATATAATTGTCCACAATTGGGGATCCAAGATCAGGAAAACAATCTCAAAGAAAATAAGAAAAGCACCAAGTGGTTAATCTTACAAATTCATATTTTCTGAGGGAGGAAGGTTAATCGGTAATTGCAGTTGGTACAGTGGTAACTAAAGGAAGTTGCTGCAGAGGGTTCTTCATCTGTTCTTTTAACTCCACAAACTCTTGTAATTTCTTGGGTTCAACAAATAAGTAATAATGAAATAAAACACTTACAAAGGAATCGCTCTAGGAAGGTCCCACCTAGGGCAATGATTCTTGGCTTAAAAGCCAAGAGTTCACACCTCCTAGTCTGCGATTCCCTTGATATATCAGGAAATATATTTATCTTTGAACCCAAAAAACTATCAGCCATGTATCGGAAATACAATTTCAAAACACTGTTCCTATCTAAATCAAAGGCAAAAGTCACTAGTAATATAACTCTCTATATAGGGTATTTTAGAAAGATTTATCATTCTCAAGTTATTTTTCCTTAATTGGTTCTCCAGAAGTTCCACTTTTTTACAAGAAACATGACTGTCCTTCATTACCAGATTAACTGATTTTCGTAGAGAAACCATTTCCGTAATCAAAGTCTCTATTTTTATATCTTGGACTTCCACTTTGTTAGATAAGTATTGATATAATCACATATTTATTCCTGAAAAATTTTTGACATCTGAAGAAGAGAATTATTCACACTCTGCAGCACTTCCCATAGTGCGTCCATTATGACATTTTTTGGCTTCACCAGTTCCAATTTCTCCACAGAAACCGCTCCAGATATCTTCAGGGGGAAGAGCTCACTCTCCAATCCCCCAGTTGGTTTATTATCCTGAGTCAATGCTGCGCCAGGACCTCCTCGGATCACGTGAGAATCCTTACCCACTTCGGGCATTTCCACTGTCGACCTCCATAGCGAAGCATTACTGTTTCCGGGTCTTGGAGAGGTCATGCCAACAGGGGGACTCAAAGTCACTCCCTCCACTGAGATTTGGCAATAAAGCCTTGCTGTTCCCCGAAGCAGGAACCGATATCCCCAACGTTATGACCCCAAATCTCTCCAAAGTAGACTGTGAAGTGGTGGGAACCCCAGCCGTGTTTGAGGAGGACAACACCACAGCTTTGCCTTTTTTCTTCCCCATTCTCTGGGGAGCGCGCCTACTTCTTCAGGTATTCTGGTGTAAAATGGGAACTCAACTAATGTACATCCTCCCTTGACGCCATCTTGGATCCTCCAGCTTAGGACACTCTTTGTCTGATATGGGTAACCCTTCAGCATAGCCCTCTAAGTCATTGAAACACGAAAGCCCCTCCACCACTTACAAGGTGGTGTCCCTTTGGAGGGGTTTTTGCACCTTTAGTGTACACTCTGGTGGATCCTCTTCCACTTCCATTCCACTACCAATCGGTGTACCTCAAGGTTCTGTTCTCGGTCCTCTCCTGTTCTCCTTCTACACTTCTTCCCTTGGCTCTCTGATATCATTCCATGGCTATCAATACCATCTCTATGCTGACAACTCCCAGATCTACCTCTCTACCCCCAAAATCACAGTCAGCATCCAGACCAAAGTATTAGCCTGCCTATCTGATATCGCTGCTTGGATGTCTCAACGTCATCTGAAACTGAACATGGCCAAAACTGAACTTCAAATCTTTCCCCCTAAACCCACCTCTCCTCTTCTCCCTTTCTCTATTTCTGTAGATGGCACACTCATTCTCCCTGTCTCATCAGCTCGTAACCTTGGGGTCATCTTCGACTCCTCTCTTTCCTTCTCTGCTCACATTCAGCAGACTGCCAAAACCTGTCGTTTCTTTCTCTATAACATCAGCAAAATCCGTCCCTTCCTCTCTGAGCACGTCACCAGAGCCCTTATCCACAATCTTATCACCTCTCGCCTAGATTATTGCAACCTGCTTCTCACCAGCCTCCCACTTAGCCATCTCTCTCCTCTTCAATCAGTCCAAAACTCTGCTGCGAGGCTCATTTTTCGCCAGAGTCGCTATGCTCACATTAGCCTTCTCCTCAAGTCACTTCACTGGCTCCCTATCCATTTCCGCATTCAATTCAAACTTCTCTTACTGACCTATAAATGCATTCACTCTTCCGCTCCCCAGTACCTCTCCACTCTTGTCGCTCCCTACGCCCCCCCTCGGGTACTCAATTCTGTTCATAAATCTCTCTTATCTGTCCCCTTTTCCACTACTGCTAATTCTAGACTCTGTTCCTTTTACCTTGCTGCACCTCACGCCTGGAATAGACTTCTCGAACCTGTGCGTCTGGCCCCATCTTTGCCCGTTTTCAAATCCAGGCTAAAAGCCCACCTCTTTTATGTTGCTTTTGACTCCTAATCACTGCTCACTGCCTGTACCTTTTATCCCCACCTCTTTAATTCCCTTACCTCTTAATTGTTCTGTCTGTTTGTCTGTCCTATTTAGATTGTAAGCTTTTTGAGCAGGGACTGTCTTTTTTCATGTATGCTGTACAGCGCTGCATATGCCTTGTAGCGCTATAGAAGTGTTAAGTAGTAGTAGTAGTAGTAGTAATATATGCATAGTTGACAGGGTCAATGACCTCCCTGGTTCTGACCGCTGGCCAATCCCCCATCTGTAGATCCCGCAAAAATTTCCCCTAGATTTCGACCTCTTTTATGGGCGAAACAGGGAATCCAATGAATGTTGTGAATAGAAGGCAGGGGCCAGTGTTTAATAATAATATCTTTGATAATCCCAGCTTTCCCTGAATAGGGGAGGATACAAGTCAAACGATCCTCAGCATCTCTTGATTTGGTTCTAGGTTGTAGAAGCCACTGATGATGAGCGCTAGTAGCTCGTTTAAAAGCTCTTTTTATGACTTTGTTGGGCTAGCCTCTATTTCAAAACCATCTCATTAAATCCTTAACATGAGGATGAAAACCTTCTTTTGATGAACATAATTTTTTTATCCTTAGAAATTGGCCCATCGGGATCCCATTTTTCAAAGGTTGTGGATGAAAACTATGGTAGTGTAATAGTGAATTGGAGTCTGTAGGCTTCTTAAAGTGGTTTGCATGCTGTCATCCCTCAGAGTGATCTCCACATCTAAAAAATTTATACAGGATCCTCACATTGTCAAAGTGAACTTAATTTGCTGATCATAATTATTTATGTATTCCAGGAATTGAAGTAATGATTGATTGTCTGCTGTCCAAGGCAGAAGGATGTCATCAATAAATCTCTTCCATAGACTTATGTATTCCATATATCTGGAGCAATACAAAAATTTCTCTTCAAATTCCGCCATGTAGAGGCAGGCAACGGTGGGAGCTACAGTAGCTCCCATCGCTACCCACTGCGTCTGCAAGAAATATGAGTTGTCAAAACAAAAGAAGTTGCGTTGAATAACTGTACCAGCCATCTGATTTAGTAGATCAGTCTTATCAAGAGGAATCTCCAATCAAATTCAAAGCCTGATCCTGTGGGATTTTGGTGTAGAGAGAAACTACATCTAGATCTTGAAGGATCTTTAATAGATGAGATGAATCACATATGTATGATGGAATCAGAGGTACCAAAGGTTGTAGATAATAGTCCAAATATTTTGGAGAGGGGTTCATTGAGGGAGGTTTTGCATGATACTATAGGTCTGCCTGTGGGCCACTGTAAAGATTTGTGTATTTTGGGTAAAAAAAAAAAAGTATATCCTTGGTGTCCTGGAATTTGGCTTAAATAAATAGCGATATTCTCTGATCAAGATCATACCTGTCTCAACAGCTGCCATCAGCAATGTTTTTATTTCATTTTGAAAGTATGCCCCCGGGTCATGATCTAAAGCAGTGTAAAATTCTTGATCTAATAGTTGGTGATAAGCCTCCTCTTTATAATCATCAATATTTTGTACCACCACACACCCCCCTTTGTCTGCTCATGTTATATTAATGTTGTGATCAGGTTTCTTTGCAGTATATGGTTTACCTTATTTAGAAACTGAGGAGTATTGTGAACCCCAGACATTGTTATTTTGGGTTTCTTTTTTTAGCCAAGGATCAAACAAATATTTTTTTCAGTTGTACTTCTCATAGTACTGAATTTGGGTAAATGAGGCCCAACATTATTAACTGCCCTACAGTGTATAGTAAAATGCATACAATATGACTTTGAAAAGAAAGAATAAGGAATAAATAGACGAAAACCAAATAAATCAAAATGTATTTTGTTTCACTGAGATCCCCCCCTCCTCCCAAAAAAGACTTCAGACTAATGTTAGAAACAGTTTTTTAAAAGCAGGAGAGAACAAGTACATGAAGACTGCTACCCCAATGTTTAGTTGACATTCATGTGCAATATGAAAAGAGCAATGAAATCAACTTGTCAGAAACTTGGTTTTTTAATGCCGCACTGTGAAAGAAATTGATAGCTAAGGCTAGATTAGACAGGTGTTAATTAAAAAGTCACCACTGTCTACATCAAGGTGATGTAGAGGATATTTTGCAGAACAATATTAGACAAATTGAAAACTGTATATGGTAAATGCTATTTTTTGAATAGTGAATGGCAATATGTAGGAAGGACAATGCTATGTTATATGCTGTTCAGTTAGTTTCCTGATCTGAATAAAAAATATGCTGCTAACAATGTTCACTATAAACATTCACTGGGGAACTTTAATGAGTGAAAAATATGCACTGCTAATTCCTTAAGCAGTGAATAAGTTATATTGTTTATGTGGAAAATATTTACTGTATGGGAGATGCTGTAGAAAGATAATTCAATTGGCCCCATTCATTTTTATGTATACATTTTGACTACTGTGGTAGAAAGGGCCTCAGTGCGTAACAAAAACAGCCCCCGCTGCTAGCACAGGGCTCTTTTTACCGCAGTGTGGTTAAAAGACCCCATAGTGTTTTGAAGGAATTGGGAGTTCACTTGTCATGTAGAAGGGATTGATTCAAATTATACTGCATTTGTCTCCACTTTAAGAGAAAGGAAACCAGGAGGTTGTGTTTTCCTTTAAGAAGCAGGAATTGTTATTCCCAGAAGGAACTAGAGAAAGAGATTAGCACAAGGAGGTTGAAGAAAACAGGAAATGGGGTGTTCCTATGGGCTGAAGCCAGTAGACAGAGCTTGCTGGCAGTAGGCACATCTTGCCGCCATTTTAGTTCACCAAAACAATAGCAAATGCTATTGAAAACAATAGCAAAAGATTATAGAAATAACAGACTGCTTAAGCGTGGTCCATCTGTAAAAAGTCTACACCTGATCTAGTTGGATAGGCAGTGCCTTAAAAGGTGGAGGACAAAATATTTTTTTTTCTTGTTTTACTTATTTGACAGTTTTTTTTAATTTACTTGAAAGCTTCCCATATGTAGACATAAATATTGTAAAATAAATATTGTAAAATAAAAATTGAATATCACTAAAACAGCTTTAAAAAATATTGTAACTGGTAGAAACAGCAGTTATAAACTCTATATTTTGTGCTCATTTTTCTACACTGTTCTATACAAATACAGATAGTCAAATTTCAGTGAGGATATCCTGTTTCCTGATTGTTTCATCTTAAATGTTGTTGCAATCCCCATTGGGAAGCCTTGTGTTATAAAGATGGAATAGACTGCAATTAAATGGAAGTAAAATTAAACTCTTTCCAAGAATCTGAAAGAAAAGATTTGGAAGCGAGAATTCATAGATATCTTTTCCCTTTTGTTACGAGAGGAGGAGGATGAGACTGCTTCTCTGAAAGATAAGATGACTCTCTTCTTGGAAAGGGAAAAGAAACCCAAGATATTCCGATCTATTGCCAATTGGACATCGGCATTTCATATATTTATGACAGTGGTTATTGGAAAGGAGCCGGACATGAGTCCTTATTTAATAAGGTACATGGATTCCATCATTCGGGCTCACAAGAGATATGGGGGATGGGCTTGGCTAAATTATGATATTAAGTTTCGCAAAAGCATGGCCGATAATCCTGATATCTCTTGGAAGCATCGAGTGGTGGATCTATGGCTAGATGAGATGTCCGTACAGAGACCTTTCACACAGGATAAGGGGTTTAATTACATGGAAGGTACGGGGTGGCGGGGCAGCCAGCCCTTTCAGTCTGGGCCGGCATCTCAAAGGCAATTTGGGGCGCCGGCAGGAAAGCGAATTTGTAGACAATTCAACAATGGGCATTGCGCGTGGCACCCCTGTAAATTCAGGCATGTCTGTGCAGTGTGTGGGGGGGGACATTCAGCAGGGCAATGTCGGCAACAAAGAGACAGGAAGCAGCAGCCGGGGTACTCGGTTATGCCGTCGGGATACACTGGTCAGTAGTTGGGGTCAGCTGGCGCCTTCGCCAATTAAGTTAGAGCGTATGCAGGTATGGCTGGCACGTTACTATGATAGGGTGAGTGCGGAGGCCATCACATCCGGTTTTACTTTGGGTTATGTTATTCCTTATCAGGGCCCTTTATTGCATTCTACACATTACCCCAGAAATGCGGTCTCAATACATGCGCATCATCAGATTGCAGCTGAGAAAATTCAGAAGGAGTTGCTTAAGGGTAGAATAGCTGGGCCGTTTCGTGAGCCACCTTTTGAAGCCATGATAGTTTCGCCAATTGGGATTGTTCCAAAAAAGGAGCCCGGGAAGTTTCGATTAATACATAATCTTTCTTATCCCGTGGGGCAGTCGGTTAATGATTTTATCGATCCTATAACTTGTTCGGTGCACTATGCTTCTGTGGATAAGGCGATAGAAGTAATCAGGGGTCATGGGAGTCAGGCTTATTTAGCTAAGGCTGACGTGGAGTCGGCTTTTCGCTTGTTACCGGTGCATCCAGATTCTTTTCCGCTGTTGGGGTTCCGTTTCAATGAGCACTTTTACTTTGATAAATGTGTCCCGATGGGCTGCTCTATTTCCTGTGCCTTGGGCTGCTCTATTTCCTGTGCCTTTTTTGAGCAATTTAGTTCCTTTGTATTTGGATGATTTCTTGTTAGTGGGTAAGGATGCGGGAGACTGCGCGGTTTTGTTGAGCACTTTCAAGCGGGTGGCGACTCATTTTGGGATACCTTTGGCTGAGGATAAGACCGTTGGACCTGTGAATGTTATAACGTTCCTAGGTATAGAGTTGGATGTGCCGGCCCAGTGTTCTCGTTTGCCAGCGGATAAAATTAGACGCTTGCTTGAGGCAGTGCGGGCGATGCAACAAGTTAAAAAAGCTACTCTTAAACAGTTTCAGGAGCTCTTAGGTTTGTTATGTTTTGCTACCAGGGTAATGCCAATGGGCCGCATTTTTGCCAGAAAGCTGGCTTTAGCGACAAGAGGGGTACATAAGTACATAAGTACATAAGTAGTGCCATACTGGGAAAGACCAAAGGTCCATCTAGCCCAGCATCCTGTCACCGACAGTGGCCAATCCAGGTCAAGGGCACCTGGCACGCTCCCCAAACGTAAAAACATTCCAGACAAGTTGTACCTAAAAATGAGGAATTTTTCCAGTCCATTTAATAGCGGTCTATGGACTTGTCCTTTAGGAATCTATCTAACCCCTTTTTAAACTCCGTCAAGCTAACCGCCCGTACCACGTTCTCCGGCAATGAATTCCAGAGTCTAATTACACGTTGGGTGAAGAAAAATTTTCTCCGATTCGTTTTAAATTTACCACACTGTAGCTTCAACTCATGCCCTCTAGTCCTAGTATTTTTGGATAGCGTGAACAGTCGCTTCACATCCACCCGATCCATTCCACTCATTATTTTATACACTTCTATCATATCTCCCCTCAGCCGTCTCTTCTCCAAGCTGAAAAGCCCTAGCCTTCTCAGCCTCTCTTCATAGGAAAGTCGTCCCATCCCCACTATCATTTTCGTCGCCCTTCGCTGTACCTTTTCCAATTCTACTATATCTTTTTTGAGATACGGAGACCAGTACTGAACACAATACTCCAGGTGCGGTCGCACCATGGAGCGATACAACGGCATTATAACATCCGCACACCTGGACTCCATACCCTTCTTAATAACACCCAACATTCTATTCGCTTTCCTAGCCGCAGCAGCACACTGAGCAGAAGGTTTCAGCGTATCATCGACGACGACACCCAGATCCCTTTCTTGATCCGTAACTCCTAACGCGGAACCTTGCAAGACGTAGCTATAATTCGGGTTCCTCTTACCCACATGCATCACTTTGCACTTGTCAACATTGAACTTCATCTGCCACTTGCACGCCCATTCTCCCAGTCTCGCAAGGTCCTCCTGTAATCGTTCACATTCCTCCTGCGACTTGACGACCCTGAATAATTTTGTGTCATCGGCGAATTTAATTACCTCACTAGTTATTCCCATCTCTAGGTCATTTATAAATACATTAAAAAGCAACGGACCCAGCACAGACCCCTGCGGGACCCCACTAACTACCCTCCTCCACTGAGAATACTGGCCACGCAATCCTACTCTCTGCTTCCTATCTTTCAACCAGTTCTTAATCCATAATAATACCCTACCTCCGATTCCATGACTCTGCAATTTCTTCAGGAGTCTTTCGTGCGGCACTTTGTCAAACGCCTTCTGAAAATCCAGATATACAATATCAACCGGCTCCCCATTGTCCACATCATATTCGCGTGACACAAAGCATTAGGCAGGATCTAGAGGTCTGGGGTGTATTCTTGGAGCAGTTTAATGGTAGAACTTTTTGGCAGGACCTTCCGCAGCCCGCAGATGCATTGGAACTGTTTACAGATGCGGCAGGGGGTGAAGGTTTTGGTATATATTTTCAAGGAGCGTGGTGTGCAGAAAAGTGGCCGGAGTCCTGGATTCAGGCAGGGATTGTACGGGATATAACCTTTTTAGAGTTATTTCCCATATTGGTGGCTTTACATATTTGGGGGTCGGGTTTGGCAAATAAAGCTATTGTTTTTAATTCAGATAATATGGCAGTAGTGGAGAGTTTGAATAGATTATCCGCCAATACAGTGCCAGTTATTAATTTGATAAGGGCGATAGTTTTGCAGTGTCTGCGTTGGAATATATCCTTAAAGGCGAAGCATATTCCTGGGAAGCAGAATATTATAGCAGATGCTCTTTCTCGCTTTAAGTTTGCAGATTTCAGATCCAAGGCTCCCATGGCAGACAACAGGCCGACAACAGTGCCAGACATCGTTTGGACTTATGGCCCCGTGAAGTGTGGGAATTAGCTCTTCAGGCATTGTCGCCGGCAACAAGGAAGAAGTATATCTCAGCATTTCTGTTTTATATGCAGCACATGATGGAGTCTGGTAATGGAGGGTTGTTCACCACTGATGCATTAGTGGGCTTTATATCAGCTGCTCGAAGGGAGGGTCGCAGTAGGGCACAGGTGGCTATTACAATTGCTAGTATTAATTTTTTCTCCAAATTGTTTGGCTGGGAGAATCCCACCAAGGCCTTTGTAGTGTCAAGGATGATGAAAGGGTGGCACAGGGTAGTAGGTTCCTCAGTGGATAAGCGTCAACCTATTTTACATGGTGATTTGTGTGCCTTGTTTGCAGTTATGGATGAGGTGTGTGATTCGCCATTTGAGGTACGGCTATACCGCTGTGCCTTCGCATTGGCTTTTCATGGGGCCCTTAGGGTGAGTGAGTTGGTGGCCCAGTCTAAGTCTGCGGGGGCTGACAAGGGTTTGTTAATACGGGATGTGACTATTACACAGACGGGGATTGATTTACTCATACGGAGCTCAAAACCTGACCAGTTGGCCAGAGGTTCACACATGTGGATTAGACCACACTTACCGGAAACTACATGTCCTTTATACAATCTGCAACAGTACCTGCAGATTAGACCAATGGGGGGTGTCTGGCTGCTGCTTCATGCTAATGAGTCCCCATTGACTCGATTTCAATTCATCAAAGTATTGCAGTTGCGCACTCATTCCGGATTGGGGCGGCGACTTCGGCTGCTCTGCATGGAGTTCCATGTGAACAAATTAAACGGTTAGGCCGGTGGGGATCGAATGCGTACAAAAGATACATTCGGCCTCCACGTTAGTAGCCCTGTTAGGGTTAGCCCTGTTAGGGTGGGTGGTCCTTTGCAGTGGGGTTTACTTGGGTTGGCTTCCTGTTGTTGCCATAATTGATAATATGTTAATTGCATGGGTTGGCTTTCCTGTTGTTGCCATAATTGATATGTTAATTGCATGTGACTTGCCATATTTGATAATATGTTAATTGCATGTGACTTGCAGGTGACGTGGTGGAACAGTACCAGATATGGATCTGTGGTCACTCTTATGTGCATTGGGCACATAAGAGGGCAGCTGTACGACCTGATGGGGTGAATTTGGGCTTTCCGAGGGGGAAGGTGGCTGTACGATGGTTGGGTAAGAGAGGGATGCTGTGGGCTCAATTGTTGCCAACCATAGAGTGGGAGTTGATGTCTTCCAGTGCGCCACAGTTTCTCATCCTGCATTTAGGGGGCAATGATTTAGCGGGGATGAACAGTGTGCTATTAGTGAAAACAATACAGAACGATTTATTAAAACTGGCATGTTTGCTGCCCCGGACCAGGCTCGTCTGGTCGGATATTATTCCACGACGAGTTTGGAGGGGCGAGAGGTCGCATACAGCGATCGATGGCACACGCAAAAAAATTAATAGGTGGATGGGTAAATTTATGGGGTCAGTTAAAGGGCAAGTGATTGTGCATGAGTTCCTTAAAGAATCTTGTGCGGGTTTATATAGATCGGATGGGGTCCATCTGTCGGATGTGGGCCTGGATATATTCAACTTTGATTTACAGAATTTTATTGAAGCCATTACGCTGGTGGTAGGTCGCAGCCAGGGTTTGGGGGGAGCCCGCGGCGAACGAGGAGTCATTGCCGTGGGCTGTGGCATAAGCTATGGAACTTAGGTAACATTAGCGACGAGTACACAGCACCTCAGCGGATAATATGGCAAAGTGAGTTACTATGTATATGTTAATGACCTGTTGAAAGTTACAATACTGAGCGAAATGTTATGCCTGCATGCGGGCAGGATTACAGAACAAGATGGACACGGCTAGTCTCCTGGCTTGGACGGCCAGGGGGCCAATAGCTTTGGTTAAAGTGGTAAATGCATCCTTGTACGGGATGCATTTGATTGGACAGCGTGCTATAGCAGACAGCACTGAGGAGGAACAGGGTGCTTGGACGGCACAGCCTGGTTAAAGTGGTAAATGCATCCTTGTACGGGATGCATTTGATTGGACAGCGTGCTATAGCAGACAGCACTGAGGAGGAACAGGGTGCTTGGACGGCACAGCCTGTAGTAATATAAGCAAGAAGGGCTGTGTACTCGGAGGGAGATGTTTATCAATGATGTTTACCAATGATTGTTTATGTGAAGGTTTACAATAAATAAATTTTTGCGGACCTGGCTGCGGCCTAAATAAATCCACATTTGTTAAAGAAATTGGCTTCTGGTGTGGTGTTTGGATAGAAGGGGGTGACTGAGTGAATGCCGAATGCCCGTGTTGGTAAAATTAAACTCTCCTTTCATTGGGGCACATGGAATCATATCTTCACCTCATTTGTTATGTAGAAGTTTACATTTTAGATACACAAATGAATTATTCTGTTTTTAGGCATGTTTCAGGGACAAGTGGATTTATAAGTCAAAATAAAAATAAATATTTTGTTTCATGCAGATCTCTTTTGTTTAAACATAGCTAAATGGGCTATAAGCCCCTAATGCAGTCCATTGGTTTTCTTATATTTTGTTCTTTTGATGACTTATACTGTGCCAAAAACAAGATGTTAAATGTTCCCAGATTCAACCTAATTAATGTTTGTTTGTTTTTTAAATTGTAATTATAAATAGTAAGTCTTATTGTTAAGTACCTGATTCTCATAACATGATGTCTATTTTGGTGGCACTTTACTAGGTGAAAATATCTCTGCACAAATACAGGGAGTCCCTATAGCCAGCCCCTCCAAATGACACAATGATTTAAAATGTAGAACAAATTAGTACTCTAACAGATGAAACCAACACTTCCTCTGTGTACATCCACATGCTGCTCAACCCAGCATATTTGAAAATATGAGATTAAATAAAAATGCTATCAACAATAAAGAATGACAACGAGGATGCAGCAGCTCATAGGTTTGCTTGCTTTGTTTTGAGTGTACTAGATGACGATTGCTTGAGGGGAATGGGAAACAGCGACTAACCAAATTGGCTTCAACTTTTTGAAGTCATCCCATCTTCTTTTCTTCAATCTCCTTGGATTAGCAGGATCAGTCTTGGAGAACGTCCCAGCTGGAACAATCGTTAACCTTGATACCTGCCAGGAGCTCCCTCCCACCTGCACTAAATTAGTAAGTCTGGTTGTGAACCAGAAAAAAAAATATTTAAACATTTTAAATAGATGTTTGTTTGTTAGAAGAGAAGGGTAGTTGGTTCTGGTGAGATTCCTTGGGGTTTAGTTAGCCAGGATAGCAAAGCAGAGTAAGGCAAGTTTGTGCTTTGAAGCAGAGAAAGGAAAGGGAAGGGGGAAATGGGACTTGATATACTACCTTTCTGAGGTTTTTGCAACTACATTCAAGGTGGTTTACATGTATTTAGGTACTTATTTTGTACCAGGGGCAATGGAGGGTTAAGTGACTTGCCCAGAGTCACAAGGAGTTGCAGTGGGAATTGAACTCAGTTCCCCAAGATCAAAATCCACTGCACTAACCACTAGGCTACTCCTCCCATGGGGGCTGAGGAGTTGCCCATAGAAACAGGGAAAGTGAAGAGAGAAAACAGAGTTCTGGAAGTAGAAGCTGCTTGGGATTAAACTGGCAAAGGTAGCCAATGTACCCCCCCCCCCCCCCCAAGTCACTGGAGGTCCCTGGGTGGGAAGTAAGCCCAGCCTTAGGGGATGGGATTAGAAAATAAAATGCAGCAAGATGGTGCAGCAAAGGGGATGAGTGACATGTTGGGAGGAGTTAAGAGGTGATAAAAGGATTACCATGTGTTTGCACATAGTCTTTTGCTGGTCCAAGATTTCTCTGCCATTTGATCAATGAAGAGAGAGAAAGAGGAGTCCCTGGTTAAGAACTGGCAACCCATGGGTTTGGAGAAGGAGATAAGTCATAGTCCAGCTGAACAGAGATGGTCAGTGAGCTCTGGAGAGTGGGTCAATTCCAAGAGATGGAGATGAGAACTGGGGAGAGTTCCATCTCATAGGGAAGCTGGGACATCAGAGTCCGGAACCCATGCGCAGGAGGCGCAAAGCTCGTGACGGGTTGATTGCCGATTGGAAGGGATGGACAAGGAGAGGCACTGTATAAAGTGTATGTATTTCTGATCTGCATTCCTGTAAATATTCTGCTGAAACCAAGTCAATTTCATTTTGGACTGTTACCTGTTTTGTTGGTTTGAACATACTGAACTGCTGGTTGCAGAGGTAAGTTCCAGTTAATTTTCATATAAAATGCTGGACTGTGGACTGATTTAATCTTGTAAAGTATTTTGGAAGTCAAGGGCTCTCTTGGGTTGTTATAACTAACTGCCAGCTTGCATCCCACAGGAGATTTGGAGCCGAGACTGAGTTCCTTTGAGGAGAAGAGGGTCCTCACACCCACTAACCACTTCTTTTCCCCAGGTGGTCCTCACACGGTGCATGTGTCAACTGTGAGGTGTAAAGGTCTGAGGGAATCTGCCTGTCAAGGAGGCTCCCCGCATGCTCGGATCCTGGACCCGAAAAGGGGATGTTTCACTAAGGATTGAAATGCTGCCTTTGCTGTCTTGCTGGATGAGAAACCTCAGAAAGGTAGACTAAGTATAAACCTCATAGTTAATTTTGTAAGCTGGGGGTGGGGGATGAATAGATGCTGAAAACAGGGAACAGCAGCTGTACTACAGAAAAGGGAGAAGGCAGACATTTTCTTCTGCTGTACTTGGAGTTCAAGGTTTCAGAGTTCAGCAAAGATTGAGTCTGGAAAATGGGTTTGTAATTGTTGGGGTTTCTAGAAGCTTAGACATTATCCTCCTCACTCTATAATATTGTGTGCACATTTTCACACTTACCCCAGGATTCTATATAGCGTGACTTAAGTTGTGAACATAAATCCAATCGTATTCTGGATTTGCGCATGTTCTAGTCAATTTTCACCTGCCTCTGGAGTCCCCCAGGGATTCATTTTAGACCGTACACTTTTTAACATCCTTTCTTGCTTCACTATTGACTCTTGTTCAATCTCGTGACTTCACAATGTACATTTATACCAATGACATTCAAGACCTTCATGTACCTTAGACTCTTCAGATCCACTAAACTAACACAAATCACTGATTGTTTTAAGTAAAATAAACTCACATTAACCACGATAAATCTAAAAGTCTTCTTTTTACGGATCAGGATAAAAAAAACTCTTGTAATATCTATTCTCCTTTGCAATACTGCAGTTCCATTAGTCCCCACAACAAGAATTCTCGGGTGACTCTAGATAGTGTGCTCACATTTAGACGTGTCTTTAGTAGCACTTAACATTCTGAATCTTTCCTTGGTTATTAGCCAGCTAGATTATTGCAACTACTTATATAAGGAGCTCAGTGAAAATGATCTCTATCATCTGCAAGTACTTTAAAACACTGCTATTAAAGATATTAAGGGGGCAAAAATATGATTACATGACCCCACTTTGAATGCTGTGTATTAGTTACCTCTTTCTCATTGAACAACATATAAACTACTAATACTGGTCTTCAAAATTCATAGTTCTGGTGAACTGGGCTTTCTCTTGCGTTTCCTGACACCTTACTCCCCTCCTAGGTTGCTCAGATCATCCATGCAAAATCATCTGGTTGTTCCAACATTCGGAGAAATAATCTATGAGAGCACTTGATGCTCTATATTTTCTGTCCAGGGCCCTGAATTTTGGAATATTCTGTCCAAATATCTATGACTGCAGACATCACTTTAATGATTTAAGACAGACCTTAGGACTTTCTATTTACCAGTGCCTTCTACTAGCCTTGTTAGTCTCGTTTCTCTGGAAGCACTGGATGTAAGCTTTTATCCTTATGTGTGCCCCTACCCCACCACTATCCTCTTCAAATGTTGTAGTTCCTCTCTTCTTTCCTTCCTTTACAGTCTTGTTTGTCCAATTATATTAGCTTTTCTTTAGTCTGTAAGCTGTCCAAAAGGCTTGTTGATGGTTGGGATAGACAGTACTGAATAAACTTGAAACTTAATGTTAGATAGGATCGAGACTAGGATACAGGTACAAGGGCAACCTCTGCTTGTGACAGTATATAGCACACATACTCTGGAACTCAGATAGAAAAAGTAAAACCCAAACTAAAGGCCTTTATATATAAGCTTCCTTGTCATCAGCAGCAGATGAATCCATTAACTGATGGGGTTGTATCCGCCTACCAGCAGGTGGAGATAGAGAACACTGAAGAACCACAGTGACCCTTGGATGGCTAGCCCCATCTGCCTTCAGTATTTCTCTATCTCCCAGCAGGTGTGGACGTAGCTTGATCAGCTCCTAGATTTCTGCCTGGGGTGGCTCCTGTGCCTTGCCAGTTGAGCAGGGGTGTTGTGGCTGGTGGTGCCCACTTTAAAGGCATATAGGTTCACCCTTTCCCTGCCTTACCCATTCCCCCCTCCTCCCGGAGTTCCTCTGTTGCTGCCTGCCTCCAACTTTCCTTACAGTGTGAAAAAAAAGAGCACGCTTTTACTGCGTGGCTGTTCTGAGGCTTTCTCCAGAGATTCTGGTTCAGTGCAGCTTGACTGGAGCTCATTGACTTGGTCTTCTGAGGTGAGAGTGGTGCCCAGCTCCTCCGGGGAGGTTCCCACGGACAGCATTCCGAGTGGGGTAAGTTTTGGTGTGAAGCCGCCATTTTATTGCTATATTTCCGTCCAGTCGGGCGATGGCTGCTGAAGGAGTTAAGCACTGCTCCTGCTGTGGTAAACACAGGTCACCAGCGGGGCTTTGCAGTACGTGCTCCTTAGACACTGCATTAACAAGATTTTGTAGCAAAGGTGGTAGTAGCTGTGTATCATCTCAAGAACTGGAAGCTCAACACCGTGAAGAAAATTCGTCGGCATGTCGATCAAATAGGCTCTGTGACAGAACGCGGGCTGGCCGTGGCCTGCTGAAATCTGCTTGTTCAGAGACAAACATTACATGTGTTGAGGAGCTGATTTGTTCCCAGAAAGGTGAGAGAGGCAAACACTTAAGCACCTGTAAGATTGCTGCCAAGCTCTACATCAGTGACATCTGTCTAACGTATCTCAGAGGATCTCCATCTCACTGCCTTTTGTCATGTGCCAGCACAAGTCATCAACGATGCCAAGTAACAGAAGCAACTGGAGCATGTCGTGGCCCTGCTTTGTCAGCTAAACGTTTGTGACAAGAAACGTGTGCTCTTAACGGGAAAAACCTCTATCTGTACCCCCTGTCAGTTATCAAAACAAACGAATCTGGGCAAGTGGGAAGAAAGCTGACATAAAGTCGGCTTGTCTTTTGGTCCAGCGTGAAAAGTTTGCGCAGCATGTGATGATCTCACTCAGTGTGTATTTTGGTGGCAAGGTATTTTTGTGGATGAGAAAGCTATAATTGACTATGCAGATTATATTGACTGTCTTCTTCCTAATCATGTTGAGGACTGAAATCTACTGCTGCCCACCAGATTCATTTTCTAGCAAGACAGTATACCAGCATACACACCATGCTTCGCACAAGACTAACTCCAGGCCAACGGTTCAGATTTTATTAGAAAGGACCAGTGGCCTCCAAATTCACTGGGCCTGAACCCCTTAGACTACCATGTCTGAGGAGCAATGTTGGAGGCCTATCACAAGCTCATCCAAAGCCATAATTGCTGAACTCAAGGAAGCGCTGCGGATGATCTGGGCAGCCTGCCACAGAGACCAATCGACAAGGCTATTAAGAACTTTCCAAAGTGACTTCAGGCCTATGTTAAAGCTGGGTGTAGACACTTTGAACATTCACAGTTACTGCAAGGTCTTGGCCGCTGGTGGCAATTTCTTTTTCAAATTTCCTTGCAAGTGCCTAGATACATATGAAAGCAAGTCATGTATATTTTTGGATCCTTCTTCATCTAGAATTGTTCCTATCCTCTAAAGTGGCTGGATCTGAGAAATAATTTCATTGTTATTGTGTTGGTTATTTAGGGTATATATGTTGTTTTCAGGTCTGCATTGGGTGTGGTTCATTTTCTTATTTGATCACTTATTAA
This sequence comes from Microcaecilia unicolor, assembly GCF_901765095.1. Classification (NCBI taxonomy): domain Eukaryota; kingdom Metazoa; phylum Chordata; class Amphibia; order Gymnophiona; family Siphonopidae; genus Microcaecilia; species Microcaecilia unicolor. The sequence goes on along the minus strand of NC_044031.1, from coordinate 328,419,522 downwards.
AGACTTCAGCTGGGTCTTATGATCTGGGCTTTTTGCAATAATGATGTGAGTTCTTGTTTTTTCTTGTAAATTTTGTTTATTACTTATGCATTTCCTATATTGTTTTGGGTGTAAATTCAATAAATGCAATTAAAATAAAAAAAGAGGGGGTGAAAAATCTTCTTCACATCACTGGTAGATGCCAGTATGTCTTTATAAAATAGGGTCCCAGATCCAGTCCGAATAATACATTTATGTATAAGGACACATGTTCATTAGTGTGCTCAACCCAAATTGTACATTTCTGCTCCTACAAATTAACATGATTTCAATCAATTTGTTTGCATTAAAAAGTTTAATGAGCATACAAAAGTTGGTAAGATGAATGTGTGAAATGAATTTTCAAACAATTTGGAAAGCACACCAATATTTCTTGGTCATGCACATTTTTACCTGCTCTGAAGAAATGTGTGTGTGTACTCTACACATCTACATGTGTATTTCATAAAATACAAATGTACACTGCAGCTCCGTTTCTGTTTCACTCAGACTACACTCCCAAGAACAACATGTAGGTCATGTAAAAGTAGGTGTACACTCTCCATATTTGTACTTTTCATGCACATAACTCCTCCCTCCAAATGTGCAGTTCCACAGCATGCACAGTTTTGAAGTGAGTGTGTTGTGGGTGTGATTTGGGTAGATCTGAAACGTAGCATGGCTTTCCAATTGTGTGGTAGCAATACTTGCATACTTAAAATCTAAGTGTTGATATCTATTTATTTATTTATTCATTTTTATAGACCATCCTATCAACTACGCCCAGAATGGGTTACATGGTTTACATCCATAATAGAAATATAATGCACACAAAAATAAAATCAGTTAAACCAATCTGCCAGCTTATCAATTAAACAATCCAGCAAAACTCATTAAAACAAATGAGTTTTTACAGCCTTATGGAAACTTAGATCATTAAAGGATCTCACCGCAGGAGGTAGCATGTCCCATAACCAAACCAATGAATAAGAAAAAGCTCATGAACGAACACATTCCTGCTGGAGAAATCTTGCTGAATGCAAAAAAACATGTCTCTCACACTGACAGCACAAAATTGAATTGGTGTATATATATATATAGAAAGATTTTTAGACATATAGGTGTCCTTCTACCAAACGGCGGTAAAAGGTGCCCCATGGTGATGTTGGTGCATGAGATTGCCACACACTGAGGCCACCTTTTACCACCATGGGTAAAAGGTAATTTTCTTTAAAGGCTAGTAAATGGCCATGCGCTAAGTAAAAACATTGGTGTGCGGCCATTTGCTGCCTCCTATTTAGGGGGCGGTGAAGTCTCTGTTGCTAACTTGGCAGTAACCAGGAACTGTGAGGTGCTGCTTGATTACCGCCAGGCATGTCCCCCACACTAGAAAATAATTTTTTAAAAAATCATAGCACTGGAAACAGCATGTACTGGAAGCTGGAATTGCCACATGATTCCTGAGTGAGCCCGGTAGTGCCGATTTCCTGCACACAAACCCAGCAGTAGTCCAACCACCAGGTAGTAAAATGGCCTCATAGATTGGAACCATATCATGAAGGACCTTAAAAGTTAACAGCAACATCATTTACTGATAGGAAGCCAATGTAATGATAGAAAGGAAAGTGAAAATAATCACACAATGCCAAATTTTCAAAAGCTGAATTGCCGAATTCTGGACCCACTGAAGTCTCTTCAAGCTGTTACTAGGCAACCCTCTGAGACATATGTGTCAGTTAACTGGGGATCACAGGAGTGCTTTCCTCTTTAGTTGTTTAAAATATTTTCTAAAATATGAAATTTAGTTTTCTTAGGCTTTCTAGGCTTCCAAAATGTTATTTTTAAATAATGTATACATTTCATGCAAATTTCATGCAAGAATGTGTGGGATAAACATAGAGGAACAATATATAGAAAAAGAATAGAGACCAAGTAAAGCAAAAGTTAAATGATCTCATAACTAGAGTGAGCTTTGATGGCAGCTTCAAAAGATAGGAAGTAGGACTAGTGCCAGGCAGACTTCTACTGAATATGCCTCAAAATTGGCAGGGAGAGACAGATAGAGATAAAGCATACCCGTGCTAAATCATGAAGAAATGGAACCTGTACAGATTTCCAAATTCAACTATGACCAGCTTGATGAGCAGACTGGATGGATCATGCAGGTCTTTATTTACCAACATTTACTATGTTACTTTGACCTTAGGAACACTTCTTTCACCCATCAATATCTAGCCGGCAGTGGTCAGTTTTTTTTTCTTATTGTTGACTCTCACTAACAGAATTAGGCTCTGGTATTAAGTACTGGCAGCTATGCAGGTACTGACCAGCCTCTTCCCATTGTCAGAATGCATACAGGCAGGCCTGATATTCAGTCTATTACCTGGTTAGATAACTGGGTGCTGGGCAGAATATTTGGTGGTTATACCCAAAGTTCTCTCATCTTGGCTCCATACCACCCACAATCAGCTACTGTAATTATACTACCCAAGATAGACCCTTTTCCGGTGGCATCCATTCCATTGTTTATCAAAGTGATGGGAGGATGGGTAACTGAAAAGCTGAATATTTTTATAGATAACTAGTAAAAAAGGCCCATTTCTTTAAGAAATGAAACAGATGCTAGCAAGGTTATATTCAAATGTTGATTGTTGTTAACCAAACAGTGCATTTAAAAATGCTATAATGAGAAGGAATAATTGTGAAGGGTGTATAATGAGGAAGATTGCCCATGAGTATGACATGTTGTTAGTGGTTTTGTTTTTTTAATTGTAATTCATGTGTTGCTTTGTCCTACCCCCATATGCACCAACCCCCTCCCCATGTCCATCAACCATCGTTTGTCTCTTGCCCTTCTGCTTGTTTTTTTAAAATGAATATTTAAATCACCCAAGGGGTTTTTCTGTGTGTTTGTACCCTTACCCCATGTTCACCAACCCTCCTGTCTCCCCCATGCTTCATGTTTAGGAGACCCCCTCCTTCCCTTCCCCCCTTCCGTCCGAGGTGCATGCCCACCTTCCGTTCGAGGTGCAGGCCCCCTACAGTGTCTGTGTTAGAGAGAGAGAGTGTGCAACGGAAGCTGAGGAAGACAGGGAACAGGCATTTAACCTAGCGAGCGTCTCCTCGTGTGACCCCCCATCCTTCCCTCCCTCTCCTTCTATCCGAGGTGCAGGCCCCCCCGCCTTCTATCCGAGGTGGTCCCAGGTGCAGGCCCCCTACAGTGTCTGTGACAGAGAGATATAGTGTGCAACGGAAGCTGGAGAAAGACAGGGAACAGGCATTTAACCTTGCGATCGTCTCCTCCCTCTGTTCCGTTTCTCCGTTCTTCAGCGCGATGCCCTTCTCAGTGTTAGATCTTTTGGGAGGTTGTTGAGCGTGTCAGCGGCGTCGGACAGGCTCAATGCTTTGTTTTTGTTTTGGCTGTCAAGCGGTATGTTGTGCCGGGAGAGCAGCTATTGAGGTGCTTGAAATATGCACGAGGCAGTTTGGGGGGGCGCCGGTTGGATCAGCTATGAGGTTTGTTTTGGGTTTTTTCCCCCCGGGTCTGATGTGGGTGTCATACTGGGAAGGTGACCTCAGCCTGGCTTCGGAGCCTAGCAGACCAACTCAGCCACGAACACAGGCAGCAAGACAGAACGTTGGAGGTGAGAATTATTATATAGGATTATGGGTCCCAATCAGGATTCTGTTGGGGTTTTAGCACAGAGACCATGGTCCTTTCTCTGATTTAATCTGCTAAGAAGCTATTTATTTATTTATTATTAGAATTTATTAAGCTATTAAGTCAAGGTCAGAGTTCTATTATAGTCTAATATGACTTATCTAGTGCTTTCGACATAGTGGACCACAGTATCCTGCTTTCTCTTTTAGATTCATTAGGGATCCACAGTCATGTTTTATCTTTGTTTCAAGGATTTTTAACAAGATCGTATAGGATGAAGATGCAGGGTGACTTTCAGACCCATGGCGCGCTGTCTGTAGGGTGCCTCAGCAGTTTCCTGTTTCGCCCTCGCTATTTAATATTCTGATACAAACTTTAGTAAAACATCTGGGCTCACTTCAGTTGCAGTCTTTTATATATATATATATATATATATATATATATATATATATATATATATATATATATATGTGTGTCTGGATGACATTATAGTGCTGATAATCTACTTCAGGTAATCTACTTCAAGAGGCAAATCTGTTGTGTTGTTTTCAGGTGGTTGAAGCCTGGGTACACTCATCTAAGTTAAAGTTAAATAGAGAAAGCTAAGTTCCTTTGAAATGGCCTACTTGCCTTCTGGAAAAAAAAACTCCTATTGTTCAGATTAGAAATTTCAATCTAAAATTAGATGTAGTTTCAAGAATATTAGGTGCCAAATTAGACAATCAACTCTCTCTGGATATTCAGGTTAACAAAGTGATTAGTAAGTCTTTTCTTTTTCTCAAAAAGCTGTGGGTTATCTGCAAATATTTTGAATCATCAATTTTTTGTTTATTGGTTCAGTCCTTAATTCTTTCATCACTGGATTATTGCAACTATCAGCTGTTCAAAATCTTTAAAAGCAAAGTTACAGAGAGTGTAAAATGCTGCAGTTAGAGTAATTTTTTCAGTGAACAAATATGAATCTATTTCCCCTGTTGCAATTACACTGGTTGCCAGTGGAAGCTAGATTGCAGTTTAAGGTCCTGATTTTGACTTTTAAAGCATTTCATACAGATTATCCATGTTACTTAAGTTATCATTTTGCTATTCTAGGAACCATTACTAGACATTTGTTTATATTAAGTTTTCCTAGTGTTCATAAAATAAAAGCTTTACGTCCTTGACAATCTTCATTAATATATCAGGCAGCCTCCATTTGGAATCCCCTTCCCTCTTTTCTTAGGCAAACAGGGCATTATTTTGAGTTTAGGAAATTGTTATAGACTTTCCTTTTCAGGAAATATCTCCCTTAATTTTATAGATGTTATATTTTCCTGTTTTGAGATAATAATGTATCATTGTTATAACTATCTGGAGTATGTTCCTTCTCTTGATTGTTACCTATTTAGAACTTGTTGGTTGTAGCGAGTTATAAGACCAGAATGAAATGTAATATAATGAACCCCCCCCCCCCAACAAAACAACCGCTCCTTCTTATACCCCCATCCAAGATCTTTCTCCCCCAGGATAACCCCCTTCCTAAATTCCTCCCAACACAGGCCTTGTTCCCTCCCTGCCCCTACTCAGGATCAGCCCTCCATGAGCCTACCTGAAAACTTCCCTGGTGGTATAGGGGGTAGTATGGCTTCTGTCCTTGTGTCAATGGGATTCAAAATAGTGGTCTCTAGAGTTAGAGGTGGCTATTTTGAAATCTGGCACTGCAATGTCTGGAGCAACTAGGCATCTCTCCTGCGCAAACTACCATCTATCACAGCAAGGAGGTTTTAAGGTAGGCCTGTAAGAGGATTGATCTTGGGTGGGAGGGGCAGGGAGAAGGGACAAAGAATGTGTTGTGAGATTCATGAAGGGGTTTATCATGGGGCTGCAGATCTTTCATGAGGTAGGTTACATATGGGGTGAGAGGGAGTGGTTGGCCTGTATTCGGGTGGTTGAGGAGGGGGTCTACCTTGGGTGGTGATCTTCAGTGGGGTAGAGCCATGAGAGGATACAGCCATTGTTGGAGAGGGGGAGAGTCAGGATCTAAGGGGCTATGGGGGGGGGAGGGAGATCTTACTTGGGGTGGCTAGAAAGGTTAATAAAAGTGGATTGAAATCAAGGGCAGTTGGGGATTTGGAGTGGGAGTGGCTGCAGTGAGAAACTGGAAAATTTTCAGATGCCAGCCAACATTCAGTGCCAGCACCTGTATAGCTAATCAGGCAAAGAATTTGGTAGCTAAGATTTAATATTAAAATATGCAGTCATGCATTTAGGCTACAAAAACACAAGGGAGCAGTACAGTTTTGGGGATGAAGTACACTTGTACACAAAAAATGAACAGGCCTCAGGGTAATCATATGACATGATCTTAAGGTAACCAAACAGGTAGGAAAGGCAACAAAAAAAAAAGCAAGGATGATGCTTAGGTGTGTAGAGAGATGAATGACCAGTAGCGAAAAGGAGATGATAATACCTTTGTATAAAGTTTTGGAGATAACTCATTTAAGGGGTCTTTTACAAAGGCATGTTAGCATTTTTAGTGTGCGCTAAAAATTAGCATGCGCTAAACACTAAGACATGTCTTAACGTTTAGCGCATGCTAATTTTTAGCACATACTAAAAATGCTAATGCATCTTTGTAAAAGGGGTCCTTAGAGTACTATGTACAATTCTGGACACCACATCATCAAAAAGATATAGACAGGATAGAGTCAGTTCAGAGGGTAGCTATTAAAATGGTCAGTGGTCTCAGTATGTATACTTTGAAAGAAAGACAGGAGAGGGGAAATATGATGGAGACTAAATACCTCCAAGACATTAATTCACAGGGGGGGGGGGGGGGGGGTGAGTCTCTTTCAATTGAAAGGCAGCTCTGGAATGAAAGGGCATTCAATGAAGTGGAGTGGAAGAGTAGCCTAGTGGTTAGTGCAGTGGACTTTGATCCTGGGGAACTGAGTTCAATTCCCACTGCAGCTCCTTGTGACTCTGGGTAAGTCACTTAACCCTCCATTGCCCCTGGTACAAAATAAGTACCTGAAAATATGTAAACTGCTTTGAATGTAGTTGCAAAAACCTCAGAAAGGCGGTATATCAAGTCTCATTTCCCTTTCCCCCTTTCCCTAAAAAGAGACAGACTCACAAGTAATTTAAAGCAATGCTTCTTCAAAGAAAAGGTAGTGAATATGTGGAACAGCCTCCCAGTGGAAGTGATAAAGAAAACTTGGGACAAGTACATAATTAGGATTTATTTACCACCTTTTAGAAGGAATTCATTCAAAGCAGTGTGCAGTAAGAATAGATCAGACATGAGCAATAGGCAATTACAACAGTAAAAATATTCAAATAACAATACAAAGTATGGCATAGTATAATACAATGTCAACACACTATATAATAGAATGTTTTAATTGATAGTGAAGGGTAAAGCAAAGATGGAACATATAGGGGCCCTTTTACTAAGCTTCATAAGCGTCAACATACACCCAAAGCATGCCAAAATGGAGTTACTGCACAGCTACTGCGTGGATCTTGCGGTAATTTCATTTTTGGCGCACGGCCAATATGCGCAGCCTAAAAATAATTTTTATATTCTGCCGAGCATATTGGCGCACATAGGTCATTACCGTCTGGTTACCATGTGAGACTTTATTGCTAGGTCAATGGCTGGCTATAAGGTCTCAGACCCAAAATAGATGCGCGGCAATTTTCATTTTGACACACGTCCATTTCGACAAAAATTTCAAGAAGGCCTTTTTTACAGGCGTGCTGAAAAAGATTCTGTGCACACCCCAAACCTGTGCCTACACTACCACAAGCCATTTTTCAGCGTGCCTTTGTAAAGGGGCCCCATAGATAGGTAAGAGAGTAAGAAGAGTTACATAATTAGTGTTCTAGGCTTGTGTGTGTGTGTTTTCAATAACAAAAAGGAAAAAAGTAAATTCATGTAAAAACTGCAGTTTAACTGATTTGTAGGTATTTACACTTTTTCTTTCTCCTACTTTGCTTAAACTTTAAATAGAGTTTTTTGTTGTTAGACATTTTTTCAGCTTTGAAACAATACAAGTGTGCATTCAAGTGCCTCTCAACAGTAAAGTTTTGAGAAGATGCGATTAAAGTACTTTTTCTACAGCGTTAAAAAAAATGACTGCGCAGTTGCAGTTGAGAATTCCTCTACTCATACTGTCATGCTGAAAGGTTACTCTGACATTTCCAAAAGTTTTCTTTTCTTGCAAATGTGAATGAAATGTGCTTGCACCATAGCCTTGTGTGGAACTGACATTTGCTCTCTGCTAGATTTAAGATAGAAATACATTGGCAACATTAATTTTCTCATTGCCAGCTTGTCACTTTGTACTGGGTAAGATTATAATGCTCTTTGGCAATGTATTCTTCATTTTTTGTTAAATTATACCTTCCTAACCTTCAGAAAATATTTAGGTTCTTTGAATGTTTTGTCCCTATTGTTCTCTTGCATACTCTGTTAAAGTATATAAACAGTGGTATAAAGCTATGTTATGTTCCATATACTAGGAGTACAAAATATAGAATCAACTCTCTACATTAAGTTAAAAGCAGGTGAATAAAATAATTAAGGGCCCTTTTACTAAGCAGTGCTAAAGAGTGACCAGCGCTATCCTCAGTAAGGGTCTTTACCGCATGCTAAGGTCTCTTTTAACGATGCCAAGAAATGGCCATTTTTTCTATATTGGCAATAATGGCCACACACTAATTTTCCCATTAGCACATGGCCATTAGCGTGGGAACACTTACCAACACCTATTTTGTAGGTGGTAAGGGATCACGCATTAATCTGTTAGCGCACGACAATGCAGTTGTGCTAACTGATTAGCACAGAACATGCCTATTCTCCACCCTCAGACCCACCCCCAGCAATAAAAAATAAAAATGAGTTTTTAGTGCATGGGTAGTGCATGCACACGCAAATTCTACGCAGGTCACCTGAGTATGCCCCGTGGTAGTACATTTTAGCCTACAGTAAGCATGAGTTAATATTTACCGCAGCTTAGTAAAAGAACCTCTAAAGTACTTAAAACATATCTTGCATTGTTCATTGCATGCTTGTTTGTTCCCCGCGCTGGGCCTCTGAATATTCTGCGCAGGTAAATGTGGGCACTAGTAAGGCACTAATGGCCTCTAGTGTCCTCATTTACTTTTCAGCATTGGGCCCTGGTATCTAGTGGTGCCCGTCCACCTTCCCCCACCCAAAGTGAATTAAAACAAAAAGTAGTCCCTGTGTCTAGTGTGCACTCCCCACCCTCCATCTCCACCCCTCACTGAGGCCCCCCAGACCCTCATACCTCTAAATGAGGCAGGAATGATGCCCACTCCCTCCTGCCTCCAGTACTGTAATCTCCAAAATGGCGGTGCCCTGCCACACGCAATACATCTTGGGATGCACCAGGTCAGGACCGCCTGTCATATAGGTGATGTAAATAGGAACAACAAACATAGTTTGAAATGTCTATATGCGAATGCCAGGAGCCTAAGAAATAAGATGGGAGAGCTAGAATATATTGCACTAAATGAAAAATTAGATATAATAGGCATCTCTGAGAACTGGTGGAAGGAGGATAACCAGTGGGACATTGTCATACCAGGGTACAAATTATATTGTAGTAATAGAGTGGATCGAATTGGTGGAGGAGTAGCATTGTATATTAAGGAGAGCCTTGAATCAAATAGATTGAAAATTCTGCAGGAAACAAAACACTTCTTGGAATCCCTGGGGATTGAAATGCCATGTGTAAAGGGGAAAAGGATAGTGATAGGTGTGTACTACCATCCGCCTGGCCAGGATGAACTGACAGATGCAGAAATGTTAAAGGAAATTAGGGATGCAAACAAACTGGGCAACACAATAATAATGGGTAATATTGACTGTGTAAATGTAACATCGGTGCACGCTAGGGAGGTAAAATTCCTTGATGAAATCAAGGACTGCTTTATGGAGCAGCTGGTATAGGAGCCGATGAGAGAAGGAAAATTTCTAGACCTAGTCCTTAGTAGAGCGCATGATCTGGTGCGGGAGGTAATGGTGCTGGGGCCGCTTGTTAACATTGATTATAATATGATCAGATTTGATATTAGCTTTGAAGTATACATAGGAAATCAAATGCGTTAGTGTTTAAAGGAGACTCATGATAAAATGAGAAGAACGGTTTAAAAAAACTTAGAGGAGCGGCTGTGAGGGTCAAAAATTTACATCAGGTATGGATGTTATTTAAAAACACAATCCTGGAAGCCCAGGCCAAATATATTCCGCGTATTAAAAAAGAGCCTTGAATCAAAGGAGGACGGAAGACCAAACGACAGCTGGCATGGTTAAAAAGGGAGGTGAAGGAAGCAATTAGAGCTAAAAGAAAATCCTTCAGAAAATGGAAGAAGGAACCAACTGAAAGTAATGAAAAACAGCATAAGGAATGTCAAGTCAAATGCAAAGCACTGATAAGGAAGGCTAAGAGGGACTTCGAAAAAAAAATTGCGTTGGACGCCAAAACACATAGCAAGAATTCTTTTAGGTATATTAAAAGCAGAAAGCCAGCAAAAGAATCAGTTGGACTGCTAAATGACCAAGGAGTAAAAAGGGGCGATCATGGAAGACAAAGCTGTAGCGAAGATATTAAATGAATTCTTTGCTTTGGTCTTCACCAAGGAAGATTTGGGTGGGATACTGGTGCCAGAAATGGTATTCGAAGCTGATGAATCGAAGAAACTTAATAAATTCTCTGTAAACCTGGAGGATGTAATGGGGCAGTTCTACAAACTGAAGAGTAGCAAATCTCCTGGACCGGTGTCACGACTGTGGTCGTGACCTCTCTGTTGACTCACCTTCTCTGCCAGTCAGCTCATGAGCTGACTTCTTTTCTGCATGATTGTGTTAGTGTTCCAAGCCTCACTTTGGGGTTGAGTGTGTATTTCCTGTCTCTGTCCTGTAGGGTTTCCACTTCCTCTGTGTTTCAAGCCTCACTTTGGTGTTGAGTGTGTATTTACTGACTGTGTCCTGTAGGGTTTCCACTTCCTATGTGTTTCAAGCCTCACTTTGGGTTCTGTGTATTTTCTGTCTCTGTCCTGTTATAAGGAAGTGGTTCACTTGCATTCAGGACCTTTGCAACACCAAAGGTCCCCAGGTTAGTCTGTGTGCTTGTGAGCACTTCTGCCTAGATCCTTGTTGCCTTGTTCTTGTCTGTATGTCTGTGGGCACTTCTGTGTCTTGTCTTCTTAATTGTGGTGCCTGTGTGCACCTCTGCCTTTAGCCTTAGCGCTGTTGTTTCCGTTCTGTGTGGCTTTAAGCTTCAGTTCCTTACTGTTTGTATCTTGCTGCTCTGTGAGTCCTTATGCTTCGGTTCCTTGCTGTTGGTACCTAGCTGCTCTGTGTTTCTCAGAGCAGCTGGATGCAAACGGGAAGGAGCTGAGGTTCAGTATGTCTTTTGGCTTCTAGTCCTTACTGTTTGTATCTGCCTAGTCTGCCTTGCTAGTTCTAGTTCCTTCTTCAACTTTAGCCATTGTTCTGTTGTTTGTCTGTGTTTGTCTGCCTTGTCTGAGTATCCTGAATCCTGTTTCTGCCAAGCCAAGTTCGTTCCAGTATTTGGCTCCACTCCAGTCAAGCTAAGCTTGTTTCAGTATCCGGTTTCAGTGAAGCCAAGCCAAGTCCATTCCAGTATTGGGGTCCACTCCAGCCAAGCCAAGCTTGTTCCAGTATCTGGTTCCATTGAAAGTCCGTTCCAGTATTGGGTTCCACTCCACTCCAGTCAAGCCAAGCTTGTTCCAGTATCCGGTTCAAGTGAAGCCAAGCCAAGTCTGTTCCAGTCAAGCCAAGTCCGTTCCAGCTTTTGGCTGCAGCCCAGTCAAGCCAAGCTTGTTCCAGTATTTGACTCTAGCCAAGTCAAGTGCCTTCTGAGTCCAGCCCAGTCTTGCTTGGAGGGTTTTGCCTCCTGCTGTCACTCGCCGACAGAAGGCCAAGGGCTCACTTTGTTCCAAAGTTCACGCCTGGTTGTTCAAAGCCGGGGAACATGACAACCAGATGGTATTCATTCCAGAGTACTGATAGAACTGAAAAATGAACTTTCAGATCTGTTATTAGTAATATGTAATTTATCCTTAACATCTAGCGTGGTTCCGGAAGATTGAAGGGTGGCCATTGTAAGATCAATTTTTAAAAAAGGTTTCAGAGGAGATCCAGGAAATTATAGACCGGTGAGTCTGATGTCGGTGCCAAGCAAAATGGTAGAGACTATTATAAATAACAAATTACAGAACATATTCAAAAGCATGGATTAATGAGACAAAGTCAATATGGATTTAGTGAATGGAAATCTTGCCTCTCCAATCTACTACATTTCTTTGAAGGGGTGAACAAACATGTGGAAAAGAGCAAAGTGATGCATGTGGGAAAGAGGAAGCCAAATTATAGCTACGTTATGCAAGGTTCCACATTAGGAGTCACAGACCAAGAAAGGGATCTAGGTGTCATCGTTGATGATACGTTGAAACCTTCTGCTCAGTGTGCTGCTGCGGCTAAGAAAGCAAATAGAATGTTAGGTATTATTAGGAAAGGAATGGAAAACAAAAATAAGGATGTTATAATGCCTTTGTATCGCTCCATGGTGCGACCGCACCTTGAATACTGTGAAAAATTATGGTCGCCACATCTCAAAAAAGATATAGTGGAATTAGAAAAGGTTCAGAGAAGGGCAATGAAAATAATAAAGGAGATGGGACGCCTTCCCTATGAGGAAAGGCTAAAGTGGCTAGGGCTCTTCATCTTGAAGAAAAGGTGGCTGAGAGGAGATATGATAGAGGTCTATGAAATAATGAGTGAGTTGAGCAGGTAGATGTGAAAAATACTAGGACTAGGACTAGGGAGCATACAATGAAACTACAATGTGGTAAATTTAAAACGAATCGGAGAAAATGTTTCTTCACTCAACATGTAATTAAACTCTGGAATTCGTTGCCAGAGAATGTGGTAAAGGTGGTTAGTTTAGCGGAGTTTAAAAAAGGTTTGGACAGTTTCCTAAAGGAAAAGTCCATAGACCATTATTAAATGGACTTGGGGAAAATCCACTATTTCTGGGATAAGCAGCATAAAATGTTTTGTACTTTTTTGGATCTTGCTAGGTATTTGTGACCTGGATTGGCCACTGTTGTAAACAGGATGCTGGGCTTGATGGATCTTTGGTCTGTCCCAGTATGGCAATATTTATATACTTATTTACTTATGATGGTGCTAGAGGGAGGAGTGAGTTGCAGGGGCATAGAAATGGGTGGGCCTGGATGGGTTGAAGTGAAGGGGAGAGGTGCTGGACCTTTAGAGGGGCTGGATGAAAGGGAGGGAGGTGCTGAACCTGTAGGAGGGGGTGGATGAAAGGGAGAGAGGTGCTGTACATGTAGGGGCGCTGAAGGAGAGGTGCTGGATATGCAGGGAATGGCTGAAGGGAAAGGAGAGAGATGTGGACCAGCTAGGGGGGCTGGGACAAAGGGAGAAAGGTGCTGGACCTATGGGAAGGGTTAGAGGGAAGGGGGAGAGAGAGATGCTGGACAAGGGGGATAAAGGAAGAGGGGGTCAAATGCTGAACCCACAGTGGGAGAAAGACAGCCAGGGAAGGAAAGAGAGAGGAAGAGAAGCTGGTTGGGGTCAGAATCTTTGGACAGTGTAAAAAAAGAACATGCCAATCAGATATCTCAACTCAAGGAAGATGTTAACTTAATGAAAACTACTGTTGAAGTTCTGGTTAAAGATTACTACTACTACTACTATTTAGCATTTCTATAGCGCTACAAGGCGTATGGAGCGCTGCACAAACATAGAAGAAAGACAGTCCCTGCTCAAAGAGCTTACAATCTAATAGACAAAAATAAAGTAAGATAAAGAGTTTACAGCTCGGAAAATAGAGCAAATAGATAACTATAATCGATAATTGACGTTGAGATTGTTGAATTTTCCAATTTCTCCAGCATTGACGCCACGTGATTTCCTAAAGAAATATTTCCAAGAAATTCTAAAGCTATCCTTAATAGATATTCCCCCCTGCAGTAAAGTGTATTATTTATCTAATGTTCAGAAAAATCGGGACGCTTCAGAACTGGTGAATTTAGTAGCTGGTACTGATATGCAAAATTTAACTGCTTTATTGGAAGATTCAGCGATTGAAATAATATCTAGAGGAACTTTGATAATGACTTTGGTTTTTGAACAGGATATAAATATGTTAATGAAATTGTATTTCAAATATTCCTCATTATGGTTTTGTGGTCAGAAAGTTTGGATGTACCCAGATGTTACAAAGATAACGCAACAAATGAGGAAACAGTTTTTGCTTATGAGAGAAGAGGTTAGGGGAATAGGAGCAACTTTTACACAGGCGTATCCCTGTAAATGTCTGGTTCATATCTCTGGAATAAAATATGTCTTCTTTGATCCAAACCACCTAAGGACATTTTTGGACTAAAAAAACCCATCTAGCTGAACGATGAAAATGATATCAGCGATAAGAAATAGGGATAAAGATCAGGACTAAGCCAACTTTGATTATACTTAATGTTTCTCCATACTTACAGTCTCCTAAATTGTACTTATATGAGACTATCCCCCAGTATAGTGGTCTAAGGAAGAGTTGAACTTTTTTTTCTGTTTCCTTGTATTGGAAAAGTTTTTTTTTTTTTTTCCTTTAAATAATTTCTCTGTATTGCCTTACAAATGATTATTTGTTTGTATAATTGAAATTTAACAATAAATTAAAAAATATATATATATATATCAATATATATAAATGGCGAGTGTCGTACTCACTCGCAAATGCGCAATAGAGACCTTCTCTGCCCTGCCACCGCGTCAATAGATGATGACGGGGCAGAACAGAGAGGGTCTCTACTGCGCATTTGCGAGGGACACCACCATCGCTAACGCTCCCCCCACCCGGAGTCGCCGCTGCCACCCACCTTCCACTGGGTCGGGCCCTCGCTCCGCTATTGAAACAGCGAGGGCACGCAGCACACAGCTCTGCTGAGCTGCCGTCAGCCTTCCTTCTTCTTCTCTGCCTGTGTCCCGCCCTTGACGACGTTACATCACACAAGGGCGGGACACGGGCAGAGAAGAAGAAGGAAGGCCACGGCAGCTCAGCAGTAGAGCTGTGTGCTGCGTGCCCTCGCTGTTTCAATAGCGGAGCGAGGGCCCGACCGGGTGGAAGGTGGGTGGCGACGGCTCCGGGGGGGGGGCGAACTCGGAGGGGGAGCGGCAGCAGCGAACTCGGCGGCAGGGTGGGGGGCCTTTCAACCCCACCCTTCCTATACTAGCCCGTTTTTATGGGCTGAACGGCTAGTATATATATATATATTACTAGTATGGGTCTTCCTTAGCAGAGCTGAAGAATCCATAAAGGCAGCAATCACAGCTAGAGAATGACACAGGGACAAAGTTTGTCTCCGTCCCCACCCCATCCCCGCAGGTTCTGTCTCTGTCCCCGCCCTGTCCCCACAGGCCCTGTCTCCATCCCCGCCCCACCCCATAGGTTCTGTCCCCGTCCACGTCCCCATGGGCTCTGTCCTCATCTGCAGAAGCCAGTTATGATTTTATATTTAAATCTTTTTATTAAAATATAAAAAAGGAACAATATGCTATGCAACTGTTGTGTATAAATTACAAATAGAGAACAATAATAACAATGAGCAGCTATAATAACCCTCCTTCCCACCACCACCCTCTACCCTTCCAACCCCAACAAAAGATGATTTCTACTACACCAAGGAATCCTAATTCACACTGTTAAAATGTCCAGGGGTATAAAATACAACCTGTTCTATATGCCCTAGAGGGGAAAAATATGCCCTATAAAGCACTGTTATGTTTTTTTAATCTGTGGATAAAAAAGAAATCATCAGCAATCTCAGGATTCAATCTAGCTCTCCTGTCTTCCACAGTCCTTCCTGGAATAGAAGTTGTCTTCTTAGAAGATGTGCTGGTAGCAGGATGTAGGGGATCTCCCATGCAAATTTTGCTAGTTGTAGCCAGTATGTCTGTTTGTTTTATCCAAAAAAATCAAAATATCTTTGTAGGCATCACTTAAACATAAATAACAGTCCAGTTCATTAACAGGCTTCAAATTAGAAAATGACAGGGGGACAAAGTTTGTCCCCTGTCCCCATCCATGTGGGCTCTGTCTCCATCCCCGCCCTATCCCCATGGGATATGTCCCCGCCCTGTCCCCGCGAGCTCTGTCCCTGTCCCCATCCCCACGGTTACTGCGGTTCCCCATCCCAGTGTTATTCTTTAATCACAGCCCCTGATGAGAAAGAGAGTCCTAGTCAATGTGCAATAACACCACCTAGTGGCTCATGATTGCATGGTTCTATAAGTAACTTCACAGCATGACTTCTGGCCACTGATTATTATTATGATAACTGAACTTGAGAAGGAGCACACAATAACCCAGGTTCCAATCAAGCTGGAAGCCAAACAAAGCAGGAAGAACCTTTAAGGCCCAATAAAAGGAATAGCAAGGACTCAGTCTGCTTTCAGAATCTCTCTTCAGGCTCATAAGGTTAAATACCAAATTCTATCAATATTCAAAGCGGACCAGCCATTTTTGCAGTGGACTGGAGAGGGGCGTTCCAAGGGTGGAGATGGGAAGCAGCTGGCAGCTATGTGGGTGCAGCAGTATTCACTGCTGGTTCCCACATAGCTAAGCAACCAAATAGGACTGCATAAAAAGCAGTCCTAGCTTTGGTCACTTAGCCATGCAGGTGCTGGCACGTAATACCAACCAGCACTTGCATAGCTTTTGGGTAGCAACCACCATTATTTGATGCACTCCCCTCCGCTGCACCCCCTCCCTCATCAATTCTGACACCAACTCTTGAAAACCACAGTGATTCTGATCCCCCCTCCTGAATCCTCCCCATGAGATGGACCCCCCGAGATTGCCCTCAAGCCTTCGGGGCCTACTGACATTCCTGCTGGTCCAGTGGGGATCTTCAAGGCAGGAGTTATTCCCACTTACTCCTGTCCCTAGAGGATAGCCCTCCATTTTTAGGCCATCACTAAGAGCAGGAGCAAGTGAGAATTGTTTCTGCCCAGGGATGTTGGTAGGCTGTGAAAGGGAAGGGGTCTCTTTTGGGGGCTAATCATGTCTGTGTAGGGCTAATCTATACTACTCCAGCTTGTTTGGTTTTCCAATAGGTGTGTTAATGTTCTGCCCACTGCAGTGCTGAGGGTGCTTTTTTTGTAGGAAGGACCTTGTGTGACCCCCTGGAAGTTTGCTTGTAAACATAGTAGATTCTATGGTCCATCTAAAGAATACTTGTTACTTTGTAGTGAAAAAGTAGTTTTAAGAGCTGTACTTTATTACTTTTACTTGAGTATTTGTTGGGGGTAAGACTTTCTACTTTTACTTCACGACTTTTGAAACCAGTACTTTTATGCTTTAAAAGTCTAGCATGTTATACTGGAGAAAATAACTTCACACATTCTTGTGACCTGAATTGCTCACTGTTGGAAACAGGATATTGTGCTAGATGGAGCTTTGGTTTGACCCAGTTCTTATGTAAGGACTGAAGGAGAAACAAAGTAAGAATACAAGGTGAATAAAAGATCAAGAAGCACAAAACTCAAGAAATAATTCTTTTTTTTTCATCTGATCAAGTGAGAAAATCGATACTAGTGGGATCAGGGTTGGGAGGGGATGATAGTGACTGTGAGATAGAGCAGTGCTTCTCAACCCAGTCCTTGAGGCACATGTAGTCCCATCCAGTTTTCAGGTTATCCACGATGAGTTTGCATGAGATAGATTTACATATCAAGGAGGGAATACATGTCACCACACCTTAGGTCTGAACTGTCTTTCCCTAAATTTAAGGTATTGAGTGTTTGTCTTACAAGTATTTATTTTGTTTGAGCTTTCTTATATTCAATTGGCGTTCCTTTCACATCTTATGCAATTTGTATTTTATTGTGAGCCCTTATGGCCTGTATTCAGTAACGGCGGGAGATCAAGACTTTTAATAAACATAACTGTGATATTATGCCAGAACTGGAACTTTGAACTGTAGTTTGTGAAGATGTGATAAAGAAACACACGCTCTTTTATCTACATTCAAAAGAGGTATCCCCAGTGGTATGTTTACGTTGGTGATGGTGGGTAGTGCTTTTGCTGTCTGTCACCAGCATTAAACCTAGATATTCAATGCTGAGCCATTTCTGGCGACCAGCATTTAATATCCAGGGGTTTTTTCACCGCTAAAACATTGACCAGTTAAGCCGATATTCAGCCCTAACTAGTTAACTTTTCAGTAGTTAAGGATAGGCCTGTTATTTATGTGACCTATTTTAACCATTGAACATAGCCGATTAAGTACTGAATATCTACGCCTAATCAGCTATGCTGAGCGATATAACCGGGAGCGGCTAGCCGCCAACCATGGATATTTAGCAGGAGATAACCAATTATCTCCCACTGAACATTTCTTTCTTTCTTTATTAGTATTTATTTACCACCTTTTTGAAAGAATTCACTCAAGGCGATATACAGTAACATAGTAAATGACAGCAGATAAAGACCTGAACAGTCCATCCAGTGTACCCAAAATCTCATTTTACATGATATGTGATACTTTATATGTATACCCAAGTTTGATTTGTCCTTGCCATTCTCAAGACACAGAACGTAGAAGATTGCCCAGACCTGTTCTTGTACTAAAGGTTTTGAAGCTAACATCGAAGTCCCTTAAAATTTACACTCCAGCCCATCCCTACAGTTACGATCAGGGCATAGACCATAGAAGTCTGCCTTTTGCTTCCCAATTACCAGCGTTGCCACCCAATCTCTGCTAAGATTTCATAGATCCTTTCCTTCCAAATAGGATTCCTTTGTGTTTATCCCACAAATGTTTGAATTCCATTACCATTTTCATCTCCACAACCTCCCGTGGGAGGGCATTCCACCTATCTACCACCCTTTACATTATAAAATACTTTCTGATGTTACTCCTGAGTCTGCCCCCCTTCAACCTCAATTCATGTCCTCTAGTTCTACCACCTTCTTCGCTCTGGAAAAGGTTTGTTTGCAGATTAATACCTTTCAAATATTTCAATGCCTGTATCATGTCACCTCTGTTTCTCCTTTCCTCCAAAGTGTACATGTTCAGGTCAGCAAGTTTCTCCTCTTAAGGTTTGCAACGCAAATCCTATACCATTTTTGTAGCTTTTCTTTGCATTGCTTCCAGTCTTTGTACATCTTTAACAAGATATGGCCTCCAAAACTGAACATAGTACTCCAAGTTACTATGTTAATATATTACTAATCAATTGGAGCTGGTGCAGATCCTTTGTAGTCAGACCGTTGTAAAAAATGTCTTTTTTTCGGGGGGGGGGGGGGGGGGGGCAAAAATGGACGTGCGGAAAAATGAAAATTGTTGTGTGTCCATTTTGGGTCTGAGACCTTTCTGCCAACCATTGACTTAGTGGTAAGGTCTCATGTGTTAACCTGGCAGTAATTATGCCAATTACCACCTGTGCGCCAGAAAATAAAAATATTTTCTGATGCATGCAAAAATGAAATTACCGCCTGGGCCACGCTGTAGCCGAGCGGTAACTCAGAATTGGCATGCGTTGGGCGCGCGTAGGCGCTTACACAACTTAGTAAAATGGCCCCTATGAAAGTCATTAATGTGTGATCTGATGAGGGTTTCCATACTATGCCCAGGTCTAAAGCCCGATTGATACAGGTGTAAATTGTTGAAAGACTTGACATGTTGCAACAAATGAGTGAAATCAATGTTTTCTAGGATCTTGGCACTAAATGGAAGATTTGAAATTGGCCTGTAATTCATTGGAGACAAAGGATAAAGTTTAGAGTTCTTCAAAATCGGTCTAACAATAGCAGTTTTTAATTTGGGAGGAACAACACCTGAACTTAAACTGGAGTTCACAATAGACAGAAGCATTGGGAACAATCCATGAGCAGGTATTCCAATCCAAGAGGATGGAATGGGATCCAAGGATCAAGACACCTTTTTGGATAGCAGAAGTTTTGTGAAGGATGTAAGGGGAGGACAGTTAAATACACTCCAGGAAGAATGTAAAACAGGCATTTCAGGGAAAGGTCAATACAGGCTGGGGAAATGGAGGAAGGGGATGGAGATATGGCTAGAGATGAGGCACTAGCATTGTTGTATGAGAACAAGAACAGAGACCCGAGGAAAATTTGGAGGAAAATTAAGCAGCTGTTTTGCTCTAAAATTACAGCCTGCTTACTTAATCACCACAGACTGCTCAGAAAGTAAATTACTGCAGATTCTTTTGGATTCGTATTTGGGTAATTGAGAGTTTTATTAGAGGTTCACTTCAAATGGAGAGTGTATAAGTCATTATTGTCTTAGATATACAATAATTAAGAAATATACACAATGATCAGGTTATATAACTGAAGAAAACAA
This sequence comes from Microcaecilia unicolor, assembly GCF_901765095.1. Classification (NCBI taxonomy): domain Eukaryota; kingdom Metazoa; phylum Chordata; class Amphibia; order Gymnophiona; family Siphonopidae; genus Microcaecilia; species Microcaecilia unicolor. The sequence goes on along the minus strand of NC_044031.1, from coordinate 328,399,418 downwards.
ATAATAAAGAAGTATAATATATACATATGTCACTGGTCGTGTAGCACCACATTCAGGCTCTTGTAATCAGCTGAGAAGCCCGTTCAGCGAAAGCCTGAAGTCTCATGACCAGGCGGTCTTCCTATGCGGCACGTCTGCCCATAGATGAGCTTCTGGCTTCACTGTTCAAAGCTCCCCTTTTTATTAGGTTAAAACATTCTTTTCTGAGCCATGGGAAATTACAAAGATGTGCATGAGATAGTCATATGCTCTTGGTTTCAAGTAAACAAACCTTGGCTTATCTCTTGAACCTTAAACATGCTCCACTTCCCTTTTGCACATACCAAATTAATCAGAGACATGACTTCAACTTGTTTTGCAAGAAAAAGTTACTTTCGATCAGAAAACAGGAACTTCAGAGAGTACTGTCGGTCAGAGCAGAGTTGAAAAGCAATCTTTAAAATCTTTCCATTACAGCATCCAAATCTGAAGAAGTCAATAGAGGATTTTTTTTCAGGGGAAATAGTTGTGAGGCTGCATAATGTAGAGAAAAGTGTTCTGGGATGGTTGGAGGAATTGTTAATGAGTTTGGAACAGTAGAGACATCTTTGGAAAAGCCAGTAACAGACCTGACATATCTCCCTCATTTGATGGGAGTATTAGCTTTGGAAGTTGATGAAATTTTTTTTACCTCAAAATGAGTGCAGTAAAATCCTTCTGCAGATGAGGAAGACAAAAAGCAGTCAATGCATAACTGATGCTTTCAAAATGAGGTCTCTCTCTCTCTCTCTCTCTCTCTCTCTCTCTCTCTCTCTCTCTCCCTCCCTCCCTCCCTCTCTCTGTGGTGCATTGAAACAGGATCAAAGGATGCACTGGTAACTACATGTGATGATTTGAAAATAGAATCATAGCACATACTTCCCTCTCTTTACCTAGACTTGATCATTTATACTTAAAAATTACCCCAGGGATTACACATATAAAAGCATGCACAATGCCAAGAAGGCATGTTTTTTTTAATGCAATCTGGACTTCATAGAATATGCCTAAATTTTAGTGCAGTTTATAGACCACACAGCTAAATTTAGTCATGGGCAGATGTGCCAAGTAAAACTTGGTATAAATGCCAACACCTAAATTAGACGCAGACCAGGTGTATTCTATAACAACGCATATAGATTTTAGAAACAATTATGACCTGCCCATTCCATGACTGTGGGCATACCCCCTTTTCAGCTATGCACATTAGAATTTAAGTGCATCACTTTACAGAATAAACTTAGACAGCTGTACGCATAAATTCTAATTAATTCCAATTAGTATCAATAATTGCTTGTTAATTGGCAATTATTGGCACTGATTGACTTGTTAGCGAATTAAGTTGCGTGCACAAATCCAGAATATGAGCAGAATTGCATGCACAACTTAAGTTGTGCTCTATAGAAACCAAGGATCTGTGTGTAAGCATATCCGTATGCATTGAACCCAGTATTTAAAAAAGAAAAACCACTGAGGGGCTGATATTCAGTGGTTTTTAAACTGCTGATATAGGGGTAGAATTAAGTCCAGATATTCAATGCTGAGTCATGTCTGGGTACCAGCATTGAATGTCCAGGGTCAGCTGCCAACTGGAAAGTTATTTGGGAGCCAGCCAACTTTTAGTGCTGGCACACACATAGCTAATCAGGCTAGGATTGGGCATTGTTTTGTGCAGTCCTATTTGCCTGCTTAGCTATGCAGGCACTGGTATAGACCCAGGAACTAAGCCAGAACTACCCAGGCAGTGCCACAGTAGAGTCAATATTCAGTGGCACTGCCTTGTTAAATGCCACTGAATATCAATATCCAGGATGCTGAGTATGATTTAACTGGTCAGGATAATCTCCTGCCTAGATAATTTAGTTTGAATATTGGACTCTGAGTACACAGTTATGCACTCTGCCCTAGTGAATTTTCTAAGATGCCAATTTATGAGCATAACTCTTTAAAGTTAGGAGCATAAATACTTTGAAGATTGGATTATAAAATATACATGTATATTATGCATAGTTTTTAACATGCTTGCTCCAGAACAGGCATAAATGTCTGTGGCTTAAATCTAGGTGTGATTTTCTTCCTCTTTGCCACTAGCATTCTATAATGACACGTGTTTGTGTTATTATAAAACTGATTTGAAAAAGATTCCTATGTTGCCTTCCTACCTAGGTAGCCTGTTAAACAGATTACCCTCCAGGTTTGCAGATCTTACATGAAAAACATTCTGAAAGGTGTACAAAAATTGAAAAAACAAGAATGGGTGCTTTTCAGATAATTGGTGTAAATAATAAACTACTTGGAAACTGTTGCACTGAGTTATATTTCAGCTCAAATTTACAGAATTATATAACAAAAATGGGCTCCCTGGGCCTTGCATTTCTAAAGTTTACTCCCATTAGCAGGTTATAGGCAAACCCTTTGATAAAGTGAGCTTTCAAGGTTTTTTTTTCCTCGCACAAAGAGATTTTGCTCTCTATGCTGTATAAATGTCAATAATAACAAGCAAAATATTTCTATTTTTTGAGCAGCTCTTTATAGGATGCTGCTGGTTATTTTTATACAAAACAGACATTAGGAGCACTGAATTCTGAGCATTCCAAGCAGGTCTGTTTTTCACAACACATGCAATTAGTTTATTCAAGTAATTTTCTGCATAGATTAGTAGTTTTGTTTTTTGTGGGGGAGGGTTTGCACTTTTCCATGCTCATGTTTTTGAAAGAAAGAGTAATGTGTTACAGTGGATGAAGTGTAAAAACCATCCCCTGTACATAAAACATACTGTCTAGTGAAAAGAAGATCTAATTGATGCCCTATGTACCTTTGACTTTGCATTGGCAGACATTTCCAGATAGTTAAAGTAGTACATTTATTATACTATTAATTTTATAGACTTGGTGAGGGATTTCTTTCATGGCACACAGTACACTCAGCTTGTACAAGAGAATAGAGAAATGTGTTGTATTTAGCAGTGTTTTACTCAGAGTTCTGTCAATATAAACCGGGACTGTTCAAGCTCTGTCCTGAAGGGCCACAATCCAGTCGGGTTTTCAGGATTTCCCCAATGAATATGCATGAGATCTTATTTGCATGCACTGCCTCCATTGTATGCAAATATGTCTCATGCATATTCATTGTCAAAATGAGTTCCCCTTATTTCACTCTAGTTACCAATCTAAATATACCCCTATTAAGTAACTACAATTTATTTACTGTAAATTCTTTATTCATATCAAAATCTTGTATATAAAATCAAATACTAAATTATACCAGGTCCTTCTAATTCTCATACATTCCATCCATACATACTGAATCATGTCCTTCCTCATTCATACTGTTGCTTCCTCACAATCACTTTTCTCTTTAAGGAGATGTATCGCTAACTGTTCAATATAAAGTTTCTTGTCACTACACAAATATGTGACACTTGTTGTTACAAATAGATATGCTATATATTGAATCCAGATGTTATAAATAGTCCTTTTTGTGCTGACGAGCTTCTCATATTACACTCATAAATAATGTGTGACAATCCAAGTTATTCTATGCGAGTTCTTTAAAAGAATGTTATCACTGTCCTCCTTTTGTCCACACCGCACTGACTCCTCATGTCACTTTACAAAACTTTCGGTACCTCAGTGGTGTGCTTCCATTATCATGTTCAAATCGTAAACTTAACTTCCATTGCTGTAAGCTTTGTTTTCTCTTGAGTAAATGTATGAGAATTAGAAGTACCTGGTATAACTTAGTAGTTTATTTTACATACAAGATTTTGATATGAATAAAGAATTTACAGTAAATAAATTGTAGTTACTTAATGGGAGTATATGCATATTCATTGGGGAGATCCTGAAAACTTGACCTGGCGAGGGCAGAGGTTGAACACCCATGATATTAACTATCCAGAACTAAAATAAATTGTGATGAAACTGCTCAGAAATAACACAATGTCCCAAAGTGTATGTATCAAACACATATAGGCACCCTTATCTCAACCATTGCACCATCATGAATGTCCATATGCAAATTTCTTTTCTTTCTCTTTCCTGGTGTCATTGGGGACAACACACACACTGCACTCAATGTTGCAGTTCACCTGGAGCCAAGCTGGGGTTTGGGCCACCAGTCTGGAATAGAGATCCGGGGATTTGGAAAGATAGGGGCTTTATAGTGCTACTCCTTTCAGGCTAGGAGCACCCTCTTCCACTCTCTTACCAATAATCATGCTGCGTTCCAGTCATTTGTAGAAATGCAACCCAAACTTAACTAGAACTTCTGAAACTAGACTTCAAACTCTTTATACATGCAGTTCCATTCACTATCTTTTATGATGACTTTATCCACTCTGCTTCACTCTTTAGGTGTTTCAGTTCTGTACATAGACTCCTGTCCTTTACCCATCCTGTTGAGGCAAGAGTAAATTCAAGGCTGTTTACACTACTCCTGCTATCATCCCAAATTCTGACAGACACAGACCCTCTCAGCTGTCTTTCTTCCAGAAGTGCACCTCTCTGGGCTACACTCCGGCATTGGGCAGGCTTCCCCTGCCCTAGTCCTGCTTCCAGGCTGGATTTCCTTGATCCACCTGAAGCTCTGTTTCCCTCTCAGTCGCCACTTATATGGGCAGAATCTACTCCTTTGCTCAGCCTATATCTACTTCTGTCACTCCAGGATCCCCCAAAACTTGCAAGGGTTCTGAAAGGGATACAGGCAACCAAAGACCCCTTGAACCTAACCATAATCCTTTATATTAACTCCCAAGCTCCACCTCTACTGTCACTCTCCACAAGGAAACCACTTTCTCTCTGCATCTTATTTCAACACCACTCCCTTAGGCTGGGCTCTCTCCCACCCAGGGACATCCCAAAACTCCAGTCTACTGCCAGGGACCTCCCTCGCCCCAGGGCCTCTAGAAAAATCAAACATCATAGCTTTAGTAATACCCATTCCATGGGGTATTACAAATGTGATGTAAAATACATGATCATGGTCTTTATTTGATGTTTCTGGGACATAGGCCATAGAAGTCAGCCTAGCCCTGTCCATACATTCCAAATACTGGAGTTGCTGTCGAAGCCCACTGTAGACTATCTATCTTGTCATCTGCGGGACACAGACCGTAAAAGTCTGGCCAGCACTATACTCAGGTTCCATCCACTGAAGTTGCCATTGAAGTGTTTTCCAGATTGCCATATATGGGGCACAGACCATAAAAGTCTGCACAGCACTGGCCCCAGTTCAGCACAGCCGGAGTTGCTATCTAAGCATCACTCAACACATCCACACACATGCAGCCATTTACATTTAGACTTTTTTTTAAATAGCATCCATGTTTTAATTAGAGATTCTCTGTGTTCATCTCACACCATTTTATGTATTTATTTGTTACATTTGTATCCCACATTTTCCCACCTATTTGCAGGCTCAATGTGGCTTACATAATACAGTAAAGACATTTGCCAAGTCCGGTAGAGAAACAAATAAATGGTGATGTTGTGATTGATTAAGGTTCAGGCACAATGGGGATCGAAGAGAGGAGAGGTTATATAGTGTCCATTACGAGCTTTGGCTTTGCTGTGTTGCAGAGTGTAGGCATTTATGTTGGGTCGGTAGGGTATGCTATTTTGAACAGGTTGGTTTTTAGTGATTTCCTGAAGTTTAGATGGTCGTAGGTTGTTTTCACAGCTTTTAGCAGTGAGTTCCATAGTTGTGTGCTTATTTAGGAGAAGCTGGATGCGTAGGTTGCTTTGTATTTGAATCCTTTGCAGTTTGGGTAGTGGAGGTTTAGGTATGTTCGTGATGATCTGGTTGTGTTTCTGGTTGGTAGATCTATGAGGTCTGTCATGTAGCCTGGGACTTTGCCGTAGATAATTTTGTGGACCAGGGTGCAGATTTTGAAGGTAATACGTTCTTTGATTGAGAGCCAATGCAGTTTTTCTCTGAGGGGTTTGGCACTTTCGAATCGTGTTTTACCAAATATCAGCCTGGCTGCTGTGTTTTGAGCAGTCTGGAGTCTCTTTGTTTTTTTTTGTTTTTACAAATTTTAACATCATTTTCAAGGTTATACACTTGATCAAGAAAGTGTTAATACAAATACATAATTATTGAAGAAATCAGCATTAAGGAATACATAGTAAAAAAACATAGTAGATGATGGCAGAAAAAGACCTGCATGGTCCATCCAGTCTGCCCAACAAGATAAATTCATATGTGTATACCTTACCTTGATTTGTACCTGTCTTTTTCAGGGCACAGACTGTATAAGTCTGCCCAGCAGGATTCCCCACCTTCCAACCACCAGTCCAGCCTCCCATCACCGGCTCTGGCACAGACCTTATAAGTCTGCCCTCCACTATCCTCGCCTCCCAACCACCAACCCCCTCTTCCCCCCACCTGCTCCGCCACCCAATTTCGGCTAAGCTTCTGAATATATATAATTATTGTTTAGCACTCAAGTCCACAATAATATGGATCCAAGATTTTCAAAAAGAAACAGGAAAATTAAAAATTAAGAAAAATTACAATAGGTTATGCTGCACCTAGAGGGGGCAAAAAAATGTAATTAATTTGAACCTCCAGTTCTTTTAGAAGTTATGAAAGATGTCAATTGTGAAGGGTCCAAAAAAACAGATTTAGATGAATCTTATCGTATGATACATTTACAAGGAAACCTCATATAAAAAATGCCTCCTAATTGGAGAACCGCAGGTTTTAGTAATAGAAATTGTTTTCGGCGTTTCTGGGTTTCTTTTGCTATATCAGGAAACTTATTAATTCTCAAGCCCAGAAATAGTTTATCTCTGTTCTTTGAAAACAGTCGAAAAAGCCACTGCTTGTCCGGTGTTAAAGCAACCGTTGCTATTAATGTTGCAGGCTGTACTTGTTCTACTTCAGAGGTCTCCAAGAATGCTGTCAAATCTAAAGAATCTTTATTTTCTTGAGGTAAATCCTTTTGAGGAACGTGGAAGGGTATAATTAAATGAAAACGTCTATCTCCATGGGCGTTTACCTCCGAGAACGGGTCCGTGAAGGGGCAGACCGAACCGTATTTTCGAAAAAAAATAGACGTCCATGTTTTATTCGACAATTTGTGAGCTGGGCGTTTTTGTTTTTCAGTGATAATGGAAAATGAAAGCGCCCAGCTCAAAAACGAATAAATCCAAGGCATTTGTTCGTGGGAGGGGCCAGGATTCGTAGTGCACTGGTCCCCCTCACATGCCAGGACACCAACCGGGCACCCTAGGGGGCACTTTTACAAAAACAAAAAAAAAAAAGGTAAAAGAGCTCCCAGGTGCATAGCACCCTTCCCTTGTGTGTTGAGCCCCCCAAATCCCCCTCAAAACCCACTCCCACAAGTCTACACCATTACTATAGCCCTAAGGGGTGAAGGGGGGGCACCTACATGTGGGTACAGTGGGTTTGGGGGGGTTGGACGACTAAGCATTAAGCAGCACAATTGTAACAGGTAGGGGGGGGATGGGCCTGGGTCCACCTGCCTGAAGTCCACTGCACCCCCTAACAACTGCTCCAGGGACCTGCATACTGCTGCCAGGGAGATGGGTATGACATTTGAGGGTGAAAATAAAAAGTTGTGAAACATCATTTTTTGTGGTGGGAGGGGGTTAGTGACCACTGGGGGAGTCAGGGGAGGTCATCCCCGATTCCCTCTGGGGGTAATCTGGTCATTTAGGGCACTTTTTGGGGCCTTATTCGTGGAAAAAACAGGGTCCAGGAAAAGTGCCCTAAATTCTAGCTACAAACGCATACTTTTTTTCCATTATCAGCGAAAGGCATCCATCTCTCCTCGGCCGATAACCACGCCCCAGTTCCACCTTCGCCACGCCTCCGACACGCCCCCGTCAACTTTGTACGCTTCCTCGATGGAGTGCAGTTGAAAACGTCCAAAATCGGCTTTCCATTATACCGATTTATTCGTTTTTGTGAGATAAACGTCTATCTCCCGATTTGGGTCGAAATCTAGGCGTTTTTCTCTTTCAATTATAAGGTGGATAGTATACCTGGTTGAAAGGAGGTAAATTAGACTCAGGAATCTCTAAAACTTCTTGACGATATCTCTTAATCATTTCCATCAACTTCACCATTTTAATTTTAGGAAAATTTATAAATCTTATATTAATGTTTCTCAGTTATCATATATCTCCATTTTCCTTCTTAAATTAGAAATGTCTTTTATCATTACTGACTGCAAATTTTCCATATCCATAACTTTTTCTCGACAACTTCTATTTTTTCATTCAAAGATTTAACATCTGATTCTGATTTTAATAGTTTTTGATCTATTTTAGATACTTTCTCTTCCAAAAGGTTTACTTTATGAGTTGAAGATAACATAAACTGGGATATTAAATCCCATAAAGAATTCAATGTTACTTCTGCTGGTTTCTCCATTACTTTAAGTGGCATATTTTCAACACTTTCTGGACACTTCTCTGAATCCACAACTTGTTGCCCCACAGACACCCTGGCAGAGTCACTCACCTCAGATGGCCACAAAAGGCCTCCGGGTCCTCCCTCAATCTGCACTGGAGCCTCCATCGTGGTTACATCGCACCTCGGCAAAGTTCCCATCGATCCCTCGAGGGGTGAGCTAAACAACTGCGGCTGTGGGGTACGCTGGTAGGGGCTCAGAGTAATATTATGCCCCGAGGACGCTGAAGTTTCCTGTTTTTCGCTGGCCCCTTCTACTGGTCCGCTCCCGACTGGTAAACTTTGTCCTAGGACATTTACAAATCGATCCATAGGACCTGAAGGTAATCGGGTAGGTGTCTGCGGTGCTCGGGTAGACGCTTTCCCTCGTCTTTATGGCATTTTCAAAAGGAAAACATGTAAGCGTCTCTACCTCTTAGGCATAGCAGCGGCCATCTTGGATGTCTGGAGTTTCTTTGTGAGTTGTTCTTTATATCCCGCATAGATTCTGTTGCAATAGTTTGCATGGCTTAGTACCATTGACTGTATTAGGTTACGGAATATTTCCCTCGGGAAGAAAGGTTTTACGCGTTTAAGTTTCCACATTGAGTGGAACATTTTCTTTGTTGTGGAGTTCACTTGGCTCTCAAGTGTAAGGTTGCGGTCGATTGTAACGCCAAGTATTTTCAGGCTATCTGAGATAGGGAGGGTGTGGTCTGGGGGTGTTTATGGTTGTGGGTTTGTATGTATTGAGATGAGAGGATGAAGCAGTGTTCAGTTTCAGTTGAAATGAGTTTGCCCATGAGTCCATAGTGTTCAGACTGAGCTTGATTTCATTGGTGATTTCTGTCAGATCATGTCTGAAGGGAATGTATATTGTGACATCGACTGCATAGATGAATGGGTTGAGACCTTGATTGGATAAGAACTTAGTCAGCGGGATCATCATTATGTTGAAAAGTATTGGTGATAGTGGTGATCCTTGAGGTACTCCGCAGTCGGCTTTCCACAGTGGTGATATGTTTGAATTTGATTTCACTCAGTATGTTCTGGTGGCTAGAAAACCCTTGATCCAGCTGAGTATATTTCCACCAATCCCAATGTAGTCTAGGAGTCTTAGTAGTATATTGTGGTTTACCATGTCAAATGCGCTCGACATGTCGAATTGGAGAAGTATGCTTTTACCTGTAGCTATTTCCTGCTTGAATTTGGCAAGGAGAGTGACTAGCACAGTTTTGGTACTATGGAGGGAGCAAAATCCTGATTGTGATTCATGTAGTATTGTAAACTTGTCCATGTAATCAGTAAGCTGTTTGGTCACCATGCTCTCCATCAGTTTGACTGCTAGTGGGATAGATGCAACTGGGCGGTAGTTGGCGAGTTTGTTTGGGGTTTTTTTGGTGTCTTTTGGAATTGGGGTGAGTAGGATGTTGCCATATTCCTCAGGGAAGAGACCTTGTTGGAGCATGCGGTTCAGGTGGGATGTGAGGTCTGCTATGAAGCGGCTGGGACAGATTTAAGTAGATGGCTGCAGCAGGTGTCCAATTTGCAGTGGGTATTGGAGAACCTATGAGTCGCATGGATAACTGATTCAGCGGTGAGGAGAGCAAAGTTTGACCAGGTTCGGTCTGCTGGGTATTCTCCAGAGGTTGGGTCCAAGCCATTGATGATGTTTTTGATGTCGGTGTTGTGCTGAGGAAGTGTATTGCATAGCTTTATTATTTTTTCGTTGAAGTATTTAGCAAGTTTGTCTGCGGATGGGATGTCTGTGTTGGTTGTGGTGACTTGGGTGGTGTTTAGTAGCTTATTTACGAGTTGGAATAGTTTCTTCAAGTCTTTGTAATCCGGTCCTATTTTAGTTTTGTAATAAGACCTTTTGGTCTGTCTTATTGCATATTGTATTTTATTTGTATTTGTTTCCATGCATTGAGTGTGTGTGTTCATCTTTTATTTTTTTCCATGCTCGTTCGAGTTTCCTAGATTGTGTTTTCAGTTTTTTCAGTTCTTCATTGAACCATGGTATCAAGTTTTGTCTTCTTGATATTCTTGTTCTTAAGGGTGCTATTGCATCTAGTATGCTTCTGCATCTTTCATCCCAGTCAGAAAGGTAGTGTATGGAGTCTGTTCGTGCTGTCCATTCGTTGTCATATATCTGTTGCCAGAATGCTTTTGGGTCTATTTGGCCTCTTGTGCTGTAGGTTATGTGTTCTTGTATATGGTATGATCCCTTCTTCCGCCAGTTTAGGGAATTCTGTCACCATTTTTGTCTCTACCACTTCCCTCTGGAAGGCATTCCAGGCTATGACCACCCTCTCTTTGAAAAAGGATTTCTTTACATTACTCCTAAGTCTACCGCCCCGCAAACTCAATTCATGCCCTCTAATTTTACCATTTCCCCCTCTCTGGAAAAGATTTGTTCCTATATTAATGCCTATGAAGTATTTAAACATCTGTAATATCTCTCCTGTCCCTTCTTTGCTGACGCCTAGATCCCATTCCTAGACAATGATCCAACGTAGAACCTTGCATTACATAGTGTGAAAATGATGAGGATATTGTGAAGATGAAGCTCCCACCTCAGGATCCCAGATCCCTCTTTCACTCAGGTTGAGCTGGTTCTCAGTATGCAGATTTTATGCAAATTAGTCGACAACCCCTTTCTACTCGGGGTGACCTGGTTCTCAAAAAGGCAAACATAGTCAGGTCTCATCAACAGGATTTTTCTCATACAAATCTTTATTCCAGCCTCTGGGGCACACTTCTTTTAGCTTAAAACACTTTCACCAGCTTAAACAGTTCTTCCAGCTTAACCATTTCTTCCTACTCAGTGCAATCTTCCATCTTAAACATTTCTTCTTGCACAGTTCAAACCCAACAGATTTCTTCCCCCTGAGCCTTCTCATACAGGCCTCTGGGCTCAGTACTAAATCAGTCCTGGACACACAGTTCTTCCTTGTAGCACACAGTTCTTATACTTGATACTCTAGGGCCTTCTTACCCCAGCCAGCTTCCTTCTTGGTAACACACAGTTCTAGACACACAGTCAAACTCTAATGCTTTAGGGACTTCTTACCCCAGGACTTTCAGCCTGCTGTTTGAACACACAGTTCTACCACCAGTCCCTAGGGCACAGCCAGTATTTCTCATGGGGATCCTCCTGCTCACAGCCAATACTTCTCATAGGGATCCTCCTGCTTCAGCTACCAGCCCTCCTCTGCAGCTGCTAGCTCTCCTCTGCAGCTCTAGCTCTCCTCTTCCCTCACACTCAGGTGGGGTATTAAGTGGTTAATGGCCAAACAGGACCCAGCCCATAACCTGCTGCACCTGTTTCTATCCCCAGGACTCTCCTCGGTCCTAGCGACCTCCTGCTATACACCCCTTACTGGCTCCCTTTAGTGACTCACCCAGCCCTTCTCCCTGGACATTTTAGGGGAACAGCACCCTCTAGGGGCCGAACCAGGGTAAGACAGCCTCTTCCTTCTCACAATAGCTATAATTCCGGTTTCTCTTTCCCAAATACATCACTTTGCACTTGCTCATATTAAACCTCATCTGCCTTTTAGACACCCAGTCTCCCAGTCATGTAAGGTCATCTTGTAATTTTTCTCAATCCTCTTGCACTTTAAGAACTTTGAATAACTTTGTGTTGTCAGCAAATTTAATTACCTCCCATCTCTAGATCATTTATAAATATGTTAAAAAGCAGAGGTCCCAGCACAGAACTCTGGGGATCCCCACTATCAACCTTTCTCCATTGAGAATACTGACCATTTAACCCTACTCTCTGTTTTCTATCGTTTAACCAGTTTTTAATTCAGAATAGAACACTACCTCCTATCCCATGACTCTCCAATTTCCTCTGGAGTCTTTCATAAGGTACTTTCTCAAACGCCTTCTGAAAATCCAGATACATAATATCAACTGGCTCCCCTTTATCCACATGTTTGTTCACCCCTTGAAAGAAATGTAGTAGATTGGTGAGGCAAGATTTCTCTTCACTAAATCCATGTTGCATTTGTCTCATTGATCCATGCTTTTGAACATGGTCAGTAATTTTGTTCTTTATAATAGTCTCTACCATTTTGATGGCACTGACGTCAGACTCACCGGTCTATAATTTCCTGGATCTCCTCTGAACTATTTTTTAAAAATCAGCGTTACATTGGCCATCCTCCAATCTTCCAGTACCATGCTCAAGGTTGCTGAACTAGGACTGTCAGCTACCTATTGAACCAAAGAAAAATGGCTGCTGTTACATATGTGATGTGCCAGCTAACTTGCCTAGAGGCAAGAGATGTCCCTTTCCTGAATTCTGTGTCAGCAGTTTGGTACAAAGCCTTGATCTGAGTTGTATGTGCAGAGTATGCACAAGCAGAGGGTGGGAGCAGGGATTGATAAGCAGAGGATTAATAAACAGACAATGTAGGTTGTAAAATATATTTGTAAAATATGACTCATGGGGCCTACCACATGTAGAGGAACAAAGTTCAAGAAAACAGATGTGGGGTTAGATACTGTAGTAAGTGCTGGATTTAGAGGCATAAAAGGAGGTGTTCACAGACTGTCGGGAAGAAGGTTTGGTATGAGACCTGCATGGAGGTGCTGTCTCCAAACTCCTCCCATTAGCCTTTGAATGCATGCACTCTCCGGCCCAGATGCACTAACTCCACGGAAAAAGCCCTTCCCTTACTGATCCCTGGTTACTGCTTAACGATTCTGAAAAAAACTGGTATGCATGAAGGAAATCGCATGCAAATGAGCTGCTCGCTGTTAGATCTTTTGCATGTGATTTCTTTCCCAGAGGGGAAGCCAGTCGGTTAGCTGAGCATGCACAGAGCAGCCAAGCATTAATCGTGGCTGCTCTGCGCATGCCAAAGATGGCTTCATACACGCAGAGAAGCTGTGTGTATAATATCCATCTACAGCCTCCAATAAATTGCCACAACTCTCTTTCTCTCTCTTTCTACCTCTGCATAAGGGGGAAAGTTCTCTCTCTTTCTAGGTCCTGCTCTCTCTCTTTCTGCTGCACAATGTCAAATATGGCTTCATTCACACAGACAAGTTGCGTGTATAATAGCAGTCTACAGCCTCCAATACATTGCCACAGAAGTGCCTGTTATGCTTCTTGCATCTAAAAAAAAAAAAAAGCAGAAGTGCCTGCCAATCACAGCGCGTTTAGCTGTCACTGGTGCCAGCTATACACACTCTGATTGGCTGAGAAAGACCTGGGTCTCCCTCTGATCTTTGGTCTCTCTCTCTACCTCTGCATACAAGAAGGAAAGTTCTCTCTTTCCAGGGTCCCCCTCTCTCTCCCTCTGCTGCACAATTCCACATTTTTCTGTGTGACTGCTGAAAAAGCAGGAAAAGCATCAGCTTCCGGGCCTCTCTCATGGCCAGCAAAACCAAAGTATAATCTGGTAGACGATGGCCATTGGGAGAAGCAAGCACCGGCAGATCAACAACTTCCTTGCACCACCAAAAGTTCACAGCAGCCCCAGCCAGGCATTAATGAGAGGTACAGACCTCTCTTTAGGTTTCCCATGGTAAAGGTAGGGACTGCTTCTGTGCATGGGATCGGAAAACGGCTGTGCATCGTTTTGCATGCACATTATAATACTAATTAGCTCATTATAATAGCTTTTAGATCATTTGCATTCCATTTTTGTTAGCTGCTACCATGACAGGAAAATGGCTCGGAGAACCCTTCTGTACATGTCTCGTTTTACTACTTGCTCACTAAACCAGCTAGAACTGTATTAAAAACCATGTTGCTGGCTCGTTAGGTTTAGTGCATCTGGCTCTGAGTGATTTTCAGCTTATATGCCTAGGTATTTCTGTAACTATATTATCTTTTCTACAGCTGTCTCCTCTTTTCTATACTAAGAAAGAATTTCTACATTTAATTTTGTATAAGTGATCGGTGAGTAAGAGTACTGAATAAAAGATATTTGCTGGACGTGAGTGATTGTGTGATTGAAGGGAAACGAGTGCTGCAGGGATTGGGCATGTGAGGTAAGGTGGGGTGTCCTCAGGAGCAGGGCCCCCAGCCTGATTGCTGACTCACACAACTCCCTTGGATTTCTACTCTCCAAATGCATCATGCTGCACTTCTTTGCATTAAATTTTAACTGCCAAACACTGGACCATTCTAACTTTTGTAGATCCCTTTTCATGTTTTCCATTCCCTCTGGGGTATCAACTCTATTATAAATCTTGTTATCAATCGTAAAATCTTGTTATCATCCGTAAAAAGACAAACCTTACCTTTTAACCCTTTGGCAATGTCTCTCACAAATATATGGAACAGAATCAGCCCCAGCACGAGGCACTCCGCTACTCACTTTTAACATAAGAACATAAGCCTAAGATTATTAGATCAGACCAATGGTCTATCTAGCCCAGTTTTCTGTTTCCAACAGTGACCAATCCAGGTCACAAGTACCTGGCAGAAATCCAATTAGTAGCAATATTCCATGCTACCAATCCAAATGCAAGCAGTGGCTTCCCCCAAATCCATCTCAATAAAAGACTATGGACTTTTACTCCGGAATTTGTTGAAATCTTTTTTAAACCCAGAAATGCTAACCCCTGATACTACATCCTCTAGCAACAAGTTCCAGATCTTAACTATTCTTGAGAGAAAAAAATATTTCCTCTTATGTGTTTTAAATGTATTTCCATGTAATTTCATTGAGTGTCCCCTGGTCTTTCTACTTTTTGACAGAGTGAAAGATAGATTCATTTTTACCCATTCTACACCACTCAGGATTTTATGGACCTCAATCATATCCCCCCTCAGCCATCTCTTTTCCAAGATGAACAGCCCTAACCACTTTAGCCTTTCCTCATACGGGAGGAGTTCCATCCCCTTTATCATTTTGGTCACTTTCTTTGAACCTTTTCTAATTTCACTATATCTTTTTAAATATACGGCCACCAGAATTGAACGCAATACTCAAGGTGAGGTCACACCATGGAGCATACAGAGGCATTATAATATTCTTGGTCTTATTTTGCATCTCTTTCCTAATAATTACTAGCATCTTGTTTGCTTTTTTGGCCACTGCTGTAAATTTGCAGAAGATTTCAGCATATTGTCTACAATAACACCTCAATCTTTTTCTTGAGTACTGACTCCTAAGGTGGACCATAGCATCAGGTAACTATTATTCTACTACTACTACTTAACATTTCTAAAGCGCTACTAGGGTTACGCAGCGCTGTACAATTTAACATGGAAGGACAGTCCCTGCTCAAGGAGCTTACAATCTAAAAGACAGGTATACAATCTAGAGACAAGTGTACAATCTAAAAGACAAGTGTAGAGTCGATCTGATAGGGCTTACTATGTTTCTCGAAAGGTTAGGTGCCGAAAGCAGCATTGAAGAGGTGAGTTTTAAGCAGAGTTTTGAAGATGGGTAGGGAGGGGGCTTGGCGTAGGGGTTGAGGAAGATTGTTCCAGGCATAGGGTGAGGCAAGGCAGAATGAGCGGAGCCTGGAGTTGGCAGTGGTGGAGAAGGGTACGGAGAGGAGGGATTTGTCCTGTGAGCGGAGGTTACGGGTGGGAACATAGGGGGAGATGAGGGTAGAGAGGTAGTGAGGAGCCGCAGACCGGGTGCATTTGTAGGTAAGGAGTAGAAGCTTGAATTGTATGTGGTATCTGATCGGGAGCCAGTGAAGTGACTTGAGGAGAGGGGTGATATGAGTATATCGGTTCTGGCAGAATATAAGACGTGCGGCAGCGTTCTGAACGGATTGAAGGGGGAATAGATGGCTAAGTGGGAGGCCGGTGAGGAGTAAGTTGCAGTAGTCAAGGCGAGAGGTAATGAGAGCGTGGACGAGAGTTCTTGTGGTGTGCTCAGAAAGGAAAGGGCAAATTTTGCTGATGTTGAAGAGGAAGAAGCGACAGGTTTTGGCAGTCTGTTGGATATGCGCAGAGAAGGAGAGGGAGGAGTCGAAGATGACTCCGAGGTTGTGGGCAGATGGGACGGGGAGGATGAGGGTGTTATCAACTGAGATAGAGAGTGGAGGAAGAGGAGAAGTGGGTTTAGGTGGAAAGACGAGGAGCTTGGTTTTGGACATGTTCAGCTTCAGGTGGCGGTTGGACATCCAGGCAGCAATGTCGGATAAGCAGGCCGATACCTTGGCCTGGGTCTCCGCGGTGATGTCTGGTGTGGAGAGATATAGCTGGGTGTCATCAGCATAAAGATGATACTGAAAACCATGAGATGAGATCAGTGAGCCTAGGGAACAGGTGTAGATTATTATTCAGTTTATTCTTCCCAATGTGTATCACTTTGCATTTGTCCACATTAAATTTTATCTGCCATTTGGATGCCCAGTCATCTAGTTTCCTAAGGTCTTTCTGCAATTTTTCACAAACAGCATGCATTTTGAAAACTTTGAATAGTTTTGTGTTATCTGCAAATTTAATCACCTCACTCATCATTCCAATTTCCAAATCATTTATAAATATGTTAAAAAGCACCAGTCCCAGTACAGATCCCTGTGGCACTCCACTATTCACCCTCCTCCATTGAGAAAAATGGCCATTTAACCTTAACCACTGTTTTCTGTCCAATAACCAATTCCTAATCCACAGAACATTGTCTCATATCCCATGATTTTTTACATTTTCTCAGAAGTTTCTCATGAGGAACTTTGTTAAAAGCTTTTTGAAAATCTAGATACACCACATCAACTGGCCAACCATTAGCCACATGTTCATTCATGCCTTCAAAGAAATGTAGCAAATTGGTGAGGTAAGACTTCCATTGGCTGAACTCATGCTGACTCTGTTCCATTAAACCATGTTTGTCCATGTGTTCTATAATTGTTTTCTTTATAATAGTTTTTACTATCTTGCCAAGCATTGGAAGCTTTTTTAAAAATTGGCATTACATTGGCAACCCTTCAATCTTCAGGTACTATAGATGATTTTAACGACAGGTTACAGATCACTAACAGCAGATCATCAATTTCATGTTAGTTCTTTTAGTTCCCTGGGGGGTATACCATCTTGTCCACGTGATTGATCACTCTTTAACTTGTCGATTTGGCTCAATACATCTTCCAGGTTCACCAAGATTTCTTTCAGTTCCTCCGCATCGTCACTTTGAAAACCATTTCCAGTACATGTTCTTCCTTAAAAACTGAAGCAAAAAATTCATTCATGATCTATACTATGGCCTTGTCCTTCTTGAGTTCCCCTTTTGTTCCTTCATGATCTAATGGTCCCACGGATTTCCTCACAGACTTTGTGCTTCTGATGTACCTGATAAAGGTGCTACTATGAGTGTTTGTCTCTTCACCAAGTTTTTCTTCATATTCTCTTTTAACCTTATCAATTCTTTGTATCTACCTTTACACTTCTTATGTTTCTTCTTATTTTCTTCATTATGATCCTTTTTTCATTCTTTGAAGGATGCTTTTTTGGCTCTAATAGCCTCTTTCACGTCACCTTTTAACCATGCTGGCTGTTGTTTGCTCTTCTTTCCACCTTGTTAATCTGTGCAATGCATCTGGTCTGCGCTTCCACGATGGTATTTTTAAAGTCCTAATCTTTGTGGCTGACCCTTTTAGCTTCTTTTTAACCATTTTTTCATTTTGTCGTAGTCGCCCTTTTGTTAGTGATTTCACTCCAGATATCAGCTCAAATTTGATCATACTATGATCACTATTTCCCAGCAGATCCAATACCATTACCTCTCGTATCATGCTCTGCATTCAACTAAGACCTAGATCTAAAATAGCTTTCCCTTGTCGATTCTTTGACTAGTTGCTCCAAGAAGCAGTTATTTATTACATCTAAGGATTTATCCCCCCCCCCCCCACCAGCATTCCCTGATCTAACATTTATCCTGTCAATATTGGGGTAATTTAAATCACCCTTAATTATAATGTTGCTCAATTTGCCAACTTTCCTAATTTTTTCATCTTCATTCTGTCCCGGTGGACGGTAGTACAGCCCTACCAGTATACTCTTTCCCTTTACACATTTAATTTCTATCCACAAGGATTCCATGCTGCTATCTGTTTCATGTAGAATGTTTATTTTGTTTGACTCAATTCCCTCTTTAACATATAGCACAACATATAGCACAACCCCCCCCCCCCTCCAATTTGATCCACTCTATCATTGCAATATAATTTGTACTGACAACACAGTGTCCCATTTATTGTCCACCTTCCACCTTCAGAGATGCCGAATATATCTATCTCTTCATTTAGTGCTATATACTCCAACTCTCCCATCTTATTTTTCAGGCTTCTAGCATTTGTGCATAGACACTTCAAATTGTGTATTTCCATATATCTACAACCTGCTTTGAAGTTGATGGGGATAATTTGCATCCTTTACTGTGTTCTCCCAATAAACACTCCTGTATTGCTTTCAACATTATTGAAGCCTCTCTATTGGGATTCCCTAAAGATCCTGTTTCAGTAGTATCCTTCAAGGATATTCAATACTGAGCCATGTGGTCCTGGGTGACTGTCGTCTTCCCCCTCCCCCTCATTTTAGTTTAAAAGCTGCTCTATCTCCTTTTTAAATGTTAGTGAAAGCAGCCTGGTTCTATCCCAGTTAAGGTGGAGTCCATCCATTATAGGAAAGGCTCCCCCTTTTCTATAATGTTGCCAAATTCCTAACAAACCTAAATCCATCATCCCTGCACTGCCTCAACCACACATTGAGACTTTGGAACTCTGCCTGCCTCTTGGGTCCTGTGCATGGAATGGGCAGCATTTCTGAAAATGCTACCCTGGAAGATTTGGATTTCAGCTTTCTACCTAAGGGGGTCTTTTACTAAGCTGTGGTAGCATTTTTAGCTCACAGTAGAAATCAACTGGCAATAAACACCAAGACACCCATAGGACTATAATAGGCATCTCGGCGTTTACCGCCAGCTGATTTATATCGTGAGCTAAAAATGCTACTGTGGCTTAGTAAAAGACCCCCTAAGACCTAAATTTGGCTTCCAGAACCTCCTTCCCACATTTATCTATGTCATTGGTATCCATATGTACCAAGACAGATGGCTTGTCCGCAGCACTATCTAAAATCCTTTTTAGGTGATGTGTGAGGTCTGCCATCTTTACACCAGGCAGACAAGTGACCAGATGATTCTCATGTCCACCAGCCACCCAGCTATCTACATGCCTAATGATGAAATCACCAACTTAAAAAGCTGTCCTAACCCTTCCCTTCAAGTGAATTCCATTGATCACCACTCTCTGGCATCTGTCTGTCAACCAGTTTCTAATCCAGTTCACCACTTTGAGTCCTAACTTTAGCCTCTCAAGTTTATTCAGGAGCCTCCTATGCGTAATGGTGTCAAAGGTTTTGCTGAAATCCAAGTATATTACATCCAGCACATTTTCTTGATCCAATTTTGTGGTCGCCCAGTCAAAGAATTCAATTAAATTAGTTTGACATGATTTACCCCTGGTAAAACCATGTTGTCTCGACTCTTGTAACCCATTGGATTCCTGGAAATTCAATATCCTTTCCTTCAGCAACTGAAGTGAGGCTTACTGGCCTATAGTTTCCCATTTTTTCTCTGTTGCTACTTTTGTGAAGAAGGACAACATCCACACTTTTCCAGTTTCTTGGAACCTCTCCTGCCTCCAAGGATTTATTAAGCAAGTTTTAAGAGAACCCACCAGAACTTCTCTAATCTCCCTCAATATCCTGGGATGGATCCCGTTTGGTCCCATGTGATTAAAATTTTTAATAGATGTGCAGTACTACTATTTTTATATTCTAGTAAATTGCAATATATTTCTGGAATGTGGTCCTTGTCTGCCCTTATTACCACTGCTACTAAGAACTTGATGGACACTTAGGCACAAATTATCCTCTAGACAAGTGAGCTAGCCTATAACCACCAATTAGGATGTCTGTATGACCCAAATGCACCTACAAGGTGCTAAATTTATTGACAGAAATCAATGACTTTTCTCAATCAAATAATCCAGATTGAGCAATATTCCAAAAAAATATCACAGTCCTATACACAGACTCCACTACTTCCCTGTGAAGAAAGCCACAGTAAGATGGCTGAAATGTAAAGTGGGTCAGTTTGGCCCTTTGGTTGTCTAGGTG
The DNA here is from genome assembly GCF_901765095.1 of Microcaecilia unicolor. Classification (NCBI taxonomy): domain Eukaryota; kingdom Metazoa; phylum Chordata; class Amphibia; order Gymnophiona; family Siphonopidae; genus Microcaecilia; species Microcaecilia unicolor. The sequence goes on along the minus strand of NC_044031.1, from coordinate 328,378,876 downwards.
TAACACTTCTACCTTGGAAAATACAGTAACTAATCCTTTGAAGCGTATGTGTTATGTGAATACCAGTGAGCATGAAAAGTCATAGGCACCTGAAGTCATATAGGTAAACAATTGTTGGGCTCCTTTTATGAAGCTGCACTACTGATTAGTGTGCGCTAAATGAGAGAAGCCCATTCAGTTCCCACGGGCTTCTTTGAATTCAGCACACACTAATTGGTAACACCAATTTGTAAAATGAACCCTAATTTTGTTACAGGTCAAAATGACCCCTGTGGTAGTTGTAATGTTGTAATGTTAAATCCCATCATGTCAGTCAGTAATCTGAAGGAGAAGTCTGTTCCAACCTTCTGTCCCTGCTTTTGAAAAAGAGCAGGACTGTGCTGCCACATACCCGAGCATGGTACATTTTTTATCCATGCTGCTCATGGATATTAAGAGCTAAATAGTTATTCTATCTAGTGACATTTCACTGTGAATGGGCAGCACCATAAACACATATTTGCCAATATTTAAAGATATTTTGAAAGGTGTCGCTTATAGCCTGTTATGTGTATTTTCAGCTATCTGGATATTTTCATTTCGTATCCAGATAATATTTCCTGGCTTGAAAATTCTAGTCCACGTGTGTGTGCTTTTGTGTGTGTTTTGTCCATATAAGCTTTCACTCACCAGGATTTGAATAGTGCCCACACCTTCTCCCCTGGCTTTTATATAATTTTTAAAGCTCTTAAAATTGTATAGTGAATGGATCTTTCTTGGAAGCTCATTTCATAGTAAAGGAACAGCCTATAAAAAAAGTACAGTTATGAGTCCCTGAAAGTTATTAGGCCAGTCGGGGATGTGAGGGTTTGACATTCCTAGGATGCAGGCAGAAATAGTCTTAGAAAGTACCCAAATGACAGAAAATAAACACATGGAAATTGTTGGGTGAGGGTGCCAAGACCAATGTAAACCACAAAACATTTCTCTGAAAGTCTGCAGACCATCACCCATGGATCATAAATTTCAAATCTACTCATCTCTAATCCCAAACAAACAAAAAAAATCATAAAAGCATAACTGATTGCATTTTAATTATCAGTGTCACAGCATAATATATTGGTAAGAACTTGACAACTAAATTGCTGTTATGAAGAACAATTTCAGGTTTTATTTGAATTAATGTTCAAAACTAGGGCCAGGTTGTAATCTTTGTAGAGCTGGTAGTGTTGTAGCCATTTAAACATATTGTTTCACGGGGATGTATCTCAGATAGGGCAGATGGTAGTGTTTTCATGAACATCTGTTGCCCATCATTCTTATGCACAGCAATCCAGATGCTGTTGACAACTTGTATGTAAATCATGTCCACAATTTGCTCAGTGTCTTGCCTACTGAGACTAAGCTTGTCCTGGTCATACTGTTTATCAGATTCAGAAGCATTCACAGTTTCACAAGAATGGTTTCAGCTGCTTTGATGGCCCGCGAAAACCAAAGGTGTAAAAAATAATCAAATAATTTATCTAACTTTAATTTCCTTCTTTCTTTCTTTCTGTACTGATGTGTTTCCCCTTTCCCAGACCCTAGAAGGAAAGATGAACATTAGATATAAAATGTTCTGCAAAATGAGAATAATGCTAAATTATTTCCTGGTGATTTTTTTTTTTCAGTTTTTCTCTGGCATTCATATTCTTTCTCTGACCTTGCATTTTAAAATGACTTTCATTGCAAGGATGTGACATAGAAAAGAGAAATTATGCATGCATTACTGTATAAATGTCAGGCTTTTTAGTTTGCAAATGTCTGCTATAAAATATGCACATTACAGAAGGCTGATATACAAACCATTTCAGGCTAGCTTCCATCACAGTCTAATTTTTTACCCTGAAAGAGTCTTTTTTTTTTTAATTGTTAAAAAAAAATTGGGAATCATACCAAAGTGTTCAAGTGCTTTACAGTACATGGAAATATCCAGTCAGAACTAGTTTTTTTTTTTTGTTTTTTGGTTTTTTTTTTTTGGGGGGGGGGGGGGGGTTCAATAGACAGGACAGCTAATCAGAGTGATAAATAGCTTTGTCCTAGGGATTTTTTTTCACATTGACATTTTACAGAAAAACAGACTTTATGGTGTCTAGAAAAAAGGGACACCAACATTTTTCAAAATAAGCCAAAACATCCTACTGCAGCAGAAACTTCTGCCTGAAATTTGAGACATTTCTGAGTTTTGTTTTTCAACTGGATGGAGCTGCAGCACGAGGTCGCAAAACAGTTGAGTTCTTAATAGAACCCCACAACTCAGTGGCATCCAAGACTTTGTGAATGTGTCAAGGTTGAAGGAGGACACTTTGAACACAAATTATGAATTAACTCAGAAAAAAAATCCTATTATGCTAGTGTATGTTCAAACGTCAAACTAAAGTGCACTATAGTTTTTAGTGTGTGCTAAATATTAGCATGCAGTAACCGTGCAGACACCCATAGGATATTATGGGTGTCTACATGGTTAGCACATGCTAAAAATGCTAATGCACTTCTAGTACGGCTTAGTAAACAGGGCCCTAAATGTTTAAACAATTTCAAAATACTATGGAACTATGTAAGGGGTCCCATTTTTTCCGGTCACCGTATAGATCTTGACCAGTTTCAAGGTACAGTATTACATCTGAAAATTTAGGGGTCCTTTTACTAAGCTGCAGTAAAAAGGGGGACTGCGCTAGTGTGAACACGTGTATTTGATGCGCTCTGAGGCCCCCTTTTAGTGCCACAGGCAAAAGGCGGTCTCTTTTTTTTTTTAAGAAAATGGTCGTGTGGTAAGTGAACTACTTACTGCATGGCCATTTCAGGGGGAGCACTTACCACCACCCATTGAGGGCGTGGCCCTGCCCGATTACCGCCAGGTAAGCACCGGCGCTACAAAAATAGACATTTTTTTGTAGTGCCGGAAATGGCATGCTCTGGGGGTGAGAACTACTGCTGGGCTCCTACGGCAGCCCCAGCGATAGTTCTGTATTGGCACACAACAAGCTCATGGCCGCACACCAAATGTCAGCATTGAATACCATTTCTGGCACCAGTATCTCTCCCACATCTTCCTCGGTGAAGACCGAAGCAAATAATTAATTTAATCTCTCTGCTATGGCCTTGTCTTCCCTGAATGCCTCTTTTACCAGTTACCTAGCGATCCAACCGATTCTTTTGCCAGTAGCATAGGCAAAAACTCATGTTTGAAACCTATTAAAGAGCAAACAGAATGGGAGTTCACAGGTTTAAGCAGTTTCAGGGAACCAATCAGAGCGAATTGCATTATTAGGATATAACTTTCTATGGCTTAAAATGCCAGAGGAAGCTGTGGCTCACTAGTTTAATTTAGTTTAGTTTAATTGATTTATATTCCACCTAATTCCCTAAGCGGATCACAAAAACTCACATACATAATAAAATCAACATATATAATCATAAAGTAAGATTAAAATACAATAAAAAAGAAGAAACAATATAATCAAATGAAAAACAATAACATACTAAAAAGCATGTAAACCTGAGCTGCTTCAAGGCTCAACCTGATCTGAATACCAAATAAATTGTGAAAACCTGTATTTCAGCACTTAATACTCTTTTTCAGAAAGACTCACTGAACAGGTGTGTTTTTAAGAATTTTTCATTCATTGTCATGATTTGCATAGGGAGCTTATTCTACATTACTGGTCCTGCAATTGAAAATGCCTGCTGCTTGGTCTCCTTGAAATGGATTTTTGTCAAGGCTGGATAGTCAAGCAAAATGTACGTTCCGAACTCAAACACTCTATTTGGGTAATACATTTTTAACACTGTACCCAAATAATGATTAGAAAATCCTGTTTCAGTGTCTTATTAAAAGTAAAATTTTAAACTCAATCCTTTTTTTTCCATAGGCAACCAATGATATTTTTTTTCAAGATAGGACTAATATGTTGAAATCGAGACCAGCCAGAAAAAATCATGCTGCTGGATTCTGAATAATCTGCAGTGCCCTAATACAGGATCCTGACAGGTCCAAGTATAGAGCATTCCAGTAGATCAACCCACTAATTATTTTTTTTTAATGTTTTTATTTATGAATTTTTCAACTTTACATTTATGCAATAAACATAAATCAGGAATATAGGAAAAAAATACAAATCAGAAATTATATCATGTTTAGACAATTATCTAACTTAAATTTAGTCCACAATTGGTGATCCAAGAACAAGGAAAATTACAAAATATTGTAATGAATTGTAAGAGATAATTATACAATTATTCTAAACATGGAAGGAATTAAAGCTAGCGCAGCCGAGTAAGCGCCTCAAAAAGATATTCACACTACCTCTTTAGTTGAAATAAATTCGGAAAGCTTCCCTGGGTCAAAGAAAATATAATTAGTGGATTGTAAGGAAACATAACATTTACATGGAAATTTAAGTAGAAAAGTCCCTCCTAATTGGAGAACTTTTGCTTTTAACAACATAAATTCTTTTCTTCTCTTTTGTGTATCTCTTGAGAGATCAGGAAAAATTTGTATTTTTGATCCCAGGAACGGAGTTTGAATGTGGCGAAAGTAGAGTCTAAATATATTGTTACGGTCCAGTTCCAGAGCAAAAGTGGCCAATAGTGTTGCCCTTTCTGAGATGACTTCTAGAGAACTTTCAAGAAACTGCGTTAAATTCAAATCAGATGTATTGTAATCTTGTTATTGGAGCAAAACTTTCAGAGGGAAGGGCCAACACTTCCATGAAATATTTTTTTAACATAAGAGGAATAAGAGGACACTTAGGAAAATTCAAAAAATGTAAATTATTTCTTCTTATCTGATTCTCCAAATAATCAATTTTTCGTCTCTGTAAGTCTTTATCCTTTATAATTACCACTACAGATGATTTAACAGAATTTATCTCATTTTCAAGGGTTTCCACTTTGGTTTTCTGCTCCTCCACCTTACCAATCAACGAGTTTTGAGCTTGGGATAATTCTACCACTTCTCCACGTATCGAACCAGCAATCTGTTGTAGGGTGGTGTTTAATCCTTGAATGGCTTCCCATAACAGGTCCGTTGTGACAACTTGCGGTTTTACTATCACTCCTAGCTTCACGGAGGGCTCAGTCAGCTTTGCCTCAGGCAGGAGAGTTTGTGCCGCCAATCCTGCCTGGTTTGTTATTCCCACTGGCAAGGACGTGGCCACGGGGTCTCCACATACAATCGCTGGGGCACCTCTTCTGGGTTTCACAGCTTGTTGCTCCGACGTAGCCATCAACTCTCCCCTGGGCCTCGGAGGCATTGTGAGCAAGGGAGAACTCAACGTTACCCCCTCTGTGCTTAGATCCGATGACACCAGTGGATCGCTCGTAGCGCCAGCTTGCCGTCCCAGCGGTAGTAGTCCCGACTCTTCTAAAGTTTTTTTTGCCGCAAAGAAGGGGGATTAACCCGGCCTGTGGAGGTAGGCACATTGGGTTTTCCTTTTCTCTTCACCATTTTGGATTAGAGAAAACTTCTACATAGCAGTTGACTATAGCGGGGTGGGAGTTGCTACCACACGTCCATGCTAATCGCCATCTTGGATCGTTTCAACCCACTAATTATAAGTCTTTAAATAATCAGTTTTAGATCATCAACAGAGATACAATTCTTCAACCTATTCAACATTCTCAATTTAAAAAAAATGAATCTTGAAAAACCTTTCTATTAAGTGGTTTAAAAGTAAACTGTGTATCCAAAATCACACCCAAGTTGTGAACTTGTGGAACCAAATAAACATCTTTATCACACAAATCAATTATATCAGGCATTTGTTTGCCAAGCACCTCTCCAATTAACATAACTTCCATTTTGTCACTACTTAAATAAGGAGAGCATCCTGGGATGTAAGTATATAATGTAATACAAGATACTTTAAACACTAGTGGGCAGATGATCAAAAGCCCCACACTGATTCAAACAGCACTCTAAAAATAGCGCTCGAACAGCGCAGGGCTTTACCACCCCTATGATCAGAGGTAACAGCATGCAAATTTAAGCATACTATTATCTCTGATCATAGGGTAAAGGTGCAGGAGGATTGTGCCTGAGTGATGCTCCCACACTTGTTTGACAGGTCTAGGCTGTCAAAAGCTCAGACCTGTCAAACGCAGGGGCTGGAGGTCTATGGAACCACCAAACCCCAAGTACCCCCACCCCAAGTCAAGCGATATGGGAGCTGAAGGTCCACCAGACCTCCAGTTCTCTCAACCTCCTCCACAAGTTCTCCCCTAGCATCCCCTTGAATAGAGTCCTGGTGGTCCAGTGAGCCGTGGGTCAAACCCCTCGGTCCCCCTGACCCACCTAACACAGGTTTGGGGGGGGGGGCTGAAGATCCAGTGGGTCTCCAGCTCCCCTAACCCCCCCCAGCATCCCCTCACATGTAGCCCTGGTGGCCTGGACCGTGAGTCAAATCCCCCCCTTATATGGTGCGAAGCTCTGCCCAGCACATCCCAGGATGCATTGGGCAGGGTTGGGTGCTGCCACTTTTGAGGTGGCACCGATGGAAGAGGAGGCAAGCCACTTCCCTCCTCCAATGAAGGTAGGGGGTGGGGAAGGGCCGCTAGACCACCAGATTGGGGAGGGGAGGATTGACTCATGGCCCACTGGGCCACTAGAGTGCATGTGAGGGGATGCTGGGGGGAGGTTAGGGGGGCTGGAGACCCACCAGATCTCCAGCCCCCCCGAACCTGTGTCTTGGTGATCAGCTTCTGATCATCAGCCCATAGGTTAATATTTTCCTTGGATTCTAATCAGAAGTATTTCACACAATTAATACAATACTCTTCTTCACAAAACTACAGCAATCTTTCACAATCTATCAACCCATTTAAGCTCCTACCTGCTCACTAAGGGCCCCTTTTACCAAGCTGTGGCAAAAGAGGGCCTACGCTGGTGTCGAAGCATGTTTTGCACGTTTGCAAAGGCCCCCTTTTACTGCAGCTGGTAAAAGAGAAGTCTTGCTTTCCTACAGGAAAGCACTTGCAGCGCAGCCATTTTGTGGGGTGGCGGTAAGGTCTCCTGCATTAACCCGGTGGTAACTGTGCAGCATACGGCACTCCCCAATTACCGCCGGTTACACTCCGGCACTACAAAAATAAATCAATTTTTGTAGCACCAGAAATGACAGCGCGCTAGAGGTGAGAAGTACCACCGGGCTAGTACTTTCTGTATAGCAAGCAGTAAGCCCGCATTGTGCTTACCGCTGCTTAGTAAAAGGAGCCCTAAATGAGCATTCTACCTTGGTTTTAACTTCTGTCGAACCATCAGGTGGCATTCGTAGCTTGCTGATTTGCCTCTTCTTGACTCTACCTTGGTTGCTTCTCTCCTGTCTACTCTGTAGACTACGATTTTTCTTCCTTCATCAGCAGGATGCTAATTTGTCCCAAGTTCTTGATTCCCTTTACCTGGGATCTGAGCCCAAGCTACTTTCCTACCACAGCTACCAGCCTGACAATTCAGAGCTTCTAAGGACTACCACTCTAAGCTTTCCTGTGAACTCACTATTTTTCAGAGCTCTCCTATAGTTTTTGGCACTTCACCTAGTACAAAACAGCAGTAAAAACAGTCAATTACATGCTTTTCCAGCATGTCACAGGCTGCAAGGAGGAAGTGAGGTATAACTTCTTATTTAAAGAGTATGAATGTTGTGGTTGCAACAATATATATAATGCAAATATTACATATATAGTACATTCTAGCCACATTAGGTGCACTGTGAGGGAAGGAGTGGTATAGTGGTAGGTTTCTCTAAGAACACTCCCTCACTGAGGTTTCAGTTTAGCCACCTTACAGAAGGTGGTGCTAACCCACCATGTCAGAGGCTGAGTCAGAGAGGCAGGGCTCAGGCCAGGAGGTGGTTAAATGTTCTGGACCACAGTGGATCAGGGAGGCCCCAAAGGAAGAGATTTCCAGGAGGAGCCCTGAGAAAGGATCCTCCCAAGGAGTTCTGGCTTGGGTACAGTACCTGAATAGGGTTCCAGGGAAAAGGTGTGGCTCTAGGTCAGACCCTTACATTCCTGTATGATAAGATGTTTTAAGGGATTCCAGGGTTGTGTGATCACAAGTAAGGTAACTGGTTATGATAAAGAAAGTTATTGTATATCGAAGAGTATAGCCAAGCCAGGCTACTGGAACTGGGACTGTGTTTGAGAAACTTTATTGGAAGTACCAATCCTGTGCGGAAACGGAGCTGAATATTCTCCTTGTTTGTACATAATTAAAAGTATTTTGACTTCCTACCTGCAACCTGTGTATATGTATGCACCATATTTATAGGAGGTCCTGCAGCCAGCAGTAGCCACGATATCACAGACACTTAATAAATATTTGTATATTTTTATATTTCAGTTATCTTGTTTCATCTATGTACCTGATCAGAGTGTGTGGAAACTAAAAGGCTATTTTCCTGCAGAACAGTGAATAGTTAGCAACATCTCTCTATATTATCAGTTTCCTTATCTACCACAGTCCCATGCAGCAGATACTTTCTACCCTTTATAATCATTACAGGGAGCAAATTGCCTGAATACAGATGTGCTGCAATATCAAGTGAGCTGACATGCATGCTTTTAGGTGTATCAAGTGAGAGAACAGGAAGCCATTTAGGGGATTTACATCAGTGAAAAGAGACACTGATGAGGCTGCCAGCCAGACTAGCATATAAAATCTTATCCAGTAGGGTTTCAGTGGTTGAGAGCCAGTGCGCATCGTAATGATTTTTAAATTATAAATGGTTGATCACCTACAGCAACTCTTTTTGGGATACCCTACTAGGTTGACATTTATCCTAAAGAAAACCCTTCTACTGCTCTGGCTCATAAATTATGAACATATTACCCTGAAATATCACATTTTCTTAGAAACTGGAGTAAACATTAAGACTCACTGGAGCTTTATAAGAATTATGGATTATCTTGTCTAAAATTAGGGAAACCCCATATATTAAAAATGACAAATAAAACAGCCTTATGCTGAAAAAGATTTTGGCACCCAGCTTTGGTCAGGTCATATATAAGAGGAGACAATACAAAGTGGACCAGGTTTCTATTTCAAGAGAGATAAAGAGTTCAAGCTGTCAACAGACAAGTGTTGATTTTCATTCTTCCTCAATTGCTTCTTGCCACCAACTTTGCTTAACTGTGAACAAATGAAAAACCCTGGTTCTGGGCAGCAGAGTCTCTATTGGAATCTTTAAAGCTTCATTGAAGCATTTTCTCAGTGTATTCTATTGTATAGCAAATGGACACATTCAGAAATTGAACACATAAATTCTGCCAACTTCCTTGATTATGTAAAGCCCTCGACTCTCTGTGAATAACAATTTGAACTTTAGCCAGTGTATCTTGACAGCCTGAGCTACTAATCTCTACTGCAGCTCCCAGACCTTGGTCTTTAACTCATTAGTAGCTTTCAAAGCTTGGTCTATATATCAAGACAGATTTTGCTACAGTAAGGAAACTGCTACCCATATAGAAGCAATATTATAACAGGAAGCCCATATGCAATGGATAACAATCACCTGTTGTAGATCTATTTTATCAGAGCAACATTGGCTGCCATTATAAAATAGACTGGTAGGGTGACTCTCTGCAACGTATGAACTGCTCTTACACAAATTTACGCCTGATGTACCTACACACAGAGGACTAAATTCATTAAAAGGTTGCCAAAATTTGAGTGTTGAAAAAAATGAGGGTACATGCTAGTCTATAAACTGTGTTTGAGTTGGGTGCTCTTTATAGAAGAGCGCTTAGCGCCAGTATCTGCTCCTAATTTTGAGCACAAGGATTTACATCAACTGAAACCTAGTATAAATCCTCGCACCTAAATTGGCATATTCTATAATACTGCATGCAAATTCTAGGATAACTATGGACTCTGTATGTGTGTGTGTGTGTGTGTGTGTGTGTGTGTGAAGGGGGGGGGGAGGAATGATACACTCATATCATCTCCTATCTCTTCCTCATAATAAAAAAGGTAAATAGGAAACTGAAATACAGAATCAGAACTCTTGCAGCATACTAATCCTTCTTTGTCAGCACCCTGGACTCTTAAAATAAAGTGGTTATTATTTTACCCATCCCATCTCTTTTACAGACAGGAGCCTTTATTAGATCTGACTCTCTGAGTGCACTGTTTATTTCTTTTACTTGCACCAAGTATTTTTTAATATCTAAAATTTGGATTATGATTTTATAGAAATATATTATATATTAAAAGATTCAAGTATGTTAATATTGTCAAAGGATCACAAATAACATAAGAGCCATAACCCTTGCTCTTTGCAGCAGGACATCTCACCAGTAAAAGTAAAAGCAGAAATCTCCAGATTACTATATAGGGAGGAAATTAAAACCTTTCCTTATGAATATGAACACACATGGTCCCTACAAGACAAAGTAACTATTTCTGCAAAAGCACTGCACTAGAGGAAATAAAGGTTCAACAGTGGCTAAATTATCGATCAATGCTCAAACAATACTGCTGCTATTGATTTCCAGAAGGAAATGATGGATGAATTTATCCAATTTCTTATATAAACAGTTTTATAGACAATGCCATTCCTCCTCCTCTATCCTCATGCCCTCAGCTTTGCTTGTTACGTTCCTCCGGTTTATGAAATAAAGTGGTAGTAAGCTTTCCATGGTGCTTAAAAATCAGAAGATCTAAGAATTCACTTTCTGTAGGTGCGGGATATGTGCCTAAACTTTACACATGGCCTGAAAAAAGGGGCATGGAAAGGGGAGGTTGTGGGCATTTCAGGGCAGAATGTGGGCATGGCTTTGAGTTACATGCATAATTCCAGAGCAAAGGTGTTCTACATGTAAATTTAGGTGCAGGCATTTGCACCATGTTTTTGTTCATACAAATTGTGGAACTTAAATTTACATGTGACCATAATGCTTAAGCATTATTCTATGAACTGCACTGAGTTTTAGGTGTGGCTTACAGAAAAATGCTTAAATGTGGGTTTTTTGGCGTCAATTTTATTTTAGGCGCCATTTACTGAATCTAACCCATAATGTTGCATCAGAGGTGGCAAGCGTTACCCCCCATCGCTATACCAGATATTTGCTGATAGGTCTGAAAGTGATGTTCTAAAGTAGCTGCTATAACATCCAAAGCGCCACTCTGCGGAATTCTAGTATATAACGATACATAATCCAGTGTCACCAGCCATGTAGACTCTGGAATGTTATCCAACTTCACAAAAATCTGTAAAAGATGATTGGAATCCTTCAAAAAAGATGGTAACTGTTGCACTTTTTGTTGCAAAAATTTATCAACAAATAGAACCTCTGGTATAGACTATAGGTCTCACTGGAGGATGATCAAAGGACTTATGAACTTTAGGCAGAAAATAAATCTTTGGAGTACTAGAATGATGTTCTAGCAAAAACAAAAAAAAAACATTTTCCTTAGAAGTTGTCATCCTGGATTTTTGAGTGGGTTCCAAAATCAATCTTATGACATCACCAATATTATGTACAGAGTTTTCTCTCAAAAAATGGTAAGTAGAATAATCCAATAGCTGGCGAACAGCCTCCCAATCATATGCAATTAGTTGTCGTATCGCCGTTGCACCACCTTTATCAGCCTACAATATAATCAAATCATTACTTTCTCTTAATTCTTGTAAAGCCTTTGATTGAAGTTTGTAAAATTAAAAACTCTTCTAGTCACAGCCATCCACTGCTCAAGCACTTCCAAATTCTGGAATATCAAATCTCTGTATGTAGTCACCAATGGATTTATGGCCCCAGGAAGACACCAGCGGGACTGGAGTTTTCAATATAGATATATCAGGAGCAGGAGGGTTCTCAGAAAAATAGTTTTGCATTTGGTTTTGTTGTTGTATGTTATATTGGTTTAAATTTTCTTGAAAACTCAATAAAAATGATTTAATTGAAGTTTCCATTTTTTTAAAAAATGGAAAACTGCTGTTTGCAATTTAAAAGGATCATATCTAATTGTAGGGTCAAATCCCAACCCAAAACTCAACATTTGCTCTTGATGACCCGTTGAAAGAACTCTCACTCAATTTTATTATTGACAACATTGATTGGTCCAGGTCTTCACTCAAAGGACAATTTCTTCCTCATTTGTGGCAATTGGTTCCTTTTTGCCCAGGAGTAAACATAATTCAATTAGTCCCTTTCATCACATTTAAACTTCTTAATTTTATCCTGCTGCAAGGATTCCTAAACTTTTAGAATAGATTGTTGTAACTGTTGCATCTGACAATCATATTCTTCCTGCTGAACTCGCTGTCGTAAATTAGATTCCATCTGAATCACTTTTGACGTCAATTCAAATTTTACAGACACAGACTTTTCTAGAAGCAGTACCATCAAATCTCTGCTGCAGCGTTTCAAAATAGCTGTCAGCATATCCAAGGAAACTTTATTCTTAGTAAAGGTCTTTGGCACTGTCACCATTCTCAACCTTCTGGGGATCATTGGTCTTTTAAACCTTGTACCAGTGTATGTCTGTGGAGCTCAGCTCAAATTAATCACTTGTGTATATTCTGCAATTCATTCCAAGAGTTCTGAGAGGTTGTACTATTCAAATCATCCAATAAAACAGGTCGCTATAAATTTTGATGGACCTGCTCATCGGAGTATCCCACAAACTCAATCGGATTCTGTGCCATTTTTTTTATTTTATGTTAAACTGGACCTGCTGTACACTATCTTGCATGAATCTGTTGATAAAGGTTGTTAATGAATCCCAATAAATACATAAAAATTTACAATGAAATACTATAACAAACACGTACTTGAAAACTTCAGTATCAAGGGTAATATCAGAAAACCATTAACATATGTTTCCCTTGATAAACAGCAACATTTTTTTAGAAATGTTTAGGGACCTTGGCGATGCAGCACCCCAAGGAGAAAACTTTCACCAGGGAGAATCAAACACCATAATCACCATAGGTCCAAATCTTTTCAATTAATTTCAATATAAACAAATTTCATAGCTTATGCAATATTCACTATATTTTTACTTTGGAAAAATAGTTAAGAGTGTGTACTCATCTAACAAACAAAGATGTGAGTCAACAGGCTAAGGGTCTACTTTCTGAAATGGCTGATGTTTTACAATAGCTGTTTCAAGGATCATCCCTGCAAAAATAACATCAAATTAGAATGTCTACTCCAAGCAAATTCAAAAACATTATAACAAAAACTTTAAAATACCTTAGGGGTCAACACTGGCTAGAACATAGAGGGGCTTTATATATTAGACAAGTATAGTCCTGTGTGATGGGCATAATCCACATTGTACCGTTATATGACTATGCACCAGTTTCCGACCTGATGACATTTGAATTTTATAAGCCTTTATATATCATTGGAATAAATGTGTTTTACATTTAATTATCTGTATACTTTGTTCACTCACTGTATTGTAAATGGGGGAAGATTCTATATATGGTACCTAAAAAACCAGCGCTAAAATCAGTGTCGTGTATTCTACAATTGGTGCCTAGATTTAGGCGCTGATTTTAGAATAAGCTTATATATTTCAGTGCATAAATCGCGCAAATCCTAGTGCATAGATTTAGGCATACTGGACCATGTTCTATAACTAGGTGCATACATTTTGGAATGCTATTTTCCCTGACCATAACCATGCCTCTTTTTGCCTGAGCACATTAGAAGTTCAGCGCACATTGTTTCAGAATACCTTAGCAAGTTGTATGCCTAAATTCTAATCAGTGCCAATTAGTGCTCATTATTGCTTGTAAGTGCTGTTAGCGCTCATTAGCTTGTTAAATTATGCAAATTGTTATAAACTCCACACCGATTTTGGTACCAATCTCTAGGCATGCTATATGGAATCCGTGGAATGGTGTGTTAAAAATTTTTTGTGTTTTTTGTTTTTGTTAAATACTATTATTATAATTTTCTGTGTTTTATAGTGAAGTTAAAATTTAATGCCAAGATATGCAGAGTGATGCACTTGGGGTGCAGAAATCCAAAAGAGATATACTAGATAGGAGGGTAGATATTGGTAAGCTCAGCTCAGGAGAGGAACCTTGGGGTGATGGTGTTCGAGGATCTGAAAGTGACGAAACAATGTGACAAGGCGATGGCCATGGCCAGAAGGATGCTAGGCTGCATAGAGAGGGGTATAATCAGCAGAAGAAAGGAGGTGTTGATGCCCCTCTACAAATCATTGGTGAGGCCTCACTTGGAGTATTGTGTTCAGCTTTGGAGGCTGTATCTTGCTAAGGATGTAAAAAGGCTTGAAGCAATTCGGAGAAAAGTGATAAAAATGGCATGGGATTTGCGTTGCAAGACGTACGAGGAGAGTCTGGTTGACCTGAACATGTATACCCTGGAAGAAAGGAGAAACAGAGGTGATATGTTACAGACATTCAAATATTTGAAAGGTATTAATCCACAAACAAACCTTTTCCAGAGACGGGAAGGTGATAGAACTAGAGGACATAAATTGAGGTTGAAAGGGGGCAGACTGAGGAATAATGTCTGGAAGTATTTTTTCACGGAAAGGTATTAGATACCTGGAATGCCCTCTTGCAGGAGGTGGTGGAGCTGAAAATGGTAATGGAATTCAAAAACGCATGGGATAAACACAAAGGAATCCTATTTAGAAAGAATGGATCCACAGAAGCTTAGCAGAGATTAGGTGGCAACACCAGTAATTGTGAAGCAAAGCTAGTGCTGAGCAGACTTCTACAGTCTGTCCCTTGATCGTGACTGAATAGATTTGGATGAGCTGGAGTGTAGCTTTTCAAGGGTTTTGACAATAACTTTAGAAATGTTAGTACAAGGACAATGCTGGGCAGGCTTGTATGGTCTGTGCCCTTAGAATGGAAAAGGACAAACCAAGATTAGGTATGCATATGAAGTATCACATATCATATGTAATGAGTTTATCTTGTTCAACAGACTGGATGGACCGCACAGGTCTTTATCTGTCTTCATCTTCTATGATACTATGGGGCTCATTTTTAAAAGAGAAGGACATCCATCTTTTGACATAAATCGGGAGATGGATGTCCTTCTCCCAGGGATGTCCAAATCGGTATAATCGAAGCTCAATTTAGGACATCTCCAACTGCACTCTGTTGCAAGGATGGCCAAAGTTTAAGGGGGCGTGTCAGAGGTGTAGCGAAGGCAGGACTTGGGCTTGCTTAACACTTGGACGTCCTTGACCCATAATCGAAAAAAATAAGGACGTCCCTGACGAACACTTAGACATTTTCACCCGGACCTGTTTTTCTTACGACTAAGGCACAAAAAGGTGCCTGAAATGACCAGATGACCACCGGAGGGAATCAGGAATGACCTCCCATTTCTCCCCAAGTGGTCACTAACCCCCTCCCACGCTCAAAAAACAGCTTTCAAAATATGTCGTGCCAGCCTCTATGCCAGCCTCAGATGTCATACTCAGATCCATGACAGCACATGCAGGTCCCTGGAGCAGTTTTAGTGGGTACTGCAGTGCATTTCAGACAGGCAGACCCAGGCCCATACCCCCTACCTGTTACATTTGTGGAGGAAACAGCGAGCTCTCCAAAACTACTACTACTACTACTTAACATTTCAAGAGCGCTACTAGGGTTACGCAGCGCTGTACAGTTTAGCAAAGAAGGACAGTCCCTGCTCAAAGGAGCTTACAATCTAAAGGACAAAATGTCAATTTGGGGCAGTGTAGATTTCCTGAATAGAGTTATGGTGGTTAGGTGCTGAAGGCGACATTGAATAGGTGGGATTTGAGTAAGGATTTGAAGATGGGCAGGGAGGGGGCCTGGCGAATGGGCTCAGGGAGTTTATTCCAAACATGGGGTGAGGCGAGGCAGAAAGGGCGGAGCCTGGAGTTGGCGGTGGTGGAGAAGGGTACTGCAAGGAGGGATTTGTCTTGAGAGCGGAGGTTACGGGTAGGAATGTAGGGGGAGATGAGGGTAGAGAGGTAGGGAGGGGCTGCAGATCGAGTGCATTTGTAGGTTAGCGGGAGAAGCTTGAACTGTATGCGGTACCTAATTGGAAGCCAGTGAAGTGACTTGAGGAGAGGGGTGATATGAGTATATCGGTTCAAGCGGAAGATAAGGCGTGCAGCAGAATTCTGAATGGACTGAAGGGGGGATAGATGGCTAAGTGGGAGGCCAGTGAGGATTAGGTTGCAGTAGTCAAGGCGGGAGGTAATGAGAGAGTGGATGAGAGTTCGGGTGGTGTGCTCAGAGAGGAAAGAGCGAATTTTGCTAATGTTATAGAGGAAGAAGTGACAAATCTTGGCTATTTGCTGGATATGCGCAGAGAAGGAGAGGGAAGAGTTGAAGATGACTCCGAGGTTACGGGCAGATGAGACGGGGAGGATGAGGGTGTTATCAACTGAGATAGAGAGTGGAGGGAGAGGAGAAGTGGGTTTGGGTGGGAAGACAATAAGCTCGGTCTTCGCCATGTTCAGTTTCAGGTGGTGGTTGGACATCCAGGCAGCAATGTCGGATAAGCAGGCCGATACCTTGGTCTGGGTATCCGGGGTGATGTCTGGCGTGGAGAAATAAAGCTGGGTGTTGTCGGCATAAAACGTATACTGGAAACCATGAGATCAGGGAGCCCACTGCAAGCCCACTGTACCCACATATAGGTGCCCCCCTTCACCCGTAAGGGCTATGGTAGTGGTGTACAGTTGGGGGTAGTGGGGCTGGGGGGGGGCTCAGCACACAAGGTAAGGGAGCTATGTACCTGTGAGCAATTTATGAAGTTCACTGTATGCCCCTTAGGGTGCCCGGTTGGTGTCCTGGCATGTCAGGGGGACCAATGCAGTACAAATGCTGATTCCTTCCATGACTAAATGGCTTGCATTTGGCCATTTTTGACATGGACATATTTGGTTTTGAAAATTACCGGAAGTCAGAAACATCCATGTCTAGGGACGTCCAAATCTAGGGACGGCGAAATTTAAGAATTTGGACGTCCCTGACGGTATTTTCGAAACGAAAGATGTACATCCATTTTGTTTCTAAAATATGGGTTTCCCCACCCCTGGATTTCTCCGTTTAGCAAGGATGTCCAAATTGCAACTTGGATGTTCCTTTCGAAAATGCCCCTCTATGTAAGGCCCCCTCACTTATTTGCTTTTTTGAAGTAATTTAAAGAATTTTACTGTAGGTTAACATTCCCAGATCTGTCTCTGATTTGTCTCTGGTCTTCCTCATGACTACATCAATAAGCAAATAAAAGTCAACAAACAAATTTAAGATAACTTTTATTGGACTAATGTAGTACAAAGTATAAGCTGTTCTTGTTAGCAAATAGACATGCATTTGCCAGTATCCTTATATATATTTTACAGGTGCTTCTCATCCAGCAGAGCCTTTTATAACATTGTAACTGTGAACATCCCAATTTGAATGTCCCAATTGCTACCAGGCTATCCTGTACAAAATGATGCTTTAAGGGGCCCTTTTACTAAGCTGCGTAAGCATCTATGCACGCCCAACGCATGCCAAAATGGAGTTACCATCCGGCTACCATGTGACTCTTGCAGTAATTTCATTTTTGGTGCGCATCCGATATGCGTGTCCAAAAATAATTTTTTATTTTTGGACGCACGCCAAGTGGCATTTGACATGCATAGGTCATTACCGCCTGGTTACCACATGAGACTTTACTGCTAGGTCAATGGCTGGCGGTAAGGTCTCAGACCCAAAATGGATGCGCGTCAATTTTCATTTTGCCGCACGTCCATTTTTGGCAAAAATTTTAAAAAGGCATTTTGTACAGGTGCGCTGAAAAATGATTTTGTGCATGCCTAAAATACGCATTTACACTACCGCAGGTCATTTTTCAGTGCACCTTTGTAAAAGGGCCCCTAAGTTTGAATGATATTTTCTCCTCCATTGTTCAGTTTAGCATACCATTTTACTTACACTGCCACTGACAAAGAAAGAAACAAACTTTGAATAAGGTTGAACTTATACATCAGCTGGAAATCAAGTCTCAGAAGATCTTCCAGTGCCATATGGTGGTTTACCTCAGAGACATAAATGATGATGAAATCTTTCCAAGAATCAGAATGGGAAGGTGAGGGAAATGAAGGGCAAACTTACAGTCAGCTTTGCCAAAGAACTGCAAATTATGTTACAATAACATACCTGACATTAAAAGTGTTTAGAGAACATCTGGAGAAAGGAAATTGCAATATATGTTTCACTATAATGATGATATGTAAGTAATCAGATATGGCAGATAAGACATTTATCTTGGCAATCCATCTGTGTTCTTTTTCAAAACACCTACATGTATTCTAGGAGGCTGAAAAAAAATTTAAACTCATGAATCTATGTATTAACCAATGTAAAATTCAGTATAGTGACAGTGCAATCAGACTTTTAAAGGCACTGAATTCTTTGCTGTCTTTTTCTGCCACCCTTGTACCACTGCATAAGTTGAGTCCCAGGTGTCTCAAGAAAAGAAGGAGAGTGGGAATAAAAAACCAGGGTTTCCAGAGACAGGACCACAAATGATCTTGAGTAAAACAGTGTTTATTGGAAATCAAAGTAACTCAACACAACATTGTGTTTCGGCCAGAAGGCCTGCATCAGGAATCTAAAAATTATAATAAAATAAAACTCGTATAACTTACAGGATTAGAAAATAATGATATACAGTCAAAATGTATAGAATATGTAATGAATGATAAAATTGATTCATTGCCGAATGTAAACACATTCGAGAAGCATTTTGCAACACAAGTATGCAAATCACATGTAGCAGGGGCATAGCCAGACTTTGACGGGAGGGGGGACCAGAGCCCGAGGTGAGGGGGCACATTTTAGCCCCCCCCCCCCCGGTGCCACCGACCCCCCCTCTATTACTGAACCCCCCCGCCACCAACTTTGAACCCCCCCTGCCGATTACCCTCTCGACCCCCCCTCCCACTGCCAACCCACCATCGCCAACCCACCGTCACCTACCTTTGCTGGTGGGGGACCCCAAGCCCCACCAGCCGAGCCGAGGTCCTCTTCTTCCCAATCCCACGCAAGGCTTCATTCATTCTAGTCTAACGTCCCTTGCACGGGATTGGGAAAAAAAAGGCTCGGGTGGCGGGGTTTGGGGTCCCCTGCCAGCAAAGGTAGGCGACAGCAGGTTGGCGACGGCAGGTTGGCGGCGGGAGGGGGTCGAGAGGGTCATTGGCAGGGGGGTCCAGGGGCAAATCTACGGGGTCCTAGGCCACCGTGGCCGCGTACTGGCTACGCCACTGACCTAGTAAAATACTGTCCATTTAAATTTAATAAAAGCTTATTGTAATAATTATAAAGCAGTATAAACTGCTGTTAACAATAGGAAATAACCAGGGATATCAAACCATAGAACAATATGTAAAAAGCCATTATGACAGTGTACAAAAGAGTGCACAAAAAAGTGCAATGCATAAAAATTGAAAGTAATATCTGCAAATTGACATTCAATAAAAATATAAAACATATGCTATGGTAAATGAAGACCACTTTAAAAGATATCTGAAAATACATATTAAAAAGTTTTATCATATGCATAAAAAAGTGTAATACAACAAAAATACAACAATGAATATATACACAAAAATTATAACGTATGCATAGAGAATCATTACGATGTGTGTGTAATCCTAAAATACTCTTGAAATCTAAATTATAATCTATATATATAAAACTCACCCTCAACGTTCTATTGGCTGCTGATGTCACTGAAGCCAAGGTTCGTATGTTCGAAGCTCTGAAGCCTCGAAAATCACAGTCTCTGGGCCCCGCCCTCACGTCAAACGTTATGACGTTGAGGGCGGAGGCGGAGCAATTCACCGCCCTCGCGTCAAACGTTATGACGTTCACGGCGGAGGTGGAGCAATTCACCAACATCGACGACGGGTGGCGGGGGCCACAGGCTACTGCAATCTGCTTCTTGCTGGCCTCCCACTTAGTCACCTCTCCCCTCTCCAATCGGTTCAAAACTCTGCTGCCCGTCTCGTCTTCCGCCAGGGTCGCTTTACTCATACTACCCCTCTCCTCAAGTTGCTTCACTGGCTCCCTATCCATTTTCGTATCCTGTTCAAACTTCTTCTACTAACCTATAAATGTACTCACTCTGCTGCTCCCCAGTATCTCTCCACACTCGTCCTTCCCTACACCCCTTCCCGTGCACTCCGCTCCATGGATAAATCCTTCTTATCTGTTCCCTTCTCCACTATTGCCAACTCCAGACTTCGTGCCTTCTGTCTCGCTGCACCCTACGCCTGGAATAAACTTCCTGAGCCCCTACGTCTTGCCCCATCCTTGGCCACCTTTAAATCTAGACTGAAAGCCCACCTCTTTAACATTGCTTTTGACTTGTAACCACTTGTAACCACTCGCCTCCACCTACCCTCCTCTCCTCCTTCCTGTACACATTAATTGATTTGATTTGCTTACTTTATTTTTGTCTATTAGATTGTAAGCTCTTTGAGCAGGGACTGTCTTTCTTCTATGTTTGTGCAGTGCTGCGTACACCTTGTAGCGCTATAGAAATGCTAAATAGTAGTAGTAGTAGTAGTAGTAGTAAAACCTTGCTAGCGCCCGTTTCATTGGCTCCAGAAACGGGCCTTTTTTTTTACTAGTAATTGATAAAAGTTCAAACGCTGGTTTATGATATTATAGAAAAGGGCTAAAGTCAATTTCATTGTTCAGACCATGAGGACTCAGTGTATTTAGTTCAAAAATGAATTTCTGTTCTTCTTGAAGTAAAAGATTATTAAGATTTTATTTATTTATTTATTTATTTATTGCATTTGTATCCCACATTTTCCCACCTCTTTGCGGGCTCAGTGTGGCTTACAATAAGATATGAATAATGGAAATACATTTGTTACAATTTGGTTATGGGTTACATTGTACAAGTTATGCGAGATCATCGAAGTATCGTTAGGAATATAACAATGGGACATCAACATTGATACCTTGGAAGGAGACAATGGGAAGCATAGAGGGCAGTATTAAGACACAAAGACATATGGTGTATATATTTCTGTGAGTAAATGTATGAGTGATGTGGAATTATGGGGGTTGAGAGATCAGAAGTGGATGTATGATGCATTGATGAACAGTGAGTGTGGACTCTATGTGTTTTGGCTCTTTCCGTAAATTGTTTCAAACAGATGGGTCTTCAATAATTTGCGGAAGGAAGCTTGTTCGTTAATCGTTCTTAAGTTGCGCGGCAGTGTATTCCAAAGCTGTGTGCTCACGTGAGAAAAGGTTGACGCGTGCAGCGTCTTGTATTTCACGCCCTTGCAATTAGGGAAGTGGAGGTTGAGGTATGTTCGGGATGATCTTTTAGCATTTCTGGGTGGTAGGTCTATCAACTCGGACATGTAGGCTGGGGCTTCGCCATGAATGACCTTGTGGACTAATGTGCATACTTTAAAAGTGACGCGTTCCTTAAGTGGAAGCCAGTTTAGTTTCTCTCGTAGTGGTGTTGCCCTTTCATATTTTGGTTTTCCGAAGATGAGTCTGGCTGCTGTGTTCTGGGCTGTTTGAAGTTTCCTCAGTATTTGCTCTTTGCAGCCTGCGTATAGTGAGTTGCAGTAATCCAGATGGCTGAGGACGAGGGATTGCACTAGGTTGCGAAAGACGAATCTTGGGAAGAATGGTCTTATCCTCTTCAATTTCCACATGCAGTAGAACATCTTCTTAGTTGTGTTGTTTGCGTGGGTTTCGAGTGTTAGGTGGCGGTCGATAGTGACTCCAAGGATTTTTAGCGTTTCTGAGATTGGAAGGTTTAGGCTTGGTGTGTTTATCGCATTGAATTCATTTGTGTTGTATTGGGAGGTGAGTATCAGGCATTGAGTTTTTTCTGCATTTAATTTCAGACAAAATGCATCTGCCCATGTGTTCATGATTTATAGACTTTGATTAATTTCGTTGGAGATTTCTTTGATGTCTTGTTTGAAAGGGATGTATATTGTCACATCATCGGCGTATATATATGGGTTGAGGCTATGGTTTGATAGGAGTTTTGCTAAAGGGATCATCATTAGGTTGAAGATAGTTGGTGAGAGAGGTGATCCTTGTGGAACTCCACATTCAGGTGTCCATGCCTTGGACATGGTTGAATTTGATGTGACTTGATACAAACGCAGGGTTAGGAATCCCTTGAACCAGTTCAGGACGTTTCCTCCAATGCCAAAGTATTCAAGTATGTGTAGTAGGATTCCGTGGTCGACCATGTCGAAGGCGCTTGACATGTCAAATTGTAGTAGGAGTATATTGTTACCAGTTGCTATTATTTGTTTAAATGTGGTCATAAGGGTGACTAATTCTGTTTCTGTGCTATGGTTCGACCGGAATCCTGATTGGGCATCATGCAGTATTGAGTGTTTGTTTAGATAGTTTGTGAGTTGTTTAGTTACCATTCCTTCGGTTATCTTGGTTATTAGTGGTATGGATGCTACTGGCCTGTAGTTGGTTATTTCGCTCGTGTTTTTCTTTATATCTTTAGGAATTGGGGTGAGTAAGATTTTTCCTTTTTCTTTTGGGAAGAGTCCGTTTTGTAGCATATAATTTACATGGTTTGTTAGGTCTATTATGAATTGTTGAGGAGCAGATTTCATGAGGCTATTTGGGCATGTGTCTAGTTTGCAGTTAGATTTGGCATATCTTTTGAGAGTTTTAAAGATGAGGTCTTCTGATAGTAGTTCGAATTCGGTCCAGGTTCTGTCTGCTGGGTGTTTTCCTTCTTCTGGATCTAGACAGTCTAGAAGAGTGGCGTATTCTATAGGACTAGCAGGTATTTTGTGTCTTAATAGTATAATTTTCTCCTTGAAGTATTTCGCAAGGTTGTCGACATCTGGTATATCTTTGCCGTTATTTGTAACTGGTGTGGTGTCTAGCAGTTTGCTCACGAGGTTGAAGAGTTTATGTGTGTCTTTGTAGTTTGGTCCTATTATTGTTTTGTAATGTAGTCTTTTTGTCTGTTTTATGGTGTATTTGTATTTTCTCCGAAGTAATTTCCAGTCGTTTAGTGTTTGTTCGTCTTTCTTTTTGTTCCAAGCTCATTCTAGTTTCCTGACTTGTGTTTTAAGTTTTTTAAGCTCTTCAGTGAACCATGGGTTTGCTTTTTTCCTGTGTGATGTTCTGGTTTGGATTGGGGCGATTTTGTCTAATGTTGTTGTACATAAATCGTCCCATTCTTGGAGGAATTGGGTGGTGTCAGCGTTTGTTGTCCATTCGTTCTGGTAGATCTGTTGCCAGAATATTGTGGGGTCTATTTTTCCTCTCGTTGTGTATGTTGTTTGCTCATGTTTATTGGTGTTTAGATGTGTTTTTCGCCAGCAAAGAGTGACATTTGCTTTATGGTGGTCTGACCATAACGTAGGTGTCCATCTTGTGTCAGTGAGTATAATAGTTGAGTCCGATTCGAATTTGTTCGTTATGATATCTAGTGTGTGTCCTTTTTCGTGAGTTGGTTGCATAGTGGGTGCTTGCAGATCCCAGAGTTTTAGGAATTCTTTGAACTCTCGTGTGCTTGGTAAGGTGTCATCTTCTAGGTGTAAGTTGATGTCTCCTAGTATAAGGATGTTTGAGGCAGATACGCAGGAGTTCGAGATGAAATCCATGAGTTGTGTATGGGAGTCTTGTCATTTTCCTGGTGGCCTGTAGAATAGG
Source organism: Microcaecilia unicolor (assembly GCF_901765095.1). NCBI lineage: Eukaryota > Metazoa > Chordata > Amphibia > Gymnophiona > Siphonopidae > Microcaecilia > Microcaecilia unicolor. The sequence continues at coordinate 328,355,213 of NC_044031.1, read as the reverse complement.
ATTGTGTTAAGGTGTCCTGTTAGGTTTGGATGGTTGATTCTTGTCGATGCAATTTCGAGTTGTGGGGAGGTAGATTCGCCCGTGATTGTGATGGTGAATTCGGGTTTGTAAATTATAGCTATTCCGCCTCCTCTTTTTTTTCCATTTCTTGTCCAGTGGGTGATTTTGTATTCTGGTGGGCACGTTTCTAAGATGGCGGGATCTGTGGGACTATGGAACCATGTTTCTGTGATAAATAGGAGGTCTAGTTTGTCTGCGATTATCCAATCTAGTATGTCTACTGAGTTGCTTACTGCTGATCTTGCATTGATGTATCCTAGTTGGATTGAGTGATATGGTTCCAAAGGAGGGTTTGATGTGTTTATTTTTATTACCACCTCTCCACTTTTTGGTAAAGGTTTTGAACACTAAGAACCACAGATCTGTTATAGTATGATTGGCTGCATGCCAGTGATGGACCAGAGGTGCTGATTCCACTTTTCTATTAATACAGCTCCTGTGTTCTATGATGCGTGTCTTAATAGCTCTAATGGTTTTGCCCACATATAAAAGGGGACATGGGCAAAGAATGATGTAGATAACAAGGGCAGTATTCCAGTCAGATGTGTGCTTCAGAACATAGGATTTTTTTGTGATTGGATGAGTGAAAATAGAGGTCTCAAGACACAGGTTGCATACACTACAATGTCCATATTTATGATGTCCTAAATGTGGGATACATGAAGCTGCTCTAATTTCCGGCAGAGTGGAAGGTACCAAATGTTCTCTCAAATTTTTATTTCTAGAATATGAGATGACCAATTGCTTATTCTTAAAACACTTGAGGCCTTCTAATATATGCCAATGCCTGCAGATGGAGCATGAAATATGGTTTGCCAGGAAGGAATTCTTGAGTGTGCACACAATATCAGGAGTCCTCTTAGTATGTGTGGGTTTCAGTAGGCTTTCATGGTCTTGAGCCAATGCTTTAGTATATCCACTGGTAATATGTCTTTGAGGATATCCTCTTGATGCAAATCTATCGCCCATGGACTGTGCCTGTTGATTGAATTCTTCAAATCTGTACAAATCCTTTGAAGGCGAAGGAACTGGCACAGAGAAAGGTTACTTTTAAGTTTTGGATTGTGATAGCTGGAATAATGCAAGAAAGTATTTCGATGTATCGGCTTTTTGTAAATTGTGGTCTCAAAAAAATATTTGTTCTTGGTTATTGATAAATCAAAAAAGTGAATATCTTTAATATCGTATTCCATTTTGGATCTGAGGTTTGAGTCTCTAGTATTAAGCCACTAATGAAAGGATATTAAAGTTTCTTCATTCCCTTGCCATAAAATGAAAATATCATCTATATATCAGCAGTAAATTTTGACATGATGTGAAAAAGGATGAATTGTAAGGTGTTCTTTTTCAAAATTACCAACATATAGGTTTGCCAAATCGGGAGCCATGCTGGCACCCATAGCAGTGCCTTTTATTTGTTGATAATATGTCTTTGAAATCCAAAGTAATTCTCAGTGAGTGCAATTGTGGCGCATGTCAAAATTAAATGATTAGGTATCCTCTTATGTGTGGTTCTAAAGTTTTTTCAATGATATGTATGGCCTCTAATTGTGGGGTATTGATATATAGTGACTCGATGTCCATGGTTACCATAATAGTGTCCGTTAGAGGTCCATTGTATTCTTGTAGGATATTAATCATGTGTGTGGTGTCCTATATATATGAAGGTATGAGTGGAACGAATGGTCTCAGAAAGAAATCAACAAATATAGATAAGGGTTCCAGAATGGAGCCGTTACCAGAGATGATTGATCTGCCTGGTGGATTGACCAATGACTTCTGTATTTTTGGCAAGATGTATATGGTCAGAGTGGTTGGATGTGTCACTTGTAAAAAATCCTTTTCTTTTTGTGTTAGGAAACCAATTTTTAAAACAATATCTAGTAATTCTGTAATATCAATTTGGATTTCTTCTGTAGGTTCTTTATCCAAAGGAATATAAAATTCACGGTCATCTAATTGTCTTCTTATTTCGTTGATGTAATCAGTCCGGTTCATGACGACAATACCTCCGCCTTTGTCTGTGGGTTTGATGATGATGACATGATTAGTTGCCAAATCCTTAATCGCATTGCATTCTGAAGTAGTAATGTTGTAGTATCTGGATTTCTTATTCCTTTCAAGCTTCTTAACATCCCTTTTGACACATGAATTGAAGGCTGATATCAATGGATGAGGCTGGCCCGGAGGAATCCATGTGGATGTTTTTTTGACAATGGATACATCTTGATTTGGAGTATCCATTTTTGAGAAAGAATGTATAATTTGAAGCTTGCGATAGAATTTAAAGAGATCAACTTGGGTGTGAAAAGCGTTGTATTCTGTTTTGGGGACAAAGACAAACCCTTGTTGAGGATACCTAATTCAGATGTGTTCAAGTTGTAATGTGATAAATTAATACTGGTTGTGGAATTGACCTCTGTTGTGGACTTGCTATGGTAGTCTGATCCTTCCTCTTCCTCTGCCCCTTCCTCTGCCTCTCGTGAAAAATCTGTTGTGGGGAAATACCTGTCATCATAGGGATATATCTCTGGTGTTTACATTCGACAATGGATCAATTTTTATCATTCATTACATATTCTATACCTTTTTGACTGTATATCATTATTTTCTAATCCTGTATGTCCACAAGTTATATGAGTTTTATTTTATTTTAATTTTTAAACTCCTGATGCAGGCCTTCTGGCCGAAACACAGCGTTGTGTTGAGTCACTTTGATTTCCAATAAACACTGCGCTCTAATCAGTTGAGAAAGCATATGTGACTGAGTACTACCGATTCAGTGGTGGACATCCCTGGCCCCTCCTGGAGAATCTGTCCATCCAGTGTGGAACAGGCCTACTTATAGTGCCAGTTAGCCAGCTGTAATTGCATCCAATGTAGGCACACTGGTGCAGCAGTGACACTTAACAATCACATAGGACCTGGCTGTTACTCTTGTTGAAGACCATTTAAGTGTAGTACTCTATTTATTTATTTTTTTTTTTTTTTGGGGGGGGGGGGGGTTGAGTGTGGTACTCTGCTTTCAATCTAATGATACATTAATCGTCATGAAAACACCAAGCCTGTCAGCAGGATGATGGCTGCATGCATCTCAAGTAGATGTTAGATAATGGAAAAAAGCATTGCAGTAGTCCTCGCCATTGTTTTAGCCTTAGTGTGAGACACCAAGAGCTGCCAGGAACTAAGGTATCTGAATTCCATGTGCGATATGTAGTGTGAGGCAGCAGGAGCTGCTAGGATATAAGGCATGTGAATTCCATGTGCGATATGTAGGAATCATTGGAATTGACCTGTAAGTATGTAGGAAACTGCAGTGTACACACAGGTGTTTATGATATATAAGAAAAGTGCATTGCAGTATTGTACCTTCATATGTCAGTGGCATATCATAGGCTACTAAAGTGGTGTATGTTCAGATGTAGTATTTATATAAGAAACTTGCAGGTCTACATAGGAAAATGTGGGAGAGAGGTTCTGGAAGCAAAATTTAGGCTCTTAGGTAGAAAGCTGAAATCCAGATCCTCCAGGGTAGCATTTTCTGAAATGCTACCTGTGCCACGTGCAGGGCCCAAGAGACAGGCAGAGCTCCAGAGTCTCAATGCGTGGATGAGACGATGGTGCAGGGAGGAGGGCTTTAGATTTGTTAGGAACTGGGCAACATTCTGGGGAAGGGGGAGTCTATTCCGAAAGGATGGGCTCCATCTTAACCAGAGTGGGACCAGGCTGCTGGCATCAGCGTTTAAGAAGGAGATAGAGCAGCTTTTAAACTAGAAATGGGGGGAAGGCTGACAGTCGCTCAAAAGATCATGGTTCGGGATAAGGTATCTTTCAAAGATATCACCATAACAGGGAAGATAGAGTATCCTGATAGTGAGGTTGCAAAAGAGATTGTAGTAGATCGGGTATCTTTAAATAACAATAAAAATCAGACAAAAGATTGCCAATTAATACTGTCAAGTACTAAGCATGATGTACTTAGGAACAACAAACATAGTTTGAAATGTCTATATGCGAATGCCAGGAGCCTAAGAAATAAGATGGGGGAGTTGGAATATATTGCACTAAATGAAAAATTAGATATAATAGGCATCTCTGAGACCTGGTGGAAGGAGGATAACCAGTGGGACACTGTCATACCAGGGTACAAATTATATCGTAGTGATAGGGTGAATCGGATTGGTGGAGGGGTAGCATTGTATATTAACGAGAGCCTTGAATCAAATAGATTGAAAATTCTGCAGGAAACAAAACACTCCTTGGAATCACTGTGGATTGAAATTCCATGTGCAAAGGGGAAAAGGATAGTGATAGGAGTGTACTACCGTCCGCCTGGCCAGGACGAACAGACGGATGCGGAAATGTTAAAGAAAATCAGGGACGCAAACAAACTGGGCAACACAATAATAATGGGGGATTTCAATTACCCGCATATAGACTGGGTTAATGTAACATCTGTACACGCAAGGGACATAAGATTTCTTGATGAAATCAAGGACAGCTTCATGGAACAGCTAGTTCAGGAGCCGACAAGAGAAGGAAAAATACTAGACTTAGTCCTTAGTGGTGCTCATGATCTAGTGCAGGGGGTAACGATACGAGGGCCGCTTGATAACAGTGATCATAATATGATCGGTTTTGATATTGGCATTGAAGGAAGTGAAACTAGGAAATCAAGTACGCTAGCGTTTAACTATAGAAAAGGTGATTACGACAAAATGAGAAAAATGGTGAAAAAAAGACTGAAAGGAGCAGCTCGCAGAGTAAAAAACTTGCATCAGGCGTGGATGCTGTTTAAAAACACCATCCTGGAGGTTCAGGACAAATATATTCCACGTATTAGAAAAAAGGGAAAAAAGACTAAACGTCAGCCGGCGTGGCTAAACAGTAAGATAAAGGAAATCATTAGAGCCAAAAAACAATCCTTCAGAAAGTGGAGAAGAGAACCAACTGAAAGTAACAGGATAGATCATAAGGAATGCCAAGCCAAATGCAAAGCGGAGATAAGGAGGGCAAAAAAGGACTTTGAGAAGAAATTAGCGTTGGAAGCAAGAATACATAGTAAAAATTTTTTTAGATACATTAAAAGCAGGAAACCGGCCAAAGAGTCGGTTGGGCCGCTGGACGAAAATGGTGTTAAAGGGGCGATCAAGGAGGACAAAGCCGTAGCGGAGAAATTAAATGAATTCCTTGCTTCGGTCTTCACCGAGGAGGATTTGGGGGGGACACCGGTGCCGGAAAGAATATTTGAAGCGGGGGAGTCGGAGAAACTAAACAAATTCTCTGTAACCTTGGAGGATGTAATGGGTCAGTTCAGCAAGCTGAAGAGTAGTAAATCACCGGGACCTGATGGTATTCATCCCAGAGTATTAATAGAACTAAAAAATGAACTTGCGGAGCTACTGTTAGAAATATGCAATCTGTCCCTAAAATCGAGTGTAGTACCGGAAGACTGGAGGGTAGCCAATGTTACTCCGATTTTTAAGAAGGGTTCCAGAGGAGATCCGGGAAATTATAGACCGGTGAGTCTGACGTCGGTGCCGGGCAAGATGGTGGAGGCTATTATTAAGAATAAAATTGCAGAGCATATACAAAACATGGACTGATGAGACAAAGTCAGCACGGATTTAGTGAAGGGAAGTCTTGCCTCACCAATCTAATGCATTTTTTTGAGGGGGTAAGCAAACATGTGGACAATGGGGAGCCGGTTGATATTGTATATCTGGATTTTCAGAAGGCGTTTGACAAAGTGCCGCACGAAAGACTCCTGAAGAAATTGCAGAGTCATGGAATCGGAGGTAGGGTATTATTATGGATTAAGAACTGGTTGAAAGATAGGAAGCAGAGAGTAGGATTGCGTGGCCAGTATTCTCAGTGGAGGAGGGTAGTTAGTGGGGTCCCGCAGGGGTCTGTGCTGGGTCCGTTGCTTTTTAATGTATTTATAAATGACCTAGAGATGGAATAACTAGTGAGGTAATTAAATTCGCCGATGACACAAAATTATTCAGGGTCGTCAAGTCGCAGGAGGAATGTGAACGATTACAGGAGGACCTTGCGAGACTGGGAGAATGGGCGTGCAAGTGGCAGATGAAGTTCAATGTTGACAAGTGCAAAGTGATGCATGTGGGTAAGAGGAACCCGAATTATAGCTACGTCTTGCAAGGTTCCGCGTTAGGAGTTACGGATCAAGAAAGGGATCTGGGTGTCGTCGTCGATGATACGCTGAAACCTTCTGCTCAGTGTGCTGCTGCGGCTAGGAAAGCGAATAGAATGTTGGGTGTTATTAGGAAGGGTATGGAGTCCAGGTGTGCGGATGTTATAATGCCGTTGTATCGCTCCATGGTGCGACCGCACCTGGAGTATTGTGTTCAGTACTGGTCTCCGTATCTCAAAAAAGATATAGTAGAATTGGAAAAGGTACAGCGAAGGGCGACGAAAATGATAGTGGGGATGGGACGACTTTCCTATGAAGAGAGGCTGAGAAGGCTAGGGCTTTTCAGCTTGGAGAAGAGACGGCTGAGGGGAGATATGATAGAAGTGTATAAAATAATGAGTGGAATGGATCGGGTGGATGTGAAGCGACTGTTCACGCTATCCAAAAATACTAGGACTAGAGGGCATGAGTTGAAGCTACAGTGTGGTAAATTTAAAACGAATCGGAGAAAATTTTTCTTCACCCAACATGTAATTAGACTCTGGAATTCGTTGCCGGAGAACGTGGTACGGGCGGTTAGCTTGACGGAGTTTAAAAAGGGCTTAGATAGATTCCTAAAGGACAAGTCCATAGACCGCTATTAAATGGACTTGGAAAAATTCCGCATTTTTAGGTATAACTTGTCTGGAATGTTTTTACGTTTGGGGAGCGTGCCAGGTGCCCTTGACCTGGATTGGCCACTGTCGGTGACAGGATGCTGGGCTAGATGGACCTTTGGTCTTTCCCAGTATGGCACTACTTATGTACTTATGTACTTATGTACTATTGAGGCATTGCACTGTCAGAAAAATTGCAAATCGAAGGCTATTGATGCAGGGTGCCTTCAGGTGCAGTAATTATGTAAGCAACCTACAATGCCCACCAGCTATTGAGGTAGTGTACTTCCGATTGCAGCTGGCATATACGAGGCCTGCAAAGCGAGTGCTATTGGAGAAATATATATTCAGGTGCAAAATATAAAGCTAGCAGACATAAATTGAAAACTGACAAATACCAATCACCACTTTACAAATTAACAAATAGAAATAAAACAAAAAATAGAAAAATAAGATAATACCATTTTATTGGACTAATACATTTTTCAATTAGCTTTCAGAGGCCAAAACCTCCTTCCTCAGGTCAGTACAGTATACTGCTGTTACGGTCCTGTCCTGACCTAAGAATGAAGGTTTTGGTCTCTGAAAGTTAGTCAATTAATTAGTCCAACAAAAAGATCACCTTATTTTCATTTTCTATTTATCAGCACAGCCACAATACTACTTTATTCTAAAGCAAATAAATAAATCAATCTTTTTTCTATTTTTGTCTTCTCTAGTTTCTGCTTTCCTTGTCTTCTCTTCACTCTCCCCCTTCCATCCAGCATCTGCTCTTTCTCTCTCCCTTTCATCTAGTGTCTGTCTGCTTTCACTCCCCCTTTCCATATGGTGCCTGCCAGCTTTCACTGCCCCTTCCACCCACTACCTGCCTTTTCTTTCCCTTCTATCCTCTCTCCTTTTTATATGATGCATTCCAGTATCTCCCCTTCTCACCATCTTTCTCTCTCCACTCTCTGTTCCTCATCCATGTCCATCTTCTGCTTATCTCCTGTCTATTTGACTTTTTTCTCTCTATGTTCACTGTCATTCCCTCTTACTCCCTCTCTCTCCTGAATCCATAATCTCCCCTCTGTGCTTCTGTCCCTATTCCCCCATGTTCAGCATTTGCTCTGTGTCCCCATCCCTTCCCATGTTCTTCACCCTTCTTTCTCCCTCTCTCCTGTACTCCAAACCCAGGGCCAGTATCTCTCTCCCCTGCTTCATAGTACTGCATCTTGTTCTCCCCCTCCCCTGATCCAGCTTTTTCCCAGTCTCCTCTCCCTCATGCATCCCACCTTTCTATTCCCTCCCCTTCTTGCTTCCTTTAGATCTAGAGTAGCATCACTCTCACTCCTTTCTCTACCCCTCTTTTCCCATTCCCCTGCCATTGCTTTCCTTCCTCTCTCCACCACCCTTTCCCCTTAGGTCTGGCATCTCAGTCTCCACCTCCTGTTCCACTTAGGTGTGGCATCACATCCTCCTCTCTCCACCCCCCTTTCTCTTTGGTCTGGCTGGCTGACATCGCTCCCCCCCCCCCCCCGGACTAGTGCGGTATCGCTCTCCCCCTCCTCACTCCATGCCCGCTCCTGCACATCTTTAAACTTCAAGGCTTCTGGTAGCAGCATCAGCAATGTAAGCGCTGCCTTCTGCCTGCCCCGGAAGCACCCTCTATACAGCTTCCCGCGTAGGTGGGACGCTGTCCAGAGAAGGCTTCCGGGGCAGGTCGAAGGCAGCGCTTGCATTGCTGATGCTGCTGCCAGAAGCCTCAAAGTTTAAAGACGTGCAGAGTGGGGCAGACATGGAGTGAGAAGGGGAAGAGTGATACCACACTAGTCGGGGGGACGGGGAGGGGGGAAGGACACCCATGCCATGCCGCAATGCAACGCACTGGGGGGGGGTGTAAAGACGGCAGCACCGCACCAGTCTTGGGGGGGGGAGGAGAAAGACGGCCATGGCAGCACCTCTCGCAAGCTGTACCCGGGGCGGTCAGCCCCCACCACCCCGCCCTCAGTACGCCACTGCTTTCAGCTACAGGTGGCATACAAGAAACTGACAAGCCGAGGGGTATTTAAGTAGTGTGTATCCTGGTGCAGCTGGTGTACAGAGACCTGTGATCCCAAAGGCTGTTTGGCACAGTGTATATGAAGGTGTGAGTGGTATAGGCAACCCGCGAGCCTGGAGTATATTGAAGCAGTGTACATTCAGGTGCAGGTAGTCTATCAGAAAACATGCCAGCCAAAGGCTATGAAGCAGTGCACATTCATATGAGAAGTCTAAGAAGGCAGGAATCCCAAAGACAGATGCAGGTGTTATAAACATGCACACCGAAGGATACTGACACGGCCATTGAAGCGGTGAACATGTTGAAACAGGTGGTATATAAGAAACCTGCAGAACTGAAGTCTGATGCAGTGTACATCCAGATGTAGAAAACTGCAAGCCTGCTTGCTATTGAAGTAGTGTACATTTGGGAGCAGTGATGATATAAGACAACCTGCCAGCCCATAGGCTATTGAAGCTGTACATCTGCAGGTCTGCTTAGTGCATATGGGAACCTGCTAGGCCGAGGTTATTTAAGCATGTACATTTAAGTGCAATTAGTATATAAGAAACTAGCAAGCCTTTGGCTGTTGAAGCAGTTAACATTCAAGTACTGGTAATCTGTCAGAAACTTGTGAGCCCGAGGCTATATAACCCATGTAATTCAGATGCTTGTGGTATGTAACAAAACTGTATCTTCGAGAGCAGTGAGGATATATTAAGCCTGCTGGCCCACAGGCTATTAAGGCTGTGCATCTGCAGGTACACTTAGTATAGAAAGAAAATGCTAGCCTGAGGTTATTTAAGAATGTACATTCCAGAACAGTTTGCATATAAGAGAGGTGCAGGACCAAAGGTTATTTAGGAGGAGTACATTCAAGTGTAGTTAGTATAAAAGAAAACAGATATCTCGAAGGCTATTGAAGCAGTATGCATTTGTGTGCCATTAATATATATAAAAAAACCTTACAAGCCCACATATATTGAAGTGGTGTGCCTTAACTGCAGGCCATTGGTGCGGTGTATGTTCAGGTGCAGCTAGGCCATAAGTAACCTGCAAGCCAGAATGCTATAGAAGCAGAATATATTTTGGTGCAGTTAGGATATACAAAAACTGCAAGCGCAAAGAGCAGTTAGTATTCAGAAAGAGGCAAACCCAAAGTTATTGAAATGTGTACGTCCAGAAGGCAATAGTATATAAGAACAACTTGCACTACTGAGGCTAGAGAAACAGCGAAAATTCAATTATAGTTAACCTACTCGCAGCCTACAGCCTGAAATCATTAGAGCAGTATACCTGTAGGTGCCTGTGGTTTATAACAAACTGCAAGCCCCGAGGCTGTTTGGTGCTGTGTACATTCAGGTGCAGGTAGCATATAGGCAAAAACCTGCCAACTCAAAGGCTAGCGAAGTAGTGTACATTCACTCTTCCGTATCTGTGCCCCCAATATTGTAGCTGGTACATGTCCTATCCTGGAAGGTTCAGTATAATAGTAACTCAGGTTTTTCCAGCTCAAATGCATGGTCCTGCATTTTTAGTATTAAATCTTAGGTGCCAAATAACAGACCATTTCTCTAGCTTTGCTAAGTCCTTCCTCATGTTATCCAGTCCATCAGAGGTGTCTATCCTATTGTAGATTTTGGTATCATTTGCAAAGAAGCAAACCTTATCAGACAGTCCAACTGTTTGTTTATTATAAATATTTGAGACCGCCTTATCTGGCAGGCTGGCCAAGGTGGTTAACAATAAAAATAACATTTGAAAATAAAAGAATGCCAGTGTTAAGGTAGGACAGAATTACACAAGCATACAAGCACAGCAAAACATAGCACAGAGGAAAAGAAGGGGACAAGAAGTACAAACAAGGGAAGCAGCATGTGCACAGAAGGCCTCAAAACTGGTCCCCAAACATTGACTAAAAGAAAAAGTATGTCTTCGGCAAAAATTTAAATTTGAAAAATTACTGAACAGAATGCAAAGAAGGAGCAAGACAGAAAAAAGCTGAGCTTCTAACGCACAGAGCGTGGAGAGGATAGCACCAATCAGTGAGTGTCTGAGGAGCATAATGACCTTGACGGGGTTTAGAGAACGGTATAAGAGGATAAATAAGAAGGGGTGACTTGGAAGTAGGCCCTGTGAGAGGACCTACTTACGGATGACATGAAGATAGCCAATAGTATGGATCCCCTGGAGGGAGTAGAAACAATTAGAAGGGATCTCCAAAAGTTAGAATGGTTGAGGGTCCGGCAATTAAAATTTAATTTAACAATTATATTATTAATTGGGTTTTCACAAGTTTTTGGTTTCTGCAATGTTCACAATCCCCGTTTTAAAAAGAAACCCAAGTTACTATTTTTACCTAATCTATGACAAAACTTAATATTGCTAGTTTTCTTTATAAATTAGTAAAATGAGCTCAGTAATTGGTGCATTATGTATGACCAAACTCATCTGATCCATAATGTCACCATCCGCCCATCATTGCACTGATGTCCTTGCTGTCTACCCTCCATCACTATTAAATTGCTTTTACCTTATATTATATATTTATGTATGCTGTTATTATACTCAAATTTTTCAACTTATAGAAATTGAATTTCACACTTAGCTTAAAATGGTAGGCTTTGGGTGAAAGGGAGGTGTCACAATGTCAAGAAGTGTTGCATAGTATCAAAGCAGGCTCACTGAACTTAGTACTCCATGAATGGTGGAGAGAAATCAACTGAAGTAAATGTGTGGAACACCAACCATCCACCGCAGGACTACAGGCCTACCATTTTAAGCTAAGTTGAAAAATTTGAGTATAATAACAGCGAAGGAAGAATTATAGCCTATGCTAGTTGAGGGCTACAACATGCTGCGCGTAATGACAACAAATATAGTGCATTTAAGTTAGAACTCTTAGCTCTGAAATGGGTGGTTACCGACAAGTTTGGGAATATCTGTTGTACAAGAAATTCATCGTAAGGACAAATCACAATCCCTTAAAATATCTTGAAACAGCTAATATATCAGCAACAGAACAATGATGGCTGGCACAGTTGGCTGAGCTTGATTTAGACATAGTTTATAAGCAGGGAGGCTCAATTGTGCAGCTGATGCTTTATGCAGATTACCTGTAGGAGAAAGTGAAGGTGAAGAAAATGTAATAGAGGATAAAGACTTTTTTTTTACTTTGTCCAGTGTTTTTCTGCATCCAGTGAAAGATTTTGTGAAATTGTATGTATCTTGTAAAAAAAATCCTCCATGGAAAGAGCAAAATAATATCATCTGTATATATAGACCAAAATTTGACTGAATCCCCAACAAGCACACAGTGCTGCATGAGGGCAAGAGAAACAGTGATGCATGTATCCCTGTACTGTCCAAAATGTCAGGATAGCAGATGGTAATTTTCAAAAACTGACATTCCAATCATCTCTCCCTCTCTCTCTTTCTCCTCCCCCCCCCCCCCCCCCCATCCAGCATCTCCTCCTTTCCATCTCCCTTCTATCCAGCATATCCCCTCTCTCTCCCTCATCCCTTCAATCCAACATTTCTAACAATTAGCAGCATACAATAATTATAAAGGGGATAAATATATATATCAGTGAGAAAATTGAATAGGTAAGAGGAATACAAAAGGAGCTAAATATATTTTATCATCATATATTTAATTAAGAGTGGTACAGAAGGTAGAGGAGGGGGGGGGGGATGGATCAGTGCTGTCATGAACCAACAAAAAATCAGTACAAAGTACCAGCAAGTGCAGAGAGAGAGTATTTAATTGGCATTAAGAAAGGACGGGGAGAAGTAGAAAATTTTGAGGGGAAAATTTGAATATCTTGAAAGATGATTCTAATCTGATATCAAGTGATGGATTTCCAAAGTGTCAGAAACAGACCACTAAAGCAGAACACTAATGTCCATTGGGCATTTGAGGGGACTGAGCATCTTTGAAGATGTATGAAATACTTTGAAGGAAGATTTGGCGGTATAATCAGAGTGTATATGACTTTTTTCAAGAACAGATAAGTAGCTCTATTGTTTTATTTTTTTTCTGGCATTATGACCAATTATCAGCACTAATTGGCATTAATTAGAATTCACATGCACCATTTGCTAACTGTATTCTGTAATGTGTAGGCATAAATTCTGTCATGTAGTTGAAAAGCAGACGTGGCCATGGGTGTGCAATGGGCTGGTCATGGACTTATTTAAAATCTATGCGCATTGTTATAGAATACACCCATTCTGTGCCTAGTTTAGGCATTGGGATTTACACCAGGTTTTACTTGGCATTATTGGCCGTAACTAAATTTAGTTGCATGGACCGGTCCTTAGTGTATTCTATAAACTGCATGGAAATTTAGTCATATTCTATAAGGTTTGCCTAAATTAAGATGTACTTTATAGAATATAATTATACAATAAATTATACAATTAAGCAAATTGTATTTTGGCACCAAATATTTAGGCATGATATATAGAATCTACTCCAAAGCACTTATTGTTCACGATTGAGAAACCTGATGAAAGATAACAAATATCACCCGATATGACAGCTGGATTATTAAGGCTGCAAATTATTTTAAATTTATTTTACATCCAAGTTTTACATTTTTTTGGCTTTTCAATCACTGGTCTTATTGTGCTACATACTAACACTGTGACAGTCATTTTATAAACGTTATTTGTATTTTGGACTTCCTGTGTTGCATTTATGTCTAAATCCTGATTTTAGAAAGTTAGGATATACAGTGGTGGAAATAAGTATTTGATCCCTTGCTGATTTTGTAAGTTTGCCCACTGACAAAGACATGAGCAGCCCATAATTGAAGGGTAGGTTATTGGTAACAGTGAGAGATAGCACATCACAAATTAAATCCGGAAAATCACATTGTGGAAAGTATATGAATTTATTTGCATTCTGCAGAGGGAAATAAGTATTTAATCCCTCTGGCAAACAAGACCTAATACTTGGTGGCAAAACCCTTGTTGGCAAGCACAGCGGTCAGACGTCTTCTGTAGTTGATGATGAGGTTTGCACACATGTCAGGAGGAATTTTGGTCCACTCCTCTTTGCAGATCATCTCTAAATCATTAAGAGTTCTGGGCTGTCGCTTGGCAACTCGCAGCTTCAGCTCCCTCCATAAGTTTTCAATGGGATTAAGGTCTGGTGACTGGCTAGGCCACTCCATGACCCTAATGTGCTTCTTCCTGAGCCACTCCTTTGTTGCCTTGGCTGTATGTTTTGGGTCATTGTCGTGCTGGAAGACCCAGCCACGACCCATTTTTAAGGCCCTGGCGGAGGGAAGGAGGTTGTCACTCAGAATTGTACGGTACATGGCCCCATCCATTCTCCCATTGATGCGGTGAAGTAGTCCTGTGCCCTTAGCAGAGAAACACCCCCAAAACATAACATTTTCACCTCCATGCTTGACAGTGGGGACGGTGTTCTTTGGGTCATAGGCAGCATTTCTCTTCCTCCAAACACGGCGAGTTGAGTTCATGCCAAAGAGCTCAATTTTTGTCTCATCTGACCACAGCACCTTCTCCCAATCACTCTCGGCATCATCCAGGTGTTCACTGGCAAACTTCAGACGGGCCGTCACATGTGCCTTCCGGAGCAGGGGGACCTTGCGGGCACTGCAGGATTGCAATCCGTTATGTCGTAATGTGTTACCAATGGTTTTCGTGGTGACAGTGGTCCCAGCTGCCTTGAGATCATTGACAAGTTCCCCCCTTGTAGTTGTAGGCTGATTTCTAACCTTCCTCATGATCAAGGATACCCCACGAGGTGAGATTTTGCGTGGAGCCCCAGATCTTTGTCGATTGACAGTCATTTTGTACTTCTTCCATTTTCTTACTATGGCACCAACAGTTGTCTCCTTCTCGCCCAGCGTCTTACTGATGGTTTTGTAGCCCATTCCAGCCTTGTGCAGGTGTATGATCTTGTCCCTGACATCCTTAGACAGCTCCTTGCTCTTGGCCATTTTGTAGAGGTTAGAGTCTGACTGATTCACTGAGTCTGTGGACAGGTGTCTTTCATACAGGTGACCATTGCCGACAGCTGTCTGTCATGCAGGTAACGAGTTGATTTGGAGCATCTACCTGGTCTGTAGGGGCCAGATCTCTTACTGGTTGGTGGGGGATCAAATACTTATTTCCCTCTGCAGAATGCAAATAAATTCATATACTTTCCACAATGTGATTTTCCGGATTTAATTTGTGATGTGCAATCTCTCACTGTTACCAATAACCTACCCTTCAATTATGGGCTGCTCATGTCTTTGTCAGTGGGCAAACTTACAAAATCAGCAAGGGATCAAATACTTATTTCCACCACTGTATATATCCAAAAGTGAATACATACAGATGGCAAGGGAGCATGGTTTGGCCATGTTTTGGCAGAGCAAATAGATATCCAAGCAGCCCCAATTTCAGAATGGAAATGCACATTTATGTCTGCTTACAGTAACATCAGGATTTATACTTGCTCCCGCCTCCCGAGGACATCTAGATTAGAGAAAGTGACTTGTTTTGTGCAGCATTGTATTAGAGGGATTAGGAGTGGTTGCTCCCTTAATCCCCCAGTTGTTTTTGTGCTCTTTGAAAGTGATTTTGACAAAGAATTCTGGGCCTTGTTACAGCTTCAGAAAACATAGACATGTATGTTTCTAAAATGGCTGACATGCACATGTATGTTCTGAAATACAGGAGGAGAGAGTAGGGGTGGGCCAAAGAACTTCCAGCAGCTAAATGTAGATAAACAATATTTTATTGACAAAGAAATGGATGCTTTCGCTGCACGTAACCAACAGAAACAAGTCCAATCCCGGATGTACTCTAGAGCATGCTCTACTTTGGCTGATCCTGTTTTAAAATACTAAGGACCCGATATTCAGCTGGTGGTGGGCAGCACTTCTGCTGTCTGCCATCAGCATTAAACCCAGATATTCAATGCCAGGCCATTTCTGGTGACCAGGATTGAATATCTGGGTTTATTTTGGCTGCTAAAAAGTTAACTGGCTGTGTCAATATCCAGCGCTAACCAGTTAATTTTTTAGCAGTCAAAGATAGGCCAGCTATTAAAACGCCCTATTTTGATGGCTCAACAACCAGTTTGGCAATGAATATCCATGGTTAGGTGCTTAAATGCTATTTTAACCAGATAGAAGTCATTCCTAGCCGGTTAAATAGCTTTGAATATCAGGGGGTAATGGAACTTAAGAAATCGGCCTGGTGAGATTTTAGCAGTATTATTTACCTCTCTTGTTTCTTTCTTTATCTTTGTGTGGTTTTATTAAATAATTAATATTTAATGTACCTAATATTTCAGCTGAATGGTTTATAATGTCTTCTTCCATGCATTGTCCAACTAAGATTAAAAAAGGGTCTTTAAAGTGCTACACGGTTCACATTTTCCTGGGGCAAATAATACTGATACAAACCTGCAAGAGGATGAACTAGCAACTTTCCATATTACTTCAGGTATAACTGCAAGATTTTTAATATTCTTATTATTGCCAAAGTTATTTGGATTACAAAGTAAGTTGGACATGTTATTCCTTCACAGTGAGTCAGAGAAGCAAAAGCACAACTGTGAAAGATCTAAACTAAAAAAGTTCACGGTTCTATTAAAAGATTCTCTGAAAGTTAAAAGACAATTTAGTTTCTTTTTTTATTTTTTATTTATAGGATTATTTAATACAACAAATTGCAAGATGAAAACTTTGTTTTTAGTAAATCAAATGGCATCAGATTTAAATGTGTTCAGTTTTAGCTTATGACCAACCAACTTTTCAGTAATGGCAGATAACCTGCAGCCACACCTTAAATGTCTCTTGCTGTGCCAACTGAATATTGTTCAATAGACTGTCACCACAAAATATAAGAGTTACAAAATTATAAGAAAGGAAGGACCATCAAATATAGAAACCTTTTTACTACGTTGTGCTAGGCACTAGAAGGATGCTTGGGTGCATAGGGAGAGGAATAGCCAGGAGGTGAAGATGCCCCTGTATAAGACTCTGTTGAGACCTCATTTAGAATATTATGTAGAATTTTAGAGACTGCACCTTCAAAAAGATATAAACAGAAATGAACCATAAGAACATAACAATAGCCATACTGGGTCAAACTAATGGTCCATTTAGCCCAGTATCCTGCTTCCAACAGTGGCCAATCCAGGTCATAAGTATCTGGCAGAAACTAAATTAGTAGCAGCATTTCACCCAATTAATAGCAACATTCCATGCTATCAATCCCGGGGTAAGCAGTGGCTTTCCCCATGTGCATCTCAATAACAGACTATGGACTTTTCCTCCAGGAACTTTTCCAAACCTTTTTAAAACCCAGATATCCTAACTGCGGTTACCACATCCTCCAGCAGTGAGTTCCAGAGCTTAACTATTCTTTGAATAAAAAAAAATTGTCCTCCTATTTATTTTAAATGTATTTCCATGTAATTTCATTGAGTGTCCTCTGGTCTTTGTACTTTTTGAAAGAGTGAAAAATCGATTCACTTCTATCCATTCTACACCACTCAGGATTTTATAGGCCACAATTATATCCCCCCTCAGCCATCTCTTTTCTAAGCAGAAGAGCCATAGCCTCTTTTTCCTTTCCTCATATGGGAGGAGTTACATCCCCTTTATCATTTTAGTTGCTCTTCTTTGAACCTTTTCTAAATCTTTTCTGAGATATGGTAACCAGAATTAAAAACAATACTCAAGGTAAGGACACACCATAGAGCAATATAGAGACATAATATTGTTTTTGGTCTTATTTTCCATTCCTTTCCTAATATTCCTAACATCCTGTTTGCTTTTTTAGATGCCACTGCATATTGGGCAGAAGATTTCAGCGTATTGTCTACGACACCTAAATCTTCTTGAGTGCTGACTCCTAGGTAACTATGATTTGGATTATTCTTCCCAATGTGCATTATTTTGCATTTGTCCACATTAAATTTAATCTGTTATTTGGATGCCCAGTCTTTCAGTTTCCTAAGATCTTCCTGCAATTTTTCAAAATCCTCATGTCTTTTGATAATTTTGAATAGTTTTGTGTCATCTGCAAATTTAATCATCTCACTTGTCATTCTGTTTTCCAGATCATTTATAAATATGTTAAACAGCACTGGTGCCAGTACAGATCTGTGCAACACTTCACTATTCACCCTCCTCGATTGAGAAAAATGGCCATTTGGCTCAACCGTCTGTTTTCTGTCCAATAACCAATTCCTAATTCACAGAAGGACATTTCCTTCTATCCCATAGAGTTAGTCCTGAGGAAGGCTACTAAAATGGTCAGTGGTCTTTTGTCATAGAGTGTATGTGGACAGACTTAAAGATCTCAATATGTATACTTTGGAAGAAAATCGGGAGAGGGGAGTGTTTGTGCCTTTCGTGCCGCACCTCCAGGGTCTCTAATCACGGTCAGCACTACTTACACAATACAATCCTCTCAACTGTATCTTAGAAACCGGACAGCTGGATTAAGGACCATTTGCACTACAACAAATAAAAACAAAAAGAGAGAAAAAAAACCAAGAGAAGCTTCCGTTGGGGGAAAAACACAAGTTTATTCTTTATCCAGAGATTTAGGATAAATAATAAGAAATAGTCATAGAAATAGTCTAGAATATGATAGAAATGAGAACATATATAGAAATGGAAATTACAATGGAAAGTGGGAACAGGACATTCTTTCAAACTCCCTGGCTTGGGAGCCAAAAGAGATGTACACTGCCCAATCTCCTATCTGGCAGAGAAATATTATATAGGGTTTCTTTTCCCTTTCAAGACAAAAGGGAGCACAAGGGGGAGGGTTGTCACACCCCCTTAGTTAGCATCTTACAGTCAGTCAGGATCTCTAGTATCAATAAAATACATAGCATATGTTTACATTCCCTTTGAAGATGCAGTTGGTCTCTTCTCTAAAATGTTTTTGGATATTATATCTCTTCTATTCATATTTTTATTCTAATTCTAAAAAGAGGAGGCAAGAGTTAATTACTTTTCCTTCTGACAGCCCAGGTCATTCTTATTCTAAAGACAAGAGTTAAAAACTGCTTCCCTTTAGAGGTGTTACATCTCTCTGTCAGCTCAGACCCTGTGTTTATGTCATAACATAGATCTCCTTGTGTTCAAAGAGGTACGTAATAGGACTATTGCTGTCTGGCATAAAGCTATTGCTATGGGCTTCCAGAGATCTGTCTGTCAGGGAGATAGTGTTTGATCTAATTGTTCTAGGCAGAGAAAGAAGTCTTCTGCAAGTGTTTAAGATGTCTTCTACAAGTGTTATTTCCCTCACTGTTACAAGATAAAGTCAATCTCATTTGCTTTGAAATAGCCTTATACAAAAGATCTGGGAAAGACTTATGTCTGCAGTATTCCCCGAGGCCTGACCTTGCTCAATGAGAGAGATTGTGGGCAATCAGGTTTAATCACCTGACTTGGCAAGAGAGGGGGGGTAGAGAGTGTTGCTATTCCAGCAAGCTTTCCCCTGTTTTTGGAAAGAGAAAAACCTCCATTTCTCCCTGTCCAAATATGAGGAATTTATTCTGTATATTAAATAATTGAAGGCCTTCCACCTCCTACAACAGGAGATATGATAGAGACATTTAAATACCTATCCTGCTTTTTTTCGAAGGAAAAAGGCGCCCATCTTCTGACAGAAATCGGGAGATGGGCGTCCTTCTCCTAAGGTCGCCCAAATCGAAGGCCAATTTTGGGCATCATCAACTGCTTTCTATCGCGGGGACAACCAAAGTTCAAGGGGGCGTGTCAGCAGTGTACAGAAGACAAAGCCATAGCGGAGAGATTAAATAAATTCTTTGCTTTGGTCTTCACCTAGGAAGATTTGGGTGAGATACCAGTGCGAGAAATGGTATTCAAATCTGACGAGTCAGAGAAACTGAATGAATTCTCTATAAACCTGGAGGATGTAATGGGGCAGTTCTACAAACTGAAGAGTAGCAAATCTCCTGGACCAGATGGTATTCATCCCAGAGTACTGTTAGAACTGAAAAATGAACTTGCGGGGCTATTGTTAGTAATATGTAATTTATCCTTAAAATCGAGCGTGGTACTGGAAGATTGGAGGGTGGACAATGTAATGCCGATTTTTAAAAAAGGTTCCAGAGGAGATCCGGGAAATTATAGACCAGTGAATCTGACGTCGGTGCCGGGCAAAATGGTAGAGACTATTATAAAGAACAAAATTGCAGAACATATTCAAAAGCATGGATTAATGAGACAAAGAGGGGCATAATTGAACGAAAACGCCTATCTCCATGGGCGTTTATCTCCAAGAACGGGTCCGTGAAGGGGCGGACCGAACCGTATTTTGGGAAAAAATAGACGCCCATGTTTTATTCAACAATGTGTGAGCTGGGCGTTTTTGTTTTTCAGCGATAATGGAAAATGAAAGCGCCCAGCTCAAAAACGAATAAATCCAAGGCATTTGTTCGTGGGAGGGGCCAGGATTCGTAGTGCACTGGTCCCCCTCACATGCCAGGACATCAACCGGGCACCCTAGGGGGCACTTTTACAAAACCAAAAAAAAAGGTAAAAGAGCTCCCAGGTGCATAGCACCCTTCCCTTGTGTGTTGAGCCCCCCAAATCCCCCTCAAAACCCACTGCCCACAAGTCTACACCATTACTATAGCCCTAAGGGGTGAAGGGGGGCACCTACATGTGGGTACAGTGGGTTTGGGGGGGGTTGGACGACTAATAAGCATTAAGCAGCACAATTGTAACAGGTAGGGGGGATGGGCCTGGGTCCACCTGCCTGAAGTCCACTGCACCCCCTAACAACTCCTCCAGTGACCTGCATACTGCTGTCAGGGAGCTGGGTATGACATTTGAGGGTGAAAATAAAAAGTTGAGAACTTCATTTTTTGTGGTGGGAGGGGGTTAGTGACCACTGGGGGAGTCAGGGGAGGTCATCCCCGATTCCCTCCAGTGGTCATCTGGTCATTTAGGGCACTTTTTGGGGCCTTATTCGTGAAAAAACAGGGTCCAGGAAAAGTGTCCTAAATTCTAGCTAAAAACGCATACTTTTTTCCCATTATCGGTGAAATGCGCCCATCTCTGTTCGGCAGATAACCACGCCCCAGTTCCGCCTTCGCCACACATCTGAGACGCCCCCATCAACATTGTCCGCATCCGCGACGGATTGCAGTTGAAAACGTCCAAAAATCGGCTTTCGATTATACCGCTTTATTCCTTTTTTTGAGATAAACGTCCATCTCCCGATTTAGGTCGGAACTTGGGCGTTTTTCTCATTCGATTATAAGCAGTAAAGTCAACATGGATTTAGTGAAAGGAAATCTTGACTCACCAATTCACTACATTTCTTGAAGGGGTGAACAAACATGTGGATAAAGGTGAGCTGGTTGATATTGTGTATCTGGATTTTCAGAAGGCGTTTGACAAAGTACCTCATGAAAGACTCCAGAGGAAATTGGAGAGTCATGGGATAGGAGGTTGTGTTCTATTGTGGATTAAAAACTGGTTAAAAATAGAAAACAGAGAGTAGGGTTAAATGGTCAGTATTCTTAATGGAGAAGGGTAGTTAGTGGGGTTCCCCAGGGTCTGTGCTTGGACTGCTGCTTTTTAACATATTTATAAATAACCAAGAGATGGGAGTAACTAGTGAGGTAATTAAATTTGCTGATGACACAAAGCTATTCAAAGTCGTTAAATCACGTTAGAATTGTGAAAAATTACAAGAGGACCTTACGAGACTGGGAGACTGGGAGACTGGGAGACTGGGCATCTAAATGGCAGATGACGTTTAATGTGAGGAAGTGCAAAGTGATGCATGTGGGTAAGAGGAACCCAAATTATAGCTATGTCATGCAAGGCTCCACGTTAGGAGTCTCAGACCAAGAACTGAATCTAGGTGTCGTCGTTGATGATACGTTGAAACCTTCTGCTCAGTGTGCTTCAGCGGCTAAGAAAGCAAATAGAATGTGAGGTATTATTAGGAAAAGAATGGAAAAACAAAATAGGAGGATGTTATAATGCCTTTGTATTGCTCCATGGTGCGACAGCATCTTGAATTCTGGTCGCCGCATCTCAAAAAAGATATAGTGGAATTAGAAAAGGTTAAAAAAGGGCGACAAAAATGATAAAGGGGATGGGATGACTTCCTTATGAGGAAAGACTAAAGCAGCTAGGGCTCTTCAGCTTGGTGAAGAGATGTCGAAGGAGAGATATGATAGAGGTTTATAAAATAATGAGTGGAGTTGAACGGGTAGATGTGAAGCGTCTGTTTACGCTTTCCAAAAATACTAGGACTAGGGGGCATGTGATGAAGCTACAAAGTAGTAAATTTAAAATGAATTGGAGAAACTTTCTTCCCTCAATGTGTAATTAAGCTCTGGAATTTGTTTCTGGAAAATGTGGTAAAGGCGGTTAGCTTAGCAGAGTTTTAAAAAGGTTTGGACGTCTTCCTAAAGGAAAAGTCCATAGACCATTATTAAATTGGACTTGGGGAAAATCCAGTATTTCTAGGATAAGCAGTATAAAATGTTTTGTACTTTTTTGTGGATCTTACTGGGTACTTGTGACCTGGATTGACCACTGTTGGAAACAGGATGCTGGGCTTGATGGACCTTTGGTCTGTCCCGGTATGGCAATACTTGTGTACTTATTGTAACAACAGAAAGGCAGTGTACTAAATTCCATCCCCTTTTCTTATTGAATCAGGGCTGGAGCTGTTCCCCTCTGCTCCTGTCCCAGAGTCACTGCCATATAAGAAGTAAGTCCAAAAATGGTTGGGGGTGGGGGGGGGGGGGGGTCCTGTTAAAGTTGCATGTAGGGCTTCTGTTTGTGAGAGGCTTATGTTGAGGAAGCTAAGCTTGTGAGGTCTTGACAGGCTTGACTTGGAGGTCTCATCCTGAGGAAGCCTCAGAATGAGGTTTGTTGCTGTTAGGTGCTTGATTGTGGGAGGAGGAAGCAACTTAAAGAGTAGATCACATCAGAGAAGTGAGGATTGTATGGGGGCTGCATCAGGTGAACTTGAAGGGGGTTCTCTTGGGGGGATCAGATTGCATTGTCATAGCAGCATCATATTTTCTATTTTGGTTTTTTATTTAGTTCCATGCTGAGCTTTTTTCCCTTATATGGCAGGTTGAACATCTTAGCAGTAGTACTGTGAGTTTACTGTTAGAGGTCAGTGCTGCCATTTTAAAGAAGGTAGTTGCTGGGGAATGAACGAGAGAGGATTGTTTTTGCCCCCTTCATCCCTGGGACCCCTGAAGTGAGTCAGTATCATGTGGGTTGGTGGGGGGGGGGGAGCTGGCTGAAAGATTGCTGTTGTGGGTAGGCAGGGAAGTTGATGTGGGCAGCGAGGATGAAACTGGCTGCATACAGCTGATGTGAGTAGAGGGAAGCTAATTGGAAGGACAGGAAACCAGGCTGGCTGGGAGCTGATGTGGGCACTGGTGGGAGCACCGGTGTGGGTAGGAATCCGCTGATGGGGGCACCAAATGAAAAGTTGGATCAAGCAACAGAAACTCTTGATCCAACCCTGGTTCAAAGGAGCACACCATGCATGCATTGATATGTTTCTTTGGTATACACATGTGGTGCACGCCACAGGTCAGTTTTTCAGTTACTTTTTAGTTTTTTGAATTTTGGAAATTTAAATTGTCATGTCTTGTTTTAGTTATATTTTAATTATTTATTGCTTTGTCTGTGCAGGCTAATCAAAATAAGGTTGCATCAAGTGCATTTTTATCAATAAACATTTGGAAGGTATTTCTTAGACTCCTTTGTTTCTTAGCACATATCTCTTGGTTCCTTCTTATAGAGGTGGTATTGACTTCTAATCACTTAGGCCCTTGTTTACAAAGCCATGCTAGCAGTTGGCGGTGTGGTACTGCCGACACAGCCCATTCACTTTGAATAGGCTGTGTCGGCCATGCGGCTTTGTAAACAGGGGAGTTAGGGAGTCATTGTACTATACAGTTTGACTGTGGTGCCTAAATGTTCGCACACAAATATATATACTCCTAGAAGGCATGTTGAAATTCTGAACAGTTAGAAAATATCATTATTGTACAATAATACTATTTTGCTGCATTTGCCAGCCAAGCAAACCACATATTATCCTTCATGATTTCTCAGAGAAATTTCCAGCACATCACCTCTGATGATTGGGAAGAAAATGCACTAACAAATAATTTTGTAGCTGGGAGCTGTTAATAGTACAGTATATGTTCTATTTATTTTAACAGTAAAAAGAACTCTCATAAAACTAGATATTATTTTACCCCAGAAGTATCAAACAAATCAAGAAAACACCTTTGTAACGTTAACGAGAAATTGATTTCAACAGCTTCATGATAGGGATATGTTTTTTTTTAAAGGTGAAATTATGGATGATATTATTAAATTGAACAGTTCTGAATTCAGTGTTACACAATCTCAAAAGAAACTGCACAAGCCTTTAATGAGAAAAGATACCGGTGCATCTGATTTTGTACACTTACTTAGATGCCAGTAAGGTTGCATTGAGTGTTGTAATGCCCTTTATTTGGTGTCAAGAAAAAGATCAATTTTGAAGATTAGAATTAGTTCGAAATACTGTGGCCCAGATACTAAATGGCCTTAGCTCGCAGACCATATTATGCTTGCCTTACGGGAATTTCACCGGTTGCCTATCAGGGGCATTTTCAAAAGAGAAGGGCGCCTATCTTCCGACACAAATTGGGAGATGGGCATCCTTCTCTCAGGGTTGCCCAAATCGGCATAATCGAAAGCCGATTTTGGGCGCCTTCAACTGCAGTCCATAACGGGGACAACCAAAGTTCATGGGGGCATGTCGGAGGCATAGCGAAGGTGGGACTAGGGCGTGCCTAAGAGATGGCCATCCTTGGCTGATAATGGAAAAAAGAAGGGTGTCCCTGATGAGCATTTGGTCGACTTTACTTGGTCCATTTGTTTTCACGATGAAGCCTCAAAAAGGTGCCCAAACTGACCAGATGACCACTGGAGGGAATTGTGGATGACCTCCCCTTACTCCCCTAGTGGTCACCAACCCCCTCCTACCCTAAAAAAAATAAAAAAATGTTTTTGCCACCCTCTATGCCAGCCTCAAATGTCATACCCAGCTCCATGACAACAGTATGCAGGTCCCTGGAGCAGTTTTCGTGGGTACTGCAGTGCACTTCAGGCAGGCAGGCAGGCAGGCAGACCCAGGCCCATCCCCCCTACCTATTACACTTGTGCTGGTAAATGTGAGCCATTCAAAACTCACCCGAAACCCAATGTACCCACATGTAGGTGGCCCCCTTCACCCCTTAGGGCTTTGGTAGTGGTGTACAGTTGTGGGGAGTGGGGTTTTTTTTTTGAGGGGGGTTGGCATAAATGTACAGGTGGCAAGTCTCTTTCAATTGAAAGAAATCTCTGGAATGAAGGGGCATAGGATGGAAATACTTCTTTACAGAAAGAGTGGTGAATTCATGGAATGGCCTCCTGGCGGAAGCGGTGAAGACAAAAACTGTATCTGAATCCAAGAAAGCTTAGGACATAAGATTTCTAAGGGAGAGGAAGAGATTGTAGATGGCATGAATGGGTAGACTGGCTTGGGCATGCGGTCTTTATCTGCCTTCATTTTTCTCTGTGTGTATGTTTCTATGCCGGGTTTTTTTTTTTTTAGCTATTTCAATAACTACACAGCATTGTGATTGGACATGTCTGCTCATTTAAATGTTGGCTACAAAGCACTAAAATTACAAAATATGTCTTAAAGATAGATATCTTAGAAGTGGTCATGCTCTAAAACTGGCAGCTGGAACATCTTCCTATCACTGTACACTAGAATAACCAAGTAGACTGGATGGACTAATTGGTCCTTTTTGCCATCAGCTACTATGCTACTATATACTCATTTGAATGCAATCATTTCTGGTTAGGTGTCTGAGCAGAGCCCCTTCTAAGAGTGAATTACAAATTTGTTTATCCATCAGCCAGCATGAATTGCTATTTCCCTCTAGTTGGATCCCAGTATCAAATTGCATGAATCACCCCTCTCTATAACCGTATATCTTATAGTTGCAACAACTGGTATTTTTCAAGTCATGAATCACATAACCAAGTGATTCTATTATGTAGAATTTCCCCGCTGCATAGTACTAATTGTCAGCATCATTTGCCTATGTGAAAGATAATTACTGTCAGTGAATCCTTGGGAAAAATATTCAGAATTATTTATAATTGTATCATATGGAAAATAGATGAGCTGAAAATGATAATAGATTTCCATGAATGATTTTGGTAAACTATAAAACTGAAGCATGATTAGGTGGACTGAATGAGTAAAATCTCAAAAGTGCATGAAAGTGGATTATTTTGGGGAACACTTGTTTGATTTCTTTCTTTAAAAAAAAAATAAGGCAAATGTAAAGAAAAGAAATGTCCCTGCCTTTTGATAAGACAGGGATGATATCATTTAGGGCTTCTTTTACAAAGCCAAATAAGTGAGTCCTGCACGGCAAATGCGATGAAGCCCATAGGAATTGAATGGGGTTTTAGCATTTGCCATGTTGAGAATCACTACTGTGGCATTGTAAAAGGAGCCTTTAGGTAGATAAAAGCTTTGGGGCACAGATATAAAGCCTATTTCTGAAGCGGTCTTGATTCAAGTGCAGGTAACTGCTCAGCAGTCTTCAAAGGTTGAAAGTTTGAAATCTAGAAAGCAAACCTTGGAGAATGTAGAGGCTGTCTCAATTAAGGACAAGAATTTTATTTATTTTATTTATTTGTTACATTTGTATCCCACATTTTCCCACTTATTTACAGGCTCAATGTGGTTTACATAATACCGTAAAGGCAATCGCCAATTCCGGTATGAACAATTACAAAGTGATGTAGTAGTAGAATGAGGTTCATGTATAACAGACACAATAGAATGAGGTTCATGTATAACAGACACAATTTTCTACATTGATGTTTGGAATACCTGGAAAACCAGGTTAGAAGACTTAATTTGAGATTTCTCAACTTTCCCAGGTCACCATTGATTGCTCCTTTGGACATGGTTAAAAGATATTTGATAGAGGTCCTGGGGATGGCTGGAGATTCATTACCCCCTATTACACAAGCTCAATATATCTGGAACTCAGGAAGATCCATGGGAGATCCCTCTCACAAGCAAGAAGTGGATAATATAAATCAACTCGTTTTTGGAAACCTATTCAGACGTGATCACACTGAGAACTACTATGCTGGTTACTTTTGTCTTGGAACCTGA
This sequence comes from Microcaecilia unicolor, assembly GCF_901765095.1. NCBI lineage: Eukaryota > Metazoa > Chordata > Amphibia > Gymnophiona > Siphonopidae > Microcaecilia > Microcaecilia unicolor. The sequence goes on along the minus strand of NC_044031.1, from coordinate 328,328,071 downwards.
TCGAAATGTAATTTTGAGACTTTCCCTCAGACACTTGGAGACGCTTTTTTGGGGTTCGAAAGTGCACATATTTCCTGACCTTTCCAGGGTAACGCAGATGAGGCGTAAGGCTTTTTTGGCCTTACGGCCTAGAGTGTTAGCCTTAGGGGCTAATTTTGTATTACGTTTTCCTTGCTTGTGTTATGTATTGCATGAAGGCAAACAGTTTTAATTTTTTGACTCACAACAGCTTACTGATTTTCTAGAAGCTAAGGAGAAAGTGAATGTCATAACTAAATCCTGAATGTGTATTGCAGGCTAGAGATAGTATCTGGAGGGAGCATCTTCCTGTTTGTTTCTTTTTGTTTTTCCTAAATAATGTATTTCTTAAATCTTGGGTTTCTGGTTTCCTGATTTGTGGGTGAAAGATTGATGTATATTTTCTTTAAAATGTTTGGACAATTTCCTATTTCATTCTTATGTTTTTCCAATTATCTCTGATATTGTTGAGATATGTATTTCAAAATTTAATAAATAAAATATTTAAAAAAAAAAGAAGCTATGGGGCCCTTTTACCAAACAGTGGTAAAAGTGACCTTAGCGTGCCCTTATGGGAGTCTATCCCACGCGCTAAGGCCATTTTTACCACTGGGGTATTATGGACGAATTTCCTTTTTTTATAAATTGGCCACGAGCTAATTTTGCCATTAGTGCATGACCATTAAAACAAATTAGCGTGTGAGCCCTTACTGCCACCCATTATGTAGATGGTAAGGGCTGATGTGTTAAGCATGCCTTAATTGGTTAGCGTTCAGCCTTGGAGCTGCACTAACTGATTAGCACAAAACACACCCATCCTCTGCCCCCAGACATCCCCACTAGAAAAAACAAAATGTCTTTTTTTAGCATGTGGGTAGCATGTGCACATCCTGAAATTACCATGGAATGCCTCATGGTATGCTATTTTTTGCTGCAGTAAATATGCATTAGTGTGTACTGCAAGGGCCCCTTTATTTGCTAAAGTACACTGTAGCGGTTGTTTTTAAAGCCTTATCCATGATATCAACATCTATGTGGCAAAAACATCCAAACCTTCCTATTAGAACAGGAGCACTGTGAACATCTATGCTCCATCCACATTGATGAGTGGACATCCCCTGAAAGAGTCATGCCTTGGACAGTGTCAAACTGTTGGTATAATACCAGAGAAAACTCTAACTAGGAGTTAAATAAGTAAAAGGATTAGCCTAGTACAGTTCTGGATGATACAACAAGATAAAATAATTTTTTGGGGTTAGAGATGTTCTCAGAGTTGTAAATTCACCCAAAATGAGACAATATGATATTACATGACGCCTCTATGGGTGGACTAATTTCTTGATCATAGAACTTCTCTTAGGTGTATATTTTTTATATAAGTTTTTTTTTTTAAAAACACCCATGTTCCAATAAGATACTATTACATGTGTGAATTTACACCTCACAAATCTCAGAACTGAGTAAATTAATCCTATCACTTTCTCCAATAAAACTTCCTGCACATCCAAAAATAAAGAATGTGCTCTAATCTTTCTATTCTAGATTCTATAATCTGAATGCTCTCAAATTGGGAACAATTTTGACTATTTGACTGGACAGTGTCAAGTCATGTCAGTGTGTAGTACAGACATGACAAACAGCATACCTGTTTCTTAGAGCATACACAGAGAGCCATTGGTTTGTCATGTCTGGCTCAGCACATAATCAGTGCATATAGGTAAGTGTGTCATGATGTAGTTATGCATGCATGTGTCCCCAGATAGTACAACGTGTTGCCCTGTCATGTGTTACATTATGGTGAAAAAAAATTGACATAAAGAAGATGTCAAGATCCTGGCTGCTACAACATTGTGTGGTCCCAAGTGGAAAAATCACTCTGCAATGTGAACAACACCTTGCCGATAATATAACAGATTTGTTTGACCCCTGAGGCAGACCTTTTGGCCGAAACACTGCCATGTTGGGTCGGTTTTATGCCATTTACAATAAAGACTTTTACACTTTAATATCCTTTCTGAGTCCACCTCACTCTTTTGTTTTGCAGGGTCATTATAATACAGTATCAGAGTTGCTTATTGAGTCCTTGCATCTGTTGTAACAGGTGTGGACAGGCTACTCCTCACTGACTAGTTTGTTTGGTATATGACACTCCTCAGTGTGTAAACTCTTGGCCTTTGAATTTGGGTTATGTTAGTATTGTGCAATATACTATGTTTGGCTAATCCTTATAGTTGGTGGTTTATCAGTGAGAGCCACTAATAGGTGTGTGACCAGAGTGTTGCGCATGCAGCATGAGGAAAATATATTCAGGATGTGAATAGACTGACATCATCTGCACAGTGAGCTGGGGGGGATGGGAGAAGTGACAGGGTTTTGCCTACATGATATCCTCTTTCATCAGCAAGCTGCTGCTTAATGCAGTGAATGAATACTGGATTCTTCCGGCACAGATGCCTAAATCTTGTTTTGAGTGCCTTAATATCACAGTACACTCTGAATTGTCTGGAATATATAAGTGAGAGTAGATATTATGATAGTAGTCCTTCCCATGTGCTACTAACTGTTTTCAACATGGTAATTCTGTCTGGACATGTATATTCGTATTTGCCATATGAAGACTGCCATAGATGTCAATGCTTGTTTAACTGTTGTGCCATTTGGAATTGTTGCTGTTATGGTAATCACTTGGCGTAGACTTGAAATGTGAAAAATGTTGGGCCCATAGTGATTTCTAACCACAGCATGCACCTTTCCTTTTTACTTCTGGTTCTTGATATTCCCCTACAGTGTTGTGTTTGCACTATGAGTTTAGAGGGTATGTCCTGTCCTTGCATTGTCTTCCATGGCTAGGAAAAGATGATATGCCAGCTGGAATAGTGGGGTTCTTGATGCTATCCATTAGGTGATTGTGAAGTGCAGGAAGGCGATGTTGGACACATGGAGACATTGAGACTATCCTACCTTGTCTGGGTGCACTACGTTTTACTCCACATGTGCCTGGATCCCGACTTTTCTCCACATTTGCCAGGCTGCAACTAATGGTGGTAGTCTTCTGTGCAAAGTAGAACAGATGCAGAGGACTGCCAGGAGGTCAAAAGGTTTTGCTCTCTCCTGGCAGCTATGTTGCACATCTGAAGTTGTTCAGAAATAGGGGGTACCATGTTGTGCCAATCAGAAACTGGACATCATGGCTTATGATGATCATCTAGAGGATATACAGTGCAAACAGCAGTGGACATTCATAATATTTTGTGGCTGTGACATACCCTCTATTGTATAGAATGTAGATTAATGTACATTTGCCTACACATACCTGTGTATAGTGAATGTGCTTCAAAATGACACTTTTCTACATTTGGGGACACTTTCTGCTTTGTCATCAGACAGTGGCTCCTATGCATATATATTTATTTGCACATGTATTTTTGGTGGCAGGGACATTTATATGTCTTGTCAATTTCCATTGGGAATATTCATTTCAAGAGATGGCTCTTGAGTGACTTTGTATCGCTACTAAACATTCAGAGTTCAGTTTCTGAAATCAGCCTGCTGGCCGGTACATCTCCAGTTGGACATTTTTTTTTTAATGAATGCCCTTTCTAAAGTGCCACTCATTGACATTACTACATGCTGAAAGCACATGTTATTTGTAAAGAGGTTCATTGCATAACATGGGAAATGCAGTAAGTAATGTGCTAATTCATGTTAGCACACGCTGACACCATAGCACACTTTAGTAAATCTAGTCTAAAGTGGGTTTTTTTTTGAACACTGATGTTTTAGGAAAACATTCCCAAAAAGCTCAGTTGGCACCAGTTATATTCAATGAGATCACTTTTTCCCACATGCGTGAAAAACAAGGATAACATGGTTGTGGACTGGCCTGCCCGCTTTCCACCTTAATCCATGTCCCCCTTTCTCTTTGTCTCCCGATTTAGGCCTGTGTTGAACTGGAGTTTACTGGGGGATAGGGCAGAAAGAACACAACCTGAACTTGCTGCTTCTTTTCTGCAGAATTTTAGGACTTTTTTGGAGAGGTGACATTACAACAGCAGATCCAGTCAGGATGCCAGTGGATTACACTTTCAGCCTGAGGTTCCACTGAGCATGCCTACTTTTCCAAACATATCAAGGTCAGATTGATGCTTGACATAAAGATGCTCAAATCTATTGGAAGCTTGCTACAGCTAGTACTTTTCACCCTCTGGAGTGCAACAGTCTAAGATGTAAAGTATAGAGCAACAACTATAACAATGCCTATGCTATCTCCAGAAGCAGCACCCTTGCAGGTCAATGAGCTAATGTTTGGGCCATATGTTTTCCAGAGCTAGTAAAAGATCTCATGCCAGTTGGAATAGTGATTGTGCTATACAGGATATTGGTAGTGAGCACATGGGGACACTGAGATCATCCTACCTTGCCCGGATGCACCTCATTGTGCCTAGATCCAGAATAGGCAACGTCACACTCAGAAAAGACCTTCAAAGGCCAAGTGAACAAATGCGCAAAGCTGTGAGCAGAACAAACTGTAAAGAAAGGAGTTACTTGCATTTTTTTTCTGTAGGGACTGGAGAGCAGAGCAAACTTGGTTTACACAAACTAAATAAATAGTTGGTAACAGGTTATAATTTTTTTCCAAATATATATAACCTGTTTCCAACTATTTATTTAGTTTGTGTAAACCAAGTTTGTTCTGTTCTCCAGTCCCTAAAGATTACCATAACACAGCTTTTACAAAATTAGGGGTCAATGTACTAAATGTTGTGAAGGCTAATGGACTGATAGAAAAGATTAATACATTTTTATTTTCATTTAAACCCCCACTTCTTCCCTTATTAAGATGTGAGGTGGTTTACAAATTTATATTTATTTATTTGTTACATTTGTATCCCACATTTCCCCACCTATTTGTAGGCTCAATGTGGCTTACATAGTACCAGAGAGGCGTTTGCAGACTCCGGTGTAAACAAATACAAAGTGATATTGTGGTAAGATAAAGTTAATGTAGCGCAGCCACATTAGGGAATCGTACAATGGAAGAGTTGTGTTATGTCCATTACGTTAGGTACAGCGAAGGGCGACGAAAATGATAGTGGGGATGGGACGACTTTCCTATGAAGAGAGGCTGAGAAGGCTAGGGCTTTTCAGCTTGGAGAAGAGACGGCTGAGGGGAGATATGATAGAAGTGTATAAAATAATGAGTGGAATGGATCGGGTGGATGTGAAGCGACTGTTCACGCTATCCAAAAATACTAGGACTAGAGGGCATGAGTTGAAGCTACAGTGTGGTAAATTTAAAACGAATCGGAGAAAATTTTTCTTCACCCAACGTGTAATTAGACTCTGGAATTCGTTGCCGGAGAACGTGGTACGGGCGGTTAGCTTGACGGAGTTTAAAAAAGGGGTTAGATAGATTCCTAAAGGACAAGTCCATAGACCGCTATTAAATGGACTTGGAAAAATTCCGCATTTTTAGGTATAACTTGTCTGGAATGTTTTTACGTTTGGGGAGCGTGCCAGGTGCCCTTGACCTGGATTGGCCACTGTCGGTGACAGGATGCTGGGCTAGATGGACCTTTGGTCTTTCCCAGTATGGCACTACTTATGTACTTATGTACTTATGTACTTATGTACTAGTCTTGTGTTGTAGACATCAAGCATTTATGTTGGATTGGTAGGGTATGCCTTTTTAAACAGGTTAGTTTTTAGTTTTTTCCGGAAGTTTAGGTGGTTGTACATAGTTTTCAAGGCTTTTGGTAATGCATTCCACAGTTGTGTGCTTATGTAGGAGAAACTGGATGCGTAAGTTGATTTGTATTTGAGTCCTTTGCAGCTTGGATAGTGCAGATTTAGGTACGTTCGTGTTGATTTGGATGTGTTTCTAGTTGGTAGGTTGATCAGGTCTGTCATGTATCCCAGGGCTTCAAAGTAGATAATTTTGTGATCCAGAGTGCAGATTTTGAAAGCAATGCGTTCTTTGATTGGGAGCCAGTGTAGTTTTTCGCGGAGGGGTTTTGCGCTTTCAAATCACATTTTGCCAAAGATAAGTCTAGCTGCCGTGTTTTGAGCGGTCTGAAGTTTCTTTAATGTTTGTTCTTTGCATCCCGCATAAATTCCATTGCAGTAGTCTAAATGGCTTAGTACCATTGATTGTAACAGGTTGCAAAATGTTTCCCTCGGGAAGAATTGTTTCATGCATTTGAGTTTCCACATTGAGTAGAACATTTTCTTTGTCGTGGATGTCACTTGGCTCTCTAGTGTTAGGTTGCAGTCCAATGTAACGCTGAGGATTTTCAGGCTGTCTGAGATAGGGAGGGTGTAATCTGGGATGTTGATAACTGTGGGGTTGTCTGCGCTGTGTTGGGATGAGAGGATAAGACAATGTGTTTTTTTCTTTGTTGAGTTTTAGTTGAAATGCATTTACCCAAGAGTGCATGATGTTCAAGCTGATCTTGATTTCGTTAGTGATTCTGTCAGTTTAGATTTGTAAAGAATGTATATTGTGACATTGTCTGCATAGATGAAGGGGTTAAGGCCTTGGTTGGATAAGGACTTGGCTAGTGGGGTCATCATTAGGTTGAAGAGGATCGGTGATAGCGAAGATCCTTGTGGTACTCCGCAGTCTGCTTTCCATGGTGAAACAATATACCTTTACATGAACAATATACCTAAATCCACATAAAATTCAGAATAATAATACTTAAAATATCCTTCCTAAACAATTACCTACCTCACCTGTTAATATGGGCCATAGTATAACTCCATCATGTTCAAGCAATGATGATTAGACTGACTCTAAAGTTATTCAAAGTCGTTAACTCGCGACAGGATTGTGAAAAATTACAAGAGGACCTTACAAGACTGGGAGACTGGGCGGCTAAATGGCAGATGACGTTTAATGTGAGCAAGTGCAAGGTGATGCATGTGGGAAAAAAGAACCCGAATTATAGCTACATCATGCAAGGTTCCACGTTAGGAGTTATGGACCAAGAAAGGGATCTGGGTGTCGTCGTCGATAACACGCTGAAACCTTCTGCTCAGTGTGCTGCTGCGGCTAGGAAAGCGAATGGGTATTATTAGGAAAGGTATGGAAAACAGGTATGAGGATGTTATAATGCCGTTGTATCGCTCCATGGTGCGACCGCACCTTGAGTATTGTGTTCAATTCTGGTCGCCGCATCTCAAGAAACATATAGTAGAATTGGAAAAGGTGCAGCGAAGGGCAACTAAAATGATAGCGGGGATGGGACGACTTCCCTATGAAGAGACTAAGGAGGCTAGGGCTATTCAGCTTGGAGAAGAGACGGCTGAGGGGAGACATGATAGAGGTATATAAAATAATGAGTGGAGTGGAACAGGTGGATGTGAAGCGTCTGTTCACGCTTTCCAAAAATACTAGGACTAGGGGGCATGCGATTAAACTACAGTGTAGTAAATTTAAAACAAATCAGAGAAAATTTTTCTTCACCCAACGTGTAATTAAACTCTGGAATTCATTGCCGGAAAATGTGGTGAAGGCGGTTAGCTTAGCAGAGTTTAAAAAGGGGTTGGACGGTTTCCTAAAGGACAAGTCCATAAACCGCTACTAAACGGACTTGGAAAAATCCAAAATCCCAGGAATAACATGTATAGAATGTTTGTACGTTTGGGAAGCTTGCCAGGTGCCCTTGGCCTGGATTGGCCGCTGTCGTGGACAAGATGCTGGGCTCGATGGACCCTTGGTCTTTTCCCAGTGTGGCATTACTTATGTACTTATGACTCAATCATTACAAGAGTAGTCAAGTTTTCAGTTTTCTCCTGAACTGAAATTGATTTTTTTCGAACATAGAGCCTCTGGGAGAACATTCCAACCTTTAGGGCCTTGTATTAACAACACATCAACCTTAAAATACTTGATTGTAAGCCAACCTTAACATTAGTGTAGAGCAGCATTTGAAGGGGGTAGAAGAGAATTCCTGCATCATGCCCCAGGGGCTCTGCCTTGTAAAGTGGTGATAGCTAACCTCACATAGTTCTTTGTGAACAGAAGGGGTTTAGTCCAAGGGGACTGGGAATGTCACAGCCTATACTGGTGTTTGTATTACTGATGGTGTAAAATGGTTTATTATGGATAATGGCAACATATCTTATTACTATACCTATTGCTGTTCAATTGTTTCTTATCCTGCCTCAATTTGAAAAATTGTACTTCTTGCACTGTAACTTTACTACAGTATTATTGTAAGCCACTTTGAGCCTACAATCAGTGGGAAAATGTGGGATACAAATGTGATAGATAAATAAATAAATAAATAAATAAATAAATATCAGGAATATCAGCTATGACCTTCTAGGTTGAACACTTGGTATACGTTGCATGTTTAGCATAGTGCTCTATAGGCCTGTAAACCAGTTTTAAAAGGGTAACTCCCTATGGTTACCCTTGGAAAATCACTTCCCCAGCATGTAGAGTTCATACGTACTGAATCTGCTGGAAAGTACACATAGAAGATTTTAAAAAATAATAATTTCTTGTGTACAGTATACATTGCCATGAAGGTCCTGGAACTGCCACTGCTCCACACACAGTCTCCCCTTTTCACCAAAGGAAGGATCCACATGTTTTGGACTGTACACATACTGGTACTTTTCCCCAATTTGGCTGTGGTTCATGAGCAAATTCCCATTTATAATGGAGAATCTCTTTGAAAAATGTTCCCTGTTTGATTTGGGGCAGATACCAGCCCAGAATCCAGGTTACAGCTTCAGCTACAGCTTTTAAACCTGAGATGTGATAATTTCTTTACACAAAAGTTGTGGAATATCCATCCTTTGTTTAGTAAATATTTTCTGAATCCTAAATTAGCATAAATCAAACCCATAATCCTCATGTCTAACCTTTTGCATTCTGCCCAAATCCAGGTTTGTAATAGCATTGAAACATACTAACTGACTTGTGTTCAGTTTTATGTTCATTCTTGTTCAGACTTGTGTTCAGTATTGTGTTCAGTTTTTGAGGTCGTATCTTGCTAAAGATGTAAAAAGACTGGAAGCGGTGCAAAGAAAAGCTACGACAATGGTATGGAATTTGCATTGCAAACCGTACGAGGAGAGACTTGCTGATCTGAACATGTATACCTTGGAGGAAAGGAGAAACAGGGGTGATATGATACAGACATTCAAATATTTGAAAGGTATTAATCCGCAAATGAACCTTTTCCAGAGATGGGAAGGCGGTAGAACTAGAGGACATGAATTGAGGTTGAAGGGAGGCAAACTCAGGACTAATGTCAGGAAGTATTTTTTCACGGAGAGGGTGGTGGATATGTGGAATGCCCTCCCGTGGGAGGTGGTGGAGATGAAAATGGTAATGGAATTCAAACGTGCATGGGATAAACACAAAGGAATCCTGTTTAGAAGGAATGGTTCTGTGGAATCTTAGCGGAGATTGGATGGCGATGCCGGTAATTGGAAACAAAATGGGAGCTGGGCAGATTTCTACGGTCTACGCCATGATCGTGATTGAATAGACAAGGGATGGGCTGGAGTGTAAATTTAAGGGGCTTCGATGTTAGCTTCATAACTTAGTACAAGAACAGTACTGGGCAGACTTCTACGGTCTGTGCTCTGAGAAAGGCAAGGACAAATCAAACTCGGGTATACATATAAAGTATCACATACCATGTAAAATGAGTTTATCTTGTTGGGCAGACTGGATGGACCGTACAGGTCTTTATCTTCCGTCATTTACTATGATACCACGTTATGACTTCCTGAGCACAAACTAGTTATTTATTTATTTATTTATTTATTATTACATTTATATCCCACATTTTCCCACTGATTGCAGGCTCAAAGTGGCTTACATAGATCTGTAGTAAGGCTACAGTGCAAGAAAAAACAATTATACAAATTGAAAATAAGATAGGAAATAACAATTAAATAACAATAGGCAAGAGATAATAACAGGTAATTAGTGTCCTTGGATCTTATTAATGGTAAGTGTTAATTCAAATTAAGTTGAATCTGGGGAATAAGCCTTCTTAAACAATACTGATTTCAATAATTTTCTGACGTTTAGGTAGTTCTGGGTAGATTTTACTGATTTGGGTAGAGCATCCCACAATTGAGTGCCTATGTATGCAAAGTTGGAGGTGTAAATTGACTTGTATTTAAGGCCATTACAGGTAGTGCAAGTTCAGGTATGATCGTGAGGTACTGAATCTGTTTCTGGGTGGTAAGTCAATTAACTCAAGCATACATTCTGGGACTTCACCGAAGATTATCCTGTGGATTAGTGTACATATTTTGAAGGCTACTCGTTCTTTAATGGGGAGCCAGTGGAGAATTTATCGAAGTGGTTTTGCAGATTCAAATTTGGGTCTTCCAAAGATCAGTCTTGCCGCAGTATTTTGAGTAATTTCTTGAGTAGATGTTCTTTGCATCCTGCATATATGACGCTGCAGTAATCCATCTGACTTAGGACCATAGACTGTATCAGATTGCGGAAGACGTCTCGAGGAAAAATGGTTTTATTTGTTTGAGTCTCCACATTGAATAAAACATTTTCTTTATGGTGTTGGTTACTTGAGTCTCTAATGTTAAATGTCAATCAATTGTAATCCCCAGAAGTTTCAAACTATCAGAGATTGGTAAAGAAAGGTTGGGAGTATTTAAAGTGGTAGGATTATATTTGTTATACTGAGACGATAAAATTAAACAATGGGTCTTTTCAGCATTTAATTTCAGGTGGAAAGAATTGGCCCATTTGTCCATTGTGGTCAGACCAAGAGTGATTTGATTGGTGATCTCATCCAAATTCTTACTACATGGTATATATATTGTTATATCATCTGCATAAATATAAGGATTTAATCCTAACCTGGATAAGGCATTGGCCAATGGGGCCATCATTATGTTAAACAATATGGGGGACAGTGGTGATCCCTGAGGGACTCCGTAAACTGCATTCCATGAAAAAGATAAAGTTGATTTCATTTTCACTTGATAGGATCTAAATGAAAGAAAACCCTTAAACCATTCCAGTACAGTTCCACCAATTCCGAAATAGTCCAAAAGGAGTAACAGGATGTTGTGATCAATCATGTCAAATGCACTGGACATATCAAACTGCATAAGCAGTATGATCCTACCAGCAGCAGTTAGTTGTTTAAATTAGGATATAAGAGTAACCAATACAGTTTCAGTACTATATAAGGGACAAAAACCGGACTGTGAATCATGTAATATGGAAAATCTGTCCAAGTACTCCACAAGCTGCTTAGCTACCATGCTCTCCGTTAACTTTATTATCAATGGTATGGAAGCAATTGGGCGCTAGTTAGTAATGTCACTTGATTTTTTCTTATTGTCCTTAGGAATGGGGGTGATTGGTTGGTAGGAATATTTATTGTTAATTCACAACTCTTTTGCAGCCCTGTATAATACAATTTTGTGCTTGTTCTGCATTTAATTTTCCTTTCTATTGTGAGCTCTTGAGTCATTTAAGGTGATCTTTTTACCCTTCATTGTTTCTTTGAGATTAAGGAGCCCCTTTTCACAACTGCAGTAAGCACTAACACATGCTTACTGTAGCAAAAAATGGCTTACTGCAAGGCATGCTGAGGGATCCTGTGGTAATTTTGGAATGTTTGCGCACTACCCCACACAAAAATATGCAAATTTATTTTTTAGCTCTGGAGGCGGGTCTAGGGGTGGCAGAGAGTGGGCATGCTCTGCACCAATCAGTTAGCACAGCTACATTGCCGCATGCTAACCAATTAGCAAGTGCATAGTGTGTGAACCCTTACTACCTATATCATTGGTGGCATTAGGGGCTCATGGCCACTCACTAATTGAAAAATTAGTGCATGGCCATTAATAAAGAAAATAGAAAAATTGGCCATTTTACCCCAGTGTTAAAAATGGCCTTAGCGCATGGGAATCATCTGCATAAGGTCGTGCTAAGGCTGCTGTTTGTTAAAAGGACCCTGAGTTATGTACATGGCACATACAATGAGACAAATCTGGGCATCATCCAGAGAAGTACACACAACTTAATTGATTACAAGCCAATTAACATTTGGATACTAACAATCAATTATTGATGTTAATTAGCAGTAGTTAGTGGGTTACACACTCATCTGGCTGTGTGCTATTCTGTAAGCCTGGGTGCCCAAACCCCCTAGCACGCAACCAAAAGGGGTCATGTCCACGGGAGAGGCACGAGTGGATTAGGAGCACTCTCAAAAGATGTGCACAGTGGTTTTGAATTCTGGGGATCTGCAACCAACTTGTGTGCCATGATTTATACCAGGTTTCAACTGGTATAAGTCCTCATATACCAGCTGAAATCCAAAGTTAGGAGTGGTAATTCCTGCTGGGTGCTATTCTGTAAAGGGTGCTCATAGCATTCTATATAAGGCTAAGCGCTGATTTGTCCAGCGCCTATTTTTCAGCACCATGTACTGAATCCGGCCTCTAGTTCCTTGAACCCAGGAGCCATTCAAAGTCATCATTCATTGGGCTTCATTATCACCTTTACAAACTGAGAAAAATAGCAGTCTGGAAACAGAGAAAGAACACAATGAAGCTACTTCTATGGCTAAACACACATAAATTCAGGACTCAAAATTTCAGCCAAAGATATTGTTCAGTTTTTCAATTCAAGTCACAGCACCTCTGAGAGTAAAGCCTATACCCTTCTCAGAGTGAGGACACGGGGGGGGGGGGGGGGGGGGGGGGGGGGGAGAGATGTGTATGGTCAAAAACATTGTGTTTAGTCTTTGGTTTAAATTAAATGTTAGTGATCTCTGTGTGCATTTTTTGGGTTTTCCCCCTAACCTGTGGTTTCTGCATACATTCTATGGGCCCTGTTTACTAAGGTGCATTAGTGTTTTTAGCACACCTATACTTAGCGTGTGCTCTAACCATGTAGGCACCTATAGAGATATTATAAGCACATACATGATTAACGCACGTACATGGTTAACGTGCGTTAAGCACGTTAACGCGCCTATAACGCTGCTTAGTAAATAGGGCCCTATATATGGTATATAAAAAGAAGCAAATTACTAGGAAAATAATGCTTTAAAAATGCCAATTTATTCACCACTAAACCATAAATAAATAGTTAAAAGCCCGACATAGCCATCTAAGATACCATCCTACACTAGGGACTCCACAGATATCATTAATATCCTGGGTGACATGGAATATTCAGGTAATATTATCCTTCCCACCTTGGATGTGGAGTCCCTATACACAAATATACCGCAGATAGATGCAATACCTATAATACATGATACCATTAAACAGAGAGAACTTTTTTGTTTGAGGGTACCAACAGAATTTGTATTTGAAATAGCCAGTGTTGCACTCACGAAGAATTTTTTTGCCTTCAATGGTGACTATTATCAACAGATAAAGGGCAAAACTATGGCCCCATCGGTTGCCAACCTCTACATGGGGAGATTTGAAGAAAAATTTCTTAAATCACGTAAGTACAAATATTATCCTATGGAATAGATATGTTAATTAAATCTTTACTATATGGCAGTGCACACAAATGCTTTTAGAAGAATTTCATACATGGTTGAATCAACATGATCCCAATATTAGATTTCAGATACAGCATGATTTACAATTGTATACCATTTCTAGATATTAGTATCGCATACTCTGGAGGTAAATTTATTACAGATATTTACAGGAAACCTACCACTGTAAATAAGCTTTTAGAGTACAGTAGTTGTCATAGTAGATCACTTAAAATGAATTTGCCATATATCCAGTTTCTTAGGCTTAAAAGACTTTGTACAGACCAGACAACATACATAGTAAAATCTAGAGAAATAAGCAATAGGTTTCAGGAAAAGGGGTATCCTGAGGTCTGCATTAATGTTTGCTTCCAGTGTGCTTCACAGGTAGATAGGAAAGATCTCCTTAAAATTAAGAAGAAAGCAGAAAAAGAGAAGATTGTCCACTCACATTTAATCATATGTCAAATAGTCTGGTAAGTATATTAAGAAAAAATTGACACATTGTTACTACTACTACTACTAATTTCTATAGTGCTACTAGGCTTACACAGCACTGTACACATTATAAGCAGGTACTTTCTCTGTCCCTAGAGGGCTCACAATCTAAGTTTTGGTACCTGGAGCAATGGAGGGTTAAGTGACTTGCCCAAGGTCACAGGAGCTGCAGTGGGAATTGAATTGTTCAGGGCATTATGCATTTCTCTAATAATGGTCTTATGGTAGCATACAAAAGAGAGAAGATATTCTTGTACCATCTTCTTTCAGGGGCGTAGCCAGACTTCGGCGGGAGGGGAGTCCAGAGCCCGAGGTGAGGGGGCACATTTTAGCCCCCCCCCCCCCATTGCTGAACACCCCAGCCATCAACTTTGACTCCCCTGCCGACGACCCTCTCGACCCCCCCCCCTCCCGCCGCCAACCCGTCGTCGCCTACCTTTGCTGGCGGGGGACCTCAACCCCCGCCAGCCAAGCCGAGGTCCTCTTCTTCCCAATCCTGCCCAAGGCTTCGTTCTAGTCTGACGACTCACAGAAACAGAACGAAGCCTTGCGGCGGTGGGAAGGGGGGTCGAGAGGGTCATCAGCAGGGGGGTCCAGGGGCAAATCTATGGGGGACCAGGCCCCCATAGCCCAATACTGGCTACGCCACTGCTACCATGTTTCAACCCATCTGCAAGGAAATTACCACCAGGACATTTTAAATTTGGATTGTGTTCAGTTTCTTCAGTGAACTTAGAAATCAAGGAATTCATCCACCGAATGACTGGGTACAGATTTCTGGTGAGACAGTTTTCTAACTGCAAGACTGTGGGAGTTGTGTGTGAGGCTGTCTGCCCCTGCAAGCTCATCTATATTGGCAAGACAAAGCAAAGTTTTAGCATCGGGATCGTTGAACTTAGAAGTGCGATTAAAAGACATATTAAGGATAAACCACTGGTGGAACACTCTTTATTGACTGGCTATGAATTTGAGGATTATAAATTCTTTGTACTGACAAGTCCAAAGACCTTATGGAGAGGAGGTGACCTTGACAAGATCCTATTGAGCACTGAACAGAGAATGATTTTTAGATTCCAGACTGCCATACCTAAAGGCTTGAATCAAGAGATGGCCCTTTCTGTCTTTCTGTGATTTTCTACGTACTGTGAGTACCTGTATGTGTTATCAAAATTCAATGACTAAGTTTCATTTATTTGTGTTTATAATTTACATTAGTTACAGTTTTAACTATTTTATATGCTACGTATTATTGATATGCTGCCCATATATGCATATGGTTATTTTTTTAAATGTTTTTTTAGGAGGTTCTCCTCTTTTTTTTTTTTAGGTACTTATATGAACTGAATATGTGTTCACAAATGTGCACCGGGGCTAAGTAACTCTCTTAGCATCTAGGGCTGATGAATTTCTTTTAGAACAGCATGTCAGTTAGCTATGCTGCTGGCAGGATTAAAGTAATGAAGTACCAAGTTTACTAATGCTAGGTCTCTCTGTGTTACATGTTGTCTTGCTTTTCTTTTAAAAATACCACTAGAACATTAGCACTGCCTCCGAAATCCACTTAACAATTCCTGGTGGATAAGGGAAAGACATTAGGCTTACCATGCAGCTCACAAATAAACATTCAAGTCAGGCGGAACAGTACACCACATTAATCAACAATGACAAAAAATACACCCAAGCAAATAAGCAAGACAAATGGTTCAGGTAATTAATATAAAATGGAAATCAAAACAAAACACAACCAGAAGAGCCCCTCCCCTTCCTAAAAACATGTTCAAATAATTCTCAGTGAAGCAGTTTGCAGACCCCGTCTGAGTTGGAATGCCAAGCAAGCTTGCAGTAATAACATACAATATAGGTAGTGGGAAAGCAGAACATTTATATGCCTGAGTCAACAAAGCTCCCTAATTCTTATTATTATTATACTATAATAGTAATAGACTTTCTGCCTGTGCACTATTTCTACATTACTTAAAAACAATGATTAGCCATATTGGGTCAGACCAATACTCTATCTAACCAATATCCTGCTTCCAACAGTGGCCAATCCAGGTCATAAGTACCTGGCGGAAACCCAATTAGTAGCAACATTCCTTGTTACCAATCTCAGAGCAAGCAGTGGCTTCCCCATGTCTATCTCAATAACAGACTATGGACTTTTCTTCAAGGAACTTGTCCAAACCTTTCTTTAAACCCAGATGCACTAATCGCTCTTACCACATCCTCCAGCAATGAATTCCAGGGCTTAACTATTTCATCCTATTTGTTTTAAAAGTATGTCCATGTAATTTCAATGAGTTACCCATGGTCTTTGTACTTTTTGAAAGAGTGAAAAATCGATTCACTTTTACCCATTCTACTTCACTCAGGATTTTGCTAAATCCAAGCCCTTTGGTCGTGGGAGGAGCCAGCATTTGTAGTGCACTGGTCCCCCTGACATGCTAGGACACCAACCGGGCACCCTAGGGGGCACTTCTAAAAATTAAAAACAAAAAGTTAAAATACCTCCCAGATGCATAGCTCACTTACCTTGGGAGCTGAGCCCCCCAAATCCCCCCCAAAACCCACTCCCCACAACTCTACACCATTACCATAGCACTTATGGGTGAAGGGGGCACCTACATGTGGGTACAGTGGGTTTGGAGGGGGGGGGGGGTTGGAGGGCTCCCTTTTACCACCACAAGTGTAACAGGTAGGGGGGGATCCACCTGCCTGAAGTGCACTGCACCCACTAAAAACTGCTCCAGGGACCTGCATACTGCTGTCGTGGAGCTGGGTATGACATGTGAGGCTGGCTTACAGGCTGGAAAAGAAGTTTTTAAAGTAATTTTATTTTTGGGGGGGGCGGGGTTAGTGACCACTTGGGGAGTCAGGGGAGGTCATCCCTGATTCCCTCCGGTGGTCATCTGGGCAGTTGGGGCACTTTTTTGGGACTTGGACCTAAAAAAAAGGGTCCAGAAAAAATGACATAAATTCTCGCTGCGTACGCCCTTCTTTTTTCCATTATGGGCTTAAACCGCCTATCTGTTAACCACTCCAATGCCTGCCCCTGTCCCGCCTTCGCTACTGAGCCGACACGCCCCCGTAAGCTTTGTCCGTCTATGCGACGGAGTGCAGTTGAAAGTGCCCAAAATCTGCTTTCGATTATACCGATTTGGGCACCCTCGGGAGAAGGACACCCATCTCCTGAAGATCGGCGCCCTTCTCCTTTCGAAAATAAGCTGGTTAGTATCACAGACTCATTTTCTCTTTAATGTTTTTGTTTTGTATTCAGTTCCATTGGCATAATAGTATTGTTATTGTGAAATGTCAATGTGTTTTTTCATATAGTCAATTTCTAATTTTTTGTTGTAGTGTGGTCATGATGAATCAACTCTTTTTTTGTGACATTTAATTTTTAGTTTTTGTACTTTCCCATTTCCAACCTTAGTTCCCCTTTCTTTTAAATTTTTAATCATGTAAACTTTTGTAGTATTTTAATTTTAAGATATTACACAAGTCTGCATGCATCCTTACATCATTAGGGTACATGCAGGCTGTCAATCTGAGCAGCGTGGAAACTTCATTATAAATTGCCTGTGCTCCAATCATAGTGGTTTTATTTGTTGGCATCAGTCGGCCATTTTCATTCATTTGAACTGCATCCAAGGTGAATCTAGTTTTAAGTCTATTGCACTTTTACTTTTCATTTAAAGTTTAATACATATGCTGAAGATACAACATGACCCTCAGTATGCCATTAGAGAAGCAGTGTAGATGTTTTTAGTTCCAGTTTAATATCTGGTACTGTTTCACTTCATCAGAAGCTTTTCTTGTATTGTGCACATGGGTTAAGTGTTTTTCTTTTATATCTAGCACAACACTTTGATAGAGATTTGACATTATTTTTATCAGTTGATACAGCTTTGAATTTTAGAGTTTTTTAATAATTGCGATTTAATAGAATTTTGACTACATGTAGGTTTTTCATGTTCTATCATGTGCTTATGTTAAATGTTGTTCATGGAAGGCTTTCTCTGCGATCATAACATACACACAGGATAATTAGGAACAGTCTTCCAAAAATAACAGAAGTTTTCACATATTCTATGCTGCTGGAGTTCTGTGATGAAATGTGAACCCTGTAATTTCAAATTTAGTTGGTTGAGATAATGTGTAATGTTACTAACTGGGAATAGAAAATAGAGCATATTATTATTTATGATCCTCTGGATCTTTTCAAGTGTAATTCACTGGATCCAGCTTTTCCCAAGCATCTCCACCTTCTCATTTTTTCATGTTTTCTTGAATAAGACAAGGCCTGCAATGCATTCTCCAAACCACATCCCTCATCTACATGTCCTTACCAAGGTGCAACCCCCAAACCTCAATGCAGCTCTTTAGGTGGAATCTCACTAGGGACTCCAGCAAGCACAATATTGACTCCTCTTTTCTGGTGGTGGTGACAAGGGCAGTTAATAACTATCTGTGGCAGAAAAATTGAACTAGCTCACATGAAGGATGCAGCACAGTCAGAAGTTGAGTAGAGAAAAGACCCATAAAGCTCCATCGTATTGATGCGCATATGCATGCATGCACACACGCAAATGCATTGCATCAATGTGACCATGCATGGCATGCTCAGTAGAGTTTTGCAGGGCCTTTTCTTTACCCTCTTCCTAACGGTGCTGCATCTTTCAAGTGAACCAATTTAATATATGTGTTGGTTATGGGGCCGCAAAAATGGACTGTCAGGGCCACATCTTGGAGACCACTGATGTAAGATATCAATTTTGGTGCATGTAGACTGTTTTGTATATTATTATCACATTCTGGGCTGTTATAACATTTTAAGGGGTATGTTTTCTAACGTGTGTTAGCGTTTTTAATGTGCATTTAAAGTTTAAGGTGAGTTAAAGGCTAATGCACCAATATATTCCTGTAGGCGGCTCATTAGCGTTTAAACCGCGTCAACCATTAATGCATGTTAAAAACGCTAACGTACCTATAGTGAGCCTTTGTAAACACTGGTCTAAGTATTTATTTCAGACTGCAATTTGTACTGAACAGAATTCACTTCTGTTTTTGCTTTGTTTGACTCAATACATGGTGTGTCATAAGATGAATTTTGTCAACTTTTTGGGACCTTAATGACCTCAGTAACTAGCTTCCATTACCTAGGTGTCATTCTCGATTATTTCCTATCTTTCTTGCCACAAATTTCACATCTGTCTATACGGGTGCAATCTCTTAAATTTCCATCAGTTTCATGCACTCATTCTCTTTCTTTACTTCTCGAATTTATTGCAATATCATTTATGCAAGCTTCAGAATACAGCCATCTGTCTGTTCTGTAGTACCCATAATTATGATCACACATCACCTTTGCTGAAACAACACCGTTAGTTGCTGGTGCAACAGCACATCATTCATAAAGTAGCAACTTGGATGTCCAAAGCTTTTTGCGCAGGTTCCTCTGATCATCTGTCATGCCTCACACTCCCTTATTCACCAGCTAGAGTTCTTTGTTCTGTGAATGATCACATCTTGTACTCCCAAATTTGCCCGCCTTGAATCCACTTTCATGTTTGAAACAATCTTCCCCTCCCTGTCCATAGCAATTTCTCTTTTAAGAACTTCAAATCAGTACTGAAAACATGGCTTTTCAAATAAGTCTTTGTGGTAACGGATAAATAGAGACCACCAGCCGCTCCCCCTTTTCTTTTGTTGTTTTTATTTCTCTTCTTCTTTCCCCTCCCTTGTCCAGTTCTTTCATCCTGCTGCAATAAAAGAATCCTCGGTGTGTGGCGAATCCACATGCTAAGGACACCGCAAGACCCCTTTTACCACAGCGTAGTAAAAGGAGCCCTTAACGTTCCATTGTCCCAGGTATAAAATATGTACCTATATATAATATGTAAATCGCTTTGATTGTTATGAAATTCCATCCCCTTTTCCCTTACCTTTCCTCTCTATGTGTGAATGACTCACTTTCCTGTCAAAAATGGAATTCCTTTTCCGTTTTTTTCCCCCAAATTTTGTTTTGTAGTCTATACACCTCTCTTCTCTGCCCAATCAGTTAGAGCAGTATAATAAGTAACAATAAACTATAATCATTCTTTTACTTTATTTTTTTTAGATATTTACATTTTATGGGTTCCTTTTGTTATTGTATACCACTCAATTATTCTTTTCACCAGTTTAACCTAATGGGAACTGGATTTTATTCCCACTGCAGCTCTTTATGACTCTGGGCAAGTTACTTAGGGGCCCTTTTACAAAGTGGCGGTATATCTATCACCGCTTTGTAGCGCACCACTCTGGCACTACCGCTGGCTCACCATGGAAGCCAGCAGTAGTGCTGTCTCCACTGCACACCATTTCCAGCATGCTTTAAATTATTATTATTTTATTTTTCTGCCGGGAGCTTGCCCAGTGGTTACCATCAGGTTAGCACAGGTGGAATGGCAGGTGCTGAATGCTATTCTATAATGGCATCTAGGCATTTATACACCAACATTTAGTTGCAAGCATTTACATCTGGTAAATGGCAGGCACAGTGCAAAGGACCAGTGCACTACAAATGCTGGCTTCTCCCATGACCAAATGGCTTGCATTTGGTCGTTTCTGACATGGTCGTCTTTGGTTTCGAAAATCACCGAAAATCAGAAAAGTTCATGTCTAAGGATGTCCAAATCTAGGGACGTTCAATTTTCAGGATTTGGACGTCCCTGACTGTATTTTCGAAACGAAAGATGGACGTCCATCTTGTTTCGAAAATACAGGTTTCCCCACCTCTATGAGGAGAATGGGACCATCAGGGTGCATCCCATCTCTATTCCTTAGAGACCAGAGCTCAGTGATAGGCACTGACATATTAAATTATCACAAATACCCTTTTCGGGGAACATTTTAATATTTTGAACTTTGGATTTTCCCCTATTTACTCTCTCAGGAAGGATAATAACTTACCATTTGTATATTTCCCCAGGGATCTGTCCTTGGACCCCTTCTTTTCTCAATCTACACCTCTTCCCTGGGCTCGCTGATCTCGTCTCATGGCTTTCAGTATCATCTTTATGCTGATGACACCCAGCTATACCTCTCCACACCTGACATCACCGCGGAGACCCAGGCCAAGGTATCGGCCTGTTTATCCGACATTGCGGCATGGATGTCCAACCGCCACCTGAAGCTGAACATGTCCAAGACCGAGCTCCTTGTATTTCCTCCTAAACCCACTTCTCCTCTTCCTCCACTCTCTATCTCAGTTGATAGAACACCCTCATCCTCCCCGTCCCATCTGCCCGCAACCTCGGAGTCATCTTCGACTCCTCCCTCTCCTTCTCTGTGCATATCCAACAGACTGCCAAGACCTGTCACTTCTTCCTCTTCAACATCAGCAAAATTTGCCCTTTCCTCTCTGAGCACACCACCAGAACTCTCGACCATGCTCTCATTACCTCTCGCCTTCATTACTGCAACTTACTCCTCACCGGCCTCCCACTCAGCCATCTATCCCCCCTTCAATCCGTTCAGAACGCTGCCGCACGTCTTATATTCCGCCAGAACCGATATACTCATATCACCCCTCTCCTCAAATCACTTCATTGGCTTCCGATCAAATATCGCATACAATTCAAGCTCCTCCTCCTTACCTACAAATGCACTCAGTCTGCGGCTCCTCACTACCTCTCCACCCTCATCTCCCCCTATGTTCCCGCCCGTAACCTCCGCTCACAGGACAAAGCCCTTCTCTCAGTACCCTTCTCCACCACTGCCAACTCCAGGCTCCGCTCATTCTGCCTTGCCTCACCCTATGCCTGGAACAATCTTCATTTACCCATACGCCATGCCCCCTCCCTACCCATCTTCAAATCTCTGCTTAAAACTCACCTCTTCAATGCTGCCTTCGGCGCCTAACCACTTGAGAAATATAGAATGCCCCAATCTATCCACCCTATCATATTAACTGTTCACTCATCCTCTAGATTGTACACTTGTCTTTAGATTGTTCTCTTGTCTTTTAGATTGTAAGCTCTTTGAGCAGGGACTGTCCTTCTATGTTTAAATTGTACAGCGCTGCGTAACCCTAGTAGCGCTTTAGAAATGTTAGTTAGTTAGTATATTTCCACCTAGGATGTATGCTGTGAAGGAGTTTTTTGCATTTTACATAATTATCTTGAGTAGATTGATGTGGTAGCCATGTTAGTCCACTTTTAAAGGTAATAAATAGAAAAAAACAACAAATACGATTGATCTGCCAGGTTTCAGGTTCTTCTCAGACCTGGAAGAATTCTTTAGAAAACTCCACTTGAAGGTACATTTCCATAAAAAAGAGACTCCCAACAGACTGGAATACAATTTTAAACAAAAGAACATACATTTTACCCCACACGATGGACAAAACAATAAATTAGACAACTACATAGAGTTTCATGCATAGGGTAAAATCACAACTTTCCAGCAAACAAAAGAAAATTCTGTACAACCTTTCTCCCCCAGAAAGAGTGGCCATAAAAAAAAAACTACAGATCAACCAACACATTGTCATCAAACCTGCAGACAAAAGATGCTCATAATTTTTTTTTTTTGTTACGTTTGTACCCCGCGCTTTCCTACTCATGGCAGGCTCAATGCGGCTTATAGAATAAGGGGGAAATGCACATAAAAATACATCTAAGAAGGGTACAGACAGCTCTCAGATCACATATACTACTGGAAATTAACTGAGGAACTCACACAGAATTATACAAAACAGCTGAAAAACCTTATCAAAACACTTCCAAAACAAATACAGCCACATAAAATAAAATTTAAAAAAATCATACCAAACCATCCTTCTGTGGGCACATTCTACATGCTACCCAAAACCCAAAATCCACAAACCTGGAAGCCCTGGCAGACCAATCATATCTGATATTGGTACACTTACAGAGGAAATATCTGGACTTATAGAGGGGATTCTTAAACCTTTCTTGCACAAGACAAACAGCTTCATACAAGGCACCATAGACTTTTCTGAACAAATTAAAAAATTTCAAGCAGTTATCACTGGGTTCCCTTCTGGTCACAATGGATGTAGAATCACTATTCAGTAACATTCCCCATGCAGATGTCATTGCTGCATGTGAGAAACTCCTAAAAACATCAACCCTAGACCGCCAATACTTACCAGAAACTATTACAAAATTAATCAAATTTATTCTAACACACAACTCTTTCTGCTTTAACAATGATATCTATCTGCAAATCATGGGCACTGCGATGGGCACCAGGCCGGCACCCCAATATGCTAACCTTTTTATGGCAGAACTGGAAGAAACATTTTTAATACATATCAGACTAAACCCCTAAATTACTACCGGCATTTTACAATTTTACAGTTCTTTCAATACATACTATCCTACAATCAAATTCAAAATTGACTACTCCCCCCAAAAAGTCAATTTTTGGACATCACAATTTCCATCAGCAGTAGCTATATATAGGAAACCTATAAACAAACGCAGTTACCTCTACAACTCCAGCTTCCATCTTTCACATACAAAAAAAAATCCATTATATACAGCTAAGCCACAAGATACCACCATATCTGCTCTGACTCAGGAGGCAGAGATAAACACCTCAAATCCTGACTGAATCCTTCAAACAAAAAGGCTAAACCCCAAAATAATCTCCAAGAATGTTGTCTCCTCCCTTAAAATACCCATGGAAAACCTATTGCAGTACAAGAAAAAGAAAGCCACAGAGAGAATCCCCCCTTGTACTGACAAACAACCCAGAGCTAGAATAATTGAGAAGAATCATAAAAGATCTACAACCGTTACTCCAGGAGGATGAACTACTGAAAGAGATATTTCCATCCTACCAGTGTTGGCCTTCTGACAGCCACCCAACTTAAAACACAAACTAGTGAAAAGCAAGCTCCCGATAGAAACTTAAAAAGAAGAGAGTAGTACACATCCTTGCAATATATCCTGCTGCAATCTATGCCAACACGTTTCACTGGATCCCACAGTCATTCACAAAGGAAAAAATATTCAACATATAGGAATCCTTCACATGCTTATCTTCCAATGTGGTATATATCATTTAATGTAAAAAGTGTAAAGAAGGGTGCTATTTTGGAGAAGATGAGATTTAATTTACATAGATATCATATAAAAAATGCCAGTGCCAAACAGGATGTCACTTCTGTGGGTCAGCACTTTACAAACCCAGAACACTGTATCAATGATGTTATGGTGAGAATACTGAAATGAAACTTTAAGACAATCTAGGAACGTAATATGACCTTTGAAGTCAAAATGATTACATATTTTGACACTCACCAGACAGGACTTAACAAAGATCTAGGTTTTCTAGCCCATTACAAACCATAAAATTCTACTACTTTGTCACCCTCTTATCTACCATGCATTTTTTCCTATCTCTCATCCACACAGCTCCCCAAAACCGACTGAAAATAATAAGAAACAGCATAAGGAATGTCAAGTCAAATGCAAAGTGCTGGTAAGGAAGGCAAAGAGGGACCTTGAAAAAGAGATTGCATCAGAGGCAAGAACACATGGAGGGGTATTTTCGAAAGGGACATCCTAGTTACGATTTGGACATCCTCGCAAAATGTCCCAATCCAGGGGTGGGGAAACCCGTATTTTCGAAACAAGATGGATGGCCATCATTCGTTTTGAAAATACCATCAGGGACGTCCAAATCCTTAAATTTTGCCGTCCCTAGACATGGATGTTTCGGATTTTTGGCGATTTTCAAAACCAAAAATGTCCATGTCAAAAACTACCAAATGCAAGGCATTTGGTCATGGGAGGAGCCAGCATTTGTAGTGCACTGGTCCCCCTGACATGCCAGGACACCAACCGGGCACCCTAGGGGGCACTGCAGTGGACTTCTTAAAATGCTCCCAGGAACATAGCTTCCTTACCTTGTGCTCTGAGCCCCCAAGAACCCCCCCCCCCAAAAAAAACACACTACTCACAACTGTACACCACTACCATAGCCCTTACTGGTCAAGGGGGCACCTAGATGTGGGTACAGTGGGTTTGTGGTGGGTTTTGGAGGGCTCGCTATTTCCTCCACAAATATAACAGGTAGCGGGGATGGGGCTGGGTCCGCCTGTCTGAAGTGCACTGCACCCACTAAAACTACTCCAGGGACCTGCATACAGCTGTCATGGAACTGAGTATGACATCTCAGGCTGGCATAAAGGCTGACACAAAATATTTTGAAAGATATTTTTTGAGGGCGGGAGGGGTTAGTGACTACTGGGGGAGTAAGGGGAGGTCAGCCCCAATTCCCTCCGGTGGTCATCTGGTGATTTTGGGCACCTTTTTTGCATTAGTCATAAGAAAAACGGTTCCGGGTGAAAAAATCCAAGTGTTCGTCAGGGACATCCTTGTTTTCTTTGATTATGGGTGAAGGATGTCCAAGTGTTAGGCACTCCCAAGTCCCGCCTTCGCTACGCCTCTGACACGACCCCTTGAACTTTCGCCGTCCTTGTGACGGACTGCAGTTGGGGACGTCCTAAATCAGGTTTCGATTATACCGATTTGGACGTCCCTGGGAGAAGGACGTCCATCTTCCGATTTATGTCGAAAGATGGACATCCTTCTTTTTCAAAAATGAGCCCAATAGTAAAACTTTTTTTAGGCATATTAAGAGCAGGAAGCCGACAAAAGAATCGGTTGGACCGCTAGATGACCAGGGGGTAAAAGGGGCAATCAGGGAAGACAAAACCATAGTGGAGAGATTAAATGAATTCTTTGCTTTGGTCTTCACCGAGGAAGATTTGGGAGAGATACGGGTGCCAGAAATGGTATTCAAAGCTGATGAGTCAGAGAAACTGAATGAAATCTCTATAAACCTGGAAGATGTAATAGGGCAGTTCTACAAATTGAAGAGTAGCAAATCTCCTGGACTGGATGATATTCATCCCAGAGTACTGATAGAACTGAAAAATGAACTTGAGGAACTATTGTTAGTAATATGTAATTTATCCTTAAAATCGAGTGTGGTACTGGAAGATTGGACAATGTAACGCCAATTTTTTAAAAAAGGTTCCAGCGGAGATCCAGGAAATTATAGACCGGTGAGTCTGATGTCGGTGCCGGGCAAAATGGTAGAGACTATTATAATGAACAAAATTACAGAAGATATTCAAAAGCATGGATTAATAAGACAAAGAGGGGCATAATCGAACGTGAACGCCTATCTCCATGGGCGTCTATGTCTGAAAACGGGTACGTGAAGAGGCGGGACAGACCGTATTTTCGAAAAAATGGATGTTTTTCAGCTGGGCGTTTGTTTTTTTTAGCGATAATGGAAACTAAAAACGCCCAGCTCAAAACGTGCTAATCCGAGCCATTTGGTCGTGGGAGGGGCCACGATTCGTAGTACACTCGCCCCCCTGACACCAATTGGGCACCTTAGAGGTCAGTGCGGTGGACTTCAGACAATGCTCCCACATGCATAGCTCCCTTACCACGAGTGCTGAGCCCCCAACCCCCAAAACCCACTACCCACAAATGTACAACACTACCATAGCACAAGTGTTACAGGTAGGGGGGATGGGCCTGGGTCCACTTGGCTGAAGTGCACTGTGGTACGCACTAAAAGTGCTCCAGGGACCTGCATACACGCAGGCATCTAGGACTTGTTGCTGCTATATAACATTGGCACACCAGTTGACACCTGAACACTAATCTCTCCAAAAACGTCCTTTATTGGAATAAGCACGCTTACTCACAGTTAACTGCAGATCAGAGGTTGTGCCCCACTGGCAACGAGTCTCCCTGGTACTGAGATTAGCAGTAGGTCAGAGCTGGCAGAATGGTGTACAATGCCCTCTTTCAGCCACATTCAAGGTAAGAACTAAGTTCTGTAACGTGGCTAACACGTGAAAGGGAACTAAAACTGGCTTACAAAAATGGCACTACCTCATGGACTACTGGAAACAAAACAGGGCACACTCTGACCCAGTAAGCAGGGGGAAAAGCACCATGGGAGTAGAGCGTACCAACTACCAACATTGTGTTCATTTGCCACAAGCTAGTGGAATCACGAAGCCCAATACCCTACACCCATGACAATGCATTGCTGATGTGACTCTGCAGTGCACATAACAGAAAAGGTGTTACACTCACCCGAGAGCCGCATCAGAACCAGGGAAAGGCTGTCACAGGATAGAACACATTCTGCTGTCATGGAGGTGGGTACGGCATTTGAGGCTGGCATACAGACTGGAAAAAAAGTTTTTAAAGTGTTTTTTTTTTTGTGGGAGGGGGTTAGTGACCACTGGGGGAGTCCGGGGAGGTCATCTCTGATTCCCTCCAGTGGTCATCTGGTCAGTTGGGGCACTTTTTTGGGACTTGTTCGTGAAAAAAAAGGGTCCACAAAAAGTGACCCAAAATCGCGGTAAAAATGCCTTTTTTCGATTATCAGCTAAAGACGCCCATCTCTCCTCGGCCGATAACCACGCCCCAGTTCCGTCTTCACCACGCTTCCGACACGCCCCCACCAACTTTACCCATTTCCACGATGGATTGCAGTTGGAAACGCCCAAAATCAGCTTTCGATTATACTGATTTGGGCGCCCACGGGAGAAAGACGCCCGATTTGGGTTGCAATATAGGCGTTTTTCTCTTTCGATTATAAGCAGGAAAGTCAACATGGATTTAGTGAAGAGAAATCTTGCCTTACCAATCTACTACATTTTGTTGAAGGGGTGAACAAACATGTGGATAAAGGTGAGCCGGTTGATATTGTGTATCTGGATTTTCAAAACGCGTTTGACAAAGTACCTCATGAAAGACTCCAGAGGGAATTGGAGAGTCATGGGATAGGAGGTACTGTCCTATTGTGCATTAAAAATTGGTTAAAAGATAGAAAACCGAGAAATTTTGGTTTCCATCCCCTTTCAGGAAAATGCTGTAAAAGTTATGTATAGATGGTATTTGACACCTGTTCGCTTGCATCATATCTATCCTTTGTCATCACCATTATGTTGGAGGGGTTGTGGTCAGAGAGGTACTATGGGACATATTTGATGGTCCTGTATTAAAGTGCGAGCTTATTAGAAAGCAATTCAGTATAGACTTCAGGGTTGGCTTTCCGCACCTATTATCTGGTCTCCAGAATATTTTCTTTTTCCAGGCAAATCTCCAGGGCTCACCACTTCTCAGTACCTGCTTGTTCAACAAGCTATGATAGCTGCTAGAGTTGTATTAGCTACTTACTGGAAGTCTGCACAGGTCCCTTCTTTGATTAAGTGGTTAAACAAGTTGTGGTACTTTTGTGAAATGGAAAGATTGAGGGATATTCGTTCTAAAACATTGTCTAAATGGGAGGTGATCTGGGATACTTTTATTTCACACTGTTCTCTTTCACATTCAGAATTTTAGTGGGAATGTTCTTTGTTTTTTGTTTTGTTTTTTTAACTTAAGTCGGGGGTTTAACTTTTATAACTTAGTCATAAATTATAGAAGTTCTTAATCTGTGTTCTATCAAAGATTTTACAGATTTGTGGGTTATTTGCATTTGTTGTTGTACTTGATCTCTTTTTGGATTTTGTCATTTCTCTATTTGTTTAATAAATACTTCTTTAAACTTAAAAAAAAAAGAACGAAAACCGAGAGTAGGGTTAAATGGTCAGTATTCTCAATGGAGAAAGGTAGTTAGTGGGGGTTCCCCAGGGTCTGTGCTTGGACCTCTGCTTTTTAACATATTTATAAATGACCAAGAATAAATAGTGAGGTAATTAAATTTGCTGATGGCACAAAGTTATTCAAAGTCGTTAAATTGCGGGAGGATTGTGAAAAATTACAAGAGGACCTTTTGAGACTGGGAGACTGGGCATCTAAATGGCAGATGACATTTAATGTGAGCAAGTGCAAAGTGATGCATGTGGGAAAGAGGAACCCGAATTATAGCTACATCATGCAAGGTTCCACGTTAGGAGTCACTGACCAAGGAAGAGATCTAGGTGTCATTGTTGATGATAAGTTGAAACCTTCTGCTTAGTGTGCTGCTGCGGCTAAGAAAGCAAATAGAATGTTAGGTACTATTATGAAAAGAATGGAAAACAAAAATGAGGATGTTATAATGCCTTTGTATCGTTCCATGGTGCAACTGCACCTCAAATATTGTGTTCAATTCTGGTTGCCGCATCTTAAAAAAGATATAGTGAAATTAGAAAAGGTGCAGAGAAGAGTGACAAAAATGATAAAGGGGATGGGACAACTTCCCTATGAGGAAAGGCTAAAGTGGCTAGGGCTCTTCAGCTTGGAGAAAAGACGACTGAGGTCTATAAAATAATGAGTGGAGTGGAATGGGTGGACGTGAAGCATCTGTTTACGCTTTCCAAAAATAATAGGACTAGGGGGCATGCGATGAAGCTACAAAGGAGTAAATTTAAAATGAATCA
The DNA here is from genome assembly GCF_901765095.1 of Microcaecilia unicolor. Lineage (NCBI taxonomy): Eukaryota > Metazoa > Chordata > Amphibia > Gymnophiona > Siphonopidae > Microcaecilia > Microcaecilia unicolor. The sequence continues at coordinate 328,298,617 of NC_044031.1, read as the reverse complement.
GAGAAAAGTTTTCTTCACTCAACATGTAATTAAACTCTGGAATTTGTTGCTAGAGAATGTGGTAAAAGTGGTTAGCTTAGCAGAATTTAACAATGGTTTGGATAACTTCCTAAAGGAACCATCTATAGACCATTATTAAATTGGACTTGGGGAAAATCCACTATTTCTGGGATAAGCAGTATATAATGTTTTGTAATTTTTTGGGATCTTTCCAGATATTTGTGACCTGGATTGGCCACTGTTGGAAACAGGACGTTGGGCTTGATGGACCTTTGGTCTGTCCCAGTATGGCAATGCTTATGTACTTATGCATCCTCTTTCTGTGAGACTATCATTGGAATGCTTTGGTGTTTCAATTATATATACTGTTATTTATCAAATTTTACATAATTATATGAAGTACAGGAAACTGATCATTACTGCTTAAGGTACAGAGAGTTGGATTGCAGAGATTGGAGAAAGAGACTGAGGCACCCAGTCTGGGACCCACCAGATAAGAGAATAGAGATTCAGGGGAAATGTTTCATATCTCACAGCCTGGATGATCAATTTTTGGGGACTTTGAGAGACCTTACCCTTTTAATTTTTTTTAATTACATTTACTCTGTTTTGGACTAGTTTCAATGGGGGTCACTGTATCCTTTCCATGATCTCCAAAATTTTAAATTATAGAAAGCCAATAGGAATGCAGAATGTAATTTAAAAAATTTCAAGAAACCCAGGACTAACATAGGGACATGTTCGTGTGTCTAAATCATGCTGTCTACAGACTTTTGTGATAGGTCTTGGACTGCTTTGGCTCCATAAACAAGGCATTAAAAGAAACTACAAAAGAAAAAGAAAATGCTACACTTAATAATGTGTGCCTGAAACTGTTGGTGCTTTTATTTGCTGAGTGAAAGACAAAGAATGAAAATGTCAGGCTCCCTTTTAAGAAACTGAATGCTGAGCAGTAGATGAGAGGCAGTTATTCTGTCAATTCATAATGGCAGACTTTTTTTTTTATTCATTGCCCCAAGGTCATTTACATTGTATATGGAAAAAGGTATGGTATTTTTTGTTAAATTCCAAGCAGCTCTGCATCTATTTCCTCTGATGAAATCTCAACAGGCTTTTAGGTCTCAATAGACTTTTCCATCCTGTGAAACAAAAGAAAAAAATTGCTTTTAAAGGAACAGGCACTTAAAATCTACTCTCCAGATCAATGTTCTTCTTTATAAAGCATTCAAAGGAGGGATCTTGGCAGGGCTATATGTTTTCTTTGTTCTTGCATTACTTTCAGTATTGTCATGTTCTTCATTGCAATGTCATTTTGTAAACAGCAATGATCATCTTACCCTTGTGTCTGTTGAATTTTATTTTATTTTTTTAATATCCAATTTGTAAAAAGAAAGATTTTGCAGTTTTATGTTGTTTAACATTTTTTCACATTAAACCAGAACTACTAGTTTAATGTAAAAAAAAAAAACAACAATTGACACTCTGCTGATATCTGTTACCTATCTCATGAGTCTCATGAGGTTTGTTCATGAACTACTTATGCAATGTAAAAAAAAAAAAAATCAAAACAAAACAAATGAACAAATGAAAAATCTGGCTTCCTGCTGACATCTATTACTTATCTCATGAAATCCATTTTGAAACCTATCAAATCTGGTCACTCATACTCCCCAACGCTGCAGCCTAAAAGCATGCAAAAGGAATTTTTTCCTTTCACTAATAAAGTTGCCATTCATTTGTAAATTTTTCAAACCAGCAAAATATCCTTACAACTGTGGAAAAATGACAATATGTTTCAGCCCCAGTACATGGAGTCAAATTTAGCCTTCCCTTTAATGGTGGATGAATTTGCTGGCAAAATAAATTTTCTACTGAATTTGTCCATCAAAGTGAACATCCAACATTTCATCTCATTTACTTTCACTACAAATTTAATTGCACATCATTTTGCAGGAATTTATGCAAATTGAAATTTATTTAAAACAGTTGAGAAAAAATAATGAAGCTAATGTTCCATTTTATTTAACAAGACATTACATAGCAGAAAGATAAATCAGAGATGGTTGTATTTTATTACACATATCACACAGGAGCTTTGTATGAGATGCAGTGGCATTAGTACATAAGTACATAAGTACATAAGTAGTGCCATACTGGGAAAGACCAAAGGTCCATCTAGCCCAGCATCCTGTCACCGACAGTGGCCAATCCAGGTCAAGGGCACCTGGCACGCTCCCCAAACGTAAAAACATTCCAGACAAGTTATACCTAAAAATGCGGAATTTTTCCAAGTCCATTTAATAGCGGTCTATGGACTTGTCCTTTAGGAATCTATCTAACCCCTTTTTAAACTCCGTCAAGCTAACCGCCCGTACCACGTTCTCCGGCAACGAATTCCAGAGTCTAATTACACGTTGGGTGAAGAAAAATTTTCTCCGATTCGTTTTAAATTTACCACACTGTAGCTTCAACTCATGCCCTCTATATTATTCCATTTCACTTTAAGCACAACAGGTTCTCATGCAGTTTGCAGTTGTTAATAAAGGTCATGACTGCTTAGCATAAATTTTAGTACAACTAATCCTTGTCCTTTTAAAAATTACCTCATCTGACCAGCAAAATTTCATTAAAGGGACTCTTTACTAAATTGCAGTAAGGTTTTGCAGTTAATGTGTGTTAACAGAGAAAGTAGCATATGGTACCTGAAAAACCTCAATTGTTAGGGCATTCTAGGAAAAGCAGCCATAACTGTTCCCTCTAAGCTGAGAGAAAGTCCTCCACCTACAGTCCTACCAGTGATGAGGGACTGGCAAGCTCTGGAGGACTCCAGAAAACCTGCCAGTCTCAAGTGATTGAAAATACAATATTGAAGCTCCTTCACCTTCTCCACTTTAGCAAACAGTCCCTCTGCCTGCTTCCACATTATCTCAGAGGAGGACTTCATACAGGTTACCTGCTTTTGCAACTGGGTAACCTCCCCTGTCTTCTGCTTCAGACAGCTCTTCATCTCTATGACCGCCTGTTCTCTGTTACAGGTTAGGGACAGGGCTTCCTGGGTCTTAGCCTTGAGTTGGGCTCTCAGCCATGCATTCTGGCTCTGTAACCACTCCCTCTCCTTCTCCAACTGCTCCTCTCTGTAGCTTAAGAAGATTTCCAAAGACTGATGCTCCTCCAGCCTTGCTTGTGTTCCTGTCTCTGCAGGGTCCCTTCCCAGGAACTTGGCACTCAATTGCTTTATCACTTCCACCTGCTATTCAAGGGCTCTCCTGAGCTCTGCTTTCTCCACTTCCATGCGTTGCATCAGGCCCTCTCATTCTCTTATTCCTTCACCTTGATTTTGCAACTGGGCCTTAACTTCTACCAGTTGCAGGGTCTTCTTTTCCTCTTGTAATTGACTAGAATACACAGTTGCTTGCTGCATTTCTTCATCCAGTATTTTAGCCCAGTGGTCGGCTTCCTCCTCACAAGCTGAGTCTTGAATCTCTACTGGGTAATCTTCAAGGAGTTATGTCTCCTCCCCTGGTTGAGACACCATGGCAGATAAGCAATCCATGTCTTCAGTCACCTCTAGACTACAGTGATTGACTTCCTTCCACCTCTTCGGTTGCAAGAGTAGAGGTTAATTGCCTTTTTCCTTCTTGGGGCTTCTGAGCTTGGATTGCAGCTCAATCATTTGCCCATGCATCACTTCCCTTGCTGCCCAACCACTTGTCTGGCTTCTGGCTTCCTGCCTTTGTCAGGGCATATAACATCCTTAAGCCCTTTGACTTCTGGCAGGTCACTTAACTTTCACCCTTTTGGAAACTCCATTGTCTTCCTTCCTTCTGGGACCTTTTTGACTACCCTAGTAGGCTTTCTGTTTCATGGCCTTCTTTTTGGCCATTTCCTGTTCCTCAGCTGCGCCCCACTCCCAGGGTCGGTAGTCTTCTGAATTTACAGAGCATTGCTGTAGGGCTAACCAGGTTTTCTGCCACTCCTGATCTCAAATGCCCATCCTGGGGTCTTACTTCTTCAATCCTTAAAGCACATTCACTGGTCCCCCACCAGTATATGCTGGAATGCTGACTTGGAACGACTACGCCAAGGTTTCCAATGGCTCCAGCTGCAGCTTACAATGCAGCAGCTTCTATCCTCAGCACACAACCCAAGTCTCTTACTCCCTCTGGTCTGCCATGCATTCAGGAGCTGTCCTTGTTTCAGGACACCTAGCTCCAGTTCTGGCTGTAACTTCTACTCCAAATCAATTTCCTGAACTGCCCCAGTTGCATCTCCTGGGGCAGCAGTACAGCCCTTAATAATTTTCTCTGTGCACAGCTTGTAACTTTATACTTCTCTGCTCTGCAGTTTCCCAGAGTCAGCTTCTCAATAGCAGCTCCAGTTCCAGCTACAGCTGGCTTTTCCTGGCTGTTCCAGCACCAGCAGCAACTTCACTTTCACTTCCTATAGAAGCTTTCTCTGTGGCTGTAGGGTAAATTACAAGAGTTGAGCCTCTGGAAGGAGGGGACCTGGGAGAGAGAGGAAGCAGCCCAGCTGGAGTGTGTACCAGATTGGAAGAAGTGAATGGGTTATTGGCCTGGCAGCCATTAGAAATGCAAGAGAAGGTGTGCATAGAGTATGTCATTGCATGGGAGCATCTATAAAAGATAGCTGTACTGGAGAGTAGAATGCAGACACTGCAAGGCCAGCTGGCCCAGAGACAAGCCCAGCTGACCCAGATAAAAGTCTCTTGGGGGGGGGGGAGCCTTGAAGGAGTAGGAGCATATGACTAACCAGCTCAAGAAAACTACTCAGACAAAAGTTCAGCTGGATATCCAACTGAGAGAAGTTAGAAGGAAAGCAAAAGAAAAACAACGGATACAGAGGGCTCATGTCATGACTCACATCAGGTAGATGTCTCTCCAAATGAAAGTTTTAAACAGACAACTGGAGGAGGAATCAGGAATCATGAAGGGATTGACTGATGCTTTACAGATGGCTAGCTGAGAGCTTGAGGGGGCTTATGTGCAGAGTGCCATGGGAAGAAAAATAGATGCCAGGCGGGCACTACTCCAAGCAATGTCAGAAGTGGTTCAGTGGCGAGCCAAAAGAGTGGCAAGTGGGCAACTGATATCAGAAGGGTCACACTGGATAGAAAGTGGCCTAACCAGTAGTGAAAAGGAGGACCAGTCCAGTGACTCTAAGTTATGGAGAGCCTTCACAATGAATGCGGAAGTATTAAGTGAGCTGCTGCAGGCCTATGAGGAAGTCATCTTGAAGCAGCTAAAGGACATTACAGTGAAGTTCTCAGACAGTGGAAAACCTACGAGTTTCATGTTGGAGTTTCACCCGGAACCAATACAAAAGGTGGAGAGTTTGAGGGCCCAGCTGAAAAAGACGTTTTGAGCCAAGACTATATTGTGGGTGTATAAGCCAACACTTGAGGAATGGCTGAGAGAGGCCAGGAAAAAGAGGAAGGAAAGCAATTAGAAGAAGTACAGATTGCTAGGCCAGAGTGTGCACTGCCTCAAGAGTGCTATTTGTTAAAATCCCAAGAGTGGATAATGATGCTGAGATTGGACGTATCAGGTCAGGAAGAGTTTAACTTGACTGCTAGTGAGAAGGATGGTCATCTGACACCACACATGTAGGGGCAACAGTCAAGACTGCTGACTTGTGGAGTGAGGTACGACATGGTGTTGACGGCAGTGCTATGGAAAGAAGGGCAGACATCACTGCAGGAAGTGACTGTTCCCTGAGCTAAGTGCCTGAGGATGCGGCTCCAGAGTAGGAAATGGATGGCTGAGTCCTGATGATGCAAGATCATTGGTGTGCTAGGGCCCAATTGCAGTGTCGGTGGGAGCACTGGATACCCTAGTGAGTGCTACCCTCCAACCCCAAAGTAGGGTAACCCAGGGTGTAGCAAGAGCTCAATATGATATGGTTGAGCTGAGTAGGAGGGTATGTGAGGGAGTAAGTGGTATAGCGGCAGGTGTCCCTAGAAACACTCTCTCACTGAAGGTGCAGGTTACCCACCTTACAGTAGGTGGCGCTAAGATGTTTAGCTGCCTAAAAGCAGATGGTGCTAAACTGCCAAAGCAGGTCCTGAGTCAGAAGGTCAGGGCTCAGAGGGAAGGAAGGTTAAATGTCCTGAGAGAGTGTAGAACCAATGAGGCCCTGAAGCAAGACGTCTCCAGGAGAGAGATCCCAAGTTCAGAGATCTCCTGAAGGGATGCTTCAAGTGAAGGAATTCTCCCTAAGGTGTTGGCTGGGCTAAAGTACCTGTGAGGGAGTCCCAGGAAAGCAAAGTATGGCCCTATCTCAAAGGTTAGCATGAGAAGGAACAGAAAACTGCAAAAGTAACGAAGTGCCTTCATTTTCTGTGAATGTTATTGGGGCTGCTGACCAGGGTTGGAAAGAGTCTGTGACAGAACAGACTGTATTGCTTAATTATTTTCTAACAATAAAATTTTCTTTGATTTTGCACTGCAAACTGCCTGTGTCTATGAAATCCTGTAGCAAACAGCCAGTCACACTCACAGGTATATAACTCAATAGACATTGAAGTATCATGTCCATGCACAAAAGACCAGAATACTGACATAGATACACATGCAATCCCTTGTTAGGTTGGGATTACTGAAGGGGTGAGCCCTGGTTAAGAGACACTGAGGGGAGTGATTGAAGGTCCCAGGCTGGAAGGAAGCTCAGCCCATGTGGAGTGTGTATGGAATAACATGCAGAAAGATAGAGCCCATGTGGGGAAGAGTGACAACTCCAGGAGAAGTTGTGAGGAGATAAAAGAGAAGAATTAGAGTGGGAAAAGGTCTTTGGTTGCCTGCAAGCCCCTGACAATTTACCTGAAGGAGAAGGAGGATTCTGAAGTGTCACTCAAGTCAGAGCTGTAATCAAGGGGCAGTTGTTGACCTATCTACAAGAACTGGTGAAGGAGCCAGAGCTTCTGGCGGATTGGGGAGTCCAGACCGTAAATGGGGTTGGAGCAGGAAGAAGCCTGCCTAAGGCAGGGGTGCCGCCCTGCGAGGTACACCCATGGATGGAGGACAACCATAAGGGATCTGTGTCTGGTGGTAACGGAGTGCATTGGGAGGAGGAGAAAACAGCCCTAGGGTTACATCTGGTTGTAGGATATGCATAAATGGAGAAACTGTATATATATGAATAGCCCTGGGAAGAAACACTCCCCATACACATTCCTAAGAAGTACAGTGGTAAAAGTGTTCTCCACAGAACAGCAGAAGTCTGACATTGAGTTATACAAGAGTTCCAGGACTGTGGAAAGGATCACTGAATTAAGAGTTTGCCAGTTGCAGAAGTTACTATAAAAGGTTGAAGTGTTATTAAGCCTACTGGAGTGACTTGTAGTTCCTGGACTGGAGAGTGGAGTGGAACCCCAAACTGGAAACGTGTCTCCAAAACCCACAGATCATTCCAGACCATTACCAACCCCATATAAACTGTAAGGGGACTGGAAAGAAATGCAAGGTACGGTACCCCTACTACTACTACTATTTAGCATTTCTATAGCGCTACAAGGCATATGCAGTGCTGCACAAACATAGAAGAAAGACAGTTCCTGCTCAAAGAGCTTACAATCTAATAGACAAAAAAAAGTAAGCAAATCAAATCAATTAATGTGTACAGGAAGGAGGAGAGGAGGGTAGGTGGAGGCGAGTGGTTACAAGTGGTTATGAGTCAAAAGCAATGTTAAAGAGGTGGGCTTTCAGTCTAGATTTAAAGGTGGCCAAGGATGGGGCAAGACGTACCCCAACATAATAGCCCCGACAAAAAAGCCTTGACAAAACAGCCTTGTAACAAAATAGCCCTTGACAAATCAGCCGCTAACAAAATAGCACCTGACAAAATGGCCCCTCCCACAAAATAACCCTTGACAAAATGGCCCCTAGACAAAATAGCCCCCTAGAAAAAAATTCAGTGTCATATTTTGAGCAGCCTCATCAGGCCTTTTGTCATGGGGCTAATTTGTCAAGGGCTATATTGTGGGCAGGCTGTTTTGACAGTGGCTGTTAGGGGCTATTATGTCGGGAGCTTTTTTTTGTTTGGAGCTTTTTTGTCAGGGCCATTTTGTCGGGGCTATTTTGACCGGGTACCCTCTGACTGAGTGTAAGTTGTGGGTATGCATTCACATGGGTGGGACTAACATGCATGGAACTTCTAGAACACTATCATTTCTGCATATATCTCTTGAATCTAGGAGCAAGTATTTTCACCAGCTCTATGACTGACGTTGTGTTCACACCAATCACACAAACACATATATACCCAGTTATGCTTTATAGAATAGGCTTCACAAGGGAGCTTTCTAGGCACCTAAATATACAGTAGACACCCCTTTATAAAGCCTTCTAGGTGTTTAAAGATGCAGCTAATTCATGCCATCCTTTAACATGGTACATTAACTTTGTTGACCTCTGCATTATACACTTAACATGATTTAGAAAATAGACCCTGCATGTGTAATGTTCACAAATTTATCCTGTTAAATAATGTGTGAAAAGGTTCAAAGAAGAACAACCAAAATGATAGCGGGAATGGAACTCCTCCCATATGATGAAAGGCTAAAGAGTTTAGGCCTCTTCAGCATCAAAAAGAGACAGCTAAGGTGGGATATGATTGAGGTCTATAAAATCCTGAGTGGTGTGAAGGTGAATTGATTTTTCACTCATTCAAAAAACACAAAGACCAGGGCACACTCAATGAAATTGTATGGAAATACTTTTAAAACAAATAGGAGGAAATATTTTTTCACTCAAAGAATAGTTAAGTTCTGGAACTCGTCGCTGGAAGATGTGGCAACGGCAGTTAGCATATCTGGGTTTAAAAAAGGTTTGGACAAACTCCTGGAGGAAATGTCCATATTCTCTTATTGAGATGGACATGGGAGAAGCCACTGCTTGCCCTGGGATTGATAGTATGGAATTGTGCTACTAACTGGGTTTCTGCAAGATGCTTGTGATCTGGATTTTCCACTGCTGGAAGCACTGTTCTGACCCAGTATGGCTATTCTTATATTCTTAGGTGTGAATCCTGGGGATGTTGAGGTGGTTTGTGCCTAAGCTATAATGATTTTATCAGTGACACATGTGTGGGTATAAAGGGGTTTTGCCATTGCTTGTAGTACAGAGGAGAAACTGCTAGAACTGTTGATGCAGAAGCAGCTCTATGCACATTTCCTCATGGTAGGAAAGAATCAATTTCTACTTCTAGGCTATAGTCTAGAAGAGGAAGAGAACCCCCAGCAGACATATGAGGATACTGGAAAGAAAACTCCTGTTTGTTGAATGTTTTGACAGTTAACTCCGATTTAAGAGAGAAGTTTTTTCTTCCTTCATTTCAATGATGAACCTCACTGATTTTGCCATAATAAAAATTTGGTTCTGCTATTACAGTGAACTTTGCTGTAAAGTCTGTGGGACAGTGGCGTACCAAGGGGGGGCGGTCCACCCCGGGTGCACGCCGCTGGGGGGGTGCCGCGTGCCGGTCAGCGTTGATCGTTTCCATGCTCCCTCTGCCCTGGAACAGGAAGTAACCTGTTCCGGGGTAGAGGGAGCTTGGAAACGATCGACGCTGACCAGCGCGGCACCCCCTCAGCGGCGTGCACCCGGAGGAGAGTTCTTTCGCTGAGGAGGGGGGTGTCCCTTCGCTGGGGGGTGTCGCGCTTCATGGGGGGGGCGCTGCACCCGGTGTCAGCGCCCCTCGGAAAGCCACTGCTGTGGGATTTTTTGAAGCTGTCTAACTTCACTAATGTGTATGTTTTTCCTTCAATAAATTTGACAAATTTATACTACCAAATTAGACTTGGACTGACTTTGTTCCTGAGGCTTGGATTTGAGTAATGAGTCTGTGTATATTAAGTCCCCAGTGATTTGTGGAATTATCCTCTGTTAGGAAGATAAGGAATCTGCCTATCAATGAAGGGACTGCTTTTTTTCATATACAGTTTAATAATCACACATTTCACTATACCACTGGCTTCATCATCCTTGTAAAAAACCTAATAACCAGAGATAGGGGATAAGAACCTCCCCCCCCCCCCCCCCCCCCACACACACACACACACACCAACAACAAGAACAACTGCTTACAATAAAAGAGTGGTAGATGGTAGAAACATATCCAGTCTGTCCAGTTATCCTTATCTACTGAAAGGATGTATTCCTGTTATACATACTTAACCTATTAAAGAACATCACCACTTTTCCAGACTGCTTTTGTTTGCTTCCTCTTTAGGAGGAATAGATACCTACACAAGATCTTGCCTCAATCTAGGAATTTCTTTGCCTCAGTCCTTACTGAAGAGGATGTTGGGGTTATACCAACACTGGGAACTTTATTTGATAGTCATGATTCAGAGCAACTAAAGCACACCACTGTAAGTCTAGAAGATGTAATAGAACAAATTGACAAATTCTACAAATCCTTGGGACTGGACAGCATTCATATCAGAGTCCTAAAATGGCTTAAACATGAACTTGCTAATTCTTTATTAGAAATCTACAGCCTATTATGCAAAATGGCTAAAATGCTCGAGGATTAGAGGATGGTTAATGCAGTGTCAATAGTTCAAAAGGGCTCTGGAGTGATACAGGAAACTACAGACCTGTTGGCATGATGATAGTGTCAGGAAAAATAGTTAAAACTGTACTCAAAAACAAAATTGCTGACCACAGAGATAGACACAGAAATGAGTCAGCATAGGTTCAGCAAAGGTAGATTTTGCCTCACCAATATATTATGTTTTTTGAAGGTGTAAAAGAGTGGAAAATGGTGAGCCAGTTGATATAGAGGCAAATTTTAGAAATAACATAAAATTGGAATCCAATCTCCTCAATCCTCCACACCCCTAGATCTGATCCCTCCTGATTTCTGAGGTCAAACCCCACCCAAATGTTTCCAACTAACCCCTTCTCACACCTCAAGACCACTTAACCACATTAGGACTTACCTGGACATGATTCCTGGTCATCCATTGGTATGACCTCTCCCATCCAACTGGATCTGAGTGCCAAAATGGAAGTGCTGAGCTCTAGAAGTCTCATAGCACTACCACTAGGGGTCAGTGTTCCATATGAGGGAAATGACTTGCAGTTGTAGTACAGTGAGACTTCTGCTAGGGGTAAGTCCTGTAGATGACTAGAGCAATCCAGAAAGGGTCAGGGTGGGGAAAGAGTTAAACACATTTGGATGGGGCTTAGCCTCAACAATCAGGCTTATTAGAGACATTGGGGGAGGGACCAGATCTGTGGGGAGGGGATATGTGCATTGAGGGGGGGGGGAGGAATCAGGAAGATTGAAGGAAATAGGTACAAGGGGATTGGGAGTTTGTGTGTGAAGGATCAGGGGGATCAGAGGAGTTCTGAGCAGGGGGGGGGCTTCTAAACTGGGGGATTGGGATTGAGATAATACCTTTTTTAGAACACAAACATTCCAACTGGGGTTGGAAACTTTCATGGGGAGGGGGGTATCTCATCAGGGGGCCATGAACTTCAGGGGTGGATTAGACAAGAAGGTATGGTGAAAGGGCAGCTAGCAGCTTTTACTTCACCTTAGTGGCAGATGAGCATATGTAAACCCCAACATTTACTTGTTGGGACATACACATATACTCCCTATATAAAATAGATAATAGATGTGTATGTGTCACAAAATGCCTAGCCATCCAACTGGGGTTATCCCACGGCCACTTGGAGGGTCTATCCCCAGCACAGGTCAAGTCCGCCTGCACCTGCCACTCATGCTCTACACCAGCACCCTCCTCCTACTGACTGGGTCACAACTGCTGCTAGGTGAGTCTCCCGCTCTCAAATTATCCCCAGTGATGTATAGGTTACTGGGGCCACACTCTCAGTGGTCCCACAGTTCCCAGAAAGCACTCACAGACCCAACACACAAACCACAATTCTTTTTTCATTCCAGACAGGCATAGTCAATAAACTATTGTCTTAAAAAATATATTGAATAATGAACAGAAAATGTTCAGTATACAATAGCAGGTAACTGAAATATGGATCAATTATAACACTAACTAAACATTTGTTTACTTTCTAAAAAAAAATACCTGGGGAGATCAGGACATATAGCTGCTCACCAGTTATCAAATATAACTTTTTTACAGGGCTTCAGCAAAAAGCTTTCTCTCTATCTTCTCCTGGGCTTAAACTGGAGCAAAAGCCAGTACTACTAGGTAATTTCAAACTCTAGGCCAATCAGAGCCCAGAGCAACAACATTCAAAAAAAGCTGGTTACTTCACTACAGGCATTTCTTTGATCTGTGTGCTACCTAAAAAAAAAGAGAGGTCAGTCCTCTGTAATAGCTTTAAGCATAAACATGCACCGCCTGCTGGCCAAATTAGAGAAATACACTTCTGAATTAATTTAGGCAGTTTATAGGCTTAAAGCACACTGTTCTGTCATAGTATGTTCTTATCATGTCCTTGCTACCCCCTACAACACACCTATACAACACCCCCTCTCACATACATGTAATACTGATAAATACGTGTTGAAAACCATCTTTCTAAAATCATATTTTACAAGTGTATGCTATATCCATGCATGAGTGCTGGATTTTACATATTGTAATGCCCAGGGCAGTACGCAGGAAGGTCAGGCAAGGTGTACAGAAAGCAGCAGACATTAGTATAGAAACTCAGACAAAATACAGCAAGGAGCTCAGCAGGTAGATTCACACTGTAGTGTCCAAGAAGAAACAATTTAATCCTTCAGGCAATTAAGCTTACCACAGGACAAATAATAGGCCTTCAGTTCATAACCTGCGCCCTTATTCAAAGGAGAACAAAGTTCTCAAAGTACAAACCAAAAGAAAAAAAAAAAATAGGTATGTCTGTAAAAGGCTGGAGCTCAGGTTAAGGCCAAACAAGCGGGGCCCAGAGTGAGGAGCACAGTTTGTCCAAAACAAAGAATAAGCATATATCTCAATCCCGATTGGTCCCCGAGAACAAAGTTCACATTTAAAAGTAAAAAAAAAAGAAAAATAAATTCAGGAACAAATGTTCAGACAGGAGTGAGCAAGGCCTGTCAGCACTATTGAAGTAAAGCAAAGAAAAACAAGCTCAGTCCAGCCCCAGGCAAAAATAGTTACTAATGTCATACAGTCACTTTCAGCAGTTCAACAGCTTCAGTATCAGGCTAATAATCAGAACATTACAGGGCAAAAACAGAAGCCAAGATATCTGCTCCAGTAGATTTAAAAGGCATAAACAGGAAGGAAAGTACCCTATCAAAGACATGTCCAATTCCTCTCCAGTGTGAATAGATGAAATAGAGCATGGAATCTTTGTGGGTAGAAATTCCATGTGTGAAGGGAAGGAGTATATTGGTAGGGCTGTACTACTGTCTGCCAGGACAGAACAAACAGAAAGATGAAGAAATGTTTGCAGAAATTAGAAAAGCTAGAAAATTGTACAAAATTATAATACTAGGTGATTTCAATTACCCCAATAATGACTGGATAAATGTTACATCAGGGTGTGCTGGGGAGGTAAAATTTTTAGATGTAATAAATGACTGCTTTTTGGAGGAACTGATCCAAGAACCGACAATAGGGGAAACTATTTTAGAAACCGAATGAAGATAATAAGAATATCACGTCTGTGGCCGTGACCACCTCAGACTTACCTTTCTGGTGGCCTTTGTTTGCTTCTGTGTTAGTTCTGTCTCTGCCTTGTGTGCTTATTGCTTCACTAGATGGCACCTGTGTGGGCTATGCCTCTCTGGGGAGCCAGCATCTAAGATGGCTCCTGCCTGTTCTGTTCCAGCTTCCAAGATGGCTCCTGCCTGTCCTTCCTATGTGTTCCAAGCCTCTCCTTGGTGTGAGTATGTTCCCTGCTCCTCTCCTGCAGTAGGTGACATCATCAGTGAGAGCCTTCATAAGGAAGTGATGTGCTTGCGTTCATGGCCTTTGCATTGTGTGTTATGCCAAAGGTCGTCAGGTTAGTGAGTGTGCTGTTGCGCTGCTACAAAGCCTGTCTTTCTGTGTGGGCTCTTGTCTTTCTCTTATTTGTGTCTGTGGACTGCTAGTCCTTCTGTGTGGGCTCCTGCCCCTTCTGCTTGGTGTCTGTGGACTGCTAGTTCTTCTATTGCCTTACTCTGTGTTTGGAGTCTGAAGCTTTAGCCATTGTTTCCCTCTCTGTTTGTGTTTGGAGCTGCTGAAGCTTCAGCCAAAGACTCTGTTAGTTCCTGTTTTTTTCTATTGTCTGTTGCCAGCCCCAAGACTCTGCTATCCCTGGTTTATTCTATTGTCTGCTGCCTGCCCAAAGACTCTGTTAGCTCCTGGTTTATTCTATTGTCTGCTGCCAGCCCCAAGACTCTGCTATCCCTGGGTTATTCTATTGTCTGCTGCCTGCCCAAAAACTCTGTTAGCTCCTGGTTTATTCTTCTGTCCGATGCCTGCCCAAAGACTCTGTTAGTTCCTGGTTTATTCTATTGTCTGCTGCCAGCACCAGGCCTCTGCTAGTATCCTGCTTCTGCCTAGCTAGTGTGTATTTCCTGGGTGTTTATCCTGAATCCTGCTTCTGCCTAGCTAGGGTGTATACCCTGAGTGTATATCCTGAACCCCGTTTTCTGCCTAGCTTGCATATACATCCGAGCCCCTGCTCCTGCCAAGCCTTCGTGTACGTCTTGTCTGCTTAGTTTGTCTTGGGTTTCTGACTTAGTGGCTGCGTGCAGCTTTCAGTCTTAGTCTAGTTTATTTATTTATTTATTTATTTATTGTATTTGTACCCCACATTATCCCACCTTTTTGCAGGCTCAATGTGGCTTACAGAGTATGGAAATGAGAACGTCATTACATGATATAAGAGAACAGTTGCTCAATCATAAGCTGAGGTGAAAGAGTTCTGTGCCTAGCCTCCCTCGTGTATCCTAGACCCAGGGTGGGTACTCTGGGTCTTCAGTTCCTGCCCATTCCCGCAAGTCCTGCCGGCCGCCAGCACTCAGGGGCTCAACTCTTGAGGAACGGTGGTCAAGAGCAGGTGAAGCTGTTCCTGTCCTGCCTGTTCTATTTGCCTGCCTCAGTTGCAACTCCAGTCCAGAGTTCCTGTCCTGCTCTACCTTGTATCCAGTTCCAGGGTGGTCTTGCCTGCCTCTGCCACTCATCGGCAGTGGTCCAAGGGCTTACAAATTCTGGTTCTGCCTCGAGAACCTGACAAAGAAACAACATAAGCACTGTCAAGCTAGATGCAAAACATTGATAACAAAGGCTAAAAAAGAATATGAAGAAAAACTTGCTACAGAGACAAAAACTCATAATAACATCTTTTTCAGATACATAAGCATAAAGCATGTGAGAGCATCCATAGGACTGTTAGATCATGAAGGAGTAAAAGAGGCACTCAGGGAGGGATAAAGATGTAAACGATATGCCTGTACAGGAAGTAGTTTTCAAGGATGATGATGCAGAGGAATGGAAAGAAATCTTGGTGAACCTGGAAAATGAACTGAGCCAAATTGATAAGTTAAAGAGTGATAAATCACCTGGACCAGATGGTATACACCCCAGGGGGTACTGAATGAACTCAACCATGAAATTGTTGATCTGTTGTTAGTGATCTGAAACCTGTCATTAAAATCATCTGTAGTACCTGAAGACTAGAGGTTGGCCAATCTAATACTGATTTATGAAAATTGTTCCAGAGGTGATCCGGGAAAATTACAGACCAGTAAGTCTGACTTCAGTGCTGGGCAAAATAGTGGAAGCTATTATAAAGAATGCAATGATGGAACACAGAAACAACATGGTTTAATGGGACAGAGTCAGCATGGGTTCAGCCAAGGGAAGTTTTACCTTATCAATCTGCTTCATTTCTTTAAAGACATGAATAAACATGTAGGTAAAGGTGAGCCAGTTGATGTGAAGGAGCATTTTAGATATGACATCCAAGTCTGATTTTGGACGTTTTATACAAAACGTCCAAAATCCAAATAAGAAAGAAGGTCATTTTTGAAAAAAAACAAAACCTTTTTTTTCAAAAATACTGTTTTGAACAAGATTTTGTGCTTTGGATGTTTTGTTTTTGGTCTATTTTCAAAAAATAACGAATAAGTGCAAAATGTAGATATTCATGCCATTGGGATTTAGAAGAACCAGCATTTTTAGCAGCCTGCCGCCCCCCCCCCCCCCCCCCCCCCCAGACATCCCAGGATAGCAATGGGGCACACTAGAAGGCACTTCATGAAAATGCTCCCAGGTGCACATCTCACCTTTGCTCAATGTGTGGTGGTGGCCAAAAAAGCAAACAGGATGCTAGGAATAATTAGGAAATGGATGCAAAATAAGACCAATAATATTATAATGCCTCTGTATTGCTCCATGGTACAACCTCACCTTGAGTATTGCATACAGTTTTGGTCGTCGTGTCTCAAAAAAGATATAGCAGAATTAGAAAAGTTCCAAAGAAGAGCAACCAAAATGATAAAGGGGATGGAGCTCCTCCCATATGAGGAAAGGCTAAAGAGGTTAGTGCTGAAGAAGACATGATTAAGATCTATAAAATCCTAAGTATTGAAGGAGGGGACATTCAGTGAAATTATGTGGAAATACTTTTAAAACAAATTTATGTTGGCAGCAATCTACTTATTAAAGATGAGCTGAATAAACTAAGCAGATAGTTAAACATCTCTCTATATAAAATGCACCTCCAACGTTCTAATGAAGTCTCAACTTCTCCAACGTTCTAAAAAAGGGTCATGGTGTAGATCGCTTTCTCGCCAACTCTGCCCTCACGTCACAATGTGATGACGTCGAGGCCGGAGCAATGACACTGAACGAAACTCAACGCTCATCCGTTGCTACGCAACACAATGTCACGATAGACGCAACAAGGACCTATGAGAAACTCATACACGAATGAGAGGAGGACTAAGGGATCACAGAACAGTTGCCAAGCAATGAAAGACGCATCTCTAAACAAACCAATCAAAACCAACTGCATCGGACCCCGGGAGCAGAAACAGCTGCACACAACCGGTCACTTTCTGTGCAGCATGGACACAACGAACATCACTGGAGGGACATTAAGATTCTGACGCCCATGCTCCTGCTCCACGTATGTGCTGCCTCCACCCCAAACGGAAAGCCAAAAGCATACCCCTCCGAGCCACAACCCCGCCCCCCCTGCAAACAGAGACAAAGAATTCGCAGAAAATCCTTTCACAGGCCAACTACACGGTCCGAACAGGCACAGCGACTTCAGCGAAACACAAAACCAAAAAAAACAAAAGGTAAGGAGCTCAGGCGACACACACTCCCACCTCCGTGAATGAAAACAAAACACCACACTGGATGAAAAAAAAAACTGTAACAAAGTTCACCCGCCCACCACACCATCAGCAGAGACAGCACAACTGATTTAACCCAGTGCAGGGAAATTGAAGGGGAGGCTAACATGCATGGAAACGGAGGAAGGCTGACTAAAAAAAAAAAAAAAAGCCTTACAAAAAAGCACTGTTGCAGCCTACCAAGCTCTCTCACTCTTTCACAAATACTCACTTACAACCAAACACATATGTGGGTGCCTGCCAACTTTGAAAAAAAAAAACCTAACACGCTCTTTGCCTTTTTAAAAATCATTTATAACCATTAATATGAAACATAAAAACAAATAAACAAAAAAAACACACATGCAAATGTCTAACAGCACATTTTACAAAATTATATTACATATACTACAACAACAAAAAATATCTTTAAATATTAAAAAACATTATACAAAATAATACAATTTGAAACATTAATGTCAGAAACTCATGCCCTTGCTAGCGCCCGTTTCATTTGTTTCGGAAACGGGCCTTTTTTACTAGTATACTATAAAGAGTTCGAAATAGCACATAGCTTATTGTGAAAAATAAAGCTGTCACATTTTATTGATAACTATGAAAGTTTCAGCTTACTCACTCTGCTAATAAAATAATCCACCTCAGAGCTATGGATATGTAATTGAAACAGTTATTATGATGCATTTTTTTTTGGTGAGAATGCATTTTTTTAATCAGGCATGTATATTCCTATTTCTATAATAACATTACCAGGTAAAAGTTCACATAGTTTCAGACAATCAAAGACACATGTCAATACCTGGTCTTTGATGGTGCTGAATAGCAGAGTATTCAGAGTAGACCCTCTGATCACAGTGCTTCCAGGGATTCCTGCTATGTCATCTCCTTGTTCCCACCAGGTAACAGCTTCCCACAATTGTTCCTGTCCCTGCCTTTCATCAGCCAGCTGCACCACTATGCAAGTTATGTGGGATGTCCTGATCTTAATTACCAAATGTTTCTACACACAGGGCACCTCCAGCCAGCACCCAGCCAGCACCCAGCCAGGGCCAGAACAGCCTGCCAACACCCAGCCAGGGCCAAAACAGCCAGTCGGCACCAAGCCAGAGATAGGGTCATAACAACCAGTCGGTGCCCAGCCAGGGCCAGAACAGCCTGCCAACACCCAGCCAGGGCCAAAATAGCCAGTCGGCACCAAGCCAGAGATAGGGTCATAACAACCAGTCGGTGCCCAGCCAGGGCCAGAACAGCCTGACAATGCCCAGATAGGGCTAGAATAGCCTGCCGATGCCCGCCAGGGTCAGAACAGCTAGCCAGTGACCAGTCAGCTGGCCCACTGAAAGGGAGGACCAAGAGGAGGAGGAAGAGCAGGCACTTCCTTCACAGGAAGACCCAGCTGGAGAGGCCAGGGCTCCAGCCTCCTGCCCCAGCCATGATGATCTACATCTGCAGCTGCTGCAGCAAGTTGCTACTGTAATCACCCCTCTTGGTACTGCTGGAAGGTGCAATTAACCCAAACTCTGATGATTGTAGTCAAGCCAGTTATGGATCACGCAACACAGAACCCAGGAATGATTCAGTTACACTAACCTTGCTGAACACTCTCAAAGAGTGAACAGGAAAAAATAATCTAAATTGGATTCCACTTGTATTAAGAAAACACAAATTCAGTTTCTCAGGTTCAGCAGAATTAACATCTATTTTATATACTAACAAATAATTGCTTATTAGATTTACCTTATTTCCCTTTTAAACCCTTACAAACTTAAACCGCAGAGAATAATTTTTCATTTGTTTTTTTTCCCTTACAGATACCGTTCTGGAACTTCACTAATTATGCAACAATCAGATAAGTATAATTTCCCTCTAAGCCAAACCTTAGATATTCTCTAATTCTAACTATAGATTACAAATTATTATAACAAGAAAATGATTCTTTGTGTGCAATTCTTGTGTTTTTCAGGAGCCTCAGAACAGCTGCTGCAACAGGTAAGTATGAATCTTATTTTCTGTGCAATATAGTCACCACTTATGTTGCCACTGCCAATTGGTTTCGCTGGAAATCTGTCTTGCGTTGGGGCCCAAGATGTTCCCAGGATCTCTTGACACTGTCGCTTCTTCACCCTACACCTCGCTCTTAACCAAACAAACCAGGAGAAAAACCTTATCTCCCTAACAATATTCCCCCCCCCCCCCCACACACACACACACACTAAATGACATTAATATATATAAACTGGGCAACTACTAACTAACAAAATAAAAATAACAATACCCTCGCTAATACCCCCTAGTCTTACTTATATGATTCCTAAACTAAAGAGCACTAACATATATACACCACCTCACACCATCAACACCCACCTATCTCCACCGATGCAACATTTCACCCCCAAATCACAAAATACTTATAAAACACCTCTCTCCAGCATCCAACCTCACACAATGCCCTCCTTGTCACCAAACTCAACAATCAACCACTTTCAATCTCCCAAAACCACTCCAAATCCACCAGTTCAGCCACAACACCAAAAACACTTCCTCTCACCTCCTCAGTCACCAGCGCTCTGCCAACTGCCTCACCGACCGTTATCTGGGAAACGGACTCCTGGCTTGGGGTTCCAAACCCAGCCAGCCAATCCTGAGTCCTGCTCAACACTCCGAACCTTCCTGCTGACAAGCAGAATGTTGAGCAGCACTACTCAATCTCCATTTTAATTAAGGATTTCCCATAAAAATCAATAGGGAAAATCAATAATTAAAATAAAAACCCTTAAACTTTCATTAAATTACCCCAAATTTCCCATGCCAATTAAACTACCCATCCCCTATTAAACTGTGTTTTTAAAATTTAAAAATCCCAAAATTCAATGTCTGCCCCCCCAAAAAACCTTCTAAAATCCCGGAAAAATTCCCCCCCCAAAATTTAAAAACTCTCCCAAGAATTCCAAAACCACCTCCCGGACACACCACGTCGAAATTAAAAAATTAACTCTTTCCTAACCCCTTTAAAATGGACCTCCTCCAAAAGACCCCCTAAACATATTAAAATTTAAAAACTAAACCATCCAAAAAAAAATAAAGAAAAATCCCCCAAACCCAAGACAGCAAACACAATTTAAATTTGACCAATCCCTGATTTAAAAAAAAATAAAAAAAACCCGATTTCCACATTTTAAAATTAAACTGATTAAAATTTTGGGCCAATTGACCCTTACCTGATCCGGGATTTTCCCCTTACTCGATGGCTTCCCTTGATTCCGATCCCGGACGTCCCGACGCGAAAATGGAGCCAAAACAAAAAAAAACCTCTGAAGCCGGCCCAAAATTTAGGCCCCAGCTTCAGCCTACATGAAAAAACGCGCGTTGCCGATTTGTGCATGAGGCATGCCGCCTCATGCACGCGCGCGCACGTCCTGCACGCATCGCCGGCCATTAAAAAAAAATGCTGGCTCTCCCCCGCACCGCTGCCTTCAGCAGCGCTCCTCTTCAGCCCCGGAAACAGCAGGGAAAGCCTGCGCGACGCCACTAACCATGATTGGCCCCCAACATGGTCCCGACAACCTCCGGAGTATCCGCGTGCCCGGGGATGTGCCCAAACATCCCCTGGAGACAGAAATACTTCAGCGCTGCCTCCTGCAGCGCTCTTTCTTGGCCCCAACTCGGGCTCGAAATCCTCTTCTCTCCCGGAGACGTGCTTAATCGTCTCCAGGAGCCCCCCAAAAAACCCCAGCGCTCCCGACCACACGAACGGGCCCGCAATCGGCCCTGAAAATCGCCGGTCTCAGCAGAAAACAGCCCGAACCCACGGCGAGCCCCCAAATAAAAGTGTACCGCTGGCCCCTGCAGCGCTCCTGAGACCTCAAAAACCCAGATATTTTATTATTTTTTTTTATTAACCCTCTGTTACACTACAACACAGACTGCCATGTAACGCCGATTTTTAAAAAAGGTTGCAGGGGAGATCCGGGAAATTATAGACCGGTGAGTCTGACGTCGGTGCCAGGGAAAATGGTAGAGGCTATTATCAAAAACAAAATTACAGAGCACATCCAAGGACATAGATTACTGAGACCAAGTCAGCACGGCTTTTGTGTGGGGAAATCTTGCCTGACCAATTTACTTCAATTCTTTGAAGGAGTAAACAAACATGTAGACAAATGGGAGCTGGTTGATATTGTGTATCTGGATTTTCAAAAGGCGTTTGACAAGGTACCTCATGAAAGGCTACAGAGGAAATTGGAGGGTCATGGGATAGGAGGAAATGTCCTATTGTGGATTAAAAACTGGTTGAAGGATAGGAAACAGAGAGTGGGGTTAAATGGGCAGTATTCACAATGGAGAAGGGTAGTTAGTGGGGTTCCTCAGGCATCTGTGCTAGGACCACTGCTTTTTAATATATTTATAAATGATTTAGAGATGGGAATAACTAGCGAGGTAATTAAATTTGCTGATGGCACAAAGTTATTCAAAGTCTTTAACTCGCGACAGGATTATGAAAAATTACAAGAGGACCTTACGAGACTGGGAGACTGGGCGGCTAAATGGCAGATGTCGTTTAATGTGAGCAAGTGCAAGGTGATGCATGAATTATAGCTACATCATGCAAGGTTCCACGTTAGGAGTTACGGACCAAGAAAGGGATCTGGGTGTCGTCGTCGATAATACACTGAAACTTTCTGCTCAGTGTGCTCCTGCGGCTAGGAAAGTGAATAGAATGTTGGGTATTATTAGGAAAGGTATGGACAACAGGTGTGAGGATGTTATAATGCCGTTGTATCACTCCATGGTGCGACCGCACCTTACTACTACTACTATTTAGCATTTCTATAGCGCTACAAGGCATACGCAGCGCTGCACAAACATAGAAGAAAGACAGTCCCTGCTCAAAGAGCTTACAATCTAATAGACAAAAAATAAATAAAGTAAGCAAATCAAATCAATTAATGTGAACGGGAAGGAAGAGAGGAGGGTAGGTGGAGGCGAGTGGTTACGAGTCAAAAGCAATGTTAAAGAGGTGGGCTTTCAGTCTAGATTTAAAGGTGGCCAAGGATGGGGCAAGACGTAGGGGCTCAGGAAGTTTATTCCAGGCGTAGTGTGCAGCGAGACAGAAGGCGCGAAGTCTGGAGTTGGCAGTAGTGGAGAAGGGAACAAGGTGCAGTGCGCTGTAGTAAAACGTATGAAACAATACAAAATAGACACTACAGCCTAAATAATTAGTGTTGTGTTGGTGTTAACAGAGAAAAAGCCCTCAGAAACCGTTGGCAAAAAATGTCTGCGGTTTAGTGCAAGGTTATGTTTGATTCAATTCATAGCTCTTGCAGCGTTTCTATCATTGGGCAAAAAACTCTGTGACCACAGGGCTATATTTATAAGCCTCAAGTGAAAATAAGGCTGACTAACAGCAATGATTTTTAAATCGTCCGGTCCCACTACTGTCCCGAAACACACATCAGCAAATCAGCAAAAAGAACTTAACTTTTAGAACTGAAATCAAGCACTCATCTTTTTCCGTTCGACGGGGATCACCGTTTCACCTAAGAACGCGGCTTCATCAGGAACGGAGTGCTAGTATGCTGAAATCTGAAACACAAATTGCATGTAGTCATAAATGTTGTCTGAAAAATATGAAACACAAAGAAAATCACACCATGAACAGACGTACTAAGTTGAAGGCACAAACTCTTTCAAAAATGGCGCCTCGGCGTTAGCGCTCAAACAGCTGATTGAAATACTATCATCATCATGACGTATAAAACGTCAGTAGAAATTGAACCAATCAATTGAGTTGTTTAGCCCATTGGGCTCTAAAGTGCCCCATTCAAAAATCCACATCGCTTCTTTCCTTGCTAATATTAGCTTGCGGTTGCCACCTCGATGTGGCAATTTGATCCAGTCAATTGCGACGCATTGTAAATCCTCAAATTTGTGTTTAAATTGAATACAATGCTCAACAATAGGTTCTTTAATCGCTGACCTTCTGAGATTGGACCGATGTTCAAGAATTCTAACCTTTAAAGGTCTCGTAGTCATCCCTATGTATTTTTTGTTACAAGGGCACGTCAGACAGTATACTACATGGTCAGAAAGGCAGTTAGTGAAATGCATTAGATCTTGAATTTTTTTGGTTTTTGGATTCATAATTTGTTTAGTTTGAGTGGTGATACTGCAAATCTGACAGCGGCCACACTTAAAGTGACCGCGTATTTTAGTTGGGTCTTTATAAATTGATGGTCTAATGTCTGCAGGACTAAGGATCTCTTTGATGTTTCTCGTTCTCGAGAAGGCTACCCGCAAGTCTAAATTTTCAAATGGCTTGGTGGTCTTCATAATTTCCCATCTCTGTTTGATCATTGTTGCTAGATGTTCACTGTGCTCACTGTGTTGCATTACCATAGTGAATTTCCCATTATCTTGATGTTTCATCTGCTTAGAGAGAAGCAAACTTCTATTGTTGTATTTTGCCCTACGATATGCTTTTTTCAAAATAGATCTACTATAGCCTCTATCTTGTAGGTTTGACATAAGGTTGTTAGCTTGAATTTTGAAAGTGTGGAAATCCGAACAAATACGTCTAATCCTCAGCATTTGTGAGAAAGGAAGGCTATCTTTCAAATGTGTAGGGTGACAGCTGGAGCTGTGTAGAAAAGTGTTCTTGTCTGTCTCCTTTTTGTAAACTTTGGTAACAAATCCATCTGATGTATTGTTGATTTCTACATCTAAATAATGGATACTTACAAATGAATGTTGTTCAGTGAACTGAATATTGTCATCACAGCTATTGAGCCATGACATAAATTTGTGTAGGTCTGTTGTGGTACCTGTCCAGATCATGAAGATATCATCAATATATCTCCACCACTGTGCAATAACCTCCTGAAATGGAGATTTCTCAATCCAAGTTGCCTCAAACTGGGACATGTATAGATTGGCGATAGATGGGGCGAATGTGGCCCCCATTGCTACACCGCTCGTTTGCAAGTAAAATTTATCCAGAAAAAGAAAGTAATTCTCTTTCATTGCAATCCTTGCAAGCGTAAGAAGAAAATCTGTGGGTATGCAATGCGGTCTTAGTCTATTGTCAAGAATGTTCCTGATGTTGTTCAATGCATCTTCTTGAGGAATGGATGTGTATAGTGAACACACGTCCAGGGTGACCATGAGAGCATCTCGATATTCAGATTCAAACTCTCCAATTTTTTCAAGAAAGTGAGTAGTGTCTCTGATATATGATGGATATTTGGACACTTCAGGAGGATAACGGTTCTAGAACCGAATTTTTTCCGGAGAGAATAGGTCTCCCTGGTGGATTGGTAAGACTCTTATGTACCTTTGGTAAAAAGTACATAACTGGAATGGTTGGAGAACTGCGGCATAAAAATTTTTTGTCTTTGGGGGTGATGAAACCTTCTTCCAAAGCTTTTGTGGTGATGCGGTTAATGAGGGATTTAAGTCTGTGTGTTGGATTCAGCATCAGCCTTTTATACGATTTGCTGTCATTCAGTTGTCTCAAAGCCTCATTGATATGAATTGAATCAAACATAACCTTGCACTTAACCGCAGACATTTTTTGCCAACGGTTTCTGAGGGCTTGTTCTCTGTTAACACCAACACAACACTAATTATTTAGGCTGTAGTGTCTATTTTGTATTGTTTCATACGTTTTACTACAGCGCACTGCACCTTGTTCGAATTATCATTTGATTTAGATCTGAGCAGTATGTCACAAAATCCATGGAGTACAGGCTTTAGTTTTTCTAACGACCAGTTCAAAAGTCTGCTTAGCTTTCCATCAGATTTCTCTACAGATACACAGTCCCCGATTGTTGAGAACAATTGGAGTGACATTACTTTAAAATCAAAGAATATTATAAAAATTGAACTAAATAGTGGCCTTCTCATACAGTACTGTAAAACAGAGAGAATTCCAAGGGGATTACGTATTAACAAAGCTCCCCAATGCTTTACAGAGGATAAAGATTTCATTGAGAAATGGAACAGAATACTAAATAAGTGTTCGCTAGACCTAATGTTGCTGATCATCGAAAAAAGTCAAACCAACTTAAATACGCTGAAAGAAGAGTTAGATGCTGACCTTAATACATTAAAAAACAGTACCATTCTCGCAGAATTTGATAAACAACATTTAATTCTTAAAGATAATATGAACAAGTTTCGTGAAAACATCAAATAATCTAAAGTTAAAAATTAATCAGAGACGAGAAAGACTATACAACTAATAAAGTATATCCCTGGATGCAAATTGATGACATAGAATCATCTTCCAACAAAAAGCGCACCACATTTTATGACTCTTCGTCATCCAACAGCAGTGGGGAAGGCAGTGATTCGAACAGGCAGAAGACTTTTTTAGGAAACAGACAGGGAAGAACAAACAGAAGAGGAAATACGGGACAACGGAACAGACCACGAACACGGTCTCAGAAATAAATTCTGCCGTCATCAATCTATCTACCAGGATATTAACTCCCGTTGAAAAAACTGTATTATTAAAGGGTCTGTCTTTTGTCCCCTCAACGCATTTCAATGATTTTCAGTTCCATGTTGATTTAGAGAAATTTTTCAGAAAAATAGAAATCAAATTGTTTTTTGATAACCAGGAGGCCTTATTTGATAGGACCATTATTAAACCCAAGAGTATTTGGAGACCCCCTGTCCCACCAATTCCAGCATTACACACATTTAAAACCATGATCCTTAACGATTTGGAAAAACATAAACATAATCATAGTTTTTTGCAATTCAAAAAATTCAATACCACAAAAGAAGAAATGCAAGCACTTAAATTACTGAAAGACGATAAGGATATCATTATCAGGAAGGCAGACAAGGGTGGCGGCATTGTGGTACTAAATCGTGGTGATTATATCAATGAGGCTTTGAGACAACTGAATGACAGCAAATCGTATAAAAGGCTGATGCTGAATCCAACACACAGACTTAAATCCCTCATTAACCGCATCACCACAAAAGCTTTGGAAGAAGGTTTCATCACCCCCAAAGACAAAAAATTTTTATGCCGCAGTTCTCCAACCATTCCAGTTATGTACTTTTTACCAAAGGTACATAAGAGTCTTACCAATCCACCAGGGAGACCTATTCTCTCCGGAAAAAATTCGGTTCTAGAACCGTTATCCTCCTGAAGTGTCCAAATATCCATCATATATCAGAGACACTACTCACTTTCTTGAAAAAATTGGAGAGTTTGAATCTGAATATCGAGATGCTCTCATGGTCACCCTGGACGTGTGTTCACTATACACATCCATTCCTCAAGAAGATGCATTGAACAACATCAGGAACATTCTTGACAATAGACTAAGACCGCATTGCATACCCACAGATTTTCTTCTTACGCTTGCAAGGATTGCAATGAAAGAGAATTACTTTCTTTTTCTGGATAAATTTTACTTGCAAACGAGCGGTGTAGCAATGGGGGCCACATTCGCCCCATCTATCGCCAATCTATACATGTCCCAGTTTGAGGCAACTTGGATTGAGAAATCTCCATTTCAGGAGGTTATTGCACAGTGGTGGAGATATATTGATGATATCTTCATGATCTGGACAGGTACCACAACAGACCTACACAAATTTATGTCATGGCTCAATAGCTGTGATGACAATATTCAGTTCACTGAACAACATTCATTTGTAAGTATCCATTATTTAGATGTAGAAATCAACAATACATCAGATGGATTTGTTACCAAAGTTTACAAAAAGGAGACAGACAAGAACACTTTTCTACACAGCTCCAGCTGTCACCCTACACATTTGAAAGATAGCCTTCCTTTCTCACAAATGCTGAGGATTAGACGTATTTGTTCGGATTTCCACACTTTCAAAATTCAAGCTAACAACCTTATGTCAAACCTACAAGATAGAGGCTATAGTAGATCTATTTTGAAAAAAGCATATCGTAGGGCAAAATACAACAATAGAAGTTTGCTTCTCTCTAAGCAGATGAAACATCAAGATAATGGGAAATTCACTATGGTAATGCAACACAGTGAGCACAGTGAACATCTAGCAACAATGATCAAACAGAGATGGGAAATTATGAAGACCACCAAGCCATTTGAAAATTTAGACTTGCGGGTAGCCTTCTCGAGAACGAGAAACATCAAAGAGATCCTTAGTCCTGCAGACATTAGACCATCAATTTATAAAGACCCAACTAAAATACGCGGTCACTTTAAGTGTGGCCGCTGTCAGATTTGCAGTATCACCACTCAAACTAAACAAATTATGAATCCAAAAACCAAAAAAATTCAAGATCTAATGCATTTCACTAACTGCCTTTCTGACCATGTAGTATACTGTCTGACGTGCCCTTGTAACAAAAAATACATAGGGATGACTACGAGACCTTTAAAGGTTAGAATTCTTGAACATCGGTCCAATCTCAGAAGGTCAGCGATTAAAGAACCTATTGTTGAGCATTGTATTCAATTTAAACACAAATTTGAGGATTTACAATGCGTCGCAATTGACTGGATCAAATTGCCACATCGAGGTGGCAACCGCAAGCTAATATTAGCAAGGAAAGAAGCGATGTGGATTTTTGAATGGGGCACTTTAGAGCCCAATGGGCTAAACAACTCAATTGATTGGTTCAATTTCTACTGACGTTTTATACGTCATGATGATGATAGTATTTCAATCAGCTGTTTGAGCGCTAACGCCGAGGCGCCATTTTTGAAAGAGTTTGTGCCTTCAACTTAGTACGTCTGTTCATGGTGTGATTTTCTTTGTGTTTCATATTTTTCAGACAACATTTATGACTACATGCAATTTGTGTTTCAGATTTCAGCATACTAGCACTCCGTTCCTGATGAAGCCGCGTTCTTAGGTGAAACGGTGATCCCCGTCGAACGGAAAAAGATGAGTGCTTGATTTCAGTTCTAAAAGTTAAGTTCTTTTTGCTGATTTGCTGATGTGTGTTTCGGGACAGTAGTGGGACCGGACGATTTAAAAATCATTGCTGTTAGTCAGCCTTATTTTCACTTGAGGCTTATAAATATAGCCCTGTGGTCACAGAGTTTTTTGCCCAATGATAGAAACGCTGCAAGAGCTATGAATTGAATCAAACATAACCTTGCACTAAACCGCAGACATTTTTTGCCAACGGTTTCTGAGGGCTTTTTCTCTGTTAACACCAACACAACACTAATTATTTAGGCTGTAGTGTCTATTTTGTATTTTTTTGTTTTGTTTTGTTTTGTTTTGTTTTGTTTAGTAGTGGAGAAGGGAACAGATAAGAAGGATTTATCCATGGAGCGGAGTGCACGGGAAGGGGTGTAGGGAAGGACGAGTGTGGAGAGATACTGGGGAGCAGCAGAGTGAATACATTTATAGGTTAGTAGAAGAAGTTTGAACAGGATGCGAAAACGGATAGGGAGCCAGTGAAGGGTCTTGAGGAGAGGGGTAGTATGAGTAAAGCGACCCTGGCGGAAGATGAGACGGGCAGCAGAGTTTTGAACCGACTGGAGAGGGGAGAGGTGACTAAGTGGGAGGCCAGCAAGAAGCAGATTGCAGTAGTCTAAACGAGAGGTGACAAGGGTGTGGATGAGGGTTTTGGTAGAGTGCTCAGAGAGAAAGGGGCGGGTTTTAGGGATGTTGTAGAGAAAGAAACGACAGGTCTTGGCGGTCTGCTGGATATGAGCAGAGAAGGAGAGAGAAGAGTCAAAGATGACCCCAAGGTTTCGAGCTGAGGAGACAGGGAGAATGAGAGAGCCATCAACAGAAATAGAAAATGGGGGGAGCGGGGAGGTGGGTTTGGGGGGGAAAATGAGAAGCTCTGTTTTGGTCATATTTAATTTCAGGTGGCGTTGAGACATCCAGGCAGCAATGTCAGACAAGCACGCTGAAACTTTGGTTTGGATGCAAGGTGAGATATCAGGGGTAGAAAGGTAGATTTGGGAGTCATCAGCATAGAGATGGTAGGAAAAGCCATGGGATGAGATTAATGAACCAAGGGAAGAAGTGTAGATAGAAAAGAGGAGAGGACCAAGAACAGAACCCTGAGGTACGCCGACAGGCAGAGGGATAGAAGTAGAAGAGGATCCACCAGAGTGAACACTAAAGGTGCGGAGGGAGAGGTAGGAAGAGAACAAGGAAAGGACAGAGCCCTGGAATCCAAGTGAGGACAGGGTATCGAGAAGTATGCTGTGATCGACAGTGTCAAAAGCAGCGGAAAGATCAAGAAAAAATGAGGATGGAATATTGACCTCTGGATTTAGCCAGTAATAGGTCATTGGAGACTTTAGTAAGCGCAGTTTCGGTTGAGTGGAGAGGGCGAAAACCAGATTGTAATGGGTCAAGAATAGCATGTGAGGAGAGAAAATCAAGACAGCGGCGGTGAACAGCACGCTCAAGTAATTTGGAGAGAAAAGGAAGGAGGGAGATGGGTCGGTAATTAGAGGGACAAGTAGGGTCAAGTGAAGGCTTCTTAAGGAGAGGTGTGACCACAGCATGTTTAAAGGCAGCAGGGACAGTCGCAGTGGAAAGTGAGAGGTTGAGAATGTGACAGATAAAAGGAATAAGAGTAGGAGAGATGGCATTAAGAAGGTGGGTGGGAATGGGATCAGAGGAACAGGTGGTACATTTTGAGGAAGAAAGGAGAAGTGTAGTTTCCTCAATAGTAACTTCAGGAAAGGAGGAAAGGGAATGAGGGGAAGGAGAGAGAGGGGAACGGACTAGTGGAGGGAGAGGTGGTGAGGTAGAGAAAGCAAGGTTTATCTTTTGAACCTTGTTGTGAAAGAATTCAGCAAGGGTCTGAGGAGATAATGAAGGGGGAGTTGGGGGAGGGGGCACCTTGAGGAGAGAGTTCAATGTGGTGAAGAGAAGTCGAGGATTAGAGCCAAGAGAGTTGGTCAGTTGGATATAATAATACTGTTTGGCACGTAAAAGAGCAGATTGGAAAGAGGTCAGCATGAACTTAAAGTGTAAGAAATCAGCAAGGGCCCGAGATTTCCGCCAGAGGCGTTCGGCGGAGCGGGTACAGGAACGTAGGTAGCGGATATTAGAAGTCAGCCAAGGTTGGGGTTTTGTACGCCTTACAGGGCGGATCATCAAAGGTGCAAGAGTGTCTAAGGCAGAGGATAGAGTATTGTTGTAAGAAGAAACAGCCTCGTTGACAGACGTGGATGGTGCCTGTCGCGGCTCTGATGTCACTCGGGTGTTGGTGAGCTCTCGAGTTTTCCCGAGCACCACTAGGCCCAGGAAATAACCGAGCACCCCGAATCTTCACCCGCGGCGACCGCCGTTCACCGAGGGTTGAGCCCTCAGCTGCGGGCGGCCAGCAGGACTGCTGGAACCACGGGGTGACGGCTGGCCTGGCTGGATGTGGGAACAGAGTCCTTGGTGAGCGTAGCTTAGCCGGGCGGCTAGCTGCGCACTGGGAACGGACACAGTCTGAGGAAGTGGCTAGCAGGACGGCTAGGCTGGCACAAGTAACAACCACAGTCTTCACTGGAAATAGCTAGCAGGACGGCTAGCTGACAACAGGAACGTACACAGTCTTGGAAATAGCTAGCAGGACGGCTAGCTGACCACAGGAACAAACACAGCCTTGGAAATAGCTAGCAGGACGGCTAGCTGACAACAGGAACAAACACAGTCTTGGAAATAGCTAGCAGGACGGCTAGCTGTCACGAGGAACAAACACAGTCTTGGAAATAGCTAGCAGGACGGCTAGCTGTCACGAGGAACAAACACCGTCTTGGAAATAGCTAGCAGGACGGCTAGCTGTCACGAGGAACAAACACAGTCTTGGAAATAGCTAGCAGGACGGCTAGCTGACCACAGGAACAAACACAGCCTTGGAAATAGCTAGCAGGACGGCTAGCTGACAACAGGAACAAACACAGTCTTGGAAATAGCTAGCAGGATGGCTTCAAACAACAAAACGGAAGCACTGGATCCCCTCCGTGCTTCCGTTTAAATCCCCCGCTCTTCCTGGCTGGAGAACAGCTGGCACCAATCCTCTCCGTCCAGGCAGGCAGCGGGGGCCCGGATTGGTCCTCCCGTCCGATGGGCGGAGTTCCTCCGCGGATGCGCCAATCCGGCGCAAGTGGGAGGAACCTCCTCGCTGGTCCCGCTGCAGCGAGGAGGACACTGCCGCCGGCGCGCCATCTTGGCCGGTGGATCTCCTTCTCCGAGGCCGGTGTAGGTCTTCTGGATCACCGGCCTCGGAGCGGCTTGCAGTCGCGGCGGTCCTCGTGGCAGCCTTCCCCCGTCGCCCCGCATCCCACGGGTGCCCCAGCCTCCCGCTCCGGCCCGCGGACCGCCAGGTAAGGGCCCGGAACGGGACAGTATCCTCCCCGGAAGACCCCTTCCTCCGGGGCCCGGGTTTGGACGGATATCGGGCGTGGAAGGCTTTGACCAATTCTGGAGCATGAACATTAGCCACGGGTTCCCAGGAGTTATCTTCGGGACCAAAAGATTTCCATGATAATAAATAATACAGTCTTCCCCGCCGCCACTTTGAGTCGAGAATTTCTCCTACCTCGTACTCCGGGTCCGGGGCCACTTGGAGATCTTCTTCTTGGACTGGATGCGGGTGCCACCCGGACTCCCGGAACCTCTTCAATAGCGAGATATGGAAGGCGTTATGCACTCGTAGGGTGCCGGGTAACCGCAGTCGATACATTACTGGCCCAATCCGTTCTTGGATTGCATATGGCCCCGCATATCGAGGTCCCAGTCTTCGGGAGGACCCTCGGAGTCTCAGATGTTTCGTGCTTAACCATACCTTCTGTCCTGGTTGGAGCACGGGGGCGGGCCGCCGATGGCGGTCAGCAAAGATCTTGTCCTGGGTCGCGGTTTTCTGTAATTGTTCCCTAGCCATCTTCCAGACCTCTTGTAGGTCGGCTACGACTTGGTCCCCCGCCGGGGTTATGGCGGTAGCCGGGAACGGTCCTGGAAGCCGAGGATGTCGCCCATATACCAGGAAGAACGGGGACTGCCCTGAGGATGAGTGGTCACTTTGGTTATAGGCGAACTCGGCCCAGGAAAGTAGAGAAGCCCAGTTATCTTGTCGTTGGTTGACAAAGGCTCGTAAGAATCCTTTCAAGGTTTGGTTAATCCTCTCAACCATACCGTTGGTTTGAGGATGGTAAGCGGATGAAAAGTGGTTCTCTACCCCCAAGGCCGTGCACAAAGTTCTCCAGAAGCGGGAGGTAAATTGGGGTCCTCGGTCACTGATGATCCGAGTGGGTAGTCCATGTAGTCGAAAAATGTGGTGAATGAACGCTTGAGCTAGGGAGGCGGCCGACGGGAGGCTCGTGAATGGAACAAAGTGAGCCATTTTAGAGAACTGATCTATCACAACCCAGATCACGGTATGACCCTGGGAACGAGGTAAGTCAGTGATAAAGTCCATGGATATCTCCGACCAGGGACTGGTCGGTACGGGCAGGGGTTGTATGTCTCCCACGGGGGGTCCTCCTACTGGCTTGGTTCGGGCACATACCGGGCACGAGGTAACAAATTGGAGGATATCTCGTCTCATCTGTGGCCATCGATAATGTCTCGTGATGAATCGGAGTGTCTTTTGGTATCCGAAGTGCCCGGCCCATCTAGACGAGTGCCCCCATTGCAGAACCTTTTTCCGATCGGCGGCCGCCACGAATTTCTGGATTTGGGCAACCTCCCCTGCGGCCGCACTGAGACAAGCGGGGTCTAACATCGGTTGAGTCTCCTTAGTCTCTTCTGGTACCTCAAAGGCTCGGGAGAGCGCATCTGCTGGTGTATTCTGGGAGGCCGCCCGGAACACTAATTGAAAATGAAACCTGGCAAAGAATAATGACCACCGGGCCTGTCGGGGATTCAGCCGCTGGGCTTCTTGGAGGTATAGGAGGTTCTTATGATCAGTGATGACCGTGAACCGGTGTTCCGCTCCTTCCAGCAAGTGTCTCCACTCCTGCAGTGCTAGTTTCAGGGCCAAGAGTTCTCTATCCCCTACCGTATAATTCCGCTCGGCTGGAGAGAATTTACGTGAAAAGAAGGAGCATGGTTGACGCCGCCCTTCAGGGTTGATTTGAGAAATGACCGCCCCGGCCCCTAGGGCGGACGCGTCCACCTCTACAATGAAAGGTTTCTCAGGGTCAGGGGTCAACAGAATAGACGCGGACTCAAAAGCCTCTTTTACCTGACGAAAAGCCGCTTGCGCCTCTAGCGGCCAATCGCTGACCCTCGCGTTCTTGTGGGTGAGGGCCGTCAACGGGGTTGTCAACCTGGAGTACTGGGGAATAAATTGGCGATAGTAATTGGCGAAGCCCAGGAATCGTTGCAAGGCCTTCAGGCCCCTCGGTTGAGGCCACTCCCGAATGGCTTGGAGCTTGTCTGGCTCCATCTGTAACCCCCCTGGAAGTAGGATATGCCCCAGGAAGGATAAGGATCGCTGATGGAAGGCGCATTTACTCAGTTTAGCAAATAGATGGGCTTGACGTAGGCGGTGCAGCACTGCACGTACATGGCCCGGATGCTCCCTGGGGTCTTTAGAGTAAACTAGGATGTCGTCCAGATATACAATCACCGTGGAATTTAGCAAGTCTGCTAGTACACAATTAATAAGACGTTGAAACACTGCAGGGGCATTGCAGAGACCGAACGGCATCACCCGATATTCAAAATGTCCCTCGTGGGTGTTGAAAGCCGTTTTCCATTCGTCCCCTGACCGGATTCGTACTAGATTGTAGGCCCCCCGCAAGTCTAACTTCATGAAGATCTGAGTTCCTTGTAGTCTGCCCAAGAGCTCGGGAATGAGCGGCAGCGGGAACCGATCCTTCACGGTGATGGCGTTTAGTCCCCGGTAGTCAATACAAGGTCTCAGGGACCCATCCTTCTTGGTAACAAAAAAAAACCCTGCCCCGGCTGGGGATGTAGACGGCTGAATGAACCCTTTCCGTAGGTTCTCCTGGATGTAATCTCGCATTGCCTTGAACTCTCCTCGGGACAGTTTGTACAGTCGGCCCCGTGGGGGTACCGTATCCGTCTTCAGATTAATAGCACAGTCAAAAGACCTATGCGGCGGTAGTACCTCCGCCTCCTTGGGATTAAACACATCCGCAAAGTCTCTATAATCCATAGGCAGGGAGCTCAGTTCCCCCGGTCCTTCCCCGGGCAACGTATTTAAAGCCGGACAGCTGCCAGCCCGACCCTTACAACAGGTCTCTTGACAGGAATTACCCCATGCTTGAATCTTTCCCCCGGTCCAGTCGATAACCGGGTTGTGGTATCGTAGCCATGGCAATCCCAGAACCACAGGGTGGATGGTCCGGGATAACACTAAGAATTCGGCTTCCTCCCAATGGTCCTCCCCCACTTGCAGTCCCAACATAGGAGTGATCTCAGTGACCGGCTGGGGAAGGGTAGTTCCTTGGATGGAGGTTATCCGCAGCATAGGCCTCCGGGGGAGCGTGGGCCAGCCCATTTGCTGCAGCAGTTCGAGCCCAATAAAATTGCCCCCTGACCCCGAGTCCACCAGGGCTCGGGTCTGAACCGTGGCCTCCTGCCACCGTAAGGTCACCGGTAGGATGATCAAGGTGTCCTGTAGGGGAGCGGAGTGCCCCAAGAACCCTCCCCTCAGGGTGCCTTGGGGAGCGCATTTCCCGGCCGGATGGAACAGGTCCGGAGGAAATGCCCAGCCTTCCCACAATAGAAGCACAGTCCGTTAGACTGTCGTTGCTGTCTTTCGGCCGGGGTCAACCGTTGCCGACCCATCACCATCGGCTCCTCCCCGGGCTCCGTGGTGTCCCGGTTCCCCGGGCGAGAGGACGGCCCCTTACTCGTCCGGGAGGCCCCTCGTGCCCACTTCTGCCGCTCCGCCCGGGCTCTGGCTCGCTCCTGGAATCGGGTGTCCACCCGTATACAGAGTGAGATGAAGGCATCCAATTGTCCGGGAATCTCCCGTCCCGCCAATTCATCCTTGATTCGTTCTTGTAATCCCTCCATGAAAATGGCCATCAAGGACTCCGGATTCCAACGCAACTCCGTGGCTAATGTACGAAACCGGATGGCATAGTCGGCCACCGTACCTTCTCCCTGATGAATCTGGAGCAGTTCCGATGCCACGGAGGATGGTCTTCCTGGAAGGTCAAACACCATCCGGAACCGGCGCTGAAATTCGCTATAATCCTCCAAAATGGGATCATGTTGTTCGTTCAGTGGGGCCACCCAGGCCTGGGCCTTCCCTACACAAAGGCCCATAATGTAGCCCACCTTGCTTTGGTCCGAAGCAAAGGCCTCCGGTTGCATCCGGAAGGCCAGATTACACTGATTGAGGAACCCTCGACAACCTCCCGGGTTCCCATCGTATCGTGCTGGTTCAGGGAACCGAGGTCCCACGCGGAACCCTCCCATACGGGGAGCCGCTGCGGCCCCTTGGACCGCCGCGGCCTGGTTCTGTACCTGAAGCGTGGAAAGTTGGGAACAAACATTCTGGAGCACCCCAGACAGGGCATTAAGCTGTTCCTGTTGCTGCTGGAGAACCTTGGCCAGGTCCCATAGATCAGGTTGCGTCGGCGAGCTCATGGCTTCCGTTTTCTGTCGCGGCTCTGATGTCACTCGGGTGTTGGTGAGCTCTCGAGTTTTCCCGAGCACCACTAGGCCCAGGAAATAACCGAGCACCCCGAATCTTCACCCGCGGCGACCGCCGTTCACCGAGGGTTGAGCCCTCAGCTGCGGGCGGCCAGCAGGACTGCTGGAACCACGGGGTGACGGCTGGCCTGGCTGGATGTGGGAACAGAGTCCTTGGTGAGCGTAGCTTAGCCGGGCGGCTAGCTGCGCACTGGGAACGGACACAGTCTGAGGAAGTGGCTAGCAGGACGGCTAGGCTGGCACAAGTAACAACCACAGTCTTCACTGGAAATAGCTAGCAGGACGGCTAGCTGACAACAGGAATGTACACAGTCTTGGAAATAGCTAGCAGGACGGCTAGCTGACCACAGGAACAAACACAGCCTTGGAAATAGCTAGCAGGACGGCTAGCTGACAACAGGAACAAACACAGTCTTGGAAATAGCTAGCAGGACGGCTAGCTGTCACGAGGAACAAACACAGTCTTGGAAATAGCTAGCAGGACGGCTAGCTGTCACGAGGAACAAACACAGTCTTGGAAATAGCTAGCAGGACGGCTAGCTGTCACGAGGAACAAACACAGTCTTGGAAATAGCTAGCAGGACGGCTAGCTGTCACGAGGAACAAACACCGTCTTGGAAATAGCTAGCAGGACGGCTAGCTGTCACGAGGAACAAACACAGTCTTGGAAATAGCTAGCAGGACGGCTAGCTGTCACGAGGAACAAACACAGTCTTGGAAATAGCTAGCAGGACGGCTAGCTGACCACAGGAACAAACACAGCCTTGGAAATAGCTAGCAGGACGGCTAGCTGACAACAGGAACAAACACAGTCTTGGAAATAGCTAGCAGGACGGCTAGCTGTCACGAGGAACAAACACAGTCTTGGAAATAGCTAGCAGGACGGCTAGCTGTCACGAGGAACAAACACAGTCTTGGAAATAGCTAGCAGGACGGCTAGCTGTCATGAGGAACAAACACCGTCTTGGAAATAGCTAGCAGGACGGCTAGCTGTCACGAGGAACAAACACAGTCTTGGAAATAGCTAGCAGGATGGCTTCAAACAAAAAAACGGAAGCACTGGATCCCCTCCGTGCTTCCGTTTAAATCCCCCGCTCTTCCTGGCTGGAGAACAGCTGGCACCAATCCTCTCCGTCCAGGCAGGCAGCGGGGGCCCGGATTGGTCCTCCCGTCCGATGGGCGGAGTTCCTCCGCGGATGCGCCAATCCGGCGCAAGTGGGAGGAACCTCCTCGCTGGTCCCGCTGCAGCGAGGACGCTGCCGCCGGCGCCGCCATCTTGGCCGGCGGATCTCCTTCTCCGAGGCCGGTGTAGTTCTTCTGGATCGCCGGCCTCGGAGCGGCTTGCAGTCGCGGCGGTCCTCGTGGCAGCCTTCCCCCGTCGCCCCGCATCCCACGGGCGCCCCAGCCTCCCGCTCCGGCCCGCGGACCGCCAGGTAAGGGCCCGGAACGGGACAGTGCCACAGTAGAGAGGAGGTTTGAAACATGGGAGGATAGAGATGAAGGGTCAATATCGTGAAGATTCCTAGATAAATTAGATAGGATAGGACGGGACTGGGAGGGAGGAGATTTAAGTGTGAAAGTTATAAGATGGTGATCAGAGGAGGGATGATCAGAGGCAAGGAAACTAGAAGGTGAACAGTTGGAGGAGAAGATGAGATCAAGACAGTGACCATTTTGATGAGTGGGGGAGGTGGAGCATAGTTGGAGATTAAAGGACGACGTTAAAGCGAGTAACTTGGAAATATAAGAGTTGGAAGGATCATTAGCAGGAATATTAAAGTCACCAAGGATGAGAGAGGGGGAGGAAGGATCATGGAAGAAGGCAAGCCAGGCGTCAAAGTCACTGAGAAAGGATGAAAGGGACTTATCAGGGGGACGATAAATGACCGCTATTCGAAGAGGCAGAGGAGAGAAAAGGCGGATAGAGTGGACTTCAAAGGAGGAAAAACAGTGAGATTGAGGTGGGAAAAGGGGTTGAAATCTGGAGGAGGGAGAGAGAAGTAGTCCAACACTGCCCCCACGGCTAGCAGGGCGAGGAGTATGTGAAAATAGATAACCGCCATGGCACAGGGCTGCGACTGCAGCAGAGTCATCAGGGCAGAGCCAGGTTTCTGTTATGGCGAGCAGATGGAGGTGACGCGAGATAAAGAGGTCCTGGATATAGGGGAGTTTGTTACAGATAGAGTGGGCATTCCATAGGGCGCAAGAGAAGGGCAGAGAAGAGGAGGGGAGTAGAGGAATAGAGATGAGGTTAGAGAGGTCACGGTGAGATCTGTAGAGTTTGGATAATAGTTGGTGAGCAGGGCCAGGATTGGGATTGATGTCACCAGCTGAGAGTAAGAGAAGGAGTAAAAGAGAGCGGAGGAGAGGAGGAGAGTAGGAGAGGTGTGGCCACAAAGGCGTCGAAAGCGAGAGATATTTAGGTGGAATGGGGAAGGCAAAATGGAGGGAAGAAAGAGACGGAGATTAAAAGCCAAGAGGGAGGAAGAGGGTAGGAGAGAAGGTGAGGTGATGAAGTCAATGGATGGGAAGTGAGTTCCTGTAGCGGAGAGAGGTAGGGGGTGAGGGAAAAGATTAGGAAGGGACAGAGCTAGGAAGAGAATGTGAATAGGGGCCATAAACGATTAAGGTACTTAGCAACTGGAAAAAGATTAGATACAAAGAGAAAAGTGCCCCACCTAGAGCGGAGGCCCTGAGTGGATCGGAGTGGACCTGGGTGTCACCCCGGAGAAGGCTGTAAGGATATGCAGATGAACTGCAAGTCCTCCACAGCACCTGAAAGGCAGCCGGTGGTAGAGGTGGGCACCTCTCAGCTGAGGAAAGGCTTACCAGGGGTTAGGCCGAAGCCAGCATTCCTCCCCCTGAGGGTCGCCTGATCCTAGCCAAAAAGCACCTGGAAACTCTGTGCACTTGGAGAGAAGGACCTGGGAAGATCGGGGTGGAACTGGAGTCACCCCGGATACAGCTGTGAGGAAATGCAGAAGGGCTGCAAGTCCTCCACAGCACCTGGTGGGAGCGCTGGGCACCTAGAGCGGAGGCCCTGAGTGGATCGGGGTGAACCTGGGTGTCACCCCGGAGAAGGCTGTAAGGATATGCAGATGAGCTGCAAGTCCTCCACAGCACCTGAAAGGCAGCCGGTGGTAGAGGTGGGCACCTCTCAGCTGAGGAAAGGCTTACCAGGGGTTAGGTCGAAGCCAGCATTCCTCCCCCTGAGGGTCGCCTGATCCTAGCCAAAAAGCACCTGGAAACTCTGTGCACTTGGAGAGAAGGCCCTGGGAAGATCGGGGTGGAACTGGAGTCACCCCGGATACAGCTGTGAGGAAATGCAGAAGGGCTGCAAGTCCTCCACAGCACCTGTATTGTGTCCAATTCTGGTCGCCGCATCTCAAGAAAGATATAGTAGAATTGGAAAAGGTGCAGCGAAGGGCGACTAAAATGATAGCAGGGATGGGACGACTTCCCTATGAAGAAAGACTAAGAAGGCTGGGGCTTTTCAGCTTGGAGAAGAGACGGCTGAGGGGAGACATGATAGAGGTATATAAAATAATGAATGGAATGGAACAGGTGGATGTGAAGCGTCTGTCCACGTTTTCCAAAAATACTAGGACTAGGGGGCATGCGATGAAACTACAGTGTAGTAAATTTAAAACAAATCAGAGAAAATATTTCTTCACCCAACGCGTAATTAAACACTGGAATTTGTTGCCGAAGAATGTGGTGAAGGCAGTTAGCTTAGCAGAGTTTAAAAAGGGGTTAGACGGTTTGCTAAGTCCATAAACCACTACTAAATGGACTTGGGAAAAATTCACAATTCCAGGAATAACATGTATAGAATGTTTGTACGTTTGGGAATCCTGCCAGGTGCCCTTGGCCTGGATTGGCCGCTGTCATGGACAGGATGCTGGGCTCGATGGACCCTTGGTCTTTTCCCAGTGTGGCATTACTTGTGTACTTATGTACTTATTGTCATGGACTCCGCCCCTCAGGAGCAGACCACGCCCAATTTCCAAATAAAATTTCTCTCGAACTGTAGTCGGTGACCTGTATCCGGGCTGTCTGACTCCCAAAGGACGGCGTCCACACCAAAATATAGGAAAGATTATAGGAAAAGAGGTAATTTAGGGAAATAAGGATAGAACAAGGGAAAATATAAGGTACAACAATTTCTAAACCAAATAACCAGCCCTCAATAAACTTTAATATTTAACAATTTATTTGTCAGATAAACAAATCTATATATATATTCCTAAAATAACTACTTTAATTTCTATTTTCTAGGTTATCGTCTCTTCTATTCGTTACAAAACATCATTTTATAAACATCAGATAAGTATTCAAACGTTTGTTTCTCCTTTGTCTCTTATCTATTTGCAAGTCTATTTCACTTTCTCTTTTCTCAAAGAATTGATACTTTTCTTCACTTTTGTTTTTCAGGTCCTGGACTCCATTCTATACAACATAACGGTAAGTATGTTTAAGTTTATTTTCTTTTTATCTCTTTTCCTTTAATTTCTTTACCACACTCTGTTGTCTTCTTTGTTCTTGGCTGGCTCTTTGACCTTTCTTGAAACGTTGGGGCCCTTGATAAGTTCAGTATTCTTATGGTCAAGAATTTTCTTTTAGGATTTTCTTCTTTCACCTAAACCTGTCCTTAACAAAGTAACTGAAGAGAAAACCCTTACTCCTTAACTTTTTCTCTGAATACCTAATAGAAGGGCTTAAATTATACACTGGCCATTCTAGATAATAAAAATAAATTAATCAAATACCCTAGACTAAATTTCCTATGCTAATTGACTTTTTTTCTATTCTCACAGAGAACTTCACTCTTCTTTACTGCTCTTCTCAATTTCCCATATACACTCTACAGTCACGCAAGACTTAACCCCTATCTCAACTTTCATTAAATTTCTCATACATAAAATTTTTATTGTTTCCCTCTCAATCACTTTCATTTCACCATAAAACTCACTTTTTCACTAAACTTTGTCATTTACACAATTTCCATACTTTGTAGGCCTTCACTTCGCACAGCTATTTCACACACACCCTTCTCCCTCTGTGTTCAGAAGCTCTCTCTCCAACTGCCCACTCGGCCGTTGCCTAGACAACGGAGCTTCCCTGGACATTCCGCCGTCCAAGCAACCAATCAGGTGCTCTACTTGATTTGGAATTCCTCCACCTGTCCATCATGGAACCCCTAACCAAAATTCCATTCTCCATTTTAATCAACTGTTTACCCATTAAAAATCATTAAAAACATATATTTTCCCCAATTTTTACCCCTAAACTCTTCCCAATTAACTTCAAAATTTCCATGCCGCCTAATATAAATTTCCCCATAATCCCTATATTTTTAGAATTCAAATTAACCCTTTCCTTACCCCACAATCAAACATTACCCCATAACACTCCTCCGAAAACCCAAAACTCCCCAAAAACCTATTCAAAAATTTAAAGACCCCTTCCCGGACCTAATACGTCGAAATTATTAAAATCGGACCATTTAAACCCCCCCGAAGCACCCCAAAATGTCCCCCTATTAAATTACCCCTTAAACCTCAATTTTGAAATTACACCCCCCCCTAATTTACCTAAACTAACCCCCCTGAACACAAATCTGCAAACAGAATTTAAATCCGTTAAACCGTTCAGAATCTACGCCCCTCTACCCTTATTACCACATTTTAAATAATATAAAAATAAAATTTGGGGCCAAATACCCCCTTACCTGAAAGAAGAAATTCCTCTTTCGCTAAGACCCCCGCTAGTTCCGGTCCCGGTGATCTCTCCTCAAGAACGGAGAAAAAACAAAAAAACCTCCGTGGTCGGGCCAAAATTTAATCCCCGGCTTCGGCCTAGTCGGACAAACGCGCGTTGCCGGTTCGTGCATGAGGCGCGCCGCCTCATGCACGCGCGCGCCGACTTCTTCCCCTCACCGGCCATCTTCTAAAAAAACTGGCATCGCTGCTTTCTGCAGCGCACCTCTTCAGCCCGGAAAATGGACCCGACGTCCACTTCCCTCGCTGCTTTCAGCGCCGTCCATGGCCACCGCAGCCCCGGACTCCCGCGGTGCTGCCTACCGCTGCCTCTCTCCTGCCTCGCTCCGGTTTACATCTTCAGGCCCGGGAACGTGCTCCATCGCTCCCGGGCCCCAAACTTGCCGTGCTGCCCCCTCATCTGCCGACATCCGGCAAAAACATGCCCCTGACCTCCTCTTCACTCCCGGGAACGTGCCAATCGTCCCCAGGAGTCAAAACTTCACTCTGCCTCCTGCAGCGCTCCTGAAACCCGCGCCAACAAAAAAACACCCCAGGGCCCTCTCCAAACCCTGCCCAAAATTTTCCCAAATGGCCCCGGCCCCTCAAAACGCAGGGGAGCCCCAGCCGGACCCAAAAACATTCCCCAGATGTCCCACAGACACCCAGCCTGCTCCTGCAGACCTCAGAGACCCTTCAGAGCCCTAAAAACGGCCCCTCAGGTAAGTATTAAATTTATTCTTTTAATCTTA
Source organism: Microcaecilia unicolor (assembly GCF_901765095.1). Taxonomy (NCBI): domain Eukaryota; kingdom Metazoa; phylum Chordata; class Amphibia; order Gymnophiona; family Siphonopidae; genus Microcaecilia; species Microcaecilia unicolor. Next base: position 328,256,169 of record NC_044031.1, on the reverse strand, counting down.
ACTCCATGTTACATTCGCCCGGGCTTAAAATCAATATTGTCCCCAATATTGCTATATTATTCTTTACAATCACACTCCACCACACAAACTTTCATGAATCTTATAACATCACCTCCTATAATCACCCGCAACCCAAATCCCCATTTTCTTCTTAACCACCTTCAGTCATCCTTATATATTCAACTCTATTCAATCCTATTCTATATCTTACTCATATTTTTCCTCTTATATAACTCTTTAAACAACCATACAAATATTTTCATCTTGCAAGGTATACCATTAAACTTTAACAGTACATTTCCAAAACATTTCATAAATTTTCCAAAATTGATGACAATTACTTTCAAATTCTTAAACTGTTCTTTAAAATAACAAAACCAACTTCAACTGTAATTTATTTTTTCCTTAAGTCCTACTTTTCATTTAAATACAAAATTTTCTTGTAAATATGTTGAACATTTTCCTTTGGTACTACGTTTTGACATTCGGATGTTATCAACATTTTCTTCTATTGTAGATTCACTCACAGGATTAATCCTAAATTCTGTGTAAACCAAATATCCTTCATCTATTACATTTTTTTCTCTCTTTGAGCAGTCTGACTTCACCATTTGACAACTCTCAATTTGAGTCTCTTCAATTCCTTCCCTGCACATATAATATTTCTTTACTAAATTCCTATTAATTTTTTTTTCTTCCATTGAATTTTTTATTCTTAATACATTGGAAGTATCACCCCAAATTTGTACTATTTGGTATGGCTCCTCCTCCCATGTGTCCTGAATCTTGTGCCGACCACGAAAACCTCGCCTCTGCAGCAACACCCAATCCCCCTCCCGAAGAACTTCAGCCCTCGATTTCTTATTATATTGGCTTCTTAGTTTTTCATTTTGGTCCTCAGAAGCTCTTCGGCCCAGATCTCTCGCCAGATCTAATTTGGACTGGTGTTGTACTATCCAATCTTCCAAGGAATTAACTTGTCCTGTTTTCCAACATTCTTCTTCTTGTCTCACTAAATCCTGATGTGGCATCAAATTTTCTTTTCCCAAGAAAAGAAACGCTGGAGTAAATCCAGTAGCATTATGTATGGAACTATTGTAGATCTGGTTAATCTCAGGCAAGTAATTGGACCAGACCCTTTTCTTTTCAGGTGGAAAAGCACGTAATATCTGGTGAAATGTCCGATTGTACCTCTCACACCTCCCGTTTCCCTGCGGATGGTAAGGTGTGGTACGGGTCTTCTTTACTCCATATAAGAGACAGAGTTCTTTTATGACTTTGGACTCAAACACAGTTCCTTGATCGGAGTGCAACTTATCAGGTACTCCATACATTGAAAACCAATGAGTGACCAGGATCCTCGCGGTTGTCTTTGCTGTTTGGTTTCTCGCGGGGACAGCGATAGTAAACCTTGAAAACATATCCGTCATCACGAAAACGTTTTCATATCCTCTGCTGTCCCTGTCTAATACCGTGTAATCCACTGCCAACACTTCGTGCGGTTTTACAACATTAAAGCAACTCAATTCCGTTTTCTCAGCCGGGAATAATTTCTTTGAAAAACAGCATCTTTTGCAACTGTTAATCCATTCGTCCACATCTCTCTTCATTTTTGTCCAAAAATGTTCCTTTCGGAGATTCTTAAATGTCGTTTCAGTGGCAAAATGACCTCTATCATCATGGAATTGTTTTAATATTTCCTCTCTCAATTCCTTTGGTACCACCACCTGTAATTCTTCGCTGCCAAACCTACAGTCCTCATACACCCTGTATAATCCTCCTTCCCTTATCTGCAGACGTTCTCTGTGTTTCCACAGAAGTTTCTTATCCAGAGTATCAAGTTCTTCTAAACTTGGTAGCCGATTTTCTTTCAGCCACCTCATCACCTCTCGAATAGTATCATCCGACTTTTGCTTTTTCACTATCTCGGACTGATGTTCAGCACACTGTAATGTACCACAGGTGTACTTTTTCTTCTGGACAGATTTTCTCTTTTTAGCATTCACTCTCACTCCTTTACACAGAAATTTCAGGAAATCTTTCTCCTCATCTGGATCGCTCAACTCAGGCTCTTCATTATTTGACAGTCTGGATAATGCATCTGCCACAGTATTGCTTCTGCCGGTCTTGTACTCCACACTAAACTCTAGTTCCGCCAACTGAGCTAACCATCGCTGTTCCACTGCTTGAAGGTTCGCTGTATCAAGATATTTCAGCGGATTATGGTCCGTTCGTACTACAAACTTCTTATAGATGAGGTATTCTCGAAATTTCTCCGTGCAGGCCCACTTCAACGCCAATAATTCAAGCTTAAAGGCCGAATAGTTATTCGAATTCCTTTCTGATCTCCTCAGCCCTCGGCTGGCATACGCGATCACCCTCTCTTCGCCCTCTTGGATTTGACTAAGTACTGCCCCCAAGCCTTTGTAACTGGCATCAGTAGTCAGTATGAATTTTTCTGTGAATACTGGATATGACAGCACTGGAGCCGATGACATTCTCTCTTTCAGCTCTTCAAACGCACTTTGGCAAGCCTCTGTCTAAACGAATTTATTTCCCTCGGCCACATTTTTCCCGGTAATCAAATGTAGAGGAGCTGCTATCTGTGAAAATTTCTTTATAAATCTTCGGTAAAAGCTCGCAAATCCAAGGAAACTCCGAACTTCTGTTTTATTTGACGGGATCTTCCATTCCTGTAACGCTTTTACTTTTTCAGGGTCTGTGGATACCCCTTGTTGCGAAACAATGTATCCTAAGTATTTAACTTCCCTACAAGCAAATCTACACTTAGACGGCTTGATTTTAAGCCCATGCCCTTTCATTCTTATCAGAACTTTTTCCAACCGCTCCAGATGTTGGTCAAAAGTCGGCGAGTAGATTAAAATATCATCCAGGTACAGCAGGAGGACATTAAAAACATAATCGCTCAAGATTGTCTCCATTAATCGCTGAAATGACGCTGGGGCATTGCACAACCCGAAAGGCATCCTGGTCCACTCATATAATCCAAACGGGGTAGTCACCGCTGTCTTTTCAATGTCTTGAGGCCTCATTCCCATCTGGAAGTATCCAGATGTCATGTCTAGGGATGTGAACCACTGTGATGATCCCAGTGCATCCAACGATTCGTCTATCCTCGGTAGAGGATAGGCATCCCTTATCGTGATGGCATTAAGTTTTCTGTAGTCGCAACAGAACCTGATGCTTCCCTCCTTCTTTTTAATTACCACAGCTGGAGATGCCCATGGACTTTGGCTTCTTCTCAATATCCCTTGTTGCACCAGATCTTGCACATGACTCTTGAACAAATCAAAAATGTGAGGCGATACCCGCCTAAATGGTTGACGTATTGGATTAGATGTTCCTGTGTTGATAGGGTGTGTCACCAAATTTGTAAACCCGATATCACTATCGTTCGTCGAAAACACTGTCCTATGTTTCCATAGCAGTTTCTTTAATTTATCAGCTTGTTCCATGTTCAAATTACTCCAGTCCACCTTCACATTCGGAATCTGATCTTCCCAATTATGTCCCATCTCTTCCTGAATTTCCAGATTCATTTCAGATGAAATCATTTCAGGTACCTGTACCTCAGCTATTTGTGATTTACTTGGTATAATTACATCTTGGACTCCGATGTTTACCATACGAACTAATACATTTCCTTTATTTTGAGTTACCAATGTATTAGCCACTAATACTCTCTCTGGTAAATTATTCTTTCCCGAAGCTGAGACCAACAACGGTCCTGAGACTCCTCTGATTTGCTGGCATTTTCCCAGTAATATCCTCTCCGACATTGCTGGTAAAATTTGTCCCACACGCCCTTGGAGTTTTACTAAACCCACAATTTCTTTAACCGGTGTAGTTCTGTTCTGGGAAATCTTTGAAAGAATTCTCGATATTTTCACAGGTTCCATCACAAAACAGGATAGGTCCTTAAACAGCCCCTCCAAATGTTGAAGTACGTTCATCCCTAAAATTCCTTGTACTGAGTTTTCTTCAACCTGTCCTTCCAAGAAATTATCTTTTACTATAAACACACATCTCTTTGGTATCAGCTGCCCTAAACACTGTACGTCTGCGTCGATGTATCCTAGTACAGGTAACTCTGTTCCGTTGACAGCCACTAATGTAAGTTGGCTTGCATCTTTGAGGCATCTTGTGTCCGGGAAGTTTTTGTAGAAAAAACTTGCTAACACGGTGGACACGTTGGAACCTGTGTCAACTGTACACAGCGTTTCCACACCTTCAATTTTTATCTTCAGAAGTGGACTAGACCCGATAGCCCGCTCTCCAAAAAGTTTTTCTTCTTGACTTTGCTCCCCATTTAGTTGTTTCTGCATCCTTACATTAGGTTTAAGGTTTTCACCTTTATTAGTGTTTGACTCTGCCTGATTATTTCCTCTCATGGACGTTCCACTGGTCCCAGGAATTTCAGCATTCCTAGGTCTCTCTTCCTGTTTGGTCCTGTCAATTCTCTCACTGCGACAGTAGCGAGCGATGTGTCCTGGTTCTTGACAGCGATAACAGATGACATTATCAAAATTCGTTCTAGTAGGTCTCACCCTCTGACTTGAGCCGGAATACTCTCCTTGGTTATACGAGTATCTAGTAGTATCTCTTCTTCTCCTGTCCCCCTGTTCTTCCTGTCGCTCACATAGTCGCGAAAACATGTTCGTCATCTGTTGCATCATATTCATCATCATAGTGGTTTCTCTATTTTCTCCTCTCCCCACTTCTTCTTCGTTCTCCCTAGGTCTTTGGAGAATTCTCCTAGGTGCGGACTCACACATGATTAATCCTTTCTCCTCTCCGGCCCAGCGTATGGCGCTCTGCATAAGATCTGCAAAGGACATATGAGCATCATCTTCACTTCTTTTTGACACTTCACGGCGTAGCATTTCATCTTTTAACCCCAACACGAATTGCTCTTTCAGAGTTTCTTCGGCATTGCCGATCCTCCCTCTGTCTCTCTTCATAATTGCCTCTAACTTCTCTTGCAGTTTGTATGCAAATACCCGTATGCTTTCCCTATCTCCTTGACGAAGATTGTAAAACTCCTGTATTCTCAGCCCAATTGCCGCTCTGTCTCCATACACTTGTCTGAGAAGCTTGTAGATCTCCTCTACTGCACAATCTCGTGGTAACGTATATTTCACGGTGTCCAGCGCTATGCCCTTGAGATGGTCCCGCACCACTTCCACCTGGTCCTCTTCTGGCACTCTTAGAATCCTTAACCTCGACTTCATCCGGTCTATCCATTCTTCTACCCCGAGATCTTCAGGGCTTCTTCTAAAACCCGAGAAATCTGGAACTGTTCTGTCCTGAGGTATTATCACCGTATGTGTGACAATCTGTGGAACCCGACTTCTCACGTCACCGCTTTCGTTCTCCATGCTGCTTCAGGGGAGAGTGTTGCTACAGAGGCAAGGCCGCAAACAACACAAAAACCCAGACCACAACCACAGTACTGACACCCCCAAAATCAGACTGTTCACAAGAGATTATATTATTTAGTAAATTCTTACTCTTACAAACCAAATTTTGTTAAATTTAACAATTGTTAACCCGCCCAAAGCTAGTAATCCTGCCGACTACGCCAATTTGTCATGGACTCCGCCCCTCAGGAGCAGACCACGCCCAATTTCCAAATAAAATTTCTCTCGAACTGTAGTCGGTGACCTGTATCCGGGCTGTCTGACTCCCAAAGGACGGCATCCACACCAAAATATAGGAAAGATTATAGGAAAAGAGGTAATTTAGGGAAATAAGGATAGAACAAGGGAAAATATAAGGTACAACAATTTCTAAACCAAATAACCAGCCCTCAATAAACTTTAATATTTAACAATTTATTTGTCAGATAAACAAATCTATATATATATTCCTAAAATAACTACTTTAATTTCTATTTTCTAGGTTATCGTCTCTTCTATTCGTTACAAAACATCATTTTATAAACATCAGATAAGTATTCAAACGTTTGTTTCTCCTTTGTCTCTTATCTATTTGCAAGTCTATTTCACTTTCTCTTTTCTCAAAGAATTGATACTTTTCTTCACTTTTGTTTTTCAGGTCCTGGACTCCATTCTATACAACATAACGGTAAGTATGTTTAAGTTTATTTTCTTTTTATCTCTTTTCCTTTAATTTCTTTACCACACTCTGTTGTCTTCTTTGTTCTTGGCTGGCTCTTTGACCTTTCTTGAAACGTTGGGGCCCTTGATAAGTTCAGTATTCTTATGGTCAAGAATTTTCTTTTAGGATTTTCTTCTTTCACCTAAACCTGTCCTTAACAAAGTAACTGAAGAGAAAACCCTTACTCCTTAACTTTTTCTCTGAATACCTAATAGAAGGGCTTAAATTATACACTGGCCATTCTAGATAATAAAAATAAATTAATCAAATACCCTAGACTAAATTTCCTATGCTAATTGACTTTTTTTCTATTCTCACAGAGAACTTCACTCTTCTTTACTGCTCTTCTCAATTTCCCATATACACTCTACAGTCACGCAAGACTTAACCCCTATCTCAACTTTCATTAAATTTCTCATACATAAAATTTTTATTGTTTCCCTCTCAATCACTTTCATTTCACCATAAAACTCACTTTTTCACTAAACTTTGTCATTTACACAATTTCCATACTTTGTAGGCCTTCACTTCGCACAGCTATTTCACACACACCCTTCTCCCTCTGTGTTCAGAAGCTCTCTCTCCAACTGCCCACTCGGCCGTTGCCTAGACAACGGAGCTTCCCTGGACATTCCGCCGTCCAAGCAACCAATCAGGTGCTCTACTTGATTTGGAATTCCTCCACCTGTCCATCATGGAACCCCTAACCAAAATTCCATTCTCCATTTTAATCAACTGTTTACCCATTAAAAATCATTAAAAACATATATTTTCCCCAATTTTTACCCCTAAACTCTTCCCAATTAACTTCAAAATTTCCATGCCGCCTAATATAAATTTCCCCATAATCCCTATATTTTTAGAATTCAAATTAACCCTTTCCTTACCCCACAATCAAACATTACCCCATAACACTCCTCCGAAAACCCAAAACTCCCCAAAAACCTATTCAAAAATTTAAAGACCCCTTCCCGGACCTAATACGTCGAAATTATTAAAATCGGACCATTTAACCCCCCCGAAGCACCCCAAAATGTCCCCCTATTAAATTACCCCTTAAACCTCAATTTTGAAATTACACCCCCCCCTAATTTACCTAAACTAACCCCCCTGAACACAAATCTGCAAACAGAATTTAAATCCGTTAAACCGTTCAGAATCTACGCCCCTCTACCCTTATTACCACATTTTAAATAATATAAAAAATAAAATTTGGGGCCAAATACCCCCTTACCTGAAAGAAGAAATTCCTCTTTCGCTAAGACCCCCGCTAGTTCCGGTCCCGGTGATCTCTCCTCAAGAACGGAGAAAAAACAAAAAAACCTCCGTGGTCGGGCCAAAATTTAATCCCCGGCTTCGGCCTAGTCGGACAAACGCGCGTTGCCGGTTCGTGCATGAGGCGCGCCGCCTCATGCACGTGCGCGCCGACTTCTTCCCCTCACCGGCCATCTTCTAAAAAAACTGGCATCGCTGCTTTCTGCAGCGCACCTCTTCAGCCCGGAAAATGGACCCGACGTCCACTTCCCTCGCTGCTTTCAGCGCCGTCCATGGCCACCGCAGCCCCGGACTCCCGCGGTGCTGCCTACCGCTGCCTCTCTCCTGCCTCGCTCCGGTTTACATCTTCAGGCCCGGGAACGTGCTCCATCGCTCCCGGGCCCCAAAACTTGCCGTGCTGCCCCCTCATCTGCCGACATCCGGCAAAAACATGCCCCTGACCTCCTCTTCACTCCCGGGAACGTGCCAATCGTCCCCAGGAGTCAAAACTTCACTCTGCCTCCTGCAGCGCTCCTGAAACCCGCGCCAACAAAAAAACACCCCAGGGCCCTCTCCAAACCCTGCCCAAAATTTTCCCAAACGGCCCCGGCCCCTCAAAACGCAGGGGAGCCCCAGCCGGACCCGAAAACATTCCCCAGATGTCCCACAGACACCCAGCCTGCTCCTGCAGACCTCAGAGACCCTTCAGAGCCCTAAAAACGGCCCCTCAGGTAAGTATTAAATTTATTCTTTTAATCTTAACTCCATGTTACATTCGCCCGGGCTTAAAATCAATATTGTCCCCAATATTGCTATATTATTCTTTACAATCACACTCCACCACACAAACTTTCATGAATCTTATAACATCACCTCCTATAATCACCCGCAACCCAAATCCCCATTTTCTTCTTAACCACCTTCAGTCATCCTTATATATTCAACTCTATTCAATCCTATTCTATATCTTACTCATATTTTTCCTCTTATATAACTCTTTAAACAACCATACAAATATTTTCATCTTGCAAGGTATACCATTAAACTTTAACAGTACATTTCCAAAACATTTCATAAATTTTCCAAAATTGATGACAATTACTTTCAAATTCTTAAACTGTTCTTTAAAATAACAAAACCAACTTCAACTGTAATTTATTTTTTCCTTAAGTCCTACTTTTCATTTAAATACAAAATTTTCTTGTAAATATGTTGAACATTTTCCTTTGGTACTACGTTTTGACATTCGGATGTTATCAACATTTTCTTCTATTGTAGATTCACTCACAGGATTAATCCTAAATTCTGTGTAAACCAAATATCCTTCATCTATTACATTTTTTTCTCTCTTTGAGCAGTCTGACTTCACCATTTGACAACTCTCAATTTGAGTCTCTTCAATTCCTTCCCTGCACATATAATATTTCTTTACTAAATTCCTATTAATTTTTTTTTCTTCCATTGAATTTTTTATTCTTAATACATTGGAAGTATCACCCCAAATTTGTACTATTTGGTATGGCTCCTCCTCCCATGTGTCCTGAATCTTGTGCCGACCACGAAAACCTCGCCTCTGCAGCAACACCCAATCCCCCTCCCGAAGAACTTCAGCCCTCGATTTCTTATTATATTGGCTTCTTAGTTTTTCATTTTGGTCCTCAGAAGCTCTTCGGCCCAGATCTCTCGCCAGATCTAATTTGGACTGGTGTTGTACTATCCAATCTTCCAAGGAATTAACTTGTCCTGTTTTCCAACATTCTTCTTCTTGTCTCACTAAATCCTGATGTGGCATCAAATTTTCTTTTCCCAAGAAAAGAAACGCTGGAGTAAATCCAGTAGCATTATGTATGGAACTATTGTAGATCTGGTTAATCTCAGGCAAGTAATTGGACCAGACCCTTTTCTTTTCAGGTGGAAAAGCACGTAATATCTGGTGAAATGTCCGATTGTACCTCTCACACCTCCCGTTTCCCTGCGGATGGTAAGGTGTGGTACGGGTCTTCTTTACTCCATATAAGAGACAGAGTTCTTTTATGACTTTGGACTCAAACACAGTTCCTTGATCGGAGTGCAACTTATCAGGTACTCCATACATTGAAAACCAATGAGTGACCAGGATCCTCGCGGTTGTCTTTGCTGTTTGGTTTCTCGCGGGGACAGCGATAGTAAACCTTGAAAACATATCCGTCATCACGAAAACGTTTTCATATCCTCTGCTGTCCCTGTCTAATACCGTGTAATCCACTGCCAACACTTCGTGCGGTTTTACAACATTAAAGCAACTCAATTCCGTTTTCTCAGCCGGGAATAATTTCTTTGAAAAACAGCATCTTTTGCAACTGTTAATCCATTCGTCCACATCTCTCTTCATTTTTGTCCAAAAATGTTCCTTTCGGAGATTCTTAAATGTCGTTTCAGTGGCAAAATGACCTCTATCATCATGGAATTGTTTTAATATTTCCTCTCTCAATTCCTTTGGTACCACCACCTGTAATTCTTCGCTGCCAAACCTACAGTCCTCATACACCCTGTATAATCCTCCTTCCCTTATCTGCAGACGTTCTCTGTGTTTCCACAGAAGTTTCTTATCCAGAGTATCAAGTTCTTCTAAACTTGGTAGCCGATTTTCTTTCAGCCACCTCATCACCTCTCGAATAGTATCATCCGACTTTTGCTTTTTCACTATCTCGGACTGATGTTCAGCACACTGTAATGTACCACAGGTGTACTTTTTCTTCTGGACAGATTTTCTCTTTTTAGCATTCACTCTCACTCCTTTACACAGAAATTTCAGGAAATCTTTCTCCTCATCTGGATCGCTCAACTCAGGCTCTTCATTATTTGACAGTCTGGATAATGCATCTGCCACAGTATTGCTTCTGCCGGTCTTGTACTCCACACTAAACTCTAGTTCCGCCAACTGAGCTAACCATCGCTGTTCCACTGCTTGAAGGTTCGCTGTATCAAGATATTTCAGCGGATTATGGTCCGTTCGTACTACAAACTTCTTATAGATGAGGTATTCTCGAAATTTCTCCGTGCAGGCCCACTTCAACGCCAATAATTCAAGCTTAAAGGCCGAATAGTTATTCGAATTCCTTTCTGATCTCCTCAGCCCTCGGCTGGCATACGCGATCACCCTCTCTTCGCCCTCTTGGATTTGACTAAGTACTGCCCCCAAGCCTTTGTAACTGGCATCAGTAGTCAGTATGAATTTTTCTGTGAATACTGGATATGACAGCACTGGAGCCGATGACATTCTCTCTTTCAGCTCTTCAAACGCACTTTGGCAAGCCTCTGTCCAAACGAATTTATTTCCCTCGGCCACATTTTTCCCGGTAATCAAATGTAGAGGAGCTGCTATCTGTGAAAATTTCTTTATAAATCTTCGGTAAAAGCTCGCAAATCCAAGGAAACTCCGAACTTCTGTTTTATTTGACGGGATCTTCCATTCCTGTAACGCTTTTACTTTTTCAGGGTCTGTGGATACCCCTTGTTGCGAAACAATGTATCCTAAGTATTTAACTTCCCTACAAGCAAATCTACACTTAGACGGCTTGATTTTAAGCCCATGCCCTTTCATTCTTATCAGAACTTTTTCCAACCGCTCCAGATGTTGGTCAAAAGTCGGCGAGTAGATTAAAATATCATCCAGGTACAGCAGGAGGACATTAAAAACATAATCGCTCAAGATTGTCTCCATTAATCGCTGAAATGACGCTGGGGCATTGCACAACCCGAAAGGCATCCTGGTCCACTCATATAATCCAAACGGGGTAGTCACCGCTGTCTTTTCAATGTCTTGAGGCCTCATTCCCATCTGGAAGTATCCAGATGTCATGTCTAGGGATGTGAACCACTGTGATGATCCCAGTGCATCCAACGATTCGTCTATCCTCGGTAGAGGATAGGCATCCCTTATCGTGATGGCATTAAGTTTTCTGTAGTCGCAACAGAACCTGATGCTTCCCTCCTTCTTTTTAATTACCACAGCTGGAGATGCCCATGGACTTTGGCTTCTTCTCAATATCCCTTGTTGCACCAGATCTTGCACATGACTCTTGAACAAATCAAAAATGTGAGGCGATACCCGCCTAAATGGTTGACGTATTGGATTAGATGTTCCTGTGTTGATAGGGTGTGTCACCAAATTTGTAAACCCGATATCACTATCGTTCGTCGAAAACACTGTCCTATGTTTCCATAGCAGTTTCTTTAATTTATCAGCTTGTTCCATGTTCAAATTACTCCAGTCCACCTTCACATTCGGAATCTGATCTTCCCAATTATGTCCCATCTCTTCCTGAATTTCCAGATTCATTTCAGATGAAATCATTTCAGGTACCTGTACCTCAGCTATTTGTGATTTACTTGGTATAATTACATCTTGGACTCCGATGTTTACCATACGAACTAATACATTTCCTTTATTTTGAGTTACCAATGTATTAGCCACTAATACTCTCTCTGGTAAATTATTCTTTCCCGAAGCTGAGACCAACAACGGTCCTGAGACTCCTCTGATTTGCTGGCATTTTCCCAGTAATATCCTCTCCGACATTGCTGGTAAAATTTGTCCCACACGCCCTTGGAGTTTTACTAAACCCACAATTTCTTTAACCGGTGTAGTTCTGTTCTGGGAAATCTTTGAAAGAATTCTCGATATTTTCACAGGTTCCATCACAAAACAGGATAGGTCCTTAAACAGCCCCTCCAAATGTTGAAGTACGTTCATCCCTAAAATTCCTTGTACTGAGTTTTCTTCAACCTGTCCTTCCAAGAAATTATCTTTTACTATAAACACACATCTCTTTGGTATCAGCTGCCCTAAACACTGTACGTCTGCGTCGATGTATCCTAGTACAGGTAACTCTGTTCCGTTGACAGCCACTAATGTAAGTTGGCTTGCATCTTTGAGGCATCTTGTGTCCGGGAAGTTTTTGTAGAAAAAACTTGCTAACACGGTGGACACGTTGGAACCTGTGTCAACTGTACACAGCGTTTCCACACCTTCAATTTTTATCTTCAGAAGTGGACTAGACCCGATAGCCCGCTCTCCAAAAAGTTTTTCTTCTTGACTTTGCTCCCCATTTAGTTGTTTCTGCATCCTTACATTAGGTTTAAGGTTTTCACCTTTATTAGTGTTTGACTCTGCCTGATTATTTCCTCTCATGGACGTTCCACTGGTCCCAGGAATTTCAGCATTCCTAGGTCTCTCTTCCTGTTTGGTCCTGTCAATTCTCTCACTGCGACAGTAGCGAGCGATGTGTCCTGGTTCTTGACAGCGATAACAGATGACATTATCAAAATTCGTTCTAGTAGGTCTCACCCTCTGACTTGAGCCGGAATACTCTCCTTGGTTATACGAGTATCTAGTAGTATCTCTTCTTCTCCTGTCCCCCTGTTCTTCCTGTCGCTCACATAGTCGCGAAAACATGTTCGTCATCTGTTGCATCATATTCATCATCATAGTGGTTTCTCTATTTTCTCCTCTCCCCACTTCTTCTTCGTTCTCCCTAGGTCTTTGGAGAATTCTCCTAGGTGCGGACTCACACATGATTAATCCTTTCTCCTCTCCGGCCCAGCGTATGGCGCTCTGCATAAGATCTGCAAAGGACATATGAGCATCATCTTCACTTCTTTTTGACACTTCACGGCGTAGCATTTCATCTTTTAACCCCAACACGAATTGCTCTTTCAGAGTTTCTTCGGCATTGCCGATCCTCCCTCTGTCTCTCTTCATAATTGCCTCTAACTTCTCTTGCAGTTTGTATGCAAATACCCGTATGCTTTCCCTATCTCCTTGACGAAGATTGTAAAACTCCTGTATTCTCAGCCCAATTGCCGCTCTGTCTCCATACACTTGTCTGAGAAGCTTGTAGATCTCCTCTACTGCACAATCTCGTGGTAACGTATATTTCACGGTGTCCAGCGCTATGCCCTTGAGATGGTCCCGCACCACTTCCACCTGGTCCTCTTCTGGCACTCTTAGAATCCTTAACCTCGACTTCATCCGGTCTATCCATTCTTCTACCCCGAGATCTTCAGGGCTTCTTCTAAAACCCGAGAAATCTGGAACTGTTCTGTCCTGAGGTATTATCACCGTATGTGTGACAATCTGTGGAACCCGACTTCTCACGTCACCGCTTTCGTTCTCCATGCTGCTTCAGGGGAGAGTGTTGCTACAGAGGCAAGGCCGCAAACAACACAAAAACCCAGACCACAACCACAGTACTGACACCCCCAAAATCAGACTGTTCACAAGAGATTATATTATTTAGTAAATTCTTACTCTTACAAACCAAATTTTGTTAAATTTAACAATTGTTAACCCGCCCAAAGCTAGTAATCCTGCCGACTACGCCAATTTGTCATGGACTCCGCCCCTCAGGAGCAGACCACGCCCAATTTCCAAATAAAATTTCTCTCGAACTGTAGTCGGTGACCTGTATCCGGGCTGTCTGACTCCCAAAGGACGGCATCCACACCAAAATATAGGAAAGATTATAGGAAAAGAGGTAATTTAGGGAAATAAGGATAGAACAAGGGAAAATATAAGGTACAACAATTTCTAAACCAAATAACCAGCCCTCAATAAACTTTAATATTTAACAATTTATTTGTCAGATAAACAAATCTATATATATATTCCTAAAATAACTACTTTAATTTCTATTTTCTAGGTTATCGTCTCTTCTATTCGTTACAAAACATCATTTTATAAACATCAGATAAGTATTCAAACGTTTGTTTCTCCTTTGTCTCTTATCTATTTGCAAGTCTATTTCACTTTCTCTTTTCTCAAAGAATTGATACTTTTCTTCACTTTTGTTTTTCAGGTCCTGGACTCCATTCTATACAACATAACGGTAAGTATGTTTAAGTTTATTTTCTTTTTATCTCTTTTCCTTTAATTTCTTTACCACACTCTGTTGTCTTCTTTGTTCTTGGCTGGCTCTTTGACCTTTCTTGAAACGTTGGGGCCCTTGATAAGTTCAGTATTCTTATGGTCAAGAATTTTCTTTTAGGATTTTCTTCTTTCACCTAAACCTGTCCTTAACAAAGTAACTGAAGAGAAAACCCTTACTCCTTAACTTTTTCTCTGAATACCTAATAGAAGGGCTTAAATTATACACTGGCCATTCTAGATAATAAAAATAAATTAATCAAATACCCTAGACTAAATTTCCTATGCTAATTGACTTTTTTTTCTATTCTCACAGAGAACTTCACTCTTCTTTACTGCTCTTCTCAATTTCCCATATACACTCTACAGTCACGCAAGACTTAACCCCTATCTCAACTTTCATTAAATTTCTCATACATAAAATTTTTATTGTTTCCCTCTCAATCACTTTCATTTCACCATAAAACTCACTTTTTCACTAAACTTTGTCATTTACACAATTTCCATACTTTGTAGGCCTTCACTTCGCACAGCTATTTCACACACACCCTTCTCCCTCTGTGTTCAGAAGCTCTCTCTCCAACTGCCCACTCGGCCGTTGCCTAGACAACGGAGCTTCCCTGGACATTCCGCCGTCCAAGCAACCAATCAGGTGCTCTACTTGATTTGGAATTCCTCCACCTGTCCATCACGGAACCCCTAACCAAAATTCCATTCTCCATTTTAATCAACTGTTTACCCATTAAAAATCATTAAAAACATATATTTTCCCCAATTTTTACCCCTAAACTCTTCCCAATTAACTTCAAAATTTCCATGCCGCCTAATATAAATTTCCCCATAATCCCTATATTTTTAGAATTCAAATTAACCCTTTCCTTACCCCACAATCAAACATTACCCCATAACACTCCTCCGAAAACCCAAAACTCCCCAAAAACCTATTCAAAAATTTAAAGACCCCTTCCCGGACCTAATACGTCGAAATTATTAAAATCGGACCATTTAACCCCCCCGAAGCACCCCAAAATGTCCCCCTATTAAATTACCCCTTAAACCTCAATTTTGAAATTACACCCCCCCCCCCTAATTTACCTAAACTAACCCCCCTGAACACAAATCTGCAAACAGAATTTAAATCCGTTAAACCGTTCAGAATCTACGCCCCTCTACCCTTATTACCACATTTTAAATAATATAAAAAATAAAATTTGGGGCCAAATACCCCCTTACCTGAAAGAAGAAATTCCTCTTTCGCTAAGACCCCCGCTAGTTCCGGTCCCGGTGATCTCTCCTCAAGAACGGAGAAAAAACAAAAAAACCTCCGTGGTCGGGCCAAAATTTAATCCCCGGCTTCGGCCTAGTCGGACAAACGCGCGTTGCCGGTTCGTGCATGAGGCGCGCCGCCTCATGCACGCGCGCGCCGACTTCTTCCCCTCACCGGCCATCTTCTAAAAAAACTGGCATCGCTGCTTTCTGCAGCGCACCTCTTCAGCCCGGAAAATGGACCCGACGTCCACTTCCCTCGCTGCTTTCAGCGCCGTCCATGGCCACCGCAGCCCCGGACTCCCGCGGTGCTGCCTACCGCTGCCTCTCTCCTGCCTCGCTCCGGTTTACATCTTCAGGCCCGGGAACGTGCTCCATCGCTCCCGGGCCCCAAAACTTGCCGTGCTGCCCCCTCATCTGCTGACATCCGGCAAAAACATGCCCCTGACCTCCTCTTCACTCCCGGGAACGTGCCAATCGTCCCCAGGAGTCAAAACTTCACTCTGCCTCCTGCAGCGCTCCTGAAACCCGCGCCAACAAAAAAACACCCCAGGGCCCTCTCCAAACCCTGCCCAAAATTTTCCCAAACGGCCCCGGCCCCTCAAAACGCAGGGGAGCCCCAGCCGGACCCAAAAACATTCCCCAGATGTCCCACAGACACCCAGCCTGCTCCTGCAGACCTCAGAGACCCTTCAGAGCCCTAAAAACGGCCCCTCAGGTAAGTATTAAATTTATTCTTTTAATCTTAACTCCATGTTACATTATGCTTCAGGAGCTGCAGGTCCAGCACAAGATCCTAGGCCAACTGTTCCAGAAACAGGCAGAGGAGCACAGGCCCGCTCACTGTGGACTAAAGAGACTACCCCTTCCTCCGATGTTCATGTTTCATTTTTTGGGACTTAGTTTGAAAATGCTGACTAAATCTTTTATATCATTTTGCATACAAAGGTCTGTGTCTCCACTTTGTCCAATATGTGTGGATATCATTGCAAGTCTGATGGGTGCTGTGGTGCCACCACTATTAGCAAAAAACTATGAACCATTCCACCAATCAAGCACAGCTTCACTACAAAACCCACTTGGAAACCCAAGAAACCTGTCCAAGTACTATCAGCTGAACTGTCAAACTTTACACTTGAACACTGTAGTGCACTGGTTATTTTTTACTATTTAGTTATTTGATTTTCTAATTATTTTATCCAAACGAGAGGAAAAGGCCTCATCAGTCAAAGGCTTACTCTGTGAAGATTAGGCAGTGTCCATTCTACTCAAATGTGTTAGCTTGAGTACCACAGGGCATGAACTGAAGTTCGCCCGGCTCTGTCCTTATGTTCCACCTACTGGAGTTGCCATCAAAGCTCACTCCAGCCTATCCATATACATCTTGTCATTTACGGGACCTAGACCATAAAACTCTGCCCAGCACTGTCCTCGGTTCCAGCTACTGAAGTTGCCATTGAATGCCTTTCCAGCCTATCCTAAACTCAGTGGCGTACCAAGGGGGGGGGGGGGGGGGCGGTGGGGGCGGTCCGCCCCGGGTGCGCGCCTGCTGCGAGAGTTCGCTAACTTCTCGTGTTCGCTGCAGCTCCCTCTGCCCCGGAACAGGTTACTTCCTGTTCCGGGGCAGAGGGAGCTGCAGTGAAACGAGCAAAGTTAGTAAACTCGCAGCAGGCGCATGCTGCGGCACCCCCCCCCCCCCCCAGCGGCATGCACCCGGGGGGGGGCTCTTTCACGGGGGGGTCTTTCGCCGGGGGGGGTCCGCTCTGCATCGGGGGGGGGGGGGGCGCTGCACCCGAGGGCGGGGCGCTGCCCCGGGTGTCCGCCCCCCTAGGAACGCCACTGCCTAAACTGGATTGCCATATACAGACACAGACCTACAAAGTTTACCTGGCACCAGCCTTAGTTCTTCACAGCCGGAGTAGCCATCCAAGTGTCACTCACACATCCACCCCTTGCAGCCATTTAAGGAGTTTTTTTTTTTATTTTGTTTTCTACCATCTATTTTCTAAATAGTGTTCCTCTGTGTTCATCCCATGCCTTTTTGAATTCCGTCTCTATCACCTCCTTCGGGAGGAATTCCAGGCATCGATCACCTTCTGCATGAAAAATAATTTCATGACATTACTCCTAAGTATACCACCCCACAACCTTAGCTCATTTCCTCTAGTTTTACCATTTCCCCCTCTCTGGAAGAGATTAATTTCTATATTAATACCTTCTTTCCTCTAGGCTATACATATTCAGGTCTTCCAGTCTCTTCTCAAATGTGTTATGGTGCAGGCCCCATATCCTTTTTGTTGCCCTCCTATGGACAACTTCTAGTCTTTTTCATATCCTTAGCAAGATACGGCCTCCAAAACTGAAAACAATACTCCAGGTGGGGCCTCATCAACAAGTTGTACAGGGGCATCAATACCTCCTTTCTTCTGCTGGTTACTCCTCTCTCAATGCAACCTTAGCATCCTTCTGGCTACAGTCACTACTCTCACAGTTTTTTTGCTTTAAGGTCCTCAGATGCTATCACCCGAAGGTCCTTCTCTCCTCCTCTGCATATCAGCCTCTCACTTCCTAGGACATAAAGCTCCCTAGGGTGCAAAAGATCAACCTTGAGTTCACTACCAAGCCATCACCCCCCCCCCCCCCCCCCCCTCTTCACCCATTAACCCTCTCCCTCAACCAACCAACCCAGGCCTTCTCCTCCTTTCCTGGGATCACCGAGGATGAAACCTCCCGCCTTCTTTCCTCCTCGAAATGCATCACCTGTTCCTCTGATCCCATCCCCACCAACCTACTTAACACCATCGTCCATACTGTCAACCCCTCCATCTGTCTCATCCTTAACCTCTCTCTCTCCACTGCAACTGTCCCTGACACCTTCAAGCACGCCGTAGTCACACCTCTCCTCAAAAAAACCATCATTTGACCCTACCTGCCCCTCCAACTATCGCCCCATCTCTCTCCTACCCTTCCTCTCCAAAATACTTGAGCGCGCCGTTCACAGCCGCTGTCTTGATTTTCTCTCCTCTCATGCCATCCTCGACCCACTCCAGTCCGGTTTCCGCCCTCTCCACTCGACAGAAACAGCACTCTCTAAAGTCTGCAATGACCTGCTCCTGGTCAAATCCAGAGGCCACTACTCCATCCTCATCCTCCTCGATCTTTCTGCCGCTTTTGACACTGTCAATCACGATCTACTTCTCGCCACACTGGCCTCATTTGGGTTCCAGGGCTCTGTCCTCTCCTGGTTCTCCTCCTATCTCTCCCACCGCACATTCAGAGTGCACTCTCATGGATCTTCCTCCACTCCCATCCCGCTATCTGTTGGAGTTCCCCAGGGATCTGTCCTTGGACCCCTTCTCTTCTCTATCTACACCTCTTCCCTAGGCTCACTGATCTCATCTCATGGCTTCCAGTATCATCTTTACGCTGATGACACCCAGCTCTATTTCTCCACACCAGACATCACCGCAAAGACCCAGGCCAAGGTATCGGCCTGCCTATCCGACATCGCTGCCTGGATGTCCTACCACCACCTGAAGCTGAACATGTCCAAGACCGAGCTCCTCATCTTTCCACCTAAACCCACTTCTCCTCTTCCCCCACTCTCTATCTCAGTTGATAACACCCTCATCCTCCCTGTCTCATCTGCCTGCAACCTCGGAGTCATCTTCGACTCCTCCCTCTCATTCTCTGCGCATATCCAGCAGACTTCCAAAACCTGTCGCTTCTTCCTTTTCAACATCAACAAAATTCGCCCTTTCCTCACTGAGCACACCACCCAAACTCTCGTCCACGCTCTCATTACCTCTCGCCTTGACTACTGCAACTTGCTCCTCACTGGTCTCCCACTCAGCCATCTTTCCCCCCTTCAATCCATTCAGAACTCTGCCGCACGTCTTATATTCCGCCAGAACCGATATACTCATATCACCCCTCTCCTCAAGTCGCTTCACTGGCTTCCGATCAGATACCGCATCCAATTCAAGTTTCTCCTCCTTACTTACAAATGCACTCAGTCTGTTGCTCCTCACTACCTCTCTGCCCTCATCTCCCCCTACGTTCCTGCCCGTAACCTCCGCTCACATGACAAATCCCTCCTCTCAGTACCCTTCTTCACCACTGCCAACTCCAGGCTCCGCTCTTTTTGCCTTGCCTCACCCTATGCCTGGAACAATCTTCCTGAATCCCTACGCCAAGCCCCCTCCCTACCCATCTTCAAATCCTTGCTTAAAGCTCACCTCTTCAATGCTGCATTCGGAACCTAACCTTTCGAACATATAGGTTGCCCCAATCTGTCTGACCTATCAGATTAACTGTACTTTTGTCTTTAGATTGTAAGCTATTCGAGCAGGGACTGTCCTTCCATGTTAAATTGTACAGCACTGCGTAACCCTAGTAGCGCTTTAGAAATGTTAAGTAGTAGTAGTAGTACTCCCCAAATGCATCACTTTGCATTTTTTGCATTAAATTTCAATTGCCAAATGTTAGACCATTCTTCTAACTTTTGCAGATTCCTTTTCATGTTTTCCACTCCTTGCAGGATGGAGGCATAGAAATATCCAGTGTACCTGAATGTAACTCACCTTGAGCTACTATTGAAAAAGGTGTGAGCAAAATCTAAATAAATAAATAGCGAAGGACGTCCTCAACTGCCATCGCAAGGATGGAGGCATAGCAAGGGAGGTCCTTCACCCATACTCTAAAAAAAAAAAAAAAGACAAAAGTTTTTAAAGTTGTTTTTTTCAGGGTGGGAGGTGATTAGTGACTACTGGGGGAGTCAGGGGAGGTCATCCCTGATTCCCTCCGGTGGTCATCTGATCATTTAGGGCACATTTTTGTGGCTTGGTTGTAAAAAAACAAGGACCAAGTAAAGTCGGCCAAGTGTTCATCAGGGACGCCCTTCTTTTTTCCATTATCGCTTGAGGATACCCATCTGTTAGGCATGCCCCAGTCCCACCTTCGCTACACCTCCGACATGCCCCCAGGAACTTTGGTCGTCCCCACAACGGGAAGCAGTTGGCTTTCGATTATGCCAATTTGGGCGACTCTGAGAGAAGGACACCCATCTCCCGATTTGTGTCGAAAGATGGGCGCCCTTCTCTTTCGAAAATAAGCCTGACAGTGTTGTAGAATTTTGGGGATGCATGCTCAACTTGCATGCCAGGATTTACACCAGCTTTCAGCCCTTGCACTCAAAGTTGGGCATGGGAATCAGTGCTGAACGCTATTCTGAAAATAGCGTTCATCCCAGAATGCCCTTTATAGAATAGTGCTGAACACCGATTTTTCCTGGCGCCTAATTTTCAGCACCATTTACTGAATCTGACCCAATGTATATAGTTTTTCATAATTTTCAGAGGATCACTTTGAAATATGCCTTGTATTGTTGCAGTTCTGTAGGAGAAGATATTCTATGAAAGGATCATCTTTCCTCTTCCCCCTCCTCACTCACTCGCATGCACGTTCGCATACACACACACTCTCTAAAATCATACTGATCAATTTCCTTTCCTTTGTGCATTTGGCATTGCATACCAATTCAGAATAAATCCTGGGCTAGGGTAATTTTTGCCTTCTATAAAGAGTGAAAAAGAAATATGTTGATGAAATTTCTCAGTACAAACATGACTCCATATATATCAGTTAAAATAACCTGGGATAAAAGTCTGGTGAAAAGCCAATCGGTGCACAGTTTATTTAGCTATGTTTCTGGATAATTTAATATATTGCTTCTCAAGAGAAATATCAAAGCAGTATCAATCATACAGCATGCAATCATAATAAAAAACACACTGAAAAATAAAATCACAAAAAGAAAGGCAGGCACAGTAGGGAGGGAAAGTTAAGTACTACAAATATTACCTGAGACAACGGAAAATCTGAGGCACACAAGAGTAAACATATCACAGGCTCTGATAGACCACGGACTGATCCTGTTTTGATAATTATTTCAAGTTCCTTAAAGACAATCTCCAAAGAAGGCATTAATCACCTAGAGTTAATTTACATGAAAACTTGCCTAGTCATGTCTTAACAGCTTTTTTCTGAATAGAAGCCTCCAAACAGACTTCCAGTGGTAAAGAATTCCAGAACACAAGGATGATATAGTGTGTGTGTGTGTGTGTGTGTGTGTGTGTGTGTGTGTGTGTGTGTGTGTGTGTGTGTGTGTGCGACTCATAGGGGGCAATTCTATACTGTAAGTTGGTGCCATATTTCTGTGAGCAGTGTGCTTGTGTACTACTTGTGTAACTGATCTTGCAGAACACTAGCATAAGCTGACTGGAGTGTCTAAATTTAGCTGTGAACATATACACCAGATCTATGACTGGTGTAAATGTTTGCCCCTGTATTCTATGTATGGCGCTTGAAAATCTGTGTGGAAACTGAAGCATATTCCTTAACAATGTGCATAACTTAATTGGTTAACTAGCTAATCAGCACTGTTAAATGGATGTTAACAAACAATTATCAGCACTAATTGGCATTAATTGAGATTTATGCACTCACCTTGCTCACGGGACCTGTTTATTAATCCACGCTTTAGGCGCACAAACCTTTTAGCATGCGCTAAAAATGAGTGTGTGTTAATACTAGAGACACTCATAGGAATATAATGGGTGTCTCTATCATTAGCGTGCGCTAAAAAGTTAGTGCACCTATAGAGCGGCTTAGGAATCAGGGCCCTAAGCATATTCCATAATGTGGTGCGCCTAAATTTTAAGTTGCATAGTTGAAAAAAGGGGGTATGGACATGGGCGGGATGTGGGCGTTTCTGAAATCTATGCACATTATTACAGAATACACCCGATCTGTGCTTAATTTAAATGTCAGGATTTACACCAAGTAAAACTGGCCTAAATGGAGACAATCAAATGTAGTCACGTGGCGAGCCACTCAGCGTATTTTATACACCGTAGAAATGTAAGTCTATTCTATAAAATGTAGTCATACTTTAGAGAATAAAATTAGGCGTAATTTTTCCCATGTGTATTTTTCAGACACCATATATAAAATCTAGCCCTTACATAAGTTACTATGAAGCTCATTTTCAAAAGAGGTAAAACACCCAAAAAGTGGCACAAATCTGCATTTGAATGTTTTTTTTTCACAAAAACGTCCAAATTGTTTTTTTCAAAACCAATTTTTAGATGTTTTTCTATGATGTCCATCAGAAGTGCATTCAAATCATAAGGGGGTATGTCAGGGGAATGTTAAGGGCAAGATCTGGGCATTCCTATCCCTTGGGCATTTTTCAGCCTAATGGGATAAAACAAAACTGTCCAGAACTAAAACCAAGACGTTTTGAGCTAGACCTGTTTTTATAATGAATAAGGAACAAAAAGGTGCCCTAAATGACCAGATGATCACTAGAGGGAATCAGGGATCACCTCTATCCTCCCCCAGTGGTCAATAACCCCCTCCCTCCCCCCAAAATGTGATTTAAAACATTACTTGCCAGCCTCATATGTTATAGTCAGGTCCACTAGAGCAGCATGTAGGTCCCCAAAGTAGTGTAATGGTGGGTACAGACCACTGCAGACAGGTGGACCCAGGCTCATACCTCCTCCTACCTGTTACATTTGTGGAGGAAACTGTAAGCCCTCCAGAACTCTTCTGAAACTCACTGTACCCACATATAGGTGCCCCCTTCACTATAGTAGTGGAGTACAGTTAGGGGTAGTGGGTTTTGGGTAGGTTTTGGGGGCTCAGAAGACACGATAAGGGAGCAATGGTGAGATGTGTACCTGGGAGCATTTTATGAAGTCCACTGCAGTGCCCCCTAAGGTACCCTATTGCTTTCCTGGGATGTCTGAGGGACCAGTCTACTAAAAAATCTGGCTCCTCCTATATTTCAATGGCTTGATTTTGTGCGTTTTGCACGTGGACGTTTTGGGGTTTTTTTAATGGACCAAAAAAACAAAATGTCCGAATCACAAAACCTTGTTTAAAACAGTTTTTTTCTAAAAAAAAATAAAAATAAAAAAAAGACGTTTTTCTTTTTTGAAAATGACCTTTCATTTTCAGATTTTGGACATTTTCTGCAAAATGTCCAAAGTTGGACTTAGACGTCATATTGAAAATGCCCCTCCATGTAACTTTGTAAGTCTATGTGCTTTGAAGATATGGCTGGTCTCCCAGTTAACTCCATCATGCTAAATTATGAGGCACCAATTTCTGTTGACGTTGTAATCTGCATCTTGGTGACTTAATTCATATGATTTTTTCTTGTCCCTGTTTCCGACAATTTTGACAATCTTTATGGAAAATCATTACAAATATTCTACCAATTTCAACTCCTTTAATGAACAATGCCATAATATATCATTCATTAGCCATTTCTGATTATTTAAATAAATGGCTAAAAAAGCTCCTTGATATTTTGCTTGCTGTTTCGATTCAATTGGTTCTCCACAACTGGAAATTAGTGAATGTATTAAACACTACCTATTGGTGGATGACCATTCTTAAGATCCATAAATTTGAATGTAAGGATGCTGAATACTCTAATAGATTGACATCCATTGAAAAGATATGGTCCCCTATTTCTTTATATGCCCAAACCCATTCATTTCCTAATTTATGTTATTTTTCTTGTCCTGTTTCATCTGATTAATGTTTGATGAGAAATCATCTTTCTATACTGTCTATAGAAACTATTCTCCTAATGTTAGTTCATTCTATGTTGTGGGCTCTTTAATCGCTTTTGGTATACTGAGAGACCGTATAGTGTCAATCTTAATGCATACTTACCTAATAATGTAGTATACACTTTTCCGAGTGTGCACTAGGTAGTAGGAATACATGACAAGTTTGACTCAGTAGTTCAAAACATTTTCAGAGAAGTAGCAATTTTTTATTATTTTGAGTTATAGCACAGTTCAGAGGTCATTAATGAGTTTAGGTCAGTTGTTCTCAATTCAGTCCTTGGAACACACCTTGCCAGTAAGGTTTTCAGGATACCCACAATGAATATGCATGAGATTAATTTGCATGCACTGCCTCCATTGTAGACAAATCTATCTTATACATATTCATTGTGCATCTCCTGAAAACCTGATTGGCTGGATGTGACCCAAGGACTGCATTGAGAACCACTGACCTAAACTCATTAATGACCTCTGAACTAGAAGGAGGAGCATCACAAAATATGCAGTATATTCAAAAAATGTGTTCATATCCTAGGAGACGGAGTCCCAGAAATTTTTGGCTGCTTCATGGCTCAGAAGCTCCTACTCAGAAGATCCAGCTGCCATAATACTCCATTCATCTCCTCAACTTGCCATCAACTATCCAATACCATCATTATGAACATTTTCAGAACTCAAGGACTGACTATGCTGACCTTCTGCTTCATAACATTGATGCAACCTTGCCATAAATTTTGAACATACTCATTTTATGGTGCTGGTATTGGATAGCGAATAGTATGTTAAGAGCAAGGTGTCCAAGTAGTTTTGTCAGGGTTTGCAACTCATGATCGAATAGTATCCTTAGTCTACATCTATTGCAAAATACTACAGATACATTTCTTATCTATATGAGCTCTAGCACATTTAGGGACCATTTTACTAATGCATGCTAAGCAATTAATTCATGAATTAGTGTCTGAGGTATTCTCTCCTTAAAAAAAAATATATATATATATATATATATATATACACACACACACACACAAGTTGATTTGCTACTTCTATCTAGTGTGAATGTTTGTTTTGTATAGATTTACCAAAAGATCTACACCAGAAATAATCTGCACTAAGCACCATTATATGAAAGTCACGTGACCTTTATAGAATGTCAAAATACTCTTCTCTTAACCAAATGTCTCCAAATATTATAAACTGTTCCTTGAACCGTGTAGTGCAGAGTATAAGTCACAGACCTCAGTGGCGACTCATTTCACAAGAGCCGGATGCACTCGCCTTATCTCCTTCACTGATCTGTATAGACTTAACTCATTAATGTGACTAAGCTTCATACTTTTTTTATCCAAATGTGTAATTTTTTATATTAAAAATTTTTTCTTTTATGAAAATATATATGAATGTAAATATTAATAGTACTTAACTTAGAATATTCAATTGAGAGACCAGTGCTGGTTTACATTCATATATATTTTCATAAAAGAAAAAAAATTTGATATATAAATTACACAAGGTTTCATTCTATTTCTGTGAGTCTGATGTCCTGCACATACAACGTGCAGGACAGCAGACTAGAACGAAGCCTTGCGCGGGATTGGGAAGAAGAGGACCTCAGCTCGGCTGGCGGGGGTTGGGATCCCCCACCAGCAAAGGTAGGCGATGGCGGGTTGGCGGCGGGAGGGGGGTCGAGAGGGTTGTTGCCACGGGGGGGGGGGGGGGGGTCAAAGTTGGTGGGGGGGGTTCGGCAATGGCGGGGGGGTCAAAGTTGGTGGCGGGGTGTTCAGCAATGGCAGGGGGTTGGCGGTGCCGGGGGGGGGGCTAAAATGTGCCCCTTCACCTCGGGATCTGGACCCCCCTCCTGCCAAAGTCTGGCTATGCCCCTGCTTCTGCACTACACAGTTTGAGGAACAGTTTATAATATTTAGAGACATTGGGTTGAGAGAAGAGTGTTTCTTTATTGATTACCCCCAGCTGATGAGAAGATTATAATGAGTAGGCTTATTAATTGGATTCATCGCTTTATAGATTATTGAGCATAGAGCCTTATTCTATAAAGGTTGTGCTCTTAAATTTACGCTCCTAAAATATATGCTCCTAAATTTATGAGAATAATTTAGGCTGATAAATTTATGCTCCTAAATTGCGAACATACTTTATGCTGCAAAATAGATTACGCTTGTAATTTAGGAGCATAAATTTACGAGCATAAATTATACTCATAAATTACGAGTATATATTTTAGGAGCATAACCTTTATAGAATAAGGCCAATAGTGTGCAAATCACACCTAACTTTGGGTGCCGGATTTATGCCTCATAAAAGTGTAGCTCTCATAACCAAAGTTAGGTACAGATAGGACTAATTCTATAGAATTGTGCCTTTTAGAAATTTCTTTAGGTTTTTCTGCTGTATTAGCTTCATTTTACTGCATTGGCGTCTGCCTCTGTGGTCCGTTGTATGCCACATTGAGCCTGACACTGTTGGGAAACTGTGGGGTACAAATGAGATAAATAAATGCCACACACTGGTGGTGGAACTACCGCCTGCATCTGCATTGGGATAGTGGTAGCTCCAAATTGGCATATGGTAAGCCCATGGTGGTCTTACCACCATTTAGTAAAAGGGCCCCTTTGGGACCAATACAAATAAAGTTGCTACTGTGTTAGTGCTTCTCAACTCAGCCTTCAGGGCACATCAGATTTTCAGGATATCCACAATGATGCAAGGAGGAAGGGTGCAAGGAGGTAGTGAGTGCAATT
Source organism: Microcaecilia unicolor (assembly GCF_901765095.1). Classification (NCBI taxonomy): domain Eukaryota; kingdom Metazoa; phylum Chordata; class Amphibia; order Gymnophiona; family Siphonopidae; genus Microcaecilia; species Microcaecilia unicolor. The sequence goes on along the minus strand of NC_044031.1, from coordinate 328,229,197 downwards.
CTATCTCATGCATATTCCCTGTGGATATCCTGAAAGCTTGACTATCTGGATGTGTCCCGAGGACTGGAATGAGAAGCATTGTACTATATTACCATGTGCCAGCACACAATAGTTAGTTACCACAGGTCTAATTTTATGCATTGGGACCTAATACCATGTGTTAACTTTCTTGGCATACTTTAGAAACTCTAGGGGTCCTGCCATCACACTCCGTGTTTTTCTGTTTCATTATATTACAACCCATTTATAGAGGAGCCAGGCGCTCTATTAAGTTTTTTAAAATCCCATCTTGTCATATTCCTATGTGCCTTTAAACTATTGCCAGCTGGATTAAAAGGCATCTTATGTTTTGTGTAGGAGACCCCTAGAGGTCTTAATCACTAGTCCCTTGTATAGCTCGCATCACTCTGCTCTGTTTTCCTGAGAAAGTCATTCTTTGCATCTGCAGTTCAGGCTCTTCTCAGAGCTCAGACGACCCCTTGGTTCTTTCAAAATGGACACCAGTTCTGCTATTTAAAAGAATTTTTTTGCAGTACAATACAGAATGAAATGCATACAGGGAAGGTCAATTAATTACTAGACAGATCCATTATTCTCGGCATATAGCAATGTGTAGAAGGAAGCAGGGAAACATATTACATAATAAAAGTTTAGAGTGCAACATGTCAGAGCAGAATTCATTCAAACCGTTATAATGACAAAAGGAGCTCTATAGTGCCTAGAATGAAATGGATAAAGAGATCTGTTCCTCTCAGCATGCAGCAGTGTAGAAAATGGAGACAGCATTTTGAAACCAACAAATGATCTCTTTAATGAAATTACCAGTTTTGGTAAAACTAGTAAATATTAGAACATTGATTGATATATATTGTTCTAACACAAGGATTGATTTTCTTGCTGTGTTACCTACAACTGCTGTGTGTCATGAGTATTTAGAGGGTTATTTTTAGAAGACTTTAGGGGGACTGCAGCAGGACGCTAAGTTGTATTTGCCCATTAACACATTATTGAACTGGAAATATTAAAGAGCAGTAACACAACTTATATTACTGTAATGCAGTGATAACTAAGTCACAAAGGCTATGAAGTAATGAGTTGGAAAACATGCAAATGCATTTAAAGCAATTCATTATTTGTGGCTCCAGCCCTTGTTGACTCCATCTCCCAAAATGGCACTCCTAACAATAGTCTTGTGGTATTACTGCTTTAGATCACATTTCCAACATGGTCCCTAGCAGTAGTATCATCAGACTACCTTTTGGGGCACCATTTTGTGAGGTAGCACTGGCAATGGCAAGAGTAACTAGGAATCATCCCTGTAATGTCTACTAGCCCCATCTGTCAGGAAAGGGTGTTGTTTTATTTTTCTTTTGTTGTGATAAGTGGACCTCCTCTGATGGCCTCACAGACCCTCAGGGGTCCACAGACCACAGGTGGGAACCTCTGCTTTATGGTCAATAGCATCAAAGTATGAGCTTTGAGTCTGAAATTCCTAGACTACTTATTCTCCTGAGAAATATCTTTTTGTCTTTTTTTTTTACATTTTGTTTTATATATTTTATTTTGTGTGTTTAATTGTTCCCTGCCTAGCTAATAAATGAGTTATAAATGAAATAAATAATGAAATAAATTCTTCTTGAAAAGAGTGCTGGCCTCTGATTCTAAAATGATACAACATCCAGTGTATCTATGGGCTAATTTAGAATCTAGGCTCATAAGTTTTATCCAGAGTACATTCTAGTTTTCTACCCAATTTCTTTAAAGTTCACAGTTCCCCCACACCTTTTCAGTAGTAGCTCAAGGTGAGTTACATTCAAGTACACTAGATATTTCTCTGGCCATGGCTTTTCAATTGCACTTTATATTTAGCACCAGTATCTGTAGAGGTGACAGTGCTGAATATACAGATAGTGCAGTCAAGAAAGAACCCAGCCACACCTCCTAAAGGGAGGCTGGGCACAACCGGGCCGATGGCCTGCGACGGGGGGAGGGAGAGGGGAGGCGGGAGGAGGGTGCAGGGAGGATAGAAAGGTAGAGATAGGCAGGCAAAGGGTTAAGGTATGGAAGGGGAGGGGAGGGGCGAAGAGAAAATAAAAGTTAAAGGAATGGAAGGAAAGGGGAATTTCCTTTCCATTCGGGACAGCAAGGAGAGAGCAGCGTTCTTACCTTGATCCATCAGAGAGTACCGCTGTGTTCCTTTTGATCCCCCGTCGCCGCGTGGGTAGATAAGGTCGAGGCAGGCAGGGAGCAGCGCAAGCGTGCCTGGGAAAAAACCCGTGGTCGCTCCTCTAGGCGGGCAACGAGTACCGACATCGCGATTCGCGACGTGGTGAGCGGTATGTTAGAAAATTATAAATGTATTGGATAAGGGCAATGGCCGCCGGAGGGCGCGGCGGCTGAGGGGGTGCACGGGGCGCAGCGGATCACGAGGAGTAGGAGATGTAAAAAAACAAAAGAAATATAACAAGGGGGGGGTTTTCCGCATCGGGGTGCGGCGTGTGTATGGTGCATGGCGCTCCCAGGACAGAGACGGGCGAGCAGCGGTGGGAGCAGGGGATAGAGATTTTTGCCAGCGCGCGATCGGCGGTGGTCTCGCGAGTGCGCGATCGGCGGTGTGGTCGGGCTCTTGCCGCCCGGGCTGTGCTACGGAGAGGGCTCCACATGTTAGGGGGGAGTAGAGGACAGAGGTGGTGAGCGAGGGCACGGCAGTTGCAGGGCGAGCAGCAATTTATACAGCCTAGCTCAGGCTAAGGCTACTATGGGCTAGAGCGGCGCGTCCAGAAGGTGTGGGGGGAGCTGGGAGCAAGCAGGAGGATTCAAAAAAAAAAAAAAAAAAAAAAAAAAGGAGAGAAAAACGTGGTGGCAGCCATTTTGGCTAAGGGAGTTTGGGCTCTCAGCTCCACGTGGTACACAGCATGTTTTCCCAGTTTAACAATTTATATGCGAGGTGGTAGTAGCGCGAAGCAGACACTAGAGGGCGGTGGTACACTAATAATGGGGGATTTAGAATACTCTAAGCATATGTGGCGATTCCACCACTAGAGGGCAGCAGCACTTTACACAGTGGGATGGAAGGCAGGCAGAGGAATTTTACCTCATAGCAGCAGGAATTTTGTCAGACTGGTGTGGCAGACACGCAGCAGAGCAGGATTCACAACGAGAGGGCATTAAAATAAACATTAAAAAAAAAAAAAATAAAATAAAATAAAATAAAAATAAAAAATAAAAATAAATAATAATAATAATATGTATAAAAAATTTGTTTGTTGACTTTTAGTTAGTCTTTTGCAGAGCAACTATGCCATCACAACGCGCCAAGAAGCAAGGGGCAGCGAGGAAAGCCGCCACGAAGGCAGCATCGCACAAGAAGAGCAAGGCTATCCAGGAGCGAGATGGAGAGGCGAGCCGAGCGATGCCGCGACGGAGCAGTCGATCAGGAACTACGCAGCAGGCGCCGGCAACACAAGCACAACCAGCAACAGACATGGATGCGTTGATGGTCGAGCTCAGAAGGCAGATAGAACAGCATGGCGTGTCCACGGTTACGCAGCAATTGAGGGACATGGGAGTAACAGAGGCGACCGAGGACAGAGCGGATACGGAGCGGGCATCGCAGCTCCAAGATTCCAGGTTGCAGCATATGCAGGCACGGACGCCAGCACAGATGGCGGCGATTCAGAATGCCCTGCAAATCCCTGCAGGGGGTAAGTCGCAGGACAGCGCCGTACTACACATGGCACAGAGCCAACACACGGCCTTCTTACAGGTCATTAGAAACGCTGTACAAGATTATGAGGCAGCACTGGTCGTTCCTGCGGCAACAGTGCACAGCGGACAAGCAGGTGCACTGGGTGCCACAGAGTCGGGGGCGCAGCAGGGCGGGCACCCAGCGATGGGTAGCGCGCCGAGCGCCGCCGAGTCTGGGGCACAGTCCATAGTCACACATGAAGGGGTAGGCCAAGTATGCAATCCTAGCAGTGACGCTTTATGTGGGGTCTTTACCCTTTCCACTTGTGTTCCCAAGGCTATGAAAGAGAAAATTTGGAGGAATGAGTTCATAGACATTTTTTCTCTGTTGCTACGGGATACCGACGAGGAAAATAGCCTGGGGAAGGACAGCCTTATCCCGCCATGGGAGCGGGAAAGAAAGCCAAAAATTTATAAATCCATTAGCAATTGGTTATCGGCTTTTCACATATTTATGACGGTTATAATTGAGAGGGAGCCAGAATTGGGACCATACTTAGTACGATATATGGATACCATTAACAGAGCACATAAGCGCTATGGGGGTTGGGCTTGGCTCAATTATGATATTAAATTTCGTAAGAGTATGGCAGAAAACCCCGCTATCTCATGGAAACACAGGGTATTTGACTTGTGGATGGATGAGATGGCAGTCAATAGACCTTTTGCACAAGACAAGGGCTTCAATATGGCCGATAGCACAGGGAATCGGCAGGGGCAGTCCTTTCAGGCATTTCCATCAGGGCAGCGCCAATATAGCGGTCAGGCAGGAAAAAGAATATGCAGGCAATTTAATAGTGGGACGTGTACGTGGCATCCCTGTAAATTCAGGCATGCTTGCACAAACTGTGGGGGAGGCCACCCAGCGACATACTGCAGGAACACAAGAAATAGGAGACAACAGAACTACCAGTCAGGACACGGGTCAGACGCAAATGGCACCATCCCCCATCAGGCTTGAGGCCATGGAGTGGTGGTTATCACACTACCCAGATAAGGCCAGTGCGCAAGCCATAGCCTCAGGTTTCAGTTCAGGTTACGTAATTCCCTATAGAGGTCCCAAGCCCATGTCCATCACGTGCCCGAAGAATGCAGCCTCCATTAACACGCATTCACAGGTAGCGGAAGAAAAGATAGCTAAAGAATTGTCGCTGGGTAGAATGGCGGGCCCGTTTACGGTCCCGCCATTCTCGCCCATGATAATATCTCCAATAGGGATAATTCCGAAAAAAGAGCAGGGAAAGTTCCGCCTAATCCAGAATCTCTCTTATCCGCTAGGCGCCTCTGTCAATGACTATTTGGACCCTGATAGCTGTACGGTTCATTATGCGTCAGTAGATAAAGCTATTCAATTAGTCAGGCAGCGGGGAAGGCAGGCACACTTAGCAAAAGCCGATGTTGAGTCTGCTTTCCGCTTGCTGCCAGTGCATCCAGAGTCCTTCCATTTGCTGGGCTTTACTTTTAAAGGCCGCTTCTACTTTGATAAGTGCATACCTATGGGTTGTTCAATATCTTGCGCGTATTTTGAGCAGTTCAGCTCATTTGTACACTGGGTAATAGAGCAGATAGCCACAGAGGGAGCGGTGGTGCACTACTTGGATGATTTCCTGTTCTGCGGCACGGATGCGCAGGAATGCGCTGCCGTGTTGCAGGTTTTTATGCAGGTAGCGCAGAAATTTGGCATCCCTTTAGCGGCAGAGAAGACAGTGGGCCCAGTGCAGGTAATTACATTCCTAGGGATTGAGCTCGACGTTAGAGAACAGTGCTCTAGATTGCCGATAGACAAAATTGTTAAGCTGACTGAAGCAGTTAATGCTATGATGCAGGCCAATAAAGCAACATTGAGGCAGTTTCAGGAGCTTTTAGGGCTGTTATGTTTCGCCACGAGGGTGATGCCTATGGGGCGTATATTCGCTAGAAAGCTGGCCTTAGCGACCGCCGGAGTATCACGGCCGTATCATCACATAAGAGTAACAAAAGCCATTAAGCAGGACCTAGAAGTCTGGAGGCGGTTTTTAGTAAATTTCAACGGGATGTCATTTTGGCATGATGCCCCCATCCAAGCAGACGCATTACAGTTCTTCACAGATGCAGCAGGGGGGGAAGGTTTCGGCATTTACTTCCAAGGGGCATGGTGTGCGGCGCGATGGCCAGAAGCTTGGGTGGCAGCAGGGACCACGCGCGATATCACATTCTTAGAACTGTTCCCGATAATGGCGGCTTTCCACATTTGGGGACACAAGTTAGCAGACAGGGCGATTATTTTTCATTCCGATAATATGGCGATAGTGCACGCCATAAATGGCCTTTCCGCGCACACAATCCCTACCATTAATCTGATTCGGGAGATAGTTCTGCAGTGTCTGGTACATAATGTGGCCATAAAAGCAAAACACATTGCGGGTAAGGAGAATGTACTAGCTGACGCTCTCTCTCGTTTCAAGTTCGCCGACTTCAGATCCCGGGCTCCCGGTGCGGAACCGTTCCAGACCCCGATCCCAGACAGTGTATGGAGTTTTGGACCGCGGACGTCTGGGAATTGATTCTGCAATCCCTGTCAGATGCCACGCGGAGGAGGTACATGGCGGCATTGCGGTCCTATGTTAAGCAGCTGAAAGAGATCGGACGCGCTGATTTCTTCACGTCCTCAGCAGTAGTGCAATTTGTCATGGCATCACGCAAACAAGGGCTCAGTAGAACACATGTACTAGTCACTCTAGCTAGCATCACATTCTTTACCAAGGCAATGGGAATAGCTAACCCAACAAAGCATTTCGCAATAACCCAGATGATGAGAGGCTGGCACAGGACAGCAGGGAAGACAGCCGATAGAAGGCAACCAATTTTACATCATCAACTGGTCAGTCTTTTTGCGGCTTTAGAGGCGATTTGCGCCAGTGCCCCGGAGGTCCGCTTGTTCAGATGTGCTTTTGCGCTGGCTTTCCATGGTGCCTTGCGCGTCAGCGAGGTAGTAGCAAGATCAAAGAGTGCCAGCCCGGAGAGCGGTCTCCTTCTGCGTGATGCCACCATCACGGATTCAAACGTGGAGTTGCTGATACGCAAATCCAAGACCGATCAGCGGGCGCAGGGGACCCGCATCCGGCTAGGCCGGAAGAGCCAAGATATAACATGTCCAGTATTGAATTTGAGGGTATACTTAGCAGATAGGCCCAGGGGGGAGGGTTGGCTGCTGGTTCACGCAGATATGACACCGCTGACCCGCTTTCAATTCACAGCCGTCTTGAAGCGGTGTGTGCAATGGGCAGGCATGCCAACGGATGTCATTAAGACACACTCATTCCGGATTGGAGCAGCCACCGAAGCAGCAGCTGGCGGTATGCATCCGGAGGGCATCAGGCAGCTGGGGCGGTGGAGGTCAGACGTATATAAGCGTTACGTTCGGCCCGCGCAGATGGTCCAACCGAGGCAGCTGTTCTGATGCGCTTGAGATGGCGCTGTGTAGGTATAGTCGGTATGCACATGTTAATGTTTTTTAAAGTTTTTGGCTAACGTCTCATTCTCCCCTGTGCGTTGCAGGTCACCAGGGAGAGCCACGGCAGATTTGGATATGCGGTCACTCCTATGTACACTGGGCGCATAAGAGGGCGGCAGCAAGACCCGCTGGACTGAATCTGGGTTTTAACACTAATAAGATAGCGATAACTTGGCTGGGTAAAAGGGGAATGTGCTGGGCGCAGCTCATCCCAACCGTGCTGTGGACGTTAAGGTCCATCGGGCAGCCTGACGTGCTCATTGTGCATTTAGGAGGCAACGATCTGGCCATGGTTAATAGTGTGCTGCTATGGAAAAATATGCAGCAAGACTTAGCGAAGTTGGCAGGCTGGTTCCCACGGTTGCGTTTGGGCTGGTCCAGCATCATTCCACGGAGGGTATGGAGAGAGGAAAGATCACACAAGGCAGTGGATAGGGTGCGAAAGAAAATTAATATTGGGATGGCTAAGTTTATGATATCAATTAAAGGGCATACGATAACGCACGAATTGATCAAAGAGTCATGTGCAGGATTATACAGGGCAGATGGAGTACACTTGTCAGACATAGGGCTCGATATATTTAATTCTGACTTACAGGGTTATATCGAGGCGCTGATGTTCTGAGCAGGTCGCAGTCAGGAACAATGGGGGACCACGGCGAACGAGGTGTCGTGGCCGTGGTCAGTGGCGGTAAGAGGAGAGGTTGACGCAATGACACCAGGGGGTACACAGCAACATACCAGTAACACTACTAACTGAGATGCTGATTACAGGGGCAGAAAGACCTCTTGCAAAGTGATAAGCATAAGCAACAGTACGGCTGCATAGTGGCAGCAGGAAAATCTGAACAGCGTGTCTCCTGGCTTAGGCGGCCGGGGGGCCAGAACGCAGTTTTGGATATTATGGCTGGGCATCCTTAAGCGGGATGCGCCAGGAGTCTACGGGTGCTGGTAATTGGCACAGGGAACCCACAGGCTGCTTGGGCGGCAACCTGTGGGGCATACTAAGCATTTGCGAGACCCGAAGCTGTGTACCCCCAAGTTATTAATTGATGATAAATGTTAGTTATGTGGTTATGACAATAATTATGTTATTAATATGTTATAATGTTGTTTTGAATTGTAATGTAGAACGTTCCTGGCTGCGGCCAAAAATAAATCCAACATTCTTTAAGATGCGTTTTGGTGTAGTGTTTGCGAGTGAGGCGGAGCAAGTGCCGAGTGCACGAGTTGAGAACCCAGCCACACCTCCTAAAGGGAGGCTGGGCACAACCGGGCCGATGGCCTGCGACGGGGGGAGGGAGAGGGGAGGCGGGAGGAGGGTGCAGGGAGGATAGAAAGGTAGAGATAGGCAGGCAAAGGGTTAAGGTATGGAAGGGGAGGGGAGGGGCGGAGAGAAAATAAAAGTTAAAGGAATGGAAGGAAAGGGGAATTTCCTTTCCATTCGGGACAGCAAGGAGAGAGCAGCGTTCTCCCACCCACCCGCCCAGTCAGAAGGCACTAATTGTCGCAGCAGGCGGTAAGAGGAGAGGTTGACACAATGACACCAGGGGGTACACAGCAACATACCAGTAACACTACTAACTGAGATGCTGATTACAGGGGCAGAAAGACCTCTTGCAAAGTGATAAGCATAAGCAACAGTACGGCTGCATAGTGGCAGCAGGAAAATCTGAACAGCGTGTCTCCTGGCTTAGGCGGCCGGGGGGCCAGAACGCAGTTTTGGATATTATGGCTGGGCATCCTTAAGCGGGATGCGCCAGGAGTCTACGGGTGCTGGTAATTGGCACAGGGAACCCACAGGCTGCTTGGGCGGCAACCTGTGGGGCATACTAAGCATTTGCGAGACCCGAAGCTGTGTACCCCCAAGTTATTAATTGATGATAAATGTTAGTTATGTGGTTATGACAATAATTATGTTATTAATATGTTATAATGTTGTTTTGAATTGTAATGTAGAACGTTCCTGGCTGCGGCCAAAAATAAATCCAACATTCTTTAAGATGCGTTTTGGTGTAGTGTTTGCGAGTGAGGCGGAGCAAGTGCCGAGTGCACGAGTTGAGAAGTATAACAGGAAAAAGGTCATGAAAGCTAAAGGTCTGAAAATATTTTCTTAACTCATCATGTTGCAGTCACACTTGAATGGGTAGAAGCTGTTGGGTTTGGATCTTGGGAGAGGAAAAAGTGGAGAGAGGATAATAGAAAGTGAGTGTGTGACTGAGAAGTAGAAGGAGAGAAATCATATCTTATCTTCCCCCTCCCAGACTAATTCTTGCCAGTCTCTGGTTAAGGAAAAAATCTCTCCTCAGCTCTGCCAGTTTCACCTCCCTACTTCATCACCAACCAATAAGGCAAACTGTGCCTATGTCAGCTCTGTAATACATCTCAGAGCCCAGGTTATGCAGGATGGATAGCCATGGAGGCAGAGAAATGAAGGCTGCTGAGCAACACGGGGCAGGGAGCTGGAAGAAGTATTGGAAGCACGTGACCCAAACTGCAGATCTATGGGACTAGGGTAAACCTAAGAGATTGGTAGGAAGGAGACAAAAGCTAAGATCATGTCCAGTAAGGAAACATGAATTTAGCAGGAGCATGAATAGAAACCTCTGGGAATGTCTCTGGGTAATAGCCTATGGATCTTTTTACAAAGGCACATAAGAGCATACGTATGTCCAGCATGCACCAAATTGGCATTACCACCCAGCTACCACATGCCCCGGGCTGTAATTCTGAATTTTGCATGCACCAAAAACATGTGTCGCTTGTGGTGCTTACCTGGCGGTAAATGGCAGTGGGTGTGCGCTGCATGCCTGCCATCCAGGTACTGCATGAGATCTTACCACTAAGTCAGTGGGTGGTGGTAAGGTCTCAGGCTGAAAATGGACGTGCATCGGTTTTTATTTTGCCACATGTCCATTTTCCGGCCCCTTAAAAAAAGGCCTTTTTTCCAGGAAGAGGTAAAAACTGGTCTGGCGCACGTCCAAAAGACATGCTCACACTGTCACAGGCCACTTTTTGCCGTGGCTTAGTAAAAGGGCCCCCCTGGTTTTTAAACTGATTTTCCTGAATTTAGTAAAATGTAAACACAGCCCATATCAATTAAAAAAAAGAGAGAAGTTGTGATTTGTCCTAGTTTTCTTTGACACAGAACCATTTAAAAAAAAAAAAAAAAAAAGAAGCCCCAGCAAAGGAAGTGCACTATGTGAATCTTTCAGATGAAATGTTGAAGTAAGTTATCCATGTCACTGTGCCAGGGGCAGAATTTCCAAAGAATCTCTGTTTGAAGCCATGCCTGTGAGCAGAAAGCTGTCCTCTAACTCTTTATATCAAAGGACAAACAAAGAAGCCTTTTGATATTTTTCTGTAGTGGAAATATTTTTGCTTTGCCTTTTCACTCTTAACAAAAACTTACCCTGGAAACCATAACGGCAACAGCACAGAAAGATCAGGAATCATTCTGCTCAGATGTGACTTAAAAACAATGGAAATAACATTACAATGCAAAACTCATTCTGTAAGCAAGTGTGCTTCAGATGCAGATTCCCTCATTACTTGGAATCACATTACATTTCATAAACACTATACTGTTCATAAACCTCCAAAAAAAAAAGTCAATTTGCAGAGAAAATAACACGATTTGGCATTCCAGGGTGTATCCATTAGCTTATGTCTGGAAAACAACTTTAAAACATGTTCATTCTCCATGATGATCTTTTAAAGGTTAGCTTATGGAAACAACCCTTCCAGTGCCGTGAACTATGACAGTCTTTAAGCCGAGAAACGATATTGGTTTAATGAGAGTGAAAGGCAGTGGATGCACATACTGTAGATTTAAAATAAATTAAAAACTAACAAACAAACAAGAAAATCAGCTACAAGCCTTTAAATTGTGTTCTCATTGTCTATATTTTGGTCAACAACAGAGGCAATGACCAAATGGGTATTTCATGTTGCAGCAATGTTTTATTATTGTTACTATTATTATTATTACATGAAACACAGAAACAGAGAACATGCCATGGTGGCAGGAAAGTCCATAAAGCCTATCCAGTCTGCCCATCTAAACAAACCACAGTTCCTTCTCCTTCAAAGATCCTCTATGCTTGTCCCGTACTTTCTTGAATTCAGATACAGCTTTCATCTCCACCACGTCCACTAAGAGCCTGCTCAACATATACACAACACTTACCATGAAAACTCCTGAGTCTACCCCCTTTCACCCTTATCCTATCATCCCTCATTACAAAATTTCCTTTCCATTGAAAGAAGCTTGACTTCAGTGAATTTGTATCTTATAAGTATTTAAATTGCTCTGTCAGATTTCCCCTTTCCCACTTCTCTTCCAGAGTACGTGTATTTAGGGGCCCTTTTACTAAGTTGCGGTAGAAGGGTACCTGCGCTAGCGTCAGCGCATGTTCTTGACACATGCTGAGGCCCCCTTTTACCACAGCAGGTAACAGGCTGTCCATTTTTGACAAAAAGAAATGGCCATGCAATAAGTGAACCACTTACCACACGGCCATTTTGGTGGGGAGCTCTTATCGCTACCTATTGAGATGGAGGTAGGGGCTCCTGCAGTAACCGGGCAGATTACTGCCAGTTAACTTCTGGTGCTACAAAAATCAACAAAATTCCTGTAGTGCACTGGGGGTGGGTGGCCTAGTGGTTAGGGTGGTGGATTTTGGTCCTGGGGAACTGAGGAACTGAGTTCAATTCCCAGCACAGGCAGCTCCCTGTGACTCTGGGCAAGTCACTTAACCCTCCATTGCCCCATGTAAGCCACATTGAGCCTGCCATGAGTGGGAAAGCACGGGGTACAAATGTAACAAAAAAATAAAAAACTACTGCTGGGATCCTGTGGTAGTTCCAGATTGATGCATGACAAGGCTGTTACTGTGCACCAAAGATCTTTAAGCATGTACAGTTTGCATTTTTATATGTTGCTTTTATTTCTATTTGATGCAGCACCTGGAGTATCTGTGGATAATATTTCTTCCTGGGGTTGCTGGTGCCTCTATGACATCATAGGATGTGCCTAGCTGCTCTATGTAACATTGGGCCTATCATGGATTGCTTGCCTGCAGGCATATGTCCAAAGGGGTTTGTCCAATGAGCTTTGCTTGCCCCCTTTGGATCCCCCTTCAGAGCCGTCTTTGGAGTCACTTTGGAGCAAGATCTGAGAAGTTGATAAGACTATTACAGATAATTATATATTTGAAGGCTAGTTTGGAATAATTAGGCTCAGTATTACATTTTAAGATAGGGAAAGAGAAAGTGAAGAATAAAGACCAGGGTTTTACAGACTCCACATTTATTGGTCCTATGGACTCTTTTGTAACTTCTGGAGCCATGGGTATAGAAAGTGCGGTAGGCAATGTACAAAGTGGTCTTAATGACTCTCTTAAGGAATGTATTTCTCTGAGCCCAAACTCCCCCCTCACCACTCAAATTACCAGTCTTGGAGTCTAGTGGTTCATCAGGATCTTCCAGTCTGGAAAGAAAAGAAACATGAGAAAAAGGGTTTGTAACATCCATAGCAGCAGCTTTATGAAGGCAGCAAAAAGCAGCTGCAGTCAAAGCAAAACAATAGATCTGGACAAGCACACTAACTTAAAGAACTATCAGCACATACTTTAACCTTAGCCTGCATTTTTATAGAATGTTTCTGTGATGATCATGATGCACGTCTTATCTTCCGCCTGGACCGATATACTCATATCACCCTTCTCCTCAAGTTACTTCACTGGCTCCCGATCAGGTACCGCATACAGTTCAAGCTTCTCCTACTAACCTACAATGCACTCGTTCTGCAGCCCCTCCTTACCTCTCTACCCTCATCTCCCCTTATGTTCCTACCCGGAACCTCCGCTCTCAAGACAAATCCCACCTTTCAGTACCCTTCTCCACCACCGTCAACTCTAGGCTCCGCCCTTTCTGCCTCGCCTCACCCCATGCTTGGAATAAACTCCCTGAGCCCATAGGCCAGGCCCCCTCCCTGCCCATCTTCAAAGCCTTGCTCAAAGCCCACCTCTTCAATGTCGCCTTCGGCACCTAACCACTACACCTCTATTCAGGAAATCTTGACTGCCCCAACTTGAAATTTCGTCCTTTAGATCGTAAGCTCTTTTGAGCAGGATCTGTCCTTCTTTATTAAACTGTACAGCACTGCGTAACCCTAGTAGCGCTCTAGAAATGTTAAGTAGTAGTAGTAGTAGTAGTATTGTTGAGTTGAACTATCAAAATCTTGGGAGGGGGGCTACAGGCTACAGTCCTAAAGGTTAATGGGTTGAAGTGTAAGGCTAAAAGTTTGGTTAGAGTGTCCAGCATCCTTGCACTGGCTCTGGTACCATCTAATACAGGCTCCAGGGTTTAACTTATGCCATTCAATTCAGAACAAACATTGTCTTCTACGTGATCTCATTACATCAAATAAGTTAGATCTTCTTTTCCTGACTGAAACCTGGTTAACAGATTCAGACACCGCATATCTTACCGTTACTCTATCTGCAATCACCTCTCCCGTAGAGGTGGAGGGGTTGCAGTTCTCTATTCCTCTGCACTTAATCTATCTCATTTCTCTGTTCAATCAGACTCTCTTTACGAGTCACTGCAATTTTGGTATAACAGTTCGCCACCACCTGGTACTATACCCCCTTAAGCTGCATCCCTCTATCTCCTATCTCTATTGCTATCTGATTTCTGTATCAACTCCTACCACCCCGTCATCCTAGATGATTTTAATATCCATGTTAATGATCCTTGCTCCCCTTTTTCTCAAGATTTCTTTGTCTTCATTTCTGATTCATTGCTCCCCTTTATACATGCTATGATCACTCTCAGCCTAACTGCAGGCACCATCGCCGACTACTGGAAGATGGTAACTCAGATGCCCCAAGATCAGAGACTCCTCTGCCCCAGTCACTGATCCAAACAATTATCTTCCTATAGCAAACCTCCCTTTCACAGCTAAAATTGCTGAATCTGTAGTACTCACTCAACTAGCTGACTACATCTCCAAAACACATATTTTTCATCCCAGTCAAACAGTGTCTAGATGACAAACCACTTTTCTTGACATCATTTCTTTTATCTATTGTGCTCTCGAACAAGCTTAGACAATTCTTTTGCTATCCTTAGATCTTTCAGCTGCTTTGATCTAGTCAGTCACTCTGCTTTACTTCAACATTCGCACACTATTGGTCTTTCAGGTACTACACTGAATTGGTTTAAATCCTATTTGGCAAACCGAAAGTATACTGTAGCTTTTCACAACTCATTTAGTCCTGGTTTAGGAATTCCACAGGGTTCAGTTCTGTCACCTACCCTTTTCAACATTTTTATAGCCCCTTTTTTGACCCTGGTTTAGTCCCTTGAATTCACTACACACACGTCTATATAGTCGACATACAAGTTCTCTGCACTCTTGATTCCTGCACCTCTATAGATATCTCTATAATTAACCAGAAACTGTATCAGATAACAAAATGACTTCAGGAATACAATCTTATCTTAAATCCTACCAAATCCAAATGTATTCTCTTTTCTAGCAAAGGTAACAATTCACTACCTACTGCTATTTATCTTTCTAAGGTGCACTTTTACTAAGCCACATAGGCGCCTACATACGCCCAACGCACATCAATTTTGAATTACCACCCAGCTGCCATGTGGCACAGGTGGTAATTTCATTTTTTACACGCGTCCCCTATGAGCGCCAGAAAATAATTTTTCTTTTCTGGCAAGTGGCACTAATGGGGCGGTAAAAGGCATTGTACATGTGTTGACCATTACTGCCTGGTTAATGTGTGGGACCTTACTGCTAAGTGAATGGGTGACGGTAAGGTCTCAGACCCAAAATGGACACGCACCAATTTTCATTTTGCCGAACGTCCATTTTTGCCCCCCCCCCCCCCCCCCCCAAAAAAGGCATTTTTGCAGGTGCACTGAAATACTACACTAGCCCAGGCCATTTTTCAACACACCTTAGTAAAAGGACCCTTAATACATCAGTTCTCTGTATTGACACAGTACGTATTCTAGATGGCCTCCTAGACTCTGCTTTCTCTTTCTAGCCCCCAGTTTTGCAAGTAGTCCAAAGATCATTCTATATACTCCATTTGATTTACTTTGTTTGTTCCTTAATTCTTTCTCCAACACTAAATACTTTAGTTCACTCTTTAGTTATCACTCAGACTGTTGCAATTTGATCTATAAGGGACTTAGGCAAAAAGAACTGCATTGACTTAAAATTGTACAGCACACTGCAATTATGCTCATTCTCAATATCAGGAAATTTGAGTCCTTTTACTGGTTTTCAAAGTAATGGCCTCTGGAGAGCTATTATATCTCTCACATCACCTTATTCCATACAGCCTCACCAGAACTCTTAGATCTGCCCATCAGAATCAACTTGTGAACCCCAGTTATCATGATACCGTCCATGAATACAGTAGGCACTGCATTTTCTCTGTTCGAGGCCCCCAGTTGTGGAATGCTCTCCCGACTTCTCTTGCAGACTTCCCTTGCTAAATTCAAAACCGATGTAAAAACGTTTCTATTTCAGGATGCCTTTAGCTAAATTACTTTGTTACTGGCACTGCTGACCCGGATTGAGTCCTGATCTCCTCTGGAGCACTCCTTATGTTTTCCCCCACTTGCTGTCCTATCGGTTTTGTAGTTCCACCCCCTTCTCTTTAAACTAACTCTCTTATGCTTATTCTTCCTTTCGTTACACTCTTCCTATACTCTTAGATTGTAAGCTGCCCTGAAGGCCCCCCCCCCCCCATAGGGTAGGATAACAAGTCTTTAATAAACCTAGAAACTACGATCATCCCCAATATGACTGTGTCTATGGAAGGGGAAAGGGGTAAAGTTTTGTTTAGTTGAAGGAGATAAATTGGATTCCTGTCATGGAGTTTCTTTGAAACTTTTAGACTTCCCAGGCAGTTTACGTTTGGGAAGATCTAAATCAATATCTCCTCCTAAAGAAATCACAGATACTGAGATTTGGAGACTTGGATCCAAAATGAAATCATCCTTATCTGAATATTTATCTCAGTTGTGTAAGTTCTAGGGTGAAACAGTTGGGAAAATGTCTAGCCTGGGGAATGAGATGAGGGTTCCTGAAAAAGATCTGCTGGAGATTACTAGGACACAGAAAAACTAGAAACTGTAACTCAACTTTAATTAAAGGCAATACACTTTTAGAAAATAAGGCACCCTTTTACTAAAGCTTAGCAGATGCTAAAAGCTAAGAAGCCCATGGGCTTCTTAACATGTAGCGCATGCAAATTCTGTTAGTGTGCACTAAGCTTTAGTAAAAGGGCCCCTAAATTAGAAAGAACTGAACACTCTCTGAAAGCCAAATTTTGTGATTTCCCCAAATGAAGTGATACAACAATATTTGTTGCATATTATATTTTGATTCTGGATAGCTCCCTGTGATAGTAAGCTGGGGTTATTTTAACACCATGGCCCGATGTTCCTGGGTCACATGGTATAAGAGCCAGCACTCTTTATCACTAGTGGTGGGCAGAACACCCCTCAGGTTGAAAGCCCTTATTGATCCCCTCCCTTGTACTGCCCCAACCAGACCCCCCAACCCAAAGGGCCCTCCAAGTAGATAACCTCCCACCTGCAAATGGCCACCTACTCCCAAACAAGACACCCTCAGGCAGTAACCTCTCCTCCAGGCCACCTCCACTTTTCCAAAGGCCCTTCCTAGGTCTACCTTATATTCAAAAACTCTGGTGTCTAGTTGTGTGGGCAAGAGAGATCCCTAGTTCCTCCTTGTCTCAGTGACATTCTTCCAAATAGTGCCAGTGAACCTTAGTAGTAATCTTATGGTACTACCACTAGGGAACATATTTTCTATAAGGATATCTACTGTCCTTACACAAAAGCGCAACCTCTAGTACTGTGAGACTACCTTGTCAGTGAGGACAGGAGCAACTTGGGGAGGGGAAGAGGGAGTGCTTTGGCCACCGCTATTGATGAAGGGTGTTGGCCCTTTTAACATGCTGCTTTGGAACATCTGAGATCCAATGCGCCCAGATAACAATAACACTGAAGCATTATGCTTGTAACATGGAAGTCAGGAACCTGCAGTACTGCGATACTGCAGGTTGGTGACTCCCATGCTAAATCAAGTTGTGGAAAAATCCCATCTATTTCCACACCTTGATAATTCCCCTCCCGTTTATCCCTTGGCTTATCTTGTGCACCATAGGCAATGTGTCTAATAATTTTACCTTTGTTCAAACCTAGGCCCACTTTTTGTGTCTCTCCTATTCTCCCTCCTTTTCATTCTTTTCCTGTAATATCGTAAACTGATTAGATATTATTTGATTGATAATCTATCAAATAATGGTGAAGTTACTATGGGGTCATTTTACTAAGATACACTAGTGGATTTAGTGTATGCTAATAATTAGCGGGCGCTAAATTAGAGGCCCATTATTTTCCTGTGGGCGTCTTATCATTTAGCAAGGCTAATCATTAGTGTATGCTAAATCTCTTAGCACACCTTAGTAAAAGGATCCCTAAATAAATAAATGAGTTGAGAATTAGACCCTGTTTTATTGGCCACTGTTGTAGTATTGCGCTAAATTCAAACTTTTAAGGTTGTACTCCTTTATACACGAAGAACTGCTAAATCAAGTTGTGGAAAAATCCACAACTTGATTTAGCATAGTGAGTTAATTCAGTGGACTTTGAGCCTGGGGAACTGAGTTCAATTCCCACTGCAGCTCCTTCTGACTTTGGGCAAGTCACTTAACCCTCCATTGCCCCTGGTACAAAATAAGTACCTGAATATATGTAAACCACCTTGAATGTAGTTGCAAAAACCTCAGAAAGGCTGTATATCAAGTCCCGTTTCTTATTATATTTGAGGCAAGACGTTGCGTTCCTTCTCCTAAAGAGATAAATTAACCAAAAAAACATATAATAGAGCTTTCTTTTTCCACTTCACTGCAGAAGGATTAGAGGAGTTTCAGGAAATCCCTGGAAATGTATTTCTTAGGCAGCCTTTATGCTGTATTTTATAGAGACCTATAGGCTATTCATTCTATTTTGTCTAGTGGTATTTATTAATAATTGAATATGGAATATAGATTAGTTTTACTTATGGATTGGCATTTTACATTTATTTATTCTGCTTGATTTTCATTTTAGCATTCATTCTAGTGGATTGGGGGGAATTCACCAAGCAGCATTGTGGCCTCAATGCACCTTAATGCACGTTAAGGGAATTAGCACACGCAAACCACCCCCCCCCCCCCGATTCTATATATGGCACATATAAATTCATGCAGAAACCAAAGCGTATTCAATAACAATGCTCATTACTTAATTGTTTAACTAGCTAATCAGTGCTATTAATTGGATGGTAACAAGAAATTATCAGCACTAATTGGCATTAATTGAGATTTATGCACACAACTCGCTTAGAGCCCTGTTTACTAAACCACGCCAGAGGCGCGCTAGCATTATTAGCATGCGCTGATTAGCACACACTAAATCCTAGAGACACCCATAGGAATATATGGGTTTCTTTAGCATTTAACGTACGCTAATTTTTGGCACGTGCTAAGAATGCTAGCGCACATTAGTAAACAGGATCCTAAGTGTATTCTATAAGTGTACCTAAATTCTAAGTTGCATAGTTGAAAAGGAAATGTGGGCAAGGGTGGGGCATGTCTAAATCATGATTTTTGAAACTCAGAATTGCAACATTTTACTCTGCAAATCATAAGGGGGGCATGTTGGAGTTGTGTTTTGGGTGGGACTTCAGCAGGCTTAAAATCAGGACTTTTTCAGTGGTAATGGAACAGAAAAACAGGTCCAGAGCAAAAAAGAAGTATGTTTTTATCTAGACCTGTTTCAGTCACAACTATGTCAGAAAAAAGTGCCCTAACTGGCCAGCTGACCACTGGAGGGAGTAAGGCATCACCCCTTCTTAATCCCCCAATGGTCTTTGCCCCCCTTCCACCCCATAAAGATATGAAAAGTGACACTAGATACCAGGCCGCAGGACAGTTCCATATAATATGGCCATTTCTAAGAAATCAGCAAACATGTGGATGAGTAGCCTAATGGTCAGTAAAGTGGACAATGAACAGCAGGACCTAGGTTCAATTTCCATTTCAACTCTTTAATTTCAGTACAAACATATGAGCCATCCTGGAAGATAGAAATACCTCCTGTACCTAAATATATAAGGGCTATTGCAGTGGTGGACCTTTAGGTACAGTTGGATTTCTCTGTTCCTGGAGGGCTCACCATACAATATGAGGGGGTTTTAGGTGGGATTTGTACCTGGTCCCTTTATGTGAAGTCCACTGCACTGACCACTAGGCTGCCCCTCTGTATTACTTGGATGTCTGTATGACTAGTTCACTAGGAATATTGCCATACAGATGTCCCTATGGTTTGTTTTCTTCAAATTCCCCTGGGACTGTTTTTTTTTTTTTTTTTTTTCAAAAATGGCACGTTGAGCCATGAAAACTTCTAGCACAAAACCGTAATTGGACCAGAAATTTAGACGCTTTTCTGGTTTGATTATGGCTGTGAGCTAGATGGGTTTTTGAGGCATTTTCAGCAAAATTTAAAAATGCCCCACTAACAGGCTTATTTTCAAAAGAGAATGGCGTCCATCTTCCGACACAAATCGGGAGATGGGCGTCCTTCTCTCAGGGTCGCCCAAATCGGCATAATCGATTTTGGGGGGCTCAGCACCCAAGGTAAGGGATCTATGCACCTGGGAGCAATTTATGAAGTCCACTGCAGTGCCCCCTAGGGTGCCCGGTTGGTGTCCTGGCATGTCAGGGGGACCAGTGCACTACGAATTCTGGCTCCTCCCATGACCAAAGGGCTTGGATTTGGTCGTTTTTGAGATGGGCGTCCTTGGTTTCCATTATGGCTGAAAACCGGGGACGACCATCTCTAAAGTCGACCATCTCAACATTTAGGTCGGCCATCTCTATTAGGTTGACTATGAGGCTTATTTTTAAAGCACTTAGCCTCCCAAAGTTCCATAGAAACCTATGGAACTTAGCCTCCCAAAGTGCTTTGAAAATATGCCTCCTAATGTGACAAGGCAAGCTCCAGAGATTACCCAGTGAAGCAGTTGAGCCCAGAACTACGGATCCCAGAAGTCCTTGCAAGAAAGAGAGAAGAGAGTAGTCCTAAAAAAATGGAATGGATTCCCAGCCCCAGCAGGGGGAGCAATGGCTCGAGGCAGGGTGAATCTTTTACTCCCTTCCCCACTAGAGGGAGAGGGAAGGATGAAGCTCAGTTTCCCTGGAAGTAGCCAGCCACTACAGCTTGCTAAGGTAGAGGAGCCAGCTACCATGGAGTGGGAGAATTCAAAGGTTGCCCTGCCCAGCACTTGAAGGCAGTGGAGGAGGCCACGCCGGGTGTGGTGCTGAAAGATGGGAGAAACTGTCAACCCTGCTCCTTACAGGGTTTCCTCTGTGCTGTGAAAAGGCAGGTGATTTGTGGTATTGGTTTGATGTGCAAAGACTGTCCATGAAGATTTGTTCTGAACTGTTGTGCTACATTGGAAGTGTGCTGAACTCTTACTAAACCCTTCTGAATGAGGGGGAAGAAAGCTAATGCCCTAATAGAAGACCTGAGGTCTTGAGGAGCTGAGTGTTTGCTGAGGGATTTTTGGATCTGGACTGTACCTTTTTTTCTTTTGAAGATTATCTTTTGAGGGCTATACCTTTAAGAGGGCTGTACCTTTTGTTTTGAAGAATATATTATGATTTTGGTATGAAATTGCCTTGATAATAAAATACTTTGGCCCTGAGTCCCAGTATCAGAAGTATTCTGTCCTGGAACCCTAGCAGCCCCGCAGGCTTGCTGACTCCACCCAAGAGAAGGAAGCGGACCCCCCTTTACACTAAATGTTGAGAGTTGATTATTGGAACCAACCACCTACTTTAGCAATAGCATTCTATAAACTAAGGGCTCCTTTTACAAAACTGTGCTGGTGATTCCGGCATGGCAAATATGATGAAGGCCACAGGAACTGAATGGGCTTCATCATATTCGCTGGTACCTACCTGTAGGCACCAGCTTATAGAATTGCCTATCACTGCTTCTAAGTTTGGCTGAAAATAGGGCACATATTTAGGAGCCTAAATTTAGGAGCTTACCCCTGGATTCTATAAATGGTGCCTGAAAATCAATGCGAAAACCAAAGCATATTCTATAACAATGCGCATAGCTTAATTGGTAAACTAGCTAATCAGCGCTGTTAATTGGATGTTAACAAGCAATTATCAGCACTAACTGCCATTAACTAATATTTATGCACACAACTCACTAGCCCTTGAATTCTATATAGTGCACCTAGAGGGTGCATATAGACGGGTGATGGATATGTGGAATGCCCTCCCGTGGGAGGTGGTGGAGATGAAAACAGTAATGTAATTCAAACATGTGTGGGACAAATACAAAGGAATCCTGTTTAGAAGGACTGGATCTACGGAATCTTAGCGGAGATTGGGTGGCGACACCGGTAACTGGGAAACAAAA
This sequence comes from Microcaecilia unicolor, assembly GCF_901765095.1. NCBI lineage: Eukaryota > Metazoa > Chordata > Amphibia > Gymnophiona > Siphonopidae > Microcaecilia > Microcaecilia unicolor. The sequence continues at coordinate 328,207,413 of NC_044031.1, read as the reverse complement.
TGGGAGTTGCGCAGACTTCTACGGTCTATGCCCTGATTGTGACTGAACAGATAGGGATGGGCTGGAGAGTAAATTTTAAGGGGCTTCGACATTAGCTCCAGAACTTAGTACAAGAACAGTGCTGGGTAGACTTCTACGGTCTGTGCCCTGAGAAAGGCAAGGACAAATCAAACTCGGGTATACATATAAAGTATCACATACCATGTAAATCAGTTTATCTTTTTGGGCAGACTGGATGGACCGTACAGGTTTTTATCTGCTGTCATTTACTATGTTACTATCCAGCTCATTTTTGAAAGTCATCGCCGGCCATCTTCCGACACAAATCGGGAGATGGCCGGCGATCTCGCAACGGTGGCCAAATCGGTATAATCGAAAGCCGCTATTTTGACATCATCGCTGCTTTCCCGTCGCAGAGCCGGTGAAAGTTCAAGGGGGCGTGTTGGCAGCGACGTGAAGGCGGGACATGGGCGGGCATGGGCGGGGTTACAAAATGGCCGGCTTTAGCCCATAATGGAAAAAAAAGACTGCAATGAAGAGCATTTGGCCGCTTTTACTTGATCCCTTTTTTTCAGGTCCAAGCTTCAAAAAGGTGCCCGAACTGACCACATGACCACCGGAAGGAAGCAGAGATGACTTCCCCGTACTCCCCCAGTGATCACTAACCCCCTCCCACCAAACAAACCCCACTTTAAACACTTTCTTTCCAACCTGTTTGCCAGTCTCAAATGCCGTACCCACCTCCATGACAGCACAATGTGTTCTGTCCTCCGACAACCTTTTCCTGCTTGTGATGTGGCTCTGGGGTGAGTGTGACACCTTTTCTGTTATTTGCACTGCAGAGTCACATCATCAATGCATTGTGGTGGGTGTAGGTATTGGTAGTTGGTAGGCTCTACTCCCCTGGTAATTTCCCCCTGCTTACTGGGTTAGAGTGTGCCCTGTTTTGTTTCCTGTTGTAGTCTATTCAGTAGTGGCCATTTTTGAAAGCCAGTTTTAATTCCCTTTCCTGTGTTACCCATGTTAGAGAATGTAGTTCTTACCTTGAATGGTGCTGAAAGAGGGCATTGTACCCCATTGTGCCAGCTCTGACCTACTGCTCATCTTAGTACCAGGGGACTATTTGCCAGTGGGGCACAACCTCTGATCTGCACTAATTGGCACTGATTAGAATTTATGCGCACAGCTTGCTAAGTGTATTCTGTAACAAAATTCACCAAGCTTCTAATGCGTGCGGGCAAAAAGGGGCATGGTTATAGGTGGGGAAAAGGTCATTTCTTGGGCTTTCCGAAATTTGTGCGCATAATTATAGAGTATGGCCCTGTGCATCACATTTTCATTTGTATAAATGGATGCACATAGTTTTAGGCGCTGAGATATCAATCCAGCATATTCTATAATCGGTGCCTAATTATAAGTGCCAATTATAGAATTACGCTTAGTCAGCACTGATTTCAGTGTTGATTTTTTAGGCGCCATATATATAATCTTCTCCTAAGTGCATTCTATAACGTGGTGCACCTAAATTCTTATTTGCATAGTTGAAAAGGAGGCACGGCCATGGGCAGGGTGAGGGCATTTCTAAACTCTCTGTGTATTATTATAGGATACACCTGCACTGCACCTAAGTTAGGTGTCAGGATTTACACCAAGTAAAATGTGGTCTAAATGGATGTGACTAAATTTGGTCGCGTAGTGAGTCGCCTGGTGTATTCTAGATACCGCTTGGAAATTTGTCTAGTTTATAAAATTTAGGTGTACTTTTTTAAGGCACCATATGTAGAATCTAGCCCTTAACTCTTTCTGATGATCAGGCCCAAAGGTTTCAGTAAGAGTTGAGCTAAAAATGACGAAAAACTTATCATAGAGAGACAGTGAAGTCTGTGAAAGCCTCCTGACTAGTTTCCACCAGAGATGCTGCTGAAGCCACTGCTGCTGAATACCTAAAGCCATTTGACCTGAGTCTGGAAAAAAAAGGGGAAAGAAAAGTGTCCCTATAATAAATGTGACACAACCCCCCTCCCCTCAAAAAAAAAAAACAAGGAAGGGAAAGGAAACAACTCAATATGGCAACGTACTACCATTAATTTCAACATTTAACTTCTTTCATGTTTAATTTTTAATATTTTAATGCACTTCTAAATGTGAGAGCATCAGAGGGTTTCTTTTGGGTTATTATCCCATTACAAGACCCGACCTTTTATATGGTTCTCAGTCATTTACTCTTGAAATACCCCAGATCTCAACACCACTTACTAAAAAAAAGTGAGAAAAATTTAAAAGTGTCAAAAAATCCAATAGTGGAATTATTCCAAACTTACAGAAACAAATAATTCAAAAGAACACTTATCTGGGTCAGCACTGAGCTCAGTGGTGATGAATAATCACTCGATACCCACACAAATCCATGTACAATTTATCTCTCAAATGGTGTGAAACTAAAGGCATTTCAGCAGCAACCTGCCTTCCTCTGGAGTTAATCTTCTTTGTAACGTGGTCACAACATCTGCAGTACAAAATTGTCAATACATGTATCCGCATTGCCATATTCACACTGAATAAAATACATTAAATTACTTGCAAACATTCACCCTGAGATGTCATCTTGTTAAAGCAGTCAAAACTAAAAAAAAAAAGGGGGGGGGGACATATAAAGACGCTGTTACTATAGCATCATCCTTGTTAAGTTCAATGTCATGACATCAATTTAATCAAACTTTATACAAACTGCTGTGATAAAACCATTCAATATCCCTATTAAATCTAAGGGGTTCAATATTATTTAACTTGAAAATCCAATGACATTCCTTATGTAATAATCAAGATCCAAATCCCCCCCTCGAGGATGAGAAGTGAGCACTTCCAATGCACAAAACTACAATTGACTAAGGGGCCCTTTTACTAAGCTGTGATAAAAAGTGGCCTGCACTAGTTTTGGCTTGTGGAATTGGCGGGAAAAAGCCTCTTTTAAATGGGGCAACAAATGGCCATGCAGTAATATTAAAATTAACGCATGGCTATTTACTGCCTGAACGCTTACCACCAGCTATTTAGAAGGCAGTAAGGGCTCATGTGCTACTCGTGCAGTAATCGGGCAGTGCACGACAATGTGGCCAAGCTGCCAATTTCTGCCAGGAATACCCCACATACTTTGGGACTACCGCCTGGTGCCCATACTACCCCGGCAGTAGGGTCGATACGGCATGCACTAACCAAGCGGTGGCCCTACCGCAGCTTAGTAAAAGGATTCCTAAAAATGTGTTCATGTTGCAAACAATGCAAAACACTGAAGTCAGCTTTGGTGCTCAACCACTCTTTTTTAAAGATCACGTGGTTTTACCTACATAAACCATCATGCAGGGGCATCAAACTGCGTATACTACATAAGGCATTTGACAAATTGAGTAAGTTTTCAAAACAATATTGTGACCACTTAAAGTAACAATGTTTCAAGAAAAAGAGACTGAACATATACTGTGTCCACACAGATAAGGCGAGATTCTATCTATGGCGCCTAAAAAATCGGCGCTGAAATGAGTGCCGGCTAAGCGTATTCTATAATCGGTGCCTAGATTTAGGCGCCAATTATAGACTAAGCTTAGTTGATATTTCAGCGCATAAATCTATGTGCATCCATTTACACCAATGAAAACCTGGTGTAAATCCCTGCACGTAGATTTAGGAGTACTGGGCTGTATTCTATAACTAGGTGCATAAATTTTGGAACGCCCATAAAACACCCATTTCCCTGCCCATAACCACGCCCCTTTTGCCTGCACACTTTAGAAGTTCATCGCCCTTCATTACACAAACAGACACATTAAGTGCGAGGTAGTTGGTGGAGAGACAGAGGGAGAGAAATGAGAAAGGAGGTAAGGAATGCAGTATGGTTGCATCACATAATGGGTCAGAAAACATTCAGGCAGTGCGGAGCTGCAGTGTAAGCTGTCCTGAATAAAGCGGTCTTCAGGGAGATTCTGAAAGCCTGTTGTTCGGAGGTAGCTTGTTAAGCTTGTTAAATTACATGCATTGTTATAGAATCTGTGCTGATATTTAGGCATGCTATATAGTTTCCAGGGGATAATGTCCAGTATTCTGTGGCACATCTGTACCGGGGGGGGGGGGGGGGAGAAATTTATTAAAAAGTAGGCCCTAGCATGTCTAGCATTTTTTCTCTCTCTTACGGGCAAAAACAGGAACATTATTATAACATGAATGTAATTGCACAACAAGCCAGTGTCTCAAAATGATAGAGAGGGGCATAATCGAATGGGAACAACCATCTCTAAGGACGCCCATCTCTTAGGACGTCCCCGTGAATGGGCAGGGCATCCCGTATTATCGAAACAAGATGGGCATCCATCTTTCGTTTCGATAATATGGTCGGGGATGCCCAAATCTCGACTTTAGAGATGGTCAACCTAAATGTTGTGATGGTCGACCTTAGAGATGGGCTACCTTGGTTTTCGCCGATAATGGAAACCGAGGATGCCCATCTCAAAAATGACCAAATCCAAGGCATTTGGTCGTGAGAGCAGCCAGCATTCGTAGTGCACTGGTCCCCCCTCACATGCCAGGACACCAACCGGGCACCCTAGGGGGCACTGCAGTGGACTTCACAAATTGCTCCCAGGTGCATAGCTCCCTTACCTTGTGTGCTGAGCCCCCCAACCCCCCCAAACCCACTCCCCACAACTGTACACCACTACAATAGCCCTTACGGGTAAAAGGGGGCACCTACATGTGGGTACAGTGGGATTCGGGTGGGTTTTGGAGGGCTCACATTTACCACCACAAGTGTAACAGGTGGGGGTTGGGCCTGGGTCCGCCGGGCTGAAGTGAACTGCACCCACTAAAAACTGCTCCAGGGACCTGCATACTGCAGTGATGGAGCTGGGTATGACATTTGAGGCTGGGTGGGAGGGGGTTGGTGACCACTGGGGGAGTAAGGGGAGATCATCACCGATTCTCTCTGGTGGTCATCTGGTCAGTTCAGGCACCTTTTCAAGGCTTGGCCGTGAAAAAAAAGGGCCCAAGTAAAGTGCTCGTCAGGGACGCCCTTCTTTTTTCCATTATCAGCCGAGTACGCCCATCTCTTAACCACACCCCTGTCCTGCCTTTGCTACACTGCCGACATGCCCCCGTCGATTATGCCAATTTGGGCAACCCTGAGAGAAGGACGCCCATCTCCCGATTTGTGTCGAAAGATGGGCGCCCTTCTCTTTCGATTATGTTCCTGAGAGCGTATCTGATATATTGTGGAAGAATAAGGTATCACACAAACAGGATGGTTAGAAGCCAACCTTCTTGATGGAAAAAGTAAATAGGTTCTTTCTGCCCACTGCATTCTTCTGTACTAGCCGTTGAGCCCGTAAAAACGGGCTAGTAAATGAAGGAGGGGTTGTAAGGCCCCCCCCGGATAGGTCGCCGCCGCCCCTCCTCCCCGGGGTCGCCGCCGTCCCCCCTCCCCCCCCGAAGTCCCCTCCGCCACCCCTCCACCCGGGCCGGGTACCTGGTTTCACTATTCAAACCGCTGGAACGCAGCACACAGCTCATCTGAGCTGCTGTCGGCCTTCCTTCTTCTCTGCATGTGTTCCGCCCTCGTGTGACGTAACACAGGCAGGTAAGGAAGGCCAACGGCAGCTCAGATGAGCTGTGTGCTGCGTTCCAGCGGTTTGAATAGTGAAGCCAGGTACCCGGGCCGGGTGGAGGTGGGGTGGCGGCGGCGGCGACTCCAGGTGGGTGGGGGGAGCGGTAGGGGCAACCCTGGGGGGGGAGTGGTGGCGACGGCGGTTCCCTCACTCGCAGGTGCGCAGGTTCCCTCTCTGTCATGCCCCCGTCATCACGTATTGACGCGGGGGTGGGACAGAGAGGGTCTCTACTGCGCATTTGTGAGTGAGTAAGCCTCTTGCCATTTATATGTTTGATGTTTTTAAAATACTGTTCTTTGGATATCCACGCTCTAAAAACTTCTGAAACATTATCTTAGCTTGAAAATTAAATTCTTGCACAGTGAAACAAACACATCTTAGTCTTAAAAATTGACTGATAGGAATATTTTCACATAATTTATATGAATGGTAACTGTCAAACCATAGGATAGTTTGCCTATCGGTAGGTTCCTGAAAAATAGAAAAGAGAAACCTTTTCTGTGATAAAGAATTAGTCAAATCCAAAAACTGTGTATATTGAAAATCAAATGTACATACAAATTGTTAATTAGTATCACAAGAATTTAACCATCCAAAAAAGTTGAAATTAAAGGTAGTGCCTTGGCATATTGAGTTGTTTCCCTTCCTGTTCCTTTTGGTTTTGTGTTACATAGAATGAAAACCAGTGAAATAACAGAAAATGTCTTGCTGAAAGGGCAAAAAAACAAAAGTCTATCCCAGCTGGTCTTCTACAGTGAGAAACCATTATTCAGGTCCCTGAAAAAAACAAAGATCTAATGCAAGGGTGAACAGATAAGTGAAAAGCAATTTAAGACTGGTAATCTTTGAAGTTGTTCAGCTATAAGTAAGATAAATGAGATATTTGGAAGCATGCTTGAATTTTGTTTTCACTTTCTTACTATATTCTAACTTGCAACAGTTACATTATTCAATGCATATTTCTTTTTTCCCCATAGTCTACTGACCTTGAACTGAACTATATATATTGGAAAGTAGGTTGTTTAAAATGTAAAATACTGTAATTGCATCAACAAAAGCACAAACAAGTAATGTGCTCTGTTTAAAGGAGGAAAAATATGTTTTAGGATCTATAGAGTAACTGGCTAACCCTCTCTTTCACAAAGCTGCGCTAGCGACTGCCACACAGCAATGCCGACACAGCGTATAACTCACCACTTGATTTTTGGATGTTCTCAGCAAAATGTCCAAAGTTGGATTTAGAATGGAGCAAAAAAAGGAGCAGATCACAAGGGTAGAAATAAAAAGTCCAATTTATTCACCGCACATATATGAATCATAAACCATAAGCCTCAGGAATCCCTACTCTGTAAAAATAAAAAAAATAAAAATATAATATAATAATAATTAAAACATTGATATAAGAACTCAGCTAAATTTGAGTCTTATTCAGAAGGTCAGGGAAAATACCCCAGCGTATTAGATTTCTTTCCAGTATCCTTAACTTTCAGCTTTTTTTCTCCCCAGTGTTAATAGCTATTAGGCATAAACCAGTCTCAAACTTTGGGGTATGTTTACTAAGGTGCATTAGCATTTCTAATGCGCCCTTAAATTTAAGGCACTTTAAACGCTAACGCGTCTATACATTTCTATAATGGACACATTAGCATTTAACGTGAGTAAACTATCTATGCACGTTAAAAACACTAATGCGCCCATAGCACACCTTAGTAAACATAGACATTTATTTGATCCTTGGCACAAGGGGAGGAGGGGCTAGACATCTGCTTTCTAGAAGGAGCTATTCTGTCTCTTAATAGTCTGCTACTTGTCTGTGACAGAATGAACCAGCCACAATAAAGTTACTCAGGCATCTGAATAAAAAAGCTGATAGAAGAACCTAACTAAATTTTAGTCTAACCCGAAAGGACAGAAAAAAACCCCAATCAAAATGACAGTTTTTTTTCTAGTGTTCTTAACTTTCAGCATTTTTTAATTGTTGCTCAATATAATGCACAAGCCATCCTTGAACTTGTGACCTTCAGGTTGGAAAACAACCACCTTTCATAGCAGGTGTATCAAAGGATTTATCAAAATCCAAATACAGCACATACAGCATATACTGTTTATCTAGTGCTCCAGTAACCTGGTTAAAAATCAATCAGATTTCAGTTGGCTCGATCTGCCTCTGGGAAAACCATGTTGTTTTGGATCTTGCAACCTACTACACTGTCAAACGTTAACTATCCTTTCCTTAAGTGGCATCTCCATTACTTTTTCCACCAAAGCCACTTTTTTCTCACCTCTTGCATTCAAAAATTCACACATGGGGTCTGAAAGACACTTCAAAGCAATCTCGGACTCAAACTGTTTCCTCATCATTCTCTGAATTACTTGACCCCATGGGGGACATTTGAACGGGTACAGTTTTCTTCTGTCTTCTCCTCTCTCCTGCAAAATCTGGAACCTAAAAGGTTAATGGGACTACTATCCCAATGGGTCTGGTTCATCAAGCTTCTTCAATCCTGCAGGGCACTTGACTACCAGGACCCTGACATGGGTAGTCCAGCCATTCTGACCTTGAGTGTTGACTCTGTTCAGATAGATTTGCAGAACTAGAAATTCTCTCCTAGTTTCTGCCACTCTTTTTCCCTGACACTTATGTTGGTTTGGTACTTCTGGACCCAATCCTTCAAGACCTGGACTTCCTTCATCACTTGCCTCAGGATGGCTAACAATAAAAAAGGCACAAGCCAATGTTCCCTCCCAAATGGGGCTTTAATACTCTTGCCTATCATTATCATTTTTTGTGCCTCCTCTCATACCCATTCTCAGTGTGGAAACTATATATGTACATGCTCCTACATTATTCCTACATTATTGCATTACACAGCGACTGGAGGTTTTGTTGCTGTTGTTGTTTTTTGTTTTTAAATAGGCATTAGGAAAGTGTGTACTGAAGTTCTGTGCACAGGTCTAATGCATGCCTTTTTTACATTGACCCCCTCATCCTCACCCAAATATTTCCCCCTCTATTTTCAATAGGGTAAAAGTAACTGGATCCTTTATATCTAAGGTTATTCTATGGAAGAGTATTGCAAATTGCTTCTCTACCGGAGTTGGCGGACGCCATTATGGTATTATGTAAGCCACATTGAGCCTGCAAATAGGTGGGAAAATGTGGAATACAAATGCAACAAATAAATAAAAATAAATAAATAAATACAAACAGTGGATCTAATGCAAAGGGCTTGGGAAAGAGGGGTCCACTCCCATATTCCCTCATATATATACTGAACCTAGGGACCCTTTCAGATTTTTTTTTTTTTGAGAACCTTTCATTTGAACTTCTACCACTGTTATGGGATGACCCTCAGGGGGAGGAATGCTGGCTTGATCCTTTTTTAAAAACAAATCTTTTTTTTTATGCTGTGCTTTCCCACTCATAGCAGGCTCAATGTGGCTTACATATTATATACAGGTACTTATTTGTACCTGGGGCAATGGAGGGTTAAGTGACTTGCCCAGAATTTATTTTATTTTATTTTTGTTACATTTGTACCCCGCGCTTTCCCACTCATGGCAGGCTCAATGTGGCTTACATATTATATACAGGTACTTATTTGTACCTGGGGCAATGGAGGGTTTCACAGAGAGCTGCCTGTGCCTGCAGTGGGAATTGAACCCAGTTCCCCAGGACCAAAGTCCACCACTCTAACCACTTAATGTTCATTGTGTTAAAGATGAATACTCAAACATCTCAATTTGTTGGTGTTCACAGGACATTCAATATTTAGGTCTTCTTTTCAAATCAATGTTACAAAAGACTGTTCAAATTAGTACCTCGAAAGTTATTAATTAAACTGGCACTGATTAATTTATATATTCTTTACAGGTTTTTCAGCACAACTGGCACTATTTTATGTGGATTCTATTGTCATGGGTAGAGACATGAATCTTCCCCTTGATCCTTTTTTAGATAGAAAATCCAAGGCTCAGGTTAAAACTTTGAAAAACACGATTGCACTACAATACCTTTTGCAATCCTGGAATCTCGTGGATTCTTGGAGATTGCAACACACTACTGAAATAGACTTTACATTCTATTTTGCCCTGCATAGCTCATATTCACAACTGGATTATCTGTTTGTTTCTAAATCTCTTGTGTCAAATATCAATCAGACAACTATAGAGCCTATTCACATATCTGACCATGCTTCTATAATATATGTCCTTCTGTTCCTAGAAGTAGCTGGAGATTTAATGTTGGTCTTTTACTAATATTGGTAAATGGTCTGATGAATATTTTAAAATAAATGACTCGCCAGACATGGATTTTGTTTATGTTTGTGATGCAATAAAGCCTATACGAGAGTTGAAATTATCAAATATATCTCTCACATAAACAACACTAGACAGCAAGAACTTTCCAAGTTAGAATCAGAAACTAAGAGCCTTGAACAGAAATGTATTCTCAATCAGAATGTATCATTGCAGGAAATTTTGCAAAAGTTAAAATTTCAATTTAATCAACTTTTAAGTAAGTCAGTCCTTGCTTATGATGATGGAATGTCTTGATATACAGTAGGTACTGGTGTTGTGTATCATTTCCCTCCTTGTTCATGTCCTTCCACTATCTGTATCACTTTTCTTTAAAAAAAAAAAAAAAAGCCTTTTCAATAAAAATGACAAACTTTAAAAAAAAAAAATGGGTCCTGGGGGGGGGGGGGGGGGAGAACAATTTACCCACCACTCATCTATCCAAGACAACCCAAAAAACACCACTTTTGTCTGGCTTGAGATTTTAGTGTAAATGAATGTTCTGCACTCTTTTCTTAAAATTCACCTTTTTTTGGTTAAATACCCCAAAATTAAAGCATACACAAAAACAAAATGGGCAGTTCAATAGACCAGTGCTTCTCAGCCCTTTCCTGGAGACACACCTATCCAGTCAGGTTTTCAGAATTACCACAATGAATATATATGAGGGAAGTGTACACATATTGGAGACCCTTAGGCAATCATGTGAGAAAAATATCCACATGTAAATAGGAACATGTATACAGTATGTGTATAGCACGTGCACATGTAAATACTGACTTCAGAAAGAAGTTATTTACATGTGGAGATCCTCACCTTGCAGAGATAAGAGGGTATGGTTTTGGTATGGATTTGGCAGGACTAGAATCTATACCTGTGTTTTCTATTTTACAAAGGGAATAAAGGTATTTTGGGAAAAATTTCTGTGTTAGGTTTTACACTGGCTCAAAAGCATGCAGAGGTTTTTGAAAAAGTACTTATTTTGGCCAAGGGAGCCACTCTCCTTCACCCTATGTAGTTTATTAGTGCCTCCCAAATGAAGACATATTAAAATTGTGGTCTCGCTAGTTAATCAGCAGTCTTAAGTGCATACATTTGTAAAATGGAGCAGTTACACATGGAAGTGGTAAAATCTCCTCTTCCAATCTGTAAGTGCTGATACCCATGGAAGCTGCCCAGTCCGATTTGTTTTTCAAAACATGCATATTTGAAATATGGCTCCTCCCACTGCATGTGCCAGCATATACATGGTTTATACAGAAAAAAGAAGTATGCAATCCTCATAAAACCAGCAGAGAGATTAAACAGTGAGGAGTATAATCAAACAAAGAAGGTCCAATCTGATTACAAAATTCTTTAATAAATATTGTCTGTGGCACAAACATAAAAGAATTTGACACAGCCATGTTTCAGCAACAATGCCTGTGTCAGTAATCACAAATTCTATTACATGTGTCACTAACAAAACTTGATGCACTGTTAGAGGCATTCAAGACAGGCTGTTATGCCTAACCCCCCTGTTTACTAGGCTATGCGCTAATGCCGACACAGCCCATTCACTTTGAATGGGCTGCAGCAGCATTGTCGTGCGGCAGCTGCTAGTGTGGCATACTAAACAGGAAGGTAAATCAGGCTGTTCTTGGAAAAAAGTGGAACTTGAGGGTGGCCAGATCATTCTATGCAAGTATATCAGATAGTGGACATCAGGAGCCTTTTGACATTAAAAACTGTGGTACAGCAAAGGTTTGCCTGGTACTAGCTTCCAAGTTACGGGTATGCAAACCAGTGGAGGAATCTGATTTGTAAGTTGTTGTCAATAATTTATTAAAGATTTTTGTAATCGGATTGGACCTTCTTTATTTGATTATACACCTCACTTGTTTTTTTTAATCTTCCAGCATACACATAGCCATTCCTGTAGGTATTTTTAATGCTCTGCATTGACAGATCTTTTTGTAAAATATCACTGGAAATAAGCATTTCCCAACCTGGCCATCTCACTTACAAGCTGTACAACCTGTATAAAATAAATATGTATAAGTAGTCCTTTTTCTAAAATTGTTACTTATACATATATGCTGAGTAGCACATTTAAATCAACTTTTTTTTTTATTTTTACATCCTTTCCAAGATAACATATCTTGATACAGAAACAAGAAGGTTGTCAACAAATGGGCCTCTTTTACAAAGCCATGCTACTGATTCCTAGTGCAGCAAATGATAGGAAGCTAATTCAATTCCTATTCTCATTTACCACATGGGAATTGATAGTATGGCTTTGTAAAGAGGCCCTAAGGACCCTGTTTACTAAGCCGCTCTGTAGGCACACTAGCATTTTTAGTGCACAATAATGCTAGAGACACCCATATATTCTATGAGTGTCTCTAGCATTAGCACATGCTAATTTGTAGCGTGTGCTAAAAATGCTAGTGCACTTTAGTAAACAGAGCTTGGATGTCCTGCAGTGTCACGCTCATATTTGAATGTCAGTGAAAGTACACACATTGTGAGCAGCATGATTACTTTTGCTCACATTGAAGGGGTGGGGGGGGGGAGGAGACAATTTTCAATGGGTCTTTTTCTGCAGGTAAACAGCAGTTTACACAAGGAAAAGATTAGCAAATTATTCTCTGTGCAGGTAATTTCCAAATATATTATGTAAGTAAAATAGTGCTTTACCAACAGAATTAGCCTGTTACAAAATTGCCTGTTTGATATGCATATTAATGCACACTCTTGCAGCCTGCATACTTCTATGTTCTCCCTGTTTGAGGTGGTATTACTACTACTACTACTACTACTACTATTTAGCATTTCTATAGCGCTACAAGGCATACGCAGCGCTGCTCAAACATAGAAGAAAGACAGTCCCTGCTCAAAGAGCTTACAATCTAATAGACAAAAAATAAATAAGTAAGCAAATCAAATCAATTAATGTGGACGGAAAGGAAGAGAGGAGGGTAGGTGGAGGCGAGTGGTTACAAGTGGTTACGAGTCAAAAGCAATGTTAAAGAGGTGGGCTTTCAGTCTAGATTTAAAGCTGTGAAAGGGTTTGCACATTGTGTATGCTTTTGAAAATTCAAATTCCCCAAATAGCAGGTCTAAATGTTATGTGAGTGCATTTTTTTTCAGGGATAATTTTCAAAGCAGCTCTGCATGCATTCTTCTACTTTAAGTATCCATCAAAGTCCACAGAGTAAAAAAGTGAATGTGTAATTTTTACTCCTGAGCTCATTTTATAAAATTATTCTCTTTACATAATGCCATGGCACCACAAATATACTTTATTATTTTATTTACTAGGGTCTGGCTCACACCTTTTTCAGTTACAGCTCAAGTTGAGCTACAGTTAAGTGTTGTCATGTCATTAAAGTTTCTTGAATATGAATCTGATACTTTATGGTAGTTGACATTAGGTCCACAGAACCAATGTTTAATTGGTTCAGCACTAATATTTCTAGCTGCTATTTATATTTTCCAAAATACATGTACAATAGAAAAGAGTATTATACAAACCTGCATAGACCTGCTTAAATCAATACTTCCAAATCTTCAGAGTTACTAATGAGCACAATTTGTAATATTTCCCATCAGTAACATGAAAATCTATGTTTGAAATAAATGCATTCTGACACTAATGAGACTGATATTCTTACACTCCATGGAAACAAAATATGTATATCCTTTCAGATTTTATATTATTCATAGAAAATGTTGCATCTGTTTATACATTTTTAGTTATTGTCATTCAAACATCAAAAGCCTTGCTCACATCTGTGATTTATTTTTTAAATTTGTTTATTGAGATTTCTAGCCCATTTTTTGAATAGCACCCAAAATGAGTCTCAATGTTAATATAAATACAATTTACACAATGCTGAACACAAATCCACAAACAAGAATAGCTGAGGGATACTAGGGAGGGAAAATAGATATTGGATTCCATAAGGAAATCTGTTTGAGCATCTACCCAAAGTGGACAAATTATTGCTAGGTAACCTGGATGGGTCATGCTGGCCTATATTTGTCATCATTTACTATGCTACCATGCTCCTATGTTTCCACAATATCTGTTGTCATCTATTATGTTACTATGGTGCATATTTTAGACACTTATTCACAATCAAGATGTCTGTGTTCCACAAGATGGACATCCATCACCGCAAAACATACAAAGCACCATTTTGCAAAGTGGAAATACGGATGTCCATCTCCCTGGGATTCTGACAAATGAACTTTCATAGAGGAGGTGTAACATGGGTGGTCCTGGTGTGTGTCTAGGGAGATGTCAGCTGATGGATGCCAAATGTGATAATGGATAATGGTGGGACGTTTCCACCTGCCAATGGAGACGTCAGGATTTAGGCCTGCTATTTAAACTGCCCAGATGCTGCCAGAAGCTGTCTTTAGGGACTGCCTGTGTTGGAGGTGACTGAAGGAGAGAGGATAGAAAAGAGTTTGTTCCCAGTGATTGCTGTTATTGTAGGTTATTGTGTGTGTCCCTGTCTGTGACTTCATATTGTTTTGTTTATAGTGCTCACACTCTCTGCAACCCAGCCCCTACCACTACATCTCTATATCTCAAACCCAATCCCCTGCCAACTTCCCAACACCCCTATCTACTTCTTACCCCCCACTGGACTTGTCCATCCACACCCTCCCAAGTGTTCAGCCTAACCCAGCAATCCACTGTAACTCCTTGTCCCTGTGTCCTGTGAATGAATTGTGCTAGTGCTCTACAGTGTGCCTGCTTGTATGCCATTGGTGCTGTGCAATGTTGTAGTGCGTCTGTAGAGCACATTGGTGGTGGTACTGGAACATGTGGATTGGTGGTATCAGAAACCTACACATATGCATCAGGTTAATGAATGGGAGAGGTGCAGGACCTGCTATCTGAGGCCCATAGAGAGGAGACCCCATCCATATGAAAGAGTATACATGTCCAGGACCCAGATCCTAGACCTCACTGAAGATGAGTGCTTCACCCACCTCAGCTTTGATAAGTCAGTCATCCATGACCTTTGCCAGGAGTTGGATCTTCTACTACGATCTCAGACAAACCGGAGTCACCAGTGCCTGTTCACCTCAAAATAACATCCATTTTAGCTTGCCTTACAACAGGCGCATTCTAGTCTCATCTAGCAGTAACAACTGGACTCAGCCAGCCTTTAATTTCTCAGGCTATAAACCAGTCCCTAACAGCCTTTGTCACCCACTCCAGCCAATATTTAGCATTCCCGAGCTCAGTGGAGCAGGTGCAACAAACCATAACCCAATTTTACAGTGTAGACCATTTTCTCTCAATCCTGGGCCTCATTGACTGCACTCATGTGGCTATCAGACCACCAACAGAAAAGCTTATCAAAGCTTGTATGCAATGCCATGGATGAGATCACAGAGCTGTGTGTGCAGTTCCCTGGGTCCGGTCATGCTGCCTACATGTTGTAGCATTCTGGCTACACAACTGCACAGCACTGTATGTGGACTGCACCATGTAGCCACACACTAAGATATGTTTTGTTCCCCTCCTCCTCACTGCACACAAACAATATCTGATTACTCTGATGTACCTTTTCTGCAATACCACATGACCCCAAAAGTGGTGCCACAAAATGCTGCTGAGGAAAGGTACAATAGCACCCAGAGAAACACCAGAGCCATCATAGAAAGGATCTTTTCACAGCTAAAGAACAGATTTTGCTGTTTGGATCAATCAGGGGCCTAGTACTGTATAGGCCACAGAAGGTCTGTAAAAGCGTCATGGACTGCAGCATGATCCATAACTTGGTACTCCATTGGCAGCAATCGTTGCCAGAGCCACAAGACATGGTCAGGCAGGACACTGAGAAGATGATGCAGGACTCCATGAAAAGCATGGTGCACAACCCTACCAGGCCAGCATGGTGGCAAGAAATCAGCACATACATATACATTTTCAATAAATATGTGCATTTACTGAGAGCAAGGATAATAAAAGGTGCACCATGTGATCTCCTACAACCCTCAGGCACACACTTACCATCCCCCACTCATCACAAAACACTCCCCCTCTTCTCCCCTTCACATACACACATACTCCTCCCCCACCCCTCATGCACACACACACACCCCACCCCCACTCCCACACCTCTTAAACACTAAAACACTCCTAACCCACAAAGCATGCAGCTAAATCTGCGCACTATTTCCCTCCTCTGCCCCTATTCCTACCCCCCTCCCACCCCTAGCATAAGAACATAAGAGTAGCCATACTGGGTCAGACCAATGATCCATCTAGCCCAGTATCCTGTTTCCAACAGTGGCCAAGCCAGGTCACAAGTACCTGGCAAAAATCCAAATCGTGGCACAGTCCAAGCTACAAATCCCAGGGCAAGCAGTTGCTTCCCCATGTCTTTCTCAATAGCAGACTATGGACTTTTCCTCTAGGAACTTGTCCAAACCTTTTTTAAACCCAGATCCAATAACCGCTGTTACCACATCCTCCAGCAAAGAGTTTCAGAGCTTAACTATTCATTGAGTGGAAAAATATTTCCTCCTGTATTTCCATGTAATTTCCTTGAGTGTCCCCTAATCTTTGTATTTTTGGAATGAGTAAATAATTGAATTACTTCTACTCATTCTACACCACTCAGAATTTTGTAGACCTCAATCATATCTCCCCTACAAGCCCTACAAGAATACTCCTTCTGTTCACACGTGGAATTTCTATCCATAATGATTCCACGCTGTTATCTATTTCATGTACAATGTTTATTTTATTTGATCCTCTCTATCATTGAGATACAGTTTGTACCCTGTGTGGCCCATTGAATGTCCTCTTTCCACCAAGTCTCTGAGATGCCTATTATATCTACCTCATCATTTAGTGCTATATACACTAACTCTTCCATCTTATTTTTTAGGCTTCTAGCATTGTGTTTTTTTCCCTCAGATCTATAAGCTGCTTAGCAGTTGAAGGGGATAATGTGCATCCTTTATCCTGCTCTCTCATAAAGCACACCTGGCTTACTTTCAACATTGTTGAAGCCTCTCTACTGGGATTCCCTAAATGTCCTGTTTCAATAGTATCCTTCAAGGATACTCCACACCGAACCATGCACTCCTGGGTGACTGTCAGCTCCCCCCCCCCCCTCATTCTATTTTAAAAGCTGCTCTGTCTCCTTTTTAAAAGTTAGCGCCAGCAGCCTGGTTCCACCCCTGTTAAGGTGGAGTCCATCCTTTCAGAACAATTTCTCCCTTTCCTGGTGAAATAGAAAGTACTCCCATAGCCAGGACCTGCCCACCAGAGGATGCACTACTACTACTTAGCATTTCTATAGCACTGCCAGGGTTACGCAGCGCTGTACAAGTTTAGACAAGGGGAAGGACAGTCCCTGCTCAAGAGAGCTTACAATCTAAAGGTAATAAGCTATGTAGTCAGTGTAGGTACCAGGAATGGGGAAGGTGGTCACTATCCTCTCACACCAAGGATATGTCTCCATGAACTTCTGCACATGCAGGAAAGTTTAGGACAGCTGTTGTAGTTGGTGATGTGATCATTCAGAATGTAGATAGCTGGGTGACTGGTGGACATGAGGATCACCTGGTCACTTGCCTGCCTGGTGCCAAGGTGGCAGACTTCACTTGTCTCCTAGACAGAATTCTAGATAGTGATGGGGAGGAGCTGGCTGTTTTGGCACATGTGGCAATGGCATAGGAAAATGTCAGGAGGAGGTTCTGGAAGCCAAATTTAGGATCTCAGATTGAAAGCTGAAGTCCAGATCCCCCAGGGTAGCATTTCCAGAAATGCTCCCCATTCCACATGCAGGACCAAAAAGGCAGGCAGAGCTCTGAAGTCTCAATACATGGTTGAGATGATGGTGTATGGATCAGGGATGAAACCAGGCTGCTGGCACTAACTTTAAAAAAGGAGATAGAGCAGATTTTAAACTAATAAATCTAAATCATGTTGAGATCATCGCCATGGGATTTGGGAGAAATTGAGGCAGTCTTTTTTCCCTGCTTTTCAAAAACTTTCAGTGGCTGGTGAAATTATTCATGCTTCTGCCTCCTTCCCCTCACAAAGTAGCTGTGCTGTGTCTGGTACCATAAATTGTATTGCAATGATGCTGAAAATCAAAAAAATTTTTCAATTGTCTGGAGTGCAATAATATACAACAAAATACAAAAATTCACTCCTGCTGTATGCTCTGTAGGTTGATGCAAAACCATGAACAATATTGTATAATATTTATAGAAATCAAGTAGCCTCAACAGCCCAGGGAACCCTAAATTAGGACTCCACTGAACCGGCCAGCATCATAGGCTCCTCCTCCCTTCCGAAAAAAACCCACAAGTGCCAAAAAAACTCCCTATCTTGGGGAGAAAAAGGCCCTGTGAACCAAAAAACGGAAAGTGGGGTATTTCAGTTAATTATTAAGAAGTCCAGATAAATGCTCAACACTACAGAGAATACTAAATGGAAGAAAAGAACTTATATAATTACTTCAAAAACCTCTTAATAGTGTGAAAAAAATTTTTTTAAATGGAAACACATTTGAATAATGGACTCATTTAATAGAATCCACTCTAGTATTCAAAGAGAAACACTTATCTTGAAACGTGGATACTTTTGTCTCTTCTGTGTCTAAGATGTCCTAATTCCACGTTGTCAACAAGTGAGAAGTTCAATTCATATGTTCAATGTTTTAAATCACACGTAACTCCGGTTGTAAAGTTGAATAATTTCAAAGTGGGCAATACTGAAAGGTATTGCTCTCACTCGCTTTATCTTGCTAGATTTCCCGACAGCAAGGGACCCACTGCTTCGCAATCTTCGTCAGGAGAAATGTTGAAAAACAAAAACAAAAAGTATGTTTCCTTTCAATCCATCGCGAACAATGGTTCAGAAAATGGCGAATGGTGATATAGGACGCCAACTGTGTAGCTCCACCCCATAGATGTTACATCATTGTCTCTAGTGTCCAATCGTTTGGCTGCACTCCTTGTTTCAATTAACGCACCACTAATCTCGAGAAACCTTAAAGAGCTAGTGTTAAAAACTTCAAAAAACTTCAAAAAAATATTCTAACAAATAAAATCTATATATTAACATACTGTTGTACTCAAAACATTCAATTGTAAGAAAGGGGGCGTTCTCGATTTAGAAAAATGCTAGAAAATCGAGAACGCCCCCTTTCTTACAATTGAATGTTTTGAGTACAACAGTATGTTAATATATAGATTTTATTTGTTAGAATATTTTTTTGAAGTTTTTTGAAGTTTTTAACACTAGCTCTTTAAGGTTTCTCGAGATTAGTGGTGCGTTAATTGAAACAAGGAGTGCAGCCAAACGATTGGACACTAGAGACAATGATGTAACATCTATGGGGTGGAGCTACACAGTTGGCGTCCTATATCACCATTCGCCATTTTCTGAACCATTGTTCGCGATGGATTGAAAGGAAACATACTTTTTGTTTTTGTTTTTCAACATTTCTCCTGACGAAGATTGCGAAGCAGTGGGTCCCTTGCTGTCGGGAAATCTAGCAAGATAAAGCGAGTGAGAGCAATACCTTTCAGTATTGCCCACTTTGAAATTATTCAACTTTACAACCGGAGTTACGTGTGATTTAAAACATTGAACATATGAATTGAACTTCTCACTTGTTGACAACGTGGAATTAGGACATCTTAGACACAGAAGAGACAAAGTATCCACGTTTCAAGATAATTGTTTCTCTTTGAATACTAGAGTGGATTCTATTAAATGAGTCCATTATTCAAATGTGTTTCCATTTAAAAAAAATTTTTTCACACTATTAAGAGGTTTTTGAAGTAATTATATAAGTTCTTTTCTTCCATTTAGTATTCTCTGTAGTGTTGAGCATTTATCTGGACTTCTTAATAATTAACTGAAATACCCCACTTTCCGTTTTTTGGTTCACAGGGCCTTTTTCTCCCCAAGATAGGGAGTTTTTTTGGCACTTGTGGGTTTTTTTCGGAAGGGAGGAGGAGCCTATGATGCTGGCCGGTTCAGTGGAGTCCTAATTTAGGGTTCCCTGGGCTGTTGAGGCTACTTGATTTCTATATATATTATACAATATTGTTCATGGTTTTGCATCAACCTACAGAGCATACAGCAGGAGTGAATTTTTGTATTTTGTTGTAATGATGCTGAAAATAAATGTGACCAAATGAGGATTTTTGCACATTCCACTCCCACAGTCATTCAGGTTTTTTAAAAGTATACAAAGTGAAAATGTCCTAATTCATTACATTTTATTATCTTTCTGAAAATGGATTGACAACACTAGCTCCAGCAGACAGAGGGTCCTTTTATTAAGCTGCTGCAAAAGGTGGCCTGCACTGGCGTCAGTGCGTGTTTTTGACGCACACTGATGCCCCCTTTTACTGCAGTGGGTAAAAGGCTGGTTTTCTTAAATGAATGGCATGCGTCAAGTGAAGCCATTCGGGGGGGGGGGGGGGGGACGACACTTACTGCCACCCATTGAGGTGGTGGTAAAACCTCCCGCTCTATCCCGGCAGTACAAAAATAAAAATATTTTTATATCACCGGAAATGGTACAGAGTGGGGGTGGAAACTACCGCCGGGCTGCTGCGGTAGCCCAGAGGTACTTCCGGTTTAGTGAGCAGTAAGTCGCGTTGAACTTATCGCCACTTAGTAAATGACCCTCAAAGTTACTAACAACATTTCCCCTTGTGATTGTAAGGAGTGACCTGGCCCCGATCCTGGTCCTATGGAGACATGTTAATGCTGGAGACATACGTTGTCTCAAACTGTATCACATCCATAACTGAGCTGCTGCATTTTGCAGTATTTAAAAGCACTTTATCGACTTTAAAAGCAAGCTTAAATGCTGTACATTGCAGTAATCTAATCTTGATGTTATTAAAGCACACACTACATGTGCCAAACCTTTAATAAAGCACACACTACATGTGTCCCATTTCTTTCAAAACCAGTTTAATCCTTACATAAGTAGCTTATGTATCAAGGTTATTTATTGTTGGGGCAGGCTACTGTGTCCCTGTTATGAGTTTCAGTTCTGCTATTTCTAACTGCTTTACATCTTCATTTCATCATTAAGATATAAACGATGCCATCTAGCATCTCTTAGGCTGGTACATATTTATATAATTTATACAAGATTATGGCCTACTGATAGACATATGAATTGAACAAATTTAACTCTGGAGCAAAGGTCTTTATAGCTCTGGCTTAAAAATGTGCATGTGTAAGATTAGAGATAATAAATTCAACTGTAACATTGTTTATATGATTTATACTTTATGTCAATATTATCCTATTATTGTTACTCAGACTGAATCCCATTTTACAATCTAATATAGATGACTTCATCCAATCCTTTTAAAACCTGTTAGTCTATAGTTTACTAAAGTATGTACAAATCAGTGGATGGTTATATGACATTATAATTTCCTTTATAGTGATTTGCTTGTTAAAATGTACATTTGTATAGTCATATGTGAAAGGATTACTACTATTGTGGTATGTGAATGCCACTGGAGTTATGCCTGGAATGGCACATCATTATTAAATTATAATTCTCAGTCTCTTAGTATTTCATCAAGGAAAGATATTTTTTTGTTTTCTTTTTCTCTCTTTTAATGCAGTAGACTGGGTCAGCACCTGCCAATCTGTCAAAAATAAATCTCAGATGCCGGTAAAATAGATGAAGACATGAAAGGTGAAGCATTCAACTTTAAAACATTTTCCAGACTCACTTTTTGTTCTTGTCACATTTCACACATTGTCAGAGCTCGACAAGCCATTCTGCTGGGGGAGTGTACCTAAACAGTGATAGTTAGACTTAGGTAACAGATTGACTCTCAATCACTTCTATTAATACTTCTATTGTGGCTTAGTGCATACATTTTTCATAGGATGTATCAGCAGACAAATTCACTCAATCAGTAATATCACAATTCAGGGAAAGGCACTGACTAGCCCTTACTTCTGCAGCACACAGTAGTAAATATTTTTTTAAAGGTTTATGTGATTAAAATCACCCTTAAACTTCATAAATCTAGGTTCTTAAAAATACTCTCCCTCCTCCACCCAGTGCTATACAGCACTAACTACCTAAATTTAATATCCAAAGTTCCCTGATTAGTATTTTACTTTGATGGATTTCTGAAGCCTATCCTAATCACCTCTGCTATATTTCACCACTAAGACACAATGATGTAACAGATTGTTTTTCATGTCTCTATATACAAAATGATTTGTAATTATAATCCAACATTTTTTCTCACTCTAATCTGTATGGAAATTGATTCAAATTGGTAAACTTACCATTTACTCCTCAGTACTCATATCTTTTCTATTATCTTTTTCTCCAGGTTAATTGCCTAGTTTCTCGAGGTATGTTTTTCTAAAGGTGACGTATTTCTTAGCAAAACTATTAAACTGTTGTAGGCACTTGATATAAAAGTTTAGGGGAGGCTAAGGCTTCCCAAAGTCTGGTAGCACAGTGAAAGAAACAAGATCAGCATTGCTCTCTACCTGTTCTCTGCAAATGAAGGTAGCTATTTTAGACATAATTATTCATGGAACACAGGATTTGATGCAAGAAGTAATGACATTGGGGCTACTTCACTATAGTGATCACAAAGGAAATCTACTGCACTAGTATTTATCTTTCAAATGGGAAACTGATAAAATAAGGAAAATAGTTGGAAAATATTATAAGGAGCAGCTGCAAAGCTTAATATTTATGTCAGACACGGACATTATTTTAAAATCCAATTCAAAATATAGTTTGAATCTAATATACCATGTGCTGGATCTTCCAAAAAATTTCCATTTCTTTCAAATTGAAGATAGCACACAAATGTTAACACACAGAACCTCAAACTTCCCAGTAGGGAAAGTGCCAAAAGGCACTAGCAAGTCCACTATTCTACAACGGAAACAGAATATTATCATAGGTTCTTAATCATACAGGATTGGAAAACCAGAAACAACTAGAAAAACCACACGAGAAAAAAAAGCCTGGGGGGGAAACCAGGTGGTTCAAAAAGAAACTAATCCCACTAATAGGGAACTATGGAAAATCCATTACATGGTGTATAAAAGTCAAGGAAAAACACCCTGCCCAAAATAATAAATAAACTAAAGGAAAAATAGGAGATTATTACTGTCATAGACACTACAAAGGACAGCTATGGCAATTTCTGCAATGGCTTCAAAAAAATCTAAATAAGCTAGTGGTTAGAGCACCGGTCTTGCAATCCAGAGGTGGCCAGTTCAAATCCCACTGCTGGTTCTTGTGATCTTGGGCAAGTCACTTAACCCTCCATTGCTTCAGGTACAAGCTTAGATTGTGAGCCCTCCTGGGACAGAGAAATATCCAGTGTACCTGAATATAACTCACCTTTAGCTATTACTGAAAAAAGGTGTGAGCAAAATCTAAATAAATAAATAGTTAATAAATAAATACATCCAAAACACATTTCACAGCTCTTGACGATACAGCTCAATCAGCTAGATCCATGCTGAATCCGTCCATCTTCATGTATCACCACGAATGGATAGTTGCAGAAGTCACCACCTACGAACAACGTCCTCCTGCCAGACAGAGAAGTATCTCACATTCCATCCTAGAATATCCTAGCTTCCTTCAACAAGAGCGCCTTGTTTCGCTCAAGAAAAAGCTGCTTCAGGAAGGAACCTAAACCATTACTTGTCACATTGCGTGTATTACAAAGACTAACACATATCGCTTCACATCAAAATGGTGGGGGAAGAGAAAGTGCCGCCCCAGATTTAACAGGCTGAGCAGCCAATCACCAGCCAGCATGAAAAACATCACTCTTACAAACACCCACCATATTAAAAGTAGGCATTCCACTCAATACTTTTATTTAAGCCCTTTGGATTCACCGTATCCAGGCTATAAATCCAACGTTGTTCTTTACGCCATAGCAGTGTTTTGACATCACCTCCTCTCTTGTTCAAAATCAGGTGATCAATTACCATGCACTTCATTTGCTCAAAACGATGGCCTAATTGCTGACAATGCTTGACCATCGGAGCCTCCAATTTCAATTGAGATATACAATGGCGATGTTCTATGACATATGTCTTGAATTTGCGTGTAGTGTGACCAATGTATATCAGGTCACAAGGACATCGAAAAATGTAAATAACATTCATTAAAAGTCGCATGATGTATTATGACATAAGACAATTTGTGTACCATTGTGCAGTGTTAAATCAGAACCTTCTATGGCACTACTGGGAAGTTTGAGGTTCTGTGTGTTAACATTTGTGTGCTATCTTCAATTTGAAAGCAGTGGAAATTTTTTGGAAGATCCAGCACATGGTATATTAGATTCAAACTATATTTTGAATTGGATTTGACATCAGCAGCTTGAATTCCCCCCCCCCCTTTTTTTTTGCATTATTTAAAAATGCCATCTTGGAAGCCCAGACCAGATGTATTTCCCATATCTAAAATTTGAAGGAAGGCCAAATGACTGCTGACATGGTTAAAAGGTAAGGTGAAAGAGACAATCCTAGCCCCCCAAAAAGATGGAATATAGATTCAAATGAATAAAATAAGAAACAGTATAACCTTAATTGTAGTTTTTTTTTAAGTAAAGCATTTTCATAACACATAGTGCATACTACATGCATTTCAAAACGTCAAGCACACTTATACCTCCAACGGGGTCCCATTTCCCCCAAAGCTTTTTCAATAGAGTGTGTCCAAAAATATTTTGTGTTCTATTACACCTTTGAAAAATCTTTGAGGGAAATGGGACCCCGTCGGGAGTACAAGATAAGTGTGCTTGAAGTTTTGAAGTGCATGTACTATGCATTATGTTACGAAAATGTTTTACTTATAAGAAAAAAATGTGCCCTTGTGCACTATATTACATTGGTCATACAAAAAGACAATTAAAAAAACAGATTAGCAGAGCATATCAGCAATTTGAGGCATCAGAAGCAAGAAGCACCGTTGGTTGCTCATTGGATTGAATAGAATCATTCCATTGATCAACTTCACTCTGTGGTGTTGATTCAGATCGCCCCCCCCCCCCAAAAAAAAAGAGGGGGCAATGTTAGTGCTCAACTATTGGAGATTGAACAAAGATACATTTTTACATGGGATACTGTGGCCCCGAATGGCCTTAATCTGGAGGTGAAGTGGGTGTGAAGCGCTGTCCCTTTAAATTTAAACAGGTAGTGCTGAAAAAGGCCAGGTATTTAACCCCGGAAGCAATTATCAGCAAAAGGAAGTTTTAGTGGTGATGGTCTGAGGTCTCGCCTGGACGACGGTCCCGCCGGTAAGCAGCCGTTAAAATTATTATCATCATGTATTCAAATATAGGATAAATGATTACGTAGTTTAGTTCGTTGAATTTGTTTAGGACTGATTATGAGAAAATATATTGTTGTATTGTTATAGATTAAAGAAGTGGTTCCTCCTGAGGAAGTAACACGAAATGCGGTCCTGCATTGAGGAACCAATCATGTACTAGTAATGTGACCTACATGGAGGTGTAAGCAGTGATCCCTCAGCCATGTTCAAGCGTGGCGCATTGAGAACTTTTATCTGGTTATAAATATTTGGTTCGGATTAAGACTCAAATTGCAAGCGGTGTTCTCAACAGCAGTCCAGTGCACATAGTAGAGTGTATTACACTCTATACAGAGACGATTTCTTTGTGCATATGTTGAAAGAAGTTATAAATTGAGTCTTATAATACTGTATACAATGCCTATAAGCCACCTTTGAGTGATATTGTGTTTAACATTCATATATGTTATCAAGTGTTTATTCATGATTTAGCCTCAATGGTGTGAATGTGGAGTGAATGAGAGCTGAACAAAAGTTTGAAATAGATATTTGTATGTCTATATGTGTTAAGATACATTGGCACAATAAATGGTATGAGGTAATTTATAACTTCTTTTGAAAAAAATCTTTATTCTGGAGTCCTTCAGCGCATTTAATTAAAATACAAGACTCCAGTGTTTTACCACTATCCCCTTGTATTTGTATAATTGAGTTAAACTTTAATGCCAAGAAGTGTAGAGTGATGCACTTGGGGTGCGGAAACCCAAAAGAGAGATACCGGATAGGAGGGGAGAGATTAGTAAGCTCGACTCAGGAGAGAGACCTTTGGGTGTTGGTGTCGGAGGATCTGAAGATGAAGAAACAATGCAACAAGGCAATGGCCATAGTCAGAAGGATGATAGGCTGCGTAGAGAGGGGCATAACCAGCAGAAGAAAGGAGGTGTTGATGCCCCTCTACAAGTCACTGGTGAGGCTCCACTTGGAATATTGTGTTCAGTTTTGGAGGCCGTATCTTGCTAAAGATGTAAAAAGACTGGAATTCTTGCACCCAAGCTCTTACTTTTATATGAAAATTTATCTCAACATGGAGGAGAGAAGGGTACATTTTTAGAGTCTAAAATTGTTGTAATACCTAAACCGGGGAGAGACCCAACCAATGATTCAAACTATCGTCCCATCTCACTTGTAAATGTAGACAATAAGATATATGCCAAAATATTAGCCAGCCACCTACAAAAAGTGCTGCCCATCTTTATTCATCGAGATCAGGATGGCTTTGTATCCGGCAGACTACCCTCAGATAACTCTAGGCTATTTTGGAACATACTAGCACATTCCATTGAGGATAACTCCCCGCTGATCACATTATCACTAGATGTTGAGAAGGCATTTGACCGTATTGAATGGTCATACCTGTTTAAAATACTCACTTGGTTTGGATTTAATGAACCTTATTTGAATATGGTTAAAGTACTTTACGCCTCTCCTCAAGCTTTCAACTATGCTAACAATATTACCTCCTCCTCCAAATTTATCCTTCACAGAGGTACCAAACAAGGGTGTCCACTGTCTCCATGATTGTTTAATTTGGCCTTAGAACCCTTGGCAATATCCATCCGTGCAAATCATAAGATATTGGTTGTCAAGCTTAGGGATGAGTCATTTAAATTGTCTATCTATGCTGATGATATCTTGCTCTATGTAACTATTGATTCTATCCCTTACATTCTAAATAATATCACTGCTTTTTCGAATATTTCAGGTTATAAAGTTAACTGGTCAAAATCCGCTGTTATGCCACTGTCTAAATTTGTATTGAAGTCTGATATTACACAGTACCCATTTAGTTGGGAACCTAATGGTATTAAATATTTAGGAATAAATTATAGCAACTCACCTGATGGTACTCATAAAGCTATTGAAACAAAAGTTTTGCAAATTACTACGGACCTATTAAATTCATGGACTAAGTTTTTCTATCTTGGTGGGCAAGATTGAATCTATAAAAATCATACTGGCACCGAAACTCAGCATGGTACCTATTCTCTTTAAGGACTCGCTTTATAAAAAAAAAATCAATAGTTTAATTTCTAAATTCCTTTGGAAATCTTTGGTGCCTCGTATCTCCATTAAAAAGCTTCAAATGCCAAAACACCAAGGGGGCCTAAACGTAACCGACTTTAAGCTATATCACCTGGCCTTTATGATTTCACAGGTTAAACAATGGTATTCTGCAACTTTTTCACAAGACACTCCTAGATGGGTGATCTTTGAGAAAGAAGCAATTTTTCCAATACCACTTTTTTTTAAATCATTTATTTATAATGTTTCATTTTACAAGGGTCGCTTGCAAACAGTAATACAGAGATGATTGTACATTAATACAATATAAGAAGAAAACAATCCCAACTAGATATATGGATTATATACAATCTTTCTCTTTCTTAGACCACAATGTGAAAAAAAATAGGGAGAGTGAAATAAGACAAGGAGATCAATTAAACAGTAAACAGAAAAAAGAAAACATGGTATTAACCTGATTATCCCCAGATATTACTCATCTAATACATTATTCCACATTGATCATCTGGTTCGCTTCCTCAAGACCAAATACGGCGTATAGTCAATTCATTTAATGGAGAACATACTCATTGTCCAGGTTTTAGTTAGAAATAATACATCTGATTACATTCTCTCTCTTTTAAAAACCAGAAATTATTTAACGATACATATACTCAAGTCTCTACTTCAAATCCCACTGATTAAAGCAATCCCAGTTTTCACAGGCTTCACTCCTCAAAGTAATAATTTCCAATACCGCTTAATTTGTTACCAACTATGAACAAATTTCGATATCCTAATAAATGATTGATCTTAAAATCCTCCTCATGTTCAGTAAACCTTATCTGTACCATGCTAAACTTTAAGTGGTCAAGTTCTAGAACTATTTCTATTTGGTACAATTCTGATTTCCCAATTAAGATGTCTCCCCATGTGCTGCTAATATTTGGTCTCCAGAACAACTGCAATCAGGATCTAACGTTATTCCTTTTCAGGATTTTAGTGCATGCTATAATATTCCTCATATACACAAAGCTTTATGGAACATCTTGACTCAGCGTATTCTCCAAATTTCTTCTACGAAGCAAAACTATCGGCCTCAAATTCCTAGTTTCGACAGCTTATGTCGCCTCCTTATGGCTACCAAGTCTGCATCAACTCTGTATAAAATCTTGCAAATGTCAAAGCCCAATATATGTTCAAATATTACTTCTGCCTGGGAAAAAGATTGGAGAGTTTCACTTACAATCAAAGAATGGGAGTTTTTTTGGACAAAGACCATGCATTCCTCATTGTCTGCTGCCCTGCTGCAATCAGCATATTATATTGTACACAAATCCTACTGGACACCTGAAAAACTTTCTAAAGTAAGATCTTCTGTATCCAACTTATGCTGGTCATTTAGAGTAATGTGAACAGTTCTGGAAACCATACTTTCAAAAAGACATTGTTCTGGCCCATCGCATGGGAGCTGATTGTACTGATTGTAACAGACTATCTAGCTTATTTTCGAAGGAGAAGGGCAGCCATCCTCCAACACAAATTGGGAGATGGGCGCCCTTCTCCTAATGGCGACCAAATCGGCATAATCGAAAGCCGATTTTGGCCGGCCTCAACTGCTTTCAGTCGCAGGGCCGGCCAAAGTTCAAGGGGGCGTGTCGGCAGTGTACCGATGGTGGGACAGGGGCGTGGTTAAGAGATGGTCATCCTCGGCCGATAATGGAAAAAAGAAGGGCATCCCTGATGAGCATTTGGCCGACTTTACTTGGTCCCTTTTTGTTCACGACCAAGCCTTGAAAAGGTGCCCGAAATGACCAGATGACCACCGGAGGGAATCGGGGATCACCTCCCCTTACTTCCCCAGTGGTCACCAACCCCCTCCCACCCAAAAAAAACAAATTAAAAAACATTTTTTGCCAGCCTCTATGCCAGCCTCAAATGTCATACCCAGTTCCATCACAGCAATATGCAGGTCCATGGAGCAGTTTTAGTGGGTACTGCAGTGCACTTCAGGCAGGTGGACCCAGGCCTATCCCCCCCTACCTGTTACACTTGTGGTGGTAAATGGGAGCCCTCCAAAACCCACCCGAAACCCATGGTACCCACATCTAGGTGCCCCCATTACCCTTTAAGGGCTATGGTAGTGGTGTACAGTTGTGGGTAGTGGGTTTTGGGGGGGGGGGGGATTGGAGGGCTCAGCACACAAGGTAAGGGAGCTAAGCACCTGGGAGCAATTTGTGAAGTCCACTGCAGTGCCCCCTAGGATGCCCGGTTGGTGTCTTGGCATGTGACTGGGACCAGTGCACTACAAATGCTGGCTCCTCTCACGACCAAATGGATTGGATTTGGCCAGTTTTGAGATGGGCGTCCTTAGTTTCTATTATCGGCGAAAACCAATGTTGGCCATCTCTAAGGTTGACCCAAATGTTGAGATTTGGCCGTCCCCGACCGTATTATCGAAATGAAAGATGGCCACCCATCTTGTTTCGATAATACGGTCGGGGATGCCCCTTTATGGGGCCGTCCTTAGAGATGGGTGCCCTTATAGATGGGTGCCCCCGTTCGCTTATGCCCCTCCAAGTTATAATAGCAGAAGGAGGTTTTTTTTTGTCAATGATAACTGCAAGTCTTAGTGGTGACTTAAGTTTATGCGTGAAAGTGTTCAAGCACCATTGACAACTTATGAGACCTTTTTCCTCCCTACTTTTAAAATTTTTTTTATTTATTAATTTCAAATAAACAATAAAGCCTCTGTCAGTAGTCCACAATTATGGGTTAGGAGGAGTTGTCATTGGCAGAGTTAAAACCAAAGCAATTATGTCAGGAAACTAAAGAGGCTGCTGAGAGAGTCAGTGGTAGTCTTCCATTAAGAAGCACATACAGGAGGAAAATCATTGGACAGTACTGGAAGAAATCATGGACTTATTAGTTACAAATGTAGGGCTTCTTTTACAATACCGCGCCAGCAATTCCTGCACGGCAAATGTGAGGAAGCCCATAGGAACTGAATGGGCCTCCTCTCATTTGCCGCATCGAGAATCAGTAGCACGGCTTTGTAAGAGAAGCCCGTTGTAATCTGCATGGGGTCAAAGAAAACATATCTAACTCCTTGCAAGGTAATAACACACTTGCAGGTGAAACTAAGAACAAAAGTTGCCCCCAATTAAAGCACCTTTGGTCTCAATAACAAAAATTGTTTTCTCCTCTTCTGTCTCACTCTAGATATATCAGGATACATTCTTATCTTATAATTCATAAACAAAACATCTTTATATTTAAAGAACAGTTTCAAAAGCTATTTCCTGTCAAAGTCTAAAGCTAACTGAACTAGTAATGTAGCAGAAATGAGTACCCCCAAGGCAAACCGCTGAAGGAAAGCAGTTAAATCCAAGGAATTCATAGGTAACCCCTGCTGGTTTGGCTGAGATTGCCTCTTACCAGCAGCTAGGTAATAAATCTATGATATCAGCAGAAATGAGGTTTCCGGGACCTTCTATACTATTTCTTTTAAACATGTCTAGAGCAGATATAGCATATTGTTTGGGAAAATTTATTAATCTAAGATTCTGGTGCCTGACATCATTTTCCAAATTCTCAACTGTAGCTCAAATGTTCACACTGTCTTTCATCCAAGTCTCTCGTCGGGTTTCAACATCTTCCAGCCTTGTTTCAACTGCTTCCATCTTATTATTCAGATCAGGAAGTTTATTTTTGAGGCTGCTAAATCTGGAACAATCAAATCTATGTGTGAACTTATTTTATGTATCTGAGTTCCCAAAGAAGTTTGGAGACCAGAAATAGTTTTCCATATTGATTCCAAATTGAACACCTTTGGCCTCTGTAAGGGGACAACTACAGCCACATTTCCCAGGATAGAAAAATAAACAAGATCAGTACCTCAAGGCTGTATAATTATTGAAAGCTTCTCAGACTCCACTCCGATCTGTCCAACAACCTGCAACTTCTGCAAAACTGAAGTTTCCTTTCTCAGCCCCGACACTGCGGGTTCTTCCTCTTCCTCACGGCTCAGACACTGGTGGACCGCCACAGCAATTCCAGCATCACCGGTGGTAGCGGTTCTGCAGGACAGCTTTGTTGCTCTGGATAGTGATTGCTTTGAAAGGGGACAGAGTCCTCCGCCTTGCCACTGCCCCCAGTCAAAGAAACCTCTGCAGTATTTACACCAGCACCCGGAACCACAAACACATTCATCGGCCCAACTTGAGGAACATTCACTCCAGGTTCCACAGGGAAAAACCCAGGGTTTTGATTTACACTTCACCATCAGAAAAGGCAACCGCGATTCACTTCAGGCAGTAGCCATCTTGATTAATCTCGCCTCCCTATTTTTTAAAAATAGAATTGTAGCACACCGTGTTTATCTATTCCACAACATTTTTTGATATGAAATGATTTACCTATAAGGTTGTGGAGTGTTCTTTGAGTTGGAACTAATCTTGCTGTGGCATAGTGAGCCATTTGCAAAGCTTTCTGAGATCCCCATTAACAAATCATTGCAATAATCAAAACAAGGACAGGTAGTCCTACCCTCCGAAGTTCTGAAAGAACTCAAAATAAACTGCAGACCTACAATTTGTAATCTGCAACCTATTGTTAAAGTTGACTATAGTACCTGAAGAATAGCCAACCTAAATCTAACTTTTAAAAAGGATTCCAGGGGCAATGACAGTACCAGGCAAAGTAACAGAAACAATTATAAAGTACAAACTTACCAAGCTGCGGCGAAAGGGGGCCTGCACTGGCATTGATGCGTGTTTTTCATGCATGCCAAGGCCCCCTTTTACCACAGCGGGTAAAAGGAAAGTCTCTCTTTCCTGCAAAAAATGGCTGTGTGGCAAGTAAAGCACTTTCCATGCTGCCATTTCAGGGGGAAGCCCTTACCGCCACCTCAAGGGCTCCTGCGCTAACCTGGAGGTAACCGGGCAGCATGTGACTGCCCAATTACCACCGGGTATACTCCGGTGCTACAAAAATAAATATATTTTTGTAGAGCCAGATATGACTGCACGCTAGGGGTAGGAAGTAGCACCGGGCTGCTGCTGCGGTAGCCCAGCGGTACTTTCTGTTTAGCAAGCAGTAAGCCCACGTTGGGCTTACCACTGCTTAGTAAAAGGGGCCCTTACTAACCAGAGATACAGTGGTGGAAATAAGTATTTGATCCCTTGCTGATTTTGTAAGTTTGCCCACTGACAAAGACATGAGCAGCCCATAATTGAAGGGTAGGTTATTGGTAACAGTGAGAGATAGCACATCACAAATTAATCCGGAAAATCACATTGTGGAAAGTATATGAATTTATTTGCATTCTGCAGAGGGAAATAAGTATTTGATCCCCCACCAACCAGTAAGAGATCTGGCCCCTACAGACCAGGTAGATGCTCCAAATCAACTCGTTACCTGCATGACAGACAGCTGTCGGCAATGGTCACCTGTATGAAAGACACCTGTCCACAGACTCAGTGAATCAGTCAGACTCTAACCTCTACAAAATGGCCAAGAGCAAGGAGCTGTCTAAGGATGTCAGGGACAAGATCATACACCTGCACAAGGCTGGAATGGGCTACAAAACCATCAGTAAGACGCTGGGCGAGAAGGAGACAACTGTTGGTACCATAGTAAGAAAATGGAAGAAGTACAAAATGACTGTCAATCGACAAAGATCTGGGGCTCCACGCAAAATCTCACCTCGTGGGGTATCCTTGATCATGAGGAAGGTTAGAAATCAGCCTACAACTACAAGGGGGGAACTTGTCAATGATCTCAAGGCAGCTGGGACCACTGTCACCACGAAAACCATTGGTAACACATTACGACATAACGGATTGCAATCCTGCAGTGCCCGCAAGGTCCCCCTGCTCCGGAAGGCACATGTGACGGCCCGTCTGAAGTTTGCCAGTGAACACCTGGATGATGCCGAGAGTGATTGGGAGAAGGTGCTGTGGTCAGATGAGACAAAAATTGAGCTCTTTGGCATGAACTCAACTCGCCGTGTTTGGAGGAAGAGAAATGCTGCCTATGACCCAAAGAACACCGTCCCCACTGTCAAGCATGGAGGTGGAAATGTTATGTTTTGGGGGTGTTTCTCTGCTAAGGGCACAGGACTACTTCACCGCATCAATGGGAGAATGGATGGGGCCATGTACCGTACAATTCTGAGTGACAACCTCCTTCCCTCCGCCAGGGCCTTAAAAATGGGTCGTGGCTGGGTCTTCCAGCACGACAATGACCCAAAACATACAGCCAAGGCAACAAAGGAGTGGCTCAGGAAGAAGCACATTAGGGTCATGGAGTGGCCTAGCCAGTCACCAGACCTTAATCCCATTGAAAACTTATGGAGGGAGCTGAAGCTGCGAGTTGCCAAGCGACAGCCCAGAACTCTTAATGATTTAGAGATGATCTGCAAAGAGGAGTGGACCAAAATTCCTCCTGACATGTGTGCAAACCTCATCATCAACTACAGAAGACGTCTGACCGCTGTGCTTGCCAACAAGGGTTTTGCCACCAAGTATTAGGTCTTGTTTGCCAGAGGGATTAAATACTTATTTCCCTCTGCAGAATGCAAATAAATTCATATACTTTCCACAATGTGATTTTCCGGATTTAATTTGTGATGTGCTATCTCTCACTGTTACCAATAACCTACCCTTCAATTATGGGCTGCTCATGTCTTTGTCAGTGGGCAAACTTACAAAATCAGCAAGGGATCAAATACTTATTTCCACCACTGTAGTCATGTTTGATGAGACATAGGGGTCCTTTTGCAAAGGCGTGCAGAAAAATGGCTTGTGGTAGTGTAGGCATGGGTTTTGGGCATGCGCCAATCCATTTTTTAGCACGTCTGTAAAAAAGGCATTTTTTTATTTTTGCCGAAAATGCATGTGTGGCAAAATGAAAATTGCCGCATGCCCATTTTGGAACTGAGACCTTACTGCCAGCCATTGACGTAGTGGCAAAGACTCACGCGGTAACCGGGTGGTAATGACTTATGCGCACCAAATGCCACTTGGCATGCGTCCGTTACTCACGCCTGAAAATAAAAAATATTTTTCAGATGCGCGTATCAGATGCACGCCAAAAATGAAATTACCGCAAGAGCCACGCAGTAGTCAGGTGATAACTCCATTTTGACGCACGTTGGGCATGCATAGACGGTTCCGAGGCCTAGTAAAAGGACCCATAGTAAAATATTGATTTAGCCAAAGGAAGTCTTACCTCAACAATTTTATTGCTACATTTTATTGAAAATATGTATCTGAGTTTTCAGAAACGTTTGTGAAAGTTGCTCATAAGAGACTCTTGAGGAAATTAGAAAGTCATGGTATTGAAGGCAATGTCCTATTGAGGGGAATAATCGAATGGCACCGGCGAAATACATGGCCGGCGATGTATTTTGGCGGTGCCGCAAACAGCTGGCCAGACCCGTATTTTCGAAAAAGATGGCCGGCCATCTTTTGTTTTGATAATACAGTTCCGGCCAGCCAAATGCCTTGGATTTGGCTGGGGTTTGAGATGGCCGGCTTCATTTTTTAGCGATAATGGAAAGTTATGTCGGCCATCTCAAACTCCGGCCAAATCCAAGGCATTTGGCTGTGGGAGGAGCAAGCATTTTTAGTGCAGTGACCCCCTGACATGCCAGGACACCAACCGGGCTCCCTAGGGGTCAATGCGGTGGACTTCAGAAAAGCTCCCATGTGCATAGCTCCCTTACTTAGGGAGCCAAGCCCCCCAACCCCCCCCCCCCCCCCCAAAACCCACTACCCACAAATGTACTGCACCCACTAAAACTGCTCTAGGGACCTTCATACAGCCTCTAGGACTTATTGGTGCTGTATAACTTTGGCACACCAGTTCACACCTGAAGACTAATCTCTCTGAAAAAGTCCTTTCTTGAAATAACCACATTTACTCACAGTTAACTGCAGATCAGAGGTTGTGCCCCACTGGCAAAGAGTCCCCTGGTACTAAGATTAGCAGTAGGTCAGAGCTGGCACAATGGTGTACAATGCCCTCTTTCAGCACCATTCAAGGTAAGAACTAAGTTCTCTAACGTGGGTAACACAGGAAAGAGAATTAAAACTGGCTTACAAAAATGGCCACTACCGCATGGACTACAACAGGAAACAAAACAGGGCACACTCTGACCCAGTAAGCAGGGGGAAAGCACCAGGGGAGTAGAGCCTACCAACTACCAATACCTACACCCACCACAATGCATTGCTGATGTGACTCTGCAGTGCAAAAAACAGAAAAGGTGTCACCCCAGAGCCACATCACAAGCAGCAAAAGGCTGTCGGAGGACAGAACACATTCTGCTGTCATGGAGGTGGTTACAGCATTTGAGTCTGGCATACAGGCTGGAAAAAAAGTGTTTAAAGTGGGAGGTTTTTGGTGGGAGGGGGTTAGTGACCACTGGGGGAGTATGGGGAGGTCATCTCCGCTTCTTTCCGGTGGTCATGTGATCAGTTTGGGCACCTATTTGAGGCTTGGTCGTGAAAATAAAAGGACCAAGTAAATCCGGCGAAATACTGCTTAACGCCGTATTTTTTTCCATTATCGGCGAAAATCGGCTATCTGGTAGCCACGCCCATACCCACCCATGTCCTGCCTTCGACACGCCCCTTTGAATTTTCGCCGGCGAAGCGACGGGAAAGCGGCGATGCTGTCAAAAAAGCAGCTTTCAATTATACCGATTTCGCTGCTTTTCCCAGATCGCCCGATTTGTGTTGGGAAATGGCCGGCGATCACTTTCGATTATGAGCTGGATTGTGGACTGGAAATTGGTTAGAAGATAGAAAATATAGAGCAGGGCTAAATGGTCAATTTTCTCAATGGAAAAGGTGAATAGTGGCATACCACAGGGAGTAAAGTACCACAGGGATCTATATTAAGACTCAGGCTTTTAACACATTCATAAATGATCTGGAAATGTATATATGTATATAATCAAATTTGCAGATGATACAAAATTATCCACTTGTGAAACTGGGAGCCTGGGCATCCAAATAAGGAGTGAAATTTGATGTGGACAAATGCAAAGTAGTTAATCCAAACTGTAGCTGCATAAAACTAGCTTCCACATCACCACCCAGGAAAAGGATCTAGGTGTCATCATAGACAATACATTGAAATATTATGCTTAGTGTGTTGTGGCTTCCAAGAAAGCAAATAGAATATTAGGAATTATAAGGAAATGAATGGAGAATAAAACAGAGATTGTCATAATGTCTATGTATCACTCTATTGTGCGACTGCACTTTGAGTTCTATATGTAATTTTGGTCTCTATATCAAAAAAGATAGCAGAATTTGAAAAAGCACTAACTAAAATGATATATGGGGATGGAATGACATCCCTAAGTAAAAGGTCAAAGATGCTTGGACTCCTCAACTGTCTTGGAGAAGAGACAGCTGAGGGGAGATTATGATAGAGGTCTATAAAACTGTGAGTGTAGCAGAATAGATAAATGTGAATTAGCTGTTTACGCTTTCAAAAAGTACAAATACTGGGGACATGCTATAAACTAAATATGTGACAGGGAGTAATCTCCTCTATTAGTTAAACAAGATATCTGGACAAATGGGAGATTCTATGAATAGAGTATCGGCGTATCAAAGTATGACACTATTATTCCCCCGCTGTGACGTTTCAGAGGAAAAAGGTCTCAAGAAGCCCCCAGCTCAAATTTGGCTTTGGGGGGCTGGACTGCTTCATCATAGGCCAAAAAACCTTGTTACTTTTTTTTTTCTTTTTTATCTCTTATTTAATTATAATTACTTGGTTTCATTTCTACCAACATTCAGATCATGGGCTAGTTTAAATAAACTTAGCTTGTCTGTTGCTTCTTCTCCTTTTCCTTCTCCTTCGGGTACTTCTTGCACCTTAGATCCCAACCATGACCTACAGTGGCCAGCATTTCGATAACCTGCCTCAGGATCTAGTGGTCTGCATTACATCTGATGTGAAAGAAAGAGATAAATTACAGGCTATACCAGTTCCACCAGGGTTTGCTTTAATGCCCAGCTGTAACTTAATACCTCTGCACAGGTAAATCACGGGAAGACAAGCATATCAGAAAATGGCCGCAGTAAATTTGAAATCTCGTTGGTTGTCACGCACCAATCGGCTTCCATATTCCGTGCACGCACTTATTCAGAGGAGCGGTCTTAAACCATGCATATAAGTAAATCTTGCACTGTGCGCTAAACCGAAGTTTGTCCCCATAGAAATTGATGGCACCAAAAACGGGACCGAAGTACGGCATGCAGTTAAACAGAGCATGCGCTTATCCAACGTGCACTTAAATGGAGTGTACTGTACTTGCATAATTTCTAGATAGAAGCTGGTTATGCCAAGGATATAAATTTGGTACAATGCAAATCTTCCAGAAAAATGAGTTTATATTGAAAGATATGGTAACAGTGTGTTTGCATTCTTTCTTTCCTTCTTTTGTCTCTGTCAGAATTTAGATATTTTTTCTATTAGAGAACCTCTGCATTTGACCTAATTGTTATGATGTTTGTGAGACTTTTATGCAGACCTTACTTTCTGAGAATAAATGCTTCTTTTCAACTTTATCAGTCTAAATTCATATTATTACCTTTTGTTCTAGAATTTCTCTTCAAATGAAAAAGTATTCCTCTTGTGCATTATTTATAAACTGAAGGTTATCTGAACGATAATGATCTGGTAACACCTTTTAATGTACCTTTGAGTGAAAACAGAAATATTAAAAAATCTCTTGGGTAATACAGAAAAATGAAAGAAAAGTCCAGACGTGCAATCTGGCTTTCTCTAGTGAAAGCTAACAAACTTTAGCATGTCAACAAATGATACCTTCTGAACACTGTCCACCACTATTGAGTTTGCAGGTGGCCATGTAAGGTGAAGGGGCTTAAAAATAATCAGATGAGGAATTCTGGAAGTTGTGTTCTTTGATGCAGCTATTTTGTGGAGAAAAATCAGGGGTGTGAACAAAGAAAATTTTCAGGATAAGGTTCTAGTATGAAGAAATATACCCAAAGAAAAAAGAAAAACAGCTTAGTGCAGTGTTTCCCAAACCTGGTCCTGTAGGCACACCAGCCAGTCAGGTTTTTGAGATCTGCATGCACTGCCTCCACTGCATGCAAATCTATTTCATGAGTATTCATTGAACAAATAACACTCTAGTGACTATTCTAATACATTTTTGCTATTTTTATTATGAAATACATAACACAGTCTCCTCAAACTTTACAATCGTCCTTCCTCATTTATGGTTCTGATGCTTCCATCCATTCAAACACTATCATACACAACCTCATTCACTCTACTTATTCGTTGATTTATATCAAATCCTAGGGGACCGTATAGTACTAGGAAAATTCAAATCATATGACTTCAAGATGTAATTATAAATGATCTTAACAATATTTTTCCTTTGAATTTCTATGGTCTTTATATATAAACCATCATGTCTCTATATTAGTCTTTTCAACACCATGTTGTTTCCTCCGATGCCCTTTAATGACTCCTGACTGATGAAATCAATCAATCTTCTATTTATATCTCTCCCAGAGTGTTCATAGATTGTAGAATGTAGTTCTTCCATTCCAGTAATATGCTTCACCCTCGGTGTATCAATGAAATCCCAAATCTCCAATTCAGCTTCAATTGGTAACTTCCACTGGTTGATAACAAATACAGCACCTCACACTGTCAAACCCAATGCAATCGATGCGTTTCGCTCTATGGCGTCTTCAGGGGTTTAACTACAAGCAAACGCACACAAAACCATAAATATATCCTATATCTGATCTTACTCTTCACACAATAACATGCTTGTTTAAAATTTTTATTAACAATACCTTTCAATATCATAACGGCTGCACACACAGGAATGATCTTCCTCAGGAGTCCCAGATTGATGGCGCTGCTGATGAAAAACGCCAGTGCATGCGCTCTATTTTAACATGGTGGAACCTTAATTCAGCCTATCAGTGTAAAGAACTCATAACCACGCCCATTCCACCTCCTTATTGAACCCATCTGGTATTAACATATCCCAATCATAAATCAATCTTTGTTCTTTAAGCATCATTTTACGCAAGGCATTTCCCCCTTTCTCCACTTCAAATTGCATTAAGATCACAAATTGAAGCTCAGTTAAAGCATGGCTCTTGGCCAATCAATGCTCTACTAATGGAGTATCTGTTTTGGACAACTGGATATTACTGAGATGTTGGGCTAGACAAAGTTTTATTTTTTTTGTCTGCCCGATGTACCATAATCCACATGGGCATATGATTGCATAAATAGCCATATCTGAATCACAATCTGTGTTGCTCCGCAAATAAAACTTCTTATTAATATTGACTACTCTTAAATAGACTACTACAAATTACAAAGGATTTTTCAAAGAATTTATCCAATTCTTTATTACTGATCACACTCCCATTCAACAACATATATATCTACTAACCCATAAACGTTACCCAATAACCCAAAAATGTCCCATACAAATTATAAGACTAACAATGAACATGAATAATTCACTTATCTCGCAATCCACCTTATGCATTACGCATCACAATGAAATGTCCACACAGTGTGTTGCACAATATCATGTCCAAGAAGTTTGTTCCTTCTTTTTCAGTTCCAACACAATCAAATGATGAAAGATGGGCTCAACCATTGACCAACGTCCCTTGTCCCTTTCATCACCATCAAACTGTTCTTGCAAACAATTCCAATCTCTTTCCACCGTAGATTATTGGATACCCACACTCACTTTACAAATACCATTCCGGTCTCAACACTGGCCGTGTTTCATCTTGTTCAGGAGACCTGCTTAAAAATAACAAACATCACACTCTACTCTCATACAATCTTGCCATGTTCTCATATTTAACACAATATTTTCTAAATACCTTTAACAGCCTCAAATCATAGTATGGTACGCCAAGAGAATTCTCTGCAATTGGTGTTACCTCTCACACTGAATACGTCCCATACCACTGATCACCCAACTGTTTTATAGCGTCATCAATAACGCCCAATCTACTTTCTTATTCAAACCACGTGGTTCCACTGTGCGCCAATCATAAATCAGCTTTTGTTCTCTCCTAATAAGCTCCCACTCGCAATTCCCGACTGCCCCCGTCAAAACAACTAACACCACAAATCTCAGGTCCTCCACCCCGTGACCTTTCTGTATCCAATGAGAAACCAACGGAGTTTCTAATTTATGTAATCTGATGTTACTCAGATGTTGTGCAATACACGCTTTAATTTTCCATGTAGTTTCCCCGATATACCACCGCTGACATGGGCAAACCACCCCATAAACAACATTTTTACTGTTACAATCAGATCTCTCCTTCAAATAAAATTCTTTTCCAATACCTTGAACCCACACCCGATCAGTGCACAAAGCATACCTACAGTATACACATGACTCACATTGCCTGTGACCACCCGGTCCCTCCTGTTCCCTTACCACTGTCAACCTTTTCCTTGACAATATTTCTCCAATGTTTTTATCCCGGGTACAGGAGAACCAAGGTCTCACATTCAATGACAGGTGTAAGGATAAGGTTGACCAATATCTCAGCAAAATCCGCTGAATCATATTGGTCTGCTTATAAATTAATCAGCTGATTCGATTCTTGTCTATCTCTCTGATCTCTATCTGACCACCATTGATGTACATATTTTGCCCGCTTATATGCTGACTTGATGGCATATCATGGATAACCTCACTCCTGGAACCTCTCGGTCAAAAAACTAGCCTGTTGAATATATCTCTGCTGATGTGAACTCAGCCTTTTAATTCTCAAAAATTGGCCGATCGGTATACTTTCTTTTAGTTTGCGGGGGTGATAACTTCCAAAATGCAACAGTGTATTTCTATCACTACGTTTACAATAAAACCCTGTCTCAAATTGATGATTAACAAAAGAAATGTCAATATCCAAAAATTCTACAGAAGATCCCTTTGTCTGCACAACAAATTGGATATTGCCATCACAACTATTTAAATACCCCACAAAGTCCTGTAATTCCTGTTCAGACCCTGCCCATACAATGAACACGTCATCAATGTACGATTTTTCCTGGATTTATTACTATTTCGATCTATCCATGGAAATACAAATCCTCAAGTGTAATCCTGCTCATCACGCTTAAATTTTGATATCTTTTGTTTCCTAACTTCCATTACATATTTATCCATCAATTGCTTATGTTCCTCCCATTTTTTCACAAATTCCACTTCTGAACTCCTACTATTTACCTCTTGTAATTTATGATCTAATTCTTCTTGTGTTGCCTGGACAATATTGTTCAATTTCTGAATTGTTATCAACATGAGGTCTAGGGAACACTGGGATATGAGT
Organism: Microcaecilia unicolor; assembly: GCF_901765095.1. Taxonomy (NCBI): domain Eukaryota; kingdom Metazoa; phylum Chordata; class Amphibia; order Gymnophiona; family Siphonopidae; genus Microcaecilia; species Microcaecilia unicolor. The sequence goes on along the minus strand of NC_044031.1, from coordinate 328,165,677 downwards.
TCATTCCACTGTGCTACATATTCACTATCATCCAAGAACCTAGGTTCCTTAATTAACCGCAACCCTTTGGGTGTGCATTTCACATGGCAATATTCAACTAGTGTTCTTGAATGATATTCCGTTTTTATCAAGTATTTGTTTATTTTTTGAATATCTGCCCATTCAACATATGGGCCCTCTATATTTCCACCAAATAATCTATTGCCTCCTAAAAGGTGGCTAATTTGTTCTCCTGACATTCCTGTTTTAGAAGACCATCCTGCCGCAGTCATTTTGTCTCTCCGTACATATACACTACTGTAAAGTTTGAGGAGACCACGTTGTGTGTTTCATAATAAAAATAGCAAAAATGTATTAGAATAGTCACTAGAGTGTTATTTGTTCTATAGTTGTGACTAAAAAAAATCAAGGGTGCTCATAATAGGGAGTAATGAATATTCATTGTGGATATCCTGAAAACTTGACTGGTTGTGGTGCCTCCTGGACCGGGTTTGGGAACCACTGGCTTAGTGGTTACAGCAGTGGACCATGCAAGCCATGTGTCAGGATACATTACATTCAGAAAAGAGTTTTCTCTAGTACAAAAATAGAGCACAAAAGAAGATGACTCCAGAAATGGGAAGAATGTTGCACCTTTCAAAATCAAGGAATATCATGAAAATGGAACAACTGAAAAAACTACTTATATTGTTAACTACCTGAATAACATATTTCAAAGGATTTCCTGTAATGCTTGCAAGAAATGCAACAAATTACTAGACAATAAGGATCAAACCCCCCAACCTGCAACAAAAAAGAAAATGATAGCAGGAATCAACACTATTCTTCAACAGGAGTTTAAAGTCTGAGATCTAGTATCATGAAAACAAAAACTGAAAAAAGAGGTCAATATTCAAAGTAATTTAACTGGCCAGAAGGAGCTTAACAGGATAGTGCTGCTGAAAATGTGTGAGTGGCTGCACCTAAATCTAGGTACATTCATCTGACCTATGCGGTTGACATTGTAAGTAGTGGAAATGTACATGGATTTTTAGGCTCCATATATAGAATCCCCCCATATACAGAATCTAGCTCCAACTGGTTAAGTTCCATTGAAAATGACCAGTTAGCCCCAAACAAGAAATTTAACTGGCCAAGTGTCATTTCTGGCCAGTTCAATCACATTCCAGACAATATGTATGAGATCTATATTAACTACTACTTTTCTTGAAATGTATTATATATTTTCTATTACTGTACTATATTATATATTTTTATTATTGTAAACAGCTTTCAACCTTGACAGTGTTAACTGGTATATAAAGTTAATTAATCAAATCAAAGTTGATCAAGTTATTTCACCCTCTGTTACATACAGTTCACATTTATGGCTAGTTTTACAAAGGCACATCAGTAACTTTAGTCATAAATTGTAAGTCCTCTTGAGCAGGGGGAGCAACTACTGTATTTCATTGTAATTCACTTTCAGCTGAGATATGAAAAGGTGAGTACAGTGCAATCCGCTTAAGTGCAAGGGTCTTGGACCAAAGGAATACATGCAGTTAACCGGAGTGTGCACTTAACTGTTGTGACCCAAAGAAGCTTGACATATGTACAGTACTGTTTATTATACGTACAGTATACAGTCTCCGTTAACTGCATTTTTAAGACTGTATTTTGATCAGATTTGGGGGTTATTAAGAATAAACTGAGCCTGTTTGGCTTTCCTGGAACCTTGCCTTGGTGTCTTCCACTCTTCTGACTCTTGCATGGCTGTGCAAGGATTGCTTTGTTTTTTTGTATTGCTTATTTGCCAATTTATAGAATTGTCATCAATATATTTTAAAAGAAATTTAAATACATTTCATTTTAAAGCAACATTTCCAGAATATGATTTACATGTCCCTTGATTTTGAGCTGTGTATTGCAATATTTTGTTTGTATATGTTTTTATTTAAAACCTATTATAATTTTGAATTGTGGGTTATGTTTTATTGTGTATTCAGCCAGTGGTGGTCAGCGTATTTTTAAACGCTGATTGTTACTGGCTGAATTAGCCCCAGGTATTCAGTGCTAGGCCCTGTCCGGGTATTGGCACTGAATTTTGGGAGTTAAATGTGGGTGGGCAGGGTGCCAGAGCTTCTGTGGGCCACTGATGAATATGGACTGGGACCCATATAACCTTTTTTTGTTTTCAGCCCCCTGAGCCCCTTACAAAGCCCCATCTTTCCCTTCCCCTGCCTGTCACAAAGACTGACTTTCCTCCCTTGTACCTCCAGAAGATCCCACCCTCTAGGAGGTCCAACCACCTCAGGAGGTCCAATCCCACATCCCCCCTTGGTATAGGCAGGTCCCCCTTTGTCTGCCATGTTTCTGGTGGCCACGGGGTCATTGGAGGCAGGAGCAAAGGCCACTCAATCCTGCCCCTTGTGGCTGCTAGATTAAAATGGCTGCCATGACCTCTATAAGTTCAAGTTGGTCCTGAAGTTTGAAGTCTTTTGAGACTTTTTATTTTATTTTATTTATTTATCAGTTTTAATATAACAGACTCAACAATAGTATCAGAAATACAAGAAATAATAACACTCAAATATCATTATATAATCAAATCAATTCTTCAGTCTATCGACCAATAAACATTTAAGGTAAAATGATCCAAGATTAGGAAAAAGAAAGTAAAAATAAAAATTTTACAAGTAATTAAATGTCACACTATTGTTACTGCTATCAAAAAGTGTCTCACCTCTTAACCTATCTAGCAGTGTTGTCTGGTACTTCAATTGTCACATTAACATCCTCTTTAGAAACCAAAAAATCTATCAACTGTTTTGGATCAAAAAACTGAAACATTTTTGTTTGATACACAATTCTACATATACAGGGAAATTTTAGAATATAGTCAGCTCCTATGGCAAGAGTTCTCTGGCGTAGTGCTAAAAAGGCACCTTGCCTTTTCTGAGTTTCTCTCGACAGGTCTGGGTATATTCTTACTTTTGATCCAAAAAAAAGTTGTTTGTAAATGCCTAAATGAAAGTCTCAAAACCGCGTCCCGGTCCATTTCTAGTGCAAAAACAACCAGTAATGTTGATCTTTGAGTTACTACCTCCAACGAGGATTCTAGAAATGATGTCAAGTTCATACCATCCCCTCCATTGTGTTGAGAAGAAGAATTCTCCACACAATTTTTATTTGGCAAATATTGGGCCCGCACAATAGGGGGTAGTGATTCACTAGACATACCCAATATCTCAGTCAGATATCTTTTTACCATATCAATGGAGGAGATCAGAGGAGATCTAGGAAAGTTAGTAAATCTTAAATTCAGTCTTCTTGATTTATTCTCTAAGTATTCCAAACGCCGTGCCATATAACTCCTGTCTTTAATCATAGAGTGACTAAAGACCTCCAAAGATTGTACTTTTTCTCCAATTTTCTCCACTTGGGAAACATTATTAGTGATTGTTTGAGCCTGCTGGAGGGTTACGCTTGACAAAATCTTTATATCAGACACGTTTTTCAAAATTTGTTGTTGTAAAGAGGCATGCATAGTGGCATTTAAGTCCCAGAGTGCTTCCAATGTCACCACGGGAGGTTTTGGGATTATATCCGCTTCTAAAGCCAACGGGGGGGCCTTAATAATCTTGCTCAGGGTACTCACAGCACCTTCTTCCACCGCGGTCATTCCTGAGCCTTCCAACGGTGCTAGCAAGTTCCCTCGCTGGGTTTGCCCTTCCCCTTCCGGAGAGAGCAAAGCAGATCTCGCCTCGCCTTCCAAACCACTTGGCTGCGGGGGCGCCCCGCACTCGACGGGGCTAAACGAGACTCCGTCATCACTGCTGGCCATCCCACTAGCACCGGCCTCGATAGCAGGGGAAGAGACACGATTTGAACCCAGAAGCAGCCCGAATTGCTCCAGAGTCGGCTGGGTCAAAAGGTGGGTCCCACTCGAGGTAGAGGGAGTCTCTCGGGTTTTCCCTCTCCACTTTCCCATAATGGGAAATCAGTTCCTTCTCTCCTATCGTATTCCGGGCAAACAAGCGCGTCTGGTGCAGTTAACTTCTCAAGCGGCCATCTTGGATCGTCTTTTGAGACTTTTAACTGTAATACCAACCTAAATTTCTGGTGCCATGTGGCTCAAGCTCGTACATAAACAAGTCATGGCAGGGAAGCAGAAATCCTGCGGTAAGAATCTGTTGCTGAAGACTGATAAAGGGAAAGAGACTGGGTGAAATCAGGGGATGGGGTACATGAGAGAGAGCGAGTTTGAGATAGAGTGAAGGCTGAGGAAGGCATGAGAAAGAGACTGGGTGAAGGCTGGGGGGACATAAGAAAGAGAGAGAGAGACTGGTTGAAGAATGAGGGTAATAAATATTTCTATTCTGTCTTAACTGAAGGAAATCCTGAAGTAGGACCTCTGTTGACTGATAAAGGTACATATGAAAATTAGGTTGATACTACTGCATTTATGGAAGAAAGTGTTTATGAACAACTTGAAAAACTGAAAGTGGAACAACTTGAAAAACTGAAAGTGGTCAAAGCCATGGGGCTGTAGGGGAGTTATCCTGGAATCTTGAGCAAACTTAGAGAGGTTCTGGCAGATCCTCTTAAGTATTTGTTTAATAAATCCTGGAGGTTCTGCAGGGTTGGAAAAGAGTGGATGTGGTCTCTCTTCACAATAGTGGAGACAGAGAAGAAGTAGGGAACTACAGGCCTGTATGCCTTACTTTAGTGGTTGAAAAGGTAATTGAGGTGCTGTTCAAGAAAGGGATAGTGAAATATAATGGGTTAAAAGATCCAAGGGAACATAGTTTCACCAAAAGAAAATTATGCCAAATTAATCTGATCGATTTCTTTGACTATGTGACCAGAGAATTGGATGGTGAACATGTGCTGGATGATAGTCTACTTAGATTTCAGTAATGCCTTTGACACAGTCCCACATAGGAGGCTCATAAATAAACTCAGCAGGCTAAAGTTAGGATGTAAAGTGGTGAACTGGATTGGGAATGGTTGACTGACAGAGGGCATAGGGTTCTGGTCCACTCAGATGATAGATAATGTAAGTAGTGGAGTGCCTCAGGGATATGTACTGAGGCCAATTCTGTTCAACATATTTGTGAACAACATTGCTGAAGGGTTGGAAGGAAAGGTTTGCCTTTTTTTTTATGACACTTAGATTTGCAACAGAGTGAACGCCTTGGAGGGAGTGGACAACATGAGGAGATCTACAAAAATTAGAAGAATGATTGAATGTTTGGCAGTTAAAATTTAATGTGACGAAGTGCAAAGTGGTGCTCTTGGGGTACAGAAATCCAAAACAGCAGTATGTGCTTGGAAGTGAGAGAGTGACAACCATGGATCAAGAGAGAGAGATGTTGGGGTGATGGTATCTGAGGATCTCAAGGCGTCAAAACAATGTGACAAGGTGGTGGCTCTTGCCTGAAGATTGCTAGACTGCATTAGAGAGAGGCATAACCAGCAGAAGAAAGGAAATGTTGATATACCTGCACAAGTCTTTTGTGAGGCCCCACTTTTGGAGGCCATATCTCTTCATGGACATACAAAGATAGGTGGTATGATACAGACATTTAAGTACTTGAAAGATATTAATGTTCAAACAAACCTCTTCCAAAGATGTAGGGACAGTAGAACTAGATGACATGAATGGAGGTTGCAGTGAGGTAGACTTAGGAGTAACATCAAGAAATACATTTTCACAGAGAGAGTAGTAGACACCTGGAATACCCTTCCAGGAGAAGTGGTAGAGGCAAAATGGTGAGCAAATTCAAAAATGCATGGGATAGACACAGGGATGCCTAGATAGAAAGAGGATAGAAATATAACATGGCTGTTGAGGTGTTATCTTGGGCAAGAGAACCGGGAACTCAGGCCAATGTTGGACAGACTTCTATGGTCTGTGTCCCACAAATAGCAAAAGACTGAAACAAGATTAGCCAGATCCGGCATGGGGAAGCTGAGGCTGATGATGGACAAACTTCTACAGTCTGTGTCCCGCAAATGACAAAAGACAGGTGAAGCTTCAGCAACTCCAGTGTCAGTCTCTCACTTTATTGTCTCATGTTGCGAGTGAGGGTGTGCAGCTCATGGGGAGGGGAAGACATCTTGACTGGTAAGTTCAATACTGGCAGCAATACTTGGGGATGATATGTGGTTATCATGTTTAGCTACATATATGGCTGGTGTGGTGGAGACCTTGCAACCAGAATTTAAGCATAGGTGACTCAGGTCCACACGGAGTGGTGGGTGTGGCTCTGGCTACCTTGTTGGGCAGACTGGATGAACAGTGCCGGTCTTTGTCAGATATCATTTACTGTGTTATTGTGTTACTGTGTGTTGCATCAGACAGGCAGAAAGAGACTGGGTGTAGATTGAGGGTACAAGAGACAGAGAGACTGGTTAAAGGCTAGAAGATACATGAGAGAGAGAGGAAGATAAGGTGAAGGTTGGGGGTACATGAGAGAGAGAAAATTTAGTTTAGTTTATTGAGGTTTAAAATGCTGCCTTTTATAAAATCAAAGCAGTTTACAATCTAGTATAGAGAGAGAGACACACACACTGAATGAAGTCTGGGGGGTATATGAGAGAGAAAAGGCTGGGGGGTATAGACAAGAGAGAAAGACTGAGTCAAGGCTAGGGGTACATGAGAGAGAGAGAGAGAGAGAGACTGGATAAAGACTAGGGGAAACATGAGAGAGAGAAGGAGGGAGAGTCTTGGTAAAGGTTGGGAGCACATGAGAGAAAGAAAGATTGGATGAAAGTTGGAGATACATGAGAGAGAGAGGCATTTGAGGGGTTGGGATGGGGCTTGGGAGAGAGAGAAATAGTCTGGGTGAAGGCTGGGGGTACATGAGAAATAGAGATTGGGTGAAGGCTGGGGGTACATGAGAGAGAAAGAGAGAGTGAGAGAGAGAGAGAGAGAGACTGGATGGAGGCTGGGGGTATATGAGAGAGAAAAGGCTGGAGGGCATAGACAAAATAGAAAGACTGAGTCAAGGCTAGGGGTACATGAGAGAGAGAGAGAGAGAGAGAGAGAGAGAAAGAAACTGGATAAAGACTTGGAGAAACATGAGAGAGAAAAGGAGGGAGAGTCTTGGTAAAGGTTGTGAGTACACGAGAGAGAAAGAAAAATTGGATGAAAGTTGGAGATACATGAGAGACAGAGAGAGAGAGACATTTGAGGGGTTGAGATGAGGCTTGGGAGAGAGAGAAAGAGTCTGGGTGAAGGTTGAGGGTACATGAGAGAGAAAGAGAGAGGGAGAGAGACTGGGTGGAGGCTGGGGGTATGAGTAAGCTCACATGCGCACATATGCATGTCTTAGCCCTCTGAATGTTAAAAAATATTAAATGAGGCCTTCAATAAAAAAAAAGGTTAGACAAGCCTGTTTTACATCACAGAGAAGAATTGATGACTTCATCATCAGCTCTGTTAACCCTTGCCATATTATGGGCACAGAATGCCTTACCCATCAAGACAATCATCCTAGCTTATGGCGCAAAATTGCTAAGACCTGTTATCAATGCTGATTAGCTTGTTAAGCCAATTAATTTACATGCATTGTTATAGAATATACAATCTTCATTCCCTTTGACCCTCATGGTGCCTGACACACACCTACCTTGTTCGACCAAAATATAACTTTGTATCTGTTATCAACCAACTTGGCGAAACCCTTACGGTACTATGTAAGCCACATTGAGCCTGCAAATAGGTGGGAAAATGTGGGGTACAAATGTAACAAATAAATAAATAAAATAAAACAATATACTTGGATTTCAGCGCAGAACACTAGGCATGATATATATAGAAGCCGGGGGTAATGTGCATCTGAAAAGAGGGTTTACATATAGAGGGATCATGGGAAGGCCATGGGTATGTTGCCAAGCGACACATGCAACTCATAGAATGCTATCAGTTCTGTGCATTGCATGATGCACCTAGGTATACTAACTTATACCACCCATTGACTTGCTGTAAGTGGGTGCACCTGTATTTCAGTGCATTAGCTCAGCTTTGTGCTAGTATTATATGTCAGCGCAGGCATGCTAAGAAGTCATTATAGCATTGGTGTTGTGCACTCCATTGTGGTGCCTATATCTTAGCGCCAAGTCTTAGTATTGTCTCAACAAAAAAGGATGGTAGATAAGGACTAAAGGACCCATTGAGTCTGATCATTTTCTTTCCAAGTTCAAAGCCATACACCTTGATTGTCCTTTATCCTTCTCTTCACTTTGTGGCATCAAGGAATCTTGTATGCTTATTCCATGCCTTTTTGTACTCAATTCCTTTTTCTGTTTCCACCATTCTCCTTGGGATGCCCATTCCAAGTGTCCACCATATTTTTCATGAAATAATATTTTCTGATGTTGCTCCTGAGTCTATTTGGAGCCTCCTGTTTCTACAGCATACTTTTCTCTGAAAAATAAAGTTTGCTTCTTTGCAGTGTTTTCAAGGAGAAATGTAATGCCCTCTGTTTTGGAGCATCGTTCAGAGGCTATGCTTCTTATATTCCCAGACTGTTTGTTACATTGATCACAAAAGCATATTATTACTGCAAAATACAATAGTTATCAAATCATACATCTATTTGGATGACCAATTGAAACCTCAGCACACTACCAACTTCTCACACTACTTCTTAACTACCTGTTTTTATATCCTGATCCATACTGTAAGATGTGATAATGGTGAACTTTCAGCAATATGACATCAGAACCAGTAATGGTTGGTTGCTGTTGAATTATGGAGCTATAAACTATGGAGCCTGTGAAGATTTTTAGATTTAAAAACTATTAAAGTGATTCACTTTTTTTCATTTTTCTTGTGAGCTAAGATGCAGTGCATTCAAAGTTAGCATATTAAACTGATTTAAAAAGGCAATACACCAAAACATAAAAATCACATATGAAGGCATAAAACAGATTAATATTGGTTATTTTTCAAAGTTTCTCAGCAGTGGGGCAGTCATGAAGTCAGACTAGCATTAAAGATGGATAAAGCACTGTAATTATTACAAATGTAACTACAGATGAGAAATGCTATTAAATATCAACTTTCTAACCCTGTGGGTTAAGTAATAAAAGTATTTCATTTGCTTCAGACATACTTCTTAGTTGCCAATCATGTTAAGATACTACAACATCTAAAAGGAAATGTTATTTAGAGAGAATGTCAATTTTAAATATCTCATGCAATTAACAAAGTACATGTGTACTTTAAATGAATAGATCTGTATAGTTTTCCTTTGAAAATTAGTTTGCATAAATTGCATATGTTGAAAGTACCTCGGAATGTTGCCCCTGTTACGTATGCAAACCACTAAGTGGGGGGATTGATTTATTAATGAGCTACCATTAAGACTGGTTATTTTACTGTTAACCCAGGTTATTAGTGTATAACATGTATAGAATGTTTGTACGTTTGGGAAGCTCGCCAGGTGCCCTGGGCCCGGATTGGCCACTGTCATGGATAGGATGCTGGGCTCGATGGACCCTTTGTCTTTTCCCAGTGTGGCATTACTTATGTACTTATGTAAAATGGGACCTGTGGTAAAATAGCACAGGTTATGGTGAAATAACCTCTGTTAATAGTAGCCACATTGATAACTTCCTCCTGAAATGGGGAAAACCAGCATATGTGCATTTGAAAATCACGTGTATATGTGTTGTTTTTCCTTCCACAACCTAAACACCTCCAACAATGCTTATTTTTAACCTTCGAAGTTTGCACACTCTGACATGCCAATGCAAAATTTAGTCAGGCTCAGAATAGTGTACTTCAGCCAGGCAAACGTAGGGGCCCTTTTACTAAGCTGAATTAAGCAGCTAGCATAGATTTTGCCACATGGTAGATATTAACATGGACCTTTGATAATGTCTACTGCACATTAAAAACAGCCAGCATGGTAAGAAACCTAACCTAGCAGTGGTTTACGGGCATAAAAGGGATGGAATGGAGGCATGGCCATCGATAGCAGCTAGTGTGATTGAACAAAACACCACCTCAGCTGCACCTATGAGCAATTTGATAGCATGGCCACACACCCCTGTTTCCAACATATCCCTCATCCAATGCTTCCTGAACTCAGTAATCCCCTGACAGCACCCTGTCATAATAACCCTGACAAAATAGCCCCAACAAAATAACCTTGCAACAAAATAGCCTTTGACAATCAGCCCCTAACAAAATGGCCCTGGATAAAATGGCCCCTCCCATAAATATCCCTTGACAAATAGCCCCTTTGACAAAAATAGCCCATCACGCAAGCAAAATACCATTTTCAAGACATTATAAGTATATTAAAATATGCATCAAATGTGTACTGTGACTTGCTGATTGAATGTAAATTGTAGCGCTGCTGTGGTGGTCATAATTCCAGGCAGGTATTAGACAGATACGGAGTAAACAGAAGTATGGATGTCAAAAGGAAATGTTTAAAAACAGGGTATGGCCACAGCAAAAGGATTACATTTAGTCCTTGTTTTTACACCTAATAAACACATACAGTATGGAGACGAGAGGAAGGGTTAATTAGGAACAGCAGCACCATTGCACACACATCTGCAGCTGCCTAATGCGACAACCGACTGCGTTCTTCTCAAGCCACCTCGCAGCCTGTCCTGCGCCATCCTGCCTTCAGACCTGCCTTTGGGATCACTGACAATGGAAGCAATTTGCGCGAGTTCCCTGGGACCAGCTCTGGAGCTTTCCTTCTCCGGCATCCCACCCCCTATATGTGGTCTATGTTCGGTGCCAAAACACTGCACATATGTGAAAAATAGAGAAGTGCAGCAGAAAGGACAGATTTAAAATGGGTAAGTGGGGCATTTTGTTGAGGGGCTAATATGTCAGAGGACATTATGTGGGCAGGCTGTTTTGTCACAGCCTATTATGTTGTGGTTTTTTTTGTTAATTATTTTTGTCGAGGCTATTTTGTCTTGGGGCTTTTTTGATGGGGTTATTTTGACCCGGTACCCCCCTGATATCCCCATTCAATCACCCCCAAAGTCAGTAACCCCTCAATATCTCCCCTTCTAATCATACCCCCTGATGTTATAAATCCCCTGATACCTCCATCTGATCCCCCCAACAACTCTTCAATGATTCCCCCCCCCCCCCCCAAAGACTCTAACCCCTCCCTGAACTGCTATGGATTAACAGCCTGTCTCACTGACACAGACTACTGTGAATTATTTTGGATTTGTAATAAGCAGGACTTTTTTTGAGGGGGTACTTGGGGGTACTGAGTACCGGCACCTTTTCCACTGTCTGCTAAACTTAACCCATGGTTCTCGTATTTTAATGAAAGAGCTCAGTTTCTATATACAAATTCTGCCTTGTCATAGATTCTATGACTGATTGCAGGGGTCCTAACTATTGTAGGGTAGGTCCCTCAATGATCACTCCACCCTGAAGGGTGGCCTGGCATTTGAGTACCAGCACCTTTTTTGCTAGACAAAATGCACTGGTAATAAGTAAATGAAAACCTTTATTAGAGGAGCTAAATTCTACAATGATTAGCACATATACACACAATGATTAGCTGTATAAACAATCATTACATCACTGGTCTCTACATCTAAGCAATGCAAAGAGTTCTTAGACCAGGAAAGGAAGCCATATATACACTATACATACAACATCACTGGTCTCCATCATCCAGGCTCTTATCATCAGCTGGGGGGAGGGGGACGGTTCACAGTGAGACCCAGGAGCTTTAGACCAGGAACAGATCCTCTGTGCAGTCCATACGTTACTCACAGATGAGCCTCCACTCTGCTGTGACAAGCTCTCCCTTTTTATTAGGCTCTGATCGCATGTCCAGAGCTAAGGAAAGTTACAGAATGCTTCTAAAGAAAATTACAGAATGCTTCTCTGTTTAGGACTGTGGGAATGTGGTCACATGATTTCCAACTCCAGGTGGCCAGGCTGGACCTGGAAACAAGAACCATCCTCCCATTTGCATACCAAATTAGTTAGAGCTGTGTCTTATCTTCTGCATTTCAACTTATTTTTGTATTTACAAGAAAAGTTACTTTCGGACAAAGACAGAGTTGAAAAACAATCTTTTAAAATTCACTTCCATTACACTCACCTGCACACAAATGCCTCTCCCAAGCCCAAACCCTGCCCCCTGGGTACAAGCACCTCCCTCCCAGGGTCTGACTCTCTCCTCATACCCAACCCCAGCTGAGATCTACATAGTGGTCACTATGGTGGGCCAGGGTAAGAGAGGTCCCCCCCCCCCTAATCCCACCTGAAGACTGCATTGGGTCCAAAATGATTCAGATGACCCCTAGAAGTAGTGTCATGGTACTACCACTATGAGGAAGGGAGCATCCTTCCATATGAGATGTTGGATATATCAGATAGAGGGAGAAGTTGGAGGGCTTTGCTACTGCAGCAGTTTTTTTTATATATTTATTTTAGAGTGAGTCCGCAATATCTGCCACTGCATATAATGAGGTGCCTGAGAAATGTCTGCACCATATAGTAAGTGCAGGACAAATGATGAGCATGCTCTATGCATTTACCACACAGGCTTTGCATGTACTATGTGTTAGTTTTTCCACCTAACACATAGGGGCCCTTTAACAAAAGCCTAGCTTGCACTGACATTAGCATGTGCTAAGTGCCACATGACCTATAGGTATAAAATAAGATGCTTGGCATTTAGTGCACTGCCCAGTTACTGCCGGGTTAGCATGGGAGCCCTTACCACCACCCCAAACAAAATGTATGACCACGCAACAAGTGCTTCACTTGCGGCATGGCCATTTCTTTACGGCATTAAACACATGCCAGCGCAGGCCCCCTCCTGCCCACCACAAAAAGAAAAAAAAATTATCCACAACTAAGTGCAGACTGTGTATGTCAAATATAAGACCAATCTTGTCTTTGTACTATTTCTTGTGCAATTCTTTTTACTTCACTTCTTCAAATATTTTATATATCTGGGACAGTCCAAATTAGATATCATTAGGAAAATTGATTTTTCTATCTGCTATGATTGGTTGTTGCTCTGCAGCTTGGCTTTTTAATTATACCACTAACATTTTCATGCTGGGTACTGTAACTGCAAATGAAATGCAATATCGATTCTTAGGAAATATAACTCAAATGTGCTCTGTTAATGCAGTATCCTTCCGCTAAAGAATGTCTCCTGGCAAAAAGATATTCACATGGTGGAATATTAGGGATGTTCAGAAATGAGGTTTTCTTAACAAGGAGCTGAAAAGATATTAACCAATATTTTTCTGTTGTTTACTTGCCGGTGGATATTGATTCAAAAATTACCCTGACCTTGTTTTATATGTTATGTGCTAGAATTAAACAAAAGAGTAAATGCTATGTTTATTTAGGTCAAACAAGTGTCTCATAAAATGACACCTATACTTAAATCTTGTTTATTGCTCACAGTTACATATAGTTTTATCAGAAATTATAGCAGGAAGTAGTTTAAAATGCTTCAAAGAGTAGACTGGCCCAGCAGTAATTGTTTTACACTGTCATATGGAGTACCTGGTTTTATTTCTTGAACCTGGTCTCTGCTAGGGATGGGCAGCCAGAAAACCTTTGTTTCGTTTTATTTTCCCTGCCACTTATGAGAATTTTTGTTTTATTTGGATTTTGTTTGACCATTCTGTCGTTATGGGATCAATGTCTTTAATAGGGTGCACTCTTTGCAAAGAGTGTACAATATTCTCAGCACACAAAATAAATGTATTTTTTCTGCTTGATTTCATTTGTTAACGGCATGTAATGACATGGGATATGTTAAATACTGTGAGCCCTATTTTATACCTATGAGCCACATGACACTCAGTGCACTCTAATGTCTGTTAGTGTGCACTAAGCTTTAGTAAAATGGCCCCTTACAATCTGTGTTATACCAACAAGAAGTATACTTGTCATGTCTGTCATGTTTGGAGGCAGAAGGAATATGGGGCTTGATGATGAATTGTGGGGACAAAAAGAGCAATAAAGAGAGCTTAGAACTGCCTGAGTTAGAGGAGTCCATCCCCTGTCTGAAGTTCCTGGTCAGATGTTCAGTAACTGTACACCAGTCGTCCCCCCACCCCTCCCCCCCCCACACACACACACACACTCAATGGTGTGGTTCCCATCCATGGTGTCAGTTTCTTCTTCCACTGAACAAACAGTACAGCAGAAGAGAGGCCATAGCTGGGATTGAAATAGGAGCCAGTAAGGTTTTAAAAAGGGGCATCCAGACATCTTAACCTTTTTCCAGCTTTTCTTCTCTCAACCACCCATCCCACTCCTAGAGTTTACAAATGAGAAGTTGGGAATCAAGATGGCGTCAGAAACGGATGTGTGCTCCCAAAGCTCCTGAGACCCATCGTTAAACTAGCGAGGGAAGTTCTTTCTCCGACGTTAAGATGGGGAAAAGAAAGGGGAAGACGGCGGTTCCTACCTCCGTGTTTCCACCGACGACGCCAATCTCTCGACAAGCAACTTTGGAGAGCTTTGGAATTGGGATCCATGGCGAACAGATGACTGCTTTGACGGGTTCGACCTCTTTGGGCACGGACCGCAGCATTGAAGGAGCGACGCTGAGCCCTCCTTCTTACACTGCCCCTCCACAGCCCGGAAGTGAAAGGTTACCCGAGGGACCACGGCAGTTGGAAGCGGTATTCGCAACGCCGTTGGGAGGAGGACCTTCGAGTACCTCAACCCCGGGGAAGGAAACAGCAGTGCAGGAGCAGTTGCAGGTCGATGCCCCTGTCGCCCGAGGCTCCACTACCGGAAGTAATGGAGGACTACAGAGACCAGCAGTGGTGACTATGAACTCATTATGGGATGCAATTCAAGGGGTCAATAACACTTTACTTCAAATGATTACCTCCATTAAGGGTGAAATTAAGGAATTAAAACAAACTTCTGAAAATCTGTCTAATAATTTTCAGGAACAAAAAGAAAAAGTTTTAAAGATGGAAGTTGAGGTTGGAAAACTTCAAAATCTAACGGTCTCCTTAATTAAAGAAAAAGGAATACAGGAAAAGAAATTAGAAAATTTGGAAAATAATGCTCGAAGGAATAATTTAAGGTTAATAAATTTTCCAAAATCACCTCTAGTTACAGCAATAGATATGTTGAAAAGATATTTTACCCAAATATTGGGAATTCCAATGGAGGGCTATCCCCCTATAACGAGAACTCAGTATATCTCGGGTGTTTCTAAACCTTTAAAGAAGCAACCGTCATCTACCCCAGATTTAAATCTGACAGAATTTCTAGAGAACTCTCTGGAAATTATTACAGAGAGAACAACACTCATTGTGACTTTTGCACTGGAAATGGACAGAAATAATATCCTGAGACTATATTTTCGCCATTTAAATGATGTCTTCTTGGGCCAAAAGATACAAATTTTTCCAGATTTGGCAAGGAGTACGCAAAAGAGGAGAAAAGAATTTCTGATTTATAAAACTAGAGTTCTTAAACTGGGTGCCACTTTTTTGCTAAAATTTCCTTGCAAATGTTATATTACTTTTGAATCGGTTAATTATATATTCTTTACTCCTTCGAAGCTGTTAGAATTTATTGATTCCAAGGAGAGTGTTAATTCACCTGGAGACTTGCCTCCCTAATTAGAAATGCTGTTTAGTTGGCTGCAGATATCTGTTATGTCCCCTCCATTTAAACAACTTTGTTTATTATTATTAATTCCTGGTATAAATATTTCCTAGTATCTTGATTCAACTTATTGAGGTCAAAATTTGAATTACTATTTTCTGTAAGTAATGATATAAATGCATATTTCTTTATTTTATTTTTCTGATATTGCCAATCTTTATATTGTTTGATATAAATGAAAAACTTATAAATAAAGAGTTAAAAAAAAACAAATGAGAAGTTGGGTGGTTTTAGAGGATTAGGAGGCATTATGTTTGTTGCAAATTTGGAGCATGCCTGGAGGCAGTTGGGCAACAGGGTGCATCTGAGACTTTGATGGCAAACCCAGGAGACCATCTGCATGCTTTATACAGCTCCAGTGGATGCCAATGTTGAACAGGATCATTTTGAGCCCCCTTCTGACTCAGATAACATGCTTAGCAAAGCTACTCTGCCAGCTGCGAGCTGCTGTGGAGTTGGCAGTGGTAGCAGGTGCTTTGTTTTCAGAAGAACAAACCTGATATGATCAGGTACTTCTGGAGCTTCACCAGCTACAAGAGAAGCAGTTAAGAGCACAGCACATAAGTCACACACTTGTTTTGTCAAGTGATACAGCAGACACAGGAGGGGGCACCAGAGACATTCCATACAGAAGGTTTGATTAGAAGTGAAGGAGACAACTGAGAGGCACAGATCACAGAAGTCACCACATGGGTCTCTACAGCTCCAGTGAATAATGTCTGGCAGAACAACTTCATTTAGTAAAAAGCTTTACATATGCCATCAGGATGACTTTTGGCCTGAATAAATGTGCTAAGATGACATTCCAAGGAGGAAAATTGCATAAAACTGATAATATCTCTCTCACTGATGATTGTGCCATCAAGGAACTTGAACACAAAGGATTATATAAATATCTAGGAGCAGCAGTCCAGCACAAAGTACTTAGGGGGGCTTTTACAAAGTGGCGGTAAGCCCAACGTGGGCTTAACACAAGCTAAACCTGAACTCCCGCCTGCCCAACGTGGCGCCAGCGGTAGTTTCTAGCATGGCGGTAACCTGGCAGTAATTGGGCATCGCTGTGTGCTGCTTTACCACGGGATCCCTTACCGCCACTTCAGTGGGTGGTGGTAAGTACTCCCCGCCGCATGGCCATGCGGTAAGAATTATTTTACCGCATGTCTATTTTGGGGGTGAGAGCTTTTTACTGGCTGCAGTAAAAAGGGCCCTGGTGCATGAAAAAAATGGCCCCTGCCACTACCGTAGGGCCCTTTTTTCCGCAGCTTAGTAAAAGGACCCCTGAAAGAAAAGACCAGCAAAGAGTAGAATACAGCCAAAAACATTACATTACAACAAATTTCTACAGCATAACTACCTGCTTGGTTTACGATCAAGTAAAAAGAGACCAAGACAATTTCTTGGAAAAATTAGCAGAAAGAAAATCTACTATATAGTAATTTCAACTACATATGCAAAAGGTTTTAGAGAATTATATCATCAGGAATTCATTAAAAAGTTTGGTTTCAAATTCTTCTCAAAATTAAATAAATCATCCTGAAAATTAATGTGAAAGAAGAAAAGAATTCCAGATCCTGTGAGCTTGTACTGCAAATAAACTATCATGTAATTTGAATCTCTTTACTCCTTGATTGTTGGAAGAACAAAAGCCAGTTATGACAAGATCTTCTTTCTCTATTATTAGTTATAAATTCCAAATGATCTATAATATAAGCAGGGCATTCACCCCTTAAAATCGTATTGTTTATCATTTATAATTTATTTCACTTGTAGTCAAACCAAAATGGTTTATAATGTTCAAAGGTAATTAAAACAATCAAAACAGGAATGCCATAATTTGATAGTAAAGCTCAAACACTCAAGGCTAGTCATCATTTGCACAAACACACACTTAAATCATACCAAACACAAACATTTAGCTAAAATCCAGAACAGCTATCGTTCTATCCATATAGGATAAGTAGTTACATTTTCTTTTCCTTTCTCTTTCCCCTTGCAAAGATTGATCAGGGGAAACTGAATAACCTATAGGCTAGAATGATACACTCTATTATCCAAAAGCCAAATTGAAAAAATAAGTTTTCAGTAGTACACAAAAAGACTTATATGAGTCTTCAACCATAGATGCCTAGGGAGTGAGTTCCAGATGGCCAAAGCAAGGAAGAAAAAAGCAAATAATAGGCAAGAAAATTTAAACACATTCCTCATCTCTATTGGTAACTAATGGCGTGCTCTAATATCGAAGAATAAGATATAGGACATCAACAAGCTTGTGATTCCTGTACTGTTGTATAACTTTGGAATTGTGCACTGGCCTCTTAAATATCTTGAAAATTGGATGTATGAACAAGAACATTCCATGCTCAAGACTACATATAAGAATCAGTGTATGATTCACTATCTATAAGAATCAGTATATGACAAGACTTTACATTCCTAGGGCTGATGGAGGAATGGGCCTCATAGAAATAGATTATACAAATACAGTTACTACCATAGGCCTCCAGGCCTATTTAACAGCATCAGAAGATCCAAATCTGAAAATAAAAATTGCTGACGAATGAGAGTAAGTGTCCATAATCTAGTTCCATCATTAAACTTTGGCAAAAGTTCTTTTAAGCAGAGACCTTACCACTAAGTCAATGGGTGGCGGTAAGGTCTCATGCCCAAAATAGACGCGCACCAATTTTATTTTGCCACATGTCCATTTTCAGCTATAAAAGGGCCTTTTTTGCAGGCGCACTGAAAAATGAACCTGTGCACATCCAATACATACACCTGCAACAGCACAGGCCATTTTTTGGCACACCTTAGTAAAAGGACCCCTTAAACTTTACCCTGGCTTCCATTGGGAGCTAGTGCAAATGTACAAAATATGGTGCTATTTTATCTGATTTGGGGGCTGAATATATATATATATATATATATATATATATATATATATATATATATACACACACACACACACACACACACACACACAGTGCAATCCACTTAAGTGCAAGGGTCTGGGACCAAAGAAATGCATGCAGTTAACCAGAGCGTGCACTTAACCGTTGTGACCCAAAGAAGCTTGACATCTGATAAACATATGTACAGTACTGTTTATTATTATACGAACAATATACAGTCTCCGTTAACTGACATTAGGCTTACTTGAAGTAATCAGTTATAGTCTTCTGTACAATCTTGGGTCTGTGAGTTCCATAGACTATATATGTCTGCCAGACGGTAAAACCTGTCATAGCACTGACATCCAGTGGCCTCCAGATAGGCCCGCACAGTGTTGAGACTCTCCAGCGCTCTTGCACAAGTGACAGAAAAAGGTTGTTGAGTTTTGTCAACATGTGCCTCGCTGCTCATTTCTTCATCTGTTCCATCATCAGCCATTGTTGCCTATGTGTAGGCGCATATCTGGACATCAGTGCTGTCTTCAGCTGTTTGTAGATTGTAATCAACAGCTACATAGCAATGGAACTCCTCTTCAGTAACACCGGCTGGAATGTCAGTAACCTCTTCATCTGACACGTTTGCAACAGCTGCATCTGTTTAGTCCTTCTCCACATCCTTAACAAAGCTTGCCCACTTGTAGCAGTTCACAATGCTTGCCTGTGTAACATGATTCCAGGCTTCTTTCTGCATATGTCAGGAGTGGCCTAGTGGTTAGGGTGGTGGACTTTGGTCCTGGGGAACTGAGGAACTGAGTTTGATTCCCACTTCAGGCACAGGCAGCTCCTTGTGACTCTGGGCAAGTCACTTAACCCTCCATTGCCCCATGTAAGCCGCATTGAGCCTGCCATGAGTGGGAAAGCGCGGGGTACAAATGTAACAAAAAAAAATATGTAGAGAATCCAACAGTGATAGATTACAAGCCAGTTCAACAGCACGTTTATCCTTGCCAGTCTGGTCATCCATAACGCTCATCAGACGATGTAACACAAGAGCCCGATAATGTTGTTTGAAATTGGCTATTATGCCCTGATACATAGGTTGGATCAGAGAGGTAGTGTTTGGTGGCAGGAAGACCACCTTGACGTTAGAAAGCCTGATATCATCCCTGTGTGCAGCACAATTATCACAAAGCAGCAAAATCTTACGCTTTTGTGCCCATATTCTAGTGTCTAACTTCTTTAACCACTGCTTCCAAATTTCCCCAGTCATTCCTGAATTTGCATTAGCCTCGTATGACACAGGAAGTCGCTTAACTTTCTTGAAGCAATGGGGTTGTTTGGGCGCATGCCCAAATTTATGTGCGCAACTCAAAGCGCCATATATAGAATCTGGGAGAAAGTGACACATCTCATTCATTGGATATTATGTAAATATTACAACATTCCAGGGCCTGTCACATAAAAGCAATGGAATTGTGTCTGTAAGAGAATTGTGGAAAACAAAGAGGTCATGATCACCTGGGACAATTCCATCCCAAAGAGATAAAAAGCTGGTTGCAAGAAAACTGGATATAGTGGTAAAAGAAAGAAAAGACACCAGAATGGCATTGATTATAGAGGTGACAGTCTGAATGATCGCTCTGTGAATCGCATGGAGAGAAAGAGAGAGAGAAGAACCTCATGTACGAAAAAATGCAGTCTGAGACAAAGATGTGGCAGAAAGTTACAGAAATATTTCCTATTGTTTTGGGTGCCATAGGCTTGAAAAAAAAAAAAACTCCCAACCACACCTGAGTAAGTTGCCTATACATGTTACATCATATGAATTCCAGAAAGAAGCTCTCTTTGGCACAATGCAAGTTTTATGTCAAGCATTAGCAGTAAATTTAAGAGACTGAGATCATACTCCACATGTCTTGGCTTAGGAGTGAGGCTCATTCCTGTCATAGTATGTACAACACTAACCGATTTAGAGAAACTGCCCTTGAGACCAACTATTGAAACCTGCACCTTACTCCATAGCAGCAGAAAAGGGTGTTCATACTTGGGGCACATGGATCATGGGTGAAGCTCTTCATGAAAATGGTTACTACATATTAATAAATAAATTTTAAATAACATTAATGTTAGATGGCTCCTGGAGGAGCTAGAGTTTGGAATCCTTGGCCAAAGGTTATTGTTGCAATAGTTGGGATGACCATCAAACCTAAGCAACTTTACAAAATTACCCTTCTGCTGCATACCTTAGATATTTCTTTTATTATGTCTCAATTTTACTAACTGCAAAGTATGTGTTTGTTAAGTGATTTATGTACTACACTTTATGACTCATCGTTCTGATCCATACTTGTTATCACATTCTCAGTTCCTATCTTGCCACACATTATTCCTCACTGAGCCACCAAACCAAATATTTCAGAACTGTAAGTCACAATTTACTTTGTCTCTGACTAGATCTAACTGTGCTTAATTATTTAGCCAACAAATCCTCCTATAAATTAAAACTAATACACGATTTTCTCATCTTATCAGAACTATGGAAGATAAAATATCTTTTTAAAGAGGGTTTTCTTTTTTTTAATTTGGCTACAGTATAATTCACATCGGACGTGGCGTTATTTTATTATGCATAAAGAGGCACAGAACTGTCACAGGATGAGCAACTTTTCACAGCTAACTAATAGGTCTAGGAATTTATGATGCTTCAGTTATATATTATTCTTGCCTATCCAGGCATCTAATCATTTACCTCCTTTTCTGCAGCTGTTACTTCTTTGTGCTCCTGAACCATTGTGGCATGTAAAACAAACTGGCTGAAGCATGTAGGATTCAATCAAGCCCTTATTTCTCTTCCCTCGTCAGAGCATATAGTGAACTCAACGGAGGACCAGGAAGAAGTAATTCACTCTAGCTTGCTCAAAATCTATAGTGATGCAAGCAGCCCATGTCTTTGACTCAGTTATACATAGTTTACTTAAAATGGAGTGGAACAAAAGTAGAATATTTAAAGCTGGATCTCCATATTTTAGTCTCCATTTGGGCATAGTCATCACTTGAAGGGGAAACAGTAGAAATATTTCCAGTAGGTGGTGCAGATTAGGCCCTGCAGTCAGACATTAACAATCAAAACAAAAGTAGAAAATGAAGAGACAAGAACAAGAGTGAAAGAAAACATCAAACCCATACTTGCTGAGACAGCAAAAACACAAGAGAGAATGGAGGATGATGCAAAAATAAGATAACAACAGTGACAGTGGAGGAGTGGCCTAGTGGTTAGCATGGTGGAGTTTGGTCCTGGGGAACTTGGTTCGATTTCCACTGCAAGCACAGGCAGCTCCCTGTGACTCTAGGCAAGTCACTTAACCTTCCATTGCCCCAGGTACAAATAAGTACCTAAGCCGCATTGAGCCTGCCATGAGTAGGAAAGCACAGGGTACAAATTAAAAACAAATACAGTAGAGAAAGATCTCTAAGGGGGTCTTTTACAAAGGTGTGCTAGCTTTTTTAGCGCTTGCTAAATGCTAGAGACGCCCATTGGAATATATGGGCATCTCATGCTTTTAGCGCATGCTTATTTTTAGCGCATTCTAAAAACACTAGTGCACCATTATAAAAGGGGCCCTAAGGATGCCTAATATATTCTACAGACTGATGTTAGTCAAATCAAAAGATAAAGTGGGATTAAGGGAGGTATCCTGCTGAATTCCCCGTTGTTTATTTTCCTCTTCAAATTTAAAACAAATAAATATTGAAGCCTCTGTATTCAAGTAGCAACATTCATACAGATATGTTTGCAAAATGGCTACCAACTGACAAATGTACCTTGCCAAGTTTCCTCATTTGATTTTTCTCTTGTGTATATTTGTAAAATGGCTGCTCCCATTGTACATGCCAGCAAATATATGTGCATTCCTGCAAGTGTTTTACAAAATGCTCTATCAACAGACCTTTTTTTTATAAAATTTTATCAGAATTGAGTATGTCCTGACCTGGATGTCTCAGTTCCAGTCTCTACCATCTATGAAAAATAGGGCTTTAAGGGAAGACTTCTATAACCTAGATGTTAACATTTACTTGTGTAATGTTTAGAATACTAGCATGCAAACACATATTGCACACATGAGCATATACAGTGCAATCGGCTTAAGTGCAAGGGTCTGGGACCAAAGGAATACATGCAATTAACCAGAGCGTGCACTTAACCATTGTGACCCAAGGAAGCTTGACATCTGATAAACATATGTACAGTACTGTTTATTATACGTACAGTATACAGTCTCCGTTAACTGATGTTATACAGTCTCCATTAACTGACGTTAGGCTTACTTGAAGTAATCAGTCATAGTCCTCTGTACACTCTTGTGTCTGTGAGTTCCATAGACCACATCTGCCATATGGTGAAAACTGACATAGCACTGACATCCAGTGGCCTCCAGATAGGCCCACACGGTGTTGAGACTCTCCCGTGCCCTTGTAAAAGTGACAGGAGGTTGTTGAATTTCGTCAGCAACCTCATTTCATCATCTGTTTCATCATCAGCCGCTGCCTGCGTGTAGGCGCATATCTGGACATCAGTGCTGTCGTCAGCTGTTTGTAGATTGTAATCAACAGCTGCATAGTGATGAAACTCCTCTTCAGTAATACTGGCTGGGATGTCAATAGCCTGTTCATCTGACTTGTTTGCAACAGCTGCATCTGTTTCGTCCCTCTCCACATCCTTAACAAAGCTTGCCCGCTTGTAGCCGTTCAAAATGTTTGCCTGTGTAACATGATTCCAGGCTTCTTTCTGCATATGTAGGGAATCCAACAGTGATAGATTAAGAGCCAGTTCAACAGCACATTTATCCTTGCCAGTCTGGTCATCCATAATGCTCATCAGACGACATAGCACACAAGCCCAATAATGTTGTTTGAAATTGGCTAATATGCCCTGATCCATAGGTTGGATCAGAGAGGTAGTGTTTGGTGGCAGGAAGACCACCTTGACGTTAGACAGCCTGACATCATCACTGTGTGCAGCACAATTCTCACAAAGCAACA
Organism: Microcaecilia unicolor; assembly: GCF_901765095.1. Lineage (NCBI taxonomy): Eukaryota > Metazoa > Chordata > Amphibia > Gymnophiona > Siphonopidae > Microcaecilia > Microcaecilia unicolor. Next base: position 328,142,094 of record NC_044031.1, on the reverse strand, counting down.
AAATCTGATGCATTTGTGCCCGCATTCTAAGATCTAACCTTTTTAGCCACTGCTTCCAAATTTCCCCAGTTATCCATGAATTTGCATTAGCCTCGTATGACAGAGGAAGTCGCTTAACATTCTTGAAGCAATGGGGCTGTTTACTCTTTCCAATGACTAGTGGTTCCAACTTCTAACTCCCATCCATATTGCAGCAAAGGAGAATTGTCAGTTGATCCTTCAACGTTTTACCTCCAGTAGTTTCAGCTTGTTTGAATGCCAGAATCGCTCGCCAATAGAGACCATTTATGTCAGAATTGAAAATGTCATGAGGTGCAAACTCGTTTAAGATGGTAGGAAGAACTGAAACAACCCAATTTTCAGCACCAAAGTCATCAGTGTCTTGTTTTTCACCATGCTGTTTCTTGAATTTTATGTTGTTCCTCTCTTTCCAACCATCCAACAGTGGCTTTGAATTCAGTTAGTCCAAGACTTTCAGCTAGCTGATTAGCTTTAGCCATAAGCAGTGGACCACTGACAGGAAACTGTCTGCTCCTGACTTGAGAAAACCACCGAAGAAGAGCATCTTCTACATCCTCAGCTTTTCCCGCCCGTTTTCGTTTCCTTTGTGGATTTGTATTATTTTACCAGTTTTCCAGAAGCTGGTCTTTCTGCTTCAAGATATGTGAAATTTGACTGGGATTGACACCATATTCTTTAGCAATAGATGCTTGACTTTGTTTGTTTTCTAATTTTTTAAGAACTTCTATTCGTTCAGCCAGTGTTAAAGTCTTACAGTTGTGCGACGACGACGACTCCATTGTACACTCTAACAACATTCTTATTCTGCCTGTGGCAGTTAAAGGGGCAGTAAATTTGAAATCTCGTTGGTTGTCATGCGCCAGTCGGCTTCCATATTCCGTGCATGCACTTATGTGGTGTCTTTCCTGCAGAGGAGCGGTCTTAAACCATGCATATAAGGGCATCTTGCACTTATCAGTGGTGCTCTAAACCAAAATTTGTCCGCATAGAAATTGATGGCGCCAAAAACGAGACCGAAGTACAGCATGCAGTTAAACAGAGCATGCACTTATTCAACGTGCACTTAAATGGAGTGCACTGTATATGCTAGAATGCTGCCTAAGGGGGGAAGTTATCAAGGTGCAGTAGAAGGTGAACTTTTACCACACCTTTATTTAGCACAGGATTCAGCAGCCTGTGTGATACCAGTCCCGCAGGTTGTTGAATCCTGTGGAAAAAGAATAATGCTGTTTACAAGCCACCTCGTAAGCAGCATTATTTCAGCAGCTCGGGAGCGTCATACCTCAAAGCCGTGACCTGATGCTTCTAGGCCACAGACTGAATGCTGTCCGAGCCTTATTCCTTCTGTTTCATAGTAATATAATCCAGTGGTGTTCCTAGGGGGGCTGACACCTAGGGCGGATCACCGATGCGTCCCCCCCAGGTGCAGCACCCCCAGGGTGAAGCGCCACCCCCCCCCCCGGCGAAACGACGGACACAAATGGGCTGGCTGGCAGGGCCGGACGCGGGACTCCCCTCCCCTTACTCTGCTATCCCTGGTGGTCTAGAGGTACCTCTTCGTCTTCGGGGCAGGAAAGAGCCCCCTCTTTCCTGCCCGGAGCGCTGCTGCTAGCTGCCCTGCATACTGTGAGTCCGGCTCTCGGCGTTTCAAAATGGCCGCCGAGAGTTGAAGCAGCCTCGCGAGACTTCAGCTCTCGGCGGCCATTTTAAAATGCCAAGAGCTGGACTCACCACAGGATGCAGGGCAGCTGTCAGCAGCGCTCCGGGCAGGAAAGAGGGGGCTCTTTCCTGCCCCAAAGAGGCACTTCTAGACCACCAGGGATAGTAGAGTAAGGGGAGGGGAGGTGACGGGGGGGAGTGGAGATGACAGGGGGGAGGCAAGGTGATTGGGGGAGGAGGGGAATATGCGCCAGGGGCAGGGTGAGGGCGTGGAAGGGGCGGGGCAGGGGACGTGAAAGGGGCAGCTCCCCCCGGCGAAACGACCCCCCCCCCCCAGTGTATCTTTACCTGCTGGGGGGTGGTGGCGCGCGTCTGTCAGCAATGCTTGTTCCCTGCTCCCTCTGCCCCGTTACAGGAAATAACCCGTTCCAGGGCCAGAGGGAGCAGAGAATGAGCGTTGCCGACAGATGCACGGCACCCCCCCCAGCGGCATGCACCCGGGGCGGACCGCCCCCCCCCCCCCCTAGTACGCCACTGATATAATCACATAGTAAGTGTCAGCATCACAGGCCATTATATGACCGATTTCTAGGGCCTGTTCGCGCGATACTCCTTTTTAATCCCGACCATTATTGGACATCTTAAGGATGAGTGTGTTAATCATCATATAGTACCACGGGTATGTACTCTCACCTATATACCAACCACTACTGCCTCTCCCCTGGTTCAGAAATTCTGTATTAAAGTCAGACTGCTTAACTGCAGGTCTCTCCATTCCAAAATCAGCCTCATTCGGGATCTCATTATATCCTCAAAGTGTGACATTCTTTGACAGAGACATGGATTCAGAGTGGCGAGCAAAGCTTTCTTTACAGCTGTCTTCCTAATGGATATGAAGTTCTCTCTCTTGCAAGGACCACAAAATCTGGCTGTAGTCTAACTATTTTCTACTCCACAGAACTCTGTTTCCGAACTTTCACCTAAGTTTCAATATCCAGAAGCTCTATTTGTCCATATCTCATCACCAGTTTCTCTAGTTTTACTACTTTACTACTGCCCATCATCTTTAACACAGTCAATATGGGACTTGTCTTACCAGAAGATCACTGAAGCTTCTATAGTCACCCTGAGATTTTGATGTTGGGTGACTTCAATACTCATGTTGACAACTCCTTTCATCCACATAATAGACCATTTCTTTCTCTTTTTTTCTAATTTGAGTTTAGATCAATTAATTCATTTTACAACTCAAGAAAAAGGCCACACTTTGGACCTAGTTTTATCTCCTATTGACTATTCTTTCAAATCATCATTTCATTCTCAGACGCTTCCATGGTCAGATCATTACTTAGCTCATTTTACAATTACTGCTACCAATACACTTTCCTGTAAACCTCCTACCATCTATTGGTCTAGACACCTCTCTAAAATTGTCCCACACTCTATCTCTTCTTCCTTATTCCCCTCTACCCATGGCAAAGTTGCTCTTGACCTGGACGGTCAAGTAGATTTCTTTCATGCAAGCCTATCAGAGGCACTTGATAAATTCTCTTCTAGCTCGAAATCTAAACAACCATGGTATCATGCTGGCCTTAGATTAGCCAAGAAACAACTTTGGAAAAAGAAGTATGGTTGTAGAAAGTCAAAGTATCCGACAGGCCTTCGTGCATATATAGTAAAACTCAAAGACTACAACTACCAGCTACGAAAGGCGAAATCTCATTATCTCGCAGAATGACTAAAAAAAGGCCCCAATTTAACCAAGGAAATATTCTCTATTTTCCCAGCCACAAATAGAAGTTTCTCAACTTTGCCTGATACAAACTCACTCTCTCTATTTTTCTTCTCCAAAGTTCAGACCTTGGTTGACTCCTTGCCATTGTCTTCTCTACTTTTGCTGCTCCCTCAACTCTGTCCATCCATGAATGGATCTCACACATGGTCCTTTTTTCAGCCTCAGACACTTCATACTCTTTCAAAAGCTATGGCACAAATGAAACCTACATATTGCATTTTAGATTCATTTCCATCTACATGGCTGCAGACTCCCAAAGCTCATTTTACTACTGCAAATCCTATATTTAATCAACTTGAGTCTTTCTTTTGGCTGTGGAGCATGGATGGTCATGGATTGGGAGGGCAGGGCTCAGGGAGAGAGGGGAATTGCTGGATAGGGATGAATGGAGGGGACAGATGGGCATGGATGGATATGGATTGCAGGCCAGGGCTCAGGGAGAGAGGGGAATTGCTGGATAGGGATGAATGGAGGGGGCAGGTGACAGAGGAGCATGGATGGGCATGGATTGGGAGGGCAGGGCTCAGGGAGAGAGGGGAATTGCTGGATAGGGATGAATGGAGGGGGCAGGGGACAGAGGAGCATGGATGGGCATGGATGGGAGGGCAGGGCTCAGGGAGAGAGGAGAAATTGCTGGACATAGAGGGGAGGGAAGAGAGATGAAGGAGATGAAATGAGGGAAAAGGAAGAGAGGAGAAAAACTGCACATGGATAAAGAAAATAGGGAGAAGCTGAGGACCAGAAATGAAGAAGAAAGGAGGAAAGTAAAGAAATAAATGGAAAGGAAGCCCTGGAAACGGAGTTAAGAGGACAGATAGCAGCAGAATCAGATACTGGGCCAGCATGATCAGAAAAAGAAAGTCACCAGACAACAAAGGTAGAAAAAAATCATTTTATTTTCATTTTAGTGTTTGGAATATGTCCACTTTGAGAATTTACATCTGCTATCTTATTTTGCAATGTATAGCAGTTTGTTTCTAAGAATATTGCTGACAATTCCTGTCAGTGTGGCAAGTGGTGAGCGATCATTTTCACAGGGGGGGGGGCGCCGCCGCCGCCAACTGATAGTCTGCAGGGGGGGCACCAACTGATAGTCTGCAGGGGGGCACCAGAGACCCTAGGCATGGCCCTGAGTCCTTGCTACAGTACTGAATGAGATCTATACCCGACTACATAACCACATGATTGTTCTTGCCATCTCCCTTGATCTCTCTGTAGCTTTCGACCTAGTAGATCATTCGCTTCTGATTCATTGTCTTTCCACCTTAGATATTTCCTGCACAGTTCTTTCATGGTTTTCATCTTCTTGAATATAGATCCTTTACAGTTATCACTCCTTCCTTCATTGCACCTAGTTGCTCTTTAAAACTTGGTGTCCCCCAGGGCTCTGTTCTTGCTCATCTTCTCTTTAATCTATTTCTGAGCCCCTTGCTACCGTTATTCAGTCTACTGGGGTGTCTTTTCACTTCTATGTGGATTATATTCTTCTTCTTTACCCAACGGATCCTTTCAGTTCTAACCTAGGTCCTTTAAATGACTGTTTAAACCTTATTTCCAGCTGAGTGATCGACCATAGGCTTGTATTCAACAAAGAAAAATCGATTTGTTGCTAGTTCACAGGAGGATTGTCAGTTCCAAAAACACCATTAAACATCTTTAGATCATTTAACCAACTGGTGGTCTTTCCGCTACCTAGGAGTAATTCTTGACACCCACCTGACATTTCCCCCAAATTTCTAACATCTGCAAATCAGGGTTTTTATTCTCAGGCAGCTTTGCTTGGTCCACTGTTACTTCCCCACTGACATTTTTCTCTCCCTTATTCTTGCACTACTGATTTCTCACATAGACTATTGTAACATCATGTGTCTGGGCTGTATACATTTCAATCTAAAAAGGCTTCAGTTACTCCAAAATATATAAATTAGGTTGCTCTGTCATGCACAAGTCTCTCCACTCTTTCAGAAATTTCATTGGTTACCTATTCAGTTAATCCAAAATATGTAAATTAGGTTGCTCTGTCATGCACAAAGTAGAGACCACGTCTCTCCACTCTTTCAGAAGTTTCATTGGTTACCTATTCATCAACTATTGACCCTTACTTTTAAAGCCCACTGAATAGGGCTCTCTCTTTATTTGAACACACTCACCATTCCTTATTCCCCACCACATCTCCTTCGCTCTTTAAATGACTACCGACTTGTTTTACCAGGTCCAAAGTCTGCTAAATTGGAGTTCCCAGAAATCATGCTTTCTTTTAAGCTGCACCCTCTTTTTGGAACTCACTTCCTCTTCATATCTGTTTACCGAGACTTCATTTAAAGCTTATAAAGCTGCGTTAAAGGCCTGACTTTATGCACAAGCCTTTGAAACCATCTCATGTTCCCCCCAGAAAGATGGACTCTAAGGTAGTATGTCATACCATTTAGCTCCTTATTATTTTGCCTGTCTACTTTATTTTTCTCCTACTCTTTGCTTTAATAGTGTGTTGGCTTTGCTTTAATAGTGTGATCTTTCCTATCCAAAATGTAGCTCTTTTCCATCTTCCACCTTCTATTATTTTTTAATGAACTTTGTCAAACACGGTGACCTTCTAGTTAACTATAGCAGTATAGCAAAATTTTAATAAACCATAAAGACGTGCATGGTCCATCCAGTTGACCCAACAAGGTGGCCAAAGTTTACTCTGCACAGGTTCCACTTCTGCATGATTAAACACTGGTATATGTAATCTCTATCTTTTCCTGCCAATTTTGGAGCACAGACTGTAGACGTCTGCCCAACTGATCCTACTTCCTAACCAAAGGAGTTGCCATTGAAGTCCACTCCAGCCTTGATCCTGCTCTGTTTTTGCCATTTACGGGACTCAGACCATAGAAGTCTGCCCAGCATTGGTCTTACTTCCCAACTTCTGAAGTTGCCATCAAAGCACATTCCAGTTATAAGGTCATTTAAGTGTTGCTTTAATTGGATTCCATCCTTTTTCTACGTGGAGGGGCATAATCGAATGCGAACGCCCATCTCCATGGGTGTCTATGTCCAAAAACGGGTATGTGAAGAGGCGGGACAGACCGTATTATCGAAAAAGATGGGCTTCCATCTTTTGTTTTGAAAATATGGTTTGGACGGACCAAATGCCATGGATTTGGTCCTTTCTGAGCTGAGCGGTTTTTTTTTTTAGCGATAATGGAAACTAAAAACGCCCAGCTCAGAAACGTCCCAATCGAAGCCATTTGGTCGTGGGAGGGACAAATGTACAACACTACCATAGCTCTTAGGGGGGAAGGGGGCAAAAACATGTAGGTACAGTGGGTTTTAGAGGCCTCCCATTTACCACCACAAGTGTTATAGGTAGGGGGGGGTGGGCCTGGGTCTGCCTGCCTGAAGTGCACTGCAGTACCCACTAAAAGTGCTCCAGGGACAAGACTTGTTGCTGCTGTATAACCTTGGCACAGCAGTTCACACCTGAAGACTAATCTCGCTGAAAATGTCCTTTATTTCATAAGCACGTTTACTAACAGTTAACTGCAGATCATAGGTTGTGCCCCACTGGCAATGAGTCTCACTGGTACTGAGATTAGCAGTCGGTCCGAGCTGGCAGAATGGTGCACAGTGCCCTCTTGCAGCAACATTCAAGGTAAGAACTAAGTGCTGTAACGTGGCTAACACATGAAAGGGATCTAAAAGTGTCTTACACAAATGGCCACTACCTCATGGACTACAGGAAAACAAAACAGGGCACACTCTGACTCAGTAAGCAGATGGAAAAGCACCATGGGAGTAGAGCCTACCAACTACCAACATTGTGAGCATTTAACACAAGCTAGTGGAATCACGGAGCCTAATACCCTACACCCACCACAATGCATTGCTGATGTGACTCTGCAGTGCCCTTAACAGAAAAGGTGTCACACTCACCCGAGACCCACATCAGAACCAGGGAAAGGCTGTCAGAGGATAGAACACATTCTGCTGTCATGGAGGTGGGTATGGCATTTGAGGCTGGCATACAGGCTGGGAAAAAAGTTTGTAAAGTGGGTTTTGTTTTGGTGGGAGGGGGTTAGGGACCACTGGGGGAGTCAGGGGAGGTCATCCCCGATTCCCTCCGGTGGTCATCTGGTCAGTTGGGGCACTTTTTTGGGACTTGGACCTGAAAAAAAGGGTCCAAATAAAGCGGATCAAATTCTCGTCAAAAACGCCCTTCTTGTTTCGATTATCAGCTAAAGACGCCCATCTCTCCTCGGCCAATAACCACGCCCCAGTCCTGCCTTTGCCACACCTTCGACACGCCCCCATGATCTTTGTTCGTCTCCGTGACAAACTGCAGTTCAGAACGCCAAAAATCGGGTTTTGATTATACCGATTTGGGCGCCCACGGGAAACGGACGCCCATCTCCTGATTTGGGTCGAAATATGGGTGTCTTTCTCTTTCGAAAATAAGCTGGACAGTGTTCCCAACTCTGAAGCTGCCATGAGGTCATTTAAATTTTGCTTTAATTGGATTCCATCCTTTTTCTATATAGTGATCAAAGCCCCACCTGCCCGATCTAACCCCTCACCCTGTTAAGGTCCCCCACTCTTAGCAGAACCTATCAAAGATGTTCACCAGTAGTCAAGTTATGATTGGGCAGGAGCTATCCCCAGTTGCTCCTGTCCTGTCTGGTACTGAATCAAAAGTGGCACCCTTAGCAGTAGACACACATACAGGCACTCAGCGTATTCTATAAACTGTACAGAAATTTAGGCTTATTCTATAAAGTATGCCTAAATTGAGGCATACTTTATAGAATGCACATAGGTGAATTTCATTTCCGTGCCAAATTTTTAGGCATGATATATATAGAATCAAGTGTAAGTACTTGCACCTAAATGTTAAGCACATCAATACTGGAGTACACTATTATTCTATAATGTAACCTATATGACTAGGGTGGCAAGGTATTTTCATTCTCTGATTTTTTCCCCATTTCTTTCTATAATGGTTAAGTCTGAATCGTGTCTCTTCTCTCTATCTCACTGCATTTTTCTTATTTTGTAGTTTCATGTTCTCCTTCATTGTACTTTTAAGCTCTCTCCTTTCATAATCTTTCATTACATTGTTTCTTTTTAAACTTCTACACCAGGAATCATTTTTCTCTTTCATTAATGCTTATTCTGCTGCTATACATTTCCTGCAGCAGACTGATACTTTGTCCTGCATTATGCTTTCCCAGAGAAAAATGTATCTGTTCTCAGAGGCCTTGATTTTTCATTCTGTAGACTAGTTCTCATTTAACTTTCTTATGCCCTAAATGGGTTTAAATTGCAAAATGACATTAAAGTCATCCAAAAATAGTTTGAAACTAGCTTCCTAATAAAAAATTAAATGAACAATATGGTATGCATTCTTCTAAGGGGCCCTTTTTCTAAACTGCACCTAACACAGCAAAAATGGCCTATAGCGAGATGTGCTAAAGCGTTCTGTTTGTTTAGCATCCACGCGCACTATTTATTTCACGTTTTATAGCACAATATAATTCACCACATGGAACTGGGTGCTTTAGATTGTAAGCTCTTTGAGCAGGGACTGTCTTTCTATATTAAATTGTACAGCGCTGCGTAACCCTAGTAGCGCTTTAGAAATGTTAAATAGTAGTAGTAGTAGTCATCAAGCAGAATGACTCATAGCCTGAGGACTACAACATATCGAATGGCACATTTCATTACAGATAAGTCGAATATTTGAGATTATAATTTAAATAAGAAAAATTTATACACAACATTTTTGAACAAGAATAGTGTTACAAATAATAACAACTGTGAGGTAGGCAGGAACATTATAGTGCTATGATGGCGGGTTAAGGTGCTATTCAAAGACCTGGTTATCAATTCACAGATGCGCACCCAGTTTCTGAGCACTATTACACTTATATATAAAATTATATTTTATAAATAAATTTGTTTAGGTTTCTGTATTTGTTGAGTGTTAAAATGGGAGAAATTGGTATTATTGATAATACCCCAGTGTATTCTAATGTTAAAATTTAATGCCAAGAAGTGCAGAGTGATGCACTTGAGGTGCAGAAACCCAAAAGACATGCCAAATAGGAGAGGAGAGATTAGTAAGCACGACCTTGGGGTGTTGTTGTCGGAGGATATGAAGGTGAAGAAACAATGTGACAAGGCGACAGCCATGGCCAGAAGGATGCTAGGCTGCATAGAGAGGGGTATAACCAGCAGAAGAAAGGAGGTGTTGATGCCCCTCTACAAGTCATTGGTGAGGCCCCACTTGGAGTATTGTGTTCAGTTTTGGAGGTCATATCTTGTTAAACCAAAATAGGAACAGATTACAAAGGCACAAAGAAACCACATCAACTAGTGAACAAACTCCTAGATACCAACCAGGTCACTGCATTGAACATAGACACTCCATCTGCAGACAAACTTGTTAAGTATTTCAACGAAAAAATTGTGAACCTACGCAACACATTACCCCAAGGCAACACAGAGGGGGTCTAGATAAAAACATCTTTCTTTCTAGTTCTTTCTAGACATGGATGCTTCTCATTCAAAAATTATTGTTGGTTGCTCTACTTTTGGGACCTCCCTAGTCCCGCTGAAAACATACCCAAACTAACCCACTTGCTATTTGGATGAACTGCGGTGTTGAAATTCTGACTTTCCAATATCAGGATTTGGACTTTTTTTAACAGTAAAAAAAACGTCCAAATAAAGTTTTTTAAGGATTTCTAGAATTTCACATAATTACGCTCCCATCTTACTAGATTTGGGAGGGAGTTCCACCTTTTGTGCATTGGTAAGGGAACCCTGCTGTGAAAACTGATTTATATACCACTTTTCTGCAACTAGGATAATAGAGAGTTAAATAGTCTTTGGAACCAGGAAGAGCATCATATAATAGTAGATTAATTAAAGGTTGCATATAATCTGGGGTTAACAGTTTTGAAAATGAATACACAGAGTTTAATGGCTGTTCTGGCTTTTATATGGAGCCAGTGTAGTTTCCTGAGCAGAGGAGATGCATTCTCAAAATGTGTGACCTTGTAGACAAGTCTGGTGCAGTGTTTTGGGCTGTTGGTATTCTTTTTAAGGTCAATTCTTTGCAGCTGGCATAAATGGCATTGGAATAATCAAAGTATGATAGAACTAATGATTGTACCAAGATTCTGAAGATATCTTTAAAGAAGAGATATCTGATTTTTTTTTTACCGCCACATTACTCTAAATGCTTTTGCTATGATTGCTTGAACTTGGGCATTGAAAGACGTATGAGTCTATTATTACTCCTAATATCTTTAGTTGTGACTCCAATGGAAGTTACTTGATCAATGTTAAAGCTATGGTAATGTATAGTGTGATAGTAGTTAGATAAGATAAAGAATTTGGATTTTTCTCTATTTAGTTTTAATTTAAAGGTGGAGGCCCAATTTTCCATCAGATCACGGCCAGATTTAACATTATTCAACACGACTTCAATGGTATTATCAAAAGGGATATAAATTGTTACATCATCTGTGTAAATGACATTTTTGTAACCTTGGGCATCTAGAAACTTCTGTAGAGTCTGGTGACCATGGGGGAGAAATAGAGCTCTGTGATTTAACATGATAGAATCTGGATTTTAAAAATCCTTGGAACCAGTTAAGTACATCCCCACCTATTTCTAGATTGTCCATTAGTGCTAATAGCAAATTGTGATCAACCACATCAAATTTATTTATTTATTTATTTATTTATTGCATTTGTATCCCACATTTTCCCACCTATTTGCAGGCTCAATGTGGCTTATATAGTACCGTGAAAGCGTTCACCATCTCCGGTAGAGAAACAAATACAAAGTGATGTTATAGTCGAGTAAGGTTCCTATGTGAAAGACATATTGGGAATCATAGAGAAGAAGAGTTATATAGTGTTCATTAAAAGGTTTAGTTACATTGTGTCGCAGGGTTCAGGCACTTAAGTTGGGTCATTAGGGTAAGCCTTTTCGAACAAGTTGGTCTTTAGTAGTTTCTGGAAGTTGAGATGGTCGTACGTTGTTTTGACAGCTTTTGGTAATGCATTCCACAGTTGTGTGCTTATGTAGGAGAAGCTGGATGCATAAGTTGATTTGTATTTGAGTCCTTTACAGCTTGGGTAGTGGAGATTTAAGTATGAACGTGTTGATGCGACTGTGTTTCTGGTTGGAAGGTCTATGAGGTCGGTCATGTATCCCGGGGCTTCGCCATAAATAATTTTATGGACCCAGGTACAGATCTTGAAAGCAATACATTCTTTAATTGGGAGCCAGTGCAATTTTTTCTCGGAGGGGTTTGGTGCTTTTGAATCGCGTTTTTCCAAATATGAGTCTGGCTGCTGTGTTTTGAGTGGTCTGAAGTTTCTTTATGAGCTGCTCTTTACATCCCGCATAGATTCCATTACAGTAGTCAGCATGGCTTAGTGCCATTGATTGTATCAGGTTGCGGAATGTTTCCCTCGGGAAGAATGGTTTCAAACGTTTGAGTTTCCACATTGAGTGGAACATTTTCTTGGTTGTACAGTTCACTTGGCTCTCGAGTGTGAGGTTACGGTCGATTGTAACCACGAGGATTTTCAGGCTATCTCAGATAGGGAGAGTGTAATCTGGAGTATTTAAATTTGTGGGTTTGTTCGTGTTGTGTTGGGATGAGATTAGATTAGATATGCATTAGATATGTCAAATTGATGATGAATGATTTTCCTACCTATTCTGATTTCTTTTCTAAAGTTAGCAATGAGAATGGTAAGGACTGTCTCCATGCTATAATTAGGTCTAAAGCCTGGTTGTGAATAGTGAATAGTGTAGGAGGGAAAAGGAAGTCAAGTGGTCCATGAGTTGTGAGCAATTATAACCTCCATCACCTTAACCAACAAGGAAATGGAGGCTACAGGCTTATAGTTGGTGATGCCATTTATATATGCCTGATGGTTTTTTGGAATAGGGGTTAGCATTAGATCCTTTATCTACAGGGAAGAGACCTAGCGAAAACAAAATGTGAAGGAGTGGCCTAGTGGTTAGGGTGGTGGACTTTGGTCCTGAGGAACTGAGTTCAATTCCCACTTCAGGCACAGGCAGCTCCTTGTGACTCTGGGCAAGTCACTTAACCCTCCATTGCCCCATGTAAGCTGCATTGAGCCTGCCATGAGTGGGAAAGCATGGGGTACAAATGTAACAAAAAAAAAATAAAAAAATAGAGAGATGAAATCTAAAAGATTAAATGAACACATTGGGTGTGGCTTTTAATACGTAGTTGGGACAAAAATCTAGTATGCAATTAGAGGTTGAGTATTTCAATAGGAAAGATTTTACTATTGAAGTAGTAAGGGGAGAGAATGATAACCATAGTCTATAAGCTTTAATTCCTTTAACCTATAATGAGTAAAGTGGTGCTCGATGAAAGAGTGAGTTAAATGTATACGAGCATAGATATTAACATTATCATGGAGATTACAACCTCTATAACTAAAAGCATTTAATTTTAGATGTTGTTAGAGGGCAAGATCAAGAGTAACAGCTTGATAACGGAGAACAAGGGAATAAGTAACAATAAAACATTCACTTGCCTAGGTTATTCATTATTATCATTATGTGAAATGACAGTACCTTAAACTGGAGAAATTTTTTTTGTTTAAGTATAAAGTCCATGCCCAGAAAGGCCATGATTTGAAAGGTTGCTTCCTCCCTCTTCTGCCTGCACAGTGGAAACTGCTCTCCTGAAGTACAAAGGAATTAGCAGACAGAAGAATTGAAGCAGGTGGAGAACTCAGAAGGTGGCACATATTTAAATAATGCAGTTAATGATGTCACCCACCAGTGTCTGAATTGAAAGGCCACTTTCTCCCTCTTCTTTTGTAAATTTTGTAACCTAGGCCTTTTTGCCTCTTAGCTTTGTTCTCCCTATTTGATCATTAATTTTACTATATTCTACCTAGGTGATCCTACTCAATAGGCAATATATCAAATTAATAAACCATAAAAATCCCTTTTCTTTTGGTGTTTCTTTTACAGATTATTACCACTAGTGTGTCATCTCCCAACATTGCTCAACCACTGATTTAGCCTCTGTGTATAGTTCTGCTACTCTGCAAAGGTGGGAGGAGTGAGTGATGGGGCCAGGTCACAGACCAGTGACTTAATCATTTCTGCTAGTTTTAAAATGTGGCAGCTACTGAGGCACTAGCAGACTTATTACTGCTACTCAACTAGAGCTCAGGAGAGGCTATTTTCCGTACTCATTTTTTGGGTCCTGTGTCCTGGTCTGCCAACATGTGGTAACATCATTTCTGCCAGTTTTAAAATGCTGCAACATTTAATAAATATATATTTAATAAAATATCTCAAACATCTTACCAAAGGGGCAGGACACATGCTTTTGAGACCTCCTTCATGAATCATTCAGGAGGGCTGTTTGAGGATAAGTTTTTTTGTTTTTAACTTTTATTGTTAGGACTGGGTATATTCTCAGAATGCACTGTGTTTTCTGTATCTAATTCCCCAATTTAAAATCTCAAAGCTTGAACATGTTGCATATGTGTGTATGAATTTCTCCTAAATAGCTGATTTTTGTATTTTAAAATCTCAGGCTTTTTTTTTCTTGGCAATTTCATATTCTGTCACTCTCTCATATTCACACCATTTCATTAAAAAAAAATGAATAAAAATATGTTCTACACTGTAAAGGCTTCAAGCAACTTTGTCTCTCTTCTGCATATTAGCATTAGAGAAGTTAAGGTTTTTTTCTTCTTTATTTTAAACAAACCCATTATCAGGCTTTCCATAACCCCACAACTTAATTGGTTTGGGACACCTGGTACAATGGAAACTACAAGGGTTATTCACCTAGGCCCCTTTTTACAAAGCCACACTAGTGGCTGATGACGGAGAGAGTAGTGGATTCTTGGAATGCCCTCCCGCGGGAGGTGGTGGAAATGAAAACGGTAACGGAATTCAAACATGCGTGGGATAAGCATAAAGGAATCCTGTGCAGAAGGAATGGATCCTCCGGAGCTTAGTCAAGATCGGGTGGCAGAGCCGGTGGTGGGAGATGGGGCTGGTGGTTGGGAGGCAGGGATAGTGCTGGGCAGACTTATACGGTCTGTACCAGAGCCGCTGGCGGGAGGCGGGGCTGGTGGTTGGGAGGCGGGGATAGTGCTGGGCAGACTTATACGGTCTGTGCCAGAGCCGGTGGTTGGGAGGCGGGGCTGGTGGTTGGGAGGCGGGGATAGTGCTGGGCAAACTTATACGGTCTGTGCCCTGAAGAGCACAGATACAAATCAAAGTACAGTATACACAAAAAGTAGCACATATGAGTTATCTTGTTGGGCAGACTGGATGGACCGTGCAGGTCTTTTTCTGCCGTCATCTACTATGTTACTATGTTACTGTGATGCGGTAATGCCAACGCAGCCCATTCATTTTGAATGGGCTATGTCAGCACTGCCATGCAGCAGCCTCTAGCGCGGCTTTGTAAAATGAGGCCCTATTCTCAGTGGTTAAATTTTCTTTCATTATATTATGATAAACTAAAATTTTCAACTGCCTTTGCTGTCTCTCACTCAAGTGCCAAAAGCATCAGAACACTTTAGTAAGAAGTGCTCTCTTGACTTTTAAAAACAGTCTAACTTTCTTTTTCGGACATCTTAGCTATTTTCAGTTTGCCAGTCTTGCCAACAAGCTTAGTTTCTAGCTCTGCATCTTTTACAGTTTTTGAAAAGCTGCCAAATTTTCTCAGGAAGTGAACTTTAGCTTAGCTGACTCTCACAATGGCATGAGGGTAGCCCTGGAGGCCCTACATAAAAGAAGAAAAAGGTCACTGGGTTTAAATCATAGACTCTTGATACAAGAAAACCAGACATAATGATAGGGGAGAAAAATATCAAAATGGCATAATAGAGGTGTCAGTGCCAAGTGATTATTCTATGAATCATGTGTTGAAATAGTAGATTGCATTTCTTGGTATTTGAGAATCAGAGATCACAAAAAATGTGGCAAAAAAATACTGAATTATATCCCATCATAGTGGGTGCTACAGGCTTGATTAAAAGCAATTTCTAAGCACTCTTTGATAAGTTGCCAATGCATATGACATCCTATGATGTCCAGAAGGAAGCTTTTAATGGAACAATCCAAGTATTACAGCAAGTATTAGCAGTTAATTTAGCCTACAAATGAGTTTCTTTACTGTACAAGCATGCCCACAACTAACCCATTTGGAGACATTGCCCAGAGGTAGTGACAGCAGAACTGTCCTCATGTCCACCTCAGCTCTCGTATCACCTGTGCTTGTGTAATGCATTCCCCCCCACCCCACCCCCCATCTGCCCATTGATAACTGTCACAGCCAATGTGAGGAGCTAGATTCCAAAACAGTGATCTATGTGAAGGCCCATCACCTGAACCTTGGCCTGCAATCTTGTGTTTTGTAGGCAGTATGGCATCTAAAGGGAGCTGGAGTACCTGAGGTGCTGGTACAGGCATATCCGGAGGGACAACCCGGTGCTAATCTGGCATGTGTGGCAGTGCCTCCCAGCCCCAAATAAGTATCACAAACAGAGCACCCCTATAACACCTCTGTCCCAGAACAGGGGCTGAGGATGCAGCTATCCTCTTTAGAGTGTTGCCCTCAACACCCAAATTATGAGATGACATGGAAAGGAATGCTCACCCTCATCCAGCCACCAAAACCAAAGGGCTTTGTGTGGCACACAAATCTGCCTAGCTCATCGTAATCTCTACAGTAGGGAACATACAAAAGTTACCACTTAAGTAGAGTTATTGCTCTTCTGGTATTACCTATTCCCAGATCCATTTCCCTTATTGTACAGGATCATGGTGGTTACTTTTTCTATCCCTCTTCCTAGGGTGGATATTGTTTCCTGGTTTTCATGGCTGAATTCCTGGTAATTGCATATATTGGATGGGATTGTATAATTTGAAAGTCATAACATAAAATAGTTCAAAAAATAACCAGCACCACAAACTCTTACAGTGGGAATTGAAACCACAGCCCTCATATACAGGTATCACAGTCCTAATCCGTACCCCAAATATGCTGCTAACGAAGAGCTGGGCACTGGCAATACATCTTGCATGCCCCTTGCCTTACCACTCTCAAGGGTTCCCTGCCATATCTTCTCACTGATCCCACACCTCAGGAATATCCTACAGGTAACCACTACTGCCCATACCTGTCTCTATCCCTGGCTCGCGACAGCCAGCTGCTGCATCATGCAAGCCATGTAGGATGTGCTGACCTAAAGTGTAAACCTTGAACACACTCAGGGCCCAGTTATCAGCTCAGACTTCAGCACAAGTTCAGTAGCTTGGAGAGTCAGATACACGAAATAAAAGTTTTGAATGTACAACAAGTTAAAAAGTGAAAACTGTTGTTGAGAAAAATAGAATATTTAGAAAATGAGGGGAGAAGAAACATCAGTAGATATGGTTAAGAGATATTTGAAAGAAATTCTGAGGTTCTCAGATGATAATTTGCTGCCTATTGTGATTACAACCTATTTATCATTGCCCAGGAGTGGTGTACCTGGTGTTGAAGTACGACAGAAAGCCCAAGAGGAAAAAATCTGACTGATATTTTTCAATCATCTATAGAACTGGTAACCAGAAGATCTACATTGTTAGTTACGTTTGTGCTTAAGCCGGACCATAATATCTATTAAGATTTTACTTCAGATATTTGAATGAGCAGTTTTTTGGGTCTTATGTTTGTGTATTTCCTGATTTATTCAGAAATAACCAGCGTTGGAAGAAGGAGTTCTTGGCTATGAAGCCAAGGGTCATCGTTCTAGGGGATACATTCATACTTGCATTTCCTTGTAGATGTTTTTTGACTTATATGGTGTGAACTATTTATTCTTTGACCCAAAACAGCTTAGGGATTCTCTTATGCTAGGGTGTCTAGTACTATGTGAGGTGCTTCTATAGACTGATTTTAACCAGCTGTCACTAATCTATCTGAAGACTCCTTGAAGATTATTTTTCTTCAGATTTAGGAGCCCTTTTTCTAAGCCATGTAAGCGTCTATGCATGCCCATTGCATGCCAAAATGGAGTTACCGCCCAGTTACCGCGTGGCTCTTCCATTAATTTCATTTTTGGCATGCATCCTATACATGCGGCCAAAAAATAATTTTTATTTTTGGACGCGCACATCGGATGCGCACCAAGTGGCATTTGACGCACATAGGTCATTACCGCCCAGTTACCACACATCCATTTTCGTCAAAAATTTTTAAAAAGGCCTTTTTTACAGGCACACTGAAAAATGGATTGGCGCACGCCTAAAACCTGTGCCTACACTACCGAAAGGCATTTTTCAGCGCACCTTAGTAAAAGGACCCCTTATTTCCTTTCTTGATCCTACTTATTGGGGGCTAAAGTATTAATATTTGCTGATTTTTCTTGATCTGAGTGGTGTCTTTCTATTTGCATTCATACTGGATGTTAAATTGGACAACTAACAGCACTGCAAAAGATATCCATGGAGATAAACTAAGTCAGTTGGTGATTGTATTAATATACTTTAGAGGTCAGAGTAATTTCAGAACAGACTGAGATATTTGAACATAATGGTTTTGGATTTCTCTTGCCTACCTACTGTATTTCCTAGGGATCTCTTTAAGAAATACCGATTAGAAATGTTAAAAATACCTCAAGAGGCTTTACCACCTTTCCATCATTTGTATTATCTTCCATTTAAGAAGAGAAGGTCAATTGGAGGAAATGGGAGGAGTGAGAAACAGTATGCACAAGAAACTATTAGTATTATGGATATGTTAGCTATGCTCGAAGTTCCTTCTGAGGATCTGATGGTTCAAGGACATACTGACTGACATGGTGATGGAATGTGCAATAATCCACAGTAAACCTCGGTAAATCAGTGGTAATGGAAATAATTTTAATGGAATTTGCAGAGATGGGGTGAGGATGGAGGTTGAGTTTGCAGGGATGGGGACAAAGTTTGCCTTCATGTCATTCTCTAATAAGCAGATTCTGGCTAAGTGATATTCTGTAAGTATGAACCTAGAACAGGCTTCAAATAAAGACTTTCCTAACTCATTGATTCCCAAACCTGTCCTGAGGAACTCCAGCCATTTAAGTGCAACTTCTACTTAAAACCAGTCAGAGAATTTTATTCATAAGGACTTTTCTTTCTAATTTTGTGCCTATGGTTGTGCCGATGCAGAAAACTACTGTGGACACAAGCTTGTGATAAATGAGAGCTCACTGCACACATTAACAAGTAAAAATGCAGAAAGGGGTTCAGTGCCTGAATTAACTCACACAGTAGACAGAACACAGTATGGTAACAAGCCTATTAGCTATTGTGCAGCAAGACAGGAAATTCCATAGGATATTCTAATGTGAGCACAATGTGAGAAATTTAACTCAGGTCTGAGGCAGCATTGAAGGGTTGGTTGAACTAGCGGCCCCCCTCCAAAAGAATGAAAATGGATGTTAGCAGTTTTCTGAGCCAATTTTATGGGCAATGTCTCCTCTGAAGGCTGTTAATGAATTGGAAAGTTATTTATGTTCAAGTGATGCTGACAGTGCTGTTTTATCATTTTGGAAAAATAAGCAAAAGTGCTGGCCAAAAGTAGCAAAACTTGCACGGGGGATCTTGTGCATTCCTGCTACCAGCATGCCTTCTGAGATGACATTTTTTATTGCAGGAAGGACTGTGGAAGAAAGGTGAACTAGACTGAATCCTGAGATCGTTGATGACTTATTATTCATCCACGGACTACAATCATAATAGTATTTTGATTAAAATGTAAAAATATACATGTTTAATGTTCTTCTTTTGTTATATTGGTTATAGACCTACAAAAGGCTCTACATAATACATAAAACAGCAAAACATGCAGGAGCAGGGGCAGAGCTTGCAGGGACAGAGTAGGGATGGGGTCAAAACTTGCGGGGATGGGATGGGGGTGGAGTTTGAATTTGCAGGGATAGGTGGGGATGGGGACAAACTTTATAACTATATAAACATTGCCATAATAGGACAGACTGAATGTCCATCAAGTCTAGTATCCAGTTTCCAACAGTGGTTGCTCCAGGTCACAGATACCTGGTAAGATCCCAGGACATAAAACAGATTTTATGCTGCTTATCCTAGAAATAAGCAGTGGATTTTACCCAAGTCCATCTTAATAATAGCTTTTGCACTTTTCTTTCAGGAAATTATCCAATCTTTTTTTAAACCCCGCTAAGCGAAATGATTTTACCATATTCACTGACAAAAAATTCCACAGCTTAATTACAAGTTGAGTGAAGAAATATTTTCTCTGGTTTGTTTTAAATGTATTATTTAGTAGCTTCATTCCATTCCCCCTTGTCCTAGTATTTTTGGAAAGAGTAAGCAAGTGATTCACATCTACCTATTGAATTTCACTCCACTCATTATTTTTATAGACCTCTATCATATCTCCCCACAGCTGTCTCTTCTCTAAGCTGAAAACACAGATAATGCTGGACAAAATTTCAGCAAGAAAATTGAACTATAACGTTAATAATGAGCTGAACTGACTTAAACACGCTAACTCAATATTTATAAAACTATAAATATAGGGTGTGGTATCAATTCTTTTTTTCAATTTAAAGTGGAGAAAAATAGACCTCAGCAGTCACTGCATGGCAATACTATGCTCAATGCGCTCAAATGCCAGCATTCCTTGGACTCCGTTTTTATCACTGGTCTCAAAAAACTCCACTTGTATATAATGAAAATATGTATGAAATACTAAATCGTGATACTCAATTCTTCTAACAGTATTACTAATGTTACTTAGCTTTCAATCATGCCCAACGGGGCTCTCCGTTTCACTATCCTGCTTATAATCGAACGAGAAAAATGCCCAAGTTCCGACCTAAATCGGGAGATGGACGTTTATCGCACAAAAACGAATAACACGGTATAATCGAAAGCCGAACTTGGACGTTTTCAACTGCACTCCATCGCGGAAGCATACAAAGTTGACGGGGGCGTGTTGGAGGCGTGGTGAAGGCGGGACTGGGGCATGGTTATCACCCGAACAGAGATGGGCGCCTTTCGCCGATAATGGAAAAAAAGTATGCGTTTGTAGCTAGAATTTAGGGCACTTTTCTTGGACCCTGTTTTTTCACGAATAAGGCCCCAAAAGGTGCCCTAAATGACCAGATTACCCCCAGAGGGAATCGGGGATGACCTCCCCTGACTCCCCCAGTGGTCACTAACCCCCTCCCACCACAAAAAAATGATGCTTCACAACTTTTTATTTTCACCCTCAAATGTCATACCCACCTCCCTGGCAGCAGTATGCAGGTCCCTGGAGCAGTTGTTAAGGGGTGCAGTGGACTTCAGGCAGGTGGACCCAGGCCCACCCCCCCTACCTGTTACAATTGTGCTGCTTAATGCTTAGTCGTCCAACCCCCCCCAACCCACTGTACCCACATGTAGGTGCCCCCCTTCACCCCTTAGGGCTATAGTAATGGTGTAGACTTGTGGGCAGTGGGTTTTGAGGGGGATTTGGGGGGCTCAACACACAAGGGAAGGGTGCTATGCACCTGGGAGCTCTTTAACCTTTTTTTTGTTTTTGTAAAAGTGCCCCCTAGGGTGCCCGGTTGGTGTCCTGGCATGTGAGGGGGACCAGTGCACTACGAATCCTGGCCCTCCCACGAACAAATGCCTTGGATTTATTCGTTTTTGAGCTGGGCGCTTTCATTTTCCATTATCGCTGAAAAACAAAAACGCCCAGCTCACAAATTGTCGAATAAAACATGGACGTCTATTTTTTTCGAAAATACTGTTCAGTCCGCCCCTTCACGGACCCGTTCTCGGAGATAAACACCCATGGAGATAGACGTTTTTGTTCGATTATGCCCCTCCACGTAATATAAGCTTCTTTGGGGGGCCAAGTAACTGTTGGCAAATCATGATACCTTACAAAATGGCGTCTCATACTCCTGTGACACCGGCAGTGAAAGCTTATCAGGAATTAAGGACAAGAAGGGGAAAATCACAGGATAAATCTAAACAGATTAGGGTGTAGATGACAATACTACTCCTGGTTGCGGAGGTGGTGTTACAACTTTCTTAGAATCCAAATAGTAACTCAAATGCGAAGGATCAAAAAATGCATACTTCACTGAATTCAATTTCACAACACACTTGCTTGGAAAATTCAACCAATATAAACCACCCAATTGAAGAAAACGGGGGCGTAATTTAAGGAAACGTTGGCGTCTCTTTTGGGTTATTCTAGATACATCAGGAAATATTCTAATCTTGGAATTTAAAAAGGTCTAATTTCTATGACAACAAAATTGTTTTAATATCCAGTCTCTATCAGGCTACAACACAAAAGTCACAATTAAAGTTGCTGATCTTAAACCCAGATTATCATCTTCCAATGTTTGCGTGAGATTCAAAGTCTCAAACACAGTTTCACCTCTTTCAACTACTGACTGATCAGTCACTTTTTTCTTATAAGGCTGCAGGTAATAGATTTTGGAAATCGGAGGATATGCTGGTTCTGGTATTTTCAATATTTCAGATATATATCTTTTGAAAGTTATTAAAGGTGCCACTAAAGGCTGTCTGGGAAAATTAAGTAGTCATAATGTTTTAGACCTCTGTTGGTTCTCTAAATTTTCCACTGTATTTTGCAACCACAAATTTTCTTTAATGATATTTGAATTGCTTGACAGAATTTTATATCTTTAATATTAGTCTCAATTTTTTTCCTCTGCTGTTGTAATTTTTTTTCCAATGTGGCGACCTTTTTAAAAGAAGTTTGAACTTGTAGAGATAAAAGCTCCAATTTTGGGGAAAAAGATGTCTCTAGACCCAAAAGGGCCTCCCAAATGGTATCCAACGTTATTATTGAGGGTTTATTTGGCAAAAAAGACTTAGAGAAATTGATTCAGTCAGGGATTTTCCAGGTAGTTGCTTCCTCCTCTCCGTAGTTGTCACTCCAGAAGCACTGACGCCATGCTGCAGCACACCCATCCATATGGAAGTGCTCAGTAATCCATCGCTCGGGTCTGGCCCCGCTGTAGGAAGTACTATAGCCCCTTCGGACTGCAGGGGTTCCTGTCCAGACGAACCTTGTTTGACTGCCGGCATTGGCGGCGGATTCCTTTCCTCAGGGCTAAAAGATGTATCGACTTCAAGCTGGGGGAGCGACTCACCTCATGCCGTTCCCCCACACAGCAAAGAATCAAGGCGCCCTTGAATTCCTGGAACAGCAAAATGATCCATTGGCCCCACTATCAGGGAGACAGGTATAGCAGGGTTAATATAGAGGAATCAGTGTGGGGCCAGGAGCGACTTCACTGAGCTCCCTTCATGCCACTATCTTGTTCTGATATTGTGATTGATGGGCTTAATGTTGCCAGTATTTTAGGAAGAGGATGCCGCTCACAGATTACCCCTGACGCAGGCGTTGAGCGTCGAAACACGGCCCGTGTCGGGTACCAAAGTGTATTATTAAAAGAACTGTGTCCCTATTTTGAAGGCTCCTGGTACTATGTTTTTTTGCTATTTAGAATGAATAAGGCATAAAATGGTGCCCTAAATGACCAGATGACCACTGGATGGAATCTGGGATGACATCCTCCCTTAATCTCCCAGAGGTCACCTCCCACCCCCCCCCCCACCCCCAAAATATGACTAAAAATATTACTCACCAGCCTCTATGACAGTCTCAGATGTTATAACTAGGTCTATTAGAGCAGCATGCAGGTGCCTGGAGTAGTATAGTGGTGGATGCAGTGCACTGTAGACAGGTGGATCCAGGCCCATACCTCCCCCAACATGTTACATATGTATTGGAAACTGTGAGCCCTCCAAAACTCATCAGAAACCCACTGTACCTACATATATGTGCCTTCTTCACCCATATGGGCTATTGCAGTGTACAGTTGGGGGTTGTATGTTTTGGGTGGGTTTTGGAGGTTTTCAGCAGACAAGAGAGCAACCTGGGAGCATATATATGAAGTCTCCAGCAATGCCCCTTAGGGTGCCCCATTGCCCTGCTGAGATGTCTTGGGGACCAGTCTGCTAAAAATGCTGGCCCCTACTTCATTCCAATGGCTTGATTTTCAACTTTTTTCACTTCTACTTTTTTTTTTCAAAAATGGCTTGAAAAAAATAATAAATGAACAGAGCACAAAACCTTGTTGCAAATGGTATTTCTGAATAAAAAGATAGATGTTTTGTGCTTTTGAAAATGGCCATATCTTCTATTTGGATTTTGCATGTTTAGCACAAAGGGCCAGATTCTATATAAGGTGCCTAAAAAACCTGCATATTCTATAAGCAGTGCCTAGATCTAGGTATGGTATATAGAATATGCTTATTTGATATCCCAGCACCTAAAACTACATGGCTCCATTTATACCAGCAAAAACATGGCGCAAATCCCTGTGCATACATTTACGTGCACTGGGCCATGCAAATTTTGGAACACCCACAAGATGTCCGTATCCCCACCCATGACCCTGCCCCTTTTGAACTGTCCACATTAGGATTTAGGCGCAGTTCATTACAGAATATGCTTAGCAAATTGTGCATGTAAATTCTAATTATTGCCAATTAGTGCTCATTATTGCTTGCTAAGTACTGTTATCAACGCTTATTAGCTTGTTAAGCCAATTAAGTTATGCATGTTGTAATAGAATACGCCTGGATTTTGGCACAGATCTCTAGGCGCGCTATATAGAATCCGGAAGAAAATGTCCAAATTCTGACAGACATCATATCGAAAATGCCTCTCCACATTCGCTGTGAGGAGAATTTTACAAAGTTTAAGATTTTGTTGAAGACTTTCCCACTGTTTACTAAGCCTTGTGGCAACGCCGACACAGCCCATTCAAAGTGAATGGGCTGTGTCGGCAATAGCGCACGGTAGCCACTAGTGCTGCTTAGTAAACAGGGGGGGTTGTTTTTAAAGATACTTAAAATTTGGAAGGAGATCTTAATGACCGGGTATGTTGATAACTTTGTGGAATATAAATTTTATGCACGTTGATGATTGTAGTGAATGATCTCTGTATGAATGACTAAACATCTTTTCTTTAACATTATGGAGTTCTTAATTTGTTTTCATTTTATATATTGTCTTTATGTTTTTATATTGAATTGTAAACCACTTTGGTTTACCCAAGCTAAACAGTATATTAAATTTTTAATAAATATAAACATAATAAATATAAGATCTCTCCCTCTCTGGAAGTCCTCTCATAGCACCTCTTCTGGGCTTTGACCCCATGTCAGTCTCTACCATGAAACCTTATTCATTTTCCTAGTTTTCAAGACATAAGAAGCTGATCCGTAATCAGACTACTGAGTTTATGGGTCAGCATGTGAGATTGTTTTCCCGATTTCTGTATGGAAATACAGATAAGAAGGAAACATTCCCTGCAGCTGGGTCAAGATGTTATAGGGAAGGGAATACATTTTTTCTTTAAAATCCAGCAAAATGTTTGATTAAAAATGTTAATGTAAGATATATATTCTTTCAACTCACACACCTGAAGGAATTTCTTCAGAAGAACTTTTCTAGATAGACAATTAGGACTAGTTAGGACTAGAATCTACATATCACACCTAAAAAAATTGCTTGCTAAGTGTAATAGTGCTGATTTGCTTGATAAGCTAATTAAGTTGTGTGTGGAAATCCAGTATACGACAGGATTCACATGCAACTTCAGCTGCACTATATAGAATATGGAGGTTAATGTGTTTCTGAGGGCTAGAAGTGATCTCTAGAGGGATAGGTCAATAGATCATATTAGTACTGTCTAACTTGTCATTTGTAAAATAATTCAAATTTATTGTTCATTTTGAGTAACGTCTCATTTTTTTCTGTTGTATTCTCTATCCTTTCGATAGAGGGTGGATGCAGGATCTCCTTCTTTCTATAACAGGTCACCTAAAGTTAGGTACCAATTGTGTGTGTATGTAATAAAATACTAGCACTTACATGCATAACTGTAATAAGCAAGTAAGTGTTAGGTGCACACTCAGTGATAATCTGTAATTTTAGGGCACATAAATGCAAGAAGGCATTCACAGGGGGAGGAGCATTGTGTCATTTACACAATACTGAAAGTTGTGCACAAGTGTCACATTTAGTTGCATCCATTTAGACCTGCTATTGACATGATATAAGTGGGCACTAAATATAAGCACGTAACTGCCGACTCATGCTAATATTCTATAATGGAAATTACATTCATAATTGTTATTGAATAGGCTCACATCCCTTGTAAAGTGGGTGCCTAAATTGTGGTGCCCAGTTATAGAATTGACACTGTGGGTCTGATATTCAATCAGTGGTGAGCAGCACATTTGCTGTCTGCTGCCAGTGTTTATCCATCAACTGGCATTGAATATCCAGGTTTATTTTGGCTGCTAAAAAGTTATCTGTTTAAGCTGATATTCAGCCCTAGCCAGTTAACTTTCTAGCAGTCAAAGATGGCATGCTATTTAAGTGGCCTATTTTGACCACTCAACATAGCTGGTTAGGCTCTGAATAACTGCACCTAATCAGCTATTTTGCTCAATATAGTCAGTTAGCAGCTAGCCCTAACTGGGATATTCAGCAGGAGATAACCGTTTATACCCTGCTGAATATCTGCGGTTAGGCACTTAAACTCTATTTAATTGACCTTTTTATCTCATCTTGCTTTAGCACCAGAGACAGCTCACTGGTCCTCCCTTTTTATATAGCCAACCAAAGCTGATTTTTAGCACTTTTTCTTACTTTTAATAAAATTGTAACCCAGTCCCAAACAAAGCAGCTGGCACTGCTGCCTACTTCATATCTAAAACACACCTGTTGCTTTCTAATGATCTCTCAATACTCAAAACCTTGAATGGTTATTTTCATGTTCAGGTTCAATTCATTATTGATATACTGCAAAATCAAATTAAAATGTCTATGCATTTTACAAAGTCAGTTTAAAATATGGGTAATGTTTGTTTCAAAACACTGATCTAAATCAAAACTATTGATGAAAAATGCCAAAGGTGTGTAAAATGGTGATACTGTGGTCAAAGTTAACAATAAATAATATGTGTAATGCCATAAGCCAGATATTGTTCATTATTAAGACAGTAGTATTTTTCAACAGCTCTCCAGTGCGGAAGCATCATGATACACTGAACAAGCTTTCCTTAAACATGTATATACATGTGTCGAAAACTACTGCATGTAGCTCTCCTAAACAGAGATGATGAACAAACACAGGAGCCCTTTTACAAAGGCACGCTGAAAAATGGCCTGCAGTAGTGTAGACGTGTGTTTTGGGTACGCCAGAATCATTTTTCAGCACACCTGTAAAAAATACCTTTTTTAAAATAATTTGCTGAAAATGGAAGTGTGGCAAAATAAAAATTGTTGTGTGTCCATTTTGGGTCTGTGACCTTACCGCCAGCCATTGACCTAGCAGTAAGGTCTCACATGGAAACCGGGCGGTAATGGTCTACACACGTAAAATGCTGATTACCGCCCATGCACCAAAAAAATAAAAATATTTTCCAGCACGCTTAGCAGACACGCATCAAAAATGAAATTACCATAAGGGCCACGCGGTAGCCAGTCGATAACTCAAAATTGACACACATTGGGCACATGTAGATGCCAACACAGCTTAGTAAAAGGGCCCCACAATAAGTTCCACAGCATCCATTCATTACCATGAACTTCTTGATAAGATCCTCAAGAACTCCATGTGGAAGATACCAATATTACTTTCATTGACCTAGAGGAAATGTTATAACAGATTGCCACACCCATCACTCTGAGTATGTTCCATATACAACAGACAATATACAGAGGGTAATGTCTCTTTTTCCTTTATTATTATTACTAGTAAACAAAAGGCCCATTTCTGACACAATTGAAAAGGGTGCTAGCAAGGTTTTCCTCGGAGTGTGTATGTTTGAGAGAGAGTGTGTGTGAGAGTGACTGTGTGTGTGAGAGAGAGAGTGAATCTGTGAGTGTGTGTGTGTGACAGAGAGAGTGAGACTGGGTGCGAGTGTGTCTGTGAGAGAGAGTGTGTGTGCCTGGGGCCCCTCCCTCCCACCCAGTTCCAGTGTACCCCCTTCCTCTGTGTTCCAGGGTCGTCGTCGTCCCCTCTCCCTCCGAGTTCCAGGGTCGTCCCCCCGTTTTTAAAACATTTTTGCACAGGTGGTGCATTCCCCCCTCCTCCCCTCTCGTCTCCTCCTCCAAGTTCCAGACCCCCCTCCCTCTCTCCCCCCGAGTTCCAGACCCCCCTCCCCCCCCAGTTCCAGACCCCCTCCCTATGAATTCCAGACCCCCCTCCCTCCACCCTCCACCCTCCTAATTCCAAACCCCTCTCCCTCCAAGTTCCAGACCCCTCCCGCTCTCCAAGTTCCAGACCCCACCTCCCTGCCTCCCTCCCTCCAATTTGCAGACCCCCCTTCCTCCGATTTCCTGACTCCCCCTCGGAGTTCCTGACCCCCGCTCAGAGTGCCTGACCCCTGAACCCCCCTGCCTGGACCCTCTCGAGCCCCCCTTCCCACCGCCAACCCTCGGGGCTTAGGAGCCCATCTGTGAAGAAAGTTACGGACGCAGGCAGGCAGACACATAGAATGTTGGAGGTGAGAATTATTATATAGGATAGATGGTTGTTTGCTCATTTTCATCACAAAATAGTGTAGAATGTGAGTGACTGTTACAAAATGCATTCCTCAAGTCTATGTTTTCCAAGCTACCACTACATCAGAGAGCATCTAATTTACAGACACATATAGTAATGACCAGGATTCCAGTCCATGTTCCTTCCAGATCTGAGATATGGAAGAAAAGCTTAAGGCTGCCTGGGGCTACAATAGATCAAAGGGTAAGAACAGCAGCACAAAGCCAAAAGAATATAGTTTTGAGCTACTTTTTCTGCAATGATACTTCCTGGGGCTTCTCTTTCTTTTCCCTTATTCCAGATTTATTTTTCCTTTCCTCATCCCTTTTATTCACTCCTTCACCTCTTTCCCTCTTTCTTTCTTTCTGTTTCTTCTGCTACTACTGAGAAAACCATCGCTCCAGGTGAGAGAATTTATCATGTTCAGTATGTCCTTTTCCCTACATGTAGTCTGTCTTTACTTGTGTTTTTTTTTCTTGCTTAAACTTCTTACAGTGAATTCTGCACCACTTAGCACATGATAATACACAGGAGTTGCTTTCCAAATCTGTCTTAGGGTACCACAGCCAGTCAGATATTCAGCATACCCATAATGAATATATGTGAGATTAATTATCATTTTGTGAGTTTCAAATTATCAAAATCTCTCTCATACATACAGTGGTGGAAATAAGTATTTGATCCCTTGCTGATTTTGTAAGTTTGCCCACTGACAAAGACATGAGCAGCCCATAATTGAAGGGTAGGTTATTGGTAACAGTGAGAGATAGCACATCACAAATTAAATCCGGAAAATCACATTGTGGAAAGTATATGAATTTATTTGCATTCTGCAGAGGGAAATAAGTATTTGATCCCCCACCAACCAGTAAGAGATCTGGCCCCTACAGACCAGGTAGATGCTCCAAATCAACTCGTTACCTGCATGACAGACAGCTGTCGGCAATGGTCACCTGTATGAAAGACACCTGTCCACAGACTCAGTGAATCAGTCAGACTCTAACCTCTACAAAATGGCCAAGAGCAAGGAGCTGTCTAAGGATGTCAGGGACAAGATCATACACCTGCACAAGGCTGGAATGGGCTACAAAACCATCAGTAAGACGCTGGGCGAGAAGGAGACAACTGTTGGTGCCATAGTAAGAAAATGGAAGAAGTACAAAATGACTGTCAATCGACAAAGATCTGGGGCTCCACGCAAAATCTCACCTCGTGGGGTATCCTTGATCATGAGGAAGGTTAGAAATCAGCCTACAACTACAAGGGGGGAACTTGTCAATGATCTCAAGGCAGCTGGGACCACTGTCACCACGAAAACCATTGGTAACACATTACGACATAACGGATTGCAATCCTGCAGTGCCCGCAAGGTCCCCCTGCTCCGGAAGGCACATGTGACGGCCCGTCTGAAGTTTGCCAGTGAATACCTGGATGATGCCGATAGTGATTGGGAGAAGGTGCTGTGGTCAGATGAGACAAAAATTGAGCTCTTTGGTATGAACTCAACTCGCCGTGTTTGGAGGAAGAGAAATGCTGCCTATGACCCAAAGAACACCGTCCCCACTGTCAAGCATGGAGGTGGAAATGTTATGTTTTGGGGGTGTTTCTCTGCTAAGGGCACAGGACTACTTCACCGCATCAATGGGAGAATGGATGGGGCCATGTACCGTACAATTCTGAGTGACAACCTCCTTCCCTCCGCCAGGGCCTTAAAAATGGGTCGTGGCTGGGTCTTCCAGCACGACAATGACCCAAAACATACAGCCAAGGCAACAAAGGAGTGGCTCAGGAAGAAGCACATTAGGGTCATGGAGTGGCCTAGCCAGTCACCAGACCTTAATCCCATTGAAAACTTATGGAGGGAGCTGAAGCTGCGAGTTGCCAAGCGACAGCCCAGAACTCTTAATGATTTAGAGATGATCTGCAAAGAGGAGTGGACCAAAATTCCTCCTGACATGTGTGCAAACCTCATCATCAACTACAGAAGACGTCTGACCGCTGTGCTTGCCAACAAGGGTTTTGCCACCAAGTATTAGGTCTTGTTTGCCAGAGGGATTAAATACTTATTTCCCTCTGCAGAATGAAAATAAATTCATATACTTTCCACAATGTGATTTTCCGGATTTAATTTGTGATGTGCTATCTCTCACTGTTACTAATAACCTACCCTTCAATTATGGGCTGCTCATGTCTTTGTCAGTGGGCAAACTTACAAAATCAGCAAGGGATCAAATACTTATTTCCACCACTGTATTTATTGGGATATTCTGAAAAACCAGCAGTCTCTGAGTCCTGAGGACATGAAGTTGTTTATAAATGTACCTGTCCTTCCCAACCCAAAGGAATGCTCCACACACTCCAGTAGTTAGGGAGAAACAAAGTGGACGCCACAAAGATATGAGAAAATACTGAGTTTTATTCACTTACCAAGTTAGAAAAACAGTCAATAATGGTAAAGTCTACAATGCTTTTCTCATGGGAGTGTACACAGGAAGCATACAGGTGTAGTCTCTAAGACACCTCTGACTAAGTCCAGCTGACACTCAGGTTATATACTTTTTTTTCTATCACCATATAATTCTAATAGTGTGCAAGCATTAGACCTGCCCCCAATATTGCTAAACATTAGCTTCTACAGCTGATCAAGATTATTAGGGTGGTCCAGAGCAACATCATACCGATTAGAATGTTTATTCGCTTGCTTCACAGTCCATTTCACCAGCAACCTTTTATCTTATGCCTGCAGGTCCAGATAACTGCAGAAAGCCCCTAACCACATTCTGTCCTACGCCTCTGGCTGGAACATTTTTGCTCTAGGTTCCTCTTTCTGCAAAGCTGCAAGGCAGCTTGTCATAAACTACAATCTCTGGGTCACACAGAGGCTATGCTTTTAGTTTTAGCTGTTAGCTTCAGGCTTTCAGGACTTTGGTTCAGAGAAGGCTCAGACAGGTTCATTATTATCAAAGCTCTAACACAGGTGTTGAATCAGTAGCTCACTATCACTCACCTCCCTGCCATTACCATATTTACATAGAAAACTACATTAACCTTTACCAAAGCCAAACCACCATTTTGATTTACTAAGCTTTTTTCCCCCATAAATAGTTACTGCATTGTTTAACATATTTCCCATGTGACAAATGTAATTATCAAATGGTAAGCACAATGCTGCATTTTTGTACCTAAATTTCTTTATCTCTTAAAAGCTCAATTCACCCCAAATTGATTTTCCATTTCTGGGAACAGAAATCACAAATAGCACTTATCCTAAAAGCATAAATCCAGGAAATGTTTTGGTGATAAATAAATAAATAAAAATGAAATTTAAAAACAGCTTTAAAAATTTTCAGAGCTCAAAAGAGAAGAAGCACCAAACGTCCACCATGACCACCCTCGACTCTTCTCCAGGATGCCCACACATATCCAGTCAGTGAAATATATCCATACTTCTTTTTTTGTCTTAGCAGTCCTCAGATCTGAATATATTTACTCAGTCAGAGGCTGGAATAGCTGTAGAACATTCACACCCACAGAGCTCCCGTTAAGTCCCATTGAACAAAATGTATTACACAGTTAAAGATAGTGCATTTTATTCTTGCATGAGATCAGAAATCTAGCTTGCATAAGTCCTCCTGTTTCACATCATCTGATAACACAAAAAATAACAGCCTTAAGGTAGCTTAAAGTAGCAAACAATAATGGGATCATGGCCAATGAAAATTTGATATGAAAGTTCATATCAAACTTTCAGTGGCCATGATCCCATTATTGTGGCTGCAAAAACCATTGCCACCCCCAGAAGCCTCTCTTTCCATCTGTGCTGCTTCATCTGACCCTCTTTCAGTGTTGCAGCCAACACTACCTTCTGTGCAGGCCAAATGATAAAATGGGGTCATAGGCAGGAATAGGTCAAATAGAGTTTTTTCTTCAGTCTGTACATGTCATGACCCCAAACATGGCATTTGAAAGCCCATTTTGTTTTGCAGTTCACATTTGGGAATCTCTGCCTTAAAATCTGAGGGGACAATTCTATAAATGGGTGTCATAATGTAGGTGCCTTGACGCCATGTGCTGAGTGTTAATTCTATAATAGCATCTGGGCACCAAGTGGACATTACCTAATGTAACCCTATGGGTTAAATTTTAAAAGATTACCTGGCTCCCTCTAGATCTGGTGTAGTGACAGTGAGCAGTGCAGTGAAACTTAGTAGTCTGTGTGCATGCACTGAGTGTTCCGCATGCTGATAGAACTCTCAGGAGAGTGACAAACAGCTCAGGCTGGCAGTTGGGAGAGAGCTCTATTGGTGAGAACATGTTACTAAGGATTACTAGGGAAAAACTGGAAGAAAGTTGATGCTGGAGATCATCACCTGAAAGAAAAGGCTCCACCATTCAAGAGAGCCAGAGAGAAAACAAAAAGAACAGCTAAGTGACTGAAACTATTAAAAAAGTGCACATAAGAGAAAATATCCCTCCCCTTCACCTTTGAGTCTCACAATGCCGCTTTTGCTCTTCCTCCCGTCACTAACATATCTAAAAAAATGTCTTGTCCAGGTTTCAGTTGGTATACATTTTTGCATCTAAAAGTCAGGTGTGGATCCTGGCGCTAGATGCTATTTTATAAACAGTGCCCAGCTCAGAGCAGTATTTATAGAATAGTGCTTAGTGCTCATGTTTTTGGTGACATATATAGCATTTTGTCCTTTAAGTGCAAAAGTGTACACATAGATTATTCAATACTGGCAGTTACATGCATAAATTAAATGGTAAATTAAGGGCTAATTAGCAGTATAACAACCAATAGGTGATAATTGGAGTTAGTTGGCAATAATTTGCAATTATGCACAAAACTGCACTTAGGGCTCCTTTTACCAAGCAGTGATAAAAGGGGCTCTGTGGTGGCATAGGCACATGGGTTTGCTATGCATCAAGGCCCCCTTTTGCCACTGCCCAGAAAATGAAATTATGGGAGGAGGACAGAAACGGCCATGTGATAAGTGAAACACTTACCGTACATCCATTTCCTTGTGAAGCCCTTACCGCCTCCTATTTAGAATGTGGTAGGGGCTCTGGCAGTAGCATGACAGTAACCCTGCACTGCCCAATTACCGCTAGCACCCCAGTTGCCACATGGCAGAAGCTGGAACTACTGCCGGGCTCCTGAGCAAGACCGGCGGTAGGCCCGATTTGGCGCATGGCAACATGTTGATACTGGTACCGCTGCTTTGTAAAATGGACCCTTAGTCTCTATTCTAGAAACTTAGCATGCAAAAATTATAGCACATAACTGCAAGGGGCATACAGGGGTGTGCTGGTAAATTGTTAACAGGGGGCTCTCTCTCGCCAGCAAAGTAAAAGAGAATTCAGGAGGGGCCCAAGCCCACATTTTGGGATCCATTTGTTAAAGTAGCCATGGAGAACCGGCTCCCAAAATTCTTAAAAACTTAACAAACAGCTTTCGAGAGCCTGTGAGAGCCTGCTCCAGCACACCACTGGATATGGGAGGGGCTTGGATGGGTCAGGGGCGTACCCAGTATTTATGTGCTAATTTCTAGAATACTGATATTTACATGTACAACTGCACCATTTAGATGCACACATTTACACCAGTCATTGGCATGGTATAATAGGTTGCACTTAAATGCTGTCATATAAATGTCAACTTACACTAGTATTCTATAATGACAATTATGCATGTGATTGCCAATACAGCATCCACGCTTCGCATACAGCATCCTAGCGCTTAAATTTTGGTGACTTTTTAGAATTACTCTCTACATACACATTGTATTTCCTCCAATGTGTGCACTATTTCTCCATCTCTCCCCACTCTCATCCCACTTAGAGGCTATTGCAGCAGGCCAAGAATCAGGGAAGCCAGGGTTCAAATCACACTTCTCTTTCTGTTGTTCTTCATGACCTTGGGCAACTCATTTTACACTCCACTGCCTCTGGCGAAAGACTGAGATCATTCTCCATATACCCTGGCTAAGGAGTGAGGTTCATTGCTCTCTTGGTATATGCATAATTATCCCATTTGAAGATATTCCCACTGAAAGTAGCCTTAGAAATGTTAGGTATAGAGCATTTTAAAAGATTTAGATAGAGGCTTAAAGTATTCAGTGTTGTCAGGCCTGTTTACTGGAATAAATTGCCATCCCAGAATGGAAACTAGATAGTAAATACTCTGACACACAGAAATATCTACTGTACATGAATGTAACTCACTTTCATCTCAGGTTTGGAAAAGCAAATAAATTAAATATAAAAGCAGATCCAGGTACTCTTTGAAATTAAGCTACAAACGTGCTTATGGAAATCAGATACAGGTACTTTCTCTTTGAAAATAAGCTACAAAGTGCATATGGTAAGAGTATCCATGTACTTTGTAACAACATGGTGTATTCAAAAATGTCCACTACATAAGAAACATTTTGAAGCTACCCTCCTCCTATGTTTGCCTATATTTATGAATATATGCCTACCCTTATTACCTATTTTAAATTCTCCTGTTTCTTGAGAAAGGCATTCAAAATCAATTAAGAAAAATGTGCTCAATAAAATTATAGACCTATCAATATCATAGTCTGTATCATCTGCAGTGCCTACGGTTTATTCCTTATCATGCAATACCAAAGGCTTCTGATTTTCTCAAGTTTCTGCTTTAAGTCAAATGAAATCGTCTCCCTCTCTCTCTCTCTCTCCTGCTACAGTGAATATCTTGATCGTCTGTTATTCCTTCCCATGAAAAATTGAAGATCAACATAAGAGGCCTCCACTGCACGTCCTCTCCCAGCAATGCATTTATAATAAGAAAGGTATTAATCTACGCCTTCAGAAAGACCTCTCAATACTTTCCTGATAGTGCACAGTGACTGCAATGAGCTTTTTGAGTTATTTCCCCTCAAAGACTTGCAGACAGAAAATTGGTTTATCCATGATTTACCTTTATTCCAGCGCACATCTGTGGAATCTTTTAGAGTGATCTGCACAGAACTGTCCCTGTGTTTAGTAATAAAGCATTTGTACAAAAATAGAACATATAATGAAACCTATAATGTTCCCCAGACATAAGAGCCCACCTTAAAATATCTTAACATTGTGCAGAAAAAAAAAGTTTGTGGACAAATGGTATATAAGAGGTACAGGCACAAAGAATATACTGCTTTAACTGGGCAAAGAACGTAAAACAAAACTACGGTATTTATTTTTCAGAAACACATTGAGAATTGCTGTTATGATTTCTATATAAGATGATTCCTGATGATACAATAGCTTTGCATATTTTACAGTGTATCTTACCTAAGCCTGCCAGTTTATTAGCAAGATCAAGCCTGTGCTTGGTTGACATGCAGAAAATACCACAGAAGGCTGATTACAATGTATTTTTAAAATGCATACATGCTCTGTCCTTGTTCTAAAAGTTAAACCTACTGCCTACTGATATTCTGAGCAGACACAATAAAAGAACTGTAGTTCTGAAATGAGGTCGGTCAATATTCAAAGGGACTTCTTTACTGAGCAGCTGGTACTAAAAATATAAGTTCCCTATCTGTGAATTTTCAATAGCACTATGCAAATAGTGCTGCCAAAATTCCTTCTAAACACTCTACTATGGTTTATGGTTTAATATAACGCTTTTCTTTGGGTGAAAACAAGGCTGTTAATTAAAACACATATAGATATGAAAAAGCACCATAATTTTGACAGGATAGAGAAAATGTAGAATTAGGTTGATGCGAGCTGACAAACACACACTGTCCCTATCCCATAAGGCAAAGTACAAAATTGGTGGGCCCTTTTCCTAAGCTGCGGTAGGGCCTATGCGTGTGCAGCAGCATGCGCCAAAATGTGTCTACTGCCAGGCTAGCGCACCCCCCCCCCCCCCCAGTGGTAATTTTGGATTTGGCACACACTCATTCTATCGGTAAAAATTATTTTTTATTTTCTACCGCGTGCAGCATTTCCAGCAGTAATCATCGGTTGGCATGTGCCAAACGATTACTGCACACATAGCCCTTACTGCTAGATCAATAGGTGGCCGTAAGGGCTCAGGCCGTAAATAGGCATGCACTAGTTTTTAATTTTAGTGCACTCCCATTTCCTGGCCTATCAAAAGAATGCCTTTTTTCCCAGATATGGTAAAAAAATGTCCCAGCATGCGGCAAAAATACATGTCCACACTACTGCAGGCTACGTTTTATCACAACCTGGTTTTTAAAGCTGCTTTAAAAGTAGGGTAGTGCAACTCAAGTTGCAAAGTGGGAGGTAGGGAATTCCAATAAATTGGACCCAAAAAGAAAAGTGCGCAGTTCCTAGTAGACTCCAAATGGGAAGATGACTCTGGTGGGACCATCAATCTGCAACTGTTGGAAGAATGAAAAAAGTGAGGGGTTATGAAGGGAAACAGAAGAGAAGCCAAGTAAGAGAGACAATTATGGTAAAGATCTTTATGAACTAGTGTACAAACCTTGAACTGTCTGTAATATGGTATTTTCAGCCAATGATGGTACGTAAGTAGTGGGGTCACATGATTAAATTTGGAAGCTTGAGAAAAATCACAGACAGCAGCATTTTGGAGAGCTTGTAAGTGTTTTTAAAGGTAGGAAGGGAGACCAGCAAACACCACATTTGCCTGGTTCAGGCATGAGAAAACTGTTACATAGAGGAAACTCGCCTGGCTTTATACATATACAGTGCCATTTTAGATTGATCATAGAAATAGCAATTGAGACATACAGATCAGAGTGTCTCAATTTTTACCTTTCTTTTACTACAGGATCTGTTAATGCAGAGCCTGTTCCAAAATGTAGGGAAATTGACATTTAAGCGCTGGTGCATGCAACATAAACACCTATTTTTAATTTTTTTAAATATAGATAGTTTATAGTTTATTAAAACTTGATATACCACTGTTGCAGCAGTATTGATCACAGTGATGTACAATGCAACTAAAATACAAACATAAGAGAAAATAATGCAAAAACATTGATAAGAAAGTCACAGACACACCAGAACAAGCAACATTAATGTGTCAGGATCTGCGTCTACAGAGAACTCAGGCTCCAGGCTTAAGTGGTACTGGGTCATGGCCAAAGGCCAAGCATTAAAAGTGAGTTTTTAGAAGAGTCCTTCTAAATTTAACAAATGAGGACTCTCCTCTAATGAATCGTGGCAGACTATTCCAGAGATAAGGTGCCAGGAAAAAGAAAGCTGAAGAATAGATAGATTCATAGTGAGCCATTTGGGGAGAGGGAAGGACAAGATAATTTGAATCAAGACATCTCAGTGCTCAGCCAGGAGTACAGGGAATAATAAGGGATGCCAAATAGGAAGGACAGCCTGTATGAAGAGCACAATGTGTCAACATAAGCAATTTGAATTGAGAGCAATAGAAAACCGGGAGCCAATGGAAAGATGCCAAAAGAGGTGTTACATGATCAAACTTCCATGCTCTGAAGAGAAGATGGGCTGCAGAATTTTGGAGGGTTTGAAGGCAACGGAGAAGAGAGCTAGAGATACCAGTGTACACTTCATTGCAATAATCTAGCTGACAACTGGTTAGGTTTCTAAGATTACAAAGTTATGTGCTGGCATATAACTGGATATCTTTACGATCTTCAAACATAACCAGTTATCTTGACATTAACACAGTGACCTGTTAACCTTGTTGGTTTAGGTAAAAGGTCATAGATTTGGTATACTATCTTTCTGTAGTACAACCAAAGTGGTTTGTGTTTCTTATATGGAGGTACTTTCTCTGTCCATAGTGGGATTCCAATCTGTTTTTGTACCTAGGGCAATGGAGGGTTAATGACTTGCCCAGGATTACAAAGAGCCACAGTGGGGAATTGAATCCAGTCCCCCAGGTTCTAGCCTGATATGCTAACAATTATCTCCTTCTCTACTACTCCACTCCACTGAGAAATTAAGGGGGAAACCCTCACTAATTTCTCCAGTTCAATGTCAGCTGGTCACTAAGGGCCAGCAGATAGAGGATTATTACAAGTTAATTTTTTCAATATGGCATAAATGCTGTAACAAATAATAGGAAGCCCAGCTCTCATTTAAATTGTTTTATACTGTATTCCATTTGAATTTTAAGTGTATACTATTCAAGCTTAAATGGAATGGGTTTAGAATGTATCTGAGGGAAAGTTTAATGAGGACTCCAGTACAACTGCATATATTTAGAGTAAAATGAATGTACCCCTATATTCTCAAGGTGATGACCACTCGTGTTCAGGGCCAGGGATTTGGGGCAATTAATCACCTCAGGGCCACTTGTCATGTGTTATCATCAACTGGATACACTACAGTTAAAAAAAAAATCCAAGTATACCAGTTCTGTAAAACTTTAAAAGAAATAAAATTACCTCAGGATTACCAAACATGCATCAATATTTGTTTCAACATCCACAAGAAAGCATAACATTAACCCAAATCTGGTTGCATAATCACAGATAAATTCAAGTCTCTATGCACAGACACAGATAAATTCATTTCTGTTATTGTCCTCACGAGTTCATTTCCATGGCTTTCTAATCAAACACGCAGTCAGGGTTTTCATCAATTTAGTTCAATCTCTTTGCAGTACAAACATTCACTCACTCATTTCTTGTCATAGACTGAACTGTTTAGTAAAATGTATTTCAAAATTTAGCTAGTAAACTTTCACCAAATGTAGATTACAGGTCACAGGCCCTATAGACCTTTTTATCTACGTTTCTGCAACCAGACTGCATATTGTGTTTATGTTATCATTAAAAGGTGTTCCAGGTAGCTAGATGAGATTAAAGGGAAACATTCAAGTATTCCTTCTTTAATGTATGTCTTCTTTTGAAGTGACAAAGAGGCACCCTGCATTCTTTCAGTAAAGTGCCTGGACTGATGCATTTACTATGCACCTCTGGTCCTGGACTGGCCATAGTGGTACAGCCCAAAGTATTGGTCAGTGTAGTGCAGAGTCTAGTGAGAGGTTCTGGAGCTGGGAAGGAGGTGAACCTCCTGTCACAGAGGGTTGGAGTTGATGAAAGAAGTAAGAACAGTCCACTATCCTGATTCAGTTTTTCATCACCATGATAACGAAATCCAGAAGCATAATATGCCAATGGCAAAATGTGTTACTAATTCAATTTGATATGTCGAGCATATTTGACTTAGTAGACCATACTACACTAATGACACTGCATGACAAGATGGGAATATGTGGGGCAATGGCAACCTGGTTCAATGGCTTCCTAAGAACCAGATCCTATATAGTAAAAATGTCTAATCAGT
Organism: Microcaecilia unicolor; assembly: GCF_901765095.1. NCBI lineage: Eukaryota > Metazoa > Chordata > Amphibia > Gymnophiona > Siphonopidae > Microcaecilia > Microcaecilia unicolor. The sequence continues at coordinate 328,102,655 of NC_044031.1, read as the reverse complement.
ATCTGCCCCATGGATCTCCGAGTGCAGGGTACCACAGGGATCACCAGTATCACCAATACTGTTCAATATGATGGCACTACTCAGCAAAAAACTGGAATAAATGGGGTTCAACCCATTCATATATGCAGACGATGTCACAATGTTCATACCTTTCCACAACAGCATCCCAAACATACTGGACAAAATTTTAAAAAGGCCTGGACCTCATGGAAGAATGAACAGCAACCTTCAAACTCAAACTAAACAGAAAGAAAACGAAATTCCTGGTCCTATCCAGCCCACACAGCCCTACATCTTACCAAAACTTCATAATCAACCAACAAACATACCAAATTGAATCATAATTAAAAATACTAGGAATCATCCTCGACAAACACCTAACACTGAATAATCAAATATCAGCAGTTACATCAAAGTCTTTCAGAACATTATGGAAACTGAGAAGGATAAGAAACTACTTCCCTAAATGTTCATTCAGGATACTAGCCCAATCAACAATATTATCACAACTAGATTACTGTAAATTCAGCATATGTAGGGTGCAAGGAAAATGCACTAAAATCTTTATAAACAGTCCAAAGACAGCAACAAGACTGATCTTCAAGAAATCAAAATACGAGAGATCAACCCCACTAGTAGAAAAACTACATTGGCTACCAATCAAGGCAAGACTACTTGGAATGGCACCCAAATATATGACATACATGACTGAGTTATCCCCAAGAAATGCAAGCCCAAAAACAAGGAATTACCTACTACTACACCTACTCAACTGCAGAAACAATACCTACAAAACCAAATACATAGCAGGTTTTAGCTACCTGGGCTCCAAATAGTGGAACTCAATATCAAAAGCCATAAGAAGCATCACAAACCTCCTCCAGTTCAGAAAAGAACTGAAAACCTATCTCTTGAAAAAATTCTACAGCTAACTACAAAACTACTTCTCACCTCCCTTCCCCACTAAATCTTTCTACAATCTCTATTAAATAACTACAAAAACTGCTGATGTCCATTTCACACTACAAAGCACAAATGTAACTCCACCAAAACGTAGTTGTAAGCCACTTTGAAATAAAATAAATAAATAAATAAATCAGGAGACAGGAACTGAAAAGGAAGGAAGACAACCTCCTGTCTTTGAGTTTCTGTAGTGGATGGGAAAGAACATAAAAATGAAACAGGACAGCTGTATGGAATTCACTACAAATAGCTATTCTTGGTGTTGACCTCCCTTCCCCCAAAAAGGTACCGCTGACCCACGCAAAAGGTGGAAAAAATTTCCTTGGGGGTCACTGTGGTAATGGGGGATGTATCTACTTTCTCTGTGGATAGAGATGGAGGTATCCAGCCCTAGTGGGCATAGTGAGAAGGAGATAAAAGAGGAGGTGTTTGGGGAAGCAAGGTCTTTGGTTACCCACCCCCACCGAGACCCTGAGCACTGAGGGGGAAGTCCTAGAACAAAGGTGCTTATTCAATATATGTCTACTGGTAGATGGAATCCCCTGCCCAAGGGCAGAGAATGCCTGCAATTGGTTCTTTGGTGTGGGGAGTCTTAAGAGAAGAAGTGCATGGTGGGAAAGGACACCACAGGCAGGAGAGGAATGGGAGAAGAGAAGCTTCATTCCTGGTGGGATGCTGTCAGTTCATAGTAATGGCCCTAAGCTGGGATGGGCAAGAGAAAAATGGAACTTTGCCTGATATTGACTTGAGACCTTGATATGCACCTGGATTGTACACATTAGACTATTTTTAATGAACTTGAAAAAGTTGAAGTTACTTACCAAGACTGCTGGTCATCTTTTCTGAAAGTGAACATTTGAATGTTCCAGGGAGAAAGAGCCCTTTGACCTACTGGGATTTAGCCCAGTCCTGACCTGCGCCCAGCTCAACTGAAGTACAGTCTGCTTTATGGACCCTTGTCCCAAGTACCTGACCCAGGGAGCTTAGCTGGAGGCCCTGTCTGAGGGGTAGAACACTGGGGAGATCAAGCAGAGCAGTAGAAAGATACTCCTTTCTTCTCTCACTCTGTGTCTGTCTGTTCTGAGCAGAGAAGACCCTGTCTGAGTTTAAGGTATGAATGCAGATACAGGAATAGCAAGAAGTGTATTTCAGGAAAAAAAGAAATCAAAATCAATCCAGAGGAGAAATGTCAAAAGGAGTAAAGAGGGGAGATCTAACATTTGGAGGAACAGGTACAAAAAAAAGCACCAGTCCAAATGGATCCTAAGATCCAGAGGAGGAAAGGAGAGAGTCCAATGACTTTGTTTATATCTTTCTGAAAGTGTGGTCTCCAGAATTGTACACAACACTCCAAATGAGGTATTACCAGAGACTTATGCAGAGGCACTATCACCTTCTTTTTCTTGCTGACCATTCCTCTCCCTTTGCATCCAAGCAGTTGTCTAACTTTTGCTGTTTCTTAGTTCAAGGGCGAAAACTGAGCATATTTGGGCTGCTGATGTCAGTTGGTCAATGTGCTGCGCTGACTGCTATGCTTTAGCAGGCTCAGGATGGCTCTGGATTTCTTCAGTTGGTGGGGTTTCGGGAGAGAAGAAGAAAGAGGACGCAGAGAAAATAGGGTGCTCATTTTAATTCTTGCTCCGCTCCAAAAAAAAAGAAATTGGTTCCGACTATACACTACTGGGCAAAAATATTCTTGAAAAGTTGGCCTCTGATCCTGAATACTTGATAACACCTGTGAGTGATGACCTGTTGTGAATATATAGTACAACATTTGAACAGAACAACTGTTTGAAGTATAATGAAGGTAATGAACGCTGTTTACATCTTTTTATGGACTTTGTTAATAAAGCAACCAAGTTGGAAATTCAAAATGTGCATTTTTGGAAGAGAATAGTAGGATGGAATATAATTTTGCCCTGAGGATTCTACAGTATGTTCTTTGCCAGATGTGGTCTACTGAGCATCTGCTTCATCAAATATGTATGGGGCAAATCTATAAAATGGAGCCTAAAGGTACACAATACAGTGGGAGATATCAGACAGATGAGCAAATAGTCCATATACAGCAGTTCTTTACTGTACAAACTTACAAAACGGACTCGACAGGAGTTGTGTTTTGGTATACAGCCTTCCTCAGGCTAATGATACACAACACTTATGTGTGTCAAAGGCACCATTAATTTACTGTTAGGTACCTATGTGCATGAGGCATTATTCTATAAGGTAACAATTAGCTGACGTGGAGGGGCATTTTCGAGATGACGTCTAAGTCTGAATTTGGACGTTTTACAAAAAACGTCCAAATCCAGAACAGGAAAGAAGATCATTTTTTCGAAAATACTATGGACGTTTTGTATTTTGGACGTTTTGTGATATGGATGTTTTATTTTTTGGTCCATTTTCAAACAACAAAAATGTCCAAATGCAAAACGTACAAAATACACAAGAAAATCCACAATAGAGTGAAACCATTCACATGTTCTATGTGTGGTAAACGTTTTGGTTGTAATGTAAATCTCAAAGTGCATCAGAAAGTCCACACGGGAGAGAAACTATTTGCACGTATAGAGTCTGGTAAAAGCATTGGTCAGAAGGTAACCCTCACAATGCACCAGAGAATACACACAGGAGTGAAACAATTTACATGTCCTGAGTGTGGTAAAAGCTTTGGTTGGAAAGAAAGTCTCAAACGGCATCAGAGAATCCACACAGGGATGAAACCATTTACATGCACTGAGGAGGTAAAAGCTTCAGTTGCATTGGGACAGGTAATTAGGGAATGTACACTCTTGCTATGAAGTATGGAAAAATAGAACTCTGGTATTTAGATATATGGAATGAGACCTTCTTTTCATCTATAGATCTGAATTCAAAGACCAGATCTACTGATAAACAATAGACACAAGGCTCAGATGTTATAAAAAAAAAAATAGAAAGTTTGACATCAGGTAGAATATTGGAAAAGAGACATCCCAGGAAAGCAATAGGGCATCCTTGGGGGCACTGCAGTGGACTTTATAAAATGCTCCCAGGTACACATCTCGCCATTGCTCCCTTACCTTGTCTGCTGAGCCCCCCAAAACCCACTACCCCCAACTGTACACTACTACCATAGCCCTTACAGATGAAGGGAGCACCAATATGTGGGTACAATGGGTTTCTGGTGGGTTTTGGAGGGCTCACAGTTTCCTCCACAAGTGTAACAAGTAGAGGGAAGTAGAAGCCTGGGCCCACCTGTCTGCAGTGCACTGCACCACTACTAGACTACTCCAGGGACCTGCATGCTATTCTAATGGACCTGAGTATAACATCTGATGCTGTCATAGAGGCTGGCAAGTAATATTTTTGATTACATTTTGGGGGGTAGGAGGGGGATAGTGACCACTGGGAGAGTAAAGAGAGGTGATCCCTGATTCCCTCCAGTGGTCATCTGGTCATTTGGGGCACCTCTTGTGTGGAGTAGAGGAGCAGCCCAATGGCTAGTGCAGCAGACCTTGATCCCAGGGAAGTGGGCTCAATTCCCACTGCAGCTATTCATTATAAAAACAGGTCTAGCTCAAAACATACATGCATAAATGCAAGAATTCTTTCTACATGCCCTTCTCTAAATATATGCATATCTTACTAGTGTGCACTTTTCAGGTAGGCACACACATAAACAGAGTCTGAGTAGAGCATGGACAGGATTCATACACTTATAACTTCTAGAATACTATGAGCTAGGCATGCATCTTTCATATTTAGGCGCATGCACCAAGACCTGCTCTATGGCTGGTGTAAAGGCTCATGCATAAATTATAGATGCATAGTTCACCTGTTACACTAGTATTCTATAAGGAAAAGTCATTGCATAGTTATATAATTATCCCCTATGTGCCCAAATCCACACCCGCTCTTTGACACACGCAAATTATGATGGGTTAAATTTAAGTGCAGATACTCACATTTTCACAAGTGGAAGCCTATCCTAAACCTCATCAAGGGATACCATTATGCAATTTGGGTAACCTACATGTGGATAGGCTACAGGGATGTAACTTTATCCACATATGAGGCAGGTAGATTTAGAAAAGTCTATTTCCCTGGGTGAAGCAATGGAAATTATTTTACAAATCACTCCCTTATTGTATGTCATCTTCCTGATGACCAGTTGCTGGCATGTACCCAATTACATTTTGCAGGATATTCAAAGGGATTTACATATTCAGTGGCTACCACTAAACATATAAGTCGCCTATCCTTGTAAGCACTCAGGCACTATGCATACAATTGCCAGTGATGAGCCCTTTCTATCTTACTCACTCACTCTTACTTATTCTATCCATATACCAGTGCCAAATATACATTTTTTTCATAATGTTGTGTCTGAATGTAGACCTGTTTGTATTTATATTTGTATTGCATATAATCCATGCTTTGCTTGTATATTCATGAGCATTTTTGTTCATGTTCTCTGCATTGCTTTCTTTCGCTTTCTGTCATTTTAATTCATATATGCTTTCAATGAAAACCATTCAACATATGCACTCATTATTGAAGAGCAAGTTCAGCATTGATTCAGTTTTTTTCTGATGATTCCTTTGACGTGACATGAATGTAATAACTAATGACAAGTGATACCATCATAAAGTCCAGCTCTCATTTAAATACACACCGTTTGAGTGTCAAGCACAAGTATTCAAGTATCTTTGAAGCTCAAATGGAATGTTTTTTTAAATCTCATCTGAGGGAAAGTTTAATAAGGACTGTACTGTTGGTGCATGTATTTAGAGCAAAATGAATGTACCCCAGCATTCCCCAGGTAATGATCTTTCGCATTCAGGAACATGAACTGGGGGCAATCAATCAGCTTGTGGTCACTTGCCATTTGTAATTGTGGACTGAACTGCACTAAAAAAAATATCACGCAAACCAACCTTTCTCAACTTGAATAAGGCACTTCCAAAAAAAAGAAGGAAAAAAAACAGAACTACTAAACATTCATCATATATATTCAACATTCACAAGCATAGATGCATAATCATAGACACATTTCATTCTGTATGCATAAATACAGACAAATTCACTTCTATTGACTTCATGATTTCCTTCTCATGCTTTTCTAAGCAGTCAGTCATTCAGGGTTTTCAACAATTTCACCTGAATTTCTTTGAAGTACAAACATTCAGTCCCCTGTACTGCACCATTCCTACTGTGCATCATTTGGAAAAATTCTGAAGAAAGCATATGGAGCATTATCCATTCAGTGAGTAAGATCTGAGAAGACTCTTCTCACTAATAAATCACACAATGCAAACAAAAGACTGGGTTCACAATCTATAAAATGGTAGTATACCTCAATACAACCTTAATTATTACCACTTGACAATATCTAATAAATAAATAATAAATTGTTATTGAACAATATTTCAAATTACCTACAGCACTTCATCAGTATAGCATCTAACGCTGTCCCAACCCAGCTGTTAACTCTTAGAAACATTCACCAACAGTAGATCACATCAAATTGATTCATCACACAGCTAACACCTCCCTACATATCATAAACTCACCAAACACACCACCCATACCATACAGAAAGATGAACCTCAAGTTGAAGCTTTTGTTTCCAGTCAATCAATTTGCAAAATGCAGCTATTGATGTGAGCATTCAATTAAACATGGAAAGTCATCCAAGAGAATTCTAACTTGATTGTTCTAAAGAGAAACCCACTTCTGGAATGGAGCTGTATCAATGCTCAAGTAAAACCACTTGCTCAACTTTTCAAATCAGAAGTTTGATCACAAAGGTCCCCAGGCTCAAAATAACGTCATGTTTTGCCAAAAAAAAAAGGCATCATCAGGAGCCAGAACTTAAGCAACTTTTCAAACTGTATAGACCACACTGTGATGGAGTAATACCAGTAAGCAGCCAACCACCCACTGTTAAGCACTAGGCCACTGTGGAACCTGCAGGGTTAAACAAAGAAGTTGATTGGTCTCTGCATTGATTGATGGTAGGATATACGAGAACTACTTCCGGTTGGTGGATCCAGTGTGGTTGGCTGCTCACTGGTATTACTCCATAGCAGTGTTTGTTTGTTTGTTTGTTTGTTATACAGTTTGAAAAGTTGATTAAATTAATAAATCACAGAGATGAAATACATGCATACATTCAGATTTTTAGTAAGAATCTGAACAGGCTTTTTTTTCAGAAGATTGATTAGATATGTCCTTTACCAGAATCAACAACAATGGTGTTTAATTCTCAATAATTAATCACAGGGACATAATTGGAACTAGGTACTGCCTTCAATTGTTAATCTAATACCACCTGATCTTCAAGGCCCTGAAAGGAAATGGCCCCGAGTATCTGAAGAATAGGATGATCCTCCACACACCGCCAAGGACACTAAGGTCCTCCCAAGGATTTTCACTAACTACACCCTCTCCAAAAGACATTACACGATGTGATACCCGCAAGCGAGCCTTCTCCGGAGTAGCCCCACACTCTGGAACAGATTGCCTGAAAGGCTCCGCTTAACACAAGACTACCTCTACTTCAGGAAGCAGGTGAGAGCTTGGCTCTTCAACCAAGCCTTTAACGGAAGAAGTAACTAACTTGTTAGTCTCACACACACAAGGATTGACTCGGACTGCACATACTGCAGTGGGACATGTTTATCCACTCCTACCCTAGCTGAGATAATATTTAACCATCTCTCTGACCTCATGTGCAACTTTCTTCAAATCAATCACCTTACTTTCTAATTCTTCCTACTTTCTTACTCATCTATATGTTACAACTTTGCCTTACCCTTCACTACCAATTATAATGTTCTAGTATATATTGTGTTGTCATTGCAAGTAGTATACCAATGTATACACACTCGCCTAAAAGGGGTAATGATTTACAATCAGAGTACCACCTAAATATCGAATCACTCAAAGTAACCAGCTAAATATTGATGCATGTTCTCGCAATTTGGAACAGTGAACTATGCAAAACAGAGGCTTTTTAGTGAAGCACTACTGAATAAGGTTTGCTGCATTACATGAAGAGACATTCCACATGTATTTTGGACTATTACGATCATACAGTACTTACCTGTTCAGATAGAAAAAATCTAACTGTTTTTAGTAAATATATGCCTGGTATGAATGCTGTAGTGTGAGTGGATGTGAGTTTCGAAGTATTAGTTTAGTGTTTTTTGGACACACGATGCTTAATAAATTATATGTATACAGTCATCTTGGAGTACTTTGAGTGATTCAAAGTAGTATACCATGCCATACTTTGTATTGTTTGAATATTTTTACTGCTCTAATTGCCTCCTGTTCATGTTTGATCTATTCTTACTGTACACCGCCATGAGTGAATTCCTTCAAAAAGGCGGTAAATCAATCCTAATAAATAAATAAATAAATCATAACGTGTAAGCATCTGTGAAAAACTGTGTGATGTTGATTTCAACAAGGATTGTGAGATGTGAGTATCCAAGATGGTGAATGCAGCATGTTAAGCTCTGAGTTGATGTTTTGGAATACTTAACCATAAGTCTTGGCTGAGGTTTTTTTCCTCCTACTTCTCAGCCTCCTGCTTCCTTGGGACCAATGTTCCTACATGATACCTGACTCAGTACTCAGAAAGAATCAGGAGTGAATGTCTGTGTCAATGCTGTTGAATGGGCTATGTCAGCATTGCCATGCAGCAGCAGCTAGTGCAGCTTAGTAAACAAGGAGGTAAATAACTGTGTACAATTTCTCATTGAAATTCAAAGCAGTTGCTGAGAAAACGGCAAAAAACTCTAGTGGGTTACTCTTTTCTTCTGCCTCACCCTGTAGAATAACCTTAATAGCAGCTTATACAGCAAAAAGGTTATGTGTTCTATGTAGTGGGAAATTGAAAAAAAAAACAGTTATGCGATCAGCAGCCCCTGTCAACCATATAAGTGCTTTTGAAAACTGACCTTTTCAACTTACTCCATAGTGCATTCATCCAGCATGTTACTTGAGAAATGGAGCATCTTATAAAAGAGCCCAAAAAATAATGTTTTCAATTCAAAGTGAAAACAGACTGACCATATGCTTGACATCCCATCTTATGTCCCAAAAAAACCCAGAAAGAGCAAGGAACAGGGCTGTACAATCACAAAGAAGTTAGAAGATGAATCCCAGAAAGAAGCTAGAAGGTGAATCCCAGAGAAAACCTAAGTGAAAACTGTTCTGAGACATTCCACAGCAAAGGATAGATTTAGAGGATGAATTATGCGAGCTGAATAAAGCTGTTTGCAATGATAAAGGGCTGTACCAATTAAGATCTTTCTACAAAAACAAAAAAATCATGTAAAATAAAATTTAAAAAAAAGTATATGAGCCTACTCATAGGGCATTCTACCTCTCATAGGGCTCCCAACCTCTGCCCTTCTATATATGTGACTGGCCAGGAAAGCCTTGGTCAAGATCAATGAAACAAAGACATGACTTCAATATTTCCAAAATAATAGAAAATAACTATTATATACAAAATAAAATTGAGGGAGAAAAAGTGGAGAAAGGAAACTCTAGTGATAGAAAAAAAGGAAAGCATAAAGGAAACAAGGAGGATAAAATAGAATTAAGGGGATTGGGGTGTGAGCACAGAGATGAAGTCCTTATGCTCAAGACCAGATGCAATCAGAGACATCAGAGCCACAGTCTACTACAACTGTGAATAGAACATTCAGCCCCAGTCCCCTGACCTCCCCATCCAGCCTCTTAGCCACCACTATACACCTATTTAAGTTTCTAAAGAGTCGATACTCAAAGCAATGCAACTGGCCTGAATTGACTCTTGGCTGGTTAAATCACTTGTTTGGCACTAACCGCTCATTTTCAGTGGCACTTAACTGGTTAGTGCCACTAAAAATAGTGCCCAACTCAAAACTTGCAATTTTGGGGCACTCCAGGGGTGGAGTCAGCACTTGGCCAGTTAATTGCCGATATTTAGCATTTAACCAGCCAAGGTAACCGCATAAATAGGACTGCATAAAAGTCAGTCCTATCTTTAAGTGGTTCGCTTAAAATAAAAGTCAGTCCTATCTTTAAGTAGTTCGCTTAACTTCGATATAGCCAGTCAAATGCTGAATGTCGCAGTAGGCACTGTTCCCTCTAAGATGAGCAACAGTCCTCTACCTACAAACCTGCCAGTGGGGGGTGTTGTTTCACTATCACATATTAAAAAGTGAAGGACAAGCAAGCTCTGCAGGATTCCAGGGAGCCTCTCTGTCCCTAGTGATTATAAGCCAATACTGAAGCATCTCCCCCCACTGGACTCCCGCTCAGCTTAGAGGGAACAGTTGCAGTGGGGGAGGCTAGTTAAACAGTCACAGGTGGATGACAGGCATACTGGTAAATCAGGGAGAACAAACTGGCAAATGTGGACATGCCAATGTTGAGAATAACAGATTTTGAACTTTGCAGTTCAAAAAAGAAAGCAACAAACCAACGAGGTTGTTCTGCCCTGCAGATCACTGCTGAACTGCACGGATAGGGGGCTGACACTCGATCTTATGTGTTTCTGAAATAAGATTGTTCATGCCTGTGCTCAACCATTGAGACATAAAGGGCCAGATTCTATATAAGACGCGGCAAGTGGCATGTGTTAAATTGTGTGAATGGCCAATTTACATGCAGCACTCAATTGAGAAATGAGCTAATTAATTATGATAATTGGCTAATAACCAATTATCGCTAATTGGCAATAATTGAAATTTACACATGCTTAATTTTATAAAAAATTTTTGTAAAAGGCTTATGATTTATTCTATACTGCGTCTTACTGTACATGCAGTTTATAGAATAGCACTCCATGCATTATTCTGACACACCTACATTTTAGGCGCCATTTACAGAATCCGGCCCATAAAGTGCTTTAGTATATAATTGATGGACTCCTGATGCAGGCCTCTGGGCTGAAACACAATTCATGTTGAGTCTTTCAGAATCATTGATTAATAAAAGATTTTTTTTTGTTCTCATGCCCATACATTTTTTGTAGCAGGACCGGTAATGTGGAATGCATTAAATTCCATTCCACATTACTTCCTGTTGAAATGCATCAAATTACCTCGTTACTAGCTTGAATATCTCACTTTGGGGTCTTTTTTCTAAGCTATGCTAAAAAGTGGCTGGTGGTAGTTTTAGCATGTGGGTTTCCCATGCACTCTGGTAACTTTTTACCATGGCTGTAAAAACTCTTGTTTTCAATAGAGGCAGTAAATGGCCATTCGCTAATAAAAACATTGGCGCATGGCCATTTACTGTCTGAGCCCTTACTGCCTCCTCTTTAGTAGGCAGTAAAGGCTCACACGCTACTCATACGGTAATCAGGCATTACTACTGGACATCTCCCCCCCCCCCCCCCCCCCGCACTAGAAAATAAGATTTATTTTCTGGACGCAGGGAATGTTGTGCGCTGAACACAGTACTATAACTGGGTGCCTGGGTGTGCCTCGTGGTAATGCTGTTTTCCCATATGCTACCCACATGTTATCCCTACCACCCTTTAGTAAAAGGGTCCCTTAACCTTAGCTTGGCATTATATTTCTTGGAATAATGCTGGCCAGCTGAATATCAGCCCCCAAGTTTCCAAGTTTGGCAGACACCTCTCAGTAATGTCATCTAAGTGGTTTACAAAATAAAATATTTATTTATTTATTGATAACAAGCTTTATAAACCACATTATCAACAATTCTAAGCAGTGTACAAAAATACATTCACAATTTAAAAAAAAAGAAAGTAACCCTAAAATAAGTAAATAAAAACAATACAAACTTTCAAATCTTAAAAACTGTAATCAAAAGCCTGGGTGAACAAGTAAGCTTCAATCAATAAAACTAGAAAGGAATCAAATATCCTAAAATAAAGATTAAAAGATATAAATCCCTTTATTTGCAGAAAGCCCTGTACCTGAAAATTCAGGCACATAATACATACCAGTCTCAGCTATCATAACTTTGAGTAAAGCAATGTGTTCTTAGGGTGGATTTGAACCAAGAAAAGGGAGGTTTGATTCCAGAGAAAAAAAGAGAGATTATTCCAGAGTGGTGGGGTTGTCATAGAAAAAAATTATAGAGCTTATGGATTCAAAGCAGATTTGGTGAAAAAAGGGCACTTTAAGAAGGGATTGTTGTGAATGCATACAGGGTATCAAATGTTGAAATGAGAAAAGGTGGGGGGGGGGGGTTCTCTGGTGTATCTTATGTACAATAGTTATGATTTTAAAAAGGATTCTTCTGATATTGGCAGCTAATGTTCCTGCTGTAATAAATATGTCACAAGGTCCCAACATTTGGCCATTGTAATCATTTTGACGGTGGTGTTTTGTATAATTTGTAAGTGGAGTCCAGCCAATAAAGCATTACAATAATAATAATAAAGGAGATGCACTAATAATTAGGACCTTTGAATTTCCCTCAGACATTGACATCTATGAACGAAGAACTCAAATATAAGGAACAAATGCTACCACCTTTACAAATCTACTATAATAAAAGGCACCTCCAACGTTCTGAAGCTGACTCCGTGGCTTCACTCAAGGGTTCGTGGGTTCGTAACAGTGTAGATCGCTCTCTGACTACGTCTCTCTGCCCCACCCTTGCATCAAAACATCATGACGTCGAGGGTGGGTAAAACACCATTACGAACCAATGAAACCTTCAAGGAAGCCACGGAGTCAGCTGCTTCAGAACGTTGGAGGTGCTTAAAGCTGGGTGGCTGCAGGGGAGGCAGGGGAGAGAGCAGAATCACTGGGTGGCTGCAGGGGGGGGCAGGGGGCAGAGCAGAATCGCTGGGTGGCTGCAGGGAGGGCAGGGAAGAGAGCAGATTCACTGGGTGGCTGCAGGGGGCAGGGGAGAGAGCAGAATCGCTGGATGGCTGCAGGGGGGGGCAGCGAAAGAGCAGATTCGCTGGGTAGCTGCAGGGAGGGCAGGTGACAGAGCAGAATCACTGGGTAGCTGCAGGGGTGGGCAGGGGGAGAGAGCAGAATTGCTGGGTGGCTGAAAGAGGGGCAGGGGAGAGAGCAGAATCGCTGGAAGGATGGAGGGGGCAGGGGACAGAGGAGAATCGCTGCATGGCTCGAGGGGGGCAGGGGATACAGGAGAATCACAGGGTGGCTGGAGGGGGGGCAGGGGAAACAGGACAATCGCTGGGTGGCTGGAGGGGGTAGGGGAGAGAGCAGAATCGCTGGGTGGCTGGAGGGCGAGCCAGGGGAATAGCTGGGTGGCTGGAGGGGGGGGGCATGGGAGATGAGAATCACTGGGTGGCTGGAGGGGGACAGGGGAGAGAGGATAATCACACACACTCTCTCACACACACACACACACTTGCACTCAGTCTCACTCTGTCACACACACTCGCATGATGCTTTCAACCATGCAGAGGGGAGAGAGGCAGGGAGTCCTGAGACCACAGGAGGGGGAGGGGGTCCTCAAACCTGAGAGGGGGGTCCTGAGACCACAGAGGGAGGGGGAGGTATCTCTGTCACACATACACTTTCTCTGTCACACACACTCTCTCACAGTCAGTGTCTTTCTCTCTCTCACACAGTCTCTCACACCACGTCTCACACTACCACATTCACTCTCTATGTGTCACACAGTCGGTCTCACACCAGTGGCGTAGCTACGTGGGGCCTGAGGGGGCCCGGGCCCCCGCAGATTCGCCCCTGGCCCCCTGCCGATGACCCCCCTCCCGCCACCAACCTTCCCCCACCATCGCCGCCAGCCCCGCTACCGCATGATTTACCTTGATTGCTGGCGGGGATGCCCAAACCCCACCAGCCAAGAGTATTCTTCAGCGCTGGAGTTAGTAAACTCCGGCGCCTTCATTCAAGAAAGTTCGTCTGAAGGATCAGCTGGTTTTGACGCCTTACGTCCTGCACCGTGCATGTAGCCCCGTGCAGGACGTAAATGCGTCAAAACCAGCTGATCCTTCAGACGAACTTCCTTGAATGAAGGCGCCGGAGTTTACTAACTCCAGCGCTGAAGAACACTCTTGGCTGGCGGGGTTTGGGCAGCCCCGCCAGCAAACAAGGTACTTCATGGGGCGGGCGGCGACGGCGGCCGAGGGTTGGTAGCGGGAGGGGGGGGAGTTTAAGAGTGTCGGAGCGATCGAGCGGGGGAAGGGGGGTTGCCGGAGGGGGGGAGGCGGCTTAACAGTGCCCCCCCATCTCGGGCTCTGGCCCCCCCTCCTGGCAAGGTCTGGCTACGCCCCTGTCTCACACACACTCTCGGTCTCACACACTCGCTCTCATACTCTCTCTTGGACTCACAGAGAGTCTATGTATTGCACACATACTCTCTCACACTCTGTCTCATACACACTCTCTCTCACACACAGTGTATCTGTGTGAAACACACTCTCTCTCACAGTCACTGTTTCTCACATACGCACTCGCACACACTCTCTGTCTCACAGACACACTTGCACCCTGACTCACTCTCTCTCTGTCACACACACACATTCACTCTCTCTCTCTCGCACACAGTCATTCTCACACACACTCTCTCAAACATACACACTCCCAGGAAAACCTTGCTAGCGCCCGTTTCATTTGTGTCAGAAGCGGGCCTTATTTATTAGTAAATAAATAATTATTTTAAAATGCCTTAGAAATCATCTATGCTTAAGTGGCATTCTTTGGAGGAGTTCTCATCTGAAAAGTTCAATTTGACTGAAATCCTGGAAAGCTTTACTGAGGAGGTGTTTCCTGAGCTACATTGTTGGTTAGTTTTCTTTTTGTACAGGATAAATATACATTACAATGGATGTTCTTTACATCTTTATTGAGGGATCCTTTTACTAAGTTGTGGTAAAAAGGACCCTGCACTAGCGGTGGGGGCCATTTTTGCCATGCGTTGTGGCCCTTTTTAACACAGTGGGTTAAAAGGACCCCTCAATAAAAGAGAGTGAGTCTTTGATTTTTGAACCTTTACCACAGAGCCCCATGCTGGTCATACCAGATCTGCAGACCATTGTTTGTTTCAAAATAAAGTGAGTAGATCAGAGGCATCCCATACCAGGTTCATATGAGTAACTCCATTGACATCTGGATAATTCTTGGATTGCTCTTACTGTGTGACCATGTGTGGGGGGAGCACTTGCCATCACTAAATAAGGTGGCAGTAAGGGCTCCCACGTTAACCTAGCGGTAACCGGGTAGTGTGAAGTGCTGCTCAATTACTGACGGGTTAGCGCTGCACTAGAAATTGCCTCCCTATTTTCCATAGCATAGGAAATGGTGCATGCTGGGGCTGGAACTACCACCAGCACCCGTTTTGGGCCAGCTATAGTTCCAGATTAGCGTGCGGTAAATCTGCGTTGGGCTTACCGACACCCTGTAAAAGGGCCCCTTAGTTATTTAAAAAAATTGTAACTTGCACTATCTTACAGTTCTAGGCAGTTAACAATAAAAAGAAACACAGTACAATATACAAATTCTTTATAAAATAAAAACAAAATATTCCTAGGATTCCCTAAAATATATGATTTCAGCCTATTTAACTTGTATGGTCTTGGTTGGAGTTGGAGATATTTATGTCCTCTACACAGTTGCAGCACTATTAAAACAAGAAGTGCCATGCATTTAATTAGATTTACGACACGCGTCAATCACACATCATTCACTCATACATTATAAACTTTCATTATTACTGATGAGGATGTTTCTCTTCAAGAAGAAGTGAATTGGACTGTATAGTTTACTGACCTCTATTGGTGGAAACTTGGAAGTTCGCAAACCTTGCAGGAATCTATATAAATAATTCTCACCTCCAACATTCTGAAGCTCACTCTGTGGCAGGGAAACACTGAAGCCCTGCACTGTTGGTAGGCTAGGCTGTCAGCACCACTCACTGTCACTCATGCACCACTCACTCTCACTCATAGACCCGCCCTCAGCCACGCCGCTTCCGCACATAATTCGCAACCCCAACGTTCTAATGAAGCCTCAGAAATTTCTTCCCAACGTTCTAAAGTTGTAGTTGTAAGATCGCATGTTGTCTGCCCCGCCCTCGCATCACAACGTGAGGACGTCAAGGGCGGAGCACTGACACTGAACGAATCGGATCAAACACATCGCGAACCTATCAAAAATACCTGAACGAAAGAGGGGAGGAGTAGGACCGCCGAACCGTTCCTATGCAACGAAATGTCACCTCAGAGGCATCGTTGAACGGACCAATCACATGCAACTGCATGGGAACAAGGGAGGAGACTCAGCAGCACAGCTAGTCATTCCTGAGTTACTCTCCTAATCTTATTGGTATCCTTCTTTCTGATTCCCTCATGTCTACTTTTCAAGCACACTGTGCCTTGGGATTAAGCTGAGATTCTAGCTTAAAACCTCTTCTTTACTATTTCCTCTTATGGGAAAAAGGCCTCATACCTGGCCTCTCCCTTTCTCCCCCCCCCCCCCCCCCCCCCCCCCCGTCTTAGTCTCTGAAGTACAGAACCATGGTCCTTCATGGACTTCTACATGGAAAATGCCACCACTTCTCTTATATTTTAACTGGACTCTCTTTGTTGGAAGGAAGACCCTAGGTTCCTCCCCACACTCATCTTTTATATTTCCCTCCAGTTTCTAGTGACTGGAGTAAGGACCCAGAATGTTCCTCCTGTTACTGAAAGGAAGTTACATGTTGACATCCTGCTATATTTGAAACAACATGAAACCAACTGTCACTCCCTCACCAGTACACCAGAACAGAAGGAAAAACAATATTGTGTATGTTTTTATTGTTACCCACTTTGATTTAAAGCGGGATATACATTTTTTGAAATAAGAAAATAAAATAAATAGACAACAAACGAAACAAGAGGTACAAAATACAGAACATCAAACTACTCAACAATCCCTCCAATCAAAGGCTCTATGATCCTATGGTATCAAACATTCTTATCACAGCTACAAGCACAAAATTATGTAGGTATATCAATGATTTTTCTATTATTCATGCTAACAAATCTGACCACTCTTTATTTCATTATTTGAGTGAACAGCATGAAAAAATGTGATTTTAGCTTGCATGCTAAAATGTTTGGCACTTCAGTGCTAAAAAAAAAAAAATAATGCTCACCTGAAGGTTGATGAATCAGCCCCCAAAGTGTAATTGGAATGAGAGTATTGCAAGTAGCTCAAAATACTGCTACTCAGTCAACTGGAGGCATAAGTAGAGCTGATCATGTGACTCCTCAAACTTGTGAAGCTTCATTGGTTGCCCATTTTGGGCTCATTAAGTTTAAATTTTTCATGTTAGTTTTTAAAGCCCTACATAATGATTCTCCATTAACCATTGCTCAAAGCTTGAAAATTTATCGACCTTCAAGGGATTTGAGATCACAATGCCATTGCCTTTTGGAAGTTCCTTCTGTTTGTCAAATTCGTCTTGATGAAGATCGTGTCTGTACATTTTTTGTAGCAGGACCAGTTGAAATGCATCAAATTACCTCGCTACTAGTGTTTAAAATACAATTATTGACTTTTTTGTTTTATGAGGCATTTTGCTGATCATGTAAGTTAATTTTATGCCAAACTCAGATTTTTCCTTTTTTATTATATGGTTGTTGTCTGTTTTATTGTATGGTATGTTTTCATTTCGAGCTATATATTACTATTATGAGTGTAAGCTGTAACCCACTTAGATGTTTTGGATAGGCAGGATTTAAATTTGATAAATAAATAACAGAATGAGGAAATAATAGCACCAAGAAGCAAACAAGTTAATACATTCTTGCTTTTGTTAATACATCTGAGCGGAAATTGTTTTACCTGATTGTTCACTAGAAAAGGCAGTAAGGGGTCTGCTATGGAAGAAATATCCTAAGGAAATATGCAAGAATCTCCATGACAACCCATTTACTTGGTGAGAATTTAAACTGACCAAAAACATTTTAGAAACAGGTTCGAGTGATTTATTTTTTTTTTCAATATACAGTTCCCAATATCAATATGACTCATGCAAATAACATATTCCCCTCTATTTTTGTAGCTGTTCAACAAATTCTTTTTAATGCAGGAGATATGTTTTTACATGTGAATGTTCTTCTACCAGGAAATTTCTCGGATTACTTTAACATATTAGGTTAGAGGAATGTGAAATTACTTGCAAAGTAGTGCATTTTCTAATCTCTCTTGTGGAAATATTATGCAAATTATTTGCAAATGTGAAAGCCTCAGGAGCAGGGCTACATTAGCATGTTCTATTGCAAAGGTATACTCAATAATTCACAACTCATCAAAGGTGGAATTGGATATAAATTATATTTATACCAGGCAGAATTTAGAAAAAATGGAAATATCGCCATCTCCTGGACAATTGCTAATAGTGACAGATATTTCTACTCAACCAGTGCTCCATTTTCTCTTATACTGTACTTAAGTATGAAGTGTATTAAATATGTGTTTGAGCATCTAAGGCTTGGATTTAGAAAAAGTGATTATCAAAAATTAATCACTGACTTTGGTAAACCAGAGTCATCAAACTAGTCAGAAGACCCAAGCCTACCTGGTGAAAATGCAATGATCACTGAATAGCCTAGTGACAGAGTTCCTACATAAATATAAAGAATATTTTTTAAAAATGTACTGTATGTGTAAATATAAACTATCCAAGGGGGAAACAAGGCTGTAATAGAATCACAAGAGAAAGAAGAAGGAGGAATTAGAATTTACCTTCAAACCTTTGATTTATAGGAGAGTATTTTATGCCACTATAAAGATGATCCTGAGGGGGGGAAAGGTTTTATTTGATGCCACCACACAATACAATAGCCTTGAAATGGAAATAGACCTGTTGAAGTTTCAGTGAATGCTCAAACTTAAATCAATTTTCCATAGTACAGCAGCACTGGAAAAGACTGAGACCTGTGAAATCTATTTCAGCAGAGTACATCCATCTCAACTGCTGATAAGCCTACAATCAATTTGTTTAATAAATTTGTGAAAAACATAAGATAACTTTGTCAGAAAGAGTAATAGAGGATAACATTCTCCAGATGTTCAGCCAAGTACTACAAGCCCTGAAAAGACACACTAAGAATTACAGTATATATATATTTCTTCCTAATCAGATGTCAGAATGACAAGATGTTTAAAGAAACTAGCACGTCATCACTGGCCTAACATGATGAGAACTGTTAATTGTATTGAAACTAGAGTAAAAAATCAAGGCCAAAATGTACACAGATAAAGTTAAGCACCAAAAAAAAACATCCAGTGGTACCATTCACACTTAGCAAGACCACTCAAAAATTCAACCCTAAAAGGCTTTTTTAATTTAGAAAAACAGGAGCCCTTTTACTAAGCTGCATAAGTAACTACGCGCACCCAATGTGCGCCAAATGGAGTTACCACCCAGCTACCGCGTGGCTCTTGCGGTAATTTCATTTTTGGCACACGTCCACTAAGTGCATCTGAAAAATAATTTTTATTTTCAGGCGTGCATATTGGACGTGTGCCAATTGGCATTTGACGCACATAGGTCATTTCTGCCTGGTTACCACGTGAGTCTTTACCGCTAGATCAATGGCTGGAGGTAAGGTCTCAGACCCAATATAGATGCGCACCAATTTTGATATTACTCGCAACTTGTAATTGTTACACCGGAATCGGTTAACGCTAATCACGGTACCATGTAAGCCACATTGAGCCTGCAAAGAGGTGTGAAAATGTGGGATACAAATGCAACAAATAAAAATAAATAAATTGGCTTTTTATGTTTTTTTTCAGTGGCATTTTCTTTATTCTGCTCTTTGACAGGGCACTTGGGTGAGAAACATATCTTACACTGAGGTCAACCAGAGACACTGTAAGAACTGCAGAGAGCTGGTGTAGACCTGCTGGGCATGCACCTCACTTTCGCTGCAGAAATTATTTTCCAAGCTCTTTTTCATGTAATTGTTCTTTTAAGTACAGGAGACCCAGGAGTGGTGAGTGGGTTAGGTCCATGGATACATTCCCACAGGGTGCAGCAGCCACTAGGACTAGGGGAAGATAGGGTGAGTCTTCTGTATGTAGCAACCACCTTTCCTTTGGGATGAGCCCTCTAGTGCTACTGGCTACTCGGTCTTCACTACCCAAACCCAGAATCCAAGGAGAAAACCAGAAAGCAGAGGAACCCTAATAGAGACACAAGCACAGGAACTCACCAACGAGAAAGACAGAAGTAAGGCCAGGGTCCAGCAAGGACTGGAACGGGATCAAGAAGAATCTAATGAGACAATAGGATTTGAGAAAAAGGCAGCCAAAGTGTAAGATGATATCAAGTAGTGCAGACCAAGCTCTGGCCAGGAAACCAAACTGTTACTGGATTTATATAGGATTCCAGACAAAAACAAGATGGCCTCCTCAAGAAACAGCAGCCATGATGTGAACAGGCATGGCCAGCCTACCTGGTGAGGCACACTGACACCAAATGATAACAGGTCAGAAGTTCATCTCAGCAAAATACTTCCAGAAGCTGAGTCCCGGGATTGATGTGTCCTCTGGTGTTCCCTGCCTTGTCTGTATCTGGATGTTTTGCCTGTCGTATTTACAGAATAGCACTTAAGCAGATTTTTGGCTTTAGCGTACATAATTGTCTCATAAATATTAGTGCCCACTTTATTGAATTATCCCCATATTGTCTTTGTCCTCAGAGCAACCTGTTGTCAGGCAACAAGGACAAGTTGACCAGCACCCCTCTTGACTGAAGATGCTTTCCTTTGCTGAAGGCTGATCCAAATACTAGTGGGTAGTGATGGTATGAAGAGGTAGCTGCCTTGCAGATTAAAGTAAATTAGGCAGACTTCAACAGGGCTACCGTAGTTGTTGTATGCCTAACTTGATGAGATTTGCCTTTGGAGCTAAAAGGAATATGTGCTTGCTTATAGGAATATTGCATGCAAGAGGCCAGCCAGTTTGCTAAGGCTCTTTTCACATCTGGCCTCCTCGTTCCATTCGGATTGAATGAAACAAATAGCTGCATTGGCTTCCTGAATGAACTTGTTCTGTTCAAGTGACAGGCAAGACCCCATTTAAAATCTAGAGGTTCCCAAACCTGGTGCTGGAGGCACCCCAGCCAGTCAGGATTTTAGGATATTCACAATGAATATTTATGTGAGAGATTTGCATGCACTGCATCCACTGCATGTAAATCTCGCTCATGAATATTTATTGTGGATATCCTGAAAACCTGACTGACTGGGGTGCCTCCAGGACCAGGTTTGGGAACACTGATGTATGAAGGGCCTTCTTTCAAGCATATGAATGAAGCTTCAGACAAAAAAAGGGAAGCATTATTTCTTAATTCATGTGGAAAGGTGCTACTACCTTCAGTAAAAATTGGGATGTATCCTAAGGATGACTGATGGAATTGGGTATATGATACATACCTTACCAATGATTGAAGCTCACTAGCTCTCCTAACTGATGCAATAGCTGCAAGGATGAATACTTTCCAAGTCAATACTTTAGATATCACATTCGAACCTCCAACTCCAGTAGTTAGGAAGCAAGGTCAGTGTTAAGCAGACTTCTATGGTCTGTGTCCCAAAAATACATAGACAAGCCAGGATCAAGTATGCGCATTTTATATCACATTCATATCACATGCTATGAGTGCAGGTGCTGTGTATCTCAGGGGAAGACATCTTAAGGCTGAAATTAGTGAGTAAAATGTTTGTTACTAATAGAGTTGGATTTTTTGATTAATCATGTATTGATATTGAATAAGACCATGCAGTGGCCATCATAATAAAACCACTTTTCAGACTATCAGCATGGTGTTGTGATCTTGTATTTCAAGATTGCATCATATATAACTGCCTATATTTGGTTGGTATGGTGGCAAATTTCTCACTGCCCTGTTTGTGCTGCCAGCATTTGATCATAAAGGAATATAACCTACAGAGAATGGCAAGTACAACTCTGGCCACTTTGTCTGGATGAACCATACAGGTCTTTATCTGCCATCATTTACTATGTAAAACGACTTCTGTGTGTTCTTAGGGGCATCTCAGTGATGCCAAGTTACCCAGTTCCAGGCTGGAGATTTTTGGCTAGTCCTGGTTTTGAACTTTCATGCCAAAGCAGTGTGGGATTTGTAGTGCCTGATTCTGCCCATTGAAATCAGTGCTACAAGTCCCACAGTGCAACAGGATGGGGGTGGTCAGAAATCCAGGACTGTCCCACATCTCCAGCCTCGCATGGGTATCTTGGCATTTCCAGTATGTTCCCATACAATTACCACACAGAAAAGTACAGTATGCGCAGTTGCAGATAGTGTGGATGTACCTTTTGCTTCATCTTTAGGAGGACTGTAAGCAGATCTACATTATCTTCATCGGTGACAGCACACAGTAAGGAATCATGCGCTAACTGCAATGCATAGTCCATATCTATTTCTCGCCCTTAAAAGACTTATTTCCCGCCCCATAACAGACTGAAGAGTGTGTGAATTAGCACATGCTGTTTTGTCAGTGCGGTAATGTACTGATGCCAAATTACCCAGTTCCTGGCTGGAGATTTGGGACAGACCTGGTTTTAGATTCACATCCCAAAGCAATGTGGGATTTGTAGTGCCTATTCCTACCCATTGCAATCAGTGCTGCAAGTCCCATAATGCACAAGGATGAGATAGTCAGAAATCTAGGACTGTCCCAGAATCTCTAGCTGAAACTGGGTAACTTAGCATCTCTAGGTAGCAGTTACCACACTTGTGCGCTAACGGCATACACATGCTAACTGTTTAGTGCACTTCAGTAAAGGGACCCACAGTTGCCAGGTAGTGGCAAATAGATCTGAGCTATGGGAGTATGCACACTTTGTGGCCCTTATACTAAGCCATGTAGGCACCTACACGCGCCCAACGCACGTCAGTTTGGAGTTACCACCTGGCTACCGCATGGCCTGGTGGTAATTTCAGTTTTGATGTGCCTCCGCTATGCACGCCAGAAAATAATTTTTATTTTCTGGCGCACGGCAGAAACTGGGCGATAATCGTCATTCTACACATTTAGATGATTACCACACAGTTACCACGTAAGACTTTACTGCTAAGTCAATAGCTGGCGGTAAGGTCTCAGACCCAAAATGGACACGTGTCAATTTTATTTTGCTTAAGGTAAAAATAAGCAACTTTAAAAAAAATTTAAAAAAGGGAATGAAAAACAAAACATTTTAAAAATGTTGGATCCCTGCCACAGATGCCCAGAGTACCAGGCTATCCAGTTCCAAGCTGGAGATTTTAGAACTGCCCTGGATTTCTCATCAGCCCATCCTGGTGTATTATGGGACATGCAGCCCTGATTTCATTGGGCAGGATCTGGTACTACAAATCCCACACTGTTTATAAGAGACCTTTTATGTGCTTAAAACAGAGTTTATGTTTGAAAAAACATTTATAATTTACTGCCATAATGTTTCTTTATGGAGCAGGAGCAATCTTTTGTGCATCAGTTTTTACTCATGCTAATGATTATGAAATTGCTCCTTTCTCTATCCAGTAAGATACCAGCTAGGGTCTTGACTGAATAAGAAGCTCCACACCATGGGTTTGTTACTTTCTCCATCTGTCTGGTCAGATAGTGAGAATGAGAATGAAGGGGAGTGCTGAAATGGAAAGTGGCCCAAAAATGTGTTAATTGGGTTTTGAGATGTTGATTGTACATTACCTAGAGTATCACCGATGATACATAAAAGTGAAAATATATGAATAAGTATTTGCTATAAGGTAAGAGACAGGTAAAGTTATTCTCTTTGAAGGTTTCTCGTGTATCCTCTGGTCAGACATCAGTTTTTCAGTGTTTAAGCAGAGCTGCCCCAGGATCAACCTTTCCAAAGTAAAATAGGGAGGATGGGAAACATCAGAAACAATGAAATGAGGGCAAAAGGTGAATGACAAAAGAACAATCCTTAAACCAGCGTTTCTCAAAGCATAGGTGGAATATCTCATAACCAGTCTAGTTTTCAGGATATCTGAAATGGATATGCACAAGATAGACTTGCATGCACTGTCTCCAATGCTATCTCATTAAAATTCATTGTGGATATCCTCAAATCCACACTGGCTAGGGGTATTATAAGAACTACTTGAAAAACACTGGTTTAAACTAGCTTAAGCCTGAGCTCAAATGCCTCCTGTAAAAAAAAAAAGTAGGAGGCAGGGAGGGGAGGGTAGAAGGTCAGCTTAAGCAGGATACTAGAAGCTGGTTGTGTTTGAAGGTTGGCTAGTAAGTGATGTGCTTTCAGAAGGCTTTAGTATGAAGAAATAGGGGATAATTTCTCCAAATGGGTTATTTTTGTTCATTGTGTAATATCGGAATAAGTAGAATCCATACCATGACAGTAACAAACCACACTCCAAAGCCAGGGTAAGTAGAGTATAATCTCAGTCTTTCAAATTTACTGTTAATGTTTACTGTAGTGCTTGCATTGTGCCAAAGAGCAGTTAATTATGGAGTTCTTAAGATGTAATATGTATAGGCAACTTATCTAGGTGTGATTGGAAATTCTTCTTGATCAAGCCTGTGGCACCCAAAACAATAAGCAATATTTCTGTATCTTTCTGACACATTTTCTTGGTCATAGACTGCATTTATTGGTACTTGAGGATCTTCCCTCTCGCAATGTCATTCACCAAGTAATCGCTTAGTGAATGACAGAATGCTGTTCTGGTGTTTTTCTTTTTTACCACTATATCTGATTTTCTTGCATCCAAATTTGTATCATTCAGGATGAGGATGTCCCAGGTGATCATAAGCTCTTCATTTTCATTTCCACTTTTCTTTTAGGGTCAGAATCCCAATGCTTTTCCAGTACACTGATGTTGTAATGCTTAGAGAGTTTAATATAAATAAATGGAGTAAAATAGGGTTTTTTTGGAGATTGCCGTGAGCATACTGAGCAAGGGCAGTTTGTGTATGTGAAAAAGTTTAAGGAATGTGGTACATTTGATCAACATGGAAAAGAGATCATTACTGATGAAAAGGAGTAATGGAAATTCAATAGTGAGCAGGACAGGAACCCTGATAATGAAAAAGGTTGATATCTGGAATTTACAATGATAATTCCCTACAGAACCCTAGAGAATGACCCTTCATGTGACAATGAGCAGACTCAACTTCTAAGCCTGTAGCATCCTTTCAGTAATAAGGATAGATTGTCCAAAGTAGAAACTGATGAAGATTTTTTTCCATTAAGGAAGACAGATGGGCTAAAGACAGTAAACTAAACAAAATGATAACTCTAGTTGCATCACCTAGTCTAGGAACAGAATTAGATCATGGAAGAATGAAGGTAGATGCAATAGTGCCTGATGGAACCAACAGCAACAAGGACTTCAGTACTATACACAAGGAGAAAGTGTGTGGAGTTTCCAGCTAAGTCACAGCATATAGAGAGACTGTCAGAAAAGGGCAACAAGTGTAGAAGATACAACTGGGCCAATATTCAAAAGGGTTTAACCAGACACAAGAGGCTCCTACCTGGTTAAACCCCACTGAGCTGGCCATCTCCTGATGTTCAGGGACATTTAAGTGAGCAATGCTGCTGAAGACCAGCTCTAACTGGTCATAGTGAAACCGGCCAGTTGAAAAACGGTCTGGGGGCAAAGTCAGGGCACTGGCGATATTCAGTGCTGGTTCCAACATAGCTAACTAGGCAACTCTTTTTCCTTAAGTACCCATGGAAATGTATAATTACATTTCAGTCAGTCAAATATATAGTTTTTGATCCTTCACAGTTAACTGCTTTTATCAGCAGCAGGTGAGCCATATCCAGTCCTCCGAATAGAGCAGCAATTTGAAATCTGGAGTTTCTAAGCTGCTTTCTGCTTAAATTGATTAAGATAGTAACTTTTTGTGCTATTTTTCTTCACAGTTTTCTTGTAACTCTCCCCACAGTATTGTGGACTTTATAATTTAGGGATGTTTTCTTTAAAGTTATTTATTTTCTTCATATTTCCTTATGGTATTTGTTTCTGTACAAGATGTTTGTCTTGGATGTAATTGGAAAATTATAAATAAATATTCACAATGGGGCCCTTTTACTAAAGGGAGGAAGGGGTAGCAACGGCTTGGCATGCAGCAAATCGTGTCTACTGGTGGTAGTCCCACCTTTGCTGAGCGCCAATCTGGTGCTTGAAAATACATTTTTTTTTATCTTCTAGCACCGGGGGTAAGCCCAGTGGTAATCAAAAATAGTCAATCCCAATATATAGGATGTATAGGGAAATCCAGATAAATTACACACTCTTGGAACTACAAAAAAGAACTTGATTGAAAAAGGGGACAAAACGAGAATTCAGTATAGGCTGCTCCCACAGCCGAGTTAAATTTTTCAGTGAGTTTAGCCATAACAAAGGCTCACTTACAGGCTCTATACTTCATTTGTACTCCTTAGGTAGTAACCCTTTAATTATATTTCTTTCATATGTATGAAACAAATTAAATCCAAACTAGAGTGTGAAAACTTTAATGGAAGTCCGTATACACCCTCCCCAATACCATTGACTAAAAAAAAACATCTCTAAGTACCAATAAAATATACAAACAAGATCCTAAACAAAAAATAAAATTTTGTTCAAAAATGCCAAAGCACCAGAATATGAGAAACAGACAGGAGCACAACTTAGCTTATATTTCCTCTCTCTCCCACCATTTTGGAACAGATTGTGAATCAGTGAGGAAATATAAGCTAAGGTAAGTTACACTCCTGTCTGTTTCTCAATATTCTGGTGCTTTGGCATTTTTGAATGATATTTTAAAATGTTTTTCTTGCACCAGGCCACTGAGAAGCTCAATGATCCAACTCACCCATGATCAGAACCAAAATCCTGCAACTCAAATCGTTTGCGTTTTAGATTCAGATAAACCAAGTTTTCTGCTTATTATTTTTATGATGTTTACTATTTATGTATGTTGCAGTTGTAAATGTTAAAGTGGCGGTGCCACACTGGAACAGACCAAAGGTCCATCAAGCCCAATATCCTGTTCCCAGCAGTGACCAATCCAGGTCACAATTACCTGGCAAGACTCCAAAACAGTACAATACATTGTATGCTGATTATCCCAGAAATAAGCAGTGGAATTTCCCAAATGCATCTTAATAATGGCTTATGAACTTTTCTTTTAAGAAGATAGCCAAACCTTTTTTAAACCCCGCTAAGCTAACCACTTTTACCACATTCTTTGGCAACGAATTCCAGAGTTTAATTACACATTGAGTGAAGAAACATTTTCTCCAATTTGTTTTAATTTTACTAATTTGTAGCTACATTGTGTGCCCCCTAGTACTAGTATTTGTGGAAAGAGTAAACAAGTGATTCACGTCTACCCATTCCACTCCACTCATTATTTTATAGACCTCTATCATATCCCCTCTGTCGTCTTTTTTCCAAGCTAAAGAGCCCTAGCTGCTTTATCCTTTCGCCACCAAAGATGAGTCCTCTTGGATCAATGTGTAAACAATATTTTTTAAATAAATAAATATTCTCTTTTGGTTCTGGAGTGGCCTAGTGGTTAGGGTGGTGGACTTTGGTCCTGGGGAACTGAGGAACTGAGTTCAATTCCCACTTCAGGCACAGGCAGCTCCTTGTGACTCTGGGCAAGTCACTTAACCCTCCATTGCCCCATGTAAGACACATTGAGCCTGCCATGAGTGGGAAAGCGCGGGGTACAAATATAACAAAAAATAAAATAAATAAACTCACTCAGGGGTCTTTTAACCAAGCTGTGGGGAAAAAGGGACCTGAGCTAGCAGCAGCAGCTGTTTTTCCTATGCACCAGGGCTGTTTTTTTCTGTAGCCGGTAAAAGTCCCCCCCCCCCCCAAAAAAAATAGCTATGCAGTGAGATAACTCTTACTGAGTGGCCATGTGGCAGGGAGCTCTTACTGCCACTCATTGAGGTGGTGATAAAGGGCTCCTGTGCTAATCCGGCAGTAACCAGACCGTGCACAGCGATGTCCAATTACTGCTGGATTATCATTGTACAAGCCATTTCCAGGGTTTTCTTCTTCCCCTAGAAATAGCTTGTGCTCGGGGCAGGACTACTGCCGGTGGCCAAGATGAGCCATCGGTAGTCCCAGAATAGCAAGCGGTAAACCTGCTTTGGGCTTACCGCCGCCCTGTAAAAGGGCCCCTCAGTGTGGGACAGGTCAGATTTTTGAACATGAATTTCTTCTGTCTGTAACCAAAGGTGTTTCATACCAAAGCAGGACTCATAACCATCTAAAATTATGTCTACATAACACATATGATATTTATATAAAATACTCCCACAAATATATATTTTAACTACCCCCCCCCCCCCCCCCCGTTTTAAAAACCTCGTTAGCAGCTGCCGGTGCGGTAACACCGACACAGCCCATTCAAAGTGAATGGGCTGTGTTGGCATTGCCACGCAGCAGCCCCGGGCATGGTTTTGTAAAAGGGGGGGAGGGGTCAGTCACATAATTACAGCAGTCCATTGAGATGCATTTGCCTGGTGTTAGAAGGTCAGTTTGTAAGATGTCAATTCACCTATGTAAATGGCTTTGAAAAAATGTTCCCCCAAAACATAACATTTTTTGTTCAATTTCTTGTTAGTTCAAATGTCCCAAAATAATGTCATAGGGCACTGAATTGCCAATAGGAAGAGACAACATAATAAGATGCATCATGTTATGCTTGAAGCAGAAATTATACTGTCATTACAACAAGACACAGCAGCTACATTTCCATCGGAAATACATAATTACAGCATATCAAGATCTCAGTCTGTTTTATGTAGCTAAATGCTACTCCCTAAATAAATGTAATATAACTTTTACTTTTCTGTGAACAATTGATTCACAGTTAGTTAACTGGAACCCAACCTCCTTTTGATCAGTAGGAGCAACCTTGAGTCCATTAATAGTAGCAATAAATAAAACACATATCACGCTGGGAATCTACCATTGAGGTCACCAGGAGTGAAACAACATATTGTTGTTCATGTCCACACAATGGAATAATTTAGAGGATAGATTATCATGACTCATTAAAATGACATTTTTCTGTTCTGTTGAACTCATACACAATAGTTTTTTTTTTTTTTTTCTAAACTGTTTAATTCCTGTAATTGCTGTTCTTCACTTGCAGATGTGTCAGGAGGGCTAGGGGAGGATGAGAAAAATACAAATTACATTTTAAACCATGAAGGCAACTACTTTACCCTTTTTCAGTTTTTACCTTATAATTGATGGGCCTTATTTGCTAAGGGCCTTTTTTATCAAGCCACGCTAGAGGTACCCTTGCAGCAATACCAACGAAGCCCATTCAAACTGAATGGGCCTTTTCAGCATTACTGCACCAGGGAACGCTAACACAGTTTGATAATAGAAGCCCTAAGATTATTTTCATGGGCATAAAATTGGAATGACACTGAGGGTTGATTCTGTATACAATGGCCAAAGTTTTAATAAGCTGCTTAAGGGTACCATGCATTAAATCAGAACTCCACAACTGCGGCTGTTCATTCAGGTGCTTCACCTTGTGGGATGAGGGATGTGTTTGGTAACTATTTATATGATACATTTATATCCCACATTTTCCCACCTATTTGTAGGCTCAATGTGGCTTACATAGCTCTGGAGAGGTGAGCACAGACTCCGGTGGACAGATACAGAGTGGAGGTACAATTAATAAGATTTGTTGTGGATCGTGCTGTGCAGTTTTCAAGAATGGGATTGTGTGGAGAGGGATTGAGTGTTGTCTGTTTCTTAGTTTAGCTGTTGTGATACATTATTTGATGCTTATGTCAGTTCTGCAGGGTATGCCCTTCTGAAAAGGTGAGTCTTTAGGTTTTTTCAGAAGTTTAGATGATTATTCATCTATGTGGAGCATATAATGATGTGGAGGGGGGTGCAGGGCGCTCTTTTGTGTGTAAGAGGGGTTATGTGTTCATGAGTAGATTTCTGGGGAGATATTGGGAAGGAACAGCCGTGGTTGTGGAGTTTTAATGCTCCATGGACCCTGAAGCAGCCTGTCTAGACTTTGGCCATCGGACATTTTGATAAACGAGGCTCCAGTACTTTCAAAGCTAAGATTTTCTAGTTTTTTGTTTTTGCATTGATAAATTAAGATTAAAATGGGAGGTTTTTTGCCAGTGATAACAGTGAGAACTCCACTGCTACTTTTGAAATATTAGTAGCTGGGAGTCTGTTGAGGCTTTTTCCTCCCATAAAAAAAGTGTTCTATTTACAAGAGCATAGTCATTTAATTATAGGGTTCTCTATATATAGGTTGTGTTGGATACAAAATTGGAATCCTTAACTAGATCCCTTGTTTTTGTAGTGGTTCCTGTCTTTTAAACTCTCAGGTTCCCTTTCTGCCAGGGTGGAATCTGTGCTCTTAAGGCGGCACAGGCTAGTTAGAGAGGGACTTTTCTTAAGGGTGAGAGGCAGTGTTCTCTAACCTCCTCACACACCCCCACAAAAGAAGAAGCTTCCCCATACTGCACCCCTTCCACTCATGGACCCTCTCCAAAATGAAAGACTCCTCAAAATGGCACCTTCAAAAGCTCCAGACCCCTTTCCAAATTAATAGCTCCCTGATCTGCCAACCTCTACCTCCACTTACAGACTCCCCTTTTAAATCAGAAGGGTCCAAATCTGGCATCCTCTCAACAACTTTGGTAAAGGTTCCATGTGGAACTGGCAGGAGCACAGCAACTTACCTCCTACTGGCTCCATCCAGTGGTGAGTTAATCATTGAACACACACATGCATGTGGGATGTGTTTGGTAACCTTGTGGAGCATGTATGATATGTGGGGAGTGCATGGTGCTCTGTTGTGTGTAAGAGGGGTTATGTGTTCATGAGTAGATTTCTGGGGAGTTATTGGGAGTTTGTATGGAAAGTGCTGGGGCAGACTGACCCCTAGGCAGTAAAGGTCATTGCCCCCCCAGCCCTTGCTACTGCTGCTGGATCTGCTACCTCTCAGCCCCTGCTGCCCCTGCCTCCTGCCTCCAGCCTCCTGCCCCCAGCCCCATGCCATTATTTCCAGACCCCCCTCTTGTACACTAGAGCCCCCACCATTATTTCCAGTACCCCTCCTGTATACTACAGCCACACTTTGGTTTCCAGTACACCACCCTGCACACTATAGCATCCCCTCCCCCCCACCCCGAGCTCTATCCAGTGACACCACTTCTTAATGGCTGCTGAGACTTCCTACAGTAGTCCTGTGTGTTTTGGCAGTCATTTTGAAGAAGCGTCAGCATCAGAAAGAGCAATGACAGCAGGCAGGAAAGAGTGGGGTTCTCCAGCCTGGAACCAAGGTAACTTGGCATCTCTGAGAATAGCAATGGTGTACATTGTTTTACTTACAGCCCTTGTACGTGGCTGTATTCCTGAGAGTTTCAACCCTGGCTGCAGAACCACGCTGCCATAGGCTGATATTCAAAAGCATTTATCCGGATAATAGCTGCTGTTATCCAAACAAATTCCTTAGCTAGTGGGTGCTCTCTTTATCCGGTTAGTTTTCCAGGTAGCAGTTTGAATATCACCACTATCCAGAAAGCTGCTACTCCCCACTCCACATGGATATTCAGTGTTGCTTGGTATCCAGACAACAGTGCCGAATAGCCATGAATAATTTAAAACTCCACAGCTGGCGCTGAAAACAAACGCAGATCACGAAGTGTAAATATTGACCCAAAATAACACTTATAGGTTCATTCCTGCAAAGTATACAAACACAAAACATTGTGGTGATCTTTCCCTTGTCGGTATTCTTAGTTTTGTCTTGACTTAGCTCCATCTCACAGCTAAATTATGATCATGATAGTTCAGCAAACTGGCATTTGAAATGGAAAGCAAATTAATTGCAAATGCAGGGAAGCCAATGATGCATGAAACCGTTTAGCAAACTATAATATGTCCATCCAGCCCCCGTTTCCTTGTAAAGGTTATCTGAGTGTAAATGTGACATTTTGTTATACGGTTGTGATGAAAACTAAATCGATCTATGCTCATTTTCACGTAGTAATGGAATTTTATGTTTATCTTCATCCTCATTATGGTTTAAAAGGAACCTTGTTTCTGTAATTACTAGCTTTGAAACTGATCTCGCCTCCTTCACCAGGCAATTATTTTTGCTACACGGGAACACCCAGCTCTCTCTTCAACAAAATATAAAATATCCCACTGTCATCAAATGATGTAAAAAAATCAGACTCTTTTGATAGCTCTCTCTCTGATTTTTTTCTCTCTCTTACCATCTCTTTCTTTCTGTATCTAGACTGAGTGCAGCCTTCCAAGAGAAATAATTTGTACAAACTAAGGAAATCACAGATTTATGCTCTGGATTACAAATTGAAAGGATAACCTCAGTTGGTCAGTCGTCAGAAGGCTGCTTATGTTTTATTATTCTGAAGGTTTCATAAAACAAGACGGCAGGTCTTAGTACTGTGACCCTGAAAGCCATGTCTCTCCCCCCTCCTCCACCTCTACTTCCCCAAGCAAATTCAGCAGTTCACTGCCAGTGCAGAAACCTGTTTCAGGTGCATGCTGTGATGCACTTCTGTGCCTCTGTACCATTTTATTACTGCTAATTCATCATAAGTATTCAGAACCAGGGGGGAAAAGTCAAACTCTAATTTATAACCACACAGTGATATGCCATAGATACAGATAAGGACTGGCAATTACACACAAATCCTTAATAATGTATTAATATAAAGAAAGCTAATTTTTTTCCACATTATTCAGATGGGGTTGAAGAAGGTGATTTTAGAACAGAGTACCTAAGTCAGGAGGCATGGAGGAGCATGCTGTGCATATATTTTGTAGGTGCACGTTGCCTTTATAGCCCTATCCTAAACCCCCCCCCCCCCCCCCCCCCCCCCCCCCCCCCCCCCCCCCCATTACAAAAAAGTTATACTTGTCCCAAGGCAGAAGTAATTGTGTGCATGTATGTGCTGGTAGAAATTGGCTCATAAATCTGTTTCTGAATAAAATGTCCACATAAGTGTTCTGCCTGCTTTCTACCCCCAAGAATGCCTATATTCACGGAGGGTGGTTTTATAACAGGCCACCTATATATGAAGGGCAAGAAGGTACCTGTTTTAAACCTATTTTATAAAGACATGTGATGACCGAGTTGTTTGTGCACATGCCATGACATGAAATGAACTTCACTTCTAAGCCAAGGTATATGGAGTATGTTCTCAGTCTCTCCAATTTTTTGCTATCCTTTGTCACAGTACTTGCATCGTGCCAAATAGAGCTTCCTTCTGGAGTTTCATAAGATGTTACATGTTGACTATGTGAGAAAATAAAAGCCCTGTTTGCAAAGGTGCACTAGTGTTTTTAGTGCATGCTAAAAAGTAGCACGTGCTAACCATGTAGATGCCCATATTCCTATGGGCATCTATACGGTTAGCGTGCGCTAAAAACACTAGTGCACCTTTGTAATCAGGGCCCTAAATGTTGAAGCAGGACAGTAGCAAGTTATAACTGTGCCCTGTATAATCACCTACCATGGAGCCCCTTACCCCTCCCCCAAGATCATTCATCCCCCCTCCCAAAGCCCCCCTGAAACTTCCCTCAAAGACCCCCCCCCCCCCCGAGTGCATCATCTCTTTCCTAAAAACACTCCCCTCCACTGCAGCACAGAGTGCTTCTGATTCTACCTCTCGCCTCTTTCCACTCCTAAAACACTCAATGCAGAGTCTTCATTTCTCCCTCTGTCCCTCTATTCCCCCTCTCTCCAAACCTTCCTGTCCTGAGTAATGGATTATATCAAAAAGGGACAGCAATGCTTTCTGGAGCCTCAAACTCAAGTATATTGTGAGACACTGCCAGGTCCCGCCCCTTTGATGCACATTTTCTGCATCACAGGAACTGTCAATCCCAGAAGTGGGATTGGAAAACAGGCTATCTATATGACACAATTCTTACAACACTAGTCCTGTCTCATGCCATGGCTATTTACATGAACATCCACATCCACTCTGAGGGAGCCTGGGAGGTGTGTTTATTTCTGTGTAAGGTTTCTTTCCACCACATAGACAGATGATGCCACATAGACTGATATTGAAGCCCTGAAGACATGGTTATGTGCCATCTAGAGGCTTCAGCCTGAATTGTTGGACCACATCTCAGTGGCATAGCTACAGGGGCCTTGCCCCCCCCCCCCCCCAAACTGGCTCTGGGGCCCCAACCTCCATCAGCTAAAGCATTTGTCCTGCACTGGTCTCACATTGCCTGGCACTCTGTCCTGTTTTCAGTCGCTGTGCACGCTCATTTTAATGAAACTGAGCATGCTTGTGCAACTGGGAAATTGGCAGGTGACATGGAGGTGCATTTTTTATAAGACAAAAAGGTCCAAATTCAGGAAAGTAGGTCATTTTCAACAACAACAAAAAAAGTCTATCTTTTCCTTTTGAAAATACAGTTTGGAAAAACGTTTTTTGATTTGTACGTTTTATTTTTGGTCCATTTTCAAACAAAAAACGTCCAAATGCAAAACATCCAAAATAGAAGAGGAGTGGCTTAATGGTTAGTGCAATGGGCTTTAATCCTGGCAACATGGAGTTTGATTCCCACTGCAGCTCCTTGTGACCTTGGGCAAGTTAAGTGCACAAGGGGCATTTTTGGATATGACGTCTAAGTCTGAATTTGGACGTTTTTGTAAAACGTTCAAAATCAAAACAGGAAAGATGGTCATTTTCTACAAAAAAAAGGTCTATATTTCCTTTTGAAAATGCTGTTTGGAAAAAAAGTTTTGTGATTTGGACATTTTATTTTTTGGTTCATTTTCAAACAAAAACTGTCCAAATGCAAAGCGTACAAAATACACAAGAAAATCCACAATAGAGTGAAACCATTCACATATTGTAAGTGTGGTAAAAGCATTGGTTGTAATCTAAATCTCAAAGTGCATCAAAGAGTCCTCACAGAAGAGAAACCATTTGCATGTATACAGTGTGGTAAAAGCTTTGGTAAGAAGATAAACCTCACAGTGCACCAGAGAATACACACAGGAGTGAAACCATTTACATGTCCTGTGTGTGGTAAAAGCTTTGGTTTGAAAGAAAGCCTCACACGACATCAAAGAATCTACACAGGGATGAAACCATTTACATGCACGGAGGAGGTAAAAGCTTCAGTTGCATTGGGACAGATAATTAGGGATTTTCCCTATCCCACTATAACATTTTGTACTATTACCATACCGGACTTGGCGAATGCCTTCACGGTATTATGTAAGCCACATTGAGCCTGCAAATATGTGGGAAAATGTAGGATATAAATGTAACAAATAAAAATAAAATAAAAGTATGGTATTTAGATATATGAAATGAGATCTCCTTTTTATCTATAGATCTGAATTCAAAGTCCAAATCTAATGATAAACAATAGAAGACTCAGATGTTATTTAAAAAATAGAAAGCTTGGCATCAGGTAGAGTAGTGGAAAATTGACATCCCAGGAAAGCAATAGGGCATCCTTGGGGGCATTGCAGAGGATTTTATAAAATGTTCCCAGGTACATGTCTGACCATTGCTCCCTTACCTTGTCTGCTGAGCCCCCCCCAAAAAAACAAAACTCACTACCCCCAACTGTATACCACTACCATAGCCCTTACAGGTGAAGGGAGTGCCAATATGTAGGTACAGTGGGTTTTTGGTGGGTTTTGGAGGGCTCACAGTTTCCTCCTCAAGTGTAGCAAGTAGGGGGAGGTAGAAGCCTGGGTCCACCTGTCTACAGTGCACTGCACCACTACTAGACTACTTCTGGGACCTGCATGCTATTCTAATGGACCTGAGTATAACATCTGAGGCTGGCAAGTAATATTTTTAATATTTTTAATCACATTTTTTAAGATTGGGATGGGGATAGTGACCACTGGGGGAGTAAGGGGAGGTGATCCCTGAGTCCTTCCAGAGGTCCTTAAATTTGAACATCCCTAGACATGGACATTTCTTTCGGTGATTTTCGAAACCACAGACGTCCATGTCAAAAACATCCTAATGCAAGCCATTTGGATATGGGAGGAGCCAGCATTTGTAGTGCACTGGTCCCCTTGACATGCCAGGACACCAACCGGGCACCCTAGAGGGCACTACAGTGGACTTCATAAAATGCTCCCAGGAACATAGCTCCCTTACCTTGTGTGCTGAGCCCCCCAACCCCCCCCCCCCCAAAACCCACTACCCACAACTGTACACCACTACCATAGCCCTTACGGGTGAAGGGGGGCACCTATATATAGGTACTGTGGGTTTGTGGTGAGTTTTGGGGAGCTCGCTCTTTCCTCCACAAATGTAACAGGTGGGGGGGTATGGGCCTGGGTCCGCCTGTCTGAAGTGCACTGCAGTACCCACTAAAACTGCTCCTGGGACCTTCATGCGCTGTCATGGATCTGAGTATGACATCTGAGGCTGGCACGACATATTTTTAAAGAGGTTTTTTGAGGGTGGGAGGAGGTTAGTGACCACTGGGGGAGTAACGGGAGGTCATCCCCGATTCTCTCCGGTGGTCATCTGATCATTTTGGGCACCTTTTTGTGCCTTATTCGTAAGAAAAACACATCCGGGTGAAAACGTCCAAGTGTTTGCCAGGGATGTCCTTGCTTTTTTTCGATTATGGGTCAAAGACGTCCAAGTGTTAGGCATGCCCAAGTCCCGCCTTCGTTATGCTTCTGACATGCCCCCTTGAAATTTGGACATCCTTGCGAAAGACTGCAGTTGGAGACATTCAAAATTGGGTTTCGATTATACCAATTTGAACGTCTCTGGGAGAAGGACGTCCATCTTCCAATTTATGTCAAAAGATGGATGTCCTTCTCTTTCAAAAATGAGTCCAAAAGTGGCAGACGGATGGTTTTTCTCACAAAAATGTCTAAGTCACGATTTTTGAAACTCCAAATTTGGAAGTTTTACTCTGCAGTTTGTCTAAATAGCAAGGGGGCAGGTTAGAGGTGTGTTTTGGGCTGGACTTGACGGAGAGAGAAAACCGCAGAAGCAGATGACTATGGTCCACTACATAAAAAGGGTCCCAAACAAGGAATGGTCCGACAAGCAAGGCACTTCAAATGACACCAGGAAGACAGAACAATATTAATAACAACTTTATTAATGAAGCCTGACACGGCACCATGTTTCGGCAAAGTGCCTGCCTCAGGGGCCTGGATATTGATAAATTGTAAGCACTCGCTGTCTTGAAAAAGACACTCAGTGCATAGGAGGAGCACAAAAGTAGGTAAACACTGTCAAACAGGATACGCTGCAGTGAGTGCTTACAATTTTAGAGTCTACATTTATCGATGTCCAGGCCCCTGAGGCAGGCACTTTGCCAAAACACGGTGCCGTGTCGGGCATCATTAATAAAGTTGTTATTATTATTGTTCCGTCTTCCTGGTGTCATTTGAAGTGCCTTGCTGGTTGTACTACTCCTTGTTTTGGGCTGGACTTGGGCAGGCTTTAAATCTGGATGTTTTTCAGTGATAATGGAACAGAAAAAAAAGGTCCAGGGCAAAAAAGTAGTATGTTTATTCCCCTGGCCACAGCCCTTTCAAAGGTTGGACTTCACCCATTTATCTATGCAGATGACATCACTATTTACATTCCTTTTTGGACAAATTTCACCGAAATAACTAATGAAATCAGCCTTGGGATAAACACCATGCTCACTTGGGCTAACTCCTTCAAATTAAAGCTTAATACAGAAAAAACTCATTACCTTATTGTTTCCTCTCCCTTTAACAAATTCAGACCCGCTATCTTAAACGCACCAGGCCTTACCCTGCCCATCTCTGAGAGTCTACGAATACTAGGAGTTATTGTGGATCGGAACTTAACACTGTTGGATCATACCACCAAGAAAATATTCTTCTCTCTCTGGAAACTAAAACGATTAAAGCCTTATTTCCCAAGAGGAATATTTTGTAATTTAGTCCAATCACTAGTCTTAAGCTGAATCGATTACTGCAATGGTATATACGCAGGGTGCAGAGACCTACTTCTCAAAAAACTACCCAAAACACAGCAGCTCGACTTATCTTCGGAGCATCAAAGTTCAACAGTTCCAGACCTCTTCGTGAGAAATTACACTGGCTACCTGTACAGGAGCGAATAACTTTTAAAATTTGCACCCTAGTCCATAAGATCCTCTACGGAGCAGCTCCAGCATATATGGATGCCCTTGTCAACTTACCACCAAGGAATTCGCTTCGATCTTCTCATTCATACTTAAACCTCCATTACCCTGTGTGTTCTGGTCTCAAGTATAAAACCACATTTGCTTCCACCTTTTCCTATATCAGCACTCATTTGTGGAATACATATATCTAAATCTGTAAAAACGGTTCAAGATCATCTGACTTTCAGGAAGTCTCTCAAGAACTACTTATTTGGGCAAGCTTACCCTAAAGATCCCGTCGTGCCTGTGTGATTCCTGAACTCCAACTCCTCTAAAGATCTTGTGAACTTAACTACTTTCTCTTAACCTTGTACCTTTCCGCCCCTCGTATTACTTTTCCATTGTAATTTCCTGTTTGTTAACTAAATGTTGTAAGCCACATTGAGCCTGCCGGTGGTGGGAAATTGTGGGGTATAAATGATATAAATAAATAAACCTGTTTCAGTAACGACTACGTCAGAAAAAGGTGCCCTAACTGACCAGCTGACTATTGGAAGGATTATGACATGACCTTTCTTAATATTCCAGCGATCCCTGAACCACTCCCAATCCTCCCTACCAAAGATGTGACAGTGACAGTAGATACTAGGCATTATGACAGCTCCAGATATTAGGCCATTCCTAAGAAAGCAGCAAACATGTGGATGGAGTAGCCTAATTTTCAGCAAAATGTCTCAATTCAGACTTAAATGTCATATCGAAAATTCCCCTCATAACTTAAGCTTAATCCAGCCACATTTAGGTGCTTGCAGTTACAACTGGCTACCTAAATGTAAGGTGCATTGATCCAGGGTTGGGGGGACAAAAGTGGCCCTACAGAAAGGCACTATGTTATATTGTGAACCTGACTTCTTACAGACTTAGACAATGTCAGTCTTCAAGCAGAGGTTTGTTCATGCAGTAGGACTACATTGCTAACACACCAGGGCTAATGAGAGACACAAATAACTGTGACTAACAACTTTGTTTATCGAGCTGAGGACATTATGGTCAAGACAAAAACAGATATGGCGTCTGAAACTGGGTCTTTGGGCCCCAAAGACATAACCTTTAAAAAACCCCACATTTGGTTCCTGGTCAGCATGACTTTTCAAATTCCGAGAAAAAGGGTATAAGAAGAGCTCTAGAGAAACATCAGATTATGTTGGTCATTGTCAAGGACAGTTTGCATGACAGCTGCTTTCAGACAGCCACCTGAGCTGGACACAGGATGATGGTTCAGTAAAAAAGCTGACACCTTGCCTGCAAGCTCACTTGCATAGGGAGAACTACCATTGGCTGACCAGCCTGGGTCCTCCGCTCCTACTCCTCATTCTTCTTGATCTTTCCGCTGCTTTTGACACTGTTGATCACAGCATACTTCTCGATACCCTGTCCTCACTTGGATTCCAGGGCTCTGTCCTTTCCTGGTTCTCTTCCTACCTCTCCCTCCGCACCTTTAGTGTTCACTCTGGTGGATCCTCTTCTACTTCTATCCCTCTGCCTGTCGGCGTACCTCAGGGTTCTGTTCTTGGTCCCCTCCTCTTTTCTATCTACACTTCTTCCCTTGGTTCATTAATCTCATCCCATGGCTTTTCCTACCATCTCTATGCTGATGACTCCCAAATCTACCTTTCTACCCCTGATATCTCACCTTGCATCCAAACCAAAGTTTCAGCGTACTTATCTGACATTGCTGTCTGGATGTCTCAACGCCACCTGAAATTAAATATGACCAAAACCGAGCTTCTCATTTTCCCCCCCAAACCCACCTCCCCGCTCCCCGTTTTCTATTTCTGTTGATGGCTCTCTCATTCTCCCTGTCTCCTCAGCTCGAAACCTTGGGGTCATCTTTGACTCTTCTCTCTCCTTCTCTGCTCATATCCAGCAGATTGCCAAGACCTGTCGTTTCTTTCTTTACAACATCCATAAAATCCGCCCCTTTCTTTCCGAGCACTCTACCAAAACCCTCATCCACACCCTTGTCACCTCTCATTTAGATTACTGCAATCTGCTTCTTGCTGGCCTCCCACTTAGTCACCTCTCCCCTCTCCAGTTGGTTCAAAACTCTGCTGCCCGTCTCATCTTCCGCCAGGGTCACTTTACTCATACTACCCCTCTCCTCAAGACCCTTCACTGGCTCCCTATCCATTTTCGCATCCTGTTCAAACTTCTTCTACTAACCTATAAATGTACTCACTCTGCTGCTCCCCAGTATCTCTCCACACTCGTCCTTCCCTACACCCCTTCCCGTGCACTCCGCCCATGGATAAATCCTTCTTATCTGTTCCCTTCTCCACTACTGCCAACTCCAGACTTCGCGCCTTCTGTCTCGCTGCACCCTACGCCTGGAATAAACTTCCTGAGCCCCTACGTCTTGCCCCATCCTTGGCCACCTTTAAATCTAGACTGAAAGCCCACCTCTTTAACATTGCTTTTGACTCGTAACCACTTGTAACCACTCGCCTCCACCTACCCTCCTCTCTTCCTTCCCGTTCACATTAATTGATTTGATTTGCTTACTTTATTTATTTTTGTCTATTAGATTGTAAGCTCTTTGAGCAGGGACTGTCTTTCTTCTATGTTTGTGCAGCGCTGCATACGCCTTGTAGCGCTATAGAAATGCTAAATAGTAGTAGTAGTAGTACTGTCCCGAGAGGGAAAACACCTGCCATCCCAGCTGTGGTACCTGCCTTCTCCAAAGGAGTTCAACAACTCCCTGACTGCCTCTAGATCAGATGTTGATGAGTGGGTAAGGGAGTTGCCATCTGTCAGGCTGAACTGTTTCTTTCTTTCATTGCATAGTGCCTTGGGAGTCAGATGTCCTATAAGTTCTAGGACTAGGGCTAGTGTATGTTACATTTGCTCTACGTTGACAGGTACATAAATTCAAGGTTCTACCATCATTTTGGGTAATAATCCTGCATAAGTGTGGTGTCTCTGATTTGTATTGCTATTATTACTGCCAATATATCTAATAAAACAGCTTTTCTGTTTTTCGTATAATATCTGAACCTTGTGCCCTTTCCTTTCAGTGTTCATTTTGGACTGTAATGAATTTTGGATCAGTGTGAAAGGGAAGTACCCATTTAATCCCAGAGTGCTAAATTGCCATTACCTGTCATTTCTGTACTTCCCTTTTTTGCCAATTCTCTACCTGAGGCACGGCAATTGTGTATGGTCCCCACAAGGTTCTATAATGGACTATGGGTGGCCGGACTTGTGGTGTAAACATTAATGTTGTCTATTCTTGATTATTGTAACCTTATATACATGGGCTATGCCAAATCCTCTTTAAAAGGCCTGCTAATAGTCCAGAATGCAGACGTGCACTTGATTTATTCATTGAATAGGTTTGAGCCTCTTTCGCCCTATTACTTGAAAGTCCATTGGCTTCCAGTAGAGGCTCGGATTTGTTTTAAGTTAGGCGTTACAGTCTACAAGATGCTTCAGGGAGAGGTCTCTTTTTATTTTCTTGAAGTCGAATTATTTAAGGGTCAGGAATGTCAGGTATAAAAAAATTTTTGCATCTTTCTTTAAGGGTCCAATGTTTGTTATTTTTTTCAATCAGTCAGGAACATCAGGTTTAAAAGAATTTTATCATCTTCTCTTTCTTATCAAGCTCCAACCTTTTGGACTTCATTGTCCTTGGAGCTGAGGCAAGGTTCTGACTTGCTTAAGTTCAGAAGGATGCTTGAGACCTTTTGCTCAAGGAACTTGTAGTGGGACCTTTTAATTAAGTCTTTCTGTTTTATGAATATTATGGTATATTGTATTGTAGTCTGAACATTAAGTTCTGTATAAATAAATAAATACAATTATAAAATAGGCTTTCACCACATGGCATCAGGGCATCTACATGGAGGTCCCTGCTTATAGAATTGCCACCAAATCGTATGAAGGTAAGCCTTTCTTCCCGATCAATATTGCCAAAAATTCAGAGGATTTGAATGGAGAGCACATACAGAATCCTGAAAAGAAAACACATTTCTTAAATCAGTAGTTTACAAATCACTCAAAATTTTCAAAATAAAGATGCAGAAGTTTAAATTCTACACAGTGGGTAATAAAGAGCCAGGTGTAATATTCACTCTTATTTTATGAACAGTGTGCATAAGTAGTGAATCCACCCTTACTTGGCCCAAAATGCACCCCTGAACACACCTACACCAGTCATTTAAAAGTACATCTATTCTTGTCATCACACATACTTCTACATGGGGCAATAGGGGGTAATTGTATAAGAGTCATGTTATGAGCTATACTGGCATGTACATGCAGAAAAAGCCTTTTCTCATAAAAATACTCCCTGTGTACATGTTAAAGAACAGAAAAAGTTATTCCAGATAGGGAGCACTCAACATCAGGCTGAGTCTCTCCTCTGTCTGCCCCCATTCTCTCTCTCTCTCTCTCTCTCTCCATAGGTGTGTCCTGCAATGGGTGGATAATTCTATCCTGTGCCAAAGCATACAGACAAAGCAAAGAATCACAGTTGAAGGCAGAAATGGTGTTCCAATATGTACTTACTAATGCAAAAGAGATAGGCACAAGGGTGCAAGGCAAGCTGTAATATTCAGATTTAGATACAGCCCATCCAGTACACAGCAAACCTAAGAGTTTTGTATCTGTGATACCTGTCATTTATTTTCTGTCCCTGAGACCCAGTGTCTTTTTTTCAGTAGTTCTTGGGTGACTCCTTAGG
Source organism: Microcaecilia unicolor (assembly GCF_901765095.1). Taxonomy (NCBI): domain Eukaryota; kingdom Metazoa; phylum Chordata; class Amphibia; order Gymnophiona; family Siphonopidae; genus Microcaecilia; species Microcaecilia unicolor. Next base: position 328,059,844 of record NC_044031.1, on the reverse strand, counting down.
CTCTGTAAATTGGGGAATCCTTAGTGTTCAAGTGAATCTCCCTTGTACAATATGGATCCAACACAGATTCCTTCATCAATTCCACTTTCACCTCCTCGTTTCTCTGTTTGAAGAGTCTCTTCTTTTTGGAAGCTTTGTATTGCCTTTTTCTCTCTCTTCCAGGCAACACTTAGGCAGACAAATATCTCAGTACAATACAATATAATAATCTATCCTACATTTAACTTAATGGCATACAGGAATCTCTAAGGGCCTCTTTTGTCCAATCGTTCTAGTGGTCTCCAGTGCTGTAATGCCGACAAAGACCACACTGCTAGTGTGACTTGATCAGAGGCCATAAATGAAGTTCTAGAAACACCTTTAAACTCCATTTCTCAAAGGAAAAGAGGAAAGGTAAGCAAAAATCTTCCTTTTCATGACAAAATGAAACGAGGTTCTTAACCTGTCAGTTCTCTGGCCTTCACTACTTTCATATCCTGAGGCTGAGAAGAATTTAATGAAACATGCAGGACAACTGTCTGTTCTGCCAACTGAAATATAAAATGGGGATCAGACTCAGAAAAACACTCTGTTGGAGTTTCTGCTGCCTCTGAATTCCAACTGAAAAGAGCTACAGAGAAACACGTAGGGATGGGCATCCTGAAAATGTTTGTTTTGTGTCAGTTCCCATTTTTTTAATGGAAAATTTTTATTTTACTCATTTTTACATAAGAACATAAACATGATACATCAAGCTCAGTATCCTGTTTCCAACAGTGGTCAATCCAGGTCACAAATACTGTACCTGGCAAGATCCCAAAACAGTACATTCCATTTTATGTTTCGTATCCTAGAAATAAGCAGTGGATTTTCCCAAGTCCAACTTAATAATGGCTTATTGACTTTTCTTTTAGGAAGATATCCAAACCTTTTTTAAACCCTGCTAAGCTAACTGTTTTTACCATATTCTCTAGTAATGAATTTCAGAGTTTAATTATACATTAAGGGGCCCTTTTACAAAGATGAGAAAGGACTAATGTGCGGGTAGCACATGCCCAATTGGCACTACCGCTGGGGCAGTGCAAGCACCTGATGGTAATTCCATGTTTGGTGCATGCCAAATCCCGTGGCAGAAAATAAATTTCTATTTTGTACCGTGGGGGGAGTTCCCAGCGGTAACTGGCAGAGCACCCATGTTGCCATGTGCTGTATAATTACCACATGGATAGCGCGTGAGCTCTTGCCACTAGGTCAGAGGGGGGCAGTAAGGGCTCAGGCCATACATAGGCACATTCTAGTTTTGATATTAGCACAGGCCCATTTTCCAACCCATTAAAAAATAGCCTTTTACCAAGCCATGGTAAAATTGGCCCAGCACGCGCCTAAGAGATGCACCAACATTACTGGCCACTTTTTACTACAGCTTTGTAAAAGGACCACTGAGTGAAGAAACATTTTCTTTGATTTGTTTTAAATTTTCTACTTCGTAGCTTCATTTTGTGCACTTTAGTCCTAGTATTTTTGGAAAAAGTAAACAAGTGATTCATGTCTACCCAGTCTACTCCCACCCGTTATTTTATAGACCTCTATCATATCTCCCCTCAACCGTCTTATCTCCAAGCTGAACAGCCCTAGCCACTTCAACTTTTCCTCATAGGGAGGTTGTCCCATCTTCGTTATTATTTTCATCGCCCTTCTCGGTACCTTTTCTAATTCCACTATATCTTTTTTGAGATGTGGTGACCAGAATTGCACACAATATTCAAGGTGCGGAGGATCAACTTTCACGATAGCATATCCTTGCAAATGCTTGATTCGTATGTTAGGAATCAAGTATGTATTTTTTTTTTTTTTTAGTTCCAATATTTTTATTGTGTTTTATAAATGATAACAAATGGCTAAAATAAAGCAATTAGCCAGCTTAACAAGTTAACAGTAACAAGCATCAGCATACATGTTCAAGTTAGGGCAACTCCGGGATTATTTTGATAACAGATCATAATCATAAGTCACAGGAGTAATACATAATTTCAATTCTGACAAAGGTTATTACTTAGTGAGTTTAGTAAAGGAGGCCATATTTTGTTGTACTTAACAAGTGAGTTATGTTTTTCAGCCGCAGCATATTCATATTTAGCTAAAATACACACAGAATTCCACCATGATAAATAAGTTACTTTGTCAAGATCTTTCCAACAAAAGAAAAGTGTTCTAAGGGCTTGATGTAACATTAAATCCAGTAATTGTGCTTGATATTTGTCTATTGATGATTGTAACGTTAGTGATCCACATATAACTATATTATATGATAAAACATCTTGAATATTCAAGGTGGAAGATATTGTGTCCCATACAGAATTCCAATATTCTTGAATATATGGGCAAGAATAGATGATATGTTTAAGATTTCCAACATCTTTTTCACAGGTCCAGCATTTATTCGCACTGTTTTTTGGTTTTATTGTGTTCAATTTGGCGAGTTTAGCAGGAGTCCATAGGGCTCTGTGTGCTAAGTAGAACATAGATTGTGAAATGGACGCTGATTTGGTGGTATGAGTAATTTTAAACCAAAATTTTTCCCAAGTTTTTTCATCTAGTTGGGCATTTAGATCGCATTCCCATGATTGCATGGTATTAGTAGGTTCTTTGAATTTAGCTAACTGTAGTATTTTGTACCATTTAGATGCGACTTTTTTGGAAGTCATAAAAGACTTGCAAAGTTGCCAACAAGAAGGGTAATCAGTAGTTAATTTTTTTATATCTACGGAGTTAGTTACACAGTGTTTGAGTTCCATAAAAAATTTTCTCCCCCCTATCTTCTCATCTGCTATAGGAAATAAGAACGGAGTCATGACTCTTATAAAAAAAAATAAGGATTTAGACATACTATCTCATAAAAATGATAACTCGGGCAGATGGGTTAATATTAACATAAAAATATGTAACAAAACAATATCGTTATTAAACATTTATGCACCTAATTCAGACTCACCTGAATTTTTTCTATCACTGGCAGATATGTTAGTAGCTGAAGGTGACACGCCCTGCATTATAGGTGGTGATTTTAACCTTATATTAAACCCCATAATTGATAGGAAATCTAAATATGCCTATAAACCTCCTAAAGCAACTCAAAATCTTCTCGACCTAATATCTCAATTTAAACTTTGTGATATATGGAGAATTACACATACGAAAGAACATGATTATACCTTTTATTCAAATCCCCATAACTCATACTCCAGGATCGATTATTTTTTAATATCGTCATCTTTGATAGCTGACGTACTTAACACGGACATTGGCAATATTTTATTATCAGATCACGCACACATTACGCTGCAGCTCAGCATCAACCAAACACAAATAAATAGACATCGTTGGAGATTTAATTCCACACTCCTAACTAATCCTAATTTCATAGAATATATATCAAAAGCAATGCAAGAATATTTTCACTTCAACTCGCCAAATCACACTTCTTGGAATAATTTTTGGGATGCTTTTAAGGCGTTTATAAGAGGGGAAATAATAACATTTACAGCCTCTAGAAATAAAGAATTAAATAATGAAATATTGGAATTAGAAAATAAAATAAAATCTTTAGAACTAATACATATAAGTGATACTAACAATATACCCATATTAGAAGAGCTTAAGGCATCCAAACTCAAATATAATACAATATTAGGTACTAAAGCTAGCAAAGATATTTTTAATAACAATGCAACATACTACTACTATGAAGGTAATAAAGCAGGACACCTCCTAGCTAATTATCTGAAAGCCCGCAAAGAAAAAAACTACATCTCTTCAATCAAAGATGAGAATAATGTTCTTCTAACAAATAACATAAACATAGCAAATAGATTCCAAGTATGTATTTTTTGAGCCGAACCAATTAAGGATTTTTCTGGACTCAAAAAAACCATCTAGCTGACTGGTTGAAACAACAGAAACAGCTGTGAATTAAGAAGCAGGGACAAAGATCTGGACTAAGCCAATTTGTTTATAACTAAGATAGTTTTTCCTTTGTTTATAATCTCCTATTTTACTAAACCACTCCACCTAAGAGGTTAACTTGGTGATCTAAGGAAGAGTTTAAAATGTTATATTTGTGAAATATTTTTTTCTTTAATATTGATTTCTCTGTATTACCTTACAAACGTATATCTGTTTCAGTGGCGTAGCCACAGGTGGGCCTGGGTGGGCTGGGGCCGACCTACTTAGGGCTCAGGCCCACCCAACAGTAATATACGTTTAGCGGTAGCTGGTGGGGATCCCAATCTCTGCCAGCTGAAGACTTCCCCCTGATGGTAACAAAAATGCTGCTCTCCATGATACTGGCACCTACGCATGCTCAGTTTTCAGCGCGTGTCTGCTGTAGACTGCGAAGGTGGAGAGAAGCATTTTTCCACCAGCTGAGATATTTTTTTGGTGTGGTGGAGAACACTTGGTCCAGTGGCGTACCAAGGGGGGGCGGTCCGCCCCGGGTGCACGCTGCTGGGGGGGTGCTGCGCACCGGTCTTCGTCGTTGGTTTCCATGCTCCCTCTGCCCCGGAACAGGAAGTAACCTGTTCCGGGGCAGAGGGAGCATGGAAACCAACTACGCTGACCAGCGCGCGGCACCCCCCCAGCGGTGTGCACCCCGGGGGGGGTTCTTTCGCCGGGGTGTGGGGGTGTCTCTTCGCTGGAGGGGGTTGCGCTGCATGGGGGGGCGCTGCACCCTGGGGGCGGGGCGCATCGGCGATCCGCCCCGGGTATCAGCGCCCCTCAGAACACCACTGCTTGGTGCCCGCCCACTTCTTGCCTATGCCCACCCAAAATCTGCTGTCTGGCTACGCCCCTGATCTGTTTGTAAAATTTAAAAGCAATAAATAAATAAATTTTTAAAAATATATTCAAGGTGCGGTCGCAACATGGAGCGATACAAAGCCATTATAATATTCTGAGTTTTGTTTTCCATTCCTTTCCTAATAATACCTAACATTCTAGTTGATTTCTTCGCCGCTGATGCACATTGAACAGAGGATTTCAATGTATCATCAACTATAGATCCTTTACTGGTTTATTTTATTCATTTTGTCAGTTGCGATAATAGTGCACACACTTTGGGAATAATATGCACTATGTGGAAAAAAGAAACACTCTTTCTAACAGGGCGCATATATATGCATACACAAGTTTGTACATGTATAATAGTGAATATAAGAACATAAGAATAGCCATACTAGGTCAGACCATTGGTCTTTATAAGCCAATAACCTGATTCCAACAGTGGCCAATCCAGGTCACAAGTACCTGGCAGAAATTCAAATAGTAACAACATTCCATGCTACTAATTCCGGAGCAATCAGTAGTTTCTCCATGTCCATCTCAATAACAGACTATGGACTTTTCCTCCAGGAACTTGTCCAAACCTTTTTTTAAACACAGATACACTAACCACTGTTGCCACATCCTCTGGCAACGAGTTCCAGAGGTTAACTGTTCATTGAATGAAAAAATATTTTCTCCTATTTGTTTTAAAGGTATTTCTATGTAATGTCATTGAGTGTCCCCTGGGCTTTGTACTTTTTGAAAGAGTGATAAATCATTTCACTTTTACCTATTCTATACCACTCAGGATTTTATAGACCTCAATCATATCTCCCCTCAGCTGTCTCTTCCTCAAGCCAAAGAGCCCTAACCTCTTTAACCTGTCCTTATATGTGGGTACGCAAGGTAGTTCCACCATCAAGAAAAGATGCCTCTTCTTTCCAAATGGTGTGCACTATTTCAAAAAGTGTACACTATTATCAAAGAATGACAACACACAAAGGAGTCAATATTCAAAGTCAATTAACTGGGTAAGAGATAATCTTGACTGGTTAACTGGTGCTGATGGGACTCAGAGGGAAACTTCAGAGGCACTTACCCAGATAGTGCCACTGAATATCCTCTCCAACTTCTAAAGAAAAAATCTGACTATTATGTGGACAGTCTTGTGGTGGAGTAAGGGCAGAGTCAGCACTTAACTACATAAGACCAATAGCCATATTGGGTCAAACCACTGGTCCATCTAGACCAGTATCATGTTTCCAACGGTGCCCAATCCAAGTCACATGTACCTGGCAGAAACATAAATAGTAGCAATATTTCATGCAACCAATCCCAGGGGAAGGAGTGCTTCCTATATCTGTCTTTTCCATCTTCACCGAGGAAGATGTAGGAGAGATACTGGTACCAGAAATAGTACTCAATGCTAATGAGTCTGAGAAACAGAATTAAATCTCTATAAACCTGGAAGATGTAATGGGGCAAAGTGAACCAGTGAGGGACATGATGCAGGTGTCCCTGGTGCTTTTCCCTGCATGGAGTGGCAGTTCAGTCATTGGACAGTAAGGGGCATTGAACCTATTGTGTCACTGGCTGAACTAAAGAACTACTATGGCAGGATCCATGGAAGTGAGGCTGGCTGGCCCAAAGGGAGTGGCTTTAGAATATAGGAAGTTAGAAGCCTCAGAACAAAGTGTAACCCTTAGGGGTTAAAATTTGATAAAAGATTTTTAGTGGAAGTTTTCCCAGAGGGGATCTTAAAGGGGGTCTTTGGCAGGGTTTAAAAATAAACCATCGATGGAGTGGGTGTCTAAAGGGTTAATTAGATTGTTAATGGGTACTCTGATGTACAGTATTTTGGAATTTTTAATGAGGCTAAATTATAGAAAAATGTGGGGGGTTGTCACGGGAACAGACAAAGTTGATGGGGACGTGTGGGAGGCGTGGTGAAGGCGGGACTGAGGCATGTTTATCGGCCGAGGAGAGATGGGCGCGCTCGACCGATAATGGAAAAAAGAAGGGCGCCAGAAGCGAGAATTTGGGTCACTTTTTCTGGATCCTTTTTTTCACGAACAAGTCCCCAAAAGGTGCCCCAACTGCCCAGATGACCCCCGGAAGGAATTGGGGATGACCTCCCCTGACTCTCCCAGTGGTCACTAACCCCCTCCCACCCAAAAAAAAAGAATTTTAAAAACTTTTTTTTTCCAGCCTTTATGCCAGCCTCAAATGTCATACCCAGCTCCATGACAGCAGTATGCAGGTCCCAGGAGCAGTTGTTAGTGAGTGCAGTGGACTTCAGCCAGGTGGACCCAGGCCCATCCCCCCTACCTGTTACACTTGTGGTGGTAAATGGGAGTGCTCCAAACCGCCCCCCAAACCCACTGTACCCACATCTAGGTGCCCCCCTTCAGCCATAAGTGCTATGGTAATGGTGTAGAGTTGTGGGCAGTGGGTTTTAGGGGGGATTTGGGGGGCTAAGCACCCAAGGGAAGGGAGCTATGGACTTGGGAGGTATTTTAATTTTTTTTAATTGTTACAAGTGCCTCCTAGGGTGCCCAGTTGGTGTCCTGGCATGTGAGGGGGACCAGTGCACTACAAATCCTGGCCCCTCACACGACCAAATGCCTTGGATTTGTTCGTTTTTGAGCTGGGCACCTTCGGTTTCCATTATCGCTGGAAAACGATACTGCCCAGCTCAAATCCGCCCAAATGTGATGCATTTGCCCGGCACAAACCGTATTATCGAAAAAAAGATGGACGCCCATCTTTTCAAAAATACGATCTGGCCTGCCCCTTCACGTACCCGTCCTCGGAGATAGACGCCCATGGAGATGGGCATTCACGTTCGATTATGCTCCTTCAAGTATTCTAGCTGAGTCACCGTTGCCTAGGGAACGGTGGGCTTGTGAAAAAGAGAAGGGCAGAAGCAACTGAAGAGAGAGAGTGTGTTGGGAGAATGTCTAGAGGAGAAAACAGGAGAAAGCAATTCAAAAATATTTTAAGAGGGACTTCCAAGGTTTGCTAGGGAACCTGAAATATAGTGATGAATGTGAATATTTTCATTAATAAATATCAGAAGTTCTGGGAAGAGAATAAGTGATTTTGGCTGATGTAAGTAGCAGAGTGAGTAAGGCTTAGTAAAGAAAATCCAAAGGAATATTCGTCCTTGAGAGGTGTGGATGGATGCAGTGTATAGTAAGCCTCTGTGTTGTTTTTCTCTGAATGGAAGTTTTTAAAAAATGAGGTATGAAGCATAGTGTATGGGATTGAGTGTAACAGTGTTTCAGCTGTATTTGCTTCTGTTTTTGCCCATCCTTAGTGAAGGGAAAGTAAAAGAAAGGTGAGGCCTGGAAGAGAGGGATTTTCCAATTACTTTTATTTTCATTAGTTTAATTGGCCACAGTATTTGCATATCCCTTTTAAAGTCACTTAGTATAGATTTTTTTTTTTTTTTAGTGACAGGAAGATAAGGTTTTCTCTCCAAATTTAATTTGGTTAAGCTAGGTGTAGGGAGAAGTTCCACCAGGAAAGGAAACCAGGGACTACACATCACTTCTTGGAAGGAAATCTTCGGGCCCCCACGCAAGAAAGAGTCTCACGCTTCCACCATCTTAAGAGAGGAGACTACAGTTAAGTAACTGGTTAAACAGGAGTACAAACTGACATACTTACCAGAGTATCACCTGAGTTCTTCCATGGTGAAACCTGTGAACATATAGATTATTCACAAAGAATCAAATTCCAATTAAGGTCTAAGAATTCAAAAGTTTAAAAAAGAAGTGAGTGTATGCATTCTAAGGTTAAAGAATTTTTACTTATCTGATGCTTGTGCTGGTTCTGTAGTGCTTTGCATAATTCTGTTAAGAGAGAAAAAGTTAGTATAAAAAGTTATTTTGGGAAAATTTGTGTTCAAATGTCTAAAGCAAACGAATTATATTGAATTTCTAATATAAAATAAAACAACTGAATTTGTTTTTATTTTTTTCTTGTATCTTGAATGTGGGTGATTAAGTAAGTTTAATGTACACCCGCCCTTTACTCTCAGTGGTGTAATCCTTGGCCACCTTGGCCCTCCGCAGGATTACAGATGTTAATATCCTTTACACTGGAACTAATTGTTTACAGAGAGCCTGAGGGGCGGGGTGGTTACAAAAGCAAGAAGAGAGAGGCCCCAGGTGGAGTAAGAGCCCAATACAGGTACCTTGGCAAGAAGCCCCATGAGGAGGAAGGTCCCAATACAGAGACCCAGAAAAGGAAGAGCAGGAGCTCCGAGTGTGACCTGCCTGCCTGTTTTGTGAGCTGTGGTGATCTGGCTTAGAATTAATTTAAGAGTGAGTACAAGTTATGCTGTGTGACTGGGGTAAGCCATGAAGGCATGTGAATGCTGTAAAGCTGGGACTAGCCAGTGGGCATGTGGAAACTGAGGAACTGTACTGTATAAAAGTATGGAGAGTTTAGTACTGTTTTGCTAAGCTGTGCAAGAGTACTGAACCGCTGGTGTTGCTTAACTGATGGTAAATGTCTGAGCTCAGAGTTAAAGCCAACCCCTACATTAGAAGTGAAGGACTGTGTTTAGGATGTGGCAACCCCGCAGCCATAGACTAGGTTTAAGCCGTCACTTGAGGCTAGCTTATAGCTGTTGCTGATCCACAGAGGACTATACTTGCTATGACCCAGCTCTGTGAGGTAACAGTACCGAGACTATTTGTTCTGTAAATAAACACATCTTAAGTTGCACTTATATTTCCTGTCTGGCTGTATTATTACTCCAGTCCGCTCGGTATCTTACAGGCAATTTGACAAATTGAAGAGTAGCAGATCACCAGGACTGGATGGTATACATTCCAGAGTAATGATAGAACTGAAAAATAAACTTGCAGAATTATTGTTAATAATATGTCATTTATCTTTAAAATCAAGCATGGTACCGGAATTAGAGGGTGGCCAACGTAATGCTAATTTTTTTAAAGGATTCCAGAGGTGATCCAGGAAATTACAGATCAGTAAGCCTGACATCAGTGCCAGGCAAAACGGTAGAGACTATTATAAAGAACAAAAGTACAGAGCATATACATAAGCATGGATTGAGACAAAGCCAACATGGATTTAGTGAAGGGAAATCTTGCCTCATCAATCTACTACATTTCTTTGAAGGGGTGAACAGACTTGGATAAAGGTGAGTCAGCCGATATTGTGTATCTGCATTTTCAAAAGGCATTTGACAAAGTACCTCATGAAAGACTCCTGAGAAAATTGGAAAGTCATGGGATAAGAGGTAGTGTTCTATTTTGGATTGAAAACTGGTTAAAAGATAGAAAACAGAGTGTAGGGTTAAATGGTTTTCTCAATGGAGAAGGGTTGATAGTGGGGTTCTGCAGAAGTTTGTGCTGGTACCACTGCTTTTTAACATATTTATAAATGATCTAGGTATGGAAACAACTAGTGCTAGACCAGGGAGGGACTCTAAGAGAAAGGATAGCACCTGGGAAAGGCTGGCCAAGTGCAATAACAGGGGATCCTCCTACCCCAGAGAGGTGAGTGCTAACAGAGGGCAGACCTGGGAAAGGCAAACTAAGCCAGAGGTGCATGGGTAAGCAGTGAGATGTGTCGTGACAGTCTCTCCATGCTATCAAAAGGTCCACATGAAAGTGATAAGTAGGTGGTCCACAGACCAAATACCAACACTTAAAAGAGGATCTCAATGGAGCTAGGACTTTGAGTGGAATCTATATGAGGTCAAGTTACAAACAACCCAGCCACACTCACCAAGAAGTAACCACCTCACATTCCCAAAGACATACCCAGGATTCTGCATTTTGATGTCATCTATTTGCCTGATCCAGTAACCATTACTATGCCCAGACATTATTCCCGACAGTAGTAGAAAACAGTGCACTGGGCCTGAGGCTCACATGAGTGATCGAAGAGGCTGAAAAAGTGGGAGTGGGAGAAAGGTTATTAAGCTACATGACACATCTCTAATGAATGGAAATGGTTTGCTCTGTGGGTGGTAACATCCTAAAAAGGCAGGGAAGGGTAGGCAAAGGGGGCACATAGGCTCCCAGGAACAACATATGTGAACGGGACAATGCAGCAGCTCCATGAAGGGCCCAGCTGCCAACCTGGATTCTGTATTGCCATATGCTCTGCACTCCCCCCCCCCCCCCCCCCCCCCCCTCCGTAGGAGTGTTGCCTAGGGAACACATTAAATAGCATCACACAGAAGGAGATAGAAAAGGAAATGCACGTTGGTGGTATATAGCAGAGCATATTGCTACAAAACAGGCAAAGACTCTGGTTAGCACACACACACACTCTCACTGTCTCTCTCTCTCTCTCTCTCTCTCTCTCTCTCCCTCCCTCTGAGAGGTTGGGGGAGGAAAAGAACAAAGGGGGAGGGAGAAAAACAAAGTGGGAGGAGAACAGAAAGAACAAAAAAGAAGCAAAGTAGTGGGAATGGGGCAGCAGTAGAGGGTTTACTAACTTTCCAAGTTTGTTAAAATATGATAAACCAATCTAGGCATTTAACAATAATAAAAGCCACATTGAGCCTGCAAATAGGTGGGAAAATGTGGCGTACAAATGCAATAAATAAATAAATAAAATAAACAAATAAAAGCAATAGTAAACTGAAAATGAAAGGAACACCATTTATAGCAGAAAAGAAAAGCAAAGGACAAAAAAAAAAAAAACATTCACAAACACCATGTCAGCAGATACAGGGTAGCTTGCACAGATACTCACCCAGGCACAATGCAAAAGGGAACACACAAAAAAGGAGAAAAAAAATTAAGTGCTAAAAGCAGCTGTAAATAAATTTTTTAAAAAGCCTTCAATTGTTTCTTAAAAAGCAGTAAGGACATCTCTAAGTGTATGGTAAGTGGCACTCAGGCTTATTTTCGGAAGAGAAGGACGCCCATCTTTCGACACAAATCGGAAGATGGGCGTCCTTCTCACAGGGTTGCCCAAATCGGCATAATCGAAAGCCGATTTTGGGCGTCCCCAACTGTTTTCCGTCGTGGGGACGACCAAAGTTCCCGGGGCGTGTCAGAGGCGTAGCGAAGGCGGGACTTGGGCGTGCCTAACACATGGGCATAATCGAAAAAAAAGGGCGTCCCTGACGAGCACTTGGACGACTTTACCTGATCCTGATTTTCTTAATATCAAGGCACAAAAAGGTGCCCGAACTGACCACCGGAGGAAATCGGGGATGGTCTCCCCTTACTTCCCCCAGTGGTCACTAACCCCCTCCCACCCTCAAAAAAAATAGTGTAAAAATATTTTGTACCAGCCTCTATGTCAGCCTCAAATGTCATACTCAGGTCCATCACAGCAGTATACAGGTCCCTGGAGCAGTTTTAGTGAGTGCAGTGCACCTCAGGCAGGCGGACCCAGGCCCAATCCCCCCCACCTGTTACACTTGTGGTGGTAAATATGAGCAGTCCAAAACCCACCAGAAACCCACTGTACCCACATCTACTGTAGGTGCCCCTCTTCACCTGTAAGGGCTATGGTAGTGGTGTACCGTTGTGGGTAGTGGGTTTGGGGGGGGGGGGCTGGGTGGCTCAGCACACAAGGTAAGGGAGCTATGTACCTGGGAGCAATTTCTGAAGTTCACTGCAGTGCCCCTTAGGGTGCTCGGTTGGTGTCCTGGCATGTGAGGGGGACCAGTGCACTACGAATGTTGGCTCCTCCCACAACCAAAGGGCTTGCATTTGGTCATTTCTGAGATGGGCTTTTTAGTTTCCATTATCGTCAAAAATCAGAAACGACCAAGTCTAAGGATGACCATCTCTAGGGACGACCTAAATGTCAAGATTTGGGCGCCCTCGACCGTATTATCGAAACGAAAGATGGACGCCCATCTTGTTTCGATAATACGGGTTTCCCCGCCCCTTCGCCGGGACATCCTGCGAGGACGTCCTCAGGAAAACGTGAGCACCCCTTTCGATTATGCCCTGCAATGTGTTCCACAAAGAAGGACCAGAGAAATTAAATGATCTGGTTCCCTCACAGGAATATATGGAACCAACTGGTTCGCTAGATAATGAAGGATTCTCTAGTTAAGTGTCTTCAAAATACATAAAGGATCTTAACTTTATCCTATGGTTAACAGGAAGACAGTGTACAAACCACAGGAGAGTTATATTATGATCATATTTATGAGAGTTTGTCAATAACTTATCGGCCAGATTTTGAACTGACTGAAGACGTCTAATGTCAGATTGCCGCAAACCATTATACAAAGTGTTACAATAATCCAGTCAGCTAAGTACAAATGAATAAATCAGTATTTGTAGGGCTGAGACAGAGAACAGGTTACAAACTGAGTAAATCATCTTTTGTAGAAACAACCCCTGATAAGGACAGAGGAGCTAATAGTTTGAGGATGAGTAAAGACTGACCATGCACTGAGGTGCCAAACAGCAACACAATGCTCCAACCAATGTTGGTCAAAAGAGACATCTTTCTGTGGTGTTCTGTATATAAAGCAGGTCTAAATTTAGGCTTATACTATTTGTGGAATACACACACCTGACACTTACGGAATATGTCCAAAACCCCTGGAATAGGTTTACAAATCACAACACTGCAAGGGAGCTCTCTTATGTACCAGAGACAATCCGGTATAGAAACAGGATTCCTCTTCAGTCAAGTATCTGTGGAACTATATCTGTCTATATAAAACACACCTCCAACATTCTAATGAAGCCTCACTTTCCCAACGTTCTAAAGTGAGGCGGCAGAGACCACTTTTTGAACATCAGTGTTTGCCCCGCCCACGCGCTGCTGATTGGCTGTGCCTCAGGTGATGCACACAAAGTACGGTTCCACCCACCCACGCGCTGCTGATTGGCTGTGCCTCAGGTGATGCACACAAAGTACGGTTCCACCTCCCAAACACTCACATGGACTTAGAAACCACCAAGCCTTTGAATGGGACCGGTGCTGCAGAGGAGCAGGAGTGGGACAGCGAAGAAAATGCAGCAGCGTTCAGGAAAAAAAAAACAAACACACACGAGTCCCGCCCCTTCCTGAGGAGGGGGTAGCTACCAGCACGGAGACCAACCGCGAGGAAAGCGCGGACGAAGAACGCCACTAAACAACCACTATATCGCGGACCTTACTCTGCAAGCTGTTCATGCGGTGAGTCTCCAAGCCGGCGTTCAGTGCCTACAACAGAGACTTCCAAACACATGCGCCCTCAGCCCCGCCCCCCCTACAGAACGCCACCCACATTCCACACTAAAACCAAACCAACCCCCCCCCCCCCCCCCCAAAAAAAACATCCAAAAGGAAACCTCCGGCGCCCAACCCCCCCCCCCTAAAAAAAATGGATAATGGATTTCCGGTGACAAGATGGCGGCATGAAACTTCGTGGCGTGCAAGCTCTGGATGTTTGTATCCTATAACGTTTTTCTTTCTTACCGACAATGCCCCATACTAAGCGTAAAGGGTTGGTGAAGCTTGAAACCTCGACGCCTCGACCCCCTGCAGGACAACAAACAATGGACAGATACGCCACGAAAACTCCTACTCCGATATCCGGGGGGAGCCCCGCTGCCTCATGGGATGGATCCCATGGAGGCTTGGGCCTTGATATCACCCTATCTCCCCCGGACCACCGAGCGCCGCCTCAGCCCGAAGGGCGCCTCCCCCAACAGGGGCAGAGCGGACCGAACTCGGTAGCGCAGCAACCCCTAGATCGAGGTTTGGAGGTGGCGATGACCGACGGAGGGAAGAAACAAGATGTTTTTTCTTCCTCAGCCTAGTGCTTTGACGAAGCGAACTGGGACGGCGACGCTGGAGAATGTTTTAGAAGCTCTCCAGCGCTTGGAGGTATCAGTTGCCAATTCCACTAAAGAAATTTCATCTCTTGTAAGTAAAATGGATTCACTCTCTAATACAATGGAAAACACTAAACAAGAATTTAAGACTCAGATGAATGATTTAAAACAAGAGGTAAAGACCATACAGGAATTTAATGTGATAACAGTAAAAGACAGACTTTTTGTCCATCGGAAAATAGAACAGCTTGAAAATTTTCATCGTAGATTGACACTTCACCTTTTGAACTTTCCTAGATCTATTGGAGTTAGCCCACTGGATGCGTTTAAGAAATATCTAATGGAAATATTACAATATACCCCAGATATGTTTCCGCCAATAAATAAGATATACTATATACAGCCAAAAAAATTACCTGACTCACAATCAACTCCAGAGGCTCACTCCATACAAAAAAGGGACGCATTGAATATAACAGAAATTCTAGATACTTCTATGACTGAAGAAACTGAAAGGTGGACTCTGATAGTCTCCTTTGTTTTTGAACAGGACTTGGAACATGTTAAAAGATTATATTTCAGAAACGCCAAAACACTTTTCTTAGGTAAAAAAGTATGGATATTCCCAGATATAACAAGAACCACCCAGGAGAGAAGAAAAGCTTTCCTAGCCATGAGGGCTGATGTTATAGCTCTGGGAGCATCCTTTTACTTAAACTTTCCATGTAAATGTGTAGTAAAGTTTTTAGGGATAAAATATGTGTTTTTTCAGTCTGAACATTTGAGTGAATTTATTAAGGTGAAGAAATTGGCTGCTGGTTAGAACAAGCTAAGTGGTGTTTGATAGAGTAGAGATCTGCTATGCTATATTGTTTCAAACTTTGTTTATATTTTCTTTATGTTTCATTTTTCTTCACGGGTCACCAGGTCTTAGTGGTCTAAAGAGGATCAATCAATATGCTTCTAGAAAGTAATGTTATCAGTTAATTAATATAAATCCGTATTGCCTGTTCAAGTTGTATATGACTTGTAATGTACAGTATATTGAAAACGCAAATAAAAAAATTAAAAAAAAAACGGATAATAGCCCACCTGAGTGCCCAGCTGAAATCAGTGCCTACAAGGAGACCTCCAGACACATGCGCCCTCAGCCCCGTCCCCCCCTACAGAACACCACCCACATTCCACACTCGAAAAAAAACCCATATCTACTCCTACTGCCTGCCTGCAATGGATCCCTCTGGTTTCAACAAAAATACAAGTGCCTACAAATACCACATCAGAGTGCCCTGCTGAATTAAGATTACTGTATCACACTCACACGCAGCGAATCACCCCCTACCAGCCACAAAAAAACCCCACATCTAATATGGACAATCAGCATCACTCACTAACACACATACATACAACCAAACTGCCCACCACCCAAAAATGCCACACACTGCCATGGACAGACAACATCTTGCTTTCACACTCATACACACACACTCCCTCCCCCAACCCCCTTAATACAAAAACTGAAACAGTAAAAACCTACATCTCTCTCTCACAAACACCCACAGAATCCCACAATCCCCCCCCCCAAGAACACAAACACTCATACAGAACAACCCTACCCCACAAACACCCCCCACAAAATGGCACACACACCCACAGACACCCACAACCCCCCTCAAAACCACAAACACTCATACAGAACAACGCTACCCTACCCCACAAACACCCCTCCCCCCAAAAAAAATAGCATACACCCATAGACCCCCACAACCCCCCCTCAAAACCACAAACACTCATACAGACTTTACAACTTAAAAAAAAAACTCTTTTCCTTTTTAAAAAAAAATATATCCCTTAATATCAAACAGAAAAAGAAAACAAAAAAAAAACCCACATGCTAGCACCCATTTCATTTGTTTCGGAAACGGGCCTTTTTTACTAGTTTTGATATAATTTGTGAATCATCAGAGGTATTTATTGGGACTAATGGGGATTTGATATGGAAATTTTATTTATTTTTTGATTATTAAAACAGGCTTTATGGGCTTTGCCTATTTTTCTTCGGTTTTTTGGTGAGTAACTTTTTTCTCCGTTTTTGGGAGTTTTTTTGGTTGCATTCTTTTTTGGGGGGAGTTTGATGATTTATTGAGGCCAATGATGATATCTGGAACTTCCTTTGGGAAAACTGACACATTTGGTCAAACTGATGCTCTCTGAGCTTTGAGTCCTTATTTATTTAAATTTTGAGATGTTTGTAGTCCCCCATGATCTGTGTTAGTCACTTTGTTAGCAAACTGTATGTTTCATGCTTTTTGATGATATTTTGAAAATTTGCTATCCCTTGTGTATTTTTCCTCCTATATAGAATCACATCTAGGCACCCAAACAGAAGAGATCATTCTATCTATTCGTTCTTGGTGCATATTTGGAGCCTATCTTTTATAGAATTACCTCTGTCTTCATAGATATAATCTATAAATCCTCATCTACAAATTAATTTCCTGAAGGCCTTCATAAAGATATTAAACAAAGGGGGTGAATGTAGAGAACTCTACGACGCCTCACTGCTAAGGCACCTGGGTTCTCATACAACACCGTTGCTTTTAACCACAACCATCCTATCCTTCAGGAAGGAACCAATCCAGTCAAACATTGCCTCCCTTAGGCCAAGAGACCTACAGCACAGAACACTGGTTCCCAAACCTGGTCCTGGAGGCATTCCAGTCAGTCAGGTTTTCAGGATACCTACAATGAATATTTGTGAGAGAGATTTGCATTCACTAACCTCTAGTGCATGCAAATCTCTCTCATGAATATTCATTTTGGGTGTCCTGAAAACCTGTCTGGCTGGGGTGCCTCCAGGACCAGGTTTGGGAACCACTTGCATAGAACAAAAAAAAACCATGATCCACTAAGTTAAATCTGCTTGATGACTCAAGCAAGACCAACAATACTTATTTCTCACTGTACTACAAAAATTGACTGACAGCATAAAGGTAAAAGCTAGTTTAACGTTGGTTGAGCCCAGCTGTTATCATTACTATTCCCATTAACTTAGCTAGAAAACTAATGGTTAACACAATCTGCTGTGTCAAATGAGATAATATTCCAATTATGTGTTATGCATGTACTTGACAGAAAATATGCATGCACTTATAAAAGAGGTGAGTGAGCATCTAATTGGGCACTAGATAGGCACATATGTCAAGAATTGTATGGCAGAGTGTCTCCTGCATTCTAATTTACAAAATGGGTATAATTTCTATTTAGGACATCTGCCTGTGCCTATTTTGGCCTCATCATAGTATTTATCTGCCTGTTCTACCTAGCTTTGTTCCAAACTGCATGATTTGTGCCAGGTACTTCTTATCTGCTGATTGCTTCAGACAACTGAGCCTCTCAAAAAGCAGCTCTGCTTGTCTCTGTGTAAGTTCCTTTGTCTTCTAGAGAGCATAAGATTTCCAAGGACCAGAGATTCTCAACCCAGTCCTCTGGACACAACTAGCCAGCCAGGTTTTCAAGATTCCCACTATTAATATAAATGAGATAAGTGTGTATTCACAGTCTCCACTGCATGCAAATCTCCCTCCTGAAAACCTGACTGGTTAAGTGTGTCCAAAGACTGAGTTGAGAACCCCTGCCCAGGAGTGAAATGGCATTGCTTTTCTGGTGCATTTCTCTTCCATCACCACAGGCCCTGACCCAGATGTATCTATTCTAATCATGCTACAATGCTGTCCTAATATATAGCTGAAGAATTGGAGGGTCTGAAGTTTGGAGCTTTCCATCTGCTCTAAACAACACCACTATACCTAGCCTATCGATACATACTCTACTCACAAAGTCTCCATTGTACATTTTATAGCACACTTGGAGAAATGTTTTGGCAAATGATGCTAACCAATTTATACCAGATGTCCCTTTTTTTTTTTTTTTACCTTTGTTTAAATCTTTTTATTAGTGGTAACAGAGCTTGTACAAGTTGCTCAGAAAATGAGACAAACGCAAATTATCAATGATATCACTTAAGTCACCATACACTTTTACATTTTATCCCCCCCCTTTCCCCCCCCCCCCATCCCTCCCTATTTCCATCTCTCGCCTTATGTTTATTAATGCGAATCACCCTTGCATATTCCAAAAGGGTGTATACCACCCTGCTCAATACAACCACACAGAACAGCCAACATCGAAACACAGGAGGTGTCGACCATACGATATAGCCTGCCCCACATGGACTTATATCTTACGACATAATCTGCCCCACATGGACTTATATCTTACAGCCCTTCATCTTATGCCAACACCTCTTTAGAAGTCGTGCAAACTTAGTAATAGGAACCCCCATATTCACTTTCTCTATTTTCTGTTATAGTGATTTTTTTCTAAAACCTGTACAAGCATATAGGCAATATCGGTTTCTGAAGCTTCAAGAAAGAACTGTAAGTCAAAGCTGCTGTACCTCTGCTATAATTGTGTGCACTCTCAATTATGATAAATCTATGTCCTTAATTATGTAAATAAACCTACAAACATATCTTAGTGTATATCTGTAACCACTGTAGGTCTGCCTTTTGTGTCTTACAGTCCTGTGGATTCTGCTATGTGTGACTTGTTCAGTATTTTCTAGGTGAAACTTCGAGGTTTCTCAAGTACAGTTCTGTCCTATAGCTGTGTCCTATAATATGTATGTCTGATTCCTAGTGACACAGGCAGCTGGGCCTGCATCTTGCTGCAGAGCAACTATAAATTTTTCAGAGAACTTTTGAGGAGGCAATTTTGTAAAGGCTGTGATATTGTGAGTGAGAAGTAGCCATTGAGCATCCACAAACACAGCCACACAAAGGGTTAAAAGCAGTGCTTTTTTTGTAGAAAAAAAGGTGCTGGTACTCATTGTGGGCGGGGTCACCACATATGCCCCACCCCTATTATAGCCAGACCCACATTAGCCACACCCCTTATACCAGCCATGGCGCATATAAACAGACATCATTGAAAATATTATACTAGTGATTTTTATTCATTATAAATAATTTCTGTAAGCTGTTACAGGTCCAGTATCCCCAGTGGGATACTGGACCTGTAACAGCAGTTGTAAATTCTCAAGTTGGACATATTCCAGACACTAAAATGAAAATAAAATGATTTTTTTCTACCTTTGTTGTCTGGTGACTGTTTTTCTGATCATGCTGGCCCAGTATCCGATTCTGCTGCTATCTTTCCTCTTAACTCCGATTCCAGGGCTTCCTTTCCATTTATTTCTTTACTTTCCGCCTTTCTTCATTTCTTGCCCTACATCCGTAAGTAAAAACTGGGTCCTCCGCAGACTTGACTGTCCAGTGGATCCAGCTTCTGCCTATTTTCTTCATCCATGTGCAGTTTTTCTCCTCTCTTCCTTTTCCCTCATGTCATCTCCTTCCTCACTCTTCCCTCCCCTCCATCCATGTCCAGCATTTCTTCTCTCTCTCTGCCCTCTCCTCCATCCACCCATGTCCAGCAACCCTCCTCTCCCCCTGTCCCCCTCCAGCCACCCAAGCCCAGTGATTCTCCTCCCTCCCCTGTCCTCCCCTGCCCATGTCCAGCATGTCTCCTCTCCCCCCTGCCCTCTCCTCCATGTCCAGCGAGTCTCCTCTCTCCCCTGCCCTCCCCTCCATGTCCAGCGATTCTCTCTCCCCTCCCCTGCCCTCCATACCCAGCATATCGCCTCCCTCCCCTGCCCTCCCCTCATCCATGCCCAGCAATTCTCCGTCCTCTCTCCCCTAACATGTCCAGCATGTTTGCTCTCCCCCCTGCCCTCCCCTCCATGTCCAGTGATTCTCTCTCGCCTCCCTCCCCTCATTCATGCCCAGCAATTCTCTGTCCTCTCCCTTGCCCTCCCCTGCCCATGTCCAGCATGTCTCCTCTCCCCCCTGCCCTCCCCTCCATGTCCAGTGATTCTATCTCCCCTCCCCTGCCCTCCATACCCAGTATGTCGCCTCTCTCCCCTGCCCTCCCCTGCCCATGTCCAGCATGTCTCCTCTCCCCCCTGCCCTCCCCTCCATGTCCAGCAATTCTCTCTCCTCTCCCCTGCCCTCCATACCCAGCATGTCACCTCCCTCCCCTCATTCATGCCCAGCAATTCTCTGTCCTCTCCCCTGCCCTCCCCTGCCCATGTCCAGCATGTCTCCTCTCCCCCCTGCCAGTGATTCTCTCTCCCCTCCCCTGCCCTCTATACCCAGTATGTCACCTCTCTCCCCTGCCCTGCCCTCATCCATGCCCAGCAATTCTCCATCCTCTCTCCCCTGCCCTCCGCTGCCCATGTCCAGCATGTCTCCTCTCTCCCCTCCCATGCCCTCCTTGTCCAGCATGTCCCCTCTCTTCCTTGCCCTCCCTAAGTCGCGACGAACCAGTCCGGAATTGAAGGCAGCAGTGAGGCAGGCATGCACGCAGCAGGCAGGTTCGTCTTCGTCTCCTCTTGCGTTGCTTCCCTCTCAGCGTGTCCCGCTCTCGAGGGTGGGACTCGCTGAGAGGGAAGCAACGCAAGAGACGAAGACGAACCTGCCTACTGCGTGCGTGCCTGCCTCACTGCTGCCTTCACTTCCGGACCGGTTCGCCGACTTGGAGAGGGGAGGGCAGGGGAGAGATGGGGACATGCTGGACAGGGAGGGCAGGGGAGGGGAGACAGAATCGCTGGACAGGGAGGGCAGGGGAAGGGAGAGAGAATCGCTGGACAGGGAGGGCAGGGGAGGGGAGAGAAAATCACAGGACCTGTGGAAAAAAGTGCCAGTACGCCGTACCAACGCGTACTGGCACAAAAAAAGCACTGGTTAAAAGGAAAACAAAAACCTTTTAACATTCAACAAAGTATGCTGAAGCCTGTTTACTTCTCAGAGATGGGATAAATTGAAAAATAAAGGGCCCTGTTTACTAAAGTGTGCTAGTGTTTTTAGTGTGTGCTAAAAATTAGCGTGCACTAACCGTGTAGATGCCCATAGGATTATTATGGGCATCTATGCAGTTAGCATGTGCTAAAAATGCTAGCACGCCTTTACTGCAGCTTAGTAAACAGGGCCCAAAATCTATTAAAAGTCAGTTACAATCTTCACATGGGTTTGCTAGGCCCCACAGTCACAGTGTGCACTTGACTTCAGTAATAAACATATCCAAGTCTAGCTCTGGTTCAGGACTTTCATGAGATTCCAAGATAAAGCATTTCCTACCTTAGCCAGTCTTCTGTTACCTTACAAATTGGTTGTAATAGCATAGGATGGAAGGCTGCACCTCTCTTCCCTGAGCTTCCTTGGTTTGTCTCTATCTGGAGTCTTATCTGGCCTGCCTGAACCACACCAACCCTGATAAACCCTCGAGAGTCAGGCTTCTTAATGTGGCCCGGTGAGGAGCTGTTGTTAAGATAAACCAGCATCTTTCTATACACTCTATCACGTGGAGGAGCATTGTCCCCCTCCGCAGAGAGGGGCTAAACCAGTTGGATAGCATCAGCCTGGGATGTCCTGCCCACTCATTACTGGAGGGGGACACCAGGAAGTTTGGATCCAATCAGTTCACAGCTCTAAAGTGATGTCATCAGGAAAGTCCTACAGGGAGGAGGAGTTGGGACAGCAGCCAGGCAATGAGAGTCCATCTTCAGGGAGATGGGCGTTCTAGGATGTCAGCCAGCCAATAGAAGGAAGCAGCAGGAACAGCTGGGGGTGGAACCAATCCCTGATGCTGCTGATTCCTCACAGAAGAGCGGAGAGTAGCAGATAGGTTTTTCTCACTTTTTCCCAGCAGCGGGAGACAGGGAGCTGCAGTACAGATATGCCCTTCCAAAAAAAATCGCTTTTGTGTTTGCCAAATTAAAAAAAGGGTAAATCTACTGCTATCATACACGCAGCTTCTCTGCATGTATGAGAGCCATCTGTAGCATGCGCAGAGCAGCCACACATAGCGATTGACTGTTCTGCGCATGCTCAGCTCACCGACTTGCTTCCCCCATATCGAATACAAATGAGCTGGGGTGCAAAAGCAACAAGCAGCTCATTTGCATGCAATTTTCTTTGTGAATCCCTCTGTGTTTCTAAATCGGTAAATTTGTACCAATTTGGAAACGCAGACGGATCCTTAACAGGACCTTTGCGCATCTGGCTCCTTCTCTGCTGAGCCCCACAAAACCCACCCAAAGCCTACTACCCCTAACTGTACACCACTACCATAGCCCTTACAGGTGAAGGGGGCATCTATATGTGGGTACAATGGGTTTCTGGTGAGTTTTGGAGGACTCGCAGTTTCCTCCACAATTGTAGCAGGTAGGAAGAGGTAGGAGGCTGGGTCTATGTGTCAGCAGTGCACTGCACCCACTACTAAATTACTCCAGGGGCCTGCATGCTATTCTGATGGACCTGAGTATAACATCAAAGGGTGGCATAGAGGTTGATAAGTAATGTTTTTCATCACATTTGTTGGGGGGTGGGAGGGGGCTAGTGACCACTGGGGGAATAAGGGGATGTCATTCCTGATTCCCTCCAGTGGTCATCTGGTCATTTAGGGCACCTTTTTGTGCCTGATTGATAATAAAAACAGGTCTAGCTCAAAACGTCTAAGTTTTAGTCCTGGACATTTTTGTTTTGTTCCATTATGGCTGAAAAACGTCTAAGTCTAGGTCTAAAAAGTGGTTTTGATAATACTGATTTTGACGTTTTTGTGAGAAAAACTTCCAAATGCAGACTTACACCACTTTTTAGACGTTTTTTCTCTTTTGAAAATGAGCCTGAAAGGCACATAAGCATATATAATGCTTTTATAAAATATGTACAACATATGCATCTATGTATCTTCTCTATCTAGTCACTGTGTTAAAAGATTACCCTCTATTTGTTAATATACTGCACGTATCAAGACAACTGGAAACCCACTGGAAAAAGTAACTAATGCAGTCCAAACAAAGCAGGTGGGTAAGGAGATAGACTGTGACTAATACACCGATAGTGTTGTATAAAGTTGGGAAAAAGACCTCAGATGCCTGTGTTTTTTATATGCTGATATGAAATACAGCTATTGCAGCGCAGTTCTGGCTTCGATCATGGGTCCAAAAATACCCAACGGTATCAATGTTTTATAATTATATGGTGTTGCATAAATTCGCATTTAACAACAATATGTGGAAAAATTCAATTTATCTTTTGAGCAACAGTGCACGGCAGTAGCGAAATGTCCCTACGGGGACCCGTTTCACCAAAAGGCTTCCTCAGGGGACTCTGTGCTGCCTTTGCTGTTGAAATGCTGTTGAAAAACAAAAGAAAAAGTGAAAAAAATAGCCATCCCAGTCTTATTTACAAAACCAAGACAGAGGAGCAGAATTCAGTGTCTGCGGCTCTACGTTATAACCGCCAAGGAACTCAACACGGCAGCTACTTATAAAGAAACGCTGACGCATGCACACACCCATATGAAGTGTCAACATCAAACAAATGCTTATAAGTTGAACAAAGGGTGCATTAAAACAAAGGGTGGAAAAAGTGCATGTTCATGGAGAGACCATTCTACCCTCACATTCAAGCCCAGGGGTTCCACAGATTGTAAGCGGTGAATCCAACGCTGCTGAAGTTGTAATAAGCTTCTGCAAAGGCAGCACAGAGTCCCCTGAGGAAGCCTTTTGGTGAAACGGGTCCCCGTAGGGACATTTCGCTACTGCCGTGCACTGTTGCTCAAAAGATAAGTTGAAATTTTCCACATATTGTTGTTAAATTTATGTATTTTTTTTTATTTGTAGCATTTGTATCCCACATTTTCCCACCAATTTGCAGGCTCAATGTGGCTTACATTATGCCGTGATGGCGATCGCCATTTACGGGTACAGAGTTACAAATGGTAATGCATTAAGGTGCATACATACATGCAAAATGATTTTATATGCAACACCACATAATTATAAAAAACTAGTAAAAAAGCCCCGTTTCTGATGCAAATGAAACGGGGGCTAGCAAGGTTTTCTTCAGTGTGCATGTGGGAGTGTGTGTGTCCCTGCCCTCTGCCCTCTCTCCCTTCCCCTGTGCTGTCTGTCCCCTCCTCTCCCCCCTCCAAGTCCAGTCCTCCAATGTTAAGTTTCCTGCTGTGCTGTGTTTGTGTTACAGAGAGAGTGAGGGCGTCTCTGTCCCCTCCCCCCTCTGAGTCCTTCACTGTTACAGAGAGAGGGATTTCGTGCTGTGCTGTTTTCCTTCACTCATGGGGAAACCGGATATCTCTGGCGCGTCACACTTCCGGCTGGAGGCTTCATTAGAACGTTGGTGGTGCCTTTTATATATAGAGATTGATACCGTTGGGTATTTTTGGACCTATGATCGAAGCCAGCACTGCGCTGTAATAGCTGTATTTCATATCAGCATATAAAAAGCATAGGCATCTGAGGTCTTTTTCCCAACTTTATACAACACTATAGGTGTGTTAGTCACAGTCTATCTCCTTACCCACCTGCTTTGTTTGGACTGCATTAATATACTGTACTGCATGCACCTGGTAGGTACTATGCAAATAATATTGCAGATTCATTGACAAGAGTTGTCAATGTTGTTTTTGATATGTGACAGCATTGCAAGTAGCACAGCTTCTGGGTGCCAGCTTTCTGTTCATCCCATTGATAACTCCACACCATTATAATTTCTTGTGTTCATTTTCAGCATGGTCTTCAGATAGATTCAGTTCCGCTAATAACAAAGTTATTACTTCTGCATTTAACTTTGTTCACAGTGCATTTGAAAATTGGTTCCAAATCATCTTTTAAATGTATTCCATTATGGGCGAAGACAATTCCATTTGCTGTTTATAGTCAGTTTTAAAACAAGATACACAGCTTTTTCAATATGGAGGTTAAGAGTTACTCTGAGATGCTTGCTTGGTGTGCAACTCAGACATGACATATGACTCTTCCAGAACTTAAATGTAGTTATCTTATATTACATTAATTATAGCCTGCCACAAAATAAAACTATTTAGGAGCTTTATCTATTAAGGCAGTGGTTCTCAAACTTGTCCTGGGAACCAGTAGCCAGTCGGGTTTTCAGGATATTCCTAATGAATATGCATTATTTTCTCTTAAATCTTTGTACATCAACTTTAAATTATTCACAAAAATACCTTCATTCACTTTAATAGAAAATCTACAAAAAATATACATTTAAAACAAGCCCACCAGATACCGGAACCGAGTTCAAATTTGCCCAATATTGTGCATTATCACTTAAATCTACTCTAACCTCTCTGAATATCCAACTATAATATCCTTATCTTCAGTCGGTTGTCCAGTTAAGCTACAATCCTTTAAGAGTACCAGTGACTCAGTCTGACAATATCTCTTTAAGTTATGTATTGAAATGACCTCATTCGCTGACTCTCCACATCGTACTGTTGTTATTCTGCTATCTGTTATTATTCTGGCAGATATTCCACTTCAGGGAGAAAGTTCTAAAGCTTTACGACTTCCGATGCCTTCACAGCTGGCAAAAATCCCTCCTGCGCAGTTCCAGTTGGTACTTTGAATGTTCTACAGCAGATTTCATTAGTCTCTACGTGACTGCGTGTTTTGCAAAATGTAAGTCATCAGGAGACTAAACCTACAACAAATATCAATAATTTGTCTTATTCCTTACCAACATGTTCATAAAAATACATTTCAATTCTAAAAACGACACTCACCACTGTTGGTAAAATTTCATTCATGATCACTTCAGTGTAAGAATTCAACCTGAGGAGCCTCCCTGCAACAGAAGTTCACACCTGGAAGCTAAACTGTCTGGAGACGAGACTCTCTTTTAACCAGATCAATCCCTAATTACACAGCTGCCCAATCAACTTCCTTATTGAGACCCAAAGGTTGTACTATTTTCCACTCAAAGATCATGTGCTGCTCTCTTTTTAACAAAATTGCTGAGACATCCCTGTCTCTGGCTAAAGTTGCCTGCTACAGAACTACAAAACATAAATCCTCAACTGAATGCCCCAAGGTTCTCCAATTATCTTTAATGGGACCTCACTTTTGTCCAATCTCAGGTTATTTAAATATTTTGCAATTCTTTGCTTGACTGGTATCTTAGTCTGGCCCAGGTACCATTTTCCACACGTGCACGTGATACCATAAATAAACTGTTTAGAGAAACAGTCTGTTTTACTTGTCAAATAAAAAAAAATTGACTGTGGAATAATTACTGTTTTGAGAGTGATTGAGCGGTATACACAATGGCCACAATATGCATACCTGAGAACCACTGTATTAAAGTGCATTAAACATTCATATTAAAGTAGTATTAATGTGTTAATGTAAGATTTTAATACAGTATGAACTAAAATATGAACACCTTGCTGGGGGGGGGGGGGGGGGGGGGGGAGACTAGGATGGTGGAGGCTGCCAGCTCTGTGAATATTTTTCCTTTTTGCTATTATGCCTAAGCAAAAGTCATGGCTGATAGTGCTTGCCTCTGCTCTTCAGCCACAGATTACCTCAGGTCTGAAGGATTAATTTCTGCAGAAACAAAGCACTTAAGAATCAAATGTTTGCCAGGCAGTGTCAATGCTGAAGCCCATCTTTTGCAAGATGTATTGCCCTTCTCTATTTTCACCACTTATACCCCACTTTACTATTTTTATTGTGGTTCCATTTCTCCCTCCCCTTACTGTTTTTCCTACTTCTCCCCCCCCCCCCCCTCCTCCCTCTTCTCTCTCTCTCTCTCTGAATTTTTAGAATTGTAAGCTGCATAGATATATTATTATGACTTGCTTGATAGCAAGACTGAAATTAAACTTGCAGCTTGAAACTTTAAACTCTGATCAGCGAAAGCCTCCTGTGAGAATGTGGATAGAAGGTCCTCCAGATTCCCATGCTGCAGTCCTGGAAGAGGTTTATACAGATGAGGCTGCATCCAGAAGAGAAAAGTATGGTGTAGAGGGAAGAGATTTATTACCCCTGTGAAAAGATTCAATGAACACATTGGTTCTTGGAGGAAGCTTTGGATGGAGGTTCTAGTCCAGATTTGGCTGAGATTTCCCCTGTTGCTTTGACATGTAAGATGTAAGCTGGGTTAAAAAAAGGTTTGGACAAATTCCTGGAGGAAAAGTCCATAGTCTGCTATTGAGACAGACATGGGAAGCAACTGCTTGCCCTTGGATTTGTATTATGGAGTGTTGCCATGATTTGGGTTTCTGCCAGGTACTTGTGGCCTGGCTTGGTGTTACTCGTGTTCACGAATCGTGAGCCCTTGAGCCCAGGCTGCAGACAGAAAGGGAAATCTAGGACAGGCCTGGGATAGACCGAACCACAACAAGTAAAAATCACAGAACACAGGGTACTCACCCAAAACTCCAGGCTCCCAAGGATAGGCACAGAACTCCTCAAAGGGAAGGGAACTTCAGCATATACAGCCTGCAGCAACAAGCTAGGCGGACCCAAATACCGGAAGCGGAGCCACAGGAACCAGCTGGCAGTAACAGATACTCCACAAGCTAAAACAGGGAAAAATACAGGAACAGCTTCACAAGACTTCACCTGCGCTTGGCCACCGTTCCCCAGGGGTTGAGCCTCTGGATGCAGGCAGCCGGCAGGACTTGAGGCAACCAGCAGAGACAGAAATTGTAGAGGGCAAAGCTGAACCAGATTAACAAGCAAACCAGAATGGGCAGGACCCAGCACTTCAGGGGAAGGGAAAACAAAAGGGAATACTGGCCAGAGCCAGGACTACTAGGCACAAACAGCCCACATAGCCAGACAGAGAAACCGAGGGGTTAACACAGCACACGAACCTCCAGAAGAGC
The DNA here is from genome assembly GCF_901765095.1 of Microcaecilia unicolor. NCBI lineage: Eukaryota > Metazoa > Chordata > Amphibia > Gymnophiona > Siphonopidae > Microcaecilia > Microcaecilia unicolor. Next base: position 328,031,486 of record NC_044031.1, on the reverse strand, counting down.
ACAGGACTACGACAGACAGGGAAACAAACAAACAAACTGCAACCACACAGAAAACAAACACTAACCCGACAAACAGGGAACCCAGCCCAGCTGCAGAGGAAACTAATTAGCCACAAGCTGAGACAGACAAATACTAAAACAGAACACAGAGCAAACACCAGCAAACCAGCCCCAAGATAAACACAAAGTAGGAGGAAACAGACTCCTCCAGCGTACAGAGCAACAGCTCTCAGGAGAAAAGAGATAAGAGGCTACAGCAGGGAAACCCTAACACTAAAGCAGCGCTTACCTGAAACTGCAGGTAAAAATAGATCCAGGCCACTGAAGTCAGCTCCCACCCAGCTGACCAATAACCTGCAAGCCCCACCCAGCTACTCTAGCAGAGAGATAACCAGCCCCTCCCTAGCCTGTAGTAGTGGGTTCCAGCCTCTCCTCAGCCACTAGCAGAAATAGAACACTTGGCCACTCTAGCCCAGTATCCTGAAAACAGGATACTGGGCTAGTGTCCCGTCTTCCGCCGGGACCAACGCGCGCCTGCTTGCTGCTGGCGCTGGTGGACCGGGGGACCTGGGGCTGCCAGGGATGGCCGGCCTTCGCTGCGGGTCCTCCGGTGGCCGGCCATCGCCCGCCAGAAGGGAGAGGCGGCTATTACCTTAGTCCGGCGGCAGAGGATCGCTGGTTGTTCCCACCGATGGCCGGCTTTCCAGTTCCGCTATGGAACCCCTGCAACATGGCGCCGGCGGTGGATAGCCGGCGTCTCTTCCGGTTGCGGGGCCAAGCAGGGGAAGTGGTGACTGGCGTCACCTTGGATTGGTTATGTAAAGGCTCAACCGCAGGAAACACCAGCTGGGGCCCCACGCTAATGGGAAGGCCTACTTAAGGAGCACCACTCCTCTTTGCCAGTGCTTCGGCTTCTCGTTCCTGAGAGCTCCGCATCGTTGGATGGAACTCTGTACCTTGCTATCGGACTTTGCCTGTCTCGACCACTGCCTGCTACTGACTCTCCTTGACCGCTGCCTGTCTCGACCACTGCCTGCTACTGACTCTCCTTGACCGCTGCCTGGCTCGACCACTGCCTGCTACGGATTCCCCTTGTTCTGTCTGCTTCTTCCAGAAGCCCTGTCCGCCCCCTGTTCCTGAAGCCCTGTAGGCTGCCCGCACCTGGAGGCTCAACTTCCAGGGAACGGCGGCCTTCCCAGGCAAAGAGTGAGGGTGGGTCGGCTGTCCTCTGGAGAAGGAGGGGTTTACTCCGCCGTCTCCGGCTGGATCCAAGAGCTCACACCCGGAAGCTGCTCAACCTTTGGCGGAGCAAGACAGTAAGCCGAAGCCATGAGCTCGCCGACTCCACCTGACTTGAGGGACCTGGCGAGGATCCTGCAGCAGCAGCAGGAACAACTGAATGCTCTCTCTGGGGCCTTCCAGAATGTGTGTTCACAGATCAACTCCAGGCAAACCCAGGCGCAGACTTCACCAGCGGGTTCCCGTACAAGTGCCACATTTTCGGGGCCCCGCTTTCCTGAGCCTAGCCGGTTCAATGGGACCCCCGAGAACTGCCGGGGATTCCTGAACCAATGTAATCTCTACTTCGAGATGCAACCGGAGGCCTTCACCTCGGACTGCACGAAGGTCTCCTATGTGATCTCCCTACTAACCGGGCCGGCCTTGGCCTGGGCTTCACCCCTCTGTGAACAACGGGACCCCATGCTTACGGACTTTGAAGAATTCCAGCGCCGATTCCGGCTCGTCTTTGATGTTCCGGGAAGACCATCCTCCGCATCCTCGGAACTCCTGCGGATTCAGCAGGGGTCCGGGACCGTGGGCGAGTATGCCGTGCGGTTCCGCACCTTAGCCTCAGAACTGCGGTGGAACTCTGAGGCCCTGTCCGCGATCTTCTGGCAAGGATTGCAGGGTCGCATCAAGGACGAACTGGCCGGACGGGACCTTCCCTCCACCTTGGATGCTTTGATCACGCTCTGTACCCGGATTGATACGCGCTTCCGGGAGAGGGCCCGGGAACGGGCCGAACAGCACAGGACGGCGGCTCCTGGGCCGCGACCCCAGAGGGTTCCTTCACCTCGAGACCCTTCCGCTGGGCAGGGCAGTGTTCCGGAGGAGCCCATGCTCGTGGGCCGGCAGCGACTGGCTGCCTCAGAGCGTAACCGGCGACGCCGGAATAACCTGTTTCTACTGTGGGGAGGCGGGACACTTGATTCAGGCGTGTCCTACTCGACCGGCGGGAAACGCCGAACCCAAGGTCCCGTGAGGGGGCTGGTCTTGGGTCACTCGGGGCCCCCTCCCGACGATCTGTTCACCATACCAGTGACCCTCCAGTGACAAGACCATTCAATCCAGACCCAAGCCCTGTTGGACTCAGGGGCTGGGGGAAACTTTATTAGTTTGAGCAATGGCAACTACCGGCGCAGGAGTGCAACCCGGCTGTGCAGGTGACGTCCATTCAGGGAACGGTATTACCCAATCCCATCTCCCGACTCACTCCGCTGGTCGAGCTAAGAGTAGCCCAGCAGCATCAGGAGAAGATCCAATTCTTGATAATGCCTAAGTCCATTCATCCCCTGGTGTTGGGCCTGCCCTGGCTACGCCATCATTCACCCTTGATTGATTGGACGTCGGGGCACATACGGGGCTGGGGAAAGTATTGCTCAGAGCAGTGTCTAACCCCGGAAGGGAGACCCTGCTCGGTGCTGGCAACCGCCCCGGGAAGACTGCTGGCATGCAAGGCGACCTTACCTAAGGAATACCAGGCCTACACGGATGTCTTTAACCCGGTAGAGGCGGACAGGTTGCCCCCGCACCGGCATTTTGATTGTGCTATTAATCTCCTGCCGGACCGGATGCCACCTCCCGGGCGGCTGTATACCCTCTCCCGGGGGGAATCAGCGGCCATGCGGGCCTATGTTCAGGAAAATCTGGAGAAGGGATTCATCCGGGCATCGTCCTCCCCGGCGGGAGCCGGCTTCTTCTTTGTCAGCAAGAAGGACGGAACCCTCAGGCCTTGTATCGATTACCGGGCCATGAACGCCATCACGATTAAGGACCGGTACCCGTTGCCCTTAATTCCAGCGTTATTTGACAGACTCCAGGGAGCCCGGGTATTCACGAAGCTGGATCTGAGAGGAGCGTATAATCTTATACGGATTTGATGGGGCGATGAGTGGAAAACCGCGTTCAATACGCACGAGGAGCATTTCGAGTATTTGGTTATGCCTTTCGGATTATGTAATGCCCCGGCGGTTTTCCAAAAGTTTATCAACCACGTGTTTCATGATCTCCTCTACTCATTTGTTATTGTCTACCTAGACGACATCCTGGTATTTTCCCGGTCTCCACAGGAACATGTGGACCATGTAACCGAGGTCCTCCGGCGCCTAAGGCAACACCGATTATATGCCAAGTTAAGCAAGTGCGTGTTTCACCAGGTAGTGGTGCCCTTCTTGGGCTATATTATCTCCGGGCATGGGTTCCAAATGGACCCGGACAAAGTGAGAGCGATTCGAGACTGGCCGCAGCCGCAGAACTTGAAGGCCCTACAAAGATTCTTGGGCTTTGCCAACTATTATCGCCAGTTCATCGAGCACTACTCCCTGGTCACGGCTCCCTTGACTGCTCTCACCCGGAAGGGAGCGGATGTACAGCACTGGCCAGCCCCGGCGGTGGAGGCGTTTGTTGCTCTAAAGAAGGCTTTCCTGTCGGCTCCCATCCTCCGAAGTCCAGACCCAAGTAAACCTTTCGTGGTGGAGGTGGACGCTTCGGCCGTGGGGGCCGGGGCCATTCTCTCTCAAGTCACGTCCGCGGGGAAACGACTGCCGTGCTTCTTCTTCTCACGAAAGTTCTCTCCCGCCGAAAGGAACTACACTGTGGGGGATCGGGAGCTTCTAGCCCTCAAGTTGGCCCTGCAAGAATGGAGGCATCTGTTGGAGGGCGCCGAACATATTTTCACAGTAATAACCGACCACAAGAACCTGTTGTATCTCCAAGGAGCCAAGAGGCTCAATCTACGACAGGCTCGGTGGTCCCTATTTTTTGCCCGATTCCAGTTTCGCCTAATGTTCCAGCCTGCGGAAAAGAACATTCTTGCCGATGCCCTCTCCCGGGCGTTCGAGGCCCCCGAGGAGCCTGAGGACTCGCAGCCTATGTTGAACCCGGAATGTTTGCCAGCAATGCCTACGGCCCTAGTACCTACCAGAACGCTGGTACCTCGCCAATACCGGAGGAAAGCGATGCACTGGGCCCACTCATCAGCGTTTGCGGGGCATTTTGGGTTCCATAAAACGTTGCACTTACTCGCACGACAGTACCACTGGCAACGGATGGCACAGGACGTGCTTCACTTTGTGGCCTCCTGCCCCGTTTGCGCCCGGACCAAGTCAACGGTAGGGTGGCCGTGGGGGGAACTCCAGCCCTTGCCGGTACCACAAGGCCCCTGGGAGGAGCTCTCCATGGACTTCATCACCGATTTACCTCGCTCCCAGGGGCATACGGTCATTTGGGTGGTGGTGGACCGGTTCTCCAGAATGGCCCACTTCATTCCCCTGAAGGGACTTCCCTCGGCAGCCATGCTAGCCACTTGCTTCGTCCAGCACATCTTCCGCCTGCATGGGCTCCCCGTACGGATCATTAGTGACCGGGGAACCCAATTCACCTCCCGGTTCTGGAAGGCGTTATGCGCCGCCTTAGGGGTCAAGGCCCATTTCTCATAGGCCTACCATCCTCCGACTAACGGGATGGTGGAACGTATTAACCAAACCCTGAAGGGGTTCCTCCGCGCTTTTGTGAACAACCGCCAGGACAACTGGGTGGCACTCCTTCCCTGGGCAGAATTCGCCTACAATAATAGCCTACACTCAGCCTCCCAGCAGTCGCCGTTCTCTGTGGGGTTCGGCTGGCACCCCCGGCTTCCTCCGGCTATCTCCTCAGAACCAGATATTCCTCAGGTACAGCAGGTCCTGAATAGTATGCAGGACACCTGGAAAACGGTCCGCGAGCAGCTGCGGAGGACGGCTGCCAAGTACAAACTATACGCGGACCGCCGCCGACGTCCCGCTCCTGTATTCCAACCGGGGCAGAAGGTCTGGCTAAGCACCAAGCACCTGCGGCTCCGGCTGCCGTCTCGACGACTAGCGCCACGCTTCATCGGACCCTTCTCCATTCAGGAACGGATTGGAACTGTCACCTACCGGCTTCGCCTTCTCCGGTCTCTGCGGGTACACAATGCATTCCACGTATCCCTCCTGAAACCATTTCAGAGGTCCCGCTGGCATCCACGAGGGGAGGCATCAGTGATTCCGGATTCTGAACCAGATCCAGAGTTTGAGGTTCAGGAGATTGTAGACTCCAAGTGGAAAAGAGGGAGACTGTATTACCTCATCTCTTGGAAACATTTTGGCCCAGAGGATAACTCATGGGAGCCGGATTCCAATGTACACGCTCCGGACCTAGTACAGGAATTTCATCTAAGCTATCCACAGAAACCCGGACCCCGGGAAGGAAGGGGGTCTTCCGGGGGGGATACTGTCCCGTCTTCCGCCGGGACCAACGCGCGCCTGCTTGCCGCTGGCGCCGGTGGACCGGGGGACCCGGGGCCGCCAGGGATGGCCGGCCTTCGCTGCGGGTCCTCCGGTGGCCGGCCATCGCCCGCCAGAAGGGAGAGGCGGCCATTACCTTAGTCCGGCAGCAGAGGATCGCTGGTTGTTCCCACCGATGGCCGGCTTTCCAGTTCCGCTATGGAACCCCTGCAACATGGCGCCGGCGGTGGATAGCCGGCGTCTCTTCCGGTTGCGGGGCCAAGCAGGGGAAGTGGTGACTGGCGTCACCTTGGATTGGTTACGTAAAGGCTCAACCGCAGGAAACACCAGCTGGGGCCCCACGCTAATGGGAAGGCCTACTTAAGGAGCACCACTCCTCTTGGCCAGTGCTTCGGCTTCTCGTTCCTGAGAGCTCCACATCGTTGGATGGAACTCTGTACCTTGCTATCGGACTTTGCCTGTCTCGACCACTGCCTGCTACTGACTCTCCTTGACCGCTGCCTGTCTCGACCACTGCCTGCTACTGATTCTCCTTGACCGCTGCCTGTCTCGACCACTGCCTGCTACTGACTCTCCTTGACCGCTGCCTGGCTCGACCACTGCCTGCTACGGATTCCCCTTGTTCTGTCTGCTTCTTCCAGAAGCCCTGTCCGCCCCCTGTTCCCAAAGCCCTGTAGGCTGCCCGCACCTGGAGGCTCAACTTCCAGGGAACAGCGGCCTTCCCAGGCGAAGAGTGGGGGTGGGTCGGCTGTCCTCTGGAGAAGGAGGGGTTTACTCCGCCGTCTCCGGCCGGATCCAAGAGCTCACACCCGGAAGCTGCTCAACCTTTGGCGGAGCAAGACAGCTAGATGGACCATTGGCCTGACACAGTATGGCTATTCTTATGTTCTTATCATACTCTGAACCCCCCTTGGACACAGACCCTGAACCCTACCCCTGAACACAATTTAAACTCCCCAGTCAGACCCAGAACCCTCCCAAGCACAATCCAAACACCTCAATCAGACCCCTAGCACATAAACCCAGCCCAATCCAAAAATCCTGCCCCCTTTAACATGCCCCACCCTCCAGAGATCTCTCCTCCCCATCCCTGACACCTCTCTCCCCCGACTTACCTGGGGTCAGCATTAGTGGGGCAGTGGTCCAAAGGTGGCAGCAATCCTCCTCTGCTTCCACATGCATGGGCAGTGTAGTCCAAAATAGTTGTGCTCTGGAACTCACTGCCAGAGGATATGGTTACTGCAGTTAACATATGGGTTTAAAAAAAGATTTGGACAAGTTCCTAGAGGAAACGTCCATGGTCTGCTACTGAGATAGTAATGGAGGATGCCACTGCTTGCCGTGGCATCGGTAGCATGGAATTTTGCTATTATTTGGGATTCTGCAAGGTACTTGTGATCTGGATTGGCCACTGTTTAAAGCAGGATACTGGGCTAGATGGACCATTGGTCTGACCTAGTATGACTAGTGTTATGTTCTTATATTCACCAATAATGCCTAGTGGGCCCATGCTAATGCCTACTGCATGATAAAACCCACATTAGCTGCTTAATGCAGCTTAATAAAAGGGTCTCTAGTTTTTTTTTTCTTTTTGTTTTTGGTTTGTTTGGTTTTTGTTCAGGAATTTACTGTAATAGATTGTGTATACCTCCTTTTAGTTTTATTTTCACTCCTTCAATGTTTCACTCCTTCAGTCCTTCAGATAAATTCAGTTTGGAACTATTTGTGTTTTAACTTATTTTTTTTAATAATAACATTCTCTGATTTGGTGCTCAAACTTGGAAGCTTTGGAGCTCATTTTCAAAACAAAAAACATTCAAGAAATGGTAGAAGGTGGCAGAAGGACATTTTTCGCTCAAAAATGTTCAAGATATGTTTTTTGACACCCTGATTTTAGACGTTTTGTTCCACAGTTCATCCAAATTTCAAGGGGGTGTATTGGGAGCGTGTTTTGGACTGGATATGGGTGGCACCATTAGATGGATTTTTTTTTTTTTTTTGCAATAATGGAACAACATCTAGGGCCAAAATTAAGACTTCCTTGTCATCAAGCAGATGCAGCCATTACAGATGGGTTGTGTCCATCAACCAGCAGAGGGAGATAGAGAGCACACTTTTTTCAGTGCCTCATACCAGCTTGCTCCACTGCCTCTCTTCAGTATTCTCTATCGCCCCTAGCAGAGTGGCTGCAGCTTCTTCGAGCTCCATCTAAAATCTGCCTGGAGGTTGCTCCTGTGCTTTTGCCAGTTGTTAGCAGGGGTGTTGGAGGATATAGCAGCTTCATTTTAAAGGCACAAAGGTTCGCCCTTTCCCTGCCTTACCCATACCTCCGTGGATGTGGACACATTGCTTAGCTTTCCCTGTCCTTCCCCACCAACAGTGGATGCAGGCACATAGGTTCGCCCTTTCCCTGCCTTTCCCACTCACCTGAGCCTCCGGAGTTCTATTTACCTCTGCTTTCCTCACAGCGTTAAAAAAAAAAAGGCGCTTAGACGCTGGAACAGAGGTTTTTCCTTGCCTTTTTCTGTGGGACCGGAGCTGTGATACTCGGTCCAGTGAGGTAAGAGTGTTTTCTGACTCCTCCGGGGTGGGCCCGCGATCGGGGCAATTTTGGCGCGAACGGCCATTTTGAATTTTACCGCCGTTTTCGGCAATGGCTGCGGAGATAGTAAAGCGCTGTTCCAAGTGTGGCAAGCGCAGATCAGCAGCGTGGCTCTGTAAATCGTGCTGTACAGACGTTAGAGCCAGCCCGAGCATGGCGAGCGACGATTCTTTGCGCTCTGAGCTGGCAGCAGGCGCCATTTTGAATTTACCACATGGCGCGACCTCCGCTGAGTCAGAGAGTCCTGAGCCCGGGGGGAGGCCTCGGAGTGAGGCTGATATGGGAGCTACTAGCCCCGGCAGAGATCCGGGTGCCCAGGGTGAGTTTTTCTCCCCTGATTTTGTCTTATTAATGCATAAAGCATACATGCTTAAAAGAGCTCTCCCACAAAGCCCGGCACGGGCCTCTTCTAATGCCCCCCCCCCCCCCGGTGGATTCTAGCCTGGGTATGCCCTCTGAGGCGTTATTCCCTGATAATTGGTAGAATATGAAGCGCAGAAGGGCTCATTCCCCTTCAGAGAGTGCTGCACCTCCTTTTTCCCCCCCGTGATCGGGCTGCGAGGATTCGGAGGACTCTGGCAGGCCTTCATGGTCTGAGGAGCCAGAGTCTGGTGCAGAAGTGACTCAGGATCTGGACGATCCCTCCGCGGTGAGGAGTTTCCACCGTGATGAGCTGCCAGCGCTTATTTCTGATGCCCTGCAGGCTCTCTCTATTGAGGACCCTGCCAGTGGCACAGCCTCCTCTGTGAATCCTAGGATGGCTAGTACCAAAAAGCCTGCTCGAGCCTTTCCTTTGCATGACTCCATCCAAGAGCTTATTTCGGCTCAATGGACTGACCCCGAGGGACCTTTGAAAGTTTCCAGGGCTATGGGGCAATTATACCCTCTGAGTGAGGAGCATATGGCTCGCTTTGCTATGCCTAAAGTGGATGCCCTAGTAACAGCTGTGACAAAGAGAACTACCCTCCCTGTTGAAGGAGGTGTTGCCCTGAAGGATATTCAAGACCGTAGACTGGAATCAGCACTTAAACGGTCATTTGAAATTGCAGGTCTCACTATTCGGGCGTCTGCATGCAGTTGTTATGCTGCTAGAGCCTGCCTGGCTTGGTTGCAACAGGCAGTGGAACAGCCCGGTGATGGAGCGGAGCCCTTTTCAGATGTGGCTCCACAGATGGAGTCGGCCTTGTCCTTTCTTGCTGATGCCCTTTATGATATTGTCAGAGCTTCGGCTAAACACATGGCAGTAGCAGTGGCGGCTCGCCGTCTTCTTTGGCTACGGCATTGGGCGGCGGACATGGCCTCTATGCAAAGGTTGGTGAAGTTGCCCTTTCAAGGCCTTCTCCTGTTTGGTGAGGAGTTGGAGAAAATTGTGAAGGGCCTGGGTGAGGCTAAACCCCAGCGCTTGCCCGAAGATAGGCCTCGGCCTTCCTCTAAGGGTGCGGCGGTCCACTCCTCTTACAGACCTCACTTCCGTGAAGCTCGAAGGTACCGCCCGGGGCGTTCTGCTGGGTTCACTTCTCGTGCCCGTTTTCAGCAGAGGAACTCCTTTCGCTCAGACAAACGTTCCACAGCCACTGGCTCAAGGCCTGGAGTTCAGGGGCGACCCTCCCAATGATGGTGCGCCGGCCCTCTCCTCGAGTCCTGTCATCGGAGGACGTCTTTCCCTCTTTGCTGAGGAGTGGGCCAACATTTCCTCAGATCAGTGGGTCTTGGACCTGATCAGACGGTTACAGAATAGAATTCGACACCCCTGTAAGAGACGTGTTTGTGGAGTCCCGATGCGGTTCTGCCGCCAAACGGGCGGCGGTAGAGGAGACTTTACAAGGTCTGATTCAGTATCTGTGAGTTACTAACTCTTTCAGGACCTCTGGTGCTCCCTTTGAACCGCTTCGGCGTGCTTCAGAGAAAGATTTGACACTGAAGGCCGTCTTGTTAGTGGCCATTACTTCGGCGAGACGGGTGTCAGAGCTCCAGGCGCTGTCCTGTAGAGACCCTTTTCTGCAGTTTTCAGAGTCCGGGGTCACGGTTCGGATCGTGCCTTCCTTCTTGCCTAAGGTGGTTTCAGCGTTTCACCTAAACCAACCTATTTTCTTGCCCTCCTTTGTCGAGGAGGAGTTTCCAGAATCTTTTGGGCAATTGCACCTGTTGGACGTGCGCAGGACTCTGCTGCAGTATCTGCGAGTTACTAACTCTTTCAGGACCTCTGATCATCTGTTTGTTTTGCTATCAGGTCCTCGCAGAGGGTCTCCAGCGTCTAAAGCCACTATTGCCCGCTGGCTTAAAGAATCTATCTTTTCAGCTTATTTGCTTGCCGGCCGGCCTCCGCCTGATGCCTTTAAGGCGCATTCCACTAGAGGAATTTCCTCTTCTTGGGCTGAAACTGGAGCACTCTCTCTTCAAGAGATTTGTAGTGCAGCAACATGGGCTTCTAAACTCTCCTTTGCCCGTCATTACAGGCTGGATGTGGCTGCCAGGAGGGACGCACATTTTGGAGCGCAAGTGCTGGCGCGTGGTGTGGCTTGTTCCCACCCTATCTAGGGATTGCTTTGATACATCCCATCTGTAATGGCTGCATATGCTTGATGACAAGGAAGGGAAAATTAGGTTCTTACCGTGATAATTTTCTTTCCTTTAGTCATAGCAGATGCAGCCATGATCCCTCCCTGTCTGATGCTATCTGATGTAAATCTATTTCAGGTTCTGTTCGTGTTTCCTGGAGATTCCGTCCTTGGGAGAAAGTCGGAAAACAGTCTTCAGGATTCTTGTTCAATTAAAGGAGGATGACTTAATTCCCTCCAGTTTCATGTTTTGGAGGATGAGTTTATGCCTTCTGGGAGGATGTTTCATTCCCTCCATTCTGAGTTAATACCCTTTGTGGTAGGGCCATCGTTCGCTGTGAGGAAAGCTTATGTTATTCCCATTGCGGTTTGCCATACTGCTTTGGAAGCTTCAAATACTGAAGAGAGGCAGTGGAGCAAGCTGGTGTGAGGCACTGAAAAAAGTGTGCGCTCTATCTCCCTCTGCTGGTTGATGGACACAACCCATCTGTAATGGCTGCATCTGCTATGACTAAAGGAAAGAAAATTATCACGGTAAGAACCTAATTTTCCCATTGTTGACTAGACCTTTTTCAATCAATTAAGTAACCAAAAGGTATCCTAAATGACAGCTAGAGGGGATTAAAGTATAACCCCTCCTTACTCCCCCACTGGTTACTGACCCCCCTCTCAACCCCCTAAGATGTGACAGTGGCAGTACATACCAGGCTTTTTGACAGCTTCAGATGTTATGGCCAGTACTATTGGAGCACCAAGCAGATCCCAGGAGTAGCCTAGTGGTCAGTACAGTGGACTATAGAGAAGGGGACCTAGGCCCATTTCCTACTCTCACTGGTATACTTGTAGTGGAAAGTGTGAACCTTCCAAAACTCACTAAATACCTACTATACCTAAATATAGGTGACACATGCAGGTATAAAGGCTATTGTAGTGGAGTACAGTTGGGTACAGTAGGTTTTTGGTGGGTTTCGGAGGGCTCATCATACAATATATGGGGGAAATGGTGAGATGTGTATGTAATATGGTTAAAAACAAAATACAAATGTTACCTTTTCCTTTTGGAGTGCTGGAGGGGTCCTCAGGGCTGCAGAGATGGGATTTTTAGGGACAGGAGTTGTTTGTGACCAGCCCTGATGGATGGCTGGCTGGCTTTAAGTGAAGGAGAGGCAGAGAGCATTACTGGGTAATGGCAGGTTCTGCACATGCTCAGTAAGGTTCTGAAGCTCTGAGTAGGCCTGAAATCAGGGCCTGGACAGGGCCTTGGGAGGATTAATTAATTAAACTTTTTTGGTGTAGTAAGGGCATTTGGGGGTCCTGTTTGGGGGAATTAGGGGGATCTGGCAAAAAGAATATTGTTTTTAAGTTATCTATAGGGAGATACACAGTTTCAAGGAGGCTGCGCATCTTTGGGGGGGTGTTTTGGAATTTGAATGGTTATATAGGATGGAGGGGGGTGTAAGGGAAATTATTAGATGGTGATCAGAGAATTTTATAAGTTATTTTATGGGGGGGTTTTAGGAAAATACGGTGTGGTCAGGAGAAAAGGTATTTTTAAATTCTAAGGTTATCAAGGTACCAGGACAGATGTGCTACACCTGCTCAGCGAGCGGGAGGGATGTGACATGAGCGGATGTCAAAATATTTAGGAAAGGTTTCTTCTCAATTAAAGTCTATGGGTCTGATGGTTTTAAAATGGAGCTGACACCAGGGAAATTCAGATTCCATATTCTCAGCGCAAACTGTAGCTTAAGTGCTGGAGAGGTTGATTGGCTCAGAAGGGACCGATGATGTCATCTGATTCTGGTTACCTGGACTACGGCTTGGGGAAGCAGGGAGAAGGATAGGAGAAAGAGAACTGACAGGGAGGTTTTTTTCCATGCTGAGAGAAAAAAAAGTTTTCTTTCTGTAGAGTCAGCTGATAACTCAGAGGCAGTACTGGTAAGGGAAGGGACTTTTAAGGGGACTCTCCAGTACTCCAAAAGAAAGGGGGGTTTAGCTGTATTGGAAAAGCCAGGGTGAAAGGTTTCCATCAATAAGTATTGGAATTCAGAGAGAGCACCTTGAAGGTGATGAGCTGGGAAATTCAAGCTACCAGCAAAGTTATTATTACAAAAGGAGGAATAAGTGTTAGAGCATTGCATATGATTCTTGGACAGAGGGTATGGTCAAGTGAAGAAACTGGACCAGAGTTTGGGAGTTAGCCAGCATTAGTTTCAGAACTCCTGTATCAGAGTCACAATAGAGTTGAGGTTTTCCTGTTCCTGTGCATCAACTGCAGCAAAGCGGATTCCTAGGAATTGCAGCAGTAATTCTGAGGGGCAGCTGCTGATTCCTCCAGAGTGGCGGTGTTTCCTTGTGGCAGCAGTGTTTCCTGGGATCCAGTCTCAAGCAGCAAGAGGTTACCGGATCAAAACGGGAAGGAGTGGATAAGTTATTTACCTTTATGCATTTTTGAATAATTTTCTAGAACTATTTTTTTTTGTGTGCACACATAATTTTAACTTTGAACAGCTGAAACAGTAAAGGTACCTTATTGTTGTTTCGCTCTACCTGTGAAAGAAGATAAACAATTGTTTTTTTTTAAACCAAAGGAAAATTGCTTTTAAGGTTTAAAACAGGAGAAAAAAGTCCTGGACTGGTAATAATGATATGCTGAGGTTTGAGTTTTACTGGGTTCCGGTCTCCAAACATTTCTGAACTTAGTTTTCAGGAATCTTTGAGCTTGGGTCCATGAAATCCAGAAAACCCTAAGAAGGGAGTAAATTCCTTTGCTAGTGCACAAATTAATGCTTTGTATTTTTGCATTTCTTTCAGTATAAGCATTTAAAGGTTCTGTAAGGTTCTGAAGGTTGAAAAGTGTAAACAGGAATAGAAGCTACTTTGAGCTGTTCACATAATGCTTAAGTAAATGTAACCGTTAAACAAATGTGAGTTGCAGAATAAATTAAACATATTTGCTTGTTAAAGGTGGTGATACACATTTCTTTGCCAGCGTGAATGGGGTTCCTCACACTCTGAAAATAATCGACTCTGTTAATAAAAATTATTTAATTTTAGTTATTTTATTCCTTAATGATTAAAAACCAGTAGCGCTGGGCGGAAGTGTGCTCCGCTTCAGGGGAAACATCTTACCCCGGTGCTGTGACCAATAGCAGATTCTGTTTTTGTTGCAAAGCGAGGCAGCGCTGAAACCTAGGGGGCGTTACATGTACCTGGGACCTTTTATTTGAAGTCCACTGCGGTGCCTCCTTGGGTGCCCCACTGTTCTGCTGGGATGCCTATGCAGCCAGTATACTGTGAATGCTGGCTCCTCCTACATCCCAACAGCTTGTTTTATGCATTTTTCCCTTGGACTTTTTTTTTCTGAAAATGGTCCTAAAGTATAGGTGCAATGAGCACTAAGACATCTAGAAAATGGCCATTTTCAAAACAAAAAGTTAGATGGTCGCTACTGGATTTTTTGGATGTTTTGTGAAACATGTCCAAAATTGGATTTACAGCATACATATAGGAATCCTAACAATTCTAATAACTTTCTCACATAATTCCACATACAAAAATAGAAAGTTTACAAAGAATGTTTTCATATACAGTAAAAGTACTTACAAGCTTATTACAACACAATTAAATTTTATTATATATCAAAAGAACAAAACACTTATATGTTAAAATGTGAATTGACCTCCTTAAATTCACATGGATACTACCCTAGTCCATGTGGAATATTTAAATTGGTTTTCTTGATATCCTGTATTTATCCACTAAACGTCCATTAATTGTTTTTCATTCAGGTATATCACTCGTACTAGATTCTTCTTCTTCCTTAATGATGAATGATTATAATCCATTCACAAACATTGCCACATCTGTTAGTGGCAAAATGTCCTGCGTTCTTTAGCTGAAAAGTGGACTCAACAATCAACAACCTGTTCCATATTACAGTCTGACGCATGATACAAATCATTTAACTTTATGTATATTAGATACCTCTATTTTCATAGCAACCCATGTATAGTGACAATAGCTGCATCCACCGCAGCTCTTATGGCTTAAAAAAGGTTGAGATATAACAGGGCTACCCAATCGAGAATAACATAAAACACAAATCAGAGGGGTCCTGGTAGAAGACCAAAACTTATGTTTGAGCAGCCACTGTCGCTGTGCATAGAAAGCTTGTTTATAAGCGCTCATAATAACCCCATAAGGGTAACCCCGATCAAAGACATGCTGAGCCATATAAGACGCCTGACAATTAAAATCTTGATCATAGGAACATAGTCTATGCAAATACAGGAATTGACCCACTGGGATAAGTAAATTACAATCTGTCAACTTCCTAAAAATAGAGGTAGAGAAAGCCCCTCCTGACATTGAATTTTAATATTTAAAAATCAATACTGTGATCCCCAATATGATGGCTGAATGAAATATTAGAATTGCAATTATTCAAATAACCAATAAGGATTTTAATTCCCTCCAGGCAAACAAGATATCATCATCTATAAATTGCCAAAGAGCTGAAGTATACATGAAACATGAACAAGTATACATATAAATGAGCCATATGTAGGCAGGCTATGGAGGGCGCTACAGTAGTCCCCATAGCCATGCCTCAAATCTGCAGAAATACATCATTACCAAATTGGAAAAAATTATTTTTCAGTACTGTGCTGTTTTGAAGAACATAAGCCTTCTAAGGAGTTATTTTTAGTTTCAACATGAGATAAGTACTGCCTACTTCATGATGTGCTGTGATTACAATAGATGCAAGTCCACTCTCAGTGTTTTACCACATATATATATATACAGTGAAACCTCGGTTTTCGTCGATAATTCGTCCGAAAACTATCGACGAAAACCGAAACCGACGAAAACCGAGGCAACAAGCAATTTTTCTTTTAAATGAATAAAAAAGACTAGTGTGTAGAATAAATGAACATTTAACATGGCATTTACCTTTCTGAAGGCTCTTCTTGGTGTATGGAAGATGGAGAGAGAAGAGCAGAGATTATTGTTTGGAAGGGGGATCCCCCTCCATAAGGACACTATCTGGGAAGGTCACTTCCCTTCTTGTTCTTTTGCCACTAGGGACAGCTTCTGGGGGGGGGGGGGTCACTTCCCTTCTTGTTCTTTTGCCACTAGGACCAGCTTCTGGGGGGGGGGTCACTTCCCTTCTTGTTCTTTTGCCACTAGGACCAGCTTCTGGGGGGTCACTTCCCTTCTTGTTCTTTTGCCACTAGTACCAGCTTCTGGGGGGGGGGGTCACTTCCCTTCTTGTTCTTTTGCCACTAGGACCAGCTTCAGAGTCTGTGGACCCATGCCGCACAAGAAACATGTCCAAAGAGGTTTGCCTAAAATGGGGCAACACATTATCATTGAACAAGTTGCAGACACGGCTTGCAACAGCTTTGTCTGGGTGATTTTTCTCCACAAACACCTGTACTTTACTCCACATGGAGAGGATGTCCTTAATCTCTGAAGAAGGCACATTCTCTACTGTTTCTTCCTCATTATCCAAAGCAACTTCTTCATCTGCCATCTGTTGCACTTCTAGTTGAAGGTCTTGCAGCTCTTCAGTGGTGAGTTCTTCTCTGTGGTCATCCACCAACTCTTCCACATCCTCACCACTCACCTCCAAACCCATGGAATTACATAAATGAACAATTGACTGCACAACATGTGTAGGGTCATCAGGTGAAGGATCTAACCCTTCTAAATCTCTCTCATGCACACATTTGGGTCCTAATGCAGGGTCTTTGATACAGGCACTCAACCAGCAGCAGCAGTATTGTGGCAAAACGACGAAATTTGGGTCCGAAAACAGCAGCAGTGTGATCCCACCACCGGAAACAATGCCACAGAAGAATGCCCCAGAAGAACGACATGTGAGAACACAAGATTAGCTGCATGGGCACACCGATGAAATCCAAGGTGATCGACGAAAACCGAGACAAATCTTTCACGAAAAAAATCGACGATAACCGAAACCGACGAAATCCGAAGTGAACGAAAACCAAGGTTTCACTGTATATATATTGGACCTATTATATGTTATTTTTGAGCATATTGTTTATTAGCACTAGATTAAAATTGCTTCTACTGGACTTTTTCATGTCAAAACAAATTAGCACTAAAGTGTAATTCTATAAATGACGCTCAAAGTTGAGAGCCATTTATAAAATAGCGCTTAGTGCAGGGATCCGTGTCCAATTTTAGGTGTGAGAATTCACAACAACTGAAACCTGGTATAAATATTTGTGCCTAAATTAAGCACAGAGCCACCTTATTCTGTAACATTGCATGCAAATACCAGGAACGCCCCTGATCTGCTCAAGCCTCTCCCATGGCTATGCCCCCTTTTCAGATCTACATATAAAAATTTATGCATGGATCCAGGCACCTTAAGATGCACATGTAAATTTTAATTAATGCCAATTAGAACCAATAATAGCACCCAATAATCAGTACTAATTGGCTTGTGAGGCAATTAAATTGTGCGTGCACCAAATTTGTGTGTGCATAATTTAGAGCCATATATAGAATTAGGACATATATGACCAATTTTGCTGCCATACCACCCCTCCTCTTTTTCACTATACAGGTATTTTCAGCCTGACACTATCCATATACTGAGGAATTCTATACATGGTACATAAAGTTAGTCGCTAATTCCGTGCCTGACTTTCAGCA
Organism: Microcaecilia unicolor; assembly: GCF_901765095.1. NCBI lineage: Eukaryota > Metazoa > Chordata > Amphibia > Gymnophiona > Siphonopidae > Microcaecilia > Microcaecilia unicolor. The sequence continues at coordinate 328,014,093 of NC_044031.1, read as the reverse complement.
TGGAAACATATTCTAATGATTTCAAGGCAGTGAAACAGGCTGAAATGGCAAATCAGTGTGAAAATACACTTACATGCCCAGTTACAGGATAGCGCCTAAGGGTCCCTTTTACCAAGCTGCAGGAAAAAGGGCCCTGCGCTGGCAGCGGGGGCCATTTTTCCCATGTGCCAGGGCACTTTTTACCACAGTGAGTAAAAAAGCTCCCAGACGCACATGGCCTTGAGGTAAGAGAACTCTTACCGCATGGCCATGTGACAGGGAGCCCTTACTACCACTCATTGAAGTGGTGATAAGGGCTCCCACGCTAACCCACTGTAACCAGGCAGCATGCGGAGATGTCCAACTACCGCTGGGTTACTGCTGTGCAAGCCATTTCCAGGTGTTATCTTTTTCCCCTGGAAATGGTTTGCACTTGTGGCAGGACTAATGCTGGTGGCCGCGTTGGGCCAGCGGCAGTCCCAAAAGACCAAGCAGTAAATGGCACAACTGCAATGGGGGCATTTTGGAAAATTGCACACAGTATTATAGAATACTGTGGATGCGTACCCAGCTTGTGTGCCAGGGTTTACACTTGGTTTCAGATGGTGTAAGTCCTCGCGTCCACAGCTGGGTGCGGAATTTGGCAGCTGATGCTATTCAAGAGTGGTCATCCCAGAGCACCTTTTATAGAATAGCTCTGGGTGCTTATTTTTTTCGGCACTTATATTTGGATGTCATTTACTGAATTCAGCCCCTAGTGGCACAAAAAATACACAGATTGTGAAGTAACATGCTTATCAGCTGTTGGTAATATATGACTCAATTTGAAATGACCCCATTTTTTTCTACATTAAAAAAAAAGGTTTTGAAAGTGTTCTGTCTGAATAAAAAAAAATTCTATCCAAGGTGAAAATGTTACCAACATTAAGGGGCCCGTTTACTAATGCAAGTTAAGTTTGAGTCTTAATGTGCTATAAAACAGGCTTTTCACATGCAGTAAGCATGGGTTTATCCTGCTAGCCCTTCTTTATATATGAGTGTTTTTATATGTTTATGATCCTTTTTTATGTATGTACCTTTTTGTTTGGTTTTATCACATTCACTTTTCATGTCTACCTTGTTTGGTTGTCATTTTAACCTTCACTGTGTTGTTACATATATGTGATATCCACATTTTGTTTTGCATTATTTTATTATGATTACTATATCGTTTAAAGTTTAATCTGTTTTTACATTGTTCCATTTTGTACATGAGGTCCATTGTGTTTCTTATGTACTTCCATTATTTTTAACCTGTTGTGTTCATTATATTATATTTATATATTTTTTATAGTGTAACTATTGACCCCTGAAGCAGGCAGTTTCTTCCTCCGGAACATGGTCCCGTGTCGGGTCTCTGGTGTAATCAACTCTTCATGTGTTGAAGCTCATGTTGCACTCTTTACTTTTCTGCTTTCATTGAACTCTTCATAGAGATGTTTTTCCTGTTTGTTGTGGACTCTGAAAAAGACTCTGTCAGCAGAGCCTTTTCTGAAACATTATCAGATTTTGACATGCCTTGACCTTGACATCTCAATTCATATTTCTATGTTCTCCCTTAAAGACTTCTAGACACATGATCCAGTTTACAGTTCCTTTATGTAAGCAAAAATTATTGAGGTCACTAAGCCAATACTGGTCCTTTGCTGATCAGCAATTATTAGCCAGTTTCACTTAACATGGATAGCAAATATGTTTCAAATTAATATCTACTACTACTACTACTACTTATCACTTCTATAGCGCTACAAGGCATACACAGCTCTGTACACCATACATGAAAAGACAGTCCCTGCTCAAAGAGCTCACAATCTAAATAGGATAGGCAAACAGACAGAACAACTAAGAGGTAAGGGAATTAAAGAGGTGGGGATAAAAGGGTACATATCTGTGAAATATCTGTGAAATTACAATCAGTTTAAAGTACTATAATCTATCAAGAACACAATGGTTCTATGGCTGGGAGAATCGTGATGGCTAGAGTATTACAGATTAGCCTAGCATTACCATCACCATCATCTATCAGACCCCTATAATAATAGTCCAGTCAATATTCAGTTAGCAGCTGTCAATATTTCTTTAAACATTGATGCCCATTGGCTAAATTAGACCTATAAATTCAATTCCAGGCATTGATACTGAATATCTGGGTCTTTGGTGATGCTGAAAAGCTATCTGGATATGGTTTATATTTTTACCATAACAACAAAACTAACTGGACATGGTTAGGACTGCTTTTTCTGTGGTCCAACATGTCCAGTTAGCTATTTGTACACCAACACTGATTAACTTTGACACAAAGAAGGCACTTAAATGAGTGAGTTTAATTATTTCACTCTGTGGCCTGGTTTGGTTTTGGATAAGTATTTATCCAAATGATTAAAATGCTGTGTCTAAAAACTCAAATCTTCCTTAATACTAAGATTAAATGAAAATTAATGCCTCCACCTCCATAACTTGTGTTTAAATGAAGATATTGTGATGAATAAAAAATCTCAAAAGTGGAAACAAACTGAAACTCTATGTCTATGGTAATCCAAATGCTGTAGCGAAGAGTCCCGTGATAATTTTTTTTTTTATTATTATTTATTTATAATTTCACATTATACATCTTATCCAAGAGCATATAGAAATAAGAAATAATCAAATCATAATCATAATTCACATTGAGTCAAAAATCTTGTCTCAATTAGGAAAACATTAATAAAGTCATCGTCCACTATACAGGAAATCCTTAATGAGAACCAAGTTTACAAATATATGTTTATCTATATGAAAATTAAACAACAAGACATTACTGACTCCGGTTACATTCTCAATCTATCTTACAGTGCCCATGTGAGATATCTAAACTTTCACAACTGCATTCTCAACTTCCTTAGAGATCAAAAAATCCTCGAATTTGTTTTGGATCAAAAAATTGGTAACTATGTTGTTGATATAGGAAACAACAAATACAAGAAAATTTAAGGGTGAATGTTGCACCCAGATTTAAAGTTCTCTGACGAAGTGCCAAAAAGGCCTTACGTCTGTACTGGGTCTCTCTTGCGAGATCCGGAAAAATTCTAACTTTAGAACCAAAAAACATTGAGTCCAAATGTCTGAAGAATAACTTCAATACCATTTCCCTATCTATCTCAAGTGCAAATGTTACCACTGCTGTTGTCCTTTGGGTAACTATCTCCAAAGAAGATTCTAAGAAAGACGTCAAGTTCAATCCTCCCTCCTTAACTCCAGGGTCACTTCCAGATTTAGATGGTACAAAAGTCTGGAGATAAATCACCCTCGTTATGGGTGGAAGAGTCTCACTCGGCATCTCTAAAACTTCCTTCAGGTATTTTTTGAACATTTCAATCGCGGAAATTATTGGAGATCTGGGGAAGTTGATAAGTCTCAAATTAAGTCTTCTCTGTTGATTTTCAAGATGTTCCATCTTTCGCTTAACAAATATACTCTCCTTAATTGTGGCTTTATTCAATTTCTCCAGCTTTTCAATTTTACCCTGAAGCGCTTGAGTATCGGACAACTGTCGGGTATTAATCTGCTCCTGGGACAGTAGGGCATTTGACAGAATTTTTATATCACCAGCATTTTTTAACAAAACAGTTTGTAGTGAAGAGTGCAGTGAAAAGGTTAGGTCCCACAGTGAATCCATAGTCACTACGGCAGGTTTAATAACCTCAACTTTCATATCAGGAAGGGGGGCGTTGGAGATCTTCTTTAACTCGGCACTCACCACTGAAGAAAAAGTTTGTAAAGTTTTTCCTACCAGATCTCCTTCGCCATTGCGTGCGGTTAGGCTCCCTTCTTCGGAGTTCCTCACCGTTACCGGGATAGGTCCAACCGAGTCACAAACCGCTCGCTCACTTCCTGGTTGAGGAGGTACCGCACGGGCGTCGGGGCTGAGGGAAGCCCCGTCTACACTGCTGACCGAGTCGATGGAAGCCGGTCTGGTAGCAGGAGAAGAGGTAGCCTGGGATCCCAGAGTTACTCCGAAGTTTTCGAGCGTCAGTTGCCTTGAGAGGGGGGTATCGGCCGAGGTAATGGGAGCCTCCCTCACCTTTCCTCTCCGCTTCCCCATAATAGGGGATTCGGACTCCTCTCGTGGTTCCTCTGACGAAAAGCTCTAAGCGCGTCTGGTGTAGCGTCTCCCCGTGACAATTTTTTAACAGTACGAAATAAGTCTTTAAAAATGAGGAAAAGACCTTAAAACACCCAAATGCTTACTTTTGATTTTCAGCGTCTTTAGCTGGGGTCGTAGTATTCATCATTGGTCAGAAAAACCTCGTAACTTTTTCTTTTATTACCATTTAATATATGGAGGGGCATAATCGAACGGGGACAACCATCTCTAAGGGCGTCCATCTCTAAGGACGTTCCGGGGAAGGGGCGGGGAAACCCGTATTATCGAAACAAGATGGATGTACATCTTTCGTTTTGATAATATGGTCAGGGACGCCGAAATCTCAACATTTAGGTTGACCTTAGAGATGGTCGTCCCCTGTTTTCGGCCATAATGGAAACCGAGGACGCCCATCTCAAAAACGACCAAATCCAAGCCCTTTCGTCATTGCAGGAGCCAGCATTCATAGTGCACTGATACTCCTCACATGCCAGGGCACCAACCGGGTACCCTAGGGGGCACTGCAGTGGACTTCACAAATTGCTCCTAGGTGTATAGCTCCCTTACCTTGGGTGCTGAGCCCCCCTAAAGCCCCCCTAAAACCCACTCCCCACAACTGTACACCACTACCATAGCCCTTAGGGATGAAGGGGGGCACCTACATGTGGGTGTGATGGAGCTGGGTATGACATTTGAGGCTGCCATAGAGGCTGGAAAAAATGTTTTTTAATTTTTTTTTAGGGTGGGAGGGGGTTGGTGACCACTGGGGGAGTAAGGTGAGGTCATCCCCGATTCCCTCCGGTGATCATCTGGTCAGTTAGGGCACCTTTTTGAGGCTTGGTCGTGAAAAAAAAAGGGACCAAGTAAAGTCGACCAAATGCTCATGAGGACACCCTTCTTTTTTCCATTATCAGCCGAGGACACCCATCTCTTAACCACGCCTCTGTCCCACCTTTGGTACACTGACGACACGCCCTGTGAACTTTGGTCATCCCTGCTACGGAAAGCAGTTGAGGACGCAAAAAAAATCGGCTTTCGATTATGCAAATTTGGGTGACCTCGGGAGAAGGACACCCATCTCCCGATTTGTGTCGTAAGATGGGCGTCCTTCCTTTTCGGAAATAAGCTAGATTTTATCATATTTTATTTATCCTTTGTTAAAATAACTATTTCTTTATTTTTGAAACAAGGGGTCTAACTTCTTTGACCATATATTTAAAATTGTGTTGCACAAAAAAAAAAAATTTTAAGACATTTTATGAAGCAAAAAGAGTCGAGCACTTATCTGTCACCCGACGGTGGCCAGATCCGTTTCACTTTGTCGGCTTCTTCAGGGGTTGTGCATCTACATTTATAACAAAAAAGGATAGTATCATTCCTTTTATGATTACCTAAAAGAAATATGTACCGTAATGTTAATTTCTAGGGATGTGAAGAAAACTGACTATTTTACAACATACTTAATGTATTTTCCTTACTATATTAACTGATATGCTAATATATAACATTTTATCCCACAAGCGGTTTGCTCAACAGAACATTAGATACTGGGTTTGGAACCCACTGGCTGATGTTTGAGCATTTTGTAGATGTGCTGATTTGGCTTGAAATCTTGGGTAAAATGCAGGGGCGTAGCTACGGGTGGGCCTGGATGGGCCCAGGCCCACCCAAACGACGATGACTGAAACGGCGAATTTACCTGAAGTTGCAGCGATGAACGGGCAGGCAGCGCTGCGGTAGTAAAAGCAACAAGGAGGCAGGTTCGACTCCGTCCTTCACTTCCCTGCCCTCTGCGTCCCGCCTTCCTCTGATCTCATTTCCTTTCGGGCAGGCGGGACGCTGAGAGGGCAGGGAGGGAAGTGAAGGACGGAGTCGAACCTGCCTCATTGTTGCTTTTACTACCGCCGCCTGCCCGCCCATTCATCGCTGCAACTTCGGGAGTGGAATGGAAGTGAGCCAGCCTATCTCGTCCACTGTAAGTAAGGAAGACATTTGAAATCACTGTTTCCACTCCCCCGCGCAGCCGTCACCGTTCACTTAAAACACAGCAAGCAAACCTGTGAGCTGCTGCATCCACGTTGTCGTTCTTTACAGATGGCTGGGAGATGCTGCGAAGGGGGAGAGAGGGGGGGAGATGCTGGATAGAAGGGGGAAGGGGATGGACAGAAACAGGATGGGCAGGGGAGAGAGAAGAATTGCTGGACAACAGGGATTGATGGAGGGGACAGGGGAGAGAGGAAATTTGCTGGAGATGGATGGAGGAGAGGGCAGGGGAGAATGGAGAGTTGCTGGACGGAGCGGAGGGCAGGGGAAGGAGGAGAATTGCTGGACATGGATTGATAGAGCGGAAAGGGGAGAGAGGAAATTTGCTGGAGATGGATGGATGGAGGACAGGGCAGGGGAGAATGGAGAGTTGCTGGACATGGATGGATGGAGGGGAGGTCAGGGGAGAGAGGAGAATTGCTGAACATGGATGGATGAATGGAGGAGGCAGAGGACAGAGGACATTTGCTTGATATGGGTGGATGGAGGAGAGAGCAGGGGAGAATGGAGAGTTGCTGGATGAATGGATGGAGAGAGGGGAGAGAAGTCAGGAAGGATGTGCACATGGATGGAGGGAAGAGAGGAGAAATGCTGGACATGGATGGAGTGGAGGGCAGGGAAGAAAGGAGAAATGTTGGACAAAGATGGAGGGAAGGAAACACAAAGGAAGGAGATGCACATGGATGGAGGGGAAGGGAGAGAGGAGAAATGCTCGACATGGATGGAGGGGAGGGAAGACAGAGGAAGTAGATGCACATGGATGGAGGGGAGTGAGGAGAAATGCTGGATATGGATGGAGGGAAAACTGCTGAGTTTAAGGGCTGGTTTGGAACATGCTGAGGCCAGATACTGAAACTCGAGGAAGGATAGGGACAGGGCTACAGATGGTAGACAGGACGCATAAGGACACAGGAGGATGGTGGACATGGTGAGAGAAAAAATATCAAATGGAAAGAAGACACTGCATAAAACAGAAGACACTGGGACCAAAGCGAATAGATCAGACAACAAAGGTAGAAAAAAGTATTTTATTCAGAATTTATTAATTGGAATATGTCAGCTTTTGGAAATGTGCATCTGTGATATTTTGCATGTAAGTTTCAATTTTTCTGGTATTGCTGCATGCTGAGTCTGACTTCTTGAGTTAACTTTCCAGTTCAGTATTTTGCCTTCATATTTTTTGATTTCTAGTTCCTTGTGTCATGTCTGTTGTGTCATGTGTTTTTCATGTGTGATCAAGGTGCAGTATTCTGCTAGCGTGTAGTATTTGCAGCCCTTTTTGTTTTGCTTTTTTTTTCACGAGGTAGTGTATTGGTGTTTTAGAGCCTAGTGTAATTACAGTGCTGCCTTTTCAAGCATAAGGTTGTAGCTCATCCTGTCCTTGGAATTAGTGCTGTTATGGTTTAGTAAGGATATGAGTGTGTTTTTGCACAAGTTTTTGTATAGCATTTTGCAGTGGAGAGATTGTGGGATAATGTAATTATATTTAAAAATATCAATTTTTCCATTAAGTATGTATGTGGTTATACTGATGCAGGGCAGCTGTTGGGCAGACTACTTAGAAATCCATCATCAAGTGAATTCTAAGGCATTATTTTGTAGGATCCCAAGAGACACTACTCACACTTATATAGATAGTGCGTGCCCACCCATATTAGCTCTGAGCCCACCCAAAATCTCAGGTCTGGCTACGCCACTGGTAAAATGTAGCCACGTACATTTACATATATAATATGCTCAACTGAGTATATTTTATAAAATATGCTGTAAATCATGACCCTACGCAAACTGCACACTAGACCATGTTTACACAGTGATGTAAACTGTTTTCAAAAATAAAATAAATCTACGTTTTCAAACCCATGAGTATTTCTTGTTCCAATTTACTCATGAATTCTTCTTTACTCATTTTTCTCTGCATTTCCTTTTATTTTCTTTCACTTTTCCTGTCATCCTCTTTTCTTTCTGGAATACACTCTCAAGCATTTCCTTCTCTCTCACTTGCTCTCGCTCTCTCTCCTACCAATCAGTTTGCTGCATTCTTTCTGGAGACTCTTCAAGCCCAGTTTGCTCCTTTCATCTTATCTCCCACATCTATCTGTGCCTTTTTCCCCTTGTCAAGGGCAGACCCCTCCTCCTAACCATGCAAGAGTCCCTCTATTTTTGGGAGTGTGAACTGATCTGTTTCCAGGCCCAGTAAATGTTATTATTTTGAAACAAGAGGCAGAGTGTAGCGCTATTACTGAACACTCTAAGTGCTATTACTGAATATTCTATTCAACAATGGCCATTTTCATATGCAATTTATCAGAAAGACCAATTCTACTTTTAGTCTCACATATATAAAGCTCAGTTTTCAAATAGCCCATCTAACTGCAAAACATGAAGGTACTTTTAGCTCCCACATTTGCAGATGAATTTCAGAGAAAAACCAGCTTCTCTGAAAATTTGCACTAAAAGTGCTTGTGTTATTTGTGCCTTCTGTTTTTTTGTCAGCAGCCAAAAGGGGAGGGGGGGTGAGGGTTCAGCACATACACTGTTGAAAACCCCATACTCGCCTCTTTGTACTGTACATGTGCTGTGGATGTAGCCCATATGTTTATCCAGCCAAAAGAGAGTGGCTTTCAAACAGCAGTTTACCTTGATAAACTGGGCTATTTGCCTAGACAGATTGCATTGAAAGTTGCCCTCATAATCACTGTTCTTTTAATTTTCTTGGGAAAAGTGCCTGAAATGCAATACAAGGCTGTCATTTAAATCCATTTTAATGGTCACCAACAGAAGCTGACCAGTTTTGCCTTTTTACTGGAAAAATCTACCTAGTTATTATTTTCTCTGAGAACAGAACTAACTGTAATGAGAGGGCTCATGTTGCAAGCAACTTCTTCTTTTCAAAAGCAGGGCAGCCAGGGGAGAAAACATCAGACAGGAGCCAGAATCTGTGAAAGGCATTATCATCAAGAGAGAAAAATGATCGAGCTAATGGACCACAATGAGAAGGAGGCTTTATGTGTAACACAATGTATCAATCTGGCATACCTTTGTTGAGAAATATACCATTTTCAGGATCTAAGCAGCTAAGCCCCAGAGAGCAGATCAAAGGGGATGCATTACCATTCTGCCTGAAATAGCATGTCCTCTATTGCGCTGTAGGCTGTACAGTAATGGTCCTACTCAGTAATAAATCTCTGTCCACTTAGACAGACTTAAGAGTACTTAATGTCTAAGTCAACCAATCAGATGGATCAAATTTAAAGATTGATTTAAACAGCTGGATATTTATTGCTGAAGAGGGCCCTCAAGGATTAGGGTTGCATATATACATTGGGTGTAATGACAGCCCAGAATGACTGGGATGATGAAAATGAGCTGGAGCTCAAGAAAAGTAATCACTAATTCAACAGTAAATTGTCTTTGCAGAGCTCAGCTAAAAACTAAGTTGAAGGGAAGGGGAAGCAGGCATGGAGCAATGGAAGACCACTAAATTTATTTTACTCTGCACAGGCTAGGAAGGGGACAGGTATGTTACAGCCTTATTTTGTTTTATTTCAGAGCTCTAAGGATGAAAACATCACAGCAAAATGTATTCTTTCAGAAGGGAAGAAATATACATATTTGCAAAAAAAAAAAACTAAAATAAAGCAGAGATTCATATAAAGTCTTGTATTTCTTTTTTCTTCACAGCCACATACAATAGTGAACAAATATGCAGATCCTCAAATGTTACTGAAAATCTTAGTGAGAATGTACATAGGACAAAACGTTTCAGTTCAGTTTGGCCTTTTTCATGATTTTCAGACATTTTGATTTTTGCACACAATCATTTTGCTAAAAAATTATTAACATCAACTAGAGCCTTTTCATCTGTGCCGAATGGCAGCACATGGTAAGTCACAGGTTAACACATGTTAAATTGATTTAGAGCACACTAACAATTGCAAATTTTAGGGCTGGGTTGTCATTTGAAAAAATGTTTGCTGATAATAGTGCAAACTATTGGAAAAGAGTGCATTTTATGTGTGCGTAGTATACATTTTTTGTTAAAGAGTAAACACTACGCCCTGAATTCTATAAATGGTGCTAAAAATTTTGCACGCAAATTTGGGCACTTGCCCAATTTGCACACTCAATTTAATTGAATAACGAGCCAATTATTGCCAATAATTGGGACCTAACAATAAATCATCAGAGCTAATTGGAATCAATACATTTATGCATGCATATTTATGCACCTGGATCCACATGCAAATTTTATGCATGGCTCCAAAAAGGGAGGAGTGGCCTAGTGGTTAGGGTGGTGGACTTTGGTCCTGGGGAACTGAGGAACTGAGTTCAATTCCCACTTCAGGCACAGGCAGCTCCTTGTGACTGGGCAAATCACTTAACCTTCCATTGCCCCATGTAAGCTGCATTGAGACTGCCATGAGTGGGAAAGCACAGGGTATAAATGTAACAAAAAAAAAGGGGGCATGGCCATGAGAGGGTCATGGGCAGATCAGAGGCATTCTCACAATTTATACATGCTATTAGAGAATAAGGGGGAACCAGGCCTAATTTAGCCACCAGTATTTACACCAGGGTTGAGTTGGTGTAAATTCTTATTCCTAAAGGAATTTGTGGTTCCTAGCACTAAGCGCTATTCTGCAAATGGCTTCTACTTTTGAGCACCATTTATAGAATAGTACTAAGCACTATTTTGTTTTCGGTGATAACTTGTTGACACCATTTATAGAATTTAGTCCTATTTGCACATGCATACACATGCACAATAGTTCACATATGCACAATGGTTTGTACATCTATATGCTATGGGAAACTGTGTAAATTATGTGCATATAGTACTTGCTCTTTAAGCGAAACGTGCTTATGTGCACAAAGTGCACACAATTAGTGACATTTGTTTCAAAGGAAAAAAAGAAACAAAACAAAAATTTTCTATTTGCCCATCCCTACCAAATAGACTGATCTTTTTGAATTATTATGGCTTTAGTCTAGTAAAAGATATGGGCATCAGGTTTACGATCCAAGGGCACAAAGGTAGCATTCTCTAGGTGGGTATCTCCTCATAGGCACCCCGATGCTTCACAGGGAGTGTCTATTCTATAACGATATCTGTTAGCCCAGATTCTTTAATAGAATACTGGTGAAACCCAGCATTGGCACCCACAGTTACACCAGTCTTAGAGGTGTATAACTGAACACCTAAAAGCAGAAAGGATACATATAAGTTATATATTCTGTAAGTTGCATGTATAACAAGGAGACATTCCTATGTCCCGCCTATGCTTCATCCACATGTATAATCTCTTGCATATTGCACTTATGCATGCCCTTATAAAATAGCAATAAATGCTATATTTATTTATTTTTAGATCATTTATACCCCGCCTTTTGCCACGGAACGCAGCCCCAAAGCGGCTTACAATGAACTAAGAAGAGAATTACAATGACAGTTGATGGCAAGAGGGAAGGGAAAATAAATACAAAAATTAAGCAGATGAGCAGCAGGGAGGGAAAAGAACAGAGAGGAAAGAGAGGAAGGAGAAAGAGGAAAGAGGGCAAAATCAGATCTTGACTCGCCGAGTCACAGAAGATAAGATTGACCCATCAAGGCTAGGAACCGGTCACCAGGTACTCCAGCAGGCAGAACAGCGGAGGCGGGGGTAGGGCAGAGCTCAACATATATGTGCAATGGGACATCTAACCTCAGATGTCTAGTTATGGAATTGCCCATCAAAACGTACAACACTATTAGTGCTTCACTACTTTGTTCCCAGGTCAGATTTGCATTTTATATCTTTTAATTCTTCATTTAGATAGGATGAAAAATGTGAGAAAGGTTCAACTGACAGCAATCATCCTCGGATTTACTCTGGAAGTAGGTTATTCTTCTATTTTTTTTCCGCAAATATATGCTCATGGGCTTTATTTTTTTATACCTCTGTATACTATATCATGACTTTCCCTTGTAGGTTTTCTATACATTACATGTGAAGGGTGATGATAAGGTGCCTATTTGGAGCCTATTTTGTAAAGGAAAATAAGCATCTACATTCCATTATACAATATTAGTGTAGGCAGTTATATATGGGTGTCACGGTTGCCTCTAAGCTGAGCAGGAGTCCTCCACCTACAGTCCTGCCAGTGGGATTGAGACATACAGGTTCAGATGACTCAAATTTCACTAGCATCTTAGAAAAGGATCTACTGACATAGAGTATTTTCTAAACTGTATCCAGAAATGTGTACGTACCACTTACAAGTAGTGACAGCACCCATTTAGCAAATATTAACATCTATAATAGCAATGGAGGCAACTAGGCAACAAAGAAGGAACAGAGGTGGTGAGTTTACTATTCTAGAGTTTATCATAGTATCAGTGTAGATCAGAGCTGATAGTCACAGGAAACACCAGGAGGGGCATAATCGAATGGGGCGCCCAAGTTTTCCTGAGGGCGTCCTCGTAGGACGTCCCTGCAAAGGGGCGAGGAAACCTGTATTATCGAAACAAGATGTGCGGCCATCTTTTGTTTCAATAATACGGTCGGTGACGCCCAAATCTCCACATTTAGGTTGACCTTAGAGATGGTCGTCCCTAAAGATGGTCATCTCCGATTTTCGGCGATAATGGAAAGCGAGGACGCCCATCTCAGAAATGACCAAATCCAAGCCATTTGGTCGTGGGAGGAGCCAGCATTCATAGTACACTGGTCCCCCTGACATGCCAGGAAACCAACCGGGCACCCTAGGGGGCACTGTAGTGGACTTCAGAAAAAGCTCCCAGGTGCATAGCTCCCTTACCTTGTGTGCTGAGCCTCCCAAAACCCACTCCCCAAAAATGTACACCACTACCATAGCCCTTAAGGATGAAGGGGAGCACCTAAATGTGGGTACAGTGGGTTTGTGGTGGGTTTTGGAGGGCTCACATTTACCACCACAAGTTTAACAGGTAGGGGGGATGGGCCTGGGTCCGCCTGCCTGAAGTGCACTGCAGTACCCACTAAAACTGCTCCAGGGACCTGCATACTGCTGTCATGGAGCTGGGTATGATATTTGAGGCTGGCATAAAGGCTGGAAAAAATATATTTTTTTTTAGGGTGGGAGGAGGTTAGTGACCACTGGGGGAGTAGGGGGAGGTCATCCCTGATTCCCTCCGGTGGTCATCTGGTTATTTAGGGCGCATTTTTGTGGCTGGGTCGTAAAAAAAAGGACCAAGTAAAGTTAGCCAAGTACCTGTCAGGGATGCCCTTCTTTTTTCTATTATCAGCCGAGGACGCCCATGTGTTAAGCACGCCCCAGTCCTGCCTTCGCTATGCTTCTGACACACCCCTGGGAACTTTGGTCATCCCCGTGATGGAAAGCAGTTGAGGGCGCCCAAAATCGGCTTTCGATTATGCCGATTTGGGCGACCCTGGGAGAAGAACGCCCATCTCCCGATTTGTGTCGAAAGATGGGCGCCCTTCTCTTTCAAAAATGAGCCCACAGGTTAGAGTTTACTTTCAGCACAGCTTAGCCATTTCAAATAATGGAATACCTATTAAGCAAGGTAGAATCATATTTGTATATTTCTATTTTAAAATTATCTGTTAAGAAAAGTTACCTTCACAGAGAATCTTTTATAAAAAGGTCTTCCTGTTAGGAATTAAGAAACACTGTGATAGTAGTGTTCAGTTATCTGTAAATCAAGCCACAGTAACTGATTAAAGAGGAAAGTTGAAAAGGGCCCTATTTCACACTAATTGTATTGTGAGTCATCAAAGCAACACAGGCATATAAGTAAGCCAGACTTTTCAGTTCTTCTCTGTCCAGAAGAGGTGTTGTGAGGACTTCTAGAGCAGGACAGAACTTCATTGGTAAGTTATTTGCTAGGAAATTGTTTTAAACTTGGGGAAATGTAGACTTAGAGTTAAATAGGTGATCTCAGTGTCTGTATTTTTAAGTTACTCTATTTATTTTCAAAGGCAGTTTAAGGAATAAGGTTTTGTTTGTTTAAGATTTTAAATCTCTATTACAGTTCCATAGACTAGCAGTCAAGGGTTAGAGTTTACCATAACATTAATGTACAGCAGAGCTGATAGTCACAGGAAACCCCAGTTTGGAGTTTGAACTTCAGTTTGCAGCACGGCTTAGCCTTTTAAAATAAAACAATATAGAGCTAATAGTCACAGGAAACCCCCGTTTAGAGTTTTAACTTTAGTTTATAGCACAGCTTAGTTTCTATAGTTTAAAACCCTGGTCCCCATAGTTTTAAAATTTGAACTTTATACCACAGCCTACAGCATTAACAGATAGTCTCTAGAAGGCACAGAGACTTGGTGGAAGTGGACAATCAATGGGACACTGTGTTAAGGTTTAAATTATATCACAATGATAGAGTGGATCAAATTGGAGGGGGACTGCATTATATATTAAAGAAGGAATTGAGTCAAACAAAATAAACATCTCTCTATATAAAATGCACCTCCAACGTTCTATGAGGCCAGGTTTCCCAGCATTCCAAGCAGTTGGTCATGGTGTAGATCAATTTTCCACTATGAGTGCCTGCCCCGCCCTCGTGTCACAACGTGATGATGTAGAGGGTGGAGCACATACACTCGGTGAAACAAAAAGCACACCCGCACCCATACCACACACGATGACATCACACGCAATGCAAACGCAAACGACAACCAAGAAAGAGAGCGAGGGACCGAGCCAGCCAGCCACACTGACCGTCACAGGAAGGGAGAGACACAACCAAAATGTAAGACGGAGGGAGGCAGGCAGGCAGGCATGCAAGCAGGCAGGCAGCCTGAACGTCAGAGGGAGGGAGAGAGCAAACGAACCAGCCAGCCAGCCAGCCACAACGTGGGAGAGAGGGAGCCAGCCAGCCACTCTGCTTCATCATGGCAGTGGGAGGGAGGGAGCCAGCTACAACAACACATGGGACGGGAGGGAGCCAGCTTCAACAACACAGTGAGAGGGAGGGAGCCAGCTTCAACAACACAGTGGGAGGGAGGGGGACGACCCTAAAAGTTGGAGGGAGGGGGACTCAGGACCCTGAAGCAGGGAAGGGGAGCGAGAGGGCAGAAAAAATAAAAGGGGAAAGGACAGGGGAAGGAATACAGGGGGGAGAAGGAAAGAGGGCGGGAGACGGAAGGGGGGGGCACCTGCCACACAAACTCCCTGTGAGAGGAAATCCGCCAGGAAAGCGGAGAACTCAAACGCCCCACGGTAAAAACAATAGTGTAAAAAAGTGGGAGAGCGACCAAGGATACCAGGAACTGGAGGATGTTCAATAATAAACAGTTTTATTAATAATTTGAAGACTCGACACAACGTCGTGTTTCGGCCGTCAGGCCTGCATCAGGAGTCTCTAGGGAAAAATATTGCAAAATAACGTTGAAGATAATCCTTCGGACGTAACCTTGTAGTCTTTAAAAAGACTGTGTTTGGGAAAAAGTTGCCGTCAGATGTGCTGCACGCGCTGTTCGTAATGCAATTTGAAAAAAAAAAAAAAGCTTCAACAACACAGTGGGAGAGAGGGGGACGACCCTAAAAGTTGGAGGGAGGGGGACTCAGGACCCTGAAGCAGGGAAGGGGAGCGAGAGGGCAGAAAAAATAAAAGGGGAAAGGACAGGGGAAGGAATACAGGGGGGAGAAGGAAAGAGGGCGGGAGACGGAGGGGGGGGGCACCTGCCACACAAACTCCCTGTAACACACACACACTCTCCCTCTAATACACACACACACACACACACACACTCTCTCTCTCTCTCTCTCTCTCTCTCTTTCTCACACACACAATCGCACATTCACTCTTTCTTTCTCTCTCTCTCTCTCTCACACACACACACTCACTCACACACACACGAAGAAAACCTTGCTAGCACCCATTTCATTGGTCTCAGAAACAGGCCATTTTTACTAGTTCTACATAAAACAGAAAGCAGCATGGAATCATTATAGATAGAAATTATATGTGTGAAGGGAAAGAGTACTATTATAGGGCTGTACTACCATCAACCAGGAAAAAAGAAGGCAGACAATCTACATACTCCAATTTGGAAACAAGCAAAGCAGATCAGTAGTAGATACATAAATCTATTATAGGATATCAACCTAATCAAATGCCCAATGCAGGCTGTCTTTTGCCCAAAGGGGCTGCGTCAGGGGCTATTCTATGGTTTTCATTACCAAAAAAATTAAATGGTGTATACACTAGTTTCTACCATACATAATTGCTGGTCAATACAGAAGTGTGGCAACATGCTGCTATTTTCTGGAGAGCGTTCTAACCTTTGTGACCTTTGTAACCTTTTTTTTTATTTTTAACCTGTTATGGTGCCATATTCATTTGGACAGCAATTGTGTATGGTAGAAACTAGCTATACACCATTTAATTTTTTGGTGATGAAGACCACAGAATAGCCCCTGATATTTTCTTCATTTGGGTTCTTTTTCCATTCTGTGATTACCTGTCATTAAAACTGTCTATAGTACCTGTAGTTTGGAGGGTGGCCAATGTAACACCGATTTTTAAAAAAGGATTCCAGGAGTAATCCAGGAAATTACAGACTGGTAAGCATGACGTCAGTGCCGGGCAAAATAGTGGAAACTATTATAAAGAATAAAATTATGGAACACATAGTTAAGCATGGTTTAATGGGACAAAGTCGGCATGGATAAGGGAAGTCTTGCCTCGACAATTTGCTTCATTTCTTTGAAGACATGAATAAACATATGGATAAAGGTGAGCCGGTTGTTGTAGTATCCCTAGATTTTCAGAACACTTTTGACAAAGTTTCTCATCAAAGACTCTTGAGAAAATTAAAGAGGTATGAGATAGGAGTCATTGTTTTGGTGAGGATTAGGAATTGGTTATTGGACAGAAAACAGAGGGTAGGATTAAATGGCTATCTCTCTCAATTGAGTAGGGTGAATAGTGGAGTGCCCCATAGATCTGTACTGGGAATTGTGCTGTTTAACATATTTATAAATGATCTGGAAATCAGAATGACATGTGAGGTGATTAAATCTGCAAATGACACAAAACTATTCAAGGTTGTTAAAACACATGCAGACTGTGAAAAATTGCAGGAAGACCTTAGGAAATTGGAAGTCTGGGCATCCAAATAGCAGAAAAAATTTAATGTAGACAAAAGCAAAGTGATGCACATTGGGAAGAATAATCCGAATCATAGTCACCTGATGCTAGTGTCCACCTTAGGAGTAAGCACCCTAGAAAAAGATCTAGTAGTCATTGTAGACAATACGCTGAAATATTTTGCCCAGTGTGCAGCAGCAGCCAAAAAAGCAAACAAGATGCTAGGAATTATTAGGAAAGGTAGATAAGACCAATAATACTATAATGCTTCTGTATCACTCCATGGTGTGACCTCACCTTGAGTACTGCTTTCAATTCTGGTCATTGTATCTCAAAAGAGATATAGTGGGATTAGAAAAGCTTGAAAGAAGAGCAACCAGAATGATAAAGGGGACAGAATTTGTCTTATTTTGGAAAGATTAACGAGGTTAGGGCTTTTCAAATTGGAAAAAAAAGACAGCTGAGGGGTGAATCGATTTTTTTACTCTTTCAAATAGTACAAAGAGTAGGGGATGCTCAATGAAGGTACATGGAAATACTTTAAAAAACAAATAGGAGGAAATATTTTTTCACTCAACGAATAGTTAAACCCTGGAACTTATTGCTGGAGGATGTTGCATCAGTAGTTAGTATATCTGGGTTTTAAAAAGGTTTGGACAAGTTCCTGGAGGAAAAGTCCAAAGTCTGCTATTGAGACAGATATGGGGAAGCCACTGCTAGCCCTGGGATTGGTAATATGTAATGTTGCTACAGTTTGAGTTTCTGTCAGGTACTTGTTATTTGCTTTGGCCACTGTTGGAAAGAAGATACTGAGGTAGATGGACCGGCCCAGTATGGCTATTCTTATGTTTTTATAACCAGAAGGAGTATGAAAGACAACCCAGGAGTCCAACTATGTATGTAAAAGAAAATTTATTGGATGGTCACATATATCCAGCATGTATGTGACCTGACACAAAGTAAAAAAAAAAAAAGCACCAGGAGCCTTCAAAACCATATGTCATTTAATTAGTAGTATAAAGCAGTGCTGTACATCATTGTCCCGACACAGGCCATGTTTCAGCACTCAGTGCCTGCATCACGGGTCATACAACAAAATTTTCCAAAAATGATCCAGTTCACCATCAGACTCATAGTAATGATAGCTGACCTATTAAAACGTCAATTCTCTAGTGTTCCATTGTCTACAAATGTGTGCTTGTTTGAAGGCATCAGTGCTGTACAAAACCTTGCAAATTTGTTGATTTGCAAAAGACTACACCTTTTTATGTATGTGCATTACTGGTCTTTTGTAGGAGACCCCTGATGCAAGTATTACAAGCCTAAACACAGCCACGTCATGTCACATACATGCTGGGCATACGTGATTATCCAATATATATTTTTTTCACTACATAGTTGGATTCCTGGATTGTCTTTCACCATCTTTCTGGTCATCACCAATGTTCCTTCTTTGATATTCCTTTGCAGAGACATTCATTCAGCAACTTGACTACATACAAATCTATGTGCTGGCACATCTATGTGTATGTAGATAATTCAAAAGATATGTGTGTGTGCCATTTTATAAATCTACACGTCTATGTTTCCCCATGCTGTCACAGAGCTCAATATCATTTGCCTTTGTTTCTGTCATGTAAGACAAAAAACACTGGAGAATTAATGGAGTAACCTCTCTTAATACATCTGTTTGCTGGATGTTCATGTATAGGGGTAGGTCTATGAATGCTGCAAAACAGTGGCAGGTTGGATATTGGTGCAAACACACTTCCTCCCCTTTTGCTATGCAGGCGATGACACAGACTCGGAGGCTAAAGCTGGCCCTAGTGGCCACCAGCCCCAGCACAAAGAAGGACAGGTTGAGGAGCCTGCATCCACATATGAAGCCAGTGGGCCTGGAGATCAGGCTGCACAGGACACCATCCAGGGCCATAGTGTACACTTGGAAGATTATTGCTGGCAGAAATTGGAGCTGCTCCAGGAAGAGGTAGAGGCACAAAGAGAATTTGGCCAGCAGCTCACCTGGCTGAGCAGAGTATCAAGGGCCTACATCAAGACATACAAGCTCAGATTAGAGCCCTAATGCATAGAGAGGTGATGCAGCAACCCCCGGCAGCCACACCTACTACCAATCTGGCCACCTACTACCTTCTCCTTCCACCAGTGCTGGTGCTCATCAACCAATGTGAAACAGAGGAGGATGGAATCCTCAGCCTCCCAAGCCACTGGTCCACCAGCTCGTAGGCCTCCATCAGCCACCCCACACCAGCTCCAATTCTGGGTCCTGTGACCAGGTTGCAGGCCAACCCCCCACCCAACAAGGTGGCCAGACGTTGAGAGGGCAGCCAAGGCAACAGAGTGCCTTGCTGAGACTGAAGAGAGTGAGAGCTCATCAGGGAAGACTCTGAACAGAGTTTCCCAGCACCAACAACTGGACTACCACCAGCAGGTCATGTACAGGGTGGCAGGTTTATGAGCCAGCGAGTCCAGGGACAGGGGAGGGCGAGGGGGGAAGCAGGCAATAGTTTTTCTGATGGGAAATGCTGGGGGGTGGGGGGTGTGAGTACGCTAGGGGTTGGGGTAGGGGTTGGGGTAGGGATGGGGGTGTGCTGGGGGTGGAGGGAAGAAGTATGAGGGTTGGGGGAAGGAACGTACACAGAGTGGGTGATGGTGGTGGGAGGGTGTGGTGATGTGCTATTGGTGTGACACTGAAATAAAAGGTCATCACTGTCGCTACAAATTTGTCTTTATAAATCTTTGTCCGGCTCAGACCCCCAGCTGGTGAACACTCTGCTCTGCCCTGTGAGCGGGTGATGGAGGGGGTTTCTCATCAACTAGGTCTGGGGCCTGCTGCTCTGGTTGCCATGGCTGTGGCTCTTCTGGGAGGGTCAGTCCTCTGCGCAGGACCAGATTATGTAGCATGCAGCAGGCCATAAAGATCTTGGCAACCTTTTGGAGATTGTACAGGAGCTGTCCTCCAGAATGATCTAGACATCGGAACCTGTTTTTAAGCTGTCCAAAGGTTCGATCTAAGATGCCACTTGTGGTCTGGTCTGGTGTTGTAGTCCTCCTCTAACCCTTTTTGTGGGTGCACTAGAGGGGTCATGAGCCAGGTCCATCGTGGGTAGCCTCTGTCATCTTTGGGGGGAAGCAGAATGAGAGACATGGGTGTGTATTGTCTGGTCTGGGTACCTTGAGGATATGGGGTGGGAATTGTGGGCTGTGGAGTCACCCGGAGGAAGACAGTGCTGAGGGTTAGTGGGTGGAGGGGGTATGGGTTTGGCCGATCCCTGCTGAAGTTACCTAGGAGCCATCTGCCAGTGATATCCCTTTGGTTGAACCTGCAGAAGATTCCAGAGTGATCTAATATTTTATTTATTTATTTCACTTGTATCCCACATTTTCCCACCTATTTGCAGGCTCAATGTGGCTTACAAAGACCTGTTGTGGCAGCGCCATACAGGATAAAGTGTACATATGATGTTACAAAGTGTACATTTTGGTGTTACAAAGTAGTCAAGGAAGACAAAAGAATTTGATCAAGTAATTGTGGAGAGATACATTCTGCCTGAAGTTGAAAGGTGCTGTGTTGAGGTTAACTATGGGTTCTCGTTATAGGCTTTGTCAAAGAGGTAAATCTTCATGTAGGCATCATGGGTTGAACCTGAGTATCTGGCACACACATCTACAATCCCCCCTGGGAGTCACACACAACTTGCATATTCATGGAGTGGAATGTTTTCCTATTCCTATAGGCCAGGAGTGGGAGTCTGAGTGTGACATGTGTGCAGTCAATGACACCTATGACAGAGGGGAAGCGAGCTATGGCACAGAAGTGAGCCATGTTGTTCTGCAGGGCCTGGGGGGGGGGGGGGGGAAGGTGTTGTAGTCTGAGGTGTGGGCAAGCAAGGCATCAAGGAACCAGGTGAGACAGTTTGAAATGGCAGGCTGAGTGAGGCCCACGTTGACAGCTAGCACAGACTGGAAGCTACCAGTGGCCAAAAAAGAGAAGGAGGCAGTTACCGTGAGGTGGATATGAATTGGATTGTTCCTAAGGGTCCTGGCATGCAGAATAGGTTGGAGCCGATCACAAAGGTGCTGAATGGCAATCCTGTCAAAGCAGTATCTATTGAGACACTGCTGGTCAGTAAGCTCCAGGAAACAGGTACGGGGCCTGAACACTCTGGGATGGGAGTATCTCCTGCGGGGCCTCCCCTCCAAACTCTCCTCCTCTTCCTCCAACTTGTGAGCTACCTGTGCATTCAGTGCACCCTTATCCCAACACCACAGGTGAAAACCAATGACCCCAGAAACACTACTGTGCTCACCTCTCCCTAGTGAAAATCACCACCAAGAAACATGACCCAACTCTCACGTTCCCACCACCGACAAACAATGCAGCCACAAACAGCACACTGCAAAGCCACTTAGCAATCAGTCTCTCAGTCACTGCAAACACTCATGCCACACCCTCTACCAACTCAGGGCAAGATGCACTAAAGACTAGTTAAAGCCCTTCCCTGCTGCTTTGCTTTCACTTCCGGTGTGCCATGAAAAGGAGGGCAGAGGAGGTAGGAGAATCACAATTTCAGGTAAAAAGATTTTGCAAGTGAGCGGGTGCCCCTCGAAGGCAGGTGCCCCCCTTCCTTGCTTACCGCATTGGCACGGCCCTGACTCTGTACATTTTTATTTCTGCCAATGTGAGAGTGTTTTGCTATCCATTATGGGCTGGAGACCTTAATTCAGAAAGACTGCCCAAGACACACCTTCGAAACGCCCCCTCTGGAGATATTCTAATTTGGACGCACTAGTGATTTAGACCGTATTTTTTTCTGTTTGATTATATGGTTTGGACATTTCCCTGTGAGATAAAGTCTATCTGTCCCTTAGGTCATTTTTTGAATGTTTTTCTCTTTCGAAAATGACAGCAGACAAAGTCCTGTATGGTCTATCCAGTCTGTCCAGCAAGATAAACTCATAGCAAAAGGTATGATGTGATAGTACATATGTATACTTGATCTTGATTTGTCTTTGCCATTTTCAGGGCACAAACCATAGAAGTCTGCCCGGCACTATCCTAGTTCTCTAAATTCTGAAGTTATCATTAAAGCCCCACTCCAGCCTATACAAATCTGTCTAGTCATGATCAGGGCATAATGTTTCCTCTAAGGAGTGGCCTGGTTTGTGCAATTTTTTTTTCTTGTGAGCAACAAGTTTTAAAAACCAACAATTTTTGAATGCCAGTATTAGCAATGCATTTCTGTATAGAGCACAAAAAAAATAAAAAATTGGGGGAGCAACCATGTAAAATCTGTGAGCAATGATCCTAAAATGTATGAGCAATTGGTCATGTGCTCTGCTTAGAGGGAACATTGGCAAAGAGTGTAGAAGTCTTCCTGGCACTGGTCTAACTGTCCAGCCACGATCAGGGCACAGACCACAGAAGTCTGCCCAGCACTGGCTTTGCTTCCTTATTACTGATATTGCCATCTAATCACTGCTAAAATTCTTTGGTTCAATGTCTTCTATACAGGATTCCTTTGTGTGAATCCAATGCATTTTTGAATTCTATTACCATTTTCATCACCACCTCTCACAGTAGGACATTCTACCACCCTCTCCATGAAAAAAAGTATTTCCTGACATTGTTCCTGAGTTGGTCCCCCTGCATTATGAATTGAGTTTTCAGGGGGGCCGACTCAGGAATAATGCTAGGAAGTACTTTTTCATGGAGAGGGTGGTAGATTCCTGGAATGCCTCCAGTGATAGATGGTGAAGATGAAAATGGTAGCAAATACTAGATTATTTCATGTGACTCATGAATTGAGAAATAGCAGTTAACCTTTTGGGGTTTCTGTTGAGTGTAGCCCACAAAGTAATGAGTTTCCTTTATTTTTTTTAAGGGAAAGGGGGAGGGAGATTTTTTTTTTCATTTTCAGGAAGGCCAGTTTGACCACTTTAATTATCTCTGACCTTACTTTGCCCTTGGGTGATTTGAGTGAGTTTTCAGTGGCAGAGGTGGTTTGGGAAACATTCTCCCATCTGAGGATGAGTTGTGAACAGTAGTATAAAATTTATTAGGACTTATTTTACCACCCAAACTAATTGGCAGACCTAGACAGTTTACAAAGTAAAAATACAACAAGAGAAAAGTAGGAAAGGCACTACAATATTATATAGGAAAGCCGTAGATCAGTCACACAGAGCAGTCAATTCCACATGGATCTTATAGGTCACAGAGGAACAAAGGACAAGAGGGGAAAAACCAAGGGAGGGTAGAGACAAGAGAGAGGAAGTAAGGGGGGAGGAGACAAGAAAAACAGTGAGAAGCACTACAGTCTACCTTTTAATTGAATCAAAGGGTATCAAATGCTTGGTTGTAAATCCATTTTTTTATTGTAGATTTGAAATTCTTAAAGGACGGTTCAGCCCCAGCAGGAAGAGGAAGTGAGTTCCAGAAAAAGGGGACAGTGAAAAAGAAGGCATGATGACGAGTAAATTCAAGTTCTGTAAGTTTTGGACTAGAGAGAATCAAACAGTAGTCATTGATAGAAGAAGAAGGCATGTAGGAGAATAGGGGATCAGAGTTGCCAAGTAGTTGGAAAGGCCAAGTTTGAAGGCCTTGAAAGTAAGTACAAGCAACCTGAAAATTATTCATTACTTTATGGGTAGACAGTAATTCTATAACAGGGCATCCACATTTATGTGCCACTTGAGTGCATAAATATACTGTCATGTACATAAGTGTACAATTACCTGCAAAAGTGACACAACAGGGTGACTAAGAGCTATTCTGTAAAGGTGCACTTACATGGCATAGCCCATAAATGCAAGGGATATATACATGGATGGAGCCTGGGTGTTATGCACATTCTTGCCGCATTTAGGTGACCATCATTATGCCAAGTCTATGGCTGGTGTAACCGGGCACATAAATGATACTGGTTATGCTAGTATTCTGTAACGTAATCTGGAGGCCCAGATGCTACTAGAGAATACATTCTCTCCAAATGGTATCAGGGCACCTAAATGGAAGCCTGCTTAGTGACTTGTCAATCTCTTTGCAAGGGTAGGTGTATAGTGCACTCATGGCCTGCCTGGCTCTATCAGTTTTTCTCAGATCAGACATTACCAATTTTGGCATCTGATTTCTCATTCTTTGATTAAAGGTTTTTACCTGATTGTCTTAAAGCAAGCTGAAGTTATGCTGATTTTGAAAGTGAATTTGTATTGTGGGGAGATAGGTAACTATTGCCCAATTTCTAATTTACTAGTGACCACTATGACTACTGAGGTTAGTATTATAACACAGTTATGGGAACACTTGGAATTGATGCAAGGTTTGGATCCCATTCAGTTTATGTTTCAAGCACGATTTAGTACAGAGACAGTACTGACAGTCTTGGTGGATAATAGGTGAAGGATGATGGATCAGGGGAACGTTGTTAGTTCTCCTTGATCTACTAATTTATCTGCTGCCCTTAAAACTGAAAACCCATTTTCTTAGTATCCAGGCAAAGCTTATTGCCTAGCTCCATGATTGCCATATTGATATATCTTTTGTGGTCCTCCACCAAGGGCATCAGTCCAGTCCTCTGTCATTAAAAAGGGATGTACACTCCACAAAAAGCAGGAATAAATTCTTTTTACTATGCTCGATTTGCCCAACGCCCCCTTCTGCTACAGGATCGGGTGAGAAGAAGAAGATAGACTAACGTGTCCTTCTTTTCTCTAAAATTAGTCAACAAGCGGTACACAGTTTAAAACAGCATTGGCACATCATGCAGTTATATCCCTACTTTAAGGAGTTCCCTATAATATCCTATGCACGGGGTAAGACGATGGGTGAGCTATTGGGAGGGAATAGATATTGTGAGCCTATATTGTGCAAAGTAATAGGAGAACATGAAGCCTGTGGGCAATGCTAATGGTGTCAGGGGGCTATAGTGGATCCATCATGAACTGGTCCACATACAGGAAGGGTTTTAACATTGAGAAACATTACGAATTGTGACACGAAAAATATTATTTATATTATAGTATGCCCCTGTAATTTGATATATGTGGGGAGGAGTCATCGTCCAGTTAAGGTACGCCTTACTAAATATAAATCCCGTATTGCAACCTAAAATGCACAAGCCCCTTTGGTGAATCATTGGGTGTCTCATCAACACACAGTAGGAGACTCATAATGGAGGGTTATACAGCATATACAGGGAGGGAGAAAGGTTCTGTAGACAGACTTTTAAATTATAGAGAACAACAGTTGATTTTTCAGCTTGAAACAGTGATACCAGCAGGTTTAAATTTGGAGTTAGAGTGGATGTCAATGTTATAGACCAATCGGAGTGTAGGGGGTGAATGACATAATATTCAGGAAGTTGTATATAAACTAGTTATGAAGACGCCATCAACATCTTAGCCAGGGTTTCCCATGAATTGAAGCTGAGCTGGCGCTAGTGATGGCTATAGGTAAGGGTTGGAAGTTTAAAAAGCTCACTCTATGGGAAATGTAAGGGTTATATCTCACACAGTGTTTTATGTGTTCTCCAGGGAACAGTCCTTGAGAAAGCCTGTGGAGGCAAAACATGCATGTCAGACGTTGTGTCCCCCGTCTGATAATTTCTAAAGATGAGTACTAAATAGTTTAAACACTTTAAATTTAAATTTAACTCAAGCTTGTCAGCTGGGTGTACAGATGAGGAGGCAGGATTTACCTTGCAATAGTATGAAGGCACAAGCAACTTGCACCGCTGAAGTCACCAACTTTATTGAAAAATCATTATTTGAAAAATCATTATTTGAAAATATATTAATGAGTAATTTGTATGTCAGCATTTGTTTGCTAACAAGATTACCTATATATACTACATGATGGGAGTGAATGGACTATACTATACTGTTAAAAAGGGATGGCCACAGGGGATCATGCTATGCTATTCTTTATCTCTCACCAGCTCTCTTAAATAAAGATTTAAGGAGAGTTATATCATTTACATAAGAAATTGATTCAATCATCAGGAATTAAGACATAGCTTTAAAAAAAGTACAAGTTTAGACAAAGAAAAATCATAACCCCACCCCCACCCCCCAGCCTAGTGAACAAATACGTTTTCAAAGCTTTTCAAAATAGTAAATAACTACTCATTGAACAGAGCTCAGAAGGAAGATTGTTCAAATGATGAACAGCCAAAAAGAAAAAAAAGTGAGAGAAGGCAGCTTTAAAAATCCGTATACCTTTGATTGAAGAAAAAGCTAACATCAAATAATTACAACTCCTGGAGCTTTTCCTAAATTTTAACAGATTCACTAATTGAGATATACCTTCAGGGCCTTCTCCTATCCTTTTTATATATATTTTTCTGGTGGCAGATATGGCTTGATTGATTGACTTTAAGCCTTACATCTATGTGTATAGCATTCAGGGCCCTGTTTACTAAGGTGCATTAGAGTTTTAGCGTGCCTACACTTAGCGTGCATGCTAACCATGTAGGTGCCTATAGGGATATTGTAGGCACATACATGATTAATGCGTGTACATGGTTAATGCACGTTAAAAACACTAAGGCGCCTATAACTCTGCTTAGTAAAAAGGGCCCTCAGATTTTTGTCCTTTTTAAGAATGATGTAGCAGAGGTATTGGACCCTTGAATGATTACTAGGGTTTTGAGGATGAGTACCTCTGATTTTTTTTTCTTTATTGCAGGGAGGTTCATTCATGTCATTGTAATCAGAGGTGTATAGTCTAGGAGTTTTGCTAAACACAGCCCTTACTATGCAATCCTTGGTGACTATGGTTTCAACCAGTCTGACTGCCATTGAAGTTGGTTAATCAATTTTGGTCTTTTTTTGGATCTGTAGCTTTTTAAAACTGTGATGTAGGCAGTGATTATTGCAATGCTGTTTATGTAGGCTTGCCTCAGAAGATATAAAACTCCAAAATATTAAAAACCTGGCTGCAAAGGTGTTAAACGGAGTAGTTGATGGGACAGGGTCACCCTTCTGGTACAGGCTCGTCTCTTGTTACCTGATGAAGTGCATATTTCATTTTAGTTATTGAGTTTGACTTAAGTGTGCTCTTCAGGGAGTGAAGGAGTAGCCTAGAGGTTAGTGCAGTGGACTTTGATCCTGGGGAACTGAGTTCATAGTAACATAGTAGATGACGGCAGAAAAAGACCTGCACGGTCCATCCAGTCTGCCCAACAGTATAACTCATATGTGCTACTTTTTGTGTATACCTTACCTTGATTTGTATCTGTCTTTTTCAGGGCACAGACCGTAGACATCTGCCCAGCACTAGCCCCACCTCCCAACCACCAGCCCCGCCTCCCACCACCGACTCAGCCATCCAATCTCGGCTAAGCTCCTGAGGATCCATTCCTTCTGAACAGGATTTCTTTATGTTTATCCCACATATGTTTGAATTCCTTTACTGTTTTCATCTCCACCACCTCCCGCGGGAGGGCATTCCAAGTTAGTTGCTGTTGAGACTTGGAAGGAGGAGGAAGTGCTGCCAGAGGCTCTGCAGGCTTCCAGGGGGAAGGGAGTGAGGCCTAGCTCCTTCCCCAGAAATGAGGAAGGTCCCTGGGGAGCAGTCCTCAGGAAAGCCCCAGGCCAGGGGGTCTCCTGGGGCCAGGGACCAGAAGGCCAGGAGAAGTAGTTCCCTCTCTGGCAGGACTCCAGAGAGGAGGGAAAGGAGCCCTGTGGATCGAAGAGTGCAGGCTTCCATGGGAGGAACCCAGACCGGTACCCCCCTCACAGTGGCACGCCATCTAGCAGGTGAGGGGGGGAGAGAGCTGGGGGAGGCCCCAGAGAACAGCAGATCGGAGGAGAGAGAGGAGAGAGCAGAGGTAATGGAGATCTGCCGGGAGGCCCTACCGGTGTCAGAGGAGGAGGACAGTGACTCCTCAGAGGAGGAAGATTTCACAGACTATAGTCAGGATCCAGAGGACCCGACCAGTGGCCTGATTCAAATGGTGAGAAAAATAAAAAGCACAGAAAAAGAGGTGGTAGAGTTGGGGAAACGGGTTAAAATGGCAAAAGCCCTGTGCAAACTAGCCCCAGTGGAGCACCGCAAGACTTATACAAAGGAGGTAACCCGTTTACTCAAGCTTCTTCAAAAGAAAGAACATTTGCTGGGGGCATTGAAAAAGGGCCCTGAGAACCCTCTGAGAGAAGTTTACATCAACAGAGAAAGACTGGCCTTGGGGGGAAAAGCCCTGACAACCTTCAAAAAGTCACAACAGCAAACAGAGAAGGAGAGTAGGAGCTCAGACCTTGGACCCCAGAACACCCAGGGGCCAAAGGAGCTTCCTGGGCCCAGTACCCAAAAGACATTACAGTATATGGCAGTACCTTGCTAGTCAGTCTCTGGCAAGCTTCTGAAGCAAGCAGGACTGGAGGTGGGGCTGGAGAGGCATGCTCGTTAAGGGAACCTGAGGTTGGAAAAACTGAACAGGAAAAAAGTTTTAAAACCCAGACTTTTCAATCTTGTAGAAACAGGGGCTGGAAGTTCAGGAGAGAGACTCTTTTCTACACCAGTGGAAGCAGAACTGAAAAACTTACTTGAGCAAGAAGCAAGAGGTCAGCAGAGGCAGTTGCAGCCACAGGTTTTGTGCCCATTGCCTGCAGCAGGAGTTGAGAGCAGCAAACAAACACTGACTCCATTGCAGCTGGGGAGGCCCCGCCCACGCAGCACTGAGGGGCTGGAGGTCACGGCCAGGCAGGCTGCAGCACTGCCAAAGACTGAGAATGGTGAGGTTTAGCAGAGGAAAACCTGGTGACAGAGAGTGCTGCAGCTGGACAAACAGCAGGTGAAAAGGAGGGGTTCTCGATAAAGAAAGCACTGGAGGATCAGGAGTGTTTGCAACAAACCAGCCTGGCAGCAGAGGCTCCAGCCAATCGGGCTGTGGGAGCAGGAAAGACTGCAGAACAGCTACAAAGGCTGGCAGGGGAAATAGCTGCAGCGCCAGAAGATTCCCCATGTGTGAGAGGGCAGGCACTTCTGGAGTGTGGGAAGCCTCATCCGCTTGGCGACACAGCGGGGCTGGAGGATCCGAAGGAGCAGAACGTTGGAGGAAAAAGGGACCCGGTCCAGAGAGCAGGTTTTGGGCGGGAGGGAGGGGTGGCTTGCCTTGCCATGCGCACCAGAAGTAAACTTAACTGGTGGTACTAGGGATTCTGATTCCGGCCAGGCAGCGGGGTGGTTGGCTCTGGGGGGAGGGGTTGATTCGACGGGAGGGGGCAGGGGCACTGGGAGGGGACCAGTTATATAGGGGAACCTGCTCTCAAAGTTCCTATGGACCAAATCGATAGGGAGACAGGCAGGGTTTCTGTTGCAGGAGGCATTGAACTGATGGACACTGTGACTACAGGGGATACGAGTGCTCGGGGGGTGAGGGGTGCAGGGGACCAAGGTTTGCTGGTTGAAGGGGTACAAGGCATGTTGGGGGGAGGGATAGGGAGGGAGGGGAGGGAGGCTGAGAAACGGGGAAGGCAAGAGAAGGAGGATATGGTGCATCAGGAGCGGGGGGGTCCCCGCGCTGCAGAAGGGGGGGGACGGTGGGGTGGGGGTCCGTCCTTTGCGGCGGTGGTGGGTGGAGGAGGTGGCCGCAGGGGAACTAGGGGGGTAGGGGGGCAGCGGGGAAGGATGGGGAGGGGGGGGGGGGGGAGGCCAGGTTCCCAAAAGGAGGAATGTGGTACAATTGAGATGGGTGGGGGAGGGGGGGATGCCAAGCAGGGATGCGGTCCTGAGATTGGTCCTTGGTCTAGGATTCCTCCCAGAGGACCTCTATGCCTGTATTCATCCGGTGAATATACCAGAATACGATGTCAGCTTTCTAACCCAGCGAGGCATGGAGGTCTTCTGGGAGAGATACGAAGGGGTACGGGGGAGAGGGGACTGGAAGAACTACCGGGCCGTACCGATCAGCAGACCCGACCTGGTGCAAGTAACCCTTCTTGTTCGAAATGAGTCTCTATCAGGGGCGGACCTGGCCTTCTGGCTACAAACGGTACGCAGAATTGCGTACCCCCTTGTCCAAACTCCCGGACCCCAGTAGGGTGTGGGCTGGAGGTTGGGGTGCGCAGGTTAGGCTGAGGCAGGCAGGGCATGTCACCCAGCACATTCCCTCCTCGGCGTTCATCGGCAGGGATCGGATTCTCTGCTTTTATAAGGGGCAGCCACGGCAGTGTCACAAGTGCGGGTCGTTTAGACATTTTAGTATGTCATGCCCGGTTGTGCAGTGTGGAAAGTGCGGGTCTAAGGAGCATCCCACGGAGTCCTGTACGTCTATTCGGTGCAACTTGTGTGGGGGTCTGGGGCATGCATTTCGAGCCTGCCCTTGGGCCTCCCATAATGGGGGTGAGGAGGAGATAGATAGGGATGGTTCAGGTCAGGGGGGGGGGGGGAGGGGAAGCAGACCATGATCAGGTTCCCAGGGCGGGAGGGAAAGGGTCCAGGGAAGGACAGGGACAGGTAGAGGGGGGGGGCTTGGGGGAGGGTCGGAAGCGGCAGGAAGGGGAGGATGAGGGCTGGACGCGGGTGTCCAAGAAACAGCGGAGAGGAAAGGTGGGAAGGGGGGTGGGAATGGGGATAGAAGTAGGGAATAGATTCAGGGGTTTGGAAGAGGAGGGAGTGGTTGAGGAACTGGCTGGTGAGGAGGGTAGAGGATGGGGGTAGCCGGCAGGACGGTTTGGGAGGTAGGGGAGAAGGAGTGAAGGGAACAGTGGGTAAGAGGAAAGAGAAACGGGAGGGGAGGGTTTTGAGGGACAAAGAGGGGGGAAGGGTAGGGGGGGAGGTGGGTGGATCGGGGGAGGTGACGGCTGATGCAGGGAGGGCGGGAGAGGAAAGGAAGGTAAGAAAGGATGTAGTAATGCAGGCCCGTGAGGGGAGGGAGGAAGGGTCGGAGGCGGGATTGATGGGAAGGGTGGAAGAAGAGGAGGTAGTAGGGGTGGAAGAGGGAGGAGAGGAGGGGGGCAGGTCGCTTGATGATCCCCAGGGAGGGAGGGAGGTGGTGAAGACCAAAAAGAAGATAGGGAGGAAGAAAGCAAGGGTGGGGGAAGGGATGTTTAAGCTAGGGGTCCGGGATTGGGCGGAGGAGGAAGAAGAGGGTGGAGGGGAAGGGACCACGGATGATGGTGTGGAGAGAAGGGAAGGCAGCCAGGAAGGCGGGGGGTGTGGTAGCGAGGACTGATGGCGGGACTGCTATTGGTGTTCGCCACACTTAATGTGGCTAGTGTCGCCTCCCAGAGGGCAAGAAGCTTGGCATTTGATGGCCTCTCTGCTGTGGAGGCGGACTGTTTCCTCCTACAGGAGACCCGGTTGCAGACGCTAGAGGACATCCGGCGGGCAAAGAGGGCCTGGAGATGGGGACCCTCTATTTGGGGTCTGGCCGGGGAGAGGTATGGGGGGATAGGCGTCCTCTTTAAAACCAATAAAGTAGAGATTCAGAGGGTGGTGGAGCTGGGTATTGGTAGGTGTTTGGTGTTGGACGTAATATTGCGGGGGGTGGCCTTGCGGGTGATTAATGTGTATGGACCGCAAAGCAAACAGGGAAGGTCTGCACTGTTCAACAAAATTAAGCCTTACCTATACACTTCAAGGCAGTTGGTGTGGGGAGGAGACTTCAACACTATCTTACGGAAAGAGGATAGTGGGGGGCGGGCACACAAGTACGTTATGATGGGGTTCGACTAGCGGGGGATTATGAAAGGAGCAGGGCTGGTGGATGTACATATTGCACTTGGTGGTGGGAATCAGGGTTTCACCTTTTCACGGGGCACCTGTAGGAGCAGAATTGACCGGTTTCTAGTTCGGGAAGGGGCATGTAGGCAGGCACCTAGGGTGGTGGAAGTAGATTTCTCTGACCACAGGATGGTGATGATAGAGTTGGGGGGAGGGGGGGCGTGCAAGCTAGGGAAAGGGTTGTGGAGATTGAATCTCAAATGGTTGAAGGAGGGGGTGTTGCACCAGGAGTACCTGGAATTCCTAGCAGACCAGGTGTCCATTCAGGGTGTCTTCCCTTCCCTCAGGGACTGGTGGGAAGTACTGAAACACCGCACCAGAGGGTTTTTTCTCCGTCAGGCAAGGCGGGAGGGAAGGGAGGCCACCCGGTTGGGGATCGCCCTGAGAAAGCGACGGGATAATCTAATTTCCCGGGGGGGGAGGAGGGAGGATATTGAGGTACTGCAGCAGGAGGTTGAAAGAGTACAGTACAACCGCTACTCTTCCCTCGTCTACGAGCGGGACTTCGGGAAGCTGCTTGGTCCGGACCCGTATGACTGCTGCAAGGAACGAAGGGAGAGGAGGGTGGTGGTGGGGTTTAGGGATGAGGGGGGGGGTGCTCCAAGAATCCAGGGAAGGTATTTTGCGGGTGGTGGGGACGCATTTTGGGCGGGTTTTCTCGGACCTACAGTTGGGGACAGAGGCCATGGGAAGATATATTGAGGGGACCCCGGGGGTGGGTAACTGGGGGCCCCATCTTCAGGTCTTAACGCAGCCGTGGACGCTGGGTGAGGTGGAGGAGGCCATTGGGGCCTTGCGGCGCAGAACAGCGCCGGGGCCGGATGGACTTCCGGCGGAGTTTTACCAACGGTTCAGGGGACCAGCTGGCGCCGCTCTTGCTGGAACTCTGGGAGGAGGCGCGAACAGGAGGATCCTTGCCAGAGTCTATGGGAGGATCAGCATTGGTCCTCCTTAGCAAAGGCAAGGATCCTCAAGACGTGGCGAACTGGCGACCAATAGCACTATTGAACAGCGACCGGAAGATCTTCGCCCACATGCTTCATGCTCGCATGAGGAAGGTCTCCGGTGAAGTGCTAGCAGTCCCGCAGAGGTGTGGGGTCCCAGGAAGGGGGGTGCTGGAGGCAGTAGCCTGGGTGAGGGAGGGCTTGGAACATAGCCGGGTGGGAGATGGTAGGTTGGTCGTGGCCTTGGACCAGGACAAGGCTTTCGACCGAGTGCAGTGGGAGTTCTTGTGGAAGGTCCTGGATCACTATGGCTTCCCGGGGGAGTGGATCGCACAACTGCAACTGTTGTATGCTGGGGCGCGATTTTTTCCCCTGGTGAATGGATGGAGGGGGGCGGAGGTGGGGGTCACGGCAGGGGTACGGCAGGGGTGCCCATTGAGCCCCCTGCTGTACGCTTTTGCCATAGATCCCCTGGTGCGGAGGCTGGGAGGGGGGGGGGGAGGGAGGGCTCAGAGGGGTAGAGGTTGGCAAAGGGAACGTATTGAGAGTCATCGCTTATGCAGACGATGTCACCGTTTGGGTGGCAGACCAGAGGGAGGGGAGGATGCTGCGGGAGACCCTTGAAGAATATTCCAAGGCATCGGGGTCACGGGTAAACCTGGGTAAGTGTACTAGCTTGTGGGTGGGTCCAGAGGAACGGCGATTTAACCTAGGGGGCGGGTTTCCTGCAGGGATTGAAAGAATGCGGGTGTTGGGAGTGTATTTTGGGGGGGGGGATTACGGGCGGGAGAGTTGGGAGCAAAAGATACGGAGGCAAGGGAAAAGGTGGATCGTTGGAAGGGGTGGCGGATGTCCATGGCAGACAGGGTCCGGTTGTTGAAGACCCAGATAGTCCCCATGTTTCTCTTCTTGAGTTACATCTGCCTTTTGCCGGAATGCTGTTTCACTTCATTGTACAGCGTGTTTTTTCAACCTTTTGTGGGGCAACAGGATGAACCCGGTAAAAACGCAATATTACTTACCGGTCACGGGAGGAAGGGGGGGTGGGGATGGTAAACCCTGTCCTGCTATTCTCCTCCCTGTTCATCCAGTTTAACCTTGGGCGGGGGGGAGGGCCGGAGGCCCAGGGTGGGCACAAAGTGTTGTGCAGTGGTGGGAGGGATTTTGGGGCCCTTGGTGGGGAGGGGGGAAGGTGGGGAGGTTGCGGAAGGGTTTCCCGGAGGGGGTAGGCTACTACAAATCCTTAGTAAAGCTGGTCCGGTTGTGGGACATTACATGGGAGGAATAAGGGCGGGGCAGAGGGAGAGCTGGGTGGAGCGGGTTCGCTCCCAGCATTTCTCATCTCCCCTGACTCTTAGGGATGCTCCAGGGCCCGTGCTGAGGCAGGGCCTGCGCTTTATTTCATCTAGACGACTCCCGAACAAGTACAGGGACATTGCCTGGCTGTCCCTTCACGGTAAATTATATGTTAGGGCAAATATGCACCGAAGCATGCAGGACCGAAACTGCCCGAGGGGGGAGTGTGCTGGTCAGCTGGAGACGATGGACCACTTCCTTATGGTGTGTCCATTCTCCAGAGCAGTTTGTGGAAGAGTGGCCGCCTTGTTGGCCATCCCCAGCTTCACGTCCTACACCTATGCAGACTGGGTGTACGGGAGGCAGCAGGGGACGGGGCGGCTGGAGCCAGGTACCGCCTTCCTCATATCAGTCATTATCAGGTACTGCCTGTGGGTGGCTCGATGCGGGGTGTCTATGCGCCAGGAGTGCAGGTCGGCTGAGCAGGTTTCCTGGGACATTGTCCGAGCCGTCCAGGAATTGGCACGCTGGGAAAAGGTGGAGGGGGGGGTACATAATTTTGGGGTTTGGTGGAAGCATGTCCGCTTGAAGTTGATTTGAATGTATGGTGTGGGGGGGATTTGGGGGGGACGGGTTTTATCGGGTTTGTATTTTTTGTATAAAAGTGTAGTGGGGCTGGTTTTACAACGGCATGATGTAATGTCTTGAATATTGGTTTTTTCCGTTTTATTTAATAAAGGAATTCTCCAAGCATCCACCACTATCTCCGTGAAAAAATACTTCCTGACATTTTTATTGAGTCTGCCCCCCTTCAATCTCATTTCATGTCCTCTAGTTCTACCGCCTTCCCATCTCCGGAAAAGGTTTGTTTGCGGATTAATATCTTTCAAATATTTGAATGTCTGCATCATATCACCCCTGTTTCTCCTTTCCTCCATGGTATACATGTTCAGGTCAGCAAGTCTCTCCTCATACGTCTTGTAACGCAAATCTCATACCATTCTCGTAGCTTTTCTTTGCACCGCTTCAATTCTTTTTACATCCTTAGCAAGATACGGCCTCCAAAACTGAACACAATACTCCGAGTGGGGCCTCCCCAATGACTTATACAGGGGCATTAACACCCCCTTTCTTCTGCTGGTCACACCTCTCTCTATACAGCCTAGCAATCTTCTAGCTACGGCCACCGCCTTGTCACACTGTTTCGTCGCCTTCAGATCCTCAGATACTATCACCCAAGATCCCTCTCCCCTTCCGTACCTATCAGACTCTCACCGCCTAACATATACATCTCCCGTGGATTTCTACTCCCTAAGTGCATCAATTTGCATTTCTTCGCATTGAATTTTAATTGCCAAACCTTAGACCATTCTTCTAGCTTCCTCAGATCCTTTTTCATGTTTTCCACTCCCTCCCGGGTGCAGCTCCTTGTGACTCTGGGCAAGTCACTTAACCCTCCATTGCCCCCCCCCCCCCCCCGGTACAAAATAAGTACCTGAATACATGTAAACCGCTTTGAATGTAGTTGCAAAAACCTCAGAAAGGCAGTATATCAAGTCCCATTTCCATCTGAGAGAAAGCTCTCTAGACATGTCCCCATTTGAGCCTTGTGATTGAATTAAGCTTTTACTTTGGTTATGAAATTTAAGAAGAGTTATATGGTGCAATGCTCATTTAGTGGATGTGTGTCATATATATGGAATCAATTGTCTTTCACACTAAAATATAAGCCAAATTAGTTGAAAATTTGGCATGCCTTGAAAACCTAGCTTTTTGGCCAGCTCTCAATGAGTTTAAGTTGTATAGGTGGGCTAATCATGCTAAAGATATTGATTTAAACTTTGTTGTCTTAAGTTTCATGTTTTAAATTTTGTGATATTGTTTTAATATTTGATAATTTATTGTTTTAATATATGTTTAGAATATTTTGCATTTATCTTTGTTGTAATCCATTTTGAATGCTCAAAGGGGTAGAACACATATTTGTCTATGAGTTCAGTAATTTTATTCTTTATAATGGTTTCTATCATTTTGCCCAGCAATGATATCAGACTTACCAGTCTAATTTCCTGAATCAACCCTAGACTTCTTTTTAAAAAATTGGCGTTATCTTAGCCACCTTCCAATCTTCAGGTACCATGAACAACTTTAACGGCAGGTTACAGATCACTTAATAGATCAGCAATTTCGTTTTTGACTTCTTTCAGAATCCTGGGGTGTAAGCCAGCCGGTACAGATAATTTACTGCTCCTTAACTTGTCAATTTGGCTCAGTATGTCTTCTAGGTTCTCCGAGATTTTTTTCAGTTCCTCTGTATCATCATTCTTAAATGCCATTTCTGGTATAAGTAGATCTCTTTCATCTTCCTCTGTAAAGACTGAAGCAAAGAATTCATTTAGTCCCTCTACTATGACCTTGTCCTTCCTGAGTGCCCCTTTTTCTCCTTGATCATTCAACAGTCCCATTGTCTTCCTCACAGGCTTTCTGCTTCAAATGTACCTGAAAATGTTATTACTATAAGTTTTTGCCTTTATGGCAAGTTTCTTTTCAAATTCTCTTTTATCCTTCCTTATTAAATCGTTGTATCTAATTTGCCAGTGATTATTCTGCGTCCTGTTTTCTTCATCCGGATCCTTTTTCCATTTTTTCAAAGATGTCCTTTTGGCTCTGATAGCCTCTTTCACATCACTGTTTAACCATTCTGGCTGAGGGCCTTGAAAATCAAGCATTTAATTTTAAATTTAACCCTATAACATACTGGTAGCCAATGCAGTTTGTGAAGGAAGGGTATGATGTGTTCACACCGCTTTCAACCCTCTATCAGCCTTGCTGCAGCATTCTGAATTAATTGGATCTAGTCTTGAATTAGAAAAGAAAATGAGAATAAGAATCTCTAATAGATATTGTCCTGAAATTCTTTTTACTTTATTTCTCTTCACCACACTAATATGCCTTACATAGAGGTTTATTACCCTTTCAATAGTCTTTGATTGGAGTCAAGAGTTCATCTGTACTTTTCCTGTCCTCAGCTACATTATTCATTAAAGTTCTGCAGCATATTTGCAGAGTGGTAAAATCCTCTAACATATGCAACTATAGGAAATCATTAAGTGGTCAAACTTTCAGGGTGTCTTTTACAAAGGTGTGCTAGTGTTTTTAGCATGCGCTAAATGCTAGAGACACCCATATATTCCTATGGGCATCTCTAATATTTAGAGCACGCTAATCATTAGTGCACGCTAAAAACGCTAGAGTGCCTTTGTAAAAGACCCCCTGAAAGTTTGACTTTCCCAATAAGTTTTCCCTATGTGAAACTTGTAGTACAGTTTTCAGGTCTTTGTTTAGGTTTTGTTTTTTTCCATATGTGTATCATGTTTTACTAGACAGGTTTTAATTATTTCACTTCACCCAGAATTGTGGAAGATGTGCTTTATAAATCTATAAAGAGATGTGGAAAGAGAGGATTGAGGGGAGAATTCTATAAATGGCCTCCAAATTTGGGCACTGAATAAAAACTGTGCTCAGTGCTATTCCATAAATGCTACTCCGATTTGGGCACTGTTTATAGACTAGTGCATACCTGCAGGATCCATGCCTAACTTTTAGATTTGAGTATTTATGCCAACTGAAAGCTGGTGTTAATCCTGGCATGTAAAGTTTGGCATGGATCCCTCAAATTCTATAATGCTGCATACATGTCTATTGAATGCCCTTGACCTGCTCATGCCCCTTCTATTATCATGCCTTCTTTTCAGTTGCATGCTAAAAGATTTGTGCATGCATCATTATAGAATGATGCATGCATAAATCCAAATTTTTGCTAATTAAAACCAATAATTGGTTGTTAGGGTCCAATTATTAGTGCTAATTGGCTTGTTAACCAATTAAATTGCATGTGCCCAAATTTACAAGTACAATTTTGAGTGTCATATATAGAATCTGTCTCTGAATGTCCAGTGCCTTCTTGTGGAAGGCAAAAGCAAAGTCATCAGCATACAGAGAGGGACATAATTGAACGCAAACGCCTATCTCCATGGGCGTCTATGTCTGAAAACGGGTATGTGAAGAGGCGGGACAGACCGTATTATCGAAAAAATGGACGTTTTTCAGCTGGGCGTTTTTTTTTTTTAGCGATAATGGAAACTAAAAATGCCCAGCTCAAAAACGTTCTAATCCGAGCCATTTGGTCATGGAAGGGGCCAGGATTCATAGTACACTGGCCCCCCTGATATGCCAGGACACCAACTGGGCACCCTAGAGGTCAGTGTGGTGGACTTCAGAAAAAGCTCCCACATGCATAGCTCCCTTACCACGGGTGCTGAGCCCCCAACACCCTCCCCCAAAACCCACTACCCACAAATGTACAACGCTACCATAGCTCTTAGGGTGAAGGGGGCACCTACCGGTATATGTGGGTACAGTGGGTTTTGAAGACCTCCCATTTACCAGCACAAGTGTTACAGGTAGGGGGGGATGGGCCTGGGTCCACCTGGCTGAAGTGCACTGCGGTACCCACTAAAAGTGCTCCAGGGACCTGCATACACGCAGGCCTCTAGGACTTGTTGCTGCTATATAACATTGGCACACCAGTTGACACCTGAAGTCTAATCTCTCCGTAAACGTCCTTTATTGGAATAAGCACACTTACTCTCAGTTAACTGCAGATCAGAGGTTGTGCCCCACTGGCAACGAGTCTCCCTGGTACTGAGATGAGCAGTAGGTCAGAGCTGGCAGAATGGTGTACAATGCCCTCTTTTAGCCACATTCAAGGTAAGAACTAAGTTCTGTAATGTGGCTAACACAGGAAAGGGAACTAAAACTGGCTTACAAAAATGGCCACTACCTCATGGACTACCAGAAACAAAACAGGGCACACTCTGACCCAGTAAGCAGAGGGAAAAGCACCATGGGAGTAGAGCCTACCAACTACCAACATCGTGAGCATGTAACACAAGCTAGTGGAATCACGGAGCCCAATACCCTACACCCACCACAATGCATTGCTGATGTGACTCTGCAGTGCCCTTAACAGAAAAGGTGTCACACTTACCCGGGATCCACATCAGAACCAGGGCAAGGCTGTCACAGGATAGAACACATTCTGCTGTCATGGAGGTGGGTACGGCATTTGAGGCTGGCATAAAGGCTGGAAAAGTTTTTAAAGTGGGGTTTTTTTGGTGGGAGGGGGTTAGTGACCACTGGGGGAGTCTGGGGAGGTCATCCCCGATTCACTCCAGTGGTCATCTGGGCAGTTGGCGCACTTTTTTGGGACTTGTTCATGAAAAAAAAGGGTCCAAATAAGTGACCCAAAATCACGATCAAAACGCCTTTTTTTTCGATTATCAGCTAAAGACGCCCATCTCTCCTCGGCCGATAACCACGCCCCAGTTCCACCTTTACCACGCCTCCGACACGCCCCCGTCAACTTTACCCGTTTCCGCGACGGATTGCAGTTGGAAACGCCCAAAATCGGCTTTCGATTATACCGATTTGGGTGCCCATGGGAGAAAGACGCCCATCTCCCGATTTGGGTCGCAATATAGGCATTTTTCTCTTTCAATTATAATCAGGAGAGTATATTACATTGTTTCCCAGTTAAATATTTATGTATTTATTTATTTATTTATACCCCACATTATCTCCACAGACATGCAGGCTCAATGTGGCTTACATAAACCGGAGAGAGAGAGAGAACTCCGGGTGATATCAGATACAAATGGGAATAGTAGAGTAGAAGGGCAAGAAAGAAAGGATACTTTACATATAACAGTACAAAAGAATAGGACTAAACAGGATCCACATATGCCAGCTGGTAGAGGCGATAGTCCTATATTGTTCCCAAAGAAAATGCTTTGGTAAACAGATGCGTTTTTAGTGCCTTGCGGAAGGTAAGGTAGTCTCTCTGACTGGTAATGTCTCTAGGAAATGCATTCCATAGTTGCGCACTGATGAAGGGATAGCTTGACACCTGGATAGACCCATGCTTACAGCCTTTCCAGCTGGGATAGTGCAAGGTGAGACATATTCAGCATGTAACTGGGGACATCCCCGTTGACGATTTTGTGAACCATGGTGCAAACCTTGAATTCAATGTGCTCCTTGATCGGAAGCCAGTGAAGTTTAGCAAGAAGAGGCGTCGCGCTATCGAACCGGGCTTTATTGAAGACAAGTCTCGCTGCCGTATTTTGGACAGTATGTAGTTTTCTCAAGACAAAGCCCTTACACCCTGCTAATGTACCATTGCAGTAGTCTGTGTGACAAAGCACCAATGATTGTACCATATTTCTCAAGAGTGGTCTCGGGAAGAGGTGGCGTACTCGCTTGAGCTTCCACAACATGATGAACATCTTCTTGGCTTGCACCTTTGCTTGACTTTCAAATGTTAAAAAACGGTCAAATATTACTCCCACAATTTTCAAACTGTCAAAGATAGGAAGGGTTAGACTATTGACCACAATAGAAGTGGGAGGGATGAACTTGCGCTGGGAAGTCAAAACAAGGCAGTGTGTTTTGTCTGCTTTAAGTTTTAGCTTGAAAGCATTTGCCCAAGAGTCCATTACTTGCAGGACATTTTCGATAGACTTAATAATCTCTGATACTATAGAATAGAATGGAATATATACTACAACATTGTCGGCATAGATAAACGGATTTAGTCCCAAATGAACTAATGTGTTGGCCAATGGGGTCATCATAAGGTTGAAAAGGATTGGCAACAGGGAACAACCTTGAGGCACGCCACAGTCTGCACTACATGCCGTTAATAAGTGTGAATTCACTTTGACCTGGTATGTTCGAAGCGTGAATAAACCCCTCAGCCACTTGAGTACGTTGCCTCGTACTCCCAATTCGTCTAGCAGTCTTAAAAGAATATGGTGATTGACCATGTCAAATGCACTCGACATATCAAATTGGAGTCAATGTCCTTGAGGTGAAGATTGATATTCCCTAATAAATATAATCTTGTTTAAAGTTCTTGTGATAGTTCATCAGCATATATATGGAACTGTACCTACTTATTTTCATAATGCATTGAAAATGTAATGTAGCTCATGAGTTAAGATCTGAGGTATCCTAGAAACTTTGTTTGTCTTCCCCAACTTTTTCCCACTTTGTGGAAACAAACACGTGAGCCTTTTCATTTGCTGGTCCATCTTTACCAGGACCTTTAAGACTTTGTGGAAATGTTCAACAATTTAAACGTTTCTTAATGACTCATTAATTTGTGAAGGTCTTCCTGATAGAATGAAGTAGAGTCTGTTTGATTGATTGTGCTTCTTTTTGTTTTATGATGATTATATGTTTTTTTTATTTTGTGTGTATGTTTAATTGTTAGCCGCTTTGGTTAAAAGTGGGATATAAGTGAAAAACACACAGTGTGGATTTCGGGGTCCTTTTACTAAGGTGCGCTGAAAAATGGCCTGTACTGGTGTAGACGCATGTATTGGATGTGCGCAGGTCCATTTTTCAGCGCACCTGGAAAAGGCCTCTTTCTTTTTGCCAAAAATTGATGTGTGGCAAAATAAATATCAGCTCATGGCCATTTTGGACCTGAGACCTTACTGCCACCCATTGACCTAGCAGTAAGGTCTCACGCATTAACTAGGCAATAATCATCAGCGCACATACACTGCCGATTACTGCCTGGTTAGCGCCACATGGTAGAAAATAAAAATTATTTTCTGCCATGCATATCAGACAAGCATAAAAAAATGGAATTGTCACCCGGGGCACGCGGTAGTCAGGTGGTTGTTCCAAAGTGGCGCCCATAGGTGCCTACACGCCTTAGTAAAAGGGCCCCTATGTGTAGCATACAGAATGATTTTAGCAAAAACTCTGGCCAATGATTTAGAAACCACTTTTAAAGTAGTGGTGTGAAATCTGAAGCAAGAAGGAGAACAAAATGCAAGGCTTTTGTGATTCCATAGAGTTTCAGTAGATGGAGCCCTTACATTGTATACTAGAATGTGGAAAAAAAAAAAAGGAATGTAACTATTTCCTTGAAACAGTAGGCAATAAAAATAACACAAGAGAAAAGTAGATTTGGATAGTGCATCATGGATCAAATCCATATGTGAATGATCTTACATATAGTTATCATAAAAGTGATATGGTATAAATCCATTAAAATGTAT
The DNA here is from genome assembly GCF_901765095.1 of Microcaecilia unicolor. Classification (NCBI taxonomy): domain Eukaryota; kingdom Metazoa; phylum Chordata; class Amphibia; order Gymnophiona; family Siphonopidae; genus Microcaecilia; species Microcaecilia unicolor. The sequence goes on along the minus strand of NC_044031.1, from coordinate 327,971,702 downwards.
TATTTTAGACTACAGCTTGTGTTATAACACACCGATTATTACATGAGCATATTTATAACCTGACTGGTTTTGATTTCTATAGCACTTTATGTAAATTAGAAATGGACATCAGTTGAGATCTTGAACTCTTTTTAAGCCAGAATGATCTGAGTTACATTTTCCTTTGTCTTGAAATCCCTAACCCTGAATTAGAAATAAATAAATACAAATCTTAACACCCCTTCCCCCCCCCCCCCCCCCCCACCACCATTTACTAAGCTGCTCAGCAATGACGACACAGCCCATTCAGTCATTTTGCCGCACGCCCATTTTCGGCTAAAATTTTTAAAAGGCATTTTTTGAAGGTGCGCTGAAAAATAATTCTGCTTGCGCCCAAAACACGCGTCCACACTACCGCAGGCCATTTTTCAGTGCACTTTAGTAAAAGGACCCCTTTGTTATTATACAAGATGAGGCCAAAAAAAAAACCTCTTCTCCCCACAAGTTTGTTGCTGTTTTTTCAGCAACCACTTGGAATTTGAACATTAAATTTATTGCTTTATTTGTTGTTGTTGTTGTTGTTGTTATCTATGTTTATGTGCTGAGTGGAATGAGAATATCCTTAAACATGGTGAAATTACAGACTTTGTAGCATGACCACCCTGCAATGTTTGCACATTCAAAAATGTCTGCACTGTAAAATTACCATTATTTGAGAAACAAAAAATGTGGTACCAGCTTACTGTTAATGATGTCACAGTGATGTAGACTTTTGTCTGGGAAGCAATATTGGAGGCCTATCACCAGCTTCACCCAAAGCTGCTAACAATTGCTGAACTCAAGGAAGAACTGCAGTGATCTGGGACAGCCTGACACAGGGACCAAGCTTCCCAAAGTGACTGAAGGCCTGTGTTAGCACATAAGCAAATAAGCACTGCCACACTTGGAAAAGACCAAAGGTCCATCAAGCCCAGCACTCTGTCTGTGACAGCGGCCAATCCAGGCCCCAAAAACCTGGCAAAAACCCAAAATTTAATAACGATCAATGGATTTTTCCTTTAGGAATCTATCCAGACCCCCTTTAAACTCAGCAAGGCCAGCTGGGGGTGGACACTTTGAGCATTCACAGTGACTGCAAAATTCTGACACATTGTTAATTGTATCATTTGAATGATGTTATTTTACTGTGTATTAGCTCTATTACTTTTAGCGTCTAAAACTCGCTGGGTAATAATGCTAAAATGTCAGTAACATCAACATAGTTTAAGATAATTGTTTTGTGCCCTTTAGCACCGGCGCCTCACCTATTCAATAGGCTAAGCCACCCCTGTTACAGCTCCTTCAGTCCAAATACCCATCCCTTTGTGCAGAGCAATCCAAGGCTGTGCCTGCAGCACTTTTTTTGCAACAAGCTCTCTCCACTTAGGACTAGGCCTCCCTGTCTGTTCACTTTCTCTCCCAAATGAGTACCTCTCAGGGCCACCGCCTTTAGCACTGAATCCTTCCCTGTTCTGCTTATGGGCTGGGTTCCCTCTGCTTCCCACCTGGACCACTTCTCCACTCCACGGTTAATGCTTTCATTGGCATAAACTTCCACTTAGTTCAGCCTTTGGTTATAGAGCCTATCCAGGACGCCCCCTCTCCACACGGGTCCTGGCGGGGGTATAGGCAAACAAAGACCATGTGCTCTGCACAACAACATCTTTTATGAAGCCTTAACACCACCTCTACTGTTATTCAATAATCAGTGCCTTGAAGGTCAACACCCGGTGCAACTTTTGAAGCCTTTTTTGAACTATGCACAAATTGGTTGATGCCAACTGAGTCCTTGAATCAATTTGGAATGACAAAACCCATGTTCAGCATTAAGTTGAAGAAAAGGGGCATCCTGAGACAGCCTCATAGAGTAGAAGACTTCCTGTCGGAGTTTATCGATATGAAGCAGTTGATGCTGGAAAGCAGCATCACACAGATGAGTCTGGGATCTTCTATTCACTTATTTGATATATGTTAGATGTTGTTTTGATGATTACTTTTGAGCCTTTTTGGACACTTTTTTTTTTTTACAGATAATTAAGGTGTGGGTTCTTAGACATTAGAACTTGATTCTGAAATGGCCCAATGAATATAATAAGTACATATCCATATTAAGGTGTCTGTGAATATACAATATGTGGGCATTTCATATACCAACACTTTATTAATAATTTATTAACAACTGATAATATTTATGAAGAATTATTTATGAAGAATAGCTCTTATTAGCATTAGTTATAATACTGGTTTGTGAGTTTTGATGTATTCAATAAGTAGCAATTTCAGAAGTTGCACTAGTTATATGCAGCTGTTATGCCCAGATTTGAAGGGGTTGTAAATATGGTTTGAGTGGATCTTGAAATTGTACAGGGGCATTATATTGGGAATTACTAAATTAATGAGAAACCCCTCTTTGAGAGTCACTGGGGGGAGGGAGCTAGTCTGTTATTGAGATGGACATGGGGGGAATCATTTTGACCTAAGTGCTTGGGGGCAAGTGCCGTTTTGAGCAGAAGCAAGTACCTGAGCTCTTGAACCGTTATGAATTGTCAGCAGGAGCGGTCTTTTCTCTCCCCGTTTACATGGGGAAAAGAAAAGGAAAGTCCAGGGGGCAGGCCTCCTTAACCCCTGGAGGAAACTCCGCACTTCGCCAGACTACATTGACAATGTTTGCAGCTCAGATACCGGGAACTCCGACGCTCACTGCGTACAGGCATTCCCTCCCCTGTTCGGAGAGGGAAGCCCGCAGCATAGATGAAGTCTCTTTGAGCTCTCCCTCGAGCACGACACCTCCCAGACCGGGTGGCAGTTTTCTGCAAGCAGTGGAGCAGACTAAAGAACAACCTGTAAGTACATAAGTACATAAGTAATGCCATACTGGGAAAAGACCAAGGGTCCTTCGAGCCCAGCATCCTGTCCACAACAGCGGCCAATCCAGGCCAAGGGCACCTGGCAAGCTTCCCAACATACAAACATTCTATACATGTTATTCCTGGAATTGTGGATTTTTCCCAAGTCCATTTAGTAGCGGTTTATGGACTTGTCCTTTAGGAAACCGTCCAACCCCTTTTTAAACTCTGCTAAGCTAACCGCCTTCACAACTTTCTCCGGCAACGAATTCCAGAGTTTAATTATACGTTGGGTGAAGAAAAATTTTCTCCGATTTGTTTTAAATTTACTACACTGTAGTTTCATCGCATGCCCCCTAGTCCTAGTATTTTTGGAAAGCGTGAACAGACGCTTCACATCCACCTGTTCCACTCCACTCATTATTTTATATACCTCTATCATGTCTCTCCTCAGTCGTCTCTTCTCCAAGCTGAATAGCCCTAACCTCCTTAATCCTTCTTCATAGGGAAGTCGTCCCATCCCCACTATCATTTTAGTCGCCCTTCGCTGCACCTTTTCCAATTCTACTATATCTTTCTTGAGATGCGGCGACCAGAATTGAACACAATATTCATGGTGCGGTCGCACCATGGAGCGATACAACTGCATTATAACATCCTCACACCTGTTTTCCATACCTTTCCTAATAATACCCAATATTCTATTCGCTTTCCTAGCCGCAGCAGCACACTGAGCAGAAGGTTTCAGTATATTATCGATGACGACACCCAGATCCCTTTCTTGGTCCATAACTCCTAACGTGGAACCTTGCATGACGTAGCTATAATTCGGGTTCTTATTTCCCACAAAAACCTGAAGTGGTGAATAATTCTTTGATGCCTGGAGGAGACCCCCCAGCTACTTCTACCCTGGATTTAACATCGAGTAAAGGACGGGAACTCACGTTTCTTTCTTCAAACATGTGGCCTACCATCTTGAGCTGGATGAGAAGTAAAAAACCGAGCATGGTGACACTGGACACCCTATGGGATGTGATTCAGGAGCTAACCGTCTCTCTTCTCCAGGTAACTAAAATGTTTACAGAAGAAATGACCAGTTTGAAAAATATTTATATACCTTTGTCTGAAACTGTTCAAAAACAGGAGGAAAGAATTTTGAAACTAGAAGGCGAGATAAAAACTTTACAAACCTTTGCAGGGGCAGTTACGAAAGAAAGAGAGATTGTGAACAGGAAATTAGAATACCTGGATAATAATGCTAGAAAATTAAACTTAAGACTGCTTAATTTCCTGAAATCTCCTATCTTATCATCTATTGATATGTTAAAGAAATATTTCAAAGAAATGTTGGCTATCCCGAAAGAAGCATATCCTCCAATTACCAGAGCTCAATATATTACAGGAGAAGGAACTTTAACACAATCTCAACCGGGACTGAATTTAACTGAATTTCTTGAAAGTTCCCTTGAAGTAATAACTGAGCATACTACTCTTCTGGTATCATTCGTGTTTGAAACAGACAGATACAATATATTTTGTTTATATTTCAAACACATGAAAGCATTGTTCCTCGGAACCAGCATTCAAATATTTCCAGATTTAAACAGAGAGACTTTGAAATTAAGGCATGAGTTTCTGGGTTTAAAGCAGAGGACTTTTACCTTGAAAGGAACTTTCCTATTGAAATTTCCCTGCAGATGCTTTCTTTCCTTTGATTCAGTTAATTATATGTTTGCTGACCCAAAGTAAATGCATGATTTTATAGTTTCCAAGGAAGATGAGAATTGATCCAACCAGAACAATCCTGTAGGCTAATGCTGTTAAATTCGATTGTGGGTTTAGTAGTTCTCCTGCTTTAATGTTTGTAGTATTTCTTATTTTGAATTTTTTCATTGTATTTTGCCCCACCTTATTGTGGACTAACTAAAGGAAAGCATTTACCTAAAGGAGGTACACCTCCTAGATTTATTTTTCCTTTTATGTTATAATTCAATGACTGTGATGGCAGTCATGTTATGTGATTGTTAATTTGGAAAATTATAAATAAAGATTAAAAAAAAAGAGAGAGAGAGAGATGGACATGGGGGAAGCTACTGCTTGCCCTGGGATTGGTAGCATGGAATGTTACCAATCTGTAACTGAGTGGACACCTGGGAGGGAGTAGAAAACATGAAAAAGGATCTGAGAAAGCTAGAAGAATGGTCTAAGGCTTGGCAATTAAAATTCAATGCGAAGAAATGCAAAGTGATGCACTTAGGGAATAGAAATCCTCGAGAGACGTATGTGTTAGGCGGGGAGAGTCTGATAGGAACAGACGGGGAGAGGGATCTTGGGGTAATAGTATCTGAGGATCTGAAGGCGACGAAACAGTGTGACAAGGCGGTAGCCATAGCTAGAAAGTTGTTAGGCTGTATAGAGAGAGGTGTGACCAGCAGAAAAAAGGGGGTGTTGATGCCCCTGTATAAGTCGTTGGTGAGGCCCCACCTAGAGTATTGTGTTCAGTTTTGGAGGCCGTACCTTGCGAAGGATGTAAAAAGAATTGAAGTGGTGCAAAGAAAAGCTACGAGAATGGTAAGGGATTTGCGTTACAAGACGTATGAGGAGAGACTTGATGACCTGAACATGTAAACTCTGGAAGAAAGGAGAAACAGGGGTGATATGATACAGACGTTCAAATATTTGAAAAGTATTAATCCGCAAACGAACCTTTTCCGGAGATGCGAAGCAGGTAGGACATGAAATGAGATTGAAGGGGGGCAGACTCAAGAAAAATGTCAGGAAGTATTTTTTCACGGAGAGAGTAGTGGATGCTTGGAATGCTCTCCCGCGGGAGGTGGTGGAAATGAAAACAGTAACAGAATTCAAGCACGCATGGGATAAACATAAAGGAATCCTGTTCAGAAGGAATGAATCCTAAGGAGCTTAGCCGAGATTGGGTGGCAGAGCCGGTGGCGGGAGGCGGGGATAGTGCTGGGCAGACTTATACAGTCTGTGCCAGAGCCGGTGGTGGGAGGCGGGACTGGTGGTTGGGAGGCGGGGATAGTGCTGGGCAGACTTATACAGTCTGTGCCAGAACCGGTGGTGGGAAGCGGGGCTGGTGGTTGGGAGGCGGGGATAGTGCTGGGCAGACTTACACGGTCTGTGCTCTAAAAAGGACAGGTACAAATCAAGGTAAGGTATACACAAAAAGTAGCACATATGAGTTTATCCTGTTGGGCAGACTGGATGGACCATGCAGGTCTTTTTCTGCCGTCATCTACTATGTTACTATGTTGCTACTAATTGAGTTACTGCAAGGAACTTGTAACTTGGATTGGCCACTGTTGGAAGCAGGATACTGGGCTAGATGGACCATTGGTCTGACCTAGTATGGCTATTCTTATGTTCTTACAGTGCGTTTTTTCTAGCAAAAAAAATTCTGGTACTCAAATGCCAGGCCACCCTTCAGGGGTGGGGTGATCACTGAGAGACCCACCCCACAATAGCCAGGCCCCCTGCAACCAGTCACAAAATCTATGACAAGACAGAATTGGTGTGTAGATCCTAAGCTCTTTCATTAAAACTTGGGGACCGTGGGTCAATTTTAGCAGACAATAGAAAAGGTGCCAGTACTCAGTACCCCCTCAAAAAAGCCCTGTGTTCTTATGAGAGTGAGAAGCCCAGCCCTAAGGGAAGTTATGGGAAAGTGCTGAGCAAAATGTTTCTGGTTATACCTGCATGCACTCCTATATCTGTCTACATATGTTCACACACACGTACACACTCCACATAGGGGTCTATACTAAGGGCCCCTTTTACTAAACCACACTAGCGATTCCAAGCATGGCAAATGAAATGAAGCCCAAACAGGCTGGCTCGCATTTGCCATGCCGGGAATCACTAGCTCGGTTTATAAAAGGGGTCCTAAGTTTTGTTAGCTATTGATATGGCAATTAATGTGTGTTATGAGTTTACATTGTACCTTACCAATAAATATGTATTCTGTACTACATTAATAGCTAAGGTGGGATGGAGCAGTAGAGGGAAGGGAAAGGGGACTTGATATACCGCCTTTCTGGGGTTTTTTTTTTTTTTTGCAACTACATTCAAAGCAGTTTACATATATTCAGGTACTTATTTTGTACAGGGCAATGGAGGATTAAGTGACTTGCCCAGAGTCACAGGGAGCTACAGTGGGAATTGAACTCAGTTCCCCAGGATCAAAGCCTACTGCACTAACCACTAGGCTACTCCTCCACACAGGGAATGGCCTTACAATTAATGAAGAACAAAACATAGGACCCCTTTTACCAAGCTGCAGCAAAAGGAGGCCTGCGCTGGCATTGGCATGTGTTTTTGATGCGCACCGATGCCCCCTTTTACCATAGCTGGTAATGGCCATGCAGAAAGTAAAGCAATTGCTGCACGGCCATTTTGGGGGGGAGCCTTTACCACCACCCATTAAGGTGATGGTAAGGGCTCTCGCACTAACCCAGCACTGCCCAATTACCACCGGGTACACCCCGGCGCTACAAAAATATATATTTTTTTGTAGCACTGGATATGAAGGCATGCTGGGGTGGGGCCCTTTTACAAAGCAGTGGTAAGCCCAATGCGGGCCTACCATTCGCTAAAATGGATGTACCGCTGGGCTACTGCAGTAGCCCAGCAGTATTTCCCACCACAGCTTCTGCAATTTCCAGCGCTACAAAAATATTTTTATTTTTGTAGCGCTGGTGTATACCCAGTGGTAATCGGGCAGTGCTATGCACTGCCCAGTTACCACTGGGGAAGTGCAGGCGGCCATACTGCCATTTCAATGGGTGATGGTGTTACCCCCTGAAATGGGTATGTGACAAGTGCTTCACTTGCCACATGGCCATTTCTTCAAAAAAAGAAAGACCTGCCTTTTACCTGCTGCTGTAAAAGGGGCTATCAGTGCTCATCAAACACACATGCTGACGCCAGCACAGGCCCCCTTTTGCCGCAGCTTCACAAAAGGACCCCACGGTAAATGACGGCAGATAAGCTCCTGAACGGTCCATCCAGTCTACCCAACAGTCACATTCATTATCAATTCATGATTAAATCAACAATGAATATGATATTATATACTTTTTCACGAGTCTTTCTTGATGTTTCTGGGACATAGAACATAGAAGTCCACCCGACTGTCCAAGTTATTGCATGTCAGCTGTTAATGAGGCAGATAACGCCGTTCCCTTAACACCATCTGAATAAGTGCAGCTAACTGCATCATATTATCTTTCTGTGTTAACTGAATGGGAAACTGCTGGAAACATACCCAACAGTTAGCAGTTTTTCAGTTGTCACATGTTAATTTCAGCAATTAACATAAGGCAATTGCAAAGTCTTACTGCACCTCACCAAAACTGGGCTCATAATTACATTATCATTAAAATCTTTTGAAGTAGCATAAACATATTAAATCAGTATCACACAGAGCTGTGGGGGCGTGTCAAGATGGCGGTGTAACCGGACGGTTTGTGAGACGCTGCCACTCGGCGGGAATTAAGAATAATCTTTTGCCTCTTAAAATTATGCTTCATACCAAACGGAAGGGAACGGTGAGATTACTGCCACCGTCTTCCTCAACTTCGTCCCTGATCCAGCCGAGTTTGGAGCATTTTTTCGCTGGGACCTCCCAGGTATCGAGGGGAGCGGATCCCATAGTAAGGGAATCTGGAGAAGCAGAGCCCTTATGGGGAGATGAGACATCCCTCTCCCCTCCTTCGACGTCGCTGATTCCTCCATGCCCAGCGTTAACAGCTTCGTTAGAGGGAACCCGGAACGCCACCGGAAGTGTGACGGAGGTGGAACCCAGTTGGGGACTGGCGTTGCTGCAGAGGTCGCTGAGGTCTAAGGCCCAGGAATTGTTTGGGGCTTCAGAGAAAATCCCGGAGGTTAATCTAGAAAGGATTTGGCTGATGTTAATCAAAATGGACTCAACCCTGCAGAAATCTTCAGGTGAAGTAAATGCTCTTTATTCTAAATTTGAAGATTTAAAAAATACAGTGGACTCAGTTAAAGAGGAATTAGCTACGCGAGTTACACAGCTGCAAAAAGATGTTGAACAGTTTCAAGAATTTAAAGCTACTGTAGTTAAAGATAATATGGATAGCCGTAGGAAAATTGAGCAGATAGAAAATTTCAACAGGCGTTTAAATTTGCACCTTCTGAATTTTCCTAAACTCCCTGGGACTAGTCCATTGGAACTATTCAGAAGATACTTAACAGAAAATTTAAAGATACCACTGGAAGCTATACCTCCAATAAATAAGATTTTCTATCTACCTAGTAGCCCCAGGGGAGAAGAAGGAGAAATAAGGGGCGCAGAAAATGTGAACTTTGATGTGAACGATATATCTGCCATACTGGAACAGTCTTTGGAAAATGTAACAGAGAGGGCTACACTCATGGAGGGGCATAATCGAACGCAAACGCCTATCTCCATGGGCGTTTATCTCTGAGAACGAGGTCCGTGAAGGGGCGGGCCGAGCCGTATTTTCGAAAAAATGGACGTTTTTAAGCTGGGCGTTTGTTTTTTTTAACGATAATGGAAACTAAAAACACCCAGCTCAAAAACGTCCTAATCCGAGCCATTTGGTCATGGGAGGGGCCAGGATTCGTAGTACACTGGTCCCCCTGATATGCCAGGACACCAACTGGGCACCTTAGGTCAGTGCGGTGGACTTCAGAAAAAGCTCCCACATGCATAGCTCCCTTACCAAGGGTGCTGAGCTCCCAACCTCCTCCCCCAAAACCCACTACCCACAAATGTACAACACTACCTTAGCTCTTAGGGGTGAAGGGGGCACCTACATGTGGGTACAGTGGGTTTTGGAGGCCTCCCATTTACCAGCACAAGTGTTACAGGTGGGGGGGATGGGCCTGGGTCCGCCTGCCTGAAGTGCACTGCGGTACCCACTAAAAGTGCTCCAGGCCTCTAGGACTTGTTGCTGCTGTATAACCTTGGCACACCAGTTGACACCTGAAGACTAATCTCTCCGAAAATGTCCTTTATTGGAATAACCGCGTTTACTCACAGTTAACTGCAGATCAGAGGTTGTGCCCCACTGGCAACGAGTCTCCCTGGTACTGAGATTAGCAGTAGGTCAGAGCTGGCAGAATGCTGTACAATGCCCTCTTTCAGCCACATTCAAGGTAAGAACTAAGTTCTCTAACGTGGCTAACACAGGAAAGGGAACTAAAACTGGCTTACAAAAATGGCCACTACCGCATGGACTTCCTGTGACTTCTTAACCCACTCCCTCAACCAACCTAACCTGTCCTCCTTCTCCTCCTTCCCTGAGATCACCGAAGAGGAAACTGCTCGCCTTCTTTCTTCCTCTAAGTGCACCACCTGTTCCTCTGACCCCATTCCCACCAATCTGCTTACCAACATCTCTCCTACAGTTAACCCATCAATCTGTCACATCCTCAACCTCTCTCTCTCCACTGCTACTGTCCCTGACACCTTCAAGCATGCTGTAGTCACTCCACTTCTTAAAAAACCATCACTTGACCCCACCTGTCCCTCCAATTACCGCCCCATCTCCCTTCTACCCTTCCTCTCCAAATTACTTGAACGCCCTGTCCACAGCCGCTGCCTTGATTTCCTCTCCTCTCAGGCCATCCTTGATCCGCTTCAATCCGGCTTTCGCCCACTACACTCAACAGAAACAGCTCTCTCCAAAGTCTGCAATGACCTGTTCCTTGCCAAATCCAAAGGTCACTACTCCATCCTTATCCTCCTCGACTTATCTGCCGCCTTCGACACCGTCAATCATAATTTACTTCTTGACACACTGTCCTCATTTGGATTCCAGGGCCCCGTCCTCTCCTGGTTCTCCTCGTATATTTCCCAACGCACCTTCAGAGTATTTTCTAATGGCTCTTCTTCCACCCCCGTCCCGCTCTCTGTTGGGGTTCCCCAAGGATCTGTCCTTGGACCGCTTCTTTTCTCAATATACACCTCTTCCCTGGGCTCACTGATCTCATCACATGGTTTCCAGTACCATCTCTATGCCGATGACACCCAGCTCTACCTCTCCACTCCCGACATCACAGTTGAAACCCAGGCCAAAGTCTCGGCCTGCCTCTCAGATATCGCCGCCTGGATGTCCAACCGTCACCTGAAACTGAACATGGCAAAGACTGAGCTCCTTGTCTTCCCACCCAAACCCTCCTCTCCTCTTCCCCCACTCTCTGTCTCTGTTGACAATGCCCTCATCCTCCCCGTCTCGTCAGCCCGCAATCTCGGAGTCATTTTCGACTCCTCCCTCTCCTTCTCTGCCCATATCCAGCAGACAGCTAAGACCTGTCGCTTCTTCCTCTATAATATTAGCAAAATCCGCCCATTCCTCTCTGAACAGACCACCCAAACCCTCGTCCACTCACTCGTTACCTCTCGTCTTGACTATTGCAACCTTCTCCTTGCTGGTCTCCCGCTTAGCCACCTATCCCCCCTTCAATCTGTCCAAAATTCCGCTGCACGTCTTATCTACCGCGTGAACCGATACTCTCATATCACCCCTCTCCTCAAGTCGCTTCACTGGCTCCCGATTCACTACCGTATTCAGTTCAAGCTTCTCCTAATGACCTTCAAATGCACTCAATCTGCAGCCCCCCCATTACCTCTCTACCTTCCTCTCCCCCTATGTCCCCACCCGTAACCTCCGCTCTCAGGACAAATCACTCCTATCTGTACCCTTCTCCACCACCGCTAACTCCAGACTCCGTCCCTTCTGCCTCGCATCACCTTATGCCTGGAACAGACTCCCCGAGCCCATACGCCATGCGCCCTCCCTGCCCATCTTTAAGTCCTTACTCAAAACCCATCTCTTCTCCCTTGCTTTGGCGCCTAACCACCTTCCCCATTCATGATACACTGACTACACTGACTACATAGTTTGTTACCTTTAGATTGTAAGCTCTCTTGAGCAGGGACTGTCCTTCCCCATGTTTTAACTTGTACAGCGCTGCGTAACCCTAGTAGCGCTATAGAAATGCTAAGTAGTAGTAGTAGACTACAACAGGAAACACAACAGGGCACACTCTGACCCAGTAGGCAGGGAGAAAAGCACCATGGGAGAAGAGCCTACCAATTACCAACATCGTGAGACTGTAACACAAGCTAATGAAATCACGGAGCCCAATACCCTACACCCACCACAATGCAATGCTGATGTGACCCTGTACTGCACCCGAGAGCCACATCTGACCCAGGGAAAGGCTGTCAGAGGATCGAACACATTCTGCTGTCATGGAGATGGGTACGGCATTTGAGGCTGGCATACAGGCTGGAAAAAAAGTTTTTAAAGTGGGTTTTTTTTTGGTGGGAGGGGGTTAGTGACCACTAGGGGAGTCCGGGGAGGTCATTCCCGATTCCCTCCAGTGGTCATCTGGGCAGTTGGGGCACTTTTTTGGGACTTGTTTGTGAGAAAAAAAGGGTCCAAAAAAGTGACCCAAAATCACGGTCAAAACGCCTTTTTTTCGAATATCAGCTAAAGACGCCCATCTTTCCTCAGCTGATAACCACGCCCCAGTCCCGCCTCCACCACACCTCCGACACGCCCCCATCAACTTTATTCTTTTCCGCAACGGAGTGCAGTTGGAAACGCCCAAAATCGGCTTTCGATTATACCGATTTGGGCACCTTTGCGAGAAAAACGCCCATTCCCGATTTGGGTCGAAATATAGGCGTTTTTCTTTTTCGATTATAAGCTGGTTAGTCTCCTTTGTTTTTGAACAGGATCTTAACTCTATCTTGAGACTTTATTTTAAGAACACCAACTCTTATTTTGGAGGTGGGAAAATATGGATATACCCAGACATAACAAAATTGACCCAGCAGAAGAAGAAAGCCTTTTTGGCTGTGAAACAGAGGACGGTGGAAGTGGGGGGATCCTTTTTTCTCGCTTATCCTTGTAAATGCATTGTTCGGTTGGGTCAGACGAGATATGTTTTCTTTTCTCCTGATCAACTGCAATCCTTTCCAGATTTAAAACAAATAAAATAACGTCTGTTTAAAGTGAGTTGGAGGATTGCACGTAGCCTTAATTAAGTTACAACTATTTTTCCTTGTAATCTTCTCTAATTCATTAACGCCCCCCTCAATGTGGTCTAAGGAAGCGAAAAAATTGTGGTTTAAAAGTTTTCTTGTATTATTACCTGTTGTATTTCAATTGGCAAGTGTACTCTTGTTAAAAGAATTTAAAATCAACAGAAAAACATTCAGGAAAGCATATGTGTCTTATGGCTTTGCCCTAGTTCCACCCAAAACATGCCCAGACCAAGCCCCCTTGCAATATGCCCATAGTAGGGATATGGACATATATATTTTAGCTTTCTAAAATCAAGATTCAGACGTATATGCCATGTACACATCTAAATGCTGATTTATACATGTCCAAATTGTGAATGGGGCTTCTAAAATAAACACCATATTGTGCAAAAATCAGTATCACACTTTATATATAATTAGTAAAACATTTTATTTATTTTAACAATCTTATATTCTACAAATCCAAATACTTTCTTCACTTATATGCAAAAGATACAACAAAAATAAACCAACCTTTGCGAGAGTTTTGGTAAAGGTGCCATTTCAAATCCACTAGATAGCCTAACCCAGAAGTAAGATGGTTATTTGTAACTGACTGTAACACACAGAAGTTTCTTTTCCACTGATTAGTTAATCCTTTAAAGTCTAGGCAAGGATTAATAATATTGCATCTCTGTACCATCAAGCAGGATTGTGAACGCAGGGCTAATTTACTGGAGTGGAGTGGAGGTGTAGCCTAGTATATAATCAATCTGATATGAATATACTTCATCAGAATAGAATGCAGGCAGCTAAATAGCTCAGTATCAGTGTGAAAAAAATACTTTCATATGAAAAAGAAATCTTTGTTTTCTATAATATTTATTCATCCATTTGCATAACATTTGCAACTTTTTCAACCGCCATGGCCAAGCTTGACTGTCTGACATCAACTTGGCTCTTTCACTTTTCAGTAAATTATAAGAAACCCATTAGTTTTCTATATCATAAACTAATAGTGAGTTCAAAGTTTATCAGGGTATTTTTGACAAAAAGAAATCTAAAATAATCATCTCACTTTCTGCTCTAGATTATAGTCTCTTGATAGGAGTCTAGGTGACCCCAATTCAGGACCAGGCCATTGCTTTGAATGAGACCACATCACACAGAAGAAGAGGGAATGCCATGGATGTATTTGCTTAGTTTGGATGTCAAGACTGGTGCTCTAACCACTAGACTACTCATTTCACTTCTTTAATAAATATTGGGATTAAAATCCTGCAATCTCCTGTGGTCTTGTAATTTTCTGCTGTGCATTAGCTAGTTGTGCAGGTGTGCTGTGAAGGTATGAATACAGGAGCACTAGAATGTATTTGATAGAGGAATGTACAGTAATTTGAATGATATAAATGCACTACTTCTGTTAAGTACGTTGTTCTTTGGGAAGGGGGATGCACATATATAAATTGCTCACATCTGATGCTATTTAAATGCTGTAGTTTTATTGGTATATGGAAACATAATTTCTTTTTTAAGGAAGGTAGGCATTAAAGCGAGGATATGATAGGGGAAGTAAAGGAAGCAAAAAAAGTGTCCAATCTGATGAATGCATTTACAGTAGCTAAGTACAACCTACGACTTGGGAATCTACAGGAAAGGTTGTCACAACTTGCTTCTGTTTCACTGATATTATAACCCTAATCATATAAAGGTTACTCCCATTCTGTGCCAATGGAAAAACTCTTTAGAAAATAGAACCTTATAAAGACAATTCTTTATCTAAGCCTAACATTTATGTGGAATTTTGCATGATATTAGCAAATTCCCGTGCGGATTCTACTACAGCAGGAACAGAGATGGATACACAGACTCCATTCGCTTGAACCAGCTGGTCTGAACACACGTATTGAATGGAGACAATTCTTTTGAATTTTGACAGTCATGCACTGTGATTGGTGAAAATTCAGTCAGCGTCTGACGTCACAGTGAGTATTTTAGGGAACCAGCGACCAGGCAGGAATTGTTGCAAATGACACCGTTCAGCATTTGTCTTTGGTCGCCGTCTGATAGAACAGAGGTGTTGTGAAATCTTGTGATAACAGTTAAAAGAATGTGAGTAATACTCTGAATTAAAACTGTAACATAGTAACATAGTAGATGATGGCAGAAAAAGACCTGCATGGTTCATCCAGTCTGCCCAACAAGATGAACTCACATGTGCTACTTTTTGTGTATACCTTAACTTGATTTGTACCTGTCCTTTTCAGGGCACAGACTGTGTAAGTCTGCCCAGCACTATCCCCGCCTCCCAACCACCAGTCCTGCCTCCCACCACCGGTTTTGGCACAGACCGTGTAAGTCTGCCCAGCACTATCCCCGCCTCCCGCCACCGGCTCTGCCACCCAATCTCGGCTAAGCTCCATAGGATCCATTCCTTCTGAACAGGATTCCTTTATGTTTATCCCATGCGTGCTTGAATTCTGTTACTGTTTTCATTTCCACCACCTCCCGCGGGAGAGCATTCCAAGCATCCACTACTCTCTCCGTGAAAAAATACTTCCTGACATTTTTCTTGAGTCTGCCCCCCTTCAATCTCGTTTCATGTCCTCTCGTTCTACCTCCTTCGCATCTCTGGAAAAGGTTCGTTTGCGGATTAATACTTTTCAAATATTTGAACGTCTGTTTCATATCACCCCTGTTTCCCCTTTCTTGCAGAATATACATGTTCAGGTCATCAAGTCTCTCCTCATACGTCTTGTAACGCAAATCCCTTACCATTCTCGTAGCTTTTCTTTGCACCGCTTCAATTCTTTTTACATCCTTCGCAAGGTACGGCCTCCAAAACTGAACACAATACTCTAGGTGGGGCCTCACCAACGACTTATACAGGGGCATCAACACCCCCTTTCTTCTGCTGGTCACACCTCTCTCTATACAGCCTAACAACCTTCTAGCTATGGCCACCGCCTTGTCACACTGTTTCGTCGCCTTCAGATCCTCAGATACTATCACCCCAAGATCCCTCTCCCCGTCCGTTCCTATCAGACTCTCCCCGCCTAACACATACGTCTCCCGAGGATTTCTATTCCCTAAGTGCATCACTTTGCATTTCTTCGCATTGAATTTTAATTGCCAAACCTTAGACCATTCTTCTAGCTTCCTCAGATCCTTTTTCATGTTTTCCACTCCCTCCTGGGTGTCCACTCTGTTACAGATCTTAGTATCATCCGCAAATAGGTAAACTTTACCTTCTAACCCTTCGGCAATGTCACTCACAAATATATTGAACAGAATCGGCCCCAGCACCGATCCTTGAGGCACACCACTACTCACCTTTCCCTCCGAGCAAATTCCATTCACCACCACCCTCTGGCTTCTGTCCGTCAACCAGTTCCTCACCACTTCGGGTCCTATCTTAAGCCCATCCAGTTTATTTAAGAGCCTCCTGTGGGGAACCATGTCAAAAGCTTTGCTGAAATCTAAGTAGATTACGTCTATAGCTCGTCCCTGATTCAATTCTCCTGTCACCCAATCAAATAATTCAATGAGATTCGTTTGGCACGATTTCCCTTTGGTAAAACCATGTTGTCTCGGATCTTGCAACTTATTGGTTTCCAGGAAATTCACTATCCTTTCCTTCAGCATCGCTTCCATTACTTTTCCAATAATCGAAGTGAGGCTTACCGGCCTGTAGTTTCCAGCTTCTTCCCTATCACCACTTTTATGAAGAGGGACCACCTCCGCCGTTCTCCAATCCCTCGGAACCTCTCCCGTCTGCAAGGATATATTAAACAAATCTTTAAGAGGACCCGCCAGAACCTTTCTGAGCTCCCTCAATATCCTGGGGTGGATCCCATCCGGTCCCATGGCTTTGTCCACCTTTAGCTTTTCAAGTTGTTCATACACACTCTCTTCTGTGAACGGTGCTGTATCCACTTCAATCTCATTTGTACTTTTTGCAGTCCATCGCGGTCCTTCTCCAGGATTTTCTTCTGTGAAAACAGAACAAAAGTATCTATTTAGCAAATTTGCTTTTTCTTCATCATTATCCACATAGCGGTTCGCAGTATCTTTTAGTCTCACAATTCCCTTTTTAGTCATTCTCCTTTAACTAATATACCTGAAGAAATTTTTGTCACCCCTTCTTACATTTCTAGCCATTTGTTCTTCCGCTTGCGCTTTCACCAGACGTATCTCTCTCTTGGCTTCTTTCAGTTTCATCCGGTATTCCTCCTCGTGTTCCTTTTCTTGAGTTTTTTTGTATTTCTGGAATGCCAACTCTTTAGCCTTTATTTTCTCGGCCACTTGCTTGGAGAACCATATCGGTTTTCTTTTTCTCTTGCTTTTATTTACTTTCCTTACATAAAGGTTTGTGGCCCTATTTATAGCTTCTTTCAGCCTGGACCACTGTCCTTCCACTTCTCGTATTTCCTCCCAGTCCATCATCTCCTTCCTCAGGTATTCCCCCATTTTACTAAAGTCAGCATGCTTGAAATCCAGAACTTTGAGTTTTGAATGGCCGCTCTCCACCTTAGCTGTAATATCAAACCAAACTGTTTGATGGTCACTGCTGCCCAGGTGGGTACCCACTCAGATATTTGACACGCTATCCCCATTTGTGAGCACCAGATCCAGCATCGCTCCCTTCCTCGTGGGTTCCATCACCATTTGTCTGAGCAAACCGCTTTGGAAAGCATCCACAATCTCTCTACTTCTTTCCGATTCCGCAGACGGAACCTTCCAATATACATCTGGCAGATTGAAATCTCCCAGCAACAGCACCTCTCTCTTGTTTCCCAACTTTTGAATATCTGCGATCAGGTCTTTATCTAATTCCTCCAATTGTTTCGGAGGTTTGTAGACAACACCCATGTGTACAGAGGTTCTATCCTCTCTTTTTAAGGTGATCCATATCGCTTCTTCCTTTCCCCAGGTCCCTATCATTTCGGTCGCCTTGATATCATTTCTCACATATAGAGCTACTCCTCCACCTTTACGACTCTCTCTATCCTTCCTAAATAGATTATAGCCTGGTATGTTTGCATCCCATTCATGGGAACCATTTAGCTACGTCTCTGTGATTGCAACAATGTCTAAGTCTGCCTCCAACATCAGGGCTTGAAGGTCATGAACTTTATTGCTTAGATTGCGAGCTGTTTGCAGCAGCATCCTAGCCTCCAAGACCCTGATGCAGCAAAAACGAAACGCTGGCCACCGTCGGCTTGGGGCGTGAAGATTTAGCTGCCGCTACAACAGACAGTGCAACTATCGCACACGGATTCATTCAGCAGACGCAGACATAAGACAAGCCTGTTGGCACTAGCCAGAAAGATAAGTGCCTTTTTTGTACTCTAACACATTCAACTGATTGCTTAGCCTGAAGTTAAAGCTCAGCTATTATTATCTGAAGTTTAAAACGTAGCTAAAGATGGAGATCATTTACAGTTGAATCATTCATGCACGATTGACCACGTCCTCATTCCCGTGGCCCATACTCTATCTCAGAAGGTTTTTTTACGTGCCTATGATGAAGAGAGGATCTTTCAGATCTGGTTCAGCTCTGTAGATATTGTATATCCATGAGCTCTTTGAGGCCGTTTTTTCCTTCTGACATAATCAGTTCATGCAGCTTTTTGATTCATCTTATTACTTGGGGACATTTCATACATATTCTATCAAATAAAAAAAATGCCTATACCAATGATTCCAAAATGTGGTCCTGGAGGCACCCCAGCCAATCAGTTTTTGAGGATATCCACAATAAATATTCTGGTGGACAGCTTCCACTCTAGGACAGCCCCACTGGTTGAATTGCCTAATGGAGATGGTAGTGAAAGCAGTTTCAACAGTAGTGGTTTAGTCTCCTGATGACACATATTGCAAAATACGTTGTCATATAGAGACTAAAGTAGTCCACTCTGGAACATAAAAAAATACTGATTGGTACCCGGTTGTGAGGATTTTTCACCTGCAGTGATGTCATTGTGAACTTCAATGGCATTGTGAATTTCACGATTTTTTGGAAGTGGAATTGGTATTTGTAGTAAGCCCAAGGAGTTCCTGGAGAAGGAATGACAAGATATCCAACAGACCTGAAAGTGACTATCCAGCTTATTTTCGAACGAGGCCGGCCATCTTCCGACACAAATCGGGAGATGGCTGAACATCTCCTAATGCAGGCCAAATCGGCATAATGTAAAGCCGATTTTGGCCGGCTTCAACTGCAGTCCGTCGCGGGTCCGGCAAAAGTTCAAGGGGGCGTGCCGGCAGGGAAGCGAAGGCGGGACGGGGGCGTGGTTAGCAGATGGCCAGCTTTGCCCGATAATGGGGGAAAAAAGGCCAGCCCTGACGAGCATTTGGCCGGTTTGACTTGGTCCATTTATTTTTAGGACCAAGCCTCAAAAAGGTGCCCCAACTCACCAGATGACCACCAGAGGGAATCGGGGATGAACTCCCCGTACTCCCCCAGTGGTCACCAACCCCCTCCCACCCAAAAAAATAAAAATAAAAACATTTTTTGCCAGCCTGTATGCCAGCCTCAAATGTCATACCCAGCTCCCTCACAGCAGTATGCAGGTCCCTGGAGCAGTTTTAGGGGGTACTGCAGTGCACTTCAGGCAGGCGGACCCAGGCCCATCCCCCCTACCTGTTACACTTGTAGTGGTAAATGAGAGGCCCCCAAAACCCACCCAAAACTGTACCCACATGTAGGTGCCCCCTTCACCAATAAGGGCTATGGTAGTGGTGTACAGTTATGGGGAGTGGGTTTTGTTTTTTTTGGGTGGGGTTCAGCACCCAAGGTAAGGGAGCTATGTACCTGGGAGCAATTAATGAAGTCCACTGCAGGTACATAGCTCCCTTACCTTGGGTGCTGAACCCCACCCAAAAAAAACAAAACCCACTCCCCATAACTGTACACCACTACCATAGCCCTTATGGTCAAGGGGGCCAGTGCACTACGAATGCTGGCCCCTCCCACAACCAAATGCCTTGGATTTGGCTGGGTTTGAGATGGCCGGCATCAGTTTCAAGAAGCTACAAATTGTGCAAAACATGTTTAATCTATGGGCTATTTAAATATGTCAGTATTTTTTTCCTTTTATTGGAAGTTGCATTGGCTACCTGTTGAAGCTAGAGTCTATTTTAAATTGGCATGTTTTCTTTTCATAATTTTAAATAGTCTTATTCCTAGTTATCTTTACTCTCATTTTTGTTATGCAATTTCTTCAAGAGCTAGAAGAACAAATAATGCTAATTTCTTTATTTTTCCCTTCATCAAAGAGTAAAAAAAAAGGCTAAAGGTATTTGAAAAATCTTAATATTGGCATTTGCATCCAGTTCCGTACTCACTCACAAATTAAATCAAACAATTTTTTAAATGGAAGAAAACTTGGCTGCAGCTTTATTTCGTTAACAGTCACTAAGAAATAATTACATACAACATATCAAATGACCTTCAATTTTCATTACCCATGTATGTTGCTAGTTGGTGCTGAACTAGCTGCTCCAATTTCATTTATGTACTTAAATATTCATCTCATATATATTTCAGTGAGACCTGCTGTGTCAACAAGACTTCACCTTGGTTTGTAATGGTCTCACACATCAGCATCTCATAGCCAAAGAATAATAATCCAGTCATAACTGCAGGCTGCTTGCCAATTATTCATTGTTTTTCCGCAGCTGCAACTCCTTAACTCAACCCCAGATTAACAACCCAAACATCAAAACTAAATATGAAAGCACAAAACAAAAACTTTAAAACATTATTCCCTTCAAATATTTCAAAATGCAAAATTAGAACAACCCACAAAAAGAGAGCAGGCTGATAGGGAGCAAAATGTTTTAAAATTATCACCCTCATCCACGCTCCCACCATCCATCGCCCTAGCCCTTCCTCACTAAATAACTCCACAGACTGAATATTTCATTTCCTTCCAAACAGTCCACCAGTTACCACTTCCTGTCACCACTGCTCCTATAATCTAAATACCACAGCAAAAGTTCTCTTTGCTCATTTTAAATGCAATTTTTTAATTTGAATTTGAATTTCATTCCAGCAGCTCTCGCCTAAATAATTAATTTAACCAGACTACTCTAGCCCTCCCAACCCTCTATTAAATTCCTCCTCTTTCACAAACAAATTATTTAAAATAAAACTCCCATGCTCTTAACTGCTCCTAATTTTTCTTTACATTCCATCTTACCTCACCCACTTCTAAGTTATCCTAAATAAAAAGGCATACACTTCAGCTGGAGCGATGCCAATGTTATATCGCCCTCGAGTAATTCCTCAGGCTTCCTTTAGCTTTCCAAGCTGCTAATTACTGGAAGGATCTTATGGGAATCTGTTTACCCTCTACGTCTTGTTTATCTTTTAGAACAAAGGTTAAGACCTTACTTTTTCTGGTTTCTTTTACAGAATGAATTGTAATTTTATGTTTAGTTTTACTTTTTCACAGATAATTGTTCTAGCTCTTATTAGACTGTGACCCACTCAGAACTGCGAGGTACGAGTGGGATATAAGACAAATGTAATATCATTTATTTCCTATTATTTTTGCCAGCACAACAGATAAAGTGATATCTTTATACAAGTGTGTGATATCGATAACTATGGCTGAAGTGAACTTCCAGGCACCATAAAATTATCTTCCTATCACCATTACTTGCATTTCTTTTTAATACTTTTAGAACTTTAAGGGGCTCATTTTCAAAGCACTTAGACTTACAAAGTTCCATAGGTTACTATCCTGCTTATTTTCGAAGGAGAAGGGCGGCCATCTTCCGACACAAATCGGGAGATGGCTGCCCTTCTCCTAAAGGCGGCCAAGTCGGTATAATCAAAAGCTGATTTTGGCCACCCTCAACTGCTTTCCGTCGCGGAGCCAGCCAAAGTTCCCGGGGGCGTGTCGGCAGTGTACCAAAGGCGGGACGGGGCATGGTTAACAGATGTCCGGCCTCAGCTGATAATGGAAAAAACAAGGCCGGCCCTGACGAGAATTTGGTCGACTTTACTTGGTCCATTTATTTTCAGGACCAAGCCTCAAAAAGGTGTCCCACTTAACCAGATGACCACCGGAGGGAATCGGGGATGACCTCCCCGTACTCCCCCAGTGGTCACCAACCCCCTCCCACCCTAAAAAAAAATTAAAATCATTTTTTACCAGCCTCTATGCCAGCTTCAAATGTCATACCCAGCTCTATGACAGCAGTATGCAGGTGCCTGGAGCAGTTTTAGTGGGTGCAGTGCAATTCAGGTAGGTGGACCCAGGCCCACCCCCCCTACCTGTTACATTTGTGGTGGTAAATGGGAGCCCTCCAAAATCCCTCCGAAACCCATTGTACCCACATGTAGGTGCCCCCTTCACCCATAAGGGCTATGGTAGTGGTGTACAGTTGTGGGAAGTGGGTTTTGGGGGGAATTTGGGGGGCTCAGCACCCAAGGGAAGGAAGCTATGTACTACTGGGAGCAATTAATGAAGTCCATTGCAGTGCCCCTTAGGTTGCCCAGTTGGTGTCCTGGCATGTGAGGGGGACCAGTGCACTACAAATGCTGGCTCCTCCCATGACCAAATACCTTGGATTTGGCCGGTTTTGAGATGGCCGGCCTCGGTTTCCATTATTGGCAAAAAACGATGCCGACCATCTCTAAGGATGGCCCAAATGTTGAGATTTGGCCAGACTCAACCGTATTATCGAAACAAAAGATGGCCACCATCTTGTTTCGATTATATGGTCAGGGACGCCTCTTTACGGGGCTGTCCCTAGAGATGGGCGCCCTTATAGGTGGGTGCCCCCGTTCAATTATGGCCCTGCACTGGGCTCATTTTTGAAAGAGAAGAACATCCAAAAAGTGTCACAAAGCACAATTTGTACGGATAGCTGCTCAAAACATCCAAATTTGTATTTTTGAAACCTATTTTGCAGACATCTATCTATGCATTTCATCTGCAAATGTGTCCAAATCACAAAGGGGTGTATTGGGTGCTTTTAAAGGCGGGATTAAGGTGGGCTTAGGGCATGCCTAACACTTGGACATTTTACAATCATAATAGAACAAAATCAAAATCTCTCGGGCAAAAACTTCAATGTTTTGGTTTAGACCTTTTTTTTTTGTAACAATTAAAACACAAGAAGCTGCCCTAAATGACCAGATGACCACTTCAGGGATTCATGAATGACCCTTTTACGCTCCCCCACAATAGTCACTGACCTCATCCCACCAACAAAAAAATTTGAATAAAAATAGTACTCACCTGCCTCTATAACAGTCTCAGATGTTATAGCCATGTCCATTAGAGCAGCGTGCAAGACCCTGCAGTAATGTAGTGGTGGGTGCAGTGCACTGTAGACAGGTGGACCCAGGCCCATACCTCCCCCTACATGTTACACTTGTGATGGAAAATGTGAGCCCTCCAAAACTCACCAGAAACCCACTATACCCACATATAGGGGCCCCCTTCACCCATAAGGGCTATTGTAGTGGTGTACAGTTGGAGGTAGTGGGTTTTGAGTGTGTTTAGGAGGGCTCAGCAGACAAGATAAATGGTGAGATGTGTACTGGGATATAACAAAAGAGAGGGAACGAAGTACAAACTAAAGTCCAAACAAAAAAAACAGCACCACGGGCCTTTAAAAATGGAACACAGTTCTTTAATGAATGAGCCTTGACAAAAAGACCCGACACGGGCCGTGTTTCGGTGACTAGCACCTGCGTCAGGGGTCACAGTGATGACGTGGAAAACTTGGGGAATAACTCGAATATATTCCTCTACAATATATTATTCCTTACTCCCCACGTCTCATATAGTAAAAGCTACAAAGCACCAAGGCACTTTCACTTTCTGTATCCAAATGGATGAAAAAGCTGGGTTTTTTTTGTTTGGAGATGTGTACTGGGAGCATTTATATGAAGTCCATAGCAGTGGCCCCTAGGGTGCCCCAATGCTCTCCTGAGATGTCTGAGTGACCAACGTACTAAAAATGCTGTCCCCTCCTACACCCCAACACTTGATTTTTAACTTGTGCATTTTTTTAAATAACCTAAAAAGATAAACGCACAAAGTACAAAACCCTGTTCAAAATTATATTTAAAAAAAAGACAGACATTTTTCTTTATTAGAAAATGGGTATATTTCCTATTCAGGTTTGGTAAGTTTATTTAGTTATTTAGTTATTTAATTTATTTGTTACATTTGTATCCTACATTTTCCCACCTATTTGCAGGCTGAATGTGGCTTACATAGTACCGTAAAGGCGTTCACCAATTCCAGTATGAGCAAATACAGTAATGTTGTGGTAGAATAAGGTTCGTGTGTACAGACACATTAGGGAATCGTAGAGAGGAAGAGTTATTATATGTCCATTATGAGCTTTTTTTTAGCACAAAACATCCAAAGTCCAACTTAGACGCACTCCTAAAATGCTCCTCCACATAACTTTGTAAGTCTAAGCGCATTGAAATTATGCCTTTAAGTATTGTTCTGAAATTAGGATGGAATGAAGTAGCAATAGCCAATGACATTTTGAAAACATCCTCACAGCTATGTTCAAACCAAAGTCATCTTAAATGTCTGCTTTTGGTTTATTAATTGTATACTGTAATATGTATAGATTTTTTAAAATCTGTTGCTTACATAGAGAAGTGCCAGTACTTACACATGTCAGCACTGGCCTTGCACATCAGGGGCGTAGCCAGACCTTGCGGTGGGGGCACATTTTGGTCTGCCACTCCCCCACTGCCTCACCACTCCCCCCGCTGCCCTGCTGCACGCCACAGCAGCAAATACCTTGAGTAGCGGGGGGTCCCTAATCCCCGCCAGCTGAAGCCTTTGCCGCATTCCCTGCCCTGCTCTCTCTTCCTCCTCGTATCCTGCATGCTCCTTTAAGTGAAACTCAATGTCACTGAAAGGAGCGTGCAGGATGTGAGGAGGAAGAGAGAGCAGGGCAGGGAACGCGGCCGGTGCTGGAGAAGGCTTCAGCTTGCTGGAGTTGAGGACCCTGCCAGCAAAACCAGGTGTCCAGATGAAATTGGGGGGGCCCAGGCCCCCATGGCCCCACTTAGCTGCACCACTGTTGCACATACAAGCTGCTGAGTGATTTACGTATAGGGGAATGCATGTGTATTTCCTGTGAATATATGCGTATTTCACAAAAGGTTCCACATTCAGTGAGCCTTTTATAAATAGCCAGAAAATTGTGAATGTCTCGATTTGGTTCCATCTCTAACCTAGACACATGCAAAATTGGACTTCACATATGGATCCAGAAATGATATCTGTTGCTTTTGGATGATAGATGACTGACATCTGTGAGATGTAGCCAGCAAGATACAAAGAGCTGTGGAAGCAGATAGGAGAGAGTGATATCACCAGAGGAGAGGGAAGGAAGCAGTGGCGTAGCCAGACAGCCAATTTTGGGTGGGCCTGAGCCCAAATTGGATGGGCACAACATTTTTTTCTGCCCCTGTCCTACTCCCACATGTCACCCTCTCTCCTACTTCTATGTCCAACATTTTTTCTCTCTCTCTCCCTCTCTCTTCTTCTGCAACTCTCCCTCCCATCCCATGTCCAACTTTCTCCCTCACTCCTTACTCCCCTGTGCAGCAACTCTCAAAGAACTTCTGCCTGAAATTCTTCTCCCCGCTGCTGCATCGGTCCCTGCAGCATTCTTTTTTTTCGCCCGTCGCCAGCAGCGCTACGATTCACAGAGGCCGCTCCGCTCCCCACTGCAGCGTCCATCCGGCCCTCTATGATGCACTTCCTGTTTTCGTAGGGCCGAATGGACGCTGCAGTGGGGAGCGGAGCGGCCTCTGTGAATCGTAGCGCTGCTGGTCACGGGCGAAAAAAAAGAATACTGCAGGGACCGAGGCAGCTGCGGGGAGAAGAATTTCAGGCAGGCAACACTCCCGGCAGCGATGTTGTTGGGTTGGGGCGGGCCTGGAGCAAAAGTGGGTGGGCCTGGGCCCGTCCAGGCCCACCCGTAGCTACGCCCCTGGAAGGAAGAGACAAAAAAATAAACAGGACAATTCTATAACTGGCTCCTCAGCTTAGGTGCCCCAATGCCATGCCCTTATCAATTCTGTAATGGTTTCTTGGCACCAACATTGCATTCTAGAATATTAGCTTAAGTCAACATTGGTGCATCCATGTTTTATGTCATGGCAGTAGTAAGCTGGAGAGCTTCAGTGCACCACGTTAAGCATCTAATTTATAGTATTCTATAAACTATGCACATAACTGAGATACACCAAGGGCCCATCCATGCTCCTGCTACATATACACCCCCCCCCCAAACCGTGTAGTTAGTCGCTATCTTATAGAACAGCGCCTTGTGCACATAAGTGCCTACCCCTCAATTAATGGTGCCGTTGATGAATCTAAGTGGTACAGACCTCAGCACTAGTTTATAGAATTGCCCAAAAAGTGTTTTTTTGGGGGGTGGAAGGAAGGGAGATTGAAAGAGTGCTTTGGGGGGAGGGAAAGGACGGAGAGAGATTTTTGCCATATTCTTCTAGCAGAAATCTGTAAGTTATCTGATGTGATACACTGAATTATAGTCACATACCCTGCTCAATCTGAACTGGCTTTCTGTTGTATTTGATTCTTGAAATGTATTTGCCCATTTTCCTTTGAAGTAGACGGCATTGACTAGCACCGATGCAGTAAGACAGTTAACAGAGCCTTCAGGCAAGAGATTCTTGATTTTACCTGTAGAAAACATTAACAAACAAATTTTGTGATTACAGCTCTGTGAAGTCACAGACCATTTATATTATTATTCTTTAAGGAGTCAGTTAATGAGACAGTTCATTCAGCATTTTACAGTTTATTTATTTGTTTAGATTTTGCTCACACTGTTTTCAGTAGTAGCTCAAGGTGAGCTACATTCAGGTACACTGGATATTTTTCTGTCCCAGGAGGGCTCACAATCTAAGTTTGTACCTGAGGCAATGGAAGGTTAAGTGATTTACCCAGGATCACAAGGAGCAGCAGTAGGATTTGAACTGGCCACCTCTGGATTGCAAGAGTGGTGCTCTAACCACTAGGCCACTCCTCCACTCCACAGTTTATGGATAGTGTTGAAATTAAAACTGATGCTTAGTGCATATGATTTCTGATGGTTGTTCAATCGCTGATTTTGTCAAAATTGAATTACTGAAATGCCTTATATTTAGAGTTGGCTAAAATGCAATGTAGGGCTTTGCAGGTAATCCAAAATGCTGCTGCGTGATTAATCATGGGGGCTTCAAAATTTGAACACGTGACATCAGTATTGAAGAGTCGTCATTGTTTACCAGTACAGTATCATATTCAGTATAAAGTGTTGACTCTGGTTTATCAAGTACAGTATGCAGTCGCTCCTCAGTATTTGGGTCAGGTAATACAGTTATATGTTCTGCCCCATAATTTGAGATCTGATAGTGAGAGATGTCTTGTGGTACCAGCTCATATGCCAATATGTCAGCATGTGCCTCCCATTTTCACTCCCCCCTTTTGGACTTACGAGTCAAATTTAGGGGCAGATTCAGCACCTAAATTTACACATATAAAGTTCAATTAAGTTTAACTAGTGGCAGTAATTGCTTGTTTAAAAGCCAATTATTTTGTTGACTTTTACAAAATTAAGGGGTTCTTGTTAAGCAGGGTAAAAGTTTTTAAAATAAATAAATAAATATTAAGTAAAGAGTAAGAAGTTATGGATGTGATATACTGTGATACAACCAAAATGGTTTACATTTATTATAAACTATTGAATTTAAAAATGCCCTGATTATAACTTATTGATTTGGCACTTATATCCAAAGTCACTTTATGATTATAAATAATATAGCCTCATAAGCCCAGGGAACCATGTATATAGGACACCAACTGAAATGGCTAATATCGCCAGTCATCTTCCGACATAAATCGGGAGATGGCCGGTGATCTCTCAAAAGCGGCGAAATCGGTATAATCGAAAGCTGCTTTTTTGATACCATCGCCGCTTTCCCACTGCCGAGCCGGTGAAAGTTCAAGGGGGCATGTCGGCGGCGTAGCAAAGGTGGGACATGGGCAGGAATGGGCATGGCTACCAGATGGCCGGCTTCAGCGCATAATGGAAAAAACAAAAGCGGCGTTAATGAGTATTTCACCGGTTTTACTTGGTTCTTTTATTTTCACGACCAAGCCTCAAAAAGGTGCCCCAACTCACCTGATAGCGAATGATACATACCTGTAGCAGGTGTTCTCCGAGGACAGCAGGCTGATTGTTCTCACGACTGGGTTGACGTCCACGGCAGCCCCCACCAACCGGAACAAAACTTTGCGGGCGGTCCCGCACGCAGGGTACGCCCACCGCGCATGCGCGGCCATCTTCCCGCCCGTGCGTGACCGTTCCCGCTCAGTTGAATGACAAGCAAAATGAGTAAAAACGCAACTCCAAAGGGGAGGAGGGAGGGTAGGTGAGAACAATCAGCCTGCTGTCCTCGGAGAACACCTGCTACAGGTATGTATCATTCGCTTTCTCCGAGGACAAGCAGGCTGCTTGTTCTCACGACTGGGGTATCCCTAGCTCTCAGGCTCACTCAAAACAAGAACCCAGGTCAATGGAACCAGGGAACATAGAAGGGTGCCCAAGGAAAGCATCCTGAACTTCTTTTTGACCAGGTATTTGTTCAGGCCTCTCAGGTCTAGGATGGGGCGCATCCCCCCTGTTTTCTTTTCCACAAGGAAGTACCTGGAATAGAATCCCTGCCCTTCCTGCCCAGGTGGCACGGGCTCGACCGCATTGGCACTGAGAAGGGCGGAGAGTTCCTCTGCAAGTACCCGCTTGTGCTGGGAGCTGAAGGATTGAGCTCCCGGAGGACAATTTGGTGGAGGGGAGGCCAAATTCAGGGCGTATCCGCACCGCACTATTTGGAGAACCCACTGGCCGGAGGTTATTAGAGGCCACCTTTGGTGAAAAAGTTTTAACCTCCCTCCGACTGGCAGATCGTCCGGCACGGACACTTTGATGGCGGCTATGTTCCCATGGATCCAGTCAAAAACCCGTCCCCGGTTTTTGCTGTGGAGGCGCCGGGGGCTGCTTAGGCGCACGCTGTTGATGGGAACGAGCGTGCTGGGACTGTCCCTGTGCCTGAGGAGGCCTTCGGGCCAGCTGGGTGTACCTATGCTTGTTGTAGGCGTAGGGCG
The DNA here is from genome assembly GCF_901765095.1 of Microcaecilia unicolor. Lineage (NCBI taxonomy): Eukaryota > Metazoa > Chordata > Amphibia > Gymnophiona > Siphonopidae > Microcaecilia > Microcaecilia unicolor. Next base: position 327,942,618 of record NC_044031.1, on the reverse strand, counting down.
CAGCCTGCCTGGCCCGGGAAAAACGTCCACCTGCTGAGGTGGATGCTGAAGGCGCCCGGTGGGAGAGTTTGTCGAGGGCGGTTTCCCGCTGATGTAGTTGGTCCACCAACTGCTCGACCTTCTCACCAAAAATATTATCCCCCCGGCAAGGGACATTGGCCAGCCTCTGCTGGGTGCGGTTGTCCAGGTCAGAGGCACGCAGCCATGAGAGCCTGCACATCACTATACCTTGGGCCGCAGCACGAGATGCCATATCACAGGTGTCATATATACCCCTGGACAGGAACTTTCTGCACGCCTTCAGCTGCCTGACCACCTCCTGAAAAGGCCTGGACTGCTCCGGGGGGAGCTTGTCGACCAGGTCCGCCAGTTGCTTCACATTATTCCGCATGTGTATGCTCGTGTAGAGCTGGTAGGACTGGATGCGGGTCACGAGCATTGAAGATTGGTAGGCCTTCCTCCCAAACGAGTCCAGAGTGCGAGACTCCCGCCCCGGGGGCGCCGAGGCGGTATCCTTCGAACTCCGTGCCCTCTTGAGAGCAGAGTCCACAACCGCCAAGTCATGAGGCAATTGAGGCCGCATTAACTCTGGGTCTGAGTGGATCCTGTATTGGGACTCCGCTTTCTTGGGGATGGTGGGATTAGATAAAGGTCTCAACCAGTTCCGAAGCAGTGTCTCTTTGAGGACATTGTGCAACGGTACCGTGGAGGACTCTCTAGGTGGTGATGGATAGTCGAGGACCTCGAGCATCTCAGCCCTCGGCTCATCCACAGAGACCACGGGAAAGGGAATGCAAATCGACATATCCCTGACGAAGGAGGCAAAGGAGAGGCTCTCAGGTGGCGAGAGCTTTCTCTCTGGTGAAGGAGTGGGGTTGGAGGGAAGGCCCACAGACTCCTCTGAGGAGAAATATCTGGGGTCCTCCTCCTCCCCCCCATGAGGCCTCTTCCTCGGTGTCGGACATGAGCTCCTGTAGCTCAGACCTGAACCGGGCCTGGCTCGACTTCGAGGCACCGAGTCCTCGGTGGCGTCGTCGAGCAGTGGACTCCCGCGCTGGCGGGGATGAAGCTCCCTCCATCGACGTCAACGGGGACTCCACTTGCGTGGCGGTCGAGACCGGCGCCGCAAGCGGCGGTGGCATCAAAGGCCTCGGCACCGGGATAGAGCACGCCGGCGCCTCCATCAATGGCGCCGAGGGCGCAAGCACCCCCGGCGCCAGCACAGTCTGGCGCATCAGCCCTTCCAGGATCCCCGGAAGAATGGCTCGGAGGCACTCATCCAGGCCCGCTGTCGGGAAAGGCGAGGGGGCCGGTAGAGGTGTCGGTGCCGGAAGCTGTTAGGGTCCAGGAGACGGCACCGAAGTGCTGGTACCCTGACGTGACGATACCTCTACTACAGAGGGGGACCGCTCCTCTCGGCGCTGCCGCTTCCTCGGCGTCGAATCGTCTCTGGAGCCGGGAGCCATATGCGCCGTGGGCGACCGATGACGGTGCTTTTTTGTCTTTTTCCGGTGCCCGTCATCGGCGCTCAGCGGTACTGAAGAGGAGGAGGTAGATCCCCCTCGGCCTCGAGGGATTGGGTCCGACAGGGTTCGGTCCCGAGGGCCCTGGGTAGAGGGAGTGACCTGGGCCGATTGCCCACGCGGCCGCTCACCCCTGCCGTCTCCGGAAGACCAGCGGGCCGACGGGACCTGTACTCCTGGGGTCGGTGCCGTCGATGTCGATTTCGTGGACATCGGTACCGGTACCGAAGATCCGGCCGTCGATACTGATGCCGTCGAAGTCGACGTCGAGGGGCCGGTGCAAGTTCCAAAAAGAACTTGCCTCGCCACCTGTGTCCGTTTCCGTAAACCGAGACACAAGGTGCACGTCTTGGTATCATGCTCCGGCCCGAGGCACTGGAGGCACCAAGCGTGAGTGTCGGTCTGCGAGATATGCTGGCCGCACCGACCACACTTCTTAAATCCACTCGGGACCTTCGAGGACATCGACGGAAAAATTGCGTCGGCGAAGTCGATGGTGGTGGTAAAATAAATCGACCGTGCAGCCACAAGGCCGCAACGAAACGGCCCCGCTAAAAAGACGAGGGAAAACAAGTTCTTCTCAGTTTTTTTTTGTTTTTTTTTCAAACAAAAATAAAACAGAGAAGCGAAGAAAACACAACGAAGAAAATCTCGCGGCGAAAGCGCGATCCGGTTTCCGGGGCTGACAGAGAGAGAGAGACGAACGCGGCTCTCTCCAGCGCGGAAAAGAAATGACTGAGCGGGAACGGTCGCGCACAGGCGGGAAGACGGCCACGCATGCGCGGTGGGCGTACCCTGCGTGCGGGACCGCCCGCAAAGTTTTGTTCCGGTTGGTGGGGGTTGCCGTGGACGTCAACCCAGTCGTGAGAACAAGCAGCCTGCTTGTCCTCGGAGAAGACCACCGGAGGGAATGGGGGATGACCTCCCCATTCTCTCCCAGTAGTCACCAACCCCCTCCCACACTAAAAAAATTAAAATAAAAATCTTTTTTGCCAGCCTGTATGCCAGCCTCAAATGTCATACTCAACTCCCTGACAGCATTATGCAGGTCCCTGGAACAGGTTTTGTTGGTTGCAGTGGACTTCAGGCAGGCGGACCCAGGCCCATCCCCCCCTACCTGTTACACTTGTGGTGGTAAGTGTTGAGCCTTCCAAACCCCCCAAAACCCACTCTACCCACATGTAGGTTCACTCACAAGGGCTATGGTAGTAGCGTACAGTTGTGGGGAGTGGGTTTTGGGGGGATTTGGGGGGCTCAGCACCCAAGGTAAGGGAGCTATGCACCTGGGAGCTAATTGTATATATTTTTTTAATTTTTAGAAGTGCCCCCTAGGGTGCCCGGTTGGTGTCCTGGCATGTCAGGGGGACCAGTGCACTACAAATGCTGGCTCCTCCCATGACCAAATGCCTTGGATTTAGCTGGGGGTGAGATGGCCACTTTTAGTTTCCATTATCACTGAAAAACAAAAGCGGCGATCTCAAACCCGGTGAACTCTGGCATTTGGCCGGTCCAAACCGTATTATCGAAAGAAAAGATGGCCGGCCATCTTTTTCGATAATACGGTTCCGGCCAGCTGTTTGCGGCGCCGCCAAAATAGATCGCCGGCAATCTATTTCATCGGTGCCGTTCAATTATTCCCCTCCACATTATTTATAATCATAAAGTGACTTTGGATATAAGTGCCAAATTAATACCTTATAATCAGGGCATTTTTATATTCAATAGTTTCTAAATGTAATTGCTCTGTGCATTTTTTTCACATTTTTGAGAGTTTATATTTATTATACCAACACAAACTGATTTCTTATTGAAATGCCTGTTAAAGCTAATAAAAATAATACCCAAATTATTAAATTAGAAGGGAAAAGACCTCAGTGGCTCTCATGGTTCCAAAATAAGGAGCCCATGGAAGAACCTCACATTCAAACCAACATCATTGGTCAAAAACCCTCTCTGGGCTCACTGTCTAAGTTTTGTTTTTGTTTTTTTTTGTACCTGAGACAATGGAGGGTTAACTGATTTGCCCAGTATCACAAGGTTCCACAGTGGAAAAAGAACCTAGTTCCACGCACCAGTGGCGTTCCTAGCCTGGATGGCACCCAGGGCGGATTGCCGATGCACCCCCCCCCGGGTGTAGCGCACCCCCCCCCCTCCGCGAAATGACACCTTCCCCCCCCCCGGCAAAATGATACCCCCCCAGGGGCATGCCTCTGGGGGGGGGGTGCCGCGGCGCACGCCTGTGGGCTCCGAGTTCGCTAACTTTGCTCGTTCGCTGCAGCTCCCTCTGCCCCAGAACAGGAAGTAATCTATTCCGGGGAAGAGGGAGCTGCAACGAACGAGCGAAGTTAGTGAATTTGAAGTCCACAGGCGCGCGCCGCGGCACCCCCCAATGGCGTGCACCCGGGGGCGGACTGCCCCCACCGCCCCCCCCCTTGGTACGCCACTGCCACGCACACTAATATGGAATAACATACTATAGGCTGTGTATGCCAATAAAAATATAACCATTCGATCAAAAGTACAATTGCATGTATTATTTTGTTCATAATTTAAACACAGATTCAAGCAAAAATTTAGTTAATTTAATATTCCGTCCTAACTGCACATCATGCATATCAACTCTTCAATTTTCTACTGAAGGACAGGCCAATTTGTAACTCCATAAAAGTATTTTTTCAGGAACAAAAATAGAAACACTTAGGGGCACTTTTATTAAAGTGCATTAGGCAGTATCCAGTGCACAAAGTTGCATGCTCAACTTTGGGTGATTTTCTGAGATGTGCACGCAAATACATTGGATAATGAGCTCTTAACCATCAATAACTGGGTACTAGCAACCAATTATTGATGTTAATTGGCATTCATTAAAATGTGTGCACATATCTGGATGTGAGTAGTATGATCAGAGGAACAGTGAGTCCTTGGACTGCAGACGGAGCTACAGCACACAAGTCTCCTGGGCTGCCACAAGGCAGGAGTCAGGGCAAGACCTGGACAAGGCAAGGCAAGACAGGGCAGGACAAGGCAAAACTAAATAGGACAGGATAAGCCAAGAATAAACAGGGTAGGGCAGAGCTAGACAAGACTGAGCAAGGCAAAGCTAGACTAGGCAAGACACAAAGGTCAAGGCAAGGGAGACAAGACAGTAACGATAGAACTGGAACCCAGATAGGACAAGGCAAGACAAACTAGGCTAGAACTGGGCCTAGACAGGCAAGACAAGAACAAGGCAAGAACTGGATCCAGATGGAACTGGAAAAGGCAGCGAACAAGAAAGACAAGGCTGGAACTAGATACTAAAGACAAGGCAAGGCACGAAGGAAGGCAAGATCTAGGCAAGACAGAGCTAATCGGGGCAGAAGCAAGGCATGGCAAAGTCTGGAGACAAGGTAGGGTTGGAGCTTTGCAGGAACTTGGAGAAAAGATAAGGTCCAAGGCAAGGCTACACAAGCTCCACTGTCCAAAGCAAAGTCAGGAAACATGGCTAGACTGGAACAGGAACAAGACTGGAACCGGAGCAAGGCTAGAGACCTCACTGTGAAGGCCCCAAAGAGATGCCAGTGTCTTCCTTAAGTACCACAGAGGAGGAAGTACAGCACATCCCTGTGGGTTTCCCAGTGCCACCACTGCAGCACATAAACAAAGACTTTTCAGTGAATGTGCACCCTAGGAAAATGCCCACAAAGCCGCCACACAAGAGGATGCCCCTGGACTAAGCTGCGGGGAAAAAGGTATGTTGGTGCAGAAGGCACAGCAGAGCTGTGACAGTACCCCCCCCCCCCCCTCAAAGGCCTCTTCCCCTCGGTCCAGGGGGGAGTGTAACAGGAGACTGATGACAGGATCATCACAAGAATACAGGAACAGGACTAGCAAACTGCCATGAAGAGTCCTGGAAATCACAGGCCCAACTGGAATCAAAAGAGGTCATAGACCACATCCCAATGGTTTGGTTCTTTGGGCATGGTGTAGAAAACACAAGGTTGAAGACATCAGTTCACAGAGTCCTTAGTCATCCAATCATCTATTGCTGAATGCAAGCAAGCTGTCCAAAGAAACCTCCCAACAGCATCTGGTTCATCCAAAAAAAATCTAGGCAAGACAAAGCTAGTTGGAGCAGAAACAGGAGTCCCAAGGAATGGCAAAGTCAGGAGACAAGGCAGGACTTGAGCTTGGCAGGAACTCGGAGACAAGGCAGGACTTGAGCTTGGCAGGAACTCGGAGACTAGGCAGGGCTGGAGCATGGCAGGAAATTGGAAAGAAGGCAGGACTGGAGCTTGGCAGGAACTTGGAGACAAAGCAAGAATGAAGCTTAGCAAGAACTCTGAGACAAGGCAGGAATTAAGTCTGGCAAGAACTCGGAGGCAAGGCAAGACTAGAGCATGGCAAGAACTTGGAGAAAAAGCAGGGTAGGAGCTTGACAGTAACTTGGAGACAAGGCAGGGCTGGAGCTTGACAGGAACTCAGAGACAAAGCAGGGCTGGAGCTTGGCAGGAACTCAGAGACGAGGCAGGACTGGAACTAGGCAGGAACTCGGAGACAATACAAGGTCCAAGACAAGGCTAGACAAGGTCCACGGTCCAAAGCAAGGTCAGGAAACATAGCAAGGCTAGAGCAGGAACAGGAACCGGATCAAGACTGGAGCTGGAACAAGGCTGGAGACCTTGTTGTGAAGGCCCTGAAGAGATGCCAGGGCCTTCCTTTAGCACCATGGGACAGGAAGTACAGCTCCCTGCAGGGTTTCCCAGCGCCACCACTGTAGTGCATAAAGAAAGGCTCTTCAGCACACTCATGCCCTAGGGGAACGCCCACAATGCTGCCGCACCAGAGGACACCACAGGACCAGGCAGCATGGAAAAATGTATGTTGGAATGGGAGGCACGGCAGAGTCATGACAGCGAGCTATTCTATAAGGCATGGCCCCTAACCCCCATGGTGCATATCTCAAAAGGGGGAATGGCCATGGATGTTTCATGGCATTCTGAAAAGTTCTCTGCAGAATTACAAAATACTGCCTAACCGCACCTAACTTGGGTGTTGGCATTTACATCAGGTTTCAGCAGGCCTAAGTCTGCCGCCCAAAAGTTAGGTGCGGGATCCCTGTTAAGCTCCATTCTATATAAGGCACACACACTTTATAGAACAGCATTTAGTGTTTTACATTTTTTTCAGCGTCAAAGTTTCAGCACCATTTATTAAATTCCCTCCCAAACATGTGAATTGTCATATATGAACTGCCACTACACAAGCACAGTAACTGTTTTGTGTTATTTTAATAATTAGCGTGCACTAATTCACATGCTAAAAGCATATTATGTTAGGAGGTGGTAATTAGGGGCAGAGCAGTAAATGGGCGAAGATTGGGACTGGAGAGTATTCTGCAGTTAAACATGCTGACAATTGTGCAGTTAGCCTGGGTTGCCTTAGCACCTCCTCAGTAGGAAGTACTAAGTGCATCTGTGCTAATTGAGACTGGGCTGCTATGCACTAATGGAAATTTTAACATAGAACCTGCAAAGAACATGCTGGGTCATCACCCAATAGTTGCAGTATTAAATTTGCACTTACTGAACATTAATCTATTGCATTAAGGTGTAATATTAGACTGTTATTTAATACTCATGTTCCATTTATATCACCAATTGTATATGTATTCTGAAATGACACAAGTCATGTCGGAAAAATTGTAAGCCACTTGAGCCTGCAAATAGGTGGGAAAATGTGGGATACAAATGTAACAAATAAATTAAATAAATAAATAGCTGCAAAATTTAATGTGATGTAGTAAAATGGCCCTATAAATCTTATTGGAGGAAGAAATGGAAGCAAGAATAAGCTGAAACTAGTAATCCAAATTGTACTGCAGTTCAATTGAAGTTTTCTTAGCTGAACCTGGTAAAAAAAAAAAAAAAAAAACTCCAGATAGTCAATGCTATTTAACAGGTCAGAAATGGCCGCTTACCAGTTAAATAGCGTTTTTGTGGTTAATCCCGACTATTCAGCAGGAGACAAAAGGTTATCTCCCACTGAATATTCACAGTTAGCTGCTACCTCTAAATCAACTGTGTCGTATAACTTATCAGTTTAAGCACAGATATGTAGCACCAAATCGAATAAGATTAGCATTTAAATCGGACCATATAAATAGCAGTCCTACCTTCAACTGCTATAATCATGGGCGTATCTGGAATCCGGCGGTAGGGGGGGCCAGAGCCAGAGAGGGGGGGCACATTTTTGCCTCCCTCCCCCCCCCGCCGCCGCCGCCGCCGCCGCCTCTCTCCACCCCCTCCCCGCCGTCAACCCTCCCCCGTTGCTTACTTTTGCTGGCGGGGGGCCCCCGTCGCAGCGACGTCAGACGCCGAACTGGATTCAACGAATCAGCACTGCAGCGTTACTTCCTTGAAGCACATGGCCACGGAGGAAGACGAAATATGGAGATTGCGGGTCGGACCTCGGCTGACGGGGGTTGGGGCCCCCCGCCAGCAAAAGTAAGCAGCGGGGGAGGGTTGACGGCGGGGAGGGGGGCCAGGGCGAAATCTGCGGGGGCCCAGGCCCCTGTGGCCCCACGCAGATACGCCCCTGCTATAACTTAACCAGTCAGCCACTGAATATTGGGCTTAACTGGGTATGTGTTTAGCAGACAAAAAAAAACGGATATGCCAGTCACCAGAATCAGACCAGCATTGAATATCTGGGTTTAATGGTGACGGTGGGCAGTGAAATTAGATCTCCTATAGTACAAAATGTTCTATCAAAGACTTAATCAATGAAAGCAAACGTTACAAATCTGAGTGGACAGTTGCATAGAGTAAATCTATAGATGCAATTTTCAATATAATTGTAATGGGGGCAACATAACACATAGACATAAAACATCTTTGTATATAAGATATTTCTCTCTGATTACTTCTTATCCTTTTGAAAAGATAAAGATTTCCATGTTTGCTGCTTATCTCAATTAACATAATAGCAGCCTAAATATAAAGCAGTTCAACTTTCAGCTTACAAATGTTGAAAAGAGAAGGGGTGATTGACTGTAGAAGTACATGAGATAGTATAGTTAAAGGGAATTATATGTCTAACAGCCACTAAGGGCTAAATTCTATACATGTCACTTAAATAACTGATGCCGAAAAAAACTGCTATGTATAAACCACAATTATATAGAATAGTGCTTATGCCTGGGAATCACATCTAACTTTACATGTGGCCAGTGGTGTGCTGGTAAATGTTTTACAACAGGCTCTCTCCCTGGTCCCCCTCTGTGCCCCCCCCAAATTGCAGAGCTGACTATAGCTGGGGAGAGAGCCTGGGGGGGGGGGGGTGGCAATGCAGTATCCAGGAAAAAAAAATTAAATGATCCCAGGTTCCAATCTAATTTATGTTTAATGTGGGATAAAATGCCATAAATAAGTAAATAAATATAAACTTTTAATGTTGAGCACCTGATTCTCAAAGTGAACATATTCCAAACACTATAATGAAAATAAAATGATTTTTTTTCTACCTTTGTTGTCTGGTGACTGTTTTTCTGATCATGCTGGCCCAGTATCCGATTCTGCTGCTATCTGTCCTCTTAACTCCGTTTCCAGGGCTTCCTTTCCATTTATTTCTTCCATTTCTCCTTTCTTCTTCATTTCGGGTCCTCAGCTTCTGCCTATTTTCTTCATCCATGTGCAGTTTTTCTCCTCTCTTCCTTTTCCCTCATCTCATCTCCTTCCTCACTCTTCTCTCCCCTCCATCCATGTCCAGCATTTCTTCTCTCTCCCCTCCTCTCCCCTGCCCTGCATGCACCCATGTCCAGCAATGACCCTCCTCTCCCCTGCCCCCCATCCACCCCTGCCCAGCAGTGACCCTTCTTTCCCCTGTCCTCCATCCACCCATGTCCAGCAGTGACCCTAATCTCCCCTGTCCTCCATCCACCCATGCCCAGCAGTGATCCTAATCTCCTCTGCCCTCCATCCACCCATGCCCAGCAGTGACTCTTCTTTCCCCTGTCCTCCATCCACCCATGCCCAGCAGTGACCCTCCTCTCCCCTGCCCTCCATCCACCCATGCCCAGCAGTGACCCTCCTCTCCCCTGTCCTCCATCCACCCATTCCCAGCAGTGACCCTAATCTCCCCTGCCCTCCATCCACCCATGCCCAGCAGTGACCCTTCTTTCCCCTGTCCTCCATCCACCCATGCCCAGGGACTCCCTTCTCTCCTCTGTCACCCCTCCCACGTTGTTCACCGGCGACTTCTCCTCCCTCCCTCCGGATCCGTCCCTCACTGACCTGACTCTTCTAATTCTTTGGCGGGGCAGGCAGACTTGCCTGCCCGCTACCAGTGCTGACTCTCCCCTGCTGGTTCGTGCTTCAAAATGGCCACCGAGACTTCAGTAGAAGTCTTGCGAGGCCGCCTCTGGAAGTCTCGGCAGCCATTTTTAAAGCGCAAACTGGCAGGGGAGAGTCAGCGCTGGTAGCGGGCAGGCAAGACTGCCTGCCCCGCCGAAGAATTAGAAGAGTCAGGTGAGGGACCGGATCGGGCAGGCGGGAGGGAGGAGAGCTGGCTCGCAGTGGGAAACAACCGGCTCGCAAGTTGGTACAAAATGTAACAACCGGCTCTTGCGAGCCGGTGCGAGCCGGCTCCAGCACACCACTGCATGTGGCCATATACACAACTGAAATCCTCATGCCTAAATTAAGCACGGATCCCTCTTATTCTATCATTATGCACATAAATTCTATGAATGCCTCCCATCTGCCCATGACCCTCCTATTTCCACGCCTCCCTTTTTTGGACTTGCGTATAAAATCTAGGTACAGATCAGCACCTAAATTTGAAAACGTACATTTCAATTAAATCTGATTATTGCCAATAATTGTGTGTTAACAAGCTAATTATCAGTGCTAATTAGCTTGTAATTCAATTACATTGCATGTGTAATTTTTAAGCGCTTTTTATAGAATTTGTGGGTAAATGCACTTCCTTCAGTGCCTTTTCCTCTCCCTCCAGATATTACAAAAAAAAACATCTCAATGTATAGGATGATTTAAGCCCTATACTGCAATCCTGTCCAGGCAGCTCAGTTCAGCAGCAGACTTGCTCTGTCTGCTAATCCCTTACTAGGCGAGAGCCCTCAACTTAGACAAGTCTCCTCCACTCAGACTGCTGCCTTCCCTGGCAGCTTTCTTACCTGATGTCTCCAGCTGCTGCCTTCCCAACAGCCTTCTCTTGCCAAGTAACTCTTTAATTAGCCCCACCTGTACCCTCAAACTAGGATCACATTCCTCTTATCTGTAATTTATTCTGGTTGGCTTTAGGATATGTTTTTCTGGGACTGGAGCTCCCAGAATCCTCTCTCTTAAAGTGAGTTTCAGATTAATGTCTTCTATTTCAAACATGTTGCTATCTCCCCAGCTCTAAACCAACTCTGTATGTGTGAGGCATCCACTTTATGGCATGTCTATACTATTTATTTCAAGATATTTCAAGAATGAACAAAAGACTGATGAACTTCCTAAATGTGGCTTTTCTACCATCAAAGCCACATTTCATGGACACGCAAAATTAGAGCTAAAAGGCTGCAAAGACTTCAAAAAATCGGTTTACTTGCATAATGCTAAAATAGTACATCTTATTCCAAAAACTTGAATTTCCTGTAGCTGTAGAAATAAAAGAATCACAAAACAAAGATTATGCAAGCATAACTGTAAAAAAGTACAGTTGCCTCATTCTTAAATTTAACTCAGAGGAACAAAACCACAACAGTGTATTTTTGTAAAGTCTTGCTTGCAAAAGTTTCTGAAAAAAAACCCAAAACAAAACAAAAAACCATGTATCCTCACCTGAAGATACATTCTTTAGAAAAAGAGAGCAGGTAAGAGGCATGCTAGTAGTGGAGAAATTAACTGAATTTCTTCTATATAAAGGAACTGCAAACTATCTTGAATCCACTAGATTACAGGATTAGAGCCAGCATATTTGACCAGCCAAAAATCATGTGAAATAAATCTGATTCTCTGGAGAGGGATAACAGGAAGTTAAATTCAAGACAGGTAGCACATTGCAGGGGATTAGGCAACCTATAGAGGGATCTTATGGTTGTGAACTTGGACAGAAAGTGGTTGAGTAATGCACATGGCAGGGTGATGTTAAATAAGTTCACTCCAAGGCAAGGCTGTTGATTTGTAGTTGAACAAGGATCTGTAAGGGAGTCAGTTATCCTATATAATAATTCTCACCTCCAACAGGATGTGCCTGGGACCGTGCCTGCCGGAAGTGGTCTGCTAGGCAGGTAGCACTGACCTCAGTGACCTCAGTGACAGATAATTTGGCAAAGCAAAACAATCAGAGTGCTGGCCATTAGGACACAGGGTTGATAGGAGAGTTTTAAAAGACTAAAGGAACCGAAAGTGTTAAATGGGGGGAGGGGGGAGTTCTGAACGACTGAAAGACATGAACATTTGGGAAAGGAAAACAATCTGAATGCTGGCCATTAGGACACAGGGTAGATAGGAGAGTTTTAAAAGACTGAAGGAAACGAAAGTATTAAACTGGAGAAGGCGGGGGGGGGGGGGGGTTGTGAATGACTGAAAGACATGCAAATTTGGGACAGGAAAACAATCTCAATGCTGGCCATTAGCACACAGGGTACATAGGAGACTTTTAAAAGACTGACGGAACCAAAAGTGTTTGGGGGGGGGGGGGAGTTCTGAATGAATGAAAGAAATGAAAATTTACGAGAGGAACACAATCTGAATGCCGGGCATTTGTACACAAGGTAGATAGGACACTTTTTTTTTAAAAATGAAGGACGTGAAAGTATTACATCTTGGGGGAGGGGTGAGGAGGAAAGCAGTGGGGTATCCTGAGACTAGGCGTTAGGGCCATGGGGGTACATAGACTTTTGAAAGCCTTAAGGAACCCAAAATATGGGAAGGAGGAGGAAAAGGAGGGGAGGGAATGGGGTGAGGGGCATTAGGAACAGGGGAGGGGGCCCTGTCACACACTCTCATTCTCACTCACACACTGTCACACAGACAGTCTCACTCTGTCACACACCCGCACATTCACTCTGGCTCTCTCTCTCTCAAACATACACACTCCCAGGAAAACCTTGCTAGCGCCCGTTTCATTCGTTCCAGAAACGGGCCTTTTTTACTAGTATTTAATATTTTCGTAAGCAGTATCTTCAAGCTGCCACAAGAGAAGCTGAAATTAAGATCTTGTTCATAAAAAGGAAGCCTTGGGGAGAGTGGGAAATCATGGAGAGTAAAGTACTGCAGGATACCAAAGAGAAAAATGATTTAGGAATATTTGATGGTCTTAGATTGCCAAACATATGAGAAGTTAATGAAGAAAATCCATGAAATCTATGGAGTTGAGACAGGTAAATCGTTATTTTGTATATTATGTCCTATTCTGCTGCGTCCAGATAAAGGATTGTAATCCTTCATTATATGAGGATTACTGAGTGATGGCAGCATTTCCCTAGAATTACTGGGGGGAGAGTATGGGATGTCCCTGGGTGGGAGGAAGCCCAGTCCAAGGGGCGTGTTGTGGAAAAAAAGCTGCAGAGAGAAAGTAGGGAGACAGTTTGATTGCCAAGGAAGGTGAAGCTGGAAATAATACAGGCTCCTGCTTGGGGTGGGGGGAGTGGTCTTTGGTTGCCTGTACCCATGCCAGGTTGATTAAAGAATAGTTCCTGCCCCAATGGCAACTGTGAAGGTGTCAGAGCTGAGTGTAGTAAGGGGAATCCAACCCAAAAGCAGAAAACAGGACAGAATAAGCCTGTTCAAGGACAGGGTGCATCTCGAGAAGTGCATCGCTGGAAGGAGGACAGCCTCAAGGGTCTGTGTCTGAGGGAAGTGGATTGTGAAAAGGTAGTGCAGTGACATGCAAAATGCATGCAAATCGTTTAATAAGAAACTGCTTCTAATATAAAACAAATGCAATCAAGTCTGACATGGATTTTTATTCTTATTCTACTGCTGAATCTTTACACCATCTTAGGCTGGCATAAGATGTAGCTGGGAGCAAAAGGATTATGTGAGGTGATGCATGACACTTTACCTCAGATTACCTAAGATATCTGGTTGACTGATGCGCGGCTAGGGGTCACTCTACCAAATAAAAATGCATTTAGAGTTTGGGGAGGGGGTCTGGGGTCAAGAGTGCTCAAAGGATTGAAGACCCACTTACCACCAGGGAATATATTTCGGTGGAGAGAGGGGGAGGTATCTAAAGGGACCCTTTGGACCACCAGAGACTTTGAGGGTGGGGGGGGGTCAAGGAGAGTCAGGTATGTTTGAGGGATCCAATTTGCACACCAGAAATATTTATGAGGTTGTAGGGGATAAAGTCAGGGATGTCAGGGTGACGAGACCCACTGAGCCATCAGGGAAATGTTGTGGCGTGGGGACAAACATTACTTTCAATGTCCCCCTTCCTGTCAGTGCATGATCCTGTCCCCATTTGTGCCCTCTCAGATAAGGAGATACCTTACATCCAATGCCATATTACTGCAATGATGTGCATGGTTTTTCTGACAGTGTGCATTTTATAACTCTGAGGTAATTTGCAAGCCATTACTTTAATGCATCAGGATTATAAATTGTCCTTTTTTAGCATGTGAGTTAGAACGCTGTGTGCTGAATCTTACACCAGCACTCTAATGTTACGCGTGCTGTATTGAGGCTGAGGATAGAACTAAGTACAATTAGGGAGCTGAATCAGGGAAGAAAGTCCCTTTGTTTTGGAGCTGAGACTGCACAAATAGTTACTACAAAAACACTGGGAAATAGCGGCAAATGATGGCAAAGTCTTTGGCAAGGTAAGAGGCTGAGAGATAGGCAGGTAGACAGGTTGATAGAAAAGAGAAATTAGAAGGGAAATTATCGATGAAGCAATTAACTGAAGCTGGTCTCAGACTCCAATAATTTAGGGTATGGTACGTTTTTGCAGTTATTGTGAATTAGTTGCAAAAATTAATGCATGGAAGCTGAAAAGCAAAGCAGTAACTGGTAGAGGTGTGACCAGCATCTGCTTATGCACTGTAAAAAGAAGACCTATACTGCACATAAGAACAGTTTATAGCTAGATACCTCCATGTAGATATCCTAAGGATGCATAGTAGGAGCCCATTCTATAATGGAACAAGGGTGCCTAGATTCCGTTATAAAAGCATAACTGCATAAACCTGGCATAACTACGGGCACATAAATGCATGTAACTTACAATATTCTGTGAGTTATGTACAAAACTGGGATCCCTGCTTATGTCTTACCCATGATCTGCCCAGGTATATGCCCCCTTACATTTACACACTAAGTAAATTAGGTGCGCCGTTACAGAATAATGCATAGGCACACTGCTGACACTCTCACAGAAAGTATACACTTACATAAATGCCAGAATTCTAGACATTTACATGTGAAAGGAGTATGTAAATGCATGCACCTAGATTACAAAATTGCCCTTCATGTGGGCTGCAATGTACTAAAGGGGCTGCAGATGCAAAATAGTGCTTTTACATCTCCCCATCAGCTTCCAGACATTCCCAAAAGATCTCCCACCCCTCTAACTATTCCCCCTGGTTCTTACCAGGTGTAGCCTTGTATCTAGTGGAGGCAGAAGGAATCTCCAGACTGTCCTTCCCTGTCATTGGCCTGGATTCAAAATGACACCTCTGACCCCTAGTGGTACTCTTTCTCTATTACAACCAGGGGTCAAGCTGCCTAATAAGGAGTGTGCACTTATATCAGGCTTTGCGTGTGGACAGTGCTAGCCTTAGTCAAGTTAAATATGATTGCTCAATAGCAAAACAGAAGAAAAAGTTCCAGTGTCAGATTCCAATGCTTGTGTTCCTAGTACAGAAACCACCTATCATCCACACTGACTCCAGGTCCAAGGGTTCCACATTACATTCAGACAAAGAGGTTGAGCTTCAGGTACCTTATGGTATTATCATACCATCTCTCCTCAGACATGAATATTCACACATCATCTTGTTCTTAGAAAATCAGGATGATTAAAACACTACCTTTGATTTCAATTGTTACTTCTGCTTCTCTTCCTACTGAAACAATGTACTCAGCATTTCTTAAAGCCACATTCAGTAATGCAAAAGTAAAACAAGTAAGGTGTTTTAATCAGGTCCGATGCTTTGTAGCATTAATCTTTCCCTTTTCACTGTAATTATGTTCAAAATTATCTAGGCTCTTATATAGGAAATAGACTGATTATGCTTGTCAAGTGGAAAGAAATGTTCATTTATAGCTGTTTTACACTCACTGTCTGTTTGATTTTCGACCCAGCAATTAATTTCTTTTCTGGCATCTTCCGCTACTGTTGCAAAGTTAACAGCTTGTGGCTTTGCATAGTAGTATGTCTCAATGAGTTTTAAATATTCCTTTAAAATAATAAGAAAAAAAGTATATTTTAAAATTCTCTCTATATGCCCACTAATTCTGTATATAGGGCATACACCCGAATTGTGTATACAGTTTATTTGCTTAATGAGCAAATTAGCATTGATAATTGGATGTTAATCAATTATTGGCACTAATTGGAATTTATGTGCATTTCTTTATAGTCACTCTTCTATAAAGATGTCCGTGTAAAATTTTCCCTCTGGATCCGAAAAGGTGGAGTGGCTTTGGGAGACACATGGGTCAGTCATGGGTATTTCTAGGATTTGTGCACAGTGTTATAGAATTCAGAGACTCCATGCTTAATTTAGACATAGAGATTTACACCAAGGTTCAGTTGGTGTAAATCCTTACACCCACAATTTGGCATGGATCCTTGTGGTAAGCACTGTTCTATGAATGACACCCAACTTTGAACACTGTTTATAGAATACAGCTTAGCACACATTTATTTTTCGTACCATATACAGAACTGAGTCCATCGAGGGCTGGAAAGAGAATGCAGATTAGCATGAAACCCTTCCATGACCTTAATAGAAGTGAAGAGATGATTCTGCAATGAACAGTGCACTGTAAGTAGAATATAGTTAATGATTTGTTGTAGTATCCTGAAAATAAGAAAAAGAAAGTTCTTCAAAGTTCAGGTCAAACAACAAGGGGAAAGTTTTCAATAACCAAGGTTGTGGACAAAATAGATCAAACGTTTTACAGTAGAACATGATTAAGTCCTGACATGATTAGATTGGTGTGTGTTCTTCCATTCATGTTGGGGATTAATCATGTAGTTGGAGTATTGTGAAAACTGTGATCTATTTTGTCTATTCATGTTTGTTTTCATGATCATCCTAATGTTGAATTTCAGTGTGGGAAAAATGTGGTAGCGCTTCTTTCTTTGAAATTGAAGTGATCTCCTAAGCCTGAAACAAAAAGTGTAGAAGGTGCATCTGGTGTCACTCTACAGAAGAAGGCCTTCAGTGGATCTTCCCTTTGAATAACTAATACATCAGGGAGAAACATAACAGTAGTTGTAAGTCATCATCCCCTGGATTCTATATAGCATGACTTCAGTTGCGTGTGTACATCCAGTCACATTACTTAACGAGCTAATCAGCACCAATAATTGCCACTTAACAAGCAGTTAATGACACATTGGCATTAGTTAGAATTTACACGCAGAACTGTCTAAGCGTAATTCTATAACGTGATGCATGTAAATTCTAAGTCGCATAGTTGAAAAAGGGACATGGAATGGCTGAGTTGTGGGTGTTTCTAAAATCTATGCACATTGTTATAAAATTCACCTGGTCCATGTGTAATTTAGGCATCAGCATTTACACCAAGTTTTACTTGGCGTAACTGCCTGTCACTAAATTTATTCACGTAGATGGGCGCTCAGTGTATTCTATAAACCACATGGAAATTTAGGTTTATTCTATAAAGTACACCTAAATTTAGGTGCACTTTATATAATAAACTTAGGCATCTTTCATTTCAGCACCAATTTGTTTAGGCATGATATATAGAATCTAGTCCCATATGTGATATATGTTATCTTATGCATATGAGCTCTGATATATGTACGCAGGACTAAGCGGCTAATATACCTATGGCTCAATGAACATAAGAGTCATTTAAGGACTAGTGTGTGTTCTGTTCCGTGGGTGGATGATTGGATAGAGAAAGAACATACTATTGTAGATCTTAGATGGCAAATAATTGGCAGGGGCTTAGCCAGACACCAAATTTTGGGTGGGCCTGGGCCCAACATAGGTGGGCAGAACTCCGCCCTGTCCAACAAGTGATTTGGTCTCTCCCTCTCTCGCCTGGATGCCATATGGTCTTTCAAATATCCCCCTCCCCCGCATACCTTTTAAGTAGCAGATTTTCACTGGCAGCGAGTAGCAACTAATACACACTGCTCATGTTGGCCCCACAACCTTCCCTCTGATACAACTTCCTGTTTCCGTATAGGCAGGAATACATCAGAGGGAAAGCTGTTGGGCCAGTGCGAGCAGTATGTATCAGTCTCTGCTCGCTGCAGGTGAAGATCTGCCATTTACAAGGTATGCAGGAGGGACAGCTGTTGGAGGTTTTGGCTGGTGGGGCTTGGGGATCCCAGCCAGCCACATCATAGGTGTGCTGCTTCTGGGTGGGCCTGAACCCAAGTTGGGTCAGCCTAGGCCCACCCTTGGCTACGCCACTGGTAATTGGTACAGTACCTGTAAATGTATTGGGAGGAGATTATGCCATCTTTTGACTTTACAAGGACATTATTGGACTTTTACTTCAGAGTTGGTTTGCCACACTGGACTGAATAAAGACTTTGAGTGGATAACATTGATTTAATAGATTGATCTGAATGAAAAATTCTGATTGAAAATAGCTTTAAGACATGTTGGCACCTTGTTTTTTGTTGCAGGGTAACTGAGCATATTGGCAGATTGAAAAATGGAAATCCCTTTTGAAGCTCTGTTTGAAGAAAGAATGGGAAAAGGAGCTGAGGGAAGAGGAGGATTGAGGTTTGAGGTGAGAGAGAGACCTGAGACTTCAAGCATGAGGAGAGATGAAGAGATAGAGCTGTGGGCTGAACATGGGGACAGGTCAAGAATGAACTTGGGAATTGAGCCTATAGAGGGAACAGAGCAAGCTGGAGGCTCTAATGAGGGAGGGAAGCAAAAGCAAACTGGGGGACTGAGTACAACCTTGTAAAAGTCAAGCATGGGGAGAAGGGAGAGCAGAAAGTGAGTTTCAAGACTGATAGGGAGGGGCCAGGATTTTTATGTACTTTTACTGTATCTGAGCACCTTTGCATAATACTTTTTTCCTCTGTTGCATTTTAAATTATTCATTATTCAGACAGTGATTATATTGTTATGATCACCAAAAATATTCTGAGCAGAATTTTTTTTTGCACTGAATTTTCCCAGTACACGTATATTCAAATGAACCACTTGCATTCTTTCCTATTTAAAATGAGCGTTCAGGTTCAGAGTGTGCGTATTGAAAGTATTTGCATACGTTGTATCTGCTGCTTATGCAAACGGATGAGCAAAGGCAGATTAATAGGCATATTTCTTTTTAAATTCCACAAACACATGCTGTTTTCCTCTTCCAATCTAAACAATCCAAGAGGAACATCTAATGCAACTAAATGCACGTACTGTATCACCACTTTGCAAACTGTTAGATGCATTCGAAGTTAGCAATTTTCAGTGGAGTCCATTTTAACCAGGTAAATATTTATGTGAATACCTTTGAAAATTTCCTTTTACTGCCCCTTTGATACACTTTTAACTTCTTAAAAATCTCACATATATCAGCAATATATGTTAACGGTTTATGTTACTGTACATTCCAGGTGAAATATCTCTTTTAATTAGTACTTTTAAATAGAAAATGTTAAAATTATCAAGCAAAACGGGAATGATAAAAAATAAAATAAGAAATAAATTATCCTTCTTCAATCTCCAGCAATGTGCCACTCTCCCTACTCACCAGCACAGACACTGTCTCAATTTTGTCTTCTTCTCCAACTGCTCACTATCAGATTTCTTCATCTCAGTTGTTCCCCTCTCTAACCATTATCTGATAACTTACTTTATAATCACTGTCTACCTCAGTCTCATCCAATCACCACCAACACATTTAGGAATCTTCAGGTTATTGACCCTTGCACTCTCTCCACCACTGTTTCACCTGTCATCCACTTTGAGGGGCATTTTCGAAAGGTCGTCCAAGTATGAATTAGGACGCCCTTGCAAAGTCAGCCAAAACCAGGTAGATATAATCGAAAAATAGTATGGATGTCCTTAGACATTCCATTATCACAATGCAAAACGCCTCAATCAGGGACGCCCAAAGTATAGTAAAAAGGATGCCCATCTTTCAGAACCGCATAAGGACATCCCTAAAACGCACTGTACTTGAATTTGTAATATTAACGTCCTTCGCCAGTTCTACGAGAAAGACGTCCTTATTACTATACTTTGGACTTCATTGATGTACCTGGTTCTTCTGCAACTACAATGCATGTAGTTGCAAACATCCAGGTACGGGGAAATATAAGGAACATTCATAAGTGTAAAGTACAGTAAGAAGGACGTGTTTCTCACAGAACTGCCGAAGGACGTCCATCTTACTAGAGGGATGCCCTTTGGCAGTTCTGTAAGAAACACATCCTTCTTAGTGCACTTTATACTTATGAATGTTCCTTATATTTCCCGTACCTGGATGTCCGCAACTACATGCACTGTACTTGCGGAGCATGCAGCTATGGGAAATATAAGGAACATACATATTTTATTGTGTATATATGAAGAGGTTTGCACACTTGATAATGATCCATATAAGGAAGGCTCTGCACGTGTGAACACGTAGTCATCCAAATAAGGCCTGCACGCGTGACAACGGTCCATGCACATCATGGACGGCCATGCATGACGGCTGTCCACATGCGGACCCATTATATATATACTAGTAAAAAAGGCCCGTTTCGTACAGAAATGAAATGGGCGCTAGCAAAGTTTTCCTCGGAGTGTGTATGCTTGAGAGAGTGAGTGTGTGACAGAGAGTGAATGTGCGCGCGTGTGTGTGTGTGTGTGACAGAGGGAGAGTGAGACTGGGTGCGAGTGTGTGTGTGAGAATGAGAGTATGTGCCAGCGTCTCTCCCCCCCCCCCCCCCCCCCGGTCTGTCTCCCAGTTGCAGTTGCAGGGGGGATTCCCCCCTCCCTCCCAGTTCCAGGGGGGTTCCCCCGTCCCTTTTTCCCAGTTGCAGGGTCCCCCCTCCCAGTTGCAGGGTCTGTCTGTGTCCCCTCTCCTTTTGTCCTCAATTTAAAAACGTCAATGTGAAGCAGCAGCTCCTAGGTTTGCTTGTTTGTGAGTGTATAGCAATGATGGCTGCGTGGGGGAGTTGAAACAGAGATTAACCAATGGGCTTCCTTCCTTACCGTACAGTTGCTTGGGTCACTTCCACTCCTGTGTATTAAACGTCCTGAAGCATGTCATAGGTTTGCTTCTTTTGTTTTCAGTGAATGGGATGACGGCTGTGCTGGAGTCGTAGCCAGTGCTGTTTCCTCCCCCCCCCCCCCTCTGCTTCCGAGTCGCCAGTGGTCCTCGACCCCGAGCCCTCACCCGCCTCCTGCACATTGGACACTCGCTGCAGCCATTTGCTCGCCGTGTTGCCACCCTCCCTCTTCGTCCTGTGCGAGAGTGTGAACCTGGCCTCTCTCCTGCTTTCGGCTACTGATTGGCTCCTTGAATGTGCTCCGCCCTCAACGTCATTACGTTTGACGCGAGGGCGGGGCCCACATCTGCTGCTACAGAGCTTCAAACAAACGAACTGGCTTCATTGACGTCAGTGGTCAATGGAACGTTGAGAGTGCTTTTTATGTCCAGATGGGGCGTGGCCTAGGGCACAGATGGGCGTGGCTGCGTGCGGGAGTCCGAATAGCCTAGGTCAGGAGCCACAGTTGGAGAGAGGTGAGCTTCAGAACGTCTGAGGGGGATTCAGAATGTCTGAGGGGGATTTTTAGATATATATATATATATATTCCAGGACGTCCATGTGCTGACCTGTCCATATATGGGATGATCGTCCATATATGGACCTGTGCATGTAAGGACGTCCATCACACATGGGTGTCCATATAAGACGATGCACCTTTTCCAACGGTTATTCACCGAGATGGCGCTCCGAAGAGAACAAAATTTCAGCACCGCTGAGAGACTGCTTCTGGAGCACCTGTGTCTGCGGCACCGTCGCACTTTATTTATGCACCATCACCACCTGCCCCCCCCCCCCCCCCCCCAGGACTATCTGCATACGAGCCTGGACTCATATAAGAGACCAGTTGGAAAGGTAACTGTTTGTTTCCCCACCCCTCCTGGCCTATCAGGTCCCCCTCCTGTAGCTACACATATAAGAGCTCCCTCAGTAATGTAAGCACTAACTGTAGTCTGCTTTCAAGGGTAATCAGTATGTGCACACACACATTCATTAATAGAATCAATTTACTAGAAAGGAAAAACATTCTCACTTCCCAACAATACTGCACACAAAGGGTACTCTCTGTTCTCATGTCCACCTCAATGACATCACCCATACCAATGTCATGTCCCCCCCCCCCCCCCCCATCAGCAGTGCTGTGTGTCTCTACAATTTAGCTGCTAAGTGATTTTATGTTGTGAAGGCAAGAAGGGCCATCCCCTGACTCCTGGTGTACAAACTTGTATCTTACAGACATTTTGGTCCAAAAGAAGATCTGCTTGCTGCAC
The DNA here is from genome assembly GCF_901765095.1 of Microcaecilia unicolor. Classification (NCBI taxonomy): domain Eukaryota; kingdom Metazoa; phylum Chordata; class Amphibia; order Gymnophiona; family Siphonopidae; genus Microcaecilia; species Microcaecilia unicolor. The sequence goes on along the minus strand of NC_044031.1, from coordinate 327,920,411 downwards.
AAATGCTGCAGGCACAGCCTTAGATTGTTTCACCTAGAAGAGATGGGTATGGATAGGAGGAGCTGTAAATATGTACATACCATAGGATTATAAATTACCTTTGAAGAAGATACACCATATCCCTAAATTTGCTCTGGATTTACAATTTATATTAGATATCAAATTGGATTATAGATTGACTGTTTGTTGAAAAAGGATTTAAACTGCCTGTTGCAGAGTTTGGTAAAGTTTGTTTTTACATAAAACTAAAAATTCTTGGTGTGGAGAGTATTTCTTAGAAGTGAGAGTGAAACCCTTGCTCCCGGACTGATCAAGAGTACTCAAGCAAGCCCAGCTTAACATCCTACAGCCTACTAGAGTAAGTCCAGCCCCAGCCTGCACCCAAGCTCATGTGATTGAGACCAGACACTGAGTGTTGGTTGACCTGGTTTGTTTGAGGCCCGAGTAGTGCGGAGTGAGCTGGCCAATGAATCCTGGGTTACAACTGTATTTCCTGTTTTGTGATTCTGATGAGTCTTTTTTGCATTTTTGAATCTAATTGCTGAAATCATGAATACATATAAAATAGTAATGAAAAGAAAAAAGTACAAGTCTTATTCATCCTGACCACTACCTCCCATATGTTCTCCTTGCTGGGGCTCCCTGAAATTCTCCTTTTGGCCTCACAGCCAATGCCACAAGCTACACTGAGCTCTAGCCAGGGAAAAGTAGACATGCTGGGCCCGATACTCAGACTGGTGCTGAGCCTGGATATTCAATGCCGGGCCATTTCTGGTGACCGGCATTGAATATCTGGTTTATTTTTGGCTGGATTGAACTTAAACAGCCAAGCCAATATTCAGCACTGACCGGTTAAGTTGAAACTGGCAAAAGATATTCCACCTATTGATGCAAACTTAACTGGCCAAATGCAGAATATCGGTGTTGACTGGCTATATCACATGACAGCTAGCAGCCAAGCTAATATTCAGCCAAGATAGCAGGCTATCTTGTGCTGATTATCAGCACTTAGCAAGCTACCATTCAACCAGCCAGGTGCCATGCCTGGCTGGTTAAATGATTTTGAATATTGGGGAGAACTTACTTGTGGACTGATGCTGCCTGTTCTCAAAATCTCACAAGAAACAGCCTCTAATCGCTTGCCTGGAGAGAAGACATTCAAGTTCTACATGAGCAGGGATGAGGGAAATGACCTGCTGTCAGACATTAAAGTGGTGTTCAGCTCCACTGAGAGGTACAACAAATCCTCTCCCACTGGAAATGTTTGGACACTGCAGAGATAATACAACATGTGCATCCACTGGGCTCAGATCATTTCAGATTTTTCAGCAGGACAAGTTCTTTGTTTTGACTTCCTCACCATCAGGATCAAATAAGAAACAAATCCTCAAACTACTAGGAAATGCAGGTCTAAATTGTCCCACTCCAACCACTTCTCCTCCCTGCCCTCCTCATGTGCCCTTGCCATTTAGAGGTACTGAGCTTCCAAATGCCTGAATGGCCCCTGTTTTGAAATTGCATTTAAATATCTGGGCCTCTCTAGATATTTAAAGACTGCCATTCAGACATGTATGCTGTGGATGCTTCTGAAATAATTCCTATATTGATGCCGAATATATATATTAAGTTAAACCCTGTGGCCGGCATTTAAATAAAAAAGCTAACCACTGCCACTGAATATTACTCTATTAATTAATTTGAGTATTATCTGCTTTTCTAAGGATTTAGAACCCATTCAAAAATGTGTAACTTACTTTGCTGAATTCATATGATTGTTCTCCATACAGGTTGTTGGCAGTTCTCAGCAGGTAATTGCTGTTAGTTTTGTTGATTTCAGAGTATAGTGCTTGGAATCCCTGAAGGATATTACTGGTGGTATCACTTTGACCTGGCTTTGAGAAGAAAAAACACACATATAGTTCTCAATAATTTCAAATGATTAGAATAGATTTTTGAAACTCTATGTCCAACCCTTTTCTTTCTGGCAATCCCAATAGCTTATTTATCACTGCAGTTGATTTATACTGTGTTAAATATCAAAATAGTTTCTTAGTACACTATGGAGGCAATTCTATAAGTGGATTCCTCCATTTAGATGTCCTGAGGCTGTGGGGTAAGACCCAATTTTATAACACCTAGGTTCTTTTTTTTTTTTTTTTAAATTTATTTATATCCATTTAAAATTTTACAAGCGATAAAACAACTTGCTGGAAATACAGAGAAAGTAATATGTAGGAATTATTTCAATCAGGTAATTCAATTCTCTTCCTTAGACCACTAAAAAGAGAGAGTGAAACAAGATAAGGAGATCAAATTAAACAGTAAACAGAAAAAAAAAACCCCCGTGGTATTAACCTGATTATCCCCAGATATTAATCGTCTAATTCATTATTCCACATTGATCATCTGGTTGGCTTCTTCAAAGCCAATACGGTGTATAGTCAAATCATTTCATTGAAAAACATACTTATTGTCCAATATTAGTTAGAAATAATAGATCTGATTACATTCTCTTTTAAAAACCAGAAGTTATTTAACAATACATATACTTAAGTCTCTGATTCAAATCTCACTGATTAAAGTAATCCCAGTTTTCACAAGCTTCACTCCTTTTAAAGTAATAATTTGAAGAAATATTTCTGAGGAAAACTTTAGGAGTCATACCCGGAACTCTGGGAAAAACAATAATCTCAATATTAATCATCTAACACCTAGGTTCTGTTATAGAATACCAAGTAGAATACCTGGTATAGGCATGCCAAACATTTATACACCTACAGATACATCAGTCATATTGCTGGTATAAGAGTGGTGCCTAGGAGTTATTTGCATAGGTAGGAGCTCCACCTATGTCCCACTCCCCCCCTGCAAATACATGCAACGTAAGTTAAGCGAGAATTTGCAGAATAGCACTTAAGCACCTTGCTGCCACTTACTGGCTATATGCACATAAATGCTAGTATTCTACACATTTACATGCACAGTGGGTACAAAAATGTTATCATTTAGTTTATAGATTTGCCCTTTATAAGTAGGATCTAAAATAGATTCATGAGATCAGCAGTATCCAAAATAGATGCTATAAGTTCTGAGAAATACCATAAAAGTTCTAGAATATTCAAGCCATAAAATCTAATCACTGCACAACATAAATTCTATCTCCCATTCACCATTTTGATTTCATCAAAGTGCCTTCAGTGACATGGTTAATTTAAGTGCTCAACTATATCTCAATGTGCACTTAAAATTCTGAAACATCAAGAAGCCTGTTTACTAAAATACAGTATGATTTTGCAATTACTGTGTGTTAATGACCAAATTTAATTTACAGTAACTGCAAAATTGTGATATGAACTATTTGGGGTGTTCCCATCACTTTACCATTCAGTTAATGCTAAGCAGAAGCATAGACTAAAGGTTAATGAAGGCATGTTAACTGAATAGCAAATATTGCAATGAAGATAGCTACATATATTCATGTGGCATTAATTGCACCACATTTTCTGCTGCATTAAGAGTTAACATGTAGTAACAACCTCTGTGTTAAGTGTAACACACATTCCTTATCCATTCCCACCCCCTCCATGTTAGGTAGTCAACTGCTAACGTATTATTGTGACTGGTAGTACAGTGCCTACATTTCTTAGCACATGATAACTGCCATTGTAACAGCTAATGTGATTTTGTAAATAAGCCTCCAAATGAATTGTTAAAAACAAGAAGACAAACCACGTTTTGAAAAGCAAAATTTGTTTACAGATGCAACAGTGCCTTATGCAGTACCCAGCCAGTGATGTTATTAGAGTTATCTTTGTTGAGTATTCTTCTCTTATATGCAATAAACCCAATCCATCTTTTAATGATAACCAAATCCTTAGCTGTAGTAACACTAAGGGAGTGATTTATATGAGATTATTTAATTTTAGGTACGAAGAGCATACCTTTTAGAGCCTTGTCTACAAAGAAAAGTTGTTGTATATCTGCTCTCAAGTCAAGGTTGACTCATGACGACCTTCTGGATAATTGCCCTAAATTCTGTTCAGTTTTCAGTCAGGTGGCTAATCGTTGATTGCTGCTGCTATTGTATTGATCCACTACATTGCCTGTTTTCCTCTTTAGTATCTGACTGCATCTGTATGGGTACAGGTAGGCACAGCCCAGTCAAGACCAGCACAGGAGGGACAGGACAAGAAGAAAAAAATAGGATATGAGGGGCTGTGATGTGGGAGGTAGACAGGAAAAAGGTGGAAAAAGAGAGCCGAGTAGGGGGAGGGGACAAGAAATAGGTATGGCCAAAGTACGGCTGGAGCTACATGGAAGGGCGGGGAGAGGGAAGAAGCATTCCTAAAGAAAGCTGGAACTGAGAGGAAGATCTGCCTTTTGTTGCAGGAATGGGGAATGCAATGGTGAGCTGTGCATATATGTCAAGTGCATCATTTGTGTGTAGACCTTTATCTTTACCAAAAATGATGTCTTTCTCTAATGACCTCTCTCGTTGCATGATGTGTTTGAAGTATGAAAGTCAAAGTCTTGTCATTTGAGCTTTGAAGGACAGCTTAGGTTTGATTTCTCTAATACTGATCAATTTGTTCTCCAGGAAGTCCAAGGTGTACACAGTATTCTTCTCCATCACCATAATTCAAAGGCATCATTTTTTTTCCTGTCTTGCTTCTTCACTGTCCAACTTTCACATCCTTATTTATTTATTTATTTATTTGTAGCATTTGTATCCCACATTTTCCCACCAATTTGCAGGCTCAATGTGGCTTACATTTGCCATAGTGGCGATTGCCATTTCCGGTCAGTAGAATACAAATGGTATTTCGTTCAAGTGCGTACATACATGATAGAGGAATACATTAAGGTATTTCAAATAGATTCTTAAGTAGTAGATTAGATTGTAACATATGTTGGGTCATCATTTATAGAAAGATCATTTTTGACATTAGGGTAGAAGTTGTAACGTTTGTACATTAAAAGCAGTGAGGCTAGCCAGTCAGGTGATTAGAGATTGGTTCTGTCTCATTCCTGATCAGTCTTATTGTTTAGTAATTATGATGGTTGTTTGTGGTATGCCTTCTTGAATAGGTCAGTTTTCAGTAACCTTCAGAAGCTAGCCAGATCTTGCGTTGTTTTTGTGGCCTTTGGTAATGCGTTCCATAGTTGCGTACAAATGTAGGAGAAGCTGGTGGCGTATGTGGACTTGTATTTGAGTCCTTTACATCTTTGTATGCATAGATACATCTCTGCACTTGAATATCTTGTTTAGGTTCTTCATAATCATTCTGCCAAGACTGATATGTCATTAGATTTCTCAATTGGATGTTGTTTTGTTATTGATTATTGATTTAAACAGGATGAGGTCTACTATTTCTATTAATTCTCAATCAAGGATGACATTATTCATTTTACCAGTTCTCAGTATCTTCTTCACGTTAAAGTGCAAGCCCACTTTGAGATTATGTTCCTTGATTTTGGCTTGAAATAGTGATGACATCACTAGACGCTGGCGTGGAGTATATATATATATATATATATATATATATATATATATATATATATATATGTATCAGATATACCGGCGCTGTTTTTTCTGCTGACTCATGCAAAGGTGAGCTACTTTGCTGCTGATTTATCGGTGAGTTTCCCTTAGAGATTTTAATATGAGCCACTGGCACAATGACTAGCTTTTTTGCTGATATAACTATATATTTTGGGTGACAGTTCTAGAGTTCTTTATTGAGGCTTTTTTTTCTTTTGTATAGAAACATGTTTACTATGAGACAAGTTTACTCCAGTAGTTGTGGTTTTTTGGTTGACGGTTTGGATTGCTACTTGAACCTTAGAGAGGTACAGCTATCGGTTTGCATACTGTTTTAGTGAACACTGTCTATCTGATCTACACATTCTTTGACTCACACATTTTTTTATATGGCTTGTTCACTTGTGTTTCTAATTTTCTCTGATTTCTTTAAAGTTCAATTTGCATTTTGATCACTGAGTCAGGTGCGGGGTTTAAACTGTATATTTTTTCACTGGTTTTGGACACACATTCTCTGGTTTTATGTAGTATTTATTATTTATTTATTGCATTTGTATCCCACATTTTCCCACCTCTTTGCAGGCTCAATGTGGCTTACATTACATCATGAATAATGGAAATACATAAGAAAATGGACAATTAGTATTGCATAAGGATCTTGGGTTACATGATAATGATAAAGCTTGATAGTAGAAAACAAGCAATTATCGTAAGGCAATTCTGGATATATGTGTAGGAGTTCACATTTGTTGGTCTTTGTGGCATACCTTGTTAAAGAGATGGGTCTTTAGTAGTTTGAGGAAGTTAGTTAGTTCGTAGATCGTTTTTAAGTTGTGTGGCAGCATGTTCCAGAATTGTGTGCTCAAGTAGGAAAAGGTTGATTCATGCGTTAGTTTGTACTTTAGACCTTTGCAGTTGGGGAAGTGAAGATTAAGGAATGTGCGGGATGATTTTTTAGCGTTCCTGGGTGGTAGGTCTATCAGGTCTGACGTAGGCTGGGGCATCTCCGTGAATGATTTTGTGAACTAGGGTACATATTTTGAACGTGATGCGTTCTTTTAGTGGTAGCCAGTGTAGCTTTTCTCGTAGGGGTTTAGCACTTTCATATTTTGTTTTACCGAATATGAGTCTAGCTGCTGTGTTCTGGGCCGTCTGAAGTTTCTTGATTATTTGCTCTTTGCAGCCAGCATAGAGTGTGTTGCAATAGTCTAGATGGCTGAGTACCATTGATTGAACCAGGTTACGGAAGACGGTCCTTGGGAAGAAAGGTTTTACTCTTTTTAATTTCCACTTTGAGTGGAACATCTTCTTGGTTGTGTTTTTCACATGATTCTCAAGTGCTAGGTGACGAACAATGGTAACTCCAAGAATTTTTAGGGTGTCCGAAATTGGAAGTTTCAGTTTTGGTGTATTGATGGTTGTGAATTTGTTCATTTTATGTTGAGAGGTGAGTATTAGGCATTGGGTTTTTTTCTGCATTGAGTTTCAGCCAGAATGCATCTGCCCATGAATGCATGATATGTAGACTCTGGTTGATTTCATTGGAAATTTCATTTAAATCTCGTTTAAATGGGATGTAGATCATTACGTCGTCTGTGTATATGTATGGGTTGGTTTGATAGTAGTTTGGCCAAGGGTATCATCATTAAGTTGAATAAGGTCGGTGAGAGGGGGGATACTTGTGGAACTCCACATTCAGATATCCATGTGGCTCATGTAGTCAAATTAGATGTCACTTGGTATGATTGTGTGGTTAGGAACCCCTTGAACCAATTAAGAACGTTGCCTCCAGTTCCGAAGTACTCTAGGATATGTAGTAGTTGTTGAGGGGCAGATGTCATAAGGTTGTTTGGTCATATGTCTAATTTGCAATGAGATTTGGCAAATCTTTTGAGTGTTTGGGAAATAGGATCCTCCGATAGTATCTCGAAGTTGGTCCATGTTCTGTCTGCTGGGTATATACCAGGGTCTGGATCTAGACAGTCAAGGAGATTGGCGTAATCGGTGGTGCTGACAGGTATTTTGAGTCGTAGTTTTATGATTTTCTCATTGAAGTATCTCGCGAGATTGTCTGCTCCTGGCGTATCTTTGCTGTTGGTTGTGACTGGTATGATATCTAGTAGTTGATTCACGAGTTGGAAGAGTTTGTGTGTGTCCTTGTAGTTTGGTCAAATTTTGGTTTTGTAATATAATCTTTTAGTTTGTCTTATGGTATACTTATATTTTCTTTGTAGTTGTTTCCAGGCGTTAAGTGTGGGGTCATCTTTCTTTTTATTCCACGCACCTTCTAATCTTCTTACTTGTGTTTTAAGTTTTTCAGTTCTTCAATGAACCATGGTATTGAGTTCTTTCTGTGTGAGGTTCTGATTTGAATTGGGGCAATATTGTCAAATATTAATCTGCATCTATTGTCCCATTCTAGGAGAAATTGGATTGTATCTGCCTTAATTGTCCATCCGTTGTGGTAGATCTGTTGCCAGAATGTTACCAGGTCTATTTTTCCTCTCGTGGTGTAGGTTTTTCATTCTTGTTTGTTAAGCAAGTCTTTTGCTCGCCATTGGAGGGAGATGTTTGCTTTATAATGGTCTGACCATGGTACGGGTGTCCATTTTGTATCTGTTAGTATGAGGTTTGAGCATTTTTATTCATTCAATGTTTCACGTTTTTCCTTTCTCTCTGGTTTTACACTGTTTTCGATATACTTACTTGCATAAAGTATTTTTGAAACCATATAATCACAATGCTCATAGGCAAGATGTGTCTAGTGTTTTATAAACTTCAAATCTAAGTTACTACTACTACTACTATTTAGCATTTCTATAGCGCTACAAGGCATACGCAGCGCTGCACAATCATAGAAGAAAGACAGTCCCTGCTCAAAGAGCTTACAATCTAATAGACAATAAATAAATAAAGTAAGCAAATCAAATCAATTAATGTGTACAGGAAGGAGGTAAGGAGGGTAGATGGAGGCGAGTGGTTACAAGTGGTTACGAGTCAAAAGCAATGTTAAAGAGGTGGGCTTTCAGTCTAGATTTAAAGGTGGCCAAGGATGGGGCAAGACATAAGGGCTCAGGAAGTTTATTCCAGGCGTAGGGTGCAGCGAGACAGAAGGCGTGAAGTCTAGAGTTGGCAGTAGTGGAGAAGGGAACAGATAAGAAGGATTTATCCATGGAGCGGAGTGCACGGGAAGGGGTGTAGGGAAGGACGAGTGTGGAGAGATACTGGGGAGCAGCAGAGTGAGTACATTTATAGGTTAGTAGAAGAAGCTTGAACAGGATGCGAAAACGGATAGGGAGCCAGTGAAGCGACTTAAAGAGAGAGGTAGTATGAGTAAAGCGACCCTGGCGGAAGACGAGACGGGCAGCAGAGTTTTGAAACGATTGGAGAGGGGAGAAGTGACTAAGTGGGAGGCCAGCAAGAAGCAGATTGCAGTAGTCTAAATGAGAGGTGACAAGGGTGTGGACGAGGGTTTTGGTAGAGTGCTCAGAAAGAAAGGGGCGGATTTTACGGATGTTGTAAAGAAAGAAATGACAGTTCTGTATAGTTCTTCTGAAATTGCTTTGTTGGTTTTGTTCCAGAGGTACAAAACTGTTTCATAAATACATCATTTTCAGGTATTTATTGTGGCATATATGATGTGTTCTTACCCCCTTATAAGGGGAGTGCTATGTGGTTTCAATATTCACCCCCTGTTTACTAAGCTGCACTGGCTACAGCCGTCCGCTAATGCCAACACAGCCCATTCACATTGAATGGGCTATGTCGGCATTGCTGCATGTCAGTATTCAGTGCAGCTTAGTAAACAGGGGGCTTATTTTGTTTTAGTAACTTATATAAGAATTATCAAATGTGGAAGTCAAATTACATCCGTAATATGTTTTTTAGTGGTTCTTTTATTTATATATACATATGTTTTAAGATTTATTTTTTATTATGCAGAAAGGATTTCTTAGATATGGCACTTTATCATTATTATATAATTTATATTGTAAAATTGTTTGTTTTATAGTTTAATTTTAATATATATGTTTTATTTCTCTTTTAAATATTTGCTAGCATTGATTTGGGGGTCCTTTTACTAAGGTGTGCTGAAACATGACCTGCAGTAGTGTAGACGTGTGATTTGAGTGCGTACAGAATTATTTTTCAGCGCACCTACAAAAAATGCCTAATTTTTATTCCCGAAAACGGACATGAGGCAAAATTAAAATTGCCATGCATCCATTTTGGGTCTGAGACCTTACCACCAGTCATTGACCTAGTGGAAAGAATCCAGGCGGTAATGACCTACGCGCACCAAATGCCACTTGGCGCACTTCCAATACGTGCATCTGAAAATAAAAACTATTTTTCAGACATGCATATTGGACACGTGCCAAAAATTAAATTACTGCAAGAGCCACGTGGTAGTCGGGCGGTAACTCCATTTTGGCGCATGTTGGGCACAAGTAGATGCTTACGTGGCTTAGTAAAAGGCCCCCTTGTTTTCTTCTCTTTTATCCTTGACTTTTATTTTAAGATCTGTAATCAGTCTTCTTTTTTTGTTAATACATATTATTTTCGATATGTAGGGTGGTTTATGTATATATTTGTATTTTAGACTCCTGATGCAGGCCTAGTGGCCAAAACACAGTTGGTGTCGAGTCTTGGATGTCGAGAATCTTGAGTCTTGAATGTTGAGAACCTTGGATGTTGACAATAAAGACCTTTTTGATCATGTGAAGGGGCATAATCGAAATGGACACCCATGTTTTGTGGAAGACGTCCTAGCAAAACGTCCCGATGGAGGGGCAGGGAAACCCGTATTATCGAAACAAGATGAACGTCCATCTTTCGTTTTGATAATATGGTCGGGGACGCCCAAATCTTGAAATTTAGGTCGTCCTTAGAGATGGTCATCCCTAGACTTGGTCATTTCTGATTTTTGGCGATAATGGAAACCAAGGACGACCATCTCAGAAACGACCAAATGCAAGCCCTTTGGTCATGGGAGGAGCTGCATTTCTAGTGCACTTGTCCCCCTGACATGCCAGGACACCACCCGGGCACTATAGGGGGCACTGCAGTGGACTTCATAAATTGCCCCCAGGTACATAGCTCCCTTACCTTGTGTGCTGAGTCCCCCAAAACCCCCTCAAAACCACTACCTGCAACTGTACACCACTACCATAGCCCTTACGGGTGAAGGGGGGCACCTACATGTGGGTACAGTGGGTTTGTGGTGGGTTTTGGAGGGCTCGCTGTTTCCTCCACAAACATAACAGGTAGGGAGGGGGATGGGCCTGGGTCTGCCTGCCTGAAATGCACTGCACCCACTAAAACTGCTCCAGGGACCTGCATACTACTGTGATGGAGCTGATTATGACATTTGAGGCTGCCAAAAAATATTTTGAAAGATGTTTTTTGAGGGTGGGAGGGGGTTAGTGACCACTGGGGGAGTAAGGCGAGGTCATCCCTGATTCTCTCTGGTGGTCATCTGCAGGCTTATTTTCGAAAGTGATCGCCGGCCATCTTCCTACACAAATCGGTGGTAAATGGGAGCCCTCCAACCCCCCCCCCCCCAAAAACCACTGCACCCACATGTAGGTGCCCCCCCTTCACCCATAAGGGCTATGGTAATGGTGTAGAGTTGAGAGGAGTGGGTTTGGGGGGGATTTGGGGGGCTCAGCACCCAAGGTAAGGAAGCTATGCAGCTGGGAGCTATTTTTTTTTAGACGTGCCCCCTAGGGTGCCCGGTTGGTGTCCTGGCATGTCAGGGGGACCAATGCACTACAAATGCTGGCAACTCCCACGACCAAATGCCTTGGATTTCGCCGGGTTTGAGATGGCCGCTATTATTTTCCATTATGGCTGAAAATCGATTCTGGCCATCTCAAACCCAGCGATCTCTGATATTTGGCTGGGCCCAACCGTATTATCGAAGAAAAAGTTGGCCGGCCATCTTTTTCGAAAATACGGTTGGCTCCACCCACTTGCACTGCCAGAGATGGCCGCCTATAGAGATCGCCGGCGCCGTTCAATTATTCCCTTCCTGGTCATTTCGGCCACCTTTTTTGCCTTGGTTGTAAGAAAAACAGGACCAGGTAAAGTCATCTAAGTGCTCGTCAGGACGCCCTTTTTTTTTCCATTATGGGTAGAGGACGTCCATGTGTTAGGCACGCCCAAGTCCCGCCTTCGCTACACCTCCGATACGCCCCCTTGAACTTTAGCCGTCCCTGTGATGGAAAGCAGTTGGGGATGTCCAAAATTTGTTTTCGATTATACCGATTTGGACGACTCTGGGAGAAGGGCACCCATCTTCCGATTTGTGTCGAAAGATGGGTGTCCTTCTCTTTCAAAAATGAGCCTGATAGCGTGTCACCAGTTGCAGTTTTTTTGCCTTTGCTGTATTGCGGATACTTGAGTAGTGCTCTGAGGGCTTGTTCTGTATTTTCATCTGACTTTGATTTTGATAATCAGATGTTCCAGACCATCTCCCCATTCAGCCAGTAACATGGGAATGGTACAGTTTAAGGGGTGAAAAACTTTTGTGCACAAAAAAGAAGCGAGACTTGGGTATGATCCTATGTAATGATCTTAAGGTGGCCAAACAGATGGAAAAGGCAAGGTGAAAGCTAGAAGGATGCTTGAGTACATAGGGAGAGGAATATCTAGTGGGGAAAAAGGAGGTAGTGATGCTCGTATAAGACCTCGGTGAGACCTCATTTAGAATACTGTGTACAATTCTGGAGACCACACCTGACCAGAGGGCAGCTACTAAAATAGTTAGTGTTCTTTGTCATAAAGCATAAGGGGACAGACTTAAAGATCTCAATATGTATACTTTGGAAGAAAGGTGGGAGGGGGGATATGATAGAGACATTTAAATACCTGTGTGGCATAAATGCACAGGAGACAAGTCTCTTTCAATTGAAAGGAAGCTCTGGAACAAGGGGGCAAAGGATGAAGGTGAAAGGGGATAGACTCGAGCAAATACTTCATGGAAAGGATGGTGAAGTTTGGTGACTCCCCTTCCATAGGACTGTACAAGATTGTTGCATCCTGAAGGCTGCACCTCTGAGGGTTATTTTGACATTCAGAGTATATTTGTAAAAAAGTTTTTAATAAATATAGTTCTATAAAAGTTACATTCTATTTGCAGGCACAACATTAGCATCAGGAGAATGCACTCAGTGGTAGTCTATAACAGGTAAACAGGAGCATGGATGTGTAACATGTTGCAGACGTGTATGAACCCTGAAAAGGGTGCAGAGAATGGGTGTGAGCTAGGTGAGACTAGCAGCTGAGTGCTCAGGATGTATTATATAAACGTTGGCTACGTGATGGAGCGTAAAAGAGCACCAAATGTACACCCCTATAAATAGTGACTAAATGGTAGATAAGACATCTCGGGCCCTGTTTACTAAGGTGAGCTAGCGTTTTTAGTGTGTGCTAAAAATTAGCATGCGCTAACTGTGTAGACGCCCATAGGAATATTATGGGTATCTATACAATTAGCGTGCGCTATAAACACTAACGCACCTCTAGCACGGCTTTGTAAGCAGGGCTGGTGTGTTGAGCTGGAGGTTGTCATCTCAATGCATGGCCAAACCTCACTCTTCCTTTAGCAAGCTACCTCTCAACCTCACCTAACCCTGAATAGCCCCATTAATTCCCACTGTGCTGTTTACCAAACACCCTCTCCAACTCACTACACATCTATCTCCCCTCCTCTCTCAGCCCCTACACCCCATCTTGTTTTCCTTGTTTGTTTTATTTCTATTTATAACCTTTAACGTGGACTAACATAGCAACCACACGACTTAACCTCTAAGTGGAAATGAACGTATTTTGAAAGGCTAAAGCCTATTCTTTTTTATTACCATTTGGTGTGTCTTCTGAGAACATGGACTGGTGCCCGCAATTCTGCTGAAGTGCAGTACCTGGAAATTTAAAAAAAAAAAAAAAACAGAGAGTAAATGTATGGGATGGGATGCTGGATAGAAATTATCACAAGTCATTTAGTCTTGGAGAGTCACTGAAATCTGCAGTTCTCTTTGAAAAAACTGTCACCTCTCACTTTCCTCACCTCAAAGTTGGAGTTTTAATCTGTTTGCCATAATGACACTGCAGGGTCAATACCACTGTTCCCTCTGAACTGAGTGGAAGTCCTCCACCTACAGTTGTGTCAGTGGAGGGGTGCTGTTTCACTATCACAGTTTCAATAGTGAGGGACAGACAAGCTCTGCAGGACTCCAGGGAACCTGCCTCTTCCTAGCAATCAAAAAGACAATATTGAAGCACCACCCCTTACTGGCAGTAATGCATTTGGAGGATCCCACTCAGCTTAGAGGGTAGCCAGGACCTTGAGAAATACTTTCATAATGGTTGGTGACCTTGTAAAGGCAAATGAGTCCATAACAGCTATAATACAATGTTTGCATTAATTTACAAGGTTACCAACCATTCTGAAAGCATCTCTCATTTTAGCTGCATTTTAGCTGCATAAATGCATAACAGAATGCAAAGGACCCAATATTCAAAGGATTTATGCTGCTGTGAGAATCATGCTCATAAATTGGCCTCTTTGAAAAATATACTAGGGTTGAAAGCCTATATTTAAAGTCAAAATTTAATTCAGGAGCATAAACGTAGGTGGCAACAGGGGTGGATTTATGCTGTGGGAAGAAAAAGAATTTAGCACTGATTTTCAGCAGTAGGCTCATAAGTTAGGTTCATAAATCTAGGCAAATAAATGGCAGGCCAACATTTATAAGCATAACTTTTAAGCTTCTAAATTATGAAGAATTCTGTGCCTAAAACTTATGCTCCTAAGGTTGGCTGAAAATTTGGAACAAATGTAAGAGCATAAATTCTTATTCCTATTTGTTACCCTATATGGGGTCTATTCTCTATAATTAACCTGCAGCATTATTCATCTGCCTTTTTGGTTCTTTATCTGGCCTGCTGCTCCCATATCCAATGCAGTTCTTCCATCTCAGAGTAATTAAGAGCCCACTGCTGTGCAGCAGAAACAGTGTGTCTGAGCTCAGGGTTGCAGAGTGTCACTAGAAAAAAAAGCCACTGAGAAACATGCACTACAAGAGCTTCATTCTCCCAACATGAGTCTAAGCATCAGACATTCTGTGAGCTCCATCCCACTACTGATGTCACTTTCTACTACAGAGTTTCCCAAACTGTGGTTTGAGACCCCAAATGGAGTCACACAATTTGTCTTTGGGGTCATGAGCTAAGCAGGCTTTCCATAAGTACATCATTATTCTGTACCTCCAGGGAGTTACACAATTTTATTTGGCTGAAATTATGGGGTAACAGCCACAAAAAGATTGGCAACACTGTCCTACTTGAAGAAATGGTAAGTAGGCTTTCAATTTGTCCCTATTTTTAGAGGATCAATGTCAGATTTTGATATTAAAAAATACTATTTTATTATAAATGAAAAAAAATAACTCTTCTAATTAAATGGGGATTGTCGATGTTTCCCTTATCATCCTTTCAAAGCCTTAACATGTTAATCAAGGTGATATAGAAAATCTGGTTACCCTATTTTAAGACCTTATAGGAATAAAATCTGCAAAGGTATGACAACAAAATTTTTAAAAGGGCAATTCACATTCCTTCTCAAATTCTCCCCTCTACAAGCAAGCGTGATCCTTAGTTCCCTTTTCCCTCCAGGTTGGCTGCAGCACCAAATCATGTACCCCTCCTCAAGTGTTTCAGAATTTGCAGGCTTCTTATAGAATGTGTGTAGATGGCGTGCAGTTATTTTTTTCCCTTGAAAAACATGATTATGATCCTTGACCAAAGTTTTACAAAATTTTTGATGAGATTGTGAATTGGATAGGACAGCACAAATTGTCACTGAATGTCTCTAAAGCATAATTGAATGCAAACGCCCATGTGTAAGAACGTCCATCTCCAAGAACAGGTCCGTGAAGGGGTGGGCCAAATCGTATTTTCGAAAAAGATGGACATTTATCTTTAGTTTCGCAAATACGGTTTGTGCCAGGCAAATGCATTGGATGTGGGCGTTTTTGAGATGTGGGCGTTTGTTTGAGCTGGGCGTTTTCGTTTTTCAGCGATAATTGAAACTGAAGCGTCCCAGCTCAAAAACGACCAAATGTCCTCCCTACAGCAAATTCTGAAGCCTATGTCATACTGTTTTAATACTGCATTCAAAATAATTAAATAACCTGAAATAAAAATCCTGTAAGTATAGTGAGGATTTTACAATTGCCAAGAAACAAGATCTGCTTTTATTCAAAGAAGCACATTTGTTAAACAGCACTGCAGATCTCATATTTGGCTCTAATTTATAATACAGCAAACTTGCACTAATAGTACATTGTAGTCTGAGAAATATACAAAACTTATTTGACATGGTTTAGCACATTGTAATAGGGCAATAAAAATGATGATGTCCAGAAGTAGCAATTTAGGTGAATTGCAACAGAATATTGAGCAGTACGAATTATTGTGTTCGGTGGTCAACTTAAACATGTCAGTGCAGGAGTACTGTGTGATGCATTAATCATCTGGTAATTTACTGTCTACTTTTAGTTGCTTTTCATTAAGCAGCTATGCTGCTAGAGGACCTCCAGGTCTTTCATTTGTTCCAGTTTAAATGAACTTAAATAGCAAAGACTGATTAAAAGACAGGTATCAGGAGTCCCTAGGGCAAAGTAGAGAATCTATTCTCTGGTAATTATCTGGTTGTTGGTTCTGCTATGGAAGCCTTTATTGGCACGATAAACCTCCTGGTGATTTATAAAAGTTAAATACTCACTAAAACCCCTCCGAAGGGACACCACCTTGTAGGGGTGGAGGGGCTTCTGTGTTTCAATGACTTAGAGGGCTATGCTGAAGGGTTACCCATATCAGACAGGCCTCTGAAGAGAAACCAGACAAAGAGTGTCCCAAACTGGGAGAGTGGTAAGATGGTGACCTGAAGTTCATATGCCTAATGGCCCAGCTGCCCTCTGAAGTTTCGTCTTCTTTACGTAAATTTCCTCTCTGCAATTGCAGTTACCTTAACTGAGAGAAAGGGGACAACCGGCGGTCAGCCGCCGATGGCCAGCGTTTTATCCCTGAGCAGCAAGTGCGGGACCGCTGCATGACGAACTGCCCACAGATGAAAGGGTTGGCGAGTCCTTTGATTAGCACTGGCGAAGGACCTCGAAAAAACAACTCCATTGCTCCCAAATTATTCAACCACCATGTCCAAAGGAGTGGAGGAGTGAGTTAGAGGTATATGCTGAAACGGAGACGTTTACAGCAGAACCCGAATCGGCGAAACCACTCCTAAACACCTATGAGAAATCAACTTGGAGTTTTTGGCTCCCGTGGAGGTTACATTGAATACCATCTGGAAGGCAGTAAATAATTTTGTTTCAGATATAATTTTATTAGAGAGTTACGTGGACAATTCAACTGAACCCTTTGAGAGTAAAAAATTGATATAACAAATGATTCTACATGAGCAAGATGTGGTTATGATTTTGAAAATGATAATAGACCAGAAATTTTGAATAATAAAATGAATATTATTATAATGATTAATATCGAGATTATTGCTTTTCCCAGAGTTCCGGGTATGACTCCTAAAGTTTTCCTCAGAAATAGTTCCTCAAATTATTACTTTAAAAGGAGTGAAGCCTGTGAAAACTGGGATTACTTTAATCAGTGGGATTTGAATTAGAGACTTAAGTATATGTATTGTTAAATAACTTCTGGTTTTTAAAAGAGAAAGAATGTAATCAGATGTATTATTTTTAACTAATATTGTATACTAAGTATATTTTCAATGAAATGATTTGACTATACATCGTATTGGCTTTGAAGAAGCCAACCAGATAATCAATGTGGAATAATGAATTAGACGAGTAATATCTGGGGATAATCAGGTTAATACCACTGGGTTTTTATTCTGTTTACTGTTTAATTGATCTTATCTTGTTTCACTCTCCCCATTTAGTGGTCTAAGGAAGAGAATAGAATTACCTGACTGAAATAATTCCTACATATTACTTTCTCTGTATTTCCAGCAAGTTGTTTTATCGCTTGTAAAAATTTAAATGGTTATAAATAAAAAAAATTTTAAAACTCACTAAAAAATAATGTAAATTTAATTTAAAATATCAGTTAAAAACAGCACTTCCGGCAATCTAGTTGTTAGTAAAGAGAAAATGCCAGCATCAATACAGCTGATATTTCATGCACAATGGCTGTAAAATTTCATGATAACATACTTTTTCAGCACTCACTTTATAAGTCAGATGTCTGCTGAGCATATATGTAAGAGGAAGAGTAATGATATAACACAAGAAAACTGAAGGCAGAGGTTACCGGGAGCTTATTTCTTACATATAACACAGTTGGTAGTTGATAGCTAAAGACAAGCTTTTTTTTTTTTTTTTTCCTAAGAGATTTAACTATATCACAGAATTTACATTTTCACCTAAGTTCGTTCTGAAGACAGCTATCCCTAGGGAGGGGATTCTACTTTTTTTTGTTAATGAGGAATTCAATTTATCTTAAGTAGTCTGCAGTGTACATTTAACTGACCTGAAGCTGACATGCTCTTACCCCTATTACGAACACACACACACTCTTATATATACACTAAGGATGGGCTGTTATTTGCAACAACATGGGAAATGTTAATTACATATTTAATTTAACATGAGCATTTATATTCTGCTCTATCTTTCAGCTCAAGAAGGATTACAGTTATATATACACGTGTTACAACAATAGTATTTCACCTCACTTACCTAACATAGGACCTCTTTTATGAAGCTATGCTAGCGGTTCCCATGCGGCAATACCGACAAAGCCCATTCAAAGTGAATGAGCTTTGTCGAATTACTGCACCGGGGATGGCTAGCACAACTTGATAAAAGAGGCCCATAATGCTTTCCCGAGTTATTTGAAGACACATCTCTTCAATAAGGCCTACAAAGAGAACCCATAGCCTTACAAAACTACCTCATCAACCCACCCAGTTATTAAAATCCACCATCTATACTATCCTGCCCAACACCTTCCTTCTCTCTTCCCTTTCTTAATCTCTGTATATTACTAATTATATCTGATATCCTGGAATGACTATGTCATAACAAAACTTTGTAAGCCACATTGAGCCTGCAAATAGGTGGGGAAATGTGGGATACAAATGCAATAAATAAATAAATTCAGCCAACAGATATTTTCAGATAAGCCAAGTTTTCAATTGTTTTCTAAACATCCTATATGAGATCATTCTAATCTGAGCTGATAGCAAGTTCCATAAAATAGGTCCATAACCTGTAATGATTTTGCATATTATAGTTTGTAAATGAATTGTTGAAACTCCTGATAAAGCTAACCGAATTCCCAATTCTAATCTTAAACTTTATCCTGGAATGCAAACACTCTCAAAATACTAAATATATTCTGATGCTATTCCTTATAAAATGTAAAAAATGAATAATAAAATTTTAACAAATGAAAATAAGCAGAAAAACACAACAGTTTATGATTTTTTGTTTGTCTATCGTACACACTCTGCAAAGAGGGCACACTCTTTTCCTGACAGTGCACGCATGCATGGACCATTCCGCATGTGCAAACCATCATGTATGAGCATGTATGCCCACACTATCAGGAAAAGAGTGCACAATCTTTGCAAATAAGAATAAGTTTAGGGAGAAGATCAAGACAAAGACAACCAAGACAGATGAAATTTTCTAAAAGTCTAAAAAGCTGGAATTCAAGCTAAGTACTGAAGAAAAATTAATTCAGCAAGACTCTGAAACTGAGAGAGACATTTTACATTTATAATAATTACTCATACTTACCTTAAGGAACTGAGGACCTGACAAGAGAAAAAGAAAAGTTAAATTAGTTTAATGACTTATTGATAATACAATTGATTTATAATATTATTAATTAATACTTAACTTGAAAGTAATTCCTATAGGAATAAAAAGAATTGGAATTATTAAGTAAACTTTTAATAGGAATATTTATGCAAGATTTACTAACAGTTATGTGCAATACTTACTTGTAGTTTTTAGTAATCCTATTGATTTCTATAAGAAAGAGAAATACTTTAGAATGCAGAACTGGATCCATAAGAGGTTTTAACTATTTATAATCTTTATTATATTTATGGTTTTAAATGTTTTAACTAGTCATAGAAAATTCATAGTGTAATATAATCATTTAATTGTACTTTAATAAATAACTTATTTATATTCACTAGTGTTTGTTCTTTGAATTTATGTAAACTAAATTGATTCTCTTTACAGAAATCAAATCATACCTTAACAATTTTCATCCGGTAACAACTTTTTAAGGATGATGTTTTCTTATGTTCACTTCGTATTCTATAGCTAAATACAGTTTGGGTCTCGGCTACATAAATGACTACAAATAAAAACATTAATTGAACAAACTGTGTGAAGCTCACAGAGAAGGTGACACTAAACATTGCAACCCTCTCAGACTCCCAGGGTAGTCTATTGGACATCTTTACAATCCTATGACCACCCCCCCAGGCCACCCAAAAGTAAATTCTTGTAGTCTAGTGGACCCCCACCCCTATAATCCCCCCAGGTCTCCAAACTTCTCCTATGCATTTATAAAAGAAGAGGAAGCAGTGATACCTTCTCACTTCTTTCTGCGCACTGCTATCTTCTAAAATGGTGGCAGACTGACCCTGTACAGTGCATCCCAGGATGCACTGCATAGGAGTAAGGCATTGCTCTTTTGGAAGAGGGTAGCATGTGGACAAGAATGAATGGACATTTCTTCTGCCTCTTCTTCAAGGTAGATGAGGGGGTTGATTGGGGGGGGCCTTTTGGATATTCACAAGGGGGTAGGGGGAGGGAGTCCACTAGACTACCAGTTATCTACGTTTGCAAGACTGGGTTATCAACCAGTGGGAGTTCACTAGATTACCAGGGATTTACTTTTTGTGGAGCTTGGAGGATCAGGGCATCAGAGCATGGGAGGACTTTCTGGGGTAAAAAATTAGGAGTCTGATGTTCCCCAGGTGCTATTAATTCTATCCTAGTGCAGCTGCTGCCGAAAAGTGAGCTAATCCTTCTATGCAGTGTTGGGCTAATCTTAAAGTCTTCTGCAGTAGTTCTCTGCATTAGGGTGGAGGAGCTAATAGCCTTCATTTTAATGTGTTTTGTGCTGGTGTTTAATGCAATGGTTTGCTTCTGTATAAAAACTTTTCTGTGTCAGGCACTCAGAATTTTTAGCACAGATTTTGCACTAACTGTGTGCTTCTGTCTGCGCTAGCTTTTTGCATCACCCTCTGATTTAGCTGAGGCTCTTTGTTAGTTTGTTTGCTATACAAACTTGACTACTTGCAAGAAGTTATTCTTCATTTTTAGTTTTTACCTGGGAAGAATAGCCAAGTTAGAGGGGTAATTAATTACTAAGCTTCAAGGGGGCTGTGCTGGGACCACTGCTTTTTAACATATTTATAAATGATCTAGAGATGGGAGTAACTAGTGGGGTAATTAAATTTGCTGATGACAGAAAGTTATTCCAAGTTGTTAAACTGCAAGAGAACTGTGAAAAATTGCAAGAGGACCTTACAAGACCAGGAGACTGGGCATCCAAATGGCAGATGACGTTTAATTTGAGCAAATGCAAAGTGATGCATTAGGAGTCACCGCTCAGGAAAAGGATCTAGGTATCAGTGTGCAGTGACGTCTACCAAAGCAATTAGAATGTTAGGAATGATTAGGAATGGAATGAAAAACAAAAATAAGAATGTTATAATGCCTTTGTGTTGCTCCATGGTGCAACCACACCTCAAATACTGTGTGCAATTCTGGTCATCGCATCTCATAACAGATATAGCGGAATTAGAAAATGTACAGAGAAGGGCGATGAAAATGATACAGGGAATGGGACAACTTCCCTATGAGGAAAGGCTAAAGTAGCTACAGACCTTCAGCTTGGAGATGAGATGGCAATATGATAGAGGCCTATAAAATACTGAGTGGAGTGGAACAGGCAGATATAAATCACTTGTTTACACGTTCCAAAAATACTAGGACTAAGGGGCTCACAATGAAGCTACTAAGTAGTAAATTTAAAACAAACTTCTTCACTCAACATGTAGTTAAACTCTGGAATTTTTTGCTAGAGAAAGTAGTAAAAGTAGTTAGCTTAGCTGGGTTTGAAAAACGTTTGGATAATTTCCTAAAAGAAAAGTCCATAAGCCATTATTAAGTTGAAGTTGGGAAAACCCATTACTTATTTCTTAGATAAGCAGCATA
Organism: Microcaecilia unicolor; assembly: GCF_901765095.1. Classification (NCBI taxonomy): domain Eukaryota; kingdom Metazoa; phylum Chordata; class Amphibia; order Gymnophiona; family Siphonopidae; genus Microcaecilia; species Microcaecilia unicolor. Next base: position 327,898,583 of record NC_044031.1, on the reverse strand, counting down.
AAATCTGTTTTACTGTTCTGGGATCTTGCCAGGTACTTGTGACCTAGATTGGCTACTGTTGGGAACAGGATACTGGACTTGATTGACCTTCAGTCTGTCCTAGTATGGCAACACATGTTCTTATGTGCATCTGTGTGCATTTATGCACATCCATGCCAAATTTCCACCCAAATACTGTTCTGAAAATACATGTATATCTCGTATTTGCACAGGGATGTAGATATCTATCAGAGAATCTCAACTTTCCTACTTCAAAGGGAATCAGACCCTCATTAAGCAGTGTCTGCGTAATTAGCACTCAACTGTTAATTGCTGCCAAAGACAAAGTGGCTTTTCATTATACTGAATAGCTAGAGAGCTCTGTAATCTCACTTATTTTAAACAAGAATGTGCTTTGGCCTAGTAAACCAAAGATCATCATACATTCTAGTATTCTGTGGAAGAAGAAACAATATACTCCCCCATCCACCTAGAGGATATAAACTCAACAGGCAAAACTCTTATCTAGCTATACCCACACAAATGCCTCCCACCATCAGGTAATCCCTAAAACTACAACTACAACCACAATTAACAGACCACTACTAGTAAATGTCTGGGAAACTACAGATGGGAAAGTCTCACATTGGTGGTAGGAAAAATAATGGAGTTGCTGCTGAAAGAAAGGATAGTTAACTTTCTAGAAGCCGACGGGTTACAAGACCCAAGGCAACATGGCTTTAACCAAAGGAAAATCCTGCCAAACAAATCCTTATTGACTTTTTTGACTGGGTGGCCAAAGAACTGGATGAGGGATGTGCGCTAGATGTAATCTACTTGGACTTCAGCAAAGCCTTTGATACAGTCCCCCACAGAAGATGCGTGAATAAACTGAAAGGGTTGAATTTAAGACCGAAAGTGGTGAACTGGATAAGAAACTGGTTGACCGACAGGTGGCAGAGGATGGTGGTAAATGGAATCCGCTCGGTGGAAAGGAAGGTGAGCAGCGGAGTTCCTCAGGGGTCGGTGCTGGGGCCTATTCTGTTTAATATATTTGTGGGAGATATTGCTGAAGGGTTGGAAGGAAAGGTGTGCCTTTTTGCGGATGACACGAAAATAGCCATTAGAGTGGATACCCTGGAGGGAGTAGAAATGATGAGAAGGGATCTCCGAACGTTAGAAGAATGGTCGAGGGTCTGGCAGTTAAACTTTAATGCCAAGAAGTGTAGAGTGATGCACTTGGGGTGCGGAAACCCAAAAGAGAGATACCGGATAGAAGGGGAGAGATTAGTAAGCTTGGGGTGTTGGTGTCGGAGTATCTGAAGGTGAAGAAACAATGCGACAAGGTGACGGCCATGGCCAGAAGGATGCTAGGCTGCGTAGAGAGGGGCATATCCAGCAGAAGAAAGGAGGTGTTGATGCCCCTCTACAAGTCATTGGTGAGGCCCCACTTGGAGTATTGTGTTCAGTTTTAGAGGCTGTATCTTTCTAAAGATATAAAAAGACTGCAAGTGGTGCAAAGAAAAGCTGCAAAAATGGTATAGGATTTGCGTTGCAAACCATAAGAGGAGAGATTTGCTGACCTGAACATGTATACCTTGGAGGAAAGGAGAAACAAGGGTGACATGATACAGACATTCAAATATTTGAAAGGTATTAATCCGCAAATGAACCTTTTCCGGAAGCGGGAAGGTGGTAGAACTAGTGTACATGAATTGAGGTTGAAGGGGGGCAGACTCAGGACTAATGTCAGGAAGTATTTTTTCACGGAGAGGGTGGTGGATATGTGGAATGCCCTCCCACGGGAGGTGGTGGAGATGAAAACGGTAATGGAATTCAAACATGCGTAGGATAAACACAAAAGAATCCTGTTTAGAAGGAATAGTTCCATGGAATCTTAGCGGAGATTTGGTGGTGATGCCGGTAATTGGGAAACAAAATGGGAGCTGGGCAGAGGTCTATGCCCTGTTCGTGACTGAATAGATAGGGATGGGCTGGAGTGTAAATTTTAAGGGACTTCCATGTTAGCTTCAGAACTTAGTACAAGAACAGTACTTGCAGACTTCTACGATCTGTGCCCTGAGAAAGGCAAGGACAAATCAAACTCGGGTATACACATAAAGTATCACATACCATGTAAAATGAGTTTATCTTGTTGGGCAGACTGGATGGACCGTATAGGTCTTTATCTACTATGTTAAATGCCATAATCAGCCAACCAAAAGTTTCCTATGATCCATGATGTTATCAGTGAATACCACTTAGACATCTTGGGAATAACTGAGATTTGGCTGTATGAAAATGGAGGAGTATCATTGATTGAGCTATGCCCCACAGGATTTACTATCCTGCACCAACCAAGACAAGGGAAGCAGGGTGGAGGGGTAGCAGTCCTGATCCAAGAGACAATCAAACTGCACAGAGTCTCCATCCCCCACCTGTTTGAGATTGCCTCCTAATCCAGCTGGGAGATAAGGAACCAGTGTGGCAGCTCATGGTCTTCAGAGCACTTTGCAAGAACACATCATCTGTACAAGAACTGCTGAATCTGGTAACTGAGTTAACCCTGAGCTACCCCAGGTTACTGATCATGGGAGACTTTAATCATAGGAGACATCACCACTGCTGCCTTCCTTGATACAAAGGCAGCTCTAGGATTCATTCAGGTGATCAAATCTCCAACCCATAAAAAGGGTCATATGCTAGACTTGGTGTTCTGCAAAGGGGTCGACATTTTTGAACACAAGGCTGGTGGCATCGAGATAACACCCCTATCATGGTGTGATCATTTTTCTAATCAAATATTCTATTAAGGACCACATAACACAGATGGCCCAATCAAAATTTGGAAGGAAATCTGAAACACAAGAAATCTGCCTGCTGATAACTTCCTGGAGGTCTTGTCCTACTCCCATTTGGATGGAAATACGATGACAGTGACAGAACATGTTGATATCTGGAATGCATGCTTAGCAATGGCATTAGAAAAAATGGCCCCTCTAAAGAAGGTCCTTTGCTCTACAAACAAATGTTCCCCATGGTTCTTCCTAGAACTATGGGTCCTTAAGCGTCAAGGATGTCAACTTGAAAGAAAATCTCACTTAGATGAAGATAGGCTCAACTGTAAGAAACACAAGGCAATCTAGACTTTAACAACAGTCAAAAAACAGTATTTCTCTCAACATATAGAACAAGCTGCAAATTCAACCAAGCAACTATTTAAAACAGTAAACAGCCTACTGTAAACCCAAAACAGAACCAGCCTTGCAAGTCACAACTAACCAGCAACGATTTTGCCACATACTTTGCAAACAAAATTAAAGGTTTCCATCAAGACCACAGATAGTCCCATCAAAGCTCCCACCACCTAAAGAAGAGAACACTCCCTCTTCCTCACCTTGCACATCCATCTGGGACTCATTCTACCAGGTGACAGATGAAGTTCTTTAAAAAAAATCCTGAAAGGCCTATGGCCTATAACCTGCACTCTTGACCACTGCCTAACAAAGATAGTGCAATGAACAACCCAACCATAGGCCTCATTGAAGAGGCCACAAAAATTATTAACACCTCTCTTGTGGAAGGGCAGCTGTCAACAACACTAAAAAGAGTTGTGGTGCACCCCCTACTGAAAAAGAGCTCACTTGACCAGGACAAGCTTGAAAACTACCAACCAGTCTCTAACATTCCTTTCCTAGGAAAACATATAAAAAAGACAGTCTGCATTCAACTCAATGACTGGCTAGTTGAAAGTAACTAGCTAGACCCATGTCAGTCTGGCGTCAGACCTGGGTATGGAACAAAGACAGTTCTTGTGTCCCTTCTTGATGATCTGCACGTAAATCATTCAGGGGATCTGCCTCGATACTATTGTTGCTGGATTTCTCAGCCACCTGTGACATAATATCATAATATCATCCTTACAAGACTGGCAGAAACAGGTATCAAATCCTATTTGTCAGACAGACAACAATCAGTTCTGTTCAGCAACAGCACATCATTGGCTTGGACACTAAACTGTGGAGTGCTACAGGGATCCATACTGTCTCTGGCTGAGCTACTTCTGTTGAAGAACACAAAATTCTACATCTATGCTGAACCGCAATGCTCAATTTCACTCAAAGGAGCGTGCAGGATGTGAGGGGAAGCGAGATAGAGCAGTGCAGGCAACACAGCGGCACCAGATACTGGCACTGGATGAAGACTTCAGCTGGCGGGGGTTGGGGACCCCCACCAGCCAAGGTATTTGCAGCGGCAAGGCGGCGGGGAGCGGTGGGGAGCAACGGGCCAGCGAGGCAACAGCAGAGGGGGGCATTGAGGCAGCGGGGGGGGGGCACACCAAAATGTGCCCCCTACCTTGGGCTCTGGACCCCTCTCACCATGAGGTCTGACTATGCCCCTGTTCCTGACTTGTGATTTGAGGAGGAGTTCTTACTTCCCAAAGGGAATTTTGATGTCAGATATGTATCCACTTGTGCTAGGGACCCAGAGAAGCTTGGTTTTACTTGGGTTCAGGCAAAGTTTGTTGTGTTTAGCCCATTCTTGAACTGATGTTAGACAGGTAATCGGTTTGTTCAAGGCTGTAGGTAAGTCAGGTGCAATGGGTATGAGTAGCTGCACATCATCCACATAGATGTAGAACTGAGCAGTGGCGTTCCTAGGGGGGCGGTGGGTGTGGTCCACCCCGGGTGCACGCCGCTGGGGGGCTGCCAGGTTACTTCCTGTTCCGGGGCAGAGGGAGCATGGAATGAGCGAAGCCGACAGGCAAGCGGCACCCCGCCAGCAGGTAAAAATGCACCCGGGGGGGTGTCCTTTCGCTGGGGGGAGGTGTCCTTTCGCCGTGGGGGGCGCTGCACCCGGGGGGGAGGGCGCATCGGCGATCCGCCCCGGGTGTCAGCCATCCTAGGAATGCCACTGGAACTGAGTGTCCATTGACCGAATCAGCTCAGCTAGTGGCTTGAGGTAGATATTGAACAGAATAGGTGACAGTATCGATCCCTGTGGTACGCCGCAGGTCAGTGTCTATGGTGGTGATGAGTTGCTGCCAAACATTATGGATTGTTGCCTGTCTGACAGGATCTGAACCAGGCAAGTACTGTTCCATTGATACCTGTTTCTGTCAGTCATGCTAGCATCATATCATGGTCCACAGTGTCAAAAGCTGCTGAGAAATCTAACAGTGCTAACATTGAAGCTAATCCTTTGTCTCGGTTTCTTCCAGTAGATGCTCTCTTTATATACAGGTTTCTCTAATATCATTGGTATTCTACCATAGTAGCTGTCATTTGACAAGGGTTAAGATGACTCCAATGTTCCACAATCCATAATTTAACAGTTCTGGTGGGGTAAACCACATATAATTTCTTGGAAGATAACAAATTATTGGCTAAATTCTTGCCTCTTTTAAAAGCAACACACAGACCATTTTGGAACACTTGCTGTAACTGCAGTACAGCCAACCAAGGATTTATCTCCCTCTCCCTCTCTCTGGCCACCCAAAATTCATCCTCTCTACCTCCCTCTCTGCAGTTCTCTCTCCTTTTCCTTTCCCCCAGCCACCCAAGATTCTCCCTCTCTAACTCCACCTCCTCTGCGATTCTCTCTTAATTCCCATGCTATCCAGCTGCCTGCCCAAGGTTCTCTTTTAATTCCCTCACTCCCCCGCACACATGGTCTGGCATATCTCCCCCCCCCCCCCTTCCATATCCGCTCCCCTTGCCTTCTCAAATGGTTTACCTTTTTTTTTTTTTTTTTTTTGCAGCATTCACTAAGTCTTCAGCCCTGCAGCAGCAGCAGCCATACTGAAAAGCTGCTTGTGCCTGCATTGGCCCTTTCCCTCTGACTCGTCCCGAATAGGAAGTTGTATTCATGCAAATAGATCTCATACATATTCATTGTGGAAATCCTGAAAACCAGACTGGTTTGTGGGCCCCAAGTACTAGATTTGAGGACCACTGATATTATACAGTATACAGAATATGCATGCATAACCTTACATGCATTTCAGTAGGCAATTTCGTAAAAGCCCTTATCCATGAGTAAAGGCAAAGTTTGATCTATGGAAGTATTGTACTTCTGAAAATTACTCTCTTTCTCTGTCTCTTCTATGTGTGCATCTGGTATGTGCTATACAAATGATTAGTAATAATAACAACTTAAAATGCATGGATTAAAAGTCATGATGAATAATAGACTGAGGTATTGTTATTTCAGGGAGTGACAAATTCAACAGGAAGTCATAATATCTGGGAGTGGTAATTAAAGAAAGGAACAATGTTCTCTCTAATCTGGACACGTACGTGTCTGCAGAAAAGAAAACAAATACCATATACCAGGACTGATGAGCTAATAAATTCTCAGTGTTTGTCAATGTTTTATTCCAAGATGATACATCCAAAAAAGGTGTTCTATGTGTTTTAGTGTTCCTGTTGGAGGGAACATTGCTTAATAGCTATGGTCTCAGAAAGTGTTAGGTTCTTTTGGAAAATGATGTTTGAGTATCTGATGGGTTGGGGGGAGGGCAAGACGGAATCCTGGGCACCCCTGCACTGTTGCTAGTCCTGGTGCAAAAATGTTTGCTCTAACCCCTATTGGTCTTCTTGCAGTACTACTGCAAGGAGTCAAGTGCCAAATAAGCCGCCAGACAATAGTCAAATTTACATGTGAAAAAAAATGATTATTGTGAAGGACAATACACCAGAGCTAAGGGGCTTGTTTACCACACTGCAATAAGCTTGTGCACTGACCATTTTGCACCTGGCCTGGTAAGTGAGGTTTGCTTCAGAAGCATAGTCAGGTTGAAGCATCGGGGGGAGCGGAGAGCAGACTATCGATGGCAGTCCATGCTCCTATTTTACACGCGGCAGATCACGTCAAAAATAGGTGCTGGCGCTGTCAGAAGCCCATTTAGGGAAATGGTTTCTCCCCTGGCAACCCACCTAGCTACGCCTCTAGTTTGCTTCTGCTCCACTACTAATCCACCAAGGACACCCAAGTAAGTTCCAGGGTATCAGGGGTGTAGGGAATTTAGGTGCCAAATTAACATACAGTAAATGCAAAGCTTGTGTGGTAACTGTTGGGGGCATGCTCAGCATCTATCCTGCAGTTATCTCAAAGGGCAAAAGCTTACTACACACTAAACAGGATAAGGTTGCCGAGATCCAAGATGGCCACTTAGAGCGAACGTGTGGAAGCAGTGCTCTCAGCGAGTTTAGTCCTAGCTTTTCGCTATGCCTAAGCGAAGGGGCAAATCGGCCAGCATTGTGTCCTCTGGCCGACAAGCAGTCCCGGTGACCGGACCTATGGACTTATTCGTTCAGAACTTGCAAGGAAGCGGGTCTGTGAGTGGCACCTTGGCGTCGGCTGGTGCAGTTGGAGGCCTAGAGCCAACGCCAGTGTTTGAGACAACATTGAGTCCAGACCAGAGGACACCGCCCCCGCAGCCGCAGCGAGTACCCCCTTGATGGCGTCTACCACAGAGAAGTTGGATAGACTCAAGGCACGGGAACAGCAAGGGGTAGGCTCGGAGAGACCCACAGAGGAGGAAGTTGGAACCGCTGCGAGACAAACAACTATATCAGCGGGGGAGCTCCTGGTTACGGGAAGTGAGATAAGTACTTCTTTGAACACTAATCTACCTATGTAAATGTTTGCTTCTTTAGAAAAAACATCTGAAGTGACTCTTGAAACATTATGGGCCTTGATTGCTTCTTTTGGTAAGGCTTTATGCCCCCAAATAAATCAATTAGAACTAAAAACTCAAACATTAACCGAAGATATGATAAAAATGAAGAATGAAGTCAAATTATTAGATGAGAAAATACAGAATTTCGATCAAAAAGAAAAACAAACTCATGATATTCAAGCGACAACGGTTAAAGATTTGATGAACTTGCGCAGGAAAATTGAAGTGCTAGAAAATAATCAGAGAATCAATAACCTCAGGTTTATTAATTTTCCAAGAATTAAAACAATGTCACCAAAAGAAATGTTATTGAAATACATAAAAGATATACTTCAAGTTCCTGAAGATGCAATTCCTCCGTTTCTACAAGTGTATTATTTACCGGTGAAAGCACCAGGTGAACAAGAGATCTCAGAATCCCCCATAGATGTGTCAGTATTACTAGAGACTTCGGACTCTGAAAAAGTTATTTCCTCTACTTTGATTGCTACGGTGGTATTGGCACCTGATAAGGGGTGGATAATGAGACTTTTCTTTAAAAATAGAAACAAAAAATTTTGGGGATTAAAAATAAGAATATTTCCAGACGTGACAAGAGAGACCCAAAAGAGAAGACGTCAGTTTATTCTAAGTAGACCTGGAGTACAACAGCTGGATGCATCTTTCTTTTTGCATTACCCATGCAAATGCATAGTTAGATTTCAATCTGTTAAATATGCATTTTTTGAGCCTAAACATCTCACTGAGTTCTTAACCAAAAGAACTGAAAGAGAAACCCAACAGTCCTGAAAGAGAAAATGTTCCTTGTAGCTCCACAACTTTCGCTCTTTTTTTTCCTTTTTATTATTATTATTTGAGTTTTAATCCTCCAAGTTTGTAAATCTTGAATCTTATTTGTGGACTTTAGCGGTTTAAATATAAATGGGGGAATGAAACTGATTGTTTTGTATTCAACCCTTTCTTATGTTTCTAATTTTTCTTTAAATGATTTAGTATTTAACCACTTTCTATACAAGCGTGTTAGCTTGGATTGTAACTTTAAAAATTATAAATAAACATAAAAAAAAACAAAACAGGATAATTCTTTAAAGTGGATGCTAATTTTCATGCACTGATTACAATTGCAAATGCTGAAATCAACTTTTACAATAAAAAAGATTTTAAAAACTTAAAATCTGCTTAAGTGCTATTCTATAAAATATGCACATATGTTACATAATGTAAATTTACAGGTAGGTGTATATGAACATACATAAGAACATGAGTAGCCATACTGTGTCAGACCAATGGCCCATCTAGCCCAGTATCCTGTTTCCAACAGTGGCCAAGCCAGATCACAAGTACCTAGCAGAAACCCAAATCATGGCAATATTCAATGCTGTCAATCCTAGGGCAAGCAGTTGCTTCCCCATATTTGTCTCAATAGCAGCCTATGAACGTTTCCTCCAGGAACTTGTCCAAACCTTTTTTAAACCCAGTTACACTAACCACTGTTACTATCAGTGGCGTAGCCACAGGTGGGCCTAAACATCTCAGGCCCTCCCAACATTTAGTGGTAGCTGGAGGGGATCTCAAGCTCTGCCAGCTGAAGTCTTCCCCCTGAAGGTAAGAAAAATGCTAGTCTCCACGCCACGCCACGCCTGCTGCAGACTGCCAAGGTGGAAAGAAGCGTTTTCTCACCAGCCGAGATATTTTTTTTGGTTGGGGGGGGGGGAGAACACTTGGTGCCCACCCAGTTCTTGCCTAGGCCCACCCAAAATCTATTTTCTGGCTACACCCCTGTGGAGGAGATGGGAGTGTAGAAACCACTGGACCTGTATTTGTGGTAAAGCCTAAACTTGTAACATTAGATACTTTTTGGGAAGCATTTGCCAAATTTGAAGTCTCTATTTTAAATGTTTGCCTCTCTTACTACTTTAGAACAGATTTCTTTATCAGACTTCCAGAATTTGGAGCAAAGGGTTTCCAATTTGGAGACTAATACACCTTTAATAAAAACTTCTGTTAAGTCACTGAGGCGGTCTTTTACAAAGCCACACTAGTATTTTTAGCTCACGGTAAAATTCAGTTGGCAGTAAATGCTGAAACGCCCATAGCATTTACCACCATCTGATTTTTACTGTGATCTAAAAATGCTAGAGCATCTTTGTAAAAGACATCCTGACTCAGCAACAATTTGTGGTGATTAAACATTCTGCTGCTTTACATCGTAAATAAGAGAATTTGGAGAATGTTATTCATTCATCTTAAAGATTTGTTTAATAAATCCTTGGAGAAAGGGGAGGTTCCATAGGATTGGAGAAGAGCAGATGTGGCCCCTCTTCACAAAAGTGGTGACAGAGAAGAAGCTGGAAACTACAGGTCAGTAAGCCATACTTCGGTTATTGGAAAAGTAATGGAAGCGATGCTGAAGCAAAGGATAGTGAATTTCCTGTATCCAATAGGTTGTAAGATCCAAGACAACATGATTTTACCAAAGATAAATTGTGCCAAATGAATCTCATTGAATTCTTTGACTGGGTGACCAGAGAGTTGGATCGAGGACGTTCACTAGATGTAATCTACTTGGATTTCAGCAAAGCCTTTGAGATGGTTCCTCATAGGAGGCTCTTAAATAAACTTGACAGGCTGAAGTTAGGACAGAAAGTGGTGACCTGGATTAGGAACTAGTTGACAGACAGATGCCAGAGGGTGGTAGTTAATGGAATTCACTTGGAAGAAAGAAAGGTGAGTAGTGGAGTGCCTCAAGGATTGGTGCTCAGGCCAATTCTGTTCAATATATTCAATATTAAATGTTGGGGTTTTGCCAGATTCTTGGGGCCTGGATTGGCCGCTGTCAGAGACAGATTGCTGGGCTTGATGGACCTTTGGTCTTTTACCAGCGTGGCAGTACTTATGTACTTATGAGCGACATTGCTGAAGGGTTAGAAGGTAAAGTTTGCCTTTTTATGAATGATACCAAAATTTGTAACAGAGAAAACATCCCAGACATCGTGGAAAACATTAAAAATTATCTGCAAAAGTTAGAAGAATGGTCTAATGTTTGACAATTAAAATTCAGTGCAAAGAAGTGCAGAGTGATGCACTTAGGGAGTAGAAATCCAAGGGAGACATATGTGTTAGGTGGTGAGAGGCTGATATGCACAGACAGGGAAAGGGATCTTGGTGTGATAGTATCTGAGGATCTGAAGGCAACAAAACAGTGTGACAAGGTGGTGGCAGTAGCCAGAAGGATACTAGGTTGTATAGAGAGAGGAATAACCAGCAGAAGAAAGGAGGTTTCGATGCCCCTGTACAAGTCTTTGGTGAGGCCCCACCTGGAGTATTGTGTTCAGTTTTCGAGGCTGTATTTTGCTAAAGATGTAAAAAGACTTGAAGCGGTCCAGTGTAACATGATAAAAATTATATGAGAATTGTATCAAAAGACATATGAGAAGAAACTGGAAGACCTGAATATGTATACCCTAGAGGAGAGGAGAGACAGAGGAAGTATGATACAGATGTTTAAATACTTGAAAAGTATAAATATAGAAACAGTTATTTTCCAGAGAAGGGAAAATGGTAAAACTAGAGGACATGAGGTTGTGGGGTGGTAGACTTAGGAGTAATGTCAGAATATTCTTTTTCATGAAGAGGGTGGTTGATTCCTTGAATGGCATCCTGAGGGAGGTGGTGGGAAAAAAACTGTGGCGCAATTCAAAATGGCGTGGGATGAACACAGAAGATCTCTAATTAGAAAATTAATGGTATAAAAAGACAAAACTTAAAATGTTGCATAAGGGTTTGCATGTCAAGTGGCGCTTAGATGGGAACTTTGACTATATCAACTAAGACTGGTGCTGGGCTTGCTTGTACAGTCTGAGTTCCACATATAGCAATCCGGTTTAGGATGGGATGGAGAGATCTTCAACGGAAACTCCAGTAACTTGGAATGTGAGTACAGTGCTGGGCAGACTTCTACAGTCTGTGTCCTGGAAGTGACAGGATGGATTTGGATAGGATTTGATGGCAACTCCAGTAGTTGGAACATAAGGTCAGAGCCGGGCAGACTTCTATAGTCTATGTCCCAGAAACAATAAAGACCATGATCAAGTATATAATATCACGTTCATTTTTTATTTAATCTAGAATTGATAATGAATGTGACTGTTGAATGGACCATTCAGGTCTTATCTGCTGTCACTTACTATGATACTATCAGGCTTATTTTCGAAAGAGAAGGACACCCATCTTTCAACACAAATCGCAAGATGGTCATCCTTCTCACAGAGTCGCCCAAATCGGTATAATGGAAAGCCAATTTTGGGCGTCCCCAACTGCTTTCCGTCACGGGGATGACCAAGTCCTGGGGGCGTGTTGGAGGCTTAGCAAAGGTGGGACTTGGGCATGCCTAAAACATGGGCATCCTTGACCCATAATGGAAAAAAAAGGGCATCCCTGATGAACCATTGGATGACTTTACCTGGCTTAAAACATGTAAAACTAGGTTGCAAATCTGTTGAAAAAAGCTTATTAAATTCAATATATACATTGTTTATTAAATAAATAATTAAAAAGCACTAAAAATGAATCCAAAAGGAGAAGGATAAACACAAGTAAAAACAGCATAAATAATAAAATCATCACATAAATAATAAATACATAGGGGGTCTCTTACAAAGCCTTGCTAGCGTTATTAGCTCACTGTACAAAAATAAGCTGGCGGTAAACACTGAGACACCCATTATATTCCTATGGGAATCTCAGAGTTTACTGCCAGTTGATTTTTACTGCAAGCTAAAAACACTAGTGTGGCTTTGTAAAAGGTTCCCATAGTGATTAGAGAATAAGGATAATCGGGCAATGATTATATATATAGTAACAAAGCCAATATCCTTGTGTTTGTTCCTCTACAGGACTTGGCGAATGCCTTCATGGTACTATGTAAGCCACTATGAGCCTGTAATCAGTGGGAAAATGTGGGATATAAATGAGGAGTGGCCTAGTGGTTAGGGTGATAGACTTTGGTCCTGAGGAACTGAGTTCAATTCCCGGCACAGGCAGCTCCTTGTGATCCTGGGCAAGTCACTTAACCCTCCATTGCTCCATGTAAGCTGCATTGAGCCTGCCATGAGTGGGAAAGTGTGTGGTACAAATGTAACAATAATAAATAAATATAGATTTAGTGGAGGGAAATCTTGCTTCACCAATCTATTACATTTCTTTGAAGGGGTGAACAAACATGTGGATAAAGCTGAGCCAGTCGAGATTGAATATCTGGATTTTCAAAAGGCATTTGACAAAGTACCTCATGAAAAACTCCAGAGGAAATTGGAGAGTTATGGGATAGGAAGTAGTGTTCTATTGATGATTAAAAACTGGTTAAAAGAGAGAAAATAGAGACTATTTATTTATTTGTTGCATTTGTATTCCACATTTTCCCACCTATTTACAGGCTCGATGTGGCTTACGTGAAGGGGCATAATCGAACGTCGCCGGCCAAATACATCGCCGGCGATCTATGTTGGCGGCGGCGCTACAGCTGGCCGGAACCGTATTATCGAAAAAGATGGCCGGCCATCTTTTTTTTTCGATAATACGGTTTAGCCCAGCCAAATGCCTTGGATTTCGCTGGGTTGGAGATGGCCGGGTTTGTTTTTCAGCGGTAATGGTATGGAAAAAAATGCCAGCCATCTCCAACCCAGCGAAATCCAAGGCATTGGGTCGTGGGAGGAGCCAGCATTTGTAGCGCACTGGTCCCCCTGCCAGGACACCAACTGGGCACCCTAGGGGTCAGTGCGATGGACTTCAGAAAAAGCTCCCACATGCATAGCTCCCTTACTTTGGGTGCTGAGCCCCCCAACCCCCCCACCCCCAAAACCTACTACCCACAAATGTACACCACTACCGTAGCTCTTAGGGGTGAAGGGGGCAACTACATGTGGGTACAGTGGGTTGTGGAGGGCTCCCATTTACCAGCACAAGTATTACAGGTAGGGGGATGGGCCTGGGTCCGCCTGCCTGAAGTGCACTGCGGTACCCACTAAAAGTGCTCCAGGGACCTGCATACACGCAGGCCTCTAGGACTTGTTGCTGCTGTATAACCTTGGCACACCAGTTGACACCTGAAGACTAATCTCTTTGAAAAAGTCCTTTATTTGAATAAGCACGTTTACTCACAGTTAACTGCAGATCAGAGGTTGTGCCCCACTGGCAAAGAGTCTCCCTGGTACTGAGATGAGCAGTAGGTCAGAGCTGGCAGAATGGTGTACAATGCCCTCTTTCAGCCACATTCAAGGTAATAACTAAGTTCTCTAACGTGGGTAACACATGAAAGGGATCTAAAAGTGGCTGACAAAAATGGCCACTACCTCATGGACTACCGGAAACAAAACTGGACACGTACTGTGACCCAGTTAGCAGGGGGAAAATCACCATGGGAGTAGAGCCCACTACCCTACACCCACCACAATGCATTGCTGATGTGACTCTGCAGTGCACCTAACAGAAAAGGTGTCACATTCACCCGAGAGCCACATCACAACTAGGGAAAGGCTGTCAGAGGATAGAACACATTCTGCTGTCATAGAGGTGGGTATGGCATTTGAGGCTGGCATACAGGCTGGCAAAAAAAGGTTTTTAGTTTTATTGTTTTAGTGTGGGAGGGGGTTGGTGACCACTGGGGGAGTACGGGGAGGTCATCCCCGATTCCTTCCGGTGGTCATCTGGTCAGTTGGGTCACCTTTTTGAGGCTTGGTCGTGAATATAAAAGGACCAAGTAAAGCCGGTGAAATACTGCTTAATGCCGCTTTTTTTTTTCCATTATCCGCGAAAGGTGGTCATCTAGTAGCCACGCCCATGTCCGCCCATGTCCCGCCTTTGCTTCTCTGTGACACGCCCCCTTGAACTTTCGCCGGCGAGGCGACTAGAAAGTGGTGATGCTGTCAAAAAAGTGGCTTTCGATTATACCGATTTGGCCGCATTTGCGAGATCGCTGGCCATCTCCCGATTTACGTCAGAAGATGGCCAGCGATCACTTTCGAAAATAAGCTGGATAGTACCATGAAGGCGTTCGCCAAGTCCGGTAGAGGAACAAATACAAGGTGATGTCCTTCTATGTTAAATTGAACAGCGCTGCGTAACCCTAGTAGCGCTTTAGAAATGTCAAGTAGTAGTAGTAGTGATGTTGTGGTCACAAGGTAGATATGTTTCAGGTACAATTAGGGTCGAAGATAAGGAAGGTTATAAAGAGTCTGGTACGAACTTTGGTGTTGCTGTGTTGCAGAGTTTGGGCCTTTATGTTGGTTCGGTGAGGTATGCCTTATAGAACAAGTTGGTTTTTAGTGATTTCCTGAAGTTTAGATGGTTGTAGATTGTTTTCATTCACATTTGATATTATCAGTGTGAAGGCTTCGCTATCCAGAATTCACAGGGTTCAAGCTGTGAATTCTGGATAGCGAAGCCTTCACACTGATAATATCAAATGTGAATGCGGAGCTCTGAAGTTTTTTCCTCTGCCATCATAACGCATTATAACTGCACGAAGGAGAATTCAGCTTGCTTTATTAGTATTTTGAATTGTATTCTACAGTAAGCACCAAGTGAATATATCATTTAAAAGCAAAATATGGGATGGATTGTATTATTGGCCAATATTTTTTAATTATTTGAATGATATCATGGGACAAGTGGTCACAATACAGCAGCTATAATGGAGCTGGCAATAATTGCTTTGAAAGAAAATTACTTTTATTTTGAAGGTTATTTTTATATGCAGATCAAGTGTAAAGTTAAATATATATTTTTTTAAATCCCGTGCAGTTAGCATTTATCTCTGGTTGAGGGTTGTAGAGGGTCGGGGTAGAACATCATCTCCTTGTATGTAACCTGCATAGTTAGAATCCTCTTATAGAATGACTATTGGTCTGAATCTCATATGTAGTTGTTCATTTTTCTTCTTTTTTATTATTTATTTGATTTATTCTTCTTTTCTGTACAAGCTATTATACTTGGTTAGAAATTTGCAAAATTAATTAAAAAGAAAAAACATTGTCCTCCAAATGGGCCACCTATAGGTTCACAATGGAAAGGGCCATTGTGGTATCCATTGTCGTGCGTTGGATATGAAACGTTTTTGAAAAATAAAAGAAATTCTCTTGTACTCGCAGTAACCTCAACTATAAATTCAGTTGGGATTCTCTTGCAAAAGCCTCTTACATTTCTAATCTCAATGGCTTCTTTTTGAGGAATATTTGTATAGAGTGATTTTCTCCATAGTTACTAGTAAGATTTCTTCATGTACAGTGACATTTGACATTTTCCAAAATATTATTGATATGTGTAGAATCTTTAGTATATAAAGAGATCTTGGGAATCAATTATCTTAAGCCTTTATCTACAAATATGGACAATGGCTATAGAAAGGAGCCTATAGCTGAGACAATTAGTCTGCCTGTGGGTAAGCAGAGAGATTTATGTATCATTGAAAGAATGTATATATTTGGTGTAACTGGACTGGAGATATGCAAAAGTTAAGTTTCATTCCATGCAAGAAAACCTACTGTTTCTGCTAATTTAAGTAGTGATTCTATAGGATGTTTTTTTTACAACCCCTAGAGGTAAGATTGGATTTAAGTGCTTCATAGAAGGTGTTGTCATTACACTGTCTTTTAATCTCATTAATGTAATCACTATTGTAACTTCTCTTTATCAGCCTATTTTATTCTGATTGAAGTATCATTTTTTAAATTTTTTAAATTACATTCTTCTCTTGTTAAGTTATAGAAAGTTTATTTCTTTTTTTTTTTTTCAAGTGCACAGACATCCGTTAAGACTAAACTTTCATATATGTGGATAAAGGGATTAGTTGCACCAGGTAGGTTTCACTTCCTTTCCCTGATTTGACATATCAGTGTTAGAAAAATAATCGATTATTTTCAACTTCCTTGCAAATTTTAAAAAGTTCCAATCAGGTGCAAAAGCATTGTAGGTAGTTGTTAGCACCAGAGACAAACCTTCCCTTAAAATAGAGTTCTCTTATTTAGTCAGTGTTCCATCTAAAATATTAAGGCCCCCTTTTACTAAGGCTTACTAATGTTTTTAGCTCACTCTAAAATTGTAGGTACGCTAAACGCTAGAGACACCAATACATTCCTATGGACGTGGTGTCTCTAACGTTTAACATGCCTACAATTTTAGCACGCACTAAAAACATGAGCGTGCCTTAGTAAAATGGGACCTAAATACTGTACCTAGAGGACATCCTGCTCCTGATCCAGTTCTTGCATGTTGGTTTGCTTTATGTTCCATACAAAAATCTTCTCTCCCACTCCTTCCCTCTTCTTCTCCCTCTCTGTCTGAAGGTGAGGCAATTGTGCTGGACTATTTCTTTACAGTATGGGGTGACTGTATTTGAGCTCTTTCTCCACATCCTACCTAACTGAAAAACCTGTTGTGACAAGTTGCGTTTGGGTGGTGTAGTGTAGAGAGATGCAGAGAAATCATAAAATTCATCTAAATCACTCCTACATCTTTTATTCCTTCTTTCAGATGTAGGGCTTAAAATGTTATCCTTTTTTGTCAGTTTTGCTATGATGTTATTCATGGGACACTCCCATTGTCTGTCATTTTTAAACCCATTATTCTTTTTATGCCAAGGATATACTGTGGAATGCCTATGATCAGTTTCATCATGTTTGAAGTTTTCAAACTTGATCTTTTTAACTTCCTTCTTACAATGCTCTAGTTGTTTATTATAGTAATCAAGTAAAATATCAAAACAAGAATCATGTTCCTTAAGAAACTGTAATTCACTATCAAGGTCCTCTTTAACCTTTTCTGTTTTTTTGGTGGATGTTTGAAGAAGAATCATAAGGTGAAGGGAGCATTTATTTAAAATTGTTTCCCATTTCATCATGAAGTCCTTGTCTTCAGTAAACATCCTAGATTCTTTAGTGTATAGTATTCTAGAAGCATGGGGACATGAAAGTCTATACAGACCATCCTTTTGCTGAGTTTTATTGCTTCTTCCTAATGTGCTAAATGGTCTCCTTATCAAGCAACTGAAAAGTCTGTAATAGAGAAATCCAGTGATCTCCATTAGGAGTAGAAACTGCACTTCTCCCTTAATAACCAGTGGGTGAATAATGAGAAAAGAAAAAAGTGCATCAATCTGAATTCTTAATGGCAAAATCCTCAAGATCAAATCACCCTATAAAGGACAGTGAAGGGCTTTCATGTATCCGATGTGTTCATAGTTAGGAAGTACCTTAACAAAGTGCTGGCTCTGTATACAGGCGCCATGACTCCAACTCACTTGTATACCATTTTGTGCTCCAACATTCAAGGTGTGTTGTCACCTCCTATAAAAGAAGTTCCAGGAGACCCGAATGGTACATCTTGAGATGTAAGCCACTGCTGAGTAGCCAGGGCTCTTTCAAACACATGTGGTAGTCTGTTTTACCATACTCTGAGACCTGCTGAATATATTAACACAAAATGCTGATTCTGCTCAGCTTACTGTGTGCAAATCCCAGCAAACGCCCAGTATTGCATCATAGTGCATGCCGAGTAGTCTTGAAAAATGAGTTTCTTTTTACCATCATATTCATGATAAGTTTGCAGAATCATGGCTTTGTATGCATGATTCAAGATTTTTGTAATAACAACTTGTGGCCTATCAAGTTAGTTTTGTTACCAAAACTGTGAGCTCTTTCCACTCAAAGCTTACCCAGATGATTTCCATAGAGCAAGGCCTGAGGGATCCATTTTTCTAAAACTCCAATGAGTTCTTGATCCGCAATCAATTAGAGATTGCTCCATCCAGAGCGATTTTCCCAAATCATCCAATTTTTGCTCACACTTCTCCTTTTGTTTTTGGATTGTTGCAAAATCAGCTTTAAGTTGATGCAGGTCATCCTCCAAGTCTGATACTCTCTTCTCATCTTCTCTAACCTTACCTGATTGCTCTGCCAGATTTTGATAAAATGTGTTATATTGTTCCAAAAGCTCGCAAATTTATCCTTTAGTGCCAGAGCAACTGCAACTGTGAGTTGATCCAGCTGCTCCTCTGTAAAAGTATGTCCAGCATTGGCTTTGTCTGCCATCTTTCCATCCCACAATTTTATGTTTGTATTTTTTTGAGTCTTCGTTGTCATCTCTGCCCCAATTTTTGAATATTTTTATCCATAAAAAATATAGCTTTCCAGTGATATCAAGAGGGCATTGATACATGTAGATAATAGGACAGCTGGAGAGAGATGTTTGGGGATGCTTGCAGAACCCCAGGAAACACAGCCTCCTGGGCCAAGTCCTTCACATGATTCTGTTTTTTTTAATAATTTATTTTAAATACATTTTAACATTGAATAATTCTTGACCAGAAAGTAGAAAGAAATAAAGAATTATAACGAAGTTGTATAGATAA
This sequence comes from Microcaecilia unicolor, assembly GCF_901765095.1. Taxonomy (NCBI): domain Eukaryota; kingdom Metazoa; phylum Chordata; class Amphibia; order Gymnophiona; family Siphonopidae; genus Microcaecilia; species Microcaecilia unicolor. The sequence goes on along the minus strand of NC_044031.1, from coordinate 327,879,516 downwards.
TTGGATTTTCCTTTCTTATCTGTTCTCTTCGTTATATATACAGTAAGTTTCAGGAGAGGTAGGATGTTGAAATGTGTATGTGAAGAATGGATACATATGGAGCAGCAACCTACACTGTGTTATAGACCTTAACAATGGACAGTAAGGAGGAATGAATTATTAGGGAGGTTCCCAGTATTTTCCTCTTTTGTTTTTCATTTGGGGTGGGGGTTTTTTTGCCTATGATGAAGAGCAGATCCCCTTAAGACTGAGCGATTGGTCAACAGGATCTATCATTGCTTGTGTGATTGTTTTCGATACAGGCACATTGAGGCTCCCCCCCCCCCCCCCAAGTTTTTAATAAAATAAGTTCTTTAGGTATACTACGTGACTATATACCATCTCCTTCTTACAGACAGCCGTGGGAGCTTTCAACATTATTATATAATAGTTAGCTACTTCCGCAACCACCTTATAAGACATTTAGTGAATAATTCTTAAAGAATATTAGATCGATGAAGATATGCACATTGCTGCTCTGATTCAGTTCAGTTTAAGCAACACTGATGCCGTGAACTCTGACGATCCTGTTAAAAAATTGTTTACAGATTTGCTGATATTGATATCAGGACATTATATGAGTGAATTAGCAGATATATTTACAGTTATTCTTGCATAGCATATAACTTGGGTATGAAAGAGACCCTTTATTGAGGGGTGTTGACCAGGAGATGTGTATGTCAGATAAGTTGTGTGGTCTCTTTGTGCCACTGGTGTACTGTACCCTTCCCACCTCCTCCTCCTCTCATTCCTCCATTCTGCATATGGGATGGATATCTGTATGAGCAGTAGTGAATCTTCTATGAATCTGGCTAGCATTACCACTAAGGTCCTTTTGGGGATATGACTGGGGAGTTGGCACATTTCAGGTTTCCAGCTCTATTTTATCTGAACTCTGTCCCAATCTCCAGGTGCCCAGTTTCAGGATCCTGTAGAGACTTAATATGGCCTTCTTGCTCCATATTGCCCTTTTTCTAGAAACCTACTTTTGAGCTCCACTTGCTGCAGGCAAACTAGCTGCCAGCTTCCTCTCTGTTTTCTATGTGATCCTGTGAAATTTTGAGTTGATGCACAATTTGATACATAGATTACCACTTGAAGGTAATCTAAGAAAGGATTATTTTTATTATGTGTACTTCAAAGGCCTCTTATAAAATTTTCTCATGAGTAATAATCTGCACAGTTTAATTAGGCATATACTTGCACCTAACTTTAGAGTGGGTGTGTTCAGGGAAGGAATATAGGAGGACTGCAGGCAATGTCATGATTTATACTTGTATTTTATATGCTAACATTTATATGTGATCCTGAGCGGGCAGAAATGTCTGTGGCTTCAATCTAGTCATTTTTTCTGCAGGATTTGTGCTAGTATTCTCACTATGTGGCTTTTACACATAGTAGACTTGTTTCAAAATTAACCTCTGCGTAGACAGCACTGTACACATTATATGCAAGTATTTTCTCTGTCCATACTGGAATCACAATCTGTTTTTATACCTGGGGCAATGGAGAGTTAAATGACTTGCCCAGGGTTAACAGACCCAGAACACAGTTCCTAGACTTCAAAGAGGACCAATGTATAAACAGGTTTAGGTTTAATAAGGAGACCATTCTATATCTGTGCAAACAGCTGGAATCTCACCTACTGCCCATTGATTGGAGGAGACATGCCCTCTCAGTGGACCTGAAGGTCACCATGACTTCCTATTCTTGCCACTGGAACCTTCCAGACACCCTCAGAGCCACAACTGGCACCAGACAGACAGCTGCCTTATGGTTTATTGTTCATTTCTTAGAATCTTTTTGCCAAAGAGACACTCAATATATTGTCTTTCCCTAGCAAGAGCCTTTAACTGCTCCACACAGATACAGATGAGAAGGGGGAGATAACACAACATCATGAGGCACAACACCCACAACTACATGAGTGGCAATGGATTGAACTCATTCACAGACATTTTAGTATGTTAAGTGTAATGCATATTTATTCTTTCCATCTGTTTGACTAGGGGCAAAATAACGCTCCAAAAATGTAACAGAATGGGATGAAATTTGGCATGAAGGGGAAAACTGGTAAAAAGACATATCAAGTTTGAAAATGGACCACCTTGGACTGAAGGCACTGGAGAAATAATCACCCCCAAGAATGACTCAATACATTTCTATGAGAGAAGGAGTTCCAGCTTCTGTAGCATAGAAAATTTAACACAATGGGATAAAATGTGGCATGTGAGGAAATAAAAAAACAAGAAAAAGAAAAAAACACATATAAATTGAAAATAGGCTAAATCAGACTGGAGGTTCCAGAGAAATAGCCCCCCCCCCCCCCCCCCCCCCAATGCATTTATATGGCAGAAAGAGTTCCAGCTTCTGCAGCACAGGAAATTTAATGGAATGAGATGAAAGTTGATGCGTGAAAATCTGGTAAAAGAACACATCTAATTTGAAAATTGTCCAATTCAGACAAAGAAATAAGCACACCAAAAAAGGTCCCAATGTATTTCTACAGAGAAACAGTTAGTTCCAGTTTCTGTAGCATAGAAACTTACAGAGAATGAAAAACAGCAGATTCTCAACCCTCCCAAACTCCTAAACTACCCAACCCCAAAAACTATATCCCCGCAACTGCCCCCACAAACCAAAAACTCTCTTCAACTGCCCCACCTCCAGCAAACTGCCCCTGCAATTGCTACACTGTTCCACAATACCCACAAAATACCTCCTGCAACTACCATACTCCCAAACTGCCCCACCTCCTAAAACTATCCCCCAACTGACTTACCACCCTTTAAACTGTCCAACCCCAAAAAGCTATTTGCCAAACAACTATCCTACCTCTCCTGAAACTTCCCTCATCCCCCCAAAACTACCCTAACTGCACTGCCTTTTCAGCTGCCCCACCAACCCACAAACTGCCCCTCTCCCAAAAACTATCCCCACCCTACAATCTTCTCCAGTCCCAAAACCTACCCCCAAAACTGCCCCACAAACTACCACAAACTCATGCTTCCCCTTAACTGCTCCACCACTATATAAACTACCCCACCTCCAAAAAGTACTCCCATAAACTGTCCCCACCCCAAATACTATCCCTTGTCACTGCTCCATCCCTTCACAAACTGAACCACAACCAAAATTATCCCTACAAACTGTCCCTCCCCTCCTCCACAAATATCCTCAATGCCCCTTACCCTGCAAATTCTCCCACCCCAAACACTAGCTCCCTAAAGGTGCCCCACCACCCTGCAAATGACCACCACTACAAAAAAAACTACCCCTTATTTCTGGATGGAAAACAGGAAGAGATACCTTATGTGAGAGCTCTTACAGTTGGATAGACTTTGTGTGTGCCAACATTACATTTGAACACAAGGTAATATATCCAAACTCTTCTTCGTTGCTGCATAATCACAGTATTACTTACATATATGTGACCCCCATCAGATTCATGACCTAGACCCAAGGATGCCTAGGACACTATGAAATTGGTGAAACTGGAAGAAAGCTATGGGTCAGACTCAGCAAAGTAAATATTTGCAATATTCTTGCCCATAGTGGCCTGTTCTGAGATTCCCTACACCATTTCATAATTATCCTATATAATAATTCTCACCTCCAACGTTCTATGCGTCTTGCTGCCTGTGTTCGTGACTTCTTCGGAGTTGGTCTGCTAGGCTCCGTAGCACAGGCTGATGTCAGCAAACGCATTGTGCTGTCAACATTAGAACCCGGGGTAAAAAAACATCATGCCTCACAGCTGATCCAACACCCCTCCCAAACTGCCATACAGCTTGACAGCAACACAAAAAAAAGGCTCGAGCCTGCCTGACACCACTGACGCGCTCAACAGCCGCCCTCCTGAAACACCTGGGGGGTGCAGCATGACACCCCCCCTCGGTGCATCAACCCCCCTCCTCGGCACATCACCCAAGACCCCCCCTCGGTGCATCAACCCCCCCCCCCTCGGTGCATCAACCCCCCCTCGGCGTATCACCCAAGCCACCCCCCCCCCCCCCGAGTGCATTCTTGCCTGCCGTGTGCACGCGGCTGGGGGGGGGGGTGTCGATTCTGCTGGTTCCCTGCTCCCTCTGCCCCGGAACAGGAAGTAACCTGTTCCGGGGCAGAGGGAGCAGGGAACCAGCGGAGCCGACACCCCCCCCCCCCCCAGCAGCGTGCACCCGGGGCGGACCCTTGCTACGCCACTGGTCAAGGGGAAGATGCTGAATAGAGGAGTAGAGAGGATAGGGAAGACAGGAGATACTGGATCAAGGAAGGATGGAAAGAAAGGAAATATGCTTGCTCAGGGAGAGAAGGGTAGATAGTAGACATGGTGGGAGTAGGGTGACAGAAGGGAGACGCTGAATTGGGATGGGGAAGAGAGAGGGAGGGAGGGGGGACCCTGAAACTCAGAGGGAGGGCCCCTGAAACTCGGAGGAACCCTGAAACTCGGAGGGAGAGAGGGACCCTGAAACTCGGAGGGAGGGACGGAGGGACCCTGAACCTCGGAGGAAGGGAGGGAGGGAGGATCCTGAAACTCAGAGGGAGGAAGGGGACGACCCTGGAACTCGGAGGGAAGAAGGGGACAACCCTGGAACTGGGAGGGAGGGAGGGGGGCCCCTGGCACACACTCTCATTCTCACACACACACTCTCTCTCTCACAGACACACTCGCACCCAGTCTCACTCTCTCTCTGTCACACACACACACTCGCACATTCACTCTCTGTCTCTCACAGAGTCACTCTCACACACACTCTCTCAAACATACACACTCTGAGGAAAACCTTGCTAGCGCCCATTTCATTTGTGTCAGAAACGGGCCTTTTTTACTAGTTATTTAATAAAATTCTCTGTGCCTACTACAGTAATTTAATTGTTGAAGAGTCACTATAAGGGGTGCAAGGGGATAGATGGATGGGGAGTGGGAGTAGGGAAATAGAGTATAAATGTATCAGCTGTCCCACATGTGACAAATCTACACCCTGCACTATCACTAACCAGCTCACTGAGAGGTATCCCACTGGCTTACCTCTGCAACAGTGAGATTGTTGACAATTGAAAGGACAATCTATCAGTCTCCATTAGCACTATTTGACTGCCAGGTCCCTCTAACATCGGGTCAGCTATTTTGAGCTGTACTTTTTTGTGTACGTCCTTCTACTTTTTCCTTAGATCTTCACAATCACGGCTATAATGATACGTGTGTTGCGTTCCCCGCAGATGCTCTTCCACTTCTGATAAGAGCTGACTCTGCTCCCCACTCCCCGTACAGTACATGATAGCACAGAACTCTCTGCCTCACAGTCATAATGATGGTACAGACGTATATGCCTGAACTGAAGAGATAGACAAAACAATCTGAAATGTTCAGTGAAGGTGGGAGCAATTTCTACTACTGGTTTTAGAAGTGGAATTGCCAGCATATGCATGTAATAAAAGTAGTGAATTCAAATAGATTTCATACATATTCACTGTGGAAATCCTGAAACCAAGCTGGGTTGGTTGTGGCACTCAAGACTGGATTTGAGGACCCCTGCAGCCCTGCTCTACTTTGTATTTGATCCCCAGTTCACTTCCTTGCATTTGGCTCGGACTGGGCAAAAAACAGATCCTCTGGATCTTCTGTATTTGCTGAATCCAACATATACCACCTTTAACCTGGAGGATCTGGCTTTTACCCAGTCAGTCACGTCCATGGATTCTCTGCTACCTTGGCTGGGCCCTCCCCTATTCTGCCCAGGAATGTTGGGATTTCTTTTTTCTTCACATAAAAGTTGGATCTGGAACAGCGTCTTCCTGATCCTGTCTTGGCTTGCCACTTAACAATCCCGGGCTGCCAGGCAGATTGATTCTTAACAATAAAGTTAGATCCAGAGGAGAACTCCAGGTCCAAGCTTAATGTGACAAACAAAATCCCTACTTTCCGAGGCAACAAAGAAACACTAGGGCAGCAGAGGATCTGGCCAGGGCAGAACAGAGCCCAACCAAGGTTTAGGCAGCAGAGGAGGATCCACGAATCTTAAATACAGAGGATCTGGTTTTTAATCAGTCAGCCGCTGATTGATTAAAAGCCAGATCCTCTGGATTTAAGGTGGTACACACAGGATCCAGCATTTACCTAGTTCCCTAGTCTAGGGAAATAGGTCCTCCACCCCCGCCAGATCATTTTGATTTTCCAAACTGAACTCAGTCTTGGTGGGGGTGGGGAATCTTGGAAGGAAAAGGAATTTGAGCTGGGGGGAGGCTGACTGGAGCAATCTGGACTCTGGAGAGGGGTATAAGCCTGCAGTGGGTGCAACAACTGACTGGAGGGGTGCTAAGCCACTTGGTACTCCCTCCAGTCAGATGTCGCCCCCATCCCAGGCTTACACCCTTCTCCAGTGTCCAGATCACTCCAGCCATTCCCCCCAGCTTAAATTCCTTTTCTTTCCAAGAGATTTCCCACCACCCACCCAGATAGTCTCACTTGTTTGCCCAAATTGCCCCGGCTTACTTGTAGGCTCTGGATGGTTCCCTCTCTTTGTTTGCACTCATGCTTCTTGCTTTAGCACAACAGCCACTGGCAGTCTGGCACTCCCACACAGCTCAGTCAGCAGTACTACAGCAGGCGGCAGCCTGCCCCAGGCACGCTCATTGCTCTCCTTGAGTCCTAGCTGCTCAGTCTCGCTTGCATGCGTTGCTCCCTTTCTGGCTCCACCTCCACTCAAGTCTCCAACTTCTCTGATGACTAGAGAATGCAGCAGCAGCCCAGGGCCGCCGACCACTGCTCTCCTTGGCTCCTGCCTCCTGCAGCAGTCTCATTTGAAGGTTCAATGATGAGTTCACTATGGAATTTTAAGATGGGTTGAGAGATTTTTGTTTTTTTTGCAGTGAACCTCTTCCCTGATGAAGTACTGAAACCTGGCCATGTTGGTGGGGATTCTTATAGACCTGCAATCATCTATAAGTTAAGGAACACTACTTGATTTATGTTTCACCAAATTTTGTAACTTTTGTAGGCTGTTGGATGATCTTTAAATAAAAGTATTATAAGGCTAGTGCAAGTTGAATGAACAATTCTTAAACAATATTGGATCGACGAAGATATGCACATTGCTGCTCTGATTCAGTTCAGTTTAAGCAACACTGATGCTGTGACGATCCTGTTTACAGATTTGCTTAAATTGATATCAGGACATTATATGAGTGAATTAGCAGATATATTTACAGTTGTTCTTGCATAGCATATAAGAATACAGTTGCCTGGGATAACTATTAAAGTTACAAGATGTGTTAATGGTCTGTGCACATTAAATATTACAGTCCTACCTATTAGATTTATCAATTATAAGGCTATTTTCAGGCATTTTTACCTGCTGCGGTTAGTGGCAAGAACAGCCCCCCCCCCCCCCCCCCACTAGCGCAGGGCCCTTTTTACCACAGCTTGGTAAAAGGACCCCTCAAACACCCCAACCTTAAAACCTATTTTCTCTTACTGTTCTGGGACCTTTAACTTATACTCCTACCCTAGCTGAGATAATATTTAACCATCTCTTTGACCTTATGTGCAACTTTCTTTAAATCAGTCACCTTGCTCTCTAACTCTCCTACTTTCTTACCTATCTGTAAGTTATATCTTTGCTTTATCCTTCACTATCAATTAAAATGTTCTATTACGTATTGTGTTGACATTGTAAGTAGTATACTATGCCATACTTTGTATTATTTGAATATTTTTACTGCTGTAATTGCCTATTGCTCATGTTTGTTCTATTCTTACTGTACACCGCCTTGAGTGAATGCCTTCAAAAAGGCGGTAAATAAATCCTAATAAATCCTAATAAATAAATAAAAGAACTACTCTGGAGCCTGTTCTCTGTGCAGGATCCTACCCAGTACAGTGCTAACTCCTAACTGAACAAACCCGTCTCTTGCCCAAGCTGTTACTATAACAACGTGGACTTGGCTAGCACCACTTGAACTCCACCAGCCAATCAGGACCTGGCACATGAAACTTACAGTTTCTAATGAAGCATGGAACTTAATTTTTTTCAATTCTAAGCACCATTTTGAAACCCCAATTTCCCATAAGTTATAATGGACACAGTACATTTTCCATAATTTCTCTGTCAAAATTAATGTAAAACACATCTCACTTGCTGCACAAGTTACGCACATCCATACCAAAGTCCTTCTGGTTTTAGATTTTAAAATACACTCAGAGTGTTAGTATTATACAGCAGCAGACTGAGAAAGTTACAACTGAATTGGGAACTTTAAAAGAGCGCATATCTAATTTGGAAAAACAATCTGTGGATATGAAAACTGTTCAAATGACTTTGATTAAAGATGTGACAAATTTAAGGAGAAGGATTGAACTCTTAGAAAATTTGGCTACAGCCACAAATTAGCATTTTTGAATTTCCCCTATTCTAAATATATTACACCTTGAGATATGTGGAGGAAATATCTTATGAAAGTTTTTTGAAATACCAGAAAATAATATACCACCTTGTACTAAAATTTATTTGCCTTTGAAAACTTCATTGAATAAAGATCAAAGACAACCTGTGCAGATTCAGGTAGGCCGGCGAGGAGCATGCCGAGCAGCCGCACATAACATGGCGGCTGCTGCCCGGCAGCTCCTGCGTCAGAGCGACCCTTCCTTTCCAGCTTCCCCATCGGCGATTGAGATGACGTGGCCGGAGACCCCCTTGCCGTTGGTTGGGAAGCCGGAAGGGGCAGGGCTACAGGGGAGAGCATAAAAGCTGCCAGTGAGGACTAGGGAGCCTCTTGTTGGCAGCGAGCGGCGCGGGACACCCTGTGCAGATTCTTCTTTGAAGACTGGTCTGCAGGATTTGGATTTAGCCAATTTATCTCAGTATTTAGAAACACTTGAACAAGGGGTTTCATTGTTTTCTACTTTAATGGTGACTTTTGCATTGACCTCAGACAGAGACTGATGGCTAAGAATTTACTTTAAGCATAGACAGAAATTGTTTTATGGCAAGAAGATTTGGGCTTTCCCAGATATATCTAGAGAGACTCAAGAGGAAAAGGAAGCAATTTCTTCTTTTGCAACCTAGGGTATTGCAGCTTGGGGGATCTTTTCTTTTGAAATAACCCTTATAAATGTTGGAATGTATTGTATTTTGCATGCATTGCCTGTCACCTATTATTTCTCTGTGATTACTCTGTGACCTCTGATGTGAATTACTTAGAGAGGTCACACAGCTATGCAACTTCCTGTGGGGGTTTAGATGCAGCACATGCAGCACATGGAGCACATGGAGCTCATGTTCTCTCCTAACCTGAGAGGATCCATGGTGGTGTGAGCATCCATTACCATCTAAGCACATGGAAGGAGCTGATAATACAAATGTATAGTAATATGTATATATAAGCCTGTCTGATTATAATCTAACTGCAAACTGTGAGTAAAAAGATGTTTTGTTACTTCAACTTTAAAGTGACTCAGCAGTGAATTATTCAGGGGTGAATGAGAGAGAGATGAAGAAAGAAATTAACATTTCTAAAGCTGAAGCTGTGTGTACTAAAATCTGCTAATTATTTACTACAAATAATCCAACAAAAGGGTTATGGGCCCAGGGCCAGGAATTGAAAAAGAAGAGAAATATTACCAGGCAGAAAAAAAGGCCACATTTTTCTCTTAAGTTTTAAAGGAAAGATTCAGTCTGTCTCTCTCTCCCCCCACACAGCAGACAGAAGGCTAAGAAAATGGCTGAGGGAAGAAATTCACCATTTTTCTATTCTCTCAAGGTGCCTAAATTAACTGAGTTTAATTATCAGCAGTGGGAACTAAGATTCATATGTCTCCTTCGAGCAAAAAGATTAAATATATGCTTAGACCAAGACAGAACAGCTGAAAATATGGCTGAATGGGACAATGCAAACTATTATGTGAAGTGCATGCTTTTGGAAGCTCTCTCAGAGAAACAAGCCATATTAGTGGAGGGAAAAGATACACCAAAGGACATTTTATATAAACTGAGAACTATGTATGCAACTACATATGCAAAGCAGCAACCAATTTGGTTGGCAGAGTTGAATGAAACCAAATTAAGGGATAAAAGTAAATGTAATGATCACATTATGTATCTTATGTCTTCATTTCAAAAGTTAGAACTTTCTGGAATTCCCATGTGTGATGCATTGAAAAGAGCATTTCTTTTTACCTCACTATCAAAGAAGTTTGATGTTTTTAGGTCTGTAAATGAGGCCATTGAAGGGCAATCTTTTGAACAGACAACATCAAAACTAAGGCAGGAATGCATAATAAATGATTCTGAGGAGATGTGTTCTCAAAGTCAGTCAGAGAGAAATGAAACAAATTTCTTGGCAAAGAACAGAGGAAGGCGGAGCTATGGGAAAACTCCACCCAAGGGCAAGCTGATTTGCTACTCATGTGGAAAGGAGGGACATGTATCTAAATGGTGTAAGGAAACACAAAACACTCCCTCTAGCTCACCTAAGCCAATGGAACTAAAGAATTTTCAAACCAGGAAATGTATGAAGGACAAAGATAAACACAAGGGCTTTCTAATGGCAGAAAAATCTTTGACTATGGTAAATAATAATTCAAATGAAAGTACTTGGATTTTGGATTCAGGGAGCACATGCCATTTAACCAATTGTAAGAATTTCTTTCAGGAAATGTGTCCAGAGGAAGGTATTCTTAAAACTGCAAACGCAGGGACTGCTAAGATCCAAGCAAAAGGTATTGGATTCTTAAAATGCAAAGTGTCTAATGAAGTTAAAGAAATTCCTGTAAGTGATGTCTTGTATATTCCCCAAGCAGTTTGCAATATGCTTAGTGTATCTACATTAGATAAGAAGGGATTTGTGATTCATTTTGAAAAAAGTAAGTGCACAATCTCTAAAAATGATGAAGTGTATGCTGAAGCTTTTATGCATAATGATGTTTATAAGCTGAACATTTCAGGTGAAGCCTCACATATGGCGCAAGTAAGGAAGAATGATGGTAAATGTAGTCTGGAAATCTGGCACCGCCGCCTGGGACATCGTGATTCTAAGGTGATCCAGGATCTTTACAGTAAGCAACTGGCCACCGGCATTCAGATAAGTGCAGATGCTGGTAAAATGGAGAAATGCATAGACTGTGTTACTCAAAAAGGTGTGAGACCCTCATTTCCTGCATACACAGGAAATAGGAGTAATAAAGTACTGGACTTAATACACAGTGACTTATGTGGACCGTTTAATATCCCATCATTGGGAAATAACAGATTTGTGCTAATATTCTTGGATGATTTCTCTAGATATTGTGTGGCCTATTTGCTGAAAGAGAAAAGTCAAGTCACAGACATGCTGAAGAAATACGTAGCCATGGTGAGCAATAAATTTGAAAGAAAACCAAAGGTTCTTCAGACCGACAATGGTGGTGAGTTCACTTCACAAAGCATGCGCACATTTCTAGAACAAGAAGGCATTCAGCATATCACAACAGTAGCTTATACACCAGAGCAAAATTCTGTTGCAGAGAGAAAATTTAGGTCACTTGTGGAAATGACCAGATGTATGCTGTCAGATAGCAATCTCCCTAAAAGACTATGGGGGGAAGCCATTCTCACAGCAGTGTACCTACAAAACAGAATGCCAACTAAAGGCGCTGAGCGCACACCACATGAGACATGGCATGGTAGGAAGCCAAACCTGTCACACATAAGAACATTTGGAAGTACAGCATATGCTCATGTACCAAAGCAAAGAAGGCATAAGCTGGATTCCACAACAGAAAGGGGCATTTTAGTTGGCTATGCTCCAGGACACAAAGGATATAGAATTTTGAATCTGAAAACTGGCATTGTTGGCATAAGACATGTTACATATTTTGATGAAAACAAAAGGGTTGATAAAGGCTGGATTATCCCAGATGAGCCTTATCATCCAGAATATGAAACTAGAACCATAATAGACATGCCAGTGTATATAAATGCCATACCAAGGCAGATGTCTGAAAGCAACTCACCTGTATCTAACGAGGAACAGGCAGAGGAAGCAGACACAGAAAGGATCATTGAAGAAGACAGTACAGTTGGAGAAGGGGAATCAATTGGAGAAGGACTCTCAGATTTAGAGGATGCGGAAAGGTCAGACCAACCTGTTGTCAGACGCTCATCCAGGGAAAACAAAGGTGTTCCACCCCCAAGACTGTCTTACCTAACAAAGTCAGCAGAAGCTCAAGAGCCCTTAACATGGGATGAGATTGAGAAAATGCCAGCAGAAGAAGCTGCTAAATGGCATAAAGCTGCACAAGAAGAAATTGATGCATTGGATAAAAATAATACTTGGATTCTTACAAAATTACCTCCTGGCAAGAAAGCTATAGGATGCAAATGGGTATTCAAGTTAAAAAGGAATGCACAAGGAAAAGTGGAAAGGTATAAAGCAAGATTAGTCGCAAAGGGATATCTTCAAAAATATGGAGAAGATTTTGATGAAGTGTTTGCACCTGTAGTGAAACACACGACAATAAGAACACTTCTGAGCATTGCAGTCTCAAAAGGCATGCAAGTCAACCACATTGATGTGAAAACAGCGTTTCTTCACGGAGATATAACTGAAGACTTGTACATGGAACAGCCAACAGGTTTCATAAATACAAAACAAAGACAGCTAGTGTGTAAATTAAACAAAGGTCTTTATGGATTAAAGCAAAGTGCAAAATGTTGGAATGATAAATTGCATGAAATATTGACAAATTTAGGATTTAAGCAAGGTGAAGCAGATAAATGTTTGTACACTAGGTGCAGAAATGGACAATATGCATACATTTTAGCTTTTGTTGATGATCTGCTCATTGCAAGCAAAAGTGAGCAAGAGTACAAGGACATTGTAAAGTGTTTAAACCTCAATGTTGAGATAAAAGAACTGGGTAATGTGTCATACTATCTTGGTATAGAAATTGAGAAACAAAATGATGGTTCTTATCTTCTAAGCCAGAAGCAGAAAATAAATGAGCTTATTGAAAGTTTAGGTATGCAAGATGCCCAAGTTGTAAGCACTCCCATGATCACTGATTTTCTGAAGGATGAAACAGTAAGAGAACCTTTACCAGATAACATCCAATATAGATCAGCCATAGGTAAGCTTTTATATCTAGCTACCACATACAGGGCTGATATAGCAAATGCAGTAGGAATTTTGAGCAGAAGGGTCAGCTCACCTACCAAATCAGATTGGACTGCAGTTAAAAGGATGGTAAGGTATTTAAAGGGTACCATTGATTGTAAATTAAAGGTTTCAGCCAATAGTAATCCAAAACTAATATGTTACTGTGATTCAGATTGGGCAGGGGATCATTCTGATTATAAATCCACAAGTGGATATGTGTTTATGTATGGAAATGTACACATTTCATGGGCCAGTCATAAACAAAGTATTGTGAGTTTGTCTTCTACAGAAGCTGAATACGTGGCTGTATCGGAAGCGTGCAGAGAACTGATGTGGATTGAAAAAACTTTTGCTGGATTTCGGAATAGCTGAACAGAGACCAATCCAGATAATGGAAGATAATCAGAGCTGCATCCGACTGTCACAGAATGACAAGGTTCAGTCACGCACCAAGCACATCGCAACGAAATACCACAACGTGCGAGAGTTGGCGAAAGAAGGGGTCATAAGTCTACACTATTGTCACACCAGTGAGATGACAGCTGACATCATGACCAAACCGTTACCCAGAGAACATTTTGTGAATCTGCGTATAAAGCTTGGACTTTGTATGAATAAATAATTGCATGACAGTTATGCATGAGAAGGGGTTTGTTGGAATGTATTGTATTTTGCATGCATTGCCTGTCACCTATTATTTCTCTGTGATTACTCTGTGACCTCTGATGTGAATTACTTAGAGAGGTCACACAGCTATGCAACTTCCTGTGGGGGTTTAGATGCAGCACATGCAGCACATGGAGCACATGGAGCTCATGTTCTCTCCTAACCTGAGAGGATCCATGGTGGTGTGAGCATCCATTACCATCTAAGCACATGGAAGGAGCTGATAATACAAATGTATAGTAATATGTATATATAAGCCTGTCTGATTATAATCTAACTGCAAACTGTGAGTAAAAAGATGTTTTGTTACTTCAACTTTAAAGTGACTCAGCAGTGAATTATTCAGGGGTGAATGAGAGAGAGATGAAGAAAGAAATTAACATTTCTAAAGCTGAAGCTGTGTGTACTAAAATCTGCTAATTATTTACTACAAATAATCCAACAATAAATGTATGGTTAAATTTAATTCTCAGAAATATTGGTTTTTTTTGCTCCTTCACAGCTGACGACTTTCTTGGCTACTAGGAGACTGTCTGTTGGGGGACTGGGGGGAGCCTCGAGTGTTAACACTGGCTAGGGTTTATTTCATTGAGGTTTAGCTTGATGTCAGAGTGCTTAATTCTTCCTTTTTTTTTACCTTTGGTCTATATCTCCCTTAATATTCTTGGAACCTCTTCAAATACATGTTAATGCAGTCTGTGGTAATAGTTTCAGTGCACGTTAATACCCATGCTGAGACCATTTGAGCATTGCTTGTCTGGTAAAACCCATAGTAAAACTGGTTTAAAGCCACATTAATGCTTAGTACATTGGCCCCAGTATTCTGTAAATTACATGTGTAAGTGGGAGCCCTGCCCATGTCCCACTTATGTTCTCACTGCCTCCCATCCCCTACCTTCCCGAATCAGTGCATCTGTTCCTCCCCGGCCTCCAAGGGGGGCCTAGCACCAGGATCTGTCTCTCTCTTGCTCCTGTGTGCAGGGACTGGGTTATCTCGTTAATGCAATCACCTGGGTCCTGACAGGAACAGGAGAGAGAGACAGACCCCCCCCCCCCCCCCCCGGTGCTGGGCCCTCTTTGGAGGCCAGGTCTGGGGAATTCCCCCCCCCCCCCCCCCCCCGGTGGCCCTGGGGATAACATGCACACGGTGGCAATTACAACACAAAACGGAAGGCATAGATAACCTGCCCAGAGCAATCAGAACGCTAAATACTTGACTGGGCAGACTGGATGGACCAGTTTTGTCTTTGTCTGCCATGATTTTCTATATTACTGCAAGGACCATTAGACCTTTACCATATAGGATAATGTAGAAACTTCTAGCAGTGAGAGTAGGTTGATAATGGAGTGATAGACATCACCCATCTCTACAGGGTGTGTCTTTTTCTGGCTGAATCTATATAGATGTCTCTAAGAGGCAGTAGAGTGAGTAGATATTGTCGAGGAGTGTGCTGGTCTGCTTTCCTGAGGGGTTTCTCCTACTCATAGTTTTCTAGTGGGCAGGCTCCTTGTATTTTCATAAAGACAGGGTGGGCCCATAGTGCTTCCTATTGCATCAGATTTTAAGCAGTGTGAACAAGAGTTTGAAAGTGAGAATCCAATCCACCTCTCTCCTTTAAGCTCACCTCTTGACTTCTTATGGAAGAAGATAAACTATGATATTGCCGTCTGTATCCTGACAAAGAAACCATTCAGGAAGGGTATTTTGCTCTGTGAATCATACACACTAAATAATTTACACTCCCTTTCCCTAGGTCAGGAGAATGATCAAGCAAAAAGCACTTTAAAAGCACAAACAGAAACCTTTGTTTCCATGGAGAACAGTTAGCTAGGTATTCCAGCTGCCTTTCTCATGCCTCCAGTGTAATTATGTCAGCACGTTGAGAGAATAGGCAATGACTTAATGATGAACAATCTTAATCCAAACTAACACACCTGCTCAATTTTTCCTTCCTTTAGGACAGCATAATTGGCATATACAGCGACATGCTAAGACGTGATTACATGCCTCCTTGGTTCTAAAGCTTCACAATTGTTAGGAAGAAGAATGTTTTAAAGTACCATAGATATATGAACTCTGGACATCAGTTTAAAATAAATTTTCTATGTTACACTCTAATAGTGGTATAACTGCATCAAGCTTCCAGCAAGATGAGCTAACTATAATATCAACTGGGCTGGCTGGATATTTTGGACACTAGTCTCACTAGTGC
The DNA here is from genome assembly GCF_901765095.1 of Microcaecilia unicolor. Classification (NCBI taxonomy): domain Eukaryota; kingdom Metazoa; phylum Chordata; class Amphibia; order Gymnophiona; family Siphonopidae; genus Microcaecilia; species Microcaecilia unicolor. The sequence continues at coordinate 327,863,464 of NC_044031.1, read as the reverse complement.
TGATGAGAAATGGGTATAGGTGTCTCTGTGTGGAAATTGCAAGAACTGAAAAAGCAGACAAAATTATCTGGAATGTCCAGTGAAGCAGGGGCGTAGCCAGACAAGAGATTTTGGGTGGGCCTAGGCAAGAAGTGGGTGGGCACCAAGTGTTCTCCCCCACCCCCCACCACCATAAAAATATCTCAGCTGGCAGAAAAACACTTCTTTCCACTTTGGCAGTCTGCAACAGGCATGCACTGAAAACTGAGCATGCGCATGTGCCGGTATCATGGAGAGTAGTGTTTTCATTACCATCAGGGGAAGTCTTCATCTGGTGGAGCTTGGGATTCCCACCAGCTACCACTAAACTTGTGCTACTGTTGGGTGGGCCTGTGCCCTAAGTGGGTGGGCCCTGGCCCACCCAGGCCCACCTGTGGCTACGCCACTGCAGTGAAGGTGGGAGCAACTTCTACTACTGGTTTAAGAAGTGGAATTTATAGCATATGCTCATCTATCCAAAGTAGTAGAGAATCAGAGAGGAAGATAACTAAACAAATCACATGGGTGACTTTCTCCTTATCTACCATTATCTACTCTGTTACTATGAGGAATACATTAACCTATGGGGTTTCCTGTAGGTTAGAAGCCTGCTCGTGTATAATATTTAAATGAAAGCAAATGAGCACCACAGAAAAATCATATAAAATGGGTCATACTGGGTTAAACAGAGGTGCATCAAGCCCAGAATCCTACCTCCAAAAGTGGTCAATCCAGGTCACAAATACCTGGATCCCAGAAAGCAGTAAGATTCCATGCTGTTTACCCTTGGGGATAAGCAGTGGTATCCACTGGTGTACCTTAATGATGGTTTATGGACTTTTCCTCTGGGAGCCTTCCTCAACCCATTTTAAATCCAGTTATACTAACTACCTTGACCACATCTTTTGGCAACAAATTCTACAGTTTAATTATATATTCAGTGAAACAATACTTTCTTTGATTTTCTTTTCATGGTGTATCCCTTCTATATACTCTTTGAAAGGATAAAAAGGTGTTTCTTATTTACCTGATTCATCTCACTCATGTTTTGATAGACTCAGGGCTTTTTTTGAGGGGGTACTTGGGGGTACTGAGTACCGGCACCTTTTTCATTGTCTGCTAAAATTGACTCATGGTCCCCAAGTTACAGTAAAAGCGCTCAGGCTCTACACAGGCTCTACACACCAATTCTGCCTTTTCATAGATTCTGTGACTGGTTGCAGGGGGCCTGGCTATTGTGGGGTGGGTCCCTCAGTGATCACCCCACCCCTGAAGGGTGGTCTGGCATTTGAGTACCGGCACCTTTTTTGCTAGAAAACACGCACTGGATAGACTTCTACCATATTTCCTATCAACCTCCTCTTCTACCAAATATACACATCAAAACAGCATAGTAGAATAATCATATTGGGAAAATATGACAAAAATCATGCCAGCAGGTTACAAATGATATATCATAATAGCAGCATGGGAGAAAATAAAAATAACACAGAAATAATACTTAAGAAGTTAGCACAATACAAATGAACCCCCTTAACATGCAATGTATTAGAACATTCATATAACAAATACCAAGAGGCAGAAAAAAAATAGAGGAAGCAGCAGCCAACACAACAGATGGTGCAATAAAAAACATAAACAAATAGTGGAGTAGGTGATCCTGTCAATTACTATAGGATTTTACCAGCCCAACATGTTTCAGCACCTTAATGTCTGCATCAGGGGCAAACTTGATAGTTCATCAGGTGAAGCAACCTAGAAAAACAGGGGGCACATAGACTCACTCTATGCATATTACATGTAAACATTCTTCACATACACCAAAGGGAAAATAAAATAAAAGGATATCCTGTTAAATGTATAAATGGAGGGCACAACAAAGGGTGGTTCTTGTTACAATTCCTCAAGTCTGTCATCTTTAACGTTTAAAAATCTTTAAAAGCCAAAGGGATGCCTTAAAGAAAGTCACAACATAGGCATTCGCACTTTCCCATCTCCCTTGGACAGAATAAATGAAATAGGAAGACTCAAAAACAAATGGTTTGTGGCAAACATCTGGCCGTAGCTTTAATATCTTCCAACTAAAAAACTCTTTTATTAATCTTCCCAAAATATCCAGCCAAAACCCAAAGAACCATTTTTGACTTTCAAGCATTATAACACTATTACGATATATAACAGTTAAGAATTTTACCAACAAGTTGGTAGCAAACTAAGGGGCCATTTTACTAAGGGACGCCGAAAAATGGCCTGCACTGGTGTAGGCATGTGTATTGGATGCACACAGGTCCATTTTTCAGCGTGCCTGCAAAAAAAGACTTTTTTAAGCCGAAAATGGACGTGCAGAAAAATAAAAATTGGCGCACGTCCATTTTGGGCCTGAGACCTTATCACCACCTATTGACTTAGCGGTAAGGTCTCATGCGTTAACTAGGAGGTAATCATCAGCATCACTGCCAATTATTGCCCGGTAAGCGCCACACGGTAGAAAAAAATATATATTTTCTGCCGCACGAATCAGATGCGTGTAAAAATTAGAATTATCGCCTGGGGAACATGGTAGCAGGGTGGTAGTTCTTATTTGACGCACATTATACGCACATAGGCGCCTAAGCACCTTTGTAAAAGGGCCCCTAACTGAATTTAGCATATACTGCAAATTCAAAACAGCAAGATTTGTGGTAACGCCAAACCCTATCCTTGTCACCAAAGGGCTCATAGCGGTACTACATACAACCTCATTGCCTCCTCCCCAAGTCCACTGTGGATGCCCTAGTTGTGTGGGATGGTATTACAGTTCTTTTGATGGAATTTTTGTCATGGCTTTCGATTTCCATATAAATGGACACCACATAGGGAATTCACAAGAAAAGGACAATATTGTGATGCTAGAAATATTTTATTGCACAAGAATGTTTTAATAAATACTTTTAAAATGTTAAAATAGTTAAAAATATAAATAGAATTTAACTTTAAAAATCAGATTTAAAATATGCAGCTGCATTAAAATTGAATAAAGTGCAAAGTTGTTGAAATGCACACTCCGGTACAAAGTGCAGTTTAAAATGTATGGGTTAATTATTACACAGCAATGCTAACACAAATAACTTTATGTTTAACATCTTCAACCTTTCTTTTCTTGTGAGATATGTAAACCAGAATTTTCTTCAAACAATTCAACTGGTCAATTTGAGAATAACCAAATACATCAATTAGATAACTATTTCCTTCTTTAAATTACCTCTTTAACCTTTTTTTTTTTTTATTTTGTTAACCTCAAATCCCCCTTGAAAGGACTGATCCTTTGTGTTACTATTTTGCTTTATAGGATTTCCCAACTAGGATGCTTCAGACCCTCTCAGTTACGTGTGGAACTCCACCCCAAGCACTATCCAAGTCCCAACATAGAATGTCTTAGGTGTGTAAGTGTGGATGCCAATTATCTGGTTCTGTCTTGAGAGGACTTTGACTTTGCTGGTGTAGGGGCCAGTGACACTGTCTACAAAGACATGTCATTCCAGTAGCTTGTCACCTGTCTTTACAGCAACTCAAAGGAGAAAAACCCTATCTCCACTCTCAAGGGGTATTTTCCTAACTATGGAACAAGGGATTACTGTGGGCTTTTAACTAACATTAACGCAAAATTAATTATTTTCCCTGTAGAGTCCCCTGTTCTTTAACTTTGTTCCCTGAACTAAAGGAGCCAGGCTATCCTCTCTTGGCAGAAGCCTGTCATTTCATTCAGCAGTTCATTCAGGCTTTTATTTCACCACTTGGAACTGCATAGTCAAAAGCTCAGTCTCTGTTCTAGTGTGGGAGGCTAGAGGTTAGTCACCAGCTGACACCTACCAGACCCAACCTTCACACTCCACTTCTAATGCTGGAAACAAGTTCTGTTACTACTAAGGATTATGAACCTCTGTTCCAAGAGCTCTTCTCACACACAATCTCTTAAAAATGCCCAGGTCCAAATAACATAGGGCTTCAATTCATTCAAGTTAGCTTCAACTAAATTAACAGTTCCCTTTAAAGAAACTATTCCACTTTAACCTTAGGCTTTAGGTAACTATGTGCTCAATTTTTCTCAAACCACTTTTCTGGTTTCACAGTTCCAACACTCTCAAGCCACAGACACAGGCACACGTGTGTCCTGCCTCACTGACACCCAGAGCTCCTCTGACAACAGCTGAAACTGTCATTTCCCAGGCAACTAGGCTTTGGCTTGGGTCACCTGACCCTCTGAAACCAATCAAGCACATGAGTGGAGTGGCCTAGTGGTTAGGGTGGTGGACTTTGGTTCTGAGGAACTGAGTTTGATTCCCACTTCAGGCACAGGCAGCTCCTTGTGACTCTGGGTAAGTCACCTAACCCTCCATTGCCCCATATAAGCCACATTGAGCCTGCCATGAGTGGGAAAGCACGGGGTACAAATGTAAAAAAATATGGAATATTAAAATTTTTTTACTGTTTGGAATGTAATGGAAATCTCCATTTTGAAACACGTTTTTCCCATTGACTTTAATGGGAAAAATGGTTTTCTTTACAAAACATAGTCCAAACTTCACCACATTTTAATAAAAAACCATACCATTGTCCAAGTCACTTTGAACACAATCAAGTCCGTATTTTTAAATTTAAAATCCATTTTCCAGAACCAAAGTACACAATTTTATCCCAAAATCACCACTAAAATTCAACAAAAATTCAACAAATTTCCTACACAGGTTAAAATAAAGTCACACTTTCAGGTGCCACCATTGGATTCTGAAAATCTATGTCCTGAGCAGCGTAAGGCGCTCCGCACCAAGACTAACCAAAATAGCCACTAAAAATAATTTCTAAAATTTTTAAACACCACAACCCTCCTAAATGGAACCCCAGGACTCTCCAACCATAAAAAGAAAAATTTTAAAACAATTCTAAAAGGCCCAAAAAATAAACTACCAAAAACGGGCAAAATAAAACAAAATTAAATTAAACCAAGGCCCAAAGGCTCCCAGCTCCGATGCAGGCCCAGGCAGAGGATTTTCCTACTGGTCTGCCACCTTCGGAGCTTATTCCACGGTCTGGTGGCGATGCAAACAGGTGTCTGGGTGCTGATGAACACTGAAGATCCCCGGAACGTTTCCCAGACCCAAGTTTGGGGCAGGGGAGTACTTTTTTGATGGGAGGGGAGCAAGCTCCTCCCCAACCCTGCCCTAATCCCATCCCCAGCTCCATCCCCAAACCCAGCATCTCCCCTTCCCTTCCCTACCATGCTATAATCCAGCATCACCCTTCTATGCCCCCCTTGACTTCTAGTATCTCTCTCCTTCCTTAACTCTCAACTCCCCATCCCCCTATGGCAGCGGTTCCCAATCCTGGTCCTGGAGGCACCCCAGCCAGTCAGGTTTTCATGAAATCCACAATGAATATTCATGAGAGTGATTTGCATACCAAGGAAGCAGTGCATGCAAATCTCTCTCATGAATATTTATTGTGGATTTCCTGAAAACTCAACTGTTTGGGGTACCTCCAGGGCCAGGTTTGGGAACCACTGCCCTATGGCATCCAACATTTCTCCCTTTAACCTCCTCACCCCTCATAGTATCCAGCATCTTTCTCCATTATACTCCCCCCCCCCCCCCCTGTGGTCTTCAGCATCTCTCTCCTTCCTTCCATTGCCCCCTTTTCCCCATGAGCATCCATGTTTTTTTTTTTTATTATTTCTTTATTTATCACTTTTAACATTTTAATCAAGTACAATTCTTGAAATCAGCAAAGATGACTATTAATCATTCATAACATAAAAGAAATTCTTATATCAAAGAAAAGGGAAATCTTGATCTATTTCTCATCTATAGTCCACAATATGGAGGCATTATATACTATATTTCAGGAAAACTATATTTAATAAAAGCTAGGTAAAAGGTGGCTGAGCAAAAGGTCCGAGTGTATACTTTATGGCGTAGACGTTATTACAGGTCCCGGTAGTAAAATGGGTGAGCCAGGTAACTTAGAGTCCAGGAATGAATTAAGTTGTTTAGAGTCATAGAATATATATTTAACAGAATTTAACTTTATGACACATTTGCAAGGAAAATTTAACCAAAACAGTGCTCCCAATTGCAATGCCTTGGGACGAAGTTTGAGGAATTCCTGTCTTTTCTTCTGCGTTACCTTTGAGACATCTGGGTACATTCTTATATTATAACCAAGGAAATTCTGTTCTCTATGCAAAAAATATTGTTTTAGTATCCAGTCTCTATCAGGTTGCAGGATAAATGTAACTTTGAGTGTTGCTGACGTTAGTCCCACCATATCATCTTCTATCATTTGTGTTAAATTTACATCCCCAGTTTCTACTGGGGGAATTACTCTTTCAGAGTCCCTCTTCAAAAAGGACGTTACATAAAATATCTTTGATATAGGAGGATATGACTGTTCGGCAGTGCTTTTTTTGTAGAAAAAAAGGTGCCGGTACTCATTATGGGCGGGGTCACCACATATGGCTCCACCCCTATGATAGCCACACCCACATTAACCACACCCCCTATACCAGCCATGGTGCATATAAACAGACATCATTGAAAATATTATAGTACTATAGGAGAAAAAAATAACGTGATTTTTTTCATTATAAATAATCTCTGTAAGCTCTTACAGCTCCAGTATACCCAGTGCAAAATAAGACAGCCAATGTAAATTCTCAAATTGGACATAATTACAAACACTAAAATGAAAATAAAATGATTTTTTTCTACCTTTGTTGTCTGGTGACTGTTTTTCTTTCCATATTGGTCCCATTCTGTGATTCTGCTTTCTTTTCTTTTCGCTTAACTCTTCTGTGCCATTTGTCATTTTTGTCTCCTTTTTCTTTGCTTTCTTCAATATTTTTCAGGCTCTCTCTCTGTCCAGATTTAATTCATTCTTACTATCCATTCTTTAATGTCCTTCATCTACCTGTGGCTTTTCATCTTTTCCTCACCCTTGTTCTCCCCATGCCCCTTCCTCTTATTCTCCAGTCTTTCTCTATTCCCCTTTTCCATCCAGCAGCTCTGCTTTCTCTCCCCATCCTTCCAGTGTCTCCCCTATTTCTTTCTGCATTCTTCCATCCAGCATCTTCCCTCTCTCTCTCCCCATCCTTCCATCTGTTTTCCCCCTCTCTCTCCCCATCCTTCCATCTGTTTTCCCTCTCTCTTTCCCCAATCCTTCCATCTGTTTTTCCCTCTCTCCCCAATCCTTCCATCTGTTTTTCCCTCTCTCTCCCCAATCCTTCCATCTGTTTTCCCTCTCTCTCCCCATCCTTCCATCTGTTTTCCCCTCTCTCCCCAATCCTTCCCTCTGTTGTTTTCCCTTTCTCTCTCTCCCCAATCCTTCCCTGTTTTCCCTCTCTCTCTCTCCCCATCCTTCCATCTGTTTTTCCCTCTCTCTCCCCAATCCTTCCCTGTTGTTTTCCCTCTTTCTCTCTCTCCCCAATCCTTCCCTCTGTTGTTTTCCCTTTCTCTCTCTCCCCAATCCTTCACTCTGTTGTTTTCCCTCTCTCTCCCCAATCCTTCCCTCTGTTGTTTTCCCTCTTTCTCTCTTTCCCCAATCCTTCCCTCTGTTGGTTTCCCTCTCTCCCCAATCCTTCCCTCTGTTGGTTTCCCTCTTTCTCTCTCTCCCCCAATCCTTCCCTCTGTTGTTTTCCCTCTCTCTCTCTCTCTCTCCCCAATCCTTCCCTCTGTTGTTTTCTCTCTCCCAAATCCTTCCCTCTGTTGTTTTCCCTCTTTCCCCAATCCTTCCCTCTGTTGGTTTCCCTCTTTCTCTCTCTCCCCAATCCTTCCCTCTGTTGGATTCCCTCTCCCTGCCAAGTTTGGCGCGAAGACGCGACGCACGCGGCACCAGCCCCTATTTCCGGCCGCTGCTGCTTCTCCTGTTGCTGAGCAGCAGCGGCCGCTACACAAAGAAAAAGAAGATTAAAAAAAAATTGAAACCTGGCTGAAAAAACGCGGCACCCCGGCACTGTAGACAGCCATTAGGCATTGGCTGTTGCCCCGCAACCGCTCCTCCTCTTGCCTCTACGTCACTGCCCCTGGAGGAAGACCCCGGAGGAGCGCAGTGACGTAGAGGCAAGAGGAGGAGCGGCTGCGGGGCAACAGCCAATGCCTAATGGCTGTCTACAGTGCCGGGGTGCCGCGTTTCAGCCAGGTTTCAATTTAAAAAAAAATCTTTTTCTTTGTGTAGCGGCCGCTGCTGCTCAACAGGAGAAGCAGCAGCGGCCGGAAATGGGGGCTGGCACTGCGTGCGGGACATGGACTCACGGGGCGGGGGGAGCAAAAAAAAAAAGTGCCGGTACGCCGTACCGTTGCGTACCGGCACAAAAAAAGCACTGCTGTTCGGGTACTTTCAGTACTTCTGTAAGATACTTTTTAAAAGTAATAAGAGGTGAGATAGACAGCTGTTTTGGAAAATTTAACAGTCTAAGAGTATTAGACCGTTGGTAATTTTCAAGCATTTCCACCTTGTTTTGTAAAAGTATGTTTTCTTTGATCAGATTAACTTGAAGCTGTTGACAATTTTGTATAAGTTTAGAATTATTTTCGTTATCTTTACTCAAAGTTTCCATTTTTTTTCCATAGAGGGTAATTTTCCAGACAAGATTTCAATCTGTTGATTTACAAATGTGAATTTCGAAGCAAAAGAAGCTTCTAGACAAGCTAGAGCTTCCCAAATTGATTCTAAAGTTATTTCTTTTGGTTTAGGAGGTAATAAAGACTTACTTGGTAAGCCTACATTTGGAATCTTCGGTAACTGGCTTCCTCCCATCGCTAGATTATCTCCTAGGACAGTCTCCCCTTGTTCTCCCGCTATTGCAATAGCGGGGTCTATCGGCGTCTGTAGGCCCGTAGCAGCGCCCGTGCCAGGAGGCCCCGTAGGCGTTTGTGCGTTCAGAGTCTCCTGGGTTGCTTCCGGGTTTTCCGCCGGCATCGGGGGAGGATTACGCTCTTCGGGGCTCCAAGATGTTTCTGCTTCAAGCCGCGAAAGTGGGAGTCCTCTCTCCATATTCGTCGGCAGCGAAGACAACGTTCCCGAAATCGTACTCGGAACCATGAATCGGTCCAGAGTTCCAAGAGATGGCATAGATTGCACCACCGGGCTGGTGCGTTGTCTGCCTCTTCTTTTGGGCATCAGAAATCCGGGTTTCAGGAAACAAACTAAGGTAAATCTGGAGCTGGTTCACTTGCTTCTTACTCAGCCGCCATGAGCATCCATGTTTTGTAGGGGACGGAAGCTGGCAGGCCTTGAGCATGGACAGATGTTCAAGACCCCACAATGGCCAGCAGGAAGAGACTCTCACACATTCAAACCTCTCACACACAATTTTTTTCCAGTTTACTACTATATTTTGTATACTTGTGAAAGAACGTTCTTTAACCTTTAATTTAAATTGGAGGACATGCTATCTTTACTTATCATTAATGAAGTGAGCCCACTATGTTCAAACTTCTGCTTTAATCCAGATCTAGTTTCTTGTATTGTCTCTTATTCGATCTTTCTGTAATTACTCAATTCTCAGTCCTATTTGATTCATTGCTGTCAATTGACTAATAATCAGTGGCGATCCTAGCCGGCATGACACCCGGGGCGGTTCGCCGATGCGCCCCCCCCCCCCCCCGGGTGCACGCCACTGGGGGTGGTGCCGCGGTGCGCGCCTGTCAACTGAGTTCGCTGACTTCGCTAACTTCGCTGCAGCTCCCTCTGCCCCGGCCGGAACAGGAAGTAACCTGTTCCGGGGCAGAGAGAGCTGCAGCGAAGTTAGCAAAGTCAGCGAACTCAGCTGACAGGCGCGAGCCATGGCACCCCCCCCAGCGGCGTGCACCCGGGGCGGACCGCCCCCCCCCCCCCCCCCCCCCTTGGTACGCCACTGCTAATAATATACTTTTTACAAGCATAACATAGAAATAATCTTCATAGAGCCTCCCAAAGCAGTCTTATATTTCTACTAAGGCAACTTTTTTCTAAAATAAGACCAGAGAAGACCATCAGCCAGCCTTCCCATCTCCAGTCTGACCCCAATTTCTGCCTTAGTCATGTTCACCACATTCACTCCACATATACACCATTCCTGTCACTCAACCCACTTGTAGCAACTACTTCAGCTTTTACAAATCCTTTTAAAATACTGGGGAGTCCTAATCAATAATCATATGATTTTCTTTGCAATTATTTTAGGGTTCCCAACTCCAATAACATTTACAGACTATCTTTTAAAGAAAAACAAATAAAGCCCAGCCCTGCTCCAAAGACCCTTCCATTACTGTTCTCCTGCTTGGACTTCATCAGCTTCATTTGTTTTTATTATTATTTTGCCTTTTTTCAAGCTCCCTCAAACCCCATCTCTTCCTGCCTTGCCAGCTACCTCGATTATTTCTTTCTTTATTTGGTTTAGCAATGGACTCTATCGAGGGTACAGCTCTCCACTCTGGTTCCCCCTTTGGGCGTAAACACAGCTACACTTTCCTAGTAGCTCTGATTTGCCATGTCCCATGCTTTCTTTCTTTCTTTCTTTCTTTCTTTCTTTCTTTCTTTCTTTTCTTCCTCTGTGGTGCTGCTGCCATCTGAACTTTCGGGTTTGCAGTCATCACAGGTGCTTCTAGACTTGATTGTGGCTGTTTTATTTTATTTTTTTTAATAAACATGTTCTGGGCCTTCCAAACAATTTGGCAGTATATAGACTGCCAAATCACTACCCTGGCAGCCTCTCTATGTACATCAGCAGTAAACACTGGCCATCAATGCAAGTAAATTAAAACCTGATATTTTCAATTATCTCACTCTTACATTACAGTACAGGGTAAATTGATAGTCCTTTGTAAGGATATAAGAGTAATTTGTCAAATGTTTTTATTTCAAGAACAGGAGTGGAATGTTATATACCTCCTAATTCTCTAAAAGTTGCTAAAAATTGTGCACACCAATTTGGGCATGTTCCCAATTTGCGCATGCAATTTAATTGAATAACAAGCTAATTAGTGCCAATAATTAGCTTTGTAACAAGCAATTATTGGCACTAATTAGATGTAATTGAAATATAGGTGCATAAATTTAGGTGCAGGATCCATACTTAAAGTTTACGTGCGAGTCAAAAAAGAGGGTGTGGAAATGGGAGGGTCATGGGTGGATTGAGGATGTTCTTTTAAGTTATGCACCTAAAGAATAAGGGCATCTGTGCCTAAATTTATACATGGGTATTTGCACCATGTTTTAGTTGGTGCAAATGGCCGCTCCTATAGTTAGGCATGATTCCCGGATATAAGTACTATTCTAGAAATTGCCCCTAAGTTTAAGCTAATTTTATACAATAACGCTTTTTTTCAGCACAGATTTTTTTTTGGCACCATATACAGAATTTACCCCATATTGGTTCAGTGATAGGGGTATGTTAGCTATAGGAATGTGAATATTCAAAGTTTCTGCTACATTTGTATTTTACATAACAGAGGAAGAAATGCATGTCTGTTTCTCCAGTACTGCATTGCATATAGAGTCTTGCTTTTCATGGTTTTCAGATCAGTTCTTGTCTGCATATGTCTATATCCAATTCATCGTTTCTTATTCTGCATTTTGTGAGGGTCAGACCAAGATCACATATTCTGCTAGTATGTATTTTCTGTGTATGGATTTCTAACAGTCTAATTCGTTCTCTTTTCCCAATGATCTGGAAATGGAAATGAGTAAAGCCGTCATATTTGCAGGTGACACAAAATTATTCAAAGCTGTTGAATTGTATGTGGGGTGTGAGAAATTTCAAGAGGACCTTATGAGACTGCAAGACTGGTTATCGAAATGGCAAATGAAATATAATGTGGACAAGGGTTAAATGATCTACATTGGGAAGAATAACCCAAATTATAGCTACACAGTGCTGGGTTCCACAGTAAGAGTCACCACCCAGTAAAAAAAAGACATAGACGTTACTATGGACGATAAATTGACATTCTCTGCTTGGAGTGTGCCAGTGGCCAAGAAACCAAATGGAATATTAGGAATTATTGGGAAAGGAATAGAAAATAGAACATATAGGCGTACGTCTAGTAGCGCTGTAGAAATGATAAGTAGTAAGTAGTAGTAATGCTTCTCTGTTTCTCCTTGGTTTGACTGCATCTTGGGCATTGTGTGCAATTTGGGTGCTGCATCTCAAAAAAGATTTAGCAGAATTTGAAAAGGCTTAGAAAGGGATGGGGCAAAATGATAAAAAAGGGATGGAATGACTCTCATATGAGGAATAGCTAAAGAAACTAGAACTCTTCAATTTGGAGAAGAGAGGGCTAAGAGAAAATATTATAGAGCTCTATAAAATCCTGAGTGAAATGCCAGAAGCCTAAGAAATAAGATGGGAGAGTTAGAATATATTACACTAAATGAAGAATTAGATATAATATGCATCTCTGAGACCTGGTAGAAGGAGGATAACTAGTGGGACACTGTCATACCGTGGTACAAATTATATCGTAGTGATAGGGAGGATCGAATTGTTGGAGGGATAACATTGCATGTTAAGGAGGGCCTTGAATCAAATAGATTGATAATTCTGCAGGAAACAAAACACATCTTGGAATCCCTATGGATTGAAATTCCATATGTAAAGGGGAAAAGGAGAGTGATAGGAGTGTACTACCGTCAGTCTGGCCAGAATGAACAGACAGATGTAGAAATGTTATCGGAAATTAGGGAGACTAACAAACTGGGCAACACAATAATAATGGGTGATTTCAATTACTCTGATATTTATTGGGTAAATGTAACATCAGGACATGCTAAGGAGGTAAAATTCCTTAACAAAATCAAGGACTGCTTTATGGAGCAACTGGTACAGGAGCCGACAAGAGAAGGAAAAATTCTAGACCTAGTCCTTAGTGGAGCGCATAATCTGGTGTGGGAGGTAATGGTGATGGGGCCCACTTGATAACAGTGATCATAATATGATCAGATTTGATATTAGCTTTGGAGTAAGTATACACAGGAAATCCAATATGTTAGCGTTTAACTTTCAAAAAGGAAACTATGATAAAATGAGAAGCACTTTGAAAAGAAAACATAGAAGAGCAGCTGCGAAGGTCAAAAATTTACATCAGGCATGGATGCTGTTCAAAAAATACTATCCTGGAAACCCAGGCCAAATATATTCTGTGCATTAAAAAAGGATAAAGAAAGACCAAACAACAATCGGAATGGTTAAAAAGTGAGGTGAAGGAAGTTATTAGAGCTAAAAGAAAATCCTTCAGAAAATGGAAGAAGGAACTGACTGAAAATAATAAGAAACAGCATAAGGAATGTCAAGTCAAATGCAAAGCGCTGATAAGGAAGGCAAAGAGGGACTTTGAAAAAAAGATTGCATTGGAGGCAAAAGCATATAGTAAATACATTTTTTAGGTATATTAAAGGCAAGAAGCCGGCAAAAGAATCAGTTGGACCACTAGATGACCGAGGGGTAAAATGGGCAATCAGGGAAGACAAAGTCATAGCGGAGACATTAAATGAATTTTTTGCTTCAGTCTTCACCGAGGAAGATTTGGGAGAGATACCGGTGCCATAAATGGTATTCAAAGCTGATGAGTCGGAGAAACTGAATGAAATCTCTATAAACATGGAGGCTGTAATGGGACAATTTGACAGATTGAAGAGTTACAATCTCCTGGACCGGATGGTATTCATCCCAGAGTACTGATAGAACTGAAAAATGAACTTGCGGAACTATTGTTAGTAATATGTAATTTATCTTTAAAATTGAGCATGGTACCAGAGATTGTAGGGTGGCCAATGTAACACCGATTTTTTAAAAAGGTTCCAAGGAGATCCAGGAAATTATAGACCGGTGAGCCTGACGTCGGTGCCGGGCAAAATGGTAGAGACTAATATAAAGAACAAAATTACAGAGCATATTCAAAAGCATGGATTAATGAGACAAAGCCAACATGGATTTAGTGAAGGGAAATCTTGCTTCACCAATCTATTACATTTCTTTGAAGGGGTGAACAAACATGTGACTAAAGGTGAGCCGGTTGATATTGTGTATCTGGATTTTCAAAAGGCGTTTGACAAAGTACCTCATGAAAAACTCCAGAAGAAATTGGAGAGTCATGGGATAGGAGGTAGTGTGCTATTGTGGATTAAAAATTGGTTAAAAGATAGAAAACAGGGTTGAATGGTCAGTATTCTCAATGGAGAAGTGTAGATAGTGGGGTTTCCCAGGGGTCTGTGCTGGGACCACTGCTTTTTAACATATTTATAAATGACCTAGAGATGGGAGTAACTAGTATATAAGTACATAAGTAATTCCACACTGGGAAAAGACCAAAGGTCCATTGAGCCCAGCATCCTGTCCACAACAGCGGCCAATCCAGGCCAAGGGCACCTGGCGAGCATCCCAAACGTACAAACATTCTATACATGTTATTCCTGGAATTGTGGATTTTTCCCAAGTTCATTTAGTAGTGGTTTATTAAATTTGCTGACGACACAAAGTTATTCAAAGTTGTTAAATCGCAAAAGGATTGTGAAAAATTACAAGAGGACCTTACGAGACTGGGAGACTGGGCGTCTAAATGGCAGATGGCATTATGATCATCACAATTTATAATACTGTTCCTACATTTCCTTGTTTTTAATGTATTCTTTACCATGTAAGATGCTTTCTTTTACTATGTAAGCCGCACTGGACCTGCTGTATGTGGGAAAGAGCGGGGTACAAATGTAATAAATAAAATAAATGTGAGCAAGTGCAAGGTGATGCATGTGGGAAAGAGGAACCCAAATTATAGCTGTGTAATGCAAGGTTCCACATTAGGAGTCACTGACCAAGAAAGGGATCTTGGCATCGTCATTGATGTTACGTAGAAACCCTCTGCTCAGTGTACTTCGGCGGCAAAGAAAGCAAATAGAATATTAGGTATTATTAGGAAAGGAATGAAAAACAAAAATGAGGACATTGTATTGCCCTTGTATTGGTCCATGGTGCAACCGCACCTCGAATATTATGTTCAATTCTGGTCATCGCATCTGAAAAAAAATATAGTGGAATTAGAAAAGGTACAGAGAAGGGTGACGAAAATGATACAGGGGTTGGGACAAGTTTCCTATGAGGAAAGGCTGAAGCAACTAGGGCTCTTCAGCTTGGAGAAGACAACTGAGGGGAGATATGATAGAAGTCTATAAAATAATGAGTGGTGTGGAATGGGTAGACGTGAATCATTTGTTTACTCTTTCCAAAAATACTAGGACTAGGGGGCATGGAATAAAGCTACAAAGTAGTAAATTTAAAATGATTTGGAGAAAAATGTTCTTCACTCAATATGTAATTAAACCTTGGAATTTGTTGCCAGATAATGTGGTAAAAGTGGTTAGCTTAGCGGTGTTTAAAAAAGGTTTAGACGGCGTCCATATCCATTATTAAAATGGACTTGGGGAAAATCCACTGCTTATTTCTGAGACAAGCAACATAAATTGTATTGTACTTTTTGGGATCTTTCCAGGTATTTCTGACCTGGATTGGCCACTGTTGGAAACAGGATGCTGGACTTGATAGACCTTTGGTTTGTCCCAGTATGGCAATACTTGTGTACCTATGTACTTATGGTAAACACGAATCGATTGTATACTCTTTCAAAAAGTACAAAGACTAGAGAGATGCCATGAAGTTATATAGCGGTATATTTTAAATAAATATGAAAATATATTTTTTCACTCAATGCTTAGTTAAGCTCTGGAACTCATTTCCAGAGGATGCGGTCAAAGCAGTTAGGAGAGTAGGATAGGAGAGTTAGGAGGTGCTTTAGGGCCTGAGGCACGTTGTTTGTCCCTTAACTGGTGCTAAAGGGCAGTGATGTGCATTCAATTACCATAACACATATAAATATAGTGTAACATGGGATGCATAGAAATGAGATGAAAAACATGCAAATGGATGCAGAGCTGCTCTTTGCTATGTAAAGTGAATAACACAGCTTGCAGTGAACATTGCAAACTGGATTATTCCTCAGATTACTGCCAGCAAATATATGGCAGTACTTTTCCATGCAGGAAGCATCAGGCCACAAATACTACTACTACTACTACTTAACATTTCTAAAGCGCTACCAGGGTCATGCAGCGCTGTACAATTTAATAAGGAAGGACAGTCCCTGCTCAAAGGAGCTTACAATCTAAAGGACAAAGTATGCAGTCAATCAAATTGGGGCAGTCTAGGTTTCCTGAATAGAGGTAAATGGTTATGTGCCGAAAGCTACTTTGAAGAGGTGGGCTTTGAGCAAGGATTTGAAGATAGGCAGGGAGGGGGCTTGGCGTATGGGCTCGGGAAGTTTATTCCAAGCATAGGGTAAGGCGAGGCAGAAAGGGCGGAGCCTGGAGTTGGCGGTGGTGGAGACTGTGACTGAGTACTCCCAGGTGACTGAGTACTCCCTGGTGCTTCATGAAGGGGCCAGCACATGATACTCAAAGCTGTTCCATTCTCCTTCCCATTCCCCTTTCTCTCCCAATGGCATTGGCCCTCCGAATGCCAGACAGACCCACAATTCCAAACCTCCCAATGTACCTGATCACACAAAGTTTGCCCCCCTGAAAAAGGCCCCACTGAACCTACCCGACATAATTCCTGGTGTCTAGTGAAGTTTGAGCAGGATTGATCCTCAGTTATTCCTGCACTTTGCAAGTGCCAGATTCAAAATGTTATCAGCAAACCCTTGAGATAGACTCAGAGTACTTATGGTAGGCGTCAAGATGCCTAAGAGAAACTTCACAAAAGCACAGTGAATAATCAACACTCATTCATACTTGAGGTGATATTTCTTCAACACTACACTCTCAAAAAATTAAATTAAGAGCCATTGCCTCCTTTTATACAATAGCTTGACTGCTAATGGTAGCTCCGCAAGACTACCTCTAGGAATTGTTTGCACCATTTTGAACGTAGTGCTGGCAAGGGGTATCACATTTTCTCTAATCTATACACCAGAGATTGTGTCTGGAAGACCTGGTGGAGGGCTCTTGTGATGGGGGGCGGGCTTTGGGTGAATGGGTGGGGTTAGGGAGATCTGGAATTGAGGACGCATAGGGGGGTCTTGCCTGGGGACATCAGGTTGGGGTGTCTTGCTTGGGGGGGAAGAGGGAAGATTAGTCTTGAGTAAAGTAGTCTTGGCTCCTTTAAGAAGTGCCTGGGAGCATTGTACTGTGTTTTTGCGGCCTGATGATCCTGGGCCGATAAAATAGTGCTGCTAGTGAGGTTGATCACATACAGTGTTGTTCTGGTACTGCTAGAGTGACTAACTTTGGGTAGTTCAATATCATCAGATTAGTCACTCCTGTGCTAAATTAAGGTGCAGTAAAAGCCTGACTTTTTTGAGACACTAATAACTCCCCTGTGTGAGTGTAGCTGTTTTTAGAAAAGTTTTGGCAAATTTCTGAAGGTAAAGTCCATAAACTCTTATTAAAGT
The DNA here is from genome assembly GCF_901765095.1 of Microcaecilia unicolor. Lineage (NCBI taxonomy): Eukaryota > Metazoa > Chordata > Amphibia > Gymnophiona > Siphonopidae > Microcaecilia > Microcaecilia unicolor. Next base: position 327,845,996 of record NC_044031.1, on the reverse strand, counting down.
AAGCCTGGGATATGCCATTGCTTATCCCTGGGGTAGGCAGCATGGAATCTTGCTACTTTTTGGAATTCTGCCAGGTACCTGTCACCTCGATTGGCCACTGTTGGAAGCAAAATATTGGGCTAGAGGGATCTTTGGTCTGCCCCATTATGGCAATTCTTGGGGCCCTTCCACTAAGCTGCACTAAAACGTGGCCAGTACTATCACTAGTGAAGGACTTTCCTATGTGCTGGAGCCATGCCAGATTTTCTATTTTCTCCATTAATGCCCTTGCACTAATTTCCCCATTAGCGCATGGCCATTAGTGCATAAGCCCTTACCCCCCACCTATTTTCTAGGCGGTAAGGGCTCCCATACTAATCGGCTAGCATATAATGACTAACTGATTAGCACTGGGCATGCCTACTTTCCACCCCCAGACCTGCCCCAGTACTTAAAAATGTTTTGGTTTTTTTTTAGCTCTTGGGTATCACATGCTGAGCACAAAACTACTGCATGACTCCTGAGCATGCCCCGTGGTAGTAGTTTTTAACCTGCAGTAAGCATGCATTGGTGCTTACCATAGCATAGTGAAAGGGTCCCTTTATGTTCTTATGAGCTACGGAATAGGAAAAGCTTCACAACAGTTAATCCTAGGTTATAGCACAATCAGGGGTCCTTTTACCAAGCTGTGGGGGCAGTTTTTTCCTATGCGCCAGGGCCATTTTTTTTCCACAGCAGGTAAAAAAGCCCCCAGCACACATGGTCATGCAGTAAGAGAACTCTTACCATATGGCCATGTGGCAGGGACCCCTTATTGCCACTCACTGAGGTGGCGATAAGGGCTCCCAAGCTAACCCAGCAGTAACCGGGCAGCACACGGTGATGCCCGATTACCACCGGGTTATCGCAGTGCAAGCCATTTCCTTGGCTTTTCTTTTTCCCCTGAAAATGGCGCGCGCTTGGGGTGGGACTACCACCGGCGGATGCATTGGGCCGGTGGTAGTTCCAGAAGAGAGAGCGGTAAGCCAACGTTGGGCTTACTGCTGCTCTGTAAAAGGGCCCCTCAGTAATTAATTCTTGCTTGCCTACCTTGATTTGCCTTCCTCAAAGAAAAAGGCAAACTTGCTAGGAAGAAGCTGTGATGTTCTGTTGCAGAATGGTATCCAATCACTATACTTTTCCACTGGATAAAGTAGTGTGGTAGCTGTGTTAGTCCACTTTAAAGGTTAGTAAATAAAAAATAAAGCAAAAAACAGAAAATAAAGTGTGTTTTTATTGGGCTAAAATCATACAATTCTATAACTAGTGCAGGTGTTCTCAACCCAGACCTCAGGACACACCTAGCCAGTCATGTTTTCAAGATATCCACAATGAATATGCATAAGTTTGCATGTATTACCTCCATTCTGTGCAAATGTATCTCATGCACATTCATTGTGAATATCCTGACATCCTGACTGGCTAGGTGTAGCTAGAGGACTGGATTGAGAACCCCTGAACTAGTGTAAATTCAAATTGGTACACCTAAAATTAGGCAAGACTATTTACGTTAGGTCAATGGCAGGTGTAAATGGTCGCACCTAAGTGTGCCATGCAAAGTGCAGACATTATTGAATTCTACAAGTTGTGCGTGTATGTTGGAGACACACCCATCCCTCTCCAATGCTCTACGCTGTGTTGCGGTTTGGCATTTTAGCACTTACATGCTATCTTATAGAATAGTGCATAGTGAACTTATACCCAGGTGTAGGTCAGGACAGGTTTCACTTTATTTTTTTCATTTTTTGTTCATTTTTATTAATAAACTACAGTTTTCCATTTATGTTACAATACAACCTGAAATATTAACTACAGAAGTTCCTATAATGGCTTGCTCTATGAGATTAATTACTTGCACTATCAATTTGGGCTATGTGGTAGGAAAAGTAAGATCTGAAAAGAAGTCACGGTAGTACAAGTTTCAATAGAAATATTCTCTCTAGTATGTCCTGAGTCTTATGAAAGTGAGTGACATATTCTAGGAAGCAGTTCAAGTATGTTGACTTAATGTGTAAACACTTTGCGAGATTACTATTGAACTATTTCTCTCTAACTTCATTTGTACACTTGCATACCAATGAAAGAAAAGGAGTGAAGTCAACCACTTGAAGAAAACAGGAGAATTCTATCCTGTTTTCATCAGCCCTTGTGAATATTCTCGTACATAAGTACATAAGTAATGCCACACTGGGAAAAGACCAAGGGTCCATCGAGCCCAGCATCCTGTCCACGACAGCGGCCAATTCAGGCCAAGGGCACCTGGCAAGCTTCCCAAATGCACAAACATTCCACACATGTTACTCCCGGAATTGTGGACCCCTCCCAAGTCCATTTAGTAGCGGTCCATGGACTTGTCCTTTAGGAAACCGTCCAACCCCTTTTTAAACTCTGCTAAGCTAACCGCCTTCACCATTTTCTCTGGCAACGAATTCCAGAGTTTAATTATACGTTGGGTGAAGAAACATTTTCTCCGATTTGTTTTAAATTTACTACACTGTAGTTTCATCGCATGCCCCCTAGTCCTAGTATTTTTGGAAAGCGTGAACAGACGCTTCACATCCACCTGTTCCACTCCACTCGTTATTTTATATACCTCTATCATGTCTCCCTTCAGCCGTCTCTTCTCCAAGCTGAATAGCCCTAGCCTCCTTAATCTTTCTTGATAGGGAAGTCGTCCCATCCCCGCTATCATTTTAGTCGCCCTTCTCTGCACCTTTTCCAATTCTACTATATCTTTCTTGAGATGCGGCGACCAGAATTGAACACAATACTCAAGGTGCGGTCGCACCATGGAGCGATATAATGGCATTATAACATCCTCACACCTGTTTTCCATACCTTTCCTAATAATACCCAACATTCTATTCGCTTTCCTAGCCGCAGCAGCACACTGAGCAGAAGGTTTCAGTGTATTATCGACGACGACACCCAGATCCCTTTCTTGGTCCGTAACTCCTAACGTGGAACCTTGCATGACGTAGCTATAATTCGGGTTCTTTTTTCCCACATGCATCACCTTGCACTTGCTCACATTAAACATCATCTGCCATTTAGCCGCCCAGTCTCCCAGTCTCGTAAGGTCCTCTTGTAATTTTTCACAATCCTGTCGCAATTTAACAACTTTGAATAACTTTGTGTCATCTGCAAATTAATTACCTCGCTAGTTACTCCCATCTCTAAATCATTTATAAATATATTAAAAAGCAGCGGTCTTAGCACAGACCCCTGAGGAACCCCACTAACTACCCTTCTCCATTGTGAATACTGCCCATTTAACCCCACTCTCTGTTTCCTATCCTTCAACCAGTTTTTAATCCACAATAGGACATTTCCTCCTATCCCATGACCCTCCAATTTCCTCTGTAGCCTTTCATGAGGTACCTTGTCAAACGCCTTTTGGAAATCCAGATACACAATATCAACCAGTTCCCCTTTGTCCACATGTTTGTTTACTCCTTCAAAGAATTGAAGTAAATTGGTCAGGCAAGATTTCCCCACACAAAAGCCGTGCTGACTTGGTCTCAGTAATCCATGACCTCGGATGTGCTCTGTAATTTTGTTTTTAATAATAGCCTCTACCATTTTCCCCGGCACTGACGTCAGACTCACCGGTCTATAATTTCCCGGGTCTCCCCTGGAGCCTTTTTAAAAAATCGGTGTTACATTGGCCACCCTCCAATCTTCCGGTACCACGCTCGATTTTAAGGATAAGTTGCATATCACTAGCAGTAGCTCCGCAAGCTCATTTTTCAGTTCTATCAGTACTCTAGGATGAATACCATCCAGTCCAGGAGATATGCTACTCTTCAGTTTGCTGAACTGCCCCATTACGTCCTCCAGGTTTACCGTGAAGTCAGTAAGTTTCTCCGACTCGTCCGCTTGAAATACCATTTCCGACACCAGTATCCCACCCAAATCTTCCTCGGTGAAGACCAAAGCAAAGAATTCATTCAGTCTCTCCGCTACGTCTTTGTCTTCCTTGATCGCCCCTTTTACCCCTCGGTCATCCAGCGGCCCAACCGATTCTTTTGCCAGCTTCCTGCTTTTAATATACCGAAAAAAAATTTTACTATGTTTTTTTGCCTCTAATGCTATCTTTTTTTCGTAATCCCTCTTGACCTTCTTTATCTGCGCCTTGCATTTGCATTGACACTCCTTATGCTGCTTCTTGTTATTTTCAGACGGTTCCTTCTTACATTTTCTGAAGGCATTTCTTTTAGCCCTAATAGCTTCCTTCACCTCACTTTTCAACCAGGCCGGCTGTCTTTTGGACTTCCGTCTTTCTTTTCTAATTCACGGAATATGTATGGCCTGGGCCTCCAGGATGGTATTTTTGAACAGCGTCCACGCCTGTTGTACAGTTTTTACTCTCTCAGTTGCCCCCCTAAGTTTTTTTTTTACCGTTCTTCTCATTTTATCATAGTCTCCTTTTTTAAAGTTAAACGCTAACGTATTTGACTTTCTGTGTACAGTTACTTCAAGGTCGATATCAAAACTGACCATATTATGATCACTGTTATCAAGCGGCCCCAGTACCATAACGTCCCTCACCAGATCATGCGCTCCACTAAGGACCAAGTCTAGAATTTTTCCTTCTCTCGTCGGCTCCTGCACCTGCTGCTCCATAAAGCTGTCCTTGATTTCATCAAGGAATTGTACCTCTGTAGCGTGTCCCGATGTTACATTTACCCAGTCTATATTTGGATAATTGAAGTCACCCATTATTATCACATTGCCCATTTTGTTCGCGTCTCTGATTTCTTTTATCTTTTCTGCGTCTACCTGCTCGTCCTGGCGAGGCGGACGGTAGTACACTCTATCACCGTTTTTTTCCCTTTTATACATGGAATTTCAACCCACAATGATTCAAAGGTGTGACTTGTGTCCTGCTGAATTTGTAATCTATCTGAGTCAAGGATCTCATTAATATACAATGCTAACCCTCCACCAGTCCTGTCCACCCTATCACTACGATATACTTTGTACCCCGGTATGACAGTGTCCCACTGGTTATCCTCCTTCCACCAGGTCTCAGTAATGCCTATTATATCCAATTTTTTATTTAGTGCAATATATTCCAACTCTCCCATCTTATTTCTTAGACTCCTAGCATTTGCATATAGACATATATATCGTACTATTTGCAAGTTGAAAGGAGAATCAGGGTTTTGCTATGAGATGAAAAATCAACCAAATTCTGATTATAGATAGATAGATAGATAGATAGATAGATAGATAGATAGATAGATAGATAGATAGATAGATAGATAGATAAACAACCAAATTCTGATTAGATAGAGAATTAAAAAATGAACAGCCATGACCCAAGAAATACCACAAAATGAATAGCAATGACCCAAGAGATACCAAAGCATCAGCAGTCAATAAGCAATTTAGCAATGGCCAAAACTGAGGTTTCCATTTGGTTGCCAATATATTATTTTCAACTATAGCTTGTTGAAAAATAATAGACTTAAATCCAAGACCCATGTTGTAGCTGGGAGAAAAAGTATTTTTCATAAAGACTGGTAAAAGGTATGATAGGCTGGGTGGGATCATGTCGCATTTTATCAAAAGATCTCAAGTATAAATACCAAACAATATCATAAGAACATGTTAGGTTAGAGCTTTAAAAAAATTCCATCTAGTGAAGAATTGCCAAAAAGAGCATGTCTTGAAATAAGCCAGGTTAGTAATGTTACATGAGCTGTGGTCCTTTCTAATTTGACTATTATAATGTAACACTGATGGCCTCCCGAAGTAGCAGATGTCTCATTCCAGTTCTTATAAAATGTGGTGGCCAAGCTGATTCTGGGAGGGTCCAAAGAGGAAAGGGTGCCTGAGTTCATTTAAAATTTAATTTATTTATTTTTTCTTGCAAGGGCCAGTGCCAGACTACATAGAGTCTTTTATCTAATTATTAAATTAAAAGTACATTAAAATTATGCTCAAAGAGTATATTAATTCAAAAGGAGGGAAGCCTGTGAAACTGGGATTACCTTAATCAGTGGGAATTGGATTAGAGATTCAAGTGTTTGTATTGTTAAATGATTTCTGGTTTTAAAAGAGAAAAAAATGAAATCAGGTGTATTATTTCCACTAATATTGGGCAATAAGTTTGTTTCCAATGAAATTAATTGACTATACACCGTCTTGGGTTTGAAGAAGCCAACCAGATGATCAATGTAGAATAATGATTCAGATAAATAATAACTGGGGATAATCAGGTTAATACCACGTTTTCTTGGTTTATTGTTGTTTAATTGATCTCCTTGTCTTGTTTCACTCTCCCTATTTATTTTGTGGTCTAAGAAAGAGAAAGATTGTATATAATCCATTTATCTAGTTGAGATTGTTTTCTTCTAATATTGTATTAATGTACAGTCATCTCTGTATTACTGTTTGCAAGTGACCCTTGTAAAATGAAAAATTATAAATAAATGATTAAAAAACAATTGTGCTCAGAGACATGTTGAGGGCTAGTTTGCTCAGTATGGATCTAAGATTTACAGTATTTCAAAATGGAGCTATTCAAATTAGGGCTACATTTCGATTAAAATGTTTAAACATGATTAATGGTGTGATTACAAATTTTAACCTCACGATTAATTGTGTGATTAAAGGTGGGGCATAGCCAGCAGTCCATTGGGGGGCTCATGTGTTTCCTCTCCCTTCCCCCCAACCTCATTTGCTGACGGGGATGCTGAAGCTCTGCCAGTCATAGAAATCCACTGCCAAAGCCAAACCCTTCTTCCTTGTACTGCCTCAGTAGCGAGGAAGTCAGCAGGGTGCCTCCAGCCACTGATGTTGGCACTCACTGAGCATGCTTGGGGAGTGCAAGTGTTGGTGGCTGGAGACAGGCCGCTGACTTCCTCGCTCTTGAGGCAGTAAGAGGAGGATAACGAAGAGTCAAGCAGAAGATTTCTTTGGCTGTCAGGGCTTCAGCTATCCCACCATCCATTGAATGGGTTCTGCAGCTTTGGATTTCCTTTGTAAAATGCAGAATCCATATCAATGCATTAGGCCCACCCAAACTACTCCCTTTCCCCACCCCTACCACTCTTCCTGGCAAAATAAACATAGTGAGCATCACCATGTGTAAATAGCCTCTTCTCTCAAATTTCATTTACACATGTATGACAAGCTAGGTAACCAATGTAAAGCCCAGTTTTTCCATAAGTATCTAGATCAGAAAAGGGATGTCCAAAATTGGCAAGGTGTTTTACAAAAGATTTGCTGAACATGGAGTCTTTTATAAAATGTATAGAAGGTTGAAGACAAAATACAGACATACAGCAGAAACAGCCATTTTACAAAAGAAAAAAAAAAGACAGATCATTCAAAAAAAGAATAGAATAACGGGCTTAGTAAGTATAAGTGCTGGCACTCATACGTGTAAGAGGTGGATTTTGCTATTGGCACATGTAAACACAACCAAAAGGAGCTAATAAAGGGGCTGAACTCCAAAATTCAAATCTTTTTCCTTTTTTCAGTTTGCTTTTAGCACCAAGGAGTTCTCCATTCAGCCAGCTTTCCAAACTCCAGGAAATAAACATGTTTGGGTCAATTCCATTAAGTGGGCACCTCCTTTGGTGAAAGTCTATCCTATAACTGCCTTTGGATGTCCAGGTTTTGTTACAGAATGCTAGTATGACCCAGCATTTACAGAGTGTAGTTATACCAGCCTTAGTCCTGGTGTAACTAGACATGCCTAAATGCAGCAAGTTATAGAGAAGGGCGATGAAAATTATAGGACAGAAAGGCTGAAATGGCTATGGTTCTTCAACTTAGAGAAAAGATGGCTAAGGGGAGATATGATCGAGGTTTATAAAATAACGAGTGGAGTGGAATGGGTAGACGTGAATCGCTTGTTTACTCTTTACAAAAATACTAGGACAAGGGTGCACACAATGACGCTACAAAGTAGTAAATGTAAAACAAATCAGAGAAAATATTTCTTCACTCAACGTGTAATTAAACTTTGGAATTCATTGCCAGAGAATGTAGCAAAAACAGTTAGCTTATCAGGGTTTTAAAAAGATTTGGATATCTTCCTAAATGAAAAGTCCATAAGCCATTATTAAGATGTACTTGGGAAAATCCACTGCTTATTTCCAGGATAAACAGCATAAAATGTATTGTACTGTTTTGTGATCTTGCCAAGTACTTGTGATCTGGATTGGCCACTGTAGAAAACAGGATATTGGGCTTGATGGACCTTTGGTCTGTCCCAGTATGGCAATGCTTATGTTCTTATGTAACTGGGAGGCACGCCCATATCCTACCCATGCACTGCAACAAGTACATCACCCTTTCCATTTGTGCACAATGTCACTGACGCAGGCACTTATAGAATAGTGCTTAACAGAGCTTACCTACACAAGTGTTAATTTTGTGTGTATACCCATGTGCAAAGGAGCATGCACCCTTGAGTAGCTTGGTATAGAATTACACGTGTGTTGACATTGCAAAATAGGAAATACACTGTAGACTCCATATAACATAGCTTGGGATTATGTGGGATTGCTTATGACAGAGTCAAGGGTTGGACCTTGTTTTTGTTATTATACAGGGTGTTGCAAAAAATAGTACCCCCCCCCCCAACTGTTTTACTGTTTTCTCAGCAACCACTTGGAATTTCAATGTGAAATTCTATTGCTTTATTTGTTGTTATTATCTACATTTATGTGCCGAGTGGAATGAGATAATCTTTAAAAATGGTGAAGTTACAGACATTGTAGCATGACCACCCAGCATATATTATAACTAGTGCAACTTCTGAAATTGCTACTTTTACTTGTATGCACTCCTATATGTGTCTACATATGTTCAATCACACACACACTATACCACATAGAGGTCTATTTATTAGGTTTTGTTAGCTATTAATTTGGCAATGTGTGTTATGAGTTTACACTGTACGTTAGCAGTAAACATGTATTCTGTACTAAGGTTGGATGGAGCAGCTGAGGCAGGGAATGGATGGGGAACTGTGCCTTACAATTAATGAAGAACAAGTTATATCATATGTTAGATGTTAATGAGGTAGATTACACCGTGCCCTTAACACCACCTGAATAAGTGCAGCTAACTGCATCATATTCTCTTTCTGTGTTAACTGAATGGGAAACTGCTGGAAACATACCCAACAGTTAGCACAGAGGTTTTTCAGTTGTCACATGTTAATTTCAGCAATTAACATAAGGCAATTGCAAAGTCTTACTGTAACTCATTAAAAGTGGGTTCATAATTACATTATCATTAAAACCATTTGAAGTAGCTTAAATGTATTAAATCAGTATCACACTTTATATATAATTAGTAAAACATTTATTTATTTTAACAATCTTATATTCCACAAATCCAAATGCATTCTTCAGTTATATGCAAAAGATAAAACAAAAATAAACCAAGCTTTGTGGAGAATTTTGGTAAAGGTACCATATCAAATCCACCAGATAGCCTAACCCAGAAGTAAGACGGTTATTTGTAACTGACTGTAACACACAGAAGTTTCATTTCCACTGGTTATGTTAATCCTTTACAGTCTAGGCATGGATTAATAATATTACATCTTTGTACCATCTAGCAGGATTGTGAACACAGGGGTAATTTAATCAATGTAATCAATTTGATAAGAATATGCTTCATCAGAATAGAATGCAGGCAGCTAAATAGCTCAATATCAGTGTGAATAAATACTTTCATATGAAATAAAATCTTGGTTTTAATATTTCATTTATCCATTTACATAATATTTGCAACCTTTTCAACCGCCATGGCCAAGCTTGACATTCTGACATCAACTTGACTTGTTCAGGAGTTTTCTGTATATACAATCTCGTTTACTTTCCATTAAATTATAAAACAATCCATTAATTTATGGTATACAATAATAGTGAGTTAAAATGAAAGTTTATCGGGATAATTTTGACAAAAACAAATCTAAATCATTCGTCTCACTTTCTGCTCTAGATTATGGTATCTTGATAAGAGTCTAGGTGACCCCAATTCAGGATCGGGCCATTGCTTCAAATGAGGCAATATATCACACAGAGGAAGGGGGATGCCATGGATGTATTTGCTTAGTTTCACTACATTAATAGATACTGGGATTAAAAATCCTGCAATCTCCTGTGGTCCTTTATTTTCTGCTGTGTATTAGCTAGTTGTGCAGGTGTGCTATGAAGGTATGAACATAGGAGCACTGGAATGTATTTGATAGAGGAATGCACAGCAATTTGAATAATGTAAATCCACTACTTCTGTTGAAGTATGTTGTTCTTTGGGGAGGGGAAAATACATATATTAGTTGCTCACATCTGATGCTACTTACATGTTCTAGTTTTATTAGTGTCTGGAAACATAATTTTTTATTTAAGGAAGGTAGGCATTAAAGCAGTGGTTCCCAAACCTGGTCCTGGGGACACCCCAGCTAGTCAGGTTTTCAGGATATCCACAATGAATATTCATGAGAGAGATTTGCATGCTCCACCTGAGGGATGACCATGGGCATGTTGCCAAGTGCCTTATTGAATGCTATCAATTGAGCGCATTGCATGGTACACTTAGGCGTTCCAACTTTTGCCAGCCATTGACTTTTTGTAAGCGGGATCCCCTAAATTTCAGTGCACCAAAACAGTTTTACACTAGTATTCTGTAATGGCTTAGTTGTGCCTAAGTGCCACTTATAGGGGGTCTTTTACAAAGGCACGCTAGCATTTTTAGCGCGTACTAATGATTAGTGTGTGCTAAACATTAGAGACGCCCATAGGAATATATGGGCATCTCTAGCATTTAACGTACACTTATTTTTAGTGCACGCTAAAAACATTAGTGCGCCTTTATAAAAGAACCCTATATCGAGGTGTCAAGTAGTCAAGTAATAGAATTGCTATAAAAAAGTGGAAATTTCAGTAACTTTGTTGAAGCTACCATATTTTATGACTTTGCTGCAGTCTGAACAACAGCACTGTCTGCGGTTAGGCAGCTACTTAGCCGTGCTTTGGCAGCTTATCTATCAGGCTGCAGCTGAAAATAGGCTCAGATCTAGCTGACCATATAACACATCCTGCTAGATTTAATCCAGTTCTTTCTCTTCACAGGGTTACCTGACCAGGGGTTAATGTACTAAACTGCAGCAAAGATGCAGGGATGAAAGAAGCCATGAGAAAATTTCTACACAATGCTAATAAGGTGTGTGGGGGGGTCCTTTTTCTAAGGTGTGCTAAGCCTTAATGCAGGCCTAGCACACAGAAAAATGGATTATCACAGGTTGCATTCAGGCATCCTGTGGTAACTTTGCAATCTGCAGGTGCTGTGTACTAAAATATTTTCTTTTTGAGGGGACTTGGCAGGGGCAAAGAGTAGGCATTCCTCCACTAACCGGTTAGTGCATCTACATTACCTCATGCTAACTGGTTAGTGCACGGATAACACAGGTGCCCTTAATGTGTCCTATAGAGGAGGCAGTAATTCCTCCTGTGGTAATTTTTTTAAAAATGTCTGCACACTAATGGAACTCTTAGCGCATGGCCATTAATAGAAAAAATGGAAAATTGGGGATTTTGCAGCACGGTAAAATGGCCTTAGCGTGTGGGAATGACCCGTGTAAGAGCACACCAAGGCCTATTTTTTACCACAGCTTAGTAAAAGGACCCCAAGGTGATTTGCTTAGCCCTTCAGTTCACTGGCAATTTTGCATTATTTTTTTTCAGCAAATTCCTGTGCAAATAAAAAAATTGCCTATGCAAAGCAGGCAAATAGCACAGTTTAAAATCTACAAACACAATTATGCACATTATTTGTTGGGTTTTCATATGTTAATGCACTGTAGTAGTTTGACCTGTTAGCGGGCTAGCATTAAGAATGAGTTCGCTGACTAATTTCCTTCTCTGACCTATCTCTGCTCCAGGGACCATCCAAAATTAGAGTGGCTAAATATAGCCACCTTCCAAAACTCAGCTACAGTGGATGTTTTAAAAGGCCAACTTAGCCATCTAATTCTTGAAGTTAGCAAATTAAGGGGCCCTTTTACTAAGCTGTGCTATGAATAGCGCGTGGGTTTCGCAGACGCTGAGGCCACTTTAGCACAGCTGTAAAATGGCAGCATTTACTATTTCCCTATTAATGGCCATGCAATAATTTCCTAATTAGCACATGGCCATTAGCGCAGGAGCCCTTATCAATGCGTGTTTTCTAGGTGGTAAGGGCTCCTGCACTAGCCAAGCACTAATTGGTTAGCACTCAGAGACGTAGCTGCAGTAAGCTTAGTACAAGGGCCCCTAATAGCTTTGAAAATCTACCCTGTGCCGTTAATGTACTTAGAACGCCTTTCACTAAGTCACAGTAGCGTTTTTAGATGGCAGTAGAAATCAGTTGGCGGTAAATGCTGAGACGCTCATAAGAATATAATGGGCATCTTGGCTTTTATTGCAAGCTAAAAACCCTACCGCATCTTAGTAAAAGATTCTCTTAATACCTGTATTCTGGGGTAGAATACATTTTTATGTGTGTTTTGGAAAATTAGAGTACAACCTAATTATAGCATTCTTTTCAATGTTCTGGTTTGGTTGAACTTTTATGTTGCTATACCAGTACTAGGGGCAATTCATAAGTAGGTCAGGTGGTTGTTTTAAATAAACAGACCTTACCAATTTTTCAAAGAGGCTACCTATATGCTTTTTTTTTTCTTCTAAAAATCAGCAAGTAGAAAGTGCACAATCTAAAATTGTCTTTACAATTTGTATTGGTGAGGAAGGGAGTGAAAACGTGCAGATACAGAAACTCCATGTCGTAAGTACACCCACAGAAAAAGCCTCTTTTACCCATGTCTGCAGACATGGATACTTTGAGCCATATTGGAGAATTGCTGTTTTTAGTCAGGCCATTTCATCATGGTAAATACCTCTGAAAATTGCCACCTGAAAAGCTCAAAAAGGTGCAGCAGGATGGGTTGAAAACATATCTCAATTCTTGATTTTCCCCTGTTTAAAGGCTGCATGTTGACACAGGCCTCAACCACTTATTTCCATAAATAGTTGTTCCAGTGTTAACCTTTTCAGGTGCTCCTTTTGGGCTAGTTAAATACACTTATTATTGCTTTGGCATAATAATCTGTTTTCATCTACAGTGGTTTGTGAAAAAAATAGAGAAATGAAAACAATGTACACGAGTGGGTATGGATATAAGACTGCAGACTGGGTGCTAACAACATAGGAGAAGGAATTGCTGCTTCCTCTATGGGGAGCAGCATCTACCATAGAAGAGAATGGTGTTGGTTTTGTTGTGCTTGATGAAGAAGAGGAAAGGGTGATCCACCTCAAACTTTACAGTGATCTCTCTACTTCTTCTCATCACTGTAGCACCAGTAGCAGCTGCAGCCTCTGTTCCTTCCTCATTAATATCCACGTAGGCCTTGTGAAACACTTGGCTCAAGTACAGATTTCCTGTAGACATTCCTGACAGATTTGCCTTCTCCTGACTGAAGACGTCGCTCATGCCCATGAGACTCAGAGTTTCTCTGAGGTCATATTTCTCTTCAAGCTTGATCTTCGGCAGGTAGACTTCCACAGAAACTTTTTCCATCACATCTGGACTGGTGCACTCCAATAATTTTTCTAGTGTCAATGCCCTTTCCAGCTGCAGAGATTAAAAAAAAATCCATCATATGTGTACAAAATCTGAATTATTTATATTGCAGGGGATAAGTATGGTTTGTGCAATGAAGTAGGATGATTTTGCAGTCATTGTATATATTCCCAGACAGACCAAGTTTAACTATAGGGTGCAACTGAGAGGAAAGGGCATGTTAGAGTTTGGCAATTTGCTAGTAGAGTATGAACTACACCTCTAGCTGGCAAGTTAGAAGTTAAACAAGATGGGTCCCAGTAGACACCCATCTCAAGCCAGAAAAAAATCATTCTAAGCTGTGTACTGCATTACCATAACATGTTTGAAGAGTGGGTCACTTTAAAACACCCTACACTTCGGACCCAGCATTCAAGATTCACAGACTCAGCTATTGCAATGCCTTTAGAAGTCAGCAATGTAAAAATATGCAAAATTCTATAGACTACCATTTCATATGATAAGCAAATTAAAAAGATGTTTGGTTCGTTCAAATGTTTGGCCTTTTTTCCCAGTTGTCAGCATGTTTTCGTTTGTTTCACATATTTATGTTAATTTTGTTTTTACCACACATTAGAGCTCTTTAGCATGCACAAATCAACTTTATTCTCATTAATGAGTAGGTTAAAGCATGTTAAATTGATTTTATGCACACTATATTTAGGCATGATAACAAGCAAAAGGCAGATTGGTGCTCCAATAGCAAATGAGAGATGCACTTATAGTGCACATGGAAGGGAGTTCTGTAACAGGGCGCCCAAGGGGAGAACTTGAGATGTACCAGTTCAAGAAAGGAAAGTAGCCTAGTACTTTGGCATTATGCCCATGCATATATGCAATTATTCTAAACTTTATGTGTATAATCAGTACAGAAATGTTGATGCTTATTTTAGGGGCCATTTTTCCAAGCTGTGGTAAAAGGGGCCCTGCACTATTGGCAGCGTATGTTTTTGCCACGACCCGAGGCCCCTTTTACCACAGAGGGTAAAAAGGCTGAAAAAAGAAATGGCTTCTTGCGTGGCCATTTTGGAGAAAGAGCACTTACCGCCACCCATTGAGGTAGTGATAGGGACTCTCGTGCCAACCCAGCAGTAACATACAGAAATAAATTTCCATAGCACCTGAAAAGCACGTGCTGGGGGTGGAATTACCACCGGGCTGGTGCGGTAGCCCGGCTGTAGTTCCGGATTGGCACGTGGCAAGCCTATTGCTGTGTACCAACCCTTTAGTAAAAGGGCCCCTTATAGAATTGCTCCCAAGTCTAGATACAACCAAGAGAAGTTGTCACTGTGCCAATCTAATCTACTCTGGATTGCATCTTCATTGTTGTCGACATTTGTAAAAATGTGCCTGCAATTTCATAGGCAGTATATATTTAGTATATTTTTATTGCCATTGGAAAAAACTTTTGTCATTTCTGTAATTTTTATATGACTTTCTTCTGCTTGCCTACTGACTTAAAAACAATTTGTAGTACTAGAGGTCATGAGTGTTTGAATATACTTAACACAAGCTTCTTTTTTTTCTTTTTTTTTTTTTGCCCTTTGGGATGCAGGTATGTGTGTACTTTCCCTGACAAGTGCTCATATGCTCATAACACTTCCTTTTTTTTTGCAACATATTCTGGTGCAGTAGCCTAATGGTTAGTGCAGTGGGCTGAGAACCAAGGGAACTGGGTTTGAGTCCCATTTTGGCTCCTTGTGACTCTAGGCAAATCACTTAACCCTCCACTGCCCCAGGTACAATGTGAGCCCACTAGGGACAGAAATTACCAATATATAAACAGCTTTTTTTTGTACCAGAGAAAGACCGCATATCAAATGCATTACCCTTACCATGACCCTTCACTCTAACACTCAGATGTACTCTAAGACAGTAGTATTTAAAGATCTTCAATCTATAAGAGGAAAAGGGAAAAGGACTTGATATACCACCTTTCTGTGTTTTTTTGCAACTACATTCAAAGCAGTTTACATACTATATACAGGTATTTATTTGTACCTGGGGCAATGGAGGATTAGGGGGTCTTTTTACTAAGGTGCACTGAAAATGGCCTGCGGTAGTGTAGGCGTTTGTTTTGGATGCACACAGAATCATTTTTTAGTGTGCGGCAAAATGAAAATTGGCACGTGTCCATTTTGGGTCTGAGACCTTACCGCCAGCCATTGACTTAGCGGTAAGGTCTCACATGTCTCACAGTGGTCTAGGGGACGCACACCGAAAATAAAATTACCGCCCAGCATATGCGATAGCCGGGCAGTAACTTATAATTGGCGTATTTTGGGTGCACATAGGCCCTAACACAGCTTAGTAAAAGGACCCCTTAGTAACTTGCCCGGAGTCACAAGGAGCTCCAGTGGGAATCGAACCCAGTTCCCCAGGATAAAAGCCTGCTGCACTAACCACTACTAGGCTACTCCTCATGGAACTTGATATACTGCCTTTCTGTGGTTACAATCAAAGCAGTTTATGTATTACGTACAGGTATTTTGTACCTGGGGCAATGGAGGGTTAAGTGACTTGCCCAGAGTCACAAGGAGCTGCAGTGGGAATCAAACCTTTTTCTCCTGGATCTCAGGCCACTGCACTAACTACTAGGCTATGGGGAGGCCAAGGCAAGATGCCGCCTGAGGCAGAGCTGAGATGCTGCTGCCCACCCCCCCCCCCCCCCAACCTGGCCAAGTTTATCTTTTTCTTCATGTTCTAAAAGCCGGCGGTGGCAGCGATTCCAATACGCTACCCTGCTGCTGTCACCAGCCTCTTTTCTACTGTGGCCGCCTCTGATGAAACACAAAATTACATCAGAGAGGCAGCCACAGTAAAGAGAAGAGGCAGGTGCTGGTAGCAGGGTAGCATATCGGAATCGCTGCCACCCCACCAGCTTTCAGAACATGAAGAAAACATAAATCTCAGGGAACGGGGTGGAGAAAGGTAGGGGGAGATGTCACTCCCCAAAGAGTACCACCTGAGGCCCCCGCCTTAAGTGGCCTAAGGGTCAGGCTGCCCCCAAGGCTACTCCTCCACTCTAAACTCTAAAAATCAATGTATAAATTTCTCTTTGCATGACCCTTCAAGTTTGTATGTATGAAAGTGTTCATCTCCAATTTCCAGAGACCCCCAAACAGATTTGTATTTTCAGAAATTAATCAAAGATAGTGAATGTATTCCATGCAACACTTTAGTCTGCAAGTGAAAATAATGTTCAGATACAAGTTCGTGAACCAGGACAGAGGAATTAATTTTGAATGAGCCAGTCACATCTGTGGCTTGCATATGTTTGTTATGGGTGTGAAATTGTTATTGGAAGATAATCAGAAGAGACTCATTCTTTAAAGATAATGTAAAGCATAAAACTGCAAGTTCAAAGCTCTGAAAATATCTAATAAAAGAATGACACTTGTCCTGTTTGTTTGCCTCAAATCAATTGTAAGCTCTATGAAGCAGAGATTGTCTCTTACATGTTTGTATACAGCACCACATATGTCTTGTAGCTCTATAGAAATGATTGATAGTAGTAGTAGCACTATCTGACAGAGTCCATTTTATTCCTATAGACCTTGAGGCAAATAGCATGCAATAACACAATTAGCACATGCAAACCAGTAGTAAATAACCCCTTTAATTCTATTCAAGATCCAGAAGATCAAATCATCATTTACCTTTTCCAGCCCGGTGGAGTTATCATTGATATCATTGGGTAGCAGTATGATCATGCTGAGGTCATTGTTAACATATGGCATGTCAAGAATCATGGTTTCTAGAGAATCATCTTGGTATATGTTACATTTGTCTTTCTTGCACATCATTTGCACTGGCTTGCTTGTAGTCTGTAAAAATATAATGAACATAGTAACATAGTAACATAGTAGATGACGGCAGAAAAAGACCTGCACGGTCCATCCAGTCTGCCCAACAAGATAAACTCATATGTGCTACTTTTTGTGTATACCCTACTTTGATTTGTACCTGTCCTCTTCAGGGCACAGACCGTATAATTCTGCCCAGCACTATCCCCGCCTCCCAACCACCAGCCCCACCTCCCAACCACTAGCTCTGGCATAGACCGTATAAGTCTGCCCAGCACTATCCCCGCCTCCCAACCACCAGCCCCACCTCCCACCACCGGCTCTGGCACAGACCGTATAAGTCTGCCCAGCACTATTCCCGTCTCCCAACCACCAGCCCCGCCTCCCATCACCGGCTCTGGCACAGACCGCATAAGTCTGCTCAGCACTATCCCTGCCTCCCAACCACCAGTCCTGCCTTTCCCCTTCCCCGCCCTGGTCTTCAAACACTGGTGGAAACAGGAGGAGAGGGGGAGCCTCATCTACTGGCTCCTAAATTTTTCGGTTGGCTCAAATTCAAAAAGGAAATTTGTTGTGGCTTGCAATAATGGATATATACGCCCTCTGCCTCCACTGTAGTCTCTCTTGCATATTTTGTTAGAGGTATCCTGAAAAAAAGTGATTACTGCCATGGAGGATTGGAGTTTTAAGCCCTTACCCTAGACCAGGAGTAGGCAACTCCGGTCCGCCTTGAAACCAAGAATAAGTTATTGTATAGTATATTATAAGGAAACTTGTTAATTGCCTTACCATAGTTACTTGAGATAAACATAACATAAGCATTGCCATACTGGGAGAGACCGAAGGTCCATCCTGTTTCCAGCAGTGCCCAATCCAGGTCACAAGTACCTGACAAGATCCCAGAAGAGATCTGAATGCTCAAATGAAATTTGTTTCCTATTATTTTTGCCAGAACAGCAGATAAAGTGATACACTTATACATGTGTGTGGCATCGATAACTGTGATTGAAGTGAACTTCCAGGCAACATAAAATTATCTTGTTATCTGCATTACTTTATAATGCTTTTAGAACTTTGAGTATTGTTCTGAAATTGGGATGGAATGAAGTAACAATAGACAATGACATTTTGAAAACACCCTCATAGCTATGTTCAAACCAAAGTCTCTCTCTATATATAGGAAGTCATTTTATGGAATGGGACTTGATATACTGCCGTTCTGAGGTTTTTGCAACTACATTCAAAGCAGTTTACATATATTCAGGTTCTTATTTTGTACCAAGGGCAATGGAGGGTTATGTGACTTGCCCAGAGTCACAAGGAGTTGCAGTGGGAATTGAACTCAGTTCTCCAGGATCAAAGTCCACTGCACTAACCACTAGGCTACTCCTCCATGCCTTTTTAGAAGTTTTGTGCAGGGTTTACATGTGTAAATGGCATGCATGTGGAAATACTGATTTTACAGTGTTACTATTTACACATGCAAATACTGTGGGATGCACAAATTCAATGAGGGTATGCTCTGGGCTTGGTTTTAACAATCCAAAATTATACATGTATTTGCAGTTTTGTAGGGAAGTACACATATAATTTTTTTAAATTTCCATCAGCTTCATCACTTTCTCTGACAGGTGTATAAGTATCAGACAACTGCTTGTTTTGAACAGTTTGGCAGCTGATAAAGTTGATTCCTAGTGTTTGGGGGGTTTCAGGATGTTGAACTTTGGCTGGCAGATATGACAGCTGTTCATCAGGGCCTAGTTAGAAATTTTGGGCCTGGGTATAGTTCTGGGGCACAGGGTAATACTGCTGGGGATGTGCCTTGTCCTGTTGTGTCAGGTCTTGGGAGAGCTTCGGGATTCTCAAGTTCTCAGTTTGGCCTTTGGGGCCCTCAGGGGGTGGATTGTGGAAGGGTGGAGTAGGGTGGGGTGGGGTGTCATCAGGAGTGTGTTTTCCCTTTAATGCCAGGTGTTGCAAAAGCCTGGTGCGTCATTTTCAACACCAGTGAAGGACTGCATCTGATTTTGCAATGTGGCAGTTCCTTAACAGAAGCCTATTGGTTGCCGGTGGCCTGTCCTGGTTCCTCAGGTCTGGAAGAAATGGTTCTACAAGGCCTGCTCTCCCACTGATGTAGACACCATGGTTTATTGGTTGCAGATGTATCTGGATGTGGAAGCGGCTCAATTGCTTTTTGAGGGATTTTTTGCTTGGTTTTGTCATCCCTTTTCTGGTCCCGCTTGTATCATGGTTGTAGTAATGCCCCTTCGGTTCATGCTCATCTGAATGTGGTTAAAAACTGTAAAAAGTGGTTTTGTTGGACAGAATCTCTGGGCAGTTTGATTGTCCACTGTTTGAGTACTTGTTAGTGTCACCAATTAGTTTAGTTCCTAAGAAGAAAATTGGCATGTTTTGGTTGATCCATAATGTCGTTCCTTTGGGGTCATAGTGTCAACTCCTTTATTGATCTTGCCTTGTGTTTGGTACAATCTGCTTCATTTGATCAGACATTGGTGCTGCTTCGATGGCCAAGGGAGACATAGAGGCAGCTTTTCAGCTTCTGCCTATTCATCTACATTGTTTTTACCTCCTCCGATTTAAGTTCGATGGGCAGTATTATTTTGATTTCTGTATGCCATGGGGTGCTCTGTTGTATACGTGATGTTTCAAGTCTTTGCTACCTTCTTACAGAAGTCCAAAGAGTAGCTGGTAAGGAGGAGGTAGTTCATTATCTTGATGATTTTTTGTTTGTTGGGGCTGCTGGGATTATGGTGTGTACTGAGTTTGTAGAGGCTTTCCATCTGGTGGCAAAGAAATTCAGAGTGCCTTTAGCGGAAGAAAAGTCGGAAGGGGCCCAGTACAGTTTTGACCTTTTTAGGGACTGAGTTGGATTCCATTCAGATGGAGTCTCACTTACCTCAGGATAAGATAGCTAAGCTGTAGCACTCAATAGAGAAAGACTGTCGGGCTAAGAAAATGACTTTATGACAGGTTCAGTCTTTGATTGGTCAGTTTAATTTTGCCTGTAGAATCATTTCAATTAGCAGGGTGTTTATTCACCATTTAACACATTTGATGGTGGAAATGGAGTGGCATCATCATTTTTTGAGAATCTTGAGAATTCCCAAAAGTGTGAAAGAGGATTTGTATGTGTGAAGCACCTTTCTAAGGCATTTTAATAGCGTATGAGTTTGGCAGTCTGAGCCAGTATCTTCTTGGGATTTCGGGATTTTTTTTCAGATGCATCTTGTGAGCATGGTTTCAGACTGTATTTCCAAGGGGCATGGAGTGTGGCGGCTTGACCAGATAGTTGGCGGTCCAGGGGTTGGTGTAGGAATATTCCTTTTTGGAATTGTTCCTGGTTTTGCTGGCCTTGGTCATTTGGGGTAGCTGTTTGGTGCACAAAGCTGTGATTTGGTGTTCAGATAATCAGGCTGTGGTGTCAACAATTAACAGACAAACTACTTCTTGTCCTTTGATGGTGGAGATTTTGAGGGTGTTGGTTTTGAAGTGTTTAGAGCGCAATATCACTATCTGCAAAACATATGTCTGGTGTGCATAAAGAAGTACTTGATGCCACTTCTCACTTTCAGTGGCCATGCTTTCATGCTTTGGTGACGGAGGCTGAGGACCAGCCAACTCCCATACCAGCAGATCTGTGGAACATCATTACAGTGACCTAGCTTGCCAGTTACAGTCAGTGTTAGCGGCAAATACATGGAAGCACTGCAATGCAAGCTGGAGGTGTTTTCAAGCTTTTCTGAGAGAGGCTAGTTTTTATCTTTCTGGCCTGTTCTCCTTGCACTGCATTCAGGGCTGCTGAGGGGGGGAGGGGGCAGGCCTGTAGTCTGTCTCTCTCCTGCTCTTGTCCGGACCCAGGTGATTGCGTTAATATGATAATCCGATTCCAACACACAGGAGCATGAACAGACCCCGGCACCAGGCCCCTTCCCCCAGAGGCCAGTGAGGAGCAGGCACACTGACGCAGGAAGGTAGGGGATGGCCTGAGTGAGTGAGTGAGTGAGGGGCAGTGACAACAGCTTTGTCCCCAGTGGAGGGTGGCGGCTGCATCCCAAGGCGGGGGGCGCTGGCTGTGGCAGCCCTACCCCAGGACCGGCTATGTTTCTTGGCAGCCCTGACTGCATTTTATGTTTTCTGCAGTTTGCTTCGGCTCAACATTGGTCTATGTTCATGTCAAGGCAGTCTTGGCTAGTATTTATTTTTTGATCTGAGTGATAAGTGCTAATGATGTGTGAGCAATTGACAAACTCTGTAAACATGAGGTGTCTCATTTTGTGGTTAAGTTGGGGGTTTGGTTTTGTATCATCCTTTGTTAATGACAGACAGTCATAAACTTTTCAAGGCAGATAGATTATACCTTTCTGAAACTGGGCTGGACATCTTTTTATCTGATGTGCAAGACCTCTTGGAGGCAGGTGTTCAACCTTAACAACTGTTCTCCATTTGGGGGGGGGGGGGGCAGTGGCAAGCATCACTGTCACCGCTCATGGCGGAAAATGGAAGGGAATACCATGGGCTCTTTGGAGTTCCTTGCAGGAGACCAGGAGAAATAAGGGGAAGGTGGTTCATGTGCGATACCACAAGCTTTGCTTGGTGTGGGAGGCATAAGTTTGGTAGTTGTTGGGGATGAAGTTATGATTAGGTCAATACTGTCTAACTACAATATTCTATGCATTATGGAATGTTAACTTATATATAAATTGGAAATGTGTTAATGTGAATTGAGTGATTTGGTGATGTTAATTTATAATAAAGCTGCAGCCGTTGGGTTTTCCACATGCATACTTGTTTGGATATGTTTGTTAATATGACAAGGGAGTGTAAATGCCTAAGTTATGTAATATGTATAGACTTTAAAAATCTGCTGCTTACACATAGAAATTCCAGTACTTACACATGTCAGCACTGGCCTTGCACATACAAGCTGCTGAGTGATTTACATTCAAGAGAATGCATGTGTATTTCCTGTGAACATATACGTATTTCACAAAAGATTCCACATTCAGTGAGCCTTTTGTAAAAAAAAAAAAAAAAGCCAAGAAATTGTGAATGTCTCGATTTGGACATCCCATCTCCAACCTAAGCACATGCAAAATTGGGCTTCACATATGCTCAATGATCCATGGTAGATGACTGATATCTATGAGATATAGCCAGCAAGATCTAAAGAGCTGTGCAAGCAGATAGGAGAGAGAGAGAGAGACATTACCAGAGGAGAGGGAAGGGAGAGAGAAAAAAATAAACAGGACAATTCTTTAAACTGGCGCCTCAGCTTAGGTGCCCCAATGCCATGTCCTTATCATCAATTCTGTAATGGTATCTAGAATGTTAGCTTAAGTCAGCATTAGCACACCCATGTTTAGGCAAAATCTTTTATGTCATGTGAATGACTGGTGTAAGCTGGAGAGTGTAAGCATGCCAAGATAAGCATCTGATTTATAGTATTCTATAAACTATGCACCTAACTGGGATACACCCAGGGCCCATCCATGCTCCTACTACATGTACACCCCCCCTCTTGCTGTTAGGCACTACCTTATAGAATAGCTTCAAGTGCACTTAAGCACCTGCCTCTCAATTAATAATGCCATTGATATGTCTAAGTGGCACAGACCTTGGCACTACTTTATAGAATTGCCCCAAAAGTGCTTTTTTGTGTGGGGAAGAAAGAGTGATAGAGTGCCTTGGGGGAGGGAAAGGACAGAGAGAGATTTTTGCTATATTCTTCTAGCAGAAATCTGTAAGTTATTTGATGTGATACACTGAATTACAGTCACATACCCTGCTCAATCTGAACCGTTTTTCTTTCGTATTTGATTTTTGAAATGTATTTGCCCATTTTCCTTTGAAGTAGACAGCATTGACTAGGACCAATGTAGTAAGCGAGTTAACAGAGCCTTCAGGCAAGAGATTCTTGATTTTACCTGTTGAAAACATTTTAAAAAAACATATTTTGTTATATTCTGTGATTAAAGTTTCTAGAAGTCACATACCATTTATATTGTTATCCTTTAAGGAGCAAGTCAATAAGACAGTTTGTTCAGCATTTTACAATTTATGGATGGTTTTGAAACTGAAACTGATGCATAGTGCATATGATTTCCGAGTGGCTGTTCAATCAATGATTTTGTCTAAATTGGATTACTGCAATGCCTTATATTTAGGGTTGGATAAAATGCAATGTAGGGCTTTGCAGGTAATCCAAAATGCTGCTGTGTGATTAATCATGGGGGCTTCAAACTTTGAACACATGACATCAATGTTCATTGGTTACCAGCACGGTATCGTATTCAATACAAAGTGTTGACTCTGGCTTATCAAGAGCTGTATGCAGTTGCTCCTTGGTATTTGGGTCAGGTAATACAGTAACATGTTCCTCCCCATAATTTGAGATCTGACAGTGAGAAACATCTTGTGGTACCAGCTCTTAATAGCATTCATTATATGTCAGCATGTGCTTTTTCTGTAGAAGGACCATTACTATAGAACAAGCTTCCAGGGCACCTCAGATTTTTTCAACTTTGCAACAGTTTAAGAAGATTCTAAAAACGTATTTGTTTTTGCAGGCTTTTCCCTCTATCTAAATGATTTTTTTTAAAAATCATAAGTGACTTCTGGAAATTATTGTGATTTTGAAAGGCAGATAGCACTGATACCAGATTCTTTTATGATATGTATTATTTTTTTTGTTTTACTGAATTATGTATGTTTATGATTTTAGTAAACTGCTTAGTGGTAAGCAGGCTAAAAGGTTTAAAAATAAATAAATGTTAAGTAAAGGGTAAAAGGTCATGGATTTGATATACTGCTTTTCTGTGGTACAACCAAAATGGTTTACATTTATTATATGCAAGTACTTTCTCTGCCCCTACTAGGCTCACAGTCCAAGTTTTTTTTTCTAGCTAAGACAATGGAGGGTTAACTAACTTGCTCAGGATCACAAGGTGCCACAGTGGGAACCAAACCTAGTTCCCCTGCACACATATGCAATAACATACTATAACCACTTTGTCTGTAATCTTAGTGGCTGTGTATGCCAATAAAAATATAACCATACAATCAAGATTACAGTCGCATGTACTATTTTGTTCAACATTTAAACACAGAGTCAAGCAAAAATGGAGTCAATTTAATGGTCTGCCCAAGCTGCACAACATGCATGTCAACTCTTCAACTTCCTACTGAAGGACGGGCCAATTTGTAAACTCCATAAAGTATTTTTTCAAGAACAAAAATAGAAACACTTTGGGGCCCTTTTATTAAAGAGACGGCTGAAGGGGATATGATAGATGTGTGCAAAATTCTGAGTGGTGTAGAATGAGTACAAATGAATAGATTTTTAGATTAGGGGATATTCAATGAAATTACATGTCAAAGGCAGCACTGAGGTCTATAGAAATTATTACCACTATTTTTCCTTTCTCTCTCCAGTAATACTTGTAAGGGGGCATATACAGGGGCAGAGTATGAGTGGGACATAGATGGGGCTCCCACTGACATACTCAATACAGAATACACAAGTTATATGTGTCCCAGCTGCATTTAGACAAGCTGTAGCACTGGTGTAAGTGCAGATACCTAGATATTAGCCACCCAATACCAGGTTACACTAGTATTCTATAATAGAACCTAGGTGCCCAGGTTTAGTTAGAAGAGCCTCCTACCAATGATAGTTAGCCACCATAGTATTTACATTATTTATTTATTTAAAAATTTCTAGTCCTCCTACAACTCCCTGTCTCCTCGGCTCATAACCTTGGAGTCATCTTTGATTCCTCTCTCTTCTTCTCTGCGCATATTCAACAGATCACCAAAACCTGTCGTTTCTTTATCTACAACATTAGCAAAATCCGCCCCTTCCTTTCTGAATACGCTACCAGAACCCTTATTCAAACCCTTGTCACCTCTTGTTTGGATTATTGCAATTTACTTCTCACTGGTCTTCCTCTCAGCCATCTCTCTCCTCTCCAGTCTGTCCAAAATTCTGCAGCATGACTTATTTTCCGCCAAAATCGTTATACCCACACTAGCCCACACCTCAAGTCACTTCACTGGCTCCCTGTCCGCTTCCGCATACAATTCAAACTTCTCTTACTGACCTTTAAATGCATCCATTCTGCAGCTCCCAATTACCTCTCCACTCTCATCTCTCCCTACATTCCTCCCCGTGAACTCCGCTCACTGGACAAATCTCTCTTGTCGTCCCCCTTCTCTTCCACTGCTAACTCCAGACTTCGTTCCATTTCCATCGCGGCACCTTATGCCTGGAATAGACTTCCTGAGCCTGTACGTCTAGCTCCATCTCTACCTGTTTTCAAATCTAAGCTGAAAACCCACCTTTTCACCACTGCTTTTGCCCCCCCCCCCTTGTTCCTTCTCACCCAATACTTCCCTCGCCCTTAATTGTCTTGTCTTAATTGACTTAATTCTCTTAATTGACTTAATTGTCTTAATTATCTTAATTGACATCGCCCTTAATTGTCTTGTCTGTCTGTATTACTTTTAGATTGTAAGCTCTATTGAGCAGGGACTGTCTCGCTATGTCTTTAGCGTTGGGTGCGTCTGGTAGCGCTATACAAATGTTAATAATAATAATAATAACTTGGCAGATCACAGATCAAGATACTTAATTTAAAAAAAACAATAAAACAAAAGCAAGCATTGAATTATACAAGAAAACAGACAAAATCAGCCCCATGCATGTTCAAACAAATATGTCTTCAGTAACTTACTGAATTGAACCCTACTACCACTACCCAGTCTCAAATAACCTGGTAATTTGTTCCAGATTTGTGGACCCGCTATTGAGAATGCAGTGTTCCGTGTATTAACATATGTCACAGTTTGCAGTTTAGCATTTAAAAAAAATTTCAATTTTTCAGACCACAAAGATCTAACAGGTTGATATTCATTAATTACATCTTTAAAATATCGAGAAACACAATCAGAGTACAGTGCTCGGTGTACCAACCTTACCACCTTTTACTGTACTTAAGCGTGTACTGGCAACCAGTACAAAAAGCGTAAAATTGGAGATACAAAAAACTAAAAACTAACCTGTTTAAAAAGGCATACCCTACCAATCCAACATAAATGCCTGATCTCTTCAACACAACAAAACTAAAGTACATAATGGACATAACACAACTCTTCCGTTGTAAGATTCCTTAATGTGGCTGTGCCACATGAACTTCATCTTACCACTATATCCCTTTGTATTTGTTTACACCGGAGTCTGCAAACGCCTCTCTGGTACTATGTAAGCTACATTGAGCCTACAAATAGGTGGGAAAATGTGGGATACAAATGTAACAAATAAATAAATAAAAATAAACCAAGACACACCCACCAACAATCATGCAGAGACATTATCCAGCTTATAATCGAAAGAGAAAAACGCCTATATTGCGACCCAAATCGGGAGATAGGCGTCTTTCTCCCGTGGGCGCCCAAATCAGTATAATCGAAAGCCGATTTTGGTGAAGGCGGAACTGGGGCGTCTTTAGCTGATAATCGAAACAAAAAGCCGTTTTTACCGCGATTTTGGGTCACTTTTTGTGGACCCTTTTTTTTCACGAACAGGTCCCAAAAAAGTGCCCCAACTGACCAGATGACCACCGGAGGGAATCGGGGATCACCTCCCCTGACTCCCCCAGTGGTCACTAACCCCCTCCCACCAAAAAAAAACCACTTTACAAACTTTTTTTCCCAGCCTGTATGCCAGCCTCAAATGCCGTACCCACCTCCATGACAGCAAAATGTGTTCTATCCTGTGACAGCCTTTCCCTGGTTCTGATGTGGCTCTCGGGTGAGTGTGACACCTTTTCTGTTATGCACACTGCAGAGTCACATCAGCAATGCATTGTGCTGGGTGTAGGGTATTGGGCTCCGTGATTCCAGAAGCTTGTGGCAAATGCTCACGATGTTGGTAGTTGGTAGGCTCTACTCCCATGGTGCCTTTCCCCCTGCTTACAGGGTCACAGTGTGCCCTGTTTTGTTTCCGGTAGTCCATGAGGTAGTGGCCATTTTTGTAAGCCAGTTTTAGATCTCTTTCACGTGTTAGCCACGTTACAGAACTTAGTTCTTACCTTGAATGTGGCTGAAAGAGGGCATTGTACACCATTCTGCCAGCTCTGACCTACTGCTCATCTCAGTACCAGGGAGATTTGTTGCCAGTGGGGCACAACCTCTGATCTGCAGTTAACTGTGAGTAAGCGTGCATATTCCAATAAAGGACGTTTTCGGAGAGATTAGACTTCAGGTGTCAACTGGTGTGCCAATGTTATATAGCAGCAACAAGTCCTAGAGGCCTGCGTGTATGGTCTGGAGCACTTTTAGTGGGTACCGCAGTGCACTTCAGTCAGGTGGACCCAGGCCCATCCCCCCCTACCTGTAACACTTGTGCTGGTAAATGGGAGGTCTCCAAAACCCACTGTACCCACATGTAGGTGCCCACTTCACCCCTAAGAGCTATGGTAGTGTTGTACATTTGTGGGTAGTGGGTTTTGGGGGAGGGGGGTTGGGTGCTCAGGACCCAAGGTAAGGGAGCTATGCATGTGGGAGCATTGTCTGAAGTCCACCGCACTGACCTCTAGGGTGCCCAGTTGGTGTCCTGGCATGTCAGGGGGGCGAGTGTACTACGAATCCTGGCCCCTCCCATGACCAAATGGCTCAGATTAGGACGTTTTTGAGCTGGGCATTTTTAGTTTCCATTATCGCTAAAAAAAACAAACGCCCAGCTGCAAAACGTCCATTTTTTCGAAAATACGGTCTGTCCCGCCTCTTCACGTACCCATTTTCGGAAATAGACGCCCATGGAGATAGGCGTTCGCGTTCAATTATGCCCCTCCACGTATCACATCTAATGCCTGTATTTTTGATTTTGACAAACCCAAATACAGCGCATTGCAGAAATCGATACGTGATATCACTAAATTTTGTACCACAGCAGTCCGAAAATCACATTGTGGCAACATAGGTTGCAACTTTGCTAACAAATGAAGCTGAAAAATGCTGACTTCACCGCTTGATTAAATACTAGATTCTTCATAGACAATAAATGGTCCAAAATTACACCCAACACACGCATACATTCCTCTACTGGCAATACAAAATCTCCTACGTCCACAGACCGACATTGTAGAAGATCCACATCCTTTCCTACAAATATCAATTCAGTTTTACTAAAATGTAAAACTAATCTATTTGAACTTATCCATTTATATGTAGCAGACATACAATCACTCAGTCGTTTAGTCAATCCCGTCAAACCTCCTCGAAGTGGAAGAAAAAAGTGTATATCATCAGGATTGGTCCTGTACTCTACCTGCAAATTCCTAAAACCTCTACCCAACAAAGCCATTTAGATGTTATACAGTAAGGCACTTGTGGCACTCCCTTAGTGGCTGGCTTCATTGTAGATACTTCTCCCTTACTAATAACTTGCATCTGACAACCCTTCAAAAAACAAGCAAACCAGTTCCACACTGCTCTACTAATCCCTTTTCCTTTTAGCTTTGAGGACAAAAGACCAATATCAACTGTGTCAAACCACTGTATATATATTACATATATATCCCGGCAGGCAGCGATCTATATGTATTCATTGCTGTTGACTATTTCACTATCCAGAAACTGATAGTGAATGTATTACATGTTTTATTAAACACTATGACCAGCTTTGTAGACAATTAAAAACAAACAAACAAAAACACCAGCTACTGTAGCTGCATTTGACCCAAAGTGTTTGGATAAATAATCAAAACTGGGAAGTACCCACACTTAAATTACGTAAGTATATTTCATGCAATCACTCAACACTAGCACACATCCCATGCATTGCTACAAAGCCCATAATATGAAACAAAAGTATTTTTTGCTCCACACCCTGTCCCTCAGTATCTTCTTCCTACAGTGGTCACTGATACTGCCAAGGGAGTAGGGGAACTAAGGGGGTTGTTTACTAAAGTGTAGCTCAAGTTATCTGCTGCAGGGCCCATTTTATTCCTATGGGACTGCTGCAGATAACTTGAGCTAAGCTTTAGTAAACAACCCCCTAAGTTTGTATGATCATGTGGGATATTGCTGTTTTATTTCTCTTTGTTCTCTTTATAGTCTAATAAAAGATGTTTATTCAGCCAGCAATCGCTACAGTAATAGTTACAGTTAATTGTCAATTAGGAACTGTACCTTTTATTATATGTCACTACTTATGGCCTGTTCTGGTGTATTGTCAGAGTGCCAGAAACAGCTGCAGAGCCAAACTTTTAAAGGGAAGTAATTCCTATATTTTCTCATTCAGAAACTTATGGACTTAGAGGTCTGTTTACTAAACAGTGGTAAGTACATGCCTTTAATTTGATTAAAGAACAAAAGTTAATGTGCAGTTCTACAATGGCTGAGTGCCCAGCGTATTCCCTGCAGTTACCACACAGAAAGGTTCCTTACTGTGCATTAGGTTCATTTGCAATTAGGGTGGCTGCATTTAATGCTTCATGTTAAGGAGATATTAAGTATACCCACGCTCTGTTGTAGCTGCACAAGTGATGGTGCTAATTACTGTGCGCTAACTACAGTGCGCAGTCAGTCCATGCGCAGTCCCTCACTCATCGCACACTAAGAGGTTAGCCTAGGAATTTTAGTACTCAGGTAGTTTTTAGCACATTGTAATTATTGGTGCAGGCCAGCGCTAATAGTTAGCATGTACTAAATACCGTGCTAACTGCTTAGCATATTTTAGTAAATATGCCCCTAGGTGGTGAGTGGCTTTGCAAATCCACAAATGAGCTCGCAAGCAACAAATAGTGTGTGTAATCATGTTTGCAAATGGTATTTGCAGTTTTTGCATATGTGCCAAGGCAATCACAAAAATTACGCAAAATCACTGGTAAGCTGAAGTCTCATGCAAATCAGCTCATTAGCAATTTGAATATAGCAAATTTATGCATTGAAAATCATACAATTTGGCCAATGAAATGAATGGGTTGTAGTTAAGATGCTACAAACTTCAGGTTGAATATTTATGAGCAAGTATGAAAATAATTCCACAAAGTGTCGGCTCATTTCTGCAAGTATTCTCATAAGTTAGGGGTCCTTTTACAATACTACGGTAAAAGGGGGCCTGCACTGGTGTCAGTACGTGTTTTTGACATGTGCTGAGGCCCCCTTTTACCGCAGCAGGTAAAAGGCAGGTCTTTGTAGGGGGGGGGGGTTCAAGAAATGACTGTGCGGCAAGTGAAGCACTTGCCATGCAGTCATTTTAGGGGAGAGCATTTAACGTCACCCATTGAGGTGGAGGTAAGGGCTCCCACGCTAACCTGGAAGTAACTGGGCAGCACGCGACACTGCCTGATTACCACCAGGTACACACTGACGCAAAAAAAAATTGAAATATTTTTGCAGTGCTAGAAATGGTGCACGCTGGGGGAGGGAACTACCTCAAGGCTGCTGTGGTAGCCCAGCAGTACTTTCCTTTTAGCAAGCAGTAAGCCCGCATTGGACTACCGCCACTTCATAAAAGGGCTCCTTAATGCACTTTCTTCAGTGCCTTTTCCTCTCCCTCCAGATATTACAAAAACATCTCATGCATAGGATGACTTAAGCCCTATATTGCAATCCTAAGGCATACCCTACCGATCCAACATAAATACCTGATCTCTGCAACACAACAAAACTAAAGAATGCAATGGACATAACACAACTCTTCCGTTGTATAATTCCCTAGTGTGGCTGGGCCACATGAACTTTATCTTACCACAGCATTACTTTGTATTTGTTTACACCGGAGTCTGTAGCACCTCTCCGGTACTATGTAAGCCACATTGAGCCTATAAACAGGTGGGAAAATGTGGGATATAAATGTAACAAATAAATAAATAAATAGAATCCTGTCTAGGCAGCTCAGTTCAGCAGCAGACTTGCTCAGTCTGCTTATCCCTTGCTAGGCGATAGCCCTCAGCTTAGGCAAGTCCCCTCCGCTCAGACTGCTGCCTTCCCTGGCAGCCCTAGCCCTCTCACACATTGATGTCTCCAGCTGCTGCCTTCCCAACAGCCTTCTTTTGTCAAGTAACTCTTTAATGAGCCCCACCTTTATCCTCTAATTAGGATTCCATTCCTCTGTGATCAGTCCTTTCTCCTGGTTGGTTTTAGGATATGTTTTTCAGAATCCTCTTTCTTAAAGTGTCATTACCTCTTAGTTTCTGTGTAATGTCTTCTATTTCAAGCATGCTGCTATCTCCCCTGCTCTAAACCAGCCCTGTATGTGTGAGGAATCCACTTTATGGCAAATGTATACTATTTATTTCAAGATGTTTTAAGAAGGAACAAAAGACTGATGGAATTCCTCAATATAGATATTTTTTCTAAAGTCAGGACCACATTTGAGGGGCATGCAAAATTAGAGTTAAAAGGCTGCGCAGACCTTGAAAATCAGTTTACTTGCATAACGCTGAAACGGTACATGTTATTCCCAAAGCTTTAATTTCCTGTAGCTGTTGAAAAAAAGAATCACAAAACAGACATTATGCAAGCGTAACTGTAAAAAAGTACTGTTTGTTGCCTCATTCTTAAATTTAACCCAGAGGAACAAAACCACCACAGTGCATATTTGCAAAGTCTTGCTTGCAAAATTTTCTAAAAAAAAAACACAAAACCAAATGAACAAAACAAAACAAAAAAAAACATGTATCCTCACCTGAAGATACATCCTTTAGAAAAAGATAGCAAGTTAGAGGCATGCTAGTTATGCAGAAATTAATTGAATTTCTTCTAAATCAAGGAGCTGCAAACTATCTTGAATCCACTAGATTACAGGATTTGAGTCAGCATATTTGACCAGTCAAAAATCATGTGAAACAAATCTGATTTTTGGGAGAGGGATAACAAGAAGTTAGGTTCAAGATAGGTAGCTCTTTGCAGGGGATTATCCAACCTATAGATGAATCTTACGGTTGCAAACTGGGATAGAAAGTGGTTGAGTAATGCACTGTGTTTTAGTGCAGAGGTTTGTTCTTGATTTTCCTGTGCTAGCATTACTCCAGATACACTAAGAAATACTAGCATGGAAAATCAGCATAAATGTACTCTTCAAAAGGGTTGTGCAGAGGCATGTAAAATGCACGCAAATCGCTTAATAAGAAACTGCTTCTGAGTAAAAAAAAATGCAATAAATCTGATATCGATTTTTTATTTTTATTCTACTGCTGAATCTTTAGACCAGCTTAGGCTGTCAAAAGATGCATCTGGGAGCAAAAGGGTTATGTGAGGTGATGCACGGCACTTTACCTCAGATGACCTAAGATACCTGGTTGACTGATGCGCTGCTATTGATCAGTTTACCAAATAAGAATTCGTTTAGAGGTGGGTGAGGGGGTCTGGGGGTCAAGAGTGCTCAAGGGATCAGGAACCCACTTAAAACCAGGAAATATATTTTGGCAGAGGGAGGGGGAGGCATCTAAGGGGACCCCTTGGACCACCAAAAAATATTTTTAGAGGGAAGGGGAGTTAAAGGGAGTCAGGTATGTTTGAGGAATCCACTTGACATACCAGGAAAAATATTTATGGGGTTGTAGGGAATAAAGTCAGGGATGTCAGGGTGACGAGACCCACCGGGCCATCAGGGAAATGTTGTGCCTTAGGGATCACAGACTCTGACAGGCTTTTCTTTTAATGTCCCCCCTCCTGTCAGTGCATGGGCCTGTCCCCATTTGTGCCCTGTCAGATAAGGAGATACCTTACTCTTACTGCAATGATGTATGTGTTTTTTCTGAAAGTGTACACTTCATAACTCTGAGGTAATTTGCATTCCATTACTTTACTGCATCAGGATTATAAATTGTCCTTTTTTAGCATGTGAGTTAGAACGCTGTGTGCTGAAGCTTACGCGTTCTAATGTGACGCGTGCTGTATTGAGGCTGAGGATAGAACTAAGTACAATTAGGGAGCTGAAACAGGGAAGAAAGTCCCTTTGTTTTAGAGCTGAGACTGCACAAATAGTTACTACAAAAACACCGGGAAATAGCGGCAAAGGATGGCAAAGTCTTTGGCAAGATAAGAGGCTGAGAGAGGCAGGTAGACAGGTTGATAGAAAAGAGAAATTAGAAGGGAAATTATCAAAGAAGCAATTAACTGAAGCTGGTCTCAGTGTCACGTTTGTGACCATTTCCTTGTCTGTGCTCACCTCGCCCTCTGGTGGCCAGAACCGGTGGCTGCTATGGACTGTTACCCGTTCCAGACTTTAGCCCAGTCTGGTCTGGATCTTCCAGGCTGTCAGACTTGCTTTTCTTGTTTGTGCCTGAACAGCACTCGTAGCTGCCTTGTGATTCCTGCAGTGAGCTTCAGCAGCTGATGGACTTTATTAATCACCTGGAAACTTCTGTGTTTGCCTTTGCATCGTCTAAGGTCCCTGGTTTGTTGGTGCTTTGTTACACTTCTGCCTAGTCTGGTTTCTTGTTTGAGTTTCTTGTCCAGTTCTAGTTAGTCTGTGTGTAGTTTAGCTTAGGTTACTGCTTATTTCCCTAGTCTTGTTTCTGGTATGTATTCCTGGTTTAGTTTCTGTTTGTCTGTGTCTCTCTCTTAGTGGCTGCTCTGCAGCTTTCAGTCCTGACTCTTGTCTGTCTGTGTTTTTCAGTGGCTGCTTTGCAGCTTTCAGTTTTTCTCCTCTAGTTTGTCCATTTCCTGTCTCGTGTAGTATTGTCTGTCTGTGAGTCCTAACCCAGTTTCCTGCCTTGCTGCCCATGTATATTCTTTTCCCCTCTGACCCTCAGTCCCTGTTCAGCCTAGTTGGTATTCAGTTCCTGCCCTATCCGGTAAGTCCTGCCGGCCACTTGCACCAGGGGCTCAACTCCTGAGGAACGGCGGTCAAGTGTAGGTGAAGTCTAGCTGTTCCTGAGTTCTGCCTTGTCTCTGGTGTGGGGTGGTTTAGCCTGCCACTGCTGCTCCAAGGCGGTGGCCCAAGGGCTCACGAACCTAGTTTCTGCCTTGAAAACCTGACACTCAGGGCAAGATGCACTAAACTAAACAAGCCTTTAATGAGCATTTAATGAGCCTTTAACGAACAAGTAGATTACCCTGGCATGCACTAAAGCCCAATTTCCGACGACGGTAGCAGCGAATGAAAATGGAATGCAGATGAGCAAATTGTGTAGAAACCCTATTGAAATGAGATGCACTAAGGTTTTCCTAACGCTGGAAAGCTCCGGGAAAGCTAATGAGAGGTCTGTACCTCTCGTTGGGGCTGCGCAGGCCTCGAAAACTGAAATGTAAAAAAAAAAATCGGAGGGGCAAAAACACTTGTCAGGAGCGTCCTTTATTGATGGCCTAGCTCCCCCCCCCCCCGCCCGAGATCGCCACTGCTCCCCGCTCCCCCCTGCATTGGAATTATAACTTTAGGTAGCCCCGGCCCCTTTCTCCTCCTTTCTTTGAAATGACAGCTCCCGCCATCCTCCGCCCCCGTGCCCCGCCCCCGCCACCCCCCCTGAGGTCGTCGCCGCCGCTCCTCCCCTCCACCGGGCCCCCCTCCATCTGATACCGAGCCCTTACAGTGCCTCTCACCTCTGTGTGAAGGCGCTGCACCAGCAAGAACCTACGTAGGTTACTTACATCAGACAAGGGCGGGCCCAGGAGGAAAGGAGGGGAAGTCCGAAGAGGCGATCAGCTGTTCTTGCCAGTGCAGCGCCTTCACACAGAGGTGAGAGGCGCTGTGAGGGCCCGGTATCAGACGGAGGGGGGCCCGGTGGAGGGGAGGAGCGGCGGCGACGACCTCAGGGGGGGCAGTGGGGGCGGGGCCACAGGGCGGAGGATGGCGGGAGCTGTCATTTCAAGGAAGGGAGGAGAAAGGGAGGAGGGCTGGGGGTTATGATTTCAATGCAGGGGGGAGCGGGGAGCAGTGGCGACCTCGGCTGGGGGGGGCAAGGCTGTCAATAAAGGACCTCGTGCGGGGGGGGGGCAAGGCCGTCAATAAAGGACGTCCATAAAGGACGTGTTTGTTTGTTTGTTTTTTCTGACGTCCTTGGCATGCGCAGAGCAGCCAGCATAATGCTTGGCTGCTCTGCACATGCTCTACCGGCCGATTATCTGACGGTTTTATGAAGGGTTAGAGAATGCAAGTGAGCTGCAACGAGCAGCTCATTTGCATTCCCTTTCCTTCGTGCATAGCCGTTCCCTACCGATTCACTATGGAATTAGGTACAGAACGGCTCTAATGAGGACTTTAGTGCATCCCCCTGTCAGACTCCAATAATTTACGGTATGGTAAGGTTTTGCAGTTATTGTGAAATAGTTGCAAAAATTAATGCATGGAAGCTGAAAAGCAAAGCAGTAACTGGTAGAGGTGTGACCAGCATCTGCTTATGCACTCATTGTACAGAGAAGACCTATACTGCACATAAGAAGCAGTTCAAAATGGCACCTCTGACCGCTAGTGGTACCGTTTCTCTATTACAACCAAGGGTCAAGCTGCCTAATAAGGCATGTACACTCATATCAGGCTTTGCGTGCGGACAGTGCTAGCCTTAATCAAGTTAAATATGATTTCTCAATAGCAAAACAGAAGAAAAAGTTCCAGGGTCAGATTTCAATTCTTGTTTGCCTAGTACAGAAACCATCTATCATCCACGTTGACTCAGGACTCAAGGGTTCCACATTACTTTCAGACAAATAGGCTGAGTTTCAGATACCTTACGGTATTATCATTCCATCTCTCCTCAGACATGAACTTTCACACATCACCTTGTTCTGGAGCACTGCCTTTGATTTCTACTGTTACTTCTGCTTCTCTTCCTGCTGAAGCAATGTTCCTCAGCATTTCTTCAAGCCACATTCATTAATACAAGTAAGGAATTTTAATCAGGTCCAATGCTTTGTAGCATTAATTTTTCCCTTTTCACTGTAATTATGTTCAAAATTATGTAGGCTCTTGTGAAGAAAAGTTTTTTAATATGAAATAGATATTGATCTTATAGACCTTTCCATGCAGTATTATAGAAAAAAGACTGATTATGCTTTTCAAGTGGAAAGAAATATTAATTTATAGCTGTTTTACACTTACTCTCTGTTTGATTTTCAACCCAGCAATTAATTTCTTTTCTGGCATCTTCAGCCGCTGTTGCAAAATTAACAGCTTGTGGCATTGCGTGGTAGTATGTCTGAATGAGTTTTAAGTATTCCTTTAAAATAAAAAGAGAAAAGGGTATTTTAAAATTCTCTTCATTATCAGTAATGATATGCCCCCTAATTCTGTATCTAGGGCATACACCCAAATCGTGCGCACACTTTATTTGCTTATTCTATAAAGATATGTGTGTAAACTTTTCCATGTGGATCCAAAAAGGAGGTGTGGCCATGGAAGGAGCATGGGCGAGTCAGGGATATTTCTAGGATTTGTGCACTGTGTTATAGAATTCAGGGGATCTATACTTAATTTAGATACAGGGATTTACACCAAGGTTGAGTTGGTGTAAATCCTCACACCCACAATTTGGCGTGGATCCTGGTGGTAAGCAATATTCTATAAATGACACCCAACTTTGGACACTATTTATAGAATAGAGCTTAGCACATATAGAATAGAGCTTAGCATATCATTTACAGAACTCAGTCCATGGAGGACTGGAAAGAGAATGCACATCAGCAAGAAACCTTTCCGTGACTTCAATAGAAGTGAAGAGATGGTTCCACAATGAACAGTGCATTGTAAATAGAACATAGTTAATGATTTGTTGTAGTATCCTAAAAATAAGAAAAACAAAGTTATTCAAAGTCAAGGTCAAACATTAAGGGGGAACAAGATCAAACTTTTTACAATAGAACATGATTAATTCCCGGCATGATTAGACTGGTGTGTGCTCATCCATTCATGTTGGGGATTAATCATGTAGTTGCAGTATTGTGAAAACTGTGGTCTATTTTGTCTACTCAAGTTTGTTTTCATGATCATTCTACTTTCAGTGTGAGAGAAATGTGGGAGCGCTTCTTTCTTTGAAATTGAAGTGATCTCCTAAGCCTTAAATCAAAAGTGAGGTGGGTGCATCTGGTGTCACTCCACAGAAGAAGGGTTTCAGTGGACCTTTCCTTTGAATAACTAATACATCAGAGAGAAACATAACAGTATTTGTGAGTCATCATATCTGTTATATTATCCTATGCATGTGCTCTTTGGTATATGTGGGCAGGACTAAGTGGCTAATATACCTATGGCTCAATGAATATAAGAGTCTTTTAAGGACTGGTGTGTGTTCTATTCTATGGGTGGCTGATTGGATGGAGAAAGGGCATATTAGTGTAGATCTTAGATAACAAGTAATTGATATAGTACCTATAAATGTATTGGGAGGAGATTATGACCATCCTTTGAATTTACAAGAACGTTACTGGACTTTTTCTCTGGGGTTGGTTCACCCAGCTGGACTGAATGAAGACTTTGAGTGGATGACATTGATTTAATGTTGGGAGATGTGCTCTGATAGGTTGATCTGATTGGAGGGTTCTGATTAGAAATAGCTTTACAACAAGTTGACACCATGTTTTTCATTGCAGGATAACTGAGCATTATGACAGACTGATAAATGGAAACTTTTTTAGACTATCAAATGGATATTCCTTTTGAAGCTCTGTTAAGATATGATATGAGGTTCCATCTCTGAAACAGAGTGTTGGCTTGAAACATATTATGTTAGGTGTTAATTGAGTATTTTGAGAGGGCTCTCCAAAGTTTCAGGTTAAATATTTATTTAGTTAGTTACATTTGTACCCCGTGCTTTCCCACTCATGGCAGGCTCAATGCGGCTTACATGGGGCAATGGAGGGTTAAGTGACTTGCCCAGAGTCACAAGGAGCTGCCTGTGCCTGAAGTGGGAATTGAACTCAGTTCCTCAGTTCCCCAGGACCAAAATCCACCGCCCTAACCACTAGGCTACTCCTCCACTCCATATATATATTGCATATCTCTTTTGAAGGTGGATTTTGAAAAGCAATGTCCTCTGGATTCTTTATATACACGGTGCCCAAAGGTAGGCACAGATTTCTGACTGTAACTTAATAGGTTAATTGGCTCTTAATTGGCAGTAAGGATCAATCAATTAACTTTAATTGTTAATTGGCGCTAATTAGTAGTTACATGCAGAAATGAGCCCTATTCTATAACCTCATGTGCCTAATTTCCATTGTGTTCAACTCCAGAATAGGTGTGATCACAAGAGGGACATTGATGGATCAGGGGTGTGCCTGGAAGTTAGGTGCAGGGTTATAATATAATATTATTAATGTGTCTAACTGCTAGGATTTCAGTGCTAGCATTTATACCAGCCTTTGGCTGGCATAGATGTTTGTGCCTAAAGTTAGGCATGAGAATTTTGTCTAAGCTTGTATTCTTTAAAGGCCGTTCCACCCAGGATGTCCTTTATAGAATTTGTACTTAGCAGACATCATCCTGACTTTGGATGACCTTTACTGGATTCCCTTCTGTAAGTATGAAGAAATTAACTGCATATATAGATATAGAAATTTATGAAGAAAGAAAAAAGTTTTAATTAGAATTTGCACTTTATTAGGCACAATATGAATAACAGATCTATGATCACAACATGATAGAGCTCATTTAAAGCTTATATTAGTAAGCATTTATGTCGTTTCGTATAATGGTCCAAAAGCTTTTATGAGAAACATACAAGATTTGAGGGGAGGGAGTTGCTTTTTTGTTTTTTTGTTTTTGTATGTGGAGATTTTTGTGCTTTGGTATTTTTGGTTTTACATTTACACTGTCTGTTGGACTTTACAGGATAGGCTTAAAATACGTGAATTTTTGGAGACCTCACAGAGGCCTCCTGTTCTAAAATAAGGCTCTTAATTTGCAACACTTAGGAATAAGCTGTTGATAGAGTACGAAATCAGCCCATGAGGTTAGAAGAGGAAGTTGTGGTCTGTGTAGATAGGAAGGCAGACTGCTACACTGTACTGTATGAGCTAGGATGGGAGAGAAAGAGGGGGGGGGGGCTGAGCTTGAGTAGTGCAAAGAGACGGGATGTGAACCTGGGATTGAGGAAGAAAGAGGGTTATGAGGAAAGAATGGGAAAAGGAGCTGAGGGAAGAGGGGTGTTGAGGCTTGAAGTAAGAGAGAGACCTGGTGCATCAAGCATGAGGAGGGGATGAAGAGAATAAGCTTCAGGCTGAACTTGGGGATTGTAGGACAAGAATGAGCTTGGGACTTGAGTCAATAGAGGCAACAGTGCAAGCTGGAGGCTCTAATGATGGAGGGAAGCAAAAGCAAACTGGGGGACTGAGTACAACCTTGAAAGAGTCAAGCCTGGAGAGAAGGGAGAGCTGAAGGTGAGTTTCAAGACTGATAGGGAGGGGGCCAGGATTTATGATGTACTTTTACTGTATCTGAGCATCTTTGCATATGACCTTTTTCTCTGTTGCATTTTAAATTATTCATTACTTAGACAGTGATTATACTGTGTTATGATCACCAAAAATAAACAGAATCTTGCAATAATCTGAGCAGAATTTTTCTTTGCACAGAATTTTCCCAGGAGTACACATTATATTAATCAGATTTGAAGACTTGCATTGTCTACTACAAAGGTCTTTTTCAAGACCACCCTATTGATTCATTTTGAAATGCTTCACATCCGAAGATTTTGAGATCCTTTTATGTAAAAAACTCCTAAAGCAGGCCTTTTGAGCCGAAATACAGCGCTGTGTCAAGTCTTTGATCAATAAATCTTATTAAGCACAAGATTGTCCTTGTCTCTGGAGCCCGTGGTCCTTTCCCCGCTATCTTCCCCTCCATTTCCCTTTTGTCTACAAATTAAGCCCTGGGCATGTTGAAACCCACATGTTTTCCCCCTTTGGAGCCCTTTTTAGAGCCAACTTTGGAGTCAAGTTTGGAGAGTTTTTTGGAATTCATCTGGGCAGTCTCATGGGAAGTTGTGGCTGTCATTTTGGAATTGGAAATGGCCTGAGCAGGAACACGTCGCAGGCATTTTCAGTCAAAGCTCAAACCCAGATTTCGGGTCTGTTTTGGTGCCAAATCTGAAATGGAAATTTGGTCGGCCTCTAGATGCTTTTATATGGATCATGATGTTTGTTTATCTGGATTTATCTCCCAGGATCTGGAGTCTTAGGAAAGAATTTATTCAATTGCGACTTTGAGCTATCGCATTGGGTATGACGTTTTTTTAAAGTTCCCTAGGAAATGTTTACTTAAGCATTTCAAGCAGGAATATGTTTTCTAGGATCCATTTATTTCAGGTCAGTAAGAGGCTGTTCTAAGTCTACTCCCTCTTCTTCCCTAAAGAGGGAAGGTTGACAGTAAAGTCGTATTTAATTGAGTTTTCAGTCATATTTAAGATTATATATATAAATCCTTTCTAAATCTACTTGGTTTCGGGGGTGTTTCTTTGGTTGAAATAGTTTTTGCTAGTTTATTTTCCTTGTCTTTCTAAATAAATCATCCTCTTCTCTTAGACTTCCATGGCTTGAATCATGATTATTTCAGCTATCTGCGTTGTGTCACATCTGAGTAAGTGGAAAAATGTCAGCAATTTGAACTGAGGAAAGCCACAGCAAGATGGCTGAAATGTTGGTTCCACCTACACAGACATGGCATGACCTGACAAATCTACCAACTATCACTCTATTGCCTGTTTTGTGACTCAAGTCTTTTTTGCTTTTTTGAATCTAATTGCTGAAATCATGAATAAATATAAAATTAGTAATGAAATTAAATCAGTCCAAGTCTTATCCATCCTGACCATTACCTCCCCTTAGCTCTCTGACATTCACAGAGACTCACAGCCAATGCCACAAGCTGCATGGAGCTCTAGCCAGGGACAAAATAGACAGTCTGGCCGATATTCAGCCCACAAGAGGTAGGCTGGCTAAGTCCCATCATTGACACTGAGCCCAGATATTCAATGCCGAGCTGTTGCCAGTGAATGCAGTGGCGTTCCTAGGGTGGCTGACACCCAGAGCAGATCGCCAATGCACCCCCCCTCCCGGCGAAAGGACACCCCTGGTGCATTTTTACCTGATGGGGGGGTGCCGCGCGCCTGTCAGCTTCGCTCGTTCCCTGCTCCCTCTGCCCCGGAACAGTAAGTAACCTGTTCCGGGGCAGAGGGAGCAGAGAACGAGCGGAGCCGACAGGCGTGCGGCACCCCCCCAGCGGCGTGCACCTGGGGCAGACCACCCCCACCGCCTCCCCCCCCCCCTTGGTACGCCACTGAGTGAATGGCATTGAATATCCGGAGTTTTTGTTTTGTTTTGTTTTTTGGCTTGCTTAAACTTAACCGGCCAATTTAATATTCAGCACCAGCCGAAGATAGGACTTCTATTTAGGCAGTGTGCTTTGGCTACTAAACTTAGCCAGTGAAGCTCTGAATATTCATGGCTAGCCTGTTATATCACACAATATAGCTGGTTAGTCGCTATGCGCTAAGTGCAAATATTCAGCAGAGACTGAGACTGGCTATCTTGTGCTGAATATTAGCGCTTAAGTGGTTAAGTGCTATTTAACTGGCCAGAAGACATTCCTGGCCGGTAAAATGGTTTTGAATATCGGTGGGGGGGGGGGGGGGGGGGGGAGACTGACTTGTGGACTGCTGCTGCCTGCTCTAAAAATAACACAAGAAGCAGCCTCTAATCTCTTGCCTGGAGAGAAGACATTCAAGTTCTACATGAGCAGGGATGAGGGAAATGACCTGCTGTCAGAGATTAAAGTGGTGTTCAGCTCCACTGAGAGGCACAACCAGTGCTTTTTTTGTGCCGGTACGCAATGGTACGGCGTACCGGCACCTTTTTATTTTTGCTCCCCCCGCCCCGTGAGTCCATGTCCCACACGCAGTGCCAGCCCCCATTTCCGGCCGCTGCTGTTTCTCCTGTTGAGCAGCAGCGGCCGCTACACAAAGAAAAAGATTTTTTTAAAAACTTCAAACCTGGCTGAAACGCGGCACCCCGGCACTGTAGACAGCCATTGGCATTAGGCATTGGCCGCTCCTCCTCTTGCATCTACGTCACTGCGCTCCTCCGGGGTCTTCCTCCAGGGGCAGTGACGTAGAGGCAAGAGGAGGAGCGGCTGCGGGGCAACAGCCAATGCCTAATGGCTGTCTACAGTGCCGGGGTGCCGCGTTTCAGCCAGGTTTGAAGTTTTATTAAAAAATCTTCTTTTTCTTTGTGTAGTGGCCGCTGCTGCTCAACAGGAGAAGCAGCAGCGGCCAGAAATAGGGGCTGGTGCCGCGTGCGTCGCGACTTCACGCCGTTCGCGGGAAACTTGGCAGGGGGAGGGAAACCAACAGAGAGAAGGATTGGGGAGAGAGAGAAAGAGGGAAAACAACAGAGGGAAGGATTGGGGAGAGAGAGAAAGAGGGAAAACAACAGAGGGAAGGATTGGGGAGAGAGAGAAAGAGGGAAACCAACAAAGGAAGGATTGGGGAGAGAGAGAAAGAGGGAAACCAACAGAGGGCAGGATTGGGGAGAGAGAGAAAGAGGGAAAACAACAGAGGGCAGGATTGGTGAGAGAGAGAAAGAGGGAAAACAACAGAGGGAAGGATTGGGGAGAGAGAGAGAAAGAGGGAAAACAACAGAGGGCAGGATTGGGGAGAGAGAGAAAGAGGGAAAACAACAGAGGGAAGGATTGGGGAGAGAGAGAGAGGGAAAACAACAGAGGGAAGGATTGGAGAGAGAGAGAAAGAGGGAAAACAACAGAGGGAAGGATTGGGGAGAAAGAGAGAGGGAAAACAACAGAGGGAAGGATTGGGGAGAGAGAGAAAGAGGGAAAACAACAGAGGGAAGGATTGGGGAGAGAGAGAGAAAGAGGGAAAACAACAGAGGAAGGATTGGGGAGAGAGAGAGAAAGAGGGAACCCAACAGAGGAAGGATTGGGGAGAGAGAGAAAGAGGGAAACCAACAGAGGGAAGGATTGGGGAGAGAGAGAAAGAGGGAAAACAACAGAGGGCAGGATTGGGGAGAGAGAGAAAGAGGGAAAACAACAGAGGGCAGGATTGGTGAGAGAGAGAAAGAGGGAAAACAACAGAGGGAAGGATTGGGGAGAGAGAGAGAAAGAGGGAAAACAACAGAGGGCAGGATTGGGGAGAGAGAGAAAGAGGGAAAACAACAGAGGGAAGGATTGGGGAGAGAGAGAGAGGGAAAACAACAGAGGGAAGGATTGGGGAGAGAGAGAAAGAGGGAAAACAACAGAGGGAAGGATTGGGGAGAAAGAGAGAGGGAAAACAACAGAGGGAAGGATTGGGGAGAGAGAGAAAGAGGGAAAACAACAGAGGGAAGGATTGGGGAGAGAGAGAGAAAGAGGGAAAACAACAGAGGAAGGATTGGGGAGAGAGAGAGAAGAGGGAACCCAACAGAGGAAGGATTGGGGAGAGAGAGAAAGAGGGAAACCAACAGAGGGAAGGATTGGGGAGAGAGAGAAAGAGGGAAAACAACAGAGGGAAGGATTGGGGAGAGAGAAAAAGAGGGAAAACAACAGAGGGAAGGATTGGGGAGAGAGAGAGAGGGAAAACAACAGAGGGCAGGATTGGGGAGAGAGAAAAAGAGGGAAAACAACAGAGGGACGGATTGGGGAGAGAGAGAAAGAGGGAAAACAACAGAGGGAAGGATTGGGGAGAGAGAGAAAGAGGGAAAACAACAGAGGGAAGGATTGGGGAGAAAGAGAGAGGGAAAACAACAGAGGGAAGGATTGGGGAGAGAGAGAAAGAGGGAAACCAACAGAGGGAAGGATTGGGGAGAGAGAGAAAGAGGGAAACCAACAGAGGAAGGATTGGGGAGAGAGAGAAAGAGGGAACCCAACAGAGGAAGGATTGGGGAGAGAGAGAAAGAGGGAAACCAACAGAGGGAAGGATTGGGGAGAGAGAGAAAGAGGGAAAACAACAGAGGGCAGGATTGGGGAGAGAGAGAAAGAGGGAAAACAACAGAGGGAAGGATTGGGGAGAGAGAGAGAAAGAGGGAAAACAACAGAGGGAAGGATTGGGGAGAGAGAGAAAGAGGGAAAACAACAGAGGGAAGGATTGGGGAGAGAGAGAAAGAGGGAAAACAACAGAGGGAAGGATTGGGGAGAGAGAGAGAGGGAAAACAACAGAGGGCAGGATTGGGGAGAGAGAAAAAGAGGGAAAACAACAGAGGTAAGGATTGGGGAGAGAGAGAAAGAGGGAAAACAACAGAGG
This sequence comes from Microcaecilia unicolor, assembly GCF_901765095.1. NCBI lineage: Eukaryota > Metazoa > Chordata > Amphibia > Gymnophiona > Siphonopidae > Microcaecilia > Microcaecilia unicolor. The sequence goes on along the minus strand of NC_044031.1, from coordinate 327,801,355 downwards.
GAAGGATTGGGGAGAAATAGAGAGGGAAAACAACAGAGGGACGGATTGGGGAGAGAGAGAAAGAGGGAAACCAACAGAGGGAAGGATTGGGGAGAGAGAGAAAGAGGGAAACCAACAGAGGAAGGATTGGGGAGAGAGAGAGAAAGAGGGCACCCAACAGAGGAAGGATTGGGGAGAGAGAGAAAGAGGGAAACCAACAGAGGGAAGGATTGGGGAGAGAGAGAAAGAGGGAAAACAACAGAGGGAAGGATTGGGGAGAGAGAGAAAGAGGGAAAACAACAGAGGGAAGGATTGGGGAGAGAGAGAGAGGGAAAACAACAGAGGGCAGGATTGGGGAGAGAGAAAAAGAGGGAAAACAACAGAGGGAAGGATTGGGGAGAGAGAGAAAGAGGGAAAACAACAGAGGGAAGGATTGGGGAGAGAGAGAAAGAGGGAAAACAACAGAGGGAAGGATTGGGGAGAAAGAGAGAGGGAAAACAACAGAGGGAAGGATTGGGGAGAGAGAGAAAGAGGGAAACCAACAGAGGGAAGGATTGGGGAGAGAGAGAAAGAGGGAAACCAACAGAGGAAGGATTGGGGAGAGAGAGAAAGAGGGAACCCAACAGAGGAAGGATTGGGGAGAGAGAGAAAGAGGGAAACCAACAGAGGGAAGGATTGGGGAGAGAGAGAAAGAGGGAAAACAACAGAGGGAAGGATTGGGGAGAGAGAGAAAGAGGGAAAACAACAGAGGGAAGGATTGGGGAGAGAGAGAGGTAAAACAACAGAGGGAAGGATTGGGGAGAGAGAGAAAGAGAGAGGGAAAACAACAGAGGGAAGGATTGGGGAGAGAGAGAAAGAGAGAGGGCAAACAACAGAGGGAAGGATTGGAGAGAGAGAAAGAGGGAAAACAACAGAGGGAAGGATTGGGGAGAGAGAGGGGAAAACAGATGGAAGGATGGGGAGAGAGAGGGAAAAACAGATGGAAGGATGGGGAGAGAGAGAAAAACAGATGGAAGGATTGGGGAGAGAGGGGAAAAACAGATGGAAGGGTGGGGAGAGAGAGAGAAAAACACAGATGGAAGGATTGGGGAGAGAGGGAAAAACAGATGGAAGGATGGGGAAAGAGAGAGGGAAAACAGATGGAAGGATGGGGAGAGAGAGGGGGAAAACAGATGGAAGGATGGGGAGAGAGAGAGGGAAAACGGAAGGATAGGGAGAGAAAGAGGGAAGACGCTGGATGGAAGAATGCAGAAAGAAATAGGGGAGACACTGGAAGGATGGGGAGAGAAAGCAGAGCTGCTGGATGGAAAAGGGGAATAGAGAAAGACTGGAGAATAAGAGGAAGGGGCATGGGGAGAACAAGGGTGAGGAAAAGATGAAAAGCCACAGGTAGATGAAGGAAATTACAGAATGGATAGTAAGAATGAATTAAATCTGGACAGAGAGAGAGCCTGAAAAATATTGAAGAAAGCAATGAAAAAGGAGACAAAAATGACAAATGGCACAGAAGAGTTAAGCGAAAACAAAGGAAAGGAGAATCACAGACTGTTGGAATGTATTGTATTTTACATGCATTGCCTGTCACCTATTATTTCTCTGTGATTACTCTGTGACCTCTGATGTAAATTACTTAGAGAGGTCACACAGCTATGCAACTTCCTGTGGGGGTTAGACACAGTAGATGCAGCACATGCAGCACATGGAGCACATGGAGCTCATGATCTCTCCTAACCTGAGAGGATCTATGGTGGTGTGAGCATCCATTACCATCTAAGCACATGGAAGGAGCTGATAATACAAATGTATAGTAATATGTATATATAAGCCTGTCTGATTATAATCTAACTACAAACTGTGAGTAAACAGATGTTTTGTTACTTCAACTTTAAAGTGACTCAGCAGTGAATTATTCAGGGGTGAATGAGAGAGAGATGAAGAAAGAAATTAACATTTCTAAAGCTGAAGCTGTGTGTACTAAAATCTGCTAATTATTTACTACAAATAATCCAACAAAAGGGTTATGGGCCCAGGGCTCAGGAATTGAAAAAGAAGAGAAATATTACCAGGCAGAAAAAAGGCCACATTTTTCTCTTAAGTTTTAAAGGAAAGATTCAGTCTGTCTCTCTCTCCCCCCACACAGCAGACAGAAGGCTAAGAAAATGGCTGAGGGAAGAAATTCACCATTGTTCTATTCTCTCAAGGTGCCTAAATTAAATGAGTTTAATTATCAGCAGTGGGAACTAAGATTCATATGTCTCCTTCGAGCAAAAAGATTAGATATATGCTTAGACCAAGACAGAACAGCTGAAAATATGGCTGAATGGGACAATGCAAACTATTATGTGAAGTGCATGCTTTTGGAAGCTCTCTCAGAGAAACAAGCCATATTAGTGGAGGGAAAAGATACACCAAAGGACATTTTATATAAACTGAGAACTATGTATGCAACTACATATGCAAAGCAGCAACCAATTTGGCTGGCAGAGTTGAATGAAACCAAATTAAGGGATAAAAGTAAATGTAATGATCACATTATGCATCTTATGTCTTCATTTCAAAAGCTAGAACTTTCTGGAATTCCCATGTGTGATGCATTGAAAAGAGCATTTCTTTTTACCTCACTATCAAAGAAGTTTGATGTTTTTAGGTCTGTAAATGAGGCCATTGAAGGGCAATCTTTTGAACAGACAACATCAAAACTAAGGCAGGAATGCATAATAAATGATTCTGAGGAGATGTGTTCTCAAAGCAAGTCAGAGAGAAATGAAACAAATTTCTTGGCAAAGAACAGAGGAAGGCGGAGCTATGGGAAAACTCCACCCAAGGGCAAGCTGATTTGCTACTCATGTGGAAAGGAGGGACATGTATCTAAATGGTGTAAGGAAACACAAAACACTCCCTCTAGCTCACCTAAGCCAATGGAACTAAAGAATTTTCAAACCAGGAAATGTATGAAGGACAAAGATAAACACAAGGGCTTTCTAATGGCAGAAAAATCTTTGACTATGGTAAATAATAATTCAAATGAAAGTACTTGGATTTTGGATTCAGGGAGCACATGCCATTTAACCAATTGTAAGAATTTCTTTCAGGAAATGTGTCCAGAGGAAGGTATTCTTAAAACTGCAAACGCAGGGACTGCTAAGATCCAAGCAAAAGGTATTGGATTCTTAAAATGCAAAGTGTCTAATGAAGTTAAAGAAATTCCTGTAAGTGATGTCTTGTATATTCCCCAAGCAGTTTGCAATATGCTTAGTGTATCTACATTAGATAAGAAGGGATTTGCGATTCATTTTGAAAACAGTAAGTGCACAATCTCTAAAAATGATGAAGTGTATGCTGAAGCTTTTATGCATAATGATGTTTATAAGCTGAACATTTCAGGTGAAGCCTCACATATGGCGCAAGTAAGGAAGAATGATGGTAAATGTAGTCTGGAAATCTGGCACCGCCGCCTGGGACATCGTGATTCTAAGGTGATCCAGGATCTTTACAGTAAGCAACTGGCCACCGGCATTCAGATAAGTGCAGATGCTGGTAAAATGGAGAAATGCATAGACTGTGTTACTCAAAAAGGTGTAAGACCCTCATTTCCTGCATACACAGGAAATAGGAGTAATAAAGTGCTGGACTTAATACACAGTGACTTATGTGGACCGTTTAATATCCCATCATTGGGAAATAACAGATTTGTGCTAATATTCTTGGATGATTTCTCTAGATATTGTGTGGCCTATTTGCTGAAAGAAAAAAGTCAAGTCACAGACATGCTGAAGAAATACGTAGCCATGGTGAGCAATAAATTTGAAAGAAAACCAAAGGTTCTTCAGACCGACAATGGTGGTGAGTTCACTTCACAAAGCATGCGCACATTTCTAGAACAAGAAGGCATTCAGCATATCACAACAGTAGCTTACACACCAGAGCAAAATTCTGTTGCAGAGAGAAAATTTAGGTCACTTGTGGAAATGACCAGATGTATGCTGTCAGATAGCAATCTCCCTAAAAGACTATGGGGGGAAGCCATTCTCACAGCAGTGTACCTACAAAACAGAATGCCAACTAAAGGCGCTGAGCGCACACCACATGAGACATGGCATGGTAGGAAGCCAAACCTGTCACACATAAGAACATTTGGAAGTACAGCATATGCTCATGTACCAAAGCAAAGAAGGCATAAGCTGGATTCCACAACAGAAAGGGGCATTTTAGTTGGCTATACTCCAGGACACAAAGGATATAGAATTTTGAATCTGAAAACTGGCATTGTTGGCATAAGACATGTTACATATTTTGATGAAAACAAGAGGGTTGATAAAGGCTGGATTATCCCAGATGAGCCTTATCATCCAGAATATGAAAATAGAACCATAATAGACATGCCAGTGTATATAAATGCCATACCAAGGCAGATGTCTGAAAGCAACTCATCTGTATCTAACGAGGAACAGACAGAGGAAGCAGACACAAAAAGGATCATTGAAGAAGACAGTACAGTTGGAGAAGGGGAATCAATTGGAGAAGTACTCTCAGATTTTGAGGATGCGGAAAGGTCAGACCAACCTGTTGTCAGACGCTCATCCAGGGAAAACAAAGGTGTTCCACCCCCAAGACTGTCTTACCTAACAAAGTCAGCAGAAGCTCAAGAGCCCTTAACATGGGATGAGATTGAGAAAATGTCAGCAGAAGAAGCTGCTGAATGGCATAAAGCTGCACAAGAAGAAATTGATGCATTGGATAAAAATAATACTTGGATTCTTACAAAATTACCTCCTGGCAAGAAAGCTATAGGATGCAAATGGGTATTCAAGTTAAAAAGGAATGCACAAGGAAAAGTGGAAAGGTATAAAGCCAGATTAGTGGCAAAGGGATATCTTCAAAAATATGGAGAAGATTTTGATGAAGTGTTTGCACCTGTAGTGAAACACACGACAATCAGAACACTTCTGAGCATTGCAGTCTCAAAAGGCATGCAAGTCAACCACATTGATGTGAAAACAGCGTTTCTTCACGGAGATATAACTGAAGACTTGTACATGGAACAGCCAACAGGTTTCATAAATACAAAACAAAGACAGCTAGTGTGTAAATTAAACAAAGGTCTTTATGGATTAAAGCAAAGTGCAAAATGTTGGAATGATAAATTGCATGAAATATTGACAAATTTAGGATTTAAGCAAGGTGAAGCAGATAAATGCTTGTACACTAGGTGCAGAAATGGACAATATGCATACATTTTAGCTTTTGTTGATGATCTGCTCATTGCAAGCAAAAGTGAGCAAGAGTACAAGGACATTGTAAAGTGTTTAAACCTCAATGTTGAGATAAAAGAACTGGGTAATGTGTCATACTATCTTGGTATAGAAATTGAGAAACAAAATGATGGTTCTTATCTTCTAAGCCAGAAGCAGAAAATAAATGAGCTTATTGAAAGTTTAGGTATGCAAGATGCCCAAGTTGTAAGCACTCCCATGATCACTGATTTTCTGAAGGATGAAACAGTAAGAGAACCTTTACCAGATAACATCCAATATAGATCAGCCATAGGTAAGCTTTTATATCTAGCTACCACATACAGGGCTGATATAGCAAATGCAGTAGGAATTTTGAGCAGAAGGGTCAGCTCACCTACCAAATCAGATTGGACTGCAGTTAAAAGGATGGTAAGGTATTTAAAGGGTACCATTGATTGTAAATTAAAGATTTCAGCCAATAGTAATCCAAAACTAATATGTTACTGTGATTCAGATTGGGCAGGGGATCATTCTGATTATAAATCCACAAGTGGATATGTGTTTATGTATGGAAATGTACAAATTTCATGGGCCAGTCATAAACAAAGTATTGTGAGTTTGTCTTCTACAGAAGCTGAATATGTGGCCGTATCGGAAGCGTGCAGAGAACTGATGTGGATTGAAAAACTTTTGCTGGATTTTGGAATAGCTGAAAAGAGACCAATCCAGATAATGGAAGATAATCAGAGCTGCATCCGACTGTCACAGAATGACAAGGTTCAGTCACGCACCAAGCACATCGCAACGAAATACCACAACGTGCGAGAGTTGGCGAAAGAAGGGGTCATCAGTCTACACTATTGTCACACCAGTGAGATGACAGCTGACATCATGACCAAACCGTTACCCAGAGAACATTTTGAGGATCTGCGTATAAAGCTTGGACTTTGTATGAATAAATAATTGCATGACAGTTATGCATGAGAAGGGGTTTGTTGGAATGTATTGTATTTTACATGCATTGCCTGTCACCTATTATTTCTCTGTGATTACTCTGTGACCTCTGATGTAAATTACTTAGAGAGGTCACACAGCTATGCAACTTCCTGTGGGGGTTAGACACAGTAGATGCAGCACATGCAGCACATGGAGCACATGGAGCTCATGATCTCTCCTAACCTGAGAGGATCTATGGTGGTGTGAGCATCCATTACCATCTAAGCACATGGAAGGAGCTGATAATACAAATGTATAGTAATATGTATATATAAGCCTGTCTGATTATAATCTAACTACAAACTGTGAGTAAACAGATGTTTTGTTACTTCAACTTTAAAGTGACTCAGCAGTGAATTATTCAGGGGTGAATGAGAGAGAGATGAAGAAAGAAATTAACATTTCTAAAGCTGAAGCTGTGTGTACTAAAATCTGCTAATTATTTACTACAAATAATCCAACACAGACTGGGACCAATATGGAAAGAAAAACAGTCACCAGACAACAAAGGTAGAAAAAAATCATGTTATTTTCATTTTAGTGTTTGTAATATGTCCAATTGGAGAATTTACATTGGCTGTCTTATTTTGCTCTGGGTATACTGGAGCTGTAAGAGCTTACAGAGATTATTTATAATGAAAACAAAAATCACGTTATTTTTTTCTCCTATAGTACTGTAATATTTTCAATGATGTCTGTTTATATGCGCCATGGCTGGTATAGGGGTGTGGTTAATGTGGGTGTGGCTATCATAGGGGTGGAGCCATACGTGGTGACCCCGCCCATAATGAGTACCGGCACCTTTTTTTCTACAAAAAAAGCACTGGGAACAATAAATCCTCTCCCACTGGAAAAGTTTGGACACTGCAGAGATAATACAACATGTGCATCCACTGGGCTCAGATCATTTCGGATTTTTCAGCAGGATAAGTTCTTTGTTTTGCCTTCCTCACCATCATGATCAAATAAGAAACAAATCCTCAAACCACTAGGAAATGCAGGTCTTTATTGTCCCGCTCAGACCATTTCTCCTCCCTGCCCTTCCCATGTGCCCTTGCCATTTAGAAGTACTGAGCTTCCACATGCCTAAATGGCCCCTGTTTTGAAATTGCATTTAAATATCTGGGCCTCTCTAGATATTTAAAACCTGCCATTCAGACATGTATGCTGTGAATACTTCTGAAATAATTCCTATATTGTTACTGAATATACATATTAAGTTAAACCATGTGGCCAGCATTTAAATTAAAATGCTGACCACTACCACTGAATATTACTCAATTATTTTGAGTATTATCTGCTTTTCTAAGGATTTAGAACCCATTCAAAAATGTGTAACTTACTTTGCTGAATTCATATGATTGTTCTCCATACAGGTTGTTGGCAGTTCTCAGCAGGTAATTGCTGTTAGTTTTGTTGATTACAGAGTATAGTGCTTGGAATCCCTGAAGGATATTACTGGTGGTATCACTTTGACCTGGCTTTGAGGAGAAAAAACACACACACAGTTCTCATTAAATTTATTTCAAGTGATAGATTTTTGAAACTCTGTTTCCAATCCTTTTCTTTCTGGCAATCCCAATATTTATCACTGCAGTTGATTTATACTGTGATACACTATGGAGGCAATTCTATAAGTGGATTCCTCCATTTAGGTGTCCTGAGGCTGTGGGGTAAGAACCAATTTTATCACACCTAGGTTCTGTTGTAGAATACCAGTAGAATAGACATGCCAAACATTTATACACCTGCAGATACATCAGCCATATTGCTGATGTAAGTGTGGTGCCTAGGAGCTATTTGCATAGGTAGGAGCTCCACCTATGTCCCACTCCCCGCCCCCCCCCCCCCCTTGCAAATACAATGTAAGTTAAGCAGAATAGCATTTACATGGATATGTGCACATATATACACATAAATGCTAGTATTCTACACATGTACATACACAATGGTAGAAAAATGTTATCACTTAGTTTATAGATTTGCCCTTTTTAAGTAGGATCTAAAATAGATTCATGAGATCAGTAGTAGCCAAGTTAGATGCTATAAATTCTAAGAAAACCATAAAAGTTCTAGAATATCCAAGCCATTAAATCTAATCACTACACAACATAAATTCTATCTCCCATTCACCATTTTGATTGCATCAAAGTGCCTTCAGTGACATGATTAGTTTCAGTGCTTTACGATATCTCAGTGTACACTGGAAATTCTGAAACATCGAAAGGCTTCTTTATTAAAATGCAGTATGATTTTGCAATTACCAAATTTAATTTACAGTAACTGCAAAATTGTTGTATTAACTATTTGAGGTGTTCCCATCACTTTACCGTTCAGTTAATGCTAAGCAGAAGCATAGACTAAAGGTTAATGTAGGCATGTGCACTCCGCTCCATGGATAAATCCTTCTTATCTGTTCCCTTCTCCACTACTGCCAACTCCAGACTTCGCGCCTTCTGTCTCGCTGCACCCTATGCCTGGAATAAACTTCCTGAGCCCCTAAGTCTTGCCCCATCTTTGGCCACCTTTAAATCTAGACTGAAAGCCCACCTCTTTAACATTGCTTTTGACTCGTAACCACTCGCCTCCACCTACCCTACCCTCCTCTCCTCCTTCCTGTACACATTAATTGATTTGATTTGCTTACTTTATTTTTTGTCTATTAGATTGTAAGCTCTTTGAGCAGGGACTGTCTTTCTTCTATGTTTGTGCAGCGCTGCGTATGACTTGTAGTGCTATAGAAATGCTAAATAGTAGTAGTAGTAGTGTTAACTACATAGCAAATAATGCAATGTAGATAGCTACATATATTCATGTGGCATTAATTGCACCACATTTTCTGCTGCATTAAGAGTTAACACGTGGTAACAACCTCTGTGTTAAGTGTAACACACATTCCTTATCCATTCCCACCCCCTCCATGTTAGGTAGTCAACTGCTAATGTATTATTGTGACTGGTAGTACAGTGCCTACATTTCTTAGCACATGATAACTGCCATGGTAACAGCTAATGTGATTTCGTAAATAGGCCTCCAAATGAATTAAGTGAAGATATGGTTAAAAACAAGAAGACAAACCATGTTTTGAAAAGCAAAATTTGTTTACAGATGCAATATGCAGTACCCAGCCTGACTGTGATGTTATTAGTGTGCCCTTTGTTGAGTATTCTTACCCTTATATGCAATAGACTTAATCCATCTTTTAATGAAAATGAAATCCTTAGCTGTATGTATTTTAAACACAAGAGGGACAGGAGAAGAAGAAAAAAGAATGAAAGACAGGGGCTGTGATATGGGGGGGGGGGGGGGGGGTGGACAGGAAAAAGGGGGAAAAAGAGAGCCAAGTAGGGGGAGGCGAAAAGAAATAGGTATGGCCAGAATATGGCTGGAGCCACATGGAAGGGCGGGAAGAGGGGAGGAGCATTCCTAAAGAAATCTGGGCCTGAGAGGAAGATCCGCCTTTTGTTGCAGGGAAGGGGAATGCAACGGTGAACTGTGCATGTATGTCAAATGCATCAGTTGGGTTCACCTTCATCTTTGCCAAGCATGATGTCTTTCTCTAATCACCTCTCTCTTTGTATGATGTGTCTGAAGTACGAAAGTCTTGTCAGTTGAGTTTCCAAGGACAGCTTAGGTTTGATTTCCTCTAATACTGATCAATTTGTTCTTCAGGCAGTCCAAGGTACACACAGTATTGTTCTCCATCACCATAATTCAAAGGCATGAATTTTCTTCCTGTCTTGCTTCTTCACTGTCCAACTTTCACATCCCTAGGACATTATGGCGAATGCCATGGCTTGGACAAGTGAAATCTTTGTATGCATAGATACATCTCTGCACTTGAATATCTTGTTTAGGTTCTTCATAGCCATTCTGCCAAGACTGACATGTCATTAGATCTCTCGATTAAGTGTTGTTTTGTTATTGATTATTGGTTCAAACAGGATGAAGTCTACTATTTCTATTAATTCTCAATCAATGATGGCATTATTCATTTTTCTACTTATCAGTATTTTCTTCACTTTAAAGTAGAGGCCCATTTTGAGATTATGTTCCATGATTTTGATGATCATATGTTTCAGACCATCTCCCCTTTCATCCAGTAACATGGTATCATCAGCATAGCAAAGGTTGCTGATAAATCTTCCACCAATTGTTACATCTTGGCTTTTTCATACAGTCCTGCCTCTCTCATGATTTGTTCTGCAAATAGAGGAACAGGTAAGGGGAAAGTAAGCAGCCTAGTCATAAACTCTGACAATTTTAAACCTGTTTCTCCTTTTTCCATTAAAATGGTTGCTTCTTGGTCGATGTAAAGGTCATGGATGAAAACTATCAGGTCTTTTGGTATACTCATGATTCTTAATGGGGATCATAATTTGTTATGATGTAAACATTCAAAGTCCATTCTGATAGTCAATGAAACACACATATATATCCTTTGAGTATTCTTTCACCTTTTCAAGGATCCAACTCACATCTGTAATGATGTCTCTTGTTCCTTGCCCTTTCATAAACCCTGCTTGAACTTCAGGCAGTTCTTGTAGTCTCTACTGAATGATTTGGAGTTCAGCCTTGCTGGTGTGTAGGATCAAAACAATTGTGCAATAATTTTCAGTCAGTTGGCTCTCCTTTCTTTAATATTGGTATGAACACAAATCTTTTCCAGTTGCCATGATGTTGTTAAATTTCCTGGCAGAGTGTTATACGTATTGTAACAACTGCATATGATTACTGTAATTCTTCAATTGGAATGTCATCAATATGTGATGCTATGATAAAGTTTTCAATGTTGCATCCACTTCTTTTTTCATCACTGATGGTTCTGGATCATAAGGTACAGGTTGAAATAATTATTGATCACTTGATCTTTATGTTACAATGACTCAAATATATTCTTTCCACCTTTTCTTGATCTCATTATTATTCAATTTGACCCTTGAATATCTTTTAGCATTTCAATTCAAGGCTGGAATTTTCTCTTTAACTCTTGTAACTTTAGGAAAGCCAATTTTGTTCTTCCTCTTATATTTTCTAATTCTATTTCCCTGCATGAATTGATGTAGTACTTCTCTTTGTCTTGTCTCGACACATTGTAAATTCCAGCTAAGTTTATTTATTTATTTTATTTATTGCTGCATTTGTACCCCACATTTTCCAATCAAGTTGTCGGTTCAATGTGGCTTACAGTTTATTTCAGATAGACAAGTTACATTGCTGTTTGGAGTATACGTGCACCTTGTTCAGTGTCTGTTAGCGATCAAGTTTTGTGTTGCGATTGGTTGGTGTTCAGTTCGACTATGTGGGTTGTGAAGAGGAGGACGAGGGGGTAGATAAAATGGAAGTGGAAGAACAAGTGAAGAGGGTCCAGAGGAAAGGGAGACAGAACAGAGCCTTGCCTTTGTTACTTCCGCAGAGGGAGAAAAGAAAAGGGTTTCTTCCCACTGAAAAATGGAGGCTGGAAAAGAACTACAATACTCATCAGCCCCGGGGAAAAACCTGGTATAGAAACTATCCTCCCCAGCAGCCTCCAAGTGAGAACCATGACAAGGCAAGGCAGGTGTCCCCTGGGGTTAATCAGGAGGAGGAGGAACAGCTGAGAAAAGGGTGGGATGAAGAACCCATGGAGTGGCAAGAGGCTAGAGAGAGAGAGAAGGGGGAGAGCCTGGAGGAACCCATGGACATAGCAGCATGGGCTCAGTCATTGGGGAAAAAGCTGAGGAAGCAGGTGACTTCTTGGTATGGCAGCTGGACTGAAAGGGGGAAGAAAAGGGTCATGTGGGAGAAGAGTCAGTGATAGTGAAAGTGTGACCCAGAAAGGGTGGGACCCTTGTATCTCCCCAGAGAGTTCAAGCTGTTTTGAACTGTGTGCTGCTGAACTACTTAGAGTGAAGAGTGTGTTGTTTTGGGAGGGATTATTGTTTTTTCTTGTGTGGATTACTCAAAGAGAAAGGAAGATGTTTTTTTGAACTGTTTGCCATTGCACCTGGGGAAGACATGTAGCAGTTAAATTGTACAGCGCTGTGTAACCCTAGTAGCGCTTTAGAAATGTTAAATAGAAGTAGTAGTAGTAGTAGTAGTTTTGCCTTTTCTTTTTTTTTTTGAGCTGTAGCCTGCAGACGCTCCCCCCCCCCCCCAGTGGGGGGGAAGCGCTGGGCTGTAGGACTGGTTAAGGGGAACGAACTGAGTTCTGGAAACAGTGGGGTTTATGTTTCTTTTTGCCCTGCTGTGCTGATTCCATTGAAGAGAAAAAACAGTGGGAGCTGTGTTTTTGTCTCTGTTTTATTTTGAACTGCTGGACTGTGAGCACCAAGGAAATAAAAACTTGCTGGTTTTTCTTTTGGAATTATTGGTTACCCGAGTCGTGCCCTGTGGATTACAGTGGGTTATGGGGCCAGGCATGAAGCTTGGCCCATAGCCGGAGTCTCCAGAGGAATAGACGGGATCCTGTGAACCCCTGGAGGAGGGAAGGATCTTTCACAGGGTTCATCAAAGAAAGTTTTTCTGAAGAAGTGGGCTTTCAGGTGTTTCTGAAAGGTTATGTAGTCTTTTGTAAATTTCAGGACTTTTGGTATTGTGTTCCACATCTTAGGGCAAAGGTATGTGAAGCTGGTTGTGTAAGAGGATTTGTATTTTAGGCCTTGGCATTTGGGAAAGTGTAGGGTGAGATGGGTTCTTGTATCCTTTAGTGGTTACAGATAGGTAATTCTATTAGGTTTGTCATGTATGCTGGTGCAAGGCCAAAAATTATTCTGTAGGCCAGAGAGCATATCTTGAAAGATATACGTTATTTAATGGGTAGCCAGTGAAGGTTTTGGAGTAATGGTTTTGTGCTTTTGAAATGGTTTATTCTAAATATTAGTCTTGCAGCTGTATTTTGTGCTGTTTGCATTTTCTTTAGTAATTATTCTCTGCATTCGGCATAGATTCCATTGCAATAGTCAGCATGAGAGAGTACCATGGATTGGACTAGTGAGCGGAATACATTTCTTGGGAAGTAGTTTTTTTATGCGTTCCAGTTTCCACATGGTTTGGAACATTTTCTTCATAGTGTTTGAGATTTGTTTGTCAAAGGATAGGTTGCGGTCAAAGGTGACTCCTAAGATTTTTAAATTGTCAGTTATTGGAAGGGATGTGCCCATGACGGCGATGTTTAGGAAGTGATCGGCATTGTGTGGTGATGTAAGAATCAGGCAGTGTGTTTTTTCTTTGTTCAGTTTGAGTTTGAATGATGCTGCCCATCATTCCATTATGTTTATGCTGTCCTCTATCCTGGGCAAGGTTTTGTGCAGATTTCTTTTGAAGAAGATATAGATGGTATATGTATATTAGAGTGTTGAAGACTTGTTTTGACAGTGTTCGGGCTAGAGGGGCCATCATCAAACTGAATAGCTTTGGTGAGAGTGGTGAGCCCTGGGGGACCCCACATTCTGCTTTCCATGGAGGGGAGAGAGAGGTATTGTTATTTCCTTTTTGAGGGCCAATAGTGTAGTCGGCACAGTTTCGGTGCTGTGTTGAGGCCTAAATCCTGACTGTGATTTGTGTAGTATGAAGACTTTGTTGATGTAGTTGGTTGGCCACTATACCTTCCATTATTTTTGTCTTTAGAGGGATGCCACTGGTCTGTAGTTCGAAGTGTCCTTGACGTTTTTTTTATGTCCTTCGGGATAGGTGTGAGCAGTATGTTGCCTTTCTCCCATAGGAAACGGCCTTCTTGGAACATGTAATTCAGGTGGGAGGTGAGTTGGACTATGAATCTGTCCAGTGCTACTTTTAGAAGGTGGTTGGGACAGGTGCCTAACATGCAGTGGGCACAGGAGAATTATCTTAGTTGTTGTGCTACTGTCACATATGTGAGTTATGTGAAGGCAGTCCATGATCTCGCTGCTGGGACTTCTTCTGGGGGGTAATCGAGTTCATCTATGAGGGTTTTGAGATTTGTGATGTCTTGTATTAGGTTTTTCAAGAGGCTGAGGATCTTCTCTTTGAAGAATCTGGCGAGTTCAGTTGCTGTCGGGGGATCTTCATTCAATATTGTCACAGGTTTAGTATTTATTAAATTATTTATATTTATATAGTTTCTTTGTTATTTGTAATCTGAGCCCACGTGGTCTTTGTAGAATTTTGTTTTAGCCTGTCTAATTTTAGGTTTGTACCTGTTTCATGCTTCCTTCCATACAATTTTGTTTGTGTCATTTTTTTGTTTTCGGCAATGCTCATTCTAGTCTTCTGCAGTGGAGTTTTTTTTTTTTATTATTATTATTATTTTTATTAACACAGTGCAACAGTGTTCTGCAGTGGGTTTTGACCGCTTTTAGTTCTTCATCATACCATGGTACTGCTTTGCGCCTTTGCCCTGTTTTCATTCCATAACTGCCTCTCTTTCTCCTCTGGCTTTAGCTTCTCTGTTTCTGAGAAATTGTGAGAGATTATTCAGTCATTCATCTTGGCTGTTTTTGCTTTTTTCACTTTTTTCTAGTGGAACTTTCCTGATGTCTTCCATAACTATTCTTGCACTCTTTCATTAGTATCCAATGTGGCAAAGCAATTATGCAGGCAGCCTTTAAATTCCGATAGTAAATTTCAAGATCATGCTTTGCTATGTTTATTACAGGCTTGCTCTTTTTCAGCTTTATCTTAAGTTTGCATACTAGTAGCTGATGGTCTGTACCACAGTCAGCTCCAGCTTATGTCAAGGATGTTATTGAACTTTTCCATACAGTCAGTTTGATTTTTGAACAATTCATTGGAGGAAGTCTATATATACAGTTGCCGTTTGTGATGCTGGAAGAATGTGTTTGAAATTAACACTTGATCTTTCATATTCTATCAAACATTCTCTATCAACGTTCCAGTAGCTGAGCCCATATTTTCCAACCGCTTGGCCTTTTTCTTTGTTCCCAACTTTTGCATTCCATGTGTCCATAACTGTCTGAGTGGAGGAGTGGCCTAATGGTTAGTGCAGTGGCATGATAGTAACATAGTAAGTGATGGCAGATAAAGACCTGAATGGTCCATCCAGTCTGCCCAACAGTCATATTCATTATCAAGATTAAATCAACAATGAACGTGATATTATATACTTGATATTATATACTGACAACTTGGCAAACTGGTTTTGATTCCCACAGCAGCTCCTTGTGACTCTGGGCAAGTCACTTAACCCTCCTATTGCCCTAGGTACAAAATAGGTACCTGTATATAATATGTAAACTGCTTTGATTATAACCACAGAAAGGCAGTATATCAAATCTCATCCCCTTTCCCTAACCCCTTGTTTGCATGTTTTGTCAATTTCAACTTGCATTTTTTCATAGAACTAATCAACGCTGTCCTCTTCTGCACCTGTTGTTGGCACATATGCCTGATTAATAGTTGTACTGATGGATGTTCCTCATAAATGAATAGAAATTAAGCATTCACTGACTGCATTTTGTTGCATCACAGTTATTGCACAATTCTTCTTAAATAAATGCATCACCAATTCTTCTTTATCTTTCATTTCTAGTGAGTGTACTATGTGATCCTCAGATTCAAAGTGCTTGATGCCAGCCCACATCAGTTCATTGACTCCCAGCAGGTTAAGTTGTGTGTGTTCTATTCTTTCATTCCTGACCATGTCCAATTTTTCATGGTTCATACTTTGTATGTTCCATGTCCTAAAATGTAAGATGCCTTTGTAGCTTCTGACCCTTGTTTCATGCACAGCTACACCAGCAGTCAGACACCCCAAGGACTTTATTCCAACCACTTTACAAATGCCAGTTTTACTCTGAAGAGTCTTCAGTTCTTCTCCAGTAGACCACTGAGTGCCTTATGACCTGAGGGGCTCATCTTCCAGCACTACATTGCAATTTGTTTCATTGTAACTATGCTTGAGAGTTGTGGCAAGACACAGAAGTAGATTTCAAGGCCTTCCTTCTACCCAGGTAAAGCCAATGTTGCCGCTGTTGTCACAGAAATGTGATTCTCCACTGCCAACAGTAACTCATACTGCTGCTGCCCAAAGATATGGTTTGTCTTAGTCAGGCACTTGAGCTGAGAGCTCTCCAACTTGGGAGAACCTGCCAGTAGGTAACGTCCCAGTGGCATAGTTCTCAGCCCCACTGATGCTCACAAGCCCTCACACCATGACAAACTACAAACCAAGAAAATTAACAAAAAAAGTAGGCACCTATTTTTCTTTATAGAATAGAAGCATCCACCAACATCCACCAACCATACAGCTTTCATAAACGCTTGTGCCAAGATTCAGAAAGTATGCATATAAATCATAGTATTCAATAATGTATGTACATACATCCCGATATTTAAAACCATTTAACTGGCCATGAATAGCTCCTGACTGGTTAAACGGCACTTAGCCGGCTATCCATCAGTATTCAGTGGGCGATAACTGGCTATCTGCCACTGAATATTGCTGGTCAATGCCTAGCAGATAACCAGTTATATCACATGATATAACCGTCTATCCGCCAATATTCATAGCATCGCCAGATAAATGTAGCCACCAAAATAGAAGGTATATCTTTGACCAGTTTAAAAACTTAACCAGCCAGCACTGAATATTGGCAT
The DNA here is from genome assembly GCF_901765095.1 of Microcaecilia unicolor. NCBI lineage: Eukaryota > Metazoa > Chordata > Amphibia > Gymnophiona > Siphonopidae > Microcaecilia > Microcaecilia unicolor. The sequence goes on along the minus strand of NC_044031.1, from coordinate 327,784,571 downwards.
GGCCAGTTAAATTTTTAAACCAGCCAAAATACTCCTGGATATTATTATTATTATTTGTATAGCGCTACCAGATGCACGCAGTGCTGAACACCTGACACAAAGAGACAGTCCCTGCTCAAAATATTCACTGACGGTCACCAGAAACGGACCGGCATTGAATGTCCAGGCTCAGCACCGACCATGGGAGGCACTCAACTACCTCCGGCAGTCTGAATATCAGGCCCATAATGTATGCCCTGCCTATGCTCTGCCTATGTGCTAGTGATTATTGGTGCTTGTTTACAGAATAGTGTGTAGTTGGAATATTGTTATTTACATACACACTTCCTGCCTAAATCTAATTGGCTCCCTATAGAATTACCCTCTAAGGAAATAATTTTTATAAGCCATTTCTGCATATATAAAAGTATTTTACATGCACAAGTAGGAATTTATAAAATTGACCAGAGTATACACATGTAAAGATATGCACAGGCACCATACATGTCTCACCTTGAATGTAAACTGCACTAAACCCTGGATAGGGGATATTAGTGGTGTATACAAGAATTGATTTCATTTGATTATACCCCATGCCTTTCTTTCCATAGAGTTAGGACTTTCACATGTGTGTTATTAAAAAAAAACCCATAAAGATGAATGCTAAACAAACTGTGAGCAAGTATATAGATTGGTGCTTACTTTCTGGGAAGAATATTTTATAAACATCTAATATAATAAAAGGCACCCTCAACGTTCTGAGGACAACGTTCTGAAGTCACTCAGACTCCCAGAACGGTTCGTAAGTTCGTGGTGGTGAAGCCACTGAACGACTTGCTGCCCCGCCCTCGCGTCAAACGTCATGACGTCGAGGGCGGAAAACCAACAGAAAAATGAAAGCAGGGACCGCATCAAGGAAGGGGGAGGAGTAGGGAAACACGCTCCGCGTGTTTCCCTACTCCTCCCCCTGCCAAGGAAACGCTGGCTACCAACCGCGCCGCGCGCGCCTCAGGTAGCCCCGCCCCGACCGCCCGAGCACCACTCTCCCTCCCTCCCAAGTTCAGCAACGCGCGACGGCGACGTGGTGGGGGCGCTCCGCCCCAGATGTCAGCGGGTGGGGGGTGCTCCGAGTCCGCTTCCGGTGCTGTCCTGCCTTTAAAACCCAATTCGAAGCGCTGGAGTAACAGGCAGCAGCGCCTCGCGTCTGCCCTTCTACTAAAAATCTCTTCGACGACGTCATTGGGCCTTCCCACATTGAGTTCCGCCCTCCTCTCAGGTAACTTCCAATTACCGCGAGGGCGGGTGGGACTCAATGTGGGAAGGCCCAATGACGTCGTGGAAGAGATTTTTAGTAGAAGGGCAGACACGAGGCGCTGCTGCCTATTACTCCAGTGCTTCAAATTGGGTTTTTTTTTTAAGGCAGTGAGGGTGGTGGGCCTGGGCGGCAGGAGAATGGAGCTGGTAGGTGGGGAGGGACTCAGATGGGAGAAGGGTGTGGGGCTCTCAGGTGGGGGGGAGGGGGTTCTCAAATGGGAAGGAGACTGAGGTGGGAGGGGTTCATGGATGGGAGAAGCAGAAGGGGGTGGGGAGGGGGTTCTTGGATAGTTGAAGGGGACGGGTGGGGAGGGGACTGGGGTTCTTGGATGGGAGAGACTGGGGAGGGGGTTCTCGGATGGGAGAAGGGGACGGATGGGGAGAGGACTGGGATTCTTGAATGGGAGAAGGGGACTGAGGTGGGGCGGGGGTTCTTGGATACTTGAAGAGGACGAGTGGGGAGGGGACTGGGGTTTTTGGATGGGAGAGACTGGGGAGGGGGTTCTTGAATGGGAGAAGGAGACTGAGGTGGGGAGGGGGTTCAAGGATGGGGGAGGGGGTTCTTGGATGCTTGAAGGGGACGGGTGGGAAGTGCACTGGGGTTTTTGGATGGGAGAGACTGGGGAGGGGGTTCTCGGATTGGAGAAGGGGACGGGTGGGGAGGGGACTGGGGTTTTTGGATGGGAGAGACTGGGGAGGGGGTTCTTGAATGAGAGAAGGGGACTGAGGTGGGGAGGGGGTTCAAGGATGGGAGCGCTTCATGAAACCCCATACACACACACTCACTCTCTCATCTGGCAGCGCTTCCTGTACCCCCTGCCCCCCCCCCCCCCCCACACACACACACACACACTCCCTCACTCTGTCATCTGCCATTGCTTCCTGAACCCCCCCCACACACACACACACACACACACACACACACACATACTCACTTACTTTCATCTGGCAGCGCATCCAGAATCCCCCACACCCCTCTTCTTCCAAGCTGAACCCCTCCAACACATCCCCCCCACCCCACACACACACTCTCTCTCTCTCTTCCTCTCCTCCAGCACACCAATTGCTTAGGTGCAGTGGCAGCAATCTCAGACACCAGAGAAAGAGGGGGGCCTGACACCATAGAGAGAGAGGGAGGGAGGGAGGTATCTCTGTCACACACACACACACTCTCTCTCTCACAGACAATGTGTTTCTGTCTCTCACTCTCATACACTCTATGTCTCACATTGTATCACATTCACTCTCTATGTGTCACACAGTCACTTACATACTCGCTTGGTCTCATACACTCAGTCTCACAGACAATCTGTGCCTCACACACACTCTCATTCACGCACACACTGTATCTGTGTGAAACACACTCTCTCTCTCTCTATCACACTGTGTCTCCCATACGCAATTGCACACACTCTCATTCTCACACACACACTCTCTCACAGACACGCTCACACCCAGACTCACTCTCTCTCTCTCTCACACACACACACACTCACACTTTCACTCTCTCTATCACACACAGTCACTCTCACATACACTCTCCAAAACATACACATTATGAGGAAAACCTTGCTAGCGCCCGTTTCATATGTGTCAGAAACGGGCCTTTTTTACTAGTAGATATATAAGTCTCCTGTATAAAATGTGACCTATTTGCATTACAACCACACACAACAAGTATCCTGCTATGAAATCGGCCTCTACAAGATAGATGCCATGAGAAAGCAAGTTGAAGAAACCTTAATCAATTGCAAGACTATTTCTAATACTTTACCTTTAGGATTGGAATATGGTAATCCAGTTTTTGCACCTGCTGTTCCATGTCACAAGGGTCAAATGGTACTATTGCTTCCCGAGGACTTTCATCTCCTTGAACTCTGGGAAAGTGCAGCACCTATATTTGCAATAGCACAAGGAACAAAGGAACCAAAAGTCACTTTTCTGTAAACAACTTTAAAATTTTTACAGCATGCAACCAGGCTAGTCTGTTTATCTTTAGGATGGGTTTGCCATCACTATTATCTTCACATACCATCTTTAGAAGAAAAGTTGGCAGCTATGATGTATCAATTGTTTCCATGTTCAAGTTTTCTTTTTATTTTACCTCTGTTCCAGATCTTGATCATTTTTTTTAATATTATCATTCTCTACTTTCTTCTTGAGTGGAGGAGTAGCCTAGTGGTTAGTGCAGTGGACTTTGATCCTGGGGAACTGAGCTCAATTCCCACTGCAGCTCCTTGTGACTCTGGGCAAATCACTTAACTCTCCATTGCCCCTGGTACAAAATAAGTACCTGAATATATGTAAACTGCTTTGAATGTAGTTGCAAAAACCTCAGAAAGGCAGTATATCAAGTCCCATTTCCCTTTCCCCTTTCTCTTACCCTTCAGTAGCTAGAATTTCAGAAAATGGAGAAGTGCTTTGCTTATATGGGCAGGTAATGCTTGTTTAAAAAAATGGCTAATAGATCAGGAGGCTGATATAGTAAACTGGGTTCACAATGCAAAAAAACATGAATGTGCACACAAAAAAAAATTAGCATACAATTTTATTCCTGAAGAAGAAATGCACAGAGATTTAATTGAAGGCATTCAAAATATAGCTGTGAAGGGGGAAGTACTACTAATAGGTAATTTTAATATGCTAGATGTTGATTGAGTAGCTCTATTGTGGGGACTTTAAGAAGTAGGGAGATTCTGGATTATCTACAGGGGGAACTATTCCAGCATTTGGTAATGGAACCCACATGAGATGGGGCCATACTGGACTTATAACTTACTAATGGGGAGTGTGTTTCTGATGTTATAGTAGGTGATCATCCGGCATCCAGTGATCACCAGGTGGTATGGTTTAATATTAAGATAGGTGTGGAGAGGGTTCATTCAAAACTGAAGGTTCTAGACTTCAAAAAAATTAACTTTATTGAAATGGGGGAATTACCTCAAGGAATTATTGTCTGGATGAGAACATCTGGAAGAAGTGGGAAAGCAATGGGCAAAACTGAAAGGAGCTATTGTAAGGGCTACAAACCTTTTTGTTAGGAAAGTAAATAAAAGTAAGAGGAAAAGGAAGTCACTTTGGTTCTCAAAAGTAGTAGCTGAAAAGGTAAGGAAAAAGAAGTTAGTCTTTATAAACTACAAAAGATCGTGAGAATACTGAAAGGTAACTTTAAAACCATACAAGAACGTAAGACCTTTGAAGTCAGAATGATTGAATATTTTAACACCCAACAGAAAGGACTTAACAAGGATCTGGGGTTCCTAGCCCATTATAAACCATAAAGCTGTATGTCTCTGTTGATCACCCTCCCCTCACCTATCCACACCCATCCTGTTAGAATATCAATGATATGCTTTGATGTCCCCATGCATACTTCCTACCCACCCCCCTCCTCCCACCCTGTCAGACTGTCATAGTAATGCTTGAATGTTTTCACTTATATACACTGTCAGCTAGCACATTTGCTTATTTCCGATCTGAGGAAGAAGGGCAACCTTCGAAAGCTAATCAAGAAATGTATTATGTCCAATAAAAAAGGTATCATCTTATTTTCTTTTCCATGTTTTATTTTGTTTGATTTCTATTGATAACCTTAAGAGTGGACTAACACGGCTACCACACTCCTCTACTCAAGAGATCGTAGAAAGAGGAAGACAGGCAACAATATCTGGAAAAGCTAAGCGAAACTGGTAGAGTGGTCAGGAATGCAAAGACACAAATGGAAGAAAAAATAGCCAACATGATAAAACGGAGGGGACATGACTTTTTTTAGATAAGAGATAGGAGGAAGTGCAAAAGTGGCATTGTGAGACTTAAAAGTGAAGGGGAAGAATATGTAGAAGATGATAAAGGTAAGGCAGAATTGCTTAACAAATATTTCTGTTCTGTGTCAACAGCTGAAGGGCAGGGAGCAGGACGTAACAGCAGTATACTGTCCTGACCTAAGAAAAGAGGTTTTGGCCTCTGAAAGCTAATTGAAAAATGTATTTAGTCCAATAAAATGATATTATCATATTTTCCATTTTTTGTTTTATTTGTATTTGTTAACCTATAGTATAGTGATTGAAATATGTCAGTTTTTGAAATTTGCATCTCTTTATATTTGCACAGTACAGGGGGACTGAGGGGCAGGACTGTTCAGGGAAGAAGTCCTGGTACAGGTTGCAGGCAGCCTTTGAGTGGCGCTGCCACTGTCCAGGTAAAGACTGCAGCAGACAGGATGCTAAGGTACTGGGGGGGGGGGGGGGGAATGCACCACCTGTAAAAAAAAAAAAATCAGCACCCCCCAATCATTTTGAAAAGTTGACTCCTATGCCACCGGGTACACTCTGGCGCTACATAAATAAATAAATACATTTTAGTAGCTCCAGAAATGAAGGCATGCTAGGGGTGGGAAGTACCGCCGGGCTACCACAGCAGCCCGGCGGTACTTCCTGTATAGTGAATGGTAAGCCCACGTTGGGCTTACTGCCGCTTAGTAAAAGGAGCCCTAAGTGTAAAATTAACCATCAAAGTGCTATCTTGGTGCCTAAGCAAAGATGCAACAATTGGTGGGAGAGTATTGAAATCTATAGGGTTAATAGTTAGCCAGCATTAATGGGTGTTTTATACAATATTCAGTGCCATACCCCCATAGCTAACAGGGTAAAGTTAGGACTGATATTTAAGGACTACCTACATGCTCAGTTACCTTTTTGGGAGTCAGCACTGAATATCGTCAGGCCCGCATAATCCCAGCCCATCCCAGACTGTCCCCCCACACTGCCCCGATGCTGCCAGAACAGTTCTGTGGCAGTCAGAGAGGATATTTAGTGGCACTGCCTGGTTAATATTCCCTCCTGTGCATCTCTGCATTTTACAACAAGGCAAGAGCCTGGCTAAATTCTGATTTCCCTAAATAAAGGAGGCATTAAAATCATTAGACTGAATCTTAATCTAATTTGTATGCTAAGAACTGGAGCCCCTGTAAAATCAAAAACAAGCATCATACTTGGTACTAACAATAGTGACTAACTATGGCAAAGAAGTCTTTATTTTTTCCATAGCTCTGAATGTTTAATATTTTTGTTTTGGCCTACCTCTGCCATCTGGGTTGCAGTATTGCCTCTGGCTCCTTCATAAACCATGCCTGCCGCTGCAGAAATGCTCCAGGGTGAAAAGAAGATGTTTTTGCTTGTATCAGCTTTAGCCAATTGTTTGTAAAGGTCAAGGGCAAAGGTGGTGTTTGCTCCACTGAGATCTTCCATTATTAGATGAAAATGGAGCAATCTAGAAAAGAAAAAGCAATGCATACCAGAATTCATTTTATGTTAAGTTCTTATTATTCATGTCTGATTCATTGAAATTCTTATATTAGTCATCAAAGATCAAAATTCAAGTATATTAAATATTTATCTATATATGTGTATGAATTTTAATATTCGTTTTCCTTTAAAAAAAATAATTTAATTTGAACCATTGATCTCGTTTCATTCATAATTTTGACAAAAACAGTAGAATATCCCTAATTCCTGACTCATCCATTTTCAAGAACCTCTGATACCCCAATCTGTTATTTTTATTCCCCGCAGGGGAAAGATCAGTCTAGTTATGATCTCATGGTGGTCAGTGCATGCTATGATGTCATCAAGCATTTTGAAAGCTACCTTTTCATTGGTTTTACTCATAGCCATATGCAAATTTCTGTATCTACAAAAACAGCAAGATATCAAGAAATGGTCACATATCTCCTTGGTTTTAAGGTTTAGATGAGCGTTTGACAAATATAGGGCCTCTTACTAAACCGCACTAGTGATTCCTGGTGCAGCAAATGCACCGCAGCCCATTCAATTTGAATGGGCTGCATCGTACTTGCCACACAGGAATTGCTAGCACAGTTTAGTAACAAAAAAAAAAAGGCCTATAATTTGATAGCAGTTTGGTACAATTAGATTTTTGAACAGGACAAAATCTAAAAAGTTAGGCAATAAGCCAGACAGAACAGAGTAGTATTTCAAGTGAAAAAAAAAAAGTAGTACTACCAACCCCCAAATCATAACTAATTATTTTTGTTACACAAATGCTAAATGTGTGCAATATCTAAGGTTGCCAGTTTCTGATGTGAAGGTCTTCTGGAAAGAACGGAGTGGAAGATGGATAATGGATCTTCAAAGACAAACGATGGAACACCCAAGTGCTGATTAAACACTCTTTATTGATAGTAGCTAAAGACTCAACACACCACTGTGTTTTGGCTAATAGTGCCTATCTCAGGAGTCTATAATAAGAAATAAATACAGCGTCAAACTTCATTAAGAAACTCCAAGCAACATAAAATGGAACAATAGAAAAATAATGCAATAAAAATATAAATACAATAAGTAAAAATGTTCAAGGTATTTATTTAGTTTAATGTTGTATTTGTTATTTATAGACTCCTGAGGCAGGCACTTTTAGCTGAAACACATGCTGTGTCGCGTCTTTAGCTACTATCAATAAAAAATGTTTGATTAATGCTTGGGTGTTCCAAGGTTTGTCATTGAAGAGCCTTTATCCATCTCCCACTCCGTTCTTTCCTTGTACTCCATTGTGGAATTCCTGTGTTCTTCCACTTCTGTGGGTTTTGTGTAGTTCTTTTGATCACGAGTATGAAAGGCTAAGATAACTACTGTACCATATTTGTTCACTCATGAGGTGAAAGTAACCCCATGAATTTTGGCCTACTGGCTAAATAGTTGGCTTTCCTAAATATCTATTGCTGTAAAGTGAAAGGGTAATTGGCTGCCATTCAGTGTATTTTCAAACACTCAAAAATATGCTTTCAAGTAACCACAGATACTTGGGGTGTATAGGAGGCAAATCCCACCTATACCCTCCATTTTCAGACTTGACTTTGCCTCTGCTTTTGACCACAAATGATGATGTACCTATTTATATTAAGCCTGGTTGAATTCCATCAATGGCTAAAAAAAACCTTCCACCATCCATTTTAATAACTTTTTATATTTTTTTTCTTTTTCTAATGTTTCTTTATGTATAAAAACACTGTCTTCTCTTGTATTTAACTTTCAAGCAGATAAAGGGTCTGCTTGAAAGTTAAGTGCAAGAGAAGACATTGTTTTTATGGTAGTATTCTATAACAGAATCTTTGTGCCAAGATGGAGTTATACAATTGTATTGGAACACCTAGACTGGGGCACCACTTTACAGAATTGCCATCAGAGTGTGCAAGTGGATGGGGCATGGGCAGAGAAAAGACATACCCAGAAATACCATGCCCTAAATACCAAATTTGATGTTAACACAGAAGCATTTACACCCAGATTCTATACAGCAAGACTAGTTCTGTGCACAAATCCAGTCGTATTCTGGATTTGCACATGCAACTTAATTAGTTAAGCCAAACAACACCAATAATTGCCACTTAACAAGCAGTTATTGGCATGCCCATGTGTAGACATGCCATCTTACACCATGTCAATGGCAGGTTTAAGTCTGTGTGCCTAGGTGCAGTAATAGACACATGTGGAGGGGAATTTTTGAGATCATGTCCAAATCAAAACTGGGATATCCTGCTCATAACATCCAAAAAAAGAGTCCATCTGACAGCCATTTTTGAAGAGGAAAAACATTGGGATTTCCTGTTCGAAAATACGTGAGAAGGATGTTCTTGCACTGAAAACGTCCAAAATGAGCAGCCATTTTCCAAAATAAAATGTCCAAAATATGAACGCCAAAAAACCAGACACAAATACGTCTGTCTGGCATCATTTGTATAAAAATGGCCACAGAGACGTCCCTGTCCAGTCAGATTTCCCATGAATGTACTGCACAACCAAAACATAATGAGGCAGCAAGACTTTTTGTTTAATTCTGGGTGGTTCCATGCTATTTTAACACATTATCCTCACATGTTTCCTCTAGCACTTTTCCTCATTCATACTTTTTTTTCACAATCAGCTGCTTTGTGTGCCTACATGCAGACCCATCATTCCTGCTTACACCAATCACTTTTATTTTTGTTTTGTGCCATTCTTTAAAGGCACATGACATGGTACAAAATTAAAAGTGGATATTTTGTTATGTAATATGAGGGCAATTCTAGAAAGGGGTGTCTATATGTAGGTGCCTAGAGGTTTCCTATTTGGAGCCTATTCTATAAAGGAAAGCAGGTGCCAACCTTCCTTTATATAAGAATAGTGTAACTGGGTATATATTGTAAGGAATATTAGGGGGGTAGGGGGGAAGACAGGGCTACAGAAAGGAGCAGATCCTATTCCCCGGAGAAGTGGAGAAAGGAGAGAACTACAACTCCCACCAGTCCCTAAGAGCATGGCCTAGAATGCAGGACTACATTTCCCAGTAGTCCCTGAATGAGGCATACCATCGCAGCAGGGACTTCCATTCCCATCAGCCCCCGGAGGATGTTGAGAGAAGGACAAGAGCAGGAAATTGGAAAAACCTGACACAGAGAACTAGGCTAAGGGAAGAGGTCCTGAATCTGCCCAATCAAGGAAAGGAGGGGCAGCTGGGAGAAGGGTGTGGGGAGCAACCCATGGACTGGCAAGGGGCAGAAAAGGGAGAGGCAAGAGAACAGGAGGAGCCGATGGATATCTCAGCTCTGGCTAAACTCAAAGGTGAGATAAAGCAGCAGCTGAGGGCTTGGTATAGAGGCTGGGTGAAAAAAGGCCAAGGGTGGTTATCTCCAAAGGAGAACTGAGAAGCAGGTTTTCCCTGGCGGGTCAAAGGGGAAGTGCTGGCTGGGGGATAGCACTGGCCAAGTTGGGTGGGATTCTGAACCCTTTTGGGGGAACTGCTTTACATGAACTGTTGGGATTTTGAACCCTTTTGGGGGGAACTGCTTTACAGGAACTGTTGGGATTTGAGAAATGTTTGGGATGAACTGCTTTACAGAAACGGCTAGAAGTCTGAACCTTGTTTTGCCTTGTTGAACTACTGGGGTTGCAGATTGGCTGGGGGGTACATAAACTGATATATGGACCCTGACTGAGTTGCCGAGTCATTATTTTGAGTTTGGAGGGGGTTGCTCAAGGGATCTGAAGGGGGGGGTCCGTGGCTGGGTCAGCTATGCCCAGCAGGGCGGAGCCTTCTCCCTGAGACTTCTGGTGTATCCTTGGCCTGAAGGACCCACAATTCCTATCAGTGCGGAGAGGGTCCTAGGAGAGTGGAGCAGTGAACGAGCTTCAGCTGGATTTCCTGAAGCAGTCCCTTGACCTCAGTGGGGGAGGAGGCATTCCCTAGGTGATCCAGAGCGAGGAGCCTTTACAATATGGATGTATGTGTTTAGGCATGAATACTTATACCAGTCATAGAGTTGGTGTAAATGTTTGTGCCTAGATTTGGGACATATGAGTGCAACTTATAGAGCCGGATATTTGGAGCAAGTGAGAAGGAGAAGCTCCAGGCCATTTAAATCACTCTGAGTTGCTTAACCTTTCACACAGAGAGGGTAGTAGATACCTGGAATGCCCTCACGCGGGTAATAGGATTCAAAAATGTGTAGGAGAAACACATAGGAATCCTGTATAGAAGGTGTGAAACTAAACAAGCTTAGAGGTGATTAGATGGCAAAACCAGTAATTGGGAAGCAAAGCCAGAGCTGTGCAGATTTCTACGGTCTGTACCCCGAAAATGGTAAGGACAAATCAAGATCAAGTATACAAATGTAGTATCGCATTATACCTTATATTTTGAGTTTATCTTGTTGGGAAGACTGGATGGGCTGTACAGGTCTATATCTCCCTCATATACTATGTTACTGACGATATTCAGTGGCACTAAACTGAGCAGTGCCACTGAATATCACCTCTAACCGCCCATGCCTAAAGTGAACAGGACAGGGGCGGTACAGGGGGCAGCACTGGGGAGAAGCTGGCCATTAGGCAGGTAATGGCAGTATTCAGTGACAGAAGCCACAAAACTAGGCCAGCCAAGGATCCACATAGCTAGGCCGGTCAAAAGCTGTCCTAACTTTGGCCGGCCTAGCTATGGGGTCCTAGCAATGAATATCTGCCAGGACCTGCAAAACATTTTTTGCTTCCCGATTCCCTCCCAAAAGCCCCCCTCCTTTGTTTGCCCTCACCACTGCCAGCGAGTCGCAAACCCCCTCCCACACCCTCTAGAACCTACCCCCATTCTTTTAGTGGCCACAAGAGGCAGGACCGAGTGGCCTTCACTCCTGCCCCTATTCACCCCACTGGACCATCAGGGATATCATGTAGGCCAGCGAAGCCTACTGGGATGGGGAGGGGAGGTCAGGGGAAAAGGAGGGGAGGGTTTGGGGGGAGATCAGAGAGCTAAAAATTTAAAAGCTAAGGAAATGGGACTTGATATACCGCCTTTCTGAGGTTTTTGCAACTACATTCAAAGTGGTTTACATATATTCAGGTACTTATTTTGTACCAGAGGCAATGGAGGGTTAAGTCAAGTGACTTGCCCAGAGTCACATGTAGATCCTGGCTGATATTCATAAGCTCCGGTGGCCAGGGCCCTGTCAGTTAGCCCTGGATATTCAGTGCTGGTCCTGGACATGGCCCAGCATTGTATACTGGAGACTAATTTAGCCAGAGACAGTGAGCATTAAAAAAAAAACGCTGACTGCTGCCGACTAAATATTGGCTGGATAGTATTTTGTAAGTGTGCATTCTACCCAGACTCTGCCTTAAGTGCCCACCTCAAAATATGCAATATTGAAGATATGTGAATTCTTACAGAATAACATGTTGCCAGATTGTTGTTATTTATACATGTACGTGTTCACAAATGTGTATACATGACTAGAATACTGGCATTTATATGTTTTTTTGCCACCTAATTTTGGGCAACTCCTTATGGAATTACCTCCTATAGGCACAATTGGAAACTAAGTATTCACATTTATCATACACTGGGGTTACTGCATAGAAAGTCCAGTTTTCAGTCTCTCCATGGTGCTTTGAATCCTATGTAAAAACTGACTTTCAAAGAGACACTCCCCACAGTTTTCTGTTGAAAATCTGTTGCAAGTTATGCTAGTGATGAGTCCAAATAAAATCCCTGTGCTTACTTTCTCTGGGTTATCCCTGTCCTGCCCCAATGCTGCTCATTTTTCTAGTGGAAAAATGTATGCAGGTTGCTGGTGGTGCAAACACATACCCCCCCCCCCCCCCCATACCCCGAAGGTCCGGAAAAATTTTCAGTGATAAATACTTGTTTATTCTCTTTGAAAATTGCTCCTTCTGAGTCACAGTTGATTTATTCCTACAAATACTTGCATTACAGATCTGGCCTTGTTTTTTCATTGCATACTTCAATTAAGGAGTGGAAACAGCCAAAGCAGTTCCACTGGTGCCTCACCTTCTTAAATTTAAGACTTGTGGAAAGGATGGGAAAAAAAAAAAAGGGTGTGCCTGGAAACAGGGTGCACATTTGCAGGGAGGGAAGGCAGACATTCCTCACACATTCTTCTTGACATACCAGGCAGCTTGATGTAGCTGGTAGAGTTGACATGTTGCTGAAGTGTCTTTAATAAGCCTAATTAAATAAGCTTTGACGCAACACATACATTAATCTGTCTTTTCAGGCTTTTATGGCTCTGGGAAATATTCCCTATAATAACAATCTTGAGGGCATGCCCTAACATAATAGCGTTGCATAATACACCCTAGATAAAGGAGAGAAGCTTTTATCCAAGGGGGAGGAATCCTCTGTTTTCTCATATCAGAAAAGCAAGGTTGTTGCTTTCTGTTACTATTATTATGCAGAACGTACAAAAAAAACCAAAATAAAAAACCACTAAAGCATTCCTTCTCCCAAATGTGTTTGTTTTTTGTTTGTTTGTTTCTGAATTTTTCTTAGAGAGAAATTCATTATGCCAAAGGATTTTAAATGATGCAGGTTATATGTATCTAGTTGATTTTATATTTCATTGGATTTTATGTTTGACAAATAATATTGAAACAAACAAGAAAACCATTTTTGTCTCTACCACCTCCCTCAGAAGGGCATTCCAGGCTTCAACCACCCTCACTTACTCCTAAGTCTACAGCCCCTCAACCTCAATTCATATCCTCTAGTTTTACTGTTTCCCCTTCTCTGGAAAAATTTGTTTCTATATTAATACCTTTTGAGTATTAAAATTACTGTATCATATCTCCACTGTCCCTTCTTTCCTCTCTAGGGTATACATATTCAGGTCTTCTAATCTCTTCTCAAATACCTTTTGATGCAAACACAATACCATTTTTGTCACTTTCCTCTGGATCACTTCTAGTCTTTTTACATCCTAAGCAAGGTACGGCCTCCAAAACTGAACACAATATTCCAGGTAGAGTTTCACTAACGATTTGTACAAGGGCATCAACATCTCTTTTCTTCTACTGGTTATACCTCTCTCAATGCAGTTTAGCATCCTTCTGGCTATAGCCACTGCCTTGTCACACTGTTTTGAAAATTTCAGATCCTCAGACACCACTACCCCAAGGTCTCTCTCCCTGTCTGTGCATATCAGCCTCTCAACTCCTAGGACATGGGGCTCCCTTGGATTTCTACTCCCCAAATACATCACTCTGCACTTCTTTGCATTAAAGTTTGACTGCCAAACTTTGGACTATTCTTCTAACTTTTGCAGATCCTTTTTTCATGTTTTCCACTCCCTTCGGGGTGTCCACTCTAATACAAATCTTGGTATAATCTGCATAAAGGCAAACCTTACCTTTTAACCCTTCAACAATGTCACTCACAAATATATTCAAACTGAATCAGCCCCAGCACTGATCCCTGAGGCTACTCACCTTTCCGTCCTCTGAGAGAAATCCATTGACCACCTCCCTCTGGAGTCAGTCTATCAACCAGTTTCTAATCCAGTTCACAACTTTGGGTCCTAACTTCAGCCTGTCAAATTTATTCAAGAGCCTCCTATGAGGAACCATGTCAAAGACTTTGCTGAAATCCAAGTAGATTACATCTAGCACACTTCCTCAATCCAATTCTCTGGTCACCTAGTCAAGGAATTCAATCAAATTCGTTTGGCACGATTTACCTTTGGTAATACCATGTTGCCTCGGATCTTGTAACCCATTGGATTCCAGGAAATTCACTATCCTTTCCTTCAGCAACAAAATGAGGCTTACTGGCCTGTAGTTTCCCGCTACTTCTCTGTCACCACTTTTGTGAAGAGGGACCACATTCACTCTTCTCCAATCCCGCAGAACTTCTCCTGTCTCCAAGGATTTATTAAACAAGTTTCTAAGAGGACCCGCCAGACCCTCTCTAAGCTCCCTCAATATCCTGGGATAGATCCAGTAGTTCATAAAGGGGGGCATAATCGAAAGGGACAACCAAGTTTTGCTGAGGACGTCCTGGCAAAGCGTACCGGCGAAGGGGCGGGGAAATCCGTATTATTGAAACAAGATGGGCATCCATTTTTCATTTCGATAATAAGGTCGGGGACGCCCAAATCTTGAAATTTAGGTCTTCATTAGAGATGGTCGTCTCTAGACTTGGTCGTTTCTGATTTTTCAGTGATAATGGAAACCAAGGACGCCCATCTCAGAAACAACCAAATTCAAGCCCTTTGGTTGTGGGAGGAGCCAGCATTCGTAGTGAACTGGTCCCCCTGACATGCCAGGACACCAACCAGTCACCCTAGGGGGCACTGCAGTGGACTTCAGAAATTGCTCCCTGGTACATAGCTCCCTTACCTTGTGTGTTGAGCCCCCCAAAACCCCCTACCTACAACTGTACACCACCTTACAGGTGAAGGGGGGCACCTAGATGTGGGTACAGTGGGTTTCTGGTGGGTTTTGGAGGGCTCACATTTACTACCACAAGTGTAACAAGTAGGGGGTAGATGGGCCTGGGTCAGCATGCCTGAAGTGCACTGCACCCACTAAAACTGCTCCAGGGACCTGCATACTTCTGTGATGGAGCTGAGTATGACATTTGAGACTGGCACAAAAGATTTTTAAAGATTTTTTGAGGGTGGGAGGGGGTTAGTGACCACTGGGGGAGTAAGGGGAGGTCATCCCCGATTCCCTCTGGTGGTCATCTGGTCAGTTCAGGCACCTTTTTGTGGCTTGGTTGTAAGAAAAACAGGACCAGGTAAAGTCATCCAAGTGCTCATCAGGAATGCACCTTTTTTTTCCATTATGGGTTGAGGATGCCCATGTGATAGGCAAGCAAAGTCCAGCCTTCACTACGCCTCCGACATGTCCCCGTGAACTTTGGTTGTCCCAAAGACGGAAAGCAGTTGAGGACACCCAAATTTGGCTTTTGATTATGCTGATTTGGGCGACCCTGTGAGAAGGACGCCCATCTGCCGATTTGTGTCAAAAGATGGGCATCCTTCTCTTTCGAAAATAAGCCTCAATAGAAATCAAACAAAATAAAACATGGAAAAGAAAATAAGATGATACCTTTTTTATTGGACATAACTTAATACATTTCTTGATTAGCTTTCGAAGGTCGCCCTTCTTCCTCAGATCGGAAATAAGCAAATGTGCTAGCTGACAGTGTATATAAGTGAAAACATTCAAGCATTACTATGACAGTCTGACAGGGTGGGAGGATGGGGGTGGGTAGGAGGTATTCATGGGGACATCAAAGCATATCATTGATATTCTAACAGGATGGGTGTGGATAGGTGAGGGGAGGGTGATCAACAGAGACATACAGCTTTATGGTTTATAATGGGCTAGGAACCCCAGATCCTTGTTAAGTCCTTTCTGTTGGGTGTTAAAATATTCAATCATTCTGACTTCATAGGTCTTACGTTCTTGTATGGTTTTAAAGTTACCTTTCAGGATTCTTACTGTGAAGTCACTGGTACAGTGTCCTGGTCCTGTAAAATGTTGACCAACAGGCGTGGGAACCCTACTGGCACCAGTATTGTTCATGTGATGTCTATGTAAATTGAATCTTGTCTTAAGCATCTGGCCTGTTTCTCCAATATAGCATCCTTCGTTACATTTTTTTACACTGAATGATATGTACCACATTGGAAGATGAGCAATGGAGCATTTGGAGAAACAGGCCAGAAGGCTAAAAAGAAAAAAAAAAACTCACGCTCTTTGCATGTGTTGGGGAAGGAATGCAGCGGATCATTGGTGGAGATTAGTGCTGTCTAATTCAGCCAAACTTTTTCAGTTTGATTGGATTTGATTCACTCATATGAATCGATTTTTAAATTCAATTTGATTCAGTTCTTTAAGTCTACTATCAATAAATTGAAACTAAAATTCATATTTCAACATTTGCTGTCTCGTCTTTTAATTTTTGTAATTGTGTTGGTCCCAGTCTCTGGTTTCTGCTCTCTTCTGTCTTCTCTTAACTCTTTTCTCAGGGTCTCCTGGTGTATTTGGCATTTCTTTTTTGTCTATGTTCATCATTCAGCTCCCCTCTGTGTCCCTGCCCCTATCTTCCTGCTATGTTGAGAATCTCCCTTCTCTGTGTCATTATTCTTACCATGTCCAGCAGCACTCCTCTGTGACCCTATCCCCCTCCCCATGTCCAGCACTACACCTCTACATCCCTATCCCTCCTCATGTCCAACTTCTCTCCTTATTCCGCCTTCCCTCCTGTCCACCTCCCCTCTTGTCCTTCCTCCCCCAGGACCAGCAGCTCCCTTCCTTCTCTCTTGTCCACCCCTTCCCTCTTCCATCCAGTGTCTGCCCTCTTTCCCTCCCCTTTCCATCCAGCATCTGCTGTCCTTCTCTCCCCTTCCATCTGCTCTCTGTCCCCTTTCATCCAGCTTCTGCCCTCTCTCTATATACCCTATCTCTTCTATCCAGCCTCTGTCCCCTCTTTGTTCACCCCAAATGCTGAATCTGGCCCCATGGTGAGTAGCTTCTTTTACCACTGCTGCTGCTCTACAGATGCAGTAGCAGCTTGGGTGACAGCAGGAGGTAGGTGGGGAAAGTCACAATTTTTCCCCAAATGAATTGATTCACATTGCAAATTGGACAGCACTAGTGGAGTGGACATGGACAGCATTTGCAGTTAGTGCACAGTAACTGACTGAACATTAATGGAGAAATTGTATAACCTTTATATGTGTATATTACATGTATAAATGCTTAGAATTCTAGCATATA
Source organism: Microcaecilia unicolor (assembly GCF_901765095.1). Lineage (NCBI taxonomy): Eukaryota > Metazoa > Chordata > Amphibia > Gymnophiona > Siphonopidae > Microcaecilia > Microcaecilia unicolor. The sequence goes on along the minus strand of NC_044031.1, from coordinate 327,767,208 downwards.
TGTGAATATGTGTGCACTTATTTATTTGGAATTTGCTCACACCTTAAGCTTAAGGTGAGTTGTATTCACGCTCACTGGGTATTTCCCTGTCCCTGGAGGGCTCACACTCTAAGTTTGTACCTGTGTCAATGGAGGGTTAAGTGACTTGTCCAAGATCACAAGGAATAGCAGTGGGATTTGAGCCAGCCACTTCTGGATGTCAAGGGCAGTGCTCTAACCACTAGGCCGCTCCTCCACTCCACTTATCTTTATGTTTCCATGCCACCTAAGCGTTATTCTGCAAGTACTCACTTAACTTACATAGTGTGTATTTTCAAGGGGGCATAAACAGGGGAGGAACATGGGCTGGACATAGGTGGGCTCCCACTTACACCACATAACTTAGAGGATGCAGTAAGTAACACGTGTCCCTGCTGCACTTACGCAATCACACTTATACCAGTTCTATGGCTGTCGGATGATATAAAATGCAAGTGCCTAGATTTTAGGGTGCAACAATACAGGGTTATGCTACGATTTTATAATGCAATCTATGCATCTACATTCCTTTATAGATTAGGCTCCTACCACACATCCTCGAGGTACCTAAATGGAGGTGTCCAGTTATAGAAGTGCCCTTTAAATATCAAGATTGCTGCTAGCACAGGTGCGCTAACCCTGAAATTCTATAAATGGTGCTTAAAATTGCAAACACAAATTTGGGCAAGTAACCAATATATGTGTGTAATTTAATTGAATAACAAACCAATTAGTGCTAATAATTGGGTGCTAATAATCAAATGTCCAGTGTACATAAAGGTAACTCACCTTGAGCTACTACTGAAAAGGTGTGAGCAATATCCAAATAATTAAAATTATTGACACTCATTGTAGCTATTCATTTTTAACTATTAACAACTTTTTAAGCTAGAGAGTGGAGTACTTGACTTCCTAAACCGTTTTGTTTAAATTATTTGCTATTTTTACTTTTTCCAACAACTTGAGAATAAAGTCCTCTAAATTTTTTATAGATAGAAATGTTGATTTCTAAAAATACTAATTAGAGATAACCTCTGTTCTTACTAAAATTTAACAGGCATGTATTTTAACTGCTGACATCGGATCCAAGGCCTTATGTATAAGCATATCATTGCCAGTGTATCACCGCTACTACTAATACTGAACATTTTTATGGTGCTACAGTGGAAACACAGTGGTGTAAGCTAAACATCAGAGAGATTCCCTAATCCATGGAGTTTACAATTAGCAAAGACCAGCAGACCAGACAAATACATTTTAGTGAAATATTATAAGAGGTTCAAAGTCTGAAAGACTGTGAAATTTAACTGAAGTTTGGTGTTACTTTCCTTAGGGGTTCATTTACTAATAGCAGGTGCTAATGCACATAATACACTTTACTTGTCTCAGGGCCCTTGCATGAACATGGCCTCTTCACTAATTAATGTGCTTTAACAATGTTGCTAACTTTAGCACATGACTCCCTTAGGTAAGTGCTAGAGAAATTGGAGTGGAGGAGTAGCCTAGTAGTTAGTACAGTAGCCTCTGATCCTAGGGAACTAGGTTCAATTCCCATCACAGCTCCTTGTAACTGTGGGCAAAGTCTCTTAGCCCTTCTTTTGTCCCAGGTACAAATAAGTACCTGTACATACTATGTAAACCACTTTGAATGTAGTTGCAAAAGTATATCATTCCCATTCCATTCCAATTTGAATCTTCCCCTCCAAAGCCATCTATACAAGAAAAGCAGGGGGTGAGTGAGAATTGTTTAATACCAATTTTCTCAGATTGTCTTAAGTACTGTAGTAACTGAGGTGGACTCCATATTAGAAGACACTTGGAAACAGAATTATTTGTCATAATCAAATCAAAATATTAAAAATACAAATAATATATTCCTTTCCTATCTGAGAAGCAGGAAAATTGAAAGTTCATTTTCCAACAACCACAGTGTCTTACGGCAAGAAAAGGTGTCCCCCATTTCTTTTAAACTAGCTAAACTTTAAAGATAAGTTCATTTACAATAAATAAATCTATCACCCCTAGTACAGACTATTTTTCCAAAGTTTACCCTGAATACTACTAGCTACACTGTTTTCCTCAAACTTCAGTTTTCCGTTTCCTTTGTTGCATTTTCTCCATGGCCTTTCAATCACAGACTAGATGATATCATTGAGAAAGAGCTTAATGCATGCACAGCACTCTACCTGGCTTTCTTCAGAAAAGATGTCAGCAATTAGCTTCTGGCTTGGTTCTCTTCACATACAGAAGTGTGCTGAAAATATATAGAGGAAAGGCCACGCCTGTTGGTCTATCTCCAATTTTTTTTTTCTTTTCAGAATGATTCAGCTTAGGTAGAAAAAAGAAAATAGCCTAGAGGCAAAGCAAAATGAGACATTCTGCACTGTAATAGCATTGTCATCAGAGCAATAACAGAGCTTGGCATTCCCTGTGCCCACCATTCTCAATTCTCACCCAGTTCTCCATCCCAGTGCAAAGATCTGCCTGGGGAAAGTTGGAAGGGACAGCTTCAGCTTTATTGTCACAAACAGAAATATACATCTTTAACTCTATTTCCTAATAATACGACTTCCTGAGTGCTGATTCCAACTTCTAATGGTAGGTTTAAACAGCACTCTAGCACTTTGCTATGTGCACAGAATCTGAACATGACACGTCAAGACCTTGCAAGGACTTTTTTGAGCTACTGAATAACTTAGACTTGTTGCCTTATTAACTGTGTAATATAATGCATACTTTCCATTACTTCAGTGAAGTATTTCATTGAGCATCTTATCCCTTGTCAGCACATGTACTAGCATACAAGAAAGGAAGGAAAAATGAAGATGACTCGCTGAATGGCAAACTCTCAGAGGAATTTTAACAGAAATCAAAAATTCTTAGCAATCTGTCTCAATATGGGGAATTTTGGACACAGTGTAATAAAATTCAGTGTTTCAGCGTTCTAGGGTCATCTGAGACAGACTAAAAAAGAGTTAAAAAACCAAGACTGGAAAAAGAAATGTAGAGCCCTATGGCCCATTTTCAATTACACATGCTTTGTTTATTAAGATGTTTTTTAATTAGCTGTTTGATTTTCCCAGGGAGGTGGCTTCAGTTCATATGATCTGCCCTATTCTGTAATGGCTTTATTTCATATAGCCTCTCCAATGAATTTTCTCCTATTATATCTTTAACCCTCCACTGTTCCAGGTATAAAATAAGTAACTGCACATAATCAGGGAAATTCTATAAATGGCACTTAACGTTGCATGCCCAATTTGCACGCACATTTTAATAGAGTAATGAGCCTGCTAGCACCTATAATTTGGCATTAACAATTATTGGTGTTAATTGGCAACAATTTGGATTTACATGTGCATCTTGCTAAGTGCTATTCTGCAAACATGCATGTGTAAATTCTCTAGCGTGCAACTGAAAAGTGAACATATCCATGGGAGGGGCATGGGTGGGTCAGGGGTGTTCACTAAAGATGCATGCACTATTATAGAATTTGGGTGATCTGTGCCTAATTTTCACCTGAGGATTTACACCAGGATTCATTTGGTGTAAATCCTTGTGCCTAAATATTGGGCGTGGATGAAAGCACTATACACTATTCTATAAACTGTGCCTAACTCAGAGCACAGTTTATTTATTTATTTATTTATTTGTAGCATTTGTATCCCATATTTTCCCACTAATTTGCAGGCTCAATGTGGCTTACATTTGCCGTAGTGGCGATTGCCATTTCCGGTAACAGAATTACATTCGGTATTGCATTAAGGTACATACATGATAAGGAAGAATACAGTATGGTGATAGATTGTAATGTAGCATATGTTAGATCATCAATTATAGAGAAATCGTTTTCAATATAAGGATTAAAGTGGTATTGCATTAAGGTGCGTACATACATGATAAAGAAGAATACATTATGGTATTTCACATAGGTTTCAGAGTAATAGTTTAGCTTGTAACCTTTGTTAGGTCATCAATTATATAAAAATAATTTTCGGCATAAGTATTAAAGTGGTATTGCTTGTTCGTTGATAGTAATGAGGTTGGTCAGTCAAGTGATAAAGAGTTCGGTTCTGTCTGGTTCACGATCATTCTTATTATTTTAATAGTTAGGATGGTTATTTATGGTATGCCTTCTTGAACAGGTCAGTTTTCAGTAGTCTTCGGAAGATAGGTCTTGCGTTGTTTTTATGGCCTTTGGTAGTGTGTTCCATAGTTGCGTGCAAATGTAGGAGAAGCTGGTTGCGTATGTGGATTTGTATTTTAGTCCTTTACAGTTGGGGTAGTGTAGATTGAGGAATATGCATGTTGATCTTTTTGCGTTCCTAGTAGGTAGGTCTATAAGGTCTGACATGTAGGTCGGGGCTTCCCCGTGTATGATTTTGTGGACCATGGTGCAAACTTTGAATGCGATTTGTTCTTTTAATGGGAGCCAGTGTAGTTTTTCTCTTAGGAGTTTAGTGCTTTCGTATTTCACTTTCCCAAATATGAGTCTAGCTGCTGTGTTATGAGCTGTTTGAAGTTTCTTAATGATTTGTTCTTTGCATCCGGCATAGATGGCATTACAGTAGTCTAGGTGACTTAGCACCATTGATTGTACTAGGCTGCGGAATACTTCTCTTGGGAAGAAAGGTTTGATCCTTTTAAGTTTCCACATTGAGTGGAACATTTTCTTTGTTGTATTTTTCGCATGGTCTTCAAGTGTGAGATTTCGGTCAATTGTGACTCCCAGAATTTTCATACTGTCAGAGACCGGAAGGGTGTAATCTGGGGTGTTTATGGTATTGTGTTTATTTGTGTTATATTGTGAGCATAGGATGAGACATTGTGTCTTTTCTGCGTTTAGCTTTAGTTGGAATTCGTCCGCCCATGAGTTCATTATTTGGAGGCTGTGTTTGATTTCATTTGTGATTTCGGTTAGATCGTGCTTGAACGGGATGTATATCGTGACATCGTCTGCATAGATGTACGGGTTGAGTCCTTGGTTGGATAGTGATTTAGCTAAAGGTGTCATCATTAAGTTAAAAAGGGTTGGTGAGAGTGGTGATCCTTGTGGTACTCCACATTCGGGTTTCCAAGGTGTTGACGTTTTTGATTTTGAAATCACTTGATAAGTTCTAGCTGTTAAGAAGCCTTTGAACCATCTTAGTACGTTTCCTCCAATCCCTAAGTAGCCTAGGATGTTTGAGAGTATTTGGTGGCTGACCATGTTGAATGCGCTGGACATGTCAAATTGTAGGAGCAGCACATTGTTTCCGGTTGCAATTAATTGTTTAAATTTGGTAATGAGAGTGGTTATCACTGTTTCAGTACTATGGTTGGATCGAAATCCTGACTGTGATTCATGTAATATTGTGAATTTGTTTAAGTAATCAGTAAGTTGTTTGGTTACCATACTTTCCATTAGTTTGACTATCAGGGGGATGGATGCTACTGGTCGATAATTGGATGTGTCACTTATAATTTTTTCTTTAGGTCTTTGGGTATAGGTGTAAGAAGTATGTTTCCTTTGTCCTTGGGGAAGAGTCCGTGTTGTAACATGTAATTCAAGTGTGACGTGAGGTCTGTTATGAAGCATTTGGGGGCGGACCTCATTAGATTGCTGGGGCACATATCCAGTTAGGAGTGGGGTTTAGAGAATTTGTTGATTGCTTGAGTGATGGTTTCTTCAGTTAGTAGATCGAAGTTAATCCAGATTCGATCTGCTGGGTGTTCACTGAGAGTTGGGTCAAGACAATCCATGAATTTTTCATGATCAGTATTATTAAGTGGTAACGTGGATCGTAGTTTTATTATTTTCTCATTGAAGTATTTGGCAAGGTTGTCTGCCGATGGGGCGTCTGTGCTGGTTGTGGTCACCGGTGTTGTGTCTATTAGTTTATTCACGAGTTGTGTGGAATTCCCCCTGGAGTAGATTTGCTACTTAATTGGTTCACTTTTGACTCCAGTGGAACTCAGTATTGAAGCAACAGTTGCCATTCAGCAAATAATTGTGAAATATGGATTGCTCAGAATAACAGGCAGAAAATAATGAAAAAGAAACACAAAAAGCAAGATCTTCAAAATGTACTCAAGTCATCATGCACCAACATAAATACTGCATGGGGTCATTTTTGACCCCCCCCCCCCCCCACCGGGGTTAATTCATTGTAAAATAGAGCAATTTGAGAACTATAATAGACATTTACATTTGAGGGTTTTGAATTTCCCCAAATCACCTGGAGTAACTCCTTGAGGATTGTATAAAAAATATGTAATTGAAGTCCTTCATTTTTCCTCTGATAATGTTCCCCCTGTGAATCGAGCATATTGTTTACCTGTGAGATCACGCAAAGGAGTATCTATGATTGAGACCACAGGATCATTTGGATTTGGGGAATTTGACAGACATATTAGACAGCACTACTGCTGAAGAGAATATTAGAGCAACATTTTTGGTGTCTTTCACTTTTGAACAAAATCCAGGTATTTGTGACCTGGATTGGCCACTGTTGGAAACAGGATGCTGGGCTTGATGGACCTTTGGTCTTTCGTCCATCAAGCCCAGCATCCTGTTTCCAACAGTGGCCAATCCAGGTCACAAATACCTGGCAATATCCCAAAAAACTACAAAACATTTTATACTGCTTATCCCAGAAATAGTGGATTTTCCCCAAGTCCTTTTAATAATGGTCTATGGACTTTTCCTTTAGGAAGCTGTCCAAACTTTTTTTAAACTCCGCTAAGCTAACCGCCTTTACAACCTTCTCTGACAACGAATTCCAGAGTTTAATTACACATTGAGTAAAGAAACATTTTCTCCGATTCGTTTTAAATTTACTACATTGTAGCTTCATCGCATGCCCCCTAGTCCTAGTATTTTTAGAAAGCGTAAACAGACGCTTCACATCTACCCGTTCAACTCCATTCATTATTTTATAGACCTCTATCATATCTCCCCTCAGCCGCCTTTTCTCCAAGCTGAAGAGCCCTAGCCGCTTTAGCCTTTCCTCATAGGGAAGTCGTCCCATCCCCTGAATATATTTTATTTTAGGAATTCTTAGACTGTGTTAATGTGTCAGAAGATATGGGCATACCCCGATGTTACAAAGGCCACTGAAGAGAGAGGATGAGGCAAGAGATAAGAGATTTGGGTGCCAGTTTTCAACTGAGATACCCTTGTAAATGTTATATTCAATACTCAACTCTGATGTTAAATATGTTTTTCAATTGCCGGAACAGTTCAGGGTTTTTCTGGATTCAAAGAAGTTGGTCAATTTGGTCACAGAGGCTAATGTACAAGAGAAAGGAGTAATTTAAGGGGTGATCACGCTAATGGTCTTTTCATGGTTATATCTGTTTTTCCTATTGCTTTACTCCCTTTTTCTTTCTCTTCCCTATTAAACATTTAGGGCCTCTTTTACCAAGCTACGGTAAAAGGGGCCCTGCAGTAGTGTCAGTGCATGGATTTGCCATGTGCCAAGGCCCCCTTTTACCACAGTGGATAAAAGGACTACTTGCTGCACGACCATTTCGAAGGGGAGCAATTATCGCCACCTATTTATACAGGAGCATAGCTAGATCTCACGGTGAGACCAGAGCCCGAAGTTGGGGGCACATTTTGAGTGCCGCCACGCCTTGCCTCGGCCCCCCCACCACCTCACCTCACCTTACCTCGCCTCCTCGCCCCCCCCCCCCCCACGCCTCACCTCACCTCCTCACTGCTTCGCCTCACAAACAAATATGTTTGCTGATGGGGGTCCACAACCCCTGCCAGCCGAAGCCTTCTTCAGCAGCGGTCTCCGGTGCAGCCGCATTCACTGCCTGCCCCCTGCTCTTCTTTCTTCTTGCTCTTCCTGTGCACGCTGACGCTCAGCGTCAGCGTGCACAGGAAGAGCAAGAAGAAAGAAGAGCAGGGGGCAGGCAGTGAATGCGGCTGCACCGGAGACCGCTGCTGAAGAAGACTTCAGCTGGCAGGGGTTGGGGACCCCCACCAGCCAAACCACGGGCTCGGACGATATTTGCAGGGGCCCAGGCCCCCATGGCCCCCTGTAGCTACACCCCTGATTTAGGAAGTAGTAAGGGCTCCCGTGCTAACCCAGTGGGGCTGCCTGATTATCACCGGGTAAGCCCCCAGTGCTAAAAAATAAAGTATTTTTTCAGCACTGGAAATGGCACGCATTGGGGGCAGGCACTACCACCGAGCTCCTGCGGTAGACTGGCGGTAGGGCTGGATTGGCATGCAGCAAAGCGGCAGTACAGGGAACTGCTGCTCTGTAAAAGAGGCCTTTAGTGGTCTAATGTTTCACTGGGATTATATGATATTGTTTCTTCTTAACTTTACTGGTCTATTTTTGTTTTAGAATTATATTGGTGATGCATTCTTATTTTGTGCAATCTTGTATTGTATAATGATTCAGCACTCCCAAAAATAATCTGTATAATAGAGAAGAAAAGGAGAAGTGTTTTAAATGAGCATCAATGATAAAAAATATTTATATATTACTTAAACTAAATCGTAATACATTCAGCGTTGAGTCATCATCAATATGGTAAACCGGATATGAGATCTCTTATAGCCTCCAGCTATTTCAGATCTACAGCACAAACTGTAGGATAATCATCTGCCTCTTCAGCTGTAATGATTTTTTTTAAACTAATGAATTTCTCATTTTAATTTTATTTAAACTTCAAATAAAAAGAAAACTATATAAAGAGCAAAAAGTAATCAACAATCGGCTCTATGGAACCTGCATCTGGGGCAGTAGCAATCTGGGCCCTTAGTAATACAGTAGCCGAGATATTCGAACTGTCAAAAAGACGCCACGACATTACAGCTCAAGAGGCAAATGCTATCTTTCTCTTATGCAATTAAGTGCAAAATTCAGCATAAAGATAGGACTGACTATTATGTGGTCCAATTTGGCCACAGAGCAAAACAAAAAGTAGCAGGAGCCTTCAAAAAAGGGGGGAATAAAACCTTTAATCATGCGTTTTGAGGAACAAGTCTTTGAATGGACCAGACACGGTCCGTGTTTCAACGCTCAGCGCCTGCGTCAGGGGTTACGAAGTGTAGCAGAGTACGTACAGCTGTATTATGAAGTTCAGTACGTTTGATGAAAGCAATATGCTGCGCCGCTGTGCTGTCCCTTCGCATAAGATCAAGCAGAGAGATACTCTCACAGACAAACTCCTTCAGTCACGAAATCAGTCAAGTAAACCGATTTCGTGACTGACGGAGTTTGTCTGTGAGAGTATCTCTCTGCTTGATCTTATGCGAAGGGACAGCATGGCGGCGCAGCATATTGCTTTCATCAAACGTACTGAACTTTATAATACAGCAGTACGTACTCTGCTACACTTCGTGACCCCTGACGCAGGCGCTGAGCGTCGAAACACGGACCGTGTCTGGTCCAATTTGTCCACATAATATAGGTGGTTAAGTGCTGAATATCGACATTTAATCATACAAGTGCTGACTCTGCCCCCAGGCCACCCACAAAATAGAAGAATTAACCAGTTAAGTGCCACTGAATATCAGTGGATAGCTCCACATATGCAACTTAACTGACCAGAAGCCATTTATGGCCGGTTAAGTCGCTTTAAATATCAACCTCAATATTTAACTCCACAGTTTATCAACTGCTTTTACATATAAAGAAATCATTGAAATACAATGTGCAACAAATAATAAAACATATAAAATTTTTAAATGGAGGATTTAAAGGGGCAGGTACAAATATCATGAGCCAGACTAAAATAGTGAAACATTAAATAAGGCTACAGATTATCTTGAAAAAATGAGACTACATTGCTTCAAGGAACAACGAAAAATAAGACTCCATTGCTTAGAAGAATAATAGTCTGTTAGTTAGAAAAAATGACACCACTCTATTCTCCCATTTAAACCTGCCGGGGCTAGCGAGTTCAAACTGAAGATCCACCGTTGTTCATTCTGAAGAAGCAGATGTATTTTTATTTATACCAATGTGTCCCTGAGATTCCTTTATCTGTTTTAATACTATGCATTTAAGCTGATCAAAAGTATGATTAAATAAATTGCAATGGCAAGCCAGAGGTGAGGTTGTTTTCTTCGTGTAGATGGTACTCTTGTGCTCTGTCAAGCTATATGATGTTCTTAGCTGCAAGTTTGTACTTAATGTAGGAGTTATTAACCTGTCTTGCTGAGGAATGCAGGTTAGTGACTCTTGAAGCTTAGTAATTTATCACCCCTCTAACTTGGCAATTCTCCTCAGGTAAATATAAAAATGAGGAGTAACTTCTTCCAGGTATTCAAGTTTGTATAGCAAACAAATTGTCAAATAGCCTCAGCTAAATCAGAGGGTGATGCAAAAAGCTAGCGCAGACAGAAGCACACAGTTAGTGCAAAATCTGTGCTAAACATTCTGGGTCCCTGACCCAGAAAAGTTTTTGTACAGAAGCAAACTATTGCATTAAACACGAGCACAAAACACATTAAAATGAAGGCTATTAGCTCCTCCACCCTAATGCAGAGAACTGCTGCAGAAGACTTTAAGATTAGCCCAACACTGCATAGAAGCATTACACTTTTCGGCAGCAGCTGCACTGGAATAGAATTAATAGCACCTGGGGGGACATCAGACTCCTAATTTTCTATCCCAGAAAGACCCTCCCCTCCATGCCCCGATTCCCCAATCTTCCCAAAAGTAGAGACCTGGTAGTCTAGTGAACCCCCACCATTTGATACCCCAATCTCTCAAATATAGATAACAGGTAGGGTAGTGGTCTCCCTCCCCCACCCCCTTGTGAATATCCAAAAGGACCCCCAAACACCCCGCCCCATGTACCTTGAGGAAGAGGCAGGAGCAATGTCCATTCATTTCCGTCCACATGTACCCTCTTCCAAAAGAGCAATTCCTAACCCCCCCCCCCCCCCCCCCCCCAGCTGTGCATCCTTGGATGCATTCTACAGGGTCATTTTAGAAGATAGCAGTGTGCAGAAAGAAGTGAGTGGGTATCGCTCCTCCCTCTTCCTCTAGATTTGCATAAGGGAAGGGGGTCCACTAGACTACAAGGATCTATTTTTGGGAGGTCTGGGGGTAGTCACAGGAATGTCATGAGTTCCAAGACTACTAGTGATCTACCTTGGGGGATCCCAGGAGTTTGAACTTTCACAGGGGTTACAAGGGTTGGGGGTTGATTAGACTACCAGGATCTACTTTTCGGGAGTCAGGGAGAATAAAGGACGGGGACTTCACCAGACTACCAGGGATTTACTTTTAAGGGTGGGGGTACCCTCATCTCCCCCTACGTTCCTACCCGTAACCTCCGCTCTCAAGACAAATCCCTCCTTTCAGTACCCATCTTCACCACCGCCAACTCCAGGCTCCGCCCTTTCTGCCTCGCCTCACCCCATGCTTGGAATAAACTCCCTGAGCCCATTCGCCAGGCCCCCTCCCTGCCCATCTTCAAATCCTTACTCAAAGCCCACCTCTTCAATGTCGCCTTCAGCACCTAACCTCCATACCTTTATTCAGGAAATCTAGACTGCCCCAATTTGACATTTCGTCCTTCAGATTGTAAGCTCCTTTGAGCAGGGACTATCCTTCTTCTTAAACTGTACAGCGCTGTGTAACCCTAGTAGCACTCTAGAAATGTTAAGTAGTAGTAGTAGTAGGGGATCATTGGGTGGGGGGATTTTGAATGGATGAAGGCAAACCCTCATACAGCAGCAGGCTTTTGTTTTAATGTTTCTTTTCCTGTTGGTGCCTGAGCCAATCACCACTCATGTACTGATAGGAAGGGAGGGGTTTTATTTCTGACAGAGCACACTTTTTAACATGGTGGTAATTTTAATTATTGCATTGGAGAGCAAAACGTTTGTGTCAGTTTTGTATTAGAAACCATGACTGAGAGAGTTAAGACTAGCTAACTACTGCAATTGGCGCTGAGCCCGAATATTCAATGCCGGGCTGTTTCTGGTGTCCGGCATTAAATATCCGGTTTATTTTTGCCCAGTTTAAACATAATCAGTTAAGGCAATATTCAGACTTAGCCGGTTATCTTAAACTGGCCAAACATGCCCCATGTTTTCACACGGCCAACTATGAATCTTAACCTAGCTTTAGTAATCGGCGGATAGCCGCTTATATCGGCCGATATACCCGGCTATCTGCTAGCCACTTACTGGGGATACTCAGAAGGGGATAGCTGGTTATCCCCCGTTGAATATCAGCAGATAGTCAGTTAAGTGCTGACTGGTTAAATAGCATCAAATATTGTGGGGAGGGGGGAGGGGAGGGGAGGGTATATGCTTAGTCATCAGCACATGGCTTAAAGCACAGCTTTTTCTAAATCAGCTCCTTAGTGTAGACAGAGGCAAGGACATGCTAGCTGAACCAAATGGGCCTTCTTAGCTCACTTAGCTACATTCATGTACAAGTACTTCAGCAGATATCTACCAAAGGAAGAAAGGAAAAGCAGCTGGGTTGTGGGGAAATAACAGGAAGAGGAGGTGAAAGAGTGAGGTTGAAATAGCTTCCTATTTCAGAACTTGTTATTTTGTCTCACAACCATTTAATGAAAGGACAAAACTGAGAACACAGGTTATCAAAGTCATCTTTCCTGACTGAAAACAAGGTATTATCAGCACCTTTTCAGGTTTATTCTTTCAAACTATACTGTTAAACATAGCAATTACATGCATACTGTTAAAATTAGCTTAATTGTAACATATGAAATTAAGAAGTCAATAAGCAAATAATTAACTGTTTGTTTCTGAAGGTCAACTGATTGTACTGTTGTATATGTGTGTGTTTGCATGTATTAGGGATGGGCAGTAACATATTTTCATTTTGTGTCATTTCCAGGATTGTTCATTTAGGGCCCTGTTTACTAAGGGTGCATTAGCATTTTTAGCGTGCGCTAATTTTAGCGCAGGCTAAAAATGCTAGCGCACCCTTAGTAAACAGGAATATATGGGTGTCTCTAGTGTTTAGAGTGTGTTAAAAATGCTAGCACGCCTTAGGAAACAGAGCCCTTTGTTCATTCTCAGCATGTGTTCATTCTGGGAGCTATGTCCTCGAGAGCACAAATTGCGCACTCCTTTCCTGATAGTGTGTGCATACATGCTCATACATGATGGTTCACACATGCAGAATGGTCCATGCTTGCGTGCAATGTCAGGAAAAGAGTGTGCCCTCTTTGCAAAGTATGTACAATAGACAAACAAAAAATCACAAACTGTTGTATTTTTCTGCTCATTTTCATTTGTTAAAATTTTATTATTTGTTTTTAACATTTTATATGGAACAGCACCAGAATATATTCAACATTTTGAGAGTGTTTGCATTCCAGGGTGAAGTTTAAGATTAGAATCAAAAATTTGGTTAGCTTTACCAGGCATTTCAACAATTTGTTTACAAACTACGAGATGTAAAACCATTACAGATCATAGACCTATTTTATAGAACTCTTTACCAGCTCAGATTAGAATGATCTCCTCATATAGGATGTTTACACAATAATTGAAAACTTGGCTTTTCAGATATATTTGTTGGCTGGATAATTTGGGAAAACATGTATGTGAGTGAGGTAAAATACTATTATTGTAACACATGTATGTATAACTGTAATCCATCTTGAACTGAACGAGCAGAATATAAATGCTTGTGTTAAATTAAATTAAATATGTTGCTGACATTTCCCATGTTGCTGCAAATGACAGCCCATCCCTAGTACATGCATAAGTGTGTATGTGTGGGTGTGTTTGTGTTGGTAATAGGGGTAAGAGCATGTCAGCTTAAGGTCAGTTAAAATGTGCAGAGCAGACTGTTTAAGGTCAATTGAATTCCTCATTAACAAAAAAATTAGAATCCCCCTCCCCAGGGATAGCTGCCATCAGAATGTTAGGTAAAAATCTAACTTCTGGTATAAAGTTGTCTTTGAGAAAAAAAAAAGCTTGTCTTTAGCTATCAACTACCAACTGTGTTATATGTAAGAAATAAGCTCCCGGTAACCTCTGCCTTCAGTTTTCTTGTGTTATATCATTACTCTTCCTCTTACATATGCTCAGCAGACATCTGACTTATAACCCGAATACTGAAAAAGTATGTTATCATGAAATTTTAAAGTCATCATACATGAACTATCAGCTGTATTGATGCTGGCATTTTCTCTTTACTAACAACTAGATTGCCGGAAGTGCTGATTTTAACTGACATTTTTAGTTTTTAATTAAAATGACATTATCTTTTAGGGAGTTTTTAACTTTTATAAATCACCAGGAGATTTGTCGTGCCAATAAAGCCTTCCATAGCACAACCAACAACCAAATAATTACCAGAGAATAAATTCTCTACCTTGCCCTAGGGACTCCTGAGACCAGTCTTTAATCAGATTTTGCCATTTAAGTTTGTTTAAACTGGAACAAATGGAAGACCTAGAGGTCCTCAAGCAGCATCACTGCTTAATGAAAAGCAACTAAAAATGGACTGTAAATTACCAGATGATCCATGCATCACACAGTAACTCGTGCTCTAACATGTTTAAATTGACCATTGAACACTTTAATACCTACTGCTCAATATTCTGTTGCAATTCATCCAAATTGCTATTTCTGGACATCATCATTTTTATTGACCTATTACAATGTGTTACACCAAGTCAAATATTTTTGTATAATTCTCAAACTACAATGTACTATTAGTGCAAGTTTGCTGTATTATAAATTAGAGCCAAATATGAGATCTGCAGTGCTGTATAACAAATGTGCTTCTTTGAATAAAAGCAGATCTTGTTTCTTGGCAATTGTAAAATCCTCACTATACTTACAGGATTTTTATTTCAGTTTATTTAATTATTTTGAATGCAGTATTAAAACAGTATGACATAGGCTTCAGAATTTGCTGTAGGGAGGACATTTCCACTGTAGTGTCACTGTGGTGCCATAGGAGGAGCTGTTTTCTCACCGTGACATCAGCAGAGTTCCTGTTATTGCAGTACCACAGGAATCAATTGCAAGCACCTTAGAAGCAATTTTATAAACTCATTTTGTGCTTAAAAACGGCTTTTTATAAAATTAGCACCTGCTTAAAGGTATGTTTGCTACAATTAAGCACATACTTGCATACAATTTTAGAGCAGGGGAGAGGTCTGGGTAAAGCGCAGGCTGAGTCACAGTTTTATTCACTACCATTTACACCTGATCCTGAGCAGGCATAAATGTCTGTGGCTTCAATGAAGGCATTATTTCTGCAGGACTTGTGCTAACAATTTATAAAGATAAATAAGTGTCTCTGTATCTTTATAAAATGAGCACCTCTATTACCTCCAAACTTGGATGACCTCTTATAAAATGTGCATGAAAAACCCCAAAACTAAGGGTACTGTCATAAGACACTAGGGGGGAGGGTTAGGTACTTATTTCACCATACCACACATTAGTATAAAACAGTGATTCTCATCAGGGGTAATGAGGACCCAGGAAGTGTGTCACAGGGCAAAGGCTCTGAAGTGGCAGCAGCAGGAAGCATAAGGACAGAAGACACATCCATACAAGCACAAGCAGTCTGCCTTGATTTCTTGAGAGCTGCACTCCTTCCCTCCCCTACATTGCAGCTACAAGTGGTGCTTAATATTGTAATACCCCATGATATGGGTATTACTAGAGCCTACAGTGGTAGATTTTTTCCAGAGACCCTGGGGGAAGTCAGTCCCTGCCAGGTTGCTGGAGAGAGAGTTTGGGAGGCCTGTCCAGGGGAGGGGTTGGCAGAGAAGTTGAAGAGAGAAAGTGGCTTCCTGTAGTGAGTGATGGCAGGGGTGGAGTTGGAAAATAATAAAAAGGATTTAAGTGAGGTCTTTGGTTGCCTGTACCCACACCAGGACTCTTGGGAGAATTCAGGGATCCTGGAGTGAAAGAAATAAATACAGGCTGAGTAAAGGAGCAGTTGCTACCCCTATAAGTGGCAACTGAGCAGGAGACAGAGCTTCAGGTGGATTATTATTATTAGCATTTGTATAGCGCTACCAGACGCATGCAGCGCTGAACACCTGATACAAAGAGACAGTCCCTGCTCAAAAGAGCTTACAATCTAAGTAATACAGACAAACAAGACAGTTACGGGTGATGGAAGTAATGGGTGAGAAGGGAGGAAGGGACAAGGGGAGGGCAATTGTGGCTAGGAGCTAAAAGCAGCAGTGAAAAGGTGGGTTTTCAGCATAGATTTGAAAACAGGTAGAGATGGAGCTAGACGTATAGGTCCAGGAAGTCTATTCCAGGCATAAGGTGCCGCGAGAGAAAAGGAGCGAAGCCTGGAGTTAGCAGTGGAGGAGAAGGAGGACGACAAAAGAGATTTGTCAAGCGAGCGGAGGTTCACGGGGAGGAATGTAGGGAGAGATGAGAACAGAAAGGTAATGGGGGGCTGCAGAGTGGATGCATTTAAAGGTCAGTATGAGAAGTTTAAACTGAATGCGGAAGCAGACAGGGAGCTAGTGAAGTGACTTGAGGAGTGGGCTAGTATGGGTATAACGATTCTGGCGGAAAACAAGTCGTGCCGCAGAATTTTGGACAGATTGGAGAGGAGAGAGATGGCTGAGTGGAAGACCAGTGAGAAGTAAATTGCAATAGTCCAAGCGAGAGGCGACAAGGGTGTGGATAAGGGTTCTGGCAGCATATTCAGAAAGGAAGGGGCGAATTTTGCTAATATTGTAGATAAAGAAGCGACAGGTTTTGGCGATCTGTTGAATATGGGCAGAGAAGGAGAGAGAGGAATCAAAGATGGCTGCAAGGTTACGAGCTGAGGAGACAGGGAGGATGTGAGTGCCATTAACAGAGATAGAGAAAGGGGGAAGAGGGGAGGTGGGTTTAGGGGGAAAAATGAGAAGTTCAGTTTTGGTCATGTCAGTGGCCTAGCCAGACAGCCGGTTTTGGGTGGGCCTGAGCCCAAAGTGGGTGGGCACAAAATTTTCTCTGCTCCGCCCTACCTCCTCCTCAAAATATAAATACTTTAGCTAATGAGGATCCTCAAGCTCAGTCAGCTGAAGACTTTCTCTGAAGGTGGCCAGAACTCTCTTTTACCAAGCTTAGCAGGCAGCAGCAATGACCCTAAGCCACTGATGCCAGCACCCCACACATGCTTAGCTGTCGATGGCTCAAGGATGCTGTTGCCAGAGCTTGGTAGAAGGGAGTTCTGGCCGCCTTTGGAGGAGGTCCTTAGCTGGGGATGACTGGGAATCCTCACCAGCTATACAGCAAGGGTTAGGACTGTTAGACCTACTTGGCCCAGGTCAGAAAATAAAGGAGGGTTCCCCTCCCCAATTCCCTCTCCTCTTTGCCTCCCCTCCAATCTCCCACCTGCCATTACTATCATACCAACAGACCCTCACCAAATACAGAACAAGGGATCACAAATTAGAAATAAAAATATTTAGACAAAAATTGAAAGGGAACCCTAAGAAGTTAAACATAGCATTACTGCAACACTGGAGACATAAAACAGAGATGCATTTCCTTTTCTACAGAACACAATAGAAAGACATTTGCTATGCACATTTCCAAACGCTAACATATTCCATTTAAAACATTCAAAATAAAATGTTTTTTTCTACCTTTGTTGTCTGGACGTTTTATTTTTCCATCTTGCTGGTTCCAATTTCTGTTTTCTGCTTTCCTCTCTGTCATCTGCTAATTCTTCTTCAAGCGGCTGCAGTCCATTTGTCTTTTCTCCTCTCTCCTGTCTTTTCTCTTACTATTCCTGCCTCTGACATATTGATCATTCCTTTTTAGCTCTTTTCTGCCTCTCTCTCACCCTTCTTTGTCTCCTTTTTACTTTTCAACTACCCAGTGATTTTTTTGTAGAAAAAAAGGTGCCGGTACTCATTGTGGGCGGGGTCACCACACATGGCACCGCCCCTATTATAGCCACACCCACATTAGTCACACCCCTTATACCAGCCATGGCGCATATAAACAGACATCATTGAAAATATTATACTAGTATAGGAGAAAAAATAATTTGATTTTTTTTCATTATAAATAATTTCTGTAAGCTGTTACAGCTCCAGTATACCCAGTGCAAAATAAGACAAATTCCAAACACTAAAATGAAAATAAAATGATTTTTTCTACCTTTGTTGTCTGGTGACTTTGTTTTTCTATCCATATTGGTCCCAGTCTCTGATTCTGCTGCTATCTGTTCTCTTAACTCCATTTCCAGGGCTTCCTTTCCATTTATTTCTTTATTTTCCTCCTTTCTTCTTCTTTTGTTGCCCTGCATCCATAAGTAAAAGCTGGGTCCTCCTCCATGGAATTGACTGGAGGAGGTATAACATGAATCCAGCTTTTGCCTATTTTCTCCATCCATGTGCAGTTTTTCTCCTCTTCCCTTTCCCTCATCTCCATCCATGTGCATCTTCTTTTTTCTTTCCTCCCCTCTATTCATGTCCAGCACTTCTCCTCTCTCCTCCCATCCATCCATGTCCAGCATTTCTCATCTCTCTTCCCTCCTCTGTATCCATATAAAGCAATAATTCTCTCTCCCCTCTCCTCCATCCAAGTCAGCATTTCTCCTCTCTCCTAGCCAACTCTTCCATCCATCCATGTCCAGCAATTCTCCTCTATCTCCTGCTCTCCTCTCCATCCATCCATTTCTAGCATTTCTCCTCTCTCCCCTCTCATCCATGTCCAGCAATTCTCGCTTCCCTGTCCTCCCCTCCCTGTCCAGCGATTCTCCTCTCTCCCCTCCATGTCCAGCAATTCTCTCTTCCCTGTCCTCCCCTCCCCATCCAGCGATTCACCTCTCTCCCCTCCATGTCCAGCAATTCTCTCTTCCCTGCCCTTCCCATGTCCAGCAATTCTCTCTCCCCTGCCCTTCCCATGTCCAGCAATCCTCTCTCCCTTGCCCTTCCCTCCCATCCCATGTCCAGCAATTCTCTCTCCCCTGCCCTCCCCATGTCCAGCAATTCTCTCTCCCCTGCCCTTCCCTCCCATCCCATGTCCAGCAATTCTCTATCCCTTGCCCTTCCCATGTCCAGCAATTCTCTCTCCCCTGCCCTTCCCTCCCATCCCATGTCCTGCAATTCTCTCTCCCCTGCCCTTCCCATGTCCAGCAATTCTCTCTCCCTTGCCCTTCCCTCCCATCCCATCCCATGTCCAGCAATTCTCTCTCCCCTGCCCTTCCCTCCCATGTCCAGCAATTCTCTCTCCCCTGCCCTTCCCATGTCCAGCAATTCTCTCTCCCTTGCCCTTCCCTCCCATCCCATCCCATGTCCAGCAATTCTCTCTCCCTTGCCCTTCCCTCCCATCCCATCCCATGTCCAGCAATTCTCTCTCCCTTGCCCTTCCCTCCCATCCCATGTCCAGCAATTCTCTCTCCCCTGCCCTTCCCATGTCCAGCAATTCTCGCTCCCTTGCCCTTCCCTCCCATCCCATGTCCAGCAATTCTCTCTCCCCTGCCCTTCCCTCCCATTATTTCCAGCGATTCTCTGCCTCTCCCCTGCCCTCCCATCGACGTGCAGCGATTTTTCCGTCCCTCCCCTGCCCTCACATCTCCCATATCCAGCGATTCTTCATCCCCCAGCGTCCTCCTTCTCTGCCTGCCAGCCAGCGTCGGACGCAGAAGTGAACGGTGCAGGCAGCGATTGGCTGGCAGCGTCGTAGCTTCCCTCTGCAAGTCCCGCCTACAACTTCCTGTTTACGCATAGGCGGGACTTGCAGAGGGAAGCTACGATGCTGCCAGCCAATCGCTGCCTGCACCGTTCGCTTCTGACTCCGACGCTGGCTGGCAGGCAATGAAGGAGGACGCAGGGGGACGAAGAATCGCTGGATATGGGAGAGGTGAGGGCAGGGGAGGGACGGAAAAATCGCTGCACGTCGATGGGAGGGCAGGAGAGAGGCGGAGAATCGCTGGAAATAATGGGAGGGGAGGGGAGGAGGAGAAAAAGGTGCTGGTACGCCGTACCGTTGCGTACCGGCACAAAAAAAGCACTGCAACTACCTATCAAATTTCCATCTTCTTCTTTCACCCACTAGCTCTCCCATTCCCCATCTTACTCCTTCCCATTCCTACTTTCTCTTTTATCTTTAATCTACTCCCCATTACCATATTTCTACCCTCTGTAATCACTATCTCTCATTCATGTCCTTCCCCCCCCCTCCTCCCCCTCTTGGCCTCTCCCACAGGGTTCCACCATTCCCATCGTCTTCCTCCACCCTTCTAACCAGCATCTGATCGCCTCCCCACCCCACCCTGGTAGCCTTATATTTTCCTGCCCCTTCTCTCTTCATTCCTGTCCTCTCCTCCATGGCCCATTTTCCCGCCTCACCACCTACTGTGTACCTCTCCCTCCCTCTCATCCACCCCCATGTCTATCTCCCCCTCTCATTCCCACTGTCCACCATCTCTCTCTCCCTTGTGTTCTGATCCAACATCTCTCTCCCCTTCCAATGCATCTCTCCCTTCCTCCCCTCTACCATCATGTCTAACATTTCTCCCTTCCCTCCAACCCTATGCCCACCATTTCTCCCTCCTCTCCACCCCTATGCTCACCATTTCTCCCCCTCATCACTTATCCCTCTCTATGCAGCATGGTCTCCCTCCCCTCCACCTCATACACAGCCAAAACTTCTCCCTTCCTCACCCCTCCACCCCTTTTCTGCATCTCTCCCTTCTTCCCCGTGCATCTCCCCCTCCCTCCCACCCACCCACCCACCCACCTACCATGCCTCATCTTTCCATCTTCCCTCCCCCCTGTGCCGCATCTTTCTTTCCATCTTCCCTCCCCTGTGCAGCTGCTGTCCCCTGTCTTCCCTCCCCCATACGACATCTTTCCCCCATCATCCCTCCCCCCCCCCCCCCCCCCCCCCGTGCAGCTGCAGCAACTTTCACTTCATCTTCCCTCACCCTCCTTGCAGGCCCGCCCAGCAGCAGTGTTCCTGGACCCGACTGACAGCGATTCCAGTTGCAGGCTCTGCTCGCAGTCGCAGCGATTCCCACACGCTGCTTGCCAGCTGTCGCTCAACAACCTCCTTGCGCTACTAAGCGCTAACCCGGAAGTCTCTCCTCTGCAGAGGAGAGGCTTCCGGGTTAGCGCTTTAGTAGCGCAGGGAGAGTGTTGAGCGGCAGCTGGCAAGCAGCGTGTGGGAATCGCTGCGACTACGAGCGGAGCCTGCAACTGGAATCGCTGTCAGGTACACTGCTACTGGGCGGGCCTGACCCCAAATTGGGTGGGCCCAGGCCCACCCGGGCCCACCCGTGGCTATGCCTCTGGGTCATGTTGAGCTTTAGATGGCGTTGAGACATCCAAGCAGCAATGTCAGACAAGCAGGCTGAGATTTTGTCCTGGATCGAGGTTGAGATTTCAGGGGTGGAGATGTGGATCTGAGAGTCATCAGCGTAAGATGGTACTGGAAGCCATGGGATGAAATCAGGGTACCAAGGGAAGAGGTATAGATGGAGATGATAAGATAAGATAGGATAAGATAAGATAAGGGGAATCCAACCTGGAAGCAGGAACCAGAGCAGGGGAAGCCTGTTCACGGCCAAGGTGCAGCCATGCAAGGTGCATCAGTGGAAGGTCAGTCTAAAGAGTTGGATTGGTATCAGTAGTAACAGGAGCAGTCTTGGGGTTATTACTGGCACAACAGAATGGGTAAAGGACAGAAGCCTGTGAAAATGTGCACAGCCTTGGAATACTCGAAGAGTGAAGTGGAGTGGCTAAGATTATCAAGAACAGTTTTGGATGGACAATGTACATAAAAGAGTTCTGAAGCGCTTACCTGCTGGTTGCAGAAATTCCAGTAAAGTAATTTTTCAATAAAATAAAACTCCTGGAGTGCAGAGTGGTCTTTGGCATAAGAGAAGGGTGTTTGCTCTCAGATTGACAAGGAAGTACCACTAATAAGTTTCTCTTAAGTTCCCAATGGTCTTGGGGAGGGGGGGGGCACTAGGCCACCAGGGCCTCAGTTTTAGAGGGAGGTCCAATGGCAGCCCAGGCTGCCTGACTCTGATGTGCGGGGGTATGGGGGCAGGAACAGAGCCTTAGCCCTGATGGCACCTCTGAGCTGGCTTAGGGTTAAGGCAATATTCCACCCCTAAGATCAGAGCGCTGTGCTCTGATCATAGGAGCGAAATAACACAGATTTCATTTAAATATAATTTAAATGAGCTCTGTGGTGTTCCTGCAATTTCATGCTGGACACCCTTTGATCATGGGTGCTGGGTAAATGTGGGTGCTAGTCTGGCACTAGTGGCCTCTAACACTTGTATTTACTTTTGATCATCTGGACATCAGTTCTTAATGAAAAGAATATACACTGTTTACAGATTAGTTACTTTCATCTTTTTAACCTCAGTATTTAGAGATCACTGTAAGAAGCACCCTGTGATCACTGTGAACATGAATTATGTTAATTGTAAACTTTGTAAACATGGTGATACATGTGTCTGACCTAATGAATCACACCCAAAGACAAATCCTACAAACTGTGCAGTATATGAGAGGAGTTACTTATCATTTCCATCCTTCATTATAGGTTTTGCCAATGGAATCCCTCAGTGCATCTAACACTAGTTTTGCCCTCGATCTCTTTAAAAAACTGAGTGAAGGTAATGCAGGAAAGAACATATTCTTTTCTCCTTGGAGCATATCCACTGCTCTGGCAATGGTTTACCTAGGCACCAAAGGCAATACTGCAACCCAGATGGCACAGGTAGGTAAAGCACTTTCTAAGCCACTCCAGGCCTGGGGATCAAACTCATTGTAATATTGGGTCACTTTGGAAAAAAATGCACTTGAGGCAGGCTGGGCAGGAGGGGTGCATGATCTGGTGCTGCAGCCAACCAGGGGGAAAAGGAAACTAACCATCACGCTTGCTTGTTTTTAAAGTGGAGAATTTGAGAAGGAATGTGAATTGCCCTTTTTTTTTAAAATTTTGTCATAGCTTTGTAGATTTTATTCCTATAAGGTCTTAAAATAGGGTAACCAGCTTTTCTATATTACCTTGATGAATATTTTAAGGCTTTGAAAGGATGATGAGGGAAACATACATCCCTATTTAATTAGACCAGATTTTTTTTATTAATAATAAAATATTCTTTTTTAACATCAAAATCTGACATTGTTCCTTCAAAAGTGGGGACAATTGAACAGCCTATTTTACAATTTCTTCTAGCAGGACAGTGATACCAATCTTTTATGTGGCTGTTACCCCATAATTTCAGCCAAATAAAATTGTGTAACTCCCTGGAGGTAACAGAATAATGATGTACCTATGGAAAGCCTGCTTAGCTCATGACCCCAAAGACAAATTTTGTGACTCCATTTGGGGTCTCAACCCACAGTTTGGGAAACTCTGTAGTAGAAAGTGACATCAGTAGTGGGATGGAACTCACAGAATGTCTGATGCTTAGACTCATGCTGGGAGAATGAAGCTCTTGTAGTGCATGTTTCTCAGTGGCTTTTTTTCTGCTGACACTCTACAACCCTGAGCTCAAACACACTGTTTCTGTTGCACAACAGCAGGTTCTTAATTACTCTGAGATGGAAGAACTGGGGGCAGAGGCCAGATAAAGAACCTCAAAGAGTCAGAAATAGTCCACAGGCATTTACCTAACTTCATCCCATTTTACAATATGATGCTGCTGCCAATGGAATTAACAATATATTTAGGTCATCCTCTAATATTACCCCAGGGTTAGAATAACAATTAAAGGCATATCCTTACAACTGAAACAACCAGAGCTCTTACCTCATGTACCCTTTAGACAAGGATACCAATGGCTCTATACTATTAATACAATCTCTTCATATCCAAGCACACTGAACACTCCCTTTATACACTTTTTTAACCTGAAATCCTCTCCATCCAGGAGTACATAAGCCTAACTGCTCATATGGCTTTCCCTTAATATACTTCTGTTCAATTTTCATCTGTATCACCTCACTATTTCCCAGGGTGCAGGGCCGTGCCAATACAGTAAGTGAGGTAAGCACTGCATGGGGGCACCGACCTCTTCACTTGCAAAATCTTTTACTTGTAGTTCTGATTCTTCTCTCTCCCCTGCCCTTCCCCCTATGCATCAGAAAGTGAAAGCAGCCCAGCAGTGCTGAGGCAGACACCTCTGCTGAAGTCGCTTAAAAATAATACAATGAGTGCTATATATGTCTTTGGTGTGGGAACAACTTCTCATTCGGGGTGAGCTTGAAGTGAACAACATTCAAATTAAAGAGAACAGGTTTGGAGGGAGGTGTGCAAGTGAGACTGGGGAGAAATAAAAAATAAATAGTGTAATTGTTAAAATCTGTAGGTGGTTCAAAGTTTTTGGGGTTTTTTTCTGAGCATCATGTACACCGAGAGGAAGGCATAATGTGTGCATAATTATCAGGTATTCTGGGATAGCTACAGCTAAAAGCCATTTCATTGGCTGATGGTTTCAACAGTAGTTTCAAAGAGGAAAAGCTGGTAAGTGAAAATCTGATTGCTTTATTTTTTAATTTTAAAAGTATTTGCATTAAATCTAATTGCAGAATTCAGGTGCTGGGAGTCTGTACTTGGTTATCATATGCTCAGATTTGTTTAAATCATATGCCAATTAGTCCATTTTTTGGGAGGTTCTCATTTGCATATTTATGGGTAAAAATTGATGGAAATGTTTACAGCCTTAATGTTAGGGCATGGCTTTGATCAAAACTGTGAAATTTGATCCAAAAACGAAGGGTTTATCTAGTGTTTTTGACTAAAAATTCCCATTAGAGTGTCTGTATGTTAATCTGCATTCAAATAGAGCTCTCTGATTGGATGAGCAGCTCCTGTTAGAAATCTGCCCGGGAGCAACTGACGGTTTGGCCGAGAGAGACATGCAGCTGTGAGCTCCGTGTGTGTAAGGGGGGGGGCACCAACTGATAGTCTACAGGGGGGCACCAGAGACCCTAGGCACAGCCCTGCCAGGGTGTAAATGTAATAGTCTGTTGGTCAGGGCCAACCCTGCCACTAGGCAGACTAGTATTCATCTAGGGCAGCGACATCTTGGGGGGGGGGGCAGGGGGCAGCATAGCTGCAGGAGTGCAGCATGCCTTTGTCCTCCTTTACCCTTCCCTTGCTGCCACTGCCACAACTTTCCCTCTTTCCAGGGCTGAAGTGACAAGTGGATTCAGCATCAATGTGTGGTCTTTAATCATAGGCCCACATTTGAGTGCTGCTGAGTACCATCCTCTCTTCCTCTCCCCCCCCCCCCATACCAACACCACCCTGATATGACATCCTGTGTTGAAGGGGGACTGAGATGCAGTGTGCCTGCACTGAATCATTTTCCTTTTGACCCCAGAAGAGGGAAAGTAGTGTCAACAGCATAGGCAGGAGGAAGAAAAGTGGGGAAAAGCTGATGTGGGTACATGGGGTTGAGAAAAGGAGATGTTGGTCACGTGGAGAAGGGAATGCAAGGGGAGATGGTAGACTACCAGGGAGAGGGGTAAGGCCTTGAAATGCCCCTGGGATTTGTGGAGTGCCAGAGTGCACAGCTGAAGTTTCATCTAGAGTCAACCCTACTGTTATTCCATATGAGACATCCCACATAGGATTGATAGAGTAGCCTAATGGCATTTTGGAGGGGAAGAAAAGACAGGTGGCTAGAGCACCAGGCTGATAACCAGGGAAGCCTAATTCAAATCCCATGCTAGTCCTTGTGATCTTGTGTGAGTCACTTAAACTTTCATTATCAACTTAAGGGTCCTTTTTACTAAGGCGCAGTAGGCCTAACACGGACCTACCGCGCGCTAAAAGAGCACCACTGTGGGACGCATTGAGGCATCCCACAATATTTTTCCACTTAGTGTGCACTAATCCAGCACTGGAAAATATTTTTTTTTTTTCAGTGTGGGTGATGTACCCATGGGAGGAGAATAGAAGTGCATGCATTAATCGGGTAGCGTGGGCACATTACAAATTAGCACAGGAGCTTTACCACCTCCGAAATAGGTGGCGGAAAGGGCTCCCATGATAATGGCCATGCACTAACGGAGAAATTAGTTCAAGGTCATTACAAAAAAAATATGGCAAGGCGTCCATTTTACCACCACTCTAAAAGTGGCTCTTGCAAGCAGAAAGCCCAAGCACTGACAACAATGGCAGCCACTTTTTAGCACAGCTTGGTAAAAGGACCCCTTAGACTGTAAGCTCTCCATGGATAAGGAAGGACCTAAATGTAACTCCCCTTGAGCTAGTACAAAAAGAGCTAAGAGCTGTTACCTAAAAACTAGGTTGAGGTATATCTCACTTTTTCTAGTGACGTTGCTTGTGATCTTGAATGTCACTATTTTCTGAGACAGTAAACTACCAATTATACCTGAACATAACTCATGCCTTCTGAAGGAGAAAGTAACTTTCATGAAAAACCGCATTATATGAATCATGCTATATGATATCCTCAGCTTCTTCAGAGCCTATCAAGAAGCTCTGCTCCCAAAGAAACATTTCCCTAGTTTCAACACAGAACTGAAGGAAATACATGTGCACAACAGTTACCAGAAACATGTAGAAGGCATGTTTTATTATACAGAAAGCCTCTTACTCCATCTAAGATTGCACAGAGATATATTTTAGCGTCACACGGCTTTAGGGCGTGTTTGCTGATGATATAATGTGGTTGGGGTTGTGCTTTAAGACTCAGCATGAAATTGATGATTGGGAAGGGAGTAAAATATTTAACTTAGAAATTACTTTGCTGTTTCTTCTACATGGAGGATAGAGAGACGACTGTCCCCCTTCACTCTGATCTAGGGAAATATATACTAATCTGCCCTTATCTCAACTACCAGTACCTAATAAGATTACTAATGTCTTTGGAGTAGAAGTGCATCATACCACAATTTAATTTGTCATACAGCTCCACATAAAAGCAGGTACAAGCTGGAAACACCAGTCAAAACATGTATTGTCAGCATCACTGCATTGTTTTTTAACTTAAGGTGTTCGTTTTAGACTATCTAAAGAAATGAAATAATGAATCCAAATTAAGAACCCAAGCCCTGTTGATCAACTAAAAATAAAACAAAATTCGACATTTTTATAATATTTTCTAGACCTCCAATACATTTTCTGTTTGACCTTTAACTAATGTGAACCATGATTTGTATTCACTTCTACCTAGAAAGCCTTTTCTAAAATGAATCCTGCTAGATCTTCCTGTATGAATTGAACATAGAATGAGTTTGGTTACTGAATATTATCAAAGGATTCATTCACTGTATTTTACTATTATAATGTGAATTCAAAATAGATTATGGCTCCGCCTCAGACTGTGAAATATGCTGAAAATACAGACTATTTTGATCATTTTTATCTATCTGTGAACAACAGCAGCCCTATCAATATGCACACAAAACCTTCTTTGCAAATAGAATTTCAAGCACAAGGTGAAGACATCTGATTGGTTCACAGCTCTTGATAATCCAGATTAATGCATGCACAATTAAAAATAAGGAAAATGTTCCCAGCCTGAGAAACTCAACATCAGTTTACTATCACATCACTACTTTTGTTGGTTATTGATATGATGTTACAAACCCACTAAAGTTACAGCTGTCATGGTACGTTGTCACATAATTGCAATTTAAAATACTGGAATAAAGAGACATCACCTTATCATTTTATTTACAGCATCCTGGGAACAAAAAAGATGACATCATTCATAGTGGGTTCCACACAGTCAGTGATGAAGTCAACAAACCTAACCGTGCTTACATACTTAACACTGCCAACCGCATATACGGTGAAGTGACTTACCCATTTCTTGATGTACGTTGAACTTTTTCATATGCTTTGTCTGTAGAAGAAACTTTACCCATAGAGAAGGTAATTTTATAAGATTATGTTCGCATATAAATGGCAAGCAGGAGAAACCTCTACGTAGACAGTACAATCATAAAAAAGTAAAGGCTGGCCAAAAGACAATCTAACACAGGAGATGATGCTTAAAAGATGCTTTATTTGCCGCTTGGACAGAGGGACCTGACACGGTCTGTGTTTCAGCATATTGAAAATGCCTGCCTCAGGGGTCACGATAGTGTTCAACAAAGAATACTGATCAAACAAAGCAGCCCATAGGCATCCACAGAAGGAATAATGAACACACAGCATTACCCAAAGGAGTCTATTCAATATAATGAAGGGCCAGCTTCTACTTTTTATGATTGTTCACATATAAATAGCATCATACCAAATACTGACCAGCATAAAAGTACAAACCATGGCACAATGGTACATAATTTGCTGGTAGGCGTATACAGGGGTGGAGTTTGGGTGGAACATGTGCATATATAGGACTAAATTCTGTAAATGGTGCCCGAATTTGGGTGGCATAAAAAGAGCACCGAGCACTATTCTATAAATGGTGCACCGAGTTGGGTGCCATTTATAGAGTAGCATGTAGCGCCATGATTCATTCCCAACTTTGGGCGCAAGGATTTACACCAATTGAAACCTGGTGTAAATCCTTGTTCATAAATTAGGTCACCGATCCCTCAAATTCTAAAATACTGCATGCATCTTTAGTGAATGCCTCTGACCTGCCCATGCTCCTCCCATGGCCATGCTCCCTTATCAGTTACACGCTAAAAGATTTACCAGTGCATCTTTATAGTATAGCGTTTAGCAAGATGCACAAGTAAATCCAAATCGTTGCCAATTATCACCAATAATGGATTGTTAGTGCTCAATTATTGGTGCTTATTGGCTTGTTATTCAGTTAAACTGAATGCGCAAATTGAGCACACACCCACATTTGCGTATGCAATTTTGAGTGCCATATATAGAATTTGGGGGATAGATTATAAAATGTTCTAATCTACATACATGGAAAAATAAGTTAATTTCCTGATAATTTTCTTTCCTTTAGCCCCAAAGGATCTGTCCAGACAAATAGGTTGTAACCATCTGCCAGCAGGTGGAGATAGAGAACTGTAATGAGTTGTGCCTCATAAGCTCCTGCATAAAGAAACCAAACCAGTATTCAATAACAAAGCAGTGAAAGAGAGTGACTTGAAGAAACAAACTCTAGCCTCTAGATAGAAAAAGAACTATTGTGCTGATGATCAGAAGCACTGGGCAGGACTGGGCGCTGCAATTTTCCAGGCAGTGCTGATGGAAGAGGAGGGAAGCCACCTCCCTCCTCCAACTGCAGGAAGGGGGTGGGGAAGGGCTGCTAGACCACCAGGTGGGCAGGGAATTACCCTTGGCCCACTGAGCCACCAGGAACATTGGAGGGATGCTATGGGGGTTAGGGGAGGTTGGTGACCCACCGGATTTCCAGCCCCCCTGAACCTGTGTCTGGGGGGGGGGTCAGGGGGACCATTTTGCTTGGTTTGGGTGCGGGTAGTTGGGGTCTGGTGGTCCCATGGACCTCCAGCCCCTGTGTTTGACAGGTCTGGGTATTTGACAGCCTAGACCTGTCAAACAAGTGCAGGAGGATTGTCAAGTGTGGGAGGATTGTGCCTGAGCTTAAATTTGCATGCAATTATCTCTGATCATAGGTGCAGTAAAGCCCCACGCTGTTCCAGTGCTATTTTTAGAGCGCTGTTTGAAACAGCGCAGGGCTTTTGATCATCTGTCCTTATGAAATAAAGGGCAAATAGCAGAACCAGAATAATGCAAACACCTGAAATTACATAGAACCCGGAAAAACCGAAACCATCACAGAAAGACAGGCTCTGGACTGATCTTTTGAGACTAAAGGAAAGAAAATTATCAGGTAATTAATTTTTCTTTCCATTATGTCCCAAGGAATGGGATGTACAAAAGCAATCCTTAAGAGAGGAGGGACTGTGATATCCCTGTATCAAGAACCGTGGCCCCTACGTAAGGATCTGCTCAAGCAGACACATCCAAACAATAATGCTTAACAAAGGGATGAGAAGACCACGTTACTGACCAACAGGATGTGTGTTAAATATTTAATGGAGATGTTAACAGAACAGACCGAACAATTTCCACATGGAAAATATACATATAGAGCGCCTTTCCTAGTTGATTGCTCTGTTGCGAATCTTTGTGGCCTTTTTGTGGATTCCTGGCTGATATACAAAGAAAAGCAAAACAAAAACAACTATTTTTAGAACAAACCCGGGATAGAAGTGGAATAAGACAGAACATCAAGGTATAAGTCTTGCTAACATTCCTAAAATGTAAGTTCTCCATTCTGGTTCTTATACACATTCAGTCAGAGCTAAATATCAAACAACACCATAATCTTTATAGTATGTTTTACAGAAGAAAAGACTATAAGCAGTGTCCAGGGAAGGAGGTTTTTAACTTTTGTCTAGTTTTTTAAAATTGTTGTAGCTGTTCTTATTGTTGCATTATTGGTTTTTTACGGAACACTAAGGGGCCCTTTTACTAAAGTGTGCACTTAACATGCTTTACTGCTGGAAATGAATGCATGCCAAGTGCAAAACTAAAGCAGCCTCTAGTGGTTAAAATGCCTTTTAGCGTATGGTGCTCAGCTTGAAGAAGCCTTTGAGGCAGTGATTCTATAAATTGGCACTTGAATTTAGGTGTTCCAATGCCTTGTGCTTAGCACCAATTCTATAACAGCATCTTGGCGCCAAAATTCCATTATGGAATACTAGGGTTAACTCGCATTGGTGCACTCCTGTTTAAGCATGCTGTTATGCAATGTCAGTGGCAGGCGTAATTTGGAGAGCTTAAGTGCGCCAATTCTTTAAACCATGTGGGGAACTGGGAGACATGCCCATAGCCTTCCCATGCTTCGCTCACATGTATGCCCCCTTGCAGTTAGCATTACCTTACAGAATAGCACCTAGTGTATGTACTGTAGGTGCCTGTCAATTAATGGAGTCTTTGACACACCTCTAGGCACCAGTTTTTACAATTGCCTTTTATGTGCCTCCTCTTTAGGAGGCGGTAAGTGGCCTGCTATCTACACATTAGTCAGTTTGCGCATGTAAGTTCAGTGAGTCAAGTGCCAAACACTCTCCATGTCCATTCTCAACCCATGCCCTTCTCAGTTCCACCCCTTCCAAAAAATGGCCTTAACATTTGACTTACAGTGCACTAACTGTGACATGAATCTACAGTTGTATCGCAATGCATATATTTTCAATATGACATATAATATCATTCTAGTCAATAATAATTCTTTTGTTTTACAGGTGTATTTACAGCTCATTTGGAAGTACTACCAGGTTAATCCACAAGCAGTTAACTTTATTGAGGCTGCAGAAGATGCTAGAAAGGAGATTAATTCTTGGGTGGTAAACCAAACCCAGAGTAAGCAGATCAAATATAAACTTGATTCCATTTCTACCAGCACCACTATCATTCATGTCTTGAAACTCCTTTTTTTTTTTTTTTTTACTAAGCTTGTTTAAAGCTTTCCACACTTTACAATAAATGTCAAAATGTCCTGCCTGCTCTTATATACAAAGCTGTGACTCTATCACCAGGGGCCAGCAGTACCTGTTTTCACCCAGAACCAGTCAGAGCAGGAGTGGAGGGGGACTGCTCCCACCCCGTCCTTCTAGACCACCTGAGTAAGTCCTGGTGGTTTTTGAGAAGTTGGGAAAAGGAGCAGATTTGTGTGAAAGGAGAAACATTGTGAAGGGGCAGGGCTTCATAACACCTTATAGTTTGGACAGGAGAGGCTTTTTGGGTCAGGTGGGGAGGACCTGCTTGGGGGACATGTGTTCAGATGGAGAGCCTGCTTGGAGGGTGGGAGGGTCATATGGTGGAGGCAGGTTTTGACTGGGGAGGAGACTGGTCTGGGGTGGTCCTCTGTGGCAGTGCTGTTGTGTTATCTTGGGCTAGCATCATGGTACACACACTACCTGGCACGGAATGAAATGTGGTGCTTATGCAATAAGTACAGCTCTATGTGGGCACATGTCTTGCATTTACCGCACAGACTTTGCATCTACTGTGCAATAGATATTGTACCTAATGCACAAACTTACCATGCATTACTAAAAATGCCCCTTTAGTTATCTAATCATCACTGGGGCATCCAGATCTGCTCCATTATATGCATTCCCCAGCAATATATTGTGCTATAAGCCGTTTCATAGTTTGCTGCAAAGTTTCGGGTTCACTTGAATGCTTGTGGTCTGTATAATTCACCTGCCATACTAAGCCAGGATAAATTCAGAGAGTGTGACAGAAACCAGCAGAGTTGATGCATATGACTAATTGTGAAGGCAGGTGGCACAGAATTAGTAGTTTATGAAAAGATACTAATAGTACTTTAATCGGTGGGTGGTCTTTAACAGGGATATATCCTGCTCTGCCTGCATAATTATTGTCCTCAGCACAGAAACTCCTGAGTTTTGCTTTGCTTGTGAGTCAGATGGAGGGGGGGGCCCTACCTTGAAAGCCTCTCTGAATATCCCACCCATAAAAACCACCAAAGGTGCTCCACCTGCATGTCTGTGGTTACAATGAAGCTTACCGATGCTGGTTTGTTTTTTTTTAAAAGGTAACATGGCCAGTCAGACTAACACAAACAATGCTGCAGAACTCTGGTGCTTCATTTTCCACCTTACTTCCTGCTTTGTATTAAATCCACTGCCAGGAGCAGCACTGTCTCTCCAGATACCACTTGTTATTCTAGAGGTGTGAGACTGGCCTTTTCCCTTTTACACCAATTAAGTCCTTGGAAGTAAAAATCAGACTTTTCCTTCTCTTTTTTTTTTCTTTGCCCCTTTCAAAGCAAATAAAAATGGGTTTATAATGATGCTTCTGATTCTCATGGGTACATGTTAGATCTGGTAATGAAGGCCTCCTTAATCTCTCCAAAGATAAAATTCAGAATCTGTTGCCTCCGGGTTCCATTAATTCACTCACCAAGCTGGTTCTGGTGAATGCCATCTACTTCAAAGGAAACTGGGAACAGAAATTCCTGGAAGAGAATACACAGGAAAGAACATTTCGACTGAGCAAGGTACGTATACGTGTCCAAACTCTCCGATCACTCCATCACAGGACACATTTATGTTCATGTTTGTGAGATACTCCAAATCAGCCTATCCCAGAGCTATCCACTGTTTATTTAGGGCCCCTTTTACTATGCTGCAGTAAGCATAGTACGTCTAGTAGCGCTTTAGAAATGATAAGTAGTAGTAGTAGTATGCTGCAGTAAGCACTATTGTGTGCTTACCGCAGGTTAAAAACCACTACCGTGGTATTCGCACAGGTGTCCTGCTTTAGTTTTGGCATCTGCATGCACTTCCCATGCTCTAAAAAATACTTTTTATTTTTTTAGCACTGGGGGTGTGTTTGAAGGTGGAGAGTAGGCATGCCCAGCGCTAATCTGTTAATGAAGTTACATCACCGTGTGCTAACAAATTAGCACACAGTTAAAACGTGAGCCCTGTCTAGAAAAGGGTGTAGTTAAGGGCTCACACTCTAATGGGAAAATTAAAATGTGGCCATTACCACAAAAATGGAAAGAGTGGCCATTTTACAGCCACGCTAAAAATAACCTCAGAACGCAGGAAACCCATGCGCTAGTCATAGCACAGGCCACTTTTTAGTGCAGCTTAGTAAAAGGGTCCCCTAATGCAGTTGCATTGACAAGGCTTGCTTTATTAAAAATTCTATCAATCACAAAATCATTAAGATACTCTTTTTTCCTGTCTGCTTTATTAAATTCTTTCCAACCCAATAGATATTGGAAATAAATTATATATAAGGGGATAAGAAGGTTTGTCGGTCTAGTGACAAATAATTCAGTGAAAATTTAACAAACCAGGAAAATATGGTGAAAAGACACATCAAGTTTGAAAATGGGACAGATTCGGACAAGGGGTTCCAGAGAAATAAACTCCCCCGAAAGTAGTCCACTGCATTTCTACACAAAAAATTCCAGGTTCTATAGTATAGAAACTGATACAGTAAAACACAGCAGTCAGCAAGTTGATCCTTTCAAACTGCCTCTCTCTCTTTTTCTCTGCTCTTATAATCAGAGACACAACACACAGAGTCAACACAAACATACACGCACACACACACACAGACATGCATAGAGGAATTAGAAATGATTCCATGAAGATGTTCCACATCCTTACCATACCATGTGCCCCCCCCCCCCATCCTGCCACACCGCTATCCCTAATGAGCTCTCTCTTAGTAATTTAGATATGTATTTTATTTTCTTCGTTGTAAATTCTACTGTGAAACCTCTAACTGAGCCATACAGATTTCTAAATGGTTGTTACTACATGTACTGCCAACTAAAACATGTTACCGTAAGACAGTGGCACCCTATGGTTAAAGTGTAAAAACTACATCCTTTGAAATCTGTTCAGAGTGATATTGTATGGTTTGATATTCTGTCCTGAACAGAGGAAGGAGGTTTTGCCCTCTAAAAGTTAGTTAAACATGTATTGTTAGTCTATTAAAAGGTATCACCTTACTTTCAGTTTTTTGTTTAATTTTATTAACCTATAGAGTGGATTAGTATGGCTACCATACTGTTTTACCCTCAATTAAAAATAAAACTCTATTCTCTGCCTTTGTTGTCTGTCCATTTAATTTGCCTAATCATGTTGGTCCCAGTCAGTGGTTTCTGTTCTCCCCTGTCTTCTCTTTACTTTCTTATCAGGATTTCCTGTCGATTTCTCATTTTTCTCTCTCTTCCTGTCTTCTTCACTTCATCCATCTCCAACATTGATTTTTTTTCCTTTCAGCTTTCTTCTATTTATTTTTCTGTCTTTCTGTCCTCTGAGATTTTATTCATTCTTTCTATCCAGTCTTCCATTTCCCTCTTTTGTCTATCTACAGCTGTCACTTTCCCTCACCCAGCTCTCCCATTCTCCATCCTCTTATTATCCAGTTTCATTACCTCTATCCTCTCTTGCCCCTTCCATCGAGCATATCCTCTCTCCCTCTCTCTCTTTTTCAAGTCTTTCACCTTTTCATCCAGCACCTCCCCTTTCTCCTTCACCTCCTTCCATCCAGCATCTCTCCCCCCTCCATCCAATTTCTCTTCTCTCGCTCCCCCCACCCACCCCAGCACTATCCCTCCCACTTACACCCTTGCCACTGCTGAATTCCAGGTCCAGCAGTAGCAACAACAAAATTAAAAGACATGAAACTACTTCCTCTATACACACTGTTGCTAACTCTACCAATGCCATCCCCTAGCTCCAACACAAGAAATCTACATCAGAGGAAACAGCACCAGCACAGCCAGCAGCAGCACACACAGAGGAAGTAGGCTCATGCCTCCTTTTTTTTTTTTTTCTTGTTTTCGCCTCTGTTGCAGCTGGTCCTGAGCTCTTTCATTAAAACTTGTGGACCATGGGTCAATTTTAGCAGACAATGGAAAAGGTGCCGGTACTCAGTACCCCCAAGCACCCCCTCAAAAAAGGCCCTGAATGTGACGATCATCTTAGCTGGGTACTGCAGGCCGTATTTCATGCCAAGTCTTTCAGACAGGGCCTCATGGCAAGAAACTGCTTTTGTTTAAAGGCTAAAGTCTTGGATAAATCCACCACAATGAGGACCTTATGGATCGCACTGTAGTGATGATTTGTAGTGCTTGGGGTGAACCATCAAACACTAACCAGCTGACAACCCTAAACCTCTGTAGAACATATGGCCTCCATCTTGAATATTCAAAGAATTAAGGAACTTCAATTGAGCAGCAATCCAATTAGGCTGCAATTCAATGTCAAAGAGTATTGTAATGAGTATTGAAAACACAAAAAAAAAAGTTCATAAAAGGATGTGAGTGGCACTCAATCCTTTCTGTCTTGTTCTGGCAGATATCTTTGGCAATACACACCATTTAAACTCTCATTCTCATATGCAGTATGTGATCCAACGATGCTATATATCATAATACTTTTAAGGGCCCTGTTTACTAAGGTGCATTAGTGTTTTTAGCGCACCTACACTTAGCGCACGCGCTAACCATGTAGGCGCCTATAGGGATATTGTAGGCACGTACATGGTTAATGCGGGTACATGGTTAACGCGCGTTAAAAACATTAATGTGCCTATAACACTGCTTAGTAAACAGGGCCCTAAATGTATGCATGCCATTGGTGCCAACATTTCAATATGATTGGGAATGCCAAACAACGCAAATTACCCCCCCCCCTCCCCCATAAACAGTGAAGCTTGGGGTGCACAGCATTCACTAGCACCCACGGACCCGATTCCTATGATGCATGTAATCACTGGTGCAGAGGTACAATCAATGGTGCCACACCTATCTCTGAGCACTCTTGCAAAGTCATGTTTTCAAAAGAATACATCCTAGCAACAACTTTGCCACAACATGCCCTGAAGATGTCAGTCTTAGGGCTCAGCAGCAGTAGGGGAAAAATAAGAGTATTTGCTGGCAATACCAGTTCTTCTGAGATGATCATCTATGCGCTACATTCCTCTACTATGTGTGAAATGTGCTATAGATATGATTAGAAATTGGTGACTATATTAGATGTAGAAACACACTCACTAGCCCTGCAAACAGAAATCAGGGCATGTTTTTACTGCGTGCTGAAAATTCTGTCTCTCCGAATTCACTACAAAACAAGTTATGATTTGTTTTTACAGACTGAAAGTAAACCAGTACAGATGATGTACCAGAGAAGTAAATTTAATATATCATACCTAGAAGAACTATCAACCAAGGTCCTCAAGCTTCCATATGTTAATAAAGAGCTGAGCATGTTTATACTATTACCAGATGACATTAATGATACTTCTACTGGTCTAGAGCAGGTAAAAAAAAAATGCTATATATTATCTCTGTATGGATCCTTGCTAGGACTGTATTTAAGAGGCCCATGGCTATCACACTCACACAAACCCAAAGAGGAGTTTCAAATAGGAGAAGGATTGGTGCTAGCACCCGCATGGGGCCCCCAACAGTAATGACTTCCATATAGGGCCTGAAGGGGGGGGGGTCCAAGAGGTCACTCACCCTTCTGGGCTGGCAATTGAGAGCAACATCTATGGGAGCTGAAGGAAGCATTTCTGAGCTACTGCAGCTGTTTCCACTCCCCTCTAAGAACAAAGACAAAGCAATTGCTAAAACCATTAATATTAAAATATCCAACAGGTTCCAGTTATAACTGGCTTCCTTTGAATAATACATATCTTGATATATCAAATTTTCAATAGACACACAGTTACCATTTAGATGCTCCTGAAGTGGTGCAAAAGGGTCATAACCCTTTAGTGCATCCCTTTGGTATGACACTTTGATAACTGCCTGCCTTCAGATTCTCAATTCCCATTGTCTCACACTAAAGGTGTACTTTCAAGAGAGCATTAAATATCCATATTAGAGTCCATTATGTATTTCCAGGAGAGCATTAACTATGATATCATTATGTACTTTTAAGGAAACATTAAATATGTTAACAATACTTAGGCAGAACTCAATGTCAAGTACAAACTTTTCCATTACATCACTGAACTAGCCTTTTTCATTTTTTCTTTAAT
The DNA here is from genome assembly GCF_901765095.1 of Microcaecilia unicolor. Lineage (NCBI taxonomy): Eukaryota > Metazoa > Chordata > Amphibia > Gymnophiona > Siphonopidae > Microcaecilia > Microcaecilia unicolor. The sequence continues at coordinate 327,729,767 of NC_044031.1, read as the reverse complement.
TTAACTGTTTTTTTCTTCATTGCCTCAGCTAGAAAGAGAGGTGGCCTATGAAAAAATAGCAGAGTGGACCAGCTCAGACAGGATGGAGGTATCAGAAGTGGAGGTGGAGTTGCCCAGGATTAAGCTTGAAGAGAAATATGACCTCAGAGAAACTCTGAGCCTCATGGGCATGAGCGACGTCTTCAGTCAGGAGAAGGCAGATCTGTCAGGAATATCTACAAGAAATAATTTGTATGTATCAGACGTGTTTCACAAGGCCTATTTGGAAATTAATGAGGAAGGAACAGAGGCTGCAGCTGCAACTGGAGGTGTTCTAGAAATGCGTAAAGGACTAATTCGCTTAAAGTTTGAGGCAGATCACCCTTTCCTTTTCTTTATCAGGCATAACAAAGCCAACACCATCCTCTTTTATGGCCGATTCTGCTCTCCTTAGTTTGGGGAACTTCTCCTTATTATACAACATATAGAGAGATAAATTACTGCTTGATACTAAGAAATTTACTGTGAGCATTACAATTAAATCCTTTGAAAGTTCATGCTTTTATTTAGTATTTTAAAAAAGTAGAATTTGTTGCTAGCAGTCTGGTATAGTATAAAAATTGGTGGTTGATGAAATTGAAAAAGCCTCAACAAGAGTTCATCAGAGGCAATAACAATTCCACTACAGCAAATAAATATGTTATAGCACCCCTAAAGACCACTGTTTCACAACATAAACAAAACACTTAGAATAAGGCTGGTACTGAGCTAGTCTAAATCCACTTAAAGATAACCAGATAATCTTTAAGTAGATTCTTAAAGAGACATCGTAGGCCTGCTTTATCTGTGGCTCAGATATAGAAATATAAAGTAGTTCTGGCAGACTAGGCATCCACCTAGGGCGGCAGAATGGGGGGGGGGGGGCAGTGGCAATGACCCCTTTCAGACCTGTTGCTACTGCCCTCTCTACCCAATCTTGAAAATAGACTGAGCACCACACAGGCTATCGCACTGCTGTCATGCCCTGCCCCCTACAATAAGATGCATGCCTTGTGGGGGGTGGGGAGCATGGCAGTGCTTGATTGTGGGCCTGTGATTTCAGGGCCCATACAGTGCTCAGTCTTTTCTAAGACTGGAGCCAGCTGGAAGGAGGTAGAGCACAGTAGACAGTGGCTGCGAAGTAGAGGCAAAAAGGGGTGGAGATGCTGGACACGGGATGAGGGTAAAGAAAGGGATAGGAAATGCAGGCTACCTGGAGGGAATAAAGGAGAAAGAGAGATGCTGACAACCTGGGGGGGGGGGTGTTAGGGAGGGGAATAGAAGATGCTGGTCTATAGGAGGGAGAAGAGCAGAAGCTGGATCACAGGTTAAGGCCTTAGGCCCCTTCCCCAGGAGGGGCACTGACTGGAGGTTCATCTAGGACAGATGTCATCAATGCAGTCCTTGAGTCACATATAATGAAAGCTGCAAACACTCTGTAATATTCTCTGTTTGTCACTCAGTTGCATTATTGTAATATGGTATATGCAAACATTTTACAAACCAATCTAAAACAAATCCAGACTCTCCACAACATAGCTATATAATTTCTGTGTTGCATTTTGAAAGATGATCATTGTATTCCATTATATATTCAAAAACTTGGCTACCTATCCAATATCATGTTTGTTTCAAAATACTATCTTTAGTGTTTAAAGCACTTTGGTATGACTGTGCAGCTTATCTTGCACCTGCAGTTGTTCCAGTTACATGTAGATGCTCCGTTGGCTGTTTTCATGAACCTCACTTGTTTTTTCCTCCCCGGCTATGGCCATACTGGAGAACTCACATCACTCGGCTTTCTTCTGTTTGGCCCCTGCATTGTGGAATTCACTGCCCCATAGTCTAGAGGTCAGCTTTTAAGTCATTTTTTGAAAACTTTTTCCAGCAGGATTAGAGCTAGTGGTCTGTGACTTCTTCTGTTTATGCAGTATGACTGAATGTAGAGCATGTGTGATTGTTTCCTTTCATAAATGGAGTTCTTTTAAATAGCTTATTAGATATTGTAAACCATTGATATTGTAAACCATTGTGACCTGCATGTCAAATATGGTGGTATATGAATCCTGAATAAAAATAAACATAATTCTCATGCATATTCATTGGGGATATCCTGAAAACCAGACTAGCTAAGTGTGTCCTGAAAACTGGTTTGAGAACCCCTAATCTAGGGCATTAGATACCCATCAGCCAGAACCGGATTAAGGCACAGGTAAACTAAGCACGTGCCCCAGGCTCAAACGTTTAGGGTGAGGGCCTTATCAGATGTGCTGAGAATTCAGGATCCCCGGATTGCCAACTATCTGGAGTTTTTTAAGGTTCTGTAAATTGCAAATTGCTGGGCTCAAAGTCAAAGTCAGAATGATGGTGTAGTCCCCCATTATATTGGGAATTACTAGAGATCAGGAGAAAACTCTGCAGAGTTAGGAATTGAGTGGTATGAGTAGAATAGGATCCAGCCCAAGAGGGTGTGTTTACGGGGAAAGTTGATGTGGGAAATGTGTGAGGAAGTAGATTGATAGTAGATGTCATAGTTGGGGTGAAGTTGAAGGTTATAAAAGTTATGGGTTTATAGAGTACATGGTCATTGGTTGCCTTGACCCCACCAGGACCCATGAGGAAAGGGGGTATCCTGGCCAGGCCGTATAACCTTAGGCTGAACAGAAAGGAGAGTTTCTGCAGTAACTGAGAGCAAAGCTCCAGGTGGGTAGAGGGGTTAACCCATACTGGTAGCTGAACAGGAAGAGTGTTTAGTTGTTAAGGGGAGCAGCAATGGCGGGACTGCAGAGAGAGGGGCAAGATTCCCTGGGCTCAGCCTCAAAGCGGGGCCCAGCACCAGAAGGTTAAGTACATAAGTAATGCCATACTGGGAAAAGACCAAGGGTCCATCGAGCCCAGCATCCTGTCCACGACAGCGGCCAATCCAGGCCAAGGGCACCTGGCAAGCTTCCCAAACGTACAAACATTCTATACATGTTATTCCTGGAATTGTGGATGATTTTTCCCAAGTCCATTTAGTATTGGTTTATGGACTTGTCCTTTAGGAAACCGTCCAACCCCTTTTTAAACTCTGCTAAGCTAACCGCCTTCATCACTTTCTCTGGCAACAAATTCCAGAGTTTAATTATACGTTGGGTGAAGAAACATTTTCTCTGATTTGTTTTAAATTTACTACACTGTAGTTTCATCGCATGCCCCCTAGTCCTAGTATTTTTGGAAAGCGTGAACAGACGCTTCACATCCACCTGTTCCACTCTACTCATTTTATATACCTCTATCATGTCTCCCCTCAGCCGTCTCTTCTCCAAGCTGAATAGCCCTAGCCTCCTTAATCTTTCTTCATAGGGAAGTTGTCCCATCCCCGCTATCATTTTAGTCGCCCTTCTCTGCACCTTTTCCAATTCTATTATATCTTTCTTGAGATGCGGCGACCAGAATTGAACACAATACTCAAGGTGCGGTCGCACCATGGAGCGATACAAAGGTTCTGCTCCCTTGATCTGTCTCTCTCTTGCTCCTGTGTGTCAGGATCCAGGTGATTATGTTAACTTGATAACCTGGATCCCGTCAGACAGGAGCAGGAGAGTGTCAGACCAAGGGAGAAGCAGATATAGGAAATTAAGGGAGTGGGGGCAATGGCAGCTTGAGTAGAAGGGCGGCAACGTGAAGTGGCCCAAGTGAGAGGCTGTGGTTGCAGTGGCCTGAGTAGGGGGGCTCAGCTGCAGTGGCCCAAATGGGGGGGTAGCAGCTCGAGTGGGGGGCAGTAGCCCAAGTGGGGGGGCAGTGGCGGCAGCTGCAGTGGCCGTGGCCCAGCTCTATCTCTTGCTGGCCCTGGCTCATGGAAGTGTCCCCTGAGAGGACATATATATGTGTATATATATATATATATATCTTCTATAATAAAACACACCTCCAACGTTCTGAAGCTGACTCCGTGGCTTCAGTTTACGGTGTCACATCTTTCTATGCCCTGGCCTCGCGTCAAAACGTATGACGTCGAGGGTGGGTATGAAGAACACAGGAAGACTGACTGACGCTCCGTTCTCAAGGCAAGCTGACTCCGTGGGCAGCCAGGGCTTTCAAGAACGCCACCGCTTCGACTGGGTGGCTGGAGGGGGGGAGGGCAGGGGACAGAGGAGAATCGCGGGGTGCCTGCAGGGGGGGCATGGGACACACGACAATCGCTGGGTGGCTGAAGGGGGGGCAAGGGACACAGCATAATCACTGGGTGGCTGGAGGGGGGGCAGGGGAGAGAGCAGAATCACTACATGGCTCGAGGGGGGGGCAGGGGATACAGGACAATCACTGGGTGGCTGGAGGGCTGGCAGTGGAGAGGAGAATAGCTGGGTAGCTGGGGGGGGCAGCGCAGAGAACACAATCGCTGGGTGGCTGAACAGGGGGCAGGGGAGAGACCATAATTGCTGGGTGGCTGGAGGGGGGGCAGGGGAGACAGGAAAATAGCGGCGTAGCTCGAAGGGGAGCAGGGCAGAGAGCACAATCGCGGGGTGGCTGAAGGGGGGGCAGGGGACACAGCATAATCGCTGGGTGGCTGGAGGGGGGGCAAGGGAGAGAGCAGAATCACTGCATGGCTCGAGGGGGGGCAGGGGATACAGCACAATCGCTGGGGGGCTGGAGGGCTGCCAGGGGAGAGCAGAATAGCTGGGTGGCTGGAGGAGGGGGCAGCGCAGAGAGCACAAATCACTGGGTGGCTGAACAGGGTGACAGTGGAGAGAGCATAATCGCTCTGGGGTGGGGCAGGGGAGAAGAGAATCGCTGCATGGCTTGGGGGGGGGCCAAGGGATATAGGAGAATTGCTGCATGGCTGGAGGGGGGCAGGGGAGACAGGACAATAGCTGTGTGGCTGGAGGGGGGGGCAGGGGAGACGAGAATCGCTGGGTGGATGGAGGGGGGCGCAGGGGACAGAGGAGAATCACTGGGTGGCTGGAGGGGGTAGGAGACACAGGACAATCACACACACTCGCTCGCTCTCTCACAGACACACTCGCACCTATTCTCACTCTCTGTCACACACACACACAAACACACTCGCACTATGCTGCCAACCACGCAGAGGGGGGGGAAAGCAGGGGGTCCTCACACAACAGGGGAGGGGAATGCAGAGAGGGGGAGGGGGTCCTAAGACCTGAGAGGAGGGAGGGGAGGGGGAAACCAGAGGGGGGGAGGAGGGGGTGCTGAGACCACAGAGGAAGGGGGGAGGTATCTCTCTCTCACAGTCACTGTCTTTCTCTCTCTCACTCTCATACAGTCTCTCACACTATGTCTCACACTGTATCACATTCACTATGTGTCACACAGTCACTCTCACACACTCTCAGTCTCACAGTCTGTGTATCGCACACAGTCTCTCACACTGTGTCACACACACTCTCTCACACAGTGTATCTGTGTGAAACACACTCTCACAGTCACTGTGTCTCACAGACGCACTCGCACACACTCATTCTCATACACACACTTGCACATTTACTCTCTCTCTCACACACTCTCTCTCAAACATACACACTCTGAGGAAATCCTTGCTAGCGCCGTTTTAGTATATATTTTGAAGATGAGGCTTCTCCTCCTGCTCTCCAGCAGGCCTCACTGCCTCTGGATCCCAAGCAGGACTCCAGCCGTCTCTTCCCAGTATCCTGACACTCTAACCTCAAGATCCTGGGCCCCTTTTTCACTCAGGGTGAGCTCCAGGGAATATGCAGATTAGATGCAAATTACTCAAGTCCATACAGCATATTCATCAATCAGCTCTTTATTCCAGCACCCTGTACACACTTCTTCCAGCTTAAAACACTTTCCTTCTTCCAGCTTAAAACATTATCACAAGCTTCAAACACTTTCAAGATCTTCCCACTGAGCCTCACACCCATAGACACCTGGGCTCAGTGCTAACAGCCTTCTGTCCTCCAGCCCCTGGCTGCTAGTTCCTTGGTCTTCTTACACAGTTCTAAATACAACAGATTAACACAACAGTCTCTCTAGAGCCCAGCCAGTACCTTCAGGGAATCCTCTTTCCTCAGCTGCCAGCTCTCCAGTTCCTTACTCTTCCCCTTTCTTTCAAAACGCAGCCAGGTATAAAATGGGTGACTAGCTTCTACACTCCTTTAGGTTCTTCCCCCTAATCCCAAGCAGGACCCAGCCCATAACAACCTTTACCTGTTTCCAACCCAGAACTCTCCCAGGTCCTAGCGACTTCCACCTGGACCTTCCCCTACTGGCTCCCTCTAGTGACTCATCCTAAGCATAAGCATTTCCCCCCATTGCTATGGGAACAGCACTACCCAGGATAGGACAGCCCCTTATTCTTCAATATATATATATATACAGTGGTGGAAATAAGTATTTGATCCCTTGCTGATTTTGTAAGTTTGCCCACTGACAAAGACATGAGCAGCCCATAATTGAAGGGTAGGTTATTGGTAACAGTGAGAGATAGCACATCACAAATTAAATCCGGAAAATCACATTGTGGAAAGTATATGAATTTATTTGCATTCTGCAGAGGGAAATAAGTATTTGATCCCCCACCAACCAGTAAGAGATCTGGCCCCTACAGACCAGGTAGATGCTCCAAATCAACTCGTTACCTGCATGACAGACAGCTGTCGGCAATGGTCACCTGTATGAAAGACACCTGTCCACAGACTCAGTGAATCAGTCAGACTCCTAACCTCTACAAAATGGCAAGAGCAAGGAGCTGTCTAAGGATGTCAGGGACAAGATCATACACCTGCACAAGGCTGGAATGGGCTACAAAACCATCAGTAAGACGCTGGGCGAGAAGGAGACAACTGTTGGTGCCATAGTAAGAAAATGGAAGAAGTACAAAAATGACTGTCAATCGACAAAGATCTGGGGCTCCACACAAAATCTCACCTCGTGGGGTATCCTTGATCATGAGGAAGGTTAGAAATCAGCCTACAACTACAAGGGGGGAACTTGTCAATGATCTCAAGGCAGCTGGGACCACTGTCACCACGAAAACCATTGGTAACACATTACGACATAACGGATTGCAATCCTGCAGTGCCCGCAAGGTCCCCCTGCTCCGGAAGGCACATGTGACGGCCCGTCTGAAGTTTGCCAGTGAACACCTGGATGATGCCGAGAGTGATTGGGAGAAGGTGCTGTGGTCAGATGAGACAAAAATTGAGCTCTTTGGCATGAACTCAACTCGCCGTGTTTGGAGGAAGAGAAATGCTGCCTATGACCCAAAGAACACCGTCCCCACTGTCAAGCATGGAGGTGGAAATGTTATGTTTTGGGGTGTGTTTCTCTGCTAAGGGCACAGGGACTACTTCACCGCATCAATGGGAGAATGGATGGGGCCATGTACCGTACAATTCTGAGTGACAACCTCCTTCCCTCCGCCAGGGCCTTAAAAATGGGTCGTGGCTGGGTCTTCCAGCACGACAATGACCCAAAACATACAGCCAAGGCAACAAAGGAGTGGGCTCAGGAAGAAGCACATTAGGGTCATGGAGTGGCCTAGCCAGTCACCAGACCTTAATCCCATTGAAAACTTATGGAGGGAGCTGAAGCTGCGAGTTGCCAAGCGACAGCCCAGAACTCTTAATGATTTAGAGATGATCTGCAAAGAGGAGTGGACCAAAATTCCTCCTGACATGTGTGCAAACCTCATCATCAACTACAGAAGACGTCTGACCGCTGTGCTTGCCAACAAGGGTTTGCCACCAAGTATTAGGTCTTGTTTGCCAGAGGGATTAAATACTTATTTCCCTCTGCAGAATGCAAATAAATTCATATACTTTCCACAATACGATTTTCCGGATTTAATTTGTGATGTGCTATCTCTCATCTGTTACCAATAACCTACCCTTCAATTATGGGCTGCTCATGTCTTTGTCAGTGGGCAAACTTACAAAATCAGCAAGGGATCAAATACTTATTTCCACCACTGTATAAAGTAACTATGGCAGGCATGATATAAAAATATATACTAAAGATTATATATATATATATATATACTAGTAAGAAAGGCCCGTTTCTGAGGCCAATGAAACGGGCGCTAGCAAGGTGCTTTCGTTCCCATCCCCCTCCCCTTGATGGTGGACTTACCCTCCGTGCTTCAGGGTGGTCGTGGGCGCCCCGCCCCAGCCGGCGACCCGCCCCGTGACATAGAGAGTGGCTGGCTGGCTCCCTCGCTGCCTGTGACTTACAGCCTGCACTGGCTCACTCCCTGCAATCGTCGTCGCGTAGTAGATCGATGTATGCCCCGCCCTTGCATCAAACGTGATGACGTTGAGGGCGGAGCGATGCGATTGGTCAAGTGTCATAGCTCCGCCCTCAACGTCATCACGTTTGACGCGAGGGTGGGGGCAAATAGTAATGGGGCAAAATTCCGATCTCTGGCACCTCACAAACCGGAAGTTGGAGCTTCATTAGAACGTTGAGGTAGGCAATTATGTGCGGAAGGGGGCGTGGCTGTGGTGGGTCTATCAGTGGAGTGGTGCAGTGAGTGCAGTGAGTGGTGAGTGGTGACAGGCTAAGTGCAGGGCTCCAGGGTTTCCATGCCCACAGAGTGAGCTTCAGAATGTTTGAGGTGAGAATTATTAAGTAGAGAGAGAGAGAGAGAGAATTACATAACGTACAAGGTTATCCTGAGAAAATACCAACATAGCAACTATAGTAGGCTATACCACATGCCTGAGCTACCCATCCTTCATTGGCAAAAAACAGAAACTGTTAAAACCCTGAAATATAAATGAATAACCCTTTCTCTCACCCTTGTGTCCCCAGCTTTAGTGATGGGGTGATGAATTGGCTCCTCTTCAAGGCTCTAGCAGAATTCTCTGTGAGCACCTCCTGATACCAGGTATTATCCCGATCCCTTACTCTGCAAAGCAGCTGGATACTCAGACTATAGGAAGCCTGTAATCAGCTCCTGAACTTGGCCTTTGTCCCAGTTTGGCCCTGCTCTCTCCTACTACTACTACTACTACTACTATTTAGCATTTCTATAGCGCTACAAGGCATACGCAGCGCTGTACAAACATAGAAGAAAGACAGTCCCTGCTCAAAGAGCTTACAATCTAATAGACAAAAATAAATAAAGTAAGCAAATCAAATCAATTAATGTGAACGGGAAGGAAGAGAGGAGGGTAGGTGGAGGCGAGTGGTTACAAGTGGTTACGAGTCAAAAGCAATGTTAAAGAGGTGGGCTTTCAGTCTAGATTTAAAGGTGGCCAAGGATGGGGCAAGACGTAGGGGCTCAGGAAGTTTATTCCAGGCGTAGGGTGCAGCGAGACAGAAGGCGCGAAGTCTGGAGTTGGCAGTAGTGGGAGAAGGGAACAGATAAGAAGGATTTATCCATGGAGCGGAGTGCACGGGAAGGGGTGTAGGGAAAGGACGAGTGTGGAGAGATACTGGGGAGCAGCAGAGTGAATACATTTATAGGTTAGTAGAAGAAGTTTGAACAGGATGCGAAAACGGATAGGGAGCCAGTGAAGGGTCTTGAGGAGAGGGGTAGTATGAATAAAGCAACCCTGGCGGAAGATGAGACGGGCAGCAGAGTTTTGAACCGACTGGAGAGGGGAGAGGTGACTAAGTGGGAGGCCAGCAAGAAGCAGATTGCAGTAGTCTAAACGAGATGTAACAAGGGTGTGGATGAGGGTTTGGTAGATGTGCTCGGAAGAAAGGGGCGGATTTTACGGATGTTGTAAAGAAAGAACGACATGTCTTGGCGGTCCTGCTGGATATGAGCAGAGAAGGAGAGAGAAGAGTCAAAGATGACCCCAAGGTTTCGAGCTGAGGAGACAGGGAGAATGAGAGAGCCATCAACAGAAATAGAAAACGGGGGGGAGCAGGGAGGTGGGTTTGGGGGGGGAAAATGAGAAGCTCGGTTTTGGTCATATTTAATTTCAGGTGGCGTTGAGACATCTAGGCAGCAATGTCAGACAAGCACGCTGAAACTTTGGTTTGGATGCAAGGTGAGATATCAGGGGTAGAAAGGTAGATTTGGGAGTCATCAGCATAGAGATGGTAGGAAAAGCCATGGGATGAGATTAATGAACCAAGGGAAGAAGTGTAGATAGAAAAGAGGAGGGGACCAAGAACAGAACCCTGAGGTAACCCCGGACGCGCAGAGGGATAGAAGTAGAAGAGGATCCACCAGAGTGAACACTAAAGGTGCGGAGGGAGAGGTAGGAAGAGAACCAGGAAAGGACAGAGCCCTGGAATCCAAGTGAGGACAGGGTATCGAGAAGTATATTGTGATCGACAGTGTCAAAAGCAGCGGAAAGATCAAGAAGAATGAGGATGGAATATTGACCTCTGATTTAGCCAGTAATAGGTCATTGGAGACTTTAGTAAGCGCAGTTTCGGTTGAGTGGAGAGGGCGAAAACCAGATTGTAATGGGTCAAGAATAGCATGTGAGGAGAGAAAATCAAGGCAGCGGCGGTGAACAGCACGCTCAAGTAATTTGGAGAGAAATTAATACTGTCAAGTACTAAGCATGATGTACTTAGGAACAACAAACATAGTTTGAAATGTCTATATGCGAATGCCAGGATCCTAAGAAATAAGATGGGGGAGTTGGAATATATTGCACTAAATGAAAAATTAGATATAATAGGCATCTCTGAGACCTGGTGGAAGGAGGTAACCAGTGGGACACTGTCATACCGGGGTACAAATTATATCGTAGTGATAGGGTGAATCGGATTGGTGGAGGGTAGCATTGTACAGTGGTGGAAATAAGTATTTGATCCCTTGCTGATTTTGTAAGTTTGCCCACTGACAAAGACATGAAGCAGCCATAATTGAAGGTAGGTTATTGGTAACAGTGAGAGATAGCACATCACAAATTAAATCCGGAAATCACATTGTGGAAAGTATATGAATTTTATTTGCATTCTGCAGAGGGAAATAAGTATTTAATCCCTCTGGCAAACAAGACCTAATACTTGGTGGCAAAACACTTGTTGGCAAGCACAGCGGTAAGACGTCTTCTGTAGTTGATGATGAGGTTTGCAACATGTCAGGAGGAATTTTGGTCCACTCCTCTTTGCAGATCATCTCTAATCATTAAGAGTTCTGGGCTGTTCCGTGGCAACTCGCAGCTTCACAGCTCCCTCCATAAGTTTTCAATGGGATTAAGGTCTGGTGACTGGCGAGGGGGGCCACTCCATGACCCTAATGTAGCTTCTTCCCTGAGCCCACTCCTTTGTTGCCTTGGCTGTAGTTTTGGTCATTGTTGTGCTGGAAAGGACCCAGCCACGACCATTATTTGAGGCCCGGGCGTGGAGGGAGGAAGGAGGTTGTCACTCAGAATTGTACGGTACATGGCCCCCATCCATTCTCCCCATTGATGCGGTGAAGTAGTCCTGTGCCTTAGCAGAGAAACACCCCCAAAACATAAACATTTCCACCATCCATGCTTGACAGTGTGGACTGTGTTTCTTTGGGTCATAGGCAGCATTTCTCTTCCTCCAAACACGGCGAGTTGAGTTCATGCCAGAGAGCTCAATTTTTGTCTCATCTGACCACAGCACCTTCTCCCAATCACTCTCGGCATCATCCAGGTGTTCACTGGCAAACTTCAGACGGGCCGTCACATGTGCCTTCCGGAGCAGGGGGACCTTGCGGGCACTGCAGGATTGCAATCCGTTATGTCGTAGTGTTACCAATGGTTTTCGTGGTGACAGTGGTCCCCAGCTGCCTTGAGATCATTGACAAGTTCCACCCTTGTAGTTGTAGGCTGATTTCTAACCTTCCTCATCATCAAGGATACCCACTAGGTGAGATTTTGTGTGGAGCCCCAGATCTTTGTCGATTGACAGTCATTTTGTACTTCTTCCATTTTCTTATTATGGCACCAACAGTTGTCTCCTTCTCGCCCAGCGTCTTACTGATGGTTTGTAGCCCATTCCAGCCTTGTGCAGGTGTATGATCTTGTCCTGACATCCTTAGACAGCTCCTTGCTCTTGGCCATGTTTGTAGAGGTTAGAGTCTGACTGATTCACTGAGTCTGTGGACAGGTGTCTTTCATACAGGTGACCATTGCCGACAGCTGTCTGTCATGCAGGTAACGAGTTGATTTGGAGCACTACCTGTCTGTAGGGCCAGATCTCTTACTGGTTGGTGGGGGATCAAATACTTATTTCCCTCTGCAGAATGCAAATAAATTCATATACCTTTCCACAATGTGATTTTTCCGGATTTAAATTTGTGATGTGCTATCTCTCACTGTTACCAATAACCTACCCTTCAATTATGGGCTGCTCATGTCTTTGTCAGTGGGCAAACTTACAAAATCAGCAAGGGATCAAATACTTATTTCCACCACTGTATATTAACGAGAGCCTTGAATCAAATAGATTGAAAATTCTGCAGGAAACAAACACTCCTTGGAATCACTGTGGATTGAAATTCCATGTGCAAAGGGGAAAAGGATAGTGATAGGAGTGTACTACAGTCCGCCTGCCAGGACGAACAGACGGATGCGGAAATGTTAAGGAAATCAGGGACGCAAACAAACTGGGCAAACACAATAATAATGGGGGATTTCAATTAACCCCGATATAGACTGGGTTAATGTAACATCTGTACAACGCAAGGGACATAAGATTTCTTGATGAAATCAAGGACAGCTTCATGGAACAGCTAGTTCAGGAGCCGACAAGAGAAGGAAAAATACTAGACTTAGTCCTTAGTGGTGCTCATGATCCTAGTCAGGGGGTAACGATACGAGGGCCGCTTGATAACAGTGATCATAATATGATCGGTTTTGATATGGCATTGAAGGAAGTGAAACTAGGAAATCAAGTACGCTAGCGTTTAACTATAGAAAAGGTGATTACGACAAAATGAGAAAAATGGTGAAAAAAAGACTGAAAGGAGCAGCTCGCAGAGTAAAAACTTGCATCAGGCGTGGATGCTGTTTAAAAACACCATCCTGGAGGTTCAGGACAAATATTCCACGTATTAGTAAAAAAGGGAAAAAAGACTAAACGTCAGCCGGCGTGGCTAAACAGTAAGATACAGGAAAATCATTAGAGCCAAAAAACAATCCTTCAGAAAGTAGGAGAAGAGAACCAACTGAAAGTACAGGATAGATCATAAGGAATGCCAAGCCAAATGCAAAGCGGAGATAAGGAGGGCAAAAAAGGACTTTGAGAAGAAATTCAGCGTTGGAAGCAAAAATACATAGTAAAAATTTTTTTAGATACATTAAAGCAGGAAACCGGCCAAGAGTCGGTTGGGCCGCTGGACGAAATGGTGTTAAAGGGTCGATCAAGGAGGACAAAGCCGTAGCGGAGAAATTAAATGAATTCTTTGCTTCGGGTCTTCACCGAGGAGGATTTGGGGGGGACACCGGTGCCGGAAAGAATATTTGAAGCGGGGGAGTCGGAGAAACTAAACAAATTCTCGGTAACCTTGGAGGATGTAATGGGTCAGTTCAGCAAGCTGAAGAGTATTAAATCACCGGGACCTGATGGTATTCATCCCAGAGTATTAATAGAACTAAAAAAATGAACTTGCGGAGCTACTGTTAGAAATATGCAATCTGTCCCTAAAATCGAGTGTAGTACCGGAAAACGGAGGGTAGCCAATGTTATGACTTCCGATTTTTAAGAAGGGTTCCAGAGGAGATCCGGGAAATTATAGACCGGTGAGTCTGACGTCGGTGCCGGGGCAAGATGGTGGAGGCTACTATTAAGAATAAAATTGCAGAGCATATACAAAAACATGGACTGATGAGACAAAGTCAGCACGGATTTAGTGAAGGGAAGTCTTGCCTCACCAATCTAATGCATTTTTTTGAGGGGGTAAGCAAACATGTGGACAAATGGGGAGCCGGTTGATATTGTATATCTGGATTTTCAGAAGGCGTTTGACAAAGTGCCGCACGAAGACTCCTGAAGAAATTGCAGAGTCATGGAATCGGAGGTAGGGTATTATTATGGATTAAGAACTGGTTGAAAGATAGGAAGCAGAGAGGTAGGATTGCGTGGCCAGTATTCTCAGTGGAGGAGGGTAGTTAGTGGGGTTCCCGCAGGGGTCTTTGCTGGGTCCGTTGCTTTTTAATGTATTTATAAATGACCTAGAGATGGGAATATACTAGTGAGGTAATTAAATTCGCCGATGACACAAAATTATTCAGGGTCGTCAAGTCGGGCAGGAGGAATTGAACGATTACAGGAGACCTTGCGAACTGGGAGAATGGGCGTGCAAGTTGGCAGATGAAGGTTCAATGTTGAAAGTGCAAAGGGATGCATGTGGGTAAGAGGAACCTAATATAGCTACGTCTTGCAAGGTTCCGCGTTAGGAGTTACGGATCAGAAAGGGATCTGGGTGTCGTCGTCGATGATACGCTGAAAACCTTCTGCTCAGTGTGCTGCTGCGGCTAGGAAAGCGAATAGAATGTTGGGTGTTATTAGGAAGGGTATGGAGTCCAGGTGTGCGGATGTTATGAATGCCGTTGTATCGCTCCATGGTGCGACCGCACCTGGAGTATTGTGTTCAGTACTGGTCTCCGTATCTCAAAAAAGATATAGTAGAATTGGAAAAGGTACAGCGAGGGCGACGAAAATGAGAGTGGGGGATGGGACGACTTTCCTATGAAGAGAGGCTGAGAAGGCTAGGGCTTTTCAGCTTGGAGAAGAGACAGCTGAGGGGAGATATGATAGAAGTGTATAAAATAATGAGTGGGAATGGATCGGGGTGGATGTGAAGCGACTGTTCACGCTATCCAAAATACTAGGACTAGAGGGCATGGAGTTTAAGCTAACAGTTGGTAAATTTAAAACGAATCGGAGAAAATTTTTCTTCACCCAACTGTAATTTAGACTCTGGAATTCGTTGCCGGAGAACGTGGTACGGGCGGTTAGCTTGACGGAGTTTAAAAAGGGGTTAGATAGATTCCTAAGGACAAGTCCATATACCGCTATTAAATGGACTTGGAAAAAATTCCGCATTTTTAGGTATAACTTGTCTGGAATGTTTTTACGTTTGGGGAGCGTGCCAGGTGCCCTTGACCTGGATTGGCCACTGTCGGTGACAGGATGCTGGGCTAGATGGACCTTTGGTCTTTCCCAGTATGGCACTACTTATGTACTTATGTTACTTATGTAGAAGGAGGGAGATGGGTCGGTACTTATAGGGGACAAGTAGGGTCAGTGAAGGCTTCTTAAGGAGAGGTGTGACCACAGCATGTTTTAAAGGCAGCAGGGACAGTCGCAGTGGAAAGTGAGAGGTTGAGAATGTGACAGGATAAAAGGAATAAGAGGTAGGAGAGATGGCATTAAGAAGGTGGGTGGAATGGATCAGAGGAACAGGGTGTACATTTGAGGAAGAAAGGAGAAGTGTAGTTTCCTCAATAGTAACTTCAGGAAAGGAGGAAAGGGAATGAGGGGAAGGAGAGAGAGGGGAACGGACTAGTGGAGGGAGAGCTGGTGAGGTAGAGAAAGCAAGGTATATCTTTTGAACCTTGTTGTGAAAGAATTCAGCAAGGGTCTGAGGAGATAATGAAGGGGGAGTTGGGGGAGGGGGCACCTTGAGGAGAGAGTTCAATGTGGTGAAGAGAAGTCGAGGATTAGAGCCAAGAGAGTTGGTCAGTTGGATATAATAATCCTGTTTGGCACGTAAAAGAGCAGATTGGAAGGAGGTCAGCATGAACTTAAAGTGTAAGAAATCAGCAAGGGCCCGAGATTTCCGCCAGAGGCGTTCGGCGGAGCGGGTACAGGAACGTAGGTAGCAGATATTAGAATTCAGCCAAGGTTGGGGTTTTGTACGCCTTACAGGGCGGGTCATCAAAGGTGCAAGAGTGTCTAAGGCAGAGGATAGAGTATTGTTGTAAGAAGAAACAGCCTCGTTGACAGACGTGGATGGTGCCACAGTAGAGAGGAGGTTTGAAACATGGGAGGATAGAGATGAAGGGTCAATATCGTGAAGATTCCTAGAAAAATTAGATAGGATAGGACGGGACTGGGAGGGAGGAGATTTAAGTGTGAAAGTTATAAGATGGTGATCAGAGGAGGGATGATCAGAGGCAAGAAAACTAGAAGGTGAACAGTTGGAGGAGAAGATGAGATCAAGACAGTGACCATTTTGATGAGTGGGGGAGGTGGAGCATAGTTGGAGATTAAAGGACGACGTTAAAGCGAGTAACTTGGAAATATAAGAGTTGGAAGGATCATTAGCAGGAATATTAAAGTCACCAAGGATGAGAGAGGGGGAGGAAGGATCATGGAAGAAGGCAAGCCAGGCGTCAAAGTCACTGAGAAAGGATGAAAGGGACTTATCAGGGGGACGATAAATGACCGCTATTCGAAGAGGCAGAGGAGAGAAAAGGCGGATAGAGTGGACTTCAAAGGAGGAAAAACAGTGAGATTGAGGTGGAAGAAGGGGTTGAAATCTGGAGGAGGGAGAGAGAAGTAGTCCAACACCGCCCCCACGGCCAGCAGGGTGAGGAGTATGTGAAAATAGATAACCGCCATGGCACAGGGCTGCGACTGAAGCAGAGTCATCAGGGCAGAGCCAGGTTTCTGTTATGGCGAGCAGATGGAGGTGACGCGAGATAAAGAGGTCCTGGATATAGGGGAGTTTGTTACAGATAGAGCGGGCATTCCAGAGGGCGCAAGAGAAGGGCAGAGAAGAGGAGGGGAGTAGAGGAATAGAGATGAGGTTAGAGAGGTCACGGTGAGATCTGTAGAGTTTGGATAATAGCTGGTGAGGAGGGCCAGGATTGGGATTGATGTCACCAGCTGAGAGTAAGAGAAGGAGTAAAAGAGAGCGGAGGAGAGTAGGAGAGGTGTGGCCACGAAGGCGTCGAAGGCGAGAGGTTATTAGGTGGAATGGGGAAGGCAAAATGGAGGGAAGAAAGAGACGGAGATTAAAAGCCAAGAGGGAGGAAGAGGGTAGGAGAGAAGGTGAGGTGATGAAGTCAATAGATGGGAAGTGAGTTCCTGTAGCGGAGAGAGGTAGGGGGTGAGGGAAAAGATTAGGAAGGGACAGAGCTAGGAAGAGAATGTGAATAGGGGCCATAAACGATTAAGGTACTTTAGCAACTGGAAAAAGATTAGATACAAAGAGAAAAATGCCCCGGCGCGCGGCACCTAGAGCGGAGGCCCTGAGTGGATCGGGGTGGACCTGGGTGTCACCCCGGAGAAGGCTGTAAGGATATGCAGATGAGCTGCAAGTCCTCCACAGCACCTGAAAGGCAGCCGGTGGTAGAGGGTGGGCACCTCTCAGCTGAGGAAAGGCTTACCAGGGGTTAGGCCGAAGCCAGCATTCCTCCCCCTGAGGGTCGCCTGATCCTAGCCAAAAAGCACCTGGAAACTCTGTGCACTTGGAGAGAAGGCCCTGGGAAGATCGGGGTGGAACTGGAGTCACCCCGGATACAGCTGTGAGGAAATGCAGAAGGGCTGCAAGTCCTCCACAGCACCTGGTGGGAGCGCTGGGCACCTAGAGCGGAGGCCCTGAGTGGATCGGGGTGGACCTGGGTGTCACCCCGGAGAAGGCTGTAAGGATATGCAGATGAGCTGCAAGTCCTCCACAGCACCTGAAAGGCAGCCGGTGGTAGAGGTGGGCACCTCTCAGCTGAGGAAAGGCTTACCAGGGGTTAGGCCGAAGCCAGCATTCCTCCCCCTGAGGGTCGCCTGATCCATGTGAAAATCAGGGACCTATCAGTAATCTTAAACCCCGGTCCAGCAGGTTACTTACGGTCATCACAAGAAGGAGCTTTGTGAGCTTCCAGCAAGAATATGTTATCAGTGTAGTCTCGCCATCGAGGTAAACAATAAGAATTACCTCATTCATGACTTGCAGTGCAGAACTCTCCTACACAGTTTCAGAGAAGATACTGTAGGCCCAGTGTGCCTGTAAAGCTTTCTCTTACACAGCTTCCCAGGAGATAACTAGAGGGCCAGAGCAAATAAGCAATATGTCCTTCGCAGATGCCAGCCTGGAGAATGCTGACAGGAAGAAATACAAAAACCATATTGTTTCAGGTAATCAATAGAAATAAAACAAAATAAAACATAAAAAGAAAATAAGATGATACCTTTTATATTGGACATAACTTAATACATTTCGATTAGCTTTCGAAGGTTGCCCTTCTTCATCAGATCGGAAATAAGCAAATGTTGGTAGATGACAGTATATATGAGTGAAACATCAAAGCATTTCAGTGACAGTCTAACAGGATGGGGGTGGATAGGTGGGAGACAGGGAGATATGCATGGAGACAGGAGGGTGACAAAGCAATACACTTTTATGGTTTATAATGGGCTAGGAAACCCAGATCTTTGTTAAGTCCTGTCTGGTGGGTGTCAAAATATTTAATCATTCTGACTTCAAAGGTCTTACGTTCCTGTATTGTTTTAAAGTTCCCTTTCAGGATCCATACCATAAATTCACTGGTACAGTGTCCTGGTTTTGTAAAGTGTGGCCAGCATTTGTAGTGCGCTGGTCCCCCTGACATGCTAGGACACAAACCGGGCACCCTAGGGGGCACTGCAGTGGACTTCATAAAATGCTTCCAGGAATATAGTTCCCTTACCTTGTGTGCTGAGCCCCCAACCCCTCCCCCCAAAACCCACTACCCACAACTGTACACCACTACCATAGCCCTTACGGGTGAAGGGGGGCGCCTATATGTGGGTACAGAGGATTTCTGGTGGGTTTGGGAGGGCTCGCTTTTTCCTCTACAAATGTAACAGGTAGGGGGGTATGGGCCTGGGTCCGCCTGTCTGAAGTACACTGCAGTACCCACTAAAACTGCTCCAAGGACCTGCATTCGCTGTCATGGACATGAGAATGACATCTAAGGCTGGCATAGAGGCTGGCACGTAATATTTTTAATGATGTTTTTTGAGGGTGGGAGGGAGTTAGTGACCACTGGGGGAGTAATGGGAGGTCATCCCCGATTCCCTCCAGTGGTCATCTGGCCATCTCGGGCGCCTTTTGTGCCTTATTCGTAAAAAAACACATGTCTGAGTGAAAAACGTCCAAGTGTTAGTCATGGATGTCCCTGCTTTTTTCGATTATGGCTCAAAGACATCCAAGTCTTAGGCACACCCAAGTCCCGCCTTCACCACACCTCCAATACAACCCTTTGAGATTTGGATGTCCTTGCAATGGACTTTCTCTAGAGACGTCCAAAATCGGGTTTCGATTATACCGATTTGGATGTCTCTGGGAGATGGACGTCCATGTTCCGATTTATGTTGAAAGATGGACGTCCATCTCTTTCTAAAATGAGCCTGAAGGCATCTGCAATGGGTGTTGCTACTTCCATCTGGGCCCACTGCAGATGCCTCCACCCTGAAGCTGAGAAACTGAAACCACTATGTTCAGACCATCCAGTATTTGATATATTTTTTGGATACTGCTCAAGACGAACTAATTATACAATAATTTATCTACATCACTCAAGACTCCTGAGGCAGGCCTGTGACCGAAACACAGTACTGTGTCGAGTCTACAATAAAGTTTATTCTTTTTATACCACCATAGTCCCGTCGTCCTGAAGTCATTGGTCCATTTCCCACTTTGTCTTTCTGTATTTGCACCCCGTGGTATTTTGTGTCAATCCACTCCGTGGAGAGCCTTCCCACATATAGTCCTTGTCAGAGATGCTGAGAGACTCAAAGATTCTGTGACTCCAAAGCTGCACTTCAAGTGGTTTAGTCTCAGGAAACCTGTTGCTGTAAGTAGTTCTTATTTCCTCAGCCTCTTGGATCTAAATCAGATGACAGATGGTCCTGAGTCCTCTGCTGGAGATTCACAACTGGACACAGCTTCTCCCTTTCTCTTTTGTCCTAGGAGTGGATACAATAAGTTCCCCATTTCCACTGCCACAGTGACAATATAGTGCTATTGTTACTACTAAAAGCTTATAAGTTTCTCCTAATTGGATGTTCTGGCATACTGGAGCCTCCTGCTACATTTAAATCAAAACGAAATAGGTAGAGCACCATTCACAGACCAGGATATTTGTGAAGAACTTGCAGGGCTAGAAGTGGCAGGTACCACCCCCACAACCTTTCTGAGCAGACTCAATTGGTTATTTTTCTTTACTGTCATTTACTATGCAAATTATTTTCTGTAGGACCTCCTGGGCTACCCTCACTACCCCCTGCCCTCCTCCCCAGTTAGAGGCCAGCTATTTACACGAAAAAGGATTACATTAGCACAAGTTTGAAACTTGTGAGCAGCACTAATCCTCAAGGTTTCAACGATGGCAACAGGTCTAAAAATTGTCATACCAATAAAGTTGTCTGGTTCCTGAATGCTCTCTGCTCTGTCCTCACCTCCATTCCCTACCTCATCTGTTTTCTGTAGAGGATGACAGCTGGAGCAGGAAGCAGAGCTCTATTCAGTGCTGCTGGGAGAGACTGGCAACTGGCCAATAGAGTCAACAGAGGCCCTCTTCTGATCAGGCCCCAACCCTAAAGTAGGAAAGAGAGTCTGTCTTTGCCTGTGGGATGCTGCACAGCACAAAAATAAATAATGTAATTAATAAGCAAGAAGAACTACATATGCAGAGATGCCAAGGGTGGCCCATCCCAAAGCTGGAGACTTTCCACCGTTATGCTGGTGATTGAAGGGCAATGAGTGACGTTTTTCTCGCAGGCCCCAGCCTTATCTAAAACCAATTCTGACAGATGCACATTCCAAAAACTGACATTCTAATCAATAAATAGAAAATAAAATTATTTTTTCTACCTTTGTCATCTGGTCATTATTTTTCTAATAGTGTTGGTCCCAATCTCTGGTTTCTGCTTTCCTATATCTTCTCTTAACTATCTTGCCAGAGTCTCCTTGTCCACTTGGGACTTCTTTTCTCTCCATGTCCACTATCCATCAATGTGCATCCCTATCTATCCTACCCAGTATCACCCATGTGTCCTTGCCTCTCTCTTCCTGCAATGTTGAGCATCTCCCATCTCTGTGTCCTTATTCTTGCTATATCCAACATAACTCTTTTGTGTCCCTATGTCCCCCCCCCCCCCCATAACACACACATGCCAGTATCTCTCCCTTTCTTTCTCTTCCCTTCTGTCTTCCCCACCCCAAAAGCCATCATGTCTCCATCTCTCTTTCCTCTGTCTGCCTCCCCCCAGGGATCCAGCAAGTGCACCTCTCTCTTTCCTCACTCCTGTTCTGTCTCCCCTTTATAGGTCCAGCACCTTTCCCTTTTCCTCTCCCCCTTCCACCATCTTGGCATCTCTTCCCCTCTCTCTCTCTCTCTCTTCCCTCCAGTATGTTTGCGTGTTTGCTTCTCCCCCTACCACTATCTTCGTATCTCTTCTTTTATCCCCCTCCCCAATTTTGGCATCTCTTCTTCTGTCCAACACCCCACCATCTTGGCATCCTTTCCCTTCTCCTCCCCTGACACTCTCTCTCTCACTCTCTCTCTCTCTCCCTCCCTCTCTCTCTCACCTCTCATACACACACACACA
Source organism: Microcaecilia unicolor (assembly GCF_901765095.1). NCBI lineage: Eukaryota > Metazoa > Chordata > Amphibia > Gymnophiona > Siphonopidae > Microcaecilia > Microcaecilia unicolor. The sequence continues at coordinate 327,708,305 of NC_044031.1, read as the reverse complement.
CACACACACACACTCACTTTTCTTCCATCCATGAGTAGCATTTCATCCTCTCCCTTCCCTTTCATTCAAATACAGCATTCACACCCCCAATCCCTCCTACCTTCTTCTCCTACATGTCAAGGATCTTCCCTTCCTTTCCCTCTGCCCCCCTCCCCACCCAACCTCCCGCATAGACCCTAAAAACTTACAGGTATGCCAGCACTGCTTACAACAAGCTCTTTCCGGTGGCTCTGAGGTTTCTTTCCCTCTGCCACATCCTGTCAATGTGGCAATAGGAAGTTGCAACAGATGGAAACATCCTGGTGTTGGCCACAGAGAGCATGATGTAAGAATGATGGTGAACAGGTATATTTTCACGACCCATGCAGTGAGAGGGGGAGAACAGAGTGAAGGGAAGGGGAGATGCCGGAACTGCAGGATGGAATGAGGGAGGGAAGAGAGAGGTGAAACAATGCCAGACTCGCACGGAAAGACAGCCAGATTGCCGGTGTGCAGGCAGGGAGCCAATGCATGAGATTGGACCCCTTAAGCTTGTGAGCTGGAGAAGGGACCTGATTGCTTGTGTCACATGCCAAATTGTCTGATTTGGAATGTCTGAATATGGTGCTGATGCAGTATATATATGAAACATGATCATGTTGAGGGAGGCGGCCTGCTTTTTTTTTTTTAAGCTAAGTGCTTTTTTTGAAAATGATCCTTTAGAAAAATATAAAGTGAAAGTTATTAAAATGAATAAAATTAAGAAAATCAATATGGACCTATGAAGGATGGAAGCTATTTGGAGATTTTTGAAAAAGTGAGCTGACATATTTCTATCTGATGGTCCAGAAGCTTTAAGCTATTATGTTTAGATTCTGCGACATATAAAATTTTGTATCTCCAGAGGTTTGGGTTTTGCTTCTATGGTATGGGGAAAACACAAGCAAAATATGTTTTATTCAAGCCATGAAGCAAAAAATGTAAGCTGACCAGGAACAGTACATACCAGCACTAGAAATCGGCCTTATTATTGTCCACTCTATACCCTATAATTTTATTTTACACTTCTTTTTTTTTTAATTTAATCATTTCATATTTTACCTTAGCAAGAAGTAAAATTGTTATATAAATAAAGATGAGTCTAAAACTGCCACTGGGGTGAAGAATTAGTATAATATAGAAAAAAAAAAACCCTATCCTGGAGGGACAGCGAGAGCTGTTCCTGCCTCTGAAACACCTCTTCCTCCACCTGCTTTATTCTGTGTTTCTCAGGGAGGTACTCCAACCCAAGGAGGTTTAATAGACAGGAGTGGAAGTGAGCCTATCTAGTCCACTGTAAGCAAGGAAGCCAATTTGGTTAATATCTGTTTCCACTCCCCCGCATAGCCATCATCTCTAACACTCAAAACAAAGCAAGCAAACCTATGAGCTGCTGCATCCACGTTGTCGTTCTTTATTGTTGGTCCATCTATTACAAGTCTAAAGCTGTTTCAATTGGATAAGCAGTGCCTTAAAAGGTGGACAAAAGGGTTTTTTTTTTTACTTATTGGACAGCTTTTTAATTTATTTGAAAGCTTCCCATATGTAGATATAAATATCATTCCACCCATCTAGAAAGTTTGAAAATAGAAAATTTAGTTTGTGGGTATCTCCCGGTGATATAATGAAGATTCCAACTCAGAAATCTATAATGATCAATTATTCAAATTGGAACCTCAAAGCTCCACATAGGGAAAATACAAATGTATTGAAACCGAAAATACAAATGTATTGAAACCATCCCTATCAACTCAGGAGTCCGTTACTATCACTGGTTCCAGTAAGGAGAAAAAAACATCAGACGTAAAAACTCATTATACATGAGAAAAACGAATGAATTGAAAAACTCTTTTCCTCCTTAGTTATCACCTGGTGAAAGACACCAAACACCAAAGTTTAGGTGGTCCTGGGGTGTTAAGTGAGTGTTGTCTGACATATGATAGCATAAGAGGGGTTATCCGCATATTCAGTAATACATTGACGAGTTGGGCTCAGTCATCGTAGAATTTGGTATTTTTTTATTTATTTTTATTTGTTACATTTGTATCCAGGTAACAAGCACAACAAGGGGAAAACTCCGCTTTAGTTTGTGAAATACAACAATAATCAATAAGCAAATCTGTTATAACCAGATGTAGGATATCAAAAAATTAATGAAGGGGAAAAAGACGCAGCCCCATTTGAGCTTCCAGCCAGACCGTCAAGCCGACATCACTAATTGCTATTTGAGCAGTGATCATTAATTGGGCGTCCCTTTCCCCTGAAGAAGCCCCACCGGCAAAACGGGTCCGTTGGGCGGGGTAGCCATCCTTTATGCTGCTTCAAGCTAAGTGTTTTCACATTTTGATGTCTTGAAAATTTGATCTGCACATTGGATGTAGCATTCTTTTATAAAAATTCTCTTAAAAAATATTGGTCCATTATAAGGGAGGAGGTTGGATTATGACCAATGATTGAAGTATGGTGATTCTCTATGAATAATTTCAGCAATCTGGCTGATTATCACCTGTCTGAGGTCTTTCCCCCCTTCCATTAATTTTTTTATATCCTACATCTGGTGATAACAGATTTGCTATTGATTATTGTTACATTTGTATCCCACATTTTCCCACCTATTTGTAGGCTCAATGTGGCTTACATAGTACCGGAAAGGCATTTGCAGACTCTGGTGAGAACAAATACAAAGTGATGTAGTGGTCTCAGATAAAGTTCAAGTGGCATAGCCACATTAGGGAAATGTACAATGGAAGAGTTGAGTTTTGTTCATTACGTACTTTAGTTTTGTTGTGTTGCAGGGATGTAGGCATCTAAGTTGGATCGGTGGGGTATGCCTTTTTGCAAAGTTTGGCTTTTAGTGATTTCCGGGAAGTTTAGGTGGTCCTACGCCATTTTCAAGGCTTTTGGTAATGCGTTCCACAGTGTGTGCTTATATAGGAAAAGCTGGCATGCGCAAGTCGATTGTATTTAAGTCCTTTACAACTTGGGTAGTGCAGATTTACTGTGATCATGTTGATTCTGATGGGTTGGTAGGTCGATCAAGTCTGTCATGTATCCCGGGGCTTCATCATAGATAATTTTGTGGACCAGGGTGCAGATTTCGAAGGCAATGCATTCTTTGAATTGGGAGCCAAGGTAGTTTTTCACAGAGAGGTTTTGCGCTTTCAAATCGCGTTTTCCCAATATAAGCCTAGCTGCTGTGTTTTGAGCAGTCTGGAGTTTCTTTTGTTCTTTGCATCCTGCATAAATTCCATTGCAGTAGTCTACGTGGCTTAGCACCATGATTGTATCAAGTTGCTTCTTGTCCACAAGGAGGGTGAGCCCTTAGGTCCCGCAAGGCCCAAAAGGACCTCAATGGACAGCCCGCGCAACCCCAAGTCTTCCACCCGCCGCGGACCACCGTCACCAAGGGTTGAGCCCCAGCTGCAGGCGGTCCAATGGACTTCTGGAAACCGCGGGGTTACGGACTGGCCTGGGCTGGAACCGGGAGAGAAGCAGGCAGGTGGAAAGAAGAGTCCAGAGACTGGCAGCAGATCAGGACCGGCAGCAAAAGCATAATCGGGGTCAGGCAAGAGGTCAAGGCCGGCGGCTAGTAGAGAAGTCGAAGTCAGGCTGGAGTCGAGGCAGGCAGCTAGGCAGAGATACCAGGAAACAGTCCAAATTCCAAAATCCGCAAACCAGGAAAACAACAAACACAGGAACCACGGAGATAGGCTTCGGGAACAGAACCTGAAGCAAAGTGCTAGCTCAGTTCCCTTCTTTAAATACAGTACAACATCAGCCGCCCCGCCCCCATAGTAAACAGCCGACCAATCCGGTCCCGGGTATCGGCAGAGCCCCTCTGATTGGCTCTGTCCGATTTCCCAGGCGGGACCACCAACTTGGCCTCCCAATCCGGCACCTCAGAGGCGGAGCTCCGGCCCTCCTGCCCAGGAGGGAGGAAGACGCTGACCAACGCGTCCCTGGCGCCGCCTCCTTCGGCGGTGCGAACATCGCCGCAATCACCGGCCTCCGGTCCCGGCCGGAACGGCCATCACTGCGGCGGGGCCCGACTCCACGCCGAGGACTTCGGGCTGCTACCCCTCGCCGCGGAGGACGCTGGCTCCCGCCCCCCGCGGCGGAAGAGCAGGTAGGGGCGCGGGACGCGACAGTATCCCCCCGGATGCCCCCCTCCTCCGGGGCAGGTTTAAGAGGGATAACGCTCATGGAAAGCCCTTACCAACTCCGGAGCATGTACATTGGTAGCTGGTTCCCCAGGAATTGTCTTCGGGACCGAAATGCTTCCAAGATAGTAGGTAGTGTAAGCTTCCCCCGCCGCCTCTTGGAGTCAATGATTCTTCAAACTCATACTCGAGATCGGGGTCAGCCTCCGGAACGACAGTTTCTTTATTCTGTAGATGCCATTTGGATCCCCGGAAACTCTTCAACAGAGAAACATGGAAGGCATATGAACCCGTAGAGTACTAGGTAGCCGCAGGCGGTATGTCAACCGCTCTGATCCGAGAGTGGATCGAAACGGCCTGATGTACCGTGGTCCCAACCTCCGAGAGGGTACCCGGAGCCTTAGGTATTTAGTACTTAGCCATACCTTTTGCCCGGCTTGCAACCACCGGGGCGGGACGCCGGTGTCGGTCAGCAAACGACTTGTACTTGGTGGCTACTCTTTGTAGTTGTTCCACGGCCATATTCCAGACCTCCTGTAGGTCAGCCAGGGTTTGAGTGACCATGGGCGTAGATGAGTCAGAGGGAATGGGCGAAGGAAGCCGCGGATGTTGTCCATACACCATGAAAGGGAGATTGCCCAGAGGCAGAATGTTCACTGTGGTTTATAGGCAAACCGGCCCACGGAAGAAGGGATGCCCCAGTTTGTCTTGCCGCTTATTGACCAAAGGGCCCGCAAAGAACCCTTTCAATGTTTGGTTAATCCGTTCGACCATACCATTGGTCTGTGGATGATAGGCCGAGGAGAAATGGGTCACCACCCCCAGAGCGGAACACAGGGCTCTCCAGAATCGTGAAGTAACTGGGTTCCACGGTCACTGATGATCCTGACAGGTAGGCCCATGGAGCCGGAAAATATGCTGGATGAACTTCTGGGCTAACAATGCAGCCGACGGAAGTCCTGGCAGGGGAACAAAATGTGCCATAAGGGAAAACTGGTCTACCACAACCCAAATCACGGTGTGTCCCTGGGAGCGGGGAAGGTCCGTGATGAAATCCATAGACAATTTCCTCCCAGGGAGCTGCAGGAATGGGCAACGGTTTGCAGGTCTCCCCAAGGGCGCCCTACCACAGACTTAGTCCGGGCACAGGTAGGGCAGGTCGTGACAAACTGAAGGATATCTTGCCTCATGTGAGGCCACTGGTACTGTCGAGAATCAGACGAAGGGTCTTTTGGAACCCAAAATGTCCGGCCCATACGGTAGGAATGTCCCCAATGCATTACTTTTCCCCGGTCCTGTGGAGGCACAAGCTTTCTCACTGGGGCGACCCCTCCTGGGGCCGCACTGAGGCAGACTGGATCCAACATAAGATGAAGCTCTTCAATCTCCTCTGGAGCTTCGAGGCTCTGGAGAGGGAGTTCCGCAGGGGTATTCTGGGCAGCAGACTGGAATACAAGTTGAAAGTGGAACCTGGCAAAAACAATGACCAACGGGCTTGCCGTGGATTCAGTCTTTGGGCCTCCTGTAGATACAAGAGATTCTTGTGGTCCGTAATCACCGTAAACCGGTGCTCTGCCCCCTCCAGCAAATGTCTCCCACTCTTGTAGAGCTAACTTCAAGGCTAGTAGTTCTCTGTCTCCCACAGTAGTTACGTTCCGCTGGGGAGAACTTACAGAAGAAGAAGCAAGGTTGATGCCGGGCCCTTGGCGTTAACTTGAGAGAGGACCTGCCCCCGGCGCCCAAAGCAGAAGCGTCCACCTCTACTACAATGGTTTGTCAGGGTCCGGAGCCTGAAGGATTAGAAGCAGATGTAAGGAGTAGTAGAGGGAAAGCAGAGAAGAGCTGACAGGGGCAGTAAGCCAAGAAGGGAAGAGCCCTCTCTGCCAGGAAAAGGGTGGGAGGAGACTTGCAAGAAAGGAAGAGAACTACAGAACCCAGCAGCACTTGCAAGGGAGGAGGGAATATGAGAAGACAGCACTCCAACTCCCAGCAGGCAGAAAAGTCAAGAGGTGATTGGGAGATGGAGGATAATCAAGTGGAGGAGCCGCACCTGGGAGAGAGGGTGGGGGAAGACTCCATGGAGTGGGAGGAGATTGAGCTGGAGGATAAGAGTGAAAATGTATGAAGGAGGCTGAGCAGGAGCAAATGGGGTTCTTCTGCTCAGGACAAAGGTTAATTACCTGAAGAAGGTCAGTCTGGACATTTTTGTGGGAGGTTGTCAGAGTGTTGGTGTCTGACAAGCGAGGGTGGAGAAAATGCCTCTATCTCCTAGGCAGTAGGAGAAAGGGAGTAGAGGAATTGACTGATTCAAAGGTTTATTTTCAAGTTGTTAGGGAGTTCCAAGACTGAACTGTTCGGAACTGTTGGGGACTGTTGGGTGGGGGAAGAAGGGAAGCAAAGTGCACAGAGACCAGCAGCTGTAGTACAGAGGATATACTATTTTCTCGCTGGTTGTGCTCTGAAATAAAGTACTCTACTGAATAAATAGTACTGTGAATTACTTTTTGCAAGGTGAGCAGGAATAGTTCCGCTTAGGAGGTGGATTAGCCCCATTGTGTGGGCGAAGAAGGACAGCTCGGAGAGGTGCTAAGTTGTGCGCAGCACCACACGGAGAGGTGTTGAGCGGAGAGCGGAACGCACGGCGAGGTGTCCGAAACAAGAGCGGACAGCACGGAGGGGTGCTTGCTGACATTTGTGGCAAGTGATGGGATTTGACAGAACTTCCTGGTTCTCCAAGAGAGGAGGAGGCAAGGCGCAAAATCCTTGGCTATCCGGTGAGCATATAGCAGGGCCGGAAGGGGTTTTGCTGATGCATGTGTGGGGGCCGCAGGGTGGCAAACCTATAAAAGCAGCTGCACTTGGAGGTTGTTTTTCTGTGTGTTGTCTAGGAGAGAAGAAGGCCGGCGCAATGGATCCAAAGGAAGATGTTTTCCGTTCATGGCCCATCAATTCCAAAAAACAACAGGAACTGGCGCACAAACTGATGGAGTGACTCCTTGGCCGCGTCGAGGGCCCAGCAAACAGCCGCTTCTGGAACTGTGGTCAGGAGTTGTTGAAAGGAGGAGCACGGGTACAGCCTGGGCCGACGGTGCCAGAGGGGAACTGCAACTGGAGGAGGACCGTTGACCGGAGGCCTGAGTGGAATGAACTGGTTACCCTTGGGGAAGGCTGTCGATAAGGACACATAGAGGCTTACCTGGGGCATTTGAACGGGTAGGCGGTTTCTGCAGCCTGGCCCGGGGGAGCAATGGACTATGAGGACTGGCCCCGGCGTTATCCGGGGAGGTGCTGGCAGCTTTCGCAGTCTCCCTGCTGTGAGATTGCGGACTATGCTAAGCTTAAAACGGTGCTATTCTGGACAGGTACGGGCTAGGTAAGCCGTCCTACCGAAGGAAATTTAGAGAGTGGAGGTGGGCAGAAGGGGAGACGCCCAGGGCGTTTGGCCCAGAAATTACTGGATTTGGCCACCAAGTGGTTAGAACCAGAAAAAAACTCAGTGACACAAGTAATGTTAGAGCTGGTGTTGGAGCAGTTTCTGGAGGCCTTACCGGAAGAATTAAAAGGGATTGATTAGGCGGGGCTGTGGGTCCTTGGAAGAAGCTGTTAAAAGTATGGAATGCTTTCTAGAGTCCCAGCATGTGGGTGGGGGAGGGGAGCGGGCGGGGAAGGAAAGATTATATGACAGGGTCTAAGCCTCTGCAGGCAGGAGTGAACCGGCTGGAAGGGAGAAAGGGGAGTGGAGGTCTCGGGGTATGCCGGGGATCGTATTTGCTATAGGTGTGGGCATAAAGGGCACTTAAGGAAAGATTGTAGGGCCAAGGGGGCTTTACTTCTCACTCTTATAAGCAGGGTGTCCCATCCCTTTTACCCAAGTCGTGGAGGTGGGGGGGGGGATGAAAGTGGAGGGCCCTATTAGACTCGGGAGCTGACCAATCTATGCTTTTGAGGAGGTTATGGTCCCGTATAAGTACGGGAAAGAAGATCAGGGAGGGTCTAGTCATGGTGAGGTAGCTATTCAATGCATTCGTGGGGCTAGTACCAGATATCCTTTACATTGGGTGACCGTAAAAGGGCCTATGGGGGCACACCGGATATTAGTAGCGGTGTTGTCTCGGCTGCCCCAGGACCTGATACTGGGGAGGGACTGGGCTCCGTTTTCCCAATATGTGAAGGGGGGAAAAGCCTTTGTAACTACCCAGGCTCAGTGTCATTCACAGCAGGAGGGTGGGGAGGTTCTTCCTTTGGATCAGGTTTTCCCCTTTCATCCTGAGATTTTAGGTACTCCGGGGAAAAGTAGGAAAGGGGGCCGACAAAATAAAGGAGCTCAATGGAGAAGAAGGCAGGCCATGATAGAGGTCGAGGGGGAAGGAGATTTTCCAAGGGACCCGGAGAAACTCCTAGAGCAGTTTCCCTCTTTTCAAAGGGAGCAGGAGTCTGATGGTACCTTGCAGTACGCCTGGAGTAGGGCCCGAGAAGGTGAGGGGGGCTCTTTCCCGCATTTTGGGGTGGAGAAGGGGCTGCTATTTAGAGTTAACTCGACAATAGGGAAAGGGTGTCAGAAACAGTTGGTGATACCCAAGGGGTTTCGTAGCCTGATCATGAGATTAGCTCATGATCACCCGCTGGGGGGACATAAGGTGGCACAGGGTACACTGGACCAGGTTTTGAGAAGGTTTTATTGGCCAGGGGTTTATAAAGAAGTGGAAGGGTATTGCAATTCCTGTGGCCTCTGTCAGAAGGTAGCTGAGAGGGGGCCAGAGCGGGCGCCTTTATGTCCCTTGCCTCGCATTGGGGTTCTGCTAGGCCGTCTGGCTATGGATATTGTAGGCCCGCTTCCCAAGTCTCGGAGGGGTTTTGTCTATATTTTGGTGGTGTTAGATATGGCCACCCGTTTCCCGTGGGCGGTGCCCCTGCGTACAGTTTCAGCTAAGGCTATTGCCGCTGAGCTGATTCACATTTTCTGTACAGTGGGGTTTCCCTGGGAAGTGCTTACGGATAGAGGCACTAATTTTCCCTCCCGTACATTGGCTCAAGTATGGGAGGCGTTTGGTATTGCACACATCCGTACTGCAGCTTACCATCCTCAGACCAATGGTCTGGTAGAGAGATTTAATAAGACTCTTAAGACTCTCCTGCGTAGAGGGTTGGGGAGCTGTATGGATGAGTGGATCGCCTCCTGCCGTTTGTCTTATACACATGTAGGGAGAGTGTGCAGGCTTCATTAGGAGTGTCTTCCGTTTGAGTTAATGTATGGAGGGGCCCGCGGGGAATTTTGGATATCCTGAGGGAACAATGGGTGCCAACCGGATAAAGGAGACTGTACGGTGGTCTCTTATCTTTTTGACCTGAAGGTAGGTTGCGACGGTTGGGGGGCTACGCCCGGGATAGATTGGGTAAGAGTCAAGAATATCAGAAATCATATTATGATCGGGGAGTGAAGGAGAGAGGGTTGCAGAAGGGAGAAGGTCATAATAATGATAGCAGATGGTCCTCATAAATTTGAAAGTAAGTGGAGGGGGACCGTTGGTGATTACTAGGAAATTGGGGCCAGTTACGTATGAGGGTGAGGAATAAGAGGGGGAGAAAGCAAACATATCACGTGAAATGTGTTAAAGTTGTGGAGGGAAAGGAAGGTGCTGTGGGGAGGGACTAAGGCGATGGAGGAGGAGGATCTGGGGCCTCAGATCTCGGACATCTTTAAGTCCCTGAAGCCCCACATTGCAGGGGAGTTGAATAAGGGTCAGCAGCAGGAACTTCGGGGCACTACTAGTGTTGCAGGAATGATACATGAATTTGTGATGCTTCAGGAGTCAGACAGCACACACCAGTAATGAGAGAGAAATCTTCTTTATTGCCAGCAAACAAAGCAGGACATCAGTTCTAGCTCTCTTCTCCTCTGTCTCAGCTCTCTGGATATTATGGCTTCTGTCTCAGCTGCTTCTCTTCTGCTGTCTCTCCTGTTGTCTTCCAGCTTTCTTCCAGCTCTCCTTCCTTTCTTCTGACAGTAAACTGCTTCTGCTCCTACTTAAATACTGTTCTATCCAGCCTAGCCTAGCCCCCTTACTCTCCAATTGGTTAAGGAATAGATTGGTTACCTGGCCTCAACCAATCATTACTTTTGAAATATCAGTTACATAGGTTCCAGACATCCTAAACTGACCTCTGACCTGGGGCCCCTTACACCAGACATTTGGGCTCCAGTCTCTTACATGTTATTATGATTGATTTCTCATATTCCTAATCAGCTTATACATTGAACCAGCCAGAACTGCAGATAAGTCAAAACACATGTTTGACCTCTTCACTGCAGCCCTACTCAGAACGTCAGACAGAGGAGTTGAACAAACATTCCACACAGAATTATTAGTTTACACAGAATACAGCATATTCTAAAGTAAGCATCCTTATAAGACATATTCTACATACCAAGAACTTCTAATTCTAATCTATTGCCTCTCTCTAAACAGTATTTCTATCTAATCTTAAACACAATATATCTGGCTCATTCCTTTGTCCATTCATAATAATATCCCTCAAGATTTAATAGTACAGATGTGCCAGCTAGCATTGGCAATTCACAAAGGACAAGAGTTTCATTTCTCACTGACCTTTCCTAACCTTTTGCTCAACAGAGTTTAGTAATATAATTCCAGCCTGCATTCCTCCACTGTACTTGCAAAACTGAGAATTTGCAGAAATAGTATTTGAGCACCTTTAAACCAAAATTAACCCTTAATATGATTTCTCAGAATTATGCCCATGGCTGCCTCATTCCCCCCTTTGAGACTAAAATCAGCTTATGCAGAGATAAGTCCTCACAACTCAAACTCTGGAGATTATAGTGATCCTAACTAGGAATAGACTTATGAACCACCATTACCCTACTTGTTAAGGTCCGACGGCATACTGGCCGAAGCACATGAGGCCAGGAAACAAAACCAAAAACCCTGCTAAAACTAAGACTATTAGGGAAATGAACAAGGGACGTATCCAGGAGGTCAATGACCACCACCAGGAGGTAAGGTCTAATCCTCCTCGGTAATCCTCCACATTAAGGCTAGCCAACTGTAGGACTTTATCCATGGCATGCCTAACCACATGCGTCCTATTATGACAATAGTACAGCACTCTGAAGAATTAACACTGTGCAGAGACCACCCTGGGCTGCAAAGAGATAGTCAAGGCCCATACGATTATACCGAGAAACTATACTTAATTCATTAATTTGATCCTGCAATGCATTGACTACCACGTTCAGCTCATGAACTAAAACATGAAGTAGGGACTGAAGTCTCCGAGTAGCCATACCTAGTTCAGTAATACCCGCTACCGGGCCTCCAATTGGAATCCAGGCCGTGGCAGAAAGGGCTACAAGTCTCTTTTTAGTCAGAGGATAAGTAGAATTGATATACTGGAGGGCTATTCAATCGCCTCATCCTCTGTGGCAACGGAGGAGGGTAAGGACAAGGCCTCTCGCTTAGAACGGTGCGGGATAGTGGCTTAAGAGGAATAACTTTAGGAAATAATTCAAGGTTACCAATACACAAAAATCATATGTAGAGGGAAGAATCATGTGGAGGACATTATCACAGAGCCAGTAATGACCAAGGAGAGGGTGAGGAAGGTTCCCAATAAATGTTGGCTCAGGCTGGACAGGGTACTTAGGGTGCCCATAATGCGAGCCCCTATCCCAGGGGAACGAAGACGAAATGGAGACTTTGCACACCATAGGCGCCAATCCCAATTGTGACAGGCTGCTCATTTGTTAGTAACTCTTCATACCCCGGGGACTTATGAAAATAGAAAAATAAGCTTGGACACTATAGTCTTCTCAGTGGTACGCTTAGGAGCCAGATAATCACCTGGGTCATAATCTGCAGGTATGGTAGCAGGGCACATAGGAGTACCTGGAGAAAACTACCCACACAGATTCTCCTTTTCTGGAGAACATTAGTATAGTTACAGGGAATGGGAAGAACAGTTGAGATGCTTCTGTTAAACAAAACACTCCAGAGGCTGGATAGGGAGACGTAAAAACTGGCCTTAGAGAAGAGTCAGAGGGGGAAGTAGCATTATAAAAGGACCACCAAGTATAATCCTGGCTCCAAGGACCTGAACTCGAAAAGTAGGGAGGTATAAGAGCTGGGGAGTTGCACAGGGGACAGGAACAGCTGGGACATCTGTAGTATAAGGAGAAAATCGGGAACACACAATACAAGGGGAAGTAATCTTTGCCTGGCTAATTAGTTCCTGGACAGAGTGTAACCAAAGGTTGGGAGCGAGTTGGGGTATTAGGAACAAGGAGGCAAGGAGTAGAAAACAACAAAAGCATCCAAACTACTAACATTTTCTTTCTTCCTAATCTAAACAAATACAGCAAACTAATTAAGCAATAATATTTCAACAGTCTGTGCTATCACAGATTACTCTCATATAGTGTTCTCAGTCTTTGAGTTCTTATACCAGTTGGGATAGACCCTCAACTGACAAGGATCAAGCTTTCAAATTCCAAGAAAGCAGAATCTGGGCAAGAAAGAGTCTCAGTATGAAGCCGAAGTTCAGCCGCTCCTGCAGTATGCAGTGACCCTTCTTTCAGCTAGTAGATTCTTTGGTTCGGGTCAAGCGCAACTTCAATGGCTCCGCTGGATCTCTTTCTGCTCTCCACTGTCTAGGCTCGTCTGATCCGTGCTGGGCTCAGTCTGGTCAGCAGACTTAATTCGAGACCAATGGACCCATGGAGTTATCCCTGCGACCTTCACAGCTGTAGGGGTAGAAAGCAAAACAGTAAAAGGTCCTTTCCATCGGGGCCCCAGAGGCTGAAGCCTCAATCTTTCACCCAAACTCTATCCCCTGGCAGGAAGGAATGTACCTGAGCCTGGAAGGGGACAGGGTTATTTCTCTCACATAAGACTGAAGCTCAGAAATTATCTTGCCAAGAGGGCTACCTGCTCCTGTACCTGGGCAGACCCTAAAATCCCTATGTCTCCCTTAATTCCCTGTAAAATGGCTGGGGGCTTCCCATACACAATTTCAAAGGGAGAGAGGGCTGTTCCTTTAGTTGGAGTGCATCGGAGGCGGAAGAGGGCTAGTGGCAGTGCCTGTGCCATTTCAGTTGGGTTTCCTGACAATCTTTGCTAGGCTATTTTTCAAGGTTCTGTTTGCCCGCTCAACCTGCCCTGAACTCTGGGACGATAGGCACAATGCAATATCCAGGTAATGCGCAATGCGCGGGACAGGGCCTGAAGTGTAGCTTCAACAAAGGCGGGACCATTATCTGAACCTATGGCAAGGGGCAATCCATACCTGGGGATGACATCCCTAAGGAGAGCTCGAGCTACTTCTGTGGCTTTCTCAGTGACTGTAGGATATGCTTCCACCCACCCAGAAAAGGTACAGACCATGACCAAGAGATATCGGAACCTACCACTCCTGGGCATTTCTGTGAAGTCTATAACTAGAGACTCAAAGGGTGTTAGTCCCCTAGACTGAACTCCTGGTGGAATACGGGGTCCCTGACGAGCATTATTCTGGGCACAGAGAGTACATCGGGCAGAGGCAGTGGCAACCAGACTATCCAATCCTTCCAGCACCACTACTCGACTGAGTAGGCGGGCTAGTGCTGTTTTCCCTAAGTGTGATAGGTCATGAGCTTGAGACACTACAGGCCAAGCTAGGTGGCGTGGCACCAGAACTCTGGTATCAGGGAGATGTAACCAGCCATCAGGTCTCCTTACTGCACCTTCTTCTTGAGCCATTTCTCTTCCATTTGGGTATACATAGGTGTCCATTCTTGCAATCGAATTTGGAACAGGGGAGTCACAGTACTTGCTGGGGGTCCTCGAGCAGCTTCCTTGGCCACCCGATCAGCATGGCGGTTCCCTCGGGCCACTGGAGTATCTATTCTTTGGGTCCCCCTACAGTGAATAACAGCTACCTTCTTGGGGGCCCAAACAGCCTCTAGCAGCTGAAGTATTTCAGGTCCATACTTAACAGGTTGGCCTGCAGCATTTATGAGTCCCTTTTCCTTATACAAAGCTCCATGAGCATGTAGAGTTGTGAAGGCATACTTGGAATCAGTATAAATGTTGGTTACCAGTCCTGCTGCTAGCTCCAGGGCTCGTATGAGGGCCACAAGTTCTGCTTTCTCTGGGCTGAAGTTCCTTGGGGCAGGGCTCTTGCTTCTATCACCTTGTCTTCTGTCACCACAGCATAGCCTGCCAATCGCTTGGAGTTCTCCACATAACTGCTTCCATCTGTAAATAAATTACATCTGGGTCCCTCCAAGGCACATCTTTAAGATCTGGTCGACTGGAGTACACTTCATCCATAGTTTGGATACAATCATGATCCGGTGGTCCCTCAGATGCTGGCAAAAGAGTAGCAGGATTGAATGTAGCCACTGTTTCCAGGTGTATCCGTGGATTCTCACACAAACTAGCTTGGTACTTAACCATGCGGTTATTTGTAAACCAGTGGTTGCCCTTATACTCCATGAGGGTGAGAACTGCATGGGGACTTTAACAACCAGTTCTTGCCCCAAAGTCAACTTATCAGCTTCCTGGACCAGTAAGGCTGTTGCTGCAATGGCCCTCATGCAGGCTGGCCATCCTTTAGCCACTCCATCCAGCTGTTTAGACAGGTATGCAACAGGCCTCTGCCAGGATCCCATCATCTGGGTCAGCACACCCAGAGCAACCCCCTGTCGCTCGTGGACATACAATGAGAAAGGTTTCTCCACATCAGGAAGGCCTAACGCAGGGGCTTGTGAGTAGGGCTTTCTTTATAGCAATGAAGGATTGTTGAGCTGTAGGTCCCCATTCAAATGGTTCCTTTTCACCCCCCTTTGTGGCTTGGTAAAGGGGTTTCGCCATCAATGCAAATTTGGAATCCAAATTCTGCAAAATCCGGCTGCTCCCAGAAATTCCCTAACTTCTCTTCTGGACTTGGGTTGGGGAATTGCAGCAACTGCTTGCTTCCTACTAGCATCCAGTTTCCGACTTCCATGGGAAATACAGAAGCCCAGATACTTCACTTCTGACTGACAAAGTTGGGCCTTTGAGCGTGAGACCTTATAGCCTGCATCCAAGAGTAGCTCCAGCAATTCTCTAGTAGCCTCAAAACACTCTTCCTGGGTCACTGCTGCAATCAGGAGGTCATCTACATACTGGAGTAAAACTCGCCTGGAAGGTTCAGATTTAAAAGTCTTAAGGTCTTGCCCTAGGGCAGTCCCAAAATGGTGGGGGAGTTCTTGAACCCCTGTGGCAGGCGGGTCCATGTATACTGAAGCTTCCTTCCTGTTACTGGGTTTTCCCATTGAAAGGCAAAAAGCAATTGACTGGCGGGGGCCACCCGAATACAAAAGAAGGCATCTTTTAGATCTAGTGTCGTGAAATGGGTAGCTCCAGAAGGTATCAATCCTAGCAGGACATATGGATTAGGCACTACAGGGTGTAATGAAATAGTGGATTTGTTGACCACTCGTAAGTCTTGGACTGGCCGGTAGTCCTCAGTCCCTGGCTTCTGAACTGGCAACAGTGGCGTATTCCATGGAGACTGGCAAGGACGAATAATTCCATGGGATAACAAACGATTCAGATGTGCTTGAATCCCTTCCAGAGCCTTTCGGGGAATTGGGTATTGGCGAAGATGGATTGGCCGGGCATTTGGAAGTAAGTCTACATGGACAGGAGGAATATTTCGGGCCAACCCTGGGGGATTATCTTCTGCCCATACCCCACTGACCTGAAAGCTGTCTGCCAGGGGTAGGTCAACTTGGCCATGCGACTGATGCAGCCGCCATTCTTCTTCAAGAGGGCAACAGAAACTCAATATACCCTTAGGGCTGGATATCGGGGGCTGAAAGGAGACTGAAGTCTGGCCATCAGAATCAAAGAAATTTGGGCCCTAAGCTTGGACAGCAGGTCTCGCCCTAACAAAGGGATTGGACAGTCTGGCATATACAGGAATTCATGAGTGACTATGTGTGAGCCTAATTGGCATCTACGGGTCGTCAGAAAGGGCCTCCGGTTCTGCACCCCCGTGGCTCCCACCACTCGGACAGTTTTTCCAGACACAGGCGCTAATCGCTCCGTCACAACAGAATGTTCAGCTCCTGTATCAATCATGAATGGAATTGAGCGGCTCCCTATAGTTAGCTTGACCATAGGTTCCTGGGAGCCAGTTTGTAGGAACCCGGTCTGTCCTATTCGTCCCATTCTGCCATCTCGGCTATCCCGATGATGTCAGATTCAGGAGGCTCATATCTTCCCTCTCGAACTCGGCCTCGGCTTCCTCGATCTCCTGGTCCCCTTCTCAGTCCCTGGCGCCTCTGGGGGCATTCATCTTTCCAGTGCCCTCTTTCCTTACAATAGGCACACTGATCCCTCTCCAATCTTGGTCTGGGATTCTCCCCCCTTGGCCGGGATTGATTGAAGGAATCTCGGGGCCTGGCTGGTGGTCCAGGGTCCCACTTTGGCTTCCCATTAGCTAGAGGTCGACCTCGGTTAAGGGTGAAATTAGTAATGGCTGCCGCTAAAAGGTCGGCCTTCTTCTGCATCTTCCGGTCAGCCTCTCGGCGCACCTCCTGATCTCTATTAATGAAAACCTTGGTTGCGATCTCAATTAGCTGGGTGGTATTCATCCCTGCGAATCCCTCCTGACGCTGCAACTTCTTCCGGATATCTGGCATACTCTGGGCCACCAATGCACTATTCACCATTCTCTGGTTTTCTAGGGCTTCAGGGTCAAATGGGGTGTATGTTCTGTAGGCTTCAATTAGTCGCTCTAGAAAGGCCCCAGGGGATTCAGTTGCCCCTTGGAGAATTTCAGAGACCTTTGCTAGATTAATGGGCCTCTTTATGCCTTTCCTCATACCTTCCAGTAAGTCCCGGCAATAGCCAGACAACAGTTCATAGTGCTGCCCATCATTTGGATCCCAATCTGGAGCTGCGCGAGGAAACCGAGCTCTAACCCATCCCTCTGGGTCCTGTGTCCCCCCGGGGACACGCTCTCGCGTGATGGCCTCAGCATTTTGCAAAATCTTCCGCCTCTCCTCAGTTGTGAAGAGGGTCAGGAGAAGTTGTTGACAATCAGTCCAGGTTGGGTTATGGGTGGCCATAATGCTAGTCACTAGGTCCACCACTGCCTGAGGCTTTTCAGTATAAGAGGGGTAATGCGTCTTCCAATTCAGGAGATCAGTGGTTGTGAAGGGTACATACTGATAGGCCTGTGCCTGTATAACCTGACCCTCATTATTAGGATCCGGTCGAGTGATGGTTACCTGTCGGAGTGGCAGAACTCTCGAGGAGGTGGGAATGGAACCTGAGGTAGAGCTAGGAGCTACCCTCCTATCATGCTCAAAAGTAATTGCAGCGGGTCTAACCCATTCAGGGGAGGTAGGTTGAACCCCTGAGGGATGGGGAGGGGTACTCATAGACTGAGAGGTGGTCACAGGTGATTCAGTCCATTGAAAGGGATGCCGGGCCCCTAATGAATGGGTAGGGGTATTAGAGGGAGAGGCTGGGCTGTCAGGAGTTGAGGAGTCAGGGAGTGGAACCCAAAGCGGGTCTTCAGAGGTTAACAGGAGAGGATGTGGCAAAGAAGGGTAGAGGCCAGGTGAAAAGTCCAACCTAGGGTGTGGCAGGTTTGGCACAGGAGGGGAAGAACTATCCGGAGAAGCCTGTGCTGGAGAGGCTTGGGCTGGGCGGCGTGGATCTCTAGGGGTGGCACGGAACCCCAACAATGGGCCATAAGGTGGTGGCTCAAGGTCTGAGGGGTCATCAGAGAGTATGGGTTTCTCGGACAGGGTAGGGGCGGAAGCCACCGATTGGGTGGTAGGCTTCCTGGGGCTCTTTCCCTCTTCTAGTTTAGATTTTCTAATCTTTCTTTGAACACGGCCTAACATGAATTTTACTGGGGATCCCATATAAGTTTTCAACCACGAGGGAGGGTCAGTCACAAGGCTGTCCCAGGAATCTATATAAGGGAGTTGTTCAGAATATTCTGGTTCTCCTACAACTATACTGTAGACCTTCCGGATTACTTCAATATCTAAGCTGCCACTAGGGGGCCACCCCACTCCCATAGATGGCCACTCAACTTCACACAAGGTTCTTAAAGTACTTGAGCTTAAAGTCTGTCCATAGTCATTAATTAAAAAGCCTTTTTTGAAGTTCTTAAGCATACAATCTAGGGGGGTAGCAATTTGTCTAGATGATGTCCCACCCATAATGCTTACAGTTACAACACACAAAAGGGAGGGTGTTTTTTTTGGATTTACGGTAAGGGGTCCCCACTCTTTTAACATTCACGCATCACACATTCCATACAGAAAATCCCACCCAACAATTTCAGATTTCTCAGATACAGATAAGCTCAAGCGTTTTCGCTTCTAGTCCCCGCGACTAGAAGGTACTAGGGCCTTCGCTGAGAGTTGATCAGGCTCTCCTTCCTCAATTTTCTTTGAGGGGCTGATTTACAATTTTCTAGCTAGAATTACAATACAAAATACAGAATACATACCCGGCGAATGTTCTCCAGTCAGTTGGGTGCTGGGATTAATGCAGGATTGATCCCACCGCTGCCACCAAGAATTGTTGCAGGAATTGATACATGAATTTGTGATGCTTCAGGAGTCAGACAGCACACACCAGTATGAGAGAGAAATCTTCTTTATTTGCCAGCAAACAAAGCAGGACATCAGTTCTAGCTCTCTTCTCCTCTGTCTCAGCTCTCTGGATATTATGGCTTCTGTCTCAGCTGCTTCTCTTCTGCTGTCTCTCCTGTTGTCTTCCAGCTTTCTTCCAGCTCTCCTTCCTTTCTTCTGACGTAAACTGCTTCTGCTCCTACTTAAATACTGTTCTATCCAGCCTAGCCTAGCCCCCTTACTCTCCAATTGGTTAAGGAATAGATTGGTTACCTGGCCTCAACCAATCATTACTTTTGAAATATCAGTTACATAGGTTCCAGACATCCTAAACTGACCTCTGACCTGGGGCCCCTTACACCAGACATTTGGGCTCCAGTCTCTTACATGTTATTATGATTGATTTCTCATATTCCTAATCAGCTTATACATTGAACCAGCCAGAACTGCAGATAAGTCAAAACACATGTTTGACCTCTTCACTGCAGCCCTACTCAGAACGTCAGACAGAGAGTTGAACAAACATTCCACACAGAATTATTAGTTTACACAGAATACAGCATATTCTAAAGTAAGCATCCTTATAAGACATATTCTACATACCAAGAACTTCTAAATTCTAATCTATTGCCTCTCTCTAAACAGTATTTCTATCTAATCTTAAACTACAATATATCTGGCTCATTCCTTTGTCCATTCATAATAATATCCCCTCAAGATTTAATAGTATACAGATGTGCCAGCTAGCATTGGCAATTCACAAAGGACAGAGTTTCATTTCTCACTGACCTTTCCTAACCTTTTGCTCAACAGAGTTCTAGTAATTAATTCCAGCCTGCATTCCTCCACTGTACTTGCAAAACTGAGAATTTGCAGAAATAGTATTTGAGCACCTTTAACCAAAATTAACCCTTAATATGATTTCTCAGAATTATGCCCATGGCTGCCTCACTAGAAGAGTTCCAGGATGTCCTTACACCCTGTCCGGGGGAGACACATTTGAGCATGCATGAGATTGTTACAGATCAGGGCCGGGTGGTTAGGCAAAGACCTTATAGGCTGTCCCCGGTGAAACAACAAGAGGTGATTAGACAGGTGAAGGAAATGCTGGAGTATGGTATTATTGAAGAATCATATAGCCCTTGGTCAAGTCCGGTAGTGCTGGTGCCAAAAAAAGATGATACCTGGCGGTTTTGTATTGATTTCCGCCAGGTTAATGCCCTCTCCTCTCCCGATGCCTATCCTATGCCTCGTATTGAGGATTTATTAGATAGGTTGGGGTCGGCCCAGTACCTTTCTACGCTGGACTTGACCAAGGGATATTGGCAGATTCCTTTATCTGCGGAGGCTCGACCCAAGACGGCATTTTCTACTCCCTTGGGGCTCTTTCAATTTAAGAGGATGCCGTTTGGATTGAACTCTGCAGCGGCATCCTGTCAGCGCTTGCTAGATAGGGTTTTACGGCCTCATCAGAGTTATGCTGCGGCTTATCTGGATGACGTCATTATCCATAGTGAGGACTGGGATACGCACATGAGGCAGGTCAGGAAGGTGTTAGCAGCTTTCCGGGATGCAGGTCTCACACTTAATCCCCAGAAATGTCACTTCGCCCGGCAGGAGGTTAAATATCTGGGCTATAAGGTGGGGGGTGGGCAGGTAAAACCCTTGTTGGATAAAGTGCAAAGTATTAGGGAGTTTTCTTATCCGGCAACAAAAAAAGGCTTCAGAGTTTTCTTGGGCTGGTCAGGTACTACCGCAGGTTCATTCCCCATTTTGCCTCACAGGCTGAGCCCTTAACAAACATGTTGAAAGGGAATCGGCCGAACCAGTTGAAATGGGGGAGGAGGAGAAGGAAGCCTTTCAAGGTTTGCGTTTAGCGCTATGTGAGGATCCGGTGCTGAAGGCAGTTGAATGGGACAAACCCTTTGTGCTGCAAACGGATGCCTCGGGGGTGGGATTGGGGGCAGTACTTTCTCAGATCCATGATGGGGAGGAACATCCTGTGTTGTATTTGAGCCGTAAACTCCTTCCTCATGAAAAAGGATATGCCACCATTGAGAAGGAGTGTCTGGCTATTAAGTGGGCCACCCAAATGTGTCAATACTACTTAGAGGGACGGCCCTTTAGGCTCATTACAGATCATGCCCCCCTGAAATGGTTAATGCATATGAAAAGCGCTAATGCCAGACTTATGCGTTGGTATCTGTCCTTGCAACCCTTTCAGTTCCGGGTGGAGCATCGGGCAGGGAAACTATTGGGGAATGTTGATATTTTGTCCCGAATGGCCGGTCAGGAGGTTGAAGGAGTCAAGCCCTGGGAGGGTAAAAGGTTCTTAAGCGGGGGGGGGGGGGGGGGGGGGGGGTATGTAAGGAGGAGGTAGAGGGAAAGCAGAGAAGAGCTGACAGGGGCAGTAAGCCAAGAAGGGAAGAGCCCTCTCTGCCGGGAAAAGGGGGGAGGAGACTTGCAAGAAAGGAAGAGAACTACAGAACCCAGCAGCATTTGCAAGGGAGGAGGGAATATGAGAGACAGCACTCCAACTCCCAGCAGGCAGAAAAGTCAAGAGGTGATTGGGAGATGGAGGATAATCAAGTGGAGGAGCAGCACCTGGGAGAGAGGGTGGGGGAAGACTCCATGGAGTGGGAGGAGATTGAGCTGGAGGAGAAGAGTGAAAATGTTATGAAGGAGGCTGAGCAGGAGCAAATGGAGTTCTTCTGCTCAGGACAAAGGTTAATTACCTGAAGAAGGTCAGTCTGGACATTTTTGTGGGAGGTTGTCAGAGTGTTGGTGTCTGACAAGCGAGGGTGGAGAAAATGCCTCTATCTCCTAGGCCCCTGATGGCGAACCTATGACACGCGTAGCCATTTTCGGTGACACGCGGCCGCATGTGGCTGCATACAGAGAAGCAGCGGAGTTCCTTGCTGACACCCGGGGCGGATCGCCGATGCGCCCCCCCCCCCCCCCCCCCCCCGGTGCAGCGCGACCTCCTCCCCCTGGCGAAATCACCCCCCCCCCCCCGGTGCATGTTTACCCGTTGGGGGGGGGGGTGCCGTGTGCGCTCCTATTGGCTTCCTTCCCTGCTGCTCCCTCTGCCCCGGCTCCTGCACGGCCGTTAGGGGATCTTTGACCTCACTTCCGGCCGGCGGAGCAGAGAGCAGAGAGCAGTGGAATGCTGTGGGGGACGCATCTCTGAGGGCCCTGTGATCACCATTACCAGCAACCATCATCCAATCTACTGTTCTGGGGTGTCGTGGATTTGTAATTGACCATCATTACTGAGATAGGTGAGGGGGAGGCTGGGAGAGGCGAGGGCATGTGCTATGGGTGCCGTTTCCCGCCATTAGACATAGCGGCAGCCATCTTAATTTACATAAGGTGGTCAGTTAGGCTAGTTAACCCCTAATTGCCTGCAGGGCTAACAGGCTATCTATAATTCTATCTTCTGTCTCTGCCCTCCTGATGGAGAACCCAAAAAATAAAAAACCAAGGTTAAGTAAAGGAAGTGGTAGTAGCAGTAGCCGACCCTTTCAAGAGACATGGACCGAGATGTATGGCATTATAGAAAAAAATGGCAGATCATTTTGCATTCTATGTACTGAAACGGTAGTAAGCAGAACGTGGAATATAAATAGACATTTTGAAACTAATCATTCCCAGCTCTTGAAAAAAAGTGAGGATGAAAGGAAGGAATACATTTCCAGGCAGCTACACTTTTATAAGAGCCAATCTAAGTCCATCCTTAAATTTGTAAAAGGTTCTACAAATTTAACATCTGCAAGTTTGAGCATTGCTCACTCCATAGCTCAGCATGGAAAAGCACTCAGTGAGGGAGAATTTATTAAAGAAACTCTCCTAAGATGTGCACCAGTTCTATTTCACGATATGCAGAATAAAGATGCAATTATTAAGAGAATATCTGAGTTACCAGGAATTTGGAGTGCCTGGATCCGATTACCAGACACTTTTAGCACCCTGAAAAATATAGCAATGGCTTTACTCACAATTTTTCCCTCTACGTACTTTTGTGAAACCTTATTCTCAGCGTTAAATAATATCAAAACCAACAAAAGAAACAGATTGACAGATGAAGTTAGTAGCGCTTGCTTGGGCTTGAAGTGTACAAAATACCAACCTTCAATTGAAGATTTAGCCAATGAAATTCAGCAACAAAAAAGTCACTAATAGGCAGATTAGTTAAAGAATTCCCCCTCCCCCTCACTTATCTTAGTTCATGGCACCCCACACAAGTTAAATAATATCAAGACCAACAAAAGAAACCGACTGACAGATGAACAAAGAAGTCACTAAGTAGGTAAGTTAAATAATTAGTTTTTGGTTTATTAAATACAGTTTTATATTACAATTATACATTTTTGTTATTTAAACTATAAATATCGCGAAATTATGGTTTTTTTCTCGAAGTGACACACCACCCGAGTTATGCTCGGTTTTTTGGCGAATTTTGACACACCAAGCTCAAAAGGTTGCCCATCACTGTCCTAGGCAGTAGGAGAAAGGGAGTAGAGGAATTGACTGATTCAAAGGTTTATTTTCAAGTTGTTAGGGAGTTCCAAGACTGAACTGTTCGGAACTGTTGGGGACTGTTGGGTGGGGGAAGAAGGGAAGCAAAGTGCACAGAGACCAGCAGCTGTAGTACAGAGGATATACTATTTTCTCACTGGTTGTGCTCTGAAATAAAGTACTCTGCTGAATAAATAGTACTGTGAATTACTTTTTGCAAGTGAGCAGGAACAGTTCCGCTTAGGAGGTGGATTAGCCCCAATTGTGTGGGCGAAGAAGGACAGCTCGGAGAGGTGCTAAGTTGTGCGCAGACCACACGGAGAGGTGTTGAGCGGAGAGCGGACAGCACGGAGAGGTGTCGAAACAAGAGCGGACAGCACGGAGGGGTGCTTGCTGACACAGATTCAAAGGCTTTCTTCAATTGACTGAATGCTGTTTGCGCCTCAGATGGCCAGTTTCTGACATCGGCATGCTTCTTAGTGAGCGCTGTCAAGGGAGCTGTCAGTTGTGAATAATAAGGAATAAATTGACGATAGTAGTTCGCAAACCCCAGGAACCGTTGTAGAGCCTTCAGTCCCTGAGGTTGAGGCCACTCCCGGATAGCGCGGAGTTTATCTGGATCCATCTGCAGACCCCCTGGTAACAGAATATGTCCCAGAAAAGGCAGAGACTGCTGATGAAAAGAGCATTTGCTGAGCTTGGCAAACAAGCAGAACTGTCGTAAGCGCTGAAGCACAGTTCGAACATGGGTCACATGCTCCATGGGATCTTTGGAGAAGATCAGGATATCATCCAAGTAAACAATTACCGTAGTATACAACAGGTCCTCGAGAGCGAAGTTTATAAACCTTTGGAACACTGCGGGAGCGTTACACAAGCCGAAAGGCATCACCCGATACTCGAAATGTCCCTCATGTGTATTAAATGCAGTTTTCCATTCGTCCCCCTGCCGGATATGGACCAAGTTGTAGGCCCCACGGAGATCCAACTTGGTGAAGATCTGGGCCCCCTGCAACCGATCAAACAGCTCTGGGATAAGGGGCAGAGGGTATCGATCCTTCACGGTGATGGCATTTAGGCCCCGGTAGTCAATACAGGGCCTCAAGGAGCCATCCTTCTTGGTCACAAAAAAGAATCCTGCCCCGGCAGGGGACGTAGAGGGACGGATGAACCCTTTCTGGAGATTCTCCCGGATATAGGCTTGCATTACCTTAGATTCCTCCCGGGACAGTGTGTAGAGACGGCCCCGAGGTGGCATTGTGTCAGCCATCAACTTAATAGCACAATCAAAGGACCGATGTGGCGGTAGCACATCCGCTTCCACGGGACTAAATACACCCGCAAACTCCCGGTATTCCTCTGGCAGAGTAGCTTGACAGGCTGGCACAGTTTAGGGGTAGCTACTACCGCGGGACAGCTGGATTCCCAGCCCTTCAAACAGGCCTCAGTGCAGGCGTCACCCCAGGCCTGGATCTTCCCTAAAGTCCAGTCTATAACAGGGGTATGGCACTGTAACCAGGGCAGTCCCAGCACCACAGGATGAATAGTGCGGGGTAAGATCAGAAATTGAGCCTCCTCACGGTGATCCTCCCCCACCTGAAGCCCCAAAAAAGGGGTTACCTCTGTGATAGGCTGGGGTAACGCAGTACCCTGGATGGATGTTACTTGCAGCGCAGGTCGATAGGGCAGTGTGGGCCATTCCATCTGCTGCAGGAGTTCCTGGCAAATGAAATTCCCCCCAGCCCCGGAGTCCAAGAGGGCACGGGTGGGAACCATCGTCTCCTGCCACCGCAAAGTTACCGGAAGTGTTATCAGATGATCAGGTAGGGGAGTAGAGTGCCCCAAGACCCCTCCCCTCAGGGCGCCTTGGGAGTGGTGTTTCCTGGCCGTGCGGGGCAAGTGCGAATGAAATGACCTGCCTCGCCGCAATACAGGCAACGACCGCCCCGCAAACGTTGAGTCCTCTCCGACGGAGTCAATCGTTGGCGGCCGATCACCATAGGTTCTTCGGAGGTCTCCCTAAGATCTCGGGAGCCACGGCGGGGGGAAGGTCCCTGACCAGGCCGAGACACACCCCTGGATCCCTTCCACCGGTCTGCTCGAGCTCTAGCCCTCTCCTGGAAACGGGTATCCACCCGGACACAGAGCGAGATCAGGGCATCCAGTTGCCCCGGGACCTCCCGGCCCGCCAGCTCATCCTTGATTCGATCCTGAAGTCCCTCCAGGAAGATTGCAGATAAGGACTCCTGATTCCAACGCAACTCGGTTGCCAAAGTCCGAAATCAAATAGCATAGTCTGCCACGGTCCCTTCGCCCTGTTGAATCCGCAGTAGTTCAGACGCGGCGGAAGACGGCCTTCCGGGGAGGTCAAACACCATGCGGAAGCAGCGTTGGAACTCCGCATAATTGTCCAAGAGTGGATCCTGTTGTTCACATAACGGGGATGCCCATGCCAGGGCCCGTCCCGTAAGCAAGGAAATAACATAGGCCACTTTTATCTGGTCTGATGCAAAAGCTTCTGGTTGCATCTTGAAGTATAAGTTGCACTGGTTAAGGAAACCCCGGCAGCTTCCGGGAACGCCATCAAATCGTGCAGGCTCAGGGAACCGAGGTCCCGGGAAGGACCCTCACGGACGGGGAGCCGCTGCGGCACCCTGGACCGCAGCGGCCTGGTTCTGTACCTGGACCGAAGATAGCTGAGAGCATACATTCTGGAGGGCCCCCGACAAGGCATTCAACTGCTCCTGCTGCTGCTGGAGAACTTTAGCCAGGTCCCGCAGGTCAGGTTGCGTAGGCGAGCTCATGGCTTCAGGTTCCTGTCTTGTCCACAAGGAGGGTGAGCCCTTAGGTCCCGCAAGGCCCAAAAGGACCTCAAAGGACAGCCGCGCATCCCTAAGTCTTCACCCGCGGCGACCGCCGTTCACCAAGGGTTGAGCCCCCAGCTGCAGGTGGTCAACGGGACTTCTGGAACCGCGGGGTTACCGGACTGGCCTGGGCTGGAACCGGGAGAGAAGCGGGCAGTTGGAAAGAAGAGTCCAGAGACTGGCAGCAGATCAGGACCGGCAGCAAAAGCATAATCGGGGTCAGGCAAGAGGTCAAGGCCGGCGGCTAGTAGAGAAGTCGAAGTCAGGTTGGAGGTCGAGGCAGGCAGCTAGGCAGAGATACCAGGAAACAGTCCAAATTCCAAAATCCGCAAAACCAGGAAAACAACAAAACACAGGAACCACGGAGATAGGCTTCGGGAACAGAACCTGAAGCAAAGAGCTAGCTCAGTTCCCTTCTTTAAATACAGTACAACATCAGCCGCCCCGCCCCCGTAGGAACAGCCGACCAATCTGGTCCCGGGTATCGGCAGAGCCCCTCTGATTGGCTCTGTCCAATTTCCCAGGCGGGACCACCAACTTGGCCTCCCAATCCGGCGCCTCAGAGGCAGAGCTCCGGGACCTCCTGCCCAGGAGGAAGGAAGACGCCGACCAACGCGTCCTGGCGCCACCTCCTTCGGTGGCGCGAACATCGCCCCCACAACCGGCGACCGAGAGACCAGCGGCCGCAATTGCCGGCCTCCGGTCCCGGCCGGAATGGCCATCACTGCGGCGGGGCCCGACTCCACGCCGAGGACTTCGGGCCGCTACCCCTCACCGCGGAGGATGCTGGCTCCCGCCCCCCGCGGCGGAAGAGCAGGTAGGGGTGCAGGACGTGACAGTTGTGAAATGTTTCCCTCGGGAAGAATTGTTTCAAGCGTTTGAATTTCCACATTGAGTGGAATATTTTCTTTGTTGTGGATGCCACTTGGTTCTCTAGTGTTAAGTTGCGATTTATTGTAACGCCGAGGATTTTCAGGCTGTCTGATATAAGAAGGGTGTAGTCTGGGGTGTTGATACTTGTGGGGTTGTCCGCGCTGTGTTGGGATGAGAGGATGAGGCAATGGGTTTTTTCTTTATTGAGTTTTAATTGAAATGCATTTGCCCATGAGTCCATGATGTTCAGGCTGAGCTTGATTTCGTTGGTGATTTCTGTCAGTTTGGTATTGTACGGAATGTATATTATAACATCATCAACATATATGGAAGGGTTAAGGCCTTGGTTGGATAAGGTCTTGGCTAGTGGGGTCATCATTAGGTTGAAGAGTATCGGTGATAGCGGTGATCCTTGCAGTACTCCACAGTCTGCTTTCCATGGTGGCGATATGTTTGAGTTCGATTTTACTTGGTATGTTCTTGTGGTTAGGAAGCCCTTGATCCAGCTAAGTATGTTTCCACCAATCTTGAATTTATCTAGTAATCTCAGTAATATATTATGGTTTACCTTGTCGAATGCCCTGAACATATCGAATTGGAGGAGAAGGATGTTTTTGCCTGTTGCTATTTCCTGTTTGAATTTGGCTAGGAGAGTGATTAGTACTTTTTTAGTGCTGTGGAAGGAGCTGAAACCTGACTGTGATTCATGCAATATTGAGTATTTGTTTATGTAATCTGTAAGTTGTTTGGTTACCATGCTTTCCATGAGTTTGACTGTCAGCGGGATCGATGCTACTGGGCGGTAGTTAGTGATTTCATTAGTTTTTTTCTTGGTATCTTTTGGTATCAGGGTGAGTAGGATATTGCCATTTTCCTTGGAGAAGAGACCTTGCTGAAGCATGTAATTTAGGTGGGATGTGAGGTCTCCTATGAAGCGGTCAGGGGCGGATTTTATTAGGTAGCTGGGGCAGATATCTAGTTTACAGTGAGTATTGGAGAACCTACTGATCGCTTGGGTAACAGGGGTGGGGGCTTGACTGGCACCGGCTATTTTCATGTGATGTCTGTGCAGATTGAATCTTGTCTTGTTTCCGTGTAACACAGCCAGCTGCAAACTATGCCAAAACATTTCACAAGACCCCACAGTCATTCACAAAGGAAAAATATTCAGCATAAAGGACTATTTTACATGCTCATCTTCCAATGTGGTATATATCATTCAGTGTAAAAAATGTAACGAAGGATGCTATATTGGAGAAACAGGCCAGATGCTTAAGACAAGATTCAATCTGCACAGACATCACATGAAAATAGCCGGTGCCAGTCAAGCCCCCACCCCTGTGGGCCAACACTTTACAAGACCAGATCACTGCACCAGTGATTTCACAGTAAGAATACTGAAAGGTAATTTTAAAACAATACAGGAACATAAGACCTTTGAAATAAGAATGATTGAATATTTTGACACACAACAAACAGGACTTAATAAGGATCTGGGTTTTCTAAGCCATTATAAACCATAAAGCTGTATTTCTCTGTTTATTACCCTCCTCTCACCTACCAACACCCATTCTGTTAGAATATCAATGAAATGCTTTGATGTCCCCATGCATACCTCCACCCTCCCTCTCTGTCAGACTGTCAAAGTAATGGTTTGATGTTTCTCTTATATATACTATCTGCTACCACATTTGCTTATTTCCGATCTGACGAAGAAGGGCAACCTTCGAAAGCTAATCAAGAAATGTATTAAGTTATGTCCAATAAAAAAGATATCATCTTATTTTCTTTTCCATGTTTTATTTTGTTTGATTTCTATTGATAACCTTTAAGAGTGGACTAACACGGCTACCACACCTCTGTTATTAATGAAGAGTAGATCAAGGTTTTCTGACATGATCCAGTCTGTTAGTACTGCTGTTTTGTTTACAGCGGATCTGGCATAGATGTACTTGGTTTATTTGGAATGGGTCTTCTGTGTTTGGTGATGAGTGGACTTAATAGTTGTCGTTTCTTTGTTAAGGTGGATTTGTTTGGGCCCTTCTTTTCCTTCTTTTGTGATTGCCCGCAAGTTGGTGTTTTTCTTTTGTTCTGGTTGTTGTCGGTTTGATGAGGTGTGGTGTGTCTGATCAAACTTTGATGATTGTGTAGGATGGGTATGATATTACTTTCTGCAGGTGGGGTGGTCAGTGTTGAGTGGATCAGTGTTAAGGAGTAGATTATTAGGAATAGTTTGGGGGTGTTCATTTTGGATTCTATTCTCTGTGACTACTGCTTTGACCGTGTACTGATAGTTGGATGCCTGATAGGCCTTCGTTCTTTGGTGTGGGATCTGTTGATCTGGTCTTGTGTGTAAAATTTAGCTTGCCTTTCAGCTGCTGAGATTGGTATTGGGTCCGGTTTCAGTGGTAAGTTAATGAGCAAGGGAGATGGGAGGGGGGAGTAGCTCTGAGTCAGGGTCCTCCTTTGGTCTATCTCACAGCAGCTAATGCTTCACACCCTCTTGCCCAGAGATTCTCCCGACTCCTGTTACCAGGGTTTGTCTGGAGACAAGCAAGGCGCAGTGCCTTGCGGGTGCATGGAGCCGAAGATAACATGGCGCCGTGCCCCGACGGGCATGCACGCCGAGGCCAGCGGGGAGCGAGCGAGGCGAGGGGGGCAGGGTCCCGTCTCCAGGGGCACCCCATTGGCAACAGGAGGAGCTACGAAAGGGGTTAAAAGCCCCTGGAGGGAGCCCAGACGACCTCTTCCGGTGTCCAGGGCAAGCAGACTGCAAGCAAGCAAGACAGAGGAGCCGAGGAGCGAAGGAGGACCGAACTTACATATCTTGAGAAGGCCTGAATCGTACACATTTACCTCTTTCAAGGGGCTTACGGTGGTTTGCTTTAATTTTGTAATGTCCGGTTTGCTTGCCTTAGATGGTTTGCCTTAAGCAGCGAGGCTCCAAATTCCGTTGCCTGCTTGGTAATTATCTCTAAACAGCTTTCAAAGGGGCTTAAGGTTGTTTGCTTTAATCAATAACGTTTGTAAATGTCCGGTTTGCCTGAATTAGATCGTTTCCCTTAAGCAGCGAGGCTCCACATTCCGTTGCTTGCTTTGTAATTACCTCTCAACAGCATGGGTTAAAAGGTCCGTTTTTCTCCTATTATCCATTCCCACATGCTGCGTCTTAGCCGTATTAGATACGCTGGTGCGCTGCACGAATGCACTTCACAAGCATCAGGGGGGTTGCGGGGGAGCTCGCTACACGTGGCTGCACTCCACTCATTTAGAATCGTGGACGCACTTTAAAAGTCGCAGTGGAGTTTAAATTTAGTAGAGCACTATCAATAATCCACGAACGTTTTTGACTTTCTTGCGCGCTACAGGTTTGCTGCTTTCGCGCCATTATTAGCAGGTGCGAAATTTCCACTGCTTTTCGCACGTCCAGCCCTCTTTTAATGATGTGTATGGGGCGGGGATTTTAGAATCCTTTAGATTGTAAGCTCTTCCGAGCAGGGACCGTCCTTATTGTTAACTTGTACAGCGCTGCGTAACCCTAGTAGCGCTTTAGAAATGTTAAGTAGTAGTAGAGGGCTGTATGCATTACGCGGGCTAGAATTACTTTTGCTTTCAGTAACTTGATGTTGTAATATTGTGGTTGGCCAGCAGAGGGCAAGGTTGTACTATGAATCTGCATGCAAGTTGCATCTCTCTTTTCTGGAAACGGAATGCAATGTGGTTGTAGGTTTTTCCGCCACTATGCTGATTTATGATATTCCCAGGGTTAAGGCTTTGATGATTTGCTCATTACCACATCAATTTAGTAAAACTAATTATCTTATGCATCAGCTTTACATACTTTGTGTATGCCTAACTTATGGCACTATGCTGGGCAAGTATTAAAATAGGTTTGGCCCTAGTCCATAAATAAATAAATTAATTAATTAATTAAATAAATATAAGACGTCGTTTAAATTGTCTTAATGATATAAGGCGACATTAATTATAGATCTTTAAGTCTAGTTAGATTCCTAAATTGTTATAATGTATGATGAGATCTTAACTGGCTGTCTTTTAAGTCTATTTAGATTCCTTGTGTGTCGACACTATTACCCTCCCCTCCCTCGCACAGAATGGAAACAACAGCAAAGCCAGATGCCGCGGAGGTGTGCCCCACATGAGAAGTCGGAATAGCGGAAGAGGAACACAGCACACCACAAGCGCAGGAAGGTGAGACAGCTGCATACGAGAATGACTCGATCGACGCAGCAGGGAAGAAGCGACCGGCAAGCAGTGTGAACAAAGGAAAAGGCCAAAGAAAGCTACCCGGCAAGAAAGCAGCCAGACAAGCCACCCCCGCAGCAGCAGCCACATTATCACTGAAAAAAAGAAACAAGAAGAAGGCCACAGAGGGTGCCCCTGGGCCAGCAAGCGGCGCAGCCGACAATTTGGAGACCCTCCAGTTACAACAGAGGCCAGGCG
Source organism: Microcaecilia unicolor (assembly GCF_901765095.1). NCBI lineage: Eukaryota > Metazoa > Chordata > Amphibia > Gymnophiona > Siphonopidae > Microcaecilia > Microcaecilia unicolor. Next base: position 327,676,764 of record NC_044031.1, on the reverse strand, counting down.
TGCCGGGAGGCTGGCCGCACCCGCCGACTTGCGCGGGATGGACTCCACATTCAGCGGTACAGGGCGCCGTACCTCAGGCGACGGACAGTCCGAGGCCAGCGGCAGGACATGGCCAACAGGCAGTCACGCCCGTGTGGCCATATGGCATGGGCTGGGGCTACCCTCAGCATCCTACATACTGCGGGGTATGGCCAGGATTCCCCCCCCCCCTCTTGCCATACATGGCAAACACCATGTGCTTCACAGCACCCAGCACCCGCAATGGCCTCGGGCACCCCAGACCCTGGTTACAGGTGCCCTACACCAAATATCCCCAGGCGGGAACCTGCTCACACGGAAAGAGCACCACCGCTGGAACACGCAGGTACGTCCAGCGGGGTGCACGGACATGAGAATGTAAATGTTAATACGAATTTGGGGGAGAGAACAGGCAGGATTGAAGAGAGTAGTGCTGTGAACGGGGGAGAGCAGGGCACGCACACTGAGAGAGAGGGAGTCAGCGGGGGGGCAAAACACGACAGATAAAGAGGTAGGGCCCTCATCAGGCAAGAAGGGAAAAAAGAAAAAGAAGAGGAAAGGAAAGAAGAAAAGCAAGCGCAGCGGCTCAGACAGTGAGAGCAGCTCAGATTTATCATCCTCATCTTCCACCTCCTCATTGGATGAGGACGATGAAACACAGAGCGCCGAAGGAGCGGTAGCTGGTACCAGGGATGACCGTCCCCCACCACTGGCAGCACTACCTCACATATGGAGATTAGTACCCAAATCCACCAGAAAAAAAGATAAAGAATAAGAATACTTTGACATATTTCAAGTGCTGGAAGGGAGAAAAAGGGACAAGAAAAGGAAAAAAGACACAAAAGAGAATACAATCACACGGGACAAAGGCACATCAAAATCAATAATCAACTGGCTATGGGCCTTCCTAAGGGTAATAGATGTAGCCGGACACGCCGATCCCACCCAATACAGTCCAATGCTAGCATATGCCCACAACATAGTGCAGGCGTACAAGGATTACGAGGGACACAGATGGTTGAAATATGACGAGAAATACAGGGACAGGATGGATGATTGCTCCGCTTTAGGGTGGGGGTGGAAGGATGTAGATCTGTGGTTACACAACATGACAAATAGAGGGGCAGTAGCCGGCACCCAGGGCAGATCCTTTCGCCCGGGAGGGTCAAACAGCGCGGGGAGAGCGTTGGGGTATCAAGAAGGGGCTTGTTGGCAATTCAACCGCGCCGCATGTACCCTGCCAAGCTGCAAATACAAACATGTATGCACCACGTGCTGAGCCCTACATCCTGCCATCAAGTGCATCAAGAAAACCCCAGACAGAACAGCCGCTCAACCCTAACATAGATCACAGGGTTATAGCACCTTCCCCGGTCAACCTACCCGCTATGCGGCCATGGTTGGCCCATTACCTGAGAAGAAAGGATGCATATATAATTGAAGATGGTTTTGCACATGGTTTTAGAATTCCGTATTATGGCACACGGATAAGAAGAGCAGTTAGAAATTCCCCCTCAGTGATGCGGCTACACCTGGAAGCAAAAGCGCGCATCACTAAGGAGGTGAGCTTAGGAAGGGTGGCGGGCCCTTTCCATCATATGCCTTTCAAACAATTCATCGTGTCCCCGTTGGCAATCATCCCCAAAAAGGAACCTGGAAAATACAGACTCATACATAATCTATCTTATCCTGCCAGCGACTCGGTGAACGATTTTCTCCCTCCCGAGGCAAGTTCAGTGCACTATGCCACCTTTGACATGGCAGTCCAGTTACTGCAGAAAGCAGGACAGGGATCCCTCATGGCCAAAGCAGACATCAAGTCCGCTTTTCGACTCCTGCCGGTGCACCCCGACAACTTCCCCATATTAGGCTTCAAGTTCGATGGGCATTACTACTACAATAAGTGTATGCCCATGGGCTGTTCAGTATCCTGCTCCATATTCGAATGTTTCAGTACATTTCTGCACTGGGTAGTAGAAAGAGCATCAGGGAGCAAGAACATCATACACTACTTAGATGACTTCCTGTTTGTGGGTCCAGCAGACAAGCTGACTTGCCAGTCCACACTTACCCATTTCCGCGCTGTCGCAGAGGCCTTCGGTATCCCTCTAGCTAAAGAGAAAACGTGGGGCCCGTGTACGCGCCTACAGTTCCTAGGCATTGAGCTGGACTCCTGCAATATGGTTTCTCGACTTCCCCTTGAAAAAATTGACAAACTAAAAATGATAATAGCAGAGGTGGTGAGTAGAGAGAAGGTCACACTGCGGGAAATTTATTTATTTATTTATTTTATTGCATTTGTATCCCACATTATCCCACCTCTTTGCAGGCTCAAAGTGGCTTACAATACATCATGGATAGTGGAAATGAGAAGAGGTTAGGCATTTGGAGTTACAGCAGGGTTTGATCCAGCTTGTTCCAGCTTGTCTAACTTGCCTGCTCACTCACTCCTACCTCTCTCACTACCTATGGCCCCCATTCACATTCTATTCCTCGCCCTATCCCTCCCCAATCTCTTCCCCCTCCCTCCACTCTATACCACACGAACTCACTACCCATCCCCCCCATCCTGCTCAATACTGCAATACCCTACCTACCCCTATCCCCCACCACCTCACCATCCCTACTGTCCTCCTCCTCCTTCCTAGCTCTCAACCTCCAACACCTCCTTCCTGCCATGAACCCTTCCCCATTCCTCCTCAGCGCATCCCGCCTTCGGCGCCTTCGTCGCCCTACCTCCCCCACCCTTCTCCGCTCTCTCTTGCTCCTTCTCCTGCTCTCCGCGGGAGACATCAATCCCAACCCAGGTCCACCACACATGTCCTCGTCTCATCTATGCAAACGTTCCCGCAATATCTCCAATCTCATCTCCATTCCCCTCCTCCCCCTTCCTCCCTCCCCTTCTTGTGTGCCCTGTGGAATGCCCACTCAATCTGCAACAAACTTACCTTCACCCATGATCTCTTCATCTCCCATTCCCTCCATCTGCTCGCCCTAACCGAAACCTGGCTCACCCCCGACGACTCTGCCTCAGTCGCAGCCCTCTGCCACGGAGGCTACCTTTTCTCCCATTCGCCCCGCACAGCTAGCCGCGGTGGCGGCGTTGGCCTACTACTTTCGTCCTCCTGCAGTTTTCAACCGCTCCTCCTACCACAGTCTCACTGCTTCTCATCCTTTGAAGTCCATTCCATCCGTCTATTCTACCCGCTGCCACTCCGAGTTGCAGTCATCTACCGCCCCCCTGATAAGTCCCTCCCTTCCTTCCTTACTGACTTCGATGCCTGGCTCTCCGTTTTTCTTGAGCCCTCATCCCCATCCCTCATTCTTGGTGACTTCAACTTACACACGGATACCCCATCCGACTCATACGCTTCTCAATTTCTCACCCTAACCTCCTCCTTCAACCTCCAACTGAGCTCCACCACCCCTACTCACAAATCTGGTCACTGTCTTGATCTCGTCCTCTCTTCTACCTGCTCGCCCTCTAATCTCTGCGACTCTGCTCTTCCCATTTCTGACCATCACCTGATCACATTCACACTTCATCACCCTCCCCCTCAGTCCCGCCCAACACTAACCACTACCTCCAGGAATCTCCAGGCTGTTGACCCCCCCACCTTATCCGCTACTATCTCTGATCTCCTCCCGTCCATCACGTCCTCCGAGTCTGTTGACAAGGCTGTTTCCAATTACAATGCCACTCTCTCCTCTGCCCTTGACACCCTTGCACCATCTGTTTCCCGTCCCACAAGGCGCACTAATCCCCAGCCCTGGCTTAACCCTTGCACCCGTTACCTTCGCTCCTGCTCCCGATCGGCTGAACGCCTATGGAGGAAATCCCGCACCCATACTGACTTCATTCACTACAAATTCATGCTATCCTCCTTCCAGTCCTCCCTATTCCTCGCCAAACAGGTCTACTACACTCATTTGACTAATTCCCTCAGCTCTAACCCTCGTCTCTTCGCCACACTCAACTCCCTCCTCAAAGTGCCCTCTGCTCCCACCCCCACCCCCCCTCACTCTCTCCTCAATCACTGGTCGACTACTTCCGCGACAAGGTCCAGAAGATCAACCTCGAATTCACCACTAAACCTTCTCCTCCTCTTCATCCTATCACTCACTCCCTCAACCAATCAACCCAGGCCTCCTTCTCCTCTTTTCCTGATATCACCGAAGAGGAAACCGCCCATCTTCTCTCCTCCTCGAAATGCACCACCTGTTCCTCAGACCCCAACCCCACCAACTTACTTATCACCATCTCTCCTACTATCACCCCCCCCCCCCCATCTGTCATATCCTCAACCTCTCTCTCTCCACCGCAACTGTCCCTGACACCTTCAAGCATGCTGTAGTCACACCTCTCCTCAAAAAACCTTCACTTGACCCTACCTGTCCCTCCAACTACCGCCCCATCTCCCTCCTACCCTTCCTCTCCAAAATACTTGAACGCGCCGTTCACAGCCGTTGCATTGATTTTCTCGCCTCTCATACCATCCTCGATCCGCTTCAATCTGGCTTTCGCCCACTTCACTCGACAAAAACGACACTATCCAAAGTCTGTAATGACCTGTTCCTCGCCAAATCCAAAGGTCATTACTCCATCCTCATTCTCCTCGACCTATCCGCCGCTTTTGACACTGTCAATCACGACTTACTTCTTGAAATTCTGTCCTCTTTTGGGTTCAGGGCTCTGTCCTCTCCTGGTTCTCCTCTTATCTCTCCCATCGTACCTTCAGAGGACACTCTCATGGTTCTTCCTCCACCCCTATCCCGCTCTCTGTTGGAGTCCCTCAGGGTTCTGTCCCTGGACCCCTTCTTTTCTCTATCTACACCTCTTCCCTGGGCTCCCTGATCTCGTCTCATGGCTTCCAGTATCATCTTTATGCTGACGACACCCAGCTTTATCTCTCCACACCTGACATCACTGCGGAAACCCAGGCCAAAGTATCGGCCTGCTTATCCGACATTGCTGCCTGGATGTCCAAGCGCCACCTGAAACTGAACATGGCCAAGACCGAACTTCTTGTCTTCCCACCCAAACCCACTTCTCCTCTACCTCCTCTCTCTATTTCGGTTGATAACACCCTCATCGTCCCCGTCTCATCTGCCCGCAACCTCAGTGTCATCTTCGACTCCTCCCTTTCCTTCTCTGCGCATATCCAGCAAATAGCCAAGACCTGTCGCTTCTTCCTCTATAACATTAGCAAAATCCGCCCTTTCCTCTCTGAGCACACCACCCGAACTCTCATCCACTCTCTCGTTACCTCTCGCCTTCACTACTGCAACCTACTCCTCACTGGTCTCCCACTTAGCCACCTATCCCCCCCTTCAGTCCGTTCAGAACTCTGCTGCACGTCTTATCTTCTGCCTGAACCGATACACTCATATCACCCCTCTCCTCAAGTCACTTCATTGGCTTCCGATCAGGTACCGCATTCAATTCAAGCTTCTGCTACTAACCTACAAATGTACTTGATCTGCAGCCCCTCCTTACCTCTCAACCCTCATCTCCCCTTACATTCCTACCCGTAATCTCCGCTCTCAAGACAAATCCCTCCTTTCAGTACCCTTTTCCACCACCGCCAACTCCAGGCTCCGCCCTTTCTGCCTCGCCTCACCCCAAACGTGGAACAAACTCCCCGAGCCCATACGCCAGGCCCCCTCCCTGCCCATCTTCAAATCCCTGCTTAAAGCCCACCTCTTCAATGTCGAATTCACCACTTAACCTCTACACCTCTACCCAGGAAATCTTGACTGCCCCAACTTGACATTTTGTTCTTTAGATTGTAAGCTCCTTTGAGCAGGGACCGTCCTTCTTTGTGTACTTTGTACAGCGCTGCGTAACCCTAGTAGCGCTCTAGAAATGTTAAGTAGTAGTAGTAGTGTTGGATGGTAATGGAAAGCATAAAAGTAAGAGACAGGAGGCCTTGATTTACATTCATGGTATAAGTGTGAGTTTTACATGACTTGGTCTTTGTGATAGGTCTTGTCGAAGAGATGGGTCTTTAGTAGCTTCCGGAAGTTGGTTAGTTCATGGACCGCTTTCAGGTTACGTGGTAATGCGTTCCAGAGCTGTGCGCTCATGTAAGAGAAGGTTGATGCGTGCATTAGTTTGTACTTTAGGCCTTTGCAGTTGGGGAAATGAAGATTGAGGAATGTGCGAGAAGATTTTTTAGCATTCCTGGATGGTAGGTCTATCAAGTCTGACCTGTATGCTGGGGCATCGCCATGGATGATTTTGTGTACTAGGGTACATACTTTGAACGTGATGTGCTCTTTGAGTGGGAGCCAGTGTAACTTCTCTCGTAGAAGTTTAGCACTCTCATATTTTGGTTTGCCAAATATGAGTCTGGCTGCCGTGTTCTGGGCTGTTTGGAGTTTTTTAAGTATTTGCTCCTTGCAGCCAGCGTAGAGTGAGTTGTAGTAGTCTAGATGACTGAGGACTAAAGATTGAACCAGATTACGGAAGACGGTCTCAGGAAGAATGGTCTTACTCTTTTTAATTTCCACATTGATTGGAACATCTTTTTGGTTGTGTTTTTCGCGTGATTTTCAAGTGTTAGGTGTCGATCAATGGTGACACCAAGGATTTTCAAGGTGTCCGAGATAGGTAGGTTTATCTTTGGTGTGTTGATGGTGGTGAATTTGCTTGTGTTGTATTGAGAGGTAAGTACTAGGCATTGGGTTTTTTTCTGCATTGAGTTTTCGCTGAAAGGCATCTGCCCAGGAGTGCATGAATTTGCAGTCATTGGTAGGCAACCTCAATTTTGCTTGCAGAGTTATTGTCATGGGTAGGACATTCCTGCGCAGATTATCCAGCTCAATGTCCGGGGTGAGAAAACCATCACATCACATCAGACTGACAAGGGACATGAAGGACGACCTCAGGGTATGGGATATTTTTCTGAGGCACTTCAATGGCAGAGTAGTATGGCTAGACTCACCAATATCCAACGCAGATTTGCAGTTATATACTGACGCAGCAGGTGGTGTAGGTTTTGGAATTTACTTCCAAGGAGAATGGTGCGCAGATGTATGGCCACCTAGCTGGAAAGAACAGACCATCACAAAAAATATCACCCTCCTAGAACTTTTCCCAATAGTAGTGGCAGTCGCCATATGGAGGTCGAGGCTTAGCAACAGGAGAGTAGTATTTTGGTCGGACAACAGAGCAGTCGTAGACATAATAAATAGGCACACTGCGTGATGCCCACTAGTAGTAGACTTGGCGCACGAGCTAGTAAGGTTGTGTAGTTTATTCAACAACATATTACTGCATGCAAAGCATGTCCCTGGCGCATGCAGCCCAATTGCTGATGCTCTTCCAGAAATTGGCACCACAAGTGGCGGCGAAAGGAGAGCCCGTACCCGGTTACCTATGGAGGTTCGGAGCCCCGAGGCATGGCGACTGCTGAAACAGTCCTTAGCGCCGCGAACAGAGGGGAAGCAGGGGGAAGGGGGAACTACAGAGCACTTTCAAGGTAGTTAACAGAGAGGTGTCACATATGTGGCTGGCTGTCTTTTGTTGCTGGCAGGTTGACCCAGAGGGAGTGGTTGTTTTTGATCAGGGAAGGGTAATTGGAAGACAATAGTGGGGTACTTAACTTAATTGTTCTTTGGAATGTGTTAGGCGAGGAATACTAGCGCTTGAATGCTGGTTTTAGATTTCGTAGAATCTTTCACTGAGTCATGTATATTTTAGCAGTCTTGCTTCTCTAGCTAAAAGGTCGCTTGCGTGCAGACCAGTCAATGTCAGGCTGATTCAATCATAGCCACAGGATCAGTGTGTCCTTTCCAGTTTGACCAACCCACACAAATCCGCACTCCTCACAAGCCCTGCATCTCTGACCTAATCATATACAGTGCAGGAGGCTCCTTCAGAGGCACTCTGAAAGTGTCCTCAGCTCCCCTAGCAATCTCTACATTGGTCTTTGCTGTCAGTCCCTTCAGAGCATGTCAGCTGCAGAGTCTTAGCATCCCACGGTGCAATAGGCAGTCTACTCACAGTGTGATATTCAGAAGCGCTGCCCAGGGTACCGAAACTCTGCTGCTCCGAAAGCTGTGACCGTGGTTGGGGTAGGAACTAGAGGAGAGGTAGCAGTCTCTACCGCCATTGTAGCTCTGCTCCGAGCCCCTCGGAGCCTGTCTTCGGGATGCCTCCGCTGCGCTGTTCCTGCATTATGGGACCTGCAGCACAGTGGCCTGAGAATCTGGGGAACAGGGCTCGATTCCCATTGCAGATCCTTGTGACTCTGGCCAGATATGACGAGCAGAACTGAATGCAATACTCTAGGTACAATCGCACCATGGAGCAATACAGAAGCATTATAGTATTTTTGGTCTTATTCACCATCACTTTCCTAATAATTCCTAGCAACCTGTTTGCACTTTGGCTGCCACCGCACACTGAGCAGAAGAGTTCAGCATATTATCTACAACGGTTTCTCTCATTATGTGGGTAGGTCATGTATGCAGGTCTCTGGAGCACTTTTAGTGGGTACCGCAGTGCACTTCAGGCAGGCGGACCCAGGCCCATCCCCCCTACCTGTAACACTTGTGCTGGTAAATGGTAGGCCTCCAAAACCCATTGTACCCACATGTAGGTGCCCCCTTCAACCCTAAGAGCTATGGTAGTGTTGTACATTTGTGGGTAGTGGGTTTTGGGGGAGGGGGGTTGGGGGCTCAGCACCCGTGGTAAGGGAGCTATGCATGTGGGAGTGTTGTCTGAAATCCACCACACTGACCTCTAGGGTGTCCAGTTGTTGTCCTGGCATGTCAGGGGGACGAGTGTACTACGAATCCTGGCCCCTCCCACGACCAAATGGCTTGGATTGGGACGTTTTTCAGCTGGGCGTTTTTAGTTTCCATTATCGCTAAAAAAAACAAACGCCCAGCTCAGAAACGACTAAATCCATGACATTTTAGTCCGAACAAATCGTATTTTCGAAGCGGAAGATGGACGCCCATTTTTTTTCGAAAATACGGTCTGTCCAACCCCTTCACATACCCGTTCTCGGACATAGACGCCCATGGAGATGGGCGTTCGCGTTCGATTATGCCCCTCCACATCTCTCAAAATCAGGTTTTAGGAAAGATTTTAGTAGGGAATCAGCTCATAGTACATTGCTTTCTTGAGGTGAAAACTTGGTTGGGTAGAAGCTCTTACGTTTTACTGATCCAGTTTGATTTAGCTGCAGTGTTTGATGTTATATATCATATAGCCCTATTAAATCTGCTAGAAGAAATTGGCATTGTGAGTCCAGTGTTGAATTGGTTTAGGGGCTTTCTTATCCTCAGAACCTATAGTGTGAAAATGGATAAAAAGTATTCCTCATCATGGACTTCCAAATGCTCTCCAGCTTTTTGCAATCTTCGCACTCCCATCACTACTCTGAGCTTTCTTGCAGCTAGCGCATGGACCCCGGAAACTCTCACTGCACCAATGCCACCTGTCTCCACCACCAGTGTCGCACCTGCACTCGCTCCTCTAGTCCCCAGCACAGGGCCACACAAAAGCACAACCTCTCAGCACTGCAGCCCTGTCACGGAGTCATGGGCGTAGTTTGGCTGTTTTATTTCTGTTTGCCCTCCAAATCCCAACTCTTTATCCTTCCTTACCAGCAACTCTCCATACCATGCCACATGGATAGAAAAAAATAATCCCCCCCCCCCCCAAAAAAAAAAGGCAGCACTTTCCCATCCTCCCTCCCACCCTTTGTGGCCAACACTTTTTTGTCTAGCCCTCCTTCCCCAGGTAGCACTTACCCTGCCCCTCCCCCTTTGGCATACATTTTTTCCTCGTGTAGCCCCCTCCAGTCCTCATGCAAGGGATAAGGTGGTACCCCCCTCAGGGCACCCAAAAGAGAGGATCCTTTAGGAAGGAGGATGAATAGGTCTCCTCACTCTAAACACTAGTCAGGCAGTTGTCCAAGGAAAAATAGAATGCAATTTATATTTTCAAGCTACACAAAACAAAACAAAAAAAATTGCCAACATTGGCTATACTCAACAAAAATTATTTGAATTAAATTTACTTACCTGGAACTCTAATATATATATATATATATATTCTTGACTCTGCATTGTCACAGTGTTAAATACAAGCATATATTTTGCATCCACAGGAGCCTTCCTCCTGCAACAATGACTGCAGAGCTGAACTACAGCATTTCCCCATAGAATTTCCCCATACAATATAACAGTTGATACTGATTTCATCTCAGTATCAGCAACATAACCCCTCTCCAGCAAACATACTGGGCCCGATATTCAGCTGACAGCAGTTAGTGTTTTGTTGACCGCTGCCAGATTTATTCCCGGATATTTCATGTCAAGCTGTGTCCATGCACCAGCACTGAATATCCAGGCATATGCAGCTGGATAGAGCATAGATTATGTGATATTCAACACTTAACTGGCTAGGATGAACTGCATTAAGATAGTACTGTGTTTGATGCAGTTATCCTAGCCACTTAAGTGCTTTATCCCCCTTACAACTCACTATAGAAAAATATTCAAATTGTGATCACCATCTCAGGAACAGAACAAACTTAAAGCAGATGGAGTTTTGTTTGTCCCAGTGCCTGCATTCAAATAGGGCCAGACACTTTATGAAACAACACAAAACCCTGCAAAAAGACACTCAAAACCTATACAGAAAACATAACACACCTTAACAGCCCTAACCTACCTATGAAAGAATAGTGCTATAAGCCCTAGAGCACCAATATACCTTCTACTGGGAAACTTCTGGACTGTTACACATTTCTACACAGTATCATTTGTATTATAAATGGTGGAATGAAACAGTAAGTTTGCAGTTTAAATATAAACTATTGAGAAAGAGAAATTTGCTACAGAATAACAAGCTAGCATTGCAGGGAGGAACGTTGCTTGAAGAACCATTGGAAGGTGGAAGGATAGAGTGTCTGGCGATGAACAAGTTGAGTATGTGTGGGTTTTAGGAGTGAAAAACAAAAGATGAAAAAAGATGCAAACCAAACTCTGTGAGTGGAAATAATTTATTATTGTTATAATTCTATGCTTTCTATCAAAAGAGCACAAAGTGTGTTGCATAAAGTTGTAAATAGAGTGCCTGAAATGATAGTAACAGTCAGGAGTGTACTGGTAGCACAGCAAAAACTTGCCTCAAAACCAGGCATAAAAACACATTCTCTATAAGTAATATAATTAGAGCTGCTATTTGTAGGAGTTAATAAATTGTACATTTGACTATTTGCTTTTCATCTAATTCAGAGTTCTTTCTAAGTACAAAATAAAATTGTTTTTCGGTGGTGTTCTGGTGCAGTTGCCGTTGCTGGGTACCAGCAGAGAAGTCGGGGGCACAGAAACAGAGTGAAGGATCCCAGGCAGACAAGGGGAGGGATGAGAGAATACTACAGGAAGTGGGAGTATTCCAGTGTTTATCCAGTAAACACCTATTTGATTATTTTTTTCACCAGTGGTGTAGGTTAAGCCCTAATTATAAGATCTTGCTTCTCAGAGGTTTACTATGTGTATAGTGCAAGGATCAGAAGATTGGGCTAATTAGAGCAAACTACTCTGAAACAGAGTTTAAATATAGAGGTAAAATTTGATGGACTAAGATTCAAGCTAGTGGCGTAGCCAAGGGTGGGCCCGGATGGGCCCAGGCCCACCCACTTTGGGATCAGGCCCACCCAGTAGCAGCACACCTATGATGTGACTGGCAGGGATTCCCCAAGCCCTAGCAGTCGAAAACTGTCCCTCCTGCATACTTTGTAAATAGCAGATCTTTGCCTGCAGCGAGTAGCAACTGATACATACTGCTCGCACCGGCCCCACAGCCTTCCCTCTGATGTATTCCCGCCTATGCAGAAACAGGAAGTTGTATCAGAGGGAAGGCTGTGGGGCCAATATCAACAGTGTGTATTATTTGCTGCTCGCTGCCAGTGAAAATCTGCTATTTCAAAGATATGCGGGGGAGGGGGATGTTTGAGAGACCAAATGGCATGCAGGTGAGAGAGGGTGAGACCATATCACTTGTGGGACAAGGCGGAGTTCTGCTCACCCATCTTGGGCCCAGGCCCACCCAAAACTGGGTGTCTGGCTACGCCCCTGAAATTTCAAGCAAAAACTACAACAAAGTTAATTGGACTATAATGGTCCAATTAACATGCATGGGATAAACACAAAGGAATCATGGTTAGAAGGAATGGTTCCGCGGAATCTTAGCAGAGATTGGGTGACGCCGCTGGAAATTGGGAAACAAAACGGGAGCTGGGCAGACTTCTACGGTCTATGCCCTGATCGTGACTGAATAGATAGGGATGGGCTGGAGCGTAAATTTTAAGGGGCTTCGACGTTAGCTTCAGAACTTAGTACAAGAACAGTGCTGGGCAGACTTCTACAGTCTATGCCCTGAGAAAGGCAAGGACAAATCAAACTCGCATATACATATAAAGTATCACATACCATGTAAATGAGTTTATCTTGTTGGGCAGCCTGGATGGACTGTCATTTACTATGTTACTATGTAACACTACATGCTAGCAGAATCCTTCACCTAAGTTGCACATGCAGAACATGGACAGATCTTCACGTGATACAAAATAGGGAAAAGAGAGAGGGTAGTGGAAGAATCTTCCAACATAAGACACTATCACACAGGTAATTGCCAATAAAGCCTCTTGAACAATCACCTTCGTATTAGTGTCCTATGTTGAAAGACCCTTCCACTACCCTCCCTCTTTTCCCTTCTACTTTTCATAGTGGTCATCTATTTCTCCATTATACAAAATAGGGAACCACAGAAAAACTGAAATAGAGATCTCCTCAAGAAATCCAGACTCTGTAAGCAGTGCAAACACTGGTAAAAGAGAAACAAAAATGTATTTTCTCCTGCACTCTGCAAAACACAAAAATAGAAAAGATGTACATTTCACAAAGAAGGCACATCTCAGGCCTTGAAAAGCATTAAATATATATATTTTTCTTTTCTACTTTTGTTGTCTGAGCATTTTATTTTTCTAGTTGAGTTGGTCCCTGTCTCTTTTTCCACTTTCCATGTGTCAGTGTTCTCTAAATTCTTTTCCAGGTTGGCTTTTCCATTTCTTCTCTCTCATCTTGTCTGTCTGGCACTGACCTTTCATTTCATGTCCCCCCTCCCTTTTTTTTCTCCTCTGCATTTATCCCCCTTTCTCTCACCTTTTAATCTTTGGTCTCGGTTTCACTTCTCATCTGCCTAGCTCTTTTCTCTGCTGCTGCCAGGACTCGGGAGAAATCGAGCTTCTTGACAATAGAGTCAGAGACTGAGCCGCTTACTGGCAGAAAACTTATAAACAGGAGATGGTATGAGGTTATCTAGCACATTATATGGGTTGAAGGAAGTAGGCAGATTTACAGGTTCACCCAAAACAATAGCAAACACTATTGAAAACAATAGTAAAAGATTATTAGAAATAACGGACTGCCTGTGCATGGTCCATCTGTAAAAAATCAAAAGCTATTCCAGTTGGAAAAGGTGGAGGACAAAAGATTTTTTAAACCTATTTGACAGCTTTTTAGTTTATTTGAAATCTCCCCATATGTAGATGCGTACGTCTAGTAGCGCTATAGAAATGATAAGTAGTAGTAGTAGATATAAATATCATGAAATAAAAACTGAATATCACTAAAACAGCTTCAAAATTATTGTAGCTGGTGGAAACAGCACTAATAAAGGCTGTATTTTTTGCTCATTTTTCTATACAATACAGTAATACACAGTCAAATTTCAGTGAAGATATCCTGTTTACTGATGGGTTCACCTTAACTGTTGTAATCTGCCTTGGGAAGCCTGGTGTTATAAAGATTGGAAGTAAAATTAAATTCTCCTTTCATTGGGGTACATGGAATCACATCTTCACCTTTTGTAAATTGATTATTTTATTTTGAGCATATTTCAGGGACAAGTGGTTTTCATAAGTCAAAATAATAAAAAATAAATATTTTTTTCATGCAGATCTCTCATTTGTTTAAAACATAACTAAATGGGCTATAAGCCCCTAATGCAGTCCATTGGTTTTCTGATATTTTGTCCTTGTGATTATATACTGTTCCAAACTGGAAATACAGTGAAACAGAATAATAGAATTCAGTAACATCCATCTTTATTCAAAGCATAGCATGTTGTTTGATAAGCTTCATACAGAACAAGAAAAAAAAAAAAAAACAGCTGTGAACCATCCAACATTGCACAATAAAAACGTTTACTGAACTCATGCTAGTTCATTTCTCCGCGCCAGATTTGTTCCTCTCATTCAGCTCCAACTCTTTTACTGCTGCTTTCCCTTAGCCATCAAGTGCATTTTTATAATATATCACTGCATTCCACAAAACAAAAGAAGAAAGTTCCCACAACCCTCTTTCTCTTTTGAAGAAAGATTTTATATGCTCCCAGGTTTCAACCTAATTCATGTTTAATGTGGGATATAAATGTCATAAATAAGTAAATAAATAGATAGAAACTCTAAAGGCCATGTTTACTAAGGTGCATTAGCGTTTTTAGCGTGTGCATAAAATTAGCGCACGCTGTGTAGGCACCCATAAGAATATTGTGGGCGCCTACACAGCTAGCGCATGCTAAAAACACTAACGCATCTCTAGCGTGGCTCAGTAAACAGGGCCCTAAATGTTGAGCACCTGATTTTCATAACAACATGATGCCTGTTTTAGTGGTGCTTTAGCAGGAGAAAAAAATGTCTGCACAAATACAATGTGTGTCCTTATAAGCAGCCCCTACAAATGACACACACTGATTACGATTTATAACAAATTACTACTCTACCTATGAAAAGTTATTCCGTTATTATATTTCCATACTGGCATGTTTGAAAATATAAGTGAGATTAAATAATAAATGCTTCCAGTACCAACAATAAAGAAAGACAACGTGACTGGGACGGTGTAAAAACCGGATACAGCGGAGGATCCCGAGGATCCCGCAGATCTGGCTTTTACACCGTCCCATTAACAGGGTAATGAGAATGTGCTGGAGCAGGAAGTCTACCTCCTTTCTGTTGTGAAGAACCACTGCACTGTTATCAAAATAGTGAAACCTGAACCTGTTATCTGTCCCTGTTTGTGACATGTTGGTTAGATGTATCATTGTAAAGTGCTATAAATTTATAAATTAAAAACCATTATTATTAAAACAGTACTCAAGATAATTGTTTCCTTCTACCTCTTTACTTTTATACAATCATTAAAAAAATAAATTTGAAAATACTAACAAGTCACTCTGAACTTCTGCATTCATGAATCATAGCAGCTGAAGAATAGAAAAGTTAAACATTTACACCTAGGAAAGATGGAATTTTTGAAAACAAGCAGTAGATTTATGAAAACATGATAACACATTACCACATATTATGAATAATTAACATGCTGGGAGCTATTTTATTACCTATGTGCATTAATACAATAGCACACTTACAAAATCCAACCCCTTATTGCAACATGCACATCCGTTGGCTGATGCAAAAAAAATGTTTTAATTTGGTACACAGCTAAAACAATATCTTGCAGTAAGTGTAGAAACATTACCAGAGCTATAAGGAAGCATTTCTCTTGCTAATATTAAACCTTGGGGCAGTGTAGTGCTTCAAACAAATAAGGAAGACACCATAAGAAGCATTCAAACATTGATAAGTAGACACAGAAATCAACAAAAAAAAAAAAAACAAACAATTAAAACCACAAACAGGACAAAGGCAATGGAGCACATAATTACTACTACTACTACTATTTAGCATTTATATAGTGCTACAAAGTGTACGCAGCGCTGCACAAACATTGAAGAAAGACAGTCCCTGCTCAACAGAGCTTACAATCTAAATTGGACAGATGAACAGACAGCCAGAGGTGGGGAAAGGGGAAATTGCAGTACTGGGGGTGGTGATAAGTGAGGATACTGAGTAAGAGAGTCATGGTTAGGAGTGGAAAGCAGTAGCAAAGAGATGGGCTTTAAGCCCAGATTTGAAGACAGCCAGAGACTGAGCCTGACATACCAGCTCAGGGAGTGTATTCCACGCATAGGGAGCAGCGAGATGGAAGGAACGGAGCCTGGAGTTTGCAGTAGAGGAGAAGGTGGACGACAGGAGATATTTACCCTGCAAACGGAGTTCACGGGGAGTACAGACCTTATTGGTGGAGAACAGAGACAGAATTGGAAATGAGAGAAATATGAACAATGTTAGCTGTTTCACAGGGACAGTTTTAATAACATCATTGCACTGATGCACACCCTATATCACTGCAGAGAGATTAGTGTGAAGGAATAGAACAATACTGTGTCCTACTAAGAAATTGTGGTTGTCACATGAAGACAGATAAAAACCATAGAATAGACAGTAATGGTTCAATACTGCTTGTCCAATATAACAATGGTATTAAATTCATTTGTGCTTTAGCACTAGCAGAATTATTACATAAAAAACATATAATGCTTTAGAAAAAAAAAAGTATTTTCTGTACACAAGCAATACAACATACATAACATTAATTTCATGTTTGTGTGCTAATGAAACACAATTTATATATCCCTACTCCACAGGAAAATAAATCTTTCACAGAAGTATCTAATAAAAGAAATGTCTCACAGTACAGAACAACAGCTTAAAAGAGTAATTCATCATTCCATAATGAAATTGTTAAAATGTTATCCTAAATCTTCTACATGGAGTAATCTGTGTTCAAGAAATAAAAAGAAAGAAAGAAACAATCCAAGCACCAATTAGATTTCTCACAAGAAAGAAACAGTTGCAGGTGATTCCGAATAGAATTCTTACACAAAAAGATTGTATGGAGGTGTGGAGGAGTTGGGTATTGGTTACTGCTACAATGTGTAGTATTGTATAATAATGCTAAAGTATGCATACATTTTTTAAAATTTGTTTTTAACAGTTGTAACATGTTGTTCTGTATGTGCAGCATGAATTATGTGTAGGAATTAATTTTTCACAACCACAAGAATAAAATGTGAAAACCTGTCACCTTCCACAACAAGAAAGATAATTGATTGATAGACTGAAATCTTCTTCTATCTTCAACAATTTAAAATGCATTGCATTAAAATGTAAAATACGTTACACTTTCATCCCAGTTCATATTACTGATTATTATCATTGCACCCATCCTTAAAATCACAAAGCAAGCAGTGTAATCTTTAAAGTAGTAATGCTCTGAGAAAAAAAGGTTAGATATATTTTATTTACAATGTTTTCCACTCTGCCAGCAGAGCTGTAATGGTGATAAACAAACATGTGCCATATTGGAAAAGTCATAAAACAATATTAATATTATGTTGATTAAATTTCTAATGGCTGTTAAATGGATTCAGAACACAGAACCACAGGTCAGATATGCATATCTAATAGTAATGTGCATTAACTTACCTTTGTGAAGAAACTGCAAAAATCTATTACCAAACTGTTTGCAGTGTTCCCAATGGATGTAGTTGGGGTCCTGCAAAGTACAAGCGATTTGAACAACTTCCAATGAATGTTCAAATAAATCAATGTAGTTTAGTGAACCTATTAAACATGTGCAATGCAATAGTATCTCTATCCTACAAAGTCCTCTACAGACAGATTTCTGAAGCACTAGTGCACCCTTTTATATCAGTACAATGCAAACCCCCATTCTGAAACTTGGCCTGATGGGAAAGGCATTGGAGATAAGCCGGCACCAGATTTAATCAGTAATGGTGTGACCTTTGTGTCACAGAACTGAAAGCACCTCTTTTTTTTCCTTTCATGTATTTTCAAAAACCCCATCATGTTTTCCACCATGAGCACTACAATTTGTTTCTTCATAATTGGTTATTATTCAATGTTTACATTTTCATACTTCACTGTCATCAAGATTGAATATATCAATGTTTAAAACACTAATATGTAAGGTTTTCTTTTTTATCACAATATCTGTTTCTTATTTGTCTTGCATTTCCTGACCACTGGATCTTGCCCCTCTCCTGTCAGTTACCCTGCATGCCCCCCCCCCTTCACATAGTAATTAGTGATGCAGCCTGCAAATCTCCACATAGGTTCCTTGAACACACTAATTATAAACAGTGCATGGTATGACTCATTCAATTACCTGGCCAGAGGAAGTAGGGAGGGGTGAGAGGTACTTGCATGAAACCAATGTTTATAGTTATCCATTGTAATTTAGCCCTTCTGATCACAAATTTTTTTTTTTTTTACATTTAGACCCCGCGTTTTCACACTCATGGCAGGCTCAATTCGGCTTACATATTATATACAGGTACTTATTTGTACCCGGGGCAATGGAGGGTTAAGTGACTTGCCCTGAATCAAAAGGAACTGCCTGTGCCGGCGGTGCCCACTTTTTGCCACACCTTAGTAAAATGACCCCACAAATTTTGAAAATCTCAATACATGCTCAAATTCATGTTTGCAAATATGTTATTTAGAGTACAACTGTAACAGCCAAAGGGCGTGAAGAAAACAGCTTGTGATATGACTTAATGGACCCAACTTTAAAATTATCAAAAAGCAATGATATATGAACATTTAAGACCACAAGGTTCCCTTTGAAGAGTAAGACCCCTATAATTTTAAAAATAAGATATTACGCAGCTTCTAATTTAACACAATAATGAATATTATCAGAATCCTTGTTTATTTTGCACAGGAGGCCGAAATACACCATGATCTTGGTGTACTTGGGTTCAGAGGGCCGGCATGCATCAAGATCTTGGTGTATTTTTGATTAGAAAGCCCACATACTGCAGGATCCTGGTCTGTTTGTGATGTCAGGGGCCACATAGGCTGGGATCCTTGTTTATTTCGCGCAGGAGGGCGAACTACACCATGATCTTGGTGTACTTGGGTTCAAAGGGCCGGCATGCATCAAGATCTTGGTGTATTTTTGATTGGAAAGCCCTCATACTGCAGGATCCTGGTCTGTTTGTGATGTCAGGGGCCACATAGGCTGGGATCCTTGTTTATTTCGCGCAGGAGGGCGAAATACACCATGATCTTGGTGTACTCGGGTTCAGAGGGCCGGCATGCATCAAGATCTTGGTGTATTTTTGATTGGAAAGCCCTCATACTGCAGGATCCTGGTCTGTTTGTGATGTCAGGGGCCACATAGGGTGGGATCCTTGTTTATTTCGCGCAGGAGGCCGAAATACACCATGATCTTGGTGTCCTCGGGTTCAGAGGGCCGGCATGCATCAAGATCTTGGTGTATTTTTGATTGGAAAGCCCTCATACTGCAGTATCCTGGTCTGTTTGTGATGTCAGGGGCCACATAGGCTGGGATCCTTGTTTATTTCGCGCAGGAGGGCGAAATACACCATGATCTTGGTGTACTCGGGTTCAAAGGGCCGGCATGCATCAAGATCTTGGTGTATTTTTGATTGGAAAGCCCTCATACTGCAGGATCCTGGTCTGTTTGTGATGTCAGGGGCCACATAGGCTGGGATCCTTGTTTATTTCGTGCAGGAGGGCGAAATACACCATGATCTTGGTGTACTCGGGTTCAGAGGGCCGGCATGCATCAAGATCTTGGTGTATTTTTGATTGGAAAGCCCTCATACTGCAGGATCCTGGTCTGTTTGTGATGTCAGGGGCCACATAGGCTGGGATCCTTGTTTATTTCGCGCAGGAGGGCGAAATACACCATGATCTTGGTGTACTTGGGTTCAGAGGGCCGGCATGCATCAAGATCTTGGTGTATTTTTGATTAGAAAGCCCACATACTGCAAGATCCTGGTCATCTTGGATAGGAAGGCACAAATAACTGCAAATCTAATTTGCTATAGTTTTTGACAAACGGAGATGGCTGCTGTTGGGGGACTGGCTTCAATTTGATAGTCATACTGTCTCCTGTGGACCAGATATACTTATCTCATGTCCCCTGAAGGAGATAACAGTTTTTAATTTTGGCACAGTATAAGACATCACAAGAAGAAAATATAAGAAAAGCACTGGACTGCATTTAGGGCTATTTGCCCATTTAGTTATGTTTAAATGAAAGAGATCTGCATGAAACAAAAAATTTATTTTTATTTGGAGTTATAAAACGGGACGGTGTAAAAGCCAGATCTGGCAGATCTGGCTTTTACACCGTCCCCAACGTGACTGCAGCAGCTCATAGGTTTGATTGCTTTGTTTTTTTAATTTATTTTTGTTTTTTAATTTATGAAAATTTATACATTTATAATCAAGCAAATGCTTGTTTGAAAAGCAATACATTTCAATCTGTTTAAAGGAAATAGAAAACAAAAGAAAAAGATTTGAAATTTGATTCATTGCTTTGTTTTAACTGTACGCGGAACGACGGCTGGGAAAAAGAGATTAACCTAAGTGGCTTCAACCTTTTGACGTAGTGCCGTCTCGTGTTCTCAATCAAACTTACTTGACAAGGAGTGCCTGGCCTCCCAGGCGGCAGCCTCTCCTTCTAGCAGTCTGGGTGTGTCACAGAGGAAGAATAGAGGTAATTGAAAATGAGACGTCTGCTGCCCCGCCCCTCCGCCGGCTCTACCCCCGCCTCCCTCCTTCTGCTTTATTTTCTACCAGAGGTGACTGGCAGGAACACACAGTGACAGCTCTTACAGACACATCTTTTTCAACTTCGATCACACACGAGCAGCGGACAGCACTTTCCATCTCTTGGGTATGTCTTCTCCTTCTCTACCTCCATGCATAGATGTGTAATCGGGAAGGAGATCTGTTGCGATCGTAGAACAAATCGAACATGTCTTCAGTGAGAAAATACTTTTTTTGGTGGTTAGGTGGTGTTTAAGGAGTATTGTGGGTTGTCCGTCTTTCTTTATGCAAGTAGTGTGCTGCTGCCGCCACGGGGATTCCCTGGGGGAGGCACGAGTGGCGACAGACCCCTTAGTGAGTGAACTGCAGGAGACAGCTGACTGGATTTAGCTTCACTTCGTTGCCTATCACAAACTAACCTCTTGAAAAGAGAAACCTCAGGTTTTGACTATTTTGTGAATAGCTTGGGTGTGGTTCTGTCTTTTTGTGAATGTTCATTCTTGCTTCTGAATTTCTTTATATTCTCGTATTTTCTGTGCGCATATGGATTCTGACAACCAACTCGGAAGTAAGTAAAGATATGTAAATATAGGCGAAATAAGGACATCATACTCAGTAGGATGAGCAAGATAAAACTTCCTGTTTTCTAAATGTTAAAAGAAGAAGCCGAGGATGATTTGTTGTCCCAGTGGGTTTTTTTTTTTTTTTTTTTAGTCGGGTGTAGGACTTTGGACTCCTGGCTCTATGCAAGTACAGCAGCAACTCCATTATACACAAACGTGAGAAATCTTCAGCCCTAAGCTATTACTGAGGTATAGGTAGAAAACAATGCGAAAACATTGAAGGTAGCATGGACAGGTAACAGGAGACACAGCAGGCAAAAGTAGAGGTCAGCCTCTACTTTTGCCTGCTGTGATTCTTTGTTGTAGAGGGATCCCCTGCTTTGTCTTGAGATGCCAGGGCCCACCAATAGATACATGATGCCCGCCCTGCCCTCTTCTATTTTTTTTAACTAATATGAAAAAGTATATTTTTATAAGTAACTAGTAAAAAAGGCCCGTTTCCGAAACCAATGAAACGGGCGCTAGCATGTGGGTTTTTTTTTGTGTGTTTGTGTATGTGTCACAGAGTTATTTTGTGTGAGTGAGGGTGCGGTGTGTGTGCAGGTTGCTGATGTGTGTCTTTTTTTGTTTTGTTTTTTGCTTGGGGGTTGGGGGATGTGTTGTGCTGTGCTGGCAAAGTGGGTTGGATTGGTGTGTGGCTTTGAGGGTGTGTTTCTGTTGTATTGTGTGTGTGTGGTTTTGTCTGTCAAGGAGGTTTGTGGAGGGGGGTCTTTCTGTTGGTGAAATGTAAATGTAAATTTTTGCACATACCCACAGCAGGAATATTCTTCTCTTGTTCCAGCGGTGGTTCTGTGCTCTCCGTGCTGCAGTGTTGCCAGGTGGAAAATTTTTTTCCCACCCAATCCAGCGTAAAAACAGCCCAAAACCCGCCCAAACTCAAACCCCGCCCCTGACACCCCCACCCCCGCGTCATCACCCCGCCGTCATCAACCCCGCCGTCACCGGCCCCGCCTCCCACGTCATCGGCCCGCCTCCCCCATCATCGGCCCCGCCCAAAACGTCACTAACCCCGCCCAAAATGTCACTAACCCCGCCCCCCGCGGCCGAAAAAACCGCCCGAAAAACCGCGGAAAAGAAAAAAAAGAAGCCCAAAAAACCGCGACCCGCCGCGGGCAAAAATTACCCGCGGCGGGTTGCGGAAAACCGCCCAATTGGGCGGTAAAACCGCCCACCTGGCAACACTGCCGTGCTGCACAGATAATGAGCCATTCTGCTGGGGAATGCTCCTCCCTTATTGTTGTTGGAATGTAATTGTATTTTACATGCATTGCCTGTCACCTATTATTTCTCTGTGATTACTCTGTGACCTCTGATGTGAATTACTTAGAGAGGTCACACAGCTATGCAACTTCCTGTGGGGGCAGATGCAGCACATGCAGCACATGGAGCACATGGAGCTCATGATCTCTCCTAACCTGAGAGGATCTATGGTGGTGTGAGCATCCATTACCATCTAAGCACATGGAAGGAGCTGATAATACAAATGTATAGTAATATGTATATATAAGCCTGTCTGATTATAATCTAACTACAAACTGTGAGTAAACAGATGTTTTGTTACTTCAACTTTAAAGTGACTCAGCAGTGAATTATTCAGGGGTGAATGAGAGAGAGATGAAGAAAGAAATTAACATTTCTAAAGCTGAAGCTGTGTGTACTAAAATCTGCTAATTATTTACTACAAATAATCCAACAAAAAGGGTTATGGGCCCAGGGCTCAGGAATTGAAAAAGAAGAGAAATATTACCAGGCAGAAAAAAAAGCCACATTTTTCTCTTAAGTTTTAAAGGAAAGATTCAGTCTGTCTCTCTCTCCCCCCACACAGCAGACAGAAGGCTAAGAAAATGGCTGAGGGAAGAAATTCACCATTTTTCTATTCTCTCAAGGTGCCTAGATTAACTGAGTTTAATTATCGGCAGTGGGAATTAAGATTCATATGTCTCCTTCGAGCAAAAAGATTAAATATATGCTTAGACCAAGACAGAACAGCTGAAAATATGGCTGAATGGGACAATGCAAACTATTATGTGAAGTGCATGCTTTTGGAAGCTCTCTCAGAGAAACAAGCCATATTAGTGGAGGGAAAAGATACACCAAAGGACATTTTATATAAACTGAGAACTATGTATGCAACTACATATGCAAAGCAGCAACCAATTTGGTTAGCAGAGTTGAATGAAACCAAATTAAGGGATAAAAGTAAATGTAATGATCACATTATGCATCTTGTCTTCATTTCAAAAGCTAGAACTTTCTGGAATTCCCATGTGTGATGCATTGAAAAGAGCATTTCTTTTTACCTCACTATCAAAGAAGTTTGATGTTTTTAGGTCTGTAAATGAGGCCATTGAAGGGCAATCTTTTGAACAGACAACATCAAAACTAAGGCAGGAATGCATAATAAATGATTCTGAGGAGATGTGTTCTCAAAGCAAGTCAGAGAGAAATGAAACAAATTTCTTGGCAAAGAACAGAGGAAGGCGGAGCTATGGGAAAACTCCACCCAAGGGCAAGCTGATTTGCTACTCATGTGGAAAGGAGGGACATGTATCTAAATGGTGTAAGGAAACACAAAACACTCCCTCTAGCTCACCTAAGCCAATGGAACTAAAGAATTTTCAAACCAGGAAATGTATGAAGGACAAAGATAAACACAAGGGCTATCTAATGGCAGAAAAATCTTTGACTATGGTAAATAATAATTCAAATGAAAGTACTTGGATTTTGGATTCAGGGAGCACATGCCATTTAACCAATTGTAAGGATTTCTTTCAGGAAATGTGTCCAGAGGAAGGTATTCTTAAAACTGCAAACGCAGGGACTGCTAAGATCCAAGCAAAAGGTATTGGATTCTTAAAATGCAAAGTGTCTAATGAAGTTAAAGAAATTCCTGTAAGTGATGTCTTGTATATTCCCCAAGCAGTTTGCAATATGCTTAGTGTATCTACATTAGATAAGAAGGGATTTGTGATTCATTTTGAAAACAGTAAGTGCACAATCTCTAAAAATGATGAAGTGTATGCTGAAGCTTTTATGCATAATGATGTTTATAAGCTGAACATTTCAGGTGAAGCCTCACATATGGTGCAAGTAAGGAAGAATGATGGTAATGTAGTCTGGAAATCTGGCACCGCCGCCTGGGACATCGTGATTCTAAGGTGATCCAGGATCTTTACAGTAAGCAACTGGCCACAGGCATTCAGATAAGTGCAGATGCTGGTAATATGGAGAAATGCATAGACTGTGTTACTCAAAAAGGTGTGAGACCCTCATTTCCTGCATACACAGGAAATAGGAGTAATAAAGTGCTGGACTTAATACACAGTGACTTATGTGGACCGTTTAATATCCCATCATTGGGAAATAACAGATTTGTGCTAATATTCTTGGATGATTTCTCTAGATACTGTGTGGCCTATTTGCTGAAAGAGAAAAGTCAAGTCACAGACATGCTGAAGAAATACGTAGCCATGGTGAGCAATAAATTTGAAAGAAAACCAAAGGTTCTTCAGACCGACAATGGTGGTGAGTTCACTTCACAAAGCATGCGCACATTCTAGAACAAGAAGGCATTCAGCATATCACAACAGTAGCTTATACACCAGAGCAAAATTCTGTTGCAGAGAGAAAATTTAGGTCACTTGTGGAAATGACCAGATGTATGCTGTCAGATAGCAATCTCCCTAAAAGACTATGGGGGGAAGCCATTCTCACAGCAGTGTACCTACAAAACAGAATGCCAACTAAAGGCGCTCAGCGCACACCACATGAGACATGGCATGGTAGGAAGCCAAACCTGTCACACATAAGAACATTTGGAAGTACAGCATATGCTCATGTACCAAAGCAAAGAAGGCATAAGCTGGATTCCACAACAGAAAGGGGCATTTTAGTTGGCTATGCTCCAGGACACAAAGGATATAGAATTTTGAATCTGAAAACTGGCATTGTTGGCATAAGACATGTTACATATTTTGATGAAAACAAAAGGGTTGATAAAGGCTGGATTATCCCAGATGAGCCTTATCATCCAGAATATGAAACTAGAACCATAATAGACATGCCAGTGTATATAAATGCCATACCAAGGCAGATGTCTGAAAGCAACTCACCTGTATCTAACGAGGAACAGGCAGAGGAAACAGACACAGAAAGGATCATTGAAGAAGACAGTACAGTTGGAGAAGGGGAATCAATTGGAGAAGAACTCTCAGATTTAGAGGATGCGGAAAGGTCAGACCAACCTGTTGTCAGACGCTCATCCAGGGAAAACAAAGGTGTTCCACCCCCAAGACTGTCTTACCTAACAAAGTCAGCAGAAGCTCAAGAGCCCTTAACATGGGATGAGATTGAGAAAATGCCAGCAGAAGAAGCTGCTGAATGGCATAAAGCTGCACAAGAAGAAATTGATGCATTGGATAAAAATAATACTTGGATTCTTACAAAATTACCTCCTGGCAAGAAAGCTATAGGATGCAAATGGGTATTCAAGTTAAAAAGGAATGCACAAGGAAAAGTGGAAAGGTATAAAGCCAGATTAGTGGCAAAGGGATATCTTCAAAAATATGGAGAAGATTTTGATGAAGTGTTTGCACCTGTAGTGAAACACACGACAATAAGAACACTTCTGAGCATTGCAGTCTCAAAAGGCATGCAAGTCAAACACATTGATGTGAAAACAGCGTTTCTTCATGGAGAAATAACTGAAGACTTGTACATGGAACAACCAACAGGTTTCATAAATACAAAACAAAGACAGCTAGTGTGTAAATTAAACAAAGGTCTTTATGGATTAAGCAAAGTGCAAAATGTTGGAATGATAAATTGCATGAAATATTGACAAATTTAGGATTTAAGCAAGGTGAAGCAGATAAATGTTTGTACACTAGGTGCAGAAATGGACAATATACATACATTTTAGCTTTTGTTGATGATCTGCTCATTGCAAGCAAAAGTGAGCAAGAGTACAAGGACATTGTAAAGTGTTTAAACCTCAATGTTGAGATAAAAGAACTTGGTAATGTGTCATACTATCTTGGTATAGAAATTGAGAAACAAAATGATGGTTCTTATCTTCTAAGCCAGAAGCAGAAAATAAATGAGCTTATTGAAAGTTTAGGTATGCAAGATGCCCAAGTTGTAAGCACTCCCATGATCACTGATTTTCTGAAGGATGAAACAGTAAGAGAACCTTTACCAGATAACATCCAATATAGATCAGCCATAGGTAAGCTTTTATATCTAGCTACCACATACAGGGCTGATATAGCAAATGCAGTAGGAATTTTGAGCAGAAGGGTCAGCTCACCTACCAAATCAGATTGGACTGCAGTTAAAAGGATGGTAAGGTATTTAAAGGGTACCATTGATTGTAAATTAAAGATTTCAGCCAATAGTAATCCAAAACTAATATGTTACTGTGATTCAGATTGGGCAGGGGATCATTCTGATTATAAATCCACAAGTGGATATGTGTTTATGTATGGAAATGTACAAATTTCATGGGCCAGTCATAAACAAAGTATTGTGAGTTTGTCTTCTACAGAAGCTGAATATGTGGCCGTATCGGAAGCGTGCAGAGAACTGATGTGGATTGAAAAACTTTTGCTGGATTTCGGAATAGCTGAAAAGAGACCAATCCAGATAATGGAAGTTAATCAGAGCTGCATCCGACTGTCACAGAATGACAAGGTTCAGTCACGCACCAAGCACATCGCAACGAAATACCACAACGTGCGAGAGTTGGTGAAAGAAGGGGTCATCAGTCTACACTATTGCCACACCAGTGAGATGACAGCTGACATCATGACCAAACCGTTACCCAGAGAACATTTTGTGAATCTGCGTATAAAGCTTGGACTTTGTATGAATAAATAATTGCATGACAGTTATGCATGAGAAGGGGTTTGTTGGAATGTAATTGTATTTTACATGCATTGCCTGTCACCTATTATTTCTCTGTGATTACTCTGTGACCTCTGATGTGAATTACTTAGAGAGGTCACACAGCTATGCAACTTCCTGTGGGGGCAGATGCAGCACATGCAGCACATGGAGCACATGGAGCTCATGATCTCTCCTAACCTGAGAGGATCTATGGTGGTGTGAGCATCCATTACCATCTAAGCACATGGAAGGAGCTGATAATACAAATGTATAGTAATATGTATATATAAGCCTGTCTGATTATAATCTAACTACAAACTGTGAGTAAACAGATGTTTTGTTACTTCAACTTTAAAGTGACTCAGCAGTGAATTATTCAGGGGTGAATGAGAGAGAGATGAAGAAAGAAATTAACATTTCTAAAGCTGAAGCTGTGTGTACTAAAATCTGCTAATTATTTACTACAAATAATCCAACAATTGTCACGTAATTTCCTCTGATTGGTCCGTTTTACGTTGCCTAGTGTTGTCTGGGAACGGTGTTGTGATGGTCCTTTGTGTTTCAGAATGTTGAGGGTGTTTTTTCTGATTGGTCCGTCATGTGAGGGCGGGGCAGAGAGACATGGTCAGTGTTGAGGCTTCACCACCATGAATCCATGAATCCTTCAGTGACTGACTGAGTGACTTCAGAACGTTGAGGGTGAGTTTTATAAGTACACTAGTAAAAAAGGCCCGTTTCTGACACAAATGAAACGGGCGCTAGCAAGGTTTTCCTCGGAGTGTGTATGTTTGGGAGAGTGTATGTGAGAGTGACTGTTTGAGAGTCAGAGTGAAAGTGCGAGTCCAATCCATGCTCCTCTGTCACCTGGCCCCTCCATTCATCCCTATCCAGCAATTCCCCTCTCTGCCTGAGGCCTGCCCTGCAATCCATATCCATCCATGCCCATCTGTCCCCTCCATTCATCCCTATCCAGCAATTCCCCTCTCCCTGAGTCCTGCCCTTCCAATCCATGCCCATCCATGTTCCTCTGTCACCTGGTCCCTCCATTTTTCCCTATCCAGCATTTCCCCTCTCTGCCTGAGGCCTGCCCTGGAATCCATATCCATCCATGTCCATCTGTCCCCTCCATTCATCCCTATCCAGCAATTCCCCTCTCCCTGAGTCCTGCCCTTCCAATCCATGCCCATCCATGCTCATCTGTCACCTGGCCCCTCCATTTTTCCCTATCCAGCATTTCCCCTCTCTGCCTGAGGCCTGCTCTGCAATCCATATCCATCCATGCCCATCTGGCCCCTCCATTCATCCCTATCCAGCAATTCCCCTCTCCCTGAGTCCTGCCCTTCCAATCCATGCCCATCCATGCTCATCTGTCACCTGGTCCCTCCATTTTTCCCTATCCAGCATTTCCCCTCTCTGCCTGAGGCCTGCCCTGCAATCCATATCCATCCATGTCCATCTGTCCCCTCCATTCATCCCTATCCAGCAATTCCCCTCTCCCTGAGTCCTGCCCTTCCAATCCATGCCCATCCATGCTCATCTGTCACCTGGCCCCTCCATTTTTCCCTATCCAGCATTTCACCTCTCTGCCTGAGGCCTGCTCTGCAATCCATATCCATCCATGCCCATCTGTCCCCTCCATTCATCCCTATCCAGCAATTCCCCTCTCCCTGAGTCCTGCCCTTCCAATCCATGCCCATCCATGCTCATCTGTCACCTGGCCCCTCCATTTTTCCCTATCCAGCATTTCCCCTCTCTGCCTGAGGCCTGCCCTGCAATCTATATCCATCCATGCTCCTCTGTCCCCTGCCGCCTCCATTCATCCTTTTCCAGCAAGTCCCCTCTCTCCCTTCCATGACCCCCCCCTCGCATCCATGCTCCTCTCTCTCCCATGTGCCAGCCTGGGCCGGCCTCTTTCCCCCCCCCCCCCCCCCCCCCGCTCGCATCCATGCTGTGGTTGGCCACCCTCTTCTCTCCCCCCCAACATGTGTTTTTTTTTTCTTCCACCCCCTCCCGCGAACCTGTCGATCCCCCCCCCCCCCCCGCCGGAACGCCGAAAACTGCCGCCGCCGTTGTTATACTACCTTCCCTTCCCGTAGGTTGTTGAATCATCTTAGAAAGTTTAACTCCGTGCGTCTGACGTCAGACGCACGGAGTTAAACTTTCTAAGATGATTCAACAACCTACGGGAAGGGAAGGTAGTATAACAACGGCGGCGGCAGTTTTCGGCGTTCCGGCGGGGGGGGATCGACAGGTTCGCGGGAGGGGGTGGGTTTCGAGGGGGCCATAGCGCGGGGGGGGGGGGGTGACAGCTGATTCCGAGGCAGTAGGAGGAGTAGGGAAACACTCCTCCCCTTGTCTTGCAATCAGCTGTTTTGACGTCAGTGACGTCAGTGCGTGTCTGCCTCACAGACCACCTCCAGCCAAGGAGCCACGGTCCCAAGCACAGAACGTTGGAGGTGAGAATTATTATATAGGATAAGCAATGCCATACTGGGAAAAGACCAAGGGTCCATCGAGCCCAGCATCTTGTCCACGACAGCGGCCAATCCAGGCCAAGGGCACCTGGCAAGCTTCCCAAACGTACAAACATTCTATACATGTTATTCCTGGAATTTTGGATTTTTCCAAGTCCGTTTAGTAGCGGTTTATGGACTTGTCCTTTAGGAAACCGTCCAACCCCTTTTTAAACTCTGCTAAGCTAACCGCCTTCACCACATTTTCCGGCAATGAATTCCAGAGTTTAATTACACGTTGGGTGAAGAAAAATTTTCTCCGATTTGTTTTAAATTTACTACACTGTAGTTTAATCGCATGCCCCCTAGTCCTAGTATTTTTGAAAGCGTGAACAGACGCTTCACATCCACCTGTTCCACTCCACTCATTATTTTATATACCTCTATTATGTCTCCCCTCAGCCGTCTCTTCTCCAAGCTGAATAGCCCTAGCCTCCTTAGTCTTTCTTCATAGGGAAGTCGTCCCATCCCCGCTATCATTTTAGTCGCCCTTCGCTGCACTTTTTCCAATTCTACTATATCTTTCTTCAGATGCGGCGACCAGAATTGAACACAATACTCAAGGTGCGGTCGCACCATGGAGCGATACAAAGGCATTATAACATCCTCACACCTGTTTTCCATACCTTTCCTAATACCCAACATTCTATTCGCTTTCCTAGCCGCAGCAGCACACTGAGCAGAAGGTTTGTGTGTTATCGACGACGACACCCAGATCCCTTTCTTGGTCCGTAACTCCTAACGTGGAACCTTGCATGATGTAGCTATAATTCGAGTTCTTTTTTCCCACATGCATCACCTTGCACTTGCTCACATTAAACATCATCTGCCATTTAGCCGCCCAGTCTCCCAGTCTCGTAAGGTCCTCTTGTAATTTTTCACAATCCTGTCACGAGTTAACGACTTTGAATAACTTTGTGTCATCAGCAAATTTAATTACCTCGCCAGTTACTCCCATCTCTAAATCATTTATAAATATATTAAAAAGCAGCGGTCCTAGCACAGACCCCTGAGGAACCCCACTAACTACCTTTCTCCATTGTGAATACTGCCTTCTCCATTGTGAATACTGCCCATTTAACCCCACTCTCTGTTTCCTATCCTTTAACCAGTTTTTAATTCAATTAGTTTATCTTGTTGGGCAGACTAGATGGACCATATAGGTCTTTATCTGCTGTCGTCTACTATGTTAATATTGGGTCTGTTTTCAAAGCACTTAGATTTATAAAGTTACATAGAAACCTATGGAACTTTGTAAGTTTAAGTGCTTTGAAAATGAGCCCCTGTGTATGCTATGATTGGGTCTAGCATATCTCTCTCTTTCTCTCCCCCCCCCCCCCCCCCCCCCCCCCCCGTGGATTAGAATCTCTGTGTCCAGGAACTTGTCGAAACCTTTTTTAAATCCAGATATGCTCACCGCTGTTACCACATCCTCTGGCAATGAGTTCCAGAGCTTAACTATTTGAGTACAAAAATATTTCCTCCTATTTGTTTTAAAAATATTTACATGTAATTTCATTGAGTCCCCCCTGGTCTTTGTGCTTTTTGAAAAGTGAAAAATCAATTCACTTTTACCCATTCTACACCCAGGGCCGCCGAGAGACGGGGCCGGGACAAGGCCGCCCCTGGGCCGCCCCCCGAGGTCACGGCTGCTCCACCCGCCACCGGGCCTGGCCCCTGCACTATATGTAAATCCTTCAAGAGGTAGTGTGTCATGATTTAGGCTCTACACTTTTTCTGATGTTTTGGTGCTACCTCAGTAAGGTCAAAACACAATCTCTCCACTGCAAAACACTATACACAAACTTGTGCAAAAACCCACTCATAACCTTACCAAACCATAACAGCACTAATTCCAAGGACAGGACGAGCTACAACCTTATGCATGGAAAGGCAGCACTATAATTACACCGGGCTCTAAAACACCAGTACACAACCTAATGAAAAACAAAACAAAAAGGGCTGCAAATACTACACACTAGCAGAATACTGTACCTTATCACACATGAAAAACACATGGCAACAGATATGACACAAAGAACTAGAAATAAAAAAAAATATGAAGGCAAAATACTGAACTAGAAAGTTACCTGAAGAAGTCAGACTCAGCATGCAGCAATACTAGAAAAATTCAGCAATTTCCCCTCCATCCATGAGCATTTCTCCTCACTCCCCTCCATCCATGTGCATGTACTTCCTGTCTTCCCTCCCCTCCATCTATGTCCAGCATTTCTCCTCTCTCCCTTTCCCTCCATCTGTGTGCATCTCCTTCCTGACTTCCCTCTCCTCCATCCACCCATATCCAGTAAATTTCCTTCACTCCCCTGCCCCTCCAATCATCCATCCATGTTCAGCAATTCTCCTCTCCCCCTGCCCTCCTATTCAGCGATCTCTTCTCTCTCCCCCATGCCTCTACCCTCTTATCCAGCGATCTTCTCTCTCCCCCATGCCTCTACCCTCTTATCCAGCGATCTCTTCTCTCTCCCCCTGCCCTCCCCTCTTGTCCAGCAATCTCTTCTCTCTCCCCCTGCCCTCCCCTCTTGTCCAGCAATCTCTTCTCTCTCCCCCTGCCCTCCCCTCTTGTCCAGCAATCTCTTCTCTCCCCTCCTGTCCAGCGATATGTTCTTTCTCCTCCCTGCCCTCCCCTCCCTCCGAGATCCAAGGCCCCCCTCCCTCCCTCCGAGATCCAAGGCCCTCCCTCCCTCAGAGAACCAAGGCCCCCCCTCCCTCCCTCCCTCTGAGATCCAAGGCCCCCCTCCTTCCCTCCTTCCGAGAACAAAGCCCCCCTCCCTCCGTCC
This sequence comes from Microcaecilia unicolor, assembly GCF_901765095.1. Taxonomy (NCBI): domain Eukaryota; kingdom Metazoa; phylum Chordata; class Amphibia; order Gymnophiona; family Siphonopidae; genus Microcaecilia; species Microcaecilia unicolor. Next base: position 327,644,386 of record NC_044031.1, on the reverse strand, counting down.
GAATGTCAAAAGCGATCTTCTTACCTCGTGGTTACAGCGCGAGCAGCACACAGTGAAAATCGTGCAGGCTCGCGCTTCAGCCTTCCTTTGTCTGTCTATCAGCTGAGGTCCCGCCCTCATTTCCTGTTTCTGCAAGGGCGGGACCTCAGCTGATAGACAGACAAAGGAAGGCTGAAGCGCAGCCTGCACGCTTTTCACCGCGTGCTGCTCGCGCCGTAACCACGAGGTCAGATAAGAACAAGAAGATCGCTTTTGACATGATTCGGATGGAGGGAGGGACGAGGGAGGGACAGAAGGTGGGCCCTGGAACTCGGGTGAAAGGGACGGACGACGGGTGGGCCCTAGAACTCGACGGATGATGGGCGGGCCCTGGAACTCGGAGGGGAGGGGCAGAGCTATGGGCATGCGGCGTGAGGCCCGGCCCGGGGACTTTTGTCCCCCCTGTCCCCCCCTCTCGGCGGCCCTGTCTACACCACTCAGGATTTTATAGACCTCAAGCATACCACCCCACCCCCAGCTGTCTCTTTTACAAGCTGAAGATCCCTAACCTCTTTAGCCTTTCCTCATATGTGAGGAGCTCCATCCCCTTAATCATTGTGGTTGCTCTTCTTTGAACCTTTTCTAATTTTGCTATATCCTTTTTGCAATATGGCGACCAGAATTGGAACGCAATACTCAAGATGAGGTTGCATCATGGAGCAATACAGATACATTATAATATTCTTTGTCTTACTTACTTTCCTCCCTTCGGCTCACAATCCGGCATCTCTCCTCCCCTTCTCCCCAACCCGTGATTTGGTAAGTGCCCCCTTTCCCCTATGGGTTTACCTTCAAACTTGGGTTTACTTCTAAATGTCCCCAGCCTGTAGCTGCCCTGGAATCACACCTTGGAGAGAACTTCAGGGTTGCCGCATGTGCCTCTGCCGGTGAACTTTCAAGCTTATGTTTACTTCTAAAGGTCATGGGGGGGGGGGCTGACTTGCGGAAGGGAGAGGGAGGAGACGGTACAGAAATGCTGGACTGCAGATGGGGAAGAGTGCGAGAGATTGCCACCCCTAAAATCATGCTGCTGCCTGGTGCAAGGGCTGGCTCTGTGAGAGACACCTTCAAAATCTTTTATTCCATGGAAAAAGTTCACATGCCACAAAAATGACTGCTGTGATAGAATATATTTGAAACTGGAGGACTGTAGGACAGAGTGGGATGTTTGTTTGTTTTTTTAAATCCTGTCACACTAATTTTTTCCAGAGTGCCAGCATACCCTGAGAATCATGCCACTTTTCTGAGTGTGGATGAGGGAGCCTTGAATATTACAAGGATCTAGAGTAGGGCTTGATTAGTCCCAGATGCCAGATCACTATGCCATGGCACCGCCCCACTCCAGGTACATTTTCCTTAAGATGAGCCTTCGGAGCTCTGTAGCACCAAGGAAAAAAAGAGTAGTGGCAACCCGTAAGATGTGGGTGAGATGGAAGGAGTGTGGAAGTGTGGCTGCTGTAAGATGAGAGGGTTGATGGCTGGCTGGGTGAGGGTTGAAGGAATGTGCTGGGGATAGGGAGGGGCATTTGAGAGACGTACTGGGAAGTCAATGCAGAAAGCCATTGTGAGTCTAGCCGCATAGTTAGTGCACTTATTAGATGCAGGATTCGCAATTTAACACACACAGGAGCCATGGCTGCATGCTGTATTAAAATGTATGATCATTTAAGTATTCTGAGCAATGTAGAGAACTTTGGACGCACGCACAGAGAATTTTTTTCACCAGGTCCAGGGCAGCATTGAGGGAATCAGATAACCCACTAATGGCATAACAGTTGAGAACCTGCAAATGCAGGACTATATGATGAAGTCTTAATAAAACCTGAAACAAATTACAAATTGAAGATAGCATACATGATGATAGAATAATAGATAAAAATGGTTTGTAAAATCTAGCTTGTATTCCTATAACATGGCACACAAGTCATAAGATTATATAAAAATAGATTATGAAACTGGATGTTTCTATAAAAGATAAAGTCAAGATGTTCAGGGTGACGGAAATGATATGAAGTTTTGAAATAACAAAAACAAGAGATGTTTACCGGAAGAGACAGTTGGGTACAAATAGATGGACACCTGGGGGGGAAAAGAAATGTTTCAAAATAACTAGAACAGGAAAGAGTTGGTACAAGATGTTACAAAAAGTGCAAATGACCATCTGCCGGAAATTGGTACAGAGATATTGGGTAATAAGATGGAAAAAAATAGGTACTGCCATAGGCATCTATTGAGATCTTTGCCTATAAAAGAGCAAACATTCAGACAGAAAAGTTAGAAGCTTCTTCAACTCTTGACCGACAGCAGAGCTCTGTACATTTGAACCCAGATCTTTGTATTGAACTGAAGACATTCTCTTGGTAAGAATAAATAAGATATTATTCATGAAAACTATCTTTGTCTTTATTATATGCACTCTTTCCTTATCATCTGCTATACACAAATAAGCCACACACACTGAACCACAGACTAGATTAAAACATATATGTATATATATGTGGGAACATAAATGGCCCAGAGTACACCTAGATCCAGAAAGACAGAAAGCAGTGGTCATGGGGATCAGGTTTGAACTGCGGCAGCTGATGCCTCCCCAGAACAGACCCCCATGGGACGGGGTAACCCTGAAGGTTAGGGAAACAATTCAAACCCTTTTGGATGAGTTAACGCTCTTTACCCCTCCGTGTAGAGGGGTCAATAAGGGGTCTAAAAGAGGTCGGATTATAACAGTGGTGACCTGGCCGATCGCTGACCGTTCTCGCAGTCCTTCTTGAACGCCATTTGAACGCAAGAGGGGATACTTAATCTGTGCGTTCAATGTTCACTGTTTTCTTTCTGTCACTTTATTTTACTTTCTCTTTTTCTCTCATATTTCCCTTTTCAATGTCTTCTTCTTTCTCCTCCTGCCTCTCACGGACATTGCCCACTTGAGGGGTATTGGGCACTATTATTCTGTCCGTTCTCCCTTTTTTCCCCACCCCTCACTCTAATACTCTTCCATTTTTCTGCCCTCTTCCCCTGTTCCCTGCATGCCTTATTCTCCTGCGCTGGACTGGCACTATTGTTCTTTTGGTTCCTGTCCTTTTGTCATTCTGTCCATCTGATAACCACCTTATATGTCCTCTCTTCTTCCTCACCTATATACTGTCACTTTTGAGTGTTTGGTGTATGAAAGAGTATGAATGGCATCTCGGTTCTGGGCAGGGCGACCTAGCCTAGCAGATGCTGATTGTTTTTTCTTATTCCATCACGATTGTCATTAAGCGGTCTTATGCGGGCTATTCTTTGCCTAACGCCTTGACATTTCGTGCCTGCACCCCAGTACACTGCACTTCCCTGGAACCTTATATGTCTCCCTACAAATCATTCTGTTCTCTCAGTCCTCTGTCAGTCTAATAGCCCACAGCCCCCCCCTTCTTCCTACTCACACGCTTCAGCTGTCAGTTGTCAAATGTTCTCTGGCCCTCTAAGAAGAAAAAAATTTTATAAAGCGCTGCATTGAAACCTCCGATTTGGTTTTCACCTCATGCCTTTTTGTCACTCTACTTCAGTGCTTCTGTGACAAATCTATAGTTTCTATCTTATGATTCCTTGTAATCTTTTGAAAAAAAAAATAAATAAATAAAAACTGCGCAGCAACTCATAATTCCCCTTTTCACTTCAGTGACAGTATATGGCCGTCTTGTTGTCCGTAGGCGTGTTCGTTCCCTCTTCCATCTTTCTGTATGTCTCTTCCCCCGTCTCATCGTAGCACTCTATAGCTGTAGGAAACATCTGCTTCTTCCCAACGCTATTTAAAAGTGCCAGTGTTTTATTACTGTTATCTCTCATTGTCTCCCACTCCCCCTATTTTCTGCTCGTACTGCTTTGACTTTTAGGCGCTGCCCTCTATTTCATTTCATTTCCCCAAAACAATAGACCGTCTGATATTTTAATGCTTTCTCATTTTTTTCCGAGGTAAGTTTTAAACCCCGAGACATGTTTTTCTTTATTTCTACGCTGCCACTGACAGCTTGATAGACCTCATCGTGTTCCACAATGTGGTTACAAAGTTTTATAAGTGTATTTTACCTTCAAACATAAAATACAGTACTTTCCCTTCAGGAGCCGGCTTTCTCCTTCTTTCCTCTGGCTTGGTTTCTTGAGGCTTCCTTATTTTATTTTTGATATAGTGGATAACTGATGGCACACGTACTCTATAGTTTATTTGCATGGCCCCTTCATACTTCACTATTTTTATATTTTGACATTTCTTTAGCCCGGTACCGATACTTGTCTTAATAATTCAGAATAATGTCACCTTAACCTTGGTATGATTCATACGCATTTAGTTCCTGCTGAACGATGAACTAGTAGCATTTCAGGAAGGCCGTTGCATATTAAACCACAGAATTTGTTTTGCCGTTAAGAAGCAGGTGTTTTTGTCCCTTTAGAATGCTCTCGTATTGTGCTGGTGTTCTATGAAAAAGGGTGTATTGCATTGTTTCCAAACCATGCATTCATTTAATTTTGTATAACCTAGTTTCTTGCTTTTGCCATATTTCTTTATATGCATTATGTTCTCTATTTTTATTACATACAAACTCTGTCCAGCAAAAATATTTGTGCTTGAATCCTCTAAGTGTTACTTTCATGATGGCAGTGCTGGTTCGCTGCTCGGAATGTAAAGTATTTCTTTGACTTTTTCTGCCTTGCTCGTTTTGGATGATTAATTTCGTACTGCTTGCCCTAACTCCCTTCCTGTCAGCTGTTCCGCTCTATTGCTTTAGAGTCTCCCTTTCATAGTTTGTCGTGTGGCAAGTTTTTTTTTTTCCCCTTTTCCCTACCGTATAGTGAATGTTCCTTACCCGAAGAGCTTACATGTTCCTATTTGGCTTTAAAATATTTCTTTCTTTTGTCTTCCTTTTGTCTAACATATCTAGATATTATTCACTACTTTTGTATGGAACCTTATCTTTAAATCAATTATTTTTAAGTCCCGTCTTTCTGTTTTTTTCTTTTCTCTTTCAATTTAAAAGTGCGTAGCTGCTCAACTTCTTTTTTTTCTTTTCCCTGTATGTGCCGAGCTGTTTGGCCAGTGCCCACTTCCTTCCTCTTCTCTGCATTCTCTCCCTCTTGAATCTGCTAATCTTTAGCTTTGGCTAATTAGTTTCTGTTATAACGTCTTGCTCTGTATTTCTTAGCTATATCATTTTGTTAGTTATTTCTTTTACTATACATATTCCCTGTGACAGGTCTGTTGCCAGTTTCTAAGTATTGTCAGCCTGTGTCTCTATTTTGCAAGTACATGCCTTGAGAGCTTGCTGTCCGTTCGTGCGCTGTAAATGTTTTGTGCCTTTACTTTTGACAGACTGCCACCATCTTCCGTGTTGATTATACTTTTGCTTTTCTAACACACCCTCCCATTATGGGCGTACCTAGGGGCGTGATCGTTGATGTCACTCCATCCTTTGGGCCCACCCCTGATACGTCTCTCTCTATCCTGTCTTTCACTGTTTTTTTTTTTAATTTAACATTTCTATTGTGAAAGAAATTTATTGGACAATCAGTTGGATATTACTATAAGCAATTGATTGTTAGCATTCTAACCAAAGACTATTGTAAGGATATTTACATTTGATACCTTGCAATGTAATATTGGGAACTGTAATTGTGTGAGTCCGTTTTTGGATTAGGACAAACATATGCAGCATCTGTTTAGCTGTGAGGGGAAAATTGACGTGACAACCCGTTATGTAGTTTCCATATTCATACCCTTGTTTGTATGTTATTTTGGACTCCGCCATTTAGCTTACGGCATTGTTTTAAAACAGCATGATTTATATCCACTTGTTTCCTGTAGAACTGCCTGTCCCGTACTTTTAAGGATGCAAGTTAGATCGTAGACTACTGATTAGTTCTGCCGTGAACAGTTTGGGGTTTTTTTTTAATGTCACTTAAGGCTGTGAGACTGTGTTCGCGTTCTATTAATAAATGGTGTAGGGCATTATTCTCAGTCCAATCATATAATCAGTTTTCTGCAAGATGTTTTATGCTACATTTTCTCAGCATCCATAATTATTTTCCTATCTACTAGTACATATTCTTTTAAATCACTTATCTGTTGATAATTTAGTTGACGGCTCTCTAACTTTTTTGTATGTACCCTCTCCTCCGAACAGCAGTGTTTGAATGCTTTCGGTTTCATCTGTATGATCACAGCGCTGCATTATTGCTTGTCTAGAATGGGTTTTGTTTTTACAGTGTAGTATTATGCGAGCTGGGTTTCTTTAATTACAAACAAAGTCACTTTTATTGTACAAGTTTTTTTCCCTCCTCTGATATATGGTGAACATACGAAGTCGTTTGTTCATTGGTTCGCTCTGCTTGTCCATCAAAATCACTCTTGTTTCAGACTTTTATGTCTGTGTATGCAGCATAACAGTGTGAATGATTTTATTTTGTATCGTATTTGTTTTATTTTAGTGCTTTTGAGTTCCCTTCTTATGAATTATTTAGTAGAAAATCTATCGTCTAGTGACTCTTTTATGGTACCATCCCCCAAGAGCTTACATATGTTCAGTGTTACAAATCTTTCTTTTAAGTTCCTTTTTTTTTATTATATCTATTTTATCTTTACTATCTTTGTACTTTGTTTCAGGGGCTCTTCCCTGGGATAGGCTACCTTTTTATTTTGCTTTTTATTTCTATTTTCTTGTATATCAGTGTCACGCTATTGGGTTTGATACCGATGTCCGGGACTTACATCCATTTGAGGGCCACAAATCCTTCAATGGATGACGGTATCGCAATTACTAGGAGCAGACTTCCATTCCATTTTCGGAGTGGCCTGCGGATTCGGCATTATTGCCCACCTAGGGGTTACCTGTATAGATGATCGCCGTGACAATAAAGGGACGCCTAAAGACATTGGTTGAGATTGTATACAGGTTGACTCGGGCATCTAAAATCTTATAAAGGTTAGTTGTAGATGAACTCCTAACCAGGGCTTTTAGGACAGTTAGTTGTAGATGAACTCCTGACTGATTTAAATTTATTAAAGGTTAGTTGTAGATGAACTCCTAACCAGGATCCAGGGGAGGTTTTAGTTGTAGATGAACTCCTAACCAGCGGAGACCCCTGAGACCCGTGTCCTCCGACTATGGGAGCCTTTCTTCCGCGTCTCCCATATTCTTTAAGGGTACTAGCAACCCCCATTTGTTTTTTGGGGTTCTAACATTTGCAGTCTACTTTGGAGGATAAGTAATTTGGGATAGAGTAGAATATATATAATTGCTGACACCACTCCCTCTGGTACAATTTTCTTACCCTCTCCTTTCACCTCTGTGACTTTTAAGTGTTTGTTCCTTTAACCTGCGGCAAAAGCATTGAGCTTTCCGCCAATTAGTAATTTCTGTTCTAGGTTCCGTCACCGGGACGCTCTTGAAGACGCGTGAGTATAACAGTGTTTTGTATACGCATGATGCATGTTTTTGTTTAAGTAATTTTCCCTTGCACGTTATTTGTATACTTTAGTGGCCCCTATTATACATCTCAGAAATTTGACTTGACCCATCTCACTTATAGATATTGCATTATATTAATTACACTCTTCTATGAGTTCCTATGTGGATTGTCTTCCCCCTGTTTCAGATCCCACTATGTCCCCCTCCTCATCCCCTAGTCCCCTGGAAAGAGTCCTTAATTTCTTTCCCGCTGATAGAAAAGAACTTACCCGCTTATGTCAAACCTGGCATACCGGTTGGTCCGCTAAGGATCAAGGATTGGAATGGCCATCAAAGGGCTCATTTGATCAGGGCAAACTCCAAGCTTTGGTCTGCTACAATGAGTCCCACAAAACAGGAAAATCTAGGGATAAACATTTAGCTGCCATTAATAAATTCATACTTATTGCACAAAATCAGAACGATAGGAGTTTAGGTAAGTCCGATTGCGACCAAGCCCCCTACCAAGATCCAGTAACACCTACCGCCCCACCACCTTACGACGCAGCTGCCGCCGTAAGCACTACTAAGCTGCTACCATGTGCAGTGGGATATACCCCAATACTCCCTGGATATTGTGATAAACCTGTCACAAATCCTCACCTACAGAATTCTCAGGGATCCCAGACAGAGACCTCCTCATCTCAAGGATCACAGACGGCGACACCCCCGCTGCCTGTGGTATCTCCTGCCCCTATGATATTTGACCCACCTACCACTGTGCACATCGCTGGTGTTGTTGATCTATCTCCTCTTTCATCTCAAAAGAACCCTATCCCTATGTCCCAGGGGTCGGCACCAACTCAGCCGCCCGTAACCCCTGCAACAATACCAGTGGCTCAGACTGTTACTCAGTCGCCCGCTGCTATAACTGCACCAACGATGCAAGCAACTACCCAAACGCTAACTCCACAACCTCATGTCCATCGTACTATTGGACCCAGATACACTGCTGACAGCAGCGTGGCAGGCAGATGGGCCGCGGCCTGATATTAAGATTTTTTTTTTCTTCGCAGATCTTGTGCTCCCATTCCCTATGTACCACATGTTGCAGCTGCTGCAAGCCCTCCACTAAGGCCTGAAGTAGCCTTTCCATGTGTCTGATGTAATATTGGCGCCCTGAAGCATGGACTGACTGAGGGAACAAACATAAAAATCTGCCTGTCTGGCACTAACTAGACAGACAGACAAAGTTGCCAATTCCGCTGTTTGGCCGTGGAATTGGGCAGGTTTCGCACAACTGCCGCAGTTTTCTTTGAAAGTCGCAGGTTATTGGGTGGTTTTTTTTTTTTTTTGCCACCATGGCCGCAGGTTGGCTGCTTTTTCCTGTAGGGCTTCCAGTTGGACCAATAGAAGCCCCGCAGAGGCAGGTTGCAGGCTTCTTTTAAATGCCTGCAGTGCGCTTTGTGCGCACCCCCAGTACAGAGCAGACAGTGTCGGACAGACACACATACACTGTCCTTGGGTGGTCTGCTCCTGCAGGGCCACAGCATACATTCCTGTCTCTTGGCACAACATCACACTCTACTTATGTCTGGCCTGGCTCACCAGCTACCAGTGCAGTATCTGTCCAGTACTCTGGTCAAAATACAAAGTCTCTGAGGTTCCATCTGCTTCCTGGGTCTCTCTAACCCAACTTTGGCCTTGTGTTTTATTCTTCCTGGCAGCTGTTCTCCTGGTTCCTCTTCCTCTTTGAGTGGGACTATGGGGCTTAAGGTGACTCTGACTCTGTGAGGGAGTACTCTTAAGGGAAAGGGGCAGTGTCCTATACTCCCTCACAGGGAGCCGTTTGCCATTTTACTAGCAGAATGGGCCTTCCCTCTGAGGTCATACACATTAGCCAGGTGCTACCCTGTGACTGCTGCTATCTGACCAAATGACTGGCTCAATGTTAAGTCACCTAAGGCCAACCCAAATTATCTTGTTAAGGGAGAAAATCATATGTTGGTCCCGTGAAGTGATGTTCTGTGTTGCTCATCCACTGTGGGGCAGAAATAGAGCTGGAGGATGGGGCATGTGCTGAAAATAAAAATCCTTCTCTAATAAAGTCTCCCCCTTGGCATCTCTGCTCTCCTCAAGCCTCGCTGTGCATCTGAGATGTGGCATAGTGGCTCAGTAGATACTAACCATTTTGGGTATTAGCTCTAAGTCCTATTCATAAATGTTTCTGTGTGAGCCACAGACAACAGGAAAGTTATGAGATGTGGATCAATTGAGGAAGGAATAATGAGGATAGAGAAGTCTTGAGGCCATGAACTATTGAGGTTTTCTCATCCTCTTCCTCATCAGCCTCCCCTCTACCCCACAAAGCTAGGGGGGTGAATGCTCTGGAGGGGAATTGAAAGAAAAATTGTAAAATAGACAAAACCTGTGATGCTACCTTGAATTGTTACTATTAAGTAGTCTAATAGTGACAATTATCAACTAAACTAAAACACTGTTGCATCAGCCTTCTCTTCTTCTCCCCCACCCACCCAAAAAAGGTGCACAAATTGCATGACCCAATTAGGAATGTGCATTGTTAGCCAGAATTTACTTTTGTCTTTTTCACTGATCCATGCCAGTCAGCAGATGTCTGTCGGAAGAGGTGCTGGACTCGCCAAGAGGGGGTGGGACTTGCTGAGAGGGAGGGGGTGAGGACACTGGATTCACCGAGTGGGTGGGGAGGAGAGAGAGAGAGAGTGGTTGAGGTTCTGGACCTGTGAGGGGAGAAATGCTGGACTATAGGTGAGGGAACATGGGGGTGAGGGGGGAGATGCTAAACTAGGGGAGGAGACAGGGAGAAATTGCAGCCTGTGGGATGCTGGGCTGGGTCAGAGAGGACGGACAGAGATGCTGAACCACATAGGGGGTGGAATGAGAGAGACCATGTTGGGACACAGAAGGGAGATGCTGGTGTATATTCCTTTCTATACTAGGCCTGTAATATGGCCCAGCTAGCCCGCAGATTTCCTAGTTTGCTGTCTTCAGCATATTTTTAGTTTCTTCCTGCAGCTGCATGTAAGTTACAGTGCTTTCTCAGTAAATGGAAAGTACATGTTACATGTCAAGGTGACAGGAGGAAATGAGGCTATGCGGTCCATATATGGCAGATACAATTGGATATAACCTTGGTGGTGATGAGAGACTGAGGACCCTGCGAGTCCAAGATGTTCCAACGGAAATATGTGTTCAGAGAGGAAGGGCATCAGGTGTTTCATGCTAGCTTGCTACATGGTTTGGCACGTTGTGAGCACGCTTTACTGATAAGGAATTAGCCAATTGCCACAAAGTGTGCATGTGAACACAAGTAGGAGAGGATGGTAGAATACAGGAAATTGCCATTTTTGTGTATTACTATATTGTGTGGTGGAAGGAAACTGGATAATCCATATATGACCATAAGTTAGTTTTGGAGAAATCACATGATTTGGGAGAAATGAAACTTAAAACAGTATATATGTGATGGCTAAGAGTTTTTGCAGAGCAGTTTTGTTATTCAGTCTGTGCGTCTGGCTACTGAGTGACAACCTGCTCCAGAGAGAACAATTACTTTTGTATTGGCTTAGTGAGATACCAATAAAGATTTTTACTGGTTGTGCCTATATCTAAGTCTGATTGTCTCTTTTATTCCAGCCTCTAGGGCTAAAGTGTTTTCCCCTCCCCTGGGGCAAGGGACAGGATTGCACACTGGGCATGGGGGAGCATTGGGACATAGACACAGATAATGTTGGATGGGGTGTGTATGCAGAAGGACAATGCTGGATACAGAGAGGGGGTATGGACAGGTACACTGCAGTGATGTTAGACACTGGGAGGGGTAAGAACACAAAGGGGTGATGCTGGGTATAGAAGGATAAGGAAATGGGGGGCAGGGAAACAGAGGAGTGGTGATGGGTATGGGGAACCGGAATGCAGTGGGGCAATGCTGAACATAAGGGGGAGGGATATAGACACAGAAGAGAGATGCTGGACAGGGGAAGATGCTGAACATAGGGAGAGGATAGGGACACAGAGAAAATGGATGTTATACACAGAATAAATGTCAAGTGAACAGGTTACACTGACAAGAAAAATAGAAGAAAACAGTGACTAGGACCAACACAATAAGAAAAATGAAATGACCAGACATCAAAGGTAGAAAAATAATTTTATTTTCTATTTATTGATTGGAATATGTCAGTTTTGGGATTGAGTCTCTGCCAGAGCTAGTTTTAGACATGGCTGGGGCCTGCAAGAAAAACCTCACTCATTGGCCTTCAGTCTCTAGATTGGAATGGGCCACCCTTGGTGTCTCTGAAGTAGTGGCATGGGTAGTATTGTGAATAAATCAATTTCAAATTATAGAAAAGGATGTTAATACCAACAATAAGAGATTATTACAAAAATATAAAACAAACTCTTTAGAGGATAGTGGGCTATAAGTTGGGCCTCCTCTCTTTGCAATACTGCAGCCAAGAATATGTGATGTTCTGGGTGTGGCAACACATTTATATTTACAGTGGGAGTCGCTAACCAGAGGTACCACAGGTTAATGACTTTTGTGGTAAATATTACTGAATTTTGTAGCTGCAGTAAAAATGCATTCTTACCTCCCTCCAAGTTGTCCTGCCACCAGATATTTTGTACTATTAATTGCCCACTGGAACAGAACTAGGTAAAATCCATTTTTGGTACAATGTACATTCAATGGTTGTACTTCAGACTTTGACCACCTGTCAGGTGATAAAATTAGACAAACTCATCTATCAATTGTAGCAATTTAGGTACAATGAGCTCAGGTTTTGTTATAAGAAATATATACTACTAAATAAGGAAATGCCTTTTATTCCAGAATTTTGACGCATGACTATTATAGAGGGTTCCTGTTCCAAATTTATTAATATATATAGCCTTTTGGAAGGTCAGCTACTTAACTCTTGAATCATATTTATGAATTACTATCCAAAGCTGAACCCTTAGCTTGGAATTTATATGACTGCTCGATGCAATCAAAGGCTTTCTTCACATCTAGAGATATGGAAAAAGCTAGAGCCATCATTTGTTTAATAAGGCAGAGTAGGTGAAAGTATAATTCATTGTTATCTAGGGACTGCCTGCCTGTCTCTCTGCTGTAAAACCAACTTGATCTTGATGTATCTAGTCTTCTCTGAGGACAAGGAGGCCATGAGGCTCAATTTCAAAGCCCTTAGACTTACAAAGTTCCATAGGTTACTATGGAATTTTGTAAGTCTAAGTACTTTGAAAATATGCCTCTATATCTCACAACTGGATGATGTCATCCGACTGAGCTTAGTGCAGATGCTACCCAGGACGTGGTCTGTTTAAGAAGCCTTTGCCAGCATCCCACTACTTATACAGCTCTTCAACAAAGCCTACAAAGAGAACCCATAGCTTTACAAAACTACCCCATCATCTACCCAGCTATGCCATTTCCCTTTATATACAATTCTCCCTAACACCTACTTCACTCTTCCATTACTTAATCTTTGAACATTACCAATTATATCTGATACCCTGTAATCCTGTAATATCCATGTCATAACAAAACTCTGTAAACCAAATTGAGCCTGCAAATAGGTGGGATAATGTGGGATACAAATGCAATAAAATAAATAAATAGGTGCCTTTTACCCAGTGTGCAAGCACAGGATCAGCAGTCTTTGTTTTTCCGTGGGAAAGAGAGGTTGCAGTTTTGATCTCTCCTCAACGTGTTCATTTTCACTTTGTACTGGTGCCTTCACCACAAGGATTTTTGCCTATTTTTCTTTTTTTTTTTTTTTTTTTTTTTCTCTTTCCCTCCTTAGTGTCTAGTCATTTTTGTCATTTTTTTAAAGTTTTGTTTTTTCTTTCTTAAATCTCTGCTCCATCCAGGTTTCATTGACCATTTTTTTTTTTTTTTGGGGGGGGGGGGGGGTGAGTAGACTTCTTTTCTTCCTCACTGTTGAGCCATTTGATTTGACATTAACTGTTTTCCCGTCTATGACCAGAAGGTTCCCAGTGGCTTTAAGTTCTGTTCCCAGTGTAATCAGGTCATCTTCGTGGCTGATCCCCATAACTGGTGCTCCAATGCTTAGTGCCAAACCATGACGCTCATATCTGTGTCCTCTGCTCGCGCAAGCAAAAGAGGAGCCAGAGAGCAAGGGAGATCAGTGTGAAAACCTTTTGGCACCAAATCCACTCTGTTGATTTCCTTATGAGCCCCAATGGTGGATCATTTCAACACAGGGAGTGCACCAGCATCGAGGACATCTCTCCTGTCTAATGTCGGGTGATGTATTAGGGCCTCGGGTGCGGTCTGCATCAAAGGAGATACTGAGTGTTGTGACAATTCAGTGTCCTCTTCATTAGTACCACGAAGAGCAAGCATCGGTACTGGAAGCACTGGGGCATTGGCACCACTGATATCCGGGAAGCGTCGGCATCAAGAGGAGTGTTCCTCCTTTCTTGAAGAGGTGCTCATGCTGCAGCTGCTATGCAGATGGATGTGGGTTTCTGATTTGACTCGGACACCTTTGCCACAGCACAGTGCATTTGCATTAAGGACGCTTGTGCCAGCCACAGCACAATTCAGCTTTTCTTGGAGGCTAGGTTGTGCCTGTGCAGCAGCTGCTAAAGCCGTTGCCTTGGCAGGCATTGGAGTCTCGGTCATCCAATGCGGTAGCCCGCTCATTGTCAGGTAAGGAAGCTTCCCTGAGATTAGGTGGTGGATCTGTACCTCAGCGCCCTGACTGGCTTGGATGTTCCTCCAATAGACAAGAGGCACTCAAGGACTCAATTTCTCTCATGAAGAGTTCCTTGAGTCAGAGACAGACCAGTTGTGGAGAACCAGACTACTTCTCAGAAGAGAGGTCTTATGGTATACCCTCAGACCCTTCCCCTCCACAGGAGAGAAGGAAGCCTCCACCTGAAGTTTGCTCCTTCACCAGTTTTTCAAGAGGATGGGGGCTGTTTATCCTTTAAGTTAGAAATCAAAGAAGAACCTAGGGCAGAGTTGTTTACAGTTCTGGACTATGACTCTTATCCTAGGGAGGTGGTCACTACCATACCCCTCCACACTGTCCTCTGAGAGGAACAGATAAGAATTGGGAGACCCCATTCTGTGCAAGTTATTCCTAAGACGGTGGATTTGATATATCGCATCGAAAAGACTCCTGGATTCAAGAAAGCACAGTTGTCCCACTATTCTATAGTGGTCGAATCTGCTCTCAAGAGGATCAGGAGTTCCAGGACTCAAGCCTCAGCTCCCCTGGGCAGAGAGGCTTGGACACTGATTTCTTTTGGGAGAAAGGTGTTTCAGGCCTAGATACCCATTTCTTGTATCCATACCTACCAGCTCTAGACAAGTCTGTACTTGAGGTCCATGGCGCAAAGTGTGCAAGATTTTATGGACACACTCTCTCTGGAGCAGGCTACAAAGGTTCGCTAGCTGGCCATGCAGCAGAAGGTGTGCAGGAAGTATCTAGCAAGGGGCACATTTTAATACTTTGATACTCCCCAAAAAAGGTGGCCCCTTCTAACCTTCAACCGCTAGGATCTCTAAATTGTCCACCATGGTTATTCACTCCATTGGCGAAAACATCCTCCAAATTGCCCATGAGGGCATCTTACCTTGGCTCTCTGCTCAAGGAAGTACTTGCAGAGGAACTCTTTGCCCTTCTACAGACCAATTCAGTCAAGCCCATTCTACCAGAGCATGAAGGGAAGGAATTCTATTCCAGGTACTCTCTTGTACCTAAGAAAATGAAAGGATCTTGTCCCATCCTGGACCTCAGGTGCCTAAACAAGTATCCGGTCAAAGAAAAGTTCAGGATAGTTTCTCTAGGCACCCTTCTCCACATGAGTCAGGAAGATGATTTGTTATACTCTCTGACTTAGATGCCTATACCCATGTTCAGATACTTCCTAGTCACAGGAAGTATTTGATTTTGCATGGGGAAATGGCACTTCCAGTACCTCATTCTGCCCCTTTGGCCTTGCGTCAGCTCCCTGGGGTCTTCACCAAATGTGTAGTGGTAGTTGCAGCATCACTAAAAAAAGACTGGGAGTGCATTATTTCCCTACTTGGATGATTGACGAAGGAGGGTGCTCTTTAGTCCATGTAGAGAACTGTTCGGGTGCTGAAGCTACTAGGGTTCATGGCAACTACCCAAAGTCTAAAAATGAGGAGTGAGAACTGGATCAGACTCTTCAAAAACAGACTCAGGACTCCAAAACTGAAATTGTAGGTGTTTATTCAGGTGCTATTTACCTTCGATTTACAAACGGTCTTTTTAAAGACCAGCTTATGTTTATTTTAACAGACGTATCACCAAGGATTATTTGATTGTCATGAATATTTATTAAGACTCCTGAGGCAAACATGATATCGTGTCAAGTCACCTGAATAAACACAATTTCAGTTTTGGAGTCTTGAGTCTGTTTTTGAAGAGCCCGATCCAGTTCCCACTCCTCATTTTTAGACCAAGGCTCATTTTCAAAAGGGATGGACATCCAAAAAGTGACATAAATCGGCACTTGGACGTCCATCTCTCAGAGATGTCCAAATCGGTATAATCGAAACCCAATTTTGGACATCTCTAGCGGAAGTCCGTCGCAAGGACATCCAGATCTCAAGGGGGTGTATTGGAGGCGTGGTGAAGGCGAGACTTGGGCATTCCTAAGATTTGGACGTCTTTGAGCCATAATGGAAAAAAGCAGAGATGTCCATGACTAAAACTTGGACATTTTCACCTGGACTTGTTTTTATTACGAATAAGGCACAAAAAGGTGCCCAGAATGATCAGATGATTACTGGAGGGAATCGGAGATGACCTCCCCTTACTCCCCCAGTGGTCACTACCCCCCCCCCCCCCCCACCCTCAAAAAAACATCATTAAAAATATTACTTGCCAACCTCAGATGTCATACTCCAGGCCTATGACAGTGCATTCAGGTCCCTGGAGCAGTGCACTTCCATACCCCCTCTACCTGTTACAATTGTGGAGGAAAGGGCGAGCCCTCCAAAACTCACCAGAAACCCTCTGTACCTACATCTAGGTGTCCCCCTTCACCCATAAGGGCTATGGTAGTGGTGTACAGTTGGGGGTAGTGGGTTTGGAGGAGGGGTTTGGAGGGCTCAGCACACAAGGTAAAGGAGCTGTGTACCTGGGAGCATTTTAGAAGTCCACTGCAGTGCCCCCTAGGGTGCCCGGTTGGTGTTCTGGCATGTCAGGAGGACCAGTGTACTACAAATACTGGCTCCTCCTACGTCTAAATGGCTTGCATTTGGATGTTTTAGACTTGGATGTCTTTGATTTCGAAAATCGCTGAAAATCCAAGGACATCCTTGGTATTTTCGAAACGAAAGATTGATGTCCATCTTTTTTTCGAAAATGCGCTTTTCCCCACCTCTGGATTGGACGTTTTACAAAGACGTCCAAATCCCAACTTTGACATTTCTTTCGAAAATTCCCCTCTATGCCTACTCTGTGGGACCTTTGTGTTCTGTCCACTTTGGGTAGTTGGAAAAAAAAATACTACACAGTCCCACCTACAACCTGTACAGCTATTAGAATTCATTGGAGCCTTGAGACAGTACAAGCTTGGACCTACTTCCTGCATGTACAAGCAGATGCTCTAATTGCCATCATCGCTCAGATCTGCAGCGGCCAGAATGTCAAGCCTCAGCAGCTGTAGAAGCTATTAAGTCACATGGCCTTGACAGTTAATGTGATGCCCATGGCATGGCTCCGTTTGAGGAAAGTCCAGTTGACCCTAGCTTCCCAGTAGTCTCAGACCAGAGGGAACCTGATGGATGTCATCTACATCACTTCTAATTTGGCTGAATTGCTTCTCTGGCGGGTCATTCGCTCCAATTTCACCCAGGGACTACCATTCCAAATTCTTCCACCTCAGAAGTTTGTAACCACAAATGCATTCAGCTAGGGTGTAAATATAATAAATCACAAGTCCAAAAACTGTCACTAAATAGCAGCAAAAGCCTGTGTGAACATGTATGTGTAAAAGATATATAGTTAAAAAATAAAATAAAAGTTTTTTCCCTACCTTGGGAAGGTTTCTAGGGCGGGGGGGGGGGGGGCTCCTTGGTACTCCGTTGGGCTGCAGCTGGTCCTGGGGCTGCTCCGATTCATTTGGGATCTGTTTATGGGGTCTGGAAGCATTCCAAGGGTGGCCTGGAGGTCCGGGCATCTTCTGGGCCAATTTGGGCCTGATTCCAGCCGACATTGGTGGTCAGTGGCCAGTGGAGAGCTTTCAGAGGGTCCATGGCCGGGAGCTTGCAAAATGGCGACCAGCCACAAGTGAGGAGAAGCAGGAAACAGCCTGGCAGGAAAATTGTCTGCTTTTGGCCTAGCTTGCTGGGTGGGAGCATGTGCAATAATACGGTTTGGGCCGGCTAAATCTCAACATTTAGGTCAAATGTTGAGATCGCTGGGTTTACAGATGGCCGGCTTCAAAAAAAGTGGAAAAACAATTGAAGTGCTCATTAGGGATGGCTTTTTCAGTAGTACCAGTGGGATTTGAACTGGCCACCTCTGGATTACAAGACCGGTGCTCTAACCACTTGGCCACAGCTCCATTTACTTGGATGTCCCTCCATTTTGATTATGCCCCTTCAGGTCTCTCTCACAGACAGGGGTCTCTCTCAGCTACTCACAGACAGCTAAATGCGCTGTGATTGGCTGAGAGAGACCCCTGTCTGTGATCGACTGCAAGCCTGCAAGTCAAACAGGAAACCCAAATGTATTTTTTGATTGAAAGTGACTGTGAGATGGACATTTTTTTTAATAGATATTATAAGCAGGACATCCTTTTACATTCAGGTTGGATAGTAAAGTCTATGGTAGGCATTTATCTATCTGTTTATTTTTAACTGGTCTTGCAGCACCAAAAGCTGCTGCCATCTAGTCACCATGGGATCAGTGCACAGGAAAGTTCCGCATTAACACACAGTAAGCCCAGATTTTGCTCTAGCTTAGTAAGAGTCCCTAAATTATTATTTTTTTTTAAATACACAAAAATTCAAATAATTTAACTGAAGGGCCCCTTTTACAAATGCACAGTGGGCCTACCGCTGGCTTCCTGCGTGGTGATTCGGCTGTTCCGCCAGGCTCCTGGAGGAACTTGGCAGTAGTTCCGGCTCCCACCATGCACTGGAAAACAGTCTTGTATTTTCTAGCATTGGAGGCATGCCCAGTGGTGAACAGACAGCACCAAGCTATATGTCTGTTTTTGGCGGGTTCACAATTTAAAGGGGGAAAAAATAGCTGAAGTGGGAATCAAGCCTGGATCCCCTGGTTTACAGTCCACTGCACTTTTATTTATTTTATTTGTTACATTTGTATCCCACATTTTCCCACTTATTAGCAGGCTCAGTGTGGCTTACATAGTACCGTAACGGCGTTTGCCAATTCCGATATGAACAAATACAAGGTGAAATTCTGGTAGAATAAGGTTCAGGTATGATGAATACTTTGGTGGAGTTTAGGGGGAAGAGGAAGAGTTTGGATATCTCCATTACGGTCTTTGGTTTCATTATGTTGCAGATATCCAGGTTTATGTTGGTTCAGTGGGGTATGCCTTTCTGAACAGATTTGTTTTTAGGGCCTTTCGGAAATTTGAGTGGTCGAGCATAGTTTTTACTACTTTGGCAGTGCGTTCCATAATTGTGCGCTTAAATAGGAAAAGCTGGATGCGTCAGTTGTTTTGTATTTGAGTCCTTTGCTGCTTGGGTAGTGGAGGCAGTAAGGGCTCCTCCAGGAAATGGCCTCATGCTGATACCTTGTCTTAGTACACAACCATTTCCTTCCCCTTCACAGAAGAGAGTTTTTTTTACCGGTGGCGGTAAAAGGCTGCCTTAGCATGCAGCAAAGTCGCGCACCAACACCATCGCAGGGCCCCTTTGACACCGCTTTGTAAAAGGAGCCCAAAAGCTTTTGTTCCCACCCACCCCCAGTTGATTCCAAAGATCGCAAAGACCCAAAGGTGTGTGGGGAGCAAGATGAATGGGGTTCTGATTACATATGTGTGCATACTTTAGAAATATGTGGGAAATGGTAATAAAGGTGCTTTTTGGGGCCATCCTTCTCCTGCTGTTTCAGTTACTTCCCCTGTTCCAGAGTTCTGCAAGAGTTAATTGGGGACATTTTGGTGTGGTGGTTAACATTCTTTTTTTTTAACTCTTAATTTATTTTTTAAGCAAACGTAATAAGTACAGAAAGGAAAATTTTCCAGTCACCCTAGACCACATACAAAAAGGGGTGGATAAGGAAAAGTAGAAACTTATACCAATAAAGGAAAATATGCAATAACATGAAGACTTAACATGTATACCCCCATGCACCTTACTTTATATTGTCAACCATTTAAACAGCATTCTCAGGTTTTGATCTTTAAGTCTATGAAAGTCCTCAAATGTTCTGGAGAAAAGAGAGCACATTTCTGACCTCATGTGCAACTTTCTAACTCTTCCTACTTTCTTACCTATCTATATTTTACATCTTTGCTTTACCCTTCACTATCAGTTATAATGTTCTATTAAATATTGTGTTGACATTGTAAGTTGTATACCATAGAAAACTGCACTATGTATTGTTTTTGAATTTTTACTGCTGTAATTGCCTATTGCTCATGTTTGATCTATTCTTACTGTACATAGCCTTGAGTGAATTCCTTCAAAACGGGGGGGGGGGGGGGGGGGGGGGGGTGTAAATAAATCCTAATAAATAAATATTTCAATCCAAGATATTTAACTAAACATTTACACAGATATGCCAATAGAAAGGAAGCCTCCAGAGCTAATATAACTTTCAAAATATGCACAATAGTCCATAGAATCATCTACGGACTTGCACCAAATTACAAGACAGAACTTATCGATCTACTAATAAGAAATGTGACTAGAACAGCAAGAACCTGCCTAACCCTTCACTACCCCAATTGCAAAGGTATAAAATACAAATCTTCACATGCCGCCAGCCTCTCGTTTATAGGCACACAACTTTGGAACTCACTACCCAAAGACCTGAAACTCACAGAAAACTACCTACAATTCAGAAAAAGCTGAAAACACATCTTTTCAAGAAGTCTTTTCCCCCTGGATCTGCCTAATCCCACACCAACATACATCACAAAAAGTTCAGAAATGGAAAACAATAATTTCCATTTCTCACAATATGCTAATATATGAACCTTAGTGTTTAATGTACTTCTGTATTATGTACTAGACTTCTACAAATCTAAATTTTGTAACCGCCTTTTTAGCAATATGTAAGCCACACTGAACCTGCCATACAGGGGAAGGATACAAATGCAATAAACAAATAAATAAATAATATATCCTGCCTCAAAGCCAAAAATAATTTTCTATGCTCCTGTGTTGACTTAATTACATTGGGATAAATACAAACCTTTCTAAAGCAGAAAAGAGTTTGCAAATTCTTAAAGAATAACCTCATTACAACATTCAAGTCCTGTTCAAATACAAAGGAAACAAATAAAGTTGCCTTTCTGAATCTTCCGTTAGAGATATTTCCAGTATTTCTGAGACATTTAAAGCTTCAGATCTAATTCTTGATTCAAAATTTCAATCCCTTGGCCCATAGTGCCAGACATCTCATTCCAAAACTTTAGAAGAAACTTAATAAATGCTATTTATTGGTGAATAGATCGAGAAGAAAATTTCAAGACTTAATTAATTATCTCGTAATGGCATCTATGGGTGCAATTCCCAGCAACCTTGGGAAATTCAAGAGACACAAATTAAGCCTCTGATTAGTTTTCTAACTGCTGAATTGTCCTAGTCAATGTTTTCTTTAATAATAGCTAATGTTACTGTAACAGGGGGTTAAAATAAAGAAGAAAAGTTTTTTTACCTGGGGAGTCTTGTGGGGAAGTCCGGTCCCACCTTGTGGGGGAGGGGGTCGTTCTGGGGCTGTTCGGGCGGCCCGGAGGGACGGGGTGTCTTCTGGGCAGGTGTGGGCCCGATCGCAGTCCGGAGAAGCAGCGCCGTGTTTTTTTTATTCCCGGGAACGGTTGGGTACGTTCCCGGGGGTGGAGGGCCAGGCAGCGCCACGAATTGCGACTCCCGGGGACGATTGAGCATGTCCCCGGGGGTGAAGAGTTGTTATGGCGCTGCGGGAGGCATGTGGATGTCGGGGGAGGTGAGCTGCGGGAGGCAGCGGCAGCATTTCCGGGCTTGTTCCGGCGGGCCCTCTGCACTGTGAGGAGAAGAAGGAGGAGTCATCGCGAGTGTGCATGAGGCAGCGCGCGTCCTCGCGAGTAGGCCGAAGCCGGGGCCTAAATTTTGGGCCGGCTTCGGAGCTTTTTTTGTTTTGGCTCCGTTTTCGCGTCGGGTAGTCGTGGACCGGAACGGAGGGAAGGGGAAACGTCAGGAGAAAATCCCGGATCAGGTAAGGGGTCACTTGACCAAAAATGTTAATCGGGTGATTTTAAATTTGCATAAATAGCGTTTTTTATTTTTAAAAATTCGGGGTTTCAAGTTATTTAAATTTAGTTTTCAGATTTGGGTTCTGGGAATTTTTTAGGATTTTTGTGGTGATTTAGTTTTTCAATTTTTAATTTTTAAATAGGGGTTTTGGGCGAGTGTGGGTTTAACAGGGTTAGGAAAGGGTTAAATTGATAAATTTGATGGGGCAGGTTAAGGAAGTACTTATTGAATTTTTGGAATGGTTTTTACTGAGTTTGGGATTTTTGGAAGGGGTTTAGGTGGAATAATGGCGGGCGGACGTTAAATTGTGGGATATTTAAATTCTAAAAATACAGTTTAGTAGGGAATGGGAAGTTTAGTGGGCATAGTAAATTTGGGGTGATTTAACATAAATTTATTGTGGTTTTTAAATAATTTAGGAATTTCCCATAGATTTCTATGGGGATTTCTTATTTAAAATGGAGATTTAGTTGTGCTGCTCAGCATTCCGTTTGTCAGCAGGCAGCTGCGGAATGTTGAGCAGGACTTAGGATTGGCTGCTAGGGTTTGGAACCCCAAGCTGAAGGGTCCGTTTCCTAGGAAACGGCTTGGTGGACAGTTGGTCAGAGTGGTTTTGACCTTCAGAGAGTGAGGAAGCGCTGTGGTGTTGTGAGTGTGGAAAAGTGATTTTGGGTGAAAAGAGGAGAATAAATAATTTTAGGGTAATAGAATTATTAAGGGTAGTTAGTAAGTATGTATGTGTGATTAAAATTTAGAGTGAAGAGTGTTCCATTAAGTTGATTTTGAGTTTGAATGTTCTGGGGGAATAAAAGGTGATTGAGAGTGAAACTTAGGTTAGATAAGGTGAGGGGGGAGGTTAAGTGGTTGAGTTAAATATTTTTCAAAGTTGGGTTTTGGGATTTTAGGTGAGGTTAAAGGAAAGAATCTTCAAAGGCTGTATGAGTGCAGGGAAGATGAAGGAGCGGAATGTTGGGAAGTAAGGCTGGCAGTGGAATGTTGAGCTGCACTGCTCTGCTGCAAGTGATCAGACACTCTGTTTAGCCTAGGGCCTATATAAAAGAAAGCCTAGAATTGACATAGAGGGGTGTTTAAATTAATTTTTGTTTAATTTTAGCTAGTGTGCCCAGTTTAATATTATAAATTCCCAGAAATAGAATGTTCTAAACCATTTAAAATAAGAAGGTAGGGTTTTGCTCCCATTTTATTTATTAAGAGAGAGGTGTAGCACAAAGACGTCACGGAGGGAAGAGTGGACATCCGAAGTTTGGGCCCCACCGCAAGAAAGATCCTGTGTACAAATTTGGCGACAGCTAAGTACAATTGAATAACAAAGAGAGTTAAAGAATACAGATAACAGAAATAGACAAAAGTTATTACTTACCATAAGTCTCCCGGGAGTGAAGATCCTTGACACCTGTAAAGAAAAGAATAACAAAGAATCAAATTCTAAAAAGGGGTGGGTCGCTGATTATAGGGGTTTTTCTTAAACATATACATTTTCTTGTCTAAAAAGGGGTAGGGTGAATGTTCTAGTACTTATCTGATTTGTTCTTGTCTGCAATGGTAAAGTTGAGAAACCTGTAAAGAAAGGAAAAGTTAAAAGGTTAAGGTTGTGTAAATGTATTGATTCAACTAAGGAAACTGATAATAGAAATTCTAGTTTAATTATTACAAAAACTGTTGACTATTTTCATGCACTGAAACTGTGGGTGTTATTCAATAAATATAAAAATTATTCCATCTTTCAAGCTAGTCTGGTTTTCCTCAGATTCAGGAGTAATCCAATTTTTAGTTTCTTTCCCCCTTTAATTCTAGGAAGTAAAGGGCGGGGTTAGTGACCTGTGCAGCTTTCTGACGCTCAGTGGTGTAAAAGCTGGGAGTTGGCCACGACTAATACCATCAGACTTCCAGCCAAACACTGTTAACTGAGCGTGAGCAGAGCTGATTACATTACTTCTTGTAAGGATTTCACATAATCTTTAACTCTTTGAATCTGCGACGTAAATTCCAAATTTGTAGTTTCCAAACCTTTAGATAGAGAATCAACTTTACTCATAAGGGTGGAGACATCCAATGCCAACTTAGCAAGAGTCAAATCCACTTTTTCCAGAGAAACCACCATGTGAGCCTTCCTCACTTCCTCAGCGCTGAAGCTCCAGTGCTGATAATCTCACTGCTACACTTCTCAGCAGCCAGACCCCCAATTGGAGCTTCCATCACCACGAGGTTTGCAGTAGGGATTTTCTCCAGCATCGCAGGGTCAAGCAGGCGTGATGGATGGTTGAACACCGGGGGTGATAGTGACATCCAGCCCATGGGAAGCAAGCTCTCCTCCACCTGAATCCTCAGCAGGCTGCTCTCGCCTGTTTGAATTTGCAGGGATCCTGGTGGCATACCTGACAAATTGACTGCTGGACAGAGGATGAGTTCCCGGCTGCCAAGGATGCGGTCTTGACCTTCCTCTTACTATGGAGCATTTTGGTGAAAGGCAAAAAAAAAAAAAAAGAGCAAGTAAGATTGCTGGAGAATGCCAACCAGCTCATGCTGCCATCGTGTCTGCACCCGCCCCCCCCCCCCCTACTTTCTTCTGGTAGTCAACATTCTAATATCTTCTAACAATTTCCCATAGAAAGCAATTGGTTCCGTTATCTGAAAATACTGATCTGGTTCCTTTGGTTTTTAAACTCATCTAAAGTATTCAAAATTTCTTAGGTTTTTTTTTTTTTTTTTTGGAGGGGTGGTTTAGTACTTGCCTTTAACACCTATGTGCAAGCATATAAACACTTAGATGCCTGCTAATGCACGCATTTGCCAGTATTACACACATCTGTCTTGCATGATACACATGAGTGGAGCTCTCACTCTTACGTGTTACTTACAGAATACTGTAAGAGAGTGCATTCCTACAGTATTGTGTAAGTGCAGCACCTAAGCATTAGGCATGCTGATACCAGGTTATGCTAGTATTCTATAATGGAACCTAGGTGCTTAGGTTCTGTTATAGAATAGACCTACCATATGGCCTCGGAACACTTAAAATAGAAGGGCCCAGTTATATAGTTACCCACTTACAGAGCGTACAGACAGATATCTCTCATATTTACATTTTCCAACATAGGGTATGTTGAAGGAGTTATGTAAGTAAGGAAAGGATGTAGAGACATGAATTTAGGAATGCTTTCCAGTATAGATTTGTAGAACAGGTGTGTGTGGGACAGTTGTGGCAGGACTCTGACAAGAGTAAAGGATAAAGATCATGTTTTTGATATGCTGCCTTTCTGTGGTACAACCAAAGCAATTTACGTATTATATGCAGGATGTGGGGTTGTGTATGTATGTTTGGGTATGTGCATATGATAAAATGATCAATGTTTTGGGGTCTTGATGTAATTTTTTTTCCAGTATTGAGCAGCTTTATATGGTTTTAAGCTGTTTTTCACTCTTCACTCTTTCTTCTATTGTTACACTTTCACAGACACACAATGTTCCTGTCTGTAGTAACTGTTCAAAATCTAATCAGCAATTTGTAGACCACACTAGACCCAGCAAGATGTTTAAGGCAGTTAACAAAAAGAAGTAACTAAAAAAAAATGATGAATTACAAAATTACAATTAATGATAAAATACTAACTATAAAATGTATCAAAAAAATATTTTAAAGTCTTTTTGTAAGCGCATATAATTCATTTCCAAACGAATTTGCATAGGAAGAGCATTCCAAATTGTAAGTGCTTGACAAGAAAATAAAACTTCAAAATGACATTTTTGTCAAATGCCATTGAATGCAGGAAGATTCAACAAAAAAGATTCACACAGTCTTAATGAAGAAAAATATAAACCGGGAAGCATTTGAATAAGCAATTCAGAGGTATTACCATACAAGACCTGAAATATTATACAAACAGATTTAAAAGCAATATGTGCTTTAACAGGAAGCCAATGAAGTCTAGAAACTCTATCAAATTTTTTTTTCAAACGGAAAATCAAATGAACTGCCGTATTTGGAACTAACTGTAGTTTATACAAAAATTTGTCATTCATTCCAATATACAAAGAATTACAGTAATCAAGATGAGGTATCACCAGCATCTGTAGCAATATAGCAAAATGTGACTCAAGAAAGTACAATTTAAGTAAATGTAATTATTTCAGACGATGAAAAGTAAGTCTCCATAAACTTTTAATCTGAGATTCATAAGTCAGTGAATCAAGTATAACTCCTAGAACCAGAAATCACTGCGGATACCCAGGCCAAAGTCTCGGCCTGCTTATCCGACATTGCTGCCTTGATGTCCAACTGCCACCTGAAACTGAATATGTCTAAGACTGAACTTATTGTTTTCCCACCCAAACCCACTTCCCCTCTCCCTTCACTCTCTATCTCAGTTGATAACACCCTCATCATCCCCGTCTCATCTGCCCGCAACCTCGGTGTCATCTTCGACTCCTCCCTCTCCTTTTCTGCGCACATCCAGCAGATAGCCAAGACCTGTCGCTTCTTCCTCTATAACATTAGCAAAATTCGCCCCTTCCTCTCCGAGCACACCACCCGAACTCTCATCCACTCTCTCATTACCTCTCGCCTTGACTACTGCAACCTACTCCTGACCGGCCTCCCACGTAGCCATCTATCCCCCCTTCAGTCCATCCAGAACTCTGCCGCACGTCTTATCTTCCGCCTTAACCGATATACTCATATCACCCCTCTCCTCAAGTCACTTCACTGGCTCCCAATCAGATACCGCATACAGTTCAAGCTTCTCTTACTCACCTACAAATGCACTCGATCTGCGGCCCCTCCGTACCTCTCTACCCTCATCTCCCCCCTTACGTCCCTACCCGTAACCTCCGCTCTCAAGACAAATCCCTCCTTTCAGTACCCTTCTCCACCACCTCCAAATCCAGGCTCCGCCCCTTCTGTCTCGCCTCACCCCATGCCTGGAACAAACTCCCTGAGCCCATACGCCGTGCCCCCTCCCTACCCATCTTCAAATCAATGCTCAAAGCCCAAAGCCCACCTCTTCAATGTCGCCTTCGGCACCTAATCACTACACCTCTTCTCAGGAAAACTTATCTACCCCAACTTGACATTTCGTCCTTTAGATTGTAAGCTCTTCCGAGCAGGGACCGTCCTTAATTGTTAATTTGTACAGCGCTGCGTAACCCTAGTAGCGCTCTAGAAATGTTAAGTAGTAGTAGTAGAACCCTCGACTTTGTACCTTTAAGCACTTACCTCCTGCCAAAGTTATTGAATCAGGAATAGATAGTAAAGAGGTGATAAACCAAAGAACCTTAGTTTTAGCAGGATTCAATGTAAGCATATTCTTCAGATCCCAATACAGAATTCTATCGACACAATCTGAGATTCAAACAAAAGTATCTTCCAAAGAAGAACAAGTTGCTTCCAACATCAAAATATTGTCAGTGTATGAAAATAAGCATATTATCATCAGTAAAGGAAATGGAGCCAAGAGAACTCATAAAAAGATTATATAACATAGGAGACTAGTAAAAAAAAAAGGCCTGTTTCTGACACAAATGAAACGGGAGCTACAAGGTTTTCCTCGGCTCCCTTGCAGCCACCCATGTCCAGCGACCCTCCTCTCTCCCCTGCCCCCCCTGCAGCCACCCATGTCCAGCGACCCTCCTCTGGACATGGATCAGCTGTGAGGCATGTTTTTCCCCCCGGGTTCTGAAGTTATCATAATGGCAACGGTGATGTCAGTCAGATCTACGGAGCCTAGCAGACCAACTCGGAATGAGCCACGGTCCCAGGCAGCAAGTCAGAACATTGGAGGTGAGAATTATTATATAGGACAAGGAGGAGCCCTGAGGTACCCCACAATCTGAATGCCAGTCCTTAGAAAGAACCCCACATTTCTAAACCTTATAAGATCGATTTACCCAAAACTTTACCAAACCAATTCAGAACTGGACCTGCCAGACCAAGTTCACTTAGCTTAGTTCATAATAATTCATGGTCTATTGAGACAAATGCAGCGGAAATATCAAACTGTAACATGAACAGTTGTTTTCCCCTACATAAACGGTTACAAACTACTGTGGTCAAGGCAAGTAATAAGGATTCAGTGCTGTGTTGAACTCGAAAACCAAATTGTAATGAATGAAAGCAAGAATACGATTCAATAAACTGCAATAATTGTTTACAAACCAAAGTCTCCATCAATTTGGTAAGCAAAGGGATACTAACAATGGGCTTAAAACTAGAGGTAGAGGACAAGTCCAAGTCCTTAGATTTTGGAATAGGTGTTAATATTATGTGGTCCAAAAATAAAGGAAAATTTACTAAGAGTCAAAATATTGTTCAAAAAAAAGACACCAGCCATAAAATGATACTAGATGGAGGGTGAGCAAATAAGAAGGACATTCATCAAGCATGCAATAACAATTTGTAAGTTTAGGCAATAGAGTATTAACATCCTCAACAGTAATAGGCTTGAAAATATTCCACACTTGATTGGCAGGAATGCCTAAATAAGAATCATTAACACTGGCTACATGATGTATTTCAGGTACTTGAAACTGACTGTTCTAAAGATCTTCCCAAATTACTGAAATCTTATTACAAAAATAATCAGCCCAAATCTGGGCAGATGGTTGAAAATTGGTAGTTGAAACAGAATCTGCTGGAGAAGCTACCAAATTCTCTATCTGCCGAAATAACCTCTTAGCATCTACTTGATCAAAACCAATAATATTAGCATAGTAAGTTTGTTTTTAGCTTCTGAAATATGAAATTTATAAGACTTTTAAGGCAGCTCTCCATTTACCGTTAATGGCTATATCCTCCTTTTTTTTTTGCCAACTACTCGCCAGCCACCTGCAAGCCTGCCTCCTCTCCCTCAGACTCGCAAAACCATGGAGCTGATTTGGAGGAACAAACTATTTGAGTTTTTCAAGGAGCAATAGTATCTAAAGTTGTTACAATGATTTGATCCCTTCATTAATCATGACTAAAAATGAATTTTTATCTCCTCATACAGTACTACACATACAGATGGGTGTCCAGCTAAAGTGATATATGGCATTGTTAGATTGTTTTGTATTAATTCTTCATGAGAGTCTAAATTTGCTCCTTCATGTTACAAGATTTGGTGTGATAATTTGATCACATTACTTTAGTCTCCATTTTTAGTTTTTTGATATGCCATTTTGGCAGCAGTTCAGAAGAGCACCTATAAAGTGATATAGATCAGTGGAAATAAGCCTTCATATCATAAAAGTGGCATCAGAGTTTGTGATGATACCCCTCCTTCCTTCAAGTTGTGAGAGATAAATACAGCTGGGGACAAATAGCATAGCCCAATGATCTTCTTCGCTTTTTTATATGGAGGCCATGTTGGCAAAAAGGGGGGGGAACCCCATTCAATTTGAGCACTGGGCCCATTGTCAGATATAGCAGCCAGAAAGCTGGATGGAGGACAGGGGGAGTCTCCAATGACAACGTTGGCCTTTCTCCTCCCCCTTCTATGATGTAGTTGGTTCAACTGTACATGTGCCTTTAGAGCAGCTTGTGTGTAATTAAAATAGTCTGTTGTGCCACATTGCTTCTCTCTAGGCCCATTTTGCCCCCATGCACCCTATCCTTGACTCCTAGGCTATCCTAGCCCCTCGCATCCACCTCCAGTACTCTCCCTCTTTCCAGTTCTTCTCCCTCAGCCTTCTGTAACCCCTCCAGTCAGTCTTCACCATCTTGTTGCCAACACTCCCCCAGGTTTAATTTTCCCCCACACCTTCTCTGGAAGCTTGTTGATACCACCTAAGGCAATTCTTTTCTTGCAGTATCACATGGCCCTTGGTGAGTTTGAGCCACACAGTGAGGCTTAGGTACTGTTTTGAGTCCCTTAAAAATAGAATGTTTGTACATTTGGGAAGCTTGCCAGGTGCCCTTGGCCTGGATTGGCCGCTGTCGTGGACAGGATGCTGGGCTCGATGGACCCTTGGTCTTTTCCCACTGTGGCATTACTTATGGTTTACAATGAAATTAAAACAATTAAAAAAAAAAAAACAAAGATACGAGGAAATCCATAACTGATAGCAAGCTCAGGTGCTGAAGACCAAACAGTCAACACAAACACTCTCCAATTCAATCACAAACATTACTGAAACAACAACAACTAAGCTGTCATCAGCGTTGAATCATCAGCTATTTCTTTTCTTTTCTTCCATTGCAGAGATTGGTCAAAAAAAGATGCTATGAGGCCACATCAAAGCATTCTATACATGTTATTCCTGGAATTGTGGATTTTTCCCAAGTCCATATAGTAGCGGTTTATGGACTTGTCCTTTAGGAAACTGTCTAACCCCTTTTTAAACTCTGCCAAGCTAACCGCCTTAACCACGTTCTCCGGCAACGAATTCCGGAGTTTAATTACGCGTTGGGTGCAGAAATATTTTCTCCGATTTGTTTTAAATTTACTACATTGTAGTTTCATCGCATGCCCCCTAGTCCTAGTATTTTTGGAAAGCGTGAACAGATGCTTCACATCCACCTGTTCCACTCCACTCATTATTTTATATACCTCTACCATGTCTCCCCTCAGCCGTCTCTTCTCCAACCATTTTGGTTTGACCACAAGAGAAAATGTATATCAAATATAATAATCAATAAATGATTTAGGGTCGGTAGGAGCCACTATTTGCTTCTATTGGCTGATGGGTGGAAACTGCTGCCTCTAGGCCAAAAGGTTGTTGGGTCTAGTCCTAGCTGAAGACATTTCTTACTTACTACTAATCATTTCTATAGCGCTACTAGATGTCCTTACACTACCATTCCTACCCTAGCTGAGATAATATTTAACCATTTCTATGACCTCATGTGCAACTTTCTTTAAATCAATCACCTTACTTTTTAACTCTTCCTACTTTCTTACCTATCTATATGTTTTTACCTTTCACTATCAATTATAATGTTCTATTATGTATTATGCTGATATTGTAAATAGTATACCATGCCGCAGTTTGTATTGTTTTTGAATATTTTTACTGCTTTAATTGTTGATTGCTTATGTTTGATTTATTCTTACTGTATACCGCCTTGAGTGAATTCCTTCAAAAAGGCGGTAAATAAATCCTAATAAATAAACCCTCTCAATATCATCCTTCTCACTGTTTTTTCTTTTCATAAGAGAGACTAAGGGCATGGATGAGGGTGAAGACTGAATTCTAATGCTTTTCAAAAGTATTCATTATGTGGTGAATTGTAACAAATTTCTAAACAAACTTGTATTACATATATCTGTATTTCTGTTTCAGGTTTATAAAGATGGATGCGCTTTCTGAAGCAAATACAGCCTTTGCCCTTGATCTTTTTAAAACTGTGGGTAAACAGGGTGATCACAATGTGTTCTTTTCACCCATGAGTCTGTCCTCTGCTCTGGCCATGGTGTATCTAGGTGCCAGAGGTAACACTGCAGCCCAGATGACACAGGTATGGATGATTAAACTATATTGTTATGATTGGGAAATGTGCCAAAAATGACTAAAATTCTTGCATGCCTAAACAGATACCAGAGTCCTAAAATTCAGCCAATGAGGCATCTGGCATCCCTGAAGCCATCGGCACAAAACTCTGTTGTTGAGGTTCCATGCTGTTTTTAAAAGTGATTTTGTAATGGAAAGAAACTCTATTTTACCTTCAAAAAAAGACAAAGGATGACAAAAGGTATAGAAGACCAGTGGGCTCATTCTCAAAGGACCAAACCTCCAGAAAGTGGCATGTCCGCATTTGGACATTTTTCTCACAAAAACGTCCAAACCAGCATTTTCGAAACCTATTTTTAGACGTTTTTCTCTGAAGTCCGCCAGAAGTGCATCCAAACCTCAAGGGGGAGTGCCAGGGGTGTGTTCAGGGTGGAACTTGGGCATTCCTAAAACTTAGACATTTTTCAGCCATAATGAAACAAAACAAAACCGTCCAGGACTAAAACTTAAGACGTTTTGTCTAGATCTGTTTTTATAACGAATAAGGCACAAAAAGGTGCCCTAAATAACCAGATGACCACTGGAGGGAATAAGGAATGACCCCCCCCCCCCCCCCAAAAAAAAAAAATGTGATGAAAACATTACTTGCCAGCCTCTGTGCCACCCTCAGATGTTATACTCAGGTCCATCAGAATAGCATACAGGTCCCTGGAGTAATCTAGGGTGGGTGGGTGCAGTGCACTGCAGACAGGTGGACCCAGGCTCCTACCTCCCCCTACCTATTACACTTGTGGAGGAAACTGTGAGCCCTCCAAAACTCACCACAAACCCACTGTCCCTACATATAGGTGCCACCTACACCTGTAAGGGCTATGGTAGTGGTGTACAGTAGGGGTGGTGGTTTTGGGGGGCTTAGCAGACAAGGTAAGGGAGCAGTGGTGAGATGTGTACCTGGGAGCATTTTACGAAGTCCACTGCAGTGCCCCCTAGGGTGCTCTATTGCTTTCCTGGGATGTCATTTTTCCGTGATTCTAAGTGATGCCAATCTTTCTATTTTTTATCAGTAGATTTGGGCTTTGAATTCAGATCTATAGATAAAAAGGAGGTTTCATTACATATATATAAATACCAGAGTGCTATTTTTCCATACTTCATTTCAAGAATATACATTCCCTAATTACCTGTCCCAATGCAACTGAAGCTTTTACCTCCTCAGTGCATGTAAAGGGTTTCATCCCTTTGTGGATTCTCTGATGTCGTGTGAGGCTTTCTTTCCAACCAAAATGTTTACCGCACTCAGGACATGTAAATGGTTTCACTCCTGTGTGTATTCTCTGATGCATTGTGAGATTTCCCTTCCAGCCGAAGTTTGTACCACATTCTGCACATATGTATGGTTTCACTCCTGTGTGGATTCTCTGGTGCCCTGCAAACAATGCCTTGTTTCTGAAGCTTGTACCAAACTCGGAACATGTAAATGGTTTTACACCTGCGTGGATTCTCTGGTGAACTATGAGGGATGTCTTGCCTGTGAATCTTTTACCACACTGAGGACATGTAAATAAAATTTTACTCCTGTGTGGCTAGCACCACAGTCAGAACAAGCACTAGTCTCTCTCATTTTTCTGAATGTTTTGATATTTTGAAATATTAGTCTTCCTACAAAATAAGTTTTCAGATATAATAGAACTGACTGACTGATTCTACAGCAGTTTGAACTTTGTTGTCCTCTATGAATGCTTTCCTGTGACTGAAACTTTTCTTATGGTCTGTTTCCTAATGGCTTGATTTTTGTGTGTTTTGCATTTCAATGTTTTGGGGGTTTTTTTGTTTGAAGATGGACCGAAAAACAAAACATCCAAATCGCAAAACGTTTTTCAAAACAGTATTTTCAAAAGCAAAAGAGACTTTTTTTGTTGTTGTTGAAAATTACCTTATTTCATGTTCGGAATTTGGATGTTTTGTGTAAAACGTCCAAATTCAGATTTAGACGTCATATCAAAAATGCCCCTCCAGATCTCTTAAGTATGTAAAGGATTTTTCCTCGGTGATATAATGTGAAACTAAACCACTAACCAAATCTGTTCCCTTGTGACTTGCACGTGTATTATAAAAACATTTAGCCCTGAACTGCCCCTTCTTCCCTTCCCAGCTCTGAATCTATATTGTGCTGGAAAGCCTGAGTCCAAACACATTTCTAGCTTGACCCTAGTTAGCTGCTGTTTCACTCTTCAAAGTATTCAGGCAGATCATGTCCCACAGTTTCCCCTTTTTATGGCACTTTTATTCATTTGTTCATGAAAAATTTTAATATAACACTAAGAATAATCCTGAGCATCAAATAATTCATTTGCTATAGGCAAAGAAAAAGCAAAATACAAAAACATACGAAAAAGAAAAGTTGCAGCCTGCACTTTAAAGTCCACAATTTGGAGGTCCCAGAATAAGTCATAAACAAAAGAAACAGAAAAACGATGACATCCTTGCACACTAAAAGATTTACCTTCTAGAACTACTTCACACTCAAAAACATGAAGTGAAGGCTTATAAGCATATGATACCCCTTGATAATTCACCAGGTATTTAAAGGAGACTCTCAGGAAAGAAAAATACAAAAAGCTTCCAGCTGCTAAAACCTGGGTCTCTTTAAAAATAAACTGCCAGAGATCACATGATGTGATGAGCGAGGCGGTTGTAAACTGCTGCAGCTCTGGGACCCTCGCTGCCCAATCCACGACAATTTTAATCATATTCACATTTTCAGTGTGACAGACCTGTGACAAGAAGTTGGAACACTGCATGGACAAATTTCTAGAGAAATCACCCACTGTTATGGCACAGAAACTGGCTCAACAGGAGAAGGTGGAGAAGCAAAGATGGCAGACTTTCCGCCTCAGTGGTGTTCAAAGATACACGGTTGCTACAGTTAACTCTGGCAGTACACAAGGCACTGGAGCCAAAACTAGGTGCCTTGTCCCAGAAAATAGATGCATTCCAGGCCACTCTGGATGGGCTTGCAACATGCACGGGAAAACTGGAAACTAGACTGTGGTAGAAGATGATGTGGTGGCGTACATCCAGCAATGGATGCCTAGAGCAACAACTGCTGGACCAAGAAGCAAAGTTGGAAGACTTAGAAAATCATTTCCATAGGAACAATCTCCGCATTATTGGTCTGTCTGAAAAGATTCCCAAACGCAATTTAGCGAGGTCTCCTGGGCCGGCTACGTGGTGCTTTATAATCCCCTTATAATGATTACGACGCCAGGGTTGTTAACTGCATCCTAGCCGGCCATGCGGTGCTGGTGACTTACAATTTTACCAGTTTGTGGGCTATTGCCCTAGCAGCGACATACAGCGAGTTTCGCTTGCCAGGTCATGAGATGCGTGCTAGTGTAGTTAACCGCAACCTATAATGAGGTCTTTTTGCCTGGCCACGCGGCTCCTCGCCGGTGCGGCATGGTACCTACCCACTACCTACAGCGTGGGTCTCGTTGAATGAACATGCAGTGATGGCGACGCAGCGCACATATGGATTCCGGACCCCGCGGCGAATGCCATGGCAACGTAGCGGTCATGGTAAAAAAAAACCGAACCCCGTTGTGGCCAGCCACGCTGAAAAATTAATGCGGTATAAGCCGTCCATGCCTTTATGGCGACGGACCTTAAGCCCCATTATGGCCAGCCATGCCGGATTTTCAATTTAATGCGGCAAAAATGAGTGCGGTATAAGTCGCCCATGCTGTATAAGCTGCCGATGCCATGCAGAGCTATACAAGCCCCATTGTGGTTGGCCACGCCGTGTTATCTAGTTTGGTAAAATTTAGTGCGGTATAAGTTGCCCATGTTGTATAAGCCGCCCATGTCACGCAGCGCCATGCCATGTTTTCTACTCAGTCGACTACGGTTCATCCTAATCGTTACTTACCGATGCCATGTCTGCATGATTGGCCTGCCATGTGATATTTGAGATATGGGTTTTTGCAGAAACGTCCACATTGCGATCCTCGCTAGTCAGGGTCTTCTCTTGCGGGCCACTTAGGGGGAGTCCAAAATTGGCGGAACATGCACTTCGCCACGCGTAGTAATACAGTCGGCCATTAACCTACAGAGGCACGTATGGCAGCGGTGAATTTTGATAAGGCGGCCATTTGCAGGAGTACCAATTGTAAAAACGGTGGCCACTTTCAATACACCACCCATTTCGACGAGCAGTAAAATTTGAAAAAGGTGGCCATTTTTATGGCGCTAAAAATTCACTAGAAATGACATTCCAAATACATGTGTCTTTGACACACTGCATAGGCCGGACCAATTGATATCATATCGTTGGTGCCAGCCTAGCAGGACACAGTACTTCGGGGCGTCGGACAAACATATCGGTTACAGTATGCTACTCCCAGCTGCCGTTAGGACCAGGTCCATGGGGGGAAGGGTTGGTACAAAGGTGTTAGTCCTAGAAGGCCATGTGCACTTAGCGGCCATTTTGACTAGAGCGGCCACGTGAACTAATGCGGCTAATTTGAAAACGGCGGCCATTTTGATATAAGGACCACCGGTCTTACTGATTTATTTGCCGGGTGTACAGGAGCCCAGCCATTTAAATTTTAGCGGCCCATTTTGCATACGGTGGCCATTTTGACTACCAGGCCAGGCCAAATTTGAATGTAACGGCCATCGCCCGTGGGGCTTTAGGCCGGCCATTTAGGGAAGGGCGCACTGCGCAGACAGCACGCAGCTGGATATGCAGCTGTGAGCTGCACTAATCAGTAAGCTTGTGGTAATGTAGCTGCGCTAACTGATTAGCGCATGATCCCTTACCGCCTACAAAACAGGTGTCAGTAGGTTGTCACATGGTAATTCTTGTTAATGGTCGCATGCTAATGGCAACATGACCATTAATTTAGAAAATGGAAAATCTGCAATTTTCTAGCTGCGGTAAAAATGGCCTTAGCGCACGAGAGAGACCCACGTAACAGTGCACTAAGCCACTTTTTTTCCTCAGCTTAGTAAAAGGAGCTGTAATACGGCCCAGCCTGCACAGACATATTACATTAAAATGCACATAAAATACTGTAAAATTAACCTGCTGTAAATATCATCTTTACTGTCAGATGAAACATCTTAATGCTTAGAAATGCTTGCTGAAATACATATGCTTTTAAAACACAGAAAAGGTGACAAGAAAATGTCTCTGACAATGTTTAAAAAAATAATAATTTTATTACAACTTCCAGGACTCGACACGAGCCATGTTAATGCCAAACTGGCATGGCTCAGGAGTCTCTTATGGATGTTTATACTGTGAGCTAGCCAGCTTGCTCCAGGAAAATATGAAAGCGCTCTACAGAGGTTGTTCGGGATCAGAATTTGCGCTTTTTTGAGGCATTACCTTTTTCGAAATGCTCTAGGCTGTGAGTCCCCAAGTTCCGTTGAGACTTAGAGCGATAAAGGTTTAGAGTGCTTTCATATTTTCCTGGAGGCAGTTGGCTAGCTCACAATATAAACATCCATAAGAGACTCCTGAGGCAGGCCAATTTGGCCAAAACACGGCTCGTGTCAAGTCCTGATGTTTTAATAAATGTGTTTTGTCACCTTTGCTGTGTTTTGTGTGTGCTTGCGCTTGTGAAGGCTTGTGTTCTTCTATGTTTTTGTAGATAGGATACCAAGCATAAAAGTTAAAGATGCACTCACACACATACAGATCTCATTTCCGGCTTTTCACTTGTCATAACGTGTTTTATCAGTACATTAAAAAAAAATCAAAACCCAATCTTCAGTTTGATTTCACATCTAACATGCTCCTACATAATCTGTAATTCTGCATGCTGAGAGCAAGATAAGCTGCAACTTGTAGTGGATGTATAAAAAGTTTCATTTTCCATTTCAGGTTTCCTAGGTTGGCTAGTGTCATTGTGCGTGTTCACAAGAGAATTAGAACTACTCAGTTATTCCAATGATAGCTGCTTCATTTGGTCAAGGAGAAAAAGTTCAGTCAGGCAAAACCAATGATCTTGCCTTAAAATAGGTGGATATTTCTGAGGGTACTCTTAAAAAAATATTGAGACATTTATAAACTTACTAGTAAATAAGGCCCGTTTCCGACACAAATGAAACGGGCGCTAGCAAGGTTTTCCTCGGAGTGTGTATGTTTGAGAGAGTGTGTGTGTGAGAGTGACTTTGTGAGAGAGACAGATTGAATGTGTGTGGCTGCAAGTGTGTCTGTTAGAGAGTGTGTGTGTGAGATTGACAGTGTGTTTGAGTGGGTATGTGAGCGAGAGCGAGAGTGTATGAGAGTGATAGAGTGTTTGACAGTGACTGTGTGACACATAGAGAGTGAATGTGATCGAGTGTGAGACATAGCGTGTGTTGTAGACAGTGTTAGAGAGTGAGAGAGACAGTCAGTGTGTGAGAGAGAGAGAGAGTGTGTGTGAGAGATAGTGTGTGTGACGGAGATACATCCCCCCCCCTCCCTATGTTGGCTGGAAGGACCCCCCTCCGTCTGCATCTGCCACTGTGTTGTCGCAGGACCCCTCATCTCCTTGTCTGGTCAGTCTCCCCCCCTCCTTTCAGGTCTCCCTACAGCCCTTCTCTCAGGACTGTGGGTCGCCCCTCCCCCCTTCACCTGTGCTGTCAGGACCCCCTCCTCCGCCTCCATCTGTGGTCTGTGTACCTGTTCTGGCCCTCATCCTCCCCTTCTTGTGCCTGAACTGTTGCTTAGCCTGTGGCAACAGTGGAGAGAGCTGTGCAGGACCTCCTGTTCCAACCCCCTTGTCATGTTTGTAGAGAGAGAAAAGAGGGAAAAAGAGGAAAAGTGGCATAATGTTTGTAAAAAGGAAGAGGGGCACGGCAGGCAGCGACCAGCTATCAGCTGTGCAAGTGTAAACAAAAGAAAACAAAAAGGAGTTTTGTGCTGCCTGTTCAGTCCCAGCTCGTATTCTCTCGTATTCACTGCTTGAAAGGACAGGAGGGGAGGGTGCACAGCAGAAGCTGACTTACTTTGCCAGATGCGAAGCAAAAGCTCTTGCCCTTGTTAAACAAAACAAAACAAAAAGGAGTTTTGTGCTGCCTGTTCAGTCCCAGCTCGTATTCTCTCGTATTCGCTGCTTGAAAGGACAGGAGGGGAGGGTGCACAGCAGAAGCTGACTTACTTTGTCAGATGCGAAGCATAAGCTCCTGCCCTCGTTAGTTCTACATTCAGCTGCCAAGGCCACCGGAGAAAACAGAGGGAGGAGAAACGGGTGCAGAACTCCTCCAGCACATGTGCACAGCAAAGCGAGTGACGCTCCTCCCGAGTGACCCCTTCGCCTCTGACGCTCCTCCCTTCTTCTATTTGACTTCCCTGATAGGTCCCTCATTGGTGTGATGCTCCTCCCTTTTCCTGTTTCAGTTCCCTTTGATAGGTCAGAGCGGTGCAGCTGTGACGCTCCTCCCTTCTCTGATAGGTCAGGGCAGGGCAGAGATGTACTCTGATAGGTCAGGGCGGGGCAGATTCAGATCATGGCGGCGCACAGATGGACTGTGGTTAAAAGTGGTTACAGAGCTTCGAACATACAAACTTTTGAAGCCTCAAAGTGTGGTTCAGAACGTTCATGGTGCTTTTTATGTCCAGTTGGGGCGTGGCGTAGGTCACAGATGGGGCGTGGCTGAGGGCGGTGGTGAGTAGTCCGAATAGCCAGGAGGACTACAGCAGTTCAGGACTTCACTGCCACAGTTGGAGGGAGCTTCAGAACGTTCAAGGTGGGATTTATTTATATAGATAACATGAGTGTTGTTGTATAAGTATTTAAAAGTTTTTCAGTTCATACTGCTGTTAGCCTGTTTCACGTTTTTTCAACAGCATAGATCTTTGGTTCTTAGTAGTATATGATACTAGTAAAAAAGGCCCGTTTCTGATACAAATAAAAACGGGCACTAGCAAGGTTTTCCTCGGAGTGTGTATGTTTGAGAGAGTGTATGTGAGAGTGACTGTGTGTGAGAGAGAGAGAGAAACAGAGTGAATGTGCGAGTGTGTGTGTGACATAGAGTGAGGCTGTGTGTGTGAGAGAGAGAGTGTGCGGCAGGGGCCCCCCTCCGTCTCCCGCTCTCCTTCCCCTCCCCTTTTTCCTCCCCTCCCCCCTCCCAGCTTCAGGGTCGTGGCTCCCCCTCCCTCCAACTTTCAGGGTCCTGGCCCCCCTCCCTCCCACTCCCACGTTCAGGCTGGCTGGCTCCCTCCTTCCCTCCCTCCCACCCTCCGACGTTCAGGCTGCCTGCCTGCCTGCCTTTGTTTGTGGTCTGCTGCTTTTCGCAAAAGCTCACACTGGTCTGTCCATAAGGGTGAGAAGAGAAAGACTCAGGCGGGGAGGGAGAAGGAGCCCTTCTTGCTTTTACAGTAGCCAGGAAGCGTATTTTGGATGAGCGATGCGAATCGTTGAGTGTCAGTGCTCCGCCCTCGACGTCGTCGTGTTGTGACGCAAGGGCGGGGAGATGGTAGTCCTCCTTTTTTGCAGGTCGTTCGCGATGCGTCTGATGTCACATTTTGTCGTGTAGCAACGGGTGGGCGATGCGATTCGTTGAGTGTCAGTCCTCCGCCCTCGACGTCATCACGTTGTGACGCGAGGGCGGGGCAGACACTCATGGAGGAACAGCGATCTACAAATTTAGAACGTTTGGAGAGTTGAGGCTTCATTAGAATGTTGGAGGTGCGTTTTATTTAGAGAGGTATTTTTACCAAGGATTGTGGGGTGTGTTTTTGCATTTTTCCGGTGATAGCTGCATAGGGCATACTAAGGGTATCTTTGTAGCAGTGTTAAACTGTTTGTCAGAGTTGTGCTCTCCCTTAACCATAAAAAAACCCTGATTTCCAAGTGACAAATAAGGAGCAAATGTTTTCTTTTGATACTATCTGCAGCTTTTCCATTTTCTGGAATTATGGTGGGAGGCGAGGTGGGAGTGATTCTATAGGAATCTTTTGTGCTTGAAGTTATTAAGTACTACGTTGTGTGGTCTGTACAAAGCTGAGATTCTCTTGCAGAGCACAGTCCTTAGGGGACAAGAATAATGGGGGTCTTGTGGTTTGTGTATTTTTGTTTTCTGAACAGGTACTTCAGTTTTCCAAAGCCAAAGACGTTCATGCTGGTTTCCAGTCTCTTCTGGCAGAGATCAACAAACCTGGAGCAAAATATATACTCAGAACAGCCAACAAGCTTTTTGGGGAGAAGAGCTATGAATTTATTGAAGTAAGTTGATTGTATTTAAGTGTCCCACAGATTTATAGTAACCTGAAGAGAGGGAGATAGTTGAGAAGGAGGGAAGAGAAAGAGAGAGACAAAGTTGGCAAAGAAATGAGGCACTGGTAGTTGGGGGAAGGTGAGATGGAAGCATAATAAGAGTGGAGGAGTAGCCTAGTGGTTAGGGTGGTGGACTTTGGTCCTAGGGAACTGAGGTCAATTCCCACTTCAAGCACAGGCAGCTCCTTGTGACTCTGGGCAAGTCACTTAACCCTCCATTGCCCCATGTAAGCCGCATTGAGCCTGCCATGAGTGGGAAAGTGCGGGGTACAAATGTAACAAAAAAAAATAAGGGAATAGTAAATGGGAAAATTTGACATGGTATACTGTATATTCTCCGAGGACAAGCAGGCTGCTTGTTCTCACTGATGGGTGACGTCCACGGCAGCCCCTCCAATCGGAATCTTCACTAGCAAAGTTCTTTGCTAGCCCTCGCGCGCCCGCGCGCACCGCGCATGCGCGGCCGTCTTCCCGCCCGAAACCGGCTCGAGCCGGCCAGTCTTCTTTTGTCCGCACTCGGTACGGTCGTATTTTTCGCCGTGTCGAGCCCCGGAGAGTCGACCTCGCGCGTCCATATTGTTGAACGTGTTTTTTCTTCGGAAAAGCTTTTCTTCTACTCGGGAAGTGCTCCGGAACCCCTCCACCGGGTTTCGTTTCAATCCTCCCCGTATTTCCAGCTTTTGGCCCCGATAAGTTTTCTTTCGTCGTCGGGGTAGGCCTCTTTTCGGCCTCGGTCGAGATTTTCTCCCTCTAAAGTTTTTGGTGCTCTTTTTCCGTCATTTCGGACTTTGATTTCGCCGGCGTGATTTTTCCGCCCATGACATCGAAGCCTTCCAGCGGCTTCAAGAAGTGCACCCAGTGCGCCCGGGTTATCTCGCTCACTGATCGACACTCGTCGTGTCTTCAGTGTCTGGGGGCCGAGCACCGCCCTCAGAACTGTAGTCTGTGTTCCCTGCTTCAAAGGCGGACTCAGGTAGCGAGACTAGCCCAGTGGAACGTTTTGTTCTCGGGCTCTTCGTCGGCATCGGCACCGGGATCTTCGAGTGCATCGACGTCGTCAGCGTCCAGACCATCTTCCTCGGCCGCCCTTGCATCGAGTGCATCGAGGCATCGGGCCTCTGCATCGGCGCCGAGACATCGGATAGCTGCATCGACGCCGGTGGTACCGGGACCTCGTCTGCTGATGTCGTCGGACGGTGGTGCATCGTCAGGAGTGCAGGTGAGGGCTGTCCATTCTCCTGCTGGTGGCGGTGAGCCTTCGGGTGGGTCTCCTCCCACCCTGAGGGCTCCTGCGGTACAGCCCCCCCGAGACCGACCTTCTTCGGCCTCGGCCCCGAGGAAGCGACGGATGGATTCTACGTCCTCCTCGTCGGTGCCGGGGAGCTCCGGTGACATGCTTCGGAAGAAGTCGAAGAAGCATCGACACCGGTCTCCTCCCCGCGTCGGCACCGAGAGCTCTGGGTCGCCGAGGGATTCGGCACCCAGCAGGCATCGGCACCGAGAGGACCGCTCACCCTCT
This sequence comes from Microcaecilia unicolor, assembly GCF_901765095.1. Lineage (NCBI taxonomy): Eukaryota > Metazoa > Chordata > Amphibia > Gymnophiona > Siphonopidae > Microcaecilia > Microcaecilia unicolor. The sequence goes on along the minus strand of NC_044031.1, from coordinate 327,602,203 downwards.
GTCCAAGAGGTGTCGATGCGCTCCACTCTGGACAGCCCGGAACAGCCTCCTCGCCCGGAACAGGTCCTGACGTCGACGCCTGCATCGACCTCACAGCCTTTCTCTGCAGCCGCTCTAAACGAGAGCCTCCGGGCCGTTCTCCCAGAGATTCTGGGAGAGCTGTTGCGCCCTACCCCTCCGGTACCGGCGGTGCTTGCGCCTCCGGTACCGTCGAGCGTGGCGCCGGCTGGCCCATCGCCCAGGTTGAGGTCCCCGACGTCGGTACCGCGTGCGGTGCCGGCAGCGGCCACCTCCCAGGAAGGCTCCCCGACTACGTCGGCGGAGGGAGCTTCGCCGATGCGGGCGAGGGAGTCTACCTCTCGACGCCCCCATCGTGGACGTGGCTCCACTGAGTCGAGCAGGGCGAGGTTGCAGACACAGGTTCGTGAACTTGTGTCTGACACCGAGGGTGAGGCCTCGTGGGAGGAAGAGGAAGATCCTAGATATTTCTCTGACGAGGAGTCTGAGGGTCTTCCTTCTGATCCCACTCCCTCTCCTGAAAGACAGCTTTCTCCTCCCGAGAGTCTGTCTTTTGCTTCCTTTGTCCGGGAGATGTCTACGGCCATCCCCTTCCCGGTGGTTGTGGAGGACGAGCCCAGGGCTGAAATGTTTGAGCTCCTGGACTATCCTTCTCCACCTAAGGAAGCGTCCACCGTTCCCTTGCACCATGTCCTAAAAAAGACATTGCTTGCGAACTGGACGAAACCCTTAACTAATCCCCACATTCCCAAGAAGATCGAGTCCCAGTACCGGATCCATGGGGACCCAGAGCTGATGCGCACTCAGTTGCCTCACGACTCTGGAGTTGTGGATTTGGCCCTAAAGAAGGCTAAGAGTTCTAGGGAACATGCTTCGGCGCCCCCGGGCAAGGACGCTAGAACCTTAGACTCCTTTGGGAGGAAGGCCTACCATTCCTCTATGCTCGTGTCCAAGATCCAGTCTTACCAGCGGGCTTGGTTGATGCTCTTCCCCCTGAGCAAGCCAAGCCTTTTCAGGAGGTGGTCAGGCAGCTGAAGGCGTGCAGAAAATTCCTGGCCAGAGGAGTTTATGACACTTTTGATGTTGCGTCCAGGGCCGCTGCTCAAGGTGTGGTGATGCGCAGGCTCTCATGGCTGCGTGCCGCCGACCTGGAGAATAGAATCCAGCAGCGGATTGCGGACTCGCCTTGCCGTGCGGACAACATTTTTGGCGAAAAAGTCGAACAGGTGGTAGAGTCTCTCCACCAGCGGGACACCGCATTCGACAAATTCGCCCGCCGGCAGCCTTCAGCTTCTACCTCTACAGGTAGACGATTTTTCGGGGGAAGGAAGACTGTTCCCTACTCTTCTGGCAAGCGTAGGTACAATCCTCCTTCCCGACAGCCTGCGGCCCAGGCTAAGCCCCAGCGCGCTCGCTCTCGTCAGCAGCGTGCGACTCAGCAAGGCCCCGCGGCTCCCCAGCAAAAGCAAGGGGCGAGCTTTTGACTGGCTCCAGCAGAGCATAGCCGACATCCAAGTGTCCGTGCCGGGCGACCTGCCAGTCGGAGGGAGGTTGAAAGCTTTTCACCAAAGGTGGCCTCTCATAACCTCCGATCAGTGGGTTCTGCAAATAGTCCGGCAGGGGTACACCCTCAATTTGACCTCAAAACCTCCAAATTGTCCACCGGGAGCTCAGTCTTACAGCTTCCAACACAAGAGGGTACTTGCAGAGGAACTCTCCGCCCTTCTCAGCGCCAATGCGGTCGAGCCCGTGCCATCCGGGCAAGAAGGGCTGGGATTCTATTCCAGGTACTTCCTTGTGGAAAAGAAAACAGGGGGGATGCGTCCCATCCTAGACCTAAGGGCCCTGAACAAATATCTCGTAAAAGAAAAGTTCAGGATGCTTTCCCTGGGCACCCTTCTCCCCATGATTCAGCAAAACGATTGGCTATGCTCTCTGGACTTGAAGGATGCCTACACACATATCCCGATACTGCCAGCTCACAGACAGTATCTGCGATTTCAGTTGGGCACACGCCACTTCCAGTACTGTGTGCTACCCTTTGGGCTCGCCTCTGCGCCCAGGGTGTTCACAAAGTGCCTAGCTGTGGTAGCAGCGGCACTTCGCAGGCTGGGAGTACACGTGTTCCCATATCTCGACGATTGGCTGGTAAAGAGCACGTCCGAGGCAGGAGCCCTGCAGTCCATGCAGATGACTATTCGCCTTCTGGAGCTACTGGGGTTTGTGATAAATTACCCAAAGTCCCATCTTCTTCCAGTGCAGAACCTCGAATTCATAGGAGCTCTGCTGGATTCTCGGACGGCTCGCGCCTATCTCCCAGAGACGAGAGCCAACAACTTGTTGTCCCTCGTCTCCCGGGTGCGGGCGTCCCAGCAGATCACAGCTCGGCAGATGTTGAGATTGCTGGGCCATATGGCCTCCACAGTTCATGTGACTCCCATGGCCCGCCTTCACATGAGATCTGCTCAATGGACCCTAGCCTCCCAGTGGTATCAGGCCGCTGGGGGTCTAGAGGACGTGATCCACCTGTCCACGAGTTTTCTCGAATCCCTGTATTGGTGGACGATTTGGACCAATTTGACTCTGGGACGTCCCTTCCAAATTCCTCAGCCACAAAAAGTGCTGACCACAGATGCGTCTCTCCTGGGATGGGGAGCTCATGTCGATGGGCTCCACACTCAAGGAAGCTGGTCCCTCCAGGAACGCGATCTACAGATCAATCTTCTGGAGTTACGAGCGATCTGGAACGCTCTGAAGGCTTTCAGAGATCGGCTGTCCCACCAAATTATTCAAATTCAGACAGACAACCAGGTTGCCATGTATTATGTAAACAAGCAGGGGGGCACCGGATCTCGCCCCCTGTGTCAGGAAGCCGTCAGCATGTGGACCTGGGCTCGCCGGAACGGCATGGTGCTCCAAGCCACATATCTGGCAGGCGTAAACAACAGTCTGGCCGACAGGTTGAGCAGGATTATGCAACCTCACGAGTGGTCGCTCAACTCCCGAGTGGTGCGCCAGATCTTCCAAGCGTGGGGCACCCCCTTGGTGGATCTCTTCGCATCTCGAGCAAACCACAAAGTCCCTCAGTTCTGTTCCAGGCTTCAGGCCACCGGCAGACTGGCATCGGATGCCTTCCTCCTCGATTGGGGGGAGGGCCTGCTGTATGCTTATCCTCCCATTCCTCTGGTGGGAAGACTTTGTTGAAACTCAAGCAAGACCGAGGCACCATGATCCTGATTGCTCCTTTTTGGCCGCGTCAGATCTGGTTCCCTCTTCTTCTGGAGTTATCCTCCGAAGAACCGTGGAGATTGGAGTGTTTTCCGACCCTCATCACGCAGGACGAAGGGGCTCTTCTGCATCCCAACCTCCGGTCCCTGGCTCTCACGGCCTGGATGTTGAGGGCGTAGACTTTGCCTCTTTGGGTCTGCCAGAGGGTGTCTCCCGCATCGTGCTTGCTTCCAGGAAAGACTCCACTAAGAGAAGTTACTTCTTTCATTGGAGGAGGTTTGCCGTCTGGTGTGACAGCAAGGCCCTAGATCCTCGCTCTTGTCCTACACAGACCCTGCTTGAATACCTTCTGCACTTGTCTGAGTCTGGTCTCAAGACCAACTCTGTAAGAGTTCACCTTAGTGCAATCAGTGCATACCATTACCATGTGGAAGGTAAGCCGATCTCAGGACAGCCTTTAGTTGTTCGCTTCATGAGAGGTTTGCTTTTGTCAAAGCCCCCTGTCAAGCCTCCTACAGTGTCATGGGATCTCAATGTCGTTCTCACCCAGCTGATGAAACCTCCTTTTGAGCCACTGAATTCCTGCCATCTGAAGTACTTGACCTGGAAGGTCATTTTCTTGGTGGCAGTTACTTCAGCTCGTAGAGTCAGTGAGCTTCAGGCCCTGGTAGCCCAGGCCCCTTACACCAAATTTCATCACAACAGAGTAGTCCTCCGTACTCACCCTAAGTTTCTGCCAAAGGTCGTGTCGGAGTTCCATCTGAACCAGTCAATTGTCTTGCCAACATTCTTTCCCCGTCCTCATTCCTGCCCTGCTGAACGTCAGCTGCACACTTTGGACTGCAAGAGAGCATTGGCCTTCTACTTGGAGCGGACACAGCCCCACAGACAGTCCGCCCAATTGTTTGTTTCTTTTGACCCCAATAGGAGGGGAGTGGCTGTAGGGAAACGCACCATATCCAATTGGCTAGCAGATTGCATTTCCTTCACTTACGCCCAGGCGGGGCTGGCTCTTGAGGGTCATGTCACGGCTCATAATGTTAGAGCCATGGCTGCGTCGGTAGCCCACTTGAAGTCAGCCTCCATTGAAGAAATTTGCAAAGCTGCGACGTGGGCTTCTGTCCACACATTCACATCCCATTACTGCCTGCAGCAGGATACCCGACGCAACAGTCGGTTCGGGCAGTCAGTTCTTCAGAACCTGTTTGGGCTTTAGGATCCAACTCCACCCCCCGAGGGCCCTGTTTGTTCTGTTCCAGGCTACACTCTCAGTTAGTTGGTAAATTTTTTAGGTCAATTTTTGTTATGTCCTCGCCGTTGCGAGGCCCAATTGACCATGGTTGTTGTTTTGAGTGAGCCTGGGGGCTAGGGATACCCCATCAGTGAGAACAAGCAGCCTGCTTGTCCTCGGAGAAAGCGAATGCTACATACCTGTAGAAGGTATTCTCCGAGGACAGCAGGCTGATTGTTCTCACAAACCCGCCCGCCTCCCCTTTGGAGTTGTGTCTTCCCTTGAAGTGTATTGTCTTGCTACATACTGGACTGGCCGGCTCGAGCCGGTTTCGGGCGGGAAGACGGCCGCGCATGCGCGGTGCGCGCGGGCGCGCGAGGGCTAGCAAAGGACTAGTGAAGATTCCGATTGGAGGGGCTGCCGTGGACGTCACCCATCAGTGAGAACAATCAGCCTGCTGTCCTCGGAGAATACCTTCTACAGGTATGTAGCATTCGCTTACTCAAATATAAGCCTATCTGATTTTAAGTTGAGAACATTTTTCCCCTTTTTATAGGGTGAAAATGTTAACTTGAATATAAGCCGAGGGCTTATATTCCTCTCCCTTGGTGACCAGCATTTCTCTCCCTTTTCCCTGTCCCTCCTCTTCCTCCCGCAATGAATAACATTTCTGCTTCGCCTTCCCCCCCCCCCCCCCACCCCCCAGCAATAACCAGCATTTCTCCTTACCACTAAGTATAGATGCAGACGCTGACACGGAAGGAACTGCAAACCTTGAGGACACACAGATGCTCAAAGTCCCAGACCAGCTCTGCTTGCAGTTAACTTCCGTGTCGGCGTCTGTGTCCAGCCTTAGTAGTAAGCAGAAATGCCGTTCACAGCGTGGGGGGGGGGGGGGGGGGGGTTTGAGTCGTACCAGTCACTGTTCGGGGGGGGGGGAGGTAGGTAGGAGAGGGTGAGATACTGGTAACCGTACGGGGGTTGGGGAGAAGGAGAGAGAGACATGCCGACTCTGGAACCCCAAAACTTTGGGCCCAAAAATCTCGACTTAAAGTCGAGTATATTCAGTATGTAGGCAATGTGGGGGAGGGGAAGCAGATGGAGGGATAAAAGAATGAGTTCTTAAAAGCGTGAGACATGCCAGGGGAGATCAAAGTTTATAAAAGTATCGCTCACTGGTGACTTGGCTTAACGAGAGAAAAGATTGAACAGGCAGAGAAGCGATTCTTCAGAGAGAGAAGCAATGAAAGAGGAGGGTGAGCATGACCAGGAAAAAAGACAATTTTAAAGAGAAAAAAAAATGGTAAGAACAACAAGCAGAGGAACCATGCAGAAATTCCTTTTTCGGAATGCTTTTCTGCCTATGTTAGTGGGGTTAGTTGGGTTTGTGATGGAGGTGTGTTTGACAAAGCAGATGTTTGTGGGTTGTTGCATTATGTGTGGAGGGTGAGTGGAGTTATTCATGGGTAAGTGGGTAGTGGTATGTTCATGCATATTCGCTTACCAAATTCTTTATGGAATGTTCCCATCTTATATGAATGACCTCATTGATTTGCCATCACGTAATGCTTCCGTTACCTCTAGAGAATACCTTACTTTTCACTTCCCTAGTTGCAAGACAGTAATTTATAAATCTATTCTTGCTGCTGATTTCTTCTACCAAAATACTGAAATCTGGAATTCTTTACCCAAATGGCTCAGACATGTAAGAGAATACATGGAGTTTCACAAACTCTTGAAAACCTACCTCATACAGTTCAAATTTCACTAAGGAAATAAATTAACCTATAATAATAATATTTCATTCCTAATTAGCATATCCTCTCACTTTAGATATTAATTAACTGTATTTAACCATGTCTTGACTCCATTGTTGTTTAGATAATGTCATTGTTCCTTCTTTTATATAATTTGTTTTCATAATTTAATTCGAGTTTCTACTTCTTCAGAACTCAGTATTAAGACTTGCAAATTTCTGCATCACAGTTCAGCTGTATAATGAATTTCATTGTTGATAATTTGTTCTTAATTGTGTAAAATTTCAATGTGAATCTTTACATATAACCCACATTGAACCTGAGCTTGCTTTGAGATAATGCAGGATAAAAATGTCATAATAAATAAATGTAGGACTGTATAAGTTATGTGGGGGAATAAAGGGGCATGCTTCTTGCAGTCCCAAGTTTAAAAAGAAAAAAAAAAAGCCAAACCACCTCCAGATAGTTTCCCTTTAAATGTTCCAAGATACAGTTCCTTTTAAGCAAAGTTTCTACAGAGAGGAGCAGAGATGTCCAACACCTTATATGACAGACAGACCCCCCACCTGGTGCATCACATGATGCACTGTGCAGGGCCAGTTCTTGAAAATGGTGACGTCAGAAGCAGGAACAAGCAGATACCGTTCCTGCCTCATTTAAGATGTGGAGTCGAGGGGGGGATTTTTTAAGTGGAGGGGGGGGGGGGGTATTAGACTACCAGGGATGGTTGCAGAAAGCAATCCAGGGCAGGTGGTTAGGTTGGAAGGAGAGAGGGGTTGCCAATGGATATTCCACTTAGCCATCTCATTTTGCTTCAGACCTAGGAAAAACGTTTCTGCACACAGCCAGTGTTAAAATGTTTTTTTAATTGAATGACTGCTTTACCATGCGTTTTAATGCAGCAATGGTTTCCGTGTGAGTTAACACCCACAATGAAACCCTTTCTGCATTGCTCAGCCAGTAAAACCTGTGTTAACACAATGTTAAATGCATGATAATGCTTTCTGCATCAGTCCCTTCAGATAGGACTGAGCTTTTCTCCTCCTAGCTAGGGAAAAAAGGCTTTGCCCAAACTAGTGTCCTGAGGGCCAAGTTGGAATTAAATATTATTTATTTATTTTGCAATTTGTTTATTGAGTTTCATATAACATAGCAGTGAATACATTTGCCCCTAGACACCTTGATCCTATCAGGGAAGCCATCTACCACTGCCATTAAATATTATTTAAAAAAATTATTGTGTAGCCACTGCTGCATAACAATCTTTGCCCAAACCATCTAACTTTGCGTTAGAAAACCAGAGAAAAAATTGAGGAATGGCTGAAAATGTTCATCCACCCATCCATCCTTACTATACCCCACAAAATAAAAAAAATTTGTGAGAGAAAGTGGGAAGAGAGGAAGAAATCAACTCACCAGCAAGAAGAAGAGACAAAATTAAAGCTTGTACCCCACCCCTAACTACTTGTCTCATCTTGCCATTTCTACACACATTTACACTTCCACTGAAGTATCCGTATGTGGTATTTTCCAGTAAATGTGTCAGAATCTTTTTCCAGGAATTCCTAGAAGCTACCAAGAAGTTCTACCACGCAGACCTGGAGAAAGTCGACTTTGAAGGAAATTCTGATGAATCCAGAAAGCTCATAAATGCCTGGGTAGAAGAAAAAACAGAAAGTGAGTAATTGCTACTGCCTCCTCCTACCTCTACCAGGGAGAAGATGGTCAAAGTTCTAGTCTCTGAGGGTGCAAAACAGGTCTGGTTTTCAGCATATTCAAAATACACATGTGAGGACCTGACTTAATAGAGGTTCCAGTCACCTGAATATTAACCTTACCTAGTTCTGAAGTTTTTTTTTCCCTGGTTATAGTATAGCTAGAAATGGAGGTGGAGCTTTTGCTGTGGGATTCAGTAAAGCAGGCAGTAGAGACTTGCATGGGAACGGGATTTGCGGGAATCCCGCAGGGATGGAAGCAGTTCCTGCGGGGTTCCCGTGGAAGTGTATGCTGCACTTGCACCAGCCTTTCACCTACCAAGTACCAAGTTCTTTGAGTTCTGTCTCCTCCTCCTCCTTGATTTAACAGTACAGATGCAGAAAGTCTGCATTAAAGAGGTGGTAGAGATACAAATGGTGATGAAATTCAAAAAAGCATGGAATAAACATAGAGGATCTCTAATTAGAAAATGGAAGTTATAAAAAAAAACTAAACTTAAAATGGCTGCATGTGTGTGGATGTGTCGAGTGACACTTGGCTGTGATGAACTAGGGCCGATAGCGGGAGATCTGTATGGTCTGTCTCATATATGGCAATCTGGTTTAAGAAGGGCTGGAAAAGGCTTAGACAGCAACTTTAGTGGCTGGAACATGAGGACAGTGCTGGCAATTGTTGCATAGTGCCAAAGATAGTGAGGGTACATTTTGTCTGCTTTCTGGGGAATTACATGGGTTTACAGTATAGCTCTGCATTGTTTTTGGGCCAACTTATGGCTTTCTTATAAGATCATGTGAGGGGGCACTTATTGATCAGGGGAGATTTTAATTTAGTCTTTAATCCATTGATGGATGCTACTCCAGTTAGATCTCCTCATACTAAAGGGATGAAATGGGCACTGGCTCGTCTTTTAAAAGACTATAAATTAACGAATTTGTGGAGGGCACTCTATCCAGCTGCAAAAGACCATTCTTTGTGCAACAGCCTGAGAACCAGGGGGACCAGGTTCAATTCCCAGTGCAGCAACTTGACTGGACAAGTCACTTAACCCTCCATTGCCCCGGGTACCCAGATTCTATAAAGTTCACCGAAAATCGCACGTGCAAATTTAGTCATGGTCCTGATTTGCATTTACAATTTAATAAGATAATGAGCCAATTAGTACTAATTGGCTTAAGCAATTATTGGCACTAATTAGATTTAATTGGATAGTACGTGTGTAAAGTTAGGTGCGTGATCTGTGCCTAAAATTTACATGCCGCCCTGAAAAAGGGGGTTCGGAAAGGGGACAGTCATGGGCATTTTGGGGTGTAATGGGAGTGTGGTTTTGAGTTATGTGTAATGCGTGCTCTGCGCTTAAATATAGGCATGTGCATTTGCACCATGTTTTCATTAGTGCAAATGGTGGCACTTAAATTTACATGCAACGTTAAAGCTTAAGCGTTATTCTATAAACTATGCCAATCTGTAGGCGCAGCTTGTAGAATAACGCTTAAGTGAAGGGGGGGGTCGGTGCCGTTTTATTTTTTTTTTTAATGCTCCATATATAGAATCCAGCCCAATATGTAAACCACTTTGATTGTAACCATAGAAAGGTGGTATATCAAATCCCATCCCCTTTCCCTTTCCTTTAGTATTTGTAATATTTTTTAGCACATTTGGTTATTCCTAATATCTTATTTTATGATGTGTTGCTTTTCATTGTGTATGATAGAAATAAAGAAGTTTAAAAAAAAAAGATTCAGCCAACGTAAGAGCAATCAAGGAATTACTTGGCAGAACTAAAATTCCCATAGTCTCACAGTGGCCACCATCTGGACTGTGTGCACACCCTACAGAATTTTTTGTGTATGTTTTTCAGGCTTGGCTTTTTTTTTTGGCTACCAATTCTTTTGCTTGTGGGTAAATTTTGGTCTAGTCCCACCCCAGCACTGCAAGGCCAAAGATTCCTTGTGATTGAAACTACTTTGTATATTTTATCTAAATGTCTGATTAATGTTTAACAGGGCCGTGCCAAGGGTCTGTGGCGCCCCCCCTGCAGGAGATCAGTTGGCGCCCCCTCCCCTCCGTGAAAATGATCGCTGCCCTCCCGCTCCCATGTCCCAACTGCCCACCCTCTTCTCCCCCCCCCCCCAAGATCCCTTTTAAATTTACCTCCATCCGGCAGCGAAGGCGCGGCGCTCCCGACGTCTCTACTAGTCTTCCCCCTTCGCTCAATGTCCCGCCTTCTTCTGACGTCATTTCCTTGAAGCCGGACGGAGGTAAATTTAAAAGGGATCTTGGGGGGGGGGGGGAGAAGAGGGCGGGCAGTTGGGACACGGGAGGGCGAGGTAAGCATGGCGCGGCGGGGCGCCCCCCCAGAGGACGGCGCCCTCCTGCCGTGCTTACCTCGCTTACCGTGTTGGCACGGCCCTGATGTTTAACCAGAGTTATTTTCTTGTGAATACAATGCATGCTACCTTGTACGTTACCATTAACAAGTATATATTAGTAAGGTGGATCATTGCTGAATTGAAATTTTTGTCTGATCTATGGTGAAGGTATAAGGGGGTTTATAACAGGGCTCAGGGATCCCCCGTCTCTAATGCCAGCTATAGTGTAGATACAGGGCAAATATGGCAGCCCTGGGTTACGTAATATGGCAATAAACTAAAACCACATCCATACAAAAATAATTGTGACTTTTCATGGCTGATAGCCAGAAAATTAGATCTGAGTCCATATGTTTTTTTTTTTTCTTCAGAGCAGAGATGTAAGAAGACATTTTTCAATAACTTGTTAATCATACCATGTTGCAAACGTTTCTTTACCTCATCCTTTCCCCCCACCACTGTAAACAGAAATTCAAGAGAAGATAGTGTCTATAATAATATAAACTAATCAATTGCCTTTGTTTCCCAAAGGTAAGATCCAGAATATCTTGTCTCCGGGAACCATCGATAGCCTGACCAGACTGGTCTTGGTGAATGCCATCTACTTCAAAGGGAACTGGGCAAATCAGTTTAATAAAGAACATACGAGAGAGGGACAATTTAGGATTAACAAGGTATGGGAGAATGGGGCTTAGTCCTGCTGTTTGAATCCAATGACTTTATTATTCACTTGTCCATCTATGTAGATACAAAGGAAAGCAGACTGCATTCAGTAAGCTGGGTACTTTACAGCAGGGTTGCCTATCTCCAGCACTTGAGAACCACAAATGAGTTTAGTTTAAGGGCCATGAGTCTGTTTGGCATCTTTATGGTGGCAACACGAACAGAATAACCAGTATGAAGCCAGCCAGGAAGCACATATTCACAGGTACAACAGTGACCACCTTTCCTTTAGTGTTGAACTTTGCAAGCTGTGTTATTCCAGGAAAAATAATTCTAGCTCCAAGCTGGTGTGTTTTTTGTTGCTCCCCGTCCCCCCCTAAACTGAGTTGAGATGGTACATCGTTTATTAAAATTTACTATACTGCCTTACTTGTGAACAGAAAAGTTCCTGGAGGAAGAGTCCATAGTCTGTTACTGAGATGGACATGGGGAAGATGCTTGACCTGGGACTGGTAACATGGAATGTTGCTACTATTTGGATTTCTGCCAGGTACTTGAGACCTGGATTGGCCACTGTTAAGCAGGATACTGGGCTAGATGGACCATTGGTCTGACTCAGTATGGCTATTCTTATGTTCATCCCATTCAGTACTTGATAGAGAATAGAAAATGATAAGTAACATTTGTACCAAATGAACACTGGTGGTAGTCTTGTAGTACTACTGCTAAGGGTCAAGCTACCATGCAGGACTATTGCGAGGGTTCAAAATCAGTGCCACTCTGAACCTGGTGTGGGAGGGGTAGGAGGTACTGGGGATCACTTATGTCTCATTTCTCTAGTCTGCCAGGGAGTTCTTGAGGTAGGCCCTGGGGATCCTATGAGGTAGATCTACCTCGTAGGATCCCCAGGGCCTACCTCAAGAACCTCGAGGAGCCGCTGTGGGATTTGAACTGGGCCCTTTGGTTCCCAGCCTGCTGCTCTAACCATTGGGCTTTGCCTCTGCCCCCTTTTGAAGAACTGCTTTTCTAAATCTGTTTTAAATAGAATACAATCCAGGAAATCAACTAGTCATAACTTGTCCTGCACCATTCTTTATCTCACAAATCAATTCCCTCTGTCATCTATTCAAGCTGAAGGGCCATAACCTGTTAAGCATTTCATTGTCAAGAATTCCTCCACCCCTTTGTCATATAGATGTTGGGGGGGGGGGGGGGGGGGCCTCTTTTTTTTTTTTTCCTTGCTTCTGACTATAAAAAACTGATGATTGAGGTCTACAAAATCCAAAGTCGTGTAGAACAAGTAGAAGTAAATCAATTTTTTTTTAACTTGTTCCTAAAGTACAAAGACTAGGGGACACTCAAGGAACTACAAGGAAATACTTTTTAAAGAAATAGGAGGAAATAATTTTTCACTCAACAAATAGTTAAGCTCTGGAACTTTTTGCCGGAGGATGGGGTAACAGCGGTTAGCGTATCTGAGCTTAAAAAAAGGTTTGGACAAATTTCTGGAAGAAAAGGCCATAATCTGCTATTGAGACAGACATGGGGAAGCAACTGCTTGCCCTGGGATTAGTAGTATGGAATATTGTCACAATTTGGGTTTCTTCCAGTTACTTGTGACCTGTCTTGGCCACTGTTTGGAAACAGGATATTGGGCTAGATAGACCACTAGTCTGACCCAGTATGGCTACTCGTATAATTGTGGCTGAAACTGCTCATTGTCATTCAAGGGTTATCATTTGCAAGTTGGTGTTGCAATTTTCAAACTAAGCCTGATCAGGGAAAATATCACAGCAGCTTTGAAAGCATTTATGACTGACTGCAGGAGTTTTGGAATATTGCGGGGGCTGTAGGTGTAGAAGGGTTCTCCATACAGACAGTCAAACCTTGTCTACTGTGCATAGCAGTTCAGTAGCAGAAGAAAAACCACAGGGACATCAGGCAGTCAAACTGGGTGATGGACAGTGCTTTTTGTTTCTTTATAAGAACATAAGAATAGCCATACCGGTCAGACCAATGGTCCATTTAGCCCAGTATCCTGCTTCCAGCAGTGGCCAATCCAGGACACAAGTATCTGGCAGAAACCCAATCAGTAGCTTTATTTCATGCTACCAATTCCAGGGCAAGGAGTGGCTTCCCCCATGTCCATCTCAATAAAAGACTATGAACTTTTCTTCCAGGAACTTATGCAAACCTTTTTTAAACCCAGATATGCTAACCACTGTTAATACATCCTCCAGCAATGAGTTCCAGAGCTTAACTATTTTTGAGTGAAAAAATTTCCTCCTATTTTGTTTTATTTCCTTGCCATTTCATTGAGTGTCCCCTGGTCTTCGTACCTTTTGAATGAGTGAAAACTCGATTCACCTTCATCTGCTCCACACCGCTCAGGATTTTGTAGACCTCAGTCATATCCCCCTCAGCTGTCTCTTTTCCAAGCTGAAGAGCCCTAACTTTTTAGCCTTTCCTCATATGGGAGACGTTCCATCCCCTTTATCGTTTTGATTGCTCTTCTTTGAACCTTTTCAAATTCCACTATATCTTTTTTTTTTTGAGATACGGTGACTAGGATTGAACACAATTCAGAAGGTGAGGTCGCACCATGAAGCGATATAGAGGCATTATAATATTTTTTGTTTCATTTTGCATCCCTCTCCTAATAATTTGTAGCATCCTGTTTGCTTTTTTGGCTGCTGCACACATTGGGCAGAAGATTTCAGTGTATTCTTTACAATGGCACCTAGGCTTTTTCTTGAGTGCCGACACCTAAAGTGGACCCTAGCATCAGAGAGCTATGACTCGGATTATTCTTCCCAATGTGCATCACTTTGCATTTGTCTAAATTAAATTTCACCTGCCATTTGGTTAGCCTTCCATCTTCCAAAGGTCTTCCTGCAATTTTTCACAATCCACGTGTGTTTTGGCAACTTTGAATTATTTTGTGTCATCTGCAAATTTAATCAACTCACTCATTCCGATTTCCAGATCATTTATAAATATGTTAAATAGCACCAGTATCAGTACAGATCCCTGTGGTACTCTACTAGTCACCCTCCTTCATTGAGAAAAATGGCCATTTAACCCTACCCTCTGTTTTCTATCCAGTAACCAATTCTTAATCGACAGAAGGACATTGCCTCCTATCCTGTGACTCTTTAATTTTCTCAGGAATCTCTCATGAGGTACTTTGTCAAAAACTTTCTGAAAATGTAGATACACTCAATGGGTTCACCTTTATCAACGTGTTTATTCACGCCTTCAAAGAAATTAAGCAAATTGGTGAGGCAAGACCTCCCTTTGCTGAATCCATGCTGACTGTCCCATTAAACCATGTTTGTCTATCCTGCTTATAATCGAAATAGAAAAACGCCTATATTGTGACCCAAATCGGGAGATAGACGTTTATCTCACAAAAACGAATAAAGCGGTATAATCGAAAGCCGAATTTGGACGTTTTCAACTGCACTCCGTCGCAGATGCGGACAAAGTTGATGGGGGCGTGTCGAGGGCGTGGTTATCGGCCGATCAGAGATGGGCGCCTTTCACCGATAATGGAAAAAAAATATGCGTTTGTAGCGAGAATTTAGGGCACTTTTCCTGGACCCTGTTTTTCCACGAATAAGGCCCCAATATGTGCCCTAAATGACCAAATGACCACTGGAGGGAATCGGGGATGACCTCCCCTGACTCCCCCAGTGGTCACAAACCCCCTCCCACCACAAAATATGCCGTTTCACAACTTTTTATTTTCACCCTCACATGTCATACCCACCTCCCTGGCAGCAGTATGCAGGTCACTGGAGCAGTTATTAGGGGGTGCAGTGGACTTCAGGCAGGTGGACCCAGGCCCATTTCCCCCCCCCCCCCACCTGTTACACTTGTGCTGGTAAATGGGAGCCCTCCAAACCACCCCCCCCAAACCCACTGTACCCACATGTAGGTGCCCCCCTTCACCCCTTAGGGCTATAGTAATGGTGTAGACTTGTGGGCAGTGGGTTTTGAGGGGGATTTGGGGGGCTCAACACACAAGGGAAGGGTGCTATGCACCTGGGAGCTCTTTTACCTTTTTTTTTGTTTTTGTAGAAGTGCCCCCTAGGGTGCCCGGTTGGTGTCCTGGCATGTGAGGGGGACCAGTGCACTACGAATCTTGGCCCCTCCCACGAATAAATGTCTTGGAGTTATTCGTTTTTGAGCTGGGCGCTTTCATTTTCCGTTATCGCTGAAAAACAAAAACGCCCAGCTCACAAATTGTCGAATAAAACATGGACGTCTATTTTTTGCGAAAATACAGTTCGGTCCGCCCCTTCACGGACCCGTTCTCGTAGATAAACGCCCATGGAGATAGACGTTTCCGTTCGATTATGCCCCTTCACGTGTTCCGTAATTTTATTCTTTATAATATTTTCCATTATTTTGCCTGGCACTGAAGTCAGGCTTACCGGTCTGTAATTTCCTGGATCACCCCTGGAACCCTTTTTTAAAAAAAAACTTTTATATAGTTTTTTACATTTACATTCCCAACATAAATTTAAGGGTAATATTCGAAAAAAAGACAAAATAATAATTTAAAATTATAACCAAGGTAATCCATTCCCCTTTAACTTTGTCCACAATTCACGGATCCAGATACTAAGCAAAAAGAATAGCTAAAAGAAAGGAAAGGTTACATCATTGGAACATGAAGAGAACTACTAATCTCGCTAATCGACTTACTAGCATATTAACATTTGGGTGCTGCCAAAGGCACATTGACACTTTCTTTAGAATTAATAAATTGTAGTAATTTTGAGGGATCAAAGAAAACAATTATTTATGTGTAGGGGATACAAGGCATCTACAGTGAAATGTCAACTTTAACAATGCTCCTAAGTTGAGAATTCTTGTTTTATATACCAAGAATTCTCTTCTTCTTTTCTGTGTATCCCTTGCCAAATCAGGAAAAATCTGAATCTTACACTTCAAAAACCCTGCATTAGCATGACGAAAGTAAGTCAGAAAAATGTTATTTCTGTCCATCTCTAAAGCAAAGGCAACCAATAGTGTGGTCCGTTCTGTCACCATCTCCAATAAACTTTCTAAAAATTCAGTCAGATTTAATTCCGGAGTAGTTTGAGGTTGTCCATTAGATATTTTTGAAGCTCCTGTTTATGCACTGGGCTCTTGCAATAGGCGGAAAGCCCACTGCCGGTATTCCCAGTACTTCCCCAAAGTATTTTTTTAACGTCTCTAAAGCTGGCATTAACGGCGATTTAGGAAAGTTTATAAACCTCAGATTGTTCCTGCGACTGGTTTTCAAGGTATTCAAGCTTACGTGCTTGAATATCCTTCTCCTTAATTAATATAGATGTAACATTTTGAAGTTTGGTAACCTCCCCTTCCAACATTGCGACCTTATTTGTTTGTTCTTGAATATTTTCAGATAGATTCCGAGAAGATTGTTTAAGTTTCATTGCATCTCCCTGAAGGGAGTTAAAAATAGTTAGAAAAGTAGTGTTTAAACCTTGGATTGCATCCCAAAGCGATTCTAATGTTACCACAGCCGGCCTTACCACTCCTCCGTTTCCTTTAGGAGTATCACTTCGAGCTAAAGATGAGGGATTCTGCTCCTCCGTTGTTATTTTGCTCGGAGTTCAGGCGCTAATGGGTCCCCCCCTCTCAACAAACGAGGGTTGCATTCCACCAATCACCTCAGTGTGCTGCTTCTCCGTCAGAACCAAGACACATCCAGGTCGCGGGGGGGGGGGGGGGGGGGGCTGTGTTGAGGGGGGGCTCAACAACGCTCCCTCTATGCTATGGTCGATGCGGATCCCGTCGGAGCGGGCGTCTGCTCTCTGAGCGCTCTCACCCCGAAGGTCTCTAAGGTAGTCTGGCACACTGCGGGACCTGTAGCTAGGTTCGGGGAAGTAAGAACCTTAGCTTTCCCCTTCCTTTTCCCCATGCTGTTATTCAGGGGAGCTCCTGGCGTCTTTCCCTCTCAGATTCTCGGGAGCTACAAGACGCTCACACAGCTCCAGTCGCCGTCTTGTATCCACCTCCCCTGGAACCCTTTTTTACTACTACTACTACTACTTAGCATTTCTATAGCGCTGCCAGGGTTACGCAGCGCTGTACAAGTTTAGACAAGGGGAAGGACAGTCCCTGCTCAAGAGAGCTTACAATCTAAAGGTAATAAGCTATGTAGTCAGTGTATGTATCTGGAATGGGGAAGGTGGTTAGGCGCCAAAAGCAAGAGAGAAGAGATGGGCCTTGAGTAAGGACTTGAAAATGGGCAGGGAGGGCGCACGTCGTATGGGCTCAGGAAGTCTGTTCCAGGCATAAGGTGAGGCGAGGCAGAAGGGGCGGAGTCTGGAGTTAGCGGTGGTGGAGAAGGGTACAGATAGGAGTGATTTGTCCTGAGAGCGGAGGTTACGGGTGAGAACATATGGGGAGAGGAGGGTAGAGAGGTAATGGGGGGCTGCAGATTGAGTGCACTTGAAGGTCAATAGGAGAAGCTTGAATTGTATACGGTAGTGGATCGGGAGCCAGTGAAGCGACTTGAGGAGAGGGGTGATATGAGAGTATCGGTTCACGCGGTAGATAAGACGTGCGGCGGAGTTTTGGACAGATTGAAGGGGGGATAGGTGGCTAAGCGGGAGGCCAGCGAGGAGAAGGTTGCAATAGTCAAGACGAGAGGTAACGAGTGAGTGGACGAGAGTTCGGGTGGTCTGTTCAGAAAGGAATGGGCGAATTTTGCTAATATTATAGAGGAAGAAGCAACAGGTCTTAGCTGTCTGCTGGATATGGGCAGAGAAGGAGAGGGAGGAATCGAAAATGACTCCGAGATTGCGGGCTGAGGAGACAGGGAGGATGAGGGCATTGTCAACAGAGACGGAGAGTGGGGGAAGAGGAGAAGAGGGTTTGGGTGGGAAGACAAGGAGCTCAGTCTTAGCCATGTTCAGTTTCAGATGCCGGTTGGACATCCAGGCAGCGATGTCGGAGAGGCAGGCCGAAACTTTGGCCTGGGTTTCGACTGTGATGTCGGGAGTGGAGAGGTAAAGCTGGGTGTCATCGGCATAGAGATGGTACTGGAATCCATGTGATGAGATCAAGGAGCCCAGGGAAGAGGTGTATATCGAGAAAAGAAGCGGTCCAAGGACAGATCCTTGAGGGACCCCAACAGAGAGCAGGACGGGGGTGGAAGAAGAGCCATTAGAAAATACTCTGAAGGTGCGATGGGAAAGATACGAGGAGAACCAGGAAAGGACGGAGCCCTGGAATCCAAATGAGGACAGTGTGTCAAGAAGTAACTTATGATTGACGGTGTCAAAGGCGGCAGATAGGTCGAGGAGGATGAGTATGGAATAGTGACCTTTGGATTTGGCAAGGAACAGGTCATTGCAGACTTTAGAGAGTGCTGTTTCTGTTGAGTGCAGTGGGCGAAAGCCGGATTGAAGCAGGTCGAGGACGGCCTGAGAGGAGAAGAATTCAAGGCAGCGGCTGTGGACAGCACGTTCAAGTAATTTGGAGAGGAAGGGTAGAAGAGAGATGGGGCGGTAGTTGGAGGGACAGGTGGGGTCAAGCGATGCTTTTTTGAGAAGTGGTGTGATTACAGCGTGCTTGAAGGTGTCAGGGAACGTGGCAGTGGAGAGAGAGAGGTTGAGGATGTGACAGATTGAGGGGTTAACTGTAGGAGAGATGTTGGTGGGAATGGGATCAGAGGAACAGGTGGTGCACTTAGAGGGGAGGTCCTCCCCTGGAACCCTTTTTTAAAAGTCAGTGTCACATTGGCCACCCTCCAGTCTTCAGGTACTACAGATGATTTTAGCAACAGGTTACAGATTACTAGCAGTAGATCAGAAATTTCATGTTTTGAGTTTTTAGTATCCTGGGGTGTATACCATCCAGTCTAGGTGGTTTATCACTCTTTTTAACTTGTCAGTTTGGCTCAGTATATCTTCCAAGTTCACTCATATTTCTTTCATTAACACCTTGTGTACTGCCCCTTCCCCAAACTGTCATATGATCAATGAATTTAGTTCAATTAGGAAGTACTTAAGATGCGTTACAGCCTTGGTGCATGTTATTTTCCCCTTAACGTGTGTGGGTTAAATAGCAATAACATTTATGGTGTTACAATAATATAACAGTTACTGCAAGATACATAGATGCAAAACATGTAAATACAAGCAAAATACCTTAGTACATTGTAAACTGAATAACACTGCTTGCAGTGAACATCATATGCTGCATTTTTCCTGCAAAAACATTCTCCCACACTGCATCTTAAAGGGCCAGGCAACGTACGATAAATGCAACGTATGATAAATGCCAATGAACCCTACTGGTAGTCTCGTAGTACTATCACTAAGGGGCCCTAGTGGTAGACTACTGCAAGGGGGTTGCAGGCACCATTTTGAACCCAACGTTGATGGAGCATGAGCAGCTGCAGAGGCACAACCAAACAGGTGAGGTTGTCCTTGAGGCACAACCAAACAGGTGAGGTTGTCAGGATATCCTAACTGGCTAGGTGTGCCCCAAGGACTAGGTTGAAAACCTCTGCCCTAGACTCCAGGGACTTCTAAAGGTAGGTCGGGGGCATGAGTTAGGATCCAGAAGGGGTGATGTATCTTAAATTGCCTGGCCCCTTTAAGATGCAGTCTGGGAGCATCACACCATGACTTAGTGGCCCAGTGCTCATAGGCAGTATGAATAGTGAAGCTTGTGAGCTTAATTGCAAGTTGTGTTATTGATGTATTGTAAGAGTGATTAATCTGCAGTACTGAGATACCCCAGGTTAGTCTCTCCCATGGTAAACTAAGGAGCACAACTCTTACCACACTTTAATAACTGCCCCCCCCCCCTTACTCATTTACAAGGCTGTTCACCAAAGTGCAGTAACCCATGGTAACATTAACAAGGCTTGCACAATCTTTGTTACAGTTTACCACTGCAGCCCCAATACACTTAATAGGGCCAATTTAGCAAATCACCGCACATTAATTCATGGTAAAGTTAGCATGATCCCTATTAAAGTATGTACAAATTACCACATTTTAGTGAATAGCTTGTCTATTTGGACTCTACTATGTATTGTGAATTGTTTTCAATTTTTTTTGTTTTCTTCTTGTTTTGTTTTTTGGTCATTTTAT
The DNA here is from genome assembly GCF_901765095.1 of Microcaecilia unicolor. Taxonomy (NCBI): domain Eukaryota; kingdom Metazoa; phylum Chordata; class Amphibia; order Gymnophiona; family Siphonopidae; genus Microcaecilia; species Microcaecilia unicolor. Next base: position 327,582,093 of record NC_044031.1, on the reverse strand, counting down.
TTTAGAATGAGAAAAAACCTGTGGAAATGATGTATAAGAAAGCTAAATTTAATATGACATATGTTGGTGACGTGCAGACCAAATTCCTTGACCTCCCATATGTGGATGATGAACTGAGCATGATCATTATGCTTCCAGATGATATCCAAGATGACTCCACTGGTCTGGAATTGGTAAGATGTTAGCTGAAGTCTGGGAAGCATGGACTTGAAGGTTTATATTGTGTGTGTGACTGCTCTTAATTTTACACTTCTTGTAATGCAAATTCTTTTACCTCTTGATTCAATATACAGTGTTGAGAAAGATTGTGAACCTGCAGTGTAATAATGAGAATTATAGATTCTTACCATGATACCCTTGTTTAATTGTAGTCAAGTCTTATGCAATAAGGAAATAAATTAAGCCATTCTGTTTCTTGAGACACAATGTACAAGAAAGGAAAAGTAAGACAAATCGGTTATGTGAAATACTGAATGAACCCCTAGTTGTCTAACACAATTGACTAATTAGAATAATTGGATAACAACTAAGCCACTGCTGCAGAGTAAATTTGCACGATTAAGTCTGAGCATCTTGTCCTACATAAATTTGGTCTTCATGATAAAAGTTAGTAGGAGCTTGGAGGAAGTGATATCCACCTCGATGACAGCAGGGGGCTGAAGCGGCACCTCCACAGTCTTGTTCTTAGCATGTCCTTGCTGCATTTTTGAGTCGACTTGTCTTCACTATTGTATGCCAGTGATAACTCTCCACTTGGTGCAGTGAGTGGTGATATCCCAGCAACGTAAAATAGGGGATATGTGCAAGTGAGGGCCAGGCTCCACAAGAAGAATTCAAGATGGCAAAAGTCCAGGATTGCATGGTGGAGGACCCAGCTCAGGACATCAGAAACGATTTGAAGACCATGGTGGTAAATCTCTGAGCAGACCTGCTGCAGGTTAGAATATAATCCAGGCGTCAGAACTTCTGCTGGCGAAGGGTACCTGAGAGAGTGGAATATGGAGTTTGTTTGAAGGTGGTAGAGAAGCTCAGCGAGGTGCTTTAGGAGATAGCTGGTATGTCTGAGAGCAAAATGGAGATTTAAAATTGAGCATGCTCATTGAGCTTTTGCTTCACCATGTGACAATCATCTATGCGATATAGTAGTAAAAAGCTCTTATTGCAAGTGAGGAAACTGGACAGTTTTGTTTGGGAGGGGCACATGATTGGCATGCATGTGGATCTGGCCCCTGAGACCATAGGCGTCACTATGGAGTGGCAAATGCCACCCCAATTTCCCCACCTCCCTTGGTCCACTCCCTTCCCTGAAACTTGCCCTCCTGCAGTTCCTTCCTGCCTCGGGACTGTTAGCACTATGGGGAAAAAAAGACAAAATAAAGGAAAGGGTAGCCGGCACAGAGCCTCGTGTTGAAGCTCTGTCGGGCTTTGCCAGTCCCTCCCCCACAGCATCAGGAAGTGTGCATCAGAGGGTGCGGGACCGCCGGAGCCTGACTGAGAGCTCAGCATGAGTCTCTGTGCTGGCTGCCCTTTTCTTTATTTTGTTGTAGGTTTTTTTTTTCATGGTTTAGATAGTCCCGAGAGCAGAAGGAACTATGGGAGGAAGGTAAGCTTTAGGGAAGAGGGGAAAAGGAAAGGGTGGAGGTGAACCACCACTGGAGGAAGCCAAGAAAGGATGATGCTGGAAGGCATAGGAGCCAACTCTGTGGGTGCTTGAGGTTCCTCAATATCAAACAAATTCCTTGACTGTGTCTAGGGAGCAGTAATTTCTGTTGAGTTTAGCGCCCCCAATAATTTTGAAAAGTTGGCGCCAGAGAGGGGGCAAGAAGTGAGGAGATGCTGCTGAACCAAGGAGAGGGGAACAGGGAATTTTTTTTAAAAAAAGCTGGGACCTTTGTGGGGTGGAGAGGGTCTGATGTGGGGGCTGAAAGAAAGAGGCAGACTCTGGAATGGGAGAAGGGGGTTGAGGGCTGACGTGGGCTGAGGATTGAATTGAGAGAAGGGGATTCCATGAGAAGTAGGACACTGTTGTTAGCAGATGGTTGTGAGAGAAGGGGCTGATGCTGGGGTAGTGAGAAAGAGGATGAGGACAGACTATGTGGCAGGGGTGAAACGTACTCACAGAATGAGTAGTGTGGCCATTGGGGCTCTTCCAAAAACACTAGGAGGACAAAAAGGATGATGAAAAAAGCTTCAATTTCCCGACACGGCACCGTGTGGCTAAGTGCCTGCCTCAGGGGTCTAAAAGAGACAATATACAATAATGTAAATAATATTTCTCTGAGGACAAGCAGGCTGCTTGTTCTGACAATTGGGTCGTCGTCCGTGACGGCCCAGGAGAGCGGGAAAAACTTGCAAAGCAAAAATAAAGAATTCTTGAGAACGCTGCGTCGCGCGGGCCGAGCACACTGTGCATGTGTGAACGGCTTCCTGCCCGCGATGCGAGCATGCCCTCTTCAGTTCTTTTTGATCTGCAATCTGGAGTGTTCGTCTTTCTTCGCCTGCGCTCTTTTTTTCAGCTCAGGAGATTCGGACTTAGCGTTTACCGTTTCCCCTATTTTTTTCTTCTTTTACTAAAGTTATATTCTTTTTTTTTTTTTTTTAAAGTACTTTTCCTTTAACTTATTAGTTTTTTCTTCACCTTTTTAAGTTTCCTTCTTTTTTATTGCAGCTGCCCTTTAGGCTGCTCGGCCGGGTCATTTTTCCCTTTTTTGTGCCTTTTTATTTGACACGATAGAGTCTTTTAATTTCACAGCCGCTGTTTTTCCGTCCATGTCATCGAGGACTCCCAGAGGCTTCAAACGTTGTACTCGCTGCAACCGGACCATCTCGGGTACCGACCCCCACGCGTGGTGTTTCCAGTGCCTTGGACTCGACCATCTGCCAGCTGCCTGTAAGCTGTGTGTTTTTGATGAAGGAACGGACCCAAGTGGCTCGGGAAGCTCAATGTGAGAAACATTTTGCTGATCGGTCCAGTCCTTCGACGTTGGCATCGATATCGATACCAAGGTTGGCGACGTCGAGGGAAGCAGCGACATCGAGAGTCCAGGTAATGGCTGCCGAACAACCGCATCGAGCTGGGAACAGAGAGGCATCGAGTGAGTCTCCACCTATCTTGAGGCCTACTGCTATGCAGGCACCCCGGGACCGACCTTCATCGGACCCAGCCCCGAGGAGGTGTAAGGATTCCACGTCCTCCTCTTCGGTACCAAGGAGTCTCGATGACGGGCATCAAGCGAAGGCTAAGAAGCACCATCATCGTTCTCCTTCCATGCACGGTACCGAGAGCTCCGGGGAACCAAGGGATTTGGCACCCGAGAAGCGTCGGCGCTGGGAGAACCGCTCACCCTCCATACAGGAAGTGTTGATGCGTCAGTTATCTGGCAGCCTGGTACCGGCTCTCGAGCCCCCTCAGATTCTGCCACCGACTCCTGCACCGGCCCCCCAGCCTTTTCCGATGGAAGCTCTCGACGAGCGCATCAGAGCCCTTCTTTCAGAGCTTCTGGAGGGATTGCTGCACCATTCTGCTTCGGTGTCGGGGGTGCTTGCGCCTTCTGCACCGACCGCGGAAGCGGCATCTGGGCCATCACCTGTGGTGAGGTCCCCTTCTTCGGTGCCGCTTGCGGTACTGGCGTTGGCCACCACCCGGGTCGATTCCCCCTCGACGTCGGTGGAGGAAGCTACACCGGACTCCAGGCAAGGGTCTTCTCGACATCCCCCACGAGGTCGTCATTCTTTGACATCGAGGCGGGTTCGGGCTGCTCTTAGGGAGCTTTTGTCCGATAGCGATGAGGTGCGCTTGTGGGAAGAGGAGGAAGACCCCAGATAATTTTCGGAGGAAGAGTCAGATGGGGTTCCCTCTGACCCTCCTCCGCCTATTGAAAGAAGAATGTCTCCACCTGAGTCTTTCTTTTTCATCTTTTGTTCGGGAAATCTCTAAAAGACATTCCATTCCCTATGGAGGTTATGGATGAGCCCAGGGCCGAGATGCTCGAGGTCTTGGATTAACCTCCGCCTGCTGAGGTTGCAATGGCTCCTTTGCATAATACACTCAGAGAAGTGCTTATGCGTAATTGGTCATTCCCTCTTTCTAACCCAGTGGTGCCCAAAAAATCCAAGTCCCAGTATAGAGTCCATGGAGAGCCTGTAATGGTGAAGGCCCAACTTCCTCACGATTCCATGGTGGTGGAATCTGCTCTCAGAAAAGCCAACAGTACTAGAGACTATGTCTCAGCGCCCTCAGGCAGAGAATCTAGGACCTTGGATTCTTTTGGAAGGAAAACATATCAGGCTGTTATGCTCGCCGCCAAGATACAAACTTACTAGCTCTACACGAGCATCCACTTATGGAATTCGGTGAGGCAACTGTCTAGTTTGGTTGAAGCACTCCCTCCGGAGTTCCCTGAACCTTTTCACCAGGTGGTCAGACAGCAGAAGGCATGTCGTAAATTTCTGGCCGGGGTACTTACGACACTTTTGATGTGGCATCCCGAGTAGCTGCTCAAGGTATAACCTCCAACCCAAATGCTTAATATTTTCCTTTAGCATTTGGGTTGGAGGTTAGTGATTTGGATATGTTATGAGCTTCGGACTTTGACTTTACAGATACGTCTCTGGGGAAATCTTAACTTTCTGGTTGTTCAGTATGTTTGGTCTTGAATGTTTGTACCTTTCCTATATATTAATCGAGTTCCTTTCTTTCTTCTCTTTTTTAGTGTTGTTGTTATTATTGTAAACTGCTTTGATTACCTTAAGTTTAGCAGTATAGAAAATTTGTAATAATCCAATAAATAACATGACTTAGCTTAGCGGAGTTTAAAAAAGGTTTGGATGGCTTCCTAAAGGAAAAGTCGATAGACCATTATTAAATGGACTTGGGGAAAATCCACTATTTCTGGGGTAAGCAGTATAAAATGTTTTGTACTTTTTTGGGATCTTGCCAGGTATTTGTGACCTGGATTGGCCACTGTTGGAAACAGGATGCTGGGCTTGATGGACCTTTGGTCTTTCCCAGTATGGCAATACTTATTTAGTGATGTGCAGACTCTCATGGCTGCGTGTCTCTGACCTGGATCATAAGACCCAGCAGTGGATGGCGGATGTTCCTTGCCGGAGGATAATCTTTTTGGTGAAAAAGTAGAGGACATGGTCGATCCGATCAAAAAGCACCATGATGCTATGGATTCTCTCTCCCAACGGGCGTCTTCTGCTACCACCTCCTCATCCAGGAGGTTTTTTGGAGGGAAGAGAAGGGCTCCCTATTCCTACAACAGGCATAGGTACACTCCTGCTTCTCGGCAGTCTATTCAGGCTCAGTCCCAGCACGCTCGTTCCCGTCAATGACGTGCGCCTAAGGCCCCTAGGGCTCCTCTGCAAAAGCAAGGGATGGGCTTTTGACTGGCTCCAGTGCAGCATAGTCTCAGAAAAAGTATCCGTACCGGACGACTTGCCAGTCGGGGAGAGGTTGATATTTTTTCACCAAAGGTGGCCTCTTATAACCTCCGACAGGTGGGTTCTTCAAATAATCCAGTTATGATACACTCTCAATCTGATATCCAGGCCTCCAAGTTGCCCACCAGGAGCTCAGTCCTTCAGCTCCCAGCACAAGCAGGTACTTGCAGAGGAACTCTCCACCCTTCTAAAGGCCAATGCGGTCGAACCCGTTCCACCAGGGGAAGAAGGGCTGGGATTCTATTCCAGGTACTTCTTTGTGCTAAAGAAAATAGGGGGGATGAGTCCCATCCTAGACCTAAGGGCCCTGAACAAATTCCTACTCCGAGAAAAGTTCAGGATGGTTTCCCTGGGCACCCTTCTTCCCATGATTCAGGAAAATGATTGGCTATGCTCTCTGGACTTAAAGGATGCTTACATCCATATCTCGATACTCCCAGCTCACAGGAAGTATCTTCAGCTAGGAACGCAGCACTTTAAGTACTGTGTACTGCCCTTTGGTCTGGCGTCTGCGCCCAGAGTGTTTACCAAGTGTCTAGCTGTAGTCGCAGTGTCGATACGCAGACTGGGCATGCATGTTTTCCCTTATCTCGATGATTGGCTCGGAGGCAGGCGCTCTACAGTCCATGCGAATGACTATTCAACTACTGGAGCTACTGGGGTTTGTAATCAATTATCCCAACTCCCATCTTGTCCCGGTTCAGAAAGTGGAGTTCATTGGAGCTCTTTTGGACACACGGACGTCTTGAGCTTATCTCCCCCAGGCAAGGGCAGACAATCTCCTGGCCCTAGTGTCCTTGGCTCGAGCGTTGCAACAGATCACAGCTCGGCAGATGTTGAGACTCTTAGGGCACATGGCTTCCACAGTTCATGTAACTCCCATGGCACGCCTACATATGAGATCAGCTCAATGGACCCTAGCTTCCCAGTGGTTCCAGGCTACAGGGGATCTAGAGGATGTAATCCATCTCTCCACCGACTTTTGCAATTCCCTTCAGTGGTGGACCATTCGATCCAATTAGGCCATGGGACGTCCATTCTAAATTCCTCAGCCACAAAAAGTGCTGACAACGGATTCTTCCCTCCTGAGGTGGGGAGCTCATGTAGATGGACTTCACACTCAAGGAGCTTGGTCCTTTCAGGAAAAGGATTTTCAGATCAACCTCCTGTAATTACGAGCGATCTGGAACGCTCTCAAGGCTTTCAGAGATCGGCTAATCAATCAAATCATTTTAATTCAGACAGACAGCTTGCAATGTACTACACCAACAAGCAGGGGGGCACCGGATCTCGCCCTGTGTGTCAGGAAGCCGTCCGGATATGGCTTTGGGCTCACCACCACGGCATGTTTCTCCAGGCCACATACCTGGCAGGCGTAAACAGTCTGGTCGACAGGTTGAGCAGGATCATGCAACCTCACGAGTGGTCGCTAAACATGACTGTTGTCCACAAGATCTTCCGAGCGTGGGGCACCCCCTCGGTGGATCTTTTTGCCACTCAAATCAATCACAAAGTCCCTCAATTCTGTTCCAGACTTCAGGCCCACGACAGACTAGCGTCAGATGCTTTTCTCCTACATTGGGGGACAGGCTTTCTGTATGCGTATCCTCCCATACTTCTAGTAGGGAAGACTCTGCTGAAACTTAAGACTGTGGAACCATGATTCTGATTGCGCCCTTTTAGCCCAGTCAGATCTGGTTCCCTCTTCTTCTGGAGCTGTCCTCCGAAGAACCGTGGAGATTGGACTGTTTTCCGACCCTCAGAGCGAGGGGTCGCTTCTACATTCTCTAGCTCTCATGGCCTGGATGTTGAGAGCTTAGAAGTTGCCTCTAGGTCTTTCAGAGGGTATCTCCCGAGTCTTGCTTGCTTCCAGGAAAGATTCCACAAAAAAGTGTTATTCTTTCAAATGGACGAGGTTTGCCGTCTGGTGTGACAGCAAGGCCCTGGATCCTTTTTCTTGTCCTACACGGACCCTGCTTGAACACCTTCTACACTTATCAGAGTCTGGTCTCAAGACCAACTCCATAAGAGTTCACCTTAGTGCAGTTAGTGCTTATCAGCAACGTGTAGAGGGTAAGCCTATCTCTGGACAGCCTTTAGTTGCTCGCTTCATGAGAGGTTTGCTTTTGTCTAAGCCCCCTGTCAAACCCCCACCAGTGTCATGGTATCTCAACGTCGTTCTCACCCAGCTGGTGAAAGCTCCTTTTGAGCCACTGAATTCCTGCCATCTGAAGTACTTGACCTGGAAGGTCATTTTCTTGGTGGCTGTTACTTCAGCTCGTAGAGTCAGTGAGCTCCAAGCCCTGGTAGTGCATGCACCTTGTATCAAGTTTCATCATAACACAGAGTCCTCCGCACTCACCCTAAGTTTTTGCTGACGGTGGTGTCGAAGTTCCATCTGAACCAGTCAATTGTCTTGCCAACATTTTTCCCTGTCCACATACCCGCCCTGGTGAAGACAAGTTGCATGCCTTGGGCTGTAAGAGAGCATTGGCCTTTTACATGGAGCGGACAAAGCCCTATAGACAGTCTGCCCAGTTGTTTATTTCTTTTTTGATCCCAATAGGAGGGGAGTTGCCATCGGAAAATGCACAATCTCTAATTGGCTAGCAGATTGCATATCCTTTACTTATGCCCAAGCTGGGCTGACTCTAGAGTGCCATGTCACGGCTCATAATGTCAGAGCCATGGCTGCGTCAGTGGCTCAATTAAGTCAGCTTCTATTGAAGAGATTTGCAAGGCTGCAACGTGGTCATCAGTCCATACATTCACAACTCACTACTGCCTTCAGCAGGATACCCGACGTGACAGTCGGTTTGGGCAGTCGGTGCTGCAGAATCTGTTCGGGGTTTAGAATCCAACTCCACCCTCCTAGGCCCATTTCTGTTCTGTTCCAGGCTGCACTCTCACTTCTGTTTCTTTTCAGGTCAATCTACGTTATGTCCTCGCCGTTGTGCGGCCCAATTGACCAATGTTCATTGTTTTGAGTGAGCCTGGGGGCTAGGGATACCCCAATTGTGTGAACAAGCAGCCTGCTTGTCCTCAGAGAAAGTGAAGATACATACCTGTAGCAGGTATTCTCCGAGGACAGCAGGCTGATTGTTCTCACAAACCTACCCTCCTCCCCTTTGGAGTTGTTCCAGTTCTCTATTTTGCTCTTTAATTAAACTGAATAGGGCATGCTCGCGTTGTGGGCGGGAAGCCGTTCGCGCATGTGCAGTGTGTTCAACCTGCGCGACGGAGCATTCTCGAGAATTCTTTGTTTTTGCTTTGCAAGTTTTTCCCGGTCTCCTGGGCCGTCGCAGACGACGAACCAATTGTGATAACAATCAGCCTGCTTTCCTCGGAGAATACCTGCTACAAGTATGTATCTTCACTATATGTAAAGCATATATAAAAAGGGAAATAATAGATAAAATGCTCAAAATGCATGGATAAAAATAATGCACTAATCATAATGAAAATATATATCAATAAATATAGATATAAATTAAAATGCATCTATGCTGAAACACACACTGTCTGTGATGGGAAAAGAAATGCATATGAAGGAGACATAAGCAAAGAGAAAACAAATAGAGAGAGGGGGAGGAAAACCACGCGTTCTATATCTATCTCTCTATATATGTATATTTATTTTTTTAAAAAACAGTACATGCAGAGATCAGAAAGACAGGCTATAAAATGTGTAAGGCTAGGTGTACAGCCTGTACAGATGAGAAACCAGATCAAGCTTTGAGAGAATGTATGCAACCTAGGAGGTGTGGTGATCTCATGTTTGATAGGAGAGACTGTGCGCACTTCTATTGTATATTGTGTTCACATTGTAATGTAGCATACTATGCCAAACGTACTGTTTTTCGAATATTTTTACTGCTGCAATTGTCTGTTGCTTATGTTTGACTTATGCGTGCTGTACACCGCCTTGAGTGAATTTCTTCAAAAAGGCGGTAAATAAATCCTAATAAATACATTCTAATGTGCTTTTGTTGTATGGGTGCCTGTGGGTTGAAGAGGGAATCGTGAACAAATATGTGATTATACTACCAGGGTTTTCTTAGTGTACTGGGTGCTGTATTATGGCCTTATGGCATGGTCAACCAAATGAAAACTTGAACTACAAAAAAAGTTATTAGGCTCCCATCATGCCATGATCAAAAGAAATGTCAGTGAACCTGCTTAAAAGAGAAGTTTGTTTTCTTAAAATGAAGTTTAATGGCGTTGGCTAGTCACTGACTCATTTAACCCAAATATAAAAATAGATTTGACCTACTCTATTTAGTAATTGTATATAATACATTTAAGAAACAGGTAGTTCTATAGTGTTGGAGTTGAAAACTATTTAATTTTTATTTTTTTATTCTGTAGGTTTTGATCTTTAATTTTGTTTTTAGCTACATTGTTTAGTTTTTTCTCACTTTTTATAAAATAGAATGTGGCCTCTGTTATAATTTTATCATTGGAAAATTGATTAAATGTATTTGTTTAGCAGTCCTTTTACTAAGATGTGGTAACAGGGCTCTGTTTACTAAGGCGTGTTAGCATTTTTAATGCGCCTACAATTAACACACGCGCTAATGCACCTATAACACAGCTTAGTAAACAGGGTCCTCAGTGCGCGTTCAGGGGTGCGGTAGCCTTTTTAACGTGCACTAAATGCCAGAGACACCCATAGGAATATATGAGCGTGTCTAGCATTTAGCGTATGCTTATTTTTAGCACACGCTAAAAACACTAGTGTGCCTTTGTAAAAGGACCCCTAAGTGATAAATCATCTGGGGTAACAGAATGCATTGACACTTTAGCACATATCTTGCAGTTTTTTGAACAATAAAAGAATCCTACCACAAATTAATGTTTCCTGAAATTAAACAAAATTCTTCAAATAAATGTGCAACACAACAAACGTTTACAAAGTTTTGATAACCATAACTGCTTTTGAACTGGAAACATCTTAACAAAATGAGTAAGTTGTATATACAGCTCAGCAGCTCAGGAGGCTAAAGGGTAAAACCACTGTCAGAAATTTTGAGTCATACATCTCTCAGGATTTAGTCTGAAGATTCAAGTTATAACAGTGTTCTTATCACTAAAGTTTCTGTTGGCAGTGCAAACTGCTTTTATCTATGAAAAAACCTAGTGCCCACACCCAGCTTTCTCTTTATAAACAGTAATTAAATAAAGCATCCATTTTCCAATGGCATTTTATGAAAGTTGACAAAATCACTAATATAGGAGTGTGACGGCTTTCAGTTGCAAGCTTTTTCACCCATAACTTGACCTGAAGAGCAACATAATTGTGGAATGTAGAAAAAAAAAAGCATCATTTCAGAGGTGATTAAGGTTAGAAAATAACTGTGGTTAAATTTCAAGTGAAGCAACCATATGCATTGTTACTTTGACATAGTTTGATTTTCTTTTTTGTTTGTCTGTTTTTTGTTGTTACCTAAGAACATAACTGGGTCAGACCAGTAGTCTATCTAGAACAGTATTCTGTTTTCCAAACAGTGGCCAAGCCAGGTCACAAGTACCTGGCAAAAACCCAAATTGTGGCAACATTCCATGTTACCAATCCCAGGGCAAGCAGTTGCTTCCCCATGTCTGTCTCAATAGCAGATTATGGACTCTTCTTCCAGGAACTTGTCCAAACCTTTTTTTTTTACCCAGAAACGCTAACCACTGTTGCCACATCCTCCAGCAACAGCAAAGAGTTCCAGAACTTAGCTATTGGTGAGTGAAAAAATATTTCGATCTATTTGTTTTAAAACTATTTCCATGTAACTTCCTTGAGTGTCCCCTAGTCTTTGTACTTTTGGAACGAGTAAAAAAAATCAGTTTACTTTTACTAGTTCTACACCATTCAGGATTTTGTAGACCTCAATCATATTTATTTATTTATTTATTGCATTTGTATCCCACCTTTTCCCACCTATTTGCAGGCTTAAAGTGGCTTACAGAGTGTGATTATGACATAATCATTTTGTATTAACAGGTACATTTCTTATAGTTTGAATGATGACGAGTACAATTATTGCTGTTTAAAGATTGGGTAATGGAGGATAGACAGGGAAGTGTTAGGTCAGTTAGAGGTGAGCTGTGGTAATTGTGTGAGCTGTTGAAGTGGTTTGTAGGCTATGTATTTTCCTTGTATGCCTTTTGGAAGAGATGAGTTTTCAGAGATTTGCGGAAGTTAATTACTTCGTCAATAGCTTTCAGGTCTGTAGGAAGATCATTCCACAGCTGCGTGCTCAAGTAGGAAAAGGTGGTGGCATGTGTCAGTTTGTATTTCAGTCCTTTGCAACTGGGGAAGTGCAGGTTGAGATATTTGCAGGAGGATCTTACTGCGTTTCTGGGAGGCAGGTCCACAAGGTTTAGCATGTAGATTGGGGTGTCTGCGTGTATAATTTTGTGTACTATTGTGCAAATCTTGAACTCGACACGTTCTTTGAGTGAGAGCCAATGGAGTTTCTTTCTTAAGGGTTTAGCACTTTCATATTGTCTTGTCTGGAAGGAAGGTGAGCCCTTAGGTCCCGCAAGGCCCCGAAGGACCTCAAAGTACATAAGTACATAAGTAGTGCCATACTGGGAAAGACCAAAGGTCCATCTAGCCCAGCATCCTGTCACCGACAGTGGCCAATCCAGGTCAAGGGCACCTGGCACGCTCCCCAAACGTAAAAACATTCCAGACAAGTTATACCTAAAAATGCGGAATTTTTCCAAGTCCATTTAATAGCGGTCTATGGACTTGTCCTTTAGGAATCTATCTAACCCCTTTTTAAACTCCGTCAAGCTAACCGCCCGTACCACGTTCTCCGGCAACGAATTCCAGAGTCTAATTACACGTTGGGTGAAGAAAAATTTTCTCCGATTCGTTTTAAATTTACCACACTGTAGCTTCAACTCATGCCCTCTAGTCCTAGTATTTTTGGATAGCGTGAACAGTCGCTTCACATCCACCCGATCCATTCCACTCATTATTTATACACTTCTATCATATCTCCCCTCAGCCGTCTCTTCTCCAAGCTGAAAAGCCCTAGCCTTCTCAGCCTCTCTTCATAGGAAAGTCGTCCCATCCCCACTATCATTTTCGTCGCCCTTCGCTGTACCTTTTCCAATTCTACTATATCTTTTTTGAGATACGGAGACCAGTACTGAACACAATACTCCAGGTGCGGTCGCACCATGGAGCGATACAACGGCATTATAACATCCGCACACCTGGACTCCATACCCTTCCTAATAATACCCAACATTCTATTCGCTTTCCTAGCCGCAGCAGCACACTGAGCAGAAGGTTTCAGCGTATCATCGACGACAGCTGTGCAACCCCAAGTCTTCACCCGCGGCTACCGCTGTTCACCAAGGGTTGAGCCCCCAGCTGCAGGCGGTCAGCGGGACTTCTGGAACCGCAGGGTTGACGAACTGACCCAGACTGGAACCAGGAGTGAAGAGTGCAGGTGGAAAACAGAGGAGTCCAAAAACAGGCAACAGGTCAGGGCAGGCAGCTAACAGCGTAGTCAGAGTCAGGCGAAAGGTCAAGGCAGGTGGCAAGCAGAGTAAACCAGGAACAGTCCAAAAGTCAAAACCAATAGAGCAAGGAAACTCACAGGAACAAGCGGAGACTGGCCTCGGGAAACAGAACCTGAAGCAAAGTCCTATCTCAGGTCTGCTCCTTAAATATTGTAGCAATCAACCGCCCAACCCCAGCAAACATAGCCGGCCAATCAGAACCCAGTTACCGACAGAATCCTTCTGATTGGCTCTGTCCGACCTCCCAGGCGGGACTACAGCACTGGCCTCCCAATCTAACTCCTCAGAGGCGGAGCTTCGGGTTCCTGCGCCCGAAATTGAAGGAGACGCCGGCCCTCGCGTCTCGGCACCATTCTCCCCACTGGTGCAAGCACGGACCCCATAGCCGGCGATCGAGAGTCCGGCAGCTGCGATCGCCAGCCCACGGCCTGGGCGGCTATCAGCGCGGCGAGCCCCGACTCTCCGCCGCGGTTTCAAGAAAGCCGGCCCTCGCCGTAATGGACGCCGGCTCCTGCTTCCCGCGGAGGAGCAGCCGGAGGGAGCGACTGATGTGACACATAGTTATTTTTTCCAAATATGAGTCTGGCTGCTGTATTCTGAGCTGTTTGTAGTTTTTGATAGTTTGTTCTTTGCAGCCAGCGTATAATGCATTACAGTAGTCCAGGTGACTTATTACCATTGATTGTACCAGGGTGCGGAAGATATGTCTCGGGAAGAAAGGTTTTACTCTTTTGAGTTTCCACATTGATTGGACCATTCTCTTTGTTGTATTCTTCACATGAGTGTCGAGTGTGAGGTTTCAGTCGTTAGCCACTCCAAGAATTTTTAGGCTTTGCGCGATGGGGAGAGAACAGTATGGTGTGGTTATTTTGGAGTAGGTGTTTTTGTTATGTTGTGAAGTTAGTACAAGGCATTGTGTTTTCTCTGCGTTGAATTTCAGTTTGAACGCATTAGCCCAGGAGTACATGGTTTGGAGGCTTTGATTGATTTCGTTGGTGATTTCGTTTAGATCCTGCTTGAATGGGATGGAGATTGTGACATCGTCTGCATATATATAGGGATTGAAGTTTTGATTGGCTAGGAGTTTGGCTAGTGGTATCATCATTAGGTTGAAGAGAGTTGGTGATAGTGGGGATCCTTGGGGAACTCCGCATTCAGGTGTCCATGGGGATGATGTGTCCACGTTGATTGTGACTTGGTATGATCTTGTGGTCAGGAATCGTTTGAACCATTTGAGAACTGTGCCTCCTACTCCGAAGTATTCTAGTATATGTTACAGTATTTCATGGTTGACCATGTCGAAGGCGCTGGACATGTCGAATTGTAGGAGGAGTATGTTGTTGCCGGTGGCAATTGCTTGTTTGAAGGCGTTCATTGCTGACACTAGTACCGTTTCTGTACTGTGATTTGTCCGGAATCCTGATTGTGATTCGTGCAGAATTGAATGTTCAGTCAGGTACTCAGAGAGTTGTTTCGTAACTATGCCCTCCATGAGTTTAGTTATGAGTGGGATAGATGCTACTGGGCGATAGTTAGTTAGGTCCGTTGTGCTTTTCTTCGCATCTTTTGGTAGTGGGGTGAGTAGAATGTTTCCTTTCTCCGTGGGAAAGAGGCCGTTTTGAAGCCTGAAGTTTATGTGCTTCGTAAGGTCTTTTTTGAATTGTTTGGGGCCTGATTTTATTAGGCTATTGGGGCATACGTCCAATTTGCATTGTGACTTAGCGTATTTTCCGATCTATTTTGAGAATTCGTCATAATATATTGTGTCAAACTTGGTCCATGATCGATCTGCTGGGCATTCCCCTGGTTTTGGGTCTAGGCATTCAAGGATGCTTGTGTACTCAGTTTTATTAGTAGGTATCATGAGTTGTAGCTTTGTTACTTTTTCGTTGAAGTACTTTGCAAGATTGGTTGCAGATGGGGTGTCTATGCTGTTAGAGGTGACCAGTGTGGTGTTTAGGAGTTTGTTTACAAGTGTGAAGAGTTTGTGTATGTCCTTGTAATTTGGTCCTATTGTGGTTTTGTAGTATGTTCTTTTAGTTTGTCTGATAGTGTATTTGTATTTCCTTTGTAGTTGTTTCCAGTCATTGAGTGTATGTTCATCTTTTTTCTTGATCCATGCTCGTTCTAATCTTCTGACTTGTGTTTTTAGTTCTTTCAGTTCTTCATTGAACCATGGTATGGAATTTATCCTGTGTGAGGTCCTGGTTTGCATTGGTGCTATGCTATCTAGTACTGTTTTGCATCTGTTGTCCCATTCTTGGAGAAATTGGGGGGAGTCTATGGGAGTTGTCCATTCATCTGTAAAGAATTGTTGCCAAAATGTTTGTGGGTCAATTTTACCTCTCGTATTGTATGTTTTAATCACTTGTTTTTGTTGTATCTTTTTTGTTTTCCAACGTAAGGAGAGGTTTGCTTTGTAGTGATCGGTCCATGTCGTGGCTGTCCATTTTGTATTTGGAAGTGTGATGTTGGATTCTGATGGGAATTTGTAGGTGATAATATCTAAGGTGTGTCCTTTTTTGTGAGTGGGTTGCATGTTTGGCCAGTGGAGTTCCCATAGTTGGAGGAATTCCTTGCATTCCATTACATTGTTTGAGTTGGTATCTTCCAGATGGAGATTGATGTCTCCTGCTATAAGAAGGTTCTGGGTGGAAACGCAAGTGTTCGAAATGAAGTCCATAAAGTGTGTTTGTGAATCTTGCCATTTGCCTGGGGGTCTGTAAAATAGGATTAGGTTTAGGTGATCGCGTAGTTTGGGATGATTAATTCTAATTGAGGCTATTTCAAGGTGGGGTAGCATGGATTCTGCTGTTGTTGTAATTATGAATTGAGATTTATAGATTATTGCTATGCCTCCCCCTCTTTTTCCTTCTCTTGTCCAATGGGTTATTTTGTAGCCTGGAGGACAGAGCTCTAGGATTATTTGCAAGAAGTCTTTATTGTGCAACGAAACTGTATAATCATAACATGCAGAAGTCAATAAAAAGGATGATACACAAAATTGTCAGACAGAAAAAACAGTGTTCCCCTACTTAACTGATCTTCAGGAAATCCTCCTATCCATATAACACTCTACAGTTTCGCCTTTTCTTCAATAACAATACAGAACTTCGGTTTTTTTCAAATTTTAAGTTTTTTAGTTCTCCCCCTCCCCCTCCCCCCTCCCAGCCTACCCCATGGTGGATACAATAACCGAAATGTTTTCAGTACACTCACTTCAATAACCAGTAAGGTCTCACAGAACACCGTCCGGAATTTGACTCCATACTAAGTGCCACTTCCCCATGTGGTGTTTACGTTCAGCAAGTAATCTCTCCATCTCTCTCACATATCTCAGTTTATACAGCCACTTAGCTACCGGTGGCACTCCCTCACGTTTCCAGCTGGATGCCACTACCACCCTTGCTGTGGCAACTACATGGTTCGCCAGTTTCTGCTGGTGTGGCGCTAGGCGTGCTCTCCGGGCAGAGAACAAGAAAACCTCAGGAACCCAAGGAATCGTGCACCCCAACCAATTCTGAAGCCTGAAGTGGACCGCCCTCCAGAATGCTCGAACCCTGACACAGTCCCACCAAATATGCCCCATGGTGCCCTTGTGACCACACATCCTCCAGCATCTATCCGAACAATTCGGAAATATCCTCTGCAGGCGTAAGATACCACCTATTTAGCACCTTAACTGCATTCTCCTGCAGAGGAGTATGGACAGACACCCCCACAGCTCCTCTTTCTAATCTTTCCCACACATCTTCTCCCAACGTCCTTCCTAGTTCATTCTCCCACCTCCCTCTATGGATCCCCCTACAAACCGACTGGTGACTTATGTTTCGATAGAGGTGACTGATCAGGCCACGAGAGGAGCCTAGCTTCTCACAGATCTCTTCTAGATCCAATTTCTTACGTTGCACCACCTCACGCACCGCCTTAGTCTGCAGGAGGTGTGCCAATTGACAGTAAGCAAATTCCCCTCCTTCAACTCCAGGGTAACTATCCCTCAGCGCCCCAAAAGTTAACAGAGAATCGTTGTCAAAGAGCTGGCCCCAAGTTCTCACCCCTACCTCGTGCCATTTGGTGAACACCCCCTTGGTAGTGCCCGGTAGGAACATAGGATTAAATGCTATAGGAGTATGCCTAGTCAGAATACACTGCCTCTGAGGGAACAGATTATCCCAGTAGTGAAGGGTTATAGCCACCGAGGGGCATGTTCCCTCCCCCAGTTTACGAAAGGGTCGCGGCAACCACATTAACACACCCAATGGAGTCTCCCCCAATGAGCTTTGCTCTATGTGAACCCACTGACGATCTGGGTAATCTTGATACCACTCAAGTGCCGCCTTCCCCTGCGCTGCTCTATAATACCAAACAAGGTTAGGGACACCCAGCCCACCTCTCTTCCTATCCTTGTATAACAAGGACCTCGCAAGCCGAGGGCGCTTTCCTGCCCAGACAAACCGCACCATTTTATCTTGTAAGTTAGCTAAAAATCGTCTGGGCATCATCACAGGCAGCACCTGGAAAAGGTACAGCAAGCGAGGTAAGATGTTCATTTTAAGAATAGCTATTCTGCCAAACCATGAAAATGCCATGTCTCCCCATCTCTCCAGATCTTCCCCGATAATCCTACCTAGTCCCTTATAGTTTGCGTTAAAGAGTTCCGTAAGGTCCCTGGTCAAATTTACCCCCAAGTATTTAATGTGTGTACGTGCCCACCGAAAGGGGGATATTCCTTTTAAGGACTCCACCACTTCCTCTGCTAATGTCACATTCAGCGCCTCAGATTTTGCCATATTAACCTGGAATCCAGATACTGCAGAATATTCTGCTATCATTCGCTCAAGATGCAGGAATGTAGACTGGGGATGAGTCACCATCAGTAAAACATCATCTGCAAAAAGAGCCAGTTTATGAACTCTGTCCCCAACCCGCACCCCCGTTATGTTAGGGTCAAGTCGTATCTGAGCTGCGAACGGCTCCATCACCATGGCGAACAGTAACGGTGACAGAGGACAACCCTGCCTAGTCCCCCTATACAATGTGAAGAGTTCTGAATTACCTCCATTAACCCGAACACAGGCCCTTGGAGTCTCATAGAAGGCCTGAATCCATCTTTTAAACTGTAGTCCAAACCCCATGGACTCCAAAACCCTATACATGAATGACCAGTGAACCCGGTCAAAAGCTTTTTCCGCGTCCAGGCTCAAAAGACAAAGCGGTTTCCGATTTCTTTTAGCCAGCTGCATGATATCTACCACCCTCCTGATGTTATCCATGGCTTTGCGGTGAAGCACAAAACCCACCTGATCTGGATGGATGAGCGTCGGGAGAATTTGGGCCAGACGGTTTGCCAGTACCTTAGCCAAGATTTTTACATCTGCATTTAATACAGATATAGGTCTATAAGATCCACACTCCAAGTGATCTTTTCCTGGCTTGGGTAAAACGGCTATCCAAGCCTCCAGCATGGATCCAGGCAGGGAACCACTCCCCTTCCCCACCTGATTAAACACATCTGCCAATAGGGGGGCTAACTCAGGGGCAAATTGCTTATAAAACTCATTTGGCAAGCCATCCAGACCCGGTGACTTACTAGACGGTAGGCTTCGAATAGCCTCCTGGATTTCTCGAGGGGTGACCGGTTCATCTAACGCTTGCTGTTGTTGGTGGCTCAAAGAAGCCATCTCACTGTCTCCCAAATATTGATCTATTAACTCCACGGATGGATTAGTTTCCGGGGTATACAAGGTTTTATAAAAGTCCCCAAATCTCGTGCGGATTTGTTCAGATTTACCCAAAACAGTCCCATCAACATCTCGTATCTTTAGTATAGTGCGCTCAACTTTTTGCCTACGCATCCGAATGGCTAGGAGTCGTCCCACCTTATTTGCAGATTCATACGAGCTCAACTTAGTCTTAGCTTGAATCATGGTAAGGTGTTCAGAATAAATGGAATCCAACAACAGTCTTTGGTCACTTAACTGTCTCAAGACCCGGGGCGACCCACTAGCTTTATGTTGTGCTTCTAATATACGAATTCTTTCTGTGCAGTTCGCTATTTGTGCTTTACGGGCTTTAGATTTTTTACTGGCCAATTGCAGAAAGTAGCCCCTGGACACCGCCTTCATGGCATCCCACACTGTACCTAGAGAAGACACCGACTCTAAGTTAAATTCAAGGTATTCCTTCAACATTGCTCTATAACCTGCCACTACAGTTTCCTCCTGCAAAAGGCCCATATTCAAAGTCCACCTCTCTTCCTTTTTCTCAGCCCTTATATTAGGTAGCGTAGCCCATACTGGGGCATGGTCCGAAAAAGTCACACTACCTATCCCCGCCTCAGGATCCCATTCCACTAAAGCTACGTCTAATAAGAGATAATCTATACGGGAGTACGAGTGATGCACTGGAGAAAAGAATGTGTAGTCCCTTACCCTTTGATTATTTACCCTCCATAAGTCCACTGTCCCAAGTGACTGTGCCAGGGATCTAAGTGCCAGAGAGTCCTTCTGTCCCTCACTACTTGTGGCTCCAGAACGGTCAAGAGCCGGATTCATTACAGCATTGAAGTCCCCTCCCAGGACCAAGGAGCCCTGTACAAATGTGGCCAAAGAGGTCTTCAATTTTGTAAGGAAGTTCGCCTGTCCCGAATTTGGAGCGTAGATGGATGCAATTGTCAGATCAACTTGGTTAACTTTAATATGTAGGAAGATATAGCGTCCACCCGAGTCCCTCTTAACTTTGACCACCTGTGCCCCTACTGTGCTGTGTATTAATATCGCTACCCCTCCCTTTTTTGATCCCTCTGCAGAAGCAAAGTATGCCACCGGATAGTCCGAGTGTGAGAGTAGCCTTTCATGTCTATTCCTCAAGTGAGTTTCCTGTAAAAGAACCACATGGGGCCTATGCTGTCTCAACTCTGCATACAATTTCTGCCGTTTCTGAGGCATATTCAGCCCCTTCACATTATAGGATAAAATCTTTAAGTCTGTACCCATCATATAGTGACACACTGGATTTTCCCAGCTATCTCTCTCCAGGACAGTTCTGTGCTGTGCCAGCTAGTGTTACCCTTTGATGTATCCACCATGCTCTTCTCCCCCCCCCCCTCCTACCCTGTCCACCCGCCCCCCCCATCCTCCCCTTTACAAAGCCCCCACTCCTTCCCAACCATTTGCACCAATAGAAGGACTACCTCCTCCATTGGGGATCTGAGGAAGCTTCCCACCGTCCACACCATGCCCCGCCATTCTTCCACCCCCCCCAACCCAAGCTCTATATTTAACCAACAGCATTAACTCAACCAACATCAAACCTTCAAACAGCATCTCATTTCCCTATCAAGCCCCTGATACATCCAATTTACTTCCACAGCGAGTCTACCTCCCAGCAGAGCTGAGCAGGCAGACCATATGTTGTAGTTTAGTAACTAACCCTTTACAGCACACCTTTAATTACAGTTTATATAGCGATTTTGGTATATTTACCAGCCCAAGGAAACATTCTCCAAAGAGGAGTTCTCTCCACTCTTCAGTTCCCTGAGCACAATGTCCCAGTGTCACAGTCCAACATATTTAGTCCAAGTCAACACTTCTGACTGCCTCGCTTTGTGGAACCCGGAACTCTCTGCCATCTCTGCAAATTCGCTCTCGTGGATGGAGTCACCGCTCTGGGGGGTATCTTAGCGGTTACCAATTCTGCAGCACGAAGAACCTCCCACGCTTCCTGCAAGGTCTGCATCCTGTGTTTATTGCCTTTCAAACTGAAGTTCAGAGAAAAGGGAAATCCCCATCTATATTGGATTTGATTCTTGTTCAGGATCTCCAACACAGGTCTCAGCTGTCTCCTCAATTGCAAAGTGTATTGCGATAGATCCTGGTAAACCTGAACTGGAGTACCGTTATAGTCCAGACTCTTTGCCCGTCTGGCAGCCACCAAGATTCTCTCTTTAATATCATATTTGTGAAAGCGCACAATAATATCCCGTGCCTGCTGCTCCTTGCGCGCTCCCAAAGCTCTATGTGCTCTATCTAGCTCACAATTTGCAGGCCCCGCCTCAGAATCCAACAATTTAGAGCACAGCGAATGTACAATCTCCGCCACGTTTTCGGAGTCGCCTCCTTCAGGGACACCTCTGAAATGGAGATTGTTTCTCTGTCCCCTGTTCTCAAGATCGTCAAGTTTGTATTCCAGCTGTTCGTTTTTTTGTTTGAGCTCCTGCAGTTTGTTGGCATGTCTATTTAAGGACTCCGCTTGCTCATCCAATTTCAGCTCTGCCTCCTCCACCCTGCCGCCAAGTTCTCGTAAGTCCGAGCTCAGTGTGTCCATCCGCTCCAGGATTTCAACCTTAGTTTGTTTAATCTCTGTCTGTATAGTTGATAAAAATTTTCGGAGCTCACTAGACATGCCTTTTCGCGGTGGGGGGGGAGCTCGCGCATCCGACATAGACAGCGCTGAGTCCGAGTCCAACATGGACGCACGCTCGGGTGATTCGTGCGGTTTGGCGGCCCTGTTCGCCGTGCTTTTCTCAGCCTTATCCACATCCTTTTTTCGATTGGAAGCAGCTTTACTCATCTCTTCAGCCGATCAGAAGGCAGATTCACCCCTTTTTTCAGTTTTTTTATTCCGTTAAATCGCTTATTTTCGCTAAATAACAGAGTTGGGGGAGAGAGCTATGTGGCTAAGCCACCATGCGGTCCGATGACGTCACTTCCTCAGAGCTCTAGGATTATTGGATCTTGAGTCGTGGATCCACGTTTCAGTAATAAGTAGGAAATCGAGGTGTTCATCCGTTATCCAGTCAGTTATGGTTTTATTTACTACCGATCTTGCATTGATGTAGCCTATTTGTATTAGTTGCTGGTGTTCGGGTTGATGGGAATTTCTATCAGTTGTCTTTCTTTTTGGTATTTGATTTTCTTGAATTCTTTTTGTCCTTTCTGTTGGTGGTCTTCATGGATGGCAGGTTTCTCCTGTTTTTTTTTTTTTTTTCATTTTTTTGGATAGGCATATTATGCGTGGGTTGTGTGGGTGGTGTATGAGGTGCGGGTCTGTTATTGTCTATGTTCGTGATTATGAGTGTTTGTTGGATTAGGGTGAAGTGGTAGATAATTAGGAATAGTTCATTGGATTTCATCTCAGCAATGCAAGGCAAAGTAAAACAGGCAAAGCAGATAGAGCGCTTAAGGCAGGCAAAACAATACCAAAGTTATAGTGGGAGTGAGTCTACCCAGCTCACCTCAGAGTGAGAGAAGAAGAAGAAAAAAAAAAACCCAAGCAAGGAGTTTAGTAGCAGTAATGCCTTCCAGAGCATTTAAATTGAGGCATTAAGATCGCGGGCGTCCTAGCTCAAGCAAAGGAATGTAGAGCAGAGCAAGCAGTTCCCTCCTTCCACGGTTCGATACTGCTTTCCAGGCTTCGGCAGCACATGTGGGCGACTCCTCTCTTTGTTCTACACCCGGCGTCTCTCCTTCGGTCTCGGTTCCTGGACTCCGGACGGCCTCACGCAATGATCTCTTCTCTCGTCGCTGGACTCGTCTTTTATCTCGGATCCCCGGCCCACTAACCTGGTTGGCAGTGTCGGTGTCGTGATGTTGGTGGCCGGCAGATAGCCCGGGCGAGGCCGCTCGATCTCACGCTCCTAAACGCAGTAGGCCCAGCAATTCAGCCAACCACTCACCCATTGCTGTGCGGTCCCTTCTGCTCGCCTCGCGGTTGAGTGGCTGGGTCCACCACAGATCCCACAGTCAGGCTAGGCAGTCAGCTCGTTCGCCGGGGTGGCTGCTCGAAGTCGCACACTGCAGTTATAGCTCATCTCCACTATCCTTGTGCCTCTAAACGTCTGGATCGTGCTCCGATTCACGGCCCAGGGGGTCTGGATCGGTATGGGGCTCCTGAGGGTCGGA
This sequence comes from Microcaecilia unicolor, assembly GCF_901765095.1. Taxonomy (NCBI): domain Eukaryota; kingdom Metazoa; phylum Chordata; class Amphibia; order Gymnophiona; family Siphonopidae; genus Microcaecilia; species Microcaecilia unicolor. The sequence continues at coordinate 327,559,213 of NC_044031.1, read as the reverse complement.
GGGTTGCAGTTGGCCTTTAAAGGGCAGTAGTTTCCAGGGGGAAGGTCAGTGGGCCGTCTCGGTTGTTTTCCTGTCCTCCCCCATGTGGGCCTATACTCACATGGAGTTTATCCGTGGTGAGGAGCAACTCGTAATCTCCCGGTGATTTTGTGCGACGTCTCAGCAGTGCGACGTTAGGTTTTCTTTGTTAAGGGAGATTCGCTATTTGCTTTCGGCAGCTCACCACTTCTCGACCGGGATCCGAGCTGCATGGCCGCATGGTCAGGTAAGGTCGCCACTGGCAGTGCCCAGGTGTCGGTTTTGTCCCTGCGGTGGCCGCCCAAAGCCGCTGGAGTGCAGCTACGGCTCGCCCCTGTTGTTTTACCATCACTGGATGCTCAGGTCGCTCACCGAGCAGCAGTTCAGAGGGCCAGATCAGCCCGGGAGCACTTTGGCTCGGGAGCTTCTTACTTGAGCTCCTGTCCGTCGGCCATCTTGTTACACCCTCATCCGTCTCTTTTCCAAGCTGAAATGCCCTAACCTCTTTAGACTTTCCTCAAATGAGAGAATTTCATCTTCATGGTCCAATCTTCTCAGAAATACACAGTTCAAACGCAGAAAAATATTAAATCCACACAAAATCACTTCTCAGTCTTCTTGAATAATAGCAGGAACTAGGGGCCTCTAGCCTTCTACTGGTTTTTTTTTTTTTTTGTGATCCATGTCTTCCTTTGAAGTTTATCAAATAACCAGTTTCTGTCCTAATACAATCTAGGCAGATCTCTTTGTCTCAGTCTTGAAACAAACCTCTCCTAAACTTGCTAAGCTATTGAGTCCCTCATGAAACAACACCAACCTTTCTTTTGAATGAAAGTGAGCTCCTTATCTCCTCTGTTAGACCAAGAGGCTCCTCAGATCCCTGGAAAGCTTCAGCCCATTGACACTTCCTCAGCTGCTTTCAACTCCAAACTCCTTGCACACATCCTCGTGGTGCGGCGTCACCTTCTATATTATGAACTAGAGTCAGTAAATGGCACAAAAAAAAATCAGTGCTCAGTGCTATTCTGTAATTGGCACTGAAAGATGAACACCCATTATAGAAGAGCATCGAGTGCTGATTTCAGTGCCCAAATTTGGGGGCAAGGACTTATGCCTGCTGAACGTAGGTGTAATTCATGCTACCTAATTTGAGCACACATCCCCGGTATTCTATAACACTGCATGCAAATTGTAGGAATGTTGTTGACCCACCCATGCATCTCCCATGGCCATGCCCCCTTTTGCGTTGCACGCAATGGAATTTGGGTGCATATTGTTATGGAATAGCGCGTAGCAAGATGTGTGTACAAATTCAAATTGGCGCCAATTAGCACCCAATTATTGACACTAATTGGCTTGTTAGCAGATTTTGTTGGGTGCACATCTTGGATCGGTGCCCAAATATTGGCATCCAATTGTAGGTACCATATATAGATTACACTAATGCAATATATTTGGAAGGTGGTGGAGTACTTAATACTACTATCTCAAATAACAAACTTCACAGGAAAACACTTAATATAAGAATACAATATAAAATATTGAGCACAAGGAGGAAAAAGCTGACCCTGACCAAATTAATTATCTCTGGATTTCAAAAAGAGTCCCATGTGTCTATCATCGGCATAAAAAACCTCCTGTGTGTTTTTTTTTATTTCCACTGTATTGTCATTAGAAAAATGTTGATGCTTAGCCCTTATAACACCACTTCTGGTCCTTTGACGGTGGCCAGCGTTTTATTAACTGCTTCATGGACTTGTGGTGGGCACTGATCAAGAGCCAATATTACACAGATTCAGAGAGCATGGCTTACTCTACCACTCTCATATCAGGCTCTCTCCCTCTCCCCCAAACTCTTCCTTTAGCAGAAGATTCCTCATTTTAGCAAACACACATCCCTTAGTAGAACCCTGCAGGTCTCTGCTAACAACATATGGCAGAGACCTAGTATACACAACTTTATCTCCCACCTATTCATTGAGGGTATCCTGAAATCCTGACTGATTCTAGGTTCACCAGGATAAGTGAAGGAATTACTGAAGTACGTTATATTACAGTTACTAAATGTTACTCCTACATGACAAAATAACAATGCATTTGGTTGTTTCACTTGAAATGTATCCTCTGCATTGTATTAGTAAAGTTTGTCCTGTAACCCTGATCCCATCTAAAATGAGGCTAATATGTGTGTATTGTACTACATTCCACAATTATGCTGCACTTCAGGTCTGGTTATAGATAGGAAAGGTTTGCATGAAAAAGCTGCCACTTGTTCCTATATGTATGTCATTTTTGTCAGCTTTCATAAAATGTCATTTGTAAACATGACTTATTTAATCACGATCAGAGAGAAAGTTGTGTGTAGGCACAAGGTTTTGACAGAGCAACCTAGAGCCTGCCCCTGCTTTTATATATGGGAATAAAAAAATGTAAAATGAAGGTGATACATTTAGAGGGGCATTTTCAAAAGAAACGTCCAAGTTGGGATTTGGACGTCTTTGTAAAATGTCCAAATCCGAGGGCAGATAGAACTGAAAAATGAACTTGCGGAGCTATTGTTAGTAATATGTAATTTATCCTTAAAATTGAGCGTGGTACCGGAAGATTGGAGGGTGGCCAATGTAACACCGATTTTTTAAAAAGGTTCCAGGGGAGATACGGGAAATTATAGACCGGTGAGTCTGACGTCAGTGCCGGGCAAAATGGTAGAGACTATTATAAAGAACAAAATTACAGAACATATTCAAAAGCATGGATTAATGAGACAAAGCCAACATGGATTTAGTGAAGAGAAATCTTGCCTCACTAATCTACTACATTTCTTTGAAGGGGTGAACAAACATGTGGATAAAGGTGAGCCGGTTGGTATTGTGTATCTGGATTTTCAGAAGGCGTTTGACAAAGTACCTCATGAAAGACTCCAGAAGAAATTGGAGAGTCATGGGATAGGAGGTAGTGTTCTATTGTGGATTAAAAACTGGTTAAAAGATAGAAAACAGAGTAGGGTTAAATGGTCAGTATTCTCAATAAAGAACGGTAATTAATGGGGTTCCCCAGGGGTCTGTGCTGGGACTGCTGCTTTTTAACATATTTATAAATGACCTAGTGATAGGAGTATCTAGTGAGGTAATTAAATTTGCTGATAACACAAAGTTATTCAAAGTGGTTAAATCGCTGGAGGATTGTGAAAAATTGCAAGAGGACCTTACGAGACTAGGAGACTGGGTGTCTAAATGGCAGATGATGTTTAATGTGAGCAAGTGCAAAGTGATGCATGTGGGAAAGAGGAACCTGAATTATAGCTACGTCATGCAAGGTTCCACGTTAGGAGTCACAGACCAAGAAAGGGATCTAGGTGTCGTCGTCAATACGTTGAAACCTTCTGCTCAGTGTGCTGCTGCGGCTAAGAAAGCAAATAGAATGTTAGGTATTATTAGGAAAGGAATGTAAAACAAAAATGAGGACGTTATAATGCCTTTATATCGGTCCATGGTGCGACTGCACCTCGAATATTGTGTTCAAGTCTGGTCGCCACATCTCAAAAAACATATAGTGGAATTAGAAATGTGCAGAAAAGGGCGACGAAAATGATAAACGGGATGGGACGACTTCCCTATGAGGAAAGGCTAAACCAGCTAGGGCTCTTCAACTTGGAGAAAAGGTGGCTGAGGGGAGATATGATAGAGGTCTATAAGATAATGAGTGGAGTTGAATGGGTAGATGTGAAGCGTCTGTTTATGCTTTCCAAAAATACTTGGACTAGGGGGCATGTGATGAAGCTACAAAGTAGTAAATTTAAAATTAATCGGAGAAAATATTTCTTCATTCAATGTGTAATTAAACTCTGGAATTGGTTGCCGGAGAATGTGGTTAATGTCATTAGCTTAGCAGACTTTAAAAAAGGTTTGGACAGCTTCCTAAAGGAAAAGTCCATAGACCATTATTAAATTGTGCTTTGGGGAAAATCTACTATTTCTGGGGTAAACAGTATAAAATGTTTAGTACTTTTTTGGGATCTTGCCAGGTATTTGTGACCTGGATTGGCCACTGTTGGAAACAGGATGCTGGGCTTTATGGACCTTTGGTCTTTCCCAATATGGCAATACTTATGTATTTATGTAAAACTGTATCTTTGGAAAAAAAAAAGATGGACGTCCATCTTTCGTTTCGAAAATATCAAGGACGTCCTTGGATTTGGACGTCCTTAGACATGGACGTCTTTAACTTTTGGCGATTTTTGAAACCCTCAACACTTTCCAAGACCACTTTCTAAATCGGGTAGTGCTAGGTTGAACAGACAATTGGGACACGATGTGTTACCCGAACAAACAAGGGGGAACAGGTTCCTATCTCCTCTGCCAACAGGCAGTCCAGATGTGGACTTGGGCAAGTTCCAGACACATACTATCAGAGCTGTGTACCTAGCCAGAAAGCAGAATGCTGTAGCAGACAAATTGAGCAAAGTTCTTAAACTTCACAAGTGGTCCCACAGCATGTCGGTAGCTCATCAAATTTTTAGCAGCAGGAGGTCCCCATAATAGATCCCTTTGCATCTTCTCAGAACAGCAAGCTTCTTCACTTCTTTTCCAGACTCTATGCTCCCAGCCGTGTAGCACTAGATGCTTTCCTGATCCATTAGGGAACAGACTCCTCTGTGCCTTTCCCCCATTTCCTCTCATTGGGAAAACCAAGGGACCATGATGCTAATTGCCCCCTACTGGCCATAGCAAGTCTGGTTCCCTCTAAGATTAGTCGCCCAAGGAACCATTGAGGTTAGATCCCTTTCTGACTCTAATAATGCAGAATGAAGGATCCCTCTTACATCCATACAGTTCCCTGCTCTGTAGCACTAACGGCGTGATTCACAACAACAATAGATTTAGCTTCTTTAAATCTTTCTGAAAATGTCTCTAAGATACTCCAAGCTTCTAGAAAGCCTTTTATGCAAAAATGTTACCTTTTCAAGTGGAAACAATTTTCCCTCTGGTGTATAGTTAGAGTACTTGATCCTTTTCGATGCTCTCTTCCACCTTTCTAGAGTACCTATTCCATCTTTCTAATTTGGGCTTGAAAACTAACTCAGAGTACATTTGAGTGCTGTTAGTGTGCTCCTATAATAAGTCAGTTTCTGTCCATCCTTTGATAGTTCAATTCATGAAAGGTGATTTCCTATGAAATAAACCTATTGAACCAGTAGAATGAGATCTTAATGTCATCCTTACAGTTTTAATGAGACCTCCATTTGAACCACTCCGTATCTGTTTTCTAAAGTTCCTTACTTAGAAAACACTTCTTAATAGCACTAATTTCTGCCAGATGAGTAAGTGAACTTCATGCTCTGGTGGCAGACTCACCTGACACCAGGTTCTAGCGGTTGTTCTTCTAATTCGCCCTGAATTCCTTCCTAAAGTAGTATTGGAATTCGCCTCAGTCCTTCAACCCTAACAGATTGGGGATTCCCATCACCAAATGTATTGTCTCCACTTGGCTGGCTGGCTGACTGTATGTCCTGCACATATCCTCAGGTTGGGTTGATCCTTCATGGCCATGTCACCGCTCATAATGTGAAAGCCATAGTTGCTTCAGTAGTACATTTCTGCTTGGCTTCAATAGAAGACAGTTTCAAAGCAGCAACATGGCCTTCTGTCCACACCTTTACTGCTCACTACAGTCTGGAGTGTCACTCCAGCTAGGGATAGCCAGTTTGGACAAGCAGTCCTGCCCTTTTTTTCCACCATACTCACTTTCCACTTCAGGTACTAAGTTATTTATCCAAATTGTGAGCCTGGCAGCTAGTGAGTCCCACATGTGAGAATATAATGCCTGCTTGTCCTTGGAGAAAGCATAGTTACATGTAGCAGGTGTTCCCCGAGGACAGCAGGCATATTTTTTCACATCCCTCCTGCCTCCCCTTGAAGTTTTCTTAGCTTTTGTACTATACTGCTGGTACCGCATTTGAGCATTAGGTGGGAAGGCACCGTGCATGCATGGTAGGAGCACTCCCTCAAAGATTTAAAGTGATAGTACACTTAGCAGTATCCGTACCAGATTCCGTGGATGGCGTCGCCCACCTGTGAGAATGTGTGCCTGCTGTCCTTGGAGGTCACCTACTATAGGTGAGTAACAGTGTTTAATGGTTACTGTAATTCAGATTTCTTTTGTATAGTTCTATGTATTCTTGGCTTAGTATTTCGGCATTTGTTTTCTTGCTAGGCCTTTAAGAGTTTTGTTTTGTTTGTTTTTTAAATAGTAACTTTTTTTTTAGTCTCCTGGTTACATCATAAAAGGGGTGGTGCTGGCAACCTCACTCGATTTAAGGTTTAGGGCCTGCCACTGAAGTCATCACACTTATGGCACCCCATAAGCCATTCATAGGTTCTTCCTTGTGGGCAGCAGGAACAAAGAGAAAGAGATACTTCATATGATTTTGGAAAAAAAAGAGATGGCACTCTTATCCATACAGTGTTGTCTAGAGACTTCTGAAACAGAAGAACCAGAGACTTGATTGATAATGTTGCAAAGATGTTGATTCTGGGTGACCTTTAATCTACCGAATGTGGAAGTGACCTAAAAAAAATTAGAAGCTTGGGCTATTGATCAGCAGTTAAGATTTAATGTGAAGAAATATAAGGTGATGCATCTGGGGTGCAGAAATCCAAAGGAGCTGTATGTGATAAGATGTGACAGGTTGATACACATGGACCAGGAAGGAGACCTTAGTGATAGTGTCTGAATATCTCAGGGTGGCAAAATGATGTCACAAGGTGGTAGCCAAGGCCAGAAAGATGCTTAGCGGCATTGAGAGGGGCATAACCAGCAGAAGAAAGGAGGAGTTAATGCCCCTATACAAGTCATTGGTGAGACCAAATTTGGAATACTGTGTTCAGTTATGTGTACCTTGGAGGAGTGGAGGGAGAGGAGATATAATACAGACATTTAAATACTTGAACAATATTAAGGAACAAAACAACCTTTTCAAAAATTAGAGAGACAGTAGAACTAGAGGTGACAAAATAAAGTTGCAAGGAGGGAAAATTAGAAGAACATCAGGAAATACTTTTTCAGAGAGAGGGTGATGGATGCATGGAATGTTCTTCCACTGAAAGTGGGATCAGTTTGGGACCGAATTCAGAAAGGCATGGGATAAACCAGTGGCATAGCTGCAGGGGGCCACAGGGGCCTGGGCCCCCCAAAACTGGATTTGTCCTCCCCAAAACTGGATCTGTACCCCTGATTCGGGTGGCGGAGGTCCCCAACCCCCGCCAGCTGAAGCGTTTTTTTTTTCAAGCTCTGGGTCACATTTCCTGTCCTGCTTTCTCTTCCCCTCACATCTGGCACGCTTGTTTTAGTGAAACTGAGCATGTGCGCATGCTCAATTTCATTAAAACGAACATGCCGGACATGATGTGAGGGGAAGAGAGAGTAGGGCAGGCAATGCGGCGCCAGAGACCAGTGGTGGAAAACACGCTTCAGCTGGTGGGGGTTGGTGACCCCTGCCAACCAAGGCATGTGCAGCGGTAGTGCTTCAACTAGCAGGGGTTGAGGACCCCCGCCAGCTGAGGTATGTGCAGCAGTGGTGGGCAGCAGGACGGCGGTGGGGTGGAGGGGAGGCAGACCAAAATGTGCCCCCTCACTTTGGGCTCTGGCCTCCTCCCACCTCGAGGTCTTGCTACGCCCCTGGGAAGATAAAAAAAGATGAAGATAAAATAAAAGTACTGAGCATTTCTGCTCACAGTAAAACATAAATAACTCACACTTTAAAGATAGAAAAAAAATGCAAAGATGGGAGTAGACTGCACCAGGCAACTATTACAATCCTAAAGACAAGAGGGGATGATCTGCATGGAGTCATGGGTACAACTCTAGTCACCTTTCTTTTCAAGCAAAAATGAGTCAGGTTTCTCTTTATCTGCTACTTTTTAGCCTGGATTCTCTATATGGCGACTAAATTTGCACAAGCGAATTTGACAGTATGGCCAAATTGCTTGCACAACTTAATGGATTAACACTAATTAGAATTTGTGCATGTAACTTTCTAATCATATTCTGTAAAGTGGTGCACGTAAATTCTAATGCACAGATCTCAAAAGGGGGTGTGCCTATGGGAGGGGAATGGGCAGGGTGTGGACGTTCCTAAAAATTACACACACTGTTATAACATATCCATGAACTGCACCTAAGTTAGGCACGAGCATTTACACCAGGTTTTAGTTGGCGTAAATAGACACGCCTAAACTTCTGTCGTGGGGACGGGCGTTGTCCCCAGGAATCTATATATCATGGTTTGATTTCTGAGTGGAATCAGGCATATTCTATAAACAGTGTGCATAACTTAATTGTTTAGCTAACCAGCACTATTAATTAGATGTTAAGCAATTAACAGCACTAATTGGCACTGAGACTTAAACACACAACTCACTTAGTGTATTCTGTAACGTGGTGCGTCTAAATTCTAAGTCGCATTGTTGAAAAGGGGGCATGGCTATGGGCATTTCTACAATCTATTCACATTATTATAGAATACACCCAATTATAGAATAAACCTAATTTAGGCATTGGGATTTACACCAGCTGAAACAAGGTCTAAATGAATATGATCAAATTTGGTCATGTGGAGAGATGCTTGGCGTATTCTATATATAGCGCAAAAAGTTAAACCGATTCTATAAAATTTTGGCGTACTTCAGAAAATACACCTAGGTGGATTCTTTTTCCATGTGGATTTTTCAGGTGCCATATATAATCTAGCCCTATGTGTAGTCTATAAACCGTGCTTTACTTTAGGCAAGGTTTATAGAATAGCGCTAAACGTGGGGGGGGGGGGGGGGTTTCAGCACCATATATAGAATCTGGCTCCTTAGATCTTTTTAGTACAGTTAGGACGGCCCCACGAAGGGGCAGGGAACCCTTATGATCAAAACAAGATGGGCATCCATCTTTCGTTTCAGTAATACGGTTGGGGACGCCCAAATCTCAACATTTAGGTCGACCTTAGAGATGGTCGTCCCCGGTTTTCAGCCATAATGGAAACCAAGCCCATCTCAAAACGACCAAATCCAAGCCATTTGGTCGTGGGAGGAGCCAGAATTCGTAGTGCACTGGTCCCCCTGACATGCCAGGACATCAACTGGGGACCCTAGGGGACACTGCAGTGGAATTCACAAATTACCTGGTGTATAGCTCCCTTACCTTGTGTGCTGAGCCCCCCCCCCAAAACAAAAACCCCACTCCCCACAACTGTACACCACTACCATAGCCCTGAGGGGTGAAGGGGGGCACCTACATGTGGGTACAGCGGGTTTCAGGTGGGTTTTGGAGGGCTCACATTTACCACCACAAGTGTAACATGTAGGGGGGGATGGGCCTGGGTCCGCCTGGCTGAAGTGCACTGCATCCACTAAAACTGCTCCAGGGACCGGCATACTGCTGTCATGGAGCTGGGTATGACATGAGGCTGGCAAAAAAAAAATTTAATTTTTTTTTTTGAGTGGGAGGGGGTTGATGACCACTGGGGGAGTAAGGGGAGATGATCCCCGATTCCCTCCGGTGGTCAACTGGTCAGTTCGGGCACCTTTTCACGGCTTGGTCACAAGAAAAAATGGTCCAAGTAAATTCGGCCAAGTGCTCGTCAGGGACGGCTTTCTTTTTCCCATTATTGTCCGAGGACGCCCATCTCTTAATCACGCCCCTGTCCCGCCTTTGCTATGGTGCTGTCACACCCCCAGGAACTTTGGACGTCCCCGTGATGGGAAGCAGTTGAGGACGCCCAAAGTCGGCTTTCGCTTATGCTGATTTGGGCGACCCTGAGAGAAGGACGCCCATCTCCCGATTTGTGTCGGAAGATTGGCGCCCTTCTCTTTTATGGCAGGCTTATATAAAATAAGTCTCACACACACACGTCCTGGTTCGCTTTTGTCTGTCTTCCATTCCCAGCTCCCTTTGAGAGGACATTGTGAGCCTGTGCTTTTGTTTTTATATGCATTTAAAGGGCACCTAGGCTCCCACATTACCATGCGTAAATGAGTAGAATACTAGCGCTAGCAGGGTGCCAAAGCATTGTTCTGCCAATCCCCGCTTAACACACAGCATGTATTTTGCAAGGAGGCATGCAGAGGGGTGGAACACAGGCAGGACATAAGTGGGGCTCCCACATACACAGGTAAGTTGTGGGCATCCCTGCCATGTTTAGGCACCTGCACATACACCAGATTTATGTCTGATGTAAGTTCAAGAACCTACATTTTAGGTGCGCCAATTCCAGGTTACGCTACTGTTCTGTTACACAGATTCTGGTATAAAATAGTCTCTTACCATGCAGTTTTAGGACAACTAAATGAAAATATCTACTTACAAAATTGCCAGTTATATTTGGGTTGTTTTCTTTTCAGCTTGAAAGAAAACTCACCTATGAGAAATTTGTGGATTGGACAGACCCAAAAATGATGGACTCTAGAGAAGTGGAAGTTTATTTACCCAAATTTAAGCTGGAGGAGACGTATGACCTGAAATTGGTTCTAAGCAGTATGGGAATGTCTGACGCCTTTCATATGGGCAAGGCTGACTTCTCTGGGATGTCACCCAAGAATGATCTGGTCCTGTCCAAGGTGATCCACAAGGCCTTTGTGGAGGTGAATGAAGAAGGCACAGAAGCAGCAGCTGCTACTGCTGCAGTCATGATGCTGCGGTGTGCGCCGATGTTACCAAGATTTGTAGCTGACCATCCTTTCCTCTTCTTCATCGCCCACAAGAAAACACGCAACATCCTTTTTTGTGGAAGATTCTGCTCCCCTTAGTTCCCCTTAATATATGTCAGTCTCTTGCTCTTCTATTCTGTTTACTAGTTCATAGCCTGGTGAAACTTTTAGTGAGGATATCTGATCCCCTTCTCCAGCACTCTTCTCCCCAGCACTCATTTTTGGTCCCATCTCCTACATGTGCAGCTCTGTTCTTTCCCTTCCTTGCTGTCCGGCCACCCCATCACATAACTCCTAGAACATGACGATTTATCCAATGTTTTGTGCATAGTTTTCAAACGAGTGTATGTTGGCTTGTAAATTGGCGTCCACTGGCAAAACAGTGACAACACACACAGAACCAGCAGCCAATTTTATTAGATTTAGAGATTAGCAGAATACTTGGGGTGGCCCCAGAATTCACCACCCCAACCTGCCCCAGTCTCTCATTCTCTCTCCCCTCCACCCAGCACACTCTTTCCCCCAGCACTGTCTCTTTCCTCCTTTTCCCTTCTTTGCTCCCATGGCTCACCTGCTCTTGTGGCATCACAGGTCTTTAGTTCCCGTGGTACACCTACTGCTACAGGAGAATTCTGTAGCGCCAGTTTTCTACATCTGCCACATGTCTGTCCTGCACCCTGGCAACAAGAGAGATTCAGCTAGATGTATTTTATATTGAGAGAGATTCTATGAAGGTAGAAAATCCATTCTAAAAGATATATATTTATAGCCTGGACTTGCAGTAAGTCTGATTTGAATTTAAGACAGAATATATTCACCACACCCTTTAAGTATGAACACATTCTGTTAATATGAATGCCCTTGAACTGTGTGATTAAGATGTGTGTAAATTCCGTTTGATAATACATCGCTAACTAGTATGCAAAGAATCTGTCTCTGGGAACCAAAATTATGTTTTTCTTGTGGAGAGGAAATGATTCATGCATCTGAACTTACGTTGCCACTGTTCTGAATTTCATTGACTTGTTATGGCAGGGTAATACTATATTGTCAAATTGTTGAAAAACTAGATAAATTTATAAAGGCTAAAACCTTATCAGGAGCGGAGGCCATAGTTCAAACAGGTCTGGTGAGTTTGTGTTCTTAGCTTGATCTAACAAAGCTTTGTTTAACATGAAGTGGCCTTGTGTCAACAATTCTTTGTTGCAATCAGAAATAAAAGAATATATATTAGGTTTTATGTTTTTTGCGTGTTTTTTTTATTTTTATCATTATTTTATTGCAATAATAGAATTTTTCTTCCTTTAAAGGGGTACTATCCCTGTCAGTAAAATGCGTATTTGAAAATCACTGATTTGGTTAGATCTTTTCCTTTACAGATTTTCTTTTTTGTTGTTCAGTTTTTTTTATTAAGTACAATAAAACAGTTCTTATGCAAATATGTCCGATTGCAGATCGACTTACTAATAAACACACAATAAGAACTGCTGTCAAAGAAAAATGACTATTGGTAGCAAATCATATACCTCAATAGTGGAAAAAGCCTCAAAAAGCTTCCAAGTCTTGAGTTGATCTGAAGAAGCTATGTCGGGTCAAAAGGACCCTACTTTCATCATAGGCACAAAAAACCGCTACTGCTTAAACTATTTAAATTTAATTAATTTTGCTTGATTTGTATGGGTAAACTTTTACTGTAGTACTCTCATCATTAAATAAACACCACACTTATCTTAATGGTGGGTGCTTCATAGATCGCGTAAAACGCTGAATTCTTCTCTCTCCACAAGTGCGGGGCCGAAGATGGCCAGCGTTTCGCAAGGCTGCTTCAGGGCCTCTAACGCACTGTCTAATTCACATTAAAGAAAGCACTACAGTTAAATCATAACTTAGAAAATCATAAAAAATCACACACATACTTGGAAGAGAAGTCAGCTCAAAATGTTACGCTCTCCTATTGACTCACAGACAGGTCAAAATGGCTGCTTTATAAAAAATCTGACGTCAGACTCTGTCAAGTCAAAACGCCAATAGGAAAGCTCTAAAAAAAAGTGACTCCAATCAACCCGATGATTTAAACCTGTCGGGTGCAGGGAATGTAATCTAAATATCCATTTTTGCTCACATTGTAGCAGAAACTTCTGATAATCTCCACCTCTTTTGGTTTGATACATAGATGGAAGCACCACACATCTCAAATCCTCAAAGGAGTGTTGATGAATATTACAATGCGTCGCTAACGGCAGCCCAGTCCGTTTGGTCCGAATAGAGCTCTTGTGCTCACTCAGTCTTGTGGTTAACATCCTCATCGTCTGCCCCACATATATCTTATTGCAAGGACATTGCAGACAATAAACTACCCCACTTGATCTACAGTTGGTGTATTGTTTTAATACATAGATCTTGTCATCAGGGGGATTCGTGAACACATGGGTCTCGTCCATAATCGAACAATAGTTACAGGCACCGCATCTCCAATGGCCATTCATATTGTCAGGGGGTCCAGCAATAGATGACAAACTTGGTAAAACTGCTGGACATAAATGTTCTTTTAAATTTAAACTCCTGCTATATGCCAACCTCAATTTAGCGTTCTCAAAGCCTGGTAATGTATTTATTAAATTCCAATGTTTCTTCAAAGTCTTCACTATTTTAGGGGAGTCCATACTATATTGAGTAACATAAGTAATGTGATCATCTGAAACATTCAACCTGTCAGTCCTCAGGGTCAATAACAACTCTCTAGTGTTCCATCTAGCCCTTTTATAGGCCTTCCGTATTATATATTCAGGATAGCCTCTCTTCGCTAATCTCTGTGAAAGTCTTTTGGATTGCACTTTAAACTCATCATCCGTGGAACATATACGCCGATGTCTTAGAAACTGAGAGAAAGGTAAGTTGTCTTTTAAAGGTCTTGGATGACAACTATCATAATTTTAAAAAGTATTCCTATCAGTCGATTTATGGAATACAGTGGTGTTAATCTCTCCATTCGTGTTAGTGATCAATACATCCAAAAATGAGATTTGCGTTGCATTCATCTGTGCTGTGAACTTAATCCGTGGATGACTTCTATTTAAGACAGACACAAACTGCAGAAGGTGATCTTCATCGCCAGTCCATAATAGGAAGATATCATCAATAAATCTGACCCAAAGGGCCACGTGCTGATAAAGCTCAGTTGTATAAATGAATTTCTGCTCAAATGCCCTCATATATAGATTTGCCACTGACGGTGCCATGGTTGCTCCCATGGCAACACCTGACACTTGCTGGAACAGCTGATCATTAAACAAGAAAAAATTTTTCTTCATCGCTAGTTCTGCTAACGCTAAGATAAAGGATGTAGGGAACCGACTAGGTTCTCGTTCTTCTAAGAACATTTCGATCACCTCAAGGGCTTCATCTTGTGGTATAACTGTATATAAAGAGGACACATCTAAAGTAACCATAATCATACCACTTGCTTTTCCATTGTATGGTTCTAATAATTGTAGAAAGTGGGTGGTGTCCTTTATGTAAGATGCCCCACTTTTTACAAAAGGTTGCAAAAAACAATCCACAAACATCGAGAGAGGTTCTAATAATGAGCCTCTACTCGATATGATAGGTCTACCTGGCGGATCGATAAGTCTCTTATGAATTTTAGGCAACGTGTAGATAACAGGTATCTTAGGATTCATTGTGTTCAAAAAATGAAATTCTTTCTGTGTCAAGATCCCTGTCGCATAGGCTTCCTTTGTTATTCTCAAGATATGCTCTTGAAGCTGAGGCGTGGGATCTTCTGGCAAAGGCAAATAATCTGTGGACACTTGTAATTGTACTGAAGACGATTTAAAATCACAATGGCCCCACCCTTATCTGCTCTTCTAATAGTAATTTCTTTGTTATTTTTAAAGGACTCCAAAGCATCCTTCTCACTTCTTGTTAGATTACCTCTAGAGTTTCTGCGTGGAGCTCGTTCGAATTCTTCGAACTCTTGAAGAACTAATGTACGAAAAGCAGAAAGAATAGGATGTAACGGTCCAGGGGGGAGCCATTTCAATTCTCTTTTCACTATCGATACATCTGTTCTGCGATCTTCATTCTCGCCAAAAAACAACTTTAATTGTAGTTTCCTTATGAATTTCTCTAGTTCCATTCTTATTTGAAAGGAATCCACATACTTAGTAGCTGGAACGAAGGAAAGACCTTTAGAAAGTAACCTGATTTCATCTACTGACAGTATATAGTTGGATAAATTTACTACTGCCATTTCTTCTATTGAGGTCAGGAATGCGTGGTTGGACGTTGTTGACCTGACTCTTGCGCGGGATAATCCCCTGTCCTTCCGCCTCTCTTCGCTCTGCTCCCACGTGCTTCAATCTATGTATCAAACCAAAAGAGGTGGAGATTATCAGAAGTTTCTGCTACAATGTGAGCAAAAATGGATATTTAGATTACATTCCCTGCACCCGACAGGTTTAAATCATCGGGTTGAGTGGAGTCACTTTTTTTAGAGGTTTCCTATTGGCATTTTGACGTCAGATTTTTTATAAAGTAGCCATTTTGACCTGTCTGTGAGTCAATAGGAGAGCGTAACATTTTGAGCTGACTTCTCTTCCAAGTATGTGTGTGATTTTTTTATGATTTTCTAAGTTATGATTTAACTGTAGTGCTTTCTTTAATGTGAATATTTCTTCCTTAGACAGTGCGTTAGAGGCTCTGAAGCAGCCTTGCGAAACGCTGGCCATCGTCGGCCCCGTACTTGTGGAGAGAGAAGAATTCAGCGTTTTACGCGATCTATGAAGCACCCACCATTAAGATAAGTGTGGTGTTTATTTAATGATGAGAGTACTACAGTAAAAGTTTACCCATACAAATCAAGCAAAATTAATTAAATTTAAATAGTTTAAGCAGTAGCGGTTTTTTGTGCCTATGATGAAAGTAGGGTCCTTTTGACCCGACATAGCTTCTTCAGATCAATTCAAGACCTGGAAGCTTTTTGAGGCTTTTTCCGCTATTGAGGTATATGATTTGCTACCAATAGTCATTTTTCTTTGACAGCAGTTCTTATTGTGTGTTTATCAATAAAACAGTTAACCTAACAAAACAGAAATGGGCCCTTTTACTAAGTGGCATTAAGGCTACTCAGGGACAGCCTGACCATTAGGCCACGTGAGGCTGCCGGCACCTCCTTTTCCCTTCGGCCACCTCTTTGATGTAACTTCTGTTTTGTCAGAGACAGGCACCCGCAATATACGGAAGAGGCAGGTGCCGGTGGTAGGGCAGCGTATGGGAATCCCTGCCGGATTTGGAACGTGACGAGGTGAACATCTCAAATGGGCTGGAGGTAAGAAGGGGAACAGCATCTTGGCCCGGGAGGGGGAGGCATCTCGGCATGGGGTGGGGTCCATAGGGTTACCATATGGCTCCAGAGAAAGGAGGACAGATTGAGCCAGTCTGAGTTTTACTTCCATTGCTTTCAATGGAAGCAAAACCTGGACTGAATCAACATGTCCTCCTATTTCTGGAGCCATATGGTAACCCTAGGTGGGGGGAGGCATTAAATACACTTTTACAGATGCACTATAAAGAATATTGCAAGGCTGACGGGAGGAACAAAAATAACCAGATTTTTGGTTTGTAAATCTGGGACACAGGTGGGGCATGGCAGGGCCTCCCAGAGCAATTTCCCACTATAAAAATGATAATTTACTAAAAATGTAAATATTCTATTACTTTATATCTTTAAAAATAAATTATTTAGTTTGCTTAACAAAAATATTTAGGGTTCAGTACCAAAGTCTTAGGCTGGGTGATAATGTCCTACATAAATGAGAATTCATTATGCAATGAAAAAGCCAAATCAGATGACAAAATCCAGCTGTTCGCATGTAGCTATGTGGGGCATATGTAAAAGGTTCTGAATTTTTGTATTGGGTCTCAAGACATTGTATGCTGATGAGTTATCTATCAGAGAATAAAAATATTGAATCTTCAGTGTCCCTGGCTTGGTTTTATTGTTCAGCATCTGAGAGAAATGCTGCATATAACAAATGTAAACAGCTTTGGTTGTACCACAGAAACGCAGTAATCAAATCCATGATCCCCTGTCTTACCTGTTTTTTTTTCTTTTTCTCTCTGGTTTCTTTCTCCTTTTTCAGTTCTGCATGCCCTCCTTTATCTGTTCTCCACCAGTGCATATTTGAATACATTTCCTTCTCTATGTACGCTTCTACCCCTTCCTCTTGAAAATCTTTTCCTATCCTTCCTGCTCTTCTGACCATTCCTTCTCGCTTTCCGCATAAGGTTATCTCTTCCACTTATATCCTTCCTCTAGCATTTTATTCCCACATTTTCTCCATCCTGATAAACCTTTACTCTGTTCTCCCCCCACCCCCCCAGGCCAGCAAATCTTTTTCTCCCCTCTGACCCCTTTCTCCTGTGGCCTAGCATCTCCATCTTTCTTTTCTCTATCCTTCCAGTCCAGCATCTCTACCTCTCCTTGTCCTCCCCCTTTCAGTCCAGCCATCTCCACTTCTCCATTTACCTCTGACCCAGTCCAGCATCTTTACTTCTCTTTCTGCCCCCCCCCCCCCCCCCCCAGCCCTTACTCTTCCCACAAACCTCCCTTCATGGCTCCTTTTCATGTGTTCTGGTTTCAGCATGAATAGAACAGTACTGCATGGCAGATCCTCCACTCCAGTACTCTACCAGTCTGTGCTGGATCTCACCCCCTCCAAGGGTGTTGACAAGAGGGGGAGTTGATAGCCCACTCTAGGGAGGCGGGCAAGGGCAATACTACACCCATGCTGAATGTCAATTTGGCACCTCTTTCCCCATTACTAGAAAACCTACTAAAGACTGTAAGCGACTGAAACTACTTTGTTCTACTACAACTTGTATATAATTCTTACAAAGCTTTAGTCCATGGTTTTGCCTGTATCATCCAAGTTTAAGTAAACCCATTGGTTCAAAAGTATAACTCTGGCCAGGCCTGATATATTGGATGAAAAATGAGTGCTAAGTAAGTAGATTAATGTGCATTTGGTCTCCCAGCTCTTGCTCATTCTGGCCCTGATCCCACAATACACGCTGTAAAATTACTAAAAGTATTTATCCTGATGATCACTGGACAAACAAAGGTTAAAATTGTACAGTGAAAAAAATCTGCTAATTTACAATGGGACAAAAGCTACACCCTAGGTGCTCAATACAAGGAGGTCAGGCTAGTGAATTTAAAGACGCTGACTTCTGTGGGCTGAATCTGATCCGTATCTTTAATGTTAGGCCTAATCTGAGTAACAGCATTAACTAAAAGGGATCTACTACTACTACTATTTAGCATTTCTATAGCGCTACAAGGCATACGCAGCGCTGTACAAACATAGAAGAAAGACAGTCCCTGCTCAAAGAGCTTACAATCTAATAGACAAAAAATAAATAAAGTAAGCAAATCAAATCAATTAATGTGAACGGGAAGGAAGAGAGGAGGGTAGGTGGAGGCGAGTGGTTACAAGTGGTTACGAGTCAAAAGCAATGTTAAAGAGGTGGGTTTTCAGTCTAGATTTAAAGGTGGCCAAGGATGGGGCAAGACGTAGGGGCTCAGGAAGTTTATTCCAGGCGTAGGGTGCAGCGAGACAGAAGGCGCGAAGTCTGGAGTTGGCAGTAGTGGAGAAGGGAACAGATAAGTAGGATTTATCCATGGAGCGGAGTGCACGGGAAGGGGTGTAGGGAAGGACGAGTGTGGAGAGATACTGGGGAGCAGCAGAGTGAATACATTTATAGGTTAGTAGAAGAAGTTTGAACAGGATGCGAAAACGGATAGGGAGCCAGTGAATGGTCTTGAGGAGAGGGGTAGTATGAGTAAAGCGACCCTGGCGGAAGATGAGACGGGCAGCAGAGTTTTGAACCGACTGGAGAGGGGAGAGGTGACTAAGTGGGAGGCCAGCAAGAAGCAGATTGCAGTAGTCTAAACGAGAGGTGACAAGGGTGTGGATGAGGGTTTTGGTAGAGTGCTCGGAAAGAAAGGGGCGGATTTTACGGATGTTGTAAAGAAAGAAACGACAGGTCTTGGCGGTCTGCTGGATATGAGCAGAGAAGGAGAGAGAAGAGTCAAAGATGACCCCAAGGTTTCGAGCTGAGGAGACAGGGAGAATGAGAGAGCCATCAACAGAAATAGAAAACGGGGGGAGCGGGGAGGTGGGTTTGGGGGGGAAAATGAGAAGCTCGGTTTTGGTCATATTTAATTTCAGGTGGCGTTGAGACATCCAGGCAGCAATGTCAGACAAGCACGCTGAAACTTTGGTTTGGATGCAAGGTGAGATATCAGGGGTAGAAAGGTAGATTTGGGAGTCATCAGTGGATCCGGAAGTTATGCAGGTGCTGGCCAATATTCAGGGCTGGAACCCACATACCTAACCAGGCAAAGATAAGACTTGCTTTTTATACCTTAGCAACTGAGTTGTCCTAATCATACTTTTTGATACACAGAACCCTCTGGATGCCTTGAGAGAAATGGAAAGCAGAGTTAGAAAGCTTTAACAGATGTAGTACATAAGTAATGCCACACTGGGAAAAGACCCAAGGGTCCATTGAGCCCAGCATCCTGTCCACGACAGCGGCCAATCCAGGCCAAGGGCACCTGGCAAGCTTCCCAAACGTAGAAACATTCTATACATGTTCCTGGAAATTGTGAATTTTTCCACAAGTCCATTTAGTAGTGGTTTATGGACTTGTCCTTTAGGAAACCGTCTAACCCGTTTTTAAACTCTGCCAACCTAACTGCCTTCACCACGTTCTCCGGCAACGAATTCCAGAGTTTAATTATGCGTTGGGCGAATAAAAATTTTCTCCGTTTTGTTTTAAATTTACTACACTGTAGTTTCATCGCATGCCCCCTAGTCCTAGTATTTTTGGAAAGCGTGAACAGATGCTTCACATCCACCTGTTCACTCCAGTCATTATTTTATATACCTCTATCATGTCTCCCCTCAGCCTTCTCTTCTCCAAGCTGAAAAGCCCTAGCCTCCTTAGTCTTTCATACGGAAGTCATCCCATTCCCGCTATCATTTTAGTCACCCTTCACTGCACCTTTTCCAATTCTACTATATCTTTCTTGAGATGCGGTGACCAGAATTGAACACCATACTCAAGGTGCGGTCGCACCATGGAGCGATACAACGGCATTATAACATCCTCACACCCATTTTCTATACCTTTCCTAATAATACCCAACATTCTATTCGCTTTCCTAGCCGCAGCAGCACACTGAACAGAACGTTTCAGTGTATTATCGACGACGACACCCAGATCCCTTTCTTGTTCCGTATCTCCTAACGTGGAACCTTGCATGACGTAGCTATAATTCAGGTTCTTTTTTCCCATATGCATCACCTTGCACTTGCTCACATTAAATCTGCCATTTAGCCGCCCAGTCTCCCAGTCTCATAAGGTCCTTCTGTAATTTTTCACAATCCTGTCGCGAGTTAACGACTTTGAATAACTTTGTGTCATCAGCAGATTTAATTACCTCGCTGGTTACTCCCATCTCTAAATTATTTATAAATATATTAAAAAGCAGCGGTCCTAGCACAGACCCCTGAGGAACCCCACTAACTACCTTTCTCCATTGTGAATACTGCCCATTTAACCCCACTCTCTGTTTCCTATCCTCAACCAGTTTTTAATCCACAATAGGACATTTCCTCCTGTCCCATGACCCTCCAATTTCCTCTGTAGCCTTTCATGAGGTACCTTGTCAAATGCCTTTTGAAAATTCAGATACACAATATCAACCAGCTCCCCTTTGTCCACATGTTTGTTTACTCCTTCAAGGCAAGATTTCCCCACACAAAAGCCTTGATGACTTGGTCTCAGTAATCCATGTCCTTGGATGTGCTCTGTAATTTTATTCTTAACTAGTAAAAAAAAGGCCCGTTTCTGGAGCCAATGAAATGGGCGCTAGCAAGGCTTTCCTCTGCCCCCCCCCCCCACCCAACGCACCTTCATTGTTAGTGACGCCATTGTGCCGCTGTGGTCGCCGTCGATGTGTGACTCTGGCCCCCCCACCCAACGCACCTTCGTCGTCAGTGACACTATTGCGCCACCCTGGCCGCCGTTGATGTGAGTGAATTGCTCCGCCCTCAACGTCATAACGTTTGACGCAAGGGCAGGGCCCCGAGACTGTGTTTTTCGTGGCTTCAGAGCTTTAAACTTATGAACCTTGGCTTCAGTGATGTCAGACAATAGAACGTTGAGGGTGAGTTTTATATATATATAGATAATAGCCTCTACCATTTTCCCCGGCACTGACGTCAGACTCACCGGTCTATAATTTCCCGGATCTCCCCTGGAACCTTTTTAAAAAATCGGTGTTAGATTGGCCAGCCTCCAATCTTCCAGTACCACGCTCGATTTTAAGGATAAATTGCATATCACTAACAGTAGCTCCGCAAGCTCATTTTTCAGTTCTATTAGTACTCTAGGATGAATACCACTACTCTTCACATGTGGGTGAGCTGGTTCACATGCTGACAGAAAATATGGGGCAATCTTATCATTTTATATTATTATGTGGCACTTGTTATAGCTAGAGGTTGTTGGATTGAGACGTAACCTCAAACTATTAGATACTCTTCTCTCCATAGGCCTCCAGATAGTGCTATCAAATTTAACACAGGTGATGTCACTTAACATTTTTTGGTGGAATCGTGTACGTTTAATTAGATGTATGAACTTCATGCAACTGAACATACTAAGTCACAACAGAAAACAGTGGACACCTAGGCCCCTGTTTACTAAGCCACGTTATAGGCACGTTAGCGTCTTTAATGCGCATTAACCATGTGTGTGCCTCTTGAGGTCCTCTTGTAATTTTTCACAATCCTCTCGTTATTTAACAACTTTGAATAATTTTGTGTCTTCAGCAAATTTAATTACCTCGAGCAACCAAAAGACTTGTTCAGCATAAATATGTTAATTCCCCTGACAAAGCCCCATGGTGAAATGGGAAGCCCGTTGGGATTTATCAAGATGAATGCTTGATGCAATAGATCAAGATAAGTAAGATTGAATGCTGAACATGCTCTATTAAAATTTTAGGAAAAAGAAAAAATAAGACTTAAGAAAATAAAGTTCATTAGGTAGGGTATGGAGGTTTTTGACCAATTATCTTTCTGTTGAGACTATAATCTCTTACAATAGATAAAAGTCTGCAGACAATCTCTGAGGTCTTTTCCTCCTTCTTAGAAATTTAAATCCACTGTTTTGTTGAGCACATTTTCATTCAATAAGGTTTGTGTAGTTACTGTCCAATAGTAGAACAGAAGTTGGTTTCAATTACCATAGTAACATAGTAAATTACTGCAGATAAAGACCTGAACAGTCCATCCAGTCTGCCTCACACTCATTAACAATTCATGATTAAATCAACAATGAATGTGATACTACATACTTGATCATGGTCTTTCTTTAGTGTCTCTGGGACATAGACCATAGAAGTCCACCCAGCCCTGTCCTTATGTTCCAACTACTGGTGTTGCCGTCGAAGCCCAGTCCAGCCTATTTGAATCTGCCTTGTCCATTCAAGCATATGGACCGTTAGTCTAATACTGTATTGTATATTGTTTGGTTTTGTATTAGCTTCATATTATGTATTTTTTGTCTTATAGTGTGATTTTTTTTTTTACTTTGTAATTTTTGTTCCCCACGTAGAAAGATTTAGATACAGTCGGCTAGCAATAAACATTTTTAATAATTATTATCATGTGCAGGACACAGACCATAAAAGTCTGTCCAGAACTGTACTCAGGTTCCAGATACTGAAGTTGCCGTCAAAACCCTTCACAGTCCATCCTAAACGTGATTGCCATATATGGGGCACAGACCGTACAAGTCTGCCCGGCACCAGCCCTAGTTCATCACAGCTCGAGTCGCTATCTAAGCATCACTTGACACATCCACGCACATGCAGCCATTTAAAGTTTTGAGATTTTTTTACACCATCATTTTCTAATTAGAGATCCTCTGTATTCATCACATTCCTCTTTGAATTCCATCACCGTTTTTTTCTCCACAACCTCCCTCAGAAGGGTATTCCAGGTTTCAACCACCCTCTCCATGAAAAAGAAGTTTCTAACATTTTAAGTCTACCACCCCTCAACCTCAGTTCATGTCTTTTAGTTTTATCATTTCCCCTTCACAGGAAAAGATTTGTTTCTCTATTAATACCTTTCAAGTATTTAAATATCTGTATCATATCTGCCCTGTCCCTTCTTTCTTCTACCGTATAAATGATCAGGTCTTCCCGTTTCTTCACATTTTGGCACAAGCCCCATATCATTTTTATCATCGTCCTCTGGACCACTTCTAGTCTTTTTACATCCTTAGCAAGATACGGCCTCCAAAACTGAACACAATACTCCTGATGGGACCTCACCAGCAACTTGTACAGGGGCATCAACACCTCCTTCTGCTGGTTACACCTCCCTCGATGCAGCCTAGCTTCCTTCTGGATGAAGTCACAGCCTTGTCACACTGTTTTGTTGCTTTAAGATCCTGAGAAACCATCACCAGAGGCGTAGCTAAGGGGCACCAGGGGAGCGGCCACTCCCCCTAACAGACTTGCGCCAGTGCCTATTTTTTATATGATCTGTCGCATTTAAAACATGCACCGGCACCATCAGTGGTCCACTCTCTGTTTCCCCTGTGCCTTCAACCTGGCTATGCTTCTGACCATCAACTCAAAGTCCCTCTTCCTCCTGTCTGTGCATATCAGCCTCTCACCTCCTAATACATAGGGCTGCCTTGGATTTCTACTTCCCAAATGCATCACTTTGCACTTCTTTGCATTGAATTGTAATTGGCAAACAGTAGACCATTCTTCTAATTTTTGCAGATCCTTTTTCATGTTTTTCACTCACTGGAAGCCCAAAAAAGCAGCTTGAAACTGCCAACGTACATACCAAATTTAAATAAAAAGGTGGATTGCAAAAAGATATAAAAAGGAACAAGAAATAAGCTATGCTACACTATGACCAAAAAGTAGTTGAGAACAAAGTACAGGCAAGTTGCTATGAACTGGGACTGATGCACTAAATACCTCTTGGTGTACTCTTACATGGCCTAAAGCTTTACAGCTTCTCCAAGGCACAGGCTGGCTCTTCTATACTACTGGAACAAGACAATGGCAGTAAACAATAGAAAGGGCGGTGAATGCATCAAACAACTTTCCAATGTGGATGATACAGGCTAGTGTAGCGTCTGAATTAAACAAAGCATGCGACAAGTCCAAATGAGAGCAAGGAAAGGATTGTAGAGCTGTGAAGGCAATGAAGATGGGCAGGCAGGATAGGCCGTATGATCTTTATCGCTGTCAGTGTCTGTGGAGATGGTGCAGAAAGCTGTTTGGATTACTTCAAAGGTGTGTAACAATTACTCACAGGAGCTGCACAAGTGGGAGAAGGGCAGCTAGGCAAGCCTCTGGTTCAACCAATCCACTTTATTCCTCAAACATAGATAAAGACTCGACACGGCAACCATGTTTCGGCATGCAAGATGCCTGCCTCAGGAGTCTGTTGTTGTTTGGTATAAACAAATGAGTGGTGGTGATGATAAAAAATGAACATACGGACAACTCCTGAAGAATTCAGTGTCACAAGGCAGGGGGATCTGCTTCAATGCATCAGGTTTTTTTGTTTTTTTTACCAAACTGTCTACTCTCCTGTCAGAGTATTGTCCATATGTGCACGGTCTTTTTAAAGACCCACATAGAGCTTTCCATTTTTATCATCACCACCACTCATTTGTTTATACCAAACAGCAACAGGCTCCTGAGGCAGGCATCTTGCATGCCGAAACACGGTTGCCGTGTCGAGTCTTTATATATTTTTGAAGAATAAAGTGGATTAGTTGAACCAGAGGCTTGCCTAGCTGTCCTTCTTTTCCACTTCTGCATCTCCTGTCGGTTTTTCCATGGGATTTCTCCTGTTCAGCTATTGCTGGGTTCGTGTAACAACTACTCACCATAGCTCGTATGACTAATGGGGTATTCTGTTTTTCTTTAACTTTCAATACTCACTATGGAGATCTCATGCACAGCAGCAGGGTGTAGACAGACACGTTGGGATGGGCCAGGGTAAAGATACAGTAGAATTAATCATGAGCAGAGAGAGGGTGTACTGTTTGAAGATCTGCTACTGTTTGTTATATCACCTGTTTTTCTTGCTTTCATGCACTTTGGTTTCCTTTGTGAATGATCAATTACAGTCCTCAAACATTCTAACAAAATCCTAGCTGTGACTACTCTTTATTTGCATGTAGTACCTGATTTACTAGGCAGTATCCTTTACCTAACCTCCTTTACCCTCACTGCCCCTGCAAGCATGCCTCTATTCCCTCTGACCCCTAAGGCGTTTATACACTTAAATCTTGGCATCCACAAAAAGACCGTTTTAATATGTACCAAAAACAGTATGAACTGCTCTAAGGCTCTAGCATACACATTAAACAAGTCTGAAATGATAGTGTATATGAGCTACAACTAACATGTATTTGCATGTACTATAAATAAAGAAATGTCAGTTACAAATGAGGATTTGTAGGAACAGAGGGGCTGCTGCTGAAAGCTTTGTGGTAGAGCCCGCTCAGCACACAGCTTCTACTGTAAAATTAGTGACCCCCCCCCCCCCCAAATTACCTCTGCATGGTGTAAGTAATAAGCATGCAAATTACTGCTGCGTTAATGGTCACCCTTCCTGTGAATGCCTGAGCGATGATTGGCACAGACAGAAGGGTGACATTAAAAAAAATCACCAATGGTCTACATCAGCCATGATCTCCCTCCCACCCTGCCTGGCCCAGCTGTACCTGAAAAGACCTACCCTTCCCCCTATTTAAACACTTCCTTGGTGATTAGCAGCATCCCCCACCCTCCTGACATGACTGATCTCCCCCACCTTTCCTCCCTCCCCACAACATAAAAAAGTCCTGGGGGTCAATATTCAACCAGTGGCTATGGGTTTGTTTGTGGTTTTTTTTAGCCATATCCAGGTTTATGGACCGCTGGCTATGTCATATGTGGTGATAAGTGTGATATTCAGGACTTAGCCACCTAACCGACACTGAAAAAAGATAGGACTGACTTTTATGGGCTCCAATATGGCCACTGAACTTACAAGGTTAAGTGCTGAATATCTACACGTAACTGCATAAGTGCCAACTCTGCCCCCAACCCCCCCTCCCCCCAATAGCCAGCTTTGAGTTTAGCATTCAGTGGTGATGTTCAGTTAAGTGCTGCTAAATATCAGTGGATAGCTCCGCACAAACGATTGAACCAGTCAGGAGCCATTTCTGTTAATGGTTACTCCTTGAGAGTAGCGGTGGTGGAATGATTACCCTTTCCCTGAGACTGTGTGAGGATGCAGGAGATGTTGACCCTGAAAGAAGGTTGGGTATCTACCCGAGCAAGAGATTACCTCCTTGACAATACTGACATTTCAGCTAGGGAATATATTTCCATTTGCCAATCAAGGGGTGACAGGAGACCCGGGAAAAACCAGGAAATCCCAAACCCAGAAGAGGGAAGGATAAATAGAAGGGGCTGGCTCCCTCTGGGTGAGTAGAAGCGATAGGGGAGGAATTGATGCAAAAATTCCACCAATTTCCCCTGAAGCAGAGAAAGGACCCATCCCTTCAAGCTTACTGGGAAAAAGCTGAGTGCCCACAGACAAAAGAGCCTAACATATACCCAACCTACCAAAAGGTTAATATATACCAGGTAACTGAGGGAATGCCTGAGAGGGAGTGGAAGCAAGTCATGCTCCTGGAACTTTTTGGAAAACTTTTGTTAGTTTTAGCGCACTCCCATAAAGTTACTGGGTATCTGGCAAAAGCAGAAATCATAGATAAGTTGGTTGCCTGATTTTATTTTGGCCATGAATCTATCAAGATGTAACATAGTAACATAACAAAAAGTTCCAGGAGCATGACTTGCTTCCACTCCCTCTCAGGCATTCCCTCAGTTACCTGGTATATGATATTAACCTTTTGGTAGGTTGGGTATATGTTAGGCTCTTTTGTCTGTGGGCACTCAGCTTTTCCGGAGAGGGGAAGGCGGTAGAACGAGAGGACATGAAATGAGATTGAAGGGGGGCAGACTCAGGAAAGATGTCAGGAAGTATTTCTTCACGGAGAGGGTGGTGAACGCTTGGAATGCCCTCCCGCGGGAGGTGGTGGAGATGAAAACGGTAACGGAATTCAAGCATGTGTGGGACAGGCATAAAGGAATCCTGTGCAGAAGGAATGGATCCACAGAAGCTTAGCTGAAATTGGGTGGCGGGGGGAAGAGGGGTTGGTGGTTGAGAGGCTAGGATGGGGGAGGGCAGACTTATACGGGGTCTGTGCCGGAGCCGGTGATGGGAGGCGGGAAATACTGCTGCACAGACTTATACGGTCTGTGCCCTGAAAAAGACAGGTACAAATCAAGGTAAGGTATACACATGAGTTTATCGTGGGCAGACTAGATGGACCGTGCAGGTCTTTTTCTGCCGTCATCTACTATGTTACTATGTTACTGTATGTAAAAAGGGTTTCAGTGCTGAAGTTTACAGACGACAGTGCATTGCATATTAAAATGTATGATAAAGAACCTATTATTTACCTACAGGCAATGCACAGTTCTGCTCTGTCTACCGTGGGAGCACAATACCAAGTCTGAGACAGTGTAGAGAGCCCCCCCGCAGACTGCATTGGCCCCATCTCCTTCCTTTATTTTTTTTTTCATTCATTCCAAAAGTACAAAGACTAGGGAAACTCAAGGAAGTTACATGGAAATACTTTTCAAACAAATAGAAGGAAATATTTTTTTCACTCAACGAATAGTTAAGCTCTGGAACTCTTTTCCAGGGGATGTGGTAACAGCAGTTACCACATCCAAGGCTTGGCACTTACTTCAGTTTTCCCTTCTCTGTCTCTCAGCTCTGGTCCCACCCCCTTGCGGAAACAGGAAATGAGGGCAGGACCAGAGCTGAGAGACAGAGAAGGGAAAACTGAAGTAAGTACTGAGCCTGCACACTTTTTACCGCTGCTGCCAGCCGCCGTAACCCCGACGAGGTAAGTCAGGATGACTTTTAAAATTCGGAGGGAGGGGGCCTGGAACTGGAAGGGAGGGACGATGACCCTGGAACTCGGAGGGAGGGACGACGACCCTGGAACTGGGAAGAAGGGGGGGGGACCCTGGAACTTGGAGGGAGGGAGGAGGGATGCTGGAACGTCCCTTAAAAACATTAATGGCAGAAGGTGATACCTTGTTAGCGCCTGTTTCATTTCAATGAGAAACGGGCTTTTTTTACTACCGTGTTTCCCCGAATATAAGACACTGTCTTATATTAATTTTTCCTACCCAAGACCCGCTAGGTCTTATTTTCAGGGGAGGTCTTATTTTTTTTCGGGGAAACATCAGGGTCGCCACCCCCACCCAAGGTCGCTCCTCCAACTGAGGTCGCCGGGCCCCCCCCCTCCACCCGCCCTCCGTCGCTCCCAACCTGAAATGCCTCCTTTCTTCTTCCTTCGCAAGTTCGGAGCAAGCAGCAGCAGGGCAGACCTCTCCTTCCTTCTGTGCTTCGCCTTCGCCTGACATTACGTCAGGCGAGGGCGGAACACGGAAGGAAGGAGTGGCCTGCCCTGTAGCTGCTTGCTCCAAACTTGTGAAGGAAGATGAAAGGAGGCGTTTCAGGTACTGGTAGTTCCGGGAGCGATGGAGGGCGGGTGGAGGGGGGGGGGCCCGGCGACCTCGGGGGCGGCGGTGGCGGCCTTTGTCTGGCTCTCGGCGGCCCTGCTTCAGGTAGGTCTTACTTTCGGGGGAGGCCTTATAATACAAATTTGCAGCAAAACTCCGGTAGGCCTTATTTTCGGAGTAGGTCTTATTTTCGGGGAAACACGGTAGTACAATATATAATGACCTCAGCAGCAACTCTTTTCACATGAATATACAGTCCATGACTCACATCAAGGCCACTTTTACTGCCACAGATAAAAGTGGTTTTTTAAAAGGGGCAATAAATGGCAATGAAATAATTTTAAAATTGCTGCGTGGCCATTTACTGCTGGAGCCTTTACCACCTCCTAAATAAGGGATCTGGTGCTGCCTGATTAGCACTGTGCAAGCTCACTCCCTGCCCACCAGCACTCAAAAATAGAGAATATTTTCTAGCACTGGAAATGGCGCACGGCAGGCCCAGAACTACCTGTGAGCCCAGAAGTGAGACTGATCTGCCATGAGCAAACTTGGCAGTAGCCCTACTGCTAAGTAATAAAAAGGCCCCTTACTGACTAATTAAAGTGATATATGCGCATATATACACACATGCATGCACATATGCCAGTTTTCTGGCCATTTATGGGCGTATTTGCTGCATAAATGTTTATGATTATTTAAAACTCTACAGTGGTGGAAATAAGTATTTGATCCCTTGCTGATTTTGTAAGTTTGCCCACTGACAAAGACATGAGCAGCCCATAATTGAAGGGTAGGTTATTGGTAACAGTGAGAGATAGCACATCACAAATTAAATCCGGAAAATCACATTGTGGAAAGTATATGAATTTATTTGCATTCTGCAGAGGGAAATAAGTATTTAATCCCTCTGGCAAACAAGACCTAATACTTGGTGGCAAAACCCTTGTTGGCAAGCACAGCGGTCAGACGTCTTCTGTAGTTGATGATGAGGTTTGCACACATGTCAGGAGGAATTTTGGTCCACTCCTCTTTGCAGATCATCTCTAAATCATTAAGAGTTCTGGGCTGTCGCTTGGCAACTCGCATCTTCAGCTCCCTCCATAAGTTTTCAATGGGATTAAGGTCTGGTGACTGGCTAGGCCACTCCATGACCCTAATGTGCTTCTTCCTGAGCCACTCCTTTGTTGCCTTGGCTGTATGTTTTGGGTCATTGTCGTGCTGGAAGACCCAGCCACGACCCATTTTTAAGGCCCTGGCGGAGGGAAGGAGGTTGTCACTCAGAATTGTACGGTACATGGCCCCATCCATTCTCCCATTGATGCGGTGAAGTAGTCCTGTGCCCTTAGCAGAGAAACACCCCCAAAACATAACATTTCCACCTCCATGCTTGACAGTGGGGACGGTGTTCTTTGGGTCATAGGCAGCATTTCTCTTCCTCCAAACACGGCGAGTTGAGTTCATGCCAAAGAGCTCAATTTTTGTCTCATCTGACCACAGCACCTTCTCCCAATCACTCTCGGCATCATCCAGGTGTTCACTGGCAAACTTCAGACGGGCCGTCACATGTGCCTTCCGGAGCAGGGGGACCTTGCGGGCACTACAGGATTGCAATCCGTTATGTCGTAATGTGTTACCAATGGTTTTCGTGGTGACAGTGGTCCCAGCTGCCTTGAGATCATTGACAAGTTCCCCCCTTGTAGTTGTAGGCTGATTTCTAACCTTCCTCATGATCAAGGATACCCCACGAGGTGAGATTTTGCGTGGAGCCCCAGATCTTTGTCGATTGACAGTCATTTTGTACTTCTTCCATTTTCTTACTATGGCACCAACAGTTGTATCCTTCTCGCCCAGCGTCTTACTGATGGTTTTGTAGCCCATTCCAGCCTTGTGCAGGTGTATGATCTTGTCCCTGACATCCTTAGACAGCTCCTTGCTCTTGGCCATTTTGTAGAGGTTAGAGTCTGACTGATTCACTGAGTCTGTGGACAGGTGTCTTTCATACAGGTGACCATTGCCGACAGCTGTCTGTCATGCAGGTAACGAGTTGATTTGGAGCATCTACCTGGTCTGTAGGGGCCAGATCTCTTACTGGTTGGTGGGGGATCAAATACTTATTTCCCTCTGCAGAATGCAAATAAATTCATATACGTTCCACAATGTGATTTTCCGGATTTAATTTGTGATGTGCTATCTCTCACTGTTACCAATAACCTACCCTTCAATTATGGGCTGCTCATGTCTTTGTCAGTGGGCAAACTTACAAAATCAGCAAGGGATCAAATACTTATTTCCACCACTGTATATACTGCTTAACTTTTCAAGTCCTAAGCGGTTTACAATAAATATCTACATAATTGAAACAAAAATTGAAAAGAACTCCATAAAATAAAAGGTAAGGCCTACAACACTCACACTTTAGTTGTTATCACACACATAGATAACTTACATAACACAATCAATATCCCCAGGATTGTTCACTGCACTCCCCTATCCAGTTAGTACCTCAAAAGCTTGCTGGAAGAAGTACGTTTTTAGCAGAACTTTAAACTTCTTAAAGTTCAGTTCAGTCCAAATTTCTTTTGATAGGGCATTCCAAAGCAGTGATGTAAACCCAAAATATGCCCTTTCCCAAGTTTCTTCCCAACTGGCTCTGGAAAAATATAGTATGACCAACCTATGATTCTGCAAGGATCTAAGACATCTCACTGGAGTATAGAGAATAGTCATGCGGTTTAAAAACAACGGCTGTTGTTTGTGCAGGTATCTATGCACTAAGCAGAGAATTTAAATTTTTATCCTATAACAAACAGGTAACCAATGAAATCTAATATACAGCGGAGTGAGATAATCAAATTTCTAAGCCCGTCCTAACACACTGTATTTGCTGTGTTCTACAGCTTTTGTAAATGCTTAAGTTCATTACCTAGTAAACCTGCATATACAATATTCTCATACTCTAACTGAAATAAGGGCATGCAGTAAGATATGCAAAGGAGCTTTATCAAAATAAGTCCTAATAGACTGTGGTAAATGTTAGCACCTTTTTTCTAGAATTATCCCCTCTGTATCTATGGGAACAAAACTTAGTAAAGCAAACCCTTAATTTTAAATCACTAGTTTATCTTAAACTATGAAATAACTAGTTAAATAGGCAGGGTGCTATAAAGTGTGATTGTTTTATTTATTTATTTTTTTAGGAATGCAGTATCTTCCAAAAGGATCTAAGCAGCGATATGCATTTATATGACTCAAGTAGGATGGTCTTTGATGACACGGAGAGGACAAGGTTTAGCTCCAGTTAAGAACTCACATCTGTTGAAGTAAAGACCAAAGCACGTAGCAAATCCTAAATGGAAAACAACAGGCTGAGATGTAATCCACCTGCTATGAGTACGTGGTAACTCTCTTTCATTACTCTTATCAATGATAAAGCCGTTGGGTTCTGAAATGTAGGCGTAGTCATTGCAAAGAGCTGCGTTGAGTAACCTTTCAGGCAATAAAAACTAAGTCTGTGTAAGCTGAACTTTAGACAGTAGATACAGTGGGGGAAATAAGTATTTGATCCCTTGCTGATTTTGTAAGTTTGCCCACTGACAAAGACATGAGCAGCCCATAATTGAAGGGTAGGTTATTGGTAACAGTGAGAGATAGCACATCACAAATACTTATTTCCCCCACTGTATATCAAACTTCTTTTAATGCATTAACATTGACGCTCACCCTTCTCTGGCATTTTTCCAGAAGGCATGAAAATAGTAAATAGGTGACACTCTTAACATTCTACCTGTCTAATGGCTTTTATGCCTACAAATTCACTTGTGGTAATTTGCAGCTAAGAGGAAAGATCTTAATCTATTAATTGTGGAAAAGATTGAATGGAAGAGTTGAAGCATCGTTAAAAGCTAAGTGAAAGTCAATTTAATCTTGCTCATATGTACTTGAATAAAATCTTTTCAGGAGATTTTTTATTGGCTTTGTAGTCAATAAGGGGTCAGTTGAAGCTTTTCCTCCCATTTTTTAGAAAAATAAAAAAAAAATACAAGAAAAAGAAAAAAATTAAAAATGTAATTGAAAAATTGAAAAAAATTGATGCAATTTTTCAAGTGCAGTGAATACATGAATATGAAGTGCTGGCTATAGTAACACTTAGGGGTCAATATTCAAAGTGATTTAACCAGTCTGAAATGGCTCCTGGCTGGTTACATCACTTGTGCGGGGCTATCCACCGATATTTAGTGCCACTTAACTGGTCAGCGCCATCAAATATCTGCACTAACCACCAGACATGAAGCTGACTATGCTGTGGGTGGTCCATGGGCAGAGTCAGCACATATGCAGTTAAGTACAAATGTTCAGCACTTAACCGCATATGGTGACTGCATAAACAGTCCTATCTTTGGGGCCCTTTTACTAAGCCACATAAAAATGCGTGCCCAGTGCATGTCAGTTTTGAGTTACGGTCCAGCTACCACATAGCCCTTGCGGTAATTTCATTTTTGACACGCATCCACTAGGCACACTGGAAAATATATATTTT
This sequence comes from Microcaecilia unicolor, assembly GCF_901765095.1. Lineage (NCBI taxonomy): Eukaryota > Metazoa > Chordata > Amphibia > Gymnophiona > Siphonopidae > Microcaecilia > Microcaecilia unicolor. The sequence goes on along the minus strand of NC_044031.1, from coordinate 327,526,248 downwards.
TTTCTGGTATGCAGGCGGTAATCATCATTCTACAGGTGTAGACCATTACCAAGTGAGACCTTACCGCTAGGTCAATGGCTGGCAGTAAGGTCTCAGACCCAAAAATGGACGCTTGGCAATTTTCATTTTGCCAGACATCCATTTTTGGCAAAAATTTTAAAAAGGCATTTTTTACATGTGCGCTGAAAAATTATTCTACTTGCGCCCAAAACACGCATCTACACTACCGCAGGCCATTATTCAGCACACCTTTGTAAAAGGGCCCCTTTATGTGGTTCACCTTATGTGAATATTGCATTTATCTGCATAAGGTTTAACTGCTACTACTACTTGTCATTTCTATAGCGCTACCGGACGTACGCAGCGCTTCACACTTGAACATGGAGAGACAGTCCCTGCTTGATAGAGCTTCCAATCTAATTATGACAGACAAGACAGGACAAGTAAGGGATAAGGGTTAGGACCACTTGCAACTGGATATTCAGTGCCAGTGTTCAAACATGACCTGGCATAATATCCGGGAATAAAGTTGGTGGCGATCAGCAAAACACTGACCGCTGACAGCTGAATATCGACCTTTTAATATTCATAACCCTGCAGCCTCCACCTCTTCCTCTTTTTAATACCGTAGTCCTTGATTCTAAGATTCACACGTACTCATTTTAGTGTGGTTGGAAAGCAGGTGTGGCTTACATTCGATGGTGTGTTAGAATCAAGGACAAAAATGACATATCATGAGGCCCTGGGGCACCTAAATGGAAATCTGTGGTATTTGGCACACTCCTTACCATACAGCGGTACCAGTAATTTTGTTTTTCAAAAGTTACTACTGGTATATGGTGGTTAACTGGTAAGTTTATTTACCGTAGTACTGTTTATGTTATCTTAAGGGTCAAAAAAGGATGTGTTGGTCAGACGTGTAATTGTAAATAAATGTTTTTCACTTTTGCAAAATGGAGATGTGTTTTAGAATTGACGGCGTCTTAGAATCAAGAGTTTATTTTTCCACTTTTGCAAAAGAGGGGAGCGTCTTAGAATTGATGGCATCTTAGAATTGAGGCAATATGGTATATTGGGGGGTCTGGAGGAAAGTCCACTTGGCCAGGTACAAAAGCTTAGATTATGATCCCTTTAGAGACAAGGAAAGTACCTGCATATAATAAATGTAAACCGCTTTGGCTATACCACAGAAAGGCAGCATATCAAATACATGACCCTTGACCTCTTTACTTTGCTACATATTTTGTGAGAGGTTGAGGATTGTGGGGTCCACACAGCCACTTTTTTAATATAGTGCAGGTTAGAAGGGAGGGGTCCACTTCTTGCTCACCTACTGGCTATTCTTCTCCCTATACATTCATACATCCTGACTTTTACTGTGGCTTTATCTAGTTCACCATCTTAACATCAGCAGATACGATCACCCCCACCCCCTTCCCCTCCCCCCAAGTCTCATTCTTCTTTCATGCACAAAAGTACATTATCCCCTAAATTGACATCCTCCTAAGGATTTGGGTTGGAGCCAGAAAGGCAGGATTTGAAGGAAGTTATACCAATTCCAATGTTTTTCCCGCACAATTGGGCTGCTTTAAAAAGTTGTCTGCGGGTGCTCGCGGGTTGCGTCTTTTTAGGCTGTTTCCATCTCCTATTGGTCAAATTTGGTGTTGGAATGAGGCTTGGTGCATCTCAAACTTCATTCTGGCTCAAAACTTGACCAGTAGGAGGGTAAGGTGGGTGATGAGGTCATCTGCTGATGACTCATCATCAGCCCTGCGAGAGGCGGCATCACCAGCGAGCCGAGCAGTAACCACGTGGGATTGGAGCAAGAGAAGAGCAAGCATAGCTTGTCGCAGCAGTGACCACGGGGGGGGGGGGGGGCGACAGACTCCCCCCTGCTGCTTCTCAGAGAGCTTGGGCTATTTTGGGCTCCTTTCAGGTGCAGATTGGGCTGGGAGTTTATTTTGCTATCTGGCAACACAGAGGAACAGACTGCTGGTGTCCAAAGCTCAGCAGATGTCAACACTGTGGGGGGTGCCGGGGGGCCTCTGGGAAATGCCTGTTCTAGTAACCAGATCCACATTCACTCACAGGCAGATGATCAAAGCCCCGTGCTGTTCCAAACAGCGCTCCAAAAATAGCACTGGAACAGCGCGGGGCTTTACCGCATGGATGATCAGAGATAATGCATGCAAATTTAAGCAGCGCAATTATCTCTGATCATGAGATAGAAGTGCGGGAGAATTGTGCCTGAGCATGCACTCAGCACAATCCTCCTGCACTTGTTTGACAGGTCTGGGCTATCAAAAGCCCAAACCTGTCAAACACAGGGGCTGGAGGTCCATGGGACCACCAGGCCCTGACTACCAGGCCCCGAGCAAGGCAAAACGGGGGCTGGAGGTCCGGTGGACCTCCGGTCCCCCCAACGATCCCCCCCAACCCCCCCCCCCCCTTAAAATGGTCCCTGGTGGTCAAGTGGCCGCCGCCCCCCAACCCAACCCCCAGCATTGGCAAGGGTCCGTTCTGCCATCCTATCCGACGCCCACCCTCCCTCTCTGCCTGCCTGGTGCCCGCCCCCCTACCTTGGTTGGAGGAGGGACACAGCCTGCCTCCCTCTTCTTCCTTTGACACTGCAAAATGGCAGGGCTACACACCATATAAGGGAGGAGAAGGTTTGCTCTTGCCCCATTCCCCAAACCTAGAGTGCAAGTCCTAAACCCTCACAGGCCGATCATCAAAAGGAAACGCTGGCACTCGAGGTGATCAAAGCCTGCAAGTGCATATAATCTGAATGCTAATTGCATGCAAATATATGCTAAACAGGGGAATTAATATTCCTCCCCAAAGCTCAGCAGGTTTGCCAGGGCATTGGGGAGGAATGGAAAGACCCTGTCCAGCATGCATTTGCATGCTTCCAGACCCCCCTACCCTCCACACAATATCCCCCCCCCCACCAATAAAGAAACCTGCTGGTCCAGTGGGACCCCTCCTAGTAGCCCCACACCCACCCACTCACCGGGGACTGCTCTGGTGATCTAGTGCCCCCAGACCCCCCCCCCCCCCATACCTTGAAATAGGAGGAGAGAGTAGAACTCCCTCCCACCTCCTGCAAGTTCCAGGCGGGGCTTCACTACCATATAAGAGACATCTATCTGGGCATTTTAAGAAGTCCATATGCTTCGAAAATAAGCTCCCTAGTCAGTCAGGTTTTTCAGGATGATCACAAAACCCAACTGGCCAGATGTGCCTCTAGGAGAGGTTTGTGAAGCACTGCCCTTTTCTAAGATGAGTATCCAATTGAGGGGCTACACATGGACTGCTCTTAGAACTTCTTTTTCCATAATAATTTCATAGTCAGTGTCAAACATCCAGATGCACTGAGCATGAAGTTTACTGTGCTCAGTTGGCAGAATTACAAGCTCCTATCATGGATCTGGATTCTTTCATCAGTCTTACATATCTTGAAGTGGACCTTGGCCTTTCAGCTCTCCCCTGCATTGCTTTTATCACATTCTCATATGTTTAAGTCAAACAAAAAGCATGCATGCTGAGACAGGATTGCCTATAATGTAGATTGTATGTTTTTCTTCAATAAAATACTTTACTTTGTTCGGATTTCTAGCCTTCTTGAACTTTTTTGGTATAAGATGGTCTAGAAATCTGAATAAACTAAAGCATTTTATTGAGGAAAAACATATAACCTGCATTATTATGGATCACAGGATGACAGAGAACAACTTTGTCTCTCCAATGGATGTCAATTTTGAACTGTTGTGCATATTGGCCTTGGACTATTAGCAGCATTTAAATTCCTTATATAAGTACATAAGTACATCCACACTGGGACAGACCAAAGGTCCATCAAGCCCAGCATCCTGTTTCCAACAGTGGCCAATCCAGGTCACAAATACCTGGCAAGATCTCAAAAAAGTTCAATACATTTTATGCTGCTTATCCCAGAAATAAGAAATGGATTTTCCTAAGTCAATTTAATAATGCTCTATGGACTTTTCCTTTAGGAAGTTGTCCAGACCTTTTTTAAACCCTGCTAAGCTAACTGGCTTTAGCACATTCTCTGGCAACGAATTCCAGGGTTTAATTACACGTTGAGTGAAGAAACATTTTCTCCGATTTGTTTTAAATGTACTGCATTGTAGCTTCATTGCATGCCCCCTAGTCGTAGTGTTTTTGGAAAGAGTAAACAAATGATTCACATCTACCAATTCCACTCCACTCATTATTTTATAGACCTCTATCATATTTCCCCTCAGTTGTCTTTTCTCCAAGCTGAAGAGCCCTAGCCGCTTCAGCCTTTCCTCATAGGGAAGTCATCCCATCCCCTTTATCATTTTCGTCGCCCTTCTCTGTACCTTTTCTATTTCCACTCTTTTTTGAGATGCGGCGACCAGACTTGAACACAATTTTTGAGGTGCGGTCATACCATGGACCGATACAAAGGCACTATAATGTCCTCACTTCTGTTTTCCATGCCTTTCCTAATAATACCTAACATTCTATTTGCTTTCTTAGCCGCTGCAGTACACTGAGCAGAGGGTTTCAATGTATCAACAACAACAACGCCGAGATCCCTTTCTTGGTCGGTGACTCCTAACATGGAACTCTGCATTACGTAGCTGTATTTCGGGTTCTTCTTTCCCACATGCATCACTTTGCACTTGCTCACATTAAACATCATCTGCCATTTAGACGCCCAGTCTCCCAGTCTCATAAGGTCCTCTTGTAATTTTTCACAATCCTCTTCCGATTTAACAACTTTGAATAACTTTGTTTCATCAGCAAATTGAATTACCTCACTATTTACTCCCATCTCTAGATCATTTATAAATATGTTATAAAGCAGCGGTACCAGCACAGACCCCTGGGGAACCCCATTATCTATCCTTCTCCATTGAGAATACTGACCATTTAACCCTACTCTCTGTTTTCTGTCCTTTAACCAGTTTTTAATCCACAATAGGACACTACCTCCTATCCCATGACTCTCCAATTTCTTCTGGAGTCTTTCATGAGGTACTTTGTCAAATGCCTTTTGATAATCCAGAAACACAATATCAATTGGCTCACCTTTATCCACATGTTTGTTCACCCCTTCAAAGAAATGTAATAGATTTGGTGAGGCAAGATTTCCCTTCACTAAATCCATGTTGGCTTTGTCTCATTAATCCATGCTTCTGAATGTGCTCTGTAATTTTGTTCTTTATAATAGTCTCTACCATTTGCCCAGCACCGACGTCAGGTTCACCAGTCTATAGTTTCCCCGAATCCCCTCCAGAACCTTTTTTTAAATATCAGTGTTACATTGGCCACCCTCCAATTTTCCGGTACCACTAACAATAATCCCGCAAGTTCATTTTTCAATTCTATCAGTACTCTGGGATCAATACCATCCTAGTCCAAGAGATTTGCTACTCTTCAATTTGTCAAATTGCCCCATTATATCCTCTAGGTTTACAGAGATTTCATTCAGTTTCTCTGACTCATCAGCTTTGAATGCCATTTCTGGCACTGGCATCTCTCCCACATCTTCCTTGGTGAAGACCGAAGCTAAGAATTCATTTAATCTATCTGCTGTGGCTTTGTCTTCCCTGGTTGCCCCTTTTACCCCTCAGTCATCTGGCTTCTTGCTTTTAACATACCTAACAAAAGATTTACTATGCATTTTTGCCTCCAACACAATCTTTTTTTTCAGAGTTCCTCTTTGCCTTCCTTATCAGCGCTCTGCATTTGACTTGACATTCCTTATGCTGTTTCTTACTATTTTCAGTCAGTTCCTCCTTTCATTTTCTGAAGGATTTTCTTTTAGCTTTCATTGCTTCCTTCACCTCACTTTTTAACCATGCTGGATGTCGTTTGGTCTTCCTCCCTCCTTTTTTAATACACGAAATATATTTGGCCTGGGCTTCCAGGATGGTATTTTTGAACAGCATCCATGCCTGATGTAAATTTTTGACCCTCGCAGCCGCTCCTCTAAGTTTTTTTTTCACCGTTCTTCTCATTTTATCATAATCTTCTCTTTGAAAGCTAAACTCTAACAGTGCTGAGTGTCCTTGTGTCTCCATAAGGGGCCTACAGTACTCACTCTCCAGCCACAATTAACATTCAGGCCCCAAGACATTCCTACAAAGTTACGCCAAAATATACACGTCACAATAAGTCATTTGTAGCACCAATTCTACACCCTCATGATCAAAAGCCCCGCGCTGTTCCAAACAGTGCTCTAAAAATAGCACTGGAACAGCGCGGGGCTTTACCGCACCGATATAAGTACATAAGTAATGCCACACTGGGAAAAGACCAAGGGTCCATCGAGCCCAGCATCCTGTCCACGACAGTGACCAATCCAGGCCAAGGGCACCTGGCAAGCTTCCCAAAAGTGCAAACATTCTATACATGTTATTCCTGGAATTGTGGATTTTTCCCAAGTCCATTTAGTAGCGGTTTATGGACTTGTCCTTTAGGAAACCGCCCAACCCCTTTTTAAACTCTGCCAAGCTAACCGCCTTCACCACATTTTCCGGCAACGAATTCCAGAGTTTAATTACGCGTTGGGTGAAGAAAAGTTTTCTCTGAATTGTTTTACATTTACTACACTGTAGTTTCATCGGATGCCCCCTAGTCCTAGTATTTTTGGAAAGCGTGAACAGACGCTTCACATCCACCTGTTCCACTCCACTCATTATTTTATATACCTCTATCATGTCTCCCCTCAGCCGTCTCTTCTTCAAGCTGAAAAGCTCTAGCCTCCTTAGTCTTTCTTCATAGGGAAGTCGTCCCATCCCCGCTATCATTTTAGTCGCCCTTCGCTGCACCTTTTCCAATTCCACTATATCTTTCTTGAGATGCGGCGACCAGAATTGAACACAATACTCAAGGTGCGGTCGCACCATGGAGCGATATAACGGCATTATAACATCCACACATCTGTTTTCCATACCTTTCCTAATAATATCCAACATTCTATTCGCTTTCCGAGCCGCAACAGCACACTGAGCAGAACATTTCAGTGTATTATCGACGACGACACCCAGATCCCTTTCTTGGTCCGAGATTAGAGATAATGCATGTAAATTTAAGCAGTGCAATTATCTCTGATCATGGGGTAGATGTGTGGGCAAATTGTGCCTGAGCATGCGCTCCCGGACTTGTTTGACAGGTCGGGGCTGTCAAAAGCCCAAACCTGTTAAACCCTCATGATCAACAGGGCTGGAGGTCCATGGGACCACCAGGCCCTGTCTACCCTTGTCCCGAGCAATGGGGGATGGAGGTCCGGCGGACCTCCGATCCCCCCCACGATCCCACACCCCCCATGTTCAGGGAGGGCTGAAGATCCGGTGAGTCCCCCCCCCCCAAACCCCCAGAAAATGGTCCTGCAGTGGTCTAGTCAAGTGGCTGTCGGCCAAACCCTTTCCCACCCTCCCACCCAGCGAGCGACAGAGGGGGGGGCTGGAGGTCTGGCGGACTTCCAGCCCACCCCAACTCCCCCCCCCCCCCAGCATTGTCCAACCAATCCCTGGTGGTCCAATGTTAAGGACAACCCCCTCCCAGCCCCCCTACCTTTAGTTGGAGGAGGGACACAGCCTGCCTTCCTCCTCTTCCTCGTGTTGACGCCGCCGCAAAATGGCGGCGCCTAGCCCTGCCCATTGCATCCTGGCCTGAGGGGCCATGAAGCCCAGTATCCTGTTTCCAAAAGTGGCCAATCCAGGTCCAAGTACCTGGCAATATCCCAAAAGAGTAAAACAGATTTTATGCTGCTTATCCCAGAAATAAGCAGTGGATTTTTCCAAGTCCATCTTAGTGGCTTATAGATCTTCCTTTAGGAAATAGTCCGAACTTTTATTAAATCCTGCTAAGCTAATTGCTTTTACCACATTCTCTGGCAACAAATTCCAGACTTTAATTATAACCTAAGAACATAAGCGTTGCCATACTGGGACAGAACGAAGGTCCATCAAGCCTAGTATCTTGTTTCTAACAGTGGACAATCCAGGTGATGAGTACCTGCAAGACCTCAAAAGAGGAAAATAGATTGTGTTCTGTTTATCCTAGAAATAAGCACTGCATTTCCCCAAGTCCACCTTAAACCCTACTAAGCTAACTGCTTTTTACCACATTCTCTGGAAATTAATTCTAGAGTTTAATTACACCTTGAGTGAAGAAATATTTTCTTTGGTTTGTTTTAAATTACCCCTAGTATTTTTGGAAAGAGTAAACAAGTGATTAAAGTCTACCCATTCCACTCCACTTAGTATTTTTATAGACCTCTATCATATCTCCCCTCAGCTGACTGATCTCCAAGTTGAAGAGCCCTAGCTGCTTTAGCATTTCCTCATAAGGAAGTCATCCCATCCCCTTTATCATTTTCTTCGCCCTTCTCTGTACCTTTTCTAATTCTGCCATATCTTTTTTTCAGATGTGGTGACCTGAATTGCACATAGTGTTCAAGGTGCAGTCGCACCATGGAGCTATACAAAGGCATAATAACATTCTCATTATTGTTTTACCTGATTCTTAACAATTTTTCAGTCTGCTAGTGATTGGCTTTAAGCAGCAGTACCACATAAATTGTTGAATATATGCATATACTTATTTGTTCTGTCATTCACTCTGCCATCGTTCTAGCTTTCTAGTTGTACTAGTACATTATGTTTCAACATTTTTATTGATGACAATTCAAAATAAACACATCCAGCAGTATGAGCATACAGAACTTCGAATATCAAAATATACACAACAAAAACAAAATATTAATGGCAGTCATCAAACTTTTAACAATTTTATCCACCCACCTGTACCCTCTCTTTTGCATGTTTCAACAATTTTTATTGATGGTTCAGCATGTTATACATAAACCTTTTACTCAATATTTAATATATCAACTAACATACTTATTTGTATACAGTACCGACTGCTATTTCCAATGTTCCCCCCCCCATTTCTTCCCAACCCCCCCCTAACTTTCATTACTGTGAACTAAATGTTTACATTTTTGTGTAAATAGTAAAATAAAGTATCTAGTTCAAACATTTTTTTGTATTGTACATTATTCAACATTTCCCTTCCCCGTTCTATTATCCCACCCCATCCCCACTTTTTCTTAAAGAGCTCAATTCCGCACTTCATGATATCTACTTCCCTTTGACCTTCCCATTCTCCTTTCCTATCTTTCGTAAAAACAGGAGACCGGGACTGGGAAAATTACTTGCCCTACCTACTGTTTGCATACAGAGAAGTACCTCAGGAGTCTACAGGTCGAGTTGCTTTATGGCCGGAGGGTGAGAGGGCCACTTGACCTAATAAGAGAACATTGGGAGGGGAAAGTTGATACCTCTGACACCCCTGTAATTGAATATGTAGTTAATATGCGACAGATATTAGAAGAACCCGTGGGCTTTGTCATAACATGCAGCAGCCCAAACTAAGCAAAAAGACCTGGTATGATCCTAAGGCCCTAAGTAGAGAATTTTATGAGGGCCAGCAGGTACTTGTTTTAGTTTCAGTTCGTCAGAATAAACTTCAAGCTAATTGGGCAGGTCCTTACAAGGTCATAAGGCACCTGAATGATACAAACTATGTTATATCTACAGACTCAAGACAGAAAGCAGCATACCCAGTGGTGTGCTGGAGCCGGCTCGCACAGGCTCGCAAGAGCCGGTTGTTAAATTTTCTTCCGGCTTGCGAGCCGGTTGTTGCAAATAGCGAGCAGGCTCTGGCTCTCCTCCCTCCCTCCGGATCCGCCTCACCGCCCGCTTGTTTTTTAAATTCTTCGCTTCCAGCGCCGAGACGCCGACTGTCCTGAGTCCTCCCTTGCCAATTTGCGCTTTAAAAATGGCCACCGAGACTTCCAGAGGCAGCCTCACGAGACTTCGGCTGAAGTCTCGGTGGCCATTTTGAAGCGCGAATCGGCAAGGGAGGACTCAGGACAGTTGGCGACTTGGCGCTGGAAGCGAAGAATTTAAAAAACAAGCGGGCGTGCGGTGAGGGACCGGATCGAGAGGGAGGGAGGGAGGAGAAGAAGAATTTCATAAAACAACTCGGGAGGGGGTGGCAGGGGGGAAAAGAGAGTCGCTGCTGGGCATGGGTGGATGGAGGGGGTCGCTGGACATGGGTGCATGCAGGGCAGGGGAGAGGAGGGTCACTACTGGATATGGGTGCATGCAGGGGAGAGAAGGGTCACTGCTGGACATCTGGGTGCATGCAGGGCAGGGGAGAGGAGGGTCACTGCTGGACATGGGTGCATGCAGGGCAGGGGAGAGGAGGGAAGGGTACACTGCTGGACATCTGGGTGCATGCAGAGCAGGGCAGAGGAGGGTCGCTGGGTATGGGTGCATGCAGGGCAGGGGAAAGGAGGGTCACTGCTGGACTTGGGTGCATGCAGGGGAGAGAAGGGTCACTGCTGGACATCTGGGTGCATGCAGGGCAGGGCAGAGGAGGGTCGCTGGGTATGGGTGCATGCAGGGCAGGGGAGAGGAGGGTACACTGCTGGACATGGGTGCATGCAGGGCAGGGGAAAGGAGGGTCACTGCTGGACATGGGTGCATGCAGGGGAGAGAAGGGTCATTGCTGGACATCTGGGTGCATGCAGGGCAGGGCAGAGGAGGGTCGCTGGGTATGGGTGCATGCAGAGCAGGGGAGAGGAGGGTCACTGCTGGACATGGGTGCATGCAGGGCAGGGGAGAGGAGGGTACACTGCTGGACATCTGGGTGCATGCAGGGCAGGGCAGAGGAGGGTCGCTGGGTATGGGTGCATGCAGGGCAGGGGAGAGGAGGGTCACTGCTGGACATGGGTGCATGCAGGGCAGGGGAGAGGAGGGTACACTGCTGGACATGGGTGCATGCAGGGGAGAGAAGGGTCACTGCTGGACATCTGGGTGCATGCAGGGCAGGGCAGAGGAGGGTTGCTGGGTATGGGTGCATGCAGGGCAGGGGAGAGGAGGGTCACTGCTGGACATGGGTGCATGCAGGGCAGGGGAAAGGAGGGTCACTGCTGCACATGGGTGCATGCAGGGGAGAGGAGGGTCACTGCTAGACATCTGGGTGCATGCAGGGCAGGGGGGAGAGGAGGGTCACTGCTGGACATGGGTGCATGCAGGGCAGGGGAGAGGAGGGGAGAGAGAAGAAATGCTGGACATGGATGGAGGGGAGGGAAGAGTGAGGAATGAGATGAGAAGAGGGAAAAGGAAGAGAGGAGAATAACTGCAAATGGATGGAGAAAATAGGCAGAAGCTGAGGACCAGAAATGAAGAAGAAAGGAGGAAAGAAATAAATGGAAAGGAAGCCCTGGAAATGGAGTTAAGAGGACAGATAGCAGCAGAATCGGATACTGGGCCAGCATGATCAGAAAAACAGTCACCAGATAACAAAGGTAGAAAAAAAAATCATTTTATTTTCATTATAGTGTTTGGAATATGTTCACTTTGAGAATCAGGTGCTCAACATTAAAAGTTTATATTTATTTACTTCTTTATGGCATTTTATCCCACATTAAACATGAATTAGATTGGAACCTGGGATAATTTAAATTTTTTTCTGGAGAGAGTAATGCATTGCCCCCTCCCCCGCTATAGCCAGCTCTGCAATTTTGCGGGGGCGCAGAGATGGACTGGGGGGGGGGGGGGGATGCTGAGGTGGACCGGGGAGAGAGCCTGTTAAAAATTTACCAGCACACCACTGAGCGTACCTTTCATGTAAATACGTTAAAGGCCTGTGCAAATCGGACAGCCTACCAGAAGAGTGTCAGGATAGTGAGCCCATACCTGACCTCCTAGCAGAGACTTTACCAGAGGGATCTATACAAGAAATTATAGTGGGAGATCAATTCCTCCCCCCCCCCCCCCCCCCCCCCCCCACCCAGAGACAGCAGTTAGAAGCAGTATTGCAAAAGTTTGCTGATGTGTTTTCCAATAAACTAGGACTTAACCCATTTGGTGGAGGAGTGGCCTAGTGGTTAGGGTGGTGGACTTTGGTCCTGGGGAACTGAGGAACTGAGTTTGATTCCCACTTCGGGCACAGGCAGCTCCTTGTGACTCTGGGCAAGTCACTTAACCCTCCATTGCCCCATGTAAGCCACAGTGAGCCTGCCATGAGTGGGAAAGCGCGGGGTACAAATGTAACAAAAATAAAAATAAATTCCATTCCTAATAATTCCTAACATTTTATTTGCTTTCTTTGCCGCCGCTGCACACTGAGCAGAGAGTTTCAACATATCATCAATGATGACACCAAGATCCTTTTCCTGGTCAGTGACTCCTAATGTGGAACCCTGCATCACAGAACTATGGTTTGGGTTCCCCTTTTCCAAATGCATCACTTTGCACTTGTTCTCATTAAACGTCATCTGCTATTTGGATGCCGAATCTCGTAAGGTCCTCTTGCAATTTTTCACAATCCTCTTGCGATTTTACGCTTTGAATAACTTTGTGTCATCATCAAATGTAATTACCTCACTAGCTATTCCCATCTCTAGATCATTTATAAATATGCTAAAAAGCAGCAATCCTAGCAGAGACCTCTGGGGAACCCCACTATCTACCCTTCTCCACTGAGAATACTGACCATTTAACCCTACTCTGTTTTCTGTCTTTTAACCATCCTTAATCCAAGTAAGACACTACCTCCTATCCCATGACTTTCTAATTTCAGGTTGAGTGAAGAAATATTTTCTCCAGTTTGTTTTAAAGTTACTACTTAGTAACTTCAATGCGTGCCCCCTAGTCCTAGTATTTTTGGAAAGAGTAAACAAATAATTCAGTCTATCCATTCCACTCCACTCAGTATTTTATAAACCTCTGTCATATCTCCCCTCAGCCGTCTTTTCTCCAAGCTGAAGAGCCCTGGCCACTTCAGCCTTTCCTCATAAGGAAGTTGTCCCGACCCATCCCCTTAAGAGTAAGGGGTTTATTCTGGCAAGTAAGAAGAGACTTTAGCTGCTGTTGTTAACACTACTGCATTTCCTTTTCTTCAAGTAAAAAGGGGACAAGATCTTTTCCCTTTGCTGAGATTCATGCAGGCATGTAGATGTCATAGATGTCATTCAGAAACCCAAGGTATTGCATTTCTCGAATAGCTTGTAACCTCTAGCCCTGCCCTGCCTAACACTTAGTCAAACACGCTCCCTTTCTGCTTCTGCAACGCCTCCTTCCCTTCCCTGAAGTCACTACAGCAAGGAGGTGACTTCTCTAAAATAAATAATTTGTACAGAATCAGCCCTAGGAGAATCAGGAAAGGTTCTTTGCGTTCTCTAAATGGAAACAGAGGGGTCATTTAGAAAAGCTTTTGGCCTTTTTGTGTGTGCGTGTGTGTTTGGGGGGGGGGGGGGGGTTCTGCAAGACCAAAATGAAAGCTCTCCACTTGACTGTTTCTGTTTCTGTACTCTGATGTTGCACAGCACCGGCAGGGAATGAGACCAGATCTCGTTCCTCTTTTGTTTGTGTTAAAAACTCCACAGATCAGTGACTGGATAATGTTCCAGTAATTTGTAGTTAATTCCATGTCAGCCTCGCCTCAGTTCTATAAGCAAAGGGAGGAAAATGCAGGGTAGGGCAGGGCAGTCTCACAACATTTTTGTAATTTCACATTTGCTGTTTGTATTCAAGTCCTGGTGTCTTTTTTTTAAACATCCAAGACAGAGTTTCTGAAACTGGATATTTATTGCTATGTGTGGCAAAAAGGCAGCAAGCTACAATACTGGGACACCTGCACAGACTGGGCGGCCGCTCAGCAGGTCTTTTGTCCTTTGAACTTATTCATCTGCAGTTCTTATATGATTCTAGATGAGATTGTTTGCAGGCCATCAACTGTCTTTCAGAGGAAGCCCACAAGAGACTTCCGCTTTCACTGGGCAGGGATGTCTAAACATTAATAGACCTTTGACAAACACCTATCTAATCTGACTTTATAGTTTGCTGATTTTTCTTAGGAAAAAAGCAATTTCCTTAAAAACATTAGGGTCAATATTCAAATCAATTTAACTGGACAGAAACAGCCACTGACCTATTAAATCGCTTGTTCAGGGCTGTCTGCTTATTTTGTAGTGGCACTTTGCTGGTTACCACCGCTGAAAATTAACAATTAATGCCTAAGTGAAAGCTGGCTATTTTGGGGGGTGTTCCAAGGGTAGAGTTAGCAGTTGGCGGTTAAGTGCAAGAATTCAGCACTTAACCGGCCAGGGCAACCGCATAAATGGGACTGCATAAAAGTTGGTCCTATCTTTATGTACGTACCCATGGCCGGTTAAGTACTGAATATCGACTTAACTGGCTCTGTGTTAGGTGGTGCGGCATCAACCAGATATTCAGTGCCAAAGCCTGCTTGTGACCCTGTGCTGAATATGGGGGAATAACACCGGCGACAGTCAGCAAAACTCTTACCACTGCCAGCTGAATATTTACCCCCTTGTTCCTAAAATAAATAAATAGAAATGATATAAAATGCTAAATCTATCCCTGTGCATTGTGTGACAAGAGTGCTCCTGTACATTCCTGGGTCATGCTTTGAAATGGTATATGTTCCTTTAAGCCCCTGACAGCTGGTTAAACCTCATATTGTGAAGCTCCCGGCCACTGGGTGATTCAGAAATGCAGCCCTCTGCTGGCCGGGGTCTCATTTGCCAGTCTCCTTGGAGTTCCCTTGGCTCCCCAAGCCAAGCTACATACTGCAATTGACCAGGCAACCTGCTCAGCCACAGGCAGTTCCAACCAAAGCAGTTCAAAACAACTTGTGGTAGATCTCTGGTAACTCCAGCAAAAACAGCACAGAAGCAAACAGTTCACAACAAAGGGCTTTCCTTTATCTTCTCCTCAGGGCAGGAGTGGAGGAGTGGCCTAGTGGTTAGGGTGGTGGACTTTGGTCCTGGGGAACTGAGAAATTGAGTTCAATTCCCACTTCAGGCACAGGCAGCTCCTTGTGAGGCAAGTCACTTAACCCTCCATTGCCCCATGTAAGCTGCATTGAGCCTGCCATGAGTGGGAAAGCATGGGATACAAATGTAACAAAAACAAAAAAATTCTTCAACTAAGCCCTCTTGAGGCTCCCTGGCACTTAGCTTCAGGACAATCTGTAAAGACCTGTGCCCTTCCTGCTCTCTACCTGGCCTCACTGGCCCCAGGCTCCTGAATAGACCTCTGTCTGGTCTTCGCCCAGTCACTTGCAAGCACCCACCTCTATATCTGGGGCTCCTGCCTTACTCAGGGTAGCTGCTCAGGCATGCCTTTCTTCGGCTGGAAATCCTCTCCTGTCCAGTCCAGTGTGCCCTGGTCACCCCTCTGATCCACGGGCTGTGACCCCTCGCACTCTCCTGGAACTTCAACTAGGATTCTCCAGCCTTCCCATATATGCAAATGAGAATCAAAATGCAAATTCCCTTTACTAGGACTTGGATTCAATCTTGTGGGGCACCACTTCCTTCCAAGTATCCTTCACTCGCAAATACACTGACTGAACCCCTTTTCTTGGAGAGACCGGGGTCTCAGTGTAAAACAGCCACCACCCCTGGATAGGACTTCTTCACTCACAATGACCTTACAGTCCTATCCTCCACCCCACGGCTGTTAGTTCAGTCTCATTAGCAATTGTCCATAGCAATAGTACACAGTTCCTAGTCCCCACCAGGTAAGTACCTCTTTGGGTTTGGAGGAAACCTTCTCCAAACCCTTCTCTTGAGCTCTCCTTCAGCAGGGTTTTTCCTTCACTTTCTCTCTGCTTGTAATTCTCAGGCTCCAGGCGTTGCAGGTCCCCCCCCATCTTCTCTCATCTCTTGGCTTAGAGGGTGCTTTTTATAGGGTGACCAATAATCCACCCCACCTCTCTAGGTCTCTCCCCCTGCTTCCAGAAAGGTCCGCACCTAGAACTCTCTCCAACTGTCCAGCTTCTACTCAGAGAGTTCCCCCTGGTGGCCTCTCCAGGGAAGGACAGGTTCTATACCACAAGCATCCCCTAGCCGTCCCTTCTGGTCACTACAATGGTCTATCCTCTTTGGCTCCCTCTAGTGGCCAGATCAGGGCATTTTCTCTATTTCTTGGAGGAGAGCGCCATCTAGCGGCCTCCTCAGGGTAGGGCAACCATGGTGTTTATCACAATATGTTTATGTAAGCTCCAGAGGCCTCTCTCTAAGACAGTGTAATTTCTGCAGAAAGAAGCTTAGTAAACATCTTCCCTGCAAAGGTCCTGTAACATCAAAGATTCCAGTTTCTAAACAGCTTCCTAGCCTGCAGGGTACAATTAAGGCATAGGCAAACTACGCATGTGCCTAGGGCCCAGATGTTTAGAAGGCCCTCTCAGATGTGCCCACAGCACCTGTTTGTGCTCTCCACCCCCTGTGCATGGTTCTCCTGTTGGCAGATGGAAGTAGCGCTTCTTACCTACTGCTTCATTCACTGCCCAAGGAAGGCTGGATAGGATTAACACCATATTGGGCCCTCTGACGTCAGTCACCCCTTCAAGATCTTTATTCATGGCCTACACACACACGCCTAGCTGGGGACATGAAGGCAGTAATAGTTTGTAGGTGAACATGGAGACTAGGAAGGATATACTTTGAATGGAGTGACTTAATGATTAGAGCTGGCGAGCTGCCAAACTATGCCAGGAGGAAGATTTTATCCAGTCCTGGATTTCTGACAGCTCTATCATGTTGCATTATGGGACCTGAAGTTTCATGGAATATAAATAGTGCACACTGAATTGGAATGTAAGTTCAACAATCAAACTGGCCAAAAGTCCCCCACCTGGAACTGGGTAACATGGCAGCTGCTTCAAACCAGGGTAGCTGGGCAACACATTGTCTCTTTTCGTTGCCTCTAGTACAAACCCAAGATGTCGACAGTAGACCGCAACAAAAAGTGAGATTGGGCAAAACCGGGAGGAAAAAGCAAAGGGGTAGTTCTGCAAAGCTTTTTCTGTATGTAAATCCTATTTCACACACAGAAAACAACTTTTACAAAACTGCATGAGACGGGCAGCAAGCAGAGAATATCTGGGTTCAGGCAATAGTCAGAAACAGGCAACAAGCAGAGAAAAAAACAGGCACTGGCAGAGGTCAGGGTAATGGCTGAAGCTCAGGATGGGGAACAAACAAAGGCTAGAAGCTAAATAGCTCCAAACACAGACAGGGAACCCACAAAGTCTGAAGAAACAGTGGTTCCAAACACAGAGTGGAGCACCAGAAGGACTAGCAGTCCACAGACACACAAGCAGAAGGGCAAGAGCCCACACAGAAGGACTAGCAGTCCATAGACACAATAAGCAGATGGGCAAGGGGCCCAGAGACAGACTATGTGGCAGCGCAACAGTACACTCACTAACCTGACGACCTTTGGGCATAACACATGCAAATAGGGTTACCATATGGCTCCAGAAAAAGGAGGATGGATTGAGCCAGCCGGATTTTACTTCCATTGCTTTCAATGGAAGTAATTGAGCCAGCCGGGTTTTACTTCCATTGCTTTCAAGCAATGGAAGTAAAACCCGGCTGGCTCAATCCGTCCTCCTTTTTCTGGAGCCATATGGTAACCCTACATGCAAAGGCCCTGAATGCAAGAACAGCACTTCCTTATGAAGGCCCTCACTGATGAGGTCACAGGCACAGGACTCAGGCAGAAAGCACACTGAAGCACAGGGAGGCTCCACACACACAGGTGCAGTATAGTGAAGCAATTAGAGTCACGCTGGATGCAGCCAGCACACAAAGAGAGAACTAACTCAGGCAACACCCACAGGTGCAGTATAGTGAAGCAATTAGAGTCATGCTGGAAGCAGCCAGCACACAAAGAGAGAACCAATTCAGAAAGGACAGACAGAAGCCAACACAGAGACTGACCCCCAGAAACAAGGTAAGGCTGAGGGTGGTCACGGCCACAGACGTGACATCACCTTTCTCCCCGATCCTCTTCAACCTTATGATGATTCCTTTAGCCAAAACCCTGTCCAAATCAGGACTTAACCCCTTCATCTACGCTGATGATGTCACAATATTCATCCCCTTCCAATTCAACCTTACAGAAATCTCGGAGAAAATTATCACTGCCATGAACATCCTAACATCCTGGGCCAACGCTTTCAAGATGAAATTGAACAAAGAAAAAACTCAATGCCTAATCCTTTCATCACAACACACCACTCAGCTCCCAACTATCCTGACCACCCCCGACGTTACAATCTCAATATCTGACAATCTAAAAATCCTAGGAGTAACATTAGACAACCACCTAACTTTGGAAACCCATGCAAAAGCCACGATGAAGAAGATGTTCAACATGATGTGGGTACTGAAAAGAGTAAAACCATTCCTCCCACAGAAAACTTTCCGCAATCTAGTACAATCCACAGTACTCACCCATGCCGACTACTGCAACAGCATCTTCATCGGTTGCAAAGCCCAAATCATGAAAAAACTCCAAACCGCCCAAAACACAGCAGCCAGACTCATTTTTGGCAAATCATGATTTGAAAGTGCAACACCACTATGTGAAAAACCTCACTGGCTCCCTATCAAAGAACGCATAAACTTCAAAGCCCACACAATGATCCACAAGATCCTCCATGGTGAATCCCCAAGCTACATGGCCGACTTGATCGACCTACCAGCCAGGAACAGGTCCAAATCTTCTCGAACATATCTCAATCTTCATCTTCCCAATTGCAAAGGCCTCAAATACAAAATCTACTACGCATCCAACTTCTCCGTTATAGGCAGCAAACTCTGGAATGCAATACATCGACACATCCGAACAACCAATGAACATCTACCCTTCCGAAAGCTGCTGAAAACTTACCTGTTCAAACAAGCCTACCCCAACAACCCAACTTAAATCTCAAACATAATCCATACCACTAGCACCACCCATACTCCAATCCTCTCCCCCACGTGTCGTCCTATTGTCCTACTCTCTATGACTGGGTTACCTTTGTGATACGTTGTACCATGCTTTGTCTTATCTCTGTGATATTTTGTACCATACCTTGTAAGCAGCACTGAACCTGCTATCGAGCGAGAAAGAGCGGGGTAGAAATGCTATAAATAAATAAATTGTAAGTAAACATTAATTTCTACTGAAAATATGTAAATCTTTTGCTATTTTCGCAAAGCATGGCCAAAACTATTATCATGTTGGTTCTTGGGACATTTAGGGACATCAATAAAGCCAACCCTAGAGGCTTGTTTTTGAGAAAAGTATGCCTGTGAGACCCCGAGTGGGGTTGGGCATGGCTGAAGGAAATAACACAGCCGGACAAAAGGTAGAATGCAAAAATATGTATTTATTAACAAGAAGAGGAATTCCCGGGTCTGTTTCCTCACAGAGCCGAGTCGTAGAGAAGGTAACCCTCTGTGGTTCAAGAACACAGTTATTAGTATTTATGTTCATGCACTCTTGGGTCTATTGCTTCACAGAACCCGAGGCATAGAATGGGGAGACCCCGGCGGTTTCTGCATATGGCAGGAAGCCAGCCTCTGGTGTCAGGCTCAAACACAGTCTCAGCTGCAGGGTTGCCACGTCCCAAACACAACCTTTCAGTTCTACTCTATGTATCAGGTCTGGTTAGAAACAAGGGCTTATCTCGGCCCACTCACAACGTTCAGATTTATGAGGGCATATGCTGGGGCTTCTCTCTTCCACTCCTGGGCCTCTATAACCCCTGCCTGGCCTTTCCCTTTAAACTCCCCAGTTTCAACTCCACCCCGCCCAGCTCACTTTCTCTCGTGGCGGGATCTGTGGTTTTAAGGTCACCCTGGTTAATTATAGAAGGATCCTTCTTAAAGGTGGCCCTGTATATCAGAGGGACTTTCCCTAAGGGAGAGGGCAGTGTTCTTAAGACCCCATCACATAGCCTTCCCCCCGTATCCGGTTGAGCACCTGCCAGATCAGCGTCCACCTCCCAGGACAAAAAGTCCACATTCGCATGTTCTCGGCCCGCCCAGTGTTGGAACCTGATACTTGAAGGGTTGAAGGCTGAGGAGCCAGCGCATTACATGTGCATTGGAACCTTTATGGCAGGCCATCCACTGCAGGGGTTGATGATCACTGACCACAGGAATTTGTGGCCCAGTAGATAATACTGGAACATTTCCAGGGCCCACTTGACTGCTAAAGCCTCCTTCTCAATCACCTCATATTTCTTCTCCCTCGGGAACAGTTTTCGGCTAATATACACCACTGGGTGATCTTCTCCATCTACTTACTGGGCCAGCACAGCCCCAAGACCAACTTCCATATGGGCAATAAAGGGCCAGTTGAAATCTGGGCTAACCAGCACCGGCTCTGAGCAAATAGCCTTCTTTAGAATTTAGAAGGCCACATCCAACACTTGGTCCATTGTACCTTCTCAAGAGCCTTATTCTGCAGGAGGCGGGATAAACTGGCAGTAATACCCCACGATCCCGAGGAAGGCTCGAACTTGCTTCTTTGTTTGTGGAACTTACACCTATGTGATTGCCTCTACCTTCCAGATCTAAGGTCTCACTTGTCCTCTCCTGACTGAGTACCCCAGAAACTGAACTTGTTGTTTTCCCAGGAAACAATTTTTGGGGTTGCCATTAACCCAGTGGTCCATAGGCTGTCCAGTACAGCTTCTACTTGGATAAGGTGGGCCCTCCAGTTTTTACTGTAGATAAGGAGTGTGGTAGCCGTGTTAGTCCACTCTTAAGGTTATCAATAGAAATCAAACAAAATAAAACATGGAAAAGAAAATAAGATGATACCTTTTTTATTGGACATAACTTAATACATTTCTTGATTAGCTTTCGAAGGTTGCCCTTCTTCCTCAGATCAGAAATAAGCAAATGTGCTAGCTGACAGTGTATATAAGTGAAAACATTCAAGCATTACTATGACAGTCTGACAGGGTGGGAGGATGGGGGTGAGTAGGAGGTATGCATGGGGACATCAAAGCATATCATTGATATTCTAACAGGATGGGTGTGGATAGGTGAGGGGTGGGGTGATCAACAGAGACATACAGCTTTATGGTTTATAATGGGCTAGGAACCCCAGATCCTTGTTAAGTCCTTTCTGTTAGGTGTTAAAATATTCAATCATTCTGACTTCAAAGGTCTTACGTTCTTGTATGGTTTTAAAGTTACCTTTCAGTATTCTCACTGTGAAATCACTGGTACACTGTCCTGGTTCTGTGAAGTGCTGTCCCACCGGGGTGGGGGTCCTACTGGCTGTATTGTTCATGTGATGTCTATGTAAATTGAATCTTGTCTTAAGCATCTGGCCTGTTTCTCCAATATAGCATGCTTCGTTACATTTTTTACACTGAATGATATATACCACATTGGAAGATGAGCAAGTGAAAGATCCCTTTATGTTGAATATCTTTCCTTTGTGGATGACTTTGGGGTCCTGTGAAATATTTTGGCATAGTTTGCAACTGGATAAATTACAGGGAAGTGTGCCCTTCTGTTCCTTTTCAGTCTGTGATGGAAGTTTACTTCTGATTAGCTTGTGTTTTAAATTGGGTGGCTGTCAGACGGCCAGTACTGGTGGGGATGGGAATATTTCTTTCAGTAATTCATCCTCCTGGAGTATAGGTTGTAGATCTCTTATGATTTTCCTCAGTTTTTCCAGCTCTGGATTGTATGTCACTACAAGGGGGATTCTGTCTGTGGATTTTTTTCTCTTTGTACTCCTTGTACTAATCAAGAAATGTATTAAGTTATGTCCAATAAAAAAGGTATCATCTTATTTTCTTTTCCATGTTTTATTTTGTTTGATTTCTATTGATACTGTAGATAACAATGTCGTTCAAGTAGGCAGAAGCATAGCTGCCATGAGGTCTGAGTAGGCTGTCCACAAGACACTGAAAGGAAGCTGGGGCTCCATGAAGGCTAAACAGGAGCACTGTAAACGGGAACAGACCATGGGGTGTCAAAAAAGTTGTCTTTTCTTTGGCAGCTGGGGTGAGAGGTACCTGCCAATAATCCCCTGGTAAGGTCTAGTGTTGAAGTGAATCGGGCCCCTTCTAGTTGCTTAGTGAGTTCATCCACCCTTGGCACTGGATAGGCCTCTAACTTGGACACAGCATTCACTTTGCAGAAATCAATGGTAAACTGGATGCTCCTGGTTTAGGTACAAATACAATGGGCAATGCCCAATTATTTGTGGACTCCTCAATAACTTCCATTTTTAACATTTCAGCGACTTCCTTCGTCACCACTTGCTGCCAAGCTTCCGGGATTTGATAGGGATGCTGCTGAACCACCACTCTTGGTTCGGTAATAATGCTGTGAGCGGCAAGGTGGATCCACCCGACACTTTGGAAAATATGTCTTCATTTTGGCGTACTAACTGCTCCAGGTCGGCCTGCTGTGAGTTGAAGAGCTGGTCATCCAATGGAACTTGCATGGGTTTGGAGCCTCTTGTGACTTCTGGGCCAAAGTCATTGCTCTCCACTAGGACTGTTGTCATAGAGATCCACTTCTTCAATAGGTTGATGTGGAAAATTTTCGCCTTATCCCTCTTGTCAGGTTGGGCCACTTTATAGTTAACAGGCCCTGTCTTTTCCATGACCTCAAAAGGTCCTTGCAACTTACATAACACCTTTTTTTCAGAAGAGGATAGAAGGCCTAAGACTCTATCCTCCGGCTGGAAGGTTTGCTGAATGGCCTTTTGGTTGTAGGCTCTGGCTTGACCCACCTGAGCCTTTTCCAAGCAAAGTTTGGCAGCATCACCTGCTTTCTTCAGCCTCTTCTGCATGCTGAGTACATATTTAGCCAAGTTCTTCCCTGGACTGGGTTCCTCTTCCTAAACTTCTCAGTTACATCCAGGATTCCTCTAGGCCTTCTCCCATATAGCAATTCGAATGGAGAGACCCCTGTCAAACTCTGGGGCACTTCCCAGATGGTGAACAATATATATGGGAGTAGGGAATCCCAGTTCTTTCCATCTTCGGCCACAAACTTCCTCAGCATCTGTTTCAAAGTCTTATTGAAACGCTCGACCAGGCCATCTGTCTGTGGGTCATATACCAAGGTCCACTGAGTTTTCACCTTGAGTAGGGTACACACCTGCTTCATCACCCTGGACATGAAAGTAGTACCTTCACACAGCCCAAGGCATAGAATGGGGAAAACCCTGGCGGTTTTTGCAAATGGCAGTCTCTGGCAGCAGGCTCAAACACAGGCCATGGCTGCGGGGTTGCCATGCCCCGAACACAGCCTTTCATGTGATTAGAAGTTTATAGAACCATGAGTGCGGTGGAACGGTTTAACTTTTTATAAACAAAACAAGAGGCCCTCCATGAAACTCATGATGAGCAAACAGAAAACAAATTGAAGAAAGATTTTTTGAAGATGGCTTGTCCCACTGGTCTAGGAGGAGTCAAAGAATAACAATTATCAAGTAAGGCATAATTGTACTTTTCAGTATAAATCAAAACAGGAGAAGCAAGTTCAAATGCAGATGAAAAGAACCAGAGTACCGGAATGGAGGCAGCAAATAACTAACCAGAGCTAAAACAAACTTTATTACACATACAAATAAAAAACAAACATAACCAAAACCCAAGTCAGTACAAACAGCCTGATAGTCCAGTGTCACAAAATTCGTAGGAAGCCATTGCTTATATGTTTTAAATGCTACTTCCTGCAGCGGGGCATTTCAATCATTTCTTGTCAACTAGAGAATGACACGGGGACGGAGAACCGCAGTAACCGCGGGGATGGGGACGGGGACAGAGCCCACAGGGACGGGCACAGGGGACAAACTTTGTCCCCATGTCATTTTCTACTTTGAAACTTGTTAATGAACTGGACTGTTATTTATGTTTAAAAGATGCCTACAAACGGGCGTATCTGCGTGGGGCCACGGGGGCATGAGCCCCTGTAAATTTGGCCCTGGCCCCCCTGCCGACGCCCCTCTCAACCCCCCTGCCAACCTGCCATCGCCATCTGTACCTTTGCTGGCGGGGGACCCCAACCCCCGCCAGCCGAAGTCTTCTTCCGTTCGTTTGGTTTCTTCTGAATCTGACATCCTGCTGCACGTACAATGTGCAGGATGTCAGACTCACAGAAACAGAACGAAGCCCTGCAGATCGCAAGGCTTCGTTCTGTTTATCACACATTAAGTGCTGTTTATCATTGCCTTGTTCTTGATGACTCTTTGCATAGCTTGGTTTTTGTGATGTTCCTGTCCTTGATACAATAAAGATACTTGTAAAAAAAAAAAAAGATTACTGCCTCGGTGCTCACCAGCATTTACACCAGATTTCAACAAGCATAAGTTTGGCGCCTAGCGTTAGTCAGGGGAGAGGTTGAAATGAAAGAAGCTCTGTGAACAAAACTGGAGCAGAGGAGAAGCAAAAACAGTACTCACCAACCTCCCAACTGTGCAAGGGAGAAAAGGCAGAGGGATCCGACCCAGAGCCAACAAAATACCTTGTAGAGACACTTCCATCAGACACAGCCAGTAAAGCTGATACTTAAGAGCCACGATTTTTTTAAAGGAGAAAAGAAGAAGTGGCAAGAGAAAAGGGGAAGATAGGGACCTGGCACCACCAGGTATACCCCTCAATACAAGGCAGGGAACCAAGCCTCTCCTCCAGCTCAACCAGACTAGAGATACCAGAATATGAGCAAGCATACACAAAGGAGTCCAGAAGCTGCACCAAAACCATCTACCACCTGCTGGAAATGGAAAAATACTTAATTGGAACAGCTGAACACTGTTCTGTATGATAAGAGCGCAACTACAAGTTCTGGACTGGTCTGTTGGTGACACTAAGGAAATAGTGGTTGAACAATATGCAATCCAGCCATAAGTTATATTTCCTGAAACAATGATACACAAAGGAGTGCACAAAAGAGCTTTCTTGAAAAAACACTGATGAATGCAGTAAATAGGAGTATTCAGCCAAAGCTGAAATACAATATATGTTCTCTCGGGGGGGGGGGGGGGGGGGGGGGGGGGGGGGGGGGGGGAACACACACACAGAATGAAGCTCCTAACAAACATGTGGTGGTCCTGGTTTTGTTGATTCAATGAAATAAGAAAATTCACCATAAAGGTATAAAAATGAGGATAGCACTTTTGTATAGAACAAGCATGAAAGTGATAATGCCTCAGCAACCATATGCACCTTATCTACCACCTCAGATAGCTTCATATTTGTATATGCTCTTAAGGGGTGTCCAACCTCTGTTCTTGCCAGGTCAGGTTTTCAGGATTTCCCCAATATACATGAGATCTATTTGCATACAATGGAGGAAGTGCTTGCAAATAGATCTGATGAATATTCATTGGGAAAATCCTGAAAACCAGTAGCGTAGCAAGGGCGGGGCGGTGGGGGCGGTCCGCCCTGGGTGTCAGCAAGTGGGGGGGGTGCTCCGTCATCTCCTGCCACCACCCTGCCTTTTTTTTTAAATCCATGCAGCGACGCAGGCAGCGCCTCGCGTCTGCCCTGCATGTGCTGTGAAGAAGAAAATCACGTCGCTGGCGTCAGGCCTTCCCTCGCTTTGTCCCGCCCTCTTCTGAGGTAACTTCCTATTTCCTCGAGGGTGGGACAAAGCGAGGGAAGGCCCGACACCAGTGACGCGATTTTTTTCTTCACAGCACACGCAGGGCAGACGTGAGGCGCTGCCTGTGTTGCTGCATGGATTTTTATAAAAAAGGCAGGGTGGTGGCAGGAGAAGAGGGGGGAGGGGGACGGGACCGGCTCAGGGGGGGAGCTCAGAGGGGAGAAGGGGATTGGGGAGGGTGGGGGAGCTTAGATGGGTGCTCAGAGGGCAGAAGGGGATTGGGGATGGGTGGGGGAGCTCAGAGGGGTGCTCAGAGAGCAGAAGGGGATTAGGGAGGGGTGGGGGAACTCAGAGGGGTGCTCAGAGGGCAGAAGGGGATTGGGGAGGGTTGGGGGAGCCCAGAGGGGTGCTCAGAGGGGATTGGGGAGGGGTGGGGGAGCTCAGAGGGGTGCTCAGAGGGCAGAAGGGGATTGGGGAGGTGTGGGGGAGCTCAGAGGGGTGCTCAGAGGGGATTTGGGAGGGGTGGGGGAGTGCTCAGATGGGAGAAGGGGTCTGAAGCTGGAACTGGGGTCTGACAAGGGGGCAGGAGGAAAAATGGGTCCATGCCTGGGGCAGGTGGGAGAATGGGTCTGGGGCTGAAAAGGGGGGATGCAAGGCATGTGGTGGATGAAGTTGGGCTGGAACTGGGGGCTGAAAAGAGGGGGCAGAGAAAGAGAGGGGACAGACCCTGGATGGAAGGGGGGCACGTGAGGGAGGGCAGACCCTGGATGGATGGGAGAGGGAGGGCAGACGGATTGAAGGGGCAGAGAGAAAGGGCAGATGGTGGGTGGACGGGGAAGAGAGAAAGAGGGCAGACTGGGGCAAATGGTGGATGGAAGGGGCAGAGATAGAAGCCAGATGTGGATGGAAGGGAGAGAGAGGGCAGACAGTGGATGGAAGGGGCAGAGAGAGAGGGCAGACACTGGATGGCAGAGAGAGAGCGAAGACAGATGCTGGATGGAAGGAAGACAGTGAAAAGAAGATGAGGAAAGCAGAAACCAGAGACAACAAACTGTAAATAAAATATATATTTTTATTTTTTTGCTTTAGGATATAGTATTGTAGCTGTGTTAATAAATGTTTATAAATAGAACATGTAAATAAGGTAATCTTTTTATTGGACTAATTTTAATACATTTTGACTTAACTTTCAGAGAACAAAACCCCCTTCCTCAGGTCAATACAGTATAGTACTGTTATCCTATCCTGACCTGAGGAAGGAGATTTTGACCTCTGGAAGCTAAATGTATTAGTCCAATAAAATGGTATTATTTTATTTTCTGTATTTGTTTTATTTCTATTTGTTAATTTGTAAAGTGGTGATTGGTATTTGTTAGTTTTTTCAAATTTACATCTGCTGTCTTTATATTTTGCACAGTACTAGGGGACATTTTCTGTTTCTGTGGTGTTGCATTGTATGCAGAGTCTGGCATCGGGGGTTCAGTTTAATTTTTGTCTAAATAGAAAGTTTATGATTACTTATTCTATAGTGGATTAGGGTGTATCTGTGTTTGTGAAAAAGACATGGCTTTCGGTTGGCATTGACTGTGCAGGATCGACAATCTGTACTAATCTGTCTGTTTTCATTTTACAATAGGTGAATTGATGTTCTAGTGCTCACCGTAGTGTTTAAGATGCTTTCCTTTTCCTTGTGTGACTCGTACAAATTACTGCTTATGGTATGGTAGAATTGCTCTATAGGTCCTGAGTGTTTTGTATTCTCGGTATGCCTAGTACTGGATTTGGGGGGGGGGGGTGTTAAAAAATGACCAGCCCCGGGTGTCAACTACCTAGCTACGCCACTGCTGAAAACCCAACTGGATTGCAACCCTTGAGGACCAAGGTTAGACAACCCTGCTATAAAGTAATACTGCAAACATATGAAAGCTCTGATCCTAAAATTATATTTAAAAGAAAAATAAACTTAAATCACCAAGGGTTGGATTCACTAAAGTGTACTACTGTTTGAACACACACTAATGTCTTTATTAGTAATAGGTCTTTTAGTAAAATCCATTCCAAAATTTCTGTACCATCTCATCTCAGGTCACCCTATTCAGGCCCACCCAGCCAAACAGAGAGCAGCACACAAAACACGGGCTCAGCTGAGGATGGACAGAGGAACAGAAAACAGGAGAGAAGCTGAGAGCCCACAGAAGAAAGTTATATGCTTAAAAAGAGATGTAACTGTGCTTTTTCAAGCCAATTTTAGAACGGAATGTCTATGGTTTGTATTTCTATATTATCTATCCTCCAAACAACATCCCACAGCATTTCACAGTCCTAATTTAGATTAAACATTCTGTTATAAAAGATATCACAATATCTAAACTCTTACTGTGGACTGCTAAAGGTGAGAGTAATAGTAATACTGTGTGTACAAAAACTATTATTTGCATGTTGAATAACTCGTTATTATTAGAGCTGTGTTGATGCAAGAGGATCAAATTTAGCCTGTTCTCCCACCCCTCCCCCAACAATGTGTAGAATAGACTTTGCAGCATGTTACGTACATAAAATTCTTTGGTGGGCACCATGGACTCAGTTATCTCACTGCTTGGCTACTGACTTTCTTCCTCCTTGAGGATCACAAGAGAAAATGAGAAATAAGCAGTCTGCTTACAGAACTTCAGAATGCCACATTCTGAATATGATTAACAAAATGAAGTACACTAGGAGGCCAATGTACTTACCCCCAGCCATTTTTTTTTTTTTGTGAAAGCTGGCTATGGATGCAAATAAGCTTCTCACATCTTTAGCCAGCTTTCACGTGAAATTTTACGTGTTGATCCTGCCTGTGGAAATGCACATATTTCACAATCAGGCCCCCTTTGCACACTGCCTCCTCATAAAGGTAATCTTTCATGCATAACAAGGGCTTTTATAAAGATTACCTCATGTTGCAACATAACACACAAATTTCCATCCTGGACCATTTAGCCCCATTTCCAACAGTGACCAATCCAGGTCACGAGTACCTGGCAGAACCTCAGATTCCAAGCTACTTACCCCCCCCCCCCCCCCCCACACACACACCCCCCAAGATAAACTCTGGCTTTTTCCAAGTCTACCTTAATAATGGTTTATTGACTTTAGCTCCAGGAATTTATCCAATCCTTTTTTAAATCCAACTAGACTAACTGCTTTTATTACATCCTCTGGAGTTCCAGGTCTTTTTAGTCCTTGAACTTTAAACAAATCTGTTTGTATTTACCT
The DNA here is from genome assembly GCF_901765095.1 of Microcaecilia unicolor. NCBI lineage: Eukaryota > Metazoa > Chordata > Amphibia > Gymnophiona > Siphonopidae > Microcaecilia > Microcaecilia unicolor. Next base: position 327,497,525 of record NC_044031.1, on the reverse strand, counting down.
GTTCCACTCTGGATGTTATAGATTTCTATCCTCTCTCCCCTGAGCTGTGCAATTAGGCACATACTTACGAGTCACATAAATTTCAACTCTGCCTCTGCTGCAGCCAAACTCCTCCCTGAACATAAGATTAGATATGTTCAGGGAGGAGTTTAGCTGGAGCAGAGGCAGAGTTGAAATTTATGTGCACATTTTATAAAATATGTGTGTATACCCTTCAATCTTGCCCATTCCTGAAAGTTGGTTGACGGATGGCCTTTTTACTTGGCACAATCCTGTTCACCGACCTATTCTCCCTTCTCTACCTGCTACTCCTTTTATGGATTCCTTATTAGTTCAACTGAATGGATGTTGTCCCCATCGTGTTTCCTTCTTTACTTAGATCTTATCACCAACATCTTTATCCATTTTTTCTTCTGCTTTCGCTAGCTGTATTTCCCTGTTTACTTCTTTGAGTTTTATCCAGTAATCTTTTCAGTGGTCCTCTTGATGCGTTCTTCTGTATTTTTTGAACACAACCTCTTTTGCCTTTACTTTTTCAGCAATTTGTTTGGAGAACTATATCCATTTCCTGTTTCTCTTGTTTTTGTTTACTTTTCTTATATAAAGATCTGTCATATTTATAGCTGCTTTCAGTTAGACAACTGTCTTTCTACTTCTCCTAAGTCTACCTACTCCACCAGCTCCGTTTTCACGTACTCCCATATACCACTAAAATCAGTAAGTCTAAAATCCAGTACTTTTGAATTTGTAGATCTGCACACCACTTTACATTTTACACTTTACACTCCACCTGGACATTTGAAACACTTTCTCCATATGTGATCCAGGGTCACGCCTATCCTTATGGTTTCCATCACCATTTGCCTGAGCAAAACACTTTGGCAGGCATCCACAGTCTCTCTGCTTCTTTCCAGTTCTACCGATGGGACATTCCAATCCACAACAGGCAAGCTGAAATCTCCCAGCAGCAGCACCTTCCCTTTTATTCCCAGTTTATGGATATCTTCAATCATATCCTTGTACAGCTTCTCCATTTGTGCTGGAGGTCTGTAGATACACCTATATAGATACAGGTTCCATCTTCTCCTTTCCTAGACGATGAATATCACTTCCTCTTTTCCACAGGTTCCTTGTATTTCAGCTGCTGGTTTACCCTTGCACAAGGAGTGGAAGGAGGGGGGAGAGACAAAGGCCTTTTGGGTGGCATTTTCCAAGGACAACTGTTTAAGCTGTTTGGGGCTGCACAGGGCTAGAGAAGGGTGCGGTTTACTAATGGGGGGGGAGGAGAGTTACTTATGACCAATGCCATGCAACCCCTTTTATGGAACCAGCACCTGATGGTGAGTTCCAGGGTCAGACAATGAATGAAAACTATAGACTAGGAAAGTGCAGTTCTGTCTTTTTCAAAATGGGTCTGCAAACCTTTTTCATGTGCTTCTTTTTGCAAAACTCAGTACTCATGAGCTGCCTTTCATGATTTAGTATTACAGTTCATGAAAGCTGGGTTTAAATAAAGCTTTCACCTTGGGCAGATTACGTGCAAGAGTGCCATTTGCAACAGTGACTTTCTTATCCGAAGGCCAATAAGTGTAAAGTCACATCATAAAAGTGGTCTGTGTGTGGGGAAAAAGGCAACACCAAAAATGATGCTGCTTTTGTGAATTTTGCACATTTGTTTTCTATGTGTAGCCTACTTCCTCATCAAGCAATTTATAAAGCTTGATAAGGACCTACTAAAAGTGTAATTAGCTTTTATTATTTTTTTTCCTTTCTTATATCAACTAGTGTTACTAGCTCCAAACTGAAAATGATGGCTACTACATATTCATTCCAGCAATAGACCAGCATATTATATAACTGGAGGACTTCCCCATTATTCAGCTTAACTACACCGTACAAAAAAATTGGAGTAATAGAATCAAAAATGCACCTTCCTACCTTATATACAACATGTTTGAAAGCAACAAAGGCGTCCCCTAGGTAAAAAAAAATAATGGGGACGCCATTGTTGCTTTCAAACACGTTGTATATAAGGTAGGAAGGTGCGTTTTTGTCTGATAATATATTCTACCTATTCCGTTGCATTACAGTAATAGAATCAACCAAGAACATGAAACATTTTATTATTTATTGAGATTTATTAAACATCTTTATGATAAGATTCACTCAAGGTGATGTACAGCATATTATAGCTATACTAGTAGACTTAAGGGGTCTTTTAAAAAGTTTAACGCAAGTTAGCTGCAGCAACATGATCCTTAAAATCTTTTTGGGGTGGGTGGCAATGAGGGGTAGGAAAGTAGACGCCTACAAAATTGGGGGGGGGGGGCACATAATTAAATAGTCACCACCAAGCAGCATAAAAGTTGCTATTTGCATCATTAGGAACCTTTTCTCATATGCCCACAAGAGGGTGCTCCATTCACACGTTTTGCTCTTTAATAAAGGGAATTGGCTACATATGGTTTTCTCTGTGGTTAAAATAATGTTCAAAAGGCAGAGTCTGGAAATAATCTCAACAGAGTTACCCTCCACAACACATGCCTGAGTGGAGCAGTAGCCTAATAGTGCATTGAGTCGATATCCTAGGAAACTGGGCTTGATTGCCACTGTAGCTCCTTGCAAACCTGGGCAAGTCACTCAAACCTCCACTGCCTCAGGTACAAAGAACACACTAGGGACAGAAAGGATACCTGTATATGTGTACAGCTCTGCATACATCTAGTAGTGCTATAGAAATAAGTAGCAGTAGTACAGAAAAACAGAACAACTGTAAATACATCAACATTGATCTAAATAAAAACTTCATGGAAAAGCATCTCTGTGCTTCTTGGTCAGTGTCTGATGCAAACCTCAAGGTCCCAACACACAGTCTGGGAAGCGAGTAAGGGGTGTGTAAAAGAATTGGGACTCTAAATAATAAAATGTCACCAGCAATTTAAAAGTCACTGCTTTTTCCAAAACAAACAACAGTTCCAGAATCAAGAACTTATCTGCTGCAGCCATCCCAGCTGATGTGCTCATCTGAAGGAAATACTTCTAGAGATGTCTCAGATTCAGGTAACTCATTCTAAATCATACCAGAGGTCTAAGCTCCTTAGGCTTAATCATGCATTTATAGCCTAGTTGAAAAGAAACCACCCTTTCTTGAATGTCACAACTCCTAGCTTCAGATATATAAAACTTTCCTGGCAACTCTCTCGTTTTTGGTGAGATATTCAACTGTACAGTGACTTCAAAAGACAAACAGGCTTATTTTCGAAAGAGAAGGACGCCCATCTTTCCACACAAATCGGTAGATGGGCGTCCTTCTCCCAGGGTTGCCCAAATCGGCATAATCGAAAGCCGATTTTGGACGTCCCCAACTGCTTTCCGTAGTGGGGACGACCAAAGTTCCCAGGGGTGTGTCGGAGGTGTAGCAAAGGCGGGACTTGGGCGTGCCTAACACATGGGCGTCCTCGACCCATAATCGAAAAAAGAAGGGCGTCCCTGATGAGCAACTGGACGACTTTACATGGTCCTTTTTTGTTACAACCAAGCTACGAAAAGGTGCCTGAACTGACCAGATGACCACTGGAGGGAATCGGGGATGAACTCCCCTTACTCCCCCAGTGGTCACTAATCCCCTCCCACCCTAAAACAAATTCTTTAAAATATTTTTTGCCAGCCTCTATGACAGCCTCAAATATCATACTCGGGTCCATCTCAGCAGTATGCAATGCACTTCAGACAGGCGGACCCAGGCCCATACCCCCCCACCTGTTATACTTGTGGTGGTAAATGTGAGCCCTCCAGAACCCACTGTACCCACATCTAGGTGCCCCTCTTCACCCATAAGGGCTATGGTAGTGGTGTACAGTTGAGGGGAGTGGGTTTTTGGGAGGCTCAGCACACTTGGGAAGGGAGCTATGCACCTGGGAGCAAATTCTGAAGTCCAATACAGTGCCCCCTAGGGTGCCCGGTTGGTGTCCTGGCATGTCAGGGGAGACCAGTGCACTACGAATGCTGGCTCCTTCCACAACCAAAGGACTTGCATTTGGTCATTTCTGAGATGGGCATCCTCAGTTTCCATTATCGCTGAAAATCAGAAATGACCAAGTCTAAGGACGACCATCTCTAAGGTTGACCTAAATTTCCAGATTTGGGCATCCCCGATCGTATTATCGAAACGAAAGATGAACGTCCATCTTGTTTCGATAATACGGGTCTCCCCGCCCTGTCACGGGGATGTCCTCAGAAAAAGTTGGGCATCCCTTTCGATTATGCCCTTCAAAGGCTCTCTACTGACAGTATAGCCTGGCCCAGAAGTCCTCATCTACAACTCTGTCTTCCTTCTCAACTCTCTTCTGGAGGCACACTTAACCAGTCAGGTTTTCAGGATTACCACAATGAACATGCAAGGGATAAATCTAAAGACTCACTACAGGCAGCTTTATCTCATGCATATTCATTGTGGAAATCCTTAAAACCCAAATGACTAGCTAATGCTTCTCAGCCCACTCCTGAAAGAACATCCTATTATACTGAACTAACATATCAAAAGCACATACACTATGGAGATCTTTTACTAAAGTATAGTAAGTTTTGCAATTACCACACATTAAGTGCAAAACTAGTATATAAGCACAGTAGCGGAAGCCAGCAGGCCAATATTCGTAGATACTCAAGCCTCTGCACCGGCCTATCGCATAGCTTTATCAGCGTCTGCTGAAGGAGGTAAGAACGGCAAGCAAAATCCTGGGAAGGGGGGGGGGGAGGCGCAGCTGCAGGAGGGTAAAGGAGGACATACCGGTAAATGCAGGGAGACTTGAGATCCCATTTTTGGTCTTTTTTGGGCCCAAATATCCACTTACATTCAAGTATATACAGTATCTAAACACAGAAGAGGACATATGCTTAATCTAGAAGTCTCCTTTTAAATAAGAGTCTAACCAGAAATAGACTGTGAATCTTACCTCCAAATACTAGACTAACAATTGGATCATCAGACTGGTTCATTGAAACCCCCTAACACAATAGCCTTTTCCACATTTAACTTAAGTCATGACATCCAGTTTGAAATTTTATGAAAAGAGCTATCAGTGAATTCAAAAATGCTTTTAACTGATGAAGTTTCAGGAAAAATCATTTGTACATTATTTGTGTAAATATAATATGATTATGCTAAGGTTTTAAATTCTAAACCAAGTGAACTAAAGAAGATGTTGAACAGGACTGGGATAGTGGAGAGTCCCGAGACACTCCACGTCCAGGAGACCAAGTTTAAGAGGTGTCTCTCATTTTTTATGGCTCCATATCGCCAAGTTTTTAGGAACATTGAAAACAAAGACCATACTGGTTCAGTTAGTCCAACTAGATAATGGTCGACTAAGTCAAATACTAATGACAAATCTAATTACATTAATACTGCAGATCAACCCTTATCAATTATAAGACTGAGTGCTGAGACTAGAAACAGCAAACGTGTTCGAACCATAAAATTTATGAAATCTAGACTGTATGTTATCTAGTCAGTCAAATTTCTCTATATACTCCTATAGTAAGCCACTGCTGCTTTGGAAACTTTATGCAAAAAATTGAACGCTCACTATAGGATGATAATTGGTATGGCAGTGATTCCTAAGCCTGTACTGGGGGAACCCCAGCCAGTCAGGTTTTCAGGATATCCACAATGAATATTCATGAGATCAATTTGCATACACTACCTCCTTGGTATGCACATCTCATATGCATATTCGTTGTGGATATCCTGAAAACCTGACTGGCTGGGGTTCCCCCAGGACAGGTTTAGAAACCCCTAATTTTAGATGAATCTTTCAAGAATGGAGAGTAACAGTACTAATATACCAGAAGGGAAACTTTCCAAAGCAAACATCAATTGAAAAAAAAAAAAAAAGAAAGAAAGAAAGAGCCCCACATAAATCTTCAGGGGGAAACAGTTTAAACATGTTCAGTAGACAAGGATCAATACAGCAAAAATCTTTACTGAACTTGTTTACAAATTTAGATAGGAATTCATGCTGACTTGGAAGAAGCTTATAACAGATATTCCAGTAGATCATATCTGGAATAACTGAGAATTTCTTCATTTTCAGATTTAAATAATGGTAACGACTTCTGTAGCTGAGACCTCATCAACATGATTTTCTGATCAAAATAACCAGCTAGCTCCTCTGCAGAAGGGCTACAGTAAGATATATTCTCACAGGGATTTTTAAATACAGTTTGCACTATTTGAAATAGAGTATGTGAATCATTTGTGCCACTAATATTTTTCTTAGAAATATTACTTCTTTGCATTTACTGGTAAAGAATCATAGACCTGATGTACTTCTTTTCTGTGATATAACCAAAGCAGTTTACATATTCTATGCAGGTAATTCCACTGTTCCTACTGGGTTCACAATTTGTTTTTGTATCTGGGGCAATGGAGAGTTAAGTGACTTGCCTAGGGTCACAAGGAGCTGCAGTGGGAATTGAACCCAGTTCCCCAGCCCACTAGGTTAAGTGCAGTGGGCTGACACTTTTCCAAAATAAAAAGTTTGTCACTGTCAAGTTTAATTTTATTTCACAATCTATTTACTTTCTCACTTTTTAGCTACTAACGGAAGTACACCAAGGCAAAGTAATCTACTTAAAACAGGGCTCTCTCCTCTACCAGACTGGATAGTCTAACATTCCAATCCTCAACCACAGTATCCATATCAACAGATGACAAATTTTACACACATTTGATTTAATTGAATTAAAAAAAAATTCTATATCAAATTAACTTAATGCAAACTGGAACAGGTTTCCTTCCAGAATAGCACAATACTTTAAATCATCCCTCATTCCCTCAATGTTCACGAGCCTCCCTGTCCCTCTGCTGCAAAACACTCCCATAATATAATTCTGTCACCATCATGTTTTACTAAAGAGATGGTAGTAGCAGGGTGATGTGCTGTACATATTTTATGCCATATATATTGTTTAGTATTCAGTCTAGAAAGTTATGCTTTGGTCTCATCAGACCACAAAACCTTCTTCCACGTGTTCAGCATCCATTAAGTGTTTCTTTGCAAATACTATGCAGCCCATCATATGGCCTTTCTTCAACAGCGGCTTCCTTTTTACCAACCTCCCATGTAGGACATGTTTTATGGAGTAATCTTGAAATTATTGAACTGTCAACATTTTTCACAGTCTCGGGCAAAGATCCCTGCAGTTCCTTTAAAGCAAAAGTAATCGTAGGCCTCATAGCGTCCTTCTAGCAGTCCCTTAATCCAAGACCATTGACTCTGTAGAGATGACTTGCTTGAGAGTTTCATGGTGATGCCAAACTGTTTCCACTTTACACCGATGGACTTCACAGGGTCCCAAGATATGTTTATGGTTTATTGATTTATATTCTGCTTATCTCTAAGCAAATTAAACACATGCAGTCGTAGCATTACATATAAATTAAAAACTTCAGTACTTAAAAACAATACATCTTAAAATCACATAAAACTGCACGATGTCTAATCCACTTGGTGCATATAACTGCTGTTGCATCAATCATTTGTATTCTTTAAAAAATAGATGTCCTTTCAACAATTTCTTTAATTTAGCAGGCTCTAACACCTAATCTGCAAAAGAAGCTTGTCCCACATCATAGGACCTGCAATTCAAACAGCTGTCTAGTTTCTTCAAAATGTATTTTCCTCAAAACTGGAATAAAAACCACATTCCACGCCCTCTGAGCTTAGTAAATTTTGAGTACCATAGAAATGTACTGAGCTGCCTCCTGCTTTATATGTATTCTAAGTAGAATTTTGAAACTAATTTTCTTCTCCACTGGTAACCAGTGAAGTTCTTTCAAGATTGGAGTAATATGCTGGGATCTTAAGCATCAAGACACAAGTCATGTTGCAGTATTTTGTAAAATCTGAAAAGATGGCAATCCCTGATGTAAAATATTACAATAATCCAAACCACTGATCTCCAAACTTTGTGTAACCGATCTAAAATCTTCTCATTTAATACATCCTTTCAATTTGCTCAGCATATGCAATGATAGAAAGCAGCCTCTCACCACATTACAAATATGAGGTTTAAAAGTGAGGTGTGAATCTAATGTGTTCCCCAAATTGCAGATCTACTATACTAATGAAAATTTCCTGTCCACACAAATTGATTTTTACACTCATACTGAAATTCTTTTGGTGTTCACCCAATCTGTACTTTTAAATAACCTTATCCTGGAGTCCCTTCGTCAACTCTCTGTTTAGCATATTTAGACCTTTTCTTCACATCTACTGCATACAAGAGACAAGCAACAGACACAGTGAAGGTGACAGATAACAATGGGCAACTCCTGAAGGTGGGATTGTCAGTTTTATTGATTGGCAGAATCAAGACACGAATCGTGTTTCGGCCGCAAAACCTTCATCAGGAGTCTATAATGGAGCACACAATGTACAAACATACAAAAACATTAATCACAATAGTACATTAATTAAAGCAATGTTCATATAAATGAGAATAGTAACATTAAAATAATTAAAATGAAACACCTAAACAATGGCAATCAGTACCTTTCTTAAGAAAGGATAAAAACACAAAGAACCATAAAAATGACTTAAAATAAAGGAATTATAAAATGCTACTGAAACGCAGATGCAATAACGGTGGACTACTGTTATAAGGATATAGCTTAGTAAAAAATAACACACTTGAACTGAGCTGTATTCTTATAAAATTAGTCTCCCGTTATTGCATCAATTCCTTTAAGTCTTTTTTACAGTTTGCTGTGTTGGTTGCTTTTGAAGGATAGTTCTTCTGTGTTTTCCTCCACATACTAGAGAAACAGCTTGAAATATGATTGAACAGCAGACATGACCTCCAACTTATTATGGCCTTAAGACAACTTTTAGAAACAGCGTTAATTTAGGTTCACTTTGACTTGAAGGGGGAAGACTTACACATTCAAGAATAAAGAAAACAAAAAGTCTTAATTTTTCTTTCACATTGAACACATAAAATGGTCTGTGTAGATCAGGGGTTCTCAAACCAGATCTTGGTATACACCAAGCCAAGTCTGGTTTCCAAGATATCCACAATGAATATGTATGCAATATCCATTACACTTCCTTTCCAGGATCTCCTTGGTACTGAGAGAACATAAAATTTATAGTCTTCAAAGGTATGACCTACTTCCAATGTGTGATCCACTAATGGTGTCTCTTTTCACATTCCTTTTAATAGCATTTCTATGTTCAATAATTCTAACATTAAATTTCCTCTTCATCCTACCAATAGATACTAAATTACAAGGGCACATCGCTGCAAAAATTGTTTAAGAACAACATGTTCACTGGACGATGATTAATAAAAACCTTGGTGACCATATGCAGCTTACAAACTGAACAATCACCACACTGACAGTCCTATTGGAAGGTTCCTTCCTTTCCTGTTTGCTACAGGTAAAGCATAGTAACATAGTAGATGACGACAGAAAAGGACCTGCATGGTCCATCCAGTCTCCCCAACAAGATAAACTCATATGTGCTACTTTTTGTGTATACCCTACCTTGATTTGTACCTGTCCTCTTCAGGGCACAGACCGTATAAATCTGCCCAGCACTATCCCCGCCTCCCAACCACCAGTCCGCCTCCCACCACCGGCTGTGGCACAGACCGTATAAGTCTGCCCAGCACTATCCCCGCCTCCCAACCACCAGCCCCGGCACAGACCGTATAAGTCTGCCCATAGGAGCCAACTTTTCAAAATTATGGGGGTGCTAGGCCCAATGGAAATAACCCCTCCATGGAAACATATAAGGAAATTGTTTCAATATTGGTGGTGCTCAAGCACCCATAGCACCCACAGAGTCGGCTCCTATGAGTCTGCCCAGCACTATCCCCGCCTCCCAACCACCAGTCCCGCCTCCCACCACCGGCTGGCACAGACCGTATATGTCTGCCCAGCACTATCCTCCCAACCACCAGCCCCACCTCCCACTAACATCACAAAGATTTCTGTCTCTTTTACAGTGGGGGAAATAAGTATTTGATCCCTTGCTGATTTTGTAAGTGTGCCCACTGACAAAGACATGAGCAGCCCATAATTGAAGGGTAGGTTATTGGTAACAGTGAGAGATAGCACATCACAAATTAAATCCGGAAAATCACATTGTGGAAAGTATATGAATTTATTTGCATTCTGCAGAGGGAAATAAGTATTTGATCCCCCACCAACCAGTAAGAGATCTGGCCCCTACAGACCAGGTAGATGCTCCAAATCAACTCGTTACCTGCATGACAGACAGCTGTCGGCAATGGTCACCTGTATGAAAGACACCTGTCCACAGACTCAGTGAATCAGTCAGACTCTAACCTCTACAAAATGGCCAAGAGCAAGGAGCTGTCTAAGGATGTCAGGGACAAGATCATACACCTGCACAAGGCTGGAATGGGCTACAAAACCATCAGTAAGACGCTGGGCGAGAAGGAGACAACTGTTGGTGCCATAGTAAGAAAATGGAAGAAGTACAAAATGACTGTCAATCGACAAAGATCTGGGGCTCCACGCAAAATCTCACCTCGTGGGGTATCCTTGATCATGAGGAAGGTTAGAAATCAGCCTACAACTACAAGGGGGAACTTGTCAATGATCTCAAGGCAGCTGGGACCACTGTCACCACGAAAACCATTGGTAACACATTACGACATAACGGATTGCAATCCTGCAGTGCCCGCAAGGTCCCCCTGCTCCGGAAGGCACATGTGACGGCCCGTCTGAAGTTTGCCAGTGAACACCTGGATGATGCCGAGAGTGATTGGGAGAAGGTGCTGTGGTCAGATGAGACAAAAATTGAGCTCTTTGGCATGAACTCAACTCGCCGTGTTTGGAGGAAGAGAAATGCTGCCTATGACCCAAAGAACACCGTCCCCACTGTCAAGCATGGAGGTGGAAATGTTATGTTTTGGGGGTGTTTCTCTGCTAAGGGCACAGGACTACTTCACCGCATCAATGGGAGAATGGATGGGGCCATGTACCGTACAATTCTGAGTGACAACCTCCTTCCCTCCGCCAGGGCCTTAAAAATGGGTCGTGGCTGGGTCTTCCAGCACGACAATGACCCAAAACATACAGCCAAGGCAACAAAGGAGTGGCTCAGGAAGAAGCACATTAGGGTCATGGAGTGGCCTAGCCAGTCACCAGACCTTAATCCCATTGAAAACTTATGGAGGGAGCTGAAGCTGCGAGTTGCCAAGCGACAGCCCAGAACTCTTAATGATTTAGAGATGATCTGCAAAGAGGAGTGGACCAAAATTCCTCCTGACATGTGTGCAAACCTCATCATCAACTACAGAAGACGTCTGACCGCTGTGCTTGCCAACAAGGGTTTTGCCACCAAGTATTAGGTCTTGTTTGCCAGAGGGATCAAATACTTATTTCCCTCTGCAGAATGCAAATAAATTCATATACTTTCCACAATGTGATTTTCCGGATTTAATTTGTGATGTGCTATCTCTCACTGTTACCAATAACCTACCCTTCAATTATGGGCTGCTCATGTCTTTGTCAGTGGGCACACTTACAAAATCAGCAAGGGATCAAATACTTATTTCCCCCACTGTATATGCAATCATCAAATTCTTATCAGAGAAGGGTTTCAAATTTTGCACGACATGCCAATGTTTCTTTAAGATCTTAACAATATGATTTGACATGTACGTAAATGGCATAATGCAATACAACCTTATTCCTTTTTTTGTCTGCTGACTTAAGCAAACTTCTATCACAGGTAGACACTCTCAGAACAATTTTCAATGCAAAAAGCAGGATATCTATCCCTTTCCCCTAAATCTCCTTTTCACATCATAAGATCTCTCATTAAAAACTGTGATGTCCAATCTCTTTAAATGTAAAAATTGGCTATATGGGAGATTAGTCTTCAAAGACTTACTATGACAACTGTCATAACTCAAATACTTGTTTACATCAGTAAGTTTTTGGTAGATGTCAATGACAAATTTACCATCTCTGACACTGATCTTTATGTCTAGGAAAGGCAAAGACATCCTATCTATCTGTAACTTAAGATTCTTATCTAGCCTATTCAACCATTCAAAAAATTCCTCAAGTCTATCCTGTGTGCATTCCCAGATCATAAAGATGTCATCAATATCTCTCTTCCACGACACTATCAGGCTCATTTTCAAAGCACTTAGACTTACAGAATTCCATAAGTTACTATAACTCATTTTCAAAGCACTAAGTTCCACAGGTAACTATGGAACTTTGAAAGTCTAAGTGCTTTGAAAATATGCATCTATATTATCTACATATGAAAGATATTTTTTAAAATTGGCCCATATATAAATTTGCTACTGAGGGGGCCATAGTTGCCCCCATAGCTGATCCTTTCACCTGTTGGTAAAAATTCCCATTAAAAGAAAAATAATTCTTAGTTAATACCAAGGCTGCCAATTTAACTATAAAAATCAGTGGGTACCCTATAAAGAAAATCTTTGTTGAACGGTTCCCCTAATTATTTCTATGGCTTCCTTCTGTGGTATTTTGGTAAAAATGATTCCATATCAAAAGTTGTCAATATAGTGTTCTTTGTACATGTAATGGCATCAAGAATGGTCATATCGGCAGAGTCTCGAACATAGGAGGGAATCTTCTTAACAATGAGTCTCAGAAATGTATCAGTAAACACAGACAATGGCTGAAGCACAGACCCATTACAAGACACTATTTTGTTTACTTTATTTATTTTTTGTCTATTAGATTGTAAGCTCTTTGAGCAGGGACTGTCTTTCTTCTATGTTTGTGCAGCGCTGCGTATGCCTTGTAGCGCTATAGAAATGCTAAATAGTAGTAGTAGTAGTAGTCTACCAGGAAAGGAATTAAGGTATCTTTGGGAGGATGTAGATCGTAGGGATGACTGAATTACAATCTCTTTTTTTAGTTAAATATTGGCCTTCCTTTCCAATCTGTAGTAGGGTCTTAATTTCATTTTGTAGAATAGGTGTAGGATCAACCTTTCATTTTTTAAATAGAAGGATGTATTGTCCAATTGCCTTTGGCTCTCCTCACGAAATACTGCTGCCCGTCTTGTTTGCTGGGCTCTACTATATTCTAAGGCTTCTCCCTTACTTCTAAAATTACACTGGCTTCTATTGAAGGACAGAATCACTTTAAAATTATTTATTTATTTCAAAATTTATATGCCACTTTACAGTCAAGGATCAGTCAAGTAAATCACACGGACCCTGATGCAGGAGGCAAAACTTGGGCCGAAGTCGGGCCGTGGACGGGGTTATGAAGACTGAATGACTGCATATATAAGACTGCACAGTTAGGAGAGAGGTGAAACTGATTGGTTAGAATGAGGAATTTTGTTTTGTCTCTGTTAAGTTTCAATTTGAAATCTGCAACCCATGCTTCCATCAGGTCTAGGGCAGATTTGTTTGCCAGTTTAATCTCTTGTATGCTGCTCATAAATAGAATAAAGATGGTAACATCATCAGTATACAAGAAAGTATTGAAACTATTAGTTTCTAATATTCTACCCAATGGAACCATCATAACATTGAATAATGTTGATGAAAGTGGGGAGCCCTGTGGGACTCCACAGTTTGGTTGACTAGAGTAGTGAAATATGACCAGAGTGTTTTACTTGATAGCATCTGTGCTTCAGAAAGCCATTAAACCATTGGAGGACATTGCCACAGATTTCAAATTGATCCAGTAAATTTAGTAGTATTTTATGATTGACTACATTGAAAACACTCGACATGTCAAATTGTAGGATGATTATCTTCTTGCTAAACTCAGTTCTTTCCTGAAGTTAGGAAGGGAAACAAACAAAGCAGATCAGTATATGAAAAAACCAAGGTTTAATAGAAAATTGTTGAATAAAATTAGGTCTTCCTAACAATTTTCTATTAAACCCTGGTTTTTTCATATACTGATCTGCTTTGTTTGTTTCCCATCTTGGAGTTTGTGGATTGGTTACCCTGTTGTTTTCTTGGATCTTTCCTGAAGTTATCCAGTAGGACGGTCATGACAGTTTCAATACTATAAGATGATCTGAACCTGGACTGGGAAATATGTAACATAGAGTAGTTTTGAACGTATTCTATCAATTGTCAAAGTGATGGAAGGAATCATCGCACAACAAATAAGGGTATTGAAGCTTCCGGTCTATAGTTGGATACTTCGCTTCTACTAATTTGAGTACTTTTTGGGATGTTACCTTTTCAATATGAAATAGACCATTAGATAGCATGAAGGAAATATGAGAACTTAGGCAACTGATAAAATATTCAGGCAGGGTCTTCAGGAGGAAACTGGAACAGGAGTCTAAAATACCTTGAAAGGATGCATATTTTTTGAGAAAGTGTTTAGCCTTTCTTCATAAGCGAGGTGTTTTATCACCTTTATTTTTTATGTTACCCTCCTCTGAACTTTTTCTAGTTCTGGGGACAACAAAAATTTCACATAGTACTTAAGGTGCAGTCACACCATGGACCTATACAGAGGAACATTGATATTCTCAGTATTATTTCCTCTCCTTTTTTTTTTTTTTTAGCCACAACACACTGGGCTGCACATTTCAATGTATTATCTACAATGACTCCAAGGATCTTTATTTTGGGCGATGACTCCTAACTCAGAAACCTGCCATTTGTACCAATAGTTGGGATTATTTTTCCCTATAACATAGTGAGTTGAAAGCAGGATAGTGTTAGTAGATGAAAGAAAATCAAACAGACCAAGGGAGGAGCAGATGCAGGGTAAGGGGACAGGGGTGGCAGGTGCCCGAGTAGGAGGTTGGGGGTATCAGCGATAATGGCCCAAGTGGGAGGGGTGCAGCAGGGGCAGGGAAATCAGAGTAGGGGGTGGCAGCGGCTGCGATGGCCTTGCCCCAGGCCTGGCTGTGTCTCTAAGCGGTCCTACTGCACTCTACTTTCAACTCCTCTTCCTTTAAAAATGAACCCCTAAAGACTATTTAACTGCAAAGAATTGGAGAATGATATGAACTGAAACAGCATATTTATTTATTTGTAGCATTTGTATCTCACATTTTCCCACCAATTTGCAGGCTCAATGTGGCTTATATTTACCGTGGTGGCAATTACCATTTCTGGTTGACAGAATTACAAATGGTATTGCATTAAGGTGCGTACATTGTGAAAAGGATGAGGCTACTGTGATGATGAAGCTCCCACCTCAGGATCCCAGGTCCCTCTCTCACTCAGGGTGAGCTGGTTCACAATATGCAGATTTTATGCAAATTATGTTCCTACCCCTTTCTACTCGGGGTGACCTGGTTCTCCAACAAGCAAAACATGGTCAGGTCTCATCTCAAACCAATCTTTATTCCAGCCTCTGGGGCACACTTCTTTTAGCTTAAAACACTTTCACTTCTTCCTACTCAGTGCAATCTTCCATTTTAAACATTTCTTCTTGCACGGTTCAATACCCATAGATTTCTTCCCCCTGAGCCCTCTCACACAGGCATTTGGGCTCAGCACTAACTCAGTCCTGGACACACAGTCCCTCCTTGTAGCACCCAGCTCTAGACACACACAGTCTTTTCGTATGGGTCACACAGTACCTCTTTGCTGTTCTAGACACCCAGTCTTTTCACCCCCAGATCATAGGGCTCAGCCAGTACTTCACATGGAGATCCTTCTGCTCCAGCTACCAGCTCTCTTCTACAGCAGCTAGCTTTCCTCCCTCCCTCACAACTCAGGAGGGGTGATAAATGGTTAATAGCCAAACAGGTCACAGCCCATAACCTGCTGCACCTGTTTCTATCCCCAGGACTCTCCTCGGTCCTAGCGACCTCCAGCTATACATCCCCTTTTACTGGCTCCCTGACTCACCCAGGCATTCTCCCTGGAGATTTTAGGGGAACAGCGCCTTCTAGGGGCCTAACCAGGGTAGGACAGCCTCTTCCTTATCACATAGCTCCCACCTCAGATAATTGCTGCCCAACCTCAGCAACTCTTGTAAGCCTTTTCCACTGAGGAGCAGCAATTCCTCCAAGAGGGCATACACTTCTCCAGGCTGTCCCTGTTCGATCCCCGGGCCTCACCAACCCTCCTATCTAGGCTCCTCATCCCCCTCTTAGCACATCACATGGCCCGGGCCCATCCCCTTCACTAGGCCTTGAGGGGCTCTCACTGCAGCAGGTGCTACCTGACCCTCTTCTCCTGCAGCCCCCTCCTACCTCCTGGGCGCCCGGCAATACCATGATCCCTCTGAGGGAGGGGTCACCTAGCTCGCCTAGGTCCCTTATCTTTCTCTTAGCACCTCACATGGCTTGGCCCTTCCCCCCGTTCCCGGGGACCTGAGGTGCCTAACCGCAGCAGGTCCTGTCTGACCCTCCAACTGCAGCCACCTCCTACCTCCTGGGGGTATCCGACCTCACCACGATCCATCCGAGAAAGGGGTCACCTGACGACTCTTCTCTTAGCACCTCACATGGCCCAGGCCCTTCCCTCTCACTAGGGTGCCCGCCGCTACCATGCTCCCCCAGGCTGGGCCCCTGCAGTAGGTCCCTTTTGACCCTCCCCCTGCAAGTCCCCAAACCTGGTTCTTAATGTCCAGCTTTCACTCAGAGAGTCCCCCTGGTGGCCTCCCAGGGAAGTACAAGTCCTATGCCCGGAGCACCCCCTAGCCGTTCCTTCTGGTCACTACCATGGATTATACTCTTTTGCTCCCTCTAGTAGCCAGAATGGGCATTTTCCCCAGTTTTCCAGTGGGAGAGTGCCCTCTGGCGGCCTCCTCCTGTAAGGGCAGTCACTGTGTTTATCACAACATACATTGTAAAGAAGAATACATTATGGTATCATAAATAGTTTGGACTGTAACAAGTGATAAGAGATTGGTTCTGTCTAGTTCATGATCAGTCTTATTATTTATGATTAGGATGGTTTTTTAAGGTATGCCTTCTTGAACAAGTCAGTTTTCAATAGCCTTTGGAAGATAGTTAGGTCTTGTGTTGTTTTTATGGCCTTCGGTAGTGCGTTCCATAGATGCGTGCAGATGTAGGAGAAACTGGTTGCATATGTGGACTTGTATTTTAGTCCTTTGCAGTTGGGGTAGTGGAGATTGAGGAATGTGCGTGCTGATCTTTTTGCGTTCCTAGTAGGTAGGTCTATAAGGTCTGACATATAGGTCGGGGCTTCTCCATGTATGATTTTGTGGACCAGGGTGCAGACTTTGAACGCAACTCGTTCCTTTAATGGAAGCCAGGTAATTCTATTCTCTTCCTTAGACCACTAAATAGGGAGAGTGAAACAAGATAAGGAGATCAATTAAACAGTAAACAGAAAAAAACTGTGGTATTTACCTGATTATCCCCAGATATTCTCGTCTAATTCATTATTCCACATTGATCATCTGGTTGGCTTCTTCAAGGCCAATACGGTGTTAGTCAAATCATTTCATTGAAAACATACGTATTGTCCAATATTAGTTAGAAATAATACACCTGATTACATTCTTTCTCTTTTAAAAACCAGAAATTATTTAACAATACATATACTTAAGTCTCTAATTCAAATCCCACTGATTAAAGTAATCCCAGTTTCATAGGCTTCACTCCTTTTAAAGTAATAATTTGAGGAAATATTTCTGAGGAAAACTTTAGGAGTCATACCCGGAACTCTGGGAAAAACAATAATCTCGATATTAAACATCTATAATATCGAGATTATTGTTTTTCCCAGAGTTCCGGGTATGACTCCCATTGTGGTGGCATTGATTGGTCAGATGCTTGCTCTCATGCTATTGATTTGGCTAGCATGCTGGGTAAGATATCCTGTGTCATAAACTTGGGAGCAGCCTATGTCCCTGAGCGGGTGGCGAAAAGTAGCTGGTCTCTGGGGGTGCAGCAAGATGACGCTGATGTAATTAAAGGTACATGTAAGTGTAATTGCAAGCCTATTTTAAACCAGGGCAACGCCAGACTCTTGTCACCTGACTGAATAGAAGCAGAATGGGACAGATGCCAGATGACCACAGAAAGCTTAACCTAGTTACCTAAACGTAAGGCATGAGTAGGAGCAAGCAAAAGTAATAATGATGAATCATTTGCTTATAATAGTCATAATTCCTGCTAGGTGACATGTTCCAAGGTTCATAGTAACATAAAGGCATATTTTCAAAGCACTTAGCCTTCCAAAGTTCCATAGGTTCCTATGGAACTTTGGAAGGCTAAGTGCTTTGAAAATATTTGACTTGAATAGTGACATAGTAGATGATGGCAGGAAAAGACCTGCACGGTCCATTATTTGTGATTCTCCATTCCAATATTGTTTAATATTGTCTCTAAGAATCAAGAGAGGGAAATATGTAGCATGATATGAGTTAATTGTCAGAATTAAATGTGTAGCAGAGTTATTGATTTTGCTGGATCAGATACCAATATGAAAATACAGCTTTAAAGACTTATTGGGACAGAATCAGATAAACTGGTATGGCTTTCATCCCCCCCTTTCTCCCCCCTTTGGTAACTACTGATAACAAAAGCTTGGCTGGGTGGTTACCTAAAGCCATCAGCACATCTACTACCCTCAACAAGAGGCTATTCAGAAACAAATAAGAAACTGCTTCAAAGAGATGTCCAGTTCCTCTTCTCCTCCCACCTGAAAGATCCTTCTAAAGGAGCCTGCCTGCAACACCACAAAAGATCAAAGACACCAGAAGACACAGAGTCTGCACCTAACAAAAGACTCCACCTATGACTCAGACTGAAAGCCCACCTACCTATTCACAGACAATGATTCAGGCTGGGGCTAAAACAAAAGACACTGATCATCTATAGAAATACAGCTGGCTACCTCAGACAAATCTTATCAGATGTGTATCTATCCCCTCTCCCCCCATCAACTATCAGACCATGCTCCTCTGCAACTACATTACCCAAGACTCAGTGTAAGACTATGATCCTTTGCAATTTACCCAGCAGTCAGTGCATCTAGACCACAATCCTTTGCAATACCCAGGATTCAATGCACCCACCATGCTTTGCTGCAAACAACAATACCTTGGAGACATTATAAAGGCAAACAGCACGGACTGTTACAGAACAGACTCTCCACTCTCTGCCCTGCTCTTCTCTTCTCTTCTCTTCCATCACTGACTGCAGAATTCCTGGGCTCCTCTTACCTCATGCTGCTCATCAATCAGCTGGACAACAACAAGGACTTTTGTAAGTTAACTTTTGATTTGAACCTGTTGTCTTGTGTTAAAGCACAAATTCTCCTGTTCTAAGTGTCGCGTGCTCGAGGACCTTGGCAACTGTCAGGCATCTTCCCCGGGAGCACTGGGTTCGTGAGTCCTTGGGCCACTACCGTGGAGCGGCAGTGGCAGGCAAGATCACCTTCAGGAGAGAGATGAGACAAGACTGGACCGGAACCCCGGACTGGAGTTCTACACAGGAATACACAGAACTGGAACGCACCGGACGGGTGCGCACTGGAGTGGGGCCCGCTGGACTGGAACACACTGAAGTGGCCCCACTGGACTGGAACATACAGGAGTGGAACCCGCTGGACAGGAGCACACTGGAGCGGAACCCACGGGACCGGAACCCGCTGGACTGGAACACACTGGACCTAGGCTTCACCTACGCTTATTCACCTTTCCCCGAGGGTTGAGCCCTCAGGTTCGGGCGGCCGGCAGGACTTACAGGAAAAACCGGAACTGGAACTTGCAAGCAGGAACAGCAGGAATGAGGATCCAGGAGGGCCCCCTGGCACCTAGGCGAAGGCAAGGCAGACAGGCAGGGAATGTCCGGGTTCCGGCAGTAGGCAGGTTTAAACACAATGACTAGTAAACTGTACCCAAGCTAATAGGAAAACTGTGCCCAGGCAAACCAGTCATACACAAGAAACATACACTAAGCAAACTCAGGAGACTAGAAGCTATACACAAGCTAACAAACAAAGCTGTGCCCAAGCTAACAAGTCATACACTGGAAACATACACAGAGCAAACGCAGGAGACTTAGTAAAGCTATACACCAGCTAACAACCAAAGCTGTGCCCAAGCTAACAAGTCATATACTGGAAACATACACAGAGCAAACACAGGGAACTAGCAAAGCTATACACAGGCTAACAAGCCAAGCGGTGCCCAAGCTAGCTAGTCAAACACTAGGAACAAACACAGAGAACTAGCAAAGCTATACACAGGCTAACAAGCCAAGCGGTGCCCAAGCTAGCTAATCAAACACTAGGAACAAACACAGAGCAAACAATGTAGCAGTGAACAGAGCACTCCACATACCAGGGCCCTAAGACGGAATGCAAAGGCAAGGGCTGTAGTCTCTAAGTGATTAATAAAGCCCTTCCACACCAGAGGCATAGCTGCAGCAATCACCTTGCATCCAAACAGAGGCTTGACACACAGAGAAGTCAGCCCAGCGGGAGCTATCTTGGAAACTGGCACAGAGGAGTCGGCGGCAGCCATCTTGGAAGAGGAATAGCCCACACAGGTGAGGTTCAGTAGGGCAATCAGCACACAGAGCCAGAGAGAAACTAAAACAGAGACAGACAAAGAAACAAGCAGAAGCCAGCACAGCCACTGACTCCCAGAAACAGGGTAAGTCTGAGGGTGGTCACGGCCACAGCCGTGACACTAAGATTCTTAAGACTACTTCTTGCTTGCAACATTATTTACTGAAACCTGTATTGTAAATAAATCTTTCTAAGCTAATTATATGGTCTTTTTATGTTCTGATAGCACATGGTCACTTTTAAAATTTAGTGCCATGCTTTTAAGCCTTACAGTACAGGTTAATGTAATTCAATAAATACAGCAAATGCTCTGAGCAATTCCCCCTGTTCTTAAATATTTCTTGTAACAATTAGAAACTGAACAAAAAGCTCTAAATAGCTCTATAGAGTGACCACGTCAATTGTCCATATATCTGAGAATTATAAATACTTTTTAAATAAAGAGGCCTCAATAGCTGAGGGTACCAACTCAGTGGACACACCTGATAAGGCTTTTATCATGGGCCAACAACCCTCTGAAAAAACCTACAGAGTGAGATACTCAAAGCAATCTGTAGTAAAAAACAGAGAGGTTGTGATATTGATACTAATAATTCAAATAATGGACTATATTGTTAACAAAGTCACACATATGAGTCACACAAAAAAGTAACACATATGAGTTTATCTTGTTGGGCAGACTGGATGGACCGTACAGATCTTTCTCTGCCGTCATCATCTACTATGTTACTATGTATGAGCCCTTTCTGCCACCTATTTAGAAGGCAGAAAGGGCTCACGCTCTACTCGTGCGGTAATCAGGCAGTTTGGGTGCGCTGCCAATTACCTCTGGAAATGCCCTTGCAGTAGAGAATAGAAAATTATTTTCTACCGCAGGAAACTGCGTGCACCAACTTCGGAACTACTGCTGGGCACGCATGCTACCCCAGTGTTAGGGTCAAGTTGGCACACATTACCCATGCAGTGGCCCTAGTACGGATCAGTAAAAGGGCCCCTTCGTGAGGAGGAGGCCTATTATGCAAGGGAAAAAGAAAATAACTTCAAAATCGCAGTTCCTGGCCAGACACCAGCACATCAAAAACTCAAAAAGAAAGTAAAATAAGCCAACAAGGGACATTGATGAGGGGAGGAGAAATCAAATTTTACCATGTTTCCCCTTTACTTTTCAAATATTTTATTCTGAAATACTATGCTGTACCTTGAATTAGAAGTTACTAACAGAATTTGTGTGTGTGTTCAAGTACTGCAATCCTTTTTTCTAATCCCCTCCCCCCCAGTCCTCTCCATCTTTATTTGCCGTCATCTACTATGTTGGAGGCATATTTTCAAAGCACTTAGGCCCAGATGCACTAAACCTTAACGACCCTTTAATGACCCTTAACGAAGAAATTTTCAACCGTAGCATGCATCAAAGGCTGTTTTCCGACGATGCTAGCAGCTAACGAAAACGATATCCAAACGAGAAACTATCATTGAAATGTGGACAATTCGGAATGCACTAACCATACCGATGATTGCAATGAATCATTTACCATCCGAAATTTTACGTGAGCTCAGACCTGTCGTTAAGGCCTGAGCTGTCATCTCCCTGCTGCCCCCTGCACCATAAAAATCCAAGCCGGCATGTTTAAAAAGAAAAGTGAGATACAAACAAAAACACGTGGCTCTCCGCTTCCCCATGCATCACTACAAAACTAAGCATACCTCAAAAAAGGATCAGGAGGGGGCAAAGGTGCTCATCAGAAGCGTCCTATATGGACGGCCTTTGCCCCTCCCCCCCCCCCCCGAGATCGCCGCTGTTCCCCGCTTCCGGCCATATTAAAATAAAAACTGAAAATAAAAATCAAATCTTTTGCAGCGCCGGGCCCCCCTCCCTTCCTGTCTCGCTCTTCTCTCCGTCTCCCACCACTGCTCCGCCTCCCGCCATCCTCTGCCCCGTGCCCCACCCCCCTGAGTTCGTCTTAATGGCCATGCAGCGCCTCTCACCTGTGTGTGAAGGCGCTGCACGGGATGAAACAGCTGATCGTCGATCGCTTCTGCCTCCACCGACGTCTCTCTCCTTCTTCCTGTGCCCGCCCTCCTCTGACGTAAGTTTCCTACGTTGGTAACTTATGTCAGAGGAGGGCGGGCACAGGAAAAAGGAGAGAGACGTTGGAGCAGTGGTGGGAGACGGAGAGAAGAGCGAGACAGGAAGGGAGGGGGGCCCAGCGCTGCAAAAGTTTTGATTTTGATTTTCAGTTTTATTTTAATATGGGCGGAAGCGGGGAACAGCGGCGATCTCGGGGGGGGGGCAAGGCCGTCCATACAGGACGCTTCTGACGTGCACCTTTGCCCCCTCCTGATCCTTTTTTGAGGTATGTTTAGTTTTGTAGTGATGCAGGGGGAAGCGGGGAGCCACGTGTTTGTGTTTTTTGTTGTTGTTGTTGTTCTGACATTTGTGGCATGCGCAGAGCAGCCAGCATAACGCTTGGCTGCTCTGCACATGATTTAGGGGTCAATTACTGATGGGGATTACAAATCTTTGATACATTGTACTTTTCAATACCGCACCGAACATGTGCAACTAGTTTTTTTGGTGCATGCTTCATTTTTTCAAATTCGTTAAGGAATTTAACATTTTACAATTTTTTACGTATGGTTGATGCATCTGGGCCTTAGACTCTATTGTAACCTATAGAACTTTGTAAGTCTAAATACTTTGAAAATGAACCCCATAGTCACCTTAATTCAGAAAGAGGAAATGTGTTCTGGTAAATTAAAGCATGAACTAGATAATGAACACAACTATGAACTTGAGATGACTGACACTGCTCGGGTTTCATTAATTCAAATATTTAAGATTTTTTTTTTTAATTTAAATTTTCCAATATATCACCACATAAAGTGAATTTGCAATCGGCATTATTTAACATTAGGAAACAAAAATGATAAGTATATATCTTTACAGCCCATTTGTCCACAAGTTAAAGAAATTTGATTCCAAGATTAAGGAAATTAAAAAAGAAAAAAAAATACAAAAATTAATAATCAATAGATGCTTCCTCTGGTTCAGACCCCAGCCTGCTAAATTAGGGAAGGTTTACTATATTCACATCAACTCTTGCATCAATAAACTCTTTCAACTGTTTTGGATCTACAAACTGAAAATGTTTACCCTCAAGCACCACATTACAAAAACAAGGACATCGCAAAACAAAATTTGCTCCCAATGCCACCACCCTGGGGCGAAGTTCCAAAAAGGCCCTTCGTCTCATCTGTGTAGGCCGTGAGAGATCTGGAAAGATACGGACCTTTGAGCCCAAAAACAGATTTTCTAAGTGTCTCCAAGAAAGTCGTAGTACGGCATTCCTATCAGGCTCCAACGCAAAAGTGGCAAGCAGAGTTAACCTCTGAGTGACTATTTCTAATGAGCTTTCTAGGAATGAGGTAAGATTCATTCCCTCCCCTATTACGGGGGGGGGGGGGGGGGGTTCCCACCTCCACTCCAGTACTCCCGATGTAATAAGCCTGTGTAATGGGAGGGAGTGAGTCCTTGTCCATTCCCAGGATGTCCACCAAATATTTTTTAACCATCTCCAAAGGAGAAATTAACGGCGATTTGGGAAAATTAAGAAACCTAAGGTTAAGTCTTTTAGTCTGATTCTCAAGGTATTCTAGTCGTTTATGTAGGAAATTATTGTCTTCAACCAAAGCTGTTTCTATAGATCCCATTTCTTGAATTTTGATATCCACACGTTCCAATTTCTGGGTTTGCTGTGCAGTCACTTGTGCTTGAAGCAGGGCAGCCTCAAAAAGAACTTCAATATCAGAAGAATTCTGCTTTAAAGTAGTTTGCATAGAGGTTTGGATATTGTAAACCATGTCCCATAGTGACTCCAGCGTCACAATTGCTGGTCTAAATACTCCACTAGCCACAGGAGGAGATTGAGATAGACTATCAGCCCGAACTAACTTGGAAACAATAGCTTGAGGCAATACCTTTGAAGCCTGTTGTAATAATGTTTCCCGAAGTTGAGAATCTATCTCCGTTGCTGCAGTCACACCCTCAGACAGGACCAGCTGAGCCACTTCGGCGTCTACTACTACTACTATTTAGCATTTCTATAGCGCTACAAGGCATACGCAGCGCTGCACAAACATAGAAGAAAGACAGTCCCTGCTCAAAGAGCTTACAGTCTGTCTCTGTTTGAACAGCCAGCAACTCTCTTCCAGGCTGGGGAGGTGCAATTCGCTCCACAGGGCTCAAGGAAGCCCCGTTTCCACTCTCAATCGACTCCGAAGGGCCGAGAGCTGCAGTGGGGGTCGAAGTTCCCTGAGGACCCGGTTGCTGCCTGGGAAATTGCAGGGTTGTTTGTTTCATCATCGAGGAGGTCACAGGAACCGAGGGAAATTCCTTTACCTTCCCCCTCTGCTTCCCCATGGTTAACGAGGCTACAGAGGCACCGAGAGAAACTCACAAACACAGCAGCCTCCAGAAGCAAACACAGGTGCATCTATTCACAGCGCCATCTTGGAAGTCCCTGCCATATTTAAGATTTAATAATGGTTTGGTTACCATAAGGCACTCCAGAAGAGAAGCAACATTTCAAATATACAAATAACAGCATAAAGTCCATTACCTGGAACAAATGTCCCGTGGTCATGGCATAACTGCAACCATTTATACTTGCTTCTGTAAGGGGAAGTTTTTTGAACTTGTGAATTTCTCTCTCATCTCTCCAGCGGACACAGTGCAAATATTGCGGCTGTATGTAAAGAGCCATGTGCAAGTCTCGTACCAGAAAAAAATGGAGGTAATAAATCATATATAGGTCATTTCAACAATAAAGAGGTTTATAGCTTAGAAGAATGGAAGGTACATAAAAGGGAAGACATTTTTTGTTAGGTTTTTTTTTTTTTCTTTTAGAATTTTTTTGGGGAGGGAGGGGTTTAGGCTGTTAGACTGTGTATTGCTTTTCTACATTATGAGGCTTTATTTTCTCTAGGCCTGTGCTGTTAGATTCCCATTCCGCAGACTGCAAAAACTGTGGAAGGGAGGGAGTTTGAAAAAAAATTCTCATTGGGACAGAGTGGAGTATTGCCCAGGATGGACAGGAAAATAATGTTATTGCCACCTAGAAAAATTATTGCAGCTCTCTCAGGATATTTATTTGGCGATTTGCCAGGCAAAGAAGAAAAAAAATAATAACAAAAAAAAATCTGTTGCCTTTAATAAAATAACCTTTTATAGACTGTGTCCATTTCTACTGTGAATTACTAAAATAGGGTTAACATTTTTTTAAAATATGTTTTTGTTACATTTGTACCCCTTGCTTTCCCACTCATGGTAGGCTCAATGCCATGGGCAATGGAGTGACTTGCCCAGAATCACAAGGAACTGCCTGTGCCAGGAATCAAACTCAGTTCCTCAGGACCAAAGTCCACAACCCTAACCACTAGGCCACTCCTCCACTTTTAAATAGGCATCTTGATATGAGGGTGTCACACATCTTGATAATATGTTTTTTAAATGTACTCCACAATTAATAAACTGACAATAAAATCTAACACTGCCAGTGTACTAATAACAATAAGTGCAGTTATGTTTTATAAAAATGTTTAACCTTCTCCAAGCTGGTCAATTTGAAGGTATTTTCCTCGAATCCATTTAATTATGGATCCCTTATTATAATTTTTTTTTTTTTAATGGGAAGACATACCACACTGTATTTAACAAAAAAAAAAGTTTTTGGTGCATTTTTCTTTTGTTTTGCAAATAATAAGATCAAGAATCAAAACAATTGTGCCAAATTTAGGAGATTAGGGGGTCGTACAAGAACTGTATCAAATAAAAATTTTCGGCGCCAATACGCAAAAATATTGATTTCTCCTGTAAGGGGTGTTATGCTAGGGCCGGAGAAAGAGGCAAACATGCAGAAGGGGAAGTCTGGGGCTTATTTTACCGAAAATTAAATTCGTAGGAAGAAAACGGGAATGAATTGTCTCAGCAGATCTTTCTAATCCGTGAAATACATTTTGGAAATGTTAAATTTCAGTAAATGAAACATTTTTCTGGCTGATTTAAAGAAAATCGTGGACTTGCAATGCCGGCACCGCTTCAGGGCCATACATTTCATACAAGAAGGCACAACGTACAGTTCAGACCAAACTAAACTGGAAGAAACATGTGTTTCAGCCGGATTCTGTTTAATCTCAGCTGGACTTTATGCAATGCGCGTCTGTCCAATTTAGATTGTAAGCTCTGTTGAGCAGGGACTGTCTTTTCATGTTAATTTGTACAGCGCTGCGTAAGTCTAGTAGCGCTATAGAAATGTTTAATAGTAGTAGTAGTAGTTGAAGGCAGCGCCGGCAATGAAAGTTACATTGTTAAGCTGTATGTTGTGATCATTTAAGAAAAAAATTGTCAATAAAAATATTTTTAAAAAAGAAAAAAAGAAGGTCTATGATTTTCTTCCTAAATCATCCAGAATTATGTTTGCTTTACTTGAAGCAGTGTCGACATTCAATGTCTATGGTTGTAGGTCAGGAAGCGATTATGCTTTTTTTTTTGTTACAAGATATGAGCATTTTTTTTAACAAATAAAGGAGATAATTTTTGTTTGTTTTTAATATTAGTAGTAGTAACATTTTTGATTTTCTGAAACACATATTTTCAAAGGTAACTGTGCCCTTGGTCCCCCTCCCCCCGATGGCGTTCCGGATATAAAAATAATTCTCTCGTGCTGTTTATTTTTGTACAGATCTTCCATAAATAGGTGCACCTACTTACAATATATATTATTGAATTTCACCCCCGAGTATTATGTATGATCTCTTCCCGAACACGTCGGAAATTTTATGTTGATAATATAGTTCAGCTGCTCCTTACAGCCCAATTATTTGACACTGGGCAACTAGTTAAGATTCGGATTCGAGAAAAAATTTTAAACCTTTGCTTTGTATAATGACGGAGACGGTTTTTCTTTTACCACGGTGAAAAGTTTTCCATTCTGTTATTGTTCGTTTCCTAGCCTCCCTTTTTTTCTTTATTATAAAAGCAAACCACTTTCTCTTTGTGTGTATTGTGCATGTATTACAATAAAAAGGAAACGAACGGTATAATTTTTAAGTGCACGTACAACGGTCTTCTGTTTGTAAAAATGCTTTCTTAGTTTCATTCTGGTTGCTCTGTGCCAGTTGAAGAGAAATGCAACATGCATATATGTGGCTCCCTAGCAGAAAAGACGTTTGTATGATAGAACATGGAGCCTCTGGACTCTCAGCTGGTAAAAATGGCAAGCCATCTTGTTAGCACTGCATTGTCTTACATGTGCAAACTTCAACTTGTAGCTTTGATTTTTAGAACTTCAAATTGTTTGGGGACCACATTATCATAGAGATTAGCTGAGAAGCTATTATATACTCCCTTGAGTTGTCTGACGTCTGCAAAATGATAGAGGACTGGTTCAACTTCTGTTGAGGAGTTGCTTTTCTTATTTCCACAACTTTCAGAAACAAGAGACAGGAAGAAATACTTGTCCAAAGACTTATCCCTTCCTCCCCCCCCCCCCCTTAAATAGGAATTTTGCTTTCATGATTTAATTTCCAAAAGAGAACAGTTCTATACTAACTGCTTTCCAAATTCTCTGCGTTCCAAAGTCAGAATGTTGTGAATCTCCCTTTTGTGTAGTTTCTTCTATTATAAACATGCTGAGCAACTGGGGGTGGCGGTGGGGGCGCACTTAGTGGAGTTAAACCTGGCCAACAAACTGGCTAAATGATAGGAAACTGAGGGTAATGGTAAATGGAGTCTACTTCGAAAATAGTGGAGTTACCAGTGCAGTGCTCCAGGGAATAGTTATGTATTCTGCTCTGTTCAATATCTTTATAAATCAGGTTGCAGAGGGGCAACATAATGCAAAGATGTGCAGCAGGGACACTGTCAGTGAAATAGGAAAAAAAAAAAACGAGACTGTGATTTAAAAAATGTTGGAGTGCTTAAGTGTCTGGCAATTAAAATTTAAGATAAAAAGCTGTAGTGTCATGCTTTGGCGGATAGAATTCCAAAAGAACTAATACTTGATGGAGAGTGAGCTACTGATCTTAAGGCTGCAAAATAGTGTGACAGGGCAGTTCCCATAGCTAGTGGAATATTTTATTTATTAGGATTTAGCTCACACCTTTTTCAGCACTAGCTTAGGGTAAGTTACATGCAGGTACATTAGCTATTTACCTGTCCCCAGAGGGCTTTACAATCTAAGGGTTCCTTTTACTAAGCGGTGGTAAGTGCTATTGCATGCTTCCTACTTACCAAAATGCATTACTAGGGGATGCGCTGAGGTGCCCTGCAGTACTTTGGGCATCTACACATGCTTCCCCAGCAGTAAAATATACTTTGTATTTTTTAGTGCTGGGGGCAAGTGGAAAGTAGGCATGCCCAGCACTAATCGGTTAGCGCAGTACATTGCCGCATGCCAGCTGATCAGCACATGGTTAGCTCATGAGCCCTTTCTGCCTACTAAATAGGTGTCAGTAAGAGCTCATGTGCTAACAGAGTGGAGTAGTGGCCTAGTGGTTAGAGCACCAGTCTTGCAATCCAGAGGTGGCCAGTTCAAAGCCTGCTGCTGCTCCTCCTTGTGATCTTGGGAAGTCACTTAGCTCTCCATTGCCTCAGATACAAACTTAGAGTGTGAGCCCTCCTGGGACAGAGAAATATCCAGTGTACCTGAATGTAACTCACCTTGAGCTACTACTGAAAAAGGTGTGAGCAAAATCTAAATAAATAATGGCCACATGCTAACTTGAATAAAGGCACCTGGCCATTGATAGACATAAAATGGAAAGGTGGCCATTTTACAGCTGTGCTAAAAGTGGCTTGAGCACACATGTGCTCATTATTATGCAGCTTATTAAAAGACAATGGAGGCAGTGGAGGGTTAAAGGGTCCTTTAATGAAGCTGTGCCAAAAATTCACCTTAGTGCACCCTTACACTAAGGCCATTTTTATCACAGCCATGAAATGCTCAATTTCTTTTTTTGTATTAATGGCCATGTGCTAATGTTGCCTTTAACATACAGCCATTTTTAAAAATTACCACGTGAGCACTTAGCATCATCCATTTTATAGGCAGTAAAGGCTTAGGCAGTATTCCTGTGCTAGCCAGTTAGTGTGTGCTAATGTAGCTTCATTAAGTGTTTAGCGCAGGAATGCCTACTCTCCACTCCTCTTTAAAAATATATATATATTTCCATGAGTGGTTAGTGCACAGATTTGGCAGCTGCCACTGGATGCCTGAGCGTGTCCCACAGTACACCATTTTAAGCTGCATTAAGCATGCATTAGCACCTAACACAGCTTAGTAAAAGGGCACCCAAGTGACTTGCAAGGAGCAGCAGTGGAATCTGAACCAGGCTTTGCTGGTTGTTAGTCTGGTGATCTAACTACTAGGCTACTCCTCCAGTAAATATTGATAATAATAATATAGTAGCATCGTAGATGACAGCAGATAAAGACCTGTACGGTCCATCCAGTCTGCCCAACAAGATAAACTAATGGCATAAGGTATTGTAAGATTAATATGCTATATTCTTTATCAATTACCTATAAGGTAATACGATAAGCATAAGAATATGTAAGAAAAAGGGGAATTAAATACTATATTTGTTAAATTACATTAACCTGCACTGCAAGGTTTAAGGACATGTGCTCAGAACATAAAGACCATATATTTAACTTTAAAGGGTTTATTTACAATACAGGTAATGTAATAATGTTACAAGAGAGAGGCAGTTTTTAAGAATCTTTCACAACTGGAAATGTGCTTTTCAAGATATCAAGTCTGAATTATAAATTATGCTGGATATGGTAACTCACTTTGATAGAGTCTGCTGGTAGCTGGTTGGAGTGATGGAGATCCTTGCTGAAATAGAAGTCTTTCTTGCAGAGTTGTTGGAGCCTGGAGCTTGGAAGTCTTGTCAGAGTGTGTTTGAAATCCAGCAGAGAGGCAGGAGGCAGATCCCAAAAAGAGAGACTGGTCAGTAATCGATGAGCCAAGTGTCCAGAGAGAAGAAGCCAGCAGCAAGACAATTCAAACCCCTTTTTGTAGTAGCTGGTCTCATCTATTTTAATCATCTATTTTTAGTAACTGGTCACATGTTTAATGATCTCATCTGGACATCTGCTGGTCCATTGTCTGAGAGTAAGTGGGCTTAGATGGGCTTTTCAGTCTGAGTCTTTGTCTGAGAATAGGTGGAGTTTCACTGACTTTTGTTAGGTGTAGTAGCTGTGATTGATTCTTTGGAGATGTGTTGATGGACTTAGGTATACACCCAGCTAGCTTTTGTTATCAGTAGTTTCCAGAGGGAAGGGGGAAGATGAAAGCCATATATATATATATATATATATATATATATATATATATATATATATATATATATATATTTGTATCTGATCCAGCAAAATCAATAACTCTGACAATTAAACTCATATCATGCTACAGTATGTTGTGATACTACATGTGTATACTTGACCTTTGATTTGTCCTTGCCATTTTCAGGACACAGACTGTAAAAGCCTGCCTGGCAATGGCCTTGTTCTCCAACTACTGAAGTAGTCATCCAAGCCCCACTCCAGCCCATCCAAATCTGTCCAGCCATGATCAGGACACAGACAGAAGTCTGCTAGGCACTGGCCTTGCTTCCCAATTACCGGTGTTTCCATCTGCAAAGCTTGTTGGGTTCCCTGCCTTCTATACAGAATTTCTTTATGTTTATCATATGCATTTTTGAATTCCATTACCATTTTCATCCCTACCACCACCCATGGGAGGGCATTCCAGGTATGTACCACCCTCTCTGTGAAAAAGTACTTCCTGACATTATTCCTGAGTTGGGACCCCTGCAACCTCAATTCATCTCCTCTAGCTCTACTACTTCCCATCTCTGGAAAAGGTTTGTTTGTAGATTAATACCTTTCAAATATTTGAATACTGTTCTTCAATCCACTGGTGAAATCTCACCTGTGGCATGCTATGCCCAATTCTAAAGGACATATTTCTATCATGATACAAAAAGATTAGGAATGAAGTGAAATTTAAGGACACTAATATATAAAATCTAAAAGATGCCAATGCATTGCACATACAAATAATAAAGCTCCTCCATGACCCTAGTAATCTATTTTAAAACATTTACATTCCAAAGGCTGGAAACAGTATGGACTCAACAGAAATAATTTACATTTCTAAAGCTACCATAATATGCCATCAGGCATACATAACAGCACCAACAGACCCAAAAAGTTGAAAAATATGAAAGTAATTTACTAGAGTCTCTCTCCATCCTTGAAACATAAAGTACACTGATGAATAGAGCCCAAAGTAACAATCCACCAGCACAGACAAACAAAGAAACAACAGAGGTAGCACAACAAAAGAAAAATAAAACATCTTTAAGGAGTTGGA
Source organism: Microcaecilia unicolor (assembly GCF_901765095.1). Classification (NCBI taxonomy): domain Eukaryota; kingdom Metazoa; phylum Chordata; class Amphibia; order Gymnophiona; family Siphonopidae; genus Microcaecilia; species Microcaecilia unicolor. The sequence goes on along the minus strand of NC_044031.1, from coordinate 327,465,567 downwards.
CTCAAAATAATGGGAAAAAACTGGCAAATTCACAAACACAGTGGGAAACTACAAAAAGTTACTTCACCATCCACACACAAATCCAAGCCTGAAACAGGAATGACAAAAGAAAGACGGCCCTAAACCTAAAGATAATTGGAGTACCGCAACAGGCAAGATGGCTCACGGGACGCATTACAAAAAATAATAAAGCACAGCAGATACATTCAGATTCTGTAAAATGGAACTAGAAACAGTTATTTATCGTGGTGCATGGTGTGTTCTGGATAATAAGGTAGTAAGCATCATATCCTGTGGAACCTACGGCTATTACTACTTATCATTTCTATAGCGCTACTAGACATACGCAGCGCTGTATGCTTGAACATGAAGAGACAGTCCCTGCTCGACAGAGCTTACAATCTGCTTAAACACTAAACATATTGTAACCACAGAGAATGAAAAAGTTGTGATCACTTAAAGTAATTTCCATTCCCACTGATAAAAGGCTCAGTGCGAGCAAACTAGACATTCTGGAAAAAGGAAAACATTCCCATGTGCAAGAAAAATAGACAGTGCAATAAAGGAGAAAACCACAAAACATCTTTAGTAATAAAAGCATCTGTACCAATTTATTGATACAACAAAGATCATCAGATACCAAGAGGTGCAAGCAAAGACCATGAAACTGTAATAGAAAAAGACCTAAATATTCCATGTTATCAGATGTCAGAAGCCTAATTACAAAGAACTTGCAAATGTACCTCAATGTAGTGTCTGTACATCATTCATGCTATGAACTCCAGAAAAAAAATATCTTTGGCAAAAAGCAAGGAAGTCCACTAGCAGTAAATTCAAATCACTAAAATCATACCCAGCATAATTTGGTCAATGAGTAAGGTTCATTTCTGTCAATAAAAGGTATTTCTAATTAGAATTCTGCTGCATTTTGTTAATTGTCCTTAAATTCTGTTCAGAATACTTTCCCATTTTTAACAATATGAGGGTAAGTTTATAACAGTTCATCAATGATGATCTTAGGTCGGCTGCCACCCAGGGCGGATCGCTGATGCGCACCCCCCCCCCCCCTGGGTGCAGCACAACACCCCCTTCCGGCACAATGACACCCCCTCCCCCCCGTGCGCATCAACCCTCCACTGGGTGCATTCTTAGCTGCTGGGAGCAGCTGCACGGCTCTCGGCTTCGCTGGCTCCCTGCTCCCTCTGCCCTGGAACCTGTTCTGGGGCAGAGGGATCAGGGAACCAGCGGAGCCAACAGGTGCGTGGCTGCTCTCTGCACCCCTCCAGCAGCATGCACCCTGGGCGGACCGCCCCCAGCGCCCCACCCTTGGTACGCCACTGCAGGTCACCTATGTTTGGAGGTGGAGGAGCCACCTGGCTATTTTTTAAGACACGTAGGTGAATATGGGGATTAGTTACTAAGGTGCATTAAGGCAATTGCGCAAGCTATTTGCATTAATAGAGGAATAGTCTAATGGTTAGTGCAGCAGATTGAGATCCTGGAAAACTGGGTTTAATTCCCACTGCAGCTCCTTGTGACCTTGGGCAAGTCACTTAGGGCTCCTTTTACAAAGCAGTGCTACTGATTAGCATGCACTGAATGCAAAGAAACCCATGGGTAGTGCTGCTTTGTAAAAGGAGACCTTAATCCTCCATTGCCCCCAGCAGAAAAACTTAGATTACGTATTACATCTGGGGGCGATGCTCTGCAAGCAACACTTGGTATAGAGTCTCAATGATGTGTTAGATTCTGTTATACAGCTACCTCCTAATGACGGAAGCAAGAAATGCGGTCTCGCATTGAGGACCAGAATGAGTAAAGACAATCAGCTGAAGTGATTTACTGTGCACGCATCTTTTCGGTAGCCTTCCACAGGCAGAACATTGTTCCCACTTAGAATTACACCCGCATTACTTGTGATACAGTGATTGGACTAACAAATCTATGAGTGTGATAACATTGGATTATGGACTATACATGAAGCCTTTGAATAGAAGCTTTGCTTCACAAAGTTATGAGATAGAAGATCTCTATTATGGACCATGTGAGAGCAAGTAGTTCATTTTTTGTCTGTACAACATATGATGTGCAAGTCAATATATATTTATATACAGGGCATGCAAGGTTTGAATGATGTTTGGTGAGTGGTTGTATCGAAGTTTGTTATGAGGGATTATGGACACATGATGTTTAATAAATAATATTTATATATCAATGGTATTCCGGAGTACATTGAATGAATGCAATTATTGAGTTTGTACTCTTTTTATAGACTGTAACCCTAATTGGTAATCTTTTATTATTCATGTACTGCCTGATTCACTAAACTGCAGTGTGATTGGTAAAATACCAATTTTTCTCTATGTGTCTTTATAAAATATTAGCAGAAATCCTGCCTACACCTGTTTAGGAGCAGGCATAAATGTTAGCACAAAGTATGCACGAATGTGTGTATTTTATAAAACATATGCATAAACTATGGCACAGCCCATGCTTCACCCAGACTCATCCCCTGAGCTTGCCTCCTTTAAAGCTGCATACAAATGCACCTAATTGTACTGTGCAAACTTTTAAAAGTGAACTAATTTTCCAATTCACCTGCTTTATTGAAAGAAAGCAAAAACAACAAAACAGAAAACGTTTTACGATAAGCCAGTTTCAACATATGAAAGCCCTTTTATTGCCTTAAAACATATTTCACAGGCTAAAATAGTATGAAATTACCTCCTAAAAGTAGTACCTGAAAGCTTTTTTTGTTTGTTTGTTTGTTTGTTTGTTTGTTTGTTTGTTTTTAGTTATGCCATGGAGTGCAGTATGCAGTGTGTCACATACATGGACATTGTCCATCACGTGTGTCACACCGAAAGAAAGTTTGAGAACCATCTAGAAGAATGGAGGGGAAAAGGAGATATGATAGAGACGTTCCAATACCTCAAAGCTACGGTGGCCAAGAAGCAAACTTTTTCTAGTGGAAATTCTAGAGCAAGAGTTCAAAGGGCTGGCTACAGCTGGAAATATCTCTTCAAAGAAATGATGGTGGATACATGAAGGTCTTCAGTGGTGCGCTGGTATTCAAAACACAATGAAGCTCTGTAGACTTAAATAGCAGTGCGTAAGATCATAAAAGCTTTGTAGGTACATTATTTGTCTCTCTCAAATATAATCCTTTGTCACTTCACAGTTTCTCCAGCTTTCTGGTCTGCAAGCCTTTCCTCCTCAGGATGAGCATCAAGGTCCTTCACCTGTCTGCTTCCTATGGTTTGTGCCTGCAATGGATCAAACAACTCCTTTTCAGTCTTGACCCCTGCTTGTGTCTGGAAGGAGGAGTTAGCAGCAGCGGAGAGACAGAGAGATACCACTGCAGGTGCGATGCAGGGAAGAGGAGGAGGAGGAGGATGGCGCCCCTCCCTCAGATCCATAAAACCTTCTGCAGCCAGCAGAGCCCTCCTGTCCGGCACCCTCTGTCCTGCTGGGGTTTTGGGGTTTTTTGACATCTCTCTCTATCTGATAGGTTTTTAGGTGAGCCTTACCTCATCCCCACCCACTTCCCGACTGGTTCAAGGGCGAGTATCTACTCCCAGGAGCCGATGGTCATCATGTCCAGATCTTCGGCAAATCCGTTTGAGGACGCAGATTGTGTTTGCTCGTATGGGATGAAGTTAACCTGGGACATAAACGACCCAAAATTGCCTCAGGTAAGAAGGAAGGAGCACGCTTTATACGGCTAATGCTCGGGGCGCTCTCCTCTGAATCCTTTTTAAAGGATCTTAGCTCCATTCTTTAATCGATGGTTTGAAAGATTCGTGAGAAAACTACTGACATTGTCACCTTTGTGAGGTAATAATAGCTGTGATAGGAGGTGGGACATTTTTTTCTCGCAGGTTGTAGCGTGTCAAGAGGTCCGTATTTTAAAAGGCTCAATCTTGGGTGGGAAGTGGGAACGGGGACCTAAATACAAGATTCCCTTTTCATATCATAGTATATGAATTACTGATACTTCTACTACTAATCATTTTTTATAGCGTACAATTTACTCTTGGCTATATTTGTAGGGTACACGTTCATTTTCTACAAAACAGTCTCCTAAACTTTCAAATAACTGACAGGTAAGAATATTTCTACGAATGTATTTATTTCCTGGGCATTAATGGAAAGGAAAAAAAAACCCGCATCGGCTTTTGATGATCAAAAAACTGTGTCTTTCCAGATAGTTGCTAGAAAATCTTGACTACCTCTGGGCAAGAATTTTTGTCACGCAGCGGGATTATGGACATTTTATCTTAAATCATGCGGCTGTTAAAAGTAACTTCTGAACGCGCCTGATGGAAACAAATACCGTGTGGAAGAAATGTAGGTGGAAAATACCGCCTTTACTTTTTATTTTTCATTTAACTGGCTTTGAAAGCATAACATCTCTGAAAATTTGTCGCTCTGAGGTTCAATGGATGAAATTTGCCAGAACCTCAAACTTATATTACTGATTATTTAAAATGACATTGAAAGTATTTTAATTTAATTGATATTTTGAAATAAAAAAAAAAAAGTAAAAAATATAAAATGAAGACACAACTAGGAAAAGAAAAACGTATTCCGTTCGGAGTAGTAACCAACTAACCAGCCCATCAGATTAGGCAACATGGACTTGATGTACTTTGAAGTCACCAGAAATTTAAGTTTTACATATATTATTCCCGTTAAAGCAAAAATGGAAGATAGTCGCAAAAACAAACAAACAAAACAAATGGCAAACGCATTTTAACTGAGCTTGATGCGAATTATTTATTTATTCTAGTCTGCTGAGCCATTATAACCACTCACAGTCGACTCCCAACAGATTAAAACTACAAGGGCTACAACCAAATATAACTATAATTCATCATTGGCTGTAGTTTTTCCAAATGCTGACGTGAAAGAGGCACCTTGATACTTTAGAAAAGAAAAATAGAAATGTCTATTGGCTGGTATGATTCACGTGCACAAGTTTCTTCCCCTGCAAAAATTAAAATAAAATATAACAAAATAAAGGTTTAACATGAATGAACAACATTTGGTAGCTACGAAAATGGTTTTATCTTGAAGCTTAGGGGTTTCATTTGCGTTTTCCATCCTTGCAACCAAATCACCGATTAATCAATACAGGTTATAAACTAAAATGCCAAATAAAAGTCTTTTAATTAGTGAAAAAACATAGCCACTACCATTTCAAAGAAATAAGGACATTGCAAATATTGTTGCTAAAAGCTTTAATCCAGATATAAACATGATAAGTATTAGTAGTAGAATTGCAAAGCAATTCCATGCAGTGGGGATTTTAAGTTTTCTGGGAAAATACTATTTGATAATTAGCTTTAATATAGATATTGCTACCCTGAATATTTGTGAGCTGTAGGTTGAAAGGGTTGGGAGATGATGTATTCACATACCACTGCACATATATAAATAAAGCATAAATCATTTAGAAAAAATGCTAAAAATGTTAAAAATCATGGGTAAGAAGAACCCATCAAATCAAACACATCACACAAAATATATTTAATATTTTCAGCTGTTTTTCTACAAATTGGATCAGAAAATTGAAGACCACTGGACAAGGAACTTTATTCTGTGCATTTTTCACAGCCAGGCAGGCACTAATAACAATTTTAAAAGCTGTAATTCTTGGGTGAAATTGCATTTGGTTTTGTCATACTAGTTTTCTACTTCCTAGAGGCTAACACACCTGGATTCATTGTCTATTTCCTACCAAGATCCCGAGAGTCTTCTTCAACCACACCAAGTCAGGCAGCTTCCAACTTTTCCTCACTCTAAAAAGAAAACAGGAAGGATTTTTTTTTTTTAATTCTTTGCTCAGAGTAGCAAAGGAGGTTGTAACTTCAATTTTCTAGGCAGCACTTCTCAATCTTTTTGTGGCTGTGACCCCATGATTGTGGCCAAATAAAACTGTGCAACCCCTGGAGGTGCGTAATAATGATGTACCTACAGAGAGCCCACCTAGCTTGTGACCCCATTTCAGGCCCCAACCCACAGTTTGGGAAGCTGTGCTCTAGAGTGATGTGGCATTTGTGAATTTACCACATAATGTTTAGAACAGGGGTGGGCAACCTTTAGACACAGATTCAATACTATCCCTAGTGGGCTGCACACAGAAAATTAACAAATGAATCATATAATTCACTGCTAACAAAACTCAATGTGAAGACTGAATGCCACAAATTATTACCAGAATGCTCTGTTGTTGTATACTTCTGTCTTTCCAAACAGTTGCTATCAGTGTGACACAAGTCTTGTCCCATGGTTGTATCCTTCAATGGTTCCACTGACAACAAAACTCTAGCTAATGGCATTCAGATGGGCCATTTTCTGTGTATACTTCCCATGGTTTGGCAGGCTGAATGTGGCCTGTAGGTTGCCCACCGCTGGTTTAGAATGCTGTTTCATAGTAATAACATAGTACCCAGAGTTCCATACCCTTCACCCTCCATTAAACTGACTGCAACCAGAACTGGTTATTTTATTTTAATGATAAATTCAGATTTCATCTGTATGAAACCTATTAGCAAAATCAAGCAATTATACCCTTGCTATATTATCAGTTAGTGTTCTAGATATCTGGTAGCCTTGAAAAAACTGGGAGGATTTGTAGTTAAAATGTTAGGCTGATATCATGAGAACATAAGCGCATAAGCGTTGCTATACTGGGACAGTTCAAAGGCCCATCAAGCCTAGTACCCTGATTGCAACAGTGGCCAATCAAGGTCACAAAATACCTGGCAAGATCCCAAAAGCCTAAAACAGATTTTATACTGCTTATCCTAGAAATACACAACGTTTGAAAGGCAAAGCAATTTACTACAACAGAGATATATTTATTAATGAAGGCGTCTCATACTGTCACAACGACATATTTATGTCATACTTCTTTCAAGCTTGTATGATTGTGACTTTGTATAATCATAGACCACCTCCAGCCAACCAGTAGTCCACACTATCTGCCAATAGTGAAAACATCGGTGTCCATATAACCGTGTGCTTACTGTGATATATATTTTTTTAAAGACATTAAGATAAGTTGATTTTTTTGCATCATAATTAAATTTATTCCAACAGTGCTTTAATTTTTGAACAGTAGTGCACATAAAAAAAAAATTTTTTTTTTAATATATCACAGTAAGCACACGGTTATATGGACACCGATGTTTTCACTATTGGCAGATAGTGTGGACTACTGGTTGGCTGGAGGTGGTCTATGATTATACAAAGTCACAATCATACAAGCTTGAAAGAAGTATGACATAAATATGTCGTTGTGACAGTATGAGACGCCTTCATTAATAAATATATCTCTGTTGTAGTAAATTGCTTTGCCTTTCAAACGTTGTGTATTTTTACAAAGATATATAAGACAGAGCGTAGCCATTTCCTGTTTATTTTTTGTATCCTAGAAATAAGCAGTGGATTTTCCCAAGTCCATCTTAATAATGGCTTATGAACTTTTCTTTTGGGAAATAATTCAAACTTTTTTTGAACCATACTGCTTTTAGTAGATTCTCTGGCAACGAATTCTAGAGTTTAATTACACATTAACCCTTGGATTCTATATAGTGCAACTTGAGTTGCATGCACAAATCTGGTCATATTCTGGATTTGCGCACAACTTAATTAGCTTAACAAGCCAATCAGTGCTAATTGAGCTTAACAAGCAATTATTTATACTAATTTGCATTTATTAGAATTTATGTGATGTCTAAGTGTATTTTCTAAAGTGATGCGCATAAATTCTAAGATGCAGATCTGGAAAAGGGGCATGGCCATGGATGGGTCATAGGCAGATCATGGGTAATCCTAGAATTTATGCGCAGTATTACAGAATATGACTGTTCTGTGTGTAATTTAGGTGGCGGCTATTACACCAGGTTTTCATTGGCATAAATGGCCACAACTAAATATAGAAAACGGGTATTGGGCATATTCTATAAACTATGCCTTAATTTAGGCAAATTCTGTAAATTACACCTAAATTTAGGTGCAGTTTATAAGATATACATGTGTTTTGTTTTTTTGTGCCAACTTTTTAGGCGTCATATATAGAATCTACCTGAAATGAAGAAATATTTCACCCAGATTTGTTTTACATTTACTATTTAGTAGCTTCATTACGTGCCCCCTAGTCCTATTTTTGGAAAGACTAATCAAGCAATTTACAACTCATTCAATTCATTATTTTATAGACCTCTATCTTATCTCCTCTCAGCCGTCTCTTCTCCAAGGTAAAAAACCCTATCCACTTTAGTCTTTCCTCATAGGGAAGTCTTCCCATGCCCTTCATCATTTTCTCTGTACCTTTTCTAATTCTGCTACATCTTTTTTGAGATGCGGTGACCAAAATTGCACACCACAATATTCAAAGGTGTGGTTGCACCAAGGAACGATACAAAAGCGTTATAATATTCTCAGTTTTGTTTTCCATTCCTTTCCTAATAATTCCTAACAATCTATTTCCTTTCTTAGTCAGTGTTGCACACTGAGAAGAGGGTTTCAACATATCATCAATTTTTTACTCCTGTGTAACATACAATCGTATTACACCACAATGATGCCCCTTAAGATAAATTGTTTAACTTAGTTTAAATGCTTCTGAATGAAAGCACTCTTACCTTAAGGCTGCCGGGTGTGTGCCTGTTTTGCTAAATGCCATGTGAGGAAATCATGGCTGCTGGATGAAGTAATACGATTATATGTTACACAGGAGTAAAAACAACTGTTAAGGTTGCTCAAATCATCAAAGATCACAAAAGAGTGTTACAATTGAACCATATAAAAGCTATAATTGTTTGAATATTATACAGGTTGTGAACAATAGTTTGGATAGCTTGTTTTAGCTTTTCAGTATGATATGTTGAACCCTTCTGCTCAGTGTGCTGCTGCGGCTAAGAAAGCAAATAAAATGATAGGTATTATTAGGAAAGGAATGGAAAACAAAAATAAGGACGTTATAATGATTTTGTGACCGCATCTCAAATATTGTGTTCAATTCTGGTCGCCGCATCTCAAAAAAGATATAGTGGAATTAGAAAAGGTGCAGAGAAGGGCGACGAAAATGATAAACAACGACAAAGAGAGTCCAAATCTCCCGTAAAAAACACCAAAAAACAACAAGAACAGAAGATGTACAGAAAAACCAAACTAAAATCACAGGTGTAAAAAAGCCAAATTTCTTTATTAAGACCTTAATAAAGGATCTTAATAAAGGAATTTGGCTTTTTTACACCTGTGATTTTAGTTTGGTCTTTCTGTACATCTTCCTTTTTTTTTCGACGAAAATGAAAAACAGGATGGGACGACTTCCCTATGAGGAAAGGCTAAAACAGCTAGGGCTCTTCAGCTTGAAGAAAAGGCGGCTGAGAGGAGATATGATAGAGGTCTATAAAATAATGAGTGAAGTTGAAAGGGTAGATGTGAAGCATCTGTTTATGCTTTCCAAAAATACTAGGACTAGGGGGCATGCGATTAAGCTACAAAGTAGTAAATTTAAAATGAATCGGAGACACTTTTTCTTCACTCAACATGTAATTAAACTCTGGAATTTGTTGCCAGAGAATGTGGTAAAGGCGGTTAGCTTAACACAGTTTAAAAAAGGTTTGGACGCCTTCCTAAAGGAAAAGTCCATAGACCATTATTAAATTGGACTTGGGGAAAATCCACTATTTCTAGGATAAGCAGTATAAAATGTTTAGTACTTTTTTGGGATCTTGCCAGGTATTTCTGACCTGGATTGGCCACTGTTGGAAACAGTCTGCTGGGCTTGATGGACCTTTGGTCTGTCCCAGTATAGCAATACTTATGTAATAGTAATTAAGGGTGACAGTAAGTGTGCCATTCTTTAGTTGGGAGCACAGGGGTAGGTTGATATTCACTGAGTAGAGCTATGTGTTACAATTGTGGTCATTTTGAAGAGTAATAATTGTGGTATACAGTGAGGGGCATAATCGAAAGGGACGCCCAAGTTTTGCTGAGGACGTCCTCGCAAAACGTCCCAATGGAGGGGCGGGAAAACCCGTATTATCGAAACAAGATGTACGTCCATATTTCGTTTTGATAATACGGTCAGGGACGCCCAAATCTTGAAATTTAGGTTGTCCTTAGAGATGGTCATCCCTAGACTTGGTTGTTTCTGATTTTCGGCAATAATGGAAATCAAGGACGCCCATCTCAGAAACGACCAAATGCAAGCCCTTTGGTCGTGGGTTGAGCCAGCGTTCGTAGTGCACTGGTCCCCCTGACATGCCAGGACACCAACCGGGCACCCTAGGGGGCACTGCAGTGGACTTCATAAATTGCTCTCAGGTACATACCTCCCTTACCTTGTGTGCTGAGCCACCCCCCCCCCCCCAAAAAAAAACAAACAAACCCAAAACCCACAACTATACACCACTGCTATAGCCCTTACAGGTGAAAGGGGGCACCTAGATGTGGGTACAGTGGGTTTGTGGTGGGTTTTGGAGGGCTCACATTTACCACCACAAGTGTAACAGGTAGGTGGGATGGGCCTGGGTCCACCTGCCTGAAGTGCACTGCACCCACTAAAACTGCTCCGGGGACCTTCATACTGCTGTGATGGACCTGAGTATGACATTTGAGGCTGGCATAGAGGCTGGCACAAAATATTTTTAAAGATTTTTTTGAGGGTGAGAGGGGATTAGTGACCACTGGGGGAGTAAGGAGAGGTCATCCCCAATTCTCTCCGGTTGTCATCTGGTCAGTTCGGGCACCTTTTTGTGCCTTGGTCACAAGAAAAACAGGACCAGGTAAAGTTGTCCAAGTGCTCGTCAGAGATGCCCTTTTTTTTTCCATTATGGGTCGAGGACACCCATGTGTTAGGCACACCCAAGTCCCGCCTTCGCTACGCCTCCAACACGCCCCTGTGAACTTTGGTCATCCCCACGACAGAAAGCTTTAGATTATGCCGATTTGGGCGACCCTGTGAGAAGGACGCCCATCTTCCGATTGTGTTGAAAGATGGGCGTCCTTCTCTTTCGAAAATGAGCCTGAGTGTATGGTTTGGTACATATATAAGAATTAGGAGCACACGGTATGCTCATCTTTACAGCATAGAAAAGAACACTTTCATAATATGGAAATTTTCAATGATTGAGAAACTTGTCCACCCTCTAGGAAGAGCCTTTGACTTTAGGATGACATTTTGCTTGGGTGAGTTATTACTCTGAGAATCTCTCCTTAATGTCTTTCTAGATATATTTGTATCATAGCCATACTCGTTAGTCAATTGGATTACATGTAATAGTTTGGAGGAACCTCTCCATGTCTTTGTTGACTTTTGATTCTGTACACCCTGATTTGTTGATAATATTTATTGTTAGGATAAAAGTGGTATTATTGGGAATTGTATATTACAGTATATAATATCTAACAGTCATTTCTGTTTGCTAGAGACATAAATCAAATGGCTGTATTTCTCTCCTGTGAAATTATTTTGAAGTTTTAATGCAGAGAGAGATTCAGCAGCATATCAGAAATTTAGAGATAATATGTTAAAGATATGAGCTACAAGGCACAGATTGTTTAGTGCTGTTTCTTTATTGTTCAGTCTCAGGAATACATCAGGTTCCAAGATTAGAGCCCTCCAGTGTCGGAATCTCACCTGAGGAATGTTTGGTTATGTTTATCGCCTAAAAATTCTCTTAATTGTTTAGAAAGAACAAAACATTTTATATGAGGAATTTGTGTTTACCATTTTGAATGAAAAGGAGGAGGTTTATACTTTTAAAGTAAGTTGAATAAATTTGTCTCAATTTGATAGCATGGTCTCTTATTTTGTGCCAAAACGTTTAGAGGCCAGGAGGTTAGATTGAGAACAGGAGATGGCATGATGTCAAGCTCCCTATGCAGCTGCCATCTTGGTACATTCAAAACAAAGCAAACAAACCTATCAGCTGCTGCATTCATGTTGTCATTGTTTATTGATGGTAGCATTCTTATTTGATCTAACTTATATTTTCAAACATGCCAGCTTGTGCAGTATATTGATGTACACAAAGGAAGTATCACAATGGAATAATTAGTTATAAATCGTAATCATTGTGCCATTTGGAAGAGCTGGTTATAGGGATTCCCTAGCGCCCTTGTAGGCATTGTATTCATGTAGAGATTTTTTCACCTAGTAAAGGGCCACCAAAACAGACATCATATTATGAGAATCAGGTGATCAACATTATGAGTTTCTATTTATAAGTACAAAGGTTTTTTAAAACATTAATTAGATTGAAACCTGGGAGTATTTAACATCTTTTTTTTCCTGTGCCTTCATCAAAAGAAAAAGATGGTGTATGGGAACTTGCTCCTTTTCTTTTGTGGAATGCAGTGATGTATTATAAAAATGCACTTGATTATTTTTTATTACTACTATTTCACAGAGAGGTATTGAATAATGAGGGAAGATCTTCCTTCATACAGAAGTTCTATCCAGAGTCAGTCTAAATGTGCGAACATTTTACAGTTCTGTCCTATATATTTATTTCTTCTTCAAGTCCATTTGGTTATAAAAAGCATTTTTTTTGCGGGGGGAGGACCCTTGTCTCCCAGCTGTGTGTTTGCATTTTATTATGCAGGCAAACAACACACCGCCAAAATACAAAATACAGTAGCAAGCAGCACACTATTAGCTGCCAAGTTCATACAAAATTAATTATGTTCAGTAGAAATAAAATCTGTTGGTTCCTGCTATGTGAATATTCCATCACTGTTTCATTATTGCTACCACGTATTACATACTTTGGGCATTTGCTTTAAATTTTGATTGTTTTAATCCATTTATCCAGAGCTTACATGCACATAGTATTGCATGTTAAACCCAAAGACAAAACCTAAGGGTGGTTAAACAATTTGGTATAAACTGTGTTGTTTATGACCTTACTTGTTTTGAATTGCTTTGGGGCCTACTGATCTGTACATCTGTTGGATTATTATGACAGGTGGAAACAGTCAGGTGGGCTTATAGGGAGGGAGAGGAGTTTGGGAGGGGAAGGGTTCTTGGATTATGTTCTCTGTAAAAGTTTATATTGGGCCATGTTGGATGGTTCACTGGTTTTTCTTGTTCTGTATGAAGCTTATCTACCTACATGTTGAATAAAGATGATTAAACATAAAAATTAAGTTTTGGATGAACTCTGTAGAAGTTGTTTACTTTTACAATGTGTGTATGGATGCCTGTTCTGGTGTGTGCATGTGATAAACTTTGAATAACTGCCTATACTTGTGGCTATGATTTCCGAACATGCGACATCAATAAAGGACAGACTTTTAAGTGCACAGTTGGGTATATAAGCTAATCTCAACTTTGTTAAATGTTGCAGACATATCCATGTACTTGCTCCTATTATGTTACTGAATTCTATTATTCTGTTTCACTGTATTTTCAAATTAAGCAACATTGAACCTAAGTTTGCTTGGGATAATGTGGATTGAAAATGTCAAATGTTTTAAAAAATCCTTTATCCTCCACCTTTTTAGGGCACTGCCTATCCAACTGGATGGTGATGGCACAAGGAAAGCAAGTTTGGTCTTGTGAAGACTAACTCAAAATAACCTGTTCCGTAGCTGTGCTCTAGTATTACCATATTGAAAATGTGACCATGCCATGCTTTTGTGGTTATGTTCCACTAATAAGTTAAACAATTAACTGGCTTTCTTGAGAGGATTACATAACCTTTGGATGCACGACTAGAATCAAAAACACACACTATTTATGCAATATCACAATTCCTCATGTACAGCCACAAAACAACCTTTTAGGGTGGATAGTGTTCACAATGTGCTCCTTTTATTATCCACCAGAAAGAAGAGATAAGAGTTTTCAATTCTGGTACAGTATAAGCACAAGAACAAAATATAAGAAAACCAGTACTCTGCATTAGGGGCTTATAGCCCATTTAGTTATGTTTAAACAAATAAGAGATCTGCATGAAACAAAATATTTATTTTTATTTTGACTTATAAAACCACTTATCCCTGAACCATGCTCAAAACAGAATAATCCAGCCATGTATCTAAAATGTAAACTTCTATAAAAGAGATGAGGTGAAGATGGTTCTGTGTGCCCCAATGAAAGGAGAGTTTAATTTTATTTCCATTTAATTTCAATATATTCCATCTTAATAACACCAGGCTTCCCAAGGCAGATTACAACAACAGTTAAGATGAACACATCAGGAAACAGGATATCCTCACTTAAATGTGCCCATGCATTCCTGTATTCTATAGAACAGTGTAGAAAAATGAGCACAAAATACAGAAAGTTTTACTGCTGATTCTACCAGCTACAATAAAGTTTTATGTTGCTTTAGTGATATTCACTTTTATTTCTTGATATATATCTAGATATGGGAAGTTTTCAAATAAATTAAAAAAAAGCTGTCAAATATATATATTTTTTTAAATCCCTTATCCTCCACCTTTTAAGGCACTGCCTATCCAACTGGAACAGCTTTAGACTTTTTACTGATGGGCCACACGTAGGCAGTCCAGTATTTCTAATAAGCTTTTGCTATTGTTTTGGGTCAACCAATGTGACAGCAAGCTCTGCCTACTGGATTCAGCCCATATATTGAGCTAGACAGGCTCATGCTGTCTCCTGTTCTCAATCTAACCTCCTTGTTTGGAGGGATAGCAGTCTCCTCTGTCTTCCCTCTCCTCTAACCTTGTCCAGCATTTCTCCTCTCTCCTTTCCCCTCCATTCGTGAGTATCTCCTTCCTCTGTCTTTCTTTCCCTCCAACATTTCTCCTCTCTTTCCTGCCCTCCACTCCATCCATGTCCAGCATTTCTCCTGCCCTCCCCTCCATTCATCCATGTCCAACAACTCTCAACTCTCCCCTGCCCTCCCCTCCCATCCAAGCCCAGCAACTCTCCTCTCTCCCCTGCCCTCCCCTCCAGTGATTCTCCTTTGCCCTCGCCTCCCATCCCATCCCATCCATGTCCAGCGATTCTCCTTTGCCCCCTGTCCTCCCCTCTCATCCACATCCAGTGATTCTCCTCTGTTCTCCCCTCGATGTACAGTGACTCACCCCAGCCCCCAACGTACCCCCTTTTTCAGCCCACGAGTTTCAGTTTCAACCCCAGCCCCCACCTGCACCCTCAGCTTTCCGACAGCCCTCCCTTCCGTCCATCCGCCCTGCACTTAAAAAGTCGCGGCAGCATCAGTGAAAGCAGCAGGCTCGCCTCTAGCGTTCCCTTCTCTCTCAGTGTCCCACACTTCTGTGATGCAATTTCCTGTTTCTGGTTTCTGCGAAGGCAGGACACTGAAAGAGAAGGGAATGCTAGAGGCGAGCCTGCTGCTTTCGCTGACACTGACGCCACTGCAACTTTTAAGCACAGGGCGGATGGACGGAAGGAAGGGAGAGCTGTCGGAAAGCTGAGGGTGCACGTTTCATTGATAAATCAAATGGACTTTATTAAACATTGTATCCACACATTAAAAGTGAATTTGGTCATAACACAGAAAACAGAGACCAAAGTTAACAACCTGCTTTAGTAAATGAGTCCAGAATCGACTGCTTTGTTGCTTCTCGTTTCTTCCATTTTGCAATGTTTTGCTTTACGATTGATCCACCTCCATAGAGTGGACTCGCTGACGCCCATGTGTCTGCACACCTCCGCTTGCATTTTTCCTGATTTTAAAAGATTTAACGCTTGTAGCTTTTCTTGTACTGACTGTGCTTTTCTTTTTCTTTTTTTAGAAATGTTCATATTAGCCAGTACAGTCTTGTATCAACTCAAAGAACTAATTTGGAACTAATTATCTCGCACCTGAAACACATGAAAAATCTATAGCAGGTCTATGGTGTCTTTGAAAACACGTCCACCTCAGGCTGAATACTGCCCAATTAAATTATAAGCCCTTTGAGACAGGAAGCTACATTGTGTACCTAACTGTAACTTACCTAGATTTTGGATTTTATAAGACATAGAAAAAATCTAATAAAGATCCCAAGCTAAACATCACGCCATGCCCCATTTGTATTGTGCAGGGGCGTAGCCAGACATCCAATTTTGGGTGGGCCTGGGCCCAAGATGGGTGTGCAGCAGAACCTCACCCCATCCCATAGGTGATTTGGTTTCTCCTCTCGCCTGCATGCCATATGGTCTCTCAAATATCCCTCCTCTCCTGCACACCTTTTAAATTTCAGATTTTCAGTGAGGAGCAACTAATCCACACTACTCATGTAGGCCCCACATCCTTCCCACTGATGCAGCTTCCTGTTTCCGCATAGGCGGGAATACGTCAGAGGGAAGGCTGTGGGGCCGGTGTAAGCAGTATGTATCAGTCGCTGCTTCCTGCAGGCAAAGATCTGCTATTTATAAGGTATGTAGGCGGGACAGTTGTTGGGAGTTTTCAGCTTGGGAATCTCTGCCGGCCACATCATAGGTCTGCTGCTACTGGTGGGCCTGAGCTCAAAGTGGGTGGGCCTGGGCCCACCCAAGCCCACCCTTGGCTACGCCACTGGTATTGTGTGAGTTAAGTTTTGTGTTTTCATGCACTCATGTGAACTGATAGATTATTTGTGCTTCAGTGCTACGAAGGCAGATGGCACCCTTATTAACTTCTGGGCCTGTGTCTTTTTCTTCCTTTGCTGCAGCAGGAGCTGAAGCAGTTTGATAGCTTCCAGGAGTGGACAGAAGGCTATGTGCGCTTCATTTATAGCGCTGAGGATAAGAACGCACAGCGCCACCTTAGTGGCTGGGCCATGCGCAATACCAACAATCACAACTGCCAGATCCTGAAGAAGTCTTGCCTGGGTGTGGTAGTCTGCAGCAGGGGCTGTGTCCTGCCAGATGGCACCAAGATGCAACTCCGACCAGCCATCTGTGACAAGGCCCGACAGAAACAGCAAAGTAAGAGGGATCGGGAGGGGTCTGGCGGAGCAGTAGGTTTTCTTACTGGGCAAAAACAGTATGTGCTTTCTTAAAAACATAATTTTAAAAGGCATAATGAAAGAAGTTCCAAAACAGATTAAAATGTTTAAGTAATTGAATTTTTTTTACTGTAATTGTCTGCCGAATCCTGTTCAACTCAAATCAGACATTTTTATGGTGGCAGGAACAGGAGATAAATAGAGCTGCATTTTGATTAAAATTTTAATCACGATGTTATTTACTTATTTACTTATTTTTTTCCCTACTGCAATACCTTGTGACTCTGGGCAAGTCACTTAACCCTTCATTTCCTAGAGTCACAAGGAACTGCAGCGGGAACAAAAATTAATAAATAACATACCTTTAATTGTATAATTAATCACAATTACAAATTTTAATCAAAATGAAGCCCTAAATAAATTTAAGAATAAAAAGTAATGAAAAGGTTAGAAATACAAAACACAAATTGACAAATTACATATTAAAGAATCTAAAACAGCATGCAGAATAGCTATAAACAGCCTTATAGTTTTCACACACAGCCTACTTCAGAAATGCAACCCAAGAGATAAATCATGAGATCTTCAGACCCAAATTGAGGCATAGGTAACACAGGCAACTGCCTAAGACAACCTAATTTTATTTATTTATTTTTATTTATTTTGCAAATTGTATGTGATTTGATACAGAATTATTCTAAATAAAAAAAAATTATATCGATAGGACACCAAAATTTAGAGGAGACAAATATCTGGACTGAGAGGAATCTGCCCTCTCTTGCCTTAGGGCAATGTGCCAGCATCACTTCAGAGAGGCACTTGTGGTGACATTCTTTGATTTCCAAGAGGGCCTCCTCCCCACTCCTGTCTGTAAGTAGCAAAATCTTAACTGAGGGGCCCTTTTACTAAGCCGATTAAGCGTCTACGAGCGCCCAATGTGCATCAAAATGGAGTTACCACCCAGCTACCACATGGCTCTTGCAGTAATTTCATTTCTGGCGCGCGTCCAAACACTTCCTCTCATTTGATGTGCATAGGTCATTACCACCTGATTACCTCGTGAGACTTTACCGCTAGGTCAATGGCTGGCGGTAAGGTCTCAGACCCAAAATGGACGTGCGGCAATTTTCATTTTGTCACACGTCCATTTTCGGCAAAAAGTTTAAAAAGGCATTTTTTGCAGGTGCGCTGAAAAATGATTCTGCGTGTGCCCAAAACGTGAGCCTACACTACCGCAGGCCATTTTTCAGCGCACCTTAGTAAAAGGACCCCTGAAAGAAGAGAGGAATCTGAACACCATAAACCTGTCACACAAGTAGAAAAATAGAGTTGACCTCAAATGAGAGTAGGCAAATTCAAAAGGATGATTTTATTGAAGTGGTCCTGACTTGGACTGTGTTTTGGCATTTTTACCTGCTTCAGCGGTAATCCAGGGAAAAAGAGCTGATGGACCTCAAAAGCATGCAGTATTTTTAGGAAAAGGCCAAATCCTCTTCTGTATTTCCAGATTCAGCTCACATGAACAGGCTTCCAAAACACAATGGAACATTCTGTTTTGAAAGTATGTTCATGCAAGTTGACCTCCGAGATGCAGGAGAGGAGTCAGCCTTTTCCTAAGAATACTGCATGTTTTTGAAGCTCACCAACTGATTTTTCTTGGATCATCCCAGATGCAGGCAAAGTGTCGAAACTCAGTTCATGGGTGGTCCACTTCAATAAAATCATCCTTGCAAATTTGCCCATTGTTGTTTATGGCCAATTCCATTTTTCTACTTCTGTAGCAAAATCTTAGACCTCTCTTGAGACTTTTCAGAGTGATTCACTTGCCAAGTTGTCAGTTGTCCCTTTTGTTTGATCTGTTTACTGCTTATCCATATTCTTCTCCTTAAAAGGTACATTAGTGCAGTTTAGTGTCAACTAAGACAGCTCATGCTTTCTATATCAGTCTCACACTGTCCTCCAATAAAGTATTCACCAGTAAGTTAAAATGCTTCATCATTCACTCAGAACCAGATATTCAGCTGGCAGGGTCAGCATTTTGCTGACAGCGAACAGCGTTATACCTGGAAATTCAATGCTTGGGGCACAGCCAGAAGTTGCTTGGGGGGGGGGGGGCTGGGGGTTGACTAGGGTGGCAAGCATTTCCTTTCAGTCCCACTTCCCAACCTGCAGCTGCTGTTGCTGCCGCTATTGCATTCCCCTCATCATACCTTTCTTGGTAGGGATGCTCAAGCCCTGCCAGCTGAAGTTTCACTGCCAGAGCCCTGCAGGTATTGTCTAAGAAGCAGGGAACCAGGCAGGCTGCTCCAGCCTCCGCCGCCAGCACTTCCATGCATGCTCAGTCGAAATACATGAACTAAGCATGTACAGAAGTGCCAGCATCAGCCACTAGACCACCCCGCCAACTTCCTGCTGCTCAGGCAGCATGGGCTGGCTCCGACGGGAAACTTTTCGCTGGCAGAACTTAAGCACCCCCTCCAGCCATGTATTGGCTGCCACAATGTTGGGGGGGCATCCAAACCTCCAAGGCCCCCCCCCATGGTATGCCACTGGCTGGGTCACGTCCAAGCTCCGGCATTAAATTTCTGGGCATAGGGAGCTATATTCACACTTAACTGGCTAAGAAGAGCCGCAAAAAGATAGGACTGCGTTTATGCAGCTCTCTTAGCTGGTTAAGTGCTTAAAATCGGCACTTAACTGGCTAAGTGCCAACTCTGCTATTGGAACAGCCACAAAATAGCTGGTTTCGGTTTTCAGTGGCACTATCCAGTTATGTGCCACTGAAAATGCCCGGTTAACTCCGGACAGACAATTTAAATGGCCAGGAGCCTCTCCTGGCCATTTAAATCCTTTTGAAGATCGGGCCGTCACACTCTTGCCAGCCGATATTCAGCCCGCGGGAGGCAGGCCGGCTACCTACCGTGATCAGTGCCTGGATATTCAATGCCAGGCCATTTCTGGTGACCAGCATTGAATATCCATCTTTTTTTGGCCAGCTGAATCTTAACTAGTTATATCACTATTCAGCCCTGGCCGGTTAAGTTTATAGTGGCCAAAGATAGGACCGCTATTTAGGCAGTCCAATTTGGCTGCTAAACTTAGCCAGGAAAGTGCTGAATATTTGTGGCTAGCTGGCTATATCGCACAATATAGCCAGTTAGCTGCTATGCACTAAGTGTTAATATTCAGCAGAGATAACTGGCTATCCAACATTTAGTTGGCTAAGTGCTATTTAACTGGCCAAGAGCCGGTTAAATAATGCTGAATATCGACCGATTAGTTTCCAGCTGTTTTTTTTTTTTTTTTTTTAATGGAAACAGGCACTAAATAAAGGTATAGTTGAATCAGTGGAGTTCTGCTCAGGCAGCATGAGTCTCTGAATTGCTTCTGTTTAACCACCCTCAGATCTGTTGAGTTAGCTACTGAACAATGATAAGTGTTAAACAAGTAGTGAAAAGGCAATGCAACTGCAGGGATGGAGGGGAACAAGAAGCAGATCTTACTTTCAGGGCTGAGGCAAAGATGGAAACTTTGCCTCAGACCTGCACGAGAAGGAAGCGCAGGCCTACCCAGAAGGCAAAAGGGCAGAAGCCAGGGCCAAGGAGAAAAAGAGACATGTGTAGGGAATTAAAACATACCTACGCAGGCATCTCCCAGAGGAGGAAAGAGTCATATGCAGGGGGGAGCCCGGGGGGGGGGGGGGGTGACCTATGAAATTCAGAACTGTAACTAGCAGGAAGTAACTGCAGTGTACATGCTGGAACCACAAACACAAAACAATGCAATGCACACACACTGTGAAGGCAGAATACTTCCTCCTTCCCAAAATCCCCTTCATGATGCTGGCATATAGTTTTTGATTCATTTGATAAGAATGCAACAGAGGAGACACTTCCCTTGCCAGCAAGCTTTTTCCCGAGATCAGATCCTTCCTTGTGACTCTCTATTAGCCCTATCCCAAGCTAACTCAGTACTGTAAAGACTTTCCGGCTGATTCTTTTGGACGGTGCTCACTTTGCTTATTCTTTTGCAGAGAAACTCTGTAGTAACTGTAATGCAGCACTGGAGCTGATCCCCTGCCGGGGCCACAGTGGCTACCCAGTCACCAACTTCTGGAGACTTGACTGCAAGGCAATTTTCTTCCAGGTGAGCCAAGGCATAGATGAAACATGCATGCCAGTGGAAGCTCTGAAACCCCATGTTTATATGTAACAGATGAGTCAGAGGCCAAATCCTTTACACTTAAATATTTGAATCCAAGGTGGTCTCTTGAATTGTCATTTCCTCCCCTTGGTCATCACTGCTGTTTTTCTTCATTTTCATAAAGGCAGCACTGGCTCCCAGAACCTGTATATTAAATACATTTAAAAATAGGTGCCTTTTTGGACTTTTAACATAGATGTCTTGCTATAAAATTAACCCCAGTTAAAACAGCAAGGTGAAGTTGAAAATTAGGCAAATTAAAATCATAGAAATTACAACGATATGGTATAGTGACACACAGAGTACATTTAAACACAGCAAAATATTCACATAACAGGAGATAATAAAACATAAAACAGTATTTTACTGAGAGCAAGTGACAGTATATTTCTACAAATTAGAGGCATGAAACTTACAATACAGCCCATTACACATTAAGAAATCTTAATAGACAGCAAAGGAAATGTAGAGGCAGAACGTATAGAGCGACAAGACTGGTAGTGCTATAAAATGATTTATAGTAGTAGTAGTAGTATAACACAGAAATTGAGTGACTCACTTCAAGGATAAAATTGAATGTATAGTACAAGAAGGTGCATGCAGCTGGACTGGAAGAGGAACCCCTTAGAAAGGAAGGCAAGAGAATATTAGGGCTATACCATGGGTATGGAAATTGCTCCTTAAGAAGCTTGTAGCGAAATGGAAATTTTCTGTACAGCATGCCCAGCTGTAGTGGTCTTCAAAAGCCCAGATAAGTACCGTTGATACTACAGTTGAAAACTTATATAGTCCATCGGGAAAAGTATAGTAAAAACTATCATTATATACTTGGAGGTTTTTTTAAGACTTATGAGGAGCTCAAGCGCTGTCCACAAGGGAGTATTTCCCTGTAAATAGTGGATATAAGCATTCAATGATTCATTGTTCAAAGGAGCAAAGACCGTTGAGCATCTGACGTCTTTTTTCCTTCGTAACTGAGTGAGAAACTTGCTTATTTAGTGGAATATTATAAAAATGCACTTGCCTTGTTTTATTACTGCTATTTCACAGAGAAGGTATTGAGGGAATAATGAGGGAAGGGTTTCCTTCATGCAAAACTGCCCAGTCAGTCTAAATGTGCCAACATTGTCCAGTTCAGCACACTATTAACCGCCAAGTTCATATAAAGTTAATTATGTTCAGTGGAAAATAAATCTGTTTGAGCCGGCTGCTTGCTATGTGAAATTTCCATCACTGTTTCATTATTGCTACCAAGTATTACATATTAAGGGCATTTGATTTAAACTTTGTTCTAATTTGTTTATCCAGTCCTTACATGCACATGGTTTTGCTTATTTAAACCCAAAGGTGAATCCTAAGGGCAGTTGAACATTTAAGTATAAACTGTGTTGTTTCTGACTTTAATTGTTTTGGACTGCTTTGGGTGCTACTGAACGGGTTCTGTCAACATTGCCACATGGGACCTGCTATTACAGCTTGATAAAGAGGCCCTTAATTGCCTAAGTTCACCAGATGAATCAGATTGCATAAAACTCAGCCCTATCTTTGTCTGGTTTCTTGTAGGTGCTTAGGTGCCAGATAAGGGCTAGCCGGCTGCACAAACCCTGGATGTTCAGTGCCAATAACTGGATGCAGCCCAGCTTTGTAATTCAGGGTATAACGCTGCTGCTGGCCAAATAATACTGACTGCTGCTGGCTGAATATTTTCCCCATTAAAAAAAAAGAAAATTACCCTACTTGTAAAAGAATATGCAATGACAAGAAAGTGCCTACATTTACATGATCTTATATAGGCATATTTGGGGGGACATACTGCCCAATATTCAGCGCTATTTAACTAGCTAGGAACAACTCCTGACTGGTTAAATAGCTTTAAGCCAGCTAAGCGCTAATATTCAGTGCAAGATAGCGGCTATCTCGGCTGAATATCAGTGCTTAATGGCTAGCCCAGTCACCAGCTAAGTTTAGCGGCCAGAAAGATAAGCATAAATAGCAGGTCTATCTTTGACCGCTATAACTTAACCGATCAGCTGATAAATATTGGCTTAATTGGCTATGTTCATAGCAACCAAAAAACCCCAAAAACCCTGGAAATTCAATGCTGAATACGGCCTGGCATTGACTTTCCGGGTTCACCGCCAACCGTGGGAGTTAGCCAGGCTGCCTCCCGCAGTCTGACTATCAGCCCCATAGTTTGAGGGGGACTTTTCAAAATGAGTATTTATAAAATAGTCTGAAAATAGGCACTTACTTGATCTTTCAACCTGGGCTACCTCTCATAAAATTACCCTTTTTCCTCTTTGTGTCTGAAAGCACAAGTGTCTTGGAACACTGCACTGTGAACTTAAAAGAATGACAGAGGAGAACCTCCAAGAAGATGTGTAGCCAGTTGTAAGGCATAACATAGCCATTCTACTTTGATGTAAAACTGTGAAATTACATGATTCTACAATTTTTTTTCCAGCCAGGAGATTTTATTTGTGCCCTGCGTCTGGACATAACATTTACTATAGGAATACATAAAACTGTATTTTAGCAACTATATTTTTCATAAATTGATGTGTAGGCGGCAATCTGTGTAATGGCTAGATGGCATCTCATTTAGAGGCTGACTGAATTCCGGGTTGTTTCAGCTTCGGTGGCAAAACTAGCCCAAATTCCACATTTGGCCTTGTTTCAGTTTTGGCCAAAAATGCTGATGCATTTTCAGCTGAAACCAAGAAATTTAGTTCTGTGTCCCATGGTTTTCCTCCTCCGATCTGAAAGAGCTCTCACTTCCTTTCTTCCTCCCTCCTGCTCCCTCTTGGCCCACCAGTAAGCTGCTGCCACTGCCTCCCTCCACCCCCGGACATACCATACAACCCTGGTGGCCTCCTAGTGCCTAGTCAAGGCAGCACTGATCCCTAGTCACTCCTGCCTATCCTGTATCCATAGTCAAAATGACTACTGCAACTTCCAGGAACAATTGCTGCTGGAGGTCACAGCAGTCATTTTGGTGTTGGAACCAGCACGGGTAAGAGCCACTGCAGATCACTTCTGCCTGATCTAGCTCCAGTCTCAAAATGGCTGCCACAACCTCTAGTGGCAATATCACAAAGGGGCTTCTTATGTTTGTGGGGGGGAGGGAGATGAAGTGAAGAAGGAAGAGGGAGCTGCTGTGGTTTGGGAAGAAGGGGTGGTGGTGGAGGAGGCAAGGACTGGAAGATGTTCCAGGTTGGGGACTGGGCTGTTTTCAGTTTTTGCTGAAACTGAACAGCAAATTTCAGCCACAGATTCGTTTTTAGCTGAAACTAGAAAAAAAAACCCAGTTTCGGGCACCCTCTAATTATAGGGAATGTCATGCAATTGTCCACAAGATCAGTCTATTATTATTCTTGATCTCGCTGCACAACTGCACAAACTATGTCATCCTGGGATGTTTCCAAGATCAGATGATCTTTCAATATCTGCTATGCAAGATAACAGTGTCCAAGACAAAAGAAAATTACTTTTAAAAAAATGAAAACAGGTATATTTTCACATGTTACAAATTAAGGCAACTAAGATTAATAAGGCCGTATTTCAATTAATCTGCTTTATTAGTTCAAATGTTAGTCCTCCCACACTTAGATTACTGTAATGTGCTCTATTTGAATCTGCCTATTAAGTTATTGAGAAAATTACAACTGATTCAAAATACTGCTATTAGATTGATTTTTAATCTTAAATAGTTCAATAGTGTTTCATCTTATAGAACCCAGTTACATTGGTTTCTGGTACAAATACTCTTCAAATCGGTTTATTTACTTTTTCAGGCATTTATGGTCTCTCCTCTTCCTTAATTACCAATTTTATCTGTGTGCCTTTAGGAAGGTTTTCTGAGAGATTACACAATCTGTTGATATTACATCCAGTAATTTTGAAGAGAGTTCGATTTCATAAGATAGCTAAGTCCATTTTTTCTGACTTTGATTTCTTATTGAAATGTCTTTCCTACACTAATTATTTATCTTTTCATAAGAAAATCAAGACTTTTTTTGTTCTATTGACTCTTCTTAGATGGCTATAATTTACATTATGCTTAGATAAATTGATGTATTTATATTTTATTTTATTTTTTCTTTTTAGACTGAACTGCTTAGGCTTTTTTTAAATGATGTAATCCGCAGTAGGGAGAGTGACGGTATATAAGAGTGTGCTGATACTGATAAATTATCCAATCCTAGCACTCAATAAAAAAGAAGGAGAAACCAGGATCACTTTCTTAGTTGAAAGTCATGCTTACTGGTTTTCTAATGCCTACTAAAGTGATGTTGTTGTTTACCTTGCTCAAGGCTAAAGGCGTCCATGACCACCCAAGACCTGAAAGTAAATCTGAGACTGAGGCCAGAAGAAGCGCTGTGAAGAGGCAGATGTCATCCTCTCACCTGGCGCAGAAGAAGAGGTTTCTGGAATCTGAGGTAAAGCTGACATCTCATGTTATTCAGAGAAGCTATTAGGCCAAATATTTGTGAGGGTCGCAAACACATCTGGTATTTCAGAGCAATGAAGCTGTACAAATCAAAGGCATAGCTAGGTGGGGCTACGGGGGCATGGTCCCCCATAGATTTAGCCTTGGCCCCCTCCACCTTTGACACGCCCCCTGCCACCACAAACTACCTTTGCTGGCGGGGGTCCCTAACCCCCACCAGCCTTAGTCTTCAGCGCTGGTCTCCGGCGCATTCGCTCACTTTGCTGATTTGTGCTGTGAGTCCTGAAGTCCAGCACATCCTGCACGTTCCTTGCTGGACATTAGGACTCACAGCACAGATCAGCGACGTGAGCAAATGTGCCGGAGACTGGCGCTGAAGAAGACTAAGGCTGGCATGGGTTGGGGACCCACACCAGCAAAAGTACCTTGGGGTGGTGTCGAAAGTGGCAGGAGAGGGGGGGGCGGTAGTGGGGGGAGGGGACGGCGGCTGGGGAGACCGGCTAAAATTTCCCCCCCCCCCCCCCACCTTGTGCTCTGGACCCCCCTCCCGCAGAGGTCTGGCTACACCCCTGGTACAAATTACCCATAGTCTTAGACCATTAGTAAACAAATATATCTGATGACAACTAGAGCCCTCAAGGACTGAATTTGAGAACCCCTGAGAATAATGATGTGCATTCATGACAGTCAGCACTGGTACTAATGTCTCAAGGACTTCTGCTAAAGCAATTAGGAGGAATTCTATTAGATAGCATGTATTTGCAAGGTGGGAGGAGGGTTGTACACATGCGTGCATATTATAAAATGCTGTAATTTATCCATGTATCTCCAGCATTTAGGTGCAAACAACAGGGGTGGAAGAAATGAAGTATCAAGATGATCCGAACTATTAAAAAAAACAGTTCCTTTACTGACAATTATATATACAAGTCTGAGGTAGACATACTCATATACAAGTCCCAGACAGATGTACTCAACACAGGCCATGGTTCGACTAAACAGCTTTCTTCAGGAGTTGCCTGCTGGGACCACCTGGAGAAGAGACTACTCCAGGAGCTGCAGAATTATATTATACAAGGATCCTGTGTAATCTGCCAAACAGCTGGTATGCTTGCCAAAGTTTTTCTTAAGATGTCTAGAACCAGCGCTACTTGAGAACTGATTTTCTTGAGAGTTTATACTATAACCTTTTTGTCTATCCTCCAAATTCCACTTCAGAGGAATAAACTTTCCTGAAAGGTATTTACTCTAGACATCTTAAGAAAAACTTTGGCAAGCATATAGAGTACTTAATACCAAATGTTCGACAAATAACACAGGATTCTTGTATAATATCATTCTACAGCCCCTGGAGTAGTCTCTTCTCCAAATGGTCCCAGAAGGCAACTCCTGATGAAGGATGTTTAGCCAAAACATGACCTGTGTTGATTGTCTACCTGAGATTTGTATACATAATTGTCAATAAAGGAACTGTTTTTTAATAGTTCTGATCATCTTGATGCTTCATTTCTTCCACCTCTGTTGCTTGCCTATAGAAATATATCTGATGTAAGTGTTCAAGCCTAAAGGGGTTGTTTACTAAAGCTTAACTCGAGTTATCTGCAGCAGGGCCCATAGGAATAAAATGGGCCCTGCTGCAGATAACGCAAGCTAAGCTTTAGTAAACAGGGGGGTAAATGTTAGACGTGTATATACTCAGTGACACGGAACCCGGGATGGTGAGCCCTTGGGCTGCAGCCAGGCTGCAGCAGACAAGTCCTCTGGGGAGGCGCAGCGCAGAGGCAAACCAGGCACTGAATACAAACAAGATACCAGACATGGCAAATAGACAGAGCACACTCAAGACAAGCAACAAGCACCACCAGAAAAAGGAAATAGACCACTCAGGAGGGCCACAAGGCCGATCCGGAACCCACTCGTACAGAGTCCAAGTGTATGGGCCTTACGGCCAAACTGGAACCGAATCATACCAGAGGGAAAGGGAAAGAAACAGAACAGACTCTCTTGAGCAAGTACTACTCAAGCAGTGCACACACACTGCACTAAACAGAGCCACAAACAAGGGGTCAAAAGACCCTACACACAGGCACAAAGAAACTGAAGGGGAAAAGACAACCCCACTTAGACTCACATGGTAGAAACCACAAGTAAAAGATAAGAAAACCACACAGAAAGGCAACACAGGTCTGAGCTTAGAACCCTAGCTATAAATGAATAGTCCTAACCATGTCAAACAGACATCACACAGAGAGGTAGCACAGGGCTGGGCTAGTAGTCCCAGCTAAAGAGAAGAACTATCCACTCAAGCACAAACAAAACCAGAGAGGACACTCAGGGCTGTGCTAGATCCACAGCTATAAACGAATAATCCTAACCAAGTCAAACAGAAATCACACAGAGAGGTAGTTCAAGGCTGAGCTAGTAGTCCCAGCTAAACGGAAGAGCTGTCCACTCGTGCCACACAGAGAGGCAGCTCAAGGCTGAGCTAGAAGTCACAGCAAACAGAAGAACCACCCACTCAAACAGAATCAAACAGAGAGGATGCACAGGACTGTGCTAGTAGGCACAGCTAAACGGAAGAACGGTCCACTTGTGCCACATAGAGAGACCGCTCAAGGCTGTGCTAGTAGTCACAGCTAAATGAATAAGCAATCCACTCAAACACAACCAAAAACCTCACAGAGAGAACTCAAACAGAAAGCACACAGGAAAAACTCAAGACAAGACCACACAAAGGAACACTCATGGCTATGCCACACAGCACTTAAGGATAAGGAAAGCCACTCATGAAGGAACACTCTAAGCTGTACCATACAGCACTCAGGGAAGAAGGAAGCCACTCAAAGTACTCAAGGGTGTGCCACCAGGCACGCAAGGAAAAAGGGAAGCCACTCATAGGAATACACTAGGCTGTGCCACACAGCACTGAAGGGAAAAGGGAAGCCACTCATAGGAATACACTAGGCTGTGCCACACAGCACTCAAGGGGAAAGGGAAGCCACTCATAGGAACACTCTAGGCTGTACCATACAGCACTCAAGGGTAAAGTGAAGCCACCTACAGGAATACAAAAGGCTGTGCCACACAGCACTCAAGGGAAAAGGGAAGCCATTCATAGGAACACTCTAGGCTGTACCATACAGCACTCAAGGGTAAAGGGAAGCCATCTTTAGGAATACACAAGGCTGTGCCACTCAGCACTCAAGGGTCAAGGGAATCCACTCATAAGAATACACAAGGCTGGCCATACAGAACACAAGAGAAGCCACTCATAAGAATACACAAGGCTGTGCCACAGAGTCAAACAACAGACACTAGAGACAAAGGGAAAAGCAAGCAAACAGGGAAAGCTGCCTTTACATACACAAATCAGATAAGGAGGACTGCTCACAAGAATCAAGAGGCAGACACAGCAGACAAAGAGTTAAAGCATGCTAAAGGGAAGGGCTGCTTCTAAAACACATCAGAAAGAAGCAGGGCTTACACTGCAGTCAAAGGTATAAAGCAAACAAAGAGAAAAACAAACAATGTTCTTACCAGAACTCAGCTAGCACACAGATCTAGGTAGGGAAAGAAAAGGCAGGCAGAGACAGAGCACACCCAGCTGCACGGAAGCAAGATAAATGGTAATCAAGGAAAGCAGCTGGGCTGGCAACAACTGGCTGTCTGAACAGTGAAAGGTAAAGAGGGAAACCACACAAGGAAACAGAACAGGCTTATGCTGGAGAGCCTAGATAACAAGGAAGGAATCTATTCAGGTTGAAACCAGAACCACACACAGAAAAACAGAACAGGGCTTTTCTTAGAAGCAAAGTTAACAGGCTAGTAATCCATACAGGTTTAAAGCAGAACAACACACACAGAGAAACAAAAGAGGGCTTTGCTTGAGAGCAAACCTAACAAGAAAGTAATCCATACATATTCAAACCAAAACCACTCACACAGGGCTCAGGGGTGTGCCACAGAGACACAGCTTAACAAGAAGAACAGTTCTCTCAAAATCAAACAACAGTACAACAAGAAAAGGAAAATAGACCTGTTGCAAAGGCAACGCAGGAAAGCTCCCTGGGTCTTTAAAGGAGTAGGCTGATGATGTCACAAGTAGGATATGAAGCAGAAGCAGGGAGACCAAAGCGAGGCTTGGCTTCAGGGACACCAAAACGAGGCTTGGATAAAAGGCAGACTGGAGATGTCACAGAGCTAGATACAGAGAAACAGTAGGCCTGAACATAAGGGCACGGCCACAACCGTGACACCCAGTTAGACTAGTATTCAGTAACAGCAAATAGGTGCCTACGCTTCTTTTCAGAATAGCCTCCTACCAGAAGTCCAGTTATAGAATTACCCTTTTAGGGTACAATTCTACATGGCACCTCCATTAAAGTGCCCCTTTAATGCATGGTGACAGCCTATTTGGGATGGACATTGGGAGCTCAATATTAATGCACATTTAGGTGCTCTCATTACACCTGCCATAGACCTGGTATAAATGGGGGTGCCCAAACGTAGCAGGCATGCAGGAAATTTACAGTATTCTGAACATTGCCTGACTAAATATCTGCCCTGCCTACATCCTGTCCATGCTCTGCCCCTTTCTAAATGTGTACTATGCTATTCGGACACCTATTTGTAGGATACCATGTAAGCGCCCAAATTACACTTTTGCAAATAAATGTACATGTAGACGCTTAATTCTCAGTATTCTGTACATTTAGGTGCACAGATGGTGTGAAAATGTAAGCGACTTGTTGCAGAATTGCCTTGTATATGCCTAGAAAGTATTTTCCAAGTTTCTCTATTTCCTACCAGTTGCATACCGGATTAAATTTAAGATTCTTTTCTTAGCACAAATGCTCTTTTTACAGACACTCCATCTTATCTGTCATCTTTTATTGGTTCCACATAGACCAGCTAGTCCCAACATGGTCCTCAGGACACATCTAGTCCCATCAGGTTTTCAGGATATCCACAATGACTATTCATGAGTTAGATTTGCATACAATTGAGATTGTGCTTGCAAATGTATTCATACATATTCATTGCGGATTTCCTGAAAACCCAATGGTGTGCCCGAGGACTGAGTTGGGAATGGCTGATATAGACCATCACACCATTTACATTCAGCTGATGACTATCTGCTCTCTTTTCCACCCATGGTGTAAGCACATCTTGACTCCACCCGCTACTCTGTCTTTTTTTATTTGGCCCCTTTTCTTTAGAATTCACTACCCTGGGATTCACTTTTAGAACAGTGGTTCTCAACCAGCGTGTCAGGACACACTGGTGTGTCCTCAAGAGATAGGAGCTGTGTCACAAAAATTTGGTGTAGACAGTAAGTTTGTGTTTCCTTCACAACCATCAGTGCCTTACACCATGGTACCCATGCCTTCTTTTAGCTGGATTGAATAGGAGGGCCCACTGCCCCTAGGGGAGGAAGCTGCTTACATAAGAGACCCTCTGTTTTTGTGACTAGGCAAAGAGTGGGACTTGGCACTGTTAAAAAAAAAAGATGGCCATGGACAACGTTCAAATGCTAGCAAAGAGGCAGAGAAATATGCAGCCTGCCAGACAGACCTCATTGTAAATTTTTCTGCTCTTTATTGCAACTAAGGAAAGTATTGAAGAGAGTATGGGATACATACAGAAAAGTCTAAGTAACAAAAAGTTTTAATTATTGCTTTTATGTCAGTGAATGTTGATGTATCTAACTCTGTACTGGATAGCGGCTTGTAAATGCAAGTAATAAACAGTGCAGAATTATGAGATGAGTCCCTCTTATTTATTTTTTGCTCACATCTTTTTCATTAGTAGCTCAAGGTGAATTACATTCAGGTACGCTGGATATTTCTCTATCCTAGGAGCAGTGGCGTAGCAGGGGGTGCTGCCACCCGGGGCGGGGCGGTTTGCTGTTGCACCCCCCCCCCCGGGTGCAGCACGATGACACCCCCCTCCCCCCCGACCAGCTCCCGCACCCTACTTTTAAAAAGAATATTGGGAGGCAAGGCGCAGTGCCTCGCACCTGCCCTGCACGTAAAAGAAATGTGGACCGTCGGGCCTTCTCTCGCTCTGTCTGTCCCGCCCTTGCGGAAATAGGAAGTTGCGTCAGCGGAGGGCGGGACAGATAGAGCGAGGGAAGACCCGATGGTCCACATTTCTTTTACGTGCAGGGCAGGCGCGAGGCGCTGCGCCTCGCCTCCCGATATTCTTTTTAAAGGTAGGGTGCGGGAGCTGGTCGGGGGGGCGTGTCGATTTGCCGAGGGGGGGGAACTGGCAGGGAGCACTCCCCCCCCTGAGCTGACACCCGGGGCGGACCGCACCTCCCGCCCCCCCTTACTACACCACTGCCTAGGAGGGCTCATAATCTAAGTTTGTACCTGAGATAATGGAGGGTTAAGTGACTTGCCCAAGATCACCAGGAGCAGCAATGGGGTTTGAACCAGCCATCTCTGGATTGCAAGACCAGTGCTCTAACCACTAGGCCACTTCTGTAGGCTCTATGTTCCTTCTCTTTCTCTCTGTCTTGTGAGATATCTGAAGCATGTGATTTGGGTTTATTTTTTCTCTTTAGGAACTCACTGCTCCCTTTGCACTGACAAGCAACCTCCATGCACCAAACATCTATGTATAGAAGGCAGCAGGAATCAAGAGAAAAAGACAACTGAGCACACACTCAATTTATCATACTCACAATGTTTAGCTTCCCCTCTATGATCAGCAAGCTCACATTAAGTTAACATCAGTCCAAGAAAGTATTAAGTAGCAACCATTTATCAATGGCTCATAAAACAGCACGGAGTATGATCATACCAATCTATTTAGTGTGAGCTCAGAAATCCCTCACCTGCATAGAGCACTCCTTTTTTTTTTTTTTTGCATGTGCAGACAAAATTTTTGTGTGCTCATACTAACATCTTCTACAAGTCTTTGAAAGCTCATGTTAAGTCTTTCCTTAACATGCATGCTGAAATCTTTTACACAGACTCCTCAGAGGCCAGAAAAGTGCATGCCTACTAGTTTTAGAAGGGAGCTAAGGTTTCTGGACTTATCCAGGAACTATCGCTGTGAATTCTGAACTTGACAGAAGAGGCAGAATGAGTTATAAGTATTGGAAAATCATGGGTACTTCTTAATAAGGGTCTTGACACAATAGCCCAGTAGAGGCTGGTTTAGATTGCAATGGAAACCCAAAGCAGAAGGGGAAAACTGCCAGAAAAATACAAACCTGTTCTCATCTTCTTTTTCAGGCAGAAAGATACCATGACACTGGCGGCCATCTTAGCAATATGCATCATTTGTCCTGCGTGGAAGGCCCAGAGCGGTTCAGTCTGCTTACAGAACCCAGTTTCCCAATCCCATCTCAGCATTACTCTTCTTTTCAAAACACAGACCCTTATAAAGCCTCCTATGATTCAGTGAGCTTTGATGGGGAGGCATTGCCCACATTTCAGAAATGTTCCAATCCCAGAATTTATATGCCCAGACCTCCTTGTGGCTATGAATTTGCAGTGCCTGGTTATATAAGTTCCAGTTCATTTCCATCACTTTACAAAGATTCAAGCAGTCCACCTGATGCAGATCATGTGCATCTGAATGGACCTCAGCATAACTTTGCTGGATTGAATGTGAGTGATAGGAACTTTGATAACACCATCAAACATCATGGATGGAAACAGATTTTTGGAAAAACTGGATATGGAGACAGAAGTGACTATGGACAAGTCCAGGCAAATGCTGCCCATCCTTATTATAATGGAGATTACCCCTGCAGGTATAGGAGCACACCTTCTCCAACAGCGCCCACTTTACAAACTGTGATAACCACGACTACCAAAGTGTCCTACCAGCCATACAAGTCATCCATGGTAAAGTACAGTGACAACATATATGACATCAAAAACCTGCAGAACTGTAACCATATGACTGACAATATGGCAGACACAATTTTTCCTGAGGTAAAAACTCAGGAGGACTTTGGAGTGATCAGATCAGCTTTGGGCTACGAGCAAGATATTGTCCCCACCAAATCTGAGCAAGTGGAGAACCTGGATACATATCGATATGGAGGATGTACAGCAAGCAGTTTTTCCGAACATCTAGGACATTCTTTTCGATATGAAAACAATGAATACTGAAGTGTACATTCTAAATGGTATCTTAGAAATGATAGTTTATAGTGTATTTAGATTTGCTAGACCACTCTAGCTGCCAATCAGATTCAGAACAAGAAAAGGAACACCAAATTGTCGATAGGAAAGATGAACACTCACAGTGAAAAGTACAAAAGCCAAGAGTGCAAGCCTGCTAAGGACAGAGAAAGTACTTTCTTATAATGTGTTCTTCTCCTTGAACTTGATGGTTTAGCACAGTGGCGTAGCCAAGGGTGGGTCTGGGTGGGCCCAGGCCCACCCACTTTGAGCTCAGGCCCACCCATTAGCAGCACACCTATGATGTGGCTGGCAGGGATCCCCAACCCCCACCAGCCAAAAACTCCCAACAACTGTCCCTCCTGCATACCTTGTAAATAGCAGATCTTCGCCTGCATTGCGCAGCAACTGATACATACTGCTCGCAACAGCCCCACTGCCTTCCCTCTGATGTATTCCTGCCTATGTGGAAACAGGAAGTTGCATCAGAGGGAAGGCTCTGGGGCCAACATCAGCAGTGTGTATTAGTTGCTGCTCGCTGCTGGTGAAAATCTGCTATTTAAAAGGTATGCAGGAGAGGGGGAGATATTTGAGAGACCATATGGCATGCAGGCGAGAGAGGGAGAGACCAAATCACCTGTGGGACAAATGGAATTCTTCTGCCCACCCATCTTGGACCCAGGCCCACCCAAAATTGGGTGTCTGGCTACGCCCCTGGTTTAGCAGATTAAAAATGCCAGAATCAATAAAATACAATTCCCTCCACCCCCCCCCCCCCCCCCAAATAATGTATTTTTTATTTAAGTAACTGAGAGGGTAATTTCAAACTGTACCTCATTTTCAAAGGGAAAGTAAGTACATGCTTTTCATTTGAAAATTGCCATGATGAGACTTTTCCATCTGCTTTTTTTGTTGGTGAAATGTCTGTGAAAATCATGTAGATCAGAAGATACAGTCTATGCACATTATTTTTCAATCCCATCCAAAATTGCCTCTCAAGCTGTCTAAATGTCACATATTTTGGAACCTCCACACACCTACTTTGAGCCAAATGGGATCCAACAATTTTCAAGCAGCCAATTTACCCAAGTTAATAGCTTTGAAAATTTCCCTCTAAGCTACTGACATTTAAAGATTCATGGCATGTGTTTTATCATAAACAGAATAAAATCCATGATTAATTTGTTTGAATAAAGATATATAATTCATTTCAGTATTCATTGTGGCTACTTCCCCAGTTTCAAAGTTCTCAAGTTATCAAATGATAGTTGTGATCTAAAGTCCCTGTATAATTATTTTTTTCATTGTTTTATTGGCTATAAATGGCATTTTGTATTCCTCAAATATGATAACTCATGTTTGTTATGTGTTTTTTTATTTTCATGTAACCAGTAAAACATGGATCCATTGGTCAAAGTTTAATGTATGACACATGTAAACTTTTTCATAATTAGGACTACAACCATCACAGAAATTTATTTATTTGGTTTAAATTATACACCCTGCTCCATCTACAAATATGAGTGGCTTACAATCAAAATGCTTTACAAAAGTCGCTAGTCCTCAGTGCATAATGCGATCTGGCAGTTCCAAGGACTACAGTACAGAAGTTGAAGACCTCAATATGCCTTCCTCTAGTGCAGTGATTCCAAAACCTGGTCCTGGAGGCATTCCAGCCAGTCAGGTTTTCAGGATATTTGCAATGAATATTCATGAGAGAGAGATTCACTTGCAGTAGAGGCAGTACATGAATATCCATTGTGGCTACCTGAAAGCCTGACTGGCTGGGATGTCTCTAGCACCACGTTTGGGAATCACTGCTCTAGTGGGTCCTGAGGGTGGAGGAAAGATAAAAGCTGTACTTCTGTGCATGCTTTCTGTGCTGTCCAGTGTCATACTGTTCACTCTCATGGTTTCCATTCCCACAAAAAGAGTTCAGGAATCAATATTCAAAAGCACATATATTAAAAAAAATTCTAGAAGTTGAATAGTTAATTCTGGGCATATAAATTGCTT
Organism: Microcaecilia unicolor; assembly: GCF_901765095.1. Taxonomy (NCBI): domain Eukaryota; kingdom Metazoa; phylum Chordata; class Amphibia; order Gymnophiona; family Siphonopidae; genus Microcaecilia; species Microcaecilia unicolor. Next base: position 327,429,828 of record NC_044031.1, on the reverse strand, counting down.
TCCATTGACAAGCAGGATTGAGGGGTCCTTTTACTAAGCTGTGGTAAAAGGGGGCCTGCACTAGCATCAGTGCATGTTTTTAATGCACGCTGATGCCCCCTTTTATTTCAGAGGGTAAAAGGCTGGCAATTTTGGGGGAAAGAAATGGCCGTCCAGTAAAAGAACCACTTACTGCATGGCCTTTTCGGTGGTGAGCCCTTACTACCACCCGTTGAGATGGAGGTAAGGGCTCCCGAGCTAACCCAGTGGTAACTGAGCAGCATGCGGAACTGCCTAATTACTGCCGGTTAAGTTCCAGCGCTACAAAAATTACTGTAGTGCCAGATATGGTGCACACTGGGGATGGGAACTACTGCTGGGCTCCTGCAGTAACCCAACGGTTGTTCCAGATTGGCGCACAGCAAGACTGTTGCTGCACGCCAACCCTTTTGTAGATGAGCCCCTGAATTAAGCACACAAGTGGGTTACATGATCCAATGCACCGGGTCACAACTGTTCTCCCAGAGGTTAGAAGATTAGTTAACATTCTGAGCATGTATGGCCCCTCCTGTGTGCAATAGTCTCCTAAGCTCCTAAGTTTGTTTTTCTGCTCAGCTGAATGGACGCAAAGCATTGTTTTTTGTCGTGTTGTCCTTATATTCATTCCTTCCCTCCCCCTCACCAATATTTTGAAACTGCTGAGAGCTGCAGGCTGATTTTGACCCGGATATTCAGTGCCAGGTGTAATCCGGGCACTTGCATTGAACATCCAGATCATGAGTGGCTCCCAGCAATTATCTGGCTGACAGCTGAGATTCAGACCAGTGTCCAGATAACTAAGCAGATAAAGTTCAGAAAGCATTTTTACACCGCTACCCAGGTAAGTCCTTGCTCCACTCTAGCTCCAGCCCTGGACCACCCCAGCACTAGTAGGATAGTGCAATGCTGGTCATAGCTGATATTCAGTCACAATATCTAGTTAAGTGCTGCTGAATATTAATGATGGAGCCAGCCAAGGTGACTGAACCGGGCAGGAGCTTCTCCTGCCTGGCTAAATCATTTTGAATATCTATCTCTGTGTCACCAAAATCAGGATTTCATCCATGCCAGACTTGTGGCAGGAAAACTCAGAACTTTGACATGCTTATTAAAAGTCTTGTGACGTGGTCCAGACCATGATCAGAAGGACTGTAAGCACTGAGTTCAAATGCCACCAAAAGCACAAACAGACTGTCATCTAAGAGAACATTTAGACCCTGAGAAGAAGCTGCTCCTAGAAAAATCTCACAGAGACCTCTTCTGTGCAGACTGGTCAAGAATTTCCCAAAGAAAAGCCATCAACTTCTAGGCATTATAACCTAAGAATCTAGTTGTCATATGGCAGGTGCCTTTGAGATATCCAAGCTTACAGTGCAGTCAATTCCAGAGCACTCTTCTAGGGCTTACTGCTTGCTCTTTTGGGACTGCCGCTGGCCCAACATGGCTACTGGCAGTAATCCCGCCCCGAGCATGCATAATTTCCAGGGAACTGTCCCCCCCCCCCCCCCCCCCCCCACGGAAATGGCTTGCATAGGCAGTAATCGTGCATCTCCGCACACTAACCTAGTTACCATCGGGTTAGTGCGGGAGCCATTATCGCCACCACAATGAGTGGAGGTAAGGACTCCCTGTCGCATGGCCATGTGTGCTGGGGGCTTTTTTACCTGCTGTGGTAAAAAGGGCCCTGGCGCGTGGGAGAAATTTGCTTTTTTTCCATACAGAAAGAGCTATTGCTAATTCTGGCTCCATCTATGATTAAAACTGAGCCAACTTGCAGGACAGCTTTCTCCCACCAGGTTCCTAAATTTCAGACTGGACATCTGGACTGTTTACACAGAAAAACATTATGTGGAACTTAGAAAGAGTCTGAAAACCTAGTTGTTTCTTAAACAATTTCACAGACTGATTGTGTTATTGCAGAATTGTTGTTGATTTGTACATTTTACTTTGTATGGTTGTGTTTTGAATTTTTTTTTTTTTTAATGGATACTGGAAAAATACAGTACGAGAATAAATTTAAAACATTTTTATTCCAGATTGGGTGGGTTTTGAAAATTGATTCTCTACTGAATAGCATACAGAATGCTGTAATAGAGGTTATAAATTAAGAGGTAAACTACTTATATCACACTAGTGCTTTTGTTTCAAATTTGCTGCCTGTATTAAGAAGGTTTAATGACAGGAGACAGCATGATGTCAAAATGTTGAAGCCGCCCCCCCCCCCCCCCATGGAACCCCAATATTGATGGATGCAAAACAAACTATCTGCTGCCACATCCTTGTTGGCATTAGAAACATGCCAGCTTGTGCAACATATGGATGTACACAGAAGAACCATCAGAACGGAATAACCTTGCATCAGTTAGAGTAGTAATTACTTATAAATCAAAATCAGTGCAAGAATCTGAATACCCTACTGTTCGACAGATCTTAGCTACCTAGGTACCTCATGTAGCCACTCTTTGCCAACACCATCCTCTGCCCTCTTCTCTCATCTTCTTTCCACTCTCTTCCCCACTTTCCCTTACATTCTAGTTCTTCAGTATATACTGCCTCAATCCTCATGCCGTGAATTGCGTGGTATAGAAGCAATAGATTAGATTAGATTTTGAGGGGCTGGTTATAGGGACACCCTAGCATACGTTGTATTGATGCTGAGATGTTTTCACACAGTAAAGGGCCACCAAAACAGACATCGTGTTATGAGAATCAGGTGCTCAATATTCAGAATGGGGTTTTTTTAAACATTAATCAGGTTGAAACCTGGGAGCATTTAACATCTTTTTTTTCTGTGGGTATGGAGAAAGATGGTATGATGGAAATTGCTCCTTTTGTGTTGTGGAATGCAGTGATATATTATAAAAATACACTTGATAAAAGACAAGTATTGAATAATTAGGGAAGAGCTACCTTTATGCAGAAGTCCAGACTCAGCCTAAATGTACCAGTTCTGTTAAATATATTTATTTCTACTTAAAGTCTGTTTGGATGTAAATGCAAGCAGCACACTATTAGCCGCAAAATAATTATTTTCAGTGGAAAATAAATAGGTTGGCTGCCTGCTAAGTGTGTATTCCATCACTGTTTCATTATTGCTACCAAGTAATACATATTTGTGGCATTTGCTTAATATTGTGACTGGATCAACCATACAGGTCTTTATCTGCCATCATCTACTATGTAACTATGATCTTAATTCTTTTATTCAGACCTTTTATGCACATGGTATTGCTTTTTAAACCCAAAGGTAAAACCTAAGGGTAGTCGCACAATTTGGTATAAACTGTGTTGTTTCTGGCTTTACTTGTTTTGGGCTGCTTTGGGTCTTACTGATCTGTACATCTGCTGTCTAGAATTTTGGAAAATGGAAATGAGGAAATAATAATTAAGTTTTGGATATACTCTGTAGAAATTGTTGTTTAATTTTGCAATGTATATATAGATGCCTGTCCTGGTGTGAGCATGTGATAATGTTTGAATAACTTTCTATACTTATGGCTATGATTTCTGACATGCAGCATCATTAAAGGACAAACTTTTAAATGCCCAGTTAGGTATATGTGCTGATCTCAACTTTATTACATGTTTCAGACATATCTATCTACTTGCTTTTTATGATGTTACTGAATTCTATTAGTCTGTCTCATTGTATTTTCAAATGTAAGCTACATTGAACCCAGGTTTGCTTGAGATAATGTGGGATATAAATGCTAACCTACCCACCCCTTCCCCCCCAAAAAAATCCTTTATGCTCCACATTTTTAAGGCACTGCCTATCCAACTGGATGGTGATGGCATAAGGAAAGCAAGTTTGGTCTTGTGAAGACTAACTCGAAATAACCTGTTCCTTAACTGTGCTCTAGTATTAACATACTGAAAATGCGACCATACCATGCTTTTGTGGTTATATTCCACTAATAAGTTAAACAATTAACTGGCTTTTTGAAAGGATTACATAACCTTTGGATGCATGACTAGAATAAAAAACACACATTATTTATGCAATATCACAATTCCTCATGTACAGCTACAAAACAACCTTTTAGGGTGGATAGTGTTCACAATGTGTTCCTTTTATTATCCGCCAGAAAGAAGAGATAAGAGTTTTCAGTTTTGGCACAGTATAAGTCATCACAAGAAAAAATTATAAGAAAACCAATGGACAGCATTAGGGGCTTATAACCCATTTAGTTATGTTTAAACAAATAAGAATTTGCATTTGTTTTTATATAGAAATATCTTTATTGTCAGCATAAGCAAAAATAAAACCACTGAAAACCACAATATAGCATTGCAAATAACAAAGAAGGCTCTGGAACACTGACAAATACATTTTGAATATAACCCCCCCCCCTTTACAGACCCCCTCGAAAACTCACCAACCCCCTCCCCCCCAATCCCCGCCTAACATAATGCAAAACCATTGTGTCTGCAATGTTTTACGTCCCTCCATATGGCGGCAAGCTCCACCCACTGACCAGCCCACACAATGCCCAGGTAGGCTAATATAGAGGGGCATAATTGAACGAAAACGTCTATCTCCATGGGTGTTTATCTCCGAGAATGGGTCCGTGAAGGGGCGGACCAAACCGTATTTTCGAAAAAAATAGACGTCCATGTTTTATTCGACAATTTGTGAGCTGGGCGTTTTTGTTTTTCAGCGATAATGGAAAATGAAAGCGCCCAGCTCAAAAACGAATAAATCCAAGGCATTTGTTCGTGGGAGGGGCCAGGATTCGTAGTGCACTGTCCCCCCTCACATGCCAGGACATCAACCGGGCACCCTAGGGGGCACTTTTACAAAAACAAAAAAAAAGGTAAAAGAGCTCCCAGGTGCATAGCACCCTTCCCTTGTGTGTTGAGCCCCCCAAATCCCCCTCAAAACCCACTGCCCACAAGTCTACACCATTACTATAGCCCTAAGGGGTGAAGGGGGGCACCTACATGTGGGTACAGTGGGTTTGGGGAGTTGGACGACTAATAAGCATTAAGCAGCACAATTGTAACGGGTAGGGGAGGGATGGGCCTGGGTCCACCTGCCTGAAGTCCACTGCACCCCCTAATAACTGCTCCAGTGACCTGCATACTGCTGCCAGGGAGGTGGGTATGACATTTGAGGGTGAAAATAAACAGTTGTGAAACGGCATATTTTGTGGTGGGAGGGGGTTTGTGACCACTGGGGGAGTCAGGAGAGGTTATCCCCGATTCCCTCCAGTGGTTATGTGGTCATTTAGGGCACTTTTTGGGGCCTTATTTGTGGAAAAACAGGGTCCAGGAAAAGTGCCCTAAATTCTCGCTAAAAACGCATATTTTGTTTCCATTATCGGCGAAAGGCACCCATCTCTGATCGGCCGATAACCACGCCCCAGTTCCGCCTTCACCACGCCTTCGACACGCCCCCATCAACTTTGTACGCTTCCGCGATGGAGTGCAGTTGAAAACGTCCAAGTTTGGCTTTCGATTATACCGCGTTATTCGTTTTTGGGAGATAAACGCCTATCTCCCGATTTAGGTCGCAATATAGGCGTTTTTGTCTTTCGATTATAAGCTGGATAGTCTCCTGTCATTAAACCTTCTTGGCCTGTATATGGATACATTTTCATTGTGTAAGTCACCGTGGGGGTTATTTTACAAAGCCTGTTTTACATGCTGAAAATGGCTATTAAAAAATCGCATGGAGATATACATGTGTACAAATCCACATGCTGTGCTGACAACAGTCATGTACTTTTATTCGATCCATGCTTAGGTATTCCTGGGGGTGTAATTTGGGCAGGGTTATGGTATGTATTTACTACCTTCTCTGTAAAGAAACATTTTCTATTCTTACTCCTGAGTCTAACCCTTTGAGCTTGCTATAACCTTTTGTTCTAGAATTTCATTCCACTGAGAAATATGTGCCGCCTCTACATTGTTTATACACTTTTGAGGTATTTGTATGTCTCTGTCATACTTACTTTATTTCTCCTCCCCTCTAGGGTATGCATATTTAAGTTCTTGGTCTTATCTCTTAATGCAGCAGCCCTTCAATTATTTTGTTGGCTCTTCTCTGCCTGGCTTCACTTTATCCATATTCATTCAGAGGTACGGCCTTCAGAATTGAACACAGTAATTCGGATGTAGTCTCATCAACATCTTATACAGGTCTATTGCCACTTTTTTTCTACTGACAGTGCGATAAATAACTTCTATAAGGTGCTAGATATATATTAAAACTTTTATTGAACCTTGATGGACATCACAAGACTTTAGTCCAGTTTAAGGTGCACCACTGTCCCAGCTCACCACCAAGGTTCAATCTGACAAAAATAGGTAAACCAATGGTGAATCACTCCTCCATTCCCAATATATGCCAGGTGCTATAAACTGAATGCATTGAAAGCTAAATAGACAATCTCTGCCCTTATTGTCTTGGACCTGAAAACATCAAGTAAATGTAAAATAATGCTTTCAGTTCCATGGCCAGAGTGTAAGCCTGATCGATGATCATAAATAATACTTCTGTTCTCAAAATAATTGCTCAGTTGCAATGATCGTTCCTAAGAGCAGAATATTTACAGCAAGACAGTGATTATTTACTACCTTATGATCCAAATTTTGCTTTTCAAAAGTGGCAAATGACTGCCTTTCTCAGTTCATTGCCTTGCCCAAGGGAACAGTTGACAATAGACTCAAGCAAAGTGAAAAACACAGTATGCAATCTTTATTAAATCTGATGATACTGGGTCATTTAAAGTTGTAATAGGACATAAGAACATCACCACTTTCCAAAAGTCATGGGTATGAGTCTATGAAACCCAATAAACCCTAACAGTGACCCAGCTAAACAAGGACCTTTACATGTCATAGCCTGAGCCCTCAACTCACTTGAAGAAATAGTTCCAAGATTTCAATCCAACAAATCATCTGTGTTTGTAACCTTGATCACTAGTCTGCTCTGATAGCCCCCATCTCTTCTTCCCTTTATACCACCTTGAATGTAAAAAAAAAGTCTGCTTTTTTGACAGCCTGGTCTCTCTCCCATCTACCTGATCTTGAATAAACAGCCTTTCCCAACAGTATCTTCTAAATTCCTCTTTCCACTCCTAAGAACCTACAAAATTCCAAATGTTGAGCAAGCAGGAAACTGCAGCCTTTCTTCTCAGAGGCCTTAGATGCAGGTCTTCTCTGGCAATGCCTAATGGTAGAACAATACAGGACACCAGGCCTGTATTATGTAAGGCTGTGTCATCCTGTTTACTTGCCATTTGGAACTTCTCAGAGTTTTTAGTGAATAAGAAGGTGTATTAGGGAAGGCAGGCATGTTTATCTTTTTATTTTTATTTATTCTTTGCTCAGGAGAGATCACTGGCTCCTGGGTGAGGATATCCAGCTAGATTTTTCAGTTATTCTATTCCTGCACCTAGGAACGGCAGGCAAGTTAGCCAGCCTGTCCAGAAAATTAACCCTAGCCAGTTAACTTTTCTTTCACTTACCTAAACCTACCCATGGGCCTGTGCAAGAATTTGATCAGATACATTTAGGTGGCCTAATTTATACACTCAGTCCTGGTACATTTTTAAAGGCTTTCATTAGCAGCCTAATTCTATAGTTAGGAAACCGGAGAGTTCTAGAAATTTGCCTTTAAATACTTGCTAGGTATTACACTTGTTTCAGGATGTTAGCATTTTACTGTCTACCACCTCTTGAAAAATATAAAAATACAGTAAAAATGAATTACAGCATTCAAACTCTCCCGCACAGCTGTATCTGAAATACTGCTGATCATTTTGATCATAATTTGATTAGCCCCAGGGAAATGTAGCAGCAACAAGATGAACTGCATTCTCTAGTGCCGGAAGAACCTGGTGAACATTCAAAATAACTGTAGTCACTTGAACATTTATCTGTTGTTTTTTTCCTCAGTGGCTTGACAAGATAATTTGTTATATAGATCCACACCTCAAATATGCAGTAGTCTGTTTTAGTGACAGGTTCTGTTCATGCAAGGAGACAAGAGAAGTTAAAACAAAGGTTCTCAAATTTCAAGTGCCAGGAAAAGCAACACAGGAAAGGTCTGCTGCTTGATGATGGAGAATGGTTTGGTTGCATAATAGTAATGCAGATGCTGTGTTGGATACTATCAGGTTCCAAGTTTGATTTACTCAGGTAGCAGGTTTAACACACCAGCTAGAATACTAAGCAAAACTACAGGTTTAAGTACTGACAAACTTGCAAGAGATCAGATTCAAATCCTGTCTCCAAAAGCTGGGCGGCAATTGAGTTTTTGGAAGTAATTCCTTGTTCCCAGCAACACATTTCCAAAGGCCTGGGGCTAATCGCAGGTTTTTCTGGATCTAACATCAGCTCTCTTCACTTGCAGGATCCTGAATTCATCAATCCTTCTTATGACTCAGAGGACAAGACACCACTTTACCATCTGAACAGCCCCCAGCCCAAATCAAGCATGATAGAAGCCAATACTGATAGATAAGTAGAAAAAAGGTCAACAAAATAATGTTTTACATGATGCCTATACTGTAATTCACACACACACATACCAGAATGGAAGGTAGGAGAATGCTGTGTCAAGGTGAACAGGTGGAAAGTTTGGGCCAAGAGACAAGAAGGAGGAGAGTGTCGGGGTTGGGTGGATAGTGTGTGAGTGACAGAGAGAAAATGTGAGTTGGGTGGGAAAGAGTAGAAAGTGCACACAAACCACCTAATTAATGTCAATATGAATTACTAGGGGGAGGGGAGAGTTTACTTATAACCTTCCTCCACCCAACAATTGACTGCTGTAAGGCACAGGATGGGATTTGAAGTTTGTGTGCACCACAACCCCATTCTCCAACTAATCAACACCAATCTGAAACAGGATGCAAAGGCATTGACACGGCTGTAAGCCGCGCCTCGGCTCATCTGGGGGCCTGTCGTGGTCTGTTCCCACAACCTCCTGCTGGGTCTTGGGTGGTATTCTCAGGTGTGGTGCTCCATCCACAACCCTGCCTTGCCGCTACTGGGCATGCTGATGGTGGCGCAGCTTCTGGTCGAGGACGGCTCCCTTAGGTGCATACGGAAGGAACCAAGTTTTCAAGAGCTCACAGTAGGGAGTTGAGGACGCCCATAAATGACATCATCTCCTGGGGCCATTTAAGGAACTGCAAGACCTGCCCTCCTTGCCTTGCAATAGGTTGCTGTGTTTTGGTCAGTGTGGACAGTCTTCAGATCCAGCTACAGGCTCCAGCTCCAGCTCCAGCTCCAGCTTCCAAGTCTCCAGCTATGGTATTCAGCTCCAGCTACAGTCTTCAGCTTCAGTCCTCAGTTCCAGTTTTCAAGTCTCTCGTGCCAGTCTTCAGTTCCAGCTCCTAGCCACCTGCTTCTGTCTTCTGTTCCTGTGCCAAGCCCTTGACAGTTCATCCTTTGTTCTCAGTCTTGTGACCTAGTTTACCATACTACTACTACTTATCATTTCTATAGCGCTAAAAGGCATACGCAGTGCTGTACACCATATGCAAAAGACAGTCCCTGCTCAAAGAGCTTACAATCTTGACCCTAGTAGGGGCAGGACTTGCCTACTGCCAGTCGGGGCCTGCCTGTCCTTCAGGTTAAGTGGATCGCACAAACCTGACTGCAGCCCAAGGGTTCACTACTCTGTGGTGTGACAGACTGCAAGGTCATGAGTTTGGGCGAGTTACCCATGCTGCAACTGTTTCAACAATTAGTTCTTCAGCTGCAGCAGCTGTCAGACTCGGTCCATTATTTAACTACACGGACGCACCACTTTCAGATGTTTGCATGTCCCCAGGCATTGGCTACTTCAGTGCCAGATCCTGGCAGCCCAGTCAGGGTCAGTACCTGTGCTTCGCCAGGCATCTGCCTGGTGGCCCCTCCTAGATATGATGGGAGCCCTAGTGCCTGTAGATGATTCATTAACCAATGTCTGATAATCTTTGAGCTACAAGCAAGAAACTTCTCATCTGATAGATCTTGTGTGGCTTATATCATCTTCTTGCTGTCTGGCTGAGCCCTGGCATGGGTTTCAGCACTATAGGAATGGAAGAACCCAGTACTTAATAACCTCAACACCTTTCTCAAGCAATTCCGTACAGTCTTTGAAAAACCAGGAAAGGCTTCTTCTGCTGTATCTAAACTCCTTAGGCTGACATGGGGCTCACAAACCCTGGGGAATTACTCCATTCAGTTCCACACTTTGGCATCTGAGTTGAAGTGGACCAATGAGAGCTTGGTAGCATTTTTTTTGGCAAGGGCTGGCACTCCAAATTAAGGACAAGCTGGTGGGTTGGGATCTTCCCTCAGCACTGGATGACCTTATCAACCTTTGTAACCAGATTGACATCCGGTTTCAGGATCAAGCCCGGGAATGACAATTCTCTCACAGGATGGTCCGACTAGCGCCATTTCCAGAGATCTTTCCATTCTCCTACCACAGAAGCGTCACTTCTGAATTCTGGGAAACCTATGCAACTAGAGTGTTCTTCCATCCCAGAACAAGAAAAGCTAAGATGCAGGTCTCTGAACCTGTGTCTGTACTGCAGTGAAACAGGACATTATGCCTTGAAGTGCCCTAAGAAGTCAGGAAACTGGCTGGAGAGACAGAGGTAGGTTCCTCTGCTCAGCCTCCTTGCTCCCAATTCTTGGTTCCAGCCCTGCTTGACCTGGGATAAGAAATCAAGGCTTTCATTGACTCAGGAGCTGGAGGATATTTAATTGATGAACGTCTTGTCTGGCACTTTAACATTCGCACCCGGGACCTCCCTGAGGCCATCCTCAGTGTTAAAGAACATCTAAAGGCTAAGACGACATAGGAAAAAAAGATGCCTGAGAGTTGGGGTTCTCCACAGGGAGACTGTTGTCTTCTATGTGCTCCAGACTTCAGTCAACCCTATCATCCTGGGGTTACCATGGCTGCAAAAACATAATCCTGTTATAGATTGATAGACTGGAGAACACTTAGCTTGGAGCAACACCTATCTTCAATGCTCTATGGACACTGTTGCGCTCTCCATCACTTTAGCTTCAGCAACCATAAGTATCCCAGAGGACCTGCCTTAGGCTTATGCAATGTTTGTCAACATGTTTTCCAAGAAGCAAGCGGAAACACTCCCTTCTCACTGAGAGTACAACTGTCTCATCAACCTCCTGCCAGGCAAAGTGCCACCTCGGGGGATGGTTTATCCGCTTTTAGTGCCTGAAACTCAGGCTATGTCTGATTACATTGCACAGAATCTACAGAGAGGCTTCATCTGCCCTTCCACATCTCTAGCAGGGGCCAAATGGGACCTTACACTACTACATAGACTATAGAGGGTTGAACGCCATTATAGTCAAAAATAAGTACTCGCTTCCTTTAATTACTGAGTTATTTGATCATTTTCAAGGAGCTTGTTTCTTCACTAAGCTGGACCTGAGAGGAGCATACAATCTAATTTGCATCCATGCGGGAAATTAATGGAAAACAGCTTTCAACACCAGAGATGGGCATTACGAGTACTTGGTAATGCCTTTTGGACTCTCTAACGTTTCAGCTGTCTTCCAAAACTTTGTGAATGACATCTTTTGAGACCTACTACAGAATTGTGTAATAGTCTACTTAGATGACATATTGGTTTACTCTAAGATGCTTGTCCAAAATTGGGAGCAAATAAAACAGGTCCTGTAGCAACTCCGCGAGAATCGTTTATATGTCAAGCTGGAAAAGTGTGCTTTGAACAAATAGTTGCCTTTCTTAGGTTATGTTATATCAGATCAAGGCCTTAAGATGAATCCCACTGAGTTGTTGACTGTGCTTGACTGGCCTTGCCCCAGGGGGCACTGCGCCTTACAATGTTTTCTGGGTTTCACAAATTACTACCGTCAGTTTATCTTTAAGCAAGCCTACCCAAATGCCCCAACCTAATCTCGCCAACTTCCACCCCCAATTCTGTTCTGACTTAAATACCAACCTCCCATCCTTCTCTTTCCATCTCTCCTTAATTTTATCCCTCCTTACCCTTTCTCCCAAATTACACTATCCTATCCTGTCTACCCTCTTTTATCCTAGTCATATATTATCTAGCTCAACTTATCATACACTACTAAGCCCAACTTTACGTTGTTTTACTACTGTTTTATTAAAATTCTATTAACTTTGTATTTCAAATTACTATGTAAGCCGCATTGAGCCTGCATTATATGGGAAAGCGCGGGGTACAAATGTAATAATAATAATAAAATCCACAACTATTCTACCACTGTGGTGCCACTGACCATGCTTACTCAGAAAGCAGCCAACCCCCAGGGTTTGCCTACAGAGGTGATATGAGCCTTTGACACCCTGAAGCAGGCCTTCATAGCAGCCCCAGTGCTTCGACATCCAGATCCTGAAAAACCCTTCTTTTGTTGTAGCCAACGCTATCTCCATCTGGGCCAAGGCCATCCTTGCTGAAGTGGATGCCCAGGGTAAACTTTTCCAAAATGTTTTTCACAGTTGAGAGGAACTATACCATTGAAGATCAGGAGTTGTTAGCCATTAAGTTGGAGAAGAATGCTGCCATCTGCTAGAGGTAGCAAAACATCCATTTACGGTGACCATCGATCATAAGAACCTCTTGTACCTACTGGAGGCTCAACGGCTCAATCCTCACTAGGTCTGTTGGTCTTTATTCTTTACCCACTTTGATTTTTGGGTAGTCTTTCGACCAAATGAGAAGAATGTCTGGGCTGATGCCCTCTCTCACACCTTCAAGCTTACAGATGAGATTCCAGATTATCAGACAACTGTGAACTCCACCAAAATCCTGGCAGCTACTGCCTACACTGGTTCCCTCTGGCAAGTGGAGTTTTTTTTATTTAGACCTATGATGGTTGTATATTGCTAAGCTCTTTTTGCAGTTTATATGAGCTATGGCTTGAACTCTGAGGTCTTTTTTATCCACTATTTTTTGAAACCAAGCATGCGCGACCTGAGAGAAAAAGCTGACACAGGGGCAGGCCATACGGCAGTGTGAAGAAGAGCAGTGCAGGAGGAAGACTCTTCTGCTGGCGGGGCCCTGCCAGCCAAGGTATTTACAGTTGTGGCGGGCGGGGGCCGGCAGCGATCCTAGGGGGGAGGGGCAGCAGCAGTGATGATCCTGGGGGGCGGCAACAGTAGCAGTGATGATCCTGGGTGGCGGTGGCGGCGGTGGTGGTGGCAGCAGCGGCAATGATCCTGAGGGGGAGCAGCAGTAGCGCGATGATCATGGGGGGGCGGCCCTGCCCCAGGTCCGACTCAGTCTATTGATGGCCCTGCTCCAGGGTATACATGTTTAAGTCAGTAAGTCTCTCCACGTACATCTTGCTATTTCCCAGGTCTCAGAAGGCAGCCCTAATACAGGGGAGGTGCTTGTTGTGATTAACTCCTTCTATAGCCAATGAGAAAACAAAAGAGGACAGGAAAAGGCGGGACTGAGTGCTGGCTGACACACTTACTTGCAATGTTATCACAATGACAATTGTGGGTAATCAGCAATATGTAAAGTCAAATAAAAGAAAAAAGAACAAGCCCAAAAACAAGCTACCCGCAAGTTGAGAAAAAAAATGCACCTTCAAAAAATAACAAGCCCAAGCTCGTGGGAAATAAACTAGGTTGGCAACACGAAGCCTCTACTTACTCCAGCCCTTGAAGTTCAGCCTCTCCTTCCTGTGACTAGAAGCCTCCCCTTTGGCTAGATCCTACCATTGTCTCTGCACTGGAAGGGGAGAATATTGGAGAGCCACAGAGGGCTAATCAGTGAAAAATGTCCAATAATTTACAAATTTGTAGAATCCAAAAGAATCCAAACAGTTGGCAATTCAAGGCTCCTGTGTCCTCAGTACATCATCTGAGAGAGCCTCTCCCCCCTAAACTTTTGGATTCAGTGTATCCACTGAAGGTCCTGTGAGGCGGGATTACTCCTTTGCACTAATCATGTTGTCTGCTCTGTTGCTGATAAGGGAAGGGACCAATCGGATCAAAGGTAAACAAACAAACAAACAAACAAAAATAGCATGTTTCTTTCCTACCAGGGCTGGGCATTCAGTGAATCTCCTGAATGCCCCGACTTCACACCACTGCCTATTGCCAATTTACAGTTAACTAGGAATAGAATAGAATCGAGGAAACCTACCAATGGTTCCTTCAATCCTTCAATAACACTTTCGTCAAGAGTTCCAAAAATGATGAGGACAAGGATAGAGAGATCAAGTTTTGAGCAAGAAAAATGAGGAGATCAGATTGAAAGAATTCCAGGAGGAGGTCAGAGGGCCCATTGATGGACTGGGACTAATGGATGAAGAGCGACTGATCCTAGAGAAAACAGTAGAGCTGTGCTGAATAGCATATTTTATTATCATCTGAATAAGAATAATGAAAAATATTATTCAGCCAAATATAATTGTCGAATACGAATAATGGACATTGAGCTGTAACATAATAAATAATAAAAGAAGCAATGTGAAATCAGAGATCAAGAGTTTATTTCAGTAGGATTTAGCACAGTAGAGCCCTGGATTATTCATATTCAAATTTAAATCATTATTCGGCGAAAACAAATAATATATTCAGGGCACTATTCGGAGCCGAATTGAATTGTATATGAATATTCGGTACAGCCCTAGATAAGAGCTTGTGTTTTTGCACAAAAAATGATGTCTGGATGTTGGAGTTTGGGCTAATGTGAGGCTGATTAGGAGGAGCAGTCAAGACAGTCACAACATGGAAAAGTTTCTTGGTGGGATTGTCACAGGTGGTTATAAGATCAGAATAATAGGTTCTTTTTTTCTGTTTAATGCTAGCAAAGTAATCATTTTGGCATTCTCAGATAGCCAGAGATACAAGGGTTCTCATTTTATTCCAATTGCTTTCCTTTTTACAAGTGTGTTGTGAAAAGGAACGTAATTGGAACAAAATGAGAACTTGAAGAGTCCTAAGCCCTGGTGATTCTATGGGTGCAGATGTTCGTTTGAGTAAGAGTAGGACATAAGAGGAGCTTCTATACCAACGATTATGCATAATGCAGATGTCCATGCAGATGCATGGTCATCTAATAGAATTGTCAATAGATAGCGCAATTCCTCCTCTTCCTGCCTTGCGATCTCTGTAGTGGAGGGGAGAGATCAGCTGGTGCTGAATGTGACATGAGGAGGGCAGAGCAAGATGACAGTGTGCCATGTGGAGGGTAGGGGGGGCAGACCAAGGTGAGTGTGCAATTGGTAGGTGTTTTATTATACTATGGGACCTGTTACTGAGTCGTGCTGTAGGCACGCTAACATTTTAGCGCACACTAATGATATAGAAACCTATTATATTCCTATGAGTGTCTCTAGCATTAGCAGGCATTAATTTTTAGCATGCACTAAAAGGTTTGTGCACCTACAGCGCTGCTTAGTAAACAGGGCCCTTTAGTTTCTTCATGAATGGGTGTGCTATCTGTCCTATTAATTTATTGTAGTTCATTTTCCTTTTTTCTTTGGTATTTAAGAATTTTGTAAACCACCTTGCTCTGTTTGACATTTAAGGCGGTATATCAAGTACAAATAAATAAACAGCAAAGAGCCCTGTGGTTCATCTAAACAGTCGGGTCTAAGCTGGCAGTGGAGGAAGTGACCCGATGTGCAGTGATTCACTTGCTTTTCCTCCTGCCATGTGATCTCTACAGGGGAGGGGCAGAGGGACTGAGAGCAGACAAATGGTGGCACTCTCAGAGTCACAGCATTCTGCACAAAAAGTGCAGAATTCTGCAGGTTCTGTAGGGGTGAAGATTTCTGTGCAAATTCTGCACTGCACAGTTGCACAGAATTGCCCCAGAAATAATAAATTATTCCACAGAACACTACCTTTGTGTCTGAGTATTTTATTTTTCCATTTGCTTTGGCCCAGTGTCTCTTTTCTGCTTTCTCTATTTTTTCATTCAGTAGCTGAGCCTGCTCAACTCCTGAATGCAAAAACAGAGATACGCAGAAAAGAGACACAGGGATCAAAGTAAATGGAAAAATGGAATAGTCAAACAACAAAGATAGTAGGTCACCTATCCATTTGACATTTCTTCTGTCTCCATGTTCACCATCCATATTCCCTCTGTATTCATATCCCTATTTTCCTCCATATTCAGCACCTGCCCTCTCAGTGTCCCTATCCTCTCTCTCCCTATATTCAGCATCTCCCCTCTGTGTCTATATCCCTCACCCTATATTCAACATCACTTATCTCTGTTGCTATCCCTCCACCTATCAGAATCATACCTCTATGTCCCTATCTCATCCCTTTGACAGCATTGCCCCTTTGTGTCCCTCAGGGATCACCACTCTCTCCAGTATTGTTTAATCTATTAATGAGATCATTGAGTATGTTATTAGAGAAATTTCAATTTTTGCTTTACATCTATGCAGATGATATCATTATCCTTCTGCCATGCTCTGCTTCTTGGATGGAAAAACCGTCTGATATACAACTTTGTATTTCTTTAATTGATTCTTGGAATGCTGCCAGTTTATTGAGACAAGTGAATCTGTTTGTGTAAAGAAGTGGAAAAGGTGGTTTGATTTTTACTACTAGGGGTATACTGTGTTTTTACCCCTCTTAGTTCTTTTACCCATGATGCAGCCTGAGGGCAAAACGTGGCCACGTCGGGTAACTGTTCAATAAACCTCTTCTTTTTATTTACTTGTTTTGGTATTTTTATGTGATCTGCTTTTACTTTGTTCGTATCTCAGTAGGCAAATCAGTGCCTCTTGTTTTTGATTTTTATTTATGTTGGATTTACTGAATCTCCTTCACAGATAAGTAATCAATTCCTTATAGTTTCCCAGTGCAACTGCTTTAAAGTCAATTAGACACTTTTCTACGTCACTCCATTACCAAGTGGCTTCATTATGGAACTCATTTCCCTTAGTCTTATGATGTTGTTCATATTACATATTGTTTACAAAGAATTTGAAAACATTTCTGCTTCCGCATCAGGTGTCTTAATTGTAACATTTAATGGATATTTGATCTAATGCTTGAATGTTTTATTGTAACTCCAAGAATGATTGTTTCTGGTTTTATTTGTTTGTTTAACCCACCTTGAACTGTTAAGGTATATTGCAAGTAAGAAGTCATAACATAACATAACATAACATAACATAACATAACATAACACAACATAACATACCACCTCTTTTCCAGTAGTGCCCCTCTATGACCCATTATCCCTATGCTCTCTCCCTGCCCAGCATCTTTTCTCTGTGTCCCTGTCCTTCCTCATATCCAGCTTCTCCCTTTTCTCTTACCTTCCTCCCACACCCCCACCATGGGGCCAACATCTCTCCCTCTCTCGCTCTTCCTCCCCCTTCTGGTTTGGCATCTCTATCTCTCTCTCTCCCTCCATAGGTCCATCATTTTTCCCCTCTCTTCCCCCAATCTGGTCTCTTTCTCTCTCTTCTCTGCCGTACCCGCCCCCAAGAGTTTAGTATCCCTCTTCCTTCCTACCCCCTCTTCCCTCCCCTTTCTTCAGTCCTCCAAACTAGCTTTTGGTAACCAGAATTGCAATCATTTAATACAGGCTGCCTCTGGCTTGCCCCAGGGCCTTTCCTTTGTTACACCCTACTTCCTCTGATGCAATTTCCTAGGCTCCCTTTATACAGGGGTCTGGGGCAACTTCCCCTTTTTCCCATTGGTAAAAAAAAAGGTCTTTATTTAACAGGTATAACTTGTCTGGAATGTTTTTACGTTTAGGGAGCGTGCCAGGTGCCCTTGACCTGGATTGGCCACTGTCGGTGACAGGATGCTGGGCTAGATGGACCTTTGGTCTTTCCCAGTATGGCACTACTTATGTACTTATGTACTTATGTACTAACACTGGAAGAATCCATAATGGAGAAGGAAACAGAGTGGAACAAATGGCATGGTGATGCCTAGATACTTAAGTACTCTAAGGGTATGGAATCAGAGCAAATAAACACTTTAACTATATCTTTGTACTGATGGCTTGATATTTTGAACTTTACTCAGGATGGGTTCTTTGTTTTGTGCTTTGATTTGGAGTCTGGCTAAAACAAACAAATAGCATTTGCTGTGGGTGTTTTTTTAGTCTTGGAGTTGTTGAACTGTCTACTCATTAGTCATGAAAAGATCTCCAATTTTGCTCAGTCTCATGAAAGAGAAAGAGAATATACTGCTATCCTGATATCTCTTGTGCTTAAAGTCTTTGATTGTTGCTTAGCCTCATTGTCTTCCTGTAAAAAAAGGCAAGGACCATGGTAATACTGTTCAGATAAGACAAAAATAGTGTTCCTTGAATTAAAGGCGCCAGCCTCCATTCCTCACAGGATTAAAAAGAATGGCTAGAAGAAAGAAAAGTTATTGCTTAGGAGCTGCCAAGTTCATCTGATGTGGGTAGTAAGAGAAGAGACACCTTTCCAAACTCATCTTCTAGTCTCTCTTCATCAAAGTGGACTAACAAGCCAGTTGTGGAATTAGATTACAAGTCTCTTTAACATCAATTATAGGTGAAACAATGCAGGAGATACACATAAGGGTCCAGTTCATAAACATGCTAAACACTAGAATAAGGGACAGAGGCACACTTTGTTTAGTAATGAAACACGTGACACTGTTTGTTGCTGTTTGCACCCACATCAACCACCCAAATGTTTATCTTACTTCAGGCAACATGTTTACAGCTCTTGAGGTTTGATGTGTCAACCAGCTGTCCAAATATCACTTTAAGTCAACCATTACTACTACTACCAGGATTGTCTAAAGGCCAGATGTATTGAGCTTTTTCAATGACTTAAACAGTTGTTATACTGTAGGAGTATATCATCTCCATTTATGAAAGAACAGAGCTATGTGAACTGTTTGAAACATCCTTGTTGGTGCTCTGCTATACAAAATAGCAAGTACAAAGATTTTGTTTTTTTTTAAAGGTTGGTGTGATATTGACTAGGTTGCACTGTGATTAGTTCTGTAAATTATGAGATTGGTGCTCAAAAGGGTTTAACTGGGCAAGAAAGGCACCTGCCCATAAGCTGGCCACATGGCAATATTCAGTGGCACTTAAATGGGTAACTCAAAATAAGGAACAACTTCCCACAAAATGCATGCAAACCCTAAAAACCCTTAATGTGTGAAAGTAAACACTCAATGAATCATTCTTCACTTTCTTTTTTACTTTTTTAAGTTTTTTTTTTTACTTTTTTTGTATGGAAGAAAAAGGCCACGGCAGTGAACAGGCAGAGCTAGCGCAGAGTGAGGGCCACTGAGGAGCACTTTGAATTACAATTTTGGAAAAATTCCACTGAGGAAGCCTAGGGTGAAATAGGTCCCCCTCAGGATCTACAAGAAAGAGTTAAGTGCTGCTCTCTATTTCCCACTGCATGAATTTTTAATGGAAGATTTAGACAATTGATTTTGACCAGTTCATTTATAAAGAAAAATTGTTTATAAAAATTGTGCATGGGGTTAATCATTGGAGGGTTTCTGGCCAATGATTGCTTCATGTCATGAGGAGATATGGCAGTAAAGAATCAAGTAAAACAACCTCTAACTGTTGTGAGAACAGCAAGTTGTGTAGAACATGGCAGTTAGGTTAATCTATGGCTTAAAATGCTGTTGACTGCTGAAGGCTTTTTGCTCCATACTAAAAAAGAAAAAAAAAAGTTAAAAAAATATAAAAAGTAAAAAAAGTGGAGAATGATTCACTGAGTGTTTACTTAAATGGGTAGTGCAATTGAATATCGCCTGTGACAGCCCAGGCACAGTCTGATTAGTGCCAGGGTAGTCTGGGGTGAAGCAGCGATATGTATCTGTAAACCAGTCAATAAGCAGATAAAGGGCCCCTTTTACAAAGTTGTGATAAAAGGGGCCCTGTGGTAGTGTTGGTACATAGATTTACTGCATGCTGAGGCCCTCTTTTACTGCAGTGGATAAAAGGCTTTTTTTATAAAGGAAAAGGCCATGCAGTAAGTGAACCATTTGCTGCACAGCCATTTCCCGGGGAAGTCCTTACCGCCTTCTATTTAGGCTCTCATGCTAACCTGGCAGTAAGTGGACAGTGCACGGGGCTGCCTGATTACCACCAGGTCCCTGTTTACTAAGCTAGAGGCGCATTAGCATTTTTTTAGCGCAAGCTAACTGTGTAGGTGCCCACAATATTCCTATGGGTGCCTACACAGCACATGCTAATTTTGTGCACACACTAAAAATGCTAGCGCACCTTAGTAAACAGGGCCCTAAGGCTTTTTTCAGCACTGGAAATGGCGCACATTGAGGACAGGCATTACATTCAGTGAGATAATATAAATGCTAGGGTTCTACTAATTCAACGTTCTACTAAGATGGTTAAGCAGAGAGTTCCCCTGAGTAACAGAATTACCCCATCCTGTAAAATGATCCATAGCAGGGTCCATGACCAAATTAAAATCTCCCAGTAAAATTAAGGGTTGATCAGCATAAGGCACTCAGAGCCACACAATTTTCCTATGGAAAGCAGGGTTGAAGACAGGCCCATAAACCACTAAAAATATAAAGGTTTTCCCTTGAAGGAGCAGATTCAGCAGTTTTATATAAAGGGGAAACCTCACAAGGCAAAAACTTAGGGACCAGCACTGCTATCCCTCCCCTACACCCCTCAGCAAAGGAATAAAACACCTGACCCACCCAAGAGCGTTTTATTTTCTCATGTTCCAAATCTGATAGCCTGGTCTCCTGAAGGCAAGCAACATGCACCTCTTGGCGCTACAATGCCGACAGAATTTTGGTACGCTTAGTTGGTGATGTGATGCCACTCACATTCAAGGACACCAGCCTAGTCGTAGCAAGTGTCCCCACTAAAGAGGTAGCCTAGGAAATGTCAAGAGTAATAACCAAGAATTTATCCCAAAACTCCTAGGGTGCCCAACCTCCCCTAAGGAGTCCAGAGCAGCTCGAGCTATGTTGGCGCAGTATAAATAAGGAAAGGATATCCCACTGTTCCAGGCAAAACCTACACCTCAACCCAAAATTCCCCCTTACAAATACCCATCCCAAACCCCCACATATAACAAACTCTTTGGCTCACCAGGACTAACGCACTAGTAAGCAAGGCACACACTACATGCCGGGGGACCTCTCCCCTCCCTCTTCCCAAACAAGTGAAATATGCCAATCCTCTAGGAAAAGCTTGAAACTTTGATGAGATCTGACACCTCACCACAAATATCTGCAAAAATAACATAATAAGCTCATACACACATCTGTAATTTGTACAAATATATTCTCACTCTTAGGCACCACAATCTGGAGAGTAAACAAAATGACACAGCTAAGAAGGTCACATGGTTGAAGCTGCCCCTGAGGATGTGATGCCTTCTATGTAATCCTGCGCTGTGTCTCTGCCATTGTCCTTCAACAAACAATTTAAGCATGGTCAGGTAGCTGAGGATGAATTTATAATTAAGCTCATGCAATCGGGCACACACAGGTGTAAAACGACGCCACATCTCTTGTAGAGCCTGTGAGTAGTCTTGAAAAATGTTTATATTGACCCCCTCCAAGTCCAAGGAGTCCCTCTTATTTCAAAATTGTCTGAGAATAGCTAGCTTATAAAGGTATTTGTGTATCTTGGCAATGACTACCTGTGGCTGAACCATGGCCCAAGTGATGCGCACATTCCAGGCACATGGGGCCCAGGCCCTCAGGAGCAATAAATTCTTTTTGAAGCCATGCATCCAATAGAGACCCCAAGTGCTGCTCTGGCAAGGAATCAGGCACTCCAACAAAGCGCAAATTATTGCACCTGGACTGGTTCTGCAAATCCTCAAGTTTCAATGCTTGTTCCTGCAAGGTGACCTGTAAGGACTGAATCTACACTGTAGCCTCCATCAGCACATCTTCTGCCATCGACACACACTGTTCAACCATCCCCAGTTCGATGCATCGTCTCAGCTAATAAAGCTTAAATATTGGTAAGCTGTCCAGATATGGGGGCCAAACGTGGTTCTAAAACTGTTTATTTATTTTATTTATTTTGCTGCATGTATATCCCACATTTTCCCACCTATTTGCAGGCTCAATGTGGCTTACAATATAATACAACTACAATCACATTGATGGAATAGAGAATCAGAGTATATATAACAGATAAGTTGCATAGGAATATTATGGCAATCATATTAACGGAGAAGAATTACAGAATTATTGCTATTAAGGTTCATACGAAAATTATGTTGATTAAGAAATGGGTAAGTGAATAACAACATAATATAATGATATAAGGACAAGGTATAATTGTCGGGGTCGGCAAAACCTCTGCCATCTTGTCTTCAGACCTCAATTTCTCCTCAGCTTTTTTACCTTTTGTCACCATCGAGCCCACTGATTGTGACAGGAATCTGTCCATACACTAATCACAAGGTGCCAGAGAGTGAAATCGATGTCAAGGAAGTGATTAAGCTAATAAATTTCTGGGCAAAAGAGCCCAGGACCTGGAGCTACTCCAAAGCTTGTCTGAGCAGTTCAAAGCATCACGTGGTCTCCACCCCATCTTAAAATTATTAAAACAAAATTCTAACTGGAACCTGATGGGTACAAAGTTCCAAAGCATAGGAGCAGCTATGGAAAAACTTGCGGATCTTGCTTGGTGGGAATGAATTCGTAGGTACGATGGGACAACAAGTAGATGGTGGTCTACAGATCACAGGGTACTCACTAATGTGTATGGAATAAGCGAATGAAACAAATACTGAAGGTTCCCCAAATGCATAATTTGGTGAGTTAGTGCCAATACTTTAAAAGAAATAGGGAGCTAAGTTCTGATTTCAAAAGGGAGGCAACACATGAGACCTTACTGCTAAGTCAATGGCTGGCAGTAAGGTCTCAGACCCAAAATGGACTTGCACCAATTTTTATTTTGCCATACGTCCATTTTCGGCAAACATTTTTAAAAAGGCTTTTTTTACAGGAGCGCTGAAAAATGGATCTGTGCATGGGAGGGGGTTGGTGACCACTGTGGGAGTAAGGGGAGGTAATCCCCAATTCCCTCCAGTGGTCAGCTGGTCAGTTTGGGCACCTTTTTGAGGCTTGGTCGTAACAAAAAGTAGACCAAGTAAAGTCGCCCAAGTGCTGGTCAGGGACGCCCTTCTTTTTTCCATTATCGGTCGAAGACGCCCATGTGTTAGGCATGCCCCAGTCCCATCTTCACTACGCTTCTGACACGCCCTCATGAAAGCAGTTGAGGACACCCAAAATTGGCTTTCGATTGTGCGGATTTGGGCGACCCTGGGAGAAGGATGCCCATCTCCCGATTTGTGTCGAAAGATGGGCGCCCTTCTCTTTCAAAAATAAGCCTGTTAGGTTCCAAAACAGTAGAGGAACATTGATGTAAAGCAGGGAAATTGAGAGAAGCGAAAAGAATAGCTTATGAAAACAATTGGAATAAAGGAACTGAAAGCCAGGTGGACAAAATTGTTCCAGAAAGAAAAGATCGGAGTCTGTCAGTCATGTTTCTGTAAAACAAAGTCCAAATTAAGTTATAGGAGGAGGTCATAAATTATGATTTCTGACACACTGAGCGAGTATTCAAAAGGCCTGCATGCAACAACAGTAATGGGCCAGAGGAAAGGGAGCTAGAGACAGGAACAGGCTTTAGAAAGCAGACTTGTATCTGAGAAGGTTGATATCGTAGTCGAGGAGCAAAGTGACGATGCCCCCAGACTACTGGAATCAGCATAGGAAAAGCTGGTATATTGGTATAGAGAAAATAGAGTAAAAGAACATTTAGTAATCTACCAAAAGCCAGCACTCAAAGGAGCAGCACGAAAAAGCGTACAATGGAGCATGACTTGGCATGTGCAGCAAATTAAGAGCAGAAAAATATATACTGTGATTCCAGTGTCTCACTTCTGATGATGATGATGGCATCATGGGCGGTACCTAATTGCCATGTACACGGACTCTGGGACAGCAGTGCAACAAATGCAACCAGCAAAGACATATCACATCTGTGGTCATTTCAGATGAAAAATGCAGTTCTCAATCTTTACCCTGTTCATTTTGACTCTTGTTTATGCTAATCTGTCCTTGGATTACATCCCTCCTTCTTAGAAGCAGGCAATTATTAGGCCAGTTCTTAAGCAATGCTGCATTAGATCTTTCCGATACTGCATATTTTTGGCCCAATTCTAATACCCCTTTTCTTGCTAAAATTACAGAAAGAGCTGTCCAAGATCAACTAAATAGTTATTTGGAAAACATTAATGTCATTTCCGGGGCAGTTTGACTTTCACCAACTCCACGGCACTGAGTCTTGACTTCTTACATTGTTAAGGAGCCCTTTTACTAAGATGCGCTAAAATGTGGTCTGCAGTATCACTAGTGCATGGGTTTCCTGCATGCTGAGGCCACTTTTAACATGGGGTAAAATGACCAATTTTTATATATTGGCAATAATGACCACACACTAATTTTTCCTCTAGCGCATGGCCATTAGTGCATGAGCCCATAATTACACCTATTTTCTAGGCAGTAATGGCTTACATGCTAATCACACGCTAATGGGTTAGTGTACGGTAGTGCCCGTACGCTAACCCATCAGTACTTAACATGTTCACTTTCTGCTCCCAAACACACCCCAGTGCTAAAAAATAAAAATGATTTTTTAGCATGTGGGAAGAGCACGTACATGCCAAAAACTACCACCGGACGGAGGCATTTTTAAATTGAGATAAGCACGCATTAGTGCTTACCACTGCTTAGTAAAAGAGCCCCTAAGTGAGGTTAAGGGATATTTAGTGTCTGGAAAACAGGCATCATAGTTTCACAAGAATTGACATTTGCCTTTGATTTAATTATTACTTACCCCATATCACAGAACTTGGAAAAGGAGATATGGTTCCAGTCTTTTTTGTCTTCTGGATCATTTATTGTTTGTTTCCAGATGCATCTCTCTGGAGTTAAGTCCCTTCATTGTGGTGTTCCCCAAGATTCTACCTTATCACATATTTAATTAATTTCTTAGTTCATTAATTTTATTTAGTTTCAATATTTATATACCACCTAGACCTAAGTAGTTTACAATTTTCTTTTTCAGGTACTGGTACTGTCCCTATTGTATCTGGGGCAGCTGAGGGCTAATTAACTTGCCCAGGGTCGCATGCAGCTGCAGAGGAAATTGAACTCAGTTCTCCAGGATCTCAACCCACTGTTTACCGTTAGTCAGCAGCAAGGAATCAAAACCAGTTCTCCTGGTCTGCAACCCACTGCACTAACCATTAGGCCACTCCTCCATTCTAGTCCACTCCATTCCAACTCTTACCCAATAGTCCAAAGGCATTAGAGTGATTTTATTAGCTGATGATATGCAGTTAGTACCTTGTGTGGATCCTGCATCACCTGATTTATCTTCACTCAACCATTTTCTTGATGAGGAATCAAATGGCTGACTGTTAATCACCTTAGGTAAAATCCCATGAAGTCATCTGCTATGTGGATTGCCAGATGGTGCCTACTCTAGAAGGATTGCAGTTCCCCCTCTCTGCAACCTGTAAAATTCTAGGAGATATTGACTCGAGTTAAAATTTGCTGATCAGAGAGCTTTGACAGTGAAATCTTGTTTTGTTTAGTTTTAAAATTTTATATTTATTAATTTCAAATAATGTCAATCACAGCAATATGACAAAGACAATATACACAAATGTTTAGGAAATTAAAAAAAAAAAAAGGAAATAATAAAGCTACATCTTCGACCACAATAACAAGGTGAAGTCCAGGAAAAAGTAAGTTAAGGAAAATAACAATCAAATGCAAACTTGGGGCCCTGTTTACTAAGTAGCATTATAGGCACGTTAACATTTTTAATGTGCATTAACCATGTATGTGCGTTAACCATGAACGTGCCTACAATATCCCTATAGGCACCTACATGGTTAGTGGGTGCGCTAAATGTAGGCACGCTAAAAACACTAATGCACCTTAATAAACAGGGCCCCTGGTTCTATACTTCAAAGCCAACCATAGCAGGAAGATCTAACATGTGAAAACTCTCACTTCCTCTTTAGAAATAATAAAGCTCAACAGCTGTTTTGGAGATATATATATATATATATACCTTATTCTCAAAATTTACCACTCAAGTATAAGGAAAACGCAAAACAACCCAAATCAAAGTATCAGAGTTGTAGGTCATAGAGCCAATAATAATAATAAAAACTTTGTTAAGATATAGCGGGTTATAAATAATCTAAGAACTCCTGCCACCCTTTCTAAGTCACTCTTGACAAATCAGGAAAAATCATCACTTTAGATACCAAAAACAACTGATCCACTGAGCAGAAATAAAGCCTGAGAACCCCATTCAAGTCAATCGCCAGTTAAGTTCATAGTGGATGCATCAGACAAATCAGATGCCTGTCATGATACAGTTAGATACCTGGCACGTGTCATAGGTGGAATAGCTTCAGGTGACATCTTTAAAATTTCTGAACAATATCCAACAGAGTCCCTAAAGGTGACTTAGGGAAGTTTATAACATGAAGATTATTCTTCCTATTCTGGTTCTCAAGATATTCTAATTTCCTATGAAGGACAAGTTTGTCTTTAACCAAGGAGCCACAAACATCCTGATGATTACTATCCTTCTTCTCCAAACATTCCACAGCTGTGGCTTGTTCCAGCTTCTGGGCTTGATCTAAAGAAGTTCTTGAAAATTCTGCCATTTGTAAACCAAAATTGTTTGACAAATTCATAACAGATTGGTTGAAAGTGTAGAAGCTGGAGGAAGCTGTTGCACCATCCCTCTCCTCTTTCCCTTGTCAAATGACTGGGAAGACATGCATGAAACTCCAAACACAAACATAAGAGTGCAATCAAGCAGGGTGTCTGATTAGGATGCTATCTTGGTTTCCTCAGTCTTGGGTTGTTGTTTATTTTCTGTCTCTGTGTATTTGTTCCATGTGGGTTCATTTTTGCTTATCCTTATCCATATTGATTATTAGCAGATTGGATTACTGCAATTCACTCTACAATGGAGTTTCTTCACTTAAAAGACTACAATTTATACACAGCTATGAAATTGATTCACTATGCTAGGAGGACAGACCATGTCACCCCATTATTGATTACCCATTGTTGACTACCTATAATTTTATTTTATGTTTAAAATATTGATGGTTACCTTTAAGGTCCTTGCTATAGGTCTTCCCTTAGGATTACCTGCATGTCTGGTCTCATATGCACCAACAAGGCAACTATGATCACAGGAGCATAGATCACTTGTGATCCCTTCTCCCATGCATGCTTGACTTGAAGACACTACTACTACTACTATTTAGCATTTCTATAGCGCTAAAAGGCATACGCAGTGCTGCACAAACATAGAAGAAAGACAGTCCCTGCTCAAAGAGCTTACAATCTAATAGACAAAAAATAAAGTAATCAAATCAATTAATGTGTACAGGAAGGAGGAGAGGAGGGTAGGTGCCTTTTATATTCTTGTTCTCTTACTGTGGAATACTTTGCCAAAATATTTTTGAGTAGAAAAATCCACTAAAATAGTGTTCTTCAATGCAAGCCCAGGGGTTAATGGTGGACCCCATTATCATTCTCTTTTTTTTTCTTCTCTACTCTCTGTCTCTCTTCTTAAGGTCATGACAGAAAGCAGAAAGTGGATGGAAAGGAAAAGCCGCATACTTGAAGGGCAAGGCATTTCTCAATAGAAGAAAATACATTTATTAATGCCCACCTTCTTGACACCTCAAATGAACAGTTTGAAGGTGACCTGGTGGGTATGGATGCTATTGACACACACTTGTTAGCAATGTCGCAGCCCTAAATGGGAATATATTTGGTGGCTCTCCTTTTGCAAATTTGGATCCAAAGTGGCCCTGACTTAAAAACTACCGAACACCACTGCCCTAAAAGATGGCTTATGCTTTGGATTGACTGGTCCAACGATGACAAGGAACTGGCCCTTAAACTTCCTCTTCATTTCTTCTGTTTATAATTTTCATTTTAGTTGTGACATTATAAACTGCCCTTAATAAACATAGACCTACCAAAGGCTTTAAGCTCCATAGTTATTACACAGAATTATTCCCAATGTCTTGAATCTTTTGTTTCTTTGTGGGATACCAGTATTTTTAGAGTCACTAACAACGCCTTGAAATTTCCCTTTATTGTAACTGAGAAGTGTTTCAGAGAGAACTGTCCTCTGTCCTCAGAAGATTATATAATAAAAGTATTAATTGAGGTGGCAAGGTCGGTCTCTATATGGTAAACGGCACTTTTGGGGAAAAAAATTCTTGTACTAATGCAATTAAGCTACACGTATAGCCAAACAAGAGAACAGCAAATTAGCAGAACTAATAGAAATATGAGCAATAGCAAATCTAAAAGCAAAAAACTTACTTTGAAATGCTTAGCTTTTCAGCCGGTGAGTCCAGGTTATGCAAGCGAATGAACAGAGCTGATTTAACCTCTTACTCTTGAATAAACAAAATTCTTTGGTTTGTACTATGCCATTAAAAATGTATAAAAAGTCCAAAGCACAAATTTCTTCCTGCTTCTGTGCTTGTTTACAATAGTCAGGTTGAAAAAAAGCGGTTCAGGCATTGCAGAAGATTCCTCCTTGGTTCATGCATCTGCTGCCTCTTCTCTATTAATCATCCCATTAAAGCTTTGTTTCTGCTTCTTTCTCAAGTAGGCAAGGTAGCTTCCGCACTGGCCCACATTACATGTTGCTTTGTGTACCACTTTATATACCAATTCCCAGTTATTGCGATAAAGCCTCTGCAAATGGGAGCTCTCAAGCCTTGGCCACCTGTGGCTCCTGTTTTAGATGTATTAAGAAGGCACTACTGAGTAAAAAAATCCACCTGTTCCCATGTCAAGGCCACCCCTTGGATGAACTAGAACAGCCACCATGTCCATCACTCCTTAATGGGCAAGTTTTAAAGTTCCATTTTTAAATTAATTCTACCTAGGCTAATCATTCCATTACTGCAGCAAACTACTGCAAGCCAGCTGAGTTCTCCACAGTCTGAATTGTTTTTTCCCCCCTTGTTCCAAGAGACATCTTGCTAATGCTTTTAAAGAACTTTGCTGGGAGGGCACAGTGAATCAAAGGCTATATTCAGTTTCTGAGGACCCATTTTATGGTTGATTCCTAGAGGAAGGAAATAATAAAAGCCCTTTCTGGGTAGAAATGCTGTTTGGCCAATCCAGGTTACAAGCACTGGCAAGATCCCAGAACAGTAAAACAGATTTTATGATGTTTATCCTAGAAATAAGCAGTGGATTTTTCCAAGTCCATCTTAATAATGGCTTATGGACTTTTCTTTTAGGAAATTATCCAAACCTTTTTAAAACCCTGCTAAGCTAACTGCTTTTACCATATTCTATGGCAATAAATTCCAGACTTTAATTACATATTGAGTGAAGAAATATTTTCTTTGGTTTGTTTTAAATGTACTATTTAGTAGCTTCATTGAGTGCCCTCTAGTCCTAGTATTTTTGAAAAGAGTAAACAAGTGATTCACATCTACCCATCCTCTACACAGTATTTTATAGACTTCTATCATATCTCCCTTTAGCCATCTCTACTCCAAGCTGAAGAGCCCTAGCCACTTTAGTCTTTACTCATAGGGAAGTCATCCTATCTCCTTTATCATTTTCATTGTCCTTCGCTGTACCTTTTCTAATTCCACTGTATCTTTTTTGAGATGCAGTGACCAGAATTCCACATACAAAGTATGCACATACAATCAAGATGGCAGCGGCCAAGTAGGACTTGTCAGTCTGAGTTCCTGACACACGATGATGAAGAGCAAAGGTGGCTCCAAGATTAAGTCTGGAGATCCTCCTCCAATGACTCAACCGCCGATACCACAAATGCTGAGAGTATCAACATTGGCGTTTGCTTCAGGTGTGGTCCTCCCTGCCAGTATGGACAAGGAATCATCTTTCTGGCTTGAAGCTACTTTGAGCCCCAAACACCGTCAGCCTCCACCTTAACTGGGAGTGGTTAATCTACCATTGGAAAAGTCTGAGAAAATGGCTAAGACTGAGGATGTTGGAGTTTTATCCACCCCTTTGGTTGGCCTTGCTCGCATTCACCTTGAAAGCGAGTCTGGAGCAAGTTCAGTGGCATTTGGTGGGGGAGAGCATGAACCCCTCAAGGTGAAACGTTCATGGTAACTTGTTAAGCCTGCTGTTATTACCCTGTACACAATCTGGATGGCTCTGGTGGTGCTGGGAAAAGACAGTAAGTGGAAGAGTTAATAATGTGGAGTCTTCCTTTGGGAGACTAGAAGATTGAGTTAACACTCTGGGAAGGAGATGCTCCAGCCCAAGATGCCCAGATGAGAGATATAAGTGAGAAAGTGTCATCTTTAACTAGTGTATATTTTTGCAACCTCTAGACTCACTAGTACTAGTGCAATGAAATAAATGTTGCGATCTTGGAAAATAAACCGAGAATTTTGACCTTAAGGGTACTTAACTTTCCTTGTGTACCCCTCTTATCGCCTAGAGAACATTTTCAAAAGTTTATCAAGGGGTCCCTTGGGATAATGAAAGAAGCTAAGCCTCCATTCCAAAAGATTTATTACATTCCATTTAAATGGAATAAGGAAGAGCAAAGATCTGGTGAAGTGTCTGAAGGTGTCTCTCTTAACAGTTTAAACTTAATAACCTTTTTTTGGAAACATCTTCTGACTGTACACAGGAAGGAGCAGGTTTTCTTATTACTTTTGTTTTTTAGTCCGACAAGGTCTCTATTATGCAATTGTATTTCTATCGGCAGCAAGTTCAGTTTATGGGTCAATGTGTATGGTTATTTCCAGATGTGTCTAAACAGATGCAGGATAAGAGAAGAACTTTTCTTGCATTACACCAGTCCTTAGGTGGGTAGTTCTTTTTACATTTTCTAGTCAATATATGATAAAAGTGGACAAACACATATTTTTGGGATCCTAGACAATTGAGAATTTTTCTAGTTTCAAAGAAAAATGTTCCCAGCTAACAATCTTGATAATGACCTGATATTGGGTTCAGGGGTCTGAGCACAGTTAAGTTTGTATTTATTTATTTATTTATTTATTTATTTATTTTATTTTGCTGCATTTATATCCCACATTTCCCACATATTTGCAGGCTCAATGTGGCTTACAATATAATACAACTACAATCACATTGATGAAATTGGATGGTCCGCTGTCGTGGACAGGATGCTGGGCTCGATGGACCCTTGGTCTTTTCCCAGTGTGGCATTACTTATGTACTTATGTACTTAGAGTATATATAACAGATAAGGTGCATAGGAATATTATGGCAATCATATTAACGGAGAAGAATAATCCTAGTCTAATGCAATTATTATATTATTTTCTTTTGATTTAGTATTTACATCTACTCCTAGGTTTTTTGTGATCTCCCACCTAGATATAATGGGGTTGAACTTTGATACTAACGGTTCATTTTATATTCTGATGTACTTTATTTTTGTATGTTGAGTTTGCGTATCATACTTTTGCTGAGCAAAAGTTTTCATTGTTGATTTTGGTTTAAATGTATAATAAAAATCAGCTTTCTACAAATAAAGTAGTTAGCTAGACAATCATTACATTAACCATAATTCTCCACAAGCAACCATGTGTTCAGAGTTTTTCTAAAGAGCAGATAGTTGTTGTTTTCTCTTAATTCTTGGGAATGCTATTCCAGATGGATGAACCCATGTAGAGTAGTTGCTTTTTTGTATCAGGGGCTCCCCATAAATCTCAGGAGAATGCTGACACACTGTAGGTGATGTCACCGACAGCTCCCTGCCCTGAGCTCCACTATCTTTAAGCCCAGAACCAATCAAATTTGAATTGGGCCAATGTTGAGTCTCCCACACAGACCCTGTCCTCAATTCATTTCAAAGTAGAAGAAAGTTATATTGTATTCAGTGGCCTTCCCTTCCCCCTCCCACGTTTTTTAAGGGATTTACCATGCAAACATGTGCCTGCAATATCTTAGGGGGGAAGGGGAGAAATTTCTATAAAGGCATCCAAAGTTAGGCGCTGGGAAGATCCGCATTAAAATAGTATGCTGCGGAGGGCATTAGTATTACAGGATACTAGCTTAGCTTGGATCTCGCCCCTAACCTTGGAAACGGCACTTACACCTGCTGAAACCTGACATTAGTGTTGGTGCACAACTAATGGCAGTTGAGTGGTTAAATGATCCTATTCTATATCATGGCTAATTTCTGGAAACACCCCTGACCTACCCACACCCCTCTCTGATGCCCCTTTTTGAGTTGAGCATTATAAAATTTAGGCACACTTTTTATAGAATAGGGTGCAGGGCAGATCTGCATATAGACCCAAATGACTGCCGATCAATACCAACTATTGATTGTTAATGGCTCACTAATGGATTAGTTTACATGTGGGATCCATGCCAAACTTTGGACAGCCTATATAGAATCCAGGAGCTGATGTATACAGAGAACTCCCATTACAGCCTCTAAGAATAATGCAGCCACACTATACAAAGCTGAGGGTTGCTTGAAATATCACCTGACCTCATGGCAAACTGCAGAGAAACTGAGGGTGGCTGGAATTAACAAGCTTGCAAATAGGCTTCATAGGACTATCCATCTGAAGATGCCATCTCATCTGGAATAGGAGTCTAAGTACTAATAGTTTGTGAAGGAATACAAGGAGGGCCAAGTGGCTGCTTTACATATGTCCCTGATGGATGCTGCTTGCATGTTTACAATAGAGAGATGAGGTAGCCGTGTTAGTCCACTTCTAAAAGCAGTCAATAGAAACAGAATAAAAGAAAACAGAGAAAAGAAAATGAAACCTTTTTTATTAGACTAACAATACATTTTTATGATTAGATTTCGAAGGTAGTCCTTCTTCGTCAGATCAGAAATAAGCAAATTTTGATAAGTAACAGTATATGGCATTTTTCATATGATGTCTATGTAAATTAAATGTCTTCAGCATCTGGCTTGTTTCTCCAATATAGCATCCTTCGTCACATTTTTTACACTGGATGACATATACTACATTGGAAGATGAGCATGTGAAGGATTCCTTTATGTTGAATAGTGGAGGAGTAGCCTAGTGGTTAGTGCAGTGGACTTTGATCCTGGGGAACTGAGTTCTGTAGGAGTATTTCCCTGTGTGTCTCACCTGGCGGGCCTTGGCCTGTATAATCCTATGACAGCAAAATGGAGGCTGTAAACTCTGACCTGCACATCTCTGTGTCAGCAAGAAACAGCTTTGCAGCTTGTGGAAAATTACAGCAGAAGCTCAACTCCAAGGACATGCTGTGGGCAAACCAGGCCCCCCTTATCTCCTGAGAGACTGGTTCCAGCAAGGCGGGTGAGAAACAGAAAATGCATACCAAAATGTAACAACTTGAAGGTCAAGAACAACGAACAGTTCTTGCCAGGCAGTGAGCCGAGAAGATCCAGATTGGTTCCTGCAGCCACCGGACCAAGAGGTACGGGGAGAGCGGGAACAAGAAAGGAGTTAGTCGGAAGCCTTGGAAGAAGGTGGAGGTGGGAAGAAGACCAGTGAGACCTAATAAGGTCCACCAACTGATGAACTGTGTATCTGGAGGAAAGTATCGTGGTTCAGCTGTTCCTGCACTGAATGACCTGTGCCCTTCTTTGTCTGCTGCAGAGTTCTATTCCAGCTCTGACTAAGACTCGCTGCCATATCAGCTTGAGTCTGTGAGGTGTCCCGTGCATTCCCGGAAGACGACCCTGAGGTCTCTGCCTGGTGAGAAACACGGTGATTCATTTCCTACTAGTCGGGGGCTAGTTAGTGGTATTTACCTGAGCAGAAGGCTGGTGCCGTCATATTTGTGATCAGGAGAAGCTGCTAATAACTGTACTACCTCGTAACATAGTGTGACTGATCAGTGGTGTAATTTTATCTGGTAACCAGTAAGAATTAGTGTTTAGTAGTGTGACGTACGAGTGTAATTTTTATCAGCCAGTAATTTTGTATTCAGCCAAAGCTTTGCAGAGTTCTATTTTGTATTCATTACCTATATTTTCTTACCTGATATACTATAATAAATCTAATATATATATATATATATATTCAGCTTGCTTTTCTAGTCGCATTCCTTTCTCTTGGAAGAACTGTATAGGCTCTAATCCAAGGTTCCCGCCCCCTAGACCAAGTGCTGAGCAGTCTGTGTGCAGATAGTTCTGATTGGGAATCTTGGACGCAGATAATTTATTAGCTGTGATAACGATCCTACAGTTCAATTCCCACTGCAGCTCCGTGTGACTCTGGGCAAGTCACTTAACCCTCCATTGCCCCTGGTACAAAATAAGTACCTAAACATATGTAAACTGCTTTGAGTGTAGTTGCAAAAACCTCAGCAAGGCAGTATATCAAGTCCTATTTCCCATATATAAGTGAAACATCAAAGTATTTCAGTGATGGTCTGAAAGGATGAGGGAGGGGTGGGCTAGGTGAGAGGATGGGGGACAGGGTGATAAGAGGGTGACAAAGCAGTGAAATTTCATGGTTTATAATGGACTAGAAAACCCAGATCTTTGTTAAGTCCTGTCAGGTGGGTGTCAAAATATTTAATCATTTTGACTTCAAAGGTCTTGCGATCCTGTATTGTTTTAAAGTTTCTCTTAAGTATTCTCACCATAAAATCATTGGTACAGTGTTCTGATTTTGTGAAGTGCTGTCCCACAGAGGTAACATCCTGGTTGGCACTGGCATTTTTCATATGATGTCTATGTAAATTAAATCTCTTCTTCAGCATCTGGCTTGTTTCTCCAATATAGCATCCTTCATCACATTTTTGCCACATGTCCATTTTCGGGGAAAAGTTTTGAAAAAGCATTTTTGGTACATGCGCTGAAAATATTAGCGTGCGCTCAAAACCCATGCCTACACTATCGCATGCCACTTTTTACTGCAGCTTAATAAAAGGACCCCCAAAGTGAATAATGAAAGGAATCCAACCTACCCAATAAATATAAGGGAACACTCACTCAATATACAGTGTAAAATACAATTTAAAAAAATCTGCCTGAGGACAATGAAAGACATTGCCATAATGTGAAATGTATTGTAACAATAAAAGGCTAGTATGTGAAAAAGACAGGGGAAGTAATATAATATGGGTTACTAATAATATAGCACTGGTCACAGCTCTAAGTCACTGACCAATGGGAAACGATTCTATCCAAAATACTTGATATAGTACCGATGATGTCATTTTTCATGCCAAAAGTGGTATATTTATAAAACTAGATTCCATTCTTACTAACGATAAAAGTACATCATGAACAATCGCAGTATTGAAGAAAGACATATCCTCAGGACCGAATGAATGCAAAGAAGCCCATGGGGATAGAATGGGCATCTTCGCATCAGTGCCATTAATCAGTAGTGCAGCTTTGTAAAAGAAGCCCTAGAGTGAGATCACTGCTGCCTAAGGAAAATATTGAGAAAAACTGTAACAAATAAAATGCAGCAAATCTAATGTGCTCGTGACTTTGTTCTTCTTTCTTCTTCATTTCTTCTATAATTTCTTATACTTTGATCAATTTTACTTCAAGGAATCTGCAACGCACGGCTCCAAAATTCAATCTCTATCCCTAAACTGGCCCCTCTGACTTATTATCATTTAAATGAATGAGCAGAACATCTCAAAATATGTGCACGAGATAGAATGGCCAATTGAAATACACTTGTCAAAGTAAAATTGAACCTGAATTATAAAAACCTTACAAGAGGAAACAAAGTGGATGTATAAGATAGAAACAAAAAATGTTGGCCTTAGCCATAAAGGCTTTGTGTTATTAGTTCTGAACTAATGTAGAACTGAAAGGTAAAAATCATTTACCAATCTACATTTATCAATGTAATTGCCTGGTCTTTTTAAGGTCATAGATGGCAAGATCATTTGTTGGAACAGATACTAGGAAAAAGGGTCAGCTATTTAACTCAAGCTTGGATCCACCTTGACGTTCTGCAATATGATGTTCCTAAATCCTGAGACTAAAATGGTGTTCTTTGACTGGAAACATAAGCAAAATCATTGAACACCCATAGGAGATATTGGTTAGGGTAAACCTGAAGCAAGGATAAAATTTCAATGAGGCACTGTGGAGAGAGCACCAGTTAATTGTGGTCGGAAAAATAATGTACTTTCCAAATTCTGGTCTCCAAGTTGTGGAGTTCTTCAAGGCTCTCCTCTCTCCCCTATGCTTTTCTATTTTTTTATGGCCTCTTTGGATAAGATTGAGCTGAACCCTGGGGAACTTATATTGGCTTATGTGAATAGCATTTTTTGTTGTTGTTATTTGTTTCTGGTGACATGTTAGATATTTCGAAAAAGGTGAATTGTTGTATGAAAAACATTCAGCGCTGGGCTTTGACCAATATGCTGAAGCTTAATTCCATTAAAACAAAGATTTTATGGTTTAAAAATCCTGGTGTTATTACACCTAATTGTACCTGTTTGTCATCCGATGTTATTCTGCCAGTTGAAGATAAGTCCAGAGTTATTGGAATGATTCTAGATTTGTCTCTGTCTTTTGAACCACAAATCAATCATTTATGGAGGAAAACATTTTTTAAGCTAAGACTATTATGAC
Source organism: Microcaecilia unicolor (assembly GCF_901765095.1). NCBI lineage: Eukaryota > Metazoa > Chordata > Amphibia > Gymnophiona > Siphonopidae > Microcaecilia > Microcaecilia unicolor. The sequence goes on along the minus strand of NC_044031.1, from coordinate 327,393,223 downwards.
TGGTGCATCCCTATTTCAAGCAAAAGGCTTTTGCTCTGTTGTTTCAATTATTGGGTACTACCCCACATTGATTCTAGAACATCCTGTATTTGGGTCTGTCTTCAAAGCTTGTCAGGAAGCTTCAGCTGATTCTGAATACGTCGGCTAGATTAATATTCAGACTTAAAAAGTTTGATAGTGTCTCCTTTCATATAGCTAATTTACATTGACTTCCAGTTCAGGGAAAAAATTCTATTTACAGGTAATTTGGTTTGCTTGATGTTTCATGGTTTTACGTCGGAATTGTTGATTAACCTGATTGTTGTACCATTATCCCAGTTTTCTGTAAGACTGTACAGTTCTTTTATTCTTCGTTCTCTCCCTTTTAAAGATGTGGGGGGGGGGGGGTTAAAGATGATGAATACTTTGTTTTCATCCCTTGTAATTCCTTTCCATTTTTGTTATTAGATTGGAGATGAATCATTATGCTTTTCGAAGAAAGCTAAAAACTTGTTTGGCAGATTATGACTCAACTCAACTCTTCCGATGCACGTCTCCCTATTGTGGCCATGCCACATGAACTTTATCTTACCACAACACCACTTTGTATTTGTTCTCACCGGAGTCTGCAAAACACCTCTCCGGTACTATGTAAGCAACATTGAGCCTACAAATAGGTGGGAAAATGTGGGATACAAATGTAACAAATAAATAAATAAAATAAATAGACTGTCATAAATATTGGTGGTTCTTTTACTTTATTATAATGTATTGCTGCTGCCCTCATTCTGTACATCGCATTGAACACTTTTTGTATACTAATTGATATTGAAATATATCAGAGTTATTCACAGTGGGAACTGGTATTTTGTCAGCTCCCTTCATGGGGTATATTGGAGGTAGGGTGTCTGGTGGCACAAAGGGATCAGGCATCCTTGAGGTGACAGTACTGGAGGTTACATGCAGCAATGTTGTCACACCAGTATATGTCCTGGGCCTTCAAGCACACTGGCTTACAGAAATGACCAGATCTGCATGACTTATTGATTGCTTGAGCCGTAATCATAGTCCAGCATATCCCATGATGTGTGCAACTTCGCCTCTATTTTGTTTCAATTAATGTTCATACTATTTAAGCCAAGACCAACCCTTGTAATCCTCAAGGATGGTGACCCCATAAACTAGTATGCATGTTATGACAGGTCATTATAGTAAATCACACTGATCATGCATATGATTTCCTTCATTCAATTGGGGAGGTGGGGTTATTTGATTTTCTTACGTGCATCTTCATCCCACTCTTTACCTTCATACCTCTCTTTTTGCGCTGACCCTCACTTAACTTAATTCATTTGCTTTTTAGGCTTCTTCTTCTTATACATACATGGGCATCCATTTCTATAATTATAGTAGGCTTGTCAATGCCAGAAGACCCCTGCTTGGTTCAGCATCAGGCTTAGCATCTCAAGGCGTTAGAGGAGGAAGAAGAGAAGTTTCTGAATCAAAGTAAAATACCCACTAAAACTAGAGTTCAACTTCACACTTATAACCCCTTCCTCTGCCCCTTTTTTCTTCCTTCTCATTTTCTGCTTGGGTACAGTGAAGGATGACTGACTTGCCTCCTCAGTTACCCTATTGGTATGATCCATCTTCTATCAGATGTTTTACGATATGAGGGTGTCTTTCTTTGTGATTTTCCAATTGGAGGTCCTAAATTTGAATCAGTTGCCTTTTGCAGCTTTTCCTTTGAAAATGTTTCCCCTTCTTGAATTTTGTTTTTAATTTTTTATTTATAACAATATTTTACATTAATCCACTTAATAAAAAACTTGAATGTAAAAAACACAGAAAACAAAGATGAAAAAATGCAAGCTATCAGTAATCACAAACCAAGAACTTTAGCCCAAAATACAACTGTGGCAAGAATATAGTAAAAAAAATAGCTCTTCAACTGTGAGGATCAGAGAAATTACTGCAGCTGGAGATGCACATTAAGGAGAGCAATCTGTATCTTAGCATTATCTCTTACACAATCATTGAAGAAACTGTATGGGATCTAAAACAAATAATTCTTATTCTCAAAAACTATAAAGCAGCAACAAGTAAATCTCAAAGCAAAAGTTCCACCTAGGCACTAAATTCTAGTCTAAGACCTAGAAATTTGTGTCTCAAGACTGCATGCTGTATTTTGATCAGGTTCCCATACAAAAGTCACTAAAGGGCCCTTTTACTAAAGCTTAGAGTGAACAGATCTTCCCGTGATGACTTCCAAAGAACTTTCCAGAAATTCTGTCACATTCAAATTTCTATTTCAATACTCAAACATTGGTTCTTTGAAAGAACTAACCAGAGAAGTTGCCCTAGCTATTGGAGGGATATTGTCCGCCGGCATTTTCAATATCTCTCACATATATCTCCTCACCATTTTCACAGTTAGAACCAAAGATGACTTTAAAAAATGCAAGTTATTTCTTCTGCTATAATTTTCCAAATCTTCCATTTTCCAGTGTAACAATCTACTGTCTTTAACCTGAGATCACCTAAAGCTACGGAGGTCCTAGACTTGAGCCTCCAAAGAATCCAAATGAGTACACTGGTGACTCACTTTCAGGCTTATTTTCGAAAGAGAAGGGCGCCCATCTTTCGAAACAAATCGGGAGACAGGCGTCCTTCTCCCAGGGTCGCCCAAGTCGGCATAATCGAAAGCCAATTTTGGGCATCCTCAACTGCTTTCCATCACAGGGACGACCAAAGTTCACGGGGTCATGTCGGAAGCATAACGAAGGCGGGACTGGGGCGTACCTAACACATGGGCATCCTCGACCGATAATGGAAAAAAGAAGGACAACCCTGACGAGCACTTGGCCAACTTTACTTGGTCCATTTTTTCTTATGATGAAACCTCAAAAAGGTACCCGAACTGACCAGATGACCACCGGAGGGAATCGGGAATGATCTCCCCTTATTCCCTCAGTGGTCACTAACCCCCTCCCACCATAAAAAAACCTTTTTAAATATTTTTGCCAGCCTCAAATGCCCTGACAGCAGTATGCAGGTCCCTGGAGCAGTTTTAGTGGGTGCAGTGTACTTCAGGCAGGTGGACCCAGGCCCATCCCCCCCTACCTGTTACACTTGTGGTGGTAAATGTGAACCCGTCAAAACCCACCAGAAACCCACTGTACTCACATGTAGTTGCCCCCCTTCATCCCTTAGGGCTATGGTAGTGTTGTACAGTTGTGGGGAGTGGGTTTTTTTTGGGGGGGGGCTCAGCACCCAAAGTAAGGAAGCTATGCATCTGGGAGCAATTTATGAAGTCCACTGCAGTGCCCCCTAGGGTGCCTGGCTGGTGTCCTAGCATGTCAGGGGGACCACTGCAATAGGAATGCTGACTCCTCCCACGACTAAATGGCTTGGATTTGGTCGTTTCTGAGATGGGCGTCCTCATTTCCATTATCGCCGAAAATCGGGTACGACCATCTCTAAGAATGACCATCTCTAAGGTCGACCTAAATTTTGCGATTTGGGCGTCCCCAACAGTATTATCAAAACAAAATATCGACGCCCATCTTGTTTCAATAATATGGGTTTCCCCGCCCCTTCACCGGGACGTCCTGCGAGGACGTACTCTGGAAATCTTGGGCGCCCCTTTCGATTATGCCCCTCCATGTGTTCTTATCCTTGCAACAGTAAAGAAATATCATCTACTTTCTGTGAAATTGTTCTGTTGTCATTTTAAGAGAGCAGTTCAAAGACTGAATTGCTTCCCAAAGACTATCCATAGTCACTTTAGCAAGTTTAGATAACTTACTGCTCAACGTATCAAAAAGCTGACTTAGTTCTGTTCCAAAACCAGATTTCTTCACACTTACCCCCAGATTCTTTGTGTCACCCAACTTTGGCATGCTTCTGACCTGCGTGTGCAAATAAATTGGATAATGAGCTCTGAACCATCAATAATTGGGTGCTAACAATTGGCACTCATTAAAATTGGGTGCTAATAATTGGCATTCATTAAAATTTAGACGCACATCTGGATGAATGCTATTCTATAAGGCACAGTACCTAACTCCCATGGTGCATATCTCAAAAGGGGGTGTGGCCATGGGTGTGTCAGGGGCTTTCTGAAAAGCTATGCATGGAAATTCAGAATGCTGCCTAACTGCACCTAACTTGGGCACCAGCATTTACATTAGGTTTCAACAGGTCTAAGTCTGGCACCCAAAAGTTAGGTGCAAGATCCATGCTAAATGCTATTCTATATAAGGCGTGTGCTCTTTATTGAAGAGTGCTTAGCGCTGAATTTATTCCAGTGCCCATGTTTCAGCACCGTGTATTGAATTCCCTCCTTAATGTTCTATTCTCCACAAACTTCTCTACAAGGGAAGAAACCAACAGCAGGTGCCCCACCAAGAACGAGATAGCTCCCAAACTCTGCTGCTTGCATCTCCAGATCTGTCAGCTGATTCTCTTCCTGGTTGAGGGAGGGAGACTGCCTGATACTCAGGGCTTAATGAGACCTCTTCACTGCTCCACCCTGAGGTAGAAATCTTGGAGTAGCCTGAAGCTGCAATTTCCTCCAGACTCCGCAATGCTCCAGTATCATCTATACCAGTGTTTCACAAGTCCAGTCCTGGAGTACCTCTTGCCAGTCAGTTTTTCAGGATATATACAATGAATATGCATGAAAGAAATTTACTACTACTACTACTTACCATTTCTATAGCGCTACTAGATTTACGCACGGTTGTACACTTGAACATGAAGAGACAGTCACTGCTTGACAGAGCTTACAATCTAATTTGCATATAATGGAGGCAGTGTATGCAAATCAAGTTCATGCATATTAATTGTGGACATCCTGAAAACCTGACTGGCAAGGGATACTCCAGTCTTAGGAAACACTGGTCTATACCACCCAGGGAAGACCAACAGATACAGAGGGGAACACCTAAGATTTACCCTTCCTCTTCTTCCCCATCTAGCTAGAGGGGAACCCAGTAGTCCATGATAGTTGGAGAGAACCCGGGAGCACACACACATACATTTCACTCAGACGTCATCTTGTCCCTCTTTCTTGTGTTTTGATAAGTTCTCTTTGTGTACTGTCTAGATTGAAATGCAAGGTTTGTGGTTTAATAGTAGCAGTGCATTATCTCCTTTTATTCTTCAGAAGTTCACCTGACAGTGGTAATTCCTCATAACTTTATTAGTTTCTGCAACTTACCCCTGCTGCTGTGGCTCCATGAAAGGTTGACTGTAGCCTATAGCTGCACGAGTATTATCTTCACTTGATATTATTCCTTATGTCATCATTAGCCCTAGTGCTAAAGCTAAGGGTGACATCTTTTTATCTTGTGAGATGTTTGGCTGGTGTGAATTGTATTTTCTGAATTCTTGCCTCTGTTAAAAATCTATGTTTTATCCTGTTAGTACCTGTTGTACATTTACGTTAATGAATAAAGCATCACTGATTTCCACTTGGATAACTGGAACACTGATAGAAACACTTGCAATATTTTTTTTTTTTTATTTAAACTAGGAATTTGTTTTTATCCTAGCACAAATCTCTACTCTGCAGGTGGAAAAAAATCATTAGAGAAATTTCCCATGACAGGCAGTCCAGTAGCAGGACCAGCCCATGTTCAACCTCTGACCAGGAAGGTGACCCAGGTTCTGCGTAATATGACTCCAGGTATTCGCTGAATCAGAGGTGAGTAACCCCAGAGCGACTAGATAACAAAGGCGATCAGTGATCTGTGTCTGCTGTGTGCATGCCAGGAAAATAATTTCAAGGTCACTTCCCAGGTATTTCTGTGGTGCAACACGTAATAAATCAAGAGCTGCAGCTGGGTGTCAGTAGACGACATTGAACTGAGAGAGCTTGGCCCATGCTGGGGAATGAAAACCCACAGAGCTGTACAATCTTGCTCACCTTCTCTGCCTATCACACCTCTTTTGAAAATAAGGTTAATAGGCATGGAGCAAGAATGCAAATAATTTGTATAGTGGACTATCAAAGAACAGGACAGGGTACAAGCTACTGTATAATTTACAACAGTAAGAGTCTACGTACATCTATAATAACCTTGATTGAAATGGCACAACTATTCTCTTCTCATAGGACCTATCAGCAGCATTTGATTTAGTAACCCATGATCTCCTTATCAATAGATTAAAATATATAGGGCCCTGTTTACTAAGCTGTGCTGTAGGCACACTAACATTTTTAGCATGCATTAAAAATTAGCACATGCTAATACTAGATATACCCATAAAAATATATGGGTGTCTCTAGCATTAGTGCACACTACAAATGCTAGCACGCCTTAGCAAACAGGGCCCATAGGCATTAGAGGTATATTCCTAGATTGGTTCATATCCTATCTTCAAACCAGTATATATAGGGGCCCTTTTACTAAAGGGTCGCCATGTGGCAACCCGGAAGAACCACTGGCCCAACGTAGCCGCCAGTGGTAGTTCCATCCCCAGCACCAGCAATTCTGGCGCTGACAGAATTTTTGAAAAGTTAATACAGCAGGGGGTTATCCAGGGGTAATGAGGTAACACCATGCCTGCCCAGTTACCACCGGGTTAGCATAGGAGCCCTTATTGCCACCTCAATGGGTGGCAGTAAGAGCTCCTCCCTAAAATGGGTGCAAACTTACCGAACCATTTCTTTTTTCAGGCTTTATACCCACTGCGTGCCCTGGCACAGGGCAAAAACAGCTGCCGCTGCTACCACAGGACCCCTTTTACCACAGCTTGGTAAAAGGGCCCCATACAGTCTTATGGGAAGAAACTAGGTCTAAACCATTTCAACTCGACTGTGCTGCCCACAGGGCTCCATTTTGGCACCAGTCCTGTTCGATATCTTCTTAGTTCCTCTTTTGACCTTAATACAATCCTTAGGTCTTACTAGTTTTGCCTATACAGATAATATTCAGGCACATTTCCCATTAAATTTAGGGAATGCTTAAGAAATAATTGCATTAAACTTATAATTAGATTCCATTGCAAATTGGCTATTACAAAACAAACTCAAATTAAATCCTAATAAAACTAGAGGCTTTATATTTTCTAGAAAGGATGTGAAACCTCCAATTATACCTATTTTGATTGCTGGGGTCCCTGTAATTATGGTTTCCTCTTTAAAAATTGTGGGCATAGTCTGACTCAGATCTTTCATTTCATGACCACATTTCCATCTTCATTCGGAAACGTTTTTATAAACTTAAACTCATCCGCTCAGTTAAAACATTATTAACAGAAAAAGTGGTAAAAACTTTAGTTCATTCATTAGTCCTTATGTATTTAGATTACTGTAATTCTTTATTTAAGAGAATTCAATTGACAAAAATTCAGTAGTTACAACTAATTCAAAATTCTATATTAAAATAAGGACATTTGATCACGTAACCTCATTACTACAAACTATATTGGCTTCCAATAAACATTGCATTGTCTATAAGCTTCCTACTTTAATACTTATGGGGCCCTTTTACTAAGCAGCACTAAAAAGTGGCCTGTGCTATCCCCAGCATGAATCTTTCCTGCACACTAAGGCCACTTTTAGCGCTGCCAAGAAATGGCCAATTTTTCTATTTTGGTAATAATGGCCATGTGCTAATTTTCCCATTAGCACATAGCCATTAGTGTATGAGCGCTTATCAATACCTATTTTTTAGACAGTAAGGGCTCATGCTCTAATCGGTTAGTGCACAGCAATATAGCTGTGCTAAAGGAGTCTTTTACAAAGGCATGTTAGTGGTTTTAGTGTGTGCTAATGATTAGCATGTGCTAAAGGCTAGAGATGCCCATAGGAATATATGCTTCCCGCTGTTGCTGGTTCGTTGTAGTGCTCTTGAGGTTGAAATTTTACTTGTCATGTGTTTAGACAACATAGGAATATATGGGCATCTCTAGCATTTAGCCCATGCTTATTTTTAGCATGCACTAAAAACACTAGTATGCCTTTATAAAAGGACCCCTAAGCGATTAGCGCAAAGCACACCTACTCTATGCCCCCAGTGCTAAAAATATAAAAACCAGAATATTCTGTTCCGTTCTGGTCATCGAATCTCAAAAAGATAAAGTGGAATTAGAAAAGGTACAGAGAAGGGCGATGAAAATGATAAAGAAGATGGGACGACTTCCCTATGAGGAAAGGCTAAAGCGCCTAGAGCTCTTCAGTTTGGAGAAAAGACGGCAGAGGGGAGATATGATAGAGGTCTATAAAATAATGAGTGGAGTGGAATGGGTAGACGTGAATCATTTGTTTACTCTTTCTAAAAATACTAGGGGGCATGCGATGAAGCTACAAAGTAGTAAATTTAAAACAAATTGGAGAAAATATTTCTTCACTCAACGTATAATTAAACTTTGGAATTTGTTGCCAGAGAATTTAGTAAAAGCAGTTAGCTTAGTGGAGGTTTAAAAAAGGTTTGGGTGGCTTCCTAAAGGAAAAGTCCATAAGCCATTATTAAGATGAATGTGGGAAAATCCACTGCCTATTTCTAGAATAAGCAGCATAAGATGTATTGTACTGTTTTGGGATCTTGACAGGTACTTATGACCTGGATTGGCCACTGTTGGAAACAGGATGCTGGGTTTGATGGACCTTCGGTCTGTCCCAGTATGACAATACAGATGTTACTGTATGTACTTATTCTTTAGTGTTGATGTTTCTCCTTAGTCTACTTCATAGCAGCTTCATATCATGGACCCCTGTTTTAGAAATCTCTTCTCATTGCTTCTTGTGCTCTATAAATACCTTTTAGGTATTTGAATATCTCTATTTCATCTTCCGTTGTTCACTTTTCCTTTAGGATATACATTTAGATCCCTAAGCTTCATCTCACAGGACTTTGGTTTAGGCATGAGAAGGGTGCTAGGTGTGAACTAAATAGGGAATTTTGTACAGTACGTTCATCCACACATGATGGCAAAGTACAAATAAGAAAGATGAAAAAACTATGCTGGATAAAGTGTGATAACTTACAAGGAGCCATGTTATCTGACTGGCAGTAGGGATATATCATTAGTAGTGCGAGGTCAGCGTTTGAAATCTCTGTAGTCATTTTGAAGCAGCGCCGGCAGCGAGCAGGAGTGGCATCACCGGGCAAGAAAGAGTGGAGTCCTTTCCTGCCCCAAAAGGCCACTAGACCACCAGGGCATGATAAACTAGGGGAGGGGAGGTGGATCATGGATGGAATGTGGGTAGGGGGTGAGGGAGGCTTTCTTTGGAGGGATCAAGGTGACAATGTGGCATGGGGATGGGGCATGACAGGGACATGGTGGGGTGGGGTGGGGCATGATAGGGATGTGGTAAGGTGGGATGTGGCTATTAGTGTCCTCTTTTTTTTGTCAAGGCAAATATAGTCACCAGCAATCCCTCACTATGGGGTCCAGTCACCCTCCTTTGGCTCTAGCTGCCCACCAGCAGGGTGAGGACTCCTCGTGGGATTTTTCTCTCCTGTCCCAGTCATACTCCAGCCTAGCGAGCGCCCCCACCCCTCACTGCAGCATCCAGGTACTCCTCACTAAGAGGAGGAAAACATGCATAAATATGATTTTCAAATCTATACATACCATTTTGCTATCAGTCAGTTTCTAAAATAGTATGTGCCAGTTTTCAAATTTAAGTTTCAGAGGGGAAACTAGCTACAAGATCTGCAAATATTAGTGTATGTACCTTTCAACACCACAGAGAATTCAAAAATACCCTCTCTAACCCCCTTTCTTTGATGCCTTCATGGTACAATTGACTGCATAAGAGAAGGAATGAATATAACATCTTTAAAATGGGGAAGATTGCAAGCAAATTGCTTTGAGTATCATGATAAACTCAAAGGAGAAGGATTTTCATGTCTAACATTCTGATTTTTCCTTGAGTCAAATTAGTTATAAATGTGTCAAAGTTGCTCTTAAAAGTATCACCCTGAACTGTGCAGCTCTGCCCCAGTCCTTTGAGGATTAGAGTAGCCTGGAGCAGAACATAGTAACACAGTAGATGATGGTCCATCCAGTCTGCCCAACAAGACTGGGATTTTGTCACCTTATCCATTACATACCACATATGCATACTTGATCTTCATTTCTCCTTGCCAATTTCAGCACACAGAACATAGAAGTCTGCCTGGCACTGGCCTTGTTCTCCAACTACTGAAGCTGAATCTGTCCAGCCACGATTAGGGCACAGACCATAGAAGTCTACCCAGCACTGTCTTTGATCTCCAGCTACAGAAGTTCAATCTGTCCAGCCATGATCAGGACACAGACCATAGAAGTCTTCCCAGCACTGTCTTTGATCTCCAGCTACAGAAGTTCAATCTGTCCAGCCATGATCAGGGCACAGACCATAGAAGTCTTCCCAACACTGGCTTTGCTTCTCAATTACTGGTGTTACCATCTAATCACTGCTAAACTTGTTTGATTCCATGCCTTTCATGCAGGTCTCCTTTGTTTTTATCCCAAGCATTTCTGAATTCTGTTACTGTTTTCAACCCCACCAACTTCCATGGGAGGACATTCCAGGCATTTACCACCCTCTCCATGAAAAAATACTTCCTGATGTTATTCCTGAGTTGGCCCCTCTGTGAGCTCAGTTCATGTCCTCTAGTTCTACCACCTTCCCATCTCTGGAAATGGTATGTTTGTAAATTAATACCTTTCAAATATTTGAATGTCTGCATCATATCACCCCTGTCTCTCTTTTCCTCCAGAGTGTACATCTTCAGGTCATCAAGTCTCTCCTCATATGTCTTGGGGTGTAAACCCCATACCATTTTTCTCGCTTTTCTCTGAACTGCTTCAAGTTTTTTTACATCCTTAGCAAAATGCGGCCTCAAAAACTGAACACAATACTCCAAATGACTTGTAAAGGGGCATCAACACATCCTTTATTCTGCTGGTTATACCCCTTGCTACACAGCCTAGCATCTTTCTGGCCGTGGCCAACGTTTTATCACAGTGTCTCATCACCTTGAGATCCTCAGACACCATCACCCCAAGATTCCCCTCCTGAGCTGTGTTTATCAATCTCTCTCCTCCTATCTGGTACATCTCCTTTGGATTTCTGCACCATTTACTGCCAGCCTCTGTCACCTGTCAGTCAGCCAGTTTCCAGTGCAGTTCACTACTTTGAGTCCTAAGTTCAGCCCTTTCAGGCTATTCTTCTATGAGGAACCAGATCAAAGGCTTTGCCAAACTCCAACTAGATTACTTCTAGCACATGTCCTTTATCCAGTTCTTTGGTCACCCAGTCAAAGAAATCAATCGGATTTGATTCGCAGTATTTTCCTTTGGTAAAGCTATGTTGCCTCAGATCCCGCAACCCGTTGGATTCTAGAAAGTTAACTGTCTATTCCTTGAGCAGCAACTCTATTATTTCTGTTACCACTGACGTGAGGCTTACCGGCCTGTAGTTTCCCACTTCTTCCCTGTCCCCGCTTTTATGAAGAGGGACCACATCCACTCAAGTCCAATACCACGGAAATGGGTTTGGATCTGAGGGATGTTGATGGCTGTTTGCATGATGGTTACAATTTAAGGGGGTTTCCTACAATTTGCCAGCCAGATATGAAAAAGAATTTGGGTTAATTGAGGCCAGAGTACTTTTTCTCAGGTTTATCCATTCAGATATTCATTCCAGTCAGCGATTACTTGTCACAGTGTTGTACTCATTTGTCCAAATGTTTTTGGGTTGGGTTTTTTTTTACAAATGATGTATATTTAGAGAGTTTTTTTTAAACCCAAATTATTTTTTTTTTCATTAAAGTACTACAGTTTCCAGACTTGCCTTACATGATAATTCACTATTTGCCATTTTTCTATAGTAAGCATCAGGCCAAAACAATAGCAAAGCTGGAAACCTAATGGAAAACAACAGAACTAAATTCCTTAAGTCCACGAAGCTGAATCAGCAGTCATCTGAATTCAGAACCATCCCCAAAATACCAATTAGAGGCCATCTGGTGTGGCTTTTGCCAATTAATGCTGGTGATAAGGTTTTAAGAATTCTCATGAAAAGGTTTCTCTTATCGTACTAAGAAATGAAAGGGGAGAAAATGCTATCTTCCTACAGAGGCATGAAGCTGCTGGTTCAGCACCTGCTTCAGATAAACATCATATAGTCAGGATATGGCACATTTTTGTTGATAAGAAATCTGCCAGAGGTCTTTTTCATAATGCATTGCACTGTCATTCTGTACTTCATTATTTAAATCTTTCTCTTTCCTTTTTTTTTCCTGTCTAGCATAGAGGAGGAATGGCAAATTTGCGTTAGTTGTAAGAGTATGAATGCAAAAAAGCTTCCTAAAATTTTGCCCATTAAGCCTGTTGACCCTTAAGGAATTCCTAGTGAGTATCTGAGCTAGATTGGGCAGCAGGAGATAAGTATTTTCTTTTTAATTAAAATGGCTGAGGTTAATATTCAAAGAGGTTTAGCCAAGCAGAAGAGGCTTCTACCCGCTTAAACCGTGCTGAGCTAACTAGCCACCAGTATTCAGCGGCACTGAGCCGAGTACTGCTCTAACCATCCATTCCCTAACTGGCTAGGTTAGGGATTTTATTTATTTATTGCATTTGTATCCCACATTTTCCCACCTTTTTGAGGGCTCAGTGTGGCTTACAATATGATATGAATAATGGAAATACAATATGTTACAACTTGGTTATATGGATTACATTGTGCAGAGTTATGCGAGACAATCGAAGTATCGTTAAGAATGTAACAATGGGACACAGACATTGAAACACTGGAAGGAGACAATGGGAAGCTTAAAGGGCAGAATTAAGACACAAAGACATATGGTGTACATCTTTCTGTGAGTAAATGTATGAGTGATGTGAGATTACGGGGGATGAGAGATCAGAAGTGGATATATGGTGCATTGAAGATTAGTCAGTGTGGACTCTATGTGTTTTGGTTCTTTCCGTAAATTTTTTCGAAAAGATGGGTCTTCAATAATTTGCGGAAGGAAGCTTGTTCGTAAATTGTTCTTAGGTTGCGCGGCAGTGTATTCCAAAGCTGCGTGCTCATGTAGGAAAAGGTTGACGTGTGTAGAGTCTTGTATTTCAAGCCCTTGCAATTAGGGAAGTGGAGGTTGAGGTATGTTCGGGATGATCTTTTAGCGTTTCTGGGTGGCAGGTCTATCAACTCGGACATGTAGGCTGGGGCTTCGCCGTAAATGATCTTGTGGACTAAGGTGCATACTTTAAAAGTGACGCGTTCCTTAAGTGGAAGCCAGTGTAGTTTCTCTCATAGTGGTTTTGCCCTTTCATATTTTGGTTTTCCGAAGATGAGTCTGGCTGCTGTATTCTGGGCTGTTTGGAGTTTCCTCAGTATTTGTTCTTTGCAACCTGCATATAGTGAGTTGCAGTAATCCAGATGGCTGAGGACGAGGGATTGCACTAGGCTGCGAAAGACGAATCTTGTGAAGAATGGTCTTATCCTTTTCAATTTTCACATGCAGTAGAACATCTTTTTAGTTGTGTTGTTTGCGTGGGTTTCGAGTGTTAGGTGGCGGTCGATAGTGACTCCAAGGATTTTTAGCGTTTCTGAGATTGGAAGATTTAGGTTTGGTGTATTTGGGTGATTTGGGGGAGGAGTTTGGGCAGAGCTACTACTTAGCCAGTTAGCAAAGATACTCAGTCCACTAACCAGCTAAGTAAGCAGATAAAATTAGGACAGCAAAATGGCTATAGTAACTTTATCCATCAAGTTAACTGGACACCAGTCTCAATATTGCCTGGTGCACAGTTAACTTCCAGGTTGCCGCACTAACCTGGATATTCAATGCCAGAGGCCAAACGTGCCCTGACATTGAATATCCAGGGTTAACTCGGCTCATGGCTGTAAGTGGCTTACAAGTCGCTTACTGCCAGGGACTGAATATAAACCCCGTTGAAATTAATTTGAATTAAGAAGAGTTCTCACTCAACCAGATTATAGTGTTACCTGGAGCCCTTGTCATTGCTGTTTTTACAGAAGTACTACTGGGTCCCTGTTCTGTAACATATTGTTAGTTCCATAGGCCCTCTACATAACATGGTACTGTTTATGTTTTTATGCTTTTCTCTTTTTTTATGTTTTTATTTTCCTTTTTTTTTTATACTATGAACTGCTTTGAGATATAGATATGTGTGTGTGTGTGTGTGTGTGTGTGTGTGTGTGTGTGTGTGTGTGTGTGTGTGTGTGTGTGTGTGCGTGCGTGTATGCATATGTGTGTGAACAGAGCAGAGTGAATCTGAGTGCTTCTTGAAAATGTGAGTAATCTTTCTCATACTCTGACAGAAGTCTGTACTGGAACCTTGTATAAAGTGAATCCTTATAGTAACATAGTATATGACGGCAGAAAAAGACCTGCATGGTCCATCCAGTCGGCCAAACAAGATAAACTCATATGTGCTACGTGCTACTTTTTGTGCATACCTTACCTTGATTTGTATCTGCCATTTTCAGGGCACAGACTGTAGAAGTTTGCCCAGCACTAGCCCTGCCTCCCAACCACCAGCCCCATCTCCCACTACCGGCTAAGCTTCTGAGGATCCATTCCTTTTGAACAGGATTCCTTTATATTTATCCCACACATGTTTGAATTCCGTTACCATTTTCATCTCCACCACCTCCCGTGGGAGGGCATTCCAAGCATCCACCACCCTCACCGTGAAAAAATACTTCCTGACATTTTTCTTGAGTCTGCCCCCCTTCAATCTCATTTCATGTCCTCTAGTTCTACCGCCTTTCCATCTACAGAAAAGGTTTGTTTGCTGATTAATACCTTTCAAATATTTGAACGTCTGTATCATATCACCCCTATTTCTCCTTTCCTCCAGGGTATACATGTTCAGGTCAGCAAGTCTCTCCTCATACGTCTTGTAACGCAAATCCCATACCATTCTCTTAGTTTTTCTTTGCACCACTTCAATTCTTTTTACATCCTTAGCAAGATACGGCCTCCAAAATTGAACACATTACTCCAGGTGGGGCCTCACCAATGACTTATACAGGGACATTAAAACCTCTTTTCTTCTGCTGGTCACACCTCTCTCTATACAGCCTAGCAACCATCTAGCTACGGCCACCGCCTTGTCACACTGTTTCGTTGCCTTCAGATCCTCAGATACTATCACCCCAAGATCCCTCTCCCCGTCCGTACATATCAGACTCTCACCGCCTAACACATACATCTCCTGTGGATTTCTACTCCCTAAATACATCACTTTGCATTTCTTCGCATTGAATTTTAATTGCTAAACCTTAGACCATTCTTTTTTTTTTTACAATTTTACATTAATTTCAAGAATACATCTTGATATAGCAAAGATGGTTAACAGGAAAAAAGAATTAATAACATAATTCTATACTAACTTTCATCTTATATTGACAGGTAGCATATCGAAAAAAGAAAAAAAGGAAAAAAACAAGCTAATTAAAGCTAATAAATTTACAATATAAAATGAACATTTTACCAGACTTCCATTATATTATTCATCTATAGTCCACAAGATGAGAGGCATAATACAATATCTGAAGAATTACAAAGAATAAACAAATAATTCTTTCCTTTAGGAAACTGAGGACTGAGGGGGTGTTCCGGGAATTCCTAACTATTTCACGGAGTAGATGTAATAATTGATCTTGACTGTACAGAAGGTAACAAGGCTATTTTAGAGTCCAAAAAAGAATCAAATTGTTTAGGGTCAAAAAACACGTATTTTACAGAATTTAATTTTACTACACATTTACATGGAAAATTTAACCAGAAAAGAACACCCAATGGTTGTATCTTTGGGCGTAGTTTAAGAAATTCTTTACGCCACTTTTGGGTTGTTTTGGAAACATCCGGAAACATTCTTATTTTATAGTTCATAAGTACATATAAGTACATAAGTAATGCCACACTGGGAAAAGACCAAGGGTCCATCGAGCCCAGCATCCTGTCCACGACAACGGCCAATCCAGGCCAAGGGCACCTGGCAAGCTTCCCAAACATACAAATATTCTATACATGTTATTCCTGGAATTGTGGATTTTTCCCAAGTCCATTTAGTAGTGGTTTATGGACTTGTCCTTTAGGAAAACGTCTAACCCCTTTTTAAACTCTGCCAAGCTAACCGCCTTCACCACGTTCTCCATGAATTCCAGAGTTGTTCTCTATGAAGGAAAAATTGTTTAAGGATCCAATCTCTGTCTGGTTGTAATACAAAAGAGACTATTAAATTCATTGGTATTAAGCCTAAATTGTCGTCTTCCAGAGTCTGTGTAAAATTCAAATCCAAGATATCAATTGGTATTTCAGTCCCCTGATCCTCCACTTATTCCTTCTTCTTTTTTTTTTTATGATAACAGGTAATACATTTTTGATATTGGAGGGTATGCCTTCTCTGGTATCTTCAGAACGTCAGAACTTCACTCAAATATCTTTTAAAAGTTAGTTAATGGGGCTATTAAAGCCTGTTTTAGAAAATTTATCAATCTAAGTGTATTAGTCCTCTGTGCATTTTCCAAAATTTCTATTTTGTTCTCAAGATATAAATTTTCTTTAATTAAATTGGCTTGTACTTGGTAAATCTACATGTGTAATTTCCCTCATAAGCCCCGCTTCCTTGGTCAGCTGGTTCTCAGTCAGGACTTTCCCTTCCCTTGAATCCAGCACTTCATGTGCGTCTACCATCGGCAGACTTCCATCCGGGTTGGGTCCCACACCGGGAGGTCCCGTCGCCTCTTAGGAACTAGGGGTTTCCCGGTCCCTTCTCGGCGTGTCTGCCAGCATGGGAGGAGCTGACCGCTGTTCAGGGCTTAGAGATGTTTCTGTCTCTAGACGGAGGGGCGGCTCACCACTCCCCACACTCCAGCATCGGAGCTCCAGCTCCCGACACTGTTCCCGGACCAAAGAAGCGTTCCTAAGAACCCACCAACAGCAAAACAGAAGCCGCGGGACCTACTCGTTGTTTGCCCCTCCTCTTGGGCATTGTAAAAAAGAAGGAAAATTTTTGTCTAAGAAATTTTGAGGTAAGTGGGTTTGGAGCATCTTCTCAGCACTCCCTCCCAGTCGCCATCTTGCCTCCCTCACACCCCCTGAGCTAGACCATTCTTCTAGCTTCCGCAGATCCTTTTTCATGCTTTCCACTCCCTCCGGGATGTCCACTCTGTTACAAATCTTAGTATCATCCGCAAAAAGGCAAACTTTACCTTCTAACCCTTCAGCGATGTCACTCACAAATATATTGAACACAATCGGCCCCAGCACCGATCCCTGAGGCACTCCACTACTCACCTTTCCCTCATCCGAACGAATTCCATTAACCACCACCCTCTGGCGTCTGTCCGTTAACCAGTTCCTAATCCAGTTCACCACTTCGGGTCCTATCTTCAGCTTGTCAAGTTTATTCAAGAGCCTCCTGTGGGGAACCATGTCAAAAGCTTTGCTGAAATCTAAGTAGATTACGTCTATAGCACGTCCCTGATTCAATTCTCCGGTCACCCAGTCAAAGAATTCAATGAGATTCGTTTGGCACGATTTACCTTTGGTAAAAACATGTTGTCTCGGATCTTGCAACTTATTGGCTTCCAGGAAATTCACTATCCTTTCCTTCAGCATCGCTTCCATTACTTTTCCAATAACCGAAGTGAGGCTTACCGGCCTGTAGTTTCCAGCTTCTTCCCTATTACCACTTTTGTGAAGAGGGACTACGTCCGCCGTTCTCCAATCCCACAGAACCTCTCCCATCTCCAAGGATATATTAAACAAATCTTTAAGAGGACCCACCAGAACCTCTCTGAGCCCCCTCAATATCCTGGGGTGGATTCCGTCTGGTCCCACGGCTTTGTCCACCTTTAGATTTTCAACTTGTTCATACACACTCTCTTCAGTGAACAGTGCTCTATCCACTTCATTCTCATTCGTGCTTTTGCCAGTCAATCGCGGTCCTTCTCCAGGATTTTCTTCTGTGGAAACAAAACAAAAGTATCTATTTAGCAAATTTGCTTTTTCTTCATCATTATCTACATAGCGGTTCACAGCATCTTTCAGTCTCACAATTCCCTTTTTAATCTTCCTCCTTTTACTAATATACCTGAAGAAATTTTTGTCACCCCTCCTTACATTTCTAGCCATTTGTTCTTCCGCTTGCGCTTTTGCCAGTCGTATCTCTCTCTTGGCTTCTTTCAGTTTCATCCGGTATTCCTCTCCATGTTCTTCTTCTTGAGTTTTTCTGTATTTCAGGTACGCCAACTCTTTAGCCTTTATTTTCTCATTCCACTTGCTTGGAGAACCATACTGGTTTCCTTTTTCTCTTGCTTTTATTTACTCTCCTTACAAAAAGGTTTGTGGTCCTATTTATAGCTTCTTTCAGCCTGGACCACTGCCCTTCCACTTCTCATTCGCCCTCCTAGCCCATCAGCTCCTTTCTCAGGTATTCCCCCATTTTACTAAAGTCAGCATGCTTGAAATCCAGGACTTTGAATTTTGAGTGGCCACCCTCCACTTCAGCTGTCATATCAAACCAAACCGTTTGATGGTCACTGCTGCCCAGGTGGGCACCCACTCGGACATTTGACACACTATCCCCATTTGTGAGCACCAGATCCAGCGTCGCTCCCTCCTTTGTGGGTTCTGTCACCATTGGACTGAGCAGAGCACTTTGAAAAGCATCCATGATCTCTCTACTTCTTTCTGATTCCGCAGATGGAACCTTCCAATCTACATCTGGCAGATTGAAATATCCCAGCAAAAGCACCTCTCTCTTTCAGTGACTCTTTCTGACTTCAGTGTCATCTGTAACTACCTCAAAAGCATACTTAATCCACATGCTTACATATGATGCAAGTGTTTACAGCTGCATCCATTTTCTTTGTTTCTTCCAACATTTATCTTTGAATTTTTGTCCTATTACCAGGGATGGAAAGGGCAGCTATTTGCAGAACCGAGTTGACCCTTTGTATGCTTGCGTATTGTCTGTTGAGAAAGCCAGGAGACAATTGTATATATAAATATGTTAAGTGGGTCCAGCTATTAGTATAATTATATACTTAGAGTGCTAGAGTGAATTTATTGATATACTAGGCCTTGGCACCAATAATGTAACTTTGCTTATTATGAATAGCCTGTTACCTGAAAAATTGTTTGCACTTTTCCCTATAGTTTTAAAACATGAACTTTCTGCCACAGCCTAAAACATTAAAGGCCTCTAGAAGGCACAGCAGGGTCTAGTTTAGTCTTCCTTCCAACCTACCCTCCCCAAATCCAACCCACCCATAGTACAACTCTTCATTTATAGTCTTAATTTATAACCAGTTATTCTAATTAAGGTAACAAAAGAGGAGTCCTCTTACAGAGTTTTAATTACATTTAATTTCATTACTTTCTAAGAAACAAACACTAAATAAATCACACAATATAAACTAAAGGCTCTTTTATATTAATCTAATATCCTTACTACCTTAGCAAGTTTTAAATTATTAAACAACGCATTAATACTAAGATGCAGACAGCAGCCCAGCAGCGAGAGGGGTGCTATCCAGTCTTTTTTTCTGAGTGTCATATGTATGATTATCTCTCAGTTGGTGAGAGGTTATATGTGTGTGCCCAATGCAAAGAGCTCCTAACTCTCAGAGAATGAGTCCATTCTCTTGAGGCTAGAGTAGCAGACTTGGAGGAGCTGAGAGAGAAACAGAGGTAAATAGAAGAGACCTACATGGATGTTATAGAGAAGTCCCACCTCCACTCTGATAGCCCCTGTGCTGCTTTGAAGGAGCAAGGTCTCCTAAAAGGAGAGCATCACCATAGTGAAATAGGCAATACTCCTATAGCCAGAACCTGTCCAACCAGGAAATGCACTATCCTTTCGCACAGAGGATATCTCTCCAAGAAGGGTTAGGACAGATGTTATAGTTGGTGATTTGATCACTAGGCATGTAAATAGCTGGGTGGCTAGTGGACATGAGGATTACCTGGTTACTTGCCTGCCTGGTGCGAAGGTGGCAGACCTCACGCGTCACCTAGATAGGATTTTAGATAGTGCTGGGGAGGAGTTGGCTGTATTGGTACATGTGAGTACCAATGACATAGGAAAATGTGGGACGGAGGTTCTGAAAGCCAAATTTAGGCTCTTAGGTAGAAAGCTGAAGTTCAGATCCTCCATTTTCAGAAATGCTCCCCGTTCCATGCGCAGGACCCAAGAGGAAGACAGAGCTCCAAAGTCTCAATGCATGGTTGAGACAGTGGTGCAGTAATGAGGGATTTAGATTTGTTAGGAACTGGGCAACATTCTGGGAAAGGGGGAGTCTGTTCTTAAAGGATGGGCTCCACCTTAACTGGGATAGAACCAGACTGCCGGTGCTAACTTTTAAAAAGGAGATAGGACAGCTTTTAAAATAAAATTGGGGAGGGAGGAAGCTGACAGTCACCCAGGAGTGCATGGTTCTGTATGGATACTATTGAAACAGGATCTCTAGGGAATCCCAATACAGAGATTTCAATAATGGTGAAAGAAAGCCAGGGGTGCCTAATGGGAGAACAGAGTAAAGGATGCAAATTTTCCCCGACAACTTCAAAGCAACTTGTAGATGCAACGAAAAAACTACTACTACTACTACTATAAATCACTTTTATAGCACTACCAGTCATACGCAGCGCTTTACAATTGAACATGAAGAAGAAAGACAGTCTCTGCTCAAAAGAGCTTACAATCTAAATCAGGACAAACAGACAGGACCAAAAAGGATAAGGGAAGGAAAGACAGAAGGACACAGAAGGATAAGATAAAAGTTACAAGTCAAGAGTCGAAAGCAGCATCAAACAGGTAGGCCTTTAGCCCGGATTTGAAGGCTGCGAGGGATGGAGCTAGACGTAATGACTCAGGAAGCCTATTCCAGGCATAAGGTGCGGTGAGATAGAAGGAGCAGAGTCTGGAGTTAGCGATGGAGGAGAAGGGTGCAATTAGGAAAGATTTGCCCAGTGAACGGAGTTTTAGGGAAGGAATGTAGGGAGAAAACATAATTGAAAGTGTCTATATACAAATACTAGAAACCTAAAAATAAGATGGAAGAGTATATAGCACTAAATGAAGAGGTAGATATAATAGGCATCTCAATGGTACACTGTGTTAACAGGGTACAAATTATATCACAATGATAGGATCAAATTGGAGGGGGGGTTGCACTATATGTTAAAAAAGGAATTGAGTCAAACAAAATAAACATTCTACATGAAACAGAGAGTGACATGGAATCATTATGGATAGAAATTCCATATGTGAAGGGAAGGAGTATTCTTGTAGGGCTGTGCTACTGTCTGCCCGGACAGAATGAACAGACAGATGAAGAAATGTTTACATTAGGAAACCTGGCAAATTGGGCAACAGTATAATAATGGGTGATTTCAATTATCTCAATATTGACTACATAAATGTTACATCAGCGAGCACCAGGGAGATAAAATTCCTATATGTAATAAACTACTGCTTCTTGGAGTAACTGGTCCAGGAACCGACAAGAGAGGGAGCCATTTTAGATCTAGTCCTTGATGGTGTGCAGGGCATAGTATGAGAGGTAATGGTGATCGTAACATGATCAGGTTTGAACTACTATCTGGAATGAAGCCACAGTGGAAATCTACTGTAGCAGCATTTCATTTTCAAAAGGGCGATTATGATAAAATGACGAAAACAGTTAAAAAGAAGCTAAAAAGATTGGCTGCAAAGGTTAGAACATTAACAGGCTCATTTTCGAAAGAGAAGGATGCCCATTTTTCGACTCAAATCGGCAGATGGGCGTCCTTCTCACAGGATCGCCCAAATCGGTATAATCGAAAGCCGATTTTGGGCGTCCCCAACTGCTTTCCATCGTGAAGACGACCAAAGTTCATGGGGGCATGTTGGAGGCATAGCAAAGGCGGGACTTGGGTGTGCCTAAGACATGGTCGTCCTCGACCCATAATGGAAAAAAGGGCGTCCCTGATGAGCACTTGGATGACTTTACCTGGTTCTGTTTTTTTTATGACCAAGGCAGAAAAAGGTGCCCGAACTGACCAGATGACCACTGGATAGAATCGGGGATCACCTCCCCTTACTCCCTCAGTGGTCACTAACCCCCTCCTACCCTCAAAAAATATCTTTACAAATATTTTTTGCCAGCCTCTATGCCATACTCAGGTCCATCACGGCAGTATGCAGGTCCCTGGAGAAATTTTAGTGGGTGCAGTGCACTTCAGGCAGGCGGACCCTGGCCCATCCCCCCATACCTGTTACACTTGTGGTGGTAAATGTGAGCCCTCCAAAACCCATCACAAACCCACTGTACCCACATCTAGGTGCCCCCCTTCGCCCGTAAGGGCTATGGTAGTGGTGTACAGTTGTGGGTAGTGGGTTTTGGAGGGATTTGGGGTGCTCAGCACACAAGGTAAGGGAGCTATGTACCTGGGAGCAATTTATGAAGTCCACTGCAGGGCCCCCTAGGGTGCCCAGTTGGTGTCCTGGCATGTCAGGGGGACCAGTGCACTATGAATGCTGGCTCCTCCCACGACCAAAGGGCTTGCATTTGGTCGTTTCTGAGATGGGCGTCCTTGATTTCCATTATTGCCGAAAATCAGAAACAACCAAATCTAGGGACGACCATCTCTAAGGATGACATAAATTTCAGGATTTGGGCGTCTCCAACCGTATTATCGAAACAAAAGATGGACATCCATCTTGTTTTGATAATACGGGTTTACCTGCCCCTCCACCGGGACATTTTGCGAGGACGTCCTCAGCAAAACTTGGGTGTCCCTTTTGATTATGCCCCTCCACATCAGGCATGAACATTATTTAAAAATACCATCTTGGAAGCCCAGACCAGATGTATTCTATGTATTTACAAAGGTGGAACAAAGAAGAAACAACAGCCAGCATGGTTAAAAGATGAAGTGAAAGAAGCTATTAGAGCCAAAAGAACGTCCTTCAAAGAATGGGAAAAGGATTCAAATGAAGAAAATAAGAAACAACATAAGCACTGGCAAGTTAGATGCAAAGCATTGATAAAGACGTCTAAAAAAGAATATGAAGAAAACTTGCCACAGAGGCAAAACCTCACAGTAACAACTTTTTCAGGTACATCAAAAACAGAAAACTCGCAAAGGAATCTATGGAACAGTTAGATCATGAAGGAGCAAAGGCACACTTAGGGAGGACAAGGCCATAAAAACTAATGAATTCTTTGCTTCGGTCTTATGGAAGAAGATGTAAGAGACCTGCATGTACCTAGGGTTACCATATGGCTCCAGAAAAAGGAAGACACATTGATCCAGTCCAGGGTTTTGCTTCCATTGAAAGCAATGGAAGTAAAACCCAGACTGGCTCAATCTGTCCTCCTTTTTCTGGAGCCATATGGTAACCCTACATGTACCGGAAATTGTTTTCAAGAGTGATGATGCGGAGGAACTGAAAGAAATCTTGGTGAACCTGGAAGACATAAGTACATAAGTAGTGCCATACTGGGAAAGACCAAAGGTCCATCTAGCCCAGCATCCTGTCACCGACAGTGGCCAATCCAGGTCAAGGGCACCTGGCACGCTCCCCAAACGTAAAAACATTCCAGACAAGTTATACCTAAAAATGCGGAATTTTTCCAAGTCCATTTAATAGCGGTCTATGGACTTGTCCTTTAGGAATCTATCTAACCCCTTTTTAAACTCCGTCAAGCTAACCGCCCGTACCATGTTCTCCGGCAACGAATTCCAGAGTCTAATTACACGTTGGGTGAAGAAAAATTTTCTCCGATTCGTTTTAAATTTACCACACTGTAGCTTCAACTCATGCCCTCTAGTCCTAGTATTTTTGGATAGCGTGAACAGTCGCTTCACATCCACCCGATCCATTCCACTCATTATTTTATACACTTCTATCATATCTCCCCTCAGCCGTCTCTTCTCCAAGCTGAAAAGCCCTAGCCTTCTCAGCCTCTCTTCATAGGAAAGTCGTCCCATCCCCACTATCATTTTCGTCGCCCTTCGCTGTACCTTTTCCAATTCTACTATATCTTTTTTGAGATACGGAGACCAGTACTGAACACAATACTCCAGGTGCGGTCGCACCATGGAGCGATACAACGGCATTATAACATCCGCACACCTGGACTCCATACCCTTTCTAATAACACCCAACATTCTATTCGCTTTCCTAGCCGCAGCAGCACACTGAGCAGAAGGTTTCAGCGTATCATCGACGACGACACCCAGATCCCTTTCTTGATCCGTAACTCCTAACGTGGAACCTTGCAAGACGTAGCTATAATTCGGGTTCCTCTTACCCACATGCATCACTTTGCACTTGTCAACATTGAACTTCATCTGCCACTTGCACGCCCATTCTCCCAGTCTCGCAAGGTCCTCCTGTAATCGTTCACATTCCTCCTGCGACTTGACGACCCTGAATAATTTTGTGTCATCGGCGAATTTAATTACCTCACTAGTTATTCCCATCTCTAGGTCATTTATAAATACATTAAAAAGCAACGGACCGAGCACAGACCCCTGCGGGACCCCACTAACTACCCTCCTCCACTGAGAATACTGGCCATGCAATCCTACTCTCTGCTTCCTATCTTTCAACCAGTTCTTAATCCATAATAATACCCTACCTCCGATTCCATGACTCTGCAATTTCTTCAGGAGTCTTTCGTGCGGCACTTTGTCAAACGCCTTCTGAAAATCCAGATATACAATATCAACCGGCTCCCCATTGTCCACATGTTTGCTTACCCCCTCAAAAAAATGCATTAGATTGGTGAGGCAAGACTTCCCTTCACTAAATCCGTGCTGACTTTGTCTCATCAGTCCATGTTTTTGTATATGCTCTGCAATTTTATTCTTAATAATAGCCTCCACCATCTTGCCCGGCACCGACGTCAGACTCACCGGTCTATAATTTCCCGGATCTCCTCTGGAACCCTTCTTAAAAATCGGAGTAACATTGGCTACCCTCCAGTCTTCCGGTATTACACTCAATTTTAGGGACAGATTGCATATTTCTAACAGTAGCTCCGCAAGTTCATTTTTTAGTTCTATTAATACTCTGGGATGAATACCATCAGGTCCCGGTGATTTACTACTCTTCAGCTTGCTGAACTGACCCATTACATCCTCCAAGGTTACAGAGAATTTGTTTAGTTTCTCCGACTCCCCCGCTTCAAATATTCTTTCCGGCACCGGTGTCCCCCCCAAATCCTCCTCGGTGAAGACCGAAGCAAAGAATTCATTTAATTTCTCCGCTACGGCTTTGTCCTCCTTGATCGCCCCTTTAACACCATTTTCGTCCAGCGGCCCAACCGACTCTTTGGCCGGTTTCCTGCTTTTAATGTATCTAAAAAAATTTTTACTATGTATTTTTGCTTCCAACGCTAATTTCTTCTCAAAGTCCTTTTTTGCCCTCCTTATCACCGCTTTGCATTTGGCTTGGCATTCCTTATGATCTATCCTGTTACTTTCAGTTGGTTCTCTTCTCCACTTTCTGAAGCCAAATCGACAAATTATGGAGTAGTAAATCACCTGGACTGAATGGTATGCATCTAAGGGTACTGAAACTCAAACATGAAATTGCTGATCTGCTGTTAGTAATCTGTAACCTGTCATTGAAGTTGTCCGTAGTATCTGAAGATTGGAAGGTGGCCAGTATGACACCTATTTTTAAAAAGGGTTCCAGGGTTGATCCAGGAAAATACAGACCTGTAAACTTGACATCAATTCCAGGTAATACAGTGGGAACTATTATAAAGAATAACATTACAGAACACATAAATAAACATGGTTTAATGGGACAGAGTTAGCATGGTTTCAGCCAAAGAAAGTCTTGCCTCACTAATTTGCTTCATTTCTTTGAAAGTGTGAATAAAAATGTGGATAATGATAAGCTGGTTGATGTAGAGTATCTAGATTAAGAAATCTATTGGCAAAGTTCCTCATGAGAGACTCTTATGAAAATTATAAAGTCATGGGATAGAAGGCAATGTCCTTCTGTGGATTAAGAATTGGTTATTGGACAGAAAACAGAGGGTAGGGTTAAATGGCCATTTCTCTCAATGGAGGAAGGTGAAAAGTGGATCTGTTCTGGGACCAGTGCTATTTAATGTATTTATAAAAGATCTGGAAATCGAAATGACAAGTGAATTGATTAAATTTACAGATGACACAAAACTATTCAGGGTTGATAAAACATATGTGGATTGTGAAAAATGCAGGAAGAACTTAGGATGTTGGAAGACTTGGTATCCAAATAGCAGATGAAACTTAATGTGGACAAATGCAAATTGATGCACATTAGGAAGAATAATCCAAATCATAGTTACCTGATGCTAGGGCCCACCTTAGGAGTTAGCACCCAAGAAAAAGATCTAGGTGTTGTTGTTGAGAATACACTGAAATCTTCAGCCCAGTGTGTGGCGGCAGCCAAAAAAGCAAACAGGATGCTAGGAATTATTAGGAAATGGATGGTAAATAAGACTGAGAATACTATAATGCCCTTGTATTGCTCCATGGTGCATCCACACCTTGAGTACTGCATTCAGTTCTTGTTGCTGTATCTCAAAAAAGATACAGCGGAATTAGAAAAGGTTCAAAGAAGAGCAACTAAAATGGTAAAGGGGATGGAACTCCTCTCGCATGAGGAAAGGCTAAAGAGGTTAGGGTTCTTCAGCTTGGAAAAGAGATGGATGAGGGAGATATGATTGAGGTCTACAAACTCCTGAGTGGTGTAGAACAAGTAGAAGTGAATTGATTTTTTACTCTTTCAAAAAGCACGAAGACTAGTGGAAACTCAATGAAGTTACATGGAAATACTTTTCAAACAAATAGGAGGAAATATTTTTTGTCTCAAAGAATAGTTAAACTATGAAGATAATGCAATAATTTATTTGTAGCAAGCACACCTATCCTAAAGTAGCACACTTATCTTAGAAAACGTCTTGCAAGCCTGATTTTCAATTCCTCCAGGACCAACGGTGGCCTGCGTTTCACATAATTGTGTTTCTCACTGCTGCATCAGGGTCCATAAAACTGGGATTCTCTTCATAGCACTAAAACATCAAGCTGCTCAAGCATGACACTTTTAGGGTGTTATTTTTTTGGACATTGTATTAAATGGAAGATTTTTACCAATGATGAAGATCCATGATCGTTCCAGCTCTATAAGTGGTTTAGACTCCGAGCTCTTTGAGGCTTTCCTTCCTAATTTTTTGGATGATATAAATGTTTTCACTGTTTTTGAGATATGTTCTCTTTTGTAGTGGGACATTTTATTTTGTAGATTTGGATATTTTATGTTTCCACACCTGTTTTGATTACAGCTAATCTTTATAGACTAGCATATAGCAAGATGCGCGCACAAATACAAATTGTTAGCAATTAACACCAAAAACTGATAGCACTCAATTATTGGCACTAATTGGCTCATAAGCCACTTTAGTTCAGCATCAGGCTCATTTTTGAAAGAGATGGATGTCCAAAAAGTGACAAAAAATCGGCATTTGGACGTTCATCTCATAGAAACGTCCAAATCGGTATAATCGAAACCGTATTTTGGACGTCTTTCTCAGGAGTCCGTCGGAAGGACATCCAAATCTCAAAGGGGCATATTGGAGGCATCTTCAAGGCGGGACTTGGGCGTTCCTAAGACTTGGACATCTTTGAGCCATAATGGAACAAAGCGAAAACGTCCAGCACGTATAATTTTAGTTGCAGCTCATAGAATACCGCTTAAGCAGGTTTTCTCAGAGCCAATTTTTTTAGGCGTGATTTATATAATTCAACCCTATGTGTGTATGATATAAAATACATGCAGATGAACATGCATTATACCAGGACATTTGTGTGAGCCCGGGAGCTGGTGTAGGTGTAGTAACTATTGTTTTGGAGGGGGGGAAGAGGGCTTATTTTACAAAGATTTTTCTCTTCGAATAGAGTTTTTTTACATTGGTTTGTTTTTCTACCCAGTTTAATAATAAGATTGAAACCAATGATAACAAATTTGCTCCAATTATAGCTATGGTGCTCTACAAAGGAGCATTTATTCTGTTTAGAATTGCCAGGCTTGGAAGCTTTGAGGTCCGTGGTTGATAACGCATCTGTTTTTTACACACTGTGAGAGAAATACCCAAAGTACCTAATGGTCGAGAAATCATAACTGTTTATAGTATTAACCAGTGGATCCTTGAGGATTTAATTTGAGAAGTGGTATATTATGCCATACTTTGTATTGTTATTTGAATATTTTTACTGCTGTAATTGCCTACTGCTCATGTTTGATTTATTCCAGTGGCGTAGGAAGGGGGGGGGGCGGTGGGGCGGTCCGCCCCGGGTGCACGCCGCTGGGGGGGGTGTCCGCTCCATTGGTTCCTTGCTCCCTCTGCCCCAGAACAGGTTACTTCTTGTTCCGGGGCAGAGAGAGCAAGGAACCAATGGAGCCGACGCAGCTCCCAGCGACGTGGACTCGGAGGCGGATCGGCCCTCCCGCCCGCCTCTCGCTTTTAAATCAATTAAAAATGCACTCTGGGGGGAGGGTGTGCTCCAGAGGGGGGGGTTGTGCCGAGGGGGGACGCCGTGCTGCACCCGGGGGGGTGCGCAGCGGTGACCCGCCTCGGGTGTCAGCCGCCCTCGCTATGGCACTGATTTATTCTTACTGTACACTGCCTTGAGTGAATTCCTTCAAAAAGGCAGTAAATAAATCCTAATAAATAAATAAAGGCAGAAATGTGCCCAAGTTACCTTTATAAACCAGGCAGAATTTATGTACTTTTCTACTGCACAAGGCAGTCAGCTTCTTATAAAATTACACTCTTAGCCATCTTGGGAAAGTGGGTGGGAGAAAAACAAAGAATAAGCAAGAACCAATAAACAGAAAAACCAGCACTGCAGCTGCATTTTGAATAAGTTGTATTGGTGACTGCAAAATGCAAAGAGGTGAGTAAGCTACAGGTGGGAAAAAAGAAAATTCTCTGAGAGGGTCTTTTACTAAGCAGCGGTAAGCCCATCGCAGGCTTATCACTCGCTAATCCAGAACTGCCACCATGCTACAGCAGCAGCTTGGTGGTAGTTCCCACCCCCAGCAGTAGTTCCCACCCCTAGTGTGCGCCATTTTTGGTGTTTACCCAGCCTAATCGGACAGTGCCACACACTGCGGGAGCCATTACTGCCACCTCAATAGGTGGTGGTAATTGCTTCCCCCCCCCCCCCCCCCCCCACCAAAAACAAATGACCGCACGGCAAGTACTTCACTTACCACATGACCATTTCTTAGAAAAAAAAGACAGCCTTTTAACTGCTGCGGTAACTGGGAGCCTCAGCGCATGTCAAAAATACGTGCTGATGCCAGCATAGGCCCCCTTTTACCGCAGCTTAGTAAAAGGGACCCTAAATGCAGAAACTAGTGGAGTAAAAAAAAAACCTACAACAACTAATCCTCTTGAATAGTAAGAGCATGGGATGTTTAGGGCAATGAGCTCATCAAAAATTGTATTATTCCTCTTCTCAGGTCCCAATTTCACACTATAAAAAATAAAGATGGCTGCTTACAGTTGTTTATCCATTCTGTAAAACAAAGAACTAGAATGGTTGATGCCATCCTGATGACTCCCTTTAAGCAAACCCATGTGGTTTATTTTGTAATTCTTATCAGCATGTATGCTGTCCTTTTCAGCCAGTGGCGTAGCCACAGGTGGGCCTGGGTGGGCCAGGGCCCACCCACTTAGGGCTCAGGCCTGCCCAACAGTAGCACACGTTTAGCGGTAGCTGGTGGGGATCCCAAGCTCCGCCAACTCAAGATTGCCCCCTGATGATAACAAAAACGCTACTCTCCACAATAACGGCACCTGCGCATGCTCAGTTTTCAGTGCATTCCTGCTGCAGACTGCCAAGATGGAAAGAAGCGTTTTCTCACCAGCTGAGATATTTTTTGGGTGGTGGTTGGTGGGGGGAGAACACTTGGTGCCCACCCACTTCTTGCCTAGGCCCACCCAAAATCTGTTGTCTGGCTACGCCCCTGTTTTCAGCAACACTCCATGACAATGAATTAGCCAACTAGAGTCCTCATTCCTTATTGGATCTGAAACCTGCCTAGACTATACAAGATAGATGAGATATTATTATTACTATCATTGTTATAGTTAATGTGGTCTTCCATAATTGTGTACAAAGTCTGATTTATATCCTTGAGTGCAGAAGCCAGAGAGAGCAGCAGGTTACAAACTATGGAAAATAGTTTGAATCTCACTTCTTCTCCCACTGACGCTCCTTGTGACCCTGAGCAAGTCATTTAACCCTCCGCTGCCTCACGTACAGTACAACTTAGATTGTAAACCTCTTTGGCCAGAGAAATAACACATGCCAGAATGTAATTTGGCTAGAGTTTGGATTCGGAAAAGTTGACTAAAAAAATCCCAATCCAACTGATGTCTTACTTTTATCGGTAATAGTGAGTTTTAAACTGAGACACAAGATGAGTGGGACCAATGAATAAAGCCAGACTGAGCCTTTTTTTTTTTGCACAATATTGATCTCAATTTCTGAGCCTTCACAGCTCTCCTCCCATACTGGTGCAAGATCTTGTTCCCATTGATGAAACAAGGTTTACCTGCCAAGACGTGCTGACATGAAGTCAAGTTAAGGATGCGTGTCCCGGGAAGGAGTAATTAGCACACCTGCATTCTTGAAAGACTTTCAAAGTTGGCCATTATGAATATGTGCTAAGTGTCTGTTGAGGCTGGGAAAGTTCTCTTCCTGAGCTGTCGGCAACTTTTCCACAGTGTCCTGTTCAAAGTCAAAGTTCAAGAACCGCACATTAGAACTTTAAAGACAAAGGAGAAACCTCACAAATCTCTTTATGAAATTTCAATTTCTACTCTTTGAATTTTTTCCCAGTGCAAATGCTAACACAGATTAATTAGAAATATAAATGAATGAAACAAAACAAAAGGCCTCAGGTACTGAAAAAAATCAGATAAAAAAGAGTGATGTATTTATCAAGTGGCTTCAAGTAGACATACAAAGATAAAAAAGCATGAGTCATTACTGTTTTCCAACTCCAGAGCTTGGCTTCATATTCTAAAATTTAAAAAAAAAAAAAAAATATATATATATATATATATATATATATATCATATGTGACGATTCTCGTTGGCAGGAGAGACCCTGAAATGGGGCAAAAAGAGCTGAGAAGGACTTCTGACTAAAGCAGCTGCCTTCCTTCGGGTTGAGCACAGAACGGCACAAGGGAGAGATGGATGTGTTTCACAGGAAAACATTTAAACCACATAATGAAGCAAACAAAAGTTATATATATTTATTTATTAGGATTTATTTACCGCCTTTATGAAGGAATTCACTCAAGGCGCTGTACAATAAGAATAGATCAAACATGAGCAATAGACAATTACAGCAGTAAAAATATTCAAAAACAATACAAAGTATGGCATGGTGTACTATTTCCAATGTCAAGAAAGTTGCACATGAGGTCAGAGAAATGGTCAAATGTTATCTTAGCTAGGGTAGGAGTGGATAAACATGTCCTGCTGCAGTATATGCAGCCTGAGTACTCCATGTGTGTATGAGTGAGACTAACGAGTTAGTTACTTCTTCTAGTAAAGGCCTGGTTGAAGAGCCAAGCCTTTACCTGCTTCCTGAAGTGACTAGGTCAAGAACAAACTTGTCTTTGGACCCATTTGTGATTTTGCTGAGTTGGAGAGTGGAGAGGTGTAATTGTTGGCTTGTGAACAAGAGTGGAGAGTTGCTGGGTGGTTGTTACCTTTGTTTGTTTGTCCCAAGTAGTAGTAGTAGTAGCAGCAGCATAGGAGCCAGCTTTTCAAAATTATTGGGGGTGCTAAGCCCAATGGAAATGACCCCTCCCTGGACACATACAAGGAATTTTCTCAATATTGGGGATGCTCAAGCACCCACAGCATCCACAGAGTTGGCTCCAACGGTATGCCGTACACAGGAACAGGAGCTGTGTGAACTAAGATGGCCATGGGGACAGAGGATAGCATGGTGGCATTTCTGTGGAGTATATGTAGTGTTGCTAGGAAGTGGAGGTGGGCAGTGGGTGAAAGCAGATATGCCTTTGAGTGGCTCAATCTAATTTAGTGAGCTTCTGTCAATGTTCTCATCAGTATGTAGGTGTGGGCCAAGATGCTAGTGCTAGGGGAGGGGAAGGGGGTCCAGGTATGTGCAGCCCCTTGTTTCAGGATTGAATGGTTATTGGAGGGGGCCCCATAATTACTTGTCATTGGATATTCTGAACATTCTGATTTCACCAATGTTTTGTTATTATGAAAAATGAATGACATCTATTACAACAAAAAAGGGACCTCACTGTATGACCCTGCCTATGTATGGTGCTTGCACATGAGCGGTGCTGTGATCCTGGGGAGCACTGCTTCATAGTCAACTTTCCAAGCTGCCTCTAATCAATCTCCATGCCCTCATGAAGATGTTGTGGAGTGGCAGGTGGTGATGGCGTTTGAAAATTTCTCCGGCACAGGAGGACCAGGAACTCTGCTTCTGGCACTGAAAAATTAGGTTCCCTGCACAGAGACATAACCAGACACTCTGAGGAATGTTCCTCCACATGCAGGAGGTACAAATGCATGTTTGACACATGGAGGGAATGTGCTGCCATTGCTGCAGACTTTTTCTCAACAAGGGGACCAGTACTGCCATTGCACATTTTGTGTAGTGTATTTACAATTGGCGGAGATGTTTATCTTAAAATGTCTATGATATTTGTAGTGCATTCTCTTTTTAGATGTTTATCTTGTGTATTTTCAAATATCAGAACACGTTTATTTTTTTATTTATTTCATTATGGACTCGCGTTTGTAAACCTTTTCCTATCAATGTTTATTACAACATTTGGACATCATATCAAAAATGCCCTTCACAAAGGATAGAGGTGATCCAGAGACAGGCAATTGAAATGGTATGAGGTCTACATCAAAAGTCATATGAGGTTAGACTCTGAGATCTAAGTATGTATATTCTAGAGAAGAAGAAAGACAGGGAGTGGAAGAGCAGACTGAGAACTAAGGGTAGCCCAGTTCATATTCCACTTAACCATCCATTACCTCAGGTAAAAGCTTCTTTTACAAAGTCGCACTAGTGACTCCTGTGCGGCAAATATGAGGAAGCCTATTCGATTCCTATGGGCTTCCTCTCATTTGCCATGTGGGAATCACTAACGCAGCTTTGTAAAAGAAGCCATTAGACTTTGACCCCTCCAGAGACAGGGAAATACGTGGTGTACCTGAATGTAACTCGCCTTGAGTCATAAGGCTTGAACCAAATCTAAATAAAATGAAAGAGACATTCAAACAGGACACATGCAAGGGTACTAGAAACCCTAGACAAACCTTGCAACCCCCCTCTGAGATTATGACAAACTCAAAAATCATCACTCCAACACTACATTTCCCTGACTAATCCCATTTTTTAAAAACACATAATTGGACATTATACTTTGAAAATATTAAATTTTGTTTCATGTATACAGTATAGTTATAATGACAGCAATTTCCAAAAGTAGGGTAAATCTCTTCATAAATTAGTTAATAAATCTCAATAAATAAATAAATAAATACGTTTGTGGAGTAAATGGTTTATTTAGATGAGTAAACTGACTATTTGAAAATTATCCACAGTTCCATCAGGTAAAAGTAGGCATTGATGGTTCTCTCAGTTTAGAAGCAACAGTTTTCCTTGGACTGCTTTTTGATGCCCCCTCCTCCATATCAGCCACCCTAAGCTTCTGCCTTGTTTACGTAATGGTTAAGCATGCCCTACAATTTTGGGAGTGAGTTAAAAAGCCCAAGTCTATTAAGTACCTCTTAAGATACTTCTGTCATTACAGGAACTTCATCCAAATTCAGGACTCAAAATTCCTAACAAGAAACTGTTCACTGATTTTAGAAAATACAAATAATTACATTCTAGTTTTGAAAATGATGCAGTTCAGAGGCCCTATATATCTCAAGAAAACTGACCATCTATTCATTTCACTCTCCCACCTCTGATTTTCTCAATCTATTATTAGGTTTGTTACAATACACATGCATCAAGTCACCATTATCCCTTGCAGAGTTACTTTTGTGAGGTCAGCAATATTAGGATTTCAACAGAAGATGAGCATTAAACACACCACTTCTGAATTCTTTTGTTCCTTTCAAACAAAAACACACACATGACTTTCAGGACCAGTCCCTATGGGTTGCGATATGCTTATCGGTATTTGGTCCAGCCTGCAATCTGAGAGGACGGTGCTGCACTCCAGATTTCTTTGCTATAACTAACTCATTCTGCAACGGCTCTGGCTCTACAGGACTGTCCTGAGTTTCTTGTTCTTCAGGAACTGGCAAGTTCATTATATAAACACTTTGTTTTGAGAACGGAGCCCAAAACAGTTTTCTTTTTTTAGATGACCATTTCTCATTTTTGCAGTCTTAAAGGAAAGTCTTGGGTGTGGGCTGCAGTTACTGGGGGTGTCAAATTGAAAACCAACCATGTATGCATCTCCACTCTCCATCTTTGCTTTAACAGTGAAGGGCATGGTGTTGCCATGTGAGGAGCTGTTGAAGAAGTCAGCTTCTGGATTGTTGATAGATCAAAGAATACAGTACAGAGGAGGAAATCCTTGTGGAGCCAGTCAACTTCTATATTAAATGGTTTTATTTTGATTAGTAGAAATATGCCCAGGATAAGATAATATGGCACAGGAGTACTGTAAGTCACAACTTAGTATTTCAGCTTCACAGAAATGCTACTGGAACAGCAAATGGGCCAAGTATGAGCAAATCACAGGCATGGTTTGCTGCTCAAGCCTTTACAAACATCTGGATCATTTAACCATTCTTCCTCGTCAAAAAATACAAAGCATTTAAACAGAAACAGACTATCCATGAGAAGCATTCTGTTCTTGTCCAAATGGCTTTTTCTAAGTAGACTTTGATCTGAAGGAATTATAAGCTACACTTATGCAACCAGTTGCAGGGCTGATCACATAAGTACGTTATTAAAAAAACAAACGGTGACTTGAACAGATAATTTTGGATAATTTTTTGTCCTGTATTCACAGGTGAAGGCCTGGGAGCAGGGTCACAGAAAACAAACGATGTAACTTGCCCTTTGCTTAGATTTGGAAAGCTAAATTCTAACTTATACTTTATCAGTTTTACAATGTATCAAGATCACTTTGAAGCCTAATTTCTTCCTGAGATGCTTCTAACCAATGTTTCCACTAGGCTACACAGAGATCCACCACCCGTCTGCCTGCTGG
This sequence comes from Microcaecilia unicolor, assembly GCF_901765095.1. Taxonomy (NCBI): domain Eukaryota; kingdom Metazoa; phylum Chordata; class Amphibia; order Gymnophiona; family Siphonopidae; genus Microcaecilia; species Microcaecilia unicolor. Next base: position 327,357,952 of record NC_044031.1, on the reverse strand, counting down.
GCATATTCCGGTCATCTTATGCCTTGAACCACATAGGGCTCCATAATCTTGAAGGAATTGCCAGCTCCATGTAATTTAAACTTCCAAATGGCTGGAGCATACCCATTGGTTAGGCAGGGATTGGTAGGACCTGGTGCAGCTAAGAGGGAGCATTACTCCTATTTATTTATTTATTTATTTATTACATTTGTATCCCACATTTTCCCACCAATTTGCAGGCTCAATATGGCTTACATTATGCCGTAATGGCGATCGCCATTTCCGGGTAGAGAATTACAAATGGTATTGCATTAAGGCGCATACATGGTAAAGTAAATGAAAAGAATGAAAGTACAGGGCAGAGTAAAGAAGGTAATGAGTTCCAGAGGGTTGCTGCTATACAATTAAAAGCAGATCGTCTAGTGGAGTCCAGTCTGGCCAAAGGAAAGTAGGTGCCTATTTTCCATTATAGAACAGGCTCCTACTAGGTACTCTCAGGAGCTTGTATATATGTACACTGTTATAGAATTACCCTCCATGTACAGGCTGGAGAGCACCCAGAAGTCAGTCGCTTCCTGCTTTCCAGAAACCCCTTCTGCTTTTTATGATGAGGTGAGCCTTGGCAGATGCAAATGACACAAGCCTTTTAGCTTCATTGGAAACTGATGGAAAGGTGGTAAAAGTGAAATAATCATGGATTTCCATGTTAACCATTGATATTTAAGGTTAAATGAGAGCCTTGCAGCACTCTATGGATTCACGAAAGGAAGATGTGGTAGCGTGGCTAGCGGACAGGCCTGGACCCTTAGTAACTACAGCCACACAGAGGATTAAAAAGTAAAACAAAGTAGTTTATTGATGTAAAGGGAGAGGGGGTAACCTGTTCCTTTCACAGGTAAGAAGAAATAAAGATGCAAAACGTCAGTCTGTTCTCAAGACTTCTCCCATGGCCTGATCCTACAGGGCCACAGGATGTACTAGTCTGTCTCTCAAAAAGACAGTATAAACAACTTGTCTCTGGCTTGGAGTTCTAGAGTTAAAGTCCTGTTCTTCAGTATTCAACACAATCAGGCCTAACTTAGCCCTAAAGTTCAAAATTACACTTTCAAGCAGGATTCCAAAATAAACTTATTCTTTCTTAATCAGGGGTTGTGCTAGACATGATAGGGACCAGGGTAGACACTAGGGAGGGGGCCCCAAAGATTGCTTGCAGGCCATCTTTCAACTTCAAGCAGGTTTGGGGACCCTTTTAACATGGGGACCCAGGGCATTTGCCATGTTTCCCCACCCCTAACACTGGCCCTGACCTTAGTGGCGCTTCTGCAGCTTATACTTCTGTGGGAGAGGAATAGGGTGGATTTCTGTTGTCTCCTTGTGGCCTCCCTGTTCTGTCCTGGCAGAGGGCTTTTGATTTCCTGCTCTCTCTCAGTCCTGCCCCCTCCCTCCCTCTCCACAACAGCATCTTTAAGTGTCTGGAGATGAAGTATAAGGAAATCTTTGTCCTGTTAGACAATAATAAAAACATAATTAGTAGTACCCTGTGAGGGGTGGGTGGTAAAAGTCGGGGTTTCCTTAAGAACACTCCCTCACTGAGGCTGAAAGTGGTAACCTTAAGGCAGGGAATTGCTTAGTTAGCTTATCTGGCCAGGAAGGCAGGGCTCAAGCAGAGAGCAGGAAGTTAAAAGCCTTTTGGCAGAACAGGATGTGAAGGCCCCGAGTGAGGATTCTCTCAGGGTGTTCTGGCTTGGCCTGAGGGGAGTTCCAGGTAAGGGGAGTAGCCCCAGCTCAGACACTTGCACTCTGGGTTGTAAGAAGCCTCAAGTCTATGCCTCCAGGCATTCCAGGGATTGTGTGAGAGGTATCTGATGACTGCCAAGGTAGGCCAATTATCCCTTGGCTATTTGAACTATGGAGCCATAATTAGGACAGTCTATGGGAACTGTGATTATGCTTGAAACATCCATATTGAAGTGTAGAGCCATATCAAGGACAGGCTATTGAAACTGTGAGTGTATGAAAAGACTTTAGTAGAAGTACCAAGCCTGTGAGGAAACAGGGCTGACTATTTCCCTTGTGTACATAAAGTGCTTTGATTTTTACCTGTAACCTATGTGTGCCACATTTTGTGAGGTTTTTGCAGCCAGCCACTAACCCTCACTACCACATATCCAATAAAGCAATTACCAGCACACATTAGTGAGCAAAGATTCTGTGGGTTGCATGTATCAGGCCTTTTTTCATAGCAGGATGCCTAAATGAGAAGTCATAAAGGCATGATAGGTGCCCTCAGCTTTTATAAAATAGACATACAGAGATAGACCTTCCAGTGTGCAAATGCCCACATCCAGATTTATGAAGTACACCTGTCCCAAAGTTGGTGTAAATGTGTGTATAAATGCTATACATGTACTTATGCATTTTAAAATATACACATACATCACAACGCTACCCAAACTATGCCTCAGGAATGCCTACACATGGCATAGGTATATGGTATCTTGTCGCCAAGCTTGGTCTGCTTGTAAAACAGTCTCTATGTGTAGAAAAACCTCTATAAAATTAGCCCTCCTCCCAACATACCACAGCTAAGACCAATTAGAATGGTCTTTATAGCTGTTTCATCTTAGTTTTACAGAATTAGTATTGTTTTTGCTGTAATATCCCTAATATAATGCAGTGTCCCCATGCAATATAAGAGAAAATAAGTGAAACGATCTACCCATAAAAAAATAAAATAAAAAAGCCATTGTGGCGTTATATATATAGTGCTATCCCTTTAAAAACGGGCAAAAAAAAAATTTTTTTTTCCTTTGGGCATTATTATCCTTCATTATAGCTTGAATAAAGTTCTTATTGGAGTTTACCTCAGTTTCAATGGAGTCCACCCTAGATGTTTGCTCAGTCACCTTTCCGGATATCTCCAACTGAGCCTGTGACAGCTTCTCCAAAGAACCTGCTACCTGGAGTAGCATGGCGTTTAACCCTTGAATTGCCTCCCAAATGGAGTCCATGGTGATAACCGCTGGTTTCACTATCTCCCGATTTCCCACAGAGGATTCGTCCCGGTTCCGTACAGGCTGAGAGGCCTTCGGCATCAAGCCTGCCTGCAATGGTGTTCCGATCGGGGATGAAGTAGCAACGGGGTCTCCACTGCCAACCGCAGGGGTCGCACTTCCGGACACCACCATCGGCTGGTTCTCCGTCGCCAAAAAAAGTTCCTCCGGGCCTCAAGGGGGGCTCAATGTCACTCCCTCTGCACTAAGGTCCAAGATCTCCGTTGGACCGCTCGAAGCGCCGGCTTGAATCCTCTGAACAACTAGACCCGACTGCTCTAGCGTCGTTTGACGAGCGGCAGGGGGATTCGCCTGACCCGTGGAGCAGGGTGTTCCAAGCTTCCCCTTTCTCTTACCCATTATAAAATAGGTAAGTTATCCGCTTGCAATTTCGCGAAGGGCAGCAGGAGCTGGCGTTCATGCGACCTTCCCAAACGCCATCTTGGAGAACCAGCAGAGGAGAAATAACCTTCGGTTTTTGAATTTCCCTAAGTCCCCTTTAATCCCTGCCAAAGAGATGTTGAAAAAGTATTTTACTGAAATTCTGGGGATTCACTCAGAAGCTTTTCCTCCATTGACTCGAGTTCTTTACATCTCTGGGGCAGGAAAGGGGATAATATCTTCTCCTCAGCTAAATTTAACTCAGTTCCTCGAAAACTCAATGGAGGTTATCACAGAGAGGACGACACTGCTGGTAGTTTTTGCTCTGGAACTGGACCGCAATAATATTTTTAGGTTGTTTTTCCGCCATATTTCCACACCTTTTCTGGGTTCGAAAATTCAGGTTTTTCCTGATCTCTCTCGAGAGACACAAAGAAAAAGGAAAGATTTTCTATTATTAAAAGCAAGAGTCCTACAATTAGGTGGGACCTTTAATCTCAAGTTTCCATGTAAATGTTATATTTCCTTACAATCCACTAATTACATTTTTTCGAACCTGAAAAACTTAAAATATTTATAGCTAGCAAGGAGTAATTTGGCGTTAACTTGAATTGTATTTATCGGCTGCCCTGACTTGAGTCTTTGCCCTTTCCTGAATAAGATTTATTTGTATTTTGGTAGATTGAGGTGGGCTACCACTTCATTTTGGAGTTTATATATGTACCTATATCTTGGATCAATAATTTGTGGTCTAATATAATATATTGTTTTTTCCTTTTCTTTTTCTTTTCCTTCTTGGATATATGTCTATGAAAATTAGACTTTTGTAATGCCATTTATGTTTATGATGTAAATGTAATGAAAAATCAATAAATAGATAATTAAAAAAATAAAAAACGGGCAAAATTTAACCATTTAACCTTAGAGCTATGAGTAATTCAACATTTGAGTAAGCTTAACATTCTTTAAGTTATAATGGGCCAAATTTTATAAATGGTACCTTAAAAATCAGTGCTGAAAAACCATGCACTTAGCGTGATTCTATAAACTACACCTAAAATTAGGTGTAGTTTATAGAATATGCTTAGCAGCCATTCTTACAACTGAAATTTAGGTACATCCATTTACCTCACCTAAAACCAGGCCTAAATACCTGCACAATAGGCACAGATCAGGTGTATTCTATAATAGTACACATAGTTTTTTGAAATGCCCATGATCTGCCAATTCCATGCTCATGGCCATGCCCCCTTTTCGGCTGCGCACATTAGAATTTATGCGCATCGTGTTATAGAATATGCCTATAAAGTTGTGCACATAAATTCTAATGAAAGTCAATTAGTGCTGATAATTGGTTAAGTACTAATTATTGACACTGATTGGCTTGTTAATCAATTAAGTTGTGCTTGCAATTTGGTCATGCAGCCAAAGTAGCGCATACAACTTAAGGCGCCGTTTATGGAATTTGAGGGTACATGTACAGCTGTCAGCGATTGCCATACTAGGACAGAGCGAAGGTCTATCAAGCCCAAGATCCTTTTTCTAATAATGGCTGATCCAGCTTACAGTATCTGGCAAGATCCCAAAAGAGTAAAACACATTTTATGCTGTTTATCCTAGAAATAAGCAGTGGATTTTCCCAAGTCCATATTGAAGTGTTGCATAATGAATGATAGTCAAATAGTTATTGTGGTAAATTGTGTTAGTCTATGGTTTATGTTGTGTGCATTGCTTTGAAGAGACTATTGTCTATGTTTACAGTATATAATAATTTTAAAATGCATCTCATAAATGAATTGAGAAAATGAAACCTACTCTCTTTATGCTCGTATGCGGCCAAACTAAACATGGGTGCCTCTTTTAGGTGTCTTGCTGTCACATGGTGAGAGCCTATTCCAGTGGACTCCAACATGCAGCCCCCACAGACAATTTTTGTGGCCCTCATATCCAGCAACCTGCACTGCTATTGCACATAGGGAAAACGCCATGTGAAGCTCCAGTAGGTCACTTGTGCCTGCATGGTCACATTGATGTGAAACGTATGCATAACGCAAATGCCAATCCATTTGCTTCTCCCTGTGTGTGCGTGCATGCGCGTCAATATGACCACACACGCACATGTGATCCAGCAGGGCTTCACAGGGCCTTTTCTCTACCCACAGTAATGGCAAAACCTCTAACCGGTGCACCTCTGCTCCAGCTCAGCCCCAGTTTGAAAGGTTTACCCACATAATTCACTTTCACTTTGAAAACAGGTAAGCAAACATTGCTTTCTTATCCTTGACTATTATATTGGATTTTTCTACCTAAAATGCAAGATATTACATTTGTAAGACACCCCCACCCTCCCCGGTACACTTTTATTTCCTTTTATTTCCAGAGGATTATTAAGGATAAAAAAAAAAATTCTTTACTGTGGGCTCATGTGGGATGAGGATAATTAATAATAACACAGAAACAAACAGGCTTTTAACTCCTAAACCTTCAACTGTCCCCTATCCCTGATATGTCCTGTCTGTCTTAACCCTTATCCCTTACTTGTCCTGTCTGTCTGTCATAATTAGATTGTAAGCTCTATTGAGCAGGGACTGTCTCTCCATGTTCAAGTGTGAAGCGCTGCATATGTCTGGTAGTGCTATAGAAATGATAGTAGTAGTAGTAGTCATTTTCAAAAGAGATAGATGTCCAAAAAGTGACAGCATTTGGATGTTTATCTCACAGAAACGTCCAAATCAAAACCTCTTTTTGGATGTCTTTCTCTGGAGTCTGTCAGAAAGGGCATATCATCAAGATGGGACTTGGGCATTCCTAAGACATGGATGTCTTTCAGCAATAATGGAACAAAATAAAGACGTCCAAGACTAAAACTTGGATGTTTTGAGCTAGATCTGTTTTTATAATGAATAGCTGTAGTGGGAATTGAACCCACTTCCCCAGGATCAAGGTCTGCTGCACTAACCATTAGACTACTCCACACAAGAGGTACCCTGAGAGACCAGGTGACCACTGCAGGAACTCAGGGATCACCTCCCCTTACTCCCCCCAAATCACAAAACATTTTTCCAAACAGCACTAGACTTTTTTTTGTAGAAAATGACCTTTCCTGTTCTGATTTTGGACGTTTTACAAAAACGTCCAAATTCAGACTTAGATGTCATACCCAAAAATGCCCCTTGTGGATTTAACTTGCCCAAAGTCAGAAGGAACAGCACTGGGATTTAAACCCATGTTGCCAAGACCAAAACCCAGTGCAATAACCATTAAACCACTCTTCCTCTGTTTTGAGCATCTTGTATTTGGATGTCTTTTGTTCAAAAAACGGACCAAAACAAAGGACGTCCAAATCACAGGACGTCCGTAGTATTTTCGAATTTGGACGTCTTTGTAAAACATGCAAATTCTGATTTAGACATTTTTTTAATCCCTCATACTGTGGACATCCTGTGATTTGGACATCCTTTTTTTGTCCAGTTTCGAACATAAGACATCCAAATGCAAGATGTCCAAATGTAAGACTTCCAATATAGAGGAGGAGTGGCTTAATGGTTAGTGCAAGGGGCTTTGATCCTAGTAACATGGGTTCAATTCCCACTGCTCCTCCTTGTGACTTTAGGCAAGTCAAATGCACAAGGAGCATTTTTGCATATGACATCTACAGGTAAGTCTGAATTTGGATGTTTTTTGTAAAACGTTCAAAATCAGAACAGTAAAGGTCATTTCTACAAAAAAAAGTCTCTCTTTTCCTTTTGAAAGTGCTGTTTGGAAAAATGCTTTGTGATTTGGGGGAGGAAAGGGAGGTGATCCCCGATTCCCACCAGTGGTTATTTGGGGTACCTCTTGTGTGGACTAGAGGAGTACCCTAGTGGCAAGTGCAGTTGACCTTAATTCTGGGGAAATGGGCTCAAGTCCACTGCAGCTATTTTTTTTATAAAAACAGGTCTAGCTCGAAACGTCTAAGTTTTAAAACGGGTCTAGCTGAAAACTTCTAAGTTTTACTCTTGGACATCTTTGTTTTGTTCCATTATTGCTGAAAGACCATGTCTTAGGAACGCCCAAGTCCCAAACATGCCCCTGGCATACCCCCTTGAGATTTGGACATCCTTCTGACAGACCTCAAGGGGAACTCAGAGAAAGAGGTCCAAAAACAGGTTTTGATAATACTGATTTGAATGTTTCTGTGAGATAAACGTCCAAATGCTGACATATGTCACTTTTTTGACGTCTATCTCTTTTGAAAATAGGCCTGATAGTAAAATAGTAAATGATGACAGTGAAAGACCCTCATGACCCATCAAGTCAGCGCAGGAAGGTTGCTGTGGTTGTACTTGTCCTGCAGTGCTGATTTCTTTCCCCATTCTGGTGTTGCTGGGATTGTATCTGCTGTTAAGTGCAAGTTATTATCCCAATGATTTGTTAGAAGAGCAAGAGCCATTACATAGCTGAAATGTTCTATGTTTGATATACATAGTGGATACTTAAAATGCAGGAGGATGTAAATATTCCACTCCTTTTTAAATCCAAGCACTGGTTTTTGCTTCGACCTCTTTCAGGAGGGCTTTCCAGGCATCCACTACCTTTCCCATGAGAAAATATTTCATGATACTGCTTTTGACTCTACCTTTCTGTAGCTTCATATCATGACATTGCAGAACTATTGTTAGTAATATGTAATTTATCCTTAAAATCGAGCATGATACCGGAAGATCGGAGGGTGGCCAATGTAATGCCGATTTTTAAAAAAGGTTCCAGGGGAGATCTGGGAAATTATAGCCCGGTGAATCTTACGTCAGTGCCGGGCAAAATGGTAGAGACTATTATAAAGAATAAAATTATAGAGCATATTCAAAAGTATGGATTAATGGAACAAAGCCAACATGGATTTAGTCAAGGGAAATCTTGCCTCACCGATCTATTACATTTCCATGAAGGGGTGAACAAACATGTTGGTAAAGGTGAGCCAGATATTGTTTATTTGGATTTTCAGAAGGCGTTTGAAAAAGTACCTCATGAAAGACTACAGAGAAAATTGGAGAGCCATAGGATAGGAGGTAGAGGTAGTGTCCTATTGTGGATCAAAAACTGGTTAAAGGATATAAAACAGAGAGTAGAGTTAAATGGTCAGTATTCTCAATGGAGAAGGGTAGTTAGTGGAGTTCCCCAGGGGTTTGTGCTGGGACCGCTGCTTTTTAACTTATTTATAAATGACCTACAGATGGGAGTAACTTTAAATTTGCTGATGACACAAAGTTATTCAAAGTCGTTAAATGCGTGAGGATTGTGAAAAATTACAAGAGGACCTTACAAGACTGGGAGACTGGGCGTCTAAATGACAGATGGCATTTAATGTGAGCAAGTGCAAAGTGATGAATGTGGGAAAGAGGAACCCAAATTATAGCTACGTCATGCAAGGTTCCACGTTAGGAGTCACCGACCAAGAAAGGAATATAGGTATTGTCGTTGATGATACGTTGAAACTTTCTGCCCAGTTTGCTGCTGCTGCGGCAGCTAAGAAAGCAAATAGAATGTTAGGTATTATTAGGAAAAAAATGGAAAACAAAAATGAGGAGGTTATAATGCCTTTGTATCGCTCCATGGTGCGACTGCACCTTGAGCATTGTGTTCAATTCTGGTCACCGCATCTCAAAAAAGATATAGTGGAATTAGAAAAGGTACAGAGAAGGGCAACGAAAATGATAAAGGGGATGGGACGACTTCCCTATGAGGAAAGGCTAAAGCAGCTGGGGCTCTTCAGCTTGGAGAAAAGACAGCTGAGGGGAGATATGATAGAGGTCTATAAAATAATGAGTGGAGGTGGAACGGGTAGACATGAAGCGTCTGTTTACGGTTTCCAAAAATACTAGGACTAGGGGGCATGCAATGAAGCTACAAAGTAGTAAATTTAAAACAAATCGGAGAAACGTTTTCTTCACTCAACGTGTAATTCAACTCTGGAATTTGTTGCCAGAGAATGTGGTAAAGGCGGTTAGCTTAGCAGAGTTTAAAAAAGGTTTGGACAGCTTCCTAAAGGAAAAGTCCATAGACCATTATTAAATTGGACTTGGGGGAAATCCACTATTTCTGGGATAAGCAGCATAAAGTGTTTTGTACTTTTTTTTTTTGGATCTTGCCAGGTATTTGTGACCTGGATTGGCCACTGTTGGAAACAGGATGCTGGGCTTGATGGACCTTTGGTCTGTCCCAGTATGGCAATACTTATGTACTTATGACCTCTAGTTCTAGAGCTTTTATTTGGAAAGACTTATTTGTTTTGTCATTCCTTTCAAGTACTTAAAGATTTGTATTATATCCCCTCTGTCACCTTCTCTCCTCTAGGGTTTACATACTTTAATGATCTCATTAAGTCTTCTGATGGAGACCTCTTATCATCTTGGACTCCGTAGCCTCCACAACTGAACACAGCCTGCAACACTGAAGACTCCAACTGAGGCCTTACCAATGTCCAGAGACATAATGAACTCCTCATTATGCAACCTGACATGATTCTGACTTTAGCCACTACCTCCTTGCATTGTCTCACCACATTGAGATCCTTAAAAACTATCACCCCAAGGTCTCTTTTCTGGTCCGTGCTTTACATGTTCAGGTTGTGCATATTATGGATTATAGAATAAAAAAGCTTAACGGAGAGGAAACCCACAAAGGTATACATTTTGCTATTATTGGAGAAAGCCTATCAGTGTAAAACCATTTTCATAATCCCTTCTGTGGTTTTTGACAGCAAGAGGCTTAAAAAAAGTGTGTGCTTTTGTCAACAAATACCATCTATGATAGTGTGGCACTTTGTGTTTCTTCTGCAAATGTGTGCTTGTGGCAAGTTGCAAGGCTGAACATTTAGTGAAGTAGACTAAAACATACATTTTCAAAAAATCCATTAGTTTACCTGTACTTTCAGAATTCCAGAGCAGGGACTCCCCTCCTCAATACTTTTTCATGGGTGACTTGCTAGGCAATCAATTCATCTTTCAGCACAATTTAAATATACAGTAAAGTGAACAGTCAGGCTACAGGATGCATCAAAAATTGTTTACAGGCCAGCCTCTCATTTGGCGTCTTGGATCTGTCTGCACAGGTGCATCTCTGACAAGCCCTCCCCTTAACCTTTTAGTCTTGCACAAATAGTCCCTTCATTATTGAAGTCATGCTTTTTTTAGTTTCTAGCTAGTTCTGTTGTTGAGCATGTGGCATTTAGGGCCCTGTTTAATAAGGTGTGCTAGCGTTTTTAGCACGTGCTAAAAATAAGAGTGCACTAACCATGTAGACACCCATAGAAATATTATGGACATCTACACAGTTAGTACGCCTCTAGCGTGGCTTAGTAAACAGGGCCCTTAATGTGCTATGGAGCTCATTTTCAACAGAGAAAAATGTCCAAAAACTGGCATTAATCTGCATTTGGACGTTTTTCTCACAAAAACATTCAAATTGGTATTTTCAAAACCAATTTTTAGACATTTTTCTATGAAGTTCATCAGAAGTGCGTTCAAATCACAAGGGGGGTGTCAGGGGTGTGGGTTAAAGGTGGGATCTGGGTGTTCCTAACACGTGGACGTTTTTCAGCCATAATGGAACAAAACAAAACCATCCAGGACTAAAACTAAGACATTTTGAGCTAGACCTGTTTTTATAATGAATAAGGCACAAAATGGTACCCTAAATGATCAGATGACCACTGGAGGGAATCAGGGGTGACCCCACAGTACCCCTCCAGTGGTCACTGACCCCCTACCACCCCCCCCCCCCACAAATGTGAATACAAATATGATTTAGCAGCCTCTATGACAGCCTCAGATGTTAGAGCCAGGTAGGTCTACTAGAGCAGAATGCAGGTCCCTGGAGTAGTGTGGTGGTCAGTGCAGTACACCACGGCCAGGGTTGCCAGCTGGGAAAAATTTTCCCAGCCTAAAACGAGCTGTAAACCCGCCCAAAAACCGCCTGTAGCCAATCCCCGCCCCCCGCATCACTAACCCCGCCCCTGCATCACCGAACCCCGCCCCCACATCACTAGCCCCGCCTCCCACATCACTAACCCCGCCCCTACGTCATCCCTGATATCAACCCCGCCCCTGAAAGGCTTCTATTGGTCCAATTTGGACCAATAGAAGCCCCGGAAAAAACAGCCAAACTTGCACAGCGGCGACGGGAAAACCGCCCAAAAAACCGCATCCCACAGCCGGCAAAATTTTCCCCCCGTCGCTGGCGAAAACCCGCCCAATTGGGCGGTAAAACCGCCCACCTGGCAACTTTGACCACGGCGTGGGGGACTCTGGTCCCTATCTCCCTCTACCTGTCACATTTGTGGTGGAAACTGTGAGCCCTCCAAAACTCACCAGAAACCCACTGTACTCACATATAGGTGCCCCCTTCACCCCTTCACCCATAAGGGCTATTGTGGGCAGCGGGTTTTGGGTGGGTTTTGGGGAGCTCAGCAGACAAGATAAGGGAGCAATGATGTGTATGATGGTAAACGAAGAAGGAGTCTGCTCTGTTCACCTAATAACTGCAGAGAGTGTTTTAATACTATCTCTACTATAATAAAAGGCACCTTCAACGTTCTGAAGCTGACTCCGTGGCTTCAAGTGAAGGGTTCGTTACTCATTAGGATCGTTAGGTTCGTCGCTCTGTCACCATCTCTGTCGTCCCCGCCCTCGCACCTCTGATAGGCCCGCCGCCCTCGATGTCATCACATTTTGACGTTGAGAGCGGCAGACCTACAGTGGTGGAAATAAGTATTTGATCCCTTGCTGATTTTGTAAGTTTGCCCACTGACAAAGACATGAACAGCCCATAATTGAAGGGTAGGTTATTGGTAACAGTGAGAGATAGCACATCACAAATTAAATCCGGAAAATCACATTGTGGAAAGTATATGAATTTATTTGCATTCTGCAGAGGGAAATAAGTATTTGATCCCCCACCAACCAGTAAGAGATCTGGCCCCTACAGACCAGGTAGATGCTCCAAATCAACTCGTTACCTGCATGACAGACAGCTGTCGGCAATGGTCACCTGTATGAAAGACACCTGTCCACAGACTCAGTGAATCAGTCAGACTCTAACCTCTACAAAATGGCCAAGAGCAAGGAGCTGTCTAAGGATGTCAGGGACAAGATCATACACCTGCACAAGGCTGGAATGGGCTACAAAACCATCAGTAAGACGCTGGGCGAGAAGGAGACAACTGTTGGTGCCATAGTAAGAAAATGGAAAGAAGTACAAAATGACTGTCAATCGACAAAGATCTGGGGCTCCACGCAAAATCTCACCTCGTGGGGTATCCTTGATCATGAGGAAGGTTAGAAATCAGCCTACAACTACAAGGGGGGAACTTGTCAATGATCTCAAGGCAGCTGGGACCACTGTCACCACGAAAACCATTGGTAACACATTACGACATAACGGATTGCAATCCTGCAGTGCCCGCAAGGTCCCCTGCTCCGGAAGGCACATGTGACGGCCCGTCTGAAGTTTGCCAGTGAACACCTGGATGATGCCGAGAGTGATTGGGAGAAGGTGCTGTGGTCAGATGAGACAAAAATTGAGCTCTTTGGCATGAACTCAACTCGCCGTGTTTGGAGGAAGAGAAATGCTGCCTATGACCCAAAGAACACCGTCCCCACTGTCAAGCATGGAGGTGGAAATGTTATGTTTTGGGGGTGTTTCTCTGCTAAGGGCACAGGACTACTTCACCGCATCAATGGGAGAATGGATGGGGCCATGTACCGTACAATTCTGAGTGACAACCTCCTTCCCTCCGCCAGGGCCTTAAAAATGGGTCGTGGCTGGGTCTTCCAGCACGACAATGACCCAAAACATACAGCCAAGGCAACAAAGGAGTGGCTCAGGAAGAAGCACATTAGGGTCATGGAGTGGCCTAGCCAGTCACCAGACCTTAATCCCATTGAAAACTTATGGAGGGAGCTGAAGCTGCGAGTTGCCAAGCGACAGCCCAGAACTCTTAATGATTTAGAGATGATCTGCAAAGAGGAGTGGACCAAAATTCCTCCTGACATGTGTGCAAACCTCATCATCAACTACAGAAGACGTCTGACCGCTGTGCTTGCCAACAAGGGTTTTGCCACCAAGTATTAGGTCTTGTTTGCCAGAGGGATTAAATACTTATTTCCCTCTGCAGAATGCAAATAAATTCATATACTTTCCACAATGTGATTTTCCGGATTTAATTTGTGATGTGCTATCTCTCACTGTTACCAATAATCTACCCTTCAATTATGGGCTGCTCATGTCTTTGTCAGTGGGCAAACTTACAAAATCAGCAAGGGATCAAATACTTATTTCCACTACTGTATCAGAGGCACAAGGGCGGGGGCCAACAGAGATGGTGACAGAGCGACGAACATGAAGAAAAAAAAAACCCTTCACTTCGGCCACGGAGTCAGCTTCACCACGTTGCAGGTGGGTGGCTGGAGGGGAGGGAAAAAGAGGGGGAAACTACCCTGGAACAGGGAGGGAGGGAGAGAGGGTGGGCAACGACTCTGGAACTAACTTGGAGGGGGGGCCAGACAGACACAGAAACTGGGATGGAGGGAGGGGGAGGGGGGAAACGACCCTGGAACAGGGTGGGTGGGAGGGAGGGACAGCGGACACTGGAACTTGGAGGGGGGCGGACCCTGGAACTTGGAGGGGGGCCGACCCTGGAACTTAGAGGGGGCCAGGTGGACCCAGAAACTGGGATGGAGGGAGGGAGGGGGGACCCTGAAACTGGGGGGGGGGGAGGGGGGAAATGACCCTGGAACTGGGTGGGTGGGTGGGAGGGAGGGAGAGCGGACACTGGACCTTGCAGGGGGAGCGGACCCTGAAACTGGGAGGGAGGGGGCCCCTGGCAAACACTCTCATTCTCACACACACACACACACACTCTCTCGCACACAGTCTCACTCTCTCTGTCACACACACTCACACATTCACTCTCGCTCTGTCACACACACTCACACATTCATTCTTTCTGTATCACACACTCACTCTCACACACACTCTGTAAAACACATACACTCCGAGGAAAACCTTGCTAGCGCCCGTTTCATTTCTGTCAGAAACAGGCCTTTTTTCCTAGTGATATATAAATATCTAGTTCAGGGTGTTCAGCAGATGAGCAGCCCATGTTGCACTTGTATGATGTCCTCTTGCAGCCTGTCTGCACTGAATCAGATAAAACACCTTCATGTCCTATAAGTGTATACACCATGAGATCTTTCAGCTCTAATCTCCAGAAAATCAAAGGCAGTGCGCTATAAAAGAAAGAGAAACCTCTTGAACTCTGCAGTAGGAACAGACAAGACAGGATATCATATTACGCTAACTTTTCCGAAGTCAGTGCCTAAAACATGTAAACAATACAGTTTGACCCTCAGACATATTGATAAGGATCAGGTGTACACGCAAGTGTTGACAGAAGAATGTATTACTCCAGGTAGCTGAATCTGGGACTTCCTGATAAAAAGGACAACCTTAAAATACATTTTATGAAAGTGCTGATCTGTAAGCAAAGTATGAAATAACTACAAAGGAAAAAGTTTTAAAGTGGTTAAAGAATGTAGGAACGTGTTCAATCATAAGCTTCTTGAGATGCAGCACACCATAGCAAACAAATTTCCCCAAATAATGCTGCATTTATTGCATGTATTGCAGTTAAGGTACAATTTCCGTTTTTGTGTCCAATTGGAAGGAATTTTATTTGTTGCATTTGTATCCCACATTTGCCCACCTATTTGCAGGCTCAATGTGGCTTACATAGTACCGTAAAGGCATTCGCCAAGTCCGGTAGATAGACAAATACAAGGTGATATTGTGGTCGAATAAGGAGATCAGTGAGAAAAGGCATTCCTAGCAAGTCAGGGTAATGCCATTTTTGTGGAAAAATAGTTCAGTGCCAGTTAGAAAACTTTTCAGATATTAACTGTCAAGTGAGTTGCATGCACTATGCACTGCCATGTACTCAACTCCTAACCTAGTATTTTGCTCCTCCTGCCAGGCAATAGTGCAACAGCGATACCTAGACGCCAGAGTTAGGTCTCATGATTGCAACATTCCAGAAGGAGACCTGGTGCATGGCCTGAAGCAGGGATTGTTCAGCAATGACCAGCTAAGTAAATTGGGATTCAAAAAAAAATTAGAGGAAAGATCTTTGGGTCACTGCAAGCAAAGATTGATAGCATGATAGCCCAGCAGAGACAAGTTCCAACTGAGCTGGAAGCCTGATGACTAAGAGGAAACAGCTAGGTCAAACAAGCAGGAAAAGCATGCAGAGGCCTGGATTTGGAAATACTTTCTAACATAGGAAGAGACCCTAAAGTTCTTCTCTCTTAAGGAACTGTTCTTGGGTCATGAGGATGACTCTCCCGCCCTGTGGCTGACAGTGGTAAGAAAAGACACCTCTTGGAGGGAAACTGTGCTATCTAAATATTTAATCAAATAAAACAGTCAATGAAGCACACAAAAATAATTTTTATTACATAAAATGAGACTGTCAGTTTCAGGAGAAACCCCCCTTTATTACAGTCTCTATGGCTGATGTTTCAAGCAGTGGTGTGGCCACAGGAGGAGGGGGGGCCCTGAGGATCTGAGCCCACCATTTTGGGTTTGGGCCCAATCCAGAACTACAGCACCCCTTTACCTTTGCTAGTGGGGATGCCAAAGTCCCGCCAGCCAAATAAATACACTGCCACCCCTCCTCTCCTCCTTGTACTGTTTCCTTCCTGCAGACATCAGCGACATGTCTTCAGCCACCGGGTCTTTATCTGCTATCGTCTACTATGTTATTAATGCAGAATTATGTGAATATCAAATCAGGATAATGCATCATGCTTACATTCCTCAAACACAAATTTTCTATATGGAAGTCATAGATACCCCACATTGCAAAAAAATGCATTCATTCTCCACATTCTTTTTTTTCCCCATGCTTTCTGGGAATGTGCAGGTACAAGAACTTTTTGGAAATCAATTATTCACTTCCTGGAACAATTGTTGGGATCAATGATTCCATTTTCAGCAACAGGTTTCTTTTAGATAGATTCGAAGTGTTTACACAGCAGATCAGGGGTGGTTGACAACTTATGCGCAAAGCAAGTTTAATTGGCAAAAAGACTATTCTTAAGGTGTGGATGTCTGGAGACTCCTCCAGCATATTGAATGGGTTCCATTACTGCATGGGAACCACTAGCAAAGCTTGATAAAAAAAAAAAGGCCCTTAGTTCTCTACCAGTGGAGAGATACCAAAAACCAATCTTTCCTTGGGATTCTGGCAACTGCCTCATTGCTCAGACGTTTATCTGTTGGGTATCCAGTTTTCTCCTTTTTTTTTTCAGTAGGCATATATGATTCTACCATAGTCTTACAGGGGGGTCTTACAGGGGGGAAGGGAAGGGTTGGATTTTGAAGTTACTTATAGCTAAAAGGTTAACTTAATTATTTTTGTGCACTGCTTGATTATTTGATGTAATTAATAGTAACATAGTAACAGTAAATGTCGGCAGATAAAGACCTGTACATTCCATCCAGTCTGCCCAATAAGATAAACTCATTAAATATGGTATGTATACCTGTTCTTGATTTATTCTGACCATTTTGGGGGCATAGACCATAGAAGTCTGCCCAGCACTGGCCTTGTTCTGTAATTTCTGAAGTTGTTGAAAAAGCCCCCAAAAAGCTCCATTCGGGCCCACCCAAATCTAATTCAGCCTCCATCAAGGCACAGACCGTAGAAGTCAGCCCAGCATTTGCTTTCCTATCTGATCTCCCCTAAGCTTCTTTGGATCCAATCCCTCTAAACAGGATTTCTTTGTATTTGTCGCATGCATTTTTGAATTCCATTACCGTTTTGATCTCCACCAACTTCTATGGGAGGGCATTCCAGGTATCTACCACTCTGTCTGTGAAAAAATACTTCCTGATATTATTCCTGAGTTGGCCCCCTTTCAAATTCAATTCATGCCCTCTAGTTCTACCACCTTCCCATCTCTGTAAAAGGTTTGTTTGTGAATTAATACCTCTCAAATATTTGAACATCTGTATCATATCACCCCTGTTTCTCTTTTCCTCCAGGGTGTACATGTTTAGATCAGCAAGTCTCTCTATGTATGTCTTGCTACATAAACCCCCTAACATTTTTGTCACTTTTCTCTGAACTGCTTCAAGTCTTTTTACATCCTTAGCAAGATAAGGCCTCCAAAACTGAATATAATACGCCAAAGGGGCCTCACCAACGAATTGTACAGGGACATCAACACCTCTTTTCTTCTGCTGGTTATACTCCTCTCTACGCAGCCTAGCATCCTTCTGGCCACAGCCACAGCTTTGTCACACTGTTTCATCACCTTGAGATCTTCAGACACCATCACCCCAAGGACCCTCTCCTGAGCCTAAGATATTCCATAAGGAATAGTCAAGTGTGTCCATAGATAAGAAAAATGAATGCAATCACCTGTTCCTTGCTCAAAGAAAAAAGTGTGTGCTTTCCTGAGGCTGGTCAGATATTACTGATGGTTTATACTGAATTTTGCAGAAAAGGTGAAGCAATTGTACCACCTATTATAAAAGAAGGCACTAGAAAAAAAATTATCTAGTCAGCTGAGCTGGATGCTGTCTTCCAGACATTGAGGAGCCAATACAGAATGTCTCATGGTAGAGATGCTGACCGCATGGTTTCTACTGCAAGCTTTCTGCTAGAAGTTGGTCATGGGATGTAGTATTCAATGAGCATGCAGATTACTACCACTTCAGAATCATAGCAATAATCTGCAGCTCATTGAAAAATGTCATCCTACCTGTCGGTGCATAAGCAGTGATTGGCTCACCCATTGACAGAGTGACATCTGCCAGCATGTTTCGGCATGGGCCTCTCCCTACCAATAAAAAAGTTGGAGTGCCCCCCCCCAACCTGACCCAACTTCCCCTTTCCCGCATGACTCAAGCACACCTGGTGTCTAGTGCACCCCCCACTAAAAATAAAATGTCCCTGGTGACTAATAGAGCCCCTCCCTCCTTCCCCCTGCCCTCCCTGAATTAAATAAACTAGTCCCTGGTGTACAATGGAGACCCCTGGCTCATCACCTACACACCCCCAGATTCCCCATACCTCCCTTATATGACAGACTGACCCTGCCTGGTGTATCCCAAGGCACACTGCACAGGGCAAGATACTGCCATTTTGGAGATGACAGTACCAGAGGCAAGTCATAAATTATTACCCAGCTCTCAAATATTTCAATAGCTTCATTAGCATTCAAAGGTATTTATTACATTGTATAGGATCCTTCAGATTCCCCTGTCACCACCACCACACAGGCTAATATCGCAAGCCAGGCACTTTTATGGTGGGCAGTACCAGAGGCAAGAGCATCGCTCCCGCCTCAATTATAGGTACAGTAGTCTGGGGTGTCTCAGTGAGGGGTTGGGGGCCCCACTAAACACCAGAGAATATTTAATTCAGGGAGGGTATGAGGGGTGCCACTAGACACCAGGGCAATAAGGGAAGGGGTCAGTTGATTGGTCCTGTCAAGGGAGGAGAGGGATACTTGACACTAGGGAAATTCTTTTTTTATTTGGAGGGGGTGGGAGACAATGGAATTGGAATTGGGCAGAAGGGGGCCAGTCCTGTTGGGGGTGGGGTGGGATGCCAATGATGTCGGAGGGGAGGAGAGAGACATTATTTATTTTAAATCTTGGGGAGGAAAAGGGGCCATATTTGAGCTTTTTAGAATGTAGGTTAAATTCTCAAGATAGGCTGCTGAATGCAGCAATATTTAAGGTTGGTCATCAACATAAACACAACAACCAGTATTTATGAAGCCACAGACACATCCTTGGGCAGAAAGCCTATTCTGAATAGTAAATTCACACATTTTGGTCATCTCCTTATCAATAAGTCACATATCTTGGGCAAGATCATGAGCTATTAATACAACTACAGCCCAAAGTCTTCTTACTGTATGAGTAAGAGTTCTCATTCTATGCTACCACCTCCAAAAGGGCTTTAGACTCTGATTATTCACCATGATTTTAGATTCCTCTAAATCTCACTTCTGTAATGTTCTAACTTTATATCTCTATATCAAGCAACTTGTGTTTCCAAATAGAAAAAGTCATCACATGGCCCTGAAAGACAGTCTTGAATGCATCCCACCAATTTAAAACAGAGCTATCTTCAGGTTTGTTTTTCAAAAAGCATGTCTGTATCACAGCATGAATATAAGAAATAAAATCTTTTTCTCATAGAAGTCCATATTAAAATGCCATTGGTGCACTGGAGATGGACCAGAACTCAAATCCAATACACAAAGGATGGCTCCATGATCTGAAATTATAATTGGCCAATGCTCAACATGGATAATCTGCAGCAAAAAGGTCTTGCAGACTAGAAAATAATTCAGGTATGAATGGGTATCATGGGGCAAGAAATAGAAAGTATTATTCTTAGTAGTTGGGTAGGCAAGCCTCCACGGATCATCAACACCAATCGCCTGCACCAAGGACAGTAGTCCCTTGATTGGACCTTAGATTAATGGTCCAAGAGAGGATCCTGAACTAAATGAAAATCACTGCCCAGGATTACAGGAACATCACTTTCATCCAACACACAATTCTATCAGTGAATGAAAGAAGCTGGAGGAGTTAGAAGTAGGTATATATAGATTTAGGAAACACAGTTTATATCTACAGTTTATATGCCCTTCTGGGTCAACTTATTGCAACAGTAGGGTGTATGGCAGGGTCCTACACAATAAAATGGCAACCCCCACCTTATGATGAAGAGCAGGAGAGCAAGTTAAAACTCAAAATGTGCTGTCAGTCAACTTTTCAGAATACATAACAGAGCAGTGGGTCTCCTACAAAGAAACCAAATCAGTCTGCTACCGTTTAAGATATAGTAGAGGTTTCTTCCTCTTTATGGGATTGTGTAACCCCATAATGTTCAGGGTGAGCAGCTTGCATTGTTGTATAGTAGCAGTGGTAAATATAGATGTTGGGAGCGAGTTGTAGGTAAACGAACCAGGACATAAGGACAAAGAAGTACAGTAAGAAAAAGCCTAGGAACCAAAGATATTCTGATGCAAAACTGAAACAGAAACAGCTGTGAACTGGCTGTGAAAAACAGTAGACATCCAACAGTACCAGGGAGGAGGTCCAAGCAGTCCCCTTCAACCAGTGGTGGTGACAGTAAGTGAAATCTCAAAGCCAATTGCGGCCTGCAGGAGCATATAAAAACAGTAAGAGAAATAGTGGTTTACTTACTTAAATCCATATTATTCCTGGTGAGCTCCTCTAGAAACTGACATACAGCCACTGGTTCTTCAAAACTCTTGATACAAGCTTAAGGTGGTCTAGGTGGCTGCCTAGACTGTGCCCATGATAGTTGAACAAGAGGGGTGCCCACTATTATTTATTGGTTGTGGGACCAGGAGTTCCATGGGAGTCCAAGAAATATAAGAACATAAGAGTAGCCGTACTGGGTCAGACCAATGGTCCATCTAGCCCAGTATCCTGTTTCCAAACAGTGGCCAAGCCAGGTCACAAACACACAATTTGTCCAATTTATCACAATTTGTCCAAACCTTTTTTAAACCCAGATACACTAACTGCTGTTACCAGACCCTCCAGCAAAGAGTTCCAGGGCTTAACCATTCGTTGAGTGAAAAATATTTCCTCCTATTTGTTTTAAAAGTATTTCCATGTAACTTCCTTGAGTGTCCCCTAGTCTTTGTACCTTTGGAACAAGTAAAACCTCTTTAGCCTTTCCTCATACGAGAGGAGTTCCATCCCTCTTTATCATTTTGGTCACTCTTCTTTGAACCTTTTCTAATTCCGCTATATATTTTTTGAGATACAGCAACAAGAACTGAATGCAGTACTCAAGGTGTGGATGCACCATGGAGCGATACAAGGGCATTATAGTAATTTCGGTCTTATTCACTATTCCTTTCCTAATAATTCCTAGCATCCTGCTTGCTTTTTTGGCCGCTGCCGCACACTGAGAAGATTTCAGCATATTATCAACAACGGCACCCAGATCTTTTTCTTGAGCGCTGACCCCCCCAAGGTGGACCCTAGCATCAGGTAACTATGATTCGGATTATTCTTTCCAATGTGCATCACCTTGCATTTGTCCACATTAAATTTCATCTGCTATTTGGACGCCCAGTCTTTCAGCAGTCCTTTTACAAAGGCCCGCTGAAAAATGGCTTGTGGTATTGTAGGCGTGGGTTTTGGGCGTGCGCCGATCCATTTTTTTTGCGTGCCTGTAAAAAAGGCCTTTTTTAAAATTTTTGCCAAAAATGGACGTGTGGCAAAATGAAAATTGCTGCACGTCCATTTTGGGTCTGAGATCTTACTGCCAGCCATTGACCTAGCAGTAAAGACTCATGCGGTAACGGGGCAGTAATGAACTATACACGCCAAATGCCACTTGGTGCACGTCCGTTACCTGTGCCTAAAAATATTTTTCAGATGCGTGTATCGGATGCGCACCAAAAATGAAATTACCGCAACAACCACGCAGTAGTCGGACAGTAACTCCATTTTGGCTCGCATTGGGCACACATAGATGCTTACGCGACTTAGTAAAAGGATCCTTCAATTTCCTAAGATCTTTCTGCAATATTTCACATTCCACATGTTTTAACAACCTTGAATAGTTTTGTATCATCTGCAAATTTATTTATTTATTTGTTACATTTATATCCCACATTTTCCCACCTATTTGCAGGCTCAATTTGATCACCTCACTCATCATTCCGATTTCCGTATCATTTATAAATATGTTAAATAGTACCGGTCCCAGTACAGATCCCTGCGGCACTCCACTGGTCACCCTCCTCCATTGAAAGAAATGACCATTTAACCCCACCCTCTGTTTTCTATCCAATAACCAGTACCTATCCACACCAGAACTTGCCTCCTATCCCATGACTCTTTAATTTTATCAGAAGTCTCTCATGAGGAACTTTATCAAAAGCTTTCTGAAAATCTAAACACACTATCAGGCTTATTTTCAAAAGAAAAAAAACGCCCAAAAAGTGACATGTCTGCATTTGGACGTTTTTCTCACAAAAATGTCCAAATCAGTATTTTTGAAACCTCTTTTTAGATGTTTTTTCTCTGAAGTCCGACAGAAGTCTGTACAAATCTCAAGGGGGCATGCCAGGGGCGTGTTCAAGGCAGGACTTGGATGTTCCTAAGACTTAGGAATGTTTTTCAGCCATAATGGAACAGGTCTAAGACGTTTTGAGCTAGACATGTTTTTATTAAAAAAAAATAACTGCAGTGGGAATTGAACCCACTTCCCCAGGATCAAAGTCTGCTGCACTAACCACTAGGGTACTCCTCACACAAGAGGTGCTCCAAATGACCAGATGACCACTGGAGGGAATCGAGGATCACCTCCTTACTCCCCCAGTGGTCCTTATCTGCCCTCCCACCCCCAAAAAAATGTGATTAAAAATATTACTTGCCAGCCTCAGATATTATACTTAGGTCCATTAGAATAGCATGCAGGTCCCTGGAGTAGGCTGGTAGTGGTGCCGTGCACTGCAGACAGGTGGACCCAGGCTTCTACCTCCCCCTACTTGTTACACTTGTGGAGGAAACTGTGAGCCCTCCAAAACCCACCAGAAACCCACTGTACCCACATATTGGTGCTCCCTTCACCTGTAAGGGCTTTGGTAGTGGTGTACAGTTGAGGGTAGTGTGTTTGGGGTGGGTTTTGGGGGGCTCAACAGACAAGGTAAGGAAACAATGATGAGATGTGTGCCTGGGATCATTTTGTAAAGTCCACTGCAGTGCCCCTAAGGATTTTCTGGGATTTCACATTTCCACTATTCTACCTGATGCCAAGCTTTCTATTTTTTTTTTTTTATAACATCTGAACCTTGTGTCTATTGTTTATCAGTAGATTTGGGCTTTGAATTCAGATCTATAGATGAAAAGGAGTTATCATTACATATATCTAAATACCAGAGTGCTATTTTCCATACTTCATAGCAAGAGTGTACATTCCCTAATTACCTGTCCCAATGCAACTGAAGCTTTTACCTCCTCAGTGCATGTAAATGGTTTCATCCCTGTGTGGATTCTCTGATGCCGTTTGAGACTTTCTTTCCAACCAAAGCTTTTACCACACTCAGGACATGTAAATGGTTTCACTCCTATGTGTATTCTCTGGTGCACTGTGAGGTTTACCTTCTGACCTCAGCTTTTACCAGACTCTATACATGCAAATGGTTTCTCTCCCGTGTGGACTTTCTGATACACTTTGAGATTTATATTACCACCAAAGCTTTTACCACACTTAGAACATGTGAATAGTTTCACTCTATTGTGTATTTTCTTGAGTATTTTGTACATTTTGCATTTGGATGTTTTTTGTTTGAAAAGAAGGTGTGAAGGGAATGGAAAGTGGTCACAGATTAAGAGAGGCAATGCTGCTCTGCAATGCTGGAAGAGGCAGAAAGGAGCTGTAAAGGGAAGAGAGGCTGGGTGATGGAGACAGGGACTGATAGTGCTGTTGTGGGAGAGGAGTAGACATAGGCTGTGAGGGTGAGAAGAACTCAGGGAGAGCATGGGCAGGGTGGGAGAAGGTTGCTAGCAGAAGGAGACATGATCTGTGAGAGAGGAAGAAGAGCATGCAGAGGGGACACAAACTGCAGACAGAAGAGGAGTGGCCTAGTGGTTAGGGTGGTGGACTTTGGTCCTGAGGAGCTGAGTTCGATTCCCACTTCAGGCACAGGCAGCTCCTTGTGACTCTGGGCAAGTCACTTAACCCTCCATTGCCCCATGTAAGCTGCATTGAGCCTGCCATGAGTGGGAAAGCACGGGGTACAAATGTAACAAAAAAAAAGAGATGGAGAGTAGCTGTGTGGGACTGGGAAAAAAGCAGATGATGGAAAGGGGGGTCATGGTGGAAAGAACAGACATGAAGGTGAGAAAATGGTGAGAAGTGGAGGAGGGAGTAAGACTAGAAGAAAGTGACATGAAAGAAGCTGTAGAGAGAGCACCCTCAATATTGAACAAACTCCTTGACTATGTCCAGGAAGAGGCAATTTTCATTGGGTTTAGCACCCCCAATAATTTTGAAAAGTTGGCTCCTATGACACCAACCATAGACCTAGACCTGGCATAAGTGTGGGCACATAAATGTGGCAGGAACGCTTGTAACATACAGTATTCTATAAATTATGCATGTAAATGGGGCCCCACCTATGTCCTGCATATACTCCAACCCTATGTAGGCCCCCCCTCCTCCTTGCAAATACTCAGTATATAAGTTAAATGGGTATTGACAGAATAACAATAAGGAACCCTGCTAGCAATTACATGTACTAACATACTACTCATATTAACTCATGTTATCAATCTTCTTTAAAACGTTGTTTTCCTTCAGTGAAATCTGCTTGATTAAAATCAATATTTGAAAGTTCTTTTGAGTATCAGGGAACTACATAGTAGAGTGATTTTATGGTAGAGTTAAGACAAATTTTATGTTACCTCCTTTTTCAAAAAGCTTTAAAGACTTATTATTTTTTTGTTTTTATGATTTATCTGTTTAGATTGTATTTTTTGATTGTTGTAAAACATTTGTATTCATTTAATTTTATGTTTTTTTTATCCACCTATAATCTATTGATGAGATTAGTGCAGACTATAAATCACAGGAACAGAATAGAATAGCATAGCAGGCTGAATATCACCACCATTATCGGTAACTCCAGGAACCACTATCACTCAACCCAAGCTTCAACCGTGCTCCACCTCAGCACTATTCAAATACTGCTAGGATGGTCGCAAATGATTTTCAGTGACATTCTACGAATAGGGCACTGATAATCACTCACTAGACCCGCCCAGTGTCACTTATGCAAATAGTATATGCTTCTATCTAGATAAGCGCTTTTAAATATTGATCCTTTTAATTCAGTATTAAAGTTTGATATTCACACCATGGACATTTCTAAGAAAACTTATGTAACTTTTAGTTCACCAGCAGCACCCTTAACCAGATGACCTAAAACTGGCCATGTGGGTATTATTAGGTTCTTACCTTGACTACTAAAAATCTTTATATGACAGTATGCCAGATAACCTAACTACTAAAGTTACAGATGATCCAAAACTGTGCAGCATGAGTGGTCACAAGCACGTGCAGAAGTGCCTATACACTACATTTCATTACCAGTTTAAAATCCTTTTGTTCATTATCTCTCTCTTCTAATGTTGACCTGTGTGTACCTAAAAGATCCCTTAGATCTGCTGACAAAGCTTTCTTAAGACTACCTGCAGTGTTTAGATTAACTCTATCCAGGAAGCATGCTTGCTAATGGCTGAAACCTACTTTGTGAAATAATATTTTAAAAAAACTTCACCTGGAGGCAGACTAGTCATCCTTCTGGTGTTATCAGAAAACATGGGGGGGTTTTCCCTGCTTTTAACTAACCTATTTTATTGATTCTGTCATCAGGGCTGGTTTAACCTATAAACCAGGTGAAGCTCTGGCCCAGGGTACCAGAAATAAAGGGCACCAAAAACTTGAACCTGTGATGTCACTGGCCCTATAGGTTAAACTGGCCCAGAGCTTACCTGGCGGCATTGCGTGTGCAGGGAAAAAAGGAAAGCCAGCAACCCCCTTCCTCTCTCTGTCTCAGGCCACCTTCCCCCGTCTACCTTTAAAGGCAAGTCTCCCTTCCCAAAGACAGTGTTTTATCTAATGCTACCCGCATCAGCCTAGGTGTCTTCTTCTGCTGTGCCCCAGCCCCTCCTTTGATGTAACGTCCTATTTCACAGGAGCATGGCAGAAGGAAGATACAGGAGCTGATGTGGGTACCCTTATGTCAAAAGCTGTCAGTATTCAGAAGGAGAAAACTGCCTTTAAGGTAGGCCGGGGGAGATGGCCTGAGGAGAAGAGCATGCCAATGGGAGGGCGCCTAACCAAAAGTTGGCTCAGGGCACCAAAGTCCCTTCAGTCAGATTTGTCTGTCATTTATAGAGACGAACATTGTTCTGCTTTCTAGTTGGTAGTATATTGGTCAATATTCAACCCTCAATGGTCAGCATTTTTTTTTCAAAGCCCCTGCCCTACCCTACCCCCACTTTTCACCCCTCCCCAGGCTCCTCACAACTCAAAATATAAATACTTTAGTTAATGAGGATCCCCAAGCTTTGTCAGCTGAAGACTTCTTCTGAAGGTGGCCAGAACTCCCTTTTACCAAGTTTGGCAGGCAGTATCAATGTTTCTGAACCACAGATGTTGGCACACCATGCATGTGTAGTTGTCGGTGACTCAGGATTGGTGCTGCTCACTGCAGAACTTGACAGAAGGGAATTCTGGCCGCCTTTGGAGGAAGTCTTCAGCTGGTGATGTTTGGAGATCCCTACCAGCTACAGCAAGGGTCAGGGCTGGTGTTAAACATGCTGGGGCCCAGGTCAGAAAATAAAAGAGGGGGCCCTCTTGATCACTTCTCTTCCCTGCCTCCCCTCTAATCTCTCAGCTGCCATTACTATCATTCTGACAGACCCTCACCAAATACAGAACAAGGGATTATAAAAATTGAACTGGGAACTCCAAGAAGTTAAACTTGGCATGTACTGCAACACTAGAGAAATAAAAATAGAAATGTATTTCCTTTACTGTTGAACACAATACAAAGACATTTGCTATGCACATACATTTATCTTTTTCTACCTTTGTTGTCTGGACATTTTATTTTTCCATTATGTTGGTCTCAGTTTCTCTTTTCTGGTTTCCTATCTGTCTTCTGCTAATTCTGCATCAAGCTGTTGCTGTCCATTTGTCTTTTTTCCTTTCTCATGTCTTGTTCCATTCCCTCACTACACTTACCTTTGACATATTGATCTTTCCTTTTTAGCTCTTTCCTCTTTTTTTCTTTACTGCCTCTCTGTTCACTCAAATTTCTCATCCTTCTCCTTTTTACATTTCAGCTACTCTCAAATTTCATCTCCCATTCCTTATCTCATGCCTTCCGTAGCCTTCCATTCCCCTTTATCTTTAACTCCTCATTACCATAATTCTCTCCATGTAATCACTATCCTCCTCTCATTTATTTCCTTGCCACCCCCTTTTGGCGTCTCCCACATACTTCTATCATTTCTAGTGTCTTCCTCCCTCCAATCTTCTAGCCCAGCACCTGCTCCCTCTTTCTCCCCTACCCACCCTTGTAGCCTGACATCTCCCCACCCCTTCCACTTCCCCCAGGCATCTTTCTGACCCTTCTCTATTCCCTCCTGCTCTCTCCCCCATGGTCCAGCATTTCTCCCTCTCTCTTCCCTCCCTCCAATGGTCCAGCATCTCTTCCTTACTCTTTTCTGACCCTGGATACATCTCCCTCTTTCTCCCTTCCCCCTGCTGTGCATATCTCTCCCTCCATACCCTCTACCCTCATGTCCAACCTCTCTTCATTCTTCCCTCTCTTCCACTGTCCACATCTCTCTCTCTCTCTCTCTCTCTCTCTCTCTCTCTCTCTCTCTCTCTCTCTCTCTCTCTTCCTTGTGCCCCGGGTCCAACATCTCTTTCTTCTTCCTCCCTCCCCATATAGCATCTCTTCCTCCCTCACATCTCCATGTCCAACATTTCTCCCTCTCTCTCTCCCTGTGCATCTTTCCCCTCCCCTCCACCCTCATTACTACTACTACTACTACTACTATTTAGCATTTCTATAGCGCTACAAGGCATACGCAGTGCTGCACAAACATCAACCCTTGTCCAATATTTCTTCCTTTCTTGCCCCTTTCTCCCTCTCTTGCCCCTCTCCTCCCCCTGTGTAGCATCTCTCCCTCCCACCCAACCCATGTCCAGCAATTCTCCCTCTCTCTTCCCCCACATTCCATGCAGTATCTCTCCCTCTCCCCATATCCAACAATTAACTCTCTCTCTCTCTCTACCTTCCCCCATGTGCAGCACCTCTTTCCTTCCCTCCCCTCCACCCACATGCATTTCTCTGCAAGTGTGAATCTCTCCCCACACCCATCTACCTTCACAAATGTGTCAAAGAGTTGCCGGCAGTGGAAGCCTCCCCTCTGCTGTGTTCCACTCAGGCAACAAAACAGGAGGTTGTATGAAGTGGGGTTGGTACACAGCAGAGGGGAGGCTTCTGGGTTAGCCACGGGCAGAGTGTGGGAATAGCTGCCGCTGCCAGCAATCCTTTAACACAAACGTTTGTGAAGAAAGGGAGGGAGGGAGGGAGATGCAGGACTGTGCGAGCCTCTGGAGCCCAGTTTGCTCCCCCTATGCCCGTGCTTGCAAGGGTGGAGACCTGATGGGTTGGCCTAAGCCCAAAGTGGGCCCATGTTTACTTGGCCCACATGTGGCTATGCCCCTGCACTAAAGGCAGAATTAGCCCCAGATATTCAATGCCAGGCTATGTCCAAGCACCAGCACTGAATATCCAGGCCTAATTCAAACTGAGCTTGCCACCGCAACTTATGTGGGTCCCAGCCAATATTCAGCTGAGACCTACATAAGTCAGTTATGCAAGTCTGGGCTGAATATCATCCGGGTCCATATAACAGGAAACAGGTGCTTCAGCCCCTCTGATACCCCCTCTCTCTCCATCCTGATCCTGATCCCCCACCCCACCCCTTAGGTCCCCCTGAGGCTATATGGCATCTCCCTGGTGACCTAGGGGATCAAATTGGCAGATGCGAGGTTCATTTGCTCCTACCCTTTGTGGGTCCAGCTTCAAAATGTCTGCCATGAACCCTAGTGGCAATCTCATGGTGCTCCCAAAACCCCTGTTCCCACTACTCGGAAGTTAACCTGGTTAAATCCACAGCTAAATTTAGGACAGCCTTTTTGCTGTCCTATCTTCAGCCACTCGCGTAACAGGTTTTCAGGCTGAATATTGCTGTTCGTTGGTTAAAGGGTTAAGTACCAGCCCTTCCCAGGCTCTATCTACAGACTGCTCTGGCACTAAATGGACAGTGAAGGGGCAGTGTGGTAAGTGAACAAGGGCAGGCCCAAAGCCCATGTAACAGCCACACAGCGGTTGCAGGTAAAGGTAAATACCATTTATTAAAGCTGCTAGGTCCAGGGCTGCTTTAACCACCTATGGGGCTCTGGGCAAATGGTGGTACCCCCCCCCCCCCCCCCCAGATCCAGCAACATAGCTTCCTTAGCTCCCTGCCAGTCAAGTTGCTTCTCATTGAAAAAAACTGCAGCATAAAGGCACTGAGCAGCTGTCTAGGCCACTCACTGATGACTTTGCCAGTTCTGCCCCTCAAAAACAAGAAGCCCACGTTAGAAGGAGCAGGAGTGGTAAAGCCAATAGCTGTGCAGCCTAGACGGGAACTCTACACCTCTATACCACGCCGTTGTTGTTATTGTTGTTGTTTGGGGGGGGAGTTGCTAGATACAGCGGGGATGGCAAGGGATGGGGGGTAAGAAAGCTGCTGAAGTAGGGGAAGAGAGGGGAGGGAAGGAAATTGCTGCACCAAAGTGCAGAGATGCCAAGGGTGGCCCATCCCAAAGAGTGAGATTGAAGGTTGTGCCAGGTAGAGTGCCATGCCAACCCATTACACTTATATAGCAGAGGCATTCCTGGGGGTGGGGATGGGACAGAAAGTGCATGTAGGAACATACTTCTGGATTTCTAATATATGTGTGAAAGTTTTCACAGATTTGGGCAGCTACATTGTCCAAGTTAGTTTTCAGAGGAAGTTTTTTGCTTTTAAAACTGATGTAAAGCCTACAAGTAAAAGGACTTTACACATACACACGTTGCTTGAAAGTTGACCCATAAATCTCTAACAATGCCCAATCTATGAGTTCCACCATTGAGAGGAAATGCACCTTCACTCTAAAATAACCCAAACCTTAAACACTGTGAAGTGATAAGCCATCAACTTCACATACTGATTTGTTTTTAATAGAGTTTATGCAGCTGTTTCATACCCAGACTTAAATGATAAGTTGTGCTGCAGTGCTCTGCCTGGTAATTTAGCAAGATTTGTGCCTGTCATCAAAGCATGCATATCCATGTGTCTGTAGAACCTATAACTGACACAACTAATAGATAAAACTTCAGAGCATGCCCAGCTTTGACAGCAAGGATAAAGCCAGTGAGGACAATTTGCTTCCTGAGTCCTATCATGTTCATCATCCATGAACGGAGCCTAAAAATGCCATTAAAGTTCAGAAGCTAGGTAAGGAAACTGTATAGACATGTTCCATGAAGAATGACAATATTTACACCACTGATTCTGTTAGAATCTGATTTTAGCAGGGGGAATTTTCCTTCTTGCTGTGTTCATTTATTTGTGGCTGATGTGCATTTTTAACTAGCATAAAGTATGACCACGTCTTGTCATACTTTACATCAACAATTCAGTCTTGTTCCTAAGAAAACTTACTTTCCTATAAAACAGCAGTATGGTTACTCTTGCAGAGCGGGTTGATAACGACTAAGGGCATGTTTGAATTTTTTTAAAACCCTACACGTTGAGTGAAGAAACATGTAGCTTCATTGCATGCCCCCTAGTCCTAGTATTTTTGGAAAGCGTAAACAGATGCTTCACGTCTACCCGTTCCACTCCACTCATTATTTTATAGACCTATATCATAACTCCCCTCAGCCGCCTTTTGCATATCTGTGTTCACTTCCGTGTGTCAGAAAAAAATGGCTGCCATTTTTTTCTGACACACGGAAGTGAACACGGAAGTGAACACAGAGATGCAAACCTCTTCCCTGACGAAGTATAACGAAACCTGGCCATGTCGGCAGAGGTTTGAGCTGGAAGAAAAATTGCTGCTCAGCTGTTAATTGTTGGAAGCTAAGTAACACTTACATTGTTTAAAAGTTTGAAAGAATGATTTATATAAAATTAAAGAATTGAACTTTTTTTTTTTTTAAACTTTTGAAAAAAACGGCTACTCACGGGTTGATCCATGAGGATGTAAAAGACACCATTACAATTTGGGGTATAACCCCTACATGGTGGTAATTGCCTGAAAATCTGAAGATCCCCGATTATTGAGAAGCAATGATTGGTAGCTACACTGTTAAGTGAAATGGTTGATGAATTTAAAAGAAATTAAGTAAATAAATAAATATGTGTTTGGGAAGATACTGATATGCTGGGCAGTAGTTAACAACATAATTAAACAATTTTTCGGTAGTTAATCCAAAAGGTTTACCTATTCAAAAATAGTTGGTAGTTGCTCAATAGTTAAGCTATATTTTAAGTAGTTAACAACAAAAAAATCTCAGTTGTATTTTTAAGTTCTTCTGCACTGCTTGCTTACTGACTTACTAACACCCCAGCTAGTGTAGTTCTTTTGTGATGTAATATCTTTGGTTCTGGAGTAAGTGGATACAATGAGAAACAACTGGGATTGGATGGATAGGAAGGAGGCATTGTGAATGAATAAAATAAGAAATTATTGTGATTGGATAGTGCTCAGTCCCTCTCCTTATTTGCATAGAGGCAGGGGATTGGGTTGTGCCCTTGAACTACAAATCCCTGTAATCCTGTAGCTCCCTGTAATAGCTCCTTGGGTCTGGTAGGACTCTTTCTATTGGCTTACCTTGTTCTCTATGCATGCTGGGCAAGTTGCCCTTACCCCCACCCCCACCCTTCACACATTCACACACACTTCTCTCTCCATTGGGTCTGTAAAAGTCAATCTACAGCATATTTCCTCTGTGTACTGAAACTGCTTATGCACTTATACTGTATTCTGTAGTATGATCTTTTCAAGCTACTGAGACTCTGTGAAGATTTCACCCGTGTAAAAGTATAAACAGCATTACTCTCAGTGTGTTGTTATATTACTCCCACCTTCTCTCTTTCATGGAGAGAGAGTTGGTGGAGAACAGACTCCCAGTTTGCAAGGCAAAAACTTGTCCAGCACATCTGAACTGTGAGTATTTTTTCCTTGTTTGATTACTACATTAAAGAAGATTTTGGTTCAAGAATTCTGAGTCTTCTCATAGTGATGCTCTGTAATATATACTCTGGTTTAAACTGCATGCCAATCACCCAGTGAGACAGCAGAACAAATCGATAAGAAGTACTAGTTTGTGATTGGATAAAATGAGAAACTGCATTGGAGACATTTCTTTTGTGTTATGGAATAACCAGTTGTTGATTTAGGAATCAGTTATTGTTGTAATTCATCAAGCATGTCAAAGTGAGTATTGTGGTCTACTGATGCATTGTCCGCTTGTTAGTGTCTTATTTTCATATAATTTTCGTTAATATGGTGCTGGTTTTCACAGTATGAGAAGACACAACTGCCCATTTGTGTTGTGGCTGCAACAGAGACTGAAGTCAGAGCTAGTGGCATAGATCCACTTTCATTTGCACAGGAGTTACAGTCAGCCTCCAAGGAAAAGACTACTACTGGAGGTGAAGACTTCTTCGATTTTCTGTCCACTGAAAAGAATGACCTTCCAGAAGCCGAACCTAGAACAAAGGAAGAGGTTGAGCGTTACCTGGAATGTTCTGACATTTCCACAAATAGTTTGCTTGCACTTCCAAAAGTGGCAAAAGATTTTAACAAGTTCAATGCTGCACTTCCCGGCAATGCAGCAATAGAAAGTTATTTTGTTGCTCATTACAAATTTTAGTGCCATGACAATGCTGTCTTAGTGACAATAATTTTGAGACACCGTTTTGTCTGTGGTATAAATTGAAGTGATGTGGAGGGGCATAATCGAACGGGGCGCCAAAGTTTTCTTGAGGGCGTCCTTGCAGGACGTCCCCACAAAGGGGCAGAAAAACCCGTATTATCGAAACAAGATGGACGTCCATCTTTTGTTTTAATAATACGGTTGGGGACGCCGAAATCTGGAAATTTAGGTCGACCTTAGAGATGATCGTTTGTAGACTTGCCTGCTTATTTTCGAAAGAGAAGGACGTCCATCTTCCGACACAAATCGGGATCTGGGCGCCCTTCTCTTAGGTTCGGCCAAATCGGCATAATCGAAAGCCGATTTTGGCCGCCCTCAACTGCAGTCCGTCGCAGGAGCGGCCAGAGTTTAAGGGGGCGTGTCAGAGGCATAGCGAAAGCGGGACTGGGGCATGGTTAATACATGGGCGCCCTCGGCTGATAATGGAAAAAAGGCCAGCCCTAACAAGCATTTCGCCGACTTTACTTGGTCCATTTATTTTCAGGCCCAAGCCTCAAAAAGGTGTCCGAACTGACCAGATGACCTCCGGAGGGAATCGGGGATGACCTCCCCGTACTCCCCCAGTGGTCACCAACCCACATGTAGTTGCCCCCTTCACCCCTAAGAGCTATGGGCTTGTAATTTTTTTTTAGGGTGGTAGGGGTTAGTGACCACTGGGGAGTAGGGGGAGGTCATCCCCGATTCCCTCCGGTGGTCATCTGGTCATTTAGGGCACATTTTTGTGGCTTGGTCATAAAAAAAAGGATTTGGTCCTTTCTGAGATGGGCGTTTTTTGTTTTCTTTTGCGATAATGGAAACTAAAAACGCCCAGCTCAGAAACGTCCTAATCCAAGCCATTTGGTCATGGGAGGGACAAATGTACAACACTACCATAGCTCTTAGGGGTGAAGGGGGCAACTACATGTGGGTACAGTGGGTTTTAGAGGCCTCCCATTTACCACCACAAGTGGTAAAGGGGGGGGGGGGGGGGATGGGCCTGGGTCTGCCTGCCTGAAGTGCACTGCAGTACCCACTAAAAGTGCTCCAGGGACAGGACTTGTTGCTGCTGTATAACCTTGGCACAGCCATTCACACCTGAAGACTAATCTCGCTGAAAACGTCCTTTATTTGAATAAGTACATTTACTCACAGTTAACTGCAGATCAGAGGTTGTGTCCCACTGACAACGAGTCCCGCTGGTACTGAGATTAGCAGTAGGTCCCAGCTGGCAGAATGGTGTACAGTGCCCTCTTTCAGCAACATTCAGGGTAAGAACTAAGTGCTGTAACGTGGCTAACACATGAACGGGATCTAAAACTGGCTTACAAAAATGACCACTACCTCATGGACTACCGGAAATAAAACAGGGCACACTCTGACCCAGTAAGCAGAGGGAAAAGCATCATGGGAGTAGAGCCTACCAACTACTAGCATCGTGAGCATTTAACACAAGCTAGTGGAATCACGGAGCCCAATACCCTACACCCACCACAATGCATTGCTGATGTGACTCTGCAGTGCCCTTAACAGAAAAGGTGTCACACTCGCCCGAGACCCACATCAGAACCAGGGAAAGGCTGTCACAGGATAGAGCACATTCTGCTGTCATGGAGGTGGGTACGGCATTTGAGACTGGCATACAGGCTGGGAAAAAAAGTTTGTTAAGTGGGTTTTTTTGGTGGGAGGGGGTTAGTGACCACTGGGGGAGTCAGGGGAGGTGATCCCCGATTCCCTCCGGTGGTCATCTGGTCAGTTGGGGCACTTTTTTGGGACTTGGACCTGAAAAAAAGGGTCCAAATAAAGCGGACCAAATTCTCATCAAAAACGCCCTTCTTGTTTCGATTATCAGCTAAAGACACCCATCTCTCCTCGGCTGATAACCACGCCCCAGTCCCGCCTTCACCACGCCTCCGACACGCCCCCCGTGATCTTTGTTCGTCTCTGTGACGGACTGCAGTTGAGGACGCCAAAAATCATGTTTCGATTATACAGATTTGGGCGCCCAAGGGAAACAGACGTCCATCTCCCGATTTGGGTCGAAATATGGGCGTCTTTCTCTTTCGAAAATAAGCTGGATAGTATACTACTTACAATGTCAATGTAATATGTAATAGAACATTTTAAGTGACAGTAAAGAGTATAAGCAAAGATGGAACATATAGAGGGGCATTTTCGAAAGAAATGTCCAAGTTGCGATTTGGACGTCCTTGCAAAACGGTGAAATCCAGGGGCGGGGAAACCCATATTTTCAAAACAAGATCCAAATGCAAGCCATTTGGGCATAGGAGGAGCCAGCATTTGTAGTGCACTGGTCCCCCTCACATGCCAGGACACCAGCTGGGCACCCTAGGGGGCACTGCAGTGGACTTCATAAAATGGTTCCAGGAACATAGCTCCCTTACCAAAACCCACTACCCACAACTGTACACCACTACCATAGCCCTTACAGGTGAAAGGGGGCACCTATATATGGGTACAGTGGGTTTGTGGTGGGTTTTGGAGAGCTCGCTGTTTCCTCCACAAATGTAACAGGTAGGGGGGGTATGGGCCTGGTTCCGCCTGTCTGAAGTGCACTGCAATACCCACTAAAACTGCTCCTGGGACCTGCATGCGCTGTCATGGACCTGAGTATGACATCTGAGGCGGGCACGACATAATTTTAAAGATGTTTTTTGAGGGTGGGAGGGGGTTAGTGACCACTTGGGGAGTAACAAGAGGTCATCCACGATTCTCTACGGTGGTCAGCCTAACCTCAGTAACAGGAGGTTACATGTCCCATTAGCCTATAAAGTCACAGAAGAGATTGATTTTCTGAACCTGATGCAAACAGCAAACAGCCTAACTTAAAGTGAAATTGCTGCTTCACCAGAAGTCAGTGCATTTGTTTCAAATAGGGTGTAACGTGCTATCTTAGTGGGCATCCAGTCAGCAACTTAGAGACACATTTTGTATCATCTGAAGTGTCTTTACAGTATATCTTTTTAGGTCATGCTGCTGTGGCAAGTACTGTACCCTAGTGTTTTCTTCCTATGTGTCAGTTTAGTTTTTATCAGATTGCATACCTCCTACTTGTGCTTTTGGTCTTTTTTGATTGTATACGTTGGTGACATCATTTCCTTTGTCTGCTTTGGATACAGTCCCCAGCTTCATGCCAAGGAAATGCATGTTTATGTTCATTCACTGGTGTTTGTTATCTGGTTACAAAGCTGCCTGTCCTTTTCTCATTCGTAATTCTTTTTTGTGAATTCTACCTTTCCCCTCCAACTTTATGGTGATACATTGACAATGCAAGTAACCAGTGACCAGTTACGTATTGGGGAGAATCGAGCAGACAGAGTGTTACCATTAGAAGATGTGTAGAGACCTCTAGTGGCTCTACCAGGTATAGCAGCTGAATTGTGACCATCTCCGGGAAAAGTGGCTATACTAGCAAATCCAAAATATTGAGCATGGCTGATGTTTCATGTCATGAATCCATAAGCAGCTGCATATTTGAATTTCTGTAACTTTTTAATTTTTGCTAGAATAATAGAAGGTTGCAAGCGATGTGACCACATCACACCACTTTTGCAAAAACTTTACTGGCTACCAGTACAATACAGGGCTCAATAATGTCTGACCTTTAAGGTCCTTAAAGGAAATGGCCTTCAGTACTTGAAGAACAGGATGACCCTCTTCACACCTCTAAGGACACTAAGGTCCACTGTCGGGTTAGGGCAGGAGCCCTTACCGCCACCTCAATGGGTGGCGGTAAGTACTCCCCCCCCCCCCTCCAAATGGCTGTGCGGTAAGTGCTTCACTTGCTATATGGCCATTTCTTTAAAAAAACAGACCTGCCTTTTACCCACTACAGTAAAAGGGGACTTTGGCGCGCATCAAAAACATGCAACACCAGCGCAGACCTCCTTTTGCTACAGCTTTGTAAAAGGACTTCCCAATAAATTATTCCCACCCCCCCCCCCCCCCCAATATTGAGCCTACAGTGGTCAGCGTTTTTTTTTTTTATGCTGGCTGCTGTGGTCAAAACAATCTGCCACTGATTATCTGGATAGAACAGTGACAGGCAGAGGCTCAAAATTCCACTGATGTTCTGAACAGCATGGAAAAATATTGCAGGATCAGCGCAGCGAAAGAACTCCCTTATGCTCAGCACTAATGAGATGCAAATTTAGGCACGCTCACAGCGTTGAGCATTAGGGAGTTTGATGGGAGCATAGTGTCTGGTGCATATGCTCCAGAGTTGTGCACAAAGCATAGCTGTTAAGCGCAGGCCCAGAATGCCAGAGAGGGAGGTGGGAGGAAGGAGGAAGAGGTGCAGGCATAAGAGAGTAGTATTTTAAAGGACACAAATGGAGACAAGTTAAGGTGAGCCAACCAGGCAGAGTACAAGCCCAACTCAGGCTGGGAATGCATCACACTGGAGCAAAACCCGATTTATCAAGGCACTGGCCCAAAAGACAATGTTTTGGGGCCAGTGCCTCTGCTTTTTTTAATACACTAACAAGTAGTTCTACATTCCGCTTGTGCCAGTGAGTGTATTCCAGTGCTGGGAGGAGGGGAGGGGGGCCTTTTCCTGCCTCTTCTGCAACTTTACACCAGCTTGTATGGTCCAAAGTGATGGCTAGGCTGCTTCACAAACCCTAATGCCAGCTCTGAGCTGGCATAGGGTTTGAGGCGAGGGGAGTACCTTTGTTTGCTGCGCTACCATCTGGGGAGGAATGGCAAATGAGCTCATCAGCATGCATTTGCATGCTTTTGCACTGTTCCTTCCCGCACTCGTTTGTTCCCGCGCTCTGGGCCTCTGAACATTCTGCGCCGGTAAACGCAGGCACTAGTCTGGCGCTAATTGCCTCTAGCGCTCACGTTTGCTTTTGAGCATCAGGGCCTGAGTTACAGCACTATCCAGCTAGTGGTGATAAGTACATAAGCATTGCTACACTGGGACAGACCAAATGTCCATCAAGCCCAGCATCCTGTTTCCAACAGTGGTCAATCCAGGTCACAAATACCTGGCAAGATCCCCAAAAAAGCTCAATACATTTTATGCTGATTATCCCAGAAATAAGCAGTGGATTTTCCACAAGTCATTTTAATAATGGTCTATGGATTTTTTCTCTAGAGAGAAAGCACTTTGCACAGCTTTTCTCTGTCCTAAGTTATCTGGATAGTTACTGAATAACAGGGCTGCAAATCTCTGCTATCTGGATAACGTGTCTCCACCCTGACTCCAACCCAGGACACCCCCACCCTGTCTGGATAGTGCCCAGGCAGTCTGTAAAGATATTCAGCAGCACTAACCAGATAGTGCTTCTGAATCTTTCTCTCAGTGGCATTTATCCAGTTAGCAAGCGTTGCTACCCAGATCACTGCTTTCAGTGTCGACCCCTATATGTTTATGGTGACATTAATTTTTTGAAGAGAATGGGGACACCGAAGACATGGAGGTGGTGAGTGCACTTTCCTGACTTGGGTCTTGAAGAGAAATTCTTCCCCCTCACCCTTCAGGAGCTACAAACCAGCATCGCAGCCAGTAATGGGCCAAGGTGAATGTGGCAGATTAGCTGCAGTTTAGACAATTGGTTAAAACTTGACTTTTAAATAAATTTTTAACTGGGGAGTACATTTTATTTGACAAGGACTCAGGAGTTCAATTGTAAATGGTATATGAATTTATTTTCTTTTCTACCATGTTATAAGGTTTTTAATATATAGTTTCTTATGTATTTTATGTATTTCATGATTGTAATTTGTTGATTTATTGTTATCTGTCCGAACTTGGATGGGAACAACAGAATAAAAATAGGAGTGAGATGAAAACTGAAAGCTCTTTTGGCTCATTTTTATAGTAGTAGTCAAGGTGAGTTACATTCAGGTACAATAGTTATTTTCCTGTTCCCAGGGGGTTTACATTCTAATTTTGTACCCAAGCTAAAAGGGGAGGAAGTTGCCCAAGGTCACAAAAGGCATCAATGAGATTTGAATCCTGGCTTTGCTGATTGTCAGGCTGGTGCTCCAACCACTAGGCACAGCAGACTGCTCTCCAGTTTTATCTTCCCTTCCCCACCACCAAGGACCTTAAAATCATGCAAACATTTTTCATTCTTGCTTTTGCTTTCTGTTACTGTTCTACAAATAACTGTGTAGCACAGTGATAGATTGTCCCTATCAGAACTTTACCCATCAGTCATCATGCTTTGCCTAGGCCTCAGACCACAGAGGAATCACTCAGCATGGGAAAGTGGGCCGTTAGAAGGGAAGCCACGCGATGGCAAGATGTGCTACTGTGTCTAAGTGATGAACTGCTCAGTTCCTCACTTCTTTTAAAAACACTTTTAATGACATTGACTGACATTTTATGAAAACACCATCACTCAGGTAGCACAAACAAGGAAGAATGTGCAGAAAGTGCTTGGCTGGCACACAATAGGCATTTAGGAAACAGCAGTACTCATGCTCAGTGCCTCCAAATGATACTCAAGCAGGAACTTGCTTGGTCTTTAATCAATCTTAATCAGAGCTTTTTCTGACATTGCTAGAATGCAGCTGACATCAAGTCACTTCAGCAGATGGTAACCTGTGCTTGATCACTTCACCTTCTTGGTGGTGCCCAGGGTGCTAAGTGTCCTTTCTTCTGGGTTTCTTGTTTCATTTTTAAGGACAGAGATGCAAAATGTTGATAGCTTTGCTATCTTAAATAATGTACTTAATATACAGTATGAGGTAATTTTATAAAGTATTTCAATCATATGTGCCCACATACCTATATAAATAGCCTCTCATAAAATACTGACCAGCATAAAAGTACACACCTTATTTATCTATTTATTGGGATTTATTAATCACTTTCATGGAGAGATTCACCCAAGGTGGTGTACAGCAGGTACAGTTTAACATAAAACTTACAATTTTATGGACAGCATAACAATAGTAAAATGACCAAACATAAATATAGATGCAATAAGGGCCCCTTTTACAAAGCAGTGGTAAAAGTGGCCCTGCGGTAGCATTAGTGCGTGCATTTGCCTCGTGCCGAGGCCTTGTACTGCAGTGGGTAAAAGGTTTTGTTTAAAAAAAAAAAAAAAGTAAATGGCCATGAGGTATGTGAACCATTTGCTGCTTGGCCATTTCCTGGGGAAGCCCTTACCACCACCTATTTAGGAGACAGAGAGGGGCATAATCGAACGGCGCCGGCCAAATAAATGACCAGCCATCTATATGGCCGGCACTGCGAAGAGCAATCCTGAACCGTATTATCGAAAAAGATGGCCGGCCATCTTTCGTTTCGATAATACGGTTCGGGTCAGCCAAATGTCAGAGATGGC
Source organism: Microcaecilia unicolor (assembly GCF_901765095.1). NCBI lineage: Eukaryota > Metazoa > Chordata > Amphibia > Gymnophiona > Siphonopidae > Microcaecilia > Microcaecilia unicolor. The sequence goes on along the minus strand of NC_044031.1, from coordinate 327,317,563 downwards.
CGGCATCGGTTTTCGCCGATAATGGAAACCGATGCCGGCCATCTCAAACCTGGCCAAATCCAAGACATTTGGTCGTGGGAGGGGCCAGCATTCGTAGTGCACTGGTCCTCCGACATGCCAGGACACCAACCGGGCACCCTAGGGGGCACTGAAGTGGACTTCAAAAATTGCTCCCAGGTGCATACCTCCCTTACCTTGGGTGCTGAGCCCCCCAAAACCACCCAAAAACCCACTACCCACAACTCTACACCATTACCATAGCTCTTATAGGTGAAGGGGGGCACCTACATGTGGGTACAGTGGGTTTGGGGGGGGGGGTTGGAGGGCTCCCATTTACCACCACAAGTGTAACAGGTAGGGGGGATGGGCTTGAGTCCACCTGCCTGAAGTGCACTGCACCCACAAAAAACTGCTCCATAGACCTGCATACTGCTGTCATGGAGCTGGGTATGACATTTGAGGCTGGCATAGAGGCCGGCAAAAAAATATATTTTTTGGGGGGGTGGGAGGGGGTTGGTGACCACTGGGGGAGTAAGGAGAGGTCATCCCCGATTCCCTCCGGTGGTCATTTGGTCAGTTGGGACACCTTTTTGAAGCTTGGTCCTGAAACAAAAAGGGACCAAGTGAAGCCGGTGAAATGCTCGTCAAGGCCAGCTTTCTTTTTTCCATTATCGGGCAAAGCCGGCCATCTCGTACCATGCCCCCATCCCGCCCCCGTCCCGCCTTTGCTACCCTACCGACACACCCCCTTGAAGTTTGGCCGGCTCTGCGACGGAAAGCAGTTGGCGCCGCCTAAAATCGGCTTTCGATTATACCGATTTGGCCGGGTTCAGGAGATCAGCACTGGAAATGGCACGCGTTGGGGGCAGGCAATACTGCTGGGTTCCTGCGGTAGCCGGATTGGCGCCCAGCAAAGCAGCAGTACAGGTACCGCCGCTTTGTAAAAGAGACTCTAAGTAAGGTAAACTTGGAAATAGCAAATTGAAACTTAATAATAGGACTCACATGAAACAGCATCACAAAACAAACACAGTAACATGATGGCGTGTATTTTATTGGTAGGCGTATGCAGGGGTGGAGTTTGTTTTTCCTTTATTTAACTTAAGTCTATAAGTCGTGGCCAGTTCTCTATGAAATTGAAACAGTGTGTTAGACCAGCAACTGTTGCAGGACAGTCAGAAAATACAGGACACAGAATTGAAATATCATCTGCATTTATAAAAAATGAAGGGTAGAGGAGTGTGGTAGCCGTGCTAGTCCACTCTTAAGGTTATCAATAGAAATCAAACAAAATAAAACATGGAAAAGAAAATAAGATGATACCTTTTTTATTGGACATAACTTAATACATTTCTTGATTAGCTTTCGAAGGTTGCCCTTCTTTGTCAGATCGATCTGACGAAGAAGGGCAACCTTCGAAAGCTAATCAAGAAATGTATTAAGTTACCGGTATGTCCAATAAAAAAGGTATCATCTTATTTTCTTTTCCATGTTTTATTTTGTTTGATTTCTGTTGATAAAAAATGAAAAATTAGCTTGGTCCAGAAGAACTCCCAGTGATTATAAAAGAATGTTGAATAAAGTGGCTGAAAGAGAAGAGCCCTGTAGAGCACCACAGGTCAGTCTCCACTCTTCTGACACTTCATTTTCCCATCGAACTAAATAGGACCTATTAGGGAAAGGGGATGGGACTCGATATACTGCCTTTCTGTGGTTACAATCAAAGCAGTTTACATACTATATACAGGTACTTATTTTGTACCTGGGGCAATGGAGGGTTAAGTGACTGGCCCAGAGTCACAAGGAGCTGCAGTGGGAATTGAACAAAGTTCCCTAGGATCAATGTCTGCTTGTACTAACCACTAGGCTACTCCTCCTCTAATAAAACTCTGAAACTAGTGTAGTACTGAGTCCAGAAATACGAAAACTACTCAACAAATGTAGCAGACTCTCATGATCAACTAGATCGAATGTAGAAATGTTATCAAAAATTAGAGAGGCTATCAAACTGGGGAACACAATAATAATGGATGATTTTAATTACCCCGATATTGACTGGGTAAATGTAACATCAGGGAAATGTTAGAGAGGTAAAATTCCTTGATGAAATTAAGGACTGCTTTATGGAGCAGCTGGTTCAGGAGCCAACAAAAGAAGGAACAATTCTAGACCTAGTCCTTAGTGGAGCACATGATCTGGTACAGGAGGTAATGGTACTGAGGTCGCTTGATAACAGTGATCATAACATGATCAAATTTGGTAAACAATCTGGACTAAGTACACACAGGAAATTCAATACATTAGCATTTAACTTTCAAAAAGGAGACTATGATAAAATGAGAAGAACGGTGAAATAAAAACTTAGAGGAGCAGCTGCTAAGCTCAAAAATACTATCCTGGAAGCCCATGCCAAATATATTTCATGTTTTAAAAAAGGAGGAAGGAAGAACAAACGACAGCTGGCATAGTTAAAAAGTGAGATGAAGGAAGGTATTAGAGCTAAAAGAAAACTCTTCAGAATATGGAAGAAGGATCCAACAGAAAATAACAGGAAACAGAATAAGGAATGTCAAGTCAAATGCAAAGCACTGATAAGGAAGGCAAAGAGAGACTTTTAAAAGAAGATTGCATTGGAGGCAAAAACACATAGTAAAAACTTTTTATGTATATTAATAGCAAAAAGTCGGCAAACGAATTGGTTGGACCACTAGATGACCAAGGGGTAAAAGGGGCACTCAGCGAAGATAAGGCCATGCAGAGAGATTAAATGAAATCTTTGCTTTCGTCTTCACCAAGGAAGATATGGAAGAGATATTGGTGCCAGAAATGGTATTCAATGCTGACGAATCAGAGAAACTGAATCAAATTTCTGGAAACATGGAAGATGTAATGGGGCAATTTGACAAATTAAAGAGTAGCAAATCACCTGGACCGGATGGTATACATCCCAGAGTAATGATAGAATTGAAAAATGCAGAACTATTGTTAGTAATATGTAATTTATTTTTTAAATCACGCAAGGTACCAGAAGATTGGAGGGTGGACAATGTAACGCTGATTTTTAAAAAAGGTTGGTGCCGGGCAAAATGGTGGAGACTATTATAAAGAACAAAATTACAGAGCATATACATAAGCATGGATTAATGAGACAAAGTCAACATGGATTTAGTGAAGGGAAATCTTGCCTCATCAATCTACTATATTCCTTTGAAGGGGTGAACAAACAAGTGGATAAAGGTGAGTCAGTCGATATTGTGTATCTGGATTTTCAAAAGGCATGTGACAAAGTACCTCATAAAAGACTCCAGAGAAAATTGGAAAGTCATGGAATAGGAGGTAGTGTTCTGTTGTGGATTAAAAACTGGTTAAAAACAGAACACACAGAGAGTTGGGTTAAATGGTCAGTATTCTCAATGAAGATGGGTATATAGTGGGGTTCCACAGGGGTCTGTACTGCTTTTTAACATATTTATAAATGATCTAGATATGGGAAAACTAGTGAAGTAATTAAATTTGTTGATATAAAGTTATTCAAAGTTGTTAAATCACAAGAGGATTGTGAAAAATTGCAAGAGGACCTTATGAGACTGGGAGGCTGGGAGCAAGTGCAAGTGATGCATGTGGAAAAGAGGAATCTGAACTATAGCTATATGATGCAAGGTTCCATGTTAGGAGTCACCGACCAGGAAAAAGGTCTAGGTGTCATTGTTGATGACATGTTGAAACCTTCTGCTCAATGTGCAGTAGCAGCGAGGAAAGCAAATAGAATGTTAGGTATTATTAGGAAAGGAATGGAAAACAAAAATGAGGACATTATAATGCCCTTGTATTGCTGTATGGTGCAACCATACCTCAAATACTATGTGCAATTCTGGTCACAGAATCTCAAAAAAATATATAGTGGAATTAGAAAAGGAACAGAGAAGGGTGACAAAAGGGATGGGACAACTTCCCTATGAGGAAAGGCTAAAGCAGCTAGGGCTCTTTAGCTTGGAGAAAAGATAGCTGTGGGGAGATATGACAGAGGTCTATAAAATAATGAGTGGAGTGGAACGGGTAGAGGCGAATTGCTTGTTTACTCTTTCCAAAAATACTAGGACTAGGGGGCATACAATAAAGCTACAAAGTAGTAAATTTAAAACAAATTGGAGAAAATATTACTTCACTCAACTGGTAATTAAACTCTAGAATTCTTTGCCAGAGAATGTGATAAAAGCAGTTAGCTTAGCTGGGTTTAAACAAAGGTTTGGATATTTTCCTAAAAGAAAAGCCCATAAGCCATTATTAAGATGGACTTGGGAAAATCCACTGCTTATTTCTAGGATACAAAAAAACAAAACTAATGGCTAAACCTTGTCCAACAATAATTTGTAGAAATACACAACAATAACTAGACAAAGTAAATGTATTGCAATAAAAAATCTAACGACTGAAGAGGTTATCTCATAACATCCAGAGTGTCCATGTATGCCAACTGCTGTTATGGCTCACAGGTCTGTATATATTTGTAATCATTGAACACCTCCAGCCAGCCAGTAGTACCAAATAGTGCTCATATAAATAAGCTTAAGTGCCTCTTTGTTATTCACTGATTTTTCATTGATTGAATGAGATATAGATGTACCACATACGCAATGCATAATGGCAACCTTTGACATCAAATCTCTATACACTATGATTCCACAAGATGAGTTAATTGAAGTAGTGCTCATGGTGCTTGAAGGGAGACAGAGACCTCATGAGGTCCCGACTAAATTTCTGATGTCACTATTGAAGGTGGCTCTCTGTAAAAATTTTTTCAAATTCGGTAACAGCTTGTACCTTCAGACCTCAGGTGTGGCCATGGGTGCGACTTTTGCTCCGACTCTAGCCAACCTTTATATGGCAGCATTTGAAAATAAATGGTTACAGACTTCTCCCCATAACCACAATATAGTGCTATGGCGCAGATATATTGACGACATTTTTGTCCTTTGGAAGGGTACTGCCAGCGAACTAATAGATTTTCAAACATGGTTAAACAATTGTCATCCTCGGATTCAGTTCACTGTGACTTTTTCAGATAACAACATTCATTTCCTTGATGTAGAAATCACTTTGAGGGACAGTGGTTTTCAAACTAAGGTATATACCAAATCTACAGATAGGAATTCTATCCTAGAATATGGTAGCTGTCATCCTAAAACCCTCCGCCAAAGTTTGCCGTTCTCACACTTTTTACGATTCAAACGGATCTGTACAGATGAATCGGAATTCCGCCAGCAAGCCCACACATTTAGCTCTAAACTACTACAACGAAACTATCCTAAAGCAGTTTTGAATAAAGCTTACACGAGGGCCAAATATGTGAACCGCGACTTGCTCTTACAGAATATGACACCAGATCCACAAGAAGATCCTATGATGACCTTTATTATGAGATATGTACAAGGAGGAGAAGCCGCTACACACATTATCAAACAGCACTGGGATATCATGCGTGCCCATCCCATTTTCGAAAATTGCCGCCTGAGGATGGCTTTCTCTCGTGCACGCAACCTTAGTGAAATTTTAAGTCCGGCTGATTTGCCAGATTTTACAACCACTGGGCTCAACATGCATGGCAGTCACAAAAAATGTAATAGAAATGGATGCAAAACATGCCCAATGACTATCGAGACAGCCAGCTTCCACCATAATGGTCAGACAGTTCAACTTAAACATCAAACGACCTGCCGTACTACTCACATTATTTATTACATTAGATGTCCATGCGATAAGATATACATTGGTAAATCCAATAGATCCTTGAATGCAAGAATGGTTGAACATAGATCTAGAATTTCTGCCCGTACTATTGGAGCTCCGCTTGTCCAACATTGCATTTTGAATCAGCACTCGATTGAATCTTTAAGATGCATGGTGATTGACTGTATTATGCCTAATGCTCGTGGAGGCAACATTAATAGACTATTGTTACAGAAAGAAACTCAATGGATTTTTCGTTTGAACACAGTATAGCCTCAGGGCTTGAATGCTCATCTACATTGGAACTGTTTCTTTTAATTTCATTCATCTACACGATCAGCTGTTCATGACGTGACCTCAAGGGGTGGAGCCTATAAGAGATATAACTACAACGCCAACGCCATTTTGGATTGGCGATATACCGACATTAGTCATTGTTGCAGTGAGTCCTGACGCCAGGTGTTTATAGCAAGTAAGCGTTAGCTAAGTTGTTATTAATACTAATAAGTTTTTCTCCGTTTTTCAGAAATTTATGCCCTTGACAAAGCAAGAGACCGCGAAACAGGGTCCTGTCGGGCTTACAACATTATCGGAGTTGCCAATGAGGTTTCACAATGTCAAGGTGAAACCCGATGAGCTCCAGCCGTAGAAGATACTAGATAGCGCTTGGAGCTCTCAAGTTAAGTGGATTTTGTGCATTATTTGCTTATTTATTGCAATAATGTTTAATTTTTGAATTTTTTGAACAGTAGTACACATTGATATTCCTGTGCCCAGATATCTATGCTTTCATTCAATCAATGAAAAATCAGTGAATAACAAAGAGGCACTTAAGCTTATTTATATGAGCACTATTTGGTACTACTGGCTGGCTGGAGGTGTTCAATGATTACAAATATATACAGACCTGTGAGCCATAACAGCAGTTGGCATACATGGACACTCTGGATGTTATGAGATAACCTCTTCAGTCGTTAGATTTTTTATTGCAATACATTTACTTTGTCTAGTTATTGTTGTGTATTTCTAGGATAAGCAGCATAAGAGCAAAACAAAAAGCACCAAAGGCCTTTAAAAAAGAGGGATAGAACCTTTAATCATATACGCTGGTGAAACAATTCTTGAATGGGTCCATTCAAGAATTGTTTCACCAACGTATATGATTAAAGGTTCTATCCCCCTTTTTTTAAGGCCCTTGGTGCTTTTTGTTTTGCTCTTTGGCTTTTTGTTTGTGCTTTGCTCCCTCTCTCTGCTATATCTAGGATAAGCAGCATAAAATACAGACATTATATAAATATAGATATAGATATATAGATATAGATAGATGAATATATTATATATGTCAATATTTATTTTTAAGTTCAAATCTCTTTTATTTCTTTTATTTTAAAGTAAAGTAACAAAAACATGTATACAAAATGATGTTTCATCAGATAACTATATTACGTGCCCTGTCTACTAAGCCGCGCTGTAGGAGTGCTAACTTTTTAGCGTGTGCTAAAAGTTAGCATATGCTAATGATAGAGACACTCATTATATTCCTATGGGTGACTCTACGCGCCATGCACTCTAAAATGTTTGCACACTTACAAGACAACTTAGTAAACAGGGCCCGACATTTTCAAATAAATAGAAGTATTGAAACAACTAAGGAAAAAACAATACTAAAAAGGAGGGAGATGCTATACAAAGACATAATAAGCTGGTAGTTTTCTGTGAATATCAAAGGGTATGAATGAAGATATATTCGAATTTGACTTCACTTGATATGTTCTAGTAGTTAGGAAGCCCTTGATCCAGTTGAGTACGCTACCACCAATTCCGAAGTATTCTAGGATGTTTAATAGTATTTTGTGATTTACCATGTTGAATGCACTACACGTGTCGAATTGTAGGAGAAAACGTTCTTGCCTGTTGCAATTTCATGTTTGAATTTGGCTAATAGAGTAATTAGTACTGTTTCAGTGCTGTGGGAGGAACAAAATCCTGATTGTGATTCGTGTAATAATGAGAATTTGTTTATGTAGTCAGTAATTTGCTTGGTTACCAGGCTTTCCATCAGTTTGACTGCCAGTGGTATAGATGTTACTGGGCGGTGATATCAGTTGTTTTTTTTCTTGGTTCTTTTGGTATAGGGGTGAGTAGGATGATGCCGTAATCCTTTGGGAAGAGACCATGTTGGAGCATGTAGTTTAAGTGGGATGTGAGGTCTGTTATGAAGTGAAGGGGAGCGGATTTTAGTAGGTAACTGGGGCAGGTATCCAGTTTGCAGTGAGTCTTGGAGAATCTTTTTAATGCTTGGGTGACAGTTTCAACTGTGAGAGGGGGGCGAAGCTTGTCCAGGTTCTGTCCGCTGGGTGTTCGCCGTCGATTGGGTCCATACACTCGATGAAGTTTTCGATGTCAGTGATGTTCTGAGGTAACATGTTACGTAAGTTTATGATTTTTTCGTTGAAGTATTTGGCAAGGTTGTTTGCAGATGGGATGTCTGTGTTGGTTGCAGTGACCAAGGAGGTGTCTAGTAGTTTGTTCACGAAGTAGTATAATTTCTTCGAGTCTTTGTAGTCTGGCCCTATTTTGGTTTTGTAGTACAGCCTTTTGGCTTGTCTTGTTGCGTATTTGTAGCTTCTTTGTGTTTGTTTCCATGCGTTGTTTGTGCGTCTTTTAATTTTTTCCATGCTCGTTCTAGTTTCCTGGATTGTGTTTTTAGTTTTTTCAGTTATTCGTTGTACCATGGAATCGAGTTATGTCTGCGTGAGGTTCTTGTTTGTAGGGGTGCTATTTCGTCTAATATGCTTTTGCATCTTTTGTCCCAATCTGAGAGATAATATGTTGTGTCCGTTTGTGCTGTCCAATCATTATTGTATATCTGTTGCCAGAATGTTATTGGGTCTATTTGGCCTCTTGTACTGTATGTTGTCTGTTCTTGTTTGCTGTGTGAACCCTTTTTCCACCATTGTAGGGATAGGTTTAATTTGAAGTGGTCTGACCATGGTGTGTTAGAAAAATAAAATGTACAAATAGAAAAAGGGGAGATGATGGACATGGGAGGAGTAGGGTGTCAGAAGAGAGATGCTGGATTGGGATGGGTGAAAAAGAGGGGAAGTACTGCAATGGGATGGGAATGATGGTGGCTTAGAGGAGGGGGAAAGAGAGGGGATGCTAGATCAGAGAGGAAAAAGGATATGGAAGGATACCGGATGTGGGGGTGGGGTTGTAGGGTGAAGGAAAATACTGGACATGGGGTGAGTAGGAAGACAGAGGGGAAATGCTGGACATGGGTGGAATAAGAAGACAAAGCTGGGGGTGCTAGACGTTGGACAGGGATGGGAGGAATAGGGAGATAGGGGAGATTATGACATAGAAGTGGGAGAGGGACATGGAGGGATGCTGGATACAAGGGGGGTGAGGGTGAAAGGGAGAGATGCTGGATGGAGGTGGGGGAAGATGCTGGACAGAGGAGGCAAGAGAAAGAAGATATTGGTCAGAGATAGGACATGAAGAAGACAAGAAGGGAGAGAAGAAGTGGCAGATGGACTGGAGACTTTGGAAAGAAAGTTAAGAAAAGACAGAGGAAAGCAGAAACTGGAGACTGGGACAAACATGATCAGAAAAAAAAATGACCAGACAGCATAGGTACAAAAAAATAATTTTATTTTTAATTCGGTGAATGGAAAATGTCAGTTTACAGTAGATTTACACTACTTTATGTTTATTTTTCAGAGTGCAGGATGATTTTCTCTTTTTTTTTTCCTCTAGTATTGCACTGTCAGCACAGTGTGGCTTCTTGGGGTTTAAGTTTAATTTCTGTCTACATATTCATATTTTAAGTTTGTGGTCACTTTTCCTGTACTTGGCAAGGGTCTATTTGAGTTCAGTATTTGTGACCAAGACCAGGAATTCTGTATGGAGTTTCTATTTAAGCATCTGTAATAATTCAGCTTGTTCAGTTTCCCAATAGGCATAATTGATGTTCTAGGTCACAGTGCAATATTTACTGTGTAACTTTTTTTTCCAGTTAGGGTCCTTGTTGTGTTACTCCTCCAGGGCCAGTGACGTGAGAGCCATGAGAGGAGGAGCGGATGCAGAGCTGACAGCCGATGGCTGCCTGCGGTGCCCCGCTTCCTTTTTGAAAGCATTTCTGCAGGTTTAATTTTTTTGTTTGTTTTTGTACCGGCCGCTGCTGCTTGACAGGAGAAGCAGCAGTGGCTGGAAATGGCAGCTGAGCTGATGTCAGATGGAGGGGGGGAGTGGCGGCGACCTCAGGGGGGGTGGAGGGGAGGAGCGGTGGCACCCTGGGGGGGGTGGAGGGGTGAGCGGCTGCGACCTTGGGGGGGGGGGCGTGGTGGCGAGGGCGGCAGGGGTGGGGCCTGAGACAATGAAGGGGGAAGGGGTCCTGAGGCCAGAGGGGAGGGGGTCCAGAGACCTGAGAGGGAGGAGGGGGAGAGCAGGAGGGGGGAGGGGGTCCTGAGACCTGAGAGGAGGGGGGAGGTGGGAGGGGGGCCAGAGAGGGAGGGGGAGGGGTCCTGGGACCACACAGAGGGGGGAAGGTATCTCTGGCACACACACTCTCTCTCTCTCTCTCACACACAGTCATTGTCTCTCTCACTCTCATACACTGTCTACCACACACTCTATGCCTCACACTGTATCACATTCACTCTCTATGTGTCACACAGTCACTCTTACTCTCTCGATCTCATACACTCTCGCTCTCAGAGAGTCTTGTATCGCACACATACTCTCTCACACTGTCTCACACAAACACTCTCTCACACACACTGTATCTGTGTGAAACACACTCTCTCACTCACTGTGGCTCACATACGCACTCGCACACTCATTCTCACACACACTCTCTCACAGACACACTCGCACCCACATTCACTCTCTCTCACACAGTCACTCTCACACACACTCTCTCAAACATACACACTCTGAGGAAAACCTTGCTAGCGCCCGTTTCATTTGTGTCAGAAACAGGCCTTTTTTACTAGTTTGTTATAAAACAAAGTTGAAGGATATGTGCCATTGTGGTAATTAATTTGCAGGATACTGTGATGTGTGTTATGTTGACCAGACTCGTCTACTATAATGGCAAAGTTTGTTATGGGATAAAGCAACTTTATTTAAAAATGACAGTGAACTTTAAGTGTGTATATGAATTATGTTGATGCAGGACACTGTTTACTTAGAAATCCATCATTAAGTACACTCCTAAGGCATTATTTAGGAGCATATCAAGGACTAGTCACACCTATATGCCTAGTGCCCCCCCCCCCCCCCAAATGCCATATCTGGCTACACCAATGATCACTTTGCATTTATGCACATTAAATTTCGTCTGCCGTTTGGATGCCCAGTCTTCCAGTTTTCTAAGGTCTTCCTGCAATTTTTCACAATCCACATGCGTTTCGACCAGTGGCGTAGTGCTGACCCGCAGCCCTCTCCCTTGAGCCTTCTGACTCGTCGTTCGACTTCCGTTCTAGCCAGCCAGAAGAGCCACGTTGGGCGCAATCTTATTTATTCATTTTAATTGTCACTGTGCTGACTTGCTGCTTTTTTTTACACATTTTATTGCATTTGTTTGCTGCTGTGCTGCTGCTGTTACTAGTTTGATAGGAGCAACATGAGAGGGGGGGGGGGGGGTCATAAAATGTGAAAGAAAGGACTGAGGGGGCCAAGAACACTGGATGGGACAGAAAGAGGGCACACTGGATGGATGGATGGAAGGGACAGACTAAGGGCCCGAATGTGCTGATGGAAGGGAGAGAAAGGGCAGACCAGATGCTGGATGGAAAGGGGCATTGCTAAAAACGATTTTTTTCATGGGGAGGGGTTGTTAAAAAACTGTCCGCCCCGAGTGTCAAGTACGTTAGGTACGCCACACTTTGAATAGTTTTCTGTCATCTGCAAATTTAATCACCTCACTCGGCTTCGTTTTCCAGATCATTTATAAATATGTTAAATAGCACCGTACTTTCAGGATCTTATTTTATACCGGACCACCACTACAGAGCCCAATACAACATGAACACTGGTAATGGGGGAGGAGCTGAGGGGGCACCTTTGGCATCTCGTCACTGGATTTATCACAGCACAGATTAACCACAACAGCCCTCTTTGCTGCAGTTACCACAGTCTGTGGAAAATGTGAACTATGAGGAGTTCAGTTGTAAACTCAGAAGACTGGGATAAAAGTGGAGAAAACAAAAAAAAAAACCGTGAGAAGCGGCAAGCTGTTGTGATGATGTAGCATAAGCGGAAAGAAATTAAAAGCAGAATCAAACTGCTAAGAAAGACTAAGAGCAAAGACCCCGCGTATTGGCACAACCAGTCTCCTCTCTAACCCAGCATTCGATCCGATGTCTCCTACGTCACCACGCACCTGCAAAAAGACGAGAGACAACCGCGCCCGCTTTCCCTCCCGCTGTCTGGCCTCGGCTTGTTCTTCACGCGCAGGCGCTCTACACTGTTGCCAGGGAGACGAGTCACAGTGTGCGGATCTGTTTTTGCGAGCGGCGCGGCGCGGCGGTGGCCGCAGTTGGGGCTCCACCATACAGCACAACTGGCCAGGCGAGTACAGAGGAAGCTGCTTCTTTAGAATTGTGTATGTGGAGTTTTATGTGTCCCCCGTTGTCACATGCTGGCTGCGCCGGTGAGGGTATGGGGAATGGCCCGAACAGGCTTTCTCGCAGGTGCGGCGCCGGATGACAATTGGTGGTAGAGCTGCTGCTGCTGTTTCTGTGTGAAGATGTTATGTGGTCAGTTGATTGTGTTTAAGGCACGTCTTCTAAGACTTTTTCTATGGATTCCCAATCAGTGTTTTTGTTCTTATTTCAGCTGTCTACAGTGTATGTGCATGAGTTAAGTTTGCATTATCCTGTAGACATGATATAGGTATTTTATCTCTTGTATATTGTGGATATCCTGAAAACCCAGCTGCCTTTTGGATGTCCGGGTTTAGGGGATGGCTAAGAATGATTTATGGAGAATCTTCTCTTTCTATTTAGCAGCCTCTCAGCAGGGCGCAGTTCCCAAGAGCTTTGGCTTGGGGCAGCCTAGGCAATATCCCCAGGATTCTATATAGTGCGCCTAGAGTTATGCTTCATACTGATTACGCATGTAAATCTAGGTGCATGCTATAACTTCGCATGTGCATTAATTGTTTTTAACAAGCTGTTAAGGGTTGTTAACAGCTCTTAAGCAATAACGAGCAGTACTTGGCAAAAATTAGAATTTATGCGCATACATTGCAAAGCATATTCTGTAATGTACAGTGTGTGTAAATTCTAATGCATGCAGGCAAAAAGGAGCATGGAAATGGATGTTTTGTGGGTGTTCCAAAATCTACGTGTGTTGTTATAAAATTTAGTTGCATGAACTACGCCTAAGCACATTCTAAATACCGCGTGTAGATTTATATGCAATATTTAGAATATGTTTAGGTGTGATTGCCTATTGTGCGTTAATTGTAGGCACCATATATAGAATCGTGCCCTTTAGGGGTCACATGCTAATGTATTTGTGTAATATATTTCACTTCCATTACATAAAATAGGCTTTGTGCAGGATAACATGCATAAACTGCCTTACATGTACTGATGGAGAAAACATAAGGATCAATTTACTAGGGAGTTCTCACATTTTGGATATGGTAAATATGTTTAGTTCTGTGTGTTCAGAGAACTTTATCATCCATTGCTTCTTCTTTTTGCCCAGCTCTATTAATCTCTCTTACCTAATTTCTGTCAAACATAGAGAACGTGTTAATATGCATCTTCTGTTATTACCTTGTATTCTGTGACGCATGTGTAAAGTAAGAAGTTAGACAGTGTACAAAGCTATACAAAGCCACGAGTAAGAAAGTTAGAATTTAAATATTTACAGGTGGGCATTACATTTTAAAAATTAGTCATTTCACGGTCTGTGCACACCATCCTCTGGTTATCTGCAGGCTCTAGTTACTCCCATCATAGCTCAGTGAGCGTGTTACTCTTCTTTGATTTGTTAGAGGAACCTACTGCTTGTGTTAGCTGTACTTATGCATATGCCTCATCATTTTTTGTTAGAGAATTTAACATGTAGGCATTTTTGAGTCGGAAAGCTCTTTTTACCTTGCTATTAAAATGCACCAGTCCAGAAATTCACTGTTTATATTTAATCTTGACTTTTTTTTTTTTTTAATTATTATTTATTTATTAACATTTCAAATTTTCCAACCAAGAAGTATCTTGTACAGCAAAGTATAGCTATCCAAACATAATTAGTTAATTTTCTGCTTAAACATTAAAGATGTCCATTAAAGTAGCTTAGCTCAAGTCTACAACGGTTGATCCAAGATTACATGTAGTAGAGTAAAAAGGAAATTTTTTAAATAAAGATTTTGCCCTGATATACTAGGAAACTTCCTTTTTTGAATTAGAGTTGTTTACCCCACGGTTCGTTTGCCTGCAAGAAAAACAGTGAGTTGGGAAGGATCAAAAAAGACATATTTTACATCTTGATGCCTAACTACACATTTACAGGGATATTGCAAGTAAAATGTAGCTCCTATCTGAAGAATACCTGGTTTAAGTAAAAGAAATTGTCATAGTTTCTTTTGGGTTTCCCTTGTTACGTCTGGGAAAATTTGAACTTTAAAACCCAGAAAAGTTTTATATCTATTTTTGAAGCATAATTTCAACAGCCAGCATCTGGTTCAAGAGTAACAGTTACAATCAATGTTGAAGATGAAGCATTCTCGGTATCTGAGGACTCCAGAATATCTGAAATATTGAATTTTATAGGTCTTCAGGGGTGGGTGATAAGTGACTCAAGAATCCATTACATAACTGTCCTGCATACATAAACATTATGTAATCACCACGTAATTTGGATGACACAAAGAAAGACTTGCCCATATATAAATGTATGTATAGTTATGAGGCTCATTTTCAAAACACATAGAACTCCCCCCTTAATACTCCCCTTCCCCGTCCATCTTATTCCATCCCCTCCTTAAACCTTAAAAGTGTAATAACAGAGTTGTATTGTAGAATTGATAGTTTGCAAGGGTATACAACTAAAGTCCTAGAAAGGGTCATTCAGGTAGATTGTTCAAAACAGAAGTTCTTGTTCTCGCACTGAGAGTTTCAATATAAATTTCCGGATGGCTAAAAAAAATGCTTCTCCCACTTAATAGTAAGCTTTGTTTTCTTAACTTCTCATAACATAAATCCAGAGGTGGCCAGTTCAAATCCCGCTGCTGCTCCTTGTGATCTTGGGCAAGTCACTTAACCTTTCATTGCCTTAGGTACAAACTTAGATTGTGAGCCCTCCTGGTACAGAGAAATATCCAGTGTACCTGAATGTAACTCACCTTGAGCTACTACTGAAAAAGGTGTGAGCAAAATCTAAATAAATGTACACACTTGATTCCTCCATTGCCAAAAATATGGGGCCTCAGGTTAAATCTATTATTGAAAAATACATTTTTCCCTGCTAAGGTCACTTTCCACACAAATAACATGCATTTTGGAGTAAATTCTATATATATGGCGCCTAAAAAAAAATCAACGCTGCCCCCCCCTCCCCCCATTTAAGCGGTATTCTATAAGCTACGCCTAAGCATTAGCGTTCTGCGTAAATGTAGGCACCACCATTTGCACCAATGAAAACATGGTGCAAATGCCCATTCCTAAATTTACATGCACAGAGCCGTTATTCTGTAATTACACATGTAACTGAAAACTCCACCCCAAAACACCGTCTCCTTTCTGCACCCCCTTTTTTGGCCACAAGTAAATTTTAGATGCGTAACACCCAATTAAATCTAATTAGTGCCAATAATTGCTTGTTAAAAAGCCAGTTATTGGCACTAATTGGCTCTTTAGTTAAATTGTGCATGCAAATTGGGATCATCCCTAAATTTGTGTTTGCAGTTTTTGGCGACTTTTATAGAATCGGGGAGTTTACCTTCAACTCCCAACTCCCCTCCAAAGGCCAATATTATATTTTCAGTTTGGGATCTTAACAAGCCATTTAAATAAGTGATAGCGTCTTCCTAAAATACCCAAATTTGAGGGCAGTCCCATAATGTATGGTGTGGAGGGGCATTTTTGATATGACATCTTAGTCGAACTTTGGCATGCGCTAAACATTCCAAAATCCAAATAGCAAATATAACCATATTCGAAAAAAGAAAAACCCTTTTTTTTTTCGAAAATACCACTTTGAACAAGGTTTTGTGCTTTGTGCGTTTATCTTTTTAGGCCATTTCAGAAAAAAACCCCGCACAAGTTAAAAATGTGCAAAATCAAGCCATTGGGATGTAGGCGGGGCCAGCATTTTTAGCAGACTGGTCCCCCAGATATCCCAGGAGAGCAGTGGGGCTCCCTAAGGGGCACTGCTGTGGATGTCATATAAATGCTCCTATGTACACATCTCACCATTGCTCCCTTATCTTGTCTGCAGAGCTCTCCAAAGCCCACCCAAAACCCACTACCCCCAACTGTACACCACTACAATAGTCCTTATGGGTGAAGGAGGCTCCCATATGTGGGTATGGTGGGGTTTAGTGAGTTTTGGAGGGCTCAGAGTTTTTACCAGAAGTGTACCAGGGGTAGGGGGAGTTATGGGCCTGGGTCCACCTGTCTACAGTGCACTGCACCCACCATTAGACCTGCATGGTGCTCTAATGGACCTGGTTATAACATCTGAGGCTGTCATAGAGGCTGGTGAGCACAATTTTTATTCACCACTGGGGGAGTAAGGGGGTTCATCCCTGAATCCCTCCAGTGGTTATCTTGTCATTTAGGTCATCTTTTTGTGTCTTATTAATTAGAAAAACAGGTCTAGACCAAACATTGAAGTTTTTGGCCTAGACATTTTGGTTTTGTTCCATTATGGCTGTAAAACATCCAAGTGTTAGGAATGTCCTAATCCTGTCTTCAAAACGCCCCCGACATGCCCCCTTATGATTTGGACGCACTGCAGATGAATTGCGTAGATAAGCACCTGCAAAATAGGTTTCGAAAATACCGATTTGGATGTTTTGAGAAGAAACTGTCTTACAATATTTGCTTGTTAAAATACTATCATGTTTTTATTATCATGTTACCCAAAATCCTTCTGTAATACTAAATGTATGTTTTTTCATGTTGTCACCATTCATAATGTATTGTAAGCCACATTGAGCCTGCAAAGAGGTGGGAAAATGTGGGATACAAACGCAATAAATAAATTCATCCAAATTCTGGTTTATGACACTTTTTGGATGTTTTTCTCTTTCAAAAATGAGCCCCATAAGTTTCCTGTATTGGCACTCTCGGTAGTCAGCATTGTGTGCCACTAGTAGAATTTCTTTAACCAGTTTCCTAAACTCAAGAAGATAACTACTACTACTACTACTTAACATTTCTAAAGCGCTACTAGGGTTACGCAGCGCTGTACAATTTCACAAAGGACAGTCCCTGCTCAAAGGAGCTTACAATCTAAAGGACAAAAAATGTGCAATCAATCAATTTGGGGCAGTCTAGATTTCTTGAATAGGGATATAATGGTTAGGTGCCAAAAGCGACATTGAAGAGGTGGGCTTTGAGTAAGGATTTGAAGATGGGTAGGGAGGGGGCTTGGCGTATGGGCTCAGGAAGTTTATTCCAAGCATAGGGTGAGGCGAGGCAGAAAGGGCGGAGCCTGGAGTTGGCGGGGGTGGAGAAGGGTACTCAGAGGAGGGATTTGTCCTGTGAGCGGAGGTTTCGGGTAGGGGCGTAAGGGGAGATGAAGGTAGAGAGGTAATGAGGGGCTGCAGATTGGGTGCATTTGTAGGTTAGTAAGAGAAGCTTGAACTGTATGCGGTACCTGAGAGCTTTATGTAAAACAGAAATAGATAATTTATTATCCGGATCCATATAAAACAGGGCCCAAACTTTATCTCCAGTGGGGCACTGGAAATCGTGAATCCCTAGTAAACTGATATAATGTGATAACTGACTATATGGAAATTTAGCATACCTACAACTTTGAATATGTTGGGAAGAGATCCTGGAAAGATTGCAATCTATCAGTGTTTGACAAGAAATGCTCTAAAACAGTGAAACCAGCACATTCTCATTGTTTGAAATTCACTCCTTCCAAACCTGTGGAAAGGGCCACATTTCCCCAAATGGACAATTGAGAAGTAATATCTGAGCGGCCTCCCCAAGTCTCCAAGAAATCTCTCCAAATCTCCCATAGCGGCTGTAGCAAACAGCTCTCCTTCAACTCTGTTGGCTACTGTTTATACGGTGTTTGGAGAAGGTAGTTGAAATGTCACGGAGTTAAAAATTCCAGCTTGTAATCTAAAAGAGTATAATCCTGTGTTCTCATCAGCCAGTCTTTAAAGTGATGAGCTAAGAAGCCTGATTGTAGTGGTGCAAATCTTGCAAGCCGAAACTGTCCGTTTTCCAGCCACCACATAAAAGGAAAGGCATAGTTTACATTTTTTTCCTCCCCAGAAAAAGTTCCCTGTTAAACTAGACAGGTTTTTTAAAGTCTTTCCATAAAAGATAGATAGGTAGGGTTTGAAAAAACAAAAGCCATTTAGGAAAGATAGGCTTTTGGAATAGACCGATCCAGTACCAATATCAATGCAATGCTTATAGACCACTGTAGCCCACTGTATGTGTTCAATGCAATGTACAATAAAATTTACAAATAAGATATCACAGGATTTCAAAATTCATGAAATACTCATAAAAAAGACAAAGTTAAGCAAAAAACTCATAATATCAATAAAGAAGTTATATGCCACTCTGACAAAACACAGATTGCTACAAGAAGGTGGACGAAGAATAAGCCTGTCAAGCAGGCAAGAGGATGTCCCAATTAAAGGAATGATAATAGCATTAGTCAGTAACGCAGATGTTATGTCATACACCATCTGATAAAAAATACAGGCTACTTTAAATAAGAATCTGTCTCTAACCGGAAGCCAGTGTAATTGAACAATATAACTGGTTACACTGGCAAATCTAGAAATTTCCAAAATCAACTGAGCTGCAGTATTTTGTATTAGTTGTAACTTCCTTAAATGTCTAGCAGATAGGCCTGCATAAAGGACATTGCAATAATCTAGATAAGGAAGAATAAGCAGCTGAACTAAAAGAGCAAATGTTTCAGTATTTAAAAAAGCTCTTATTAATCTTAATTGCCATAACCTGAAAAAAGTTCTGTGCCAGAGATGGTTTATTTGGGATCTAGATTGCAGCAATGAATCTAGTATAACTCCTAGAACCCTAGATTCTGATTCGACTTATAAGACTTTATTGTTAGCTAGCAGTAATGATGATGGTACTTTTACTCCAGGATTTTCAAACCATAAAAATTCAGGATTTAGTTTTAAGTTATTAGTTATAGCCCAATTTTGTATTCAATCATTCCTGACAGAACATGGTTAGAGAAATCAGTAATGTTTATTGGTATTGGTAACAAAAGGAAAAAAAGAGAGAATTAATTCCCCCACCTGCTCTGGCCTATTTTTCTAAGAGACGATAGGGGTGACCCCTGTGGGACACAACCACTAAGGGTCAAAGGCAAATGTTTCCAACTTTCTAATTGATGTTTCTTCATTTTCATTAAATAGTTAACACTAAAAGGACCAAGAAACTTAGTATCTATCGTAAGAAGAATCCCCAAATAACAAAAGTGATCCCAAGCACATCTCAAAGGAAAGGAGACACCCAAATCCCTTACTGTACCCTGTTCCCTATTGCTATAGCCTCTGACTTCTGAAGGTTAAGAGTAAAACCAGAGAAATCTTTGTATTCCTGAAAACTTTCCAAGAGAACTGACAAGGATTCTATAGGATTAATTGCGTACCAACAAATCATCAGCAAATGCCGCAATTTTAAATTTCTGAGTACCAATCTGAACTCTCCCCCCACCCCAAATTTCTCAATTTCCTTGCACATCCCTGAGAAATGGGTCCAAAGTTAAAACAAATAAGAGGTGATGAGCCAACCCTGATTAGTACCTCTGAGAACTGGGAGCTCCTGAAAGTTGAGCATTTACCCCGTGGCCTTTAATAGGGCAGCTAGTTTGGAGGATTGAGGTACACAGGGGTCAGGTGAGCCTTGTGATGCCGGATTGGCCTTCAGGCCTTAGTATGCCGATCTCCTGTGCCTTCTCGTCGATTCCCCTCTCAGGTTTCTGGAGGTTTTCGGCCTTCTAGTTCAGGGTCCGGTAACATCCTAATTCGGGTCAATTTTGTCTTATGGCTTTGCTCTTGAGTGGGCACAGTTGATGAAGAGAGGTTACTCAGCAGGCGTGATTTCCACGATGCTTAGGTCGCGGTGATGATCAACTTTTCTCAGTTATATTAGGACTTGGAGAGTTTTCGAGGAGTGGTGTGTTGATCGGAATTTCTCTCCCTTTCGTGCGTCGGTGGCACAGATCTTGGATTTTTTTTACAGTGAGGTTTTGAAAAAGGCCTGGCTCTGGCTTTGCTTAAGGTGCAAATTGCGACGTCTTGTTTTCAGGGGCACATTCAGTGGAAAGCCCTAGCTAGTCATCCAGATATTACTCGATTCTTACGCAGAGCAGGTCTCCTGCGCCCTCCTCCTCGGGCTATCTTTCTGCTATGGGACCTTAATTTTGTTCTTTCCATTCTCACTAAGTCACCCTTTGAGCCTTTGGCGTCCTGTACTTTGAAGGATTTGATGCTTAAAGCAGTATTTTTGGTGGCCATTGCCTCGGCTAGAAGGTTGTCGGAGTAGCAGGTCCTTTCTTGTCAGACTCCGTTCTTAGAGTTTGCTATGGACCGAGTATTGTTATGACCAGTTCCTTCTTTTCTCCCTAAGGTCTTATCTAGGTTACATTTGTCCCTGTCGGTGATTTTGCTCATTCTAGGTTCTTGAAGTGTCTCGATGTCAGAAGGGTCCTGAAGCACTATTTGGGGACTACGGAGGAATTTTGCCAGATGGATCGTCTATTTCTTCTGATTGGAGAGGCTCATAAAGGATTCACGGCTTCTAAACCCACCATTTCTAGGTGGCTTAAGGAAGTGATCGCTTCCACTTACCTTCTTTCTGGGAAACCAATTTCTCAAGGGGTTAAAGTACATTCTACCAAGTGCTTTTTTTGTAGGAAAAAAGGTGCCGGTACTCATTATGGGTGGGGTCACCACATATGGCTCCACCCCTTTTATAACCACACCCACATTAGCCACACCCTTTATACCAGCCATGTCGCATATAAACAGACATCCTTGAAAATATTATACTAGTATAGGAGAAAAAAATAACATGATTTTTTTCATTATAAATAATTTTCTGTAAGCTGTTACAGCTCCAGTATATCCAGTGCAAAATAAGACAGCAGATGTAAGTTCTCAAATTGGACATATTCCAAACACTAAAATGAAAATAAAATGATTTTTTCTACCTTTGTTGTTTGGTGACTTTGTTTTTCTATCCATATTGGTCCCAGTCTCTGATTCTGCTGCTCTCTGTCTGTTCTCTTAACTCCATTTCCAGGGCTTCCTTTCCATTTATTTCTTTACTTTCATCCTTTCTTCTTCATTTCTTGCCCTACATCCATAAGTAAAAGCTAGGTCCTCCTCCATGGAATTGACTGGAGGAGGTATAACGTGGATCCAGCTTTTGCCTATTTCCTCCATCCATGTGCAGTTTTTCTCCTCTCTTCCCTTTCCCTGATCTCCATCCATGTGCATCTTCTTTTTTCTTTCCTCCCCTCCTTCCATGTCCAGCATTTCTCCTCCCTCTTCCCTCCCCTGTATCCATATCCTATATAATAAAAAGCACCTCCAACATTCTGAAGCTAACTGCGTGGACATAAGCCTTGAGGCATTCGTGCTTCTGTCTCCCACTTCCGGTCCGGAAGCATCACCAGTGACCATGCCCAATCAGCAGCGTTCGGAACATTGGAGGCGCAGTTTGAGGCTTTCGCCACGCCTCCGAGGTCGCCGCCCCTCCCCCCCAGGTTGCCACCGCTACCCCCCTCCATCCCCCCCCAAGGTCGCAGCAGCCAGTGCTCCACCCTCCCCCCCCCCCCCCCCCCAGGTCGCCGCTGCTGCCCCCCCTCCGTCCGACATCAGCTCAGCTGCCATTTCCTGCCACTGCTGCTTCTCCTGTCGAGCAGCAGCGGCTGGTACAAAAACAAAAAAAAAATTAAACCTACAGAAATGCTTTCAAAAAGGAAGTGGGGCACCGCAGGCAGCCATCGGCTGTTAGCTCTGCATCCGCTCCTCCTCTCACCTCTCACGTCACTGCCCCTGGAGTAGAACCACGGAGTAGCGCAGTGACGTGAGAGGAGGAGCAGATGCAGAGCTGACAGCCGATGGCTGCCTGTGGTGCCCCGCTTCCTTTTTGAAAGTATTTCTGTAGGTTTAATTTTTTTTGTTTGTTTTTGTACCGGCAGCTGCTGCTCGACAGGAGAAACAGCAGTGGCTGGAAATGGCAGCTGAGCTGACTTCTGATGAGGGGGGGGGGTAGCGGCGGCGACCTCGGGGGGGAGCAGTGGCTGCGGCGACATCGGGGGGGGGGGTGGAGGGGAGGAACGGTGGCACCCTGGGGGGGTGTGGAGGGGTGAGCGGCTGTGAACTCGGGGGGGCGTGGTGGCGAGGGTGGCAGGGGTGGGGCCTATGACAACGGAGGGGAAAGGTGTCCTGAGGCCAGAGGGGAGGGGGTCCAGAGACCTGAGAGGGAGGAGGAGGAGGAGGGGGGAGGGGGTCCTGAGACCAGAGATGGAGGGGGGAGGGAGACCTGAGAGGAGGAGGGGAGGGGTCCTGTGACCACAGAGAGGGAGGGGGAAGGGGTCCTACGACCACAGAGGAAGGGGGGAGGTATCTCTGGCACACATACACTCTTTCTTTCTCTCTCTCGCTCTCTCACAGTCATTGTCTCTCTCACTCTCATACACTGTCTACCACAGATCTATGTCTCATACTGTATCACATTCACTCGCTATGTGTCACACAGTCACTCTCAAACACTCTCTCGATCTCATACACTTTCACTCTCACAGAGAGTCTGTGTATCGCACACATACTCTCTCACACTATATCTGTCTCACACAAACACTCTCTCTCACACACACTGTATCTGTGTGAAACACACTCTCTCACACTCACTGTGGCTAACATACGCACTCGCACACACTCTCGTTCTCACAGACACACTCGCACCTACACTCACTCTCTCTCTCACTCAGTCACTCTCACACACACTCTCTCAAACATACACACTCCGAGGGAAACCTTGCTAGCGCCTGTTTCATTTGTGTCAGAAACGGGCCTTTTTTACTAGTAAAGCAATAATTCTCAAAAGCTACGAGAATGGTATGGGATTTGCGTAACAAGACGTATGAGGAGAGACTTGCTGACCTGAACATGTATACCCTGGAGGAAAGGAGAAACAGGGGTGATATGATACAGACGTTCAAATATTTGAAAGGTATTAATCCGCAAACGAACCTTTTCTGGAGATACGAAGGCGGTAGAACGAGAGGACATGAAATGAGATTGAAGGGGGGCAGACTCAAGAAAAATGTCAGGAAGTATTTCTTCACGGAGAGATGCTTGGAATGCCCTCCCGCGGGAGGTGGTGGAGATGAAAACGGTAACGGAATTCAAATATGTATGGGATAAACATAAAGGAATCCTGTTCAGAAGGAATGGATCCTCAGGAGCTTAACCGAGATTGGATAGCAGAGCCGGTAGTGGGAGGCGGGGCTGGAGGTTGGGAGGTGGGGATAGTGCGGGGCAGACTTATACAGTCTGTGCCAGAGCCAGTGGTGGGAGGCGGGACTGGAGGTTGGGAGGCAGGGATAGTGCTGGGCAGACTTATACGGTCTGTGCCAGAGCCGGTGGTGGGAGGCGGGGATAGTGCTGGGCAGACTTATACGGTCTGTGCCCTGAAGAGCATAGGTACAAATCAAAGTAGGGTATACACAAAAAGTAGCACACATGAGTTGTCTTGTTGGGCAGACTGGATGGACCGTGCAGGTCTTTTTCTGCCGTCATCTACTATGTTACTATGTTACTCTCCTCCATCCAAGACCAGTATTTCTCCTCTCTCCCCGCCAACTCCTCCATCCATCAATGTCCAGCAATTCTCCTCTATCTCCTGCTCTCCTCTCCATCCATTTCCAGCATTTCTCCTCTCTCCCCTGCCCTCCCCTCCCATCCATGTGCATCTCCTTCCTGTCTTCTCGTCCCTCCATCCATGTCCAACATGTATCTTCTCTCCCCTGCCCTCCCCTCCCATGTCCAACGATTCTCCTCTCTCCCCTTACCTCCCCTCTCATCCATGTCCAACGATTCTCCTCTCTCCCCTGCCCTCCCCTTCCATCCATGTCCAGCGAATCTCTCTTCACTGACCTACCCTCACATCCATGTCCAGTATGTCTCCTCTCTCCCCTGCCCTCCCCCTCTCATCCATGTGCAGCGATTCTCCTCTGCCCCGTCCTCACCTGCCATCCATGTCCAGTGATTCTCCTCTCCCCTTCTCTCCCCTCCCATCCATGTCCAGTGATTCTCCTCTCCTCTGCCCTCCCATCTCATCCATGTCCAGCGATTCTCCTCTTTCCCCTGCCCTCCCATCCCCTGTCCATGTCCAGCAATTCTTTCTTCCCTGCCCTCCCCTCTCATCCATGCCCAGCGATTCTCCTTTCTCCCCTGCCCTTGTCCAGCAATTCTCTCTTCCCTTCCCTCCTCTCCCCTCCATGTCCAGCATGTCTCCTCTCTTCCCTGCCCTCCCCTCTCATCCATGCCCAGCGATTCTCCTCTCTCCCCTGCCCATGTCCAGCAATTCTCTCTTCCCTGCCCTCCTCTCCCCTCCATGTCCAGCATGTCTCCTCTCTCCCCTGCCCTCTCCTCTCATCTATGCCCAGCAATTCTTCTCTCTCCCCTGCCCTTCCCTGTCCATGTCCAGCAATTCTCATTTCCCTGCCCTTCCCTCTCATCCATGCCCAACGATTCTCCTCTCGCCCCTGCCCATGTCCAGCAATTCTTTCTTCCCTGCCCTCCTCTCCCCTCCATGTCCAGCATGTCTCCTCTCTCCCCTGCCCTTCCCTGTCCATGTCCAGCAATTCTCTCTCTCCTGCCCTTCCCCCTTCATGTCCAGCATGTCTCCTGTCTCCCCTGCCCTCCCCTCATCCATACCCAGCAATTCTCCTCTCTCCCCTGCCCTCCCCTCCATGTCCAGTAATTCTCCTCTCTCCCCTGTCCAGCAATTTTCAATCCCCTCCACCCCTGCTCTCCATGTCCAGCATGTCGCCTCTCTCCCCCCTCTCATCCAAGTCACGGCGAACCAGCAGTGAAGGCAGCAGTGCTCACTGAGGCAGGCAGGTTTGTCTCCTCTCGCGTCGCTTCCCTCTCAGTGCTTCCCGCCCTCGAAGGCGGGAAGCAATGCGAGAGGAGACAAACCTGCCTGCGTGCCTGCCTCAGTGAGCACTGCTGCCTTCACTTCCGGTTCGCCGCGACTTGGAGAGGGGAGGGCAGGGGAGAGAGGCGACATGCTGGACATGGAGGGGAGGGGAGAGAGAGTTGCTGGACATGGAGGGGAGGGCAGGGGAGAGAGGAGAATCGCGACTTCGGGTAATGAAACTTTTGAAGTGCGGGAGCAGGAACGGAAGGGAGCGGGCAAGTGAGGGACCTCAGGAAAAAGGTGCTGGTACGCTGTACCGCTGTGTACCGGCACAAAAAAAGCACTGATTCTACCACAGGACAGGCGGTGACATGGGTGGAGCGCTCCCTGGTGCCTCCTTTGGAAATCTGTAGAGCAGCGACTTGGTCGTCTTTGCATTCCTTCTCGAATCATTATGGAGTAGATGTACAGAGCCATCAAGACATGGTTTTTGGTGTGAACGTTTTTGCGACCAGGTTACTGGGGTCCCTCCCTTGAGATTATTGCTTTGTTACTTCCCATCAGTCACATTCTGGGCTGCTCCGTAGGGACACTAAGGAAGGAGAAATTAGTTATTACCTTCTAATTTGCTTTCCTTTAGTCCCTCCAGACTGTCCCAGATCCATCCCTCTGATTATTCGCCAGGTAGAAGTTTGTTTCTCTTTTTCGAGCTACGTTGTTGGTTTGCTGTTTCTTTGTTCTTAAAAAAAACATGCTCTATTCTACAAGCATATTTACCTTTATTTAAGAGCATATCAAAAAGAGGTACTTGTTCATGGTTAATATGGTGCCGGTGGCTGCTCCGGCTTCACAGGTGCAGAGAATATAACTTTTCTCTGGTCTTTTTTTCTTCTGCTGCTTTGTTATTATAATAATGGATCTGTGGCTAGCTGGCTAGGGCTCTTATTGGCTCTCTCCAGTCAGAGTTCTCAGTCTCCACCTGCTAGAAGGCATGCACAACCTGTCAATCACATTCTGGGCCGATCCGGAGGGACTAAAGGAAAGCAAATTAGCAGGTAAGAACTAATTTCTGCTTTTCTATCATGGTCCACTCTTAAGTGGGCTGGGAAAAGCAGCTCAAGCTTGATTTCTTTACCAAACAGAGTAGAACAAATTGGACTAAACTCCTTCCTTCCATAGCGTCCCACAGATCAATCCAGAGACGAGTGGGTTATGTCTCCCTACCAGCAGGTGGAGATAGAGAGAACTTCAGAGTCTTGGTATATGTAGACCTGTGCAGCCAGCCTAGTCTCAGTATTCTCTCTATCTCAGCAGGTGGATGGACATATCCTGTGCAGCACTCTGGATAGAAAGCTCGTAGCCTGTTCCCTCAGGATTAGTTGAGCTAGGGGTTCGTGGCCAGGTTGGGCCAGAAAGGGGTACACCTGGTGGTGCCAGGTCCCTACCCTACCCCTTCCCTGTCTCAATGCTTTGGGGCAGGACTGGGATCTGCGTTTCTGCTTCTACCTGTCAATCCTGCCTTTAAAAAAATGAAGAGCAGAAGGAGGTACAAGAGATTTCACAACAGCAACGGTTGGTTTTTCCTTACTTTGGGCTCTCTTTTCTGTTTCCTATAGGTAAGTGTTCTTGCCTTCGTTATCGTGGGAGATGTTCATTTTCTCTGTTTGGGCTATCAGGAGATGTGCTTGACATATTTCTGTGCTCCGTTGTATTTGGTAGACCGCGATGTAATTTTGGCGGGCTCTCGACATTGCTGACGTCATCTGGTGTGGGGGATTACGGCTTGGTACTCTGCCTTCATGCACTTTCTGTTTCGCGGGTCTGGCTGGCCTTCGTTCCCCTTGGAAGCGGGTTTTTGGTCCTGAGCGGCCAGATCGGGTCGGATCCGTCGGCTTCAGTGCTGGGTTCCGCCGGGTGGTTTTCTTCCCGCCCGATGGTGGATGATTTTGGCGATATTGCACCTTAAGGGTGCCAGCGGTAGGCACTCCGTGTCCGAGGCACGATCGCAGCCGTCAGCTGAGCCACGATCTGCTGAGCAGCGATCAGCTGTGCAGTCGGCTAGCTCTGGGTCAGCGGAGGTGGCGATGGCTGCGCTCCCCTTGTTTTCCCGTGCGGTGTGTTAATGGGCACCATTTTGAATGCGGAAGGGGGAATTGACTGCGGACCCTTCTGGGGGCTCGGTTAGCCGGTTGGTAGTGGCCTGCTGTGGGCTCGCTGTTTGCTTCAGTGTTAGATGGGATTTACTGTCTAACGTAAATGGTGTATTTTGATTTCCTGTTTTAGGGACAGCATTTGTTAGCAGCTGGGGACCGTTCTCTTATCGTCTTTGCTGCTATGGTACGCTGTCTGGATTGCCGGTTCTGGGCTCTCACTACTTTTTTGATAGGAGAGCTGGAGTGTGGTGAAGGTGTATATACCAGAGGAGACTAGTGGAAAGCTAAGCAGGAGCAGTTCAGGCCCCTCTGGAAGGGAGATCTGGTGTCATAAGAGTTTGTGGCAGTGGCAGGATTTTTTCTTTCAAGTTTCCGGCCCTTCTTTTTTATTCCCTCAGCTTTCCCCTCTGGCTAGCTTGCTAGCGCAGCTAGCATGTTTTCATACATAAGTTCATGGTTTTTGTCATGGGGGACCGGCCAAGGTACTGCGTGCCATACTGCTGTTTCCAGCAGTGGCCAGTCCACGTCTGGAGTGGCTGCCATATATCTTTTTTTTGTTGTTGTTACATTTGTACCCCGCGCTTTCCCACTCATGGCAGGCAGCTTACATGGGGCAATGGAGGGTTAAATGACTTGCCCAGAGTCACAAGGAGCTGCCTGTGCCTGAAGTGGGACCAAAGTCCACCACCCTAACCACTAGGCCACTCCTCCACTCTGGAACATCTGCTGTTTTTGGAGCAGCTAAGGCTCTCCTCTCAGAGTTCTTCTGGTTGCCAAGGTGATTATGCCTCTAGTGGCTGTCAGGGCAGTTTTCTTACTCCTGAAGTTTTTAGGTGCACATCTGCTTGACTCAGCTCTGCTTTCTGGGTAGTTTTTTCTCGGGATGTGGAACATTAGTTAGCCTCTGGGCATGGAGGTCTGTTCCGTCTCCTGTCGCTGAGCCCTTATGGGGCTCTTCAGACTTTGAGGATGTGTTTTTGTGCGCTTTGTTCAGTCTCCGGACGTGGTGGTCTGTTTGTCAGGCTTCTGGATTTCTCCTTTTCCAGTTATTGCTGCAGGCTTCTGTTCCTGCTTCCTGGAATCCAGTAGGCATCCTTTTGGTGCCCTGGGTGGTCGCAGCGCCTTGCTTAGTAGGGCCTGCTGGGGCAGGTGTTGGTATCATGTCCGCCTTCTTTTCTGGGTATGCTCTCCCTAGTAGTGGCCCTTGCCAGCTTTCTGGTAGGCTGCATCTTTCAAGTTTTCTTATTTATTTATTTATTGCATTTGTATCCCACATTTTCCCACACATTTGCAGGCTCAATATGGCTTACAGTGCTCCGTCATGGTGTCACCACAGAATAGCATATACAATTATTAATTTCATAAGAACATGGGAAACATAGAGGCATATTTTCAAAGCACTTAGCCTTCCAAAGTTCCATAGGTTTCTATGGAACTTTGGAAGGCTAAGTGCTTTGAAAATATGCCTCCATGGTGTATAAAAGCATCATGTATATAGATAACATTATCGGAATAACAGGTGACGTGGCAATCCTTCGCCACGTGTTGAGCACAGCTGCTTCGCAGCATGTTGAGCACAGCTGCTTCGCAGCATGTTGAGCACAGCTCCGTCGCTGCATGTTCAGCACAGTTCCATAGCTTCATTTGAGCACAGTTCCATCGCTGCATCTGGAACGTAGATTCTTCACGGGGCGTTGCACACCGTGGCTGCTCGACGGTTGAGAACAGCTCAGCGCTGTATGTTTAGCAGTGATCTATCGCTGTCTGTTGAGCACATGGGAGCATGGCTCCATCGGTGTACATTTAGCGAGTTTCTTTCACTATATGCTGAGCAAGGGGACTTCATTCTAGGAGCAAGATGCCTTAGACGTATGTTCAGGGCGCCGCTATCACTATATCTTGAGTGCGGAGTCATCTTTGTAGGTTGAGCTTGGCTGTATCGCTGCTTGTTGGGCGCGGCTCCTTTGTGGCATGTTGAACACAGTTTATTCGCTGCTTTGGAGTTCAGCTTCTTCTCTGTAGGTGGAGTGCAGTGCCTTCCCGGTAGGTGGAGCAATGCTGGTTGCTGTACATTGCCCGCGTCTTCATGTGCCATGTGGTACACTGCTCTTTTGATGCAGGTTGGGCACAGCTCCCTTCTTCCATCAGTTCTGTCGTTCTATGAAGGGCTCAGTTCCATCGCTGCATTCTGAACGCAGTTTCTCAGTTGCAGGGTCGCTGTAGCTCCATAGTTGGGGGTTACGACTTGCAGGTTGATATTCTTTCAGGCGTTGGGGGGTGTTTCTCCCCTTCTTGCTGAATTTGGTTTTGCCTCAGGCTTGAGGTTCGAGTTGTTCTGTGTGGAGAGTCGGGGCCTGGTTTACAAGTTCTGGGAAATATCTTTCATTTCATTTAGTGTTGGGAGTCCTCTTGCAATTTGTTTCTGATCCGACCTCTGGTTTGGAGATTGGGGCGAGTATGTTTTTGGAGTCTTTGTCTATTTGGTGATCCCTCCCTACACTTGGGACTGCTTTTGTACATCCCACTCATCTGTGGATTGATCTGTGGGACGCTATGGAAGGAAAAATTAGTTTATTACCTGATAATATTCTTTCCATTAGTCCCAACAGATCAATCCAGAGGCCCGCCCTTTGCTGTGATGGTTTGCATGTTTTCTGTTCCTTCTATAATTTCCCTTGATATCAGGGGGCATGGCTCCCAAGGTTCATTCCTTTTTCGCAGGGACCGCTGGGAGCTAACGGTAAACTACAGAGGATGGAATTCTTTCCCAATTGCAATCTCCAGTTAGCTGGTTGCCCTCCCACGGTTGCGCTAGAGGAAGAGCCTGCAAGGGTTCTCTGAAGGCAGGAGTGGAAATTATTATTGGATTGTTTTTCTTCCTCGGCTGCTTTGGTATCGACAATACTGAGACTAGGCTGGCTGCAGAGGTCTACATATACCAAGACTCTGAAGTTCTCTCTATCTCCACCTGCTGGTAGGGGGACATAACCCACTTGTCTCTGGATTGATCTGTTGGGACTAATGGAAAGAAAATTATCAGATAATAAACTAATTTTTCCTTGGGTGTCCTCAACTGCTTTCCGTCACGGGGACGACCAAAGTTCACAGGGGCGTGTCGGAAGCATAGCAAAGGCGGGACTGGGGCGTGCCTAACACATGGGTGTCCTCGACCGATAATGGAAAAAAGAAGGGCGTCCCTGACGAGCACTTGGGCGACTTTACTTGGTCCATTTTTTCTTATGACCAAGCCTCAAAAAGGTGCCTGAACTGACCAGATGACCACCGTAGGGAATCGGGGATGACCTCCCCTTACTCCCCCAGTGGCCACTAACCACCTCCCACCCTTAAAAAAAACCTTTTAAAATATTTTTTGCTAGCCTCTATGCCAGCCTCAGATGTCATACCCAGCTCCCTGACAGCAGTATGCAGGTCCCTGGAGCAGTTTTAGTGGGTGCAGTGCACTTCAG
This sequence comes from Microcaecilia unicolor, assembly GCF_901765095.1. Lineage (NCBI taxonomy): Eukaryota > Metazoa > Chordata > Amphibia > Gymnophiona > Siphonopidae > Microcaecilia > Microcaecilia unicolor. The sequence goes on along the minus strand of NC_044031.1, from coordinate 327,286,870 downwards.
GCAGGCGGACCTAGGCCCATCCGCCCCCTACCTGTTACACTTTTGATTGTAAATGTGACCCTTTCAAAACCCACCAGAAATCCACTGTACCCACATGTAGGTGCTCCCCTTCACCCCTTAGGGCTATGGTAGTGTTGTACAGTTGTGGGTAGTGGGTTTGGGGGGGGGGGGGTTGGGGGGCTCAGCACTCTAGGTAAGGGAGCTATGCACCTGGGAGCAATTCATGAAGTCCACTGCAGTGCCCCCTATTGTGCCCGGTTGGTGTCCTGGCATGTCATGGGGACTAGTGCACTATGAATGCTGGCTCCTCCCACGACCAAATGGCTTGGATTTCTGAGATGGGCGTCCTCGGTTTCCATTATAGCCGACAATCGGGGAAGATCATCTCTAAGGTTGACCTAAATTTCGGGATTTGGGCGTCCCCGACCATATTATCGAAACGAAAGATGGACGCCCATCTTGTTTCAATAATATGGGTTTCCCCGCCCCTTTGCTGGCAAGTCCTGCGAGGACGTCCTCAGGAAAACTTGGGCACCCCTTTTGATTATGCCCTTCCACGCCATACTTTGTATTGTTATTTGAAGAGTTTTACTGCTGTAATTGTCTATTGCTCATTTGATTTAGTCGTACTGTACACTGCCTTGAGTAAGTTCTTTCCAAAAAGCGGTAAATAAAGCCTAATATAGTAACATAGTAACATAGTAGATGACGGCAGAAAAAGACCTGCATGGTCCATCCAGTCTGCCCAACAAGATAAATTCATATGTGTATACCTTACCTAAATAAATTAACTTAATTAATTAATTAAAGGAATGACACCCCCTTACTCCTTCAGTGTTCGCTAACCCCCTCTCACCCCGCAAAGATGTAAATGAAACAGTACATACCAGCCTCTATTACAGCTTCAGATGTTATGGCCAGTCCTAGTAGAGCAGCAGGCAGGTCCCTGGAATAGCCTAGTGGTCAATGCAGTGCACTATAGAGAAGGTAACCCAAACCCATAATCCACTCTATTACACTTGTGGGTGGAAAGTGTCAGCTCCCCAAAACCTACTGTACCCACATATAGGTGACACTTGCAGCTATAAAGGCTGTTGTAGTGGTTTATAGTTGGGTACAGTAGGTTTTTTGTGGGTTTTGAAGGGCTTGCCATACAATATAAGGGGGTAATGGTTAGATGTGTACCTGGGACCTTTTATGTGAAATCCACTGCAGTGCCCCCTGCCCTGCTTTGATGCCTATGTGGCCAGTCTACAAGGAAGGTTGCTCCTCCTGCATCCCAATGGCATGATTTTGTGCATGTTTAACTTGGACATTTTTGTTTTGAAAATGGTCCAAAAAGATAGATGCACTAAGCACAACACTATCTAGGAAATGGTCATTTTCAAAGAAAAAAGATGTTTTTCTGGTTTGAAAATGGTCATTTTCACTACTTGATTTTTGGATGTTTTCAGCAAAACATCCAAAGTTGGATTTAGACGTCATATTGAAAATGCCTCTCTATGTGTTTAAGTATGGGAACTGGTGTAGAGAGAACTGAAGAAGATGACAAAACTGACTTAGATAAGAAGTGATGACCTACAAGCACACAAGCTTCTGCAGCTGAGATGCCACCATATGTGAACAGGAATAACTGTGGATGGAAAGGACACATGGTGATTTTTTTTTCTGTCTTCTACTTTGTAGTTATGAGCATATTTAGTTGTACACTATTGAAACTGCACTTTTAAGAACCACATCTTCCTTGTCATCAAGCAGATGAAGCCATTACGTATGGGTTGTGTCCATCAACCAGCAGGGGGAGATAGAGAGCACTCAATTTTTCACAGTGCCTCATGGCCAGCAGCTCCACTGCCTCTTCAGTATTCTCTATCTCCCCAAGCAGGGTGGCTGCAGCTTTTTCGAGCTCCATCAAAAATCTGCCTGGGGGTGGCTCCTGGCTTGCCAGTTGTTAGCCGGGGTGTTAGAGGCTATAGCAGCTTCACTTTGAAGGCACATAGGTTAGCCCTTTCCCTGCCTTACCCATGCCCCCGTGGATGTGGACATATTAGCTTGCTTTTCCCTGTCCTTTCCCACTCAGTGGATGCAGGCACATTGGTTCGCCTTTCCCTGCCTTTCCCACTCATCTGAGCCTCCGGAGTTCTTATTACCTCTGCTTTCCTCACAGCGTTAAAAAAAAAAAAATGGAACAGAGGTTTTCCTTTGATTCTTCTATTGGACTGGAGCTGTGATACTCGGTCCGGTGAGGTAAGAGTGTTTTCTAACTCCTCCGGGGTGGGCCCGCGATTGGGGCGTTTTTGGCGCAAAACCGCCATTTTGAATTTTCCCGCCGTTTTCGGCGATGGCTGCAGAGAATGTAAAGCGCTGTTCCCGGTGTGGCAAGCGCAAATCAGCAGCGGGGCTCTGTAAATCATGCTGTACAGGTGTAAGAGCCAGCCCGAGCATGGCGAGCGATGATTCTTCCCGCTCAGAGCTGGCAGCGGACACCATTTTGAATTCTCCGCATGGCGCAGCCTCCGTAGAGACGGAGAGCCCTGAGCCCGGGGGGGGGGGGGGGGGACCTCGAATTGAGGCTATTCAGGGAGCGGCTAGCCCCAGACGGGATCTGGGTGCCAGGGTGAGTTTTTCTCCCCTGATTTTGTGTTGTTATTGCATAAAGCATACATGCTGAAAAGAGCTCTCCCTCAAGGGTCGTCTGAGGCCCCTTCTATTCCCCCCCCCCCCCCCCCCCCCGGTGGATTCTGGCCTGGGACTGCCCGCTGAGGCTATTTTCCCTGATAATTGGCATAAAGAAAAGCGTAGAAGGGCTAATTCCCCTTCAGATTGTGGTGCACCTGCTTTCCCCCCCCCCCCCCCCCCTGTGGTCGGGCTGTGAGGATTCGGAGAGTTCTGGCAGGCCTTCGTGGTCTGAGGAGCCAGAGTCAGGTGCAGAATTACCACAGGATCTGGATGATCCCTCCATGGTGAGGATTTTCCACCGTGATGAGCTGCCAGCGCTTATTTCAGATGCCCTACAGGTCCTTTCTATTGAAGAGCCTGACAGTGGCACGGCCTCCTCTGTGAATCCTAGGATGGCTAGTACCAAAAAGCCTGCTCGAGCCTTTCCTTTGCATGACTCCATCCAATAGCTTATTTCCGCTCAGTGGGCTGACCCCGAGGGACCTTTGAAAGTTTCCAGGGCTATGGGGCAATTATACCCTCTGCGTGAGGAGCATTTGGCTCGCTTTGCAGTGCCTAAAGTAGATGCCCTAGTCACTGCGGTGACAAAGAGAACCAGCCTCCCTGTGGAAGGAGGTGTTGCCCTGAAGGATATACAAGACTGTAGGCTGGAAACAGCACTTAATTGGTCCTTTGAAATTGCAGGTCTTACTGTTCGGGGTCTGCATGCAGTTGTTATGCTGCTAGAGCCTGCCTGGCGTGGTTGCAACAGGCAGTGAAACAGCCCGGAGATGGAGCGGAGCCCTTCTCGGATGTGGCTCCACGGCTGGAGTCGGCCTTGTCCTTTTTGGCTGATGCCCTTTATGATATTGTCAGAGCTTCGGCTAAACAAATGGCAGTAGCAGTGGTGGCTCGCCATCTTATTTGGCTACGACATTGGGCAGCGGACATGGCCTCTAAGCAAAGGTTGGTGAAGTTGCCCTTTCAAGGCCTTCTATTTGGTGAGGAGTTGGGAAAAAAAATTGTTAAAGGCCTGGGAGATCCTATACCCCAGCGCTTGCCCGAAAATAGGCCGAGGCCTTCCTCCAAGGACCAGGCGGTCCACTCCTCTTATAGACCTTGCTTCCGTGAAGCTAGAAGGTACCGCCCGGGGCGTTCTGCTGGGTTCACTTCTCGTGCCCGTTTTTCAGCTGAGGAACTCCTTTCGCTCGGACAAGCGTTCCGCAGCCACCGGCTCTAGGCCTGGAGTTCAGGGGCGACCCTCTCAATGATGGTGCGCCAGCCCCCTCCTCGCTTCCTGTCATCGGAGGACGTCTTTCCCTCTTTGCCGAGGAGTGGGCCAATATTTCCTCAGATCAGTGGGTTCTGGACCTGATCAGAGATGGCTACAGAATAGAATTCAACGCCCCAGTAAGAGACGTGTTTGTGGAGTCCCGATGCGGTTCTGCCGCCAAACGGGTGGCGGTAGAGGAGACTTTGCAAGGTCTGATTCAGTTAGGGGCCGTGTCCTCGGTACCTCCCGCCGAACACGGCTACGGCCGATACTCCATCTATTTTGTGGTGCCGCGAAAAGGTGGGTCTTTTCACCCTATTCTGGACTTAAAAGAATTAAACAAGTCCCTGAGAGTGCGGCATTTCCACATGGAAACCATGCGCTCCGTCATTGCTGCGGTACAGCCAGGAGAGTTTCTCACGTCTCTAGACCTGAAAGAAGCTTAGTTGCACATACCAATTTGGCCCCCGCACCAGAAGTTTCTGAGGTTTGCAGTGTTGGGAAAACATTTCCAGTTCTGGGCCTTGCCTTTTGGCCTCGCCACAGCTCCCCGAACCTTTTCGAAGGTAATGGTGGTAGTAGCTGCTTTGCTCAGGCGAGAAGGTATCAGGGTTCACCCGTACCTAGACGACTGGCTCATCAGAGCAGACTGTGTAACAGAGAGCTATCAAGCTACAGCCAGAGTGGTCTCAGTACTTCAATCTCTAGGCTGGGTCGTCAATATGGCCAAAGGTCACCTGACCCCCTCGCAATCTCTAGAATATTTGGGGGCCAGGTTCGACACAGACTCGGGCTATGTATACCTACCCGAGCTAAGGCGGTGCAAGCTGCAGAATCAGGTCCGTCTGCTCCTGAGGATGCCCCGCCCTCGAGCTTGGGACATTGTCCAGCTGCTGGGATCGATGACAGCCACATTGGAAGTGGTGCCCTGGGCGAGAGCGCACCTGAGACCTCTACAGTATTCCCTACTTCAAAGATGGTCTCCAGTTTCTCAGGATTATCAATGCAGACTTTCTTGGCTCCCTGCGGCCCGACTCAGCATGGAGTGGTGGCTCTCAGACAGCGTGCTGCGGCGAGGAATGCCGCTGGTGGTCCCCGATTGGTGTCTAGTAGTGACAGATGCCAGCCTGAAGGGCTGAGGCGCACATTGCAAGGGGAAGCATGCCCAGGGTCTATGGACACCCGAGGAGTCGGAGTGGTCCATCAACCTCCTGGAGTTGAAAGCGGTGTTTTAGGCGCTTCTGGCCTTTCAAGTGACCCTGGAAGGATTGGCTGTCAGAGTGATGTCGGACAACACGACAGCAGTGGCCTACATAAATCGACAAGGCGGCACTCAGTGCAGAGCACTGGCCGCGCAGGCCGAACAGATTTGCCACTGGGCCGAGCTGCATCTTCAGTTTCTGTCGGCAGCTCACATTGCAGGTCAGAGCAACGTGCAAGCCGATTATCTAAGCAAGCATCAGATCGATCCAGCAGAATGGGAACTAGCAGACGACGTATTCCTGCAGATATGTGCCAAATGGGGCAAGCCCGTGATGGATCTTATGGCGACAAGTTCAAATGCCAAAGTCCCGTGCTTCTTCAGCAGACAGAGAGATCCTCGCTCGGCAGGGTTGGATGCCTTGACTCAGCCCTGGCCTCCGGGCCTACTATATGTGTTCCCTCCGTGGCCCTTGATAGGGTGCGTGCTCCTGCGGATTCGGCTGCACCCAGGAGAATGGTCCTCATCGCCCCGGACTGGCCCAGGAGGCCTTGGTATGTGGACCTCCGACAGATGCTAGTGGAGGCTCCCCTTCCTTTATCTCTGGTACTGAACCTATTGTCACAGGGCCCGGTAGCCATGGAGGACGCCTGCCGCTTTGGTCTTATGGCATGGCGATTGAGAGGGCGCAATTGAGGGACAAAGGCTATTCAAACACAGTCATTTCCACTCTCCTGCAGGCCCGCAAGCGTTTCACTTTCGTGGCTTATGCCAGGATTTGGCACCAGTTTGAGTCTTGGTGTGCTTCAAAAGCGATCACACCCATGCGGGCTCCTGTCTTGCCGATTCTGGACTTTTTGCAGGATGGTGTACAAATAGGCTTGGCCTATAATTCCCTGCTGGTGCAAGTGGCAGCGTTGGCCTCCCTTCGTGGTAAGGTTGAAGGCGTGTCTTTAGCTGTTCATCCAGATGTGGCACGGTTTCTTAGTGGGGTGCTCCGGCCTTCCGTGCGAGCACCCTGTCCAGCTTGGAACCTGGGGCTAGTTTTGAAGGCCCTGCAGGCTTCTCCTTTTGAGCCGCTTCGGCGAGCATCGAAGATAGATTTGACACTAAAGGCCGTTTTTCTTGTGGCCATTACTTCGGCGAGACAGGTGTCAGAGCTCCAGGCGCTGTCCTGTAGAGACCCATTTCTGCAATTGTCAAAGTCCGGGGTCACGGTTCGGACCGTGCCTTTCTTCATGCCTAAGGTTTTAGCGTTTCACCTAAACCAGCCTATTTTCTTGCCCTCCATTGATAAGGAGGAGTTTCCAGAATCTTTTGGGCAGTTGCACCTGTTGGATGTACGCAGGACTCTGCTGCAGTATCTGCGAGTTACTATCTCTTTCAGGATCTATGATCATCTGTTTGTTTTGCTATCAGGTCCTCGCAGAGGGTCTCCAGCATCTAAAGCCACTATTGCCCGCTGGCTCAAAGAAACTATCTTTTCAGCTTATCTGCTTGCCGGCCGGTCTCCGCCTGTAGCCTTTAAGGCGCATTCTACCAGAGCGATTTCTTCCTCTTGGGCTGAAACTGGAGCACTCTCTCGTCAAGAGATATGCAGTGCAGCAACATGGGCTTCTAAGCTCTCTTTTGCCCGACATTACAGGCTGGATGTGGCTGCTAGGAGGGATGCGCGTTTTGGAGCACAAGTGCTAGCGCGTGGTGTGACCTGTTCCCACCCTATATAGGGATTGCTTTGTTACATCCCATACGTAATGGCTTCATCTGCTTGATGACAAGGAAGGGAAAATTAGGTTCTTACCTTGGTAATTTTCTTTCCTTTAGTCATAGCAGATGAAGCCATGAGCCCTCCCTGTATGATTGTCTGTATGCTGTGAATCTGTTTCAGGTTCTGTTCTTGTTTCCTGAAGTTCCTTCCTTGGGAGAAAGTTGGAAAACAGTCTTCAGGATTCATGTTCACTTATAGGAGGATGAGTCCATTCCCTCCAGTTTATGTTTTGGAGGATGAGTTTATTCCCTCCAGGAGGTTGCGTGTATCCCCTCCAGTTATATAATAAGGAGGACGAGTTTATTCCCTCCAGGAGGATGTGTTCATTCCCTCCTTTTGAGTTCATGCCCTTGTTAAGGGGCCATCGTTTGCTGTGAGCAAAGTTCATGTTATTCCCATTGCGGTTTGCCATACTGCTTTGGAAGCTTCAAATACTGAAGAGGCAGTGGAGCTGGCTGGCCATGAGGCAATGTGAAAAATTGAGTGCTCTCTATCTCCCCCTGCTGGTTGATGTACACAACCCATACGTAATGGCTTCATCTGCTATGACTAAAGGAAAGAAAATTACCAAGGTAAGAACCTAATTTTCCCATCTGTACTGTAAGAGACCAATGACTAATTTGGTACTGGCAGGAATGATAGAACAGTGGATCTTCAACCTTTTTAATGTTGTGGCACACTGGTACCAGGTTCACTTTGTCATGGCATGCCATCACTTTCTCTCTCCTTTCCCTGCCCTTGTATTTGACATCATTATCTTCCCTTCCCCCAACCCTCCCCCAACACCTTTCCTTCTACCTCTGTGAATGGCTTCTGGCCATCAAGAGGCAGTTTAAGCAGTTCTCCTTAGCTGCCTTCCTCGTCCTCTGTAGGTTTCAGGAGCATGCAGTGGCAGCTAAGGAGCTCTTCTTGCTATATGGTTAAGAGGCTGTTGTGGATACCAAGTAGGAACCTCTGTGATAAGAGGAAAAAATGGAGAACAGCCTGAGATAGTGACGTAAAAAAAACCCGTTCAAGATCTTAAAATAAGTTGAAGAAAAGAACAGTAAGCATAGAAAGACCTATCACATTAGAGTTGCTGACTTTGGATTCAAAAGGACTTCTGTTGATTTTAGTGAGGGGGATTTCTTTTAAAATTAATAGCAGGTTCTTTTTAAACATCATGTGAGTAGAAAAAATAATGAAATTGTTGCCTGAATTTTACCTTTTATAGTACTTGTATAGTACAGAGAATGCTTTTTGTCCTACAGCTGCCCTTTCTTAATCCTATGCAAAGCGATTATTAAGATAAAGGAACAATCTGATTACAATAGGATTTCTTTATGACCTATAAACTCATTGAAGCATTTTAAATTAATCTTGCACATTTGTTTGCCTAGGGACTTGTTAAAAATTATTCCATAGATATTGAAATGCCAACTTACATTTCAGGGCATTTTATTTTTAAATGTGCCAAAAAGAAATGAGTAGTTTCCTTGTCATCAAGCAGATGAAGCCATTACGTATGGGTTGTGTCCATCAACCAGCAGGGGGAGATAGAGAGCACTCAACTTTTCACAGTGCCTCAAGGCCAGCCAGCTCCACTGCCTCTTCAGTATTCTCTATCTCCCCAAGCAGGGTGGATGCAGCTTCTTCGAGCTCCATCAAAAATCTGCCTGGGGGTGGCTCCTGGCTTGCCAGTTGTTAGCCGGGGTGTTAGAGGCTATAGCAGCTTCACTTTGAAGGCACATAAGTTAGCCCTTTCCCTGCCTTACCCATGCCCCCATGGATGTGGACATATTAGCTTGCTTTTCCCTGTCCTTTCCCACTCAGTGGATGCAGGCACATTGGTTCGCCTTTCCCTGCCTTTCCCACTCATCTGAGCCTCCGGAGCAAATCAGCAGCGGGGCTCTGTAAATCGTGCTGTACAGGTGTAAGAGCCAGCCCAAGCATGGCGAGCGATGATTCTTCCCGCTCAGAGCTGGCAGCGGACGCCATTTTGAATTCTCCGCATGGCGCAGCCTCCGTAGAGACGGAGAGCCCTGAGCCCGGGGGGGGGGGGGCACTTCGAATTGAGGCTATTCAGGGAGCGGCTAGCCCCAGACGGGATCTGGATGCCAGGGTGAGTTTTTCTCCCCTGATTTTGTGTTATTATTGCATAAAGCATACATGCTGAAAAGAGCTCTCCCTCAAGGGTCGTCTGAGGCCCCTTCTATTCCCCCCCCCCCCGGTGGATTCTGGCCTGGGACTGCCCGCTGAGGCTATTTTCCATGATAATTGGCATAAAGAAAAGCGTAGAAGGGCTAATTCCCCTTCAGATTGTGGTGCACCTCCTTTTTCCCCCCCGTGGTCGGGCTGTGAGGATTTGGAGAGTTCTGGCAGGCCTTCGTGGTCTGAGGAGTCAGGTGCAGAATTACCACATGATCTGGATGATCCCTCCACGGTGAGGATTTTCCACCGTGATGAGCTGCCAGCGCTCATTTCAGATGCCCTACAGGTCCTTTCTATTGAAGAGCCTGACGGTGGCACGGCCTCCTCTGTGAATCCTAGGATGGCTAGTACCAAAAAGCCTGCTCGAGCCTTTCCTTTGCATGACTCCATCCAAGAGCTTATTTCCGCTCAGTGGGCTGACCCCGAGGGACCTTTGAAAGTTTCCAGGGCTATGGGGCAATTATACTTTCTGCATGAGGAACATTTGGCTCGCTTTGCAGTGCCTAAAGTAGATGCCCTGGTCAATGCGGTGACAAAGAGAACTACCCTCCCTGTGGAAGGAGGTGTTGCCCTGAAGGATATACAAGACCGTAGGCTGGAAGCAGCACTTAAACGGTCCTTTGAAATTGCAGGTCTTACTGTTCGGGGTCTGCATGCATAGTAACATAGTAACATGGTAGATGACGATGGCAGAAAAAGACCTGCATGGTCCATCCAGTCTGCCCAACAAGATAAACTCATACAGTGGTGGAAATAAGTATTTGATCCCTTGCTGATTTTGTAAGTTTGCCCACTGACAAAGACATGAGCAGCCCATAATTGAAGGGTAGGTTATTGGTAACAGTGAGAGATAGCACATCACAAATTAAATCCGGAAAATCACATTGTGGAAAGTATATGAATTTATTTGCATTCTGCAGAGGGAAATAAGTATTTGATCCCTCTGGCAAACAAGACCTAATACTTGGTGGCAAAACCCTTGTTGGCAAGCACAGCGGTCAGACGTCTTCTGTAGTTGATGATGAGGTTTGCACACATGTCAGGAGGAATTTTGGTCCACTCCTCTTTGCAGATCATCTCTAAATCATTAAGAGTTCTGGGCTGTCGCTTGGCAACTCGCAGCTTCAGCTCCCTCCATAAGTTTTCAATGGGATTAAGGTCTGGTGACTGGCTAGGCCACTCCATGACCCTAATGTGCTTCTTCCTGAGCCACTCCTTTGTTGCCTTGGCTGTATGTTTTGGGTCATTGTCGTGCTGGAAGACCCAGCCACGACCCATTTTTAAGGCCCTGGCGGAGGGAAGGAGGTTGTCACTCAGAATTGTACGGTACATGGCCCCATCCATTCTCCCATTGATGCGGTGAAGTAGTCCTGTGCCCTTAGCAGAGAAACACCCCCAAAACATAACATTTCCACCTCCATGCTTGACAGTGGGGACGGTGTTCTTTGGGTCATAGGCAGCATTTCTCTTCCTCCAAACACGGCGAGTTGAGTTCATGCCAAAGAGCTCAATTTTTGTCTCATCTGACCACAGCACCTTCTCCCAATCACTCTCGGCATCATCCAGGTGTTCACTGGCAAACTTCAGACGGGCCGTCACATGGGCCTTCCGGAGCAGGGGGACCTTGCGGGCACTGCAGGATTGCAATCCGTTATGTCGTAATGTGTTACCAATGGTTTTCGTGGTGACAGTGGTCCCAGCTGCCTTGAGATCATTGACAAGTTCCCCCCTTGTAGTTGTAGGCTGATTTCTAACCTTCCTCATGATCAAGGATACCCCACGAGGTGAGATTTTGCGTGGAGCCCCAGATCTTTGTCGATTGACAGTCATTTTGTACTTCTTCCATTTTCTTACTATGGCACCAACAGTTGTCTCCTTCTCGCCCAGCGTCTTACTGATGGTTTTGTAGCCCATTCCAGCCTTGTGCAGGTGTATGATCTTGTCCCTGACATCCTTAGACAGCTCCTTGCTCTTGGCCATTTTGTAGAGGTTAGAGTCTGACTGATTCACTGAGTCTGTGGACAGGTGTCTTTCATACAGGTGACCATTGCCGACAGCTGTCTGTCATGCAGGTAACGAGTTGATTTGGAGCATCTACCTGGTCTGTAGGGGCCAGATCTCTTACTGGTTGGTGGGGGATCAAATACTTATTTCCCTCTGCAGAATGCAAATAAATTCATATACTTTCCACAATGTGATTTTCCGGATTTAATTTGTGATGTGCTATCTCTCACTGTTACCAATAACCTACCCTTCAATTATGGGCTGCTCATGTCTTTGTCAGTGGGCAAACTTACAAAATCAGCAAGGGATCAAATACTTATTTCCACCACTGTATGTATATACCTTACCTTGATTTGTACCTGCCTTTTTCAGGGCACAGACCGTACAAGTCTGCCCAGCAGTATTTCCCACCTCCCAACCACCAGTCCCACCTCCCATCACTGGCTCCAGCACAGACCGTATAAGTCTGCCCTCCACTATCCTCACCTCCCAACCACCAACCTCTCTTCCTCCACCTGCTCCGCCACTCAATTTTGGCTAAGCTTCTGAGGATCCATTCCTACTGCACAGGATTCCTTTATGCATATCCCATGCATGTTTGAATTCCATTACCGTTTTCATCTCCACCACCTCCCGCGGGAGGGCATTCCAAGCATCCACCACCCTTTCCGTGAAAAAATACTTCCTGACATCTTTTTTGAGTCTGCCCCCTTCAATCTCATTTCATGTCCTCTTGTTCTACCGCCTTCCCATCTCCGGAAAAGATTTGTTTGCGGATTAATACCTTTCAAGTATTTGAACGTCTGTATCATATCACCCCTGTTCCTCCTTTCCTCCAGGGTATACATGTTCAGGTCAGCAAGTCTCTGCTCATACGTCTTGGAATGCAAATCTCATACCATTCTCGTAGCTTTTCTTTGCACCGCTTCCATTTTTTTAACATCCTTCGCAAGGTACGACCTCCAAAACTGAACACAATACTCCAGGTGGGGCCTCACCAACGACTTGTACAGGGGCATCAACACTTCCTTTCTTCTGCTGATCACACCTCTCTCTATACAGCCTAGCAACCTTCTCGCTACGGCCACCGCCTTGTCACACTGTTTCGTCGCCTTCAGATCCTCGGATACTATCACCCCAAGATCCCTCTCCCCCTCAGTACCTATCAGACTCTCACCGCCTAACACATAAGTCTCTCGTGGGTTTCTACTCCCTAAATGCATCGCTTTGCATTTCTTCGCATTGAATTTTAATTGCCAAACCTTAGACCATTCTTCTAGCTTCCTCAGATCCTTTTTCATGCTTTCCACTCCCTCCCGAGTGTCCACTCTGTTGCAAATCTTAGTATCATCCGCAAATAGGCAAACTTTACCTTCTAACCCTTTGGCAATGTCACTCACAAATATATTGAACAGAATCGGCCCCAGCATCGATCCCTGAGGCACTCCACTACTCACCTTTCCCTCTTCCGAGTGAACTCCATTTACCACCACCCTCTGTCGTTTGTCCGTCAACCAGTTCCTAATCCAGTTCACCACTTCAGGACCTATCTTCAGCCCATCTAGTTTATTTAAGAGCCTCCTGTGGGGAACCGTGTCAAAAGTTTTGCTAAAATCTAAGTAGATTACGTCTATAGCACGTCGATGATTCAATTCTCCAGTTACCCAATCAAAGAATTCAATGAGATTCGTTTGGCACGATTTCCCTTTCGTAAAACCATGTTGTCTTGGATCTTGCAACTTATTGGCTTCCAGGAAATTCACTATCCTTTCCTTCAGCATCGCTTCCATTACTTTTCCAATAACCGAAGTGAGGCTTACCGGCCTGTAGTTTCCAGCTTCTTCCCTATCACCACTTTTGTGAAGAGGGACCACCTCCGCCGTTCTCCAGCCCCTCGGAACCTCTCCAGTCTCCAAGGATTTATTAAACAAATCTTTAAGAGGACCCGCCAGAACCTCTCTGAGCTCCCTCAATATTCTGGGGTGGATCCCGTCCGGTCCCATGGCTTTGTCCACCTTTTGCTTTCCAAGTTGTTGATACACACTCTCTTCCGTGAACGGTGCTCTATCCATTCCATTCTCAGGTGTACTTTTGCCAGTCCCTCTCTGTCCTTCTCTAGGATTTTCTTCAGTGAGAACAGAACAAAAGTATCTATTTAGCAAATTGGCTTTTTCTTCATCATTATCTACATAGTGGTTCGCTGTATCTTTTAGTCTCACAATCCCCTTTTTAGTCATTCTCCTTTCACTAATATACCTGAAGAAATTTTTGTCGCCCCTCATTACATTTCTAGCCATTTGTTCTTCCGCTTGTGCCTTCGACAGTCGTACCTCTCTCTTGGCTTCTTTCAGTTTCATCCAGTATTCCTCCCCGTGTTCCTCTTCTTGAGATTTTCTATATTTCTGGAATGCTAACTCTTTAGCCTTTATTTTCTTAGCCACTTGCTTGGAGAACCATATCGGTTTCCTTTTTCTCTTGCTTTTATTTACTCTCCTTACATAAAGGTCTGTGGCCCTAGCAGCAGCAGCATAGGGCCATGCAGCATAACATGCAGTTGTTATGCTGCTAGAGCCTGCCTGGTGTGGTTGCAACAGGCAATGGAACAGCCCGGAGATGGAGCGGACCCCTTCTCGGATGTGGCTCCGGGGCTGGAGTCGGCCTTGTCCTTTTTTGGCTGATGCCCTTTATGATATTGTCAGAGCTTCGGCTAAACAAATGGCAGTAGCAGTGGCGGCTCGCCGTCTTATTTGGCTACGACATTGGGCAGCGGATATGGCCTCTAAGCAAAGGTTGGTGAAGTTGCCCTTTCAAGGCCTTCTCCTATTTGGTGAGGAGTTGGGGAAAAAAATTGTTAAAGGCCTGGGAGATCCTATACCCCAGCGCTTGCCCGAAGATAGGCCGAGGCCTTCCTCCAAGGGCCAGGCGGTCCACTCCTCTTATAGACCTTGCTTCCTTGAAGCTAGAAGGTACCACCCGGGGCGTTCTGCTGGGTTCACTTCTCGTGCCCGTTTTTCAGCTGAGGAACTCCTTTCGCTCGGACAAGCGTTCCGCAGCCACCGGCTCTAGGCCTGGAGTTCAGGGGCGACCCTCTCAATGATGGTGCGCCAGCCCCCTCCTCGCTTCCTGTCATCGGAGGACATCTTTCCCTCTTTGCCGAGGAGTGGGCCAATATTTCCTCAGATCAGTGGGTTCTGGACCTGATCAGAGATGGCTACAGAATAGAATTCAACGCCCCAGTAAGAGACGTGTTTGTGGAGTCCCGATGCGGTTCTGCCGCCAAACGGGTGGCGGTAGAGGAGACTTTGCAAGGTCTGATTCAGTTAGGGGCCGTGTCCCCGGTACCTCCCGCCGAACACGGCTACGGCCGATACTCCATCTATTTTGTGGTGCCGCGAAAAGGTGGGTCTTTTCGCACTATTCTGGACTTAAAAGAATTAAACAAGTCCCTGAGAGTGCGGCATTTCCACATGGAAACCCTGCGCTCTGTCATTGCTGCGGTACAGCCAGGAGAGTTTCTCACGTCTCTAGACCTGAAAGAAGCTTACTTGCACATACCAATTTGGCCTCCGCACCAGAAGTTTCTGAGGTTTGCAGTGTTGGGAAAACATTTCCAGTTCCGGGCCTTGCCTTTTGGCCTCGCCACAGCTCCCCGAACCTTTTCGAAGGTAATGTTGGTAGTAGCTTCTTTGCTCAGGCGAGAAAGTATCAGGGTTCACCCGTACCTAGAGACTGGCTCATCAGAGCAGACTCTGTAACAGAGAGCTATCAAGCTACAGCCAGAGTGGTCTCAGTACTTCAATCTCTAGACTGGGTCGTCAATATGGCCAAAGGTCACCTGACCCCCTCGCAATCTCTAGAATATTTGGGGGCCAGGTTCGACACAGATTCGGGCTATGTATACCTACCCAAGCTAAGGCGGTGCAAGCTTTAGAATCAGGTCCGTCTGCTCCTGAGGATGCCTCGCCCGCGAGCTTCGGACATTGTCCAGCTGCTGGGATCGATGACAGCCACATTGGAAGTGGTGCCCTGGGCGAGAGGCACCTGAGACCTCTACAGTATTCCCTACTTCAAAGATGGTCTCCAGTTTCTCAGGATTATTAATGCAGACTTTCTTGGCTCCCTGCGGCCCGACTCAGCATGGAGTGGTGGCTCTCAGACAGCGTGCTGTGGCGAGGAATGCCGCTGGTGGTCCCCGATTGGTGTCTAGTAGTGACAGATGTCAGCCTGAAGGGCTGGGGCGCACATTGTAAGGGGAAGCATGCCCAGGGTCTATGGACACCCGAGGAGTTGGAGTGGTCCATCAACCGCCTAGAGTTGAAAGCGGTGTTTCAGGCGCTTCTGGCCTTTTGAAGTGACCCTGGAAGGATTGGCTGTCAGAGTGATGTCGGACAACACGACAGCAGTGGCCTACATAAATCGACAAGGCGGCACTCAGTGCAAAGCACTAGCCGCGCAGGCCGAACAGATTTGCCACTGGGCCAAGCTGCATCTTCAGTTTCTGTCGGCAGCTCACATTGCAGGTCAGAGCAACGTGCAAGCCGATTATCTAAGCAGGCATCAGATCGATCCAGCAGAATGGGAACTAGCAGACGAAGTATTCCTGCAGATATGTGCCAAATGGGGCAAGCCCGTGATGGATCTTATGGCGACAAGTTCAAATGCCAAAGTCCCGTGCTTCTTCAGCAGATGGAGAGATTCTCGCTCAGCAGGGTTGGATGCCTTGACTCAGCCCTGGCCTCACCTAAACCAGCCTATTTTGTTGCCCTCCTCCTTTGATAAGGAGGAGTTTCCAGAATCTTTTGGGCAGTTGCACCTGTTGGATGTATGCAGGACTCTGCTGCAGTATCTGCGAGTTACTATCTCTTTCAGGATCTATGATCATCTGTTTGTTTTGCTATCAGGTCCTCGCTGAGGGTCTCCAGCGTCTAAAGCCACTATTGCCCGCTGGCTCAAAGAAACTATCTTTTCAGCTTATCTGCTTGCCGGCCGGTCTCCGCCTGTAGTCTTTAAGGCGCATTCTACCAGAGCGATTTCTTCCTCTTGGGCTGAAACTGGAGCACTCTCTCATCAAGAGATATGCAGTGCAGCAACATGGGCTTCTAAGCTCTCTTTTGTCCGACATTACAGGCTGGATGTGGCTGCTAGGAGGGATGCGCGTTTTGGAGCACAAGTGCTAGCGCGTGGTGTGACCCGTTCCTACCCTATATAGGGATTGCTTTGTTACATCCCATACGTAATGGCTTCATCTGCTTGATGACAAGGAAGGGAAAATTAGGTTCTTACCTTGGTAATTTTCTTTCCTTTAGTCATAGCAGATGAAGCCATGAGCCCTCCCTGTATGATTGTCTGTATGCTGTGAATCTGTTTCAGGTTCTGTTCTTGTTTCCTGAAGTTCCTTCCTTGGGAGAAAGTTGGAAAACAGTCTTCAGGATTCATGTTCACTTATAGGAGGATGAGTCCATTCCCTCCAGTTTATGTTTTGGAGGATGAGTTTATTCCCTCCAGGAGTTTGCGTGTATCCCCTCCAGTTATACAATAAGGCGGACGAGTTTATTCCCTCCAGGAGGATGTGTTCATTCCCTCCTTTTGAGTTCATGCCCTTGTTAAGGGGCCATTGTTCGCTGTGAGAAAAGTTAATGTTATTCCCATTGCGGTTTGCCATACTGCTTTGGCAGCTTCAAATACTGAAGAGGCAGTGGAGCTGGCTGGCCATGAGGCACTGTGAAAAATTGAGTGCTCTCTATCTCCCCCTGCTGGTTGATGGACACAACCCATACGTAATGGCTTCATCTGCTATGACAAAAGGAAAGAAAATTACCAAGTTAAGAACCTAATTTTCCCTTCCTCTCAATATCTTTCATAAGTACATAAGTACATAAGTAATGCCATACTGGGAAAAGACCAAGGGTCCATTGAGCCCAGCATCTTGTCCACGACAGCGGCCAATCCAGGCCAAGGGCACCTGGCAAGCTTCCCAAACGTACAAACATTCTATACATGTTATTCCTGGAATTTTGGATTTTTCCAAGTCCGTTTAGTAGCGGTTTATGGACTTGTCCTTTAGGAAACCGTCCAACCCCTTTTTAAACTCTGCTAAGCTAACCGCCTTCACCACATTTTCCGGCAATGAATTCCAGAGTTTAATTACACGTTGGGTGAAGAAAAATTTTCTCCGATTTGTTTTAAATTTACTACACTGTAGTTTAATCGCATGCCCCCTAGTCCTAGTATTTTTGGAAAGCGTGAACAGACGCTTCACATCCACCTGTTCCACTCCACTCATTATTTTATATACCTCTATCATGTCTCCCCTCAGCCGTCTCTTCTCCAAGCTGAATAGCCCTAGCCTCCTTAGTCTTTCTTCATAGGGAAGTCGTCCCATCCCCGCTATCATTTTAGTCGCCCTTCGCTGCATCTTTTCCAATTCTACTATATCTTTCTTGAGATGCGGCGACCAGAATTGAACACAATACTCAAGGTGCGGTCGCACCATGGAGCGATACAAAGGCATTATAACATCCTCACACCTGTTTTCCATACCTTTCCTAATAATACCCAACATTCTATTCGCTTTCCTAGCCGCAGCAGCACACTGAGCAGAAGGTTTCAGTGTGTTATCGACAACGACACCCAGATCCCTTTCTTGGTCCGTAACTCCTAACGTGGAACCTTGCATGACGTAGCTATAATTCGGGTTCTTTTTTCCCACATGCATCACCTTGCACTTGCTCACATTAAACGTCATCTGCCATTTAGCCGCCCAGTCTCCCAGTCTCGTAAGGTCCTCTTGTAATTTTTCACAATCCTGTCGCGAGTTAACGACTTTGAATAACTTTGTGTCATCAGCAAATTTAATTACCTCGCTAGTTACTCCCATCTCTAAATCATTTATAAATATATTAAAAAGCAGCGGTCCTAGCACAGACCCCTGAGGAACCCCACTAACTACCCTTCTCCATTGTGAATACTGCCCATTTAACCCCACTCTCTGTTTCCTATCCTTTAACCAGTTTTTAATCCACAATAGGACATTTCCTCCTATCCCATGACCCTCCAATTTCCTCTGTAGCCTTTCATGAGGTACCTTTCCCCTCGTATACCAATGTATGTAAGAATACAAAGCTGTCAAGGCTATAGAATTCGTGAGTTATGTAAATGACTAAAAATATGGAGATTTTTGGCTTCTGACCATTTTTTTATGTAGACAAAAAAGGATATTCAAACTGACATGTAGGTATTTAGCATTTTGCTTGTCTGTTAAAAGATAACTTAGAGAGTGCTTTGATGATAGAATTCTGTTTCAGGTGAAAGAAATTTCAACTAATGTGATTTACTGTCTTTAATTAGTTAGAAAAATAGAGAACGGAAATGAAACTGTACTGCCTGACTTCACTTATTCCCTAGAGGTGCTAAGAATCAACACAATGATGTCAAAGCAAGCCCTAGAGGAAGCTTGTGCCAATTAAAAGCAGTATGTTACAAAGGTTTAGAAAACCTCGTGCAGTAGGCACTTTCTACTTAAAATTTATGCACAAAGGAGGAGAGCAATTCAACTGTGCTAATTCAGCTTTTTATTTATTTATTTATTTGTTTACATTGGGTGGTTGGTTGGTAGGCAGTTGCCTATATTGAACTTGGAATCTGGGTACCCCTTGTACAGAAACAGTGTTTATTTGGTTGGGACTGGTGCCGGGACCAGAATCCCCTGGGAGGTCTTAAGCAGCTTTACTCTTTCTCCACACTTGCCACTCTCTCAGTAAACCAGTCCATTCCCAAGGCTGTTCCGAATCAACTTTTTACTGTAATCAAGTCTTTGGGCAAACACATACAATGTGGCAGAAGCAGGCACAAATGCCAGAGGCAACAAATGGCAGCTAAGCTATTTGCAATGTCTCTGAAACTTAATACACCTAAGTGGGAAACTCAGTCTGTTTGGGATTCTGCCAGGTACTTGTGACCTGGATTGGCCACTGTTGGAAACAGGATTCTGGACTGGATGGACCATTGGTCTGATCCATTATGGCTACTCTTATGTTCTTTTGTTCTAATCATCTTTCCTTTAAGCCCACTACTGTAGCTGGCAGGAGATCAATTTCAGTTTACAATAGGAACTGTAAGTGGACACTGTGTTAACGACAAGTGAGGTGATTAAGTTTGCAGATGACACAAAACTATTCAAGGTTGTTAATACACATGCAGACTGTGAAAAATTACTTGATAGTAGGGCCCACATTGGGGAGCTATGAAGTCCACTGCAGTGCCCCCTAGGGTGCCTGGTTGGTGTCCTGGCATGTGAGGGGGATCAGTGCACTACAAATGCTGGCTCCTCCCACGACCAAATGCCTTGGATTTGGCTGGGTTTGAGATGGCCGCCATTAGTTTCCATTATCGGCGAAAACCAATGGCGGCCATCTCTAACGCCGGCGATCTCTAAGAGATTTGCCCGGCCCCAACCGTATTATCGAAACGAAAGATAGCCGGCCATCTTGTTTCGATAATACAGTCGGGTACGCCGCTTGACGGGGCCAGCGTTGTAGATGGCCGGCCCATTCGGTTATGGCCCTCCACAAATCCCACCCCATAAGAGCTGAGGAGGGTAATAGAATAGTCATTACTATCAATTCCCAATTTGCCCATAAATGGTTTTTGATATGTACAATATTTTTTTAAAAATCTGAGGGGCAGAACAAGATGGCCAACGAGCAGATGCATGGGGAAGAACTCTACTGTGTTCTTTTCCTGAACGATGCCTTCAAACCGTAAGAGGAAAATGGGGGTCTTTCCCTCTGAGGCCATCTCTACCCCGCTTCAACAGCAGAGGCTCAACTCATTCATTCTTCCTAAGTGGGAAGTGTTGCAGGAGGGGAAGAATACCCCGGCAAATTCCTCCGGCGCTTCCGCAGATGGAGACTACGGCAGAAGTTACGGGAATTGAAGTGATGCCTTCGATAGTTTTAATGGGGGACGCTGGAGGTCCTGACTCAGCCTGTGGGAGCGGTCTAAGATAGATAGGGACTGCTCCTCCTGGACCTGGGAGAACTGAAACAGCGCAACTGTCCATGGAAACAGCTGTGATGGCAGTTCCAGGTAAAGAGCCCCCTGTTTTGCCTTCTAAGGCCTTCACTTTAGAGTCATTGAGTGAAGCTTGGCCAATTTGGAAGCTTACATTCAGACAGGTTCTCTGGAACTATCAACTTTGGTTCAATCTGTATCTACATTGACTTTAACACACTAGGGAAGGAGTTCCAGCAACAGGTTAGCACAATGAGGATATTAACTGGGGAAAAAAGAGGTTCAAGTTGCCATTATTAAAGCTAAAGAATTGCTGCATAGAAGAATGGAAAATCTGGAAAATCAAGTGAGACATTTGAATATATGTTTATTAATTTCCCCTAAGCTAAATTTAGTCTCCCTATTAGAAACATTTAAGAGATTTTTGGTGGTGATATTAGAATATCCTCCGGAAGCTTTACCATCAGTAGGCAAAATTTATTTTTTGCCTACAAGGAAGAAGGGGCATGTATCTGCATAAGAAGCTGGGAATTATTTAAATGCTTTAGTGGCTTCATATGATAGTTTGGATACATCTGGGGCTTTGGAGCCACTTTGTTGGTTACTGGTAACTCGAGGAGTGGCCTAGTGGTTAGAGCAGTGGACTTTGATCCTGGGGAACTGGGTTCAATTCCCACTGCAGCTCCTTGTGACTATGGGCAAGTCACTTAACCCTCCATTGCCCCAGGTACAAAATAAGTACCTGTATATATGTAAACCGCTTTGAATATAGTTGCAAAATACCACAGAAAGGCGGTATATCAAGTCTCATTTCCCTTTCCCTTCCCTTTATATTTTCAGAAGGCTCCAAGTGTGTTTGAGGGACAGAAAGTCTGAATTTTTCCTGATCTCTCTAGGGCTACGCAAGAGAGGCAAAAAATTTCTTTCACAGTGCACCAAGAGCTTATGGCTCTTGGCACAGTGTTTCAGTTACAATTTCCTTATAAATGTTTAGTGAAATATGAAAATGTACAGTATGTTTTCTTTATCCCTCAACAGCTTAAATTGTTTCTGAATATTAAGAAATTTCCCTCAGAGAGAGTAGCTTCAATTCCCTCAGGTCTATTAAGTTGATTGAGAAACCTCCTTACAGTTAGATTTTTGTTTTATTTTAGTTTCCTATTTAGCTCCCTGGTTATTGCATTCTTGGTAAACCCCAGTATTTATGGGCTAAATTGCGTAGAAAGCTTGTATTTTTCTTGCTTGAAATATTATATTTTTCTTATAATCGTTTTTCTTTATATGCTTTTTCTCACTATATTTCTTGTACAAGAGTTGTCTTGTAATTATTTTGAAACTAATAAAGATAAAGTTAAAAACAGTCCTCTGTGGGTAAATTTGCTATAGAAATGCCAAGATTGGGTGGGCAGGGCTATTACAAGGAGCAGGCGAAGACAGAACAGTCATTGTTTTTATGCAGCTTGCATTTGAAGTTGCTACGTTCATTTACACTCACCAAGCAATTGTTCCAAGTCTCAGTCTGTAGGCCTTAATAGAATAGGAATTAACAAGAAGAAAAGCACCTAATTTTTTTTAATACAGAAAGTTTACCTTTTTAAATGTTTAAGATTTATTACATAGTTCTTTTTTCTTGATAATGTTTTTAAGTGTACCATGTTTGTTTTTTGTTTTTTTTTAAAGGATGCATCTGAGAAGGCATTATTATTCCTGGGTCTGCTACTGCATGGCTGGATCTAATCAAGATTAGATTTATCGGTTAAGAAAAAAAAACAAAGAAAACTGGCTGTCATAATCGCAAATCACCCACATAGGTAAAGACAGTTTTTGGAAAACCGGATCCTTGACTGAAAAGGCATGTGAATTCCTTCAAGAAAAGAAGACATTAGAGCTGGCTTTACAAAATGAATCGGTACACAACATTAAAACAACTTGGAGATGGCACCTATGGGAGTGTACTTATGGGGAAAAGCAATGAATCAGGTGAACTAGTAGCAATCAAAAGGTAAGTGTTAGTAAAATAATATCTAAAGAATGATACACAGTGAGAATTACCATAATACAATATGGGGCTCATTTTCAAAGCACTTTGACTTACAAAGTTACATAGTAACGCATGGAACTTTGTAAGTCTAAGTGCTTTCAAAATATACCTCTATAATCACATTATAATTGAACCCTGTAATTTTTCTAAACTATTTTTAAGTCATTCTGCTTCTCTTTTAAGTTAATATGGACTACATTTTTAAAAGTTTAGTTGAGTTCTTTGGCTTGTATATATGCAGACGATGTCACAGTTTACATCCCGTTCAAACATGATTTAAACAAAATCACCAACGAGATCAACCAAAGCCTCCAAATCATGCACTCCTGGGTGGATGCATTCCAGCTAAAACTCAACGCTGAAAAAACACAATGTCTTGTACTGACCTCACAACACAACAAAAATTACTACTCCACCATAATTACACCATAATCTGAAAATTCTTGGAGTTACCATCGACCGAAACCTCACACTCGATGCTCACATGAAGAACACAATGAAAAAGATGTTCCACTCCATGTGGAAACTCAAAAGAGTAAAACCTTTCTTCCTGAGATATATCTTCCGTACCCTGGTACAGTCAATGGTAATAAGTCATCTGGACTACTGCAACGCACTGTACGCTGGCTGCAAAGAACAGACTATCAAAAAACTCCAAACAGCCCAGAATACCGCCGCTAGACTTATATTTGGAAAAACTAAATATGAAAGTGCAAAACCCCTAAGAGAGAAACTTCATTGGCTCCCACTCAAGGAACGCATTGTGTTCAAGATCTGCATTATTGTACACAAAATCATTCACGCAGACGCCCCAATCTACATGATAAACCTCATGGACTTGCCTCCCAGAAATGCCATAAGATCATCCCGCAAATTTCTCAATCTACACTTCCCCAGCTGTAAAGGTCTAAAATACAAGCTGACACACGCCACCATCTTCTCTTACATGAGCACATAGCTGTGGAATGCATTATCTACAGCCATGAGAACCATTGACGAAATAACTAACTTCCGCAAATCTTTGAAGACACATCTCTTCAACAAGGCCTACAAAGAGAACTCTTAGCCTTACAAAACTACCTCACCAATCCACCCAGTTATTAAAGTCCACCTTCTATACCTTCTATCTTGCCTAACACCTTCCTTCTCTCTTCCCTTACTTAATCTTTGTACGTTAATAACTATATCTGATATCATGGAATGACTTTGTCATAACAACACTCTCCTGCTTATAATCGAAAAAGAAAAACGCCTATATTGTGACCCAAATCGGGAGATAGACGTTTATCTCACAAAAACGAATAAAGCGGTATAATCGAAATCCGAATTTGGACGTTTTCAACTGCACTCCGTCGCGGATGCGGACAAAGTTGATGGGGGCGTGTCGAAGGCGTGGTGAAGGCGGAACTGGGGCGTGGTTATCTGCCGATCAGAGATGGGCGCCTTTCGCCGATAATGGGAAAAAATATGCGTTTTTAGCGAGAATTTAGGGCACTTTTCCTGGACCCTGTTTTTCCACGAATAAGGCCCTAAAAAGTGCCCTAAATGACCAGATGACCACTGGAGGGAATCGGGGATGACCTCCCCTGACTCCCCCAGTGGTTATAAACCCCCTCCCACCACAAAATATGCCGTTTCACAACTGTTTATTTTCACCCTCAAATGTCATACCCACCTCCCTGGCAGCAGTATGCAGGTCACTGGAGCAGTTATTAGGGGGTGCAGTGGACTTCAGGCAGGTGGACCCAGGCCCATCCCCCCCCCCCACCTGTTACACTTGTGCTGGTAAATGGGAGCCCTCCAAACCGCCCCCCAAACCCACTGTACCCACATGTAAGTGCCCCCCTTCACCCCTTAGGGCTATAATAATGGTGTAGACTTGTGGGTAGTGGGTTTTGAGGGGGATTTGGGGGGCTCAACACCCAAGGGAAGGGTGCTATGCACCTGGGAGCTGTTTTACGTTTTTTTTTTTTGTAAAAGTGCCCCCTAGGGTGCCCGGTTGGTGTCCTGGCATGTGAGGGGGACCAGTGCACTACGAATCCTGGCCCCTCCCATGAATAAATGTCTTGGAGTTATTCGTTTTTGAGCTGGGCGCTTTCATTTTCCATTATCGCTGAAAAACAAAAATGCCCAGCTCAAAAAAAGATAAACGTCCATGTTTTTTGAAAATATGGTTCGGTCCGCCCCTTCACGGACACGTTCTCGGAGATAAACGCCCATGGAGATAGACGTTTCCGTTCGATTATGCCCCTTTCTGTAAGCCACATTGAGCCTGCAAATAGGTGGGAAAATGTGGGATACAAATGCAATAAAATAAATAAATAAATGAGTTATGATGTTTTGTTTCATTCCATTTATCAATATGTATACCAGCTCCTCCCTTATACCTTCACAGACCAAAAGTAGGATACAGCAGCAAAAGTCAAGCTATACTTGCAGTACACTGTTTTGTGTGAATCTCTTTATAAAGATGTTTAACATATCTCTATAAATGAAGTCATTTTCAGGTGTCCTTTTACCAAGCTGCAGGTAAACAAAAGCCCCCAGCACACATGACCATGGGGTAAGAGAACTCTTACCATATGGCCATGCAGCAGGGAGCCCTTACCACCACACATTGAGGTGGTGATAAGGGCTCCCATGCTAACCCGGTGGCAACTGGGTAGCACACGGCGATGCCCGATTACCTCCAGGTTATCACCACTCAAGCTATTTCTGTGGGTTTTCTTTTTCCCTCGGAAATGGCATTTGTTCAGGGTGGGACTACCGCTGGCGGCTGCATTGGGCTGGCTGTAATCCCGGAAGAGCGAACGATAGTCCTGCATTGGGCTTACCACCGCTCTATAAAAGGGCTCCTCAAAGATTTACTAAGCAGACAGGATGATCAGTTTAATTTTAGCCACTTTTCTTTAGGTGAATCTTTAGATGACTCTAATGGGCTAGGATTCTGGCTGAATTCTAAGTCTAGCTGGGAAAAAATTAACTGGTTAGATATAGTGTGCCTGGGTTCCCTTTTATAAACGGCAGTTACTGCTAAAAATCAGGCTAAGTCCTTTTAACTCCCCCCCCCCCCCCCCCAAGCACTCACCTCACAAGGGTTCTCCTTTCCTTCCCTGCTCTTTGTCAAAATATTAAAGATAGGAACTGATGCTCCCTTTCCTTGCTTCTGCTTGCCTCTTAGTACAATTTAGAAGCCTTCCCAACCATCTTGTGTGCCTGCCCTTCTCTTCTTTCTCATACTTTTTGAAAAAGTAAACCCAGCTTCTCTTCTGTCTTCCAGTTCTTGCCGGCCAGTATATGAAAATACCATTTGGGGGTCTCTCCCCATTATTTTTTGGAAGGCACTCAGAATGAGGAATGAGATCTTTATAATTTTGCTATTAGGTAGACAGTGAGAAGAGTTAGAAAAATTAATCCTTTTGTACTATTCCTTTCAACCTAGAAGAGGAAATGGGCATTGGTTTCTGACAATCTCTTGGTTTTTTTTGTCATCAT
Source organism: Microcaecilia unicolor (assembly GCF_901765095.1). Taxonomy (NCBI): domain Eukaryota; kingdom Metazoa; phylum Chordata; class Amphibia; order Gymnophiona; family Siphonopidae; genus Microcaecilia; species Microcaecilia unicolor. Next base: position 327,261,228 of record NC_044031.1, on the reverse strand, counting down.
AGAGGGAAGAAGGGGTTATTGCCTTACCCCAGGATACTTTTGTACATCCTCTCTTTGTCTCCCCCCCCCCCACCCCATGTACACATTTTTGTTATGTACCCCTGAAAAGCATTATATCAAGTTAATAAATTATAAGGTAAAGTAAAGTTGTTTATTTGACCACAGTTAACTAGATATTCTCTGTCAACAAACAGGATTAATCAACCACGCAGTTGAATTACATTACCTGATAGAACTGACGTGGAGGGGCATTTTCAAACAGGGATGCCCATCTCTAAGGGCGGCCATCTCCGAGGACGGCGCCGCAAAGGGGCGGGGCCAACCGTATTTTTGAAAAAGATGGCCGGCCATCTTTTTTTTCGATAATACGGTTGGAGCCACCCAAATGTCAGAGATGGCCGGGTTTGAGATGTCCGGCCTCAGTTTTTGCCCTTAATGGAAACCGAGGCCAGTGATCTCAAACCCGGCCAAATCCAAGGCATTTGGTCGTGGGAGGGGCCAGCATTTGTAGTGCATTGGTCCCCCTGACATGCAAGGAAACAAACCGGGCACCTAGGGGGCACTTCTAAATATTAAAAAATAAAAATAGCTCCCAGGTGCTTAGCTCCCTTACCTTGGGTGCTGAGCCCCCCAAATCCCCCCCAAACCCAATACCCACAACTCTACACCATTACCATAGCCCTTATGGGTGAAGGGGAGCACCTACATGTGGGTACAGTGGGTTTGGGGGGGGGGGTTGGAGGGCTCCCATTTACCACCACAAGTGTAACAGGTAGGGGGGAGGATGGGCCTGGGTCCGCCTGCCTGAAGTCCACTGCACCCACCAAAACTACTCCAGGAACCTGTATACTGCTGCGATGAACCTGAGTGTGACATTTGAGGCTGGCAAAAAAAGTTTTTAAAATTGTTTTTTTGAGAGTGGGTGGGGGTTGGTGACCACTGGGGGAGTAAGGGCAGGTGATCCCTGATTCCCTCTGGTGGTCATCTGGTCAGTTCAGGCACTTTTTGGGGACTTGGACCTGAAAAAAAGGGACCAAATAATGCGGACCAAATTCTCGCTAGGGATGCCCTTCTTTTTTCCATTATCGGGCGAAGCCGGCCATCTCAAAGCACGCCCTCGTTCCGCCCTGTCCCGCCTTCGCTACGCTACCGACATGCCCCCTTGAAGTTTGGCCACCTCCATGACGGAAAGCAGTTGAAGCCGGTCAAAATCGGCTTTCGATTATACCGATTTGGCCGGCTTCAGGAGATCACTGGCCATCTCCCAATTTGTGTCGGAAGATGGCCGGGGATCTCTTTCGAAATTAAGCTGGATAGTGTGCTCTCAGAGCTCAGGAGAACCAAAAAGGTTTCTTTGAACACATGCAAGACTTTCCACATAGATAGGAGCTTAGAAGACTCCTCAAGTCTTTCTTTGAGTGAGTGCATAGACAACAGTCTTACTCCTTCTTCTTTTGTCACTAACCCTAAGTAGCCACATGTTAGGCTCTAGATGCACTTGTTTCTCTTTTTCTGTTTTCCTCCGAGTCCTTTTTTTTTCTCCTTAAAGATTGAGTTTGAATTACCTTGTCTTCTCGTCAGCTTCCTATGGGAGGGAGTTCAAAAGTGTCTCTTTAGCAGGGAGGGGGGGGCCTCAGTGGGCTTCCAGAAAAGCTTCTATGAATAGCTCAACCTGGACCTTGATATTCCCAACTGTGCCCAGTTCTTGGAGAATGTCCTCAAGGGCCAGGCAGGACAGGATCTTCAAGATGGAAGCTCTCAAACTTTTGCTGATTAAAGTCTGATAAAGGTGAGAAGCAAGCTGACGAGGGCATCTCTATGGAATGCACAAGGCACTCTTTAAAGGAATGCTCCTCCTAAAAGAGGAAGCATAATCAAGAATTGTCACAATCTTCTGCACAAAGATACAACTCCACGCCATTTGTATGCAATCTATGCACCATACTGCACATAGCAAGTTCTCTCATTTTGCACAGAAAAAGCTGATCCATAAACAGTCTGTACAACAGCAAAGCGGTGTTGATTTCCATGTAATCAGTCCAGAAACAGAATAGAGCAGACCACCACTATATTGAAGAAACATATATTTATTGCTCGAGATGCCCGACATGGCCACATTTCGCCTTCCAAGAGGTTGCGTCAGGGGCTACACTGTTCAATCAGAACATAAAAGAGGGGCATTTTTGATATGACGTCTAAGTCTGACTTTGGATGTTTTGCACAAAACGTCCAAAATCTGAATAGGAAAGAAGTTCATTTTCGAAAAAGAAAATCTATCTGGTTTTTTTTTTTTAAATGCTGTTTTGAACAAGGTTTTGTGCCTTGTATATGGGAGTTTTGTTTACTATTAAAAAAAAAAAGTCCAAGTGAAAAACGTAGAAAATCAAGCCATTGGGATGTAGGAGGGGCCAGCATTTTTAGTAGACTGGTCCCCCAGACATCCCAGGAGAGTAGGGCACCCTAGATGGCACTGCTGTGGACTTCACATAAATGCCCCAAGGTACACCTCACCTCACCACTGCTCCTTTTTCTTGTCTGCTGAGCCCTCCAAAATCCACTACCCCCAACTGCACACCACTACAATAGCTTTTATTGTTGAAGGGGGCACCTATATGTGGATACAGTGGGGTTCTGGTGAGTTTTGGAGAGCTCACAGTTTCCACCACAGGTGTAACAGATAGGGGAAAGTATGGGCCTGGGTCTACCTGTCTACAGTGCATTGTACTGACCACTAGACTACTCCATCTGCATGCTGCTCTAATAGACCTGGCTATAAAATCTGAGGCTGTCATAGAGGCTGGTAAGTAATATTTTTAATCACATTTTTGGGGGGTGGAAAGGGGTCAGGGACCACTGGGTGAGTAAGAGGAGATCATCCCTGATTCCCTCCAGTGGTCTTCTGGTCATTTAGGGCAACTTTTTGTGCCTTATTTGTTACTAAAAAGAGGTCTAGATCAAAATGTCTTAGTTTTGTTCCATTATGGCTGAAAGTACATAAGTATTGCCATACTGGGACAGACCGAAAGATCCATCAGGCCCCGTATCCTGTTTCCAATAGTGGCCAATCCAGGTCACAAGTACCTGGCAAGATCCCAAAACAGTACAATGCATTTTATGCTGCTTATCCCGGAAATAAGCAGTGGATTTTCCCAAGTCCATTTTAATAGTGGCTTATGGACTTTTCTTTTAGGAAGCTACTCAAACCTTTTTTAAACCATGCTAAGCTAACTGCTTTTACCACATTCTCTGGCAACAAATTCCAGAGTTTAATTACACACTGAGTGAAGAAATATTTTCTCCGATTTGTTTTAAAGTTACTACTTTGTAGCTTCATTGCATGCCCCCTAGTCCTAGTATTTTTGGAAAGAGTAAACAAGTGATTCACGTCTACCCATTCCACTCCACTCAGTATTTTATATACCTCTATCTTATATCCCTCAGCTGTCTTTTGTCCAAGCTGAAGAACCCAAGCCGTTTCAGCCTTTCCTTTAAGGGAAGTCATCCCATCCCCTTTATCATTTTTGTCGCCCTTCTCTGTACCTTTTCTAATTCCACTATATCTTTTTTGAGATGCGGTGACCAGAACTGCACACAGTATTCGAGGTGCGGTCGCACCATGGAGTCATACAAAGGCATTATAACATCTTCAATTTTATTTTCCATTCCTTTCCTAATAATGCCTAACATTCTATTTGTTTTCTTTGCTGCTGCAGCACACTGAGCAGAGGGTTTCAAAGTATCATCAACGATGACTCCTAGATCCTTTTCCTGGTCGGTGACTCCTAACTATCCTAAATATCACGTAGTTATATTTCGGTTTCCTCTTTCCTATAGCTACATGATGCAAGGTTCCATTTTCAAGTTTTAGGAATGCCCAAACCCTGCCCTTAACATACCCCTGACACACCCCTTTGAGAGTTAGATGCACTGCAGAAGAACAGCATAGAAAAACATCTGAAAAATAGGTTTCAAAAATACTGTAATTGGCGCGCTTTCAGCCATGGCTTATCTTTAAATGCAAAAGAGGAGAATTGCACTATTATGTCCCGAGGTCTATTATCTCTTGTTGCCACAAGCACCCTGTGTGCACGGTCAATCTCAACAGCTTCAGCGTCCAAGGAATCACCCATAATTTTCACACATAACACACGGACCACTGCAGGAACGTCCTCCATATTTTCATTTTGTGGCACCCCGCGGAACCTGAGGTTATGCAAGAGTCGGGTATCCACCGCAGCGAGTCTCTCAGCCTGCTCATCTGCGCGCTCCTCCAGAGCCTCAACCCTACCTCCTAATTCGCGGAGGTCTATGCAAATAGAGTCCACATGCTCTAAGATCTCAATCCTAGTCGCTCTGATTTCCTCCAGGCCCTTAGATCCTTCGGAATACCTTTTTTAGGGATTGGGCATCTTACATCAACTTGAGAAGAGGCTGAGTCTGAATCCGATGAACGGCCGGGCGCAGGCGACACGTGTCTTGAGAGACCCTTCGCTACCTTTCTCATCGAACAGTGCTCGCCCTCCCGATTCTGCAACCCTGGATTTCTGCTCATTCTTAATCTCTGGCTCACCACGAGTCTCCCCATGCAATTCGAAAGTAAATCGGGATCCGATATTGGCAGATATTGCAAGTTAGTAGCAGGGAAGTGCAGGAGCTAAAAGCTCAGGCGGCCATTCAGCCTCATGATGTCACTTCCTCCCCGAGACCCTGCTTTTACTGCAAAACAGCACCTTTGGGAGCCAGGAATCCTACTTTTATTGCACAGTGAGTTTTACTCTCTTTTTCTGCAACATTTTTTAATAAGCGCGCAATACATTACAGTACTGTATTTTTATTCTTCCCTTTCAGATCTGTAGAAAATTACTTCTGAAATGGCCAGTCAAAAGAGGAAAAAAGTTGTTTTGTTTGTAGAGCAGAAACTTGACGCTTTAGAAAGAATTGACATGGATGAATCCATCCAAAAAAATTGCAACAGAACTAGGAGTGGTGAGAGTAACAGTTCTGCAGTGAACTGGAGAAATGGGCCTCAAATTGTATCTCTTTATTTTCAGTGAACACTAGAAAAACTATGAAAAAATGTGAATATGAGAAGGTGAGTGAAGCCTTATTCCTGTGGTTCACACAGCAAACAGATAAGGGCATACCTATATCAGGACCTATGTTGCAAGAGAAAGCCCTGCTTTTCGAAAGGAATTCAATAAAAATGACTCTAATTTCACTTCTAGTATCAGGTGGATTGATCATTGGAAGAAACGAGATGGAATTAGGCAGCTCTACATTGCTAGGGAAAAGCCGTAAGCAAACTCTGAGGGATTTGTCACATTCAAAGTGAAATTTCAGCATCTGCTTAAAAAGGCAGGCGTATCAAGGGACCAGATATACAACTGTGATGAAACTGGGTTAAATTTTAAAATGTTGCCATTAAGAACTCTTGCATCACAGCTCAAAGCCTAGGCTCCAGGTTCTAAATGGAATAAAGAAAGAGTGACTATTCTGGCCTGTAGCAGTGCAACTGGTAAACATAAATTACCACTGACTTTCATTGGAAAGTCAAAAAATCCTAGGGCCTTTAAAAACATGGCTCCTGTTGCACACTTCTGATGTCCTACAGGAACCAGAGGAATGCTTGGATGGACAAAGACACTTTTTGTAACTGGTTTTTCAATGAATTTGTTCCATCAGTAGGAAACTTCTTGAAAATGATAAACCTGCCTAGGAAAGGCAGGTTTCTGTAACTACATTGAAAGTGGTTTACATATAATATACAGATACTTATTTTGTACCTGGGGCAATGGAGGATTAAGTGACTTACCCAGAGTCACAAGAAGCTGCAGTGGGAAACAAACTCAGTTCCTCAGCATCAAAGTCCACTAGGCTACTCCTCCACTCGCCGCCTTTTGGATAATGCACCAACCATCTCATCCTGATGAGGACAAACTGAAAAGTGCTGACATTGGAGTGCTTTTTCTGCCTCCCAGTGTCACATCATTGTGTTAGCCAGTGGACCAGGGCGTACTAGATGCCTTAAAGAAAAAATCGCCTTAAGTGACGGGGGGGATGTGTCCCATCCTAGATCTAAGGGCCCTGAACAAATTCCTTGTCAAGGAAAAGTTCAGCATGGTTTTCCTGGGCACTATTCACCCCATGATTCAGGAAAATGATTGGCTATGCTCTCTGTACTTAAAGGATGTATATATTCGCATCCGGATACTTCCAGCCCACCAGAAGTATCTTCAATTTCAGCTGAGAACACATCACTTCCAGTACCACGTTGCCTTTTGACCTTATGTCAGCTCCCAGGGTCTTTACCAAATCTCTAGCTATAGTTGCAGCATCCCTATTCAGACTGGGAGTCCATGTGTTCCCTTACTTCGACAATTGGCTGATGAAGAGTATGTCAGAGGACAGTGCTCAGGAGTCCATGTGGAAACTATTATAAGTACATAAGTATTGCCCACTGGGACAGACCAAAGGTCCATCAAGCCCAGCATCCTGTTTCCAACAGTAGCCAATCCACGTCACAAATACCTGGCAAGATCCCGAAAAAGTTCAATACATTTAATGTTGCTTATCCCAGAAATAAACAGTGGATTTCCCCAATTCAATTTAATAATGGTCTATGGATTTTTCCTTTAGGATGCCATCCAGACCTTTTTTAAACCCCGCTAACCTTTACCACATTCTCTGGCAATGAATTCCAGAGTTTAATTACACGTTGAATGAAGAGAAATTTTCTCCAATTCATATTAAATTTACTACTTTGTAGCTTCAACGCATACCCCTAGTCCTAGTATTTTTGGAAAAAGTAAACAAACGATTCACGTCCACCCGTTCCACTCCACTCATTATTCAGGTGCTAGAACTACTAGGGTTTGTTATAAACCTACCCCATCCCATCTTCACCCTGCATAAGAATTGGAATTCATTGGAGCCCTGCTCGATACGCAGAAGGTTCGATCTTTCCTCCCAGGGCTGAGGGCAGACACTTTAGTCGCATTGTCCTCTCAGGTTCAAGCGTCTCAGTAGTTCATGGCTCAGTAGAGGGTTGAGGTTGTTGGGCTACATGGCTTCCACAGTTTAACACCCGTGACATGCCTTCACATGAGATCAGCCCAATGGACCCTAGCCTCCCAGTGGTATCAGGCTACGGGAGACCTGGAAGATGTCATCTGATTGTCTCCAGACCTTGTTCACTCTTTGCTCTAGTGGACTGTTCGATCCAGTTTGACCCTGGGATTTCCATTCCAAATTCCTCAGCCACAAAATTTGCTCACAACGGATACATATCTTCTCAGTTGGGGAGTTCATGTAGATGGGTTTTACACTCAGGGAGTATGGTCCCTCCAGGAAACAAGTCTTCAGATCAATCTTCTGGAGCTTCGGGCGATCTGGAACTATCTAAAGGCTTTTGAGATCGGCTGTCCAACCAAAGTGTGTTCATTCAAACAGATAACCAGGTTGTTATATATTACACCAACAAGCAGGGGGGGGGGGGGGGGGGGAAATGGATCACTCCCTCTATGTCAGGAGGCCGACCGGACATGGTGCTGGGTTCACCAACACGGCATGTTTCTCTGAGCCACTTATCTGGCGGGCAAGTACAACAGTCTGGCCGACTGACTGAGCGGGATTATGCAACTTCACGAGTGGTCTCTCAGTATGGGCATTGCCCGCAAGGTCTTCCAAGAATGGGGCACCCCTTCGGTGGATCACTTTGCCACTCAACTGAATCACAAAGTTCCTAAATTCTTCTCCAGGCTTCAGGCCTACGACAGACTGGTGTCAAATGTCTTCCTCCTATAATGGGGGGGGGGGGGGGGGGGGGTCATGTCTTTTGTATGCGTATTCTCCCATTCCTCTTGTTGGGATCAATCTGCTGAAATTCAAACAAGACCATGGGACCATGATCTTAATCGCGCCTTACTGGCCTCGGCATATCTGGTTCCCTCTTCTTCTGGAGTTATTCTCTGAAGAACCGTTGAGATTGGAGTGTTTTCCAACCCTCATCACACAGAACGAGGGATCTTTTCTACATCTCAACCTTCAGTCTCTAGCCCTCATGGCCTTTATATTGAGAGCCTAGAATTTGCTTCTCTCAGTCTGTCAGAGGGTGTCTCCAGAGCCTTGCTGACTTCCAGGAAAGATTCCACTAAGAAATATTCTTTAGATGAAGGAGGTTTGCTGTCTTGTGTGAGGGCAAGGCCCTAGATCCTGTTTACTGTCCTACACAGTCCCTACTTAAATACCTTCTGCACCTTTCCGAGTCTGGTCTCAAGACCAATTCCGTAAGGTTTCACCTCAGTGCATTTAGTGCTTATCAGTGTGTAGAGGGTAAGCCCATTTCTGGACAGCCTCTAGTTGTTCGCTTCATGAGAGGTTTGCTTTTGTCAAAGCCCCCTGCAAACTTCCACCAGTATCATTGGACCTCAGTGTTGTTCTCACCCAGCTGATAAAACTTCCTTTTGAGCCATTGACGTTCTGCCATCTGAAGTACTTCACCTGGAATGTCATTTTCTTGGTGGCTATTACTTCAGCCCTTAGAATCAGTGAGCTTCAGGCCTTAGTGGTGGATGCACTTTATACTAAGTCATCACAACAGAGTAGTCCTCCACACGCCAAAGGTTGTGTTGGAGTTCCATCTGAAGCAGTCAGTTGTCTTGCCAACATTCTTTCCCTGACCTCATGCCCATCCTGGTAAGAGCACCTTGCACATCTTGGACTGCAAGCAATCATTGACCTACTATGTGTAGCGGAGAAGTCCCCACAGACAGTCCGCCCAGCTTTTTGTTTCATTTGATCCCAACAGGATGGGGGGTCACTATCGGGGAAACGCACAATCTTTTATTGGCTGGCAGATTGGATTTCTTTCACTTATGCACAGGCTGGGCTGGGACTGGAGTGTCGTGTCATGTCTCATAATGTCAGAGCCATGGCTGCGTTGGTAGCCCACTTGCGGTCAGCTTCCATTGAAGAAATTTGCAAGGCTACAACGTGGTCTTCAGTCCATACATTCACATCTCATTACTGCCTTGAACAGGATACCTGACGTGACAGTCGGTTTGGGCAGACAGTGTTGCAGAATTTGTTTGTGTCTAGAATCCAACTCTACCCCTCAAACCTGTTTTATTTTGTTCCATGCTGCATTCTCACTCAGTTGTATATAGTTTCAGGTTAATCTGAGTTATATCCTCGCCATTGCAAGGCCCAATTGACCAATGATTGTTGTTTTCTATGAGCCTGAATGCTAGGGATACCCCACTTGTTAGAATTAATGTCCTGCTTGTCCTCGGAGAAAGCGAAGTTACTTACCTGTAGCAGGTATTCTCCAAGGACAGCAGGGTTATATTTTCACAAACCCTCCCACCTCTCCAAGGACTTGTCTCCTATTTTTTTCTTTTTCTTGCTGTAGTTTTTATCTGCGGTAGCCCTCACGAGAAGTGGGCAGGAAGGCACTTGCGCATGCATGGTAGAGTGTGTCTCGCGTTCCACAAAAGATCTTATGGCTTGTCATAAATCCCGGACTGGGCAATGCAGCGCTGTGTTACCCACTTGGGAGAATATAAGCACTGCTGTCCTCGGAGAATACCTGCTACGGGTAAATAACTTCGCTGCCTGTGAAGCAGAACTCCTTTTCCTTGATTAGCAGAAAAACAGCCACACAGATGAATTAGCAAGCTTATATACTGTATGCTTGGGGTTCAAAGATGCAGCACATTAAAAGCATATAAAACATTCCAATCTTATATAATAATTTGCACCTCCAACGTTCTACGTCTGGATGCCTGGATTCGTAACATCCATAACCACTCATTGCCCCACCCTCACGTCAAACGTAATGACATCAGAGGGCGCAACAGTGAGAGGGAAGGGAAGCCAGCACCAGCCAGAGAACGTTCAGGTACAAATCGAGGGGAGGAGAGAATCGCGGGAGAATCGCTCCCTCCCTCCCACCCCCCCTCTCCGAGTTCCAGGCCCCCCTCCCTCCTCTCCTCTGAGTTCCAGGCCCCCCTCTCTCCCTCTCCGAGTGCTAGCCCGACCTGTGCTGCCTGCCCTCTTCTCCCAGTCCTTTGCCTGCTCCTTGCCTTCCTGCGTGCCGCCCAGAATTTAAAAGTTCTTACCTCGGGGTCCGGCAGCAGCAGTGAAAGGCGAGCAGGCACGGTGCTTCAGCCTGCTTTCCCTTCTCTCTCAGCTCTGCCTCTGGTCCCACCCTCATTTCCTGTTTCTGCAAGGGACTGGGAGAAGAGGGCAGCCAGTGCAGGTTGGGCTAGCACTCAGAGGAGTGGGTGGGAGGGGGCCTGGAACTTGGAGGAGAGGGGGGGGCCTGGAACTCGGAGAAGAGGGAGGGGGCCTGGAACTCGGAGGAGAGAGGATGGGCTTGGAACTCGGAGGAGAGGGAGGGGGCCTGGAACTCGGAGAGGGAGGGGGCCTGGAACTCGGATGAGAGGGAGAGGGGAAGAGAGGGGGCCAGGCTGGAACTTGGAGGAGAGGGGGGCCAGGAACTCGGAGGGAGGGGGAGGTGGGGAGCCTGGAACTTGGAGGAGAGAGAGGGAGGGACGGAGACCTGGAACTCGGAGGAGAGGGGGGCCTGGAACTCGGAAGAGAGGGAGGGGGCCTGGAACTCAGAGGAGATGGAGGGAGGGAGGGGGGCCTGGAACTTGGAGGAGACAGAGGGAGGCCTGGAACTCGGAGGAGTGAGAGGGAGGGAGGGAGGCCTGGAACTCAGATGAGAGGGGGGAGGGAGGGGGCCAGGCTGGAACTCGGAGGAACCTTGCCAGCGCCCGTTTCATTTGTGTGAGAAACGGGCCTTTTTTACTAGTAGCCACATTGAGCCTGCAAATAGGTGGGAAAATGTGGGATATAAATGCAGCAAAATAAATATGCCTGAAGTTATTAATACAGATGACATGTTGCTCAACAAATCAAAAGTTATTCTGTTTTTTAAAACGCTGATAATAAAAATGAATCAATTCATGAAAATTTAAAAATTGCAAAACCAATCATGAATTTAGATCAAACGACCTCCCCACCTGAAATCGCTATTTTTTAAATTTGTGATCGGGGAAGTTGTTTGATCCTAGACTATTGTAATTCCCTGTTAGCTGGTTTTCCTCTCTACTTTCTTCAGAGCCTATAGCTAATTCAGAATACAGCAGTGAAGGTTCTTTACCATGCAAAGAAATATGATCATATTACCCCTGTTCTGGCCGCATAACAGTGGTTGCTGATTTCTAGTACAATACTGTTTAAAGTTGTACACTTTTGTGGATCAGATCAGCTTATCCCATATGCCCCATTTCACTCCCTTCATTCCTCAAACACTAATCTTTGCTGGTGTCTTCCCAACTAGACTACATCTTGTTCATCGGCCTTCTGCTGTGTTACCCCAGTTTTGTAGAATATGCTACCAGAGTATCTTTGTCTAGAACCCTCATTTAAAAATTTTAGGGTGGCCTTGAAGTTGTGGTTTCTTACAGCATTTACATGAAGGATTTCCTTATTTTTCTTGGAGGCACTCTTATTTATCACTTTATTTGTTGGTCTCCCCTCATGTATTTAATATATAAACATGTTATCTTCTGAAGAATGATGTCCTATGCGCCATTCCTTCCCTTTTGTTTCCAGTCATTGTCTTTTAGTTTTTAGTATCTCTTGTTGACTTGTGTTTTTTTTATGTTTTGCATTTTATTATTATGACTTTGTACACCACCATGAAGTTCCTGCAAATGGCAATCTGTCAACTACTAGAAAATAAAAATAAATAAATACAATAAGAACCCTCTGAGTAGATGCAATCTGCCCTGTCGCTAACAAGAATATTGGCACAGAAGCAATGTACACTGTGCAGAAGACCCTTGCACAGATAAATGTTCTGCTGAAGATAATCCATTCCAATACCATAAGTCATTGTACCGGAGTGTAATGGAAGTGAATTTTAAAGATTGTTTTTCAACCCTGTCTTGAACGACCAGTGCACTCAGGGTCTGTATTGTTGATTAGAAGTAATTCTGTTTAAAAATGATTGTTTATGTGTTACCTTAAAGGATTGCTTTTCAACCCTGCTTTTGTCTGATAATACACTCTGAAATCTTGTCTTTGACCGAAAGTAACTTTTCTTGTAAATATAAAAAACAAGTTGGAATGCAGAAGATAAGACACAGCTCTAACTAATTTGGTATGCAAAGGGGAGGATGGTTCTTATTTCCCAGGCCCAGCTTAGCCACCTGGACTTGGGAAAGCATGTGAACACGTTAAGCATTCTGTAATTTTCCATAGCTCTGAACATGAGCACAGAGCCTAATAAAAGTGAGGGCTTGTCACGGTAGAGTGGGGTTCATCTGTGAGTAACGTACGGACTGCGCAGACGATCTGTTGTTCCTGGTCTAAAAAGCTCCTAGCTCTCGCTGTGAACCGGGCCCCCCCCCCAACTGATGATAAGAGCCTGGATGATGGAGACCAGTGATGATTGTATGTATATAATGTATTGCTTCTTTTCCTGGTCTAAGAGATGTAGAGGCCAGTGATGTAATGATTGTTTTTATATGTGCTAACCATTATATATATATATATATTAACCATTGTAGAATTTAGCTTCCCTAATAAATGTTTCATTTACTTATTACAAATCCAAAAGAATCCACGATACTTAGTGAGCAGTCTGTGTTAGTGAGACAGGCTGTAAATCCACAGCATTACACGGAGGTAATAAGTCTTTGATGGGAGCCATCCTCTCATATTGGAGAGTCATGAAAAAAGTTTCAATAAGGAAGAAATGAAATAATGCTTTGAACAATTGTGTGGAATATTCTCTGCCAATATGCCAAAACCTTTTCCCATCAAACAATCTCGATTAATTCTGGAGATTTTTAGGGATTACCCTTCCCTGTGTACTCCTGCATTATCTTGTGTATAGAGAATGTGGAGAGATTAGCTTCACCCAGGCATAGACCAGAAGTTTCCTGGTCATAGGTTCAGGGGGACTGTAAACCTCAGAATGTATGAAAAAAGAGAAGTGATAGACCTTCAGGCTAAACAATTTCCTCAGAATCTGAATTTCACCTGATCAGTTAGTTCCGAAGAGAATCTCCACACTGGTTAGAAGCAGAAGAATCCACCTGTCTTCCTTCTGATAATTCTTCTCACCTGCCAAAGGAGATGCCCTTCAGAGGATCTGTTATCCAAGTTCCTTCAGAAGATGGCAAAGATTATCCAGAAAAAAGGAGTCCAAGTCAAAGGTATTTCAGATGCTGCAATTTATTAATTATCCCAGAGAAACAAGAAATGTACTGCTTCAAGACTGTTACCAGTTCTTCAATGCAGAATATAGCAGAACCTAATTCCATGTGATTTGATTGCTAAAACTTTGGATCTAAAGCAGTGATTCCCAAACCTGATCTTGGAGGCACCCCAGCCAGTCAGGTTTTCAGGCTATCCATAAAGAATATTCATAAGAAATATTTTCATGAACTGCTTCGACTGCATGTAAATCTCTCACGAGTATTCATTGTGTATATCCTGAAAACCTAACTTGTTGGGGTGCCTCCAGGATCAGGTTTGGAAATCACTAGTTCTCCGAGGACAAGCAGGCTGCTTGTTCTCACGACTGGGTGACGTCCGCGTCAGCCCCCACCAACCGGAAGAAGCTTTGCGGGCGGTCCGCAAGCAGGGCACGCCCACCGCGCATGCGCGGCCGCCTTCCCGCCCGTGCGCGACCGTTCCCGCCAGTTCCTTTTTTTCCGCGACTGGAGAGAGTCGTGCCTTCGCCGCTCTCTCTGTTTTCAGCCCCGGAAAAACCGTTGCGTTTACGCGAATGTCTTTATTTTATTTTATTTAGTTGCCGCGCGCTCCTTTCTTCTTTCGTTCCAAAAAAAAAAAAAAAGGAGCACGCGCTCCCTTTTTCCCTCGTTTCTAGCGGGGGCGTCGCGTTGCGGCCTAGTGGCCGCACGGTCGATTTATTTTTCGAGGTGTGATTACCGCCACCATCGACGACTTTAACTTCGCCGACGCGATTTTTCCGTCGATGTCCTCGAAGGTCCCGAGTGGATTTAAAAAGTGTGGTCGGTGCGGCCAGCCGATCTCGCAGACCGACACCCACGCTTGGTGCCTCCAGTGCCTCGGGCCGGAGCACAATATCAAGTCGTGTTCCTTGTGTCTCGGTCTCCTGAAACGGACTCAGGTTGCGAGGCAAGTTCTTTGGGACCGTCTTTTTGGAACTTGCGCCGGCCCCTCGACGTCGACCTCGACGGCATCAGTATCGACAGCCGGTTCTTCGGTACCGGTATCGAGGCCCGAGAAATCGGCACCGATGGCATCGACCCCAGGAGCACAGGTCCCATCGGCCCGCCGGTCCTCCGGTGAAGGTAGGGGTGAGAGGCCGCGTGGGCAATCGGCCCCGGTCACTCCCTCGGCCCATGGCCCTCGGGACCGAACCCTGTCGGACCCGGTTCCTCGGGACCGAGGGGGATCGACCTCCTCCTCCTCTGCTCCACCTGGCGCCGATGACGGGCACCGCAAAAAATCAAAAAAGCACCGTCATCGGTCGCCCTTGATGCACCAGGGTTCCGGTGCCGGCGAGGAGTCGACGCCGAAGCGTCCTCGTCGCGAGGAGAGATCCCCTTCGGTTGTGGAGGTCCCAACACGTCAGGGTCCCAGCACTTCGGTGCAGTCTCCTGGACCCGAGCAGCTTCCGGCACCGACACCTCTACCGGCCCCACCGTCTTTCCCGGCAGTGGGCCTGGACGAGTGCCTCCAAGCCATCCTTCCGGGGATCCTGGAAGGGCTGATGCGCCAGGCTGTGCCGGCGCCGGGGGTGCTTGCGCCCTCGGCGCCGTTGACTGTGGCGCCGGCGAGCTCTAGCCCGGTGCCGAGGCCGTCGACACCGCCGCCGCTTGCGGCGCCCGTCTCGACCGCCACGCAGGTGGAGTCCCCGTCGACGTCGATGGAGGGAGCTTCGTCCCCGCCGGCGCGGGAGTCCACCGCTCGACGACACCGAGGTCTCGGTGCCTCGACGTCGAGCCGGGCCCGGTTCAGGACTCAGCTACATGAGCTTATGTCCAATACCGAGGGAGAGGCCTCGTGGGGGGAAGAGGAGGACCCCAGATATTTCTCCTCAGAGGAGTCTGCGGGCCTCCCCTCTGACCCCACGCCTTCACCGGAGAGGAAGCTCTCACCCCCGGAGAGCCTCTCCTTTGCCTCCTTTGTAAGGGATATGTCTATCTGCATTCCCTTACCCGTGGTCTCCGTGGATGAGCCGAGGGCTGAGATGCTCGAGGTCCTCGACTATCCATCACCACCTAGAGAGTCCTCCACGGTGCCGTTGCACAATGTCCTCAAAGAGACACTGCTTCGGAACTGGATGAGACCGCTATCTAATCCCACCATCCCCAAGAAAGCGGAATCCCAGTACAGAATCCACTCTGACCCAGAGTTAATGCGGCCCCAATTGCCCCATGACTCGGCGGTCGTGGATTCTGCTCTCAAGAGGGTACGGAGTTCGAGGGATACCTCCTCAGCGCCCCCGGGGCGGGAGTCTCGCACTCTGGACTCGTTTGGGAGGAAGGCCTACCATCCTCCATGCTCGTGACCCGCATCCAGTCATACTAGCTCTATACGAGCATCCACATGCGGAACAATGTGAAGCAACTGGCGGACCTGGTCGATAAGCTCCCGCCGGAGCAGTCCAGGCCTTATCAGGAGGTGGTCAGGCAGCTGAAGGCGTGCAGAAAGTTCCTGTCCGGGGGTATCTATGACACCTGTGACGTGGCATCTCGTGCTGCGGCCCAAGGTATAGTGATGCGCAGACTCTCATGGCTGCGTGCCTCTGACCTGGACAACCGCACCCAGCAGAGACTGGCCGACGTCCCTTGCCGGGGGGATAATATTTTCGGTGAGAAGGTCGAGCAGCTGGTGGACCAACTGCATCAGCGGGAAACCGCCCTCGACAAGCTCTCCCACCGGGCGCCTTCAGCACCCACCTCAGTAGGTGGACGTTTTCCCCGGGCCCGGCAGGCTGTGCCCTATTCTTTTGCAAAGCGTAGGTACACCCAGCCGGCCCGAAGGCCTCGTCAGGCACAGGGACAGCCCCAGCGCGCTCGTTCTCGTCAACAGCGTGCGCCTAAGCAGCCCCCTGCGCCTCCACAGCAAAAGCCGGGGACGGGCTTTTGACTGGATCCACGGGAACATAGCCGCCCTCAAAGTGTCCGTGCCGGGCGATCTACCGGTCGGAGGGAGGTTAAAATTTTTTCACCAAAGGTGGCCTCTCATAACCTCCGACCAGTGGGTTCTCCAAATAGTGCGGTGCGGATACGCCCTGAATTTGGCCTCCCTGCCACCAAATTGTCCTCCGGGAACTCAATCCTTCAGCTCCCATCACAAGCAGGTACTTGCAGAGGAACTCTCCGCCCTTCTCAGCGCCAATGCGGACGAGCCCGTACCACCCGGGCAGGAAGGGCAGGGATTCTATTCCAGGTACTTCCTTGTGGAAAAGAAAACAGGGGGGATGCGTCCCATCCTAGACCTGAGAGGCCTGAACAAATTCCTGGTCAAAGAAAAGTTCAGGATGCTTTCCTTGGGCACCCTTCTGCCAATGATTCAGAAAAACGATTGGCTATGTTCCCTGCATTTAAAGGACGCATACGCTCACAGACAGTATCTCAGATTCCGCCTGGGCGCACGGCACTTTCAGTATTGTGTGCTGCCCTTTGGGCTCGCCTCTGCCCCACGAGTGTTTACAAAGTGTCTCGTGGTGGTAGCGGCGTACCTACGCAAGCTGGGAGTGCACGTGTTCCCATATCTCGATGATTGGCTGGTCAAGAACACCTCGGAGGCAGGAGCTCTCCGGTCCATGCAGTGCACTATCCAACTTCTGGAGCTGCTGGGGTTTGTGATAAATTACCCAAAGTCCCATCTCCAGCCAACACGGTCTCTGGAATTCATAGGAGCTCTGCTGAATACCCAGACGGCTCAGGCTTTCCTTCCTGAAGCGAGGGCCAACAACCTCCTGTCCCTGGCTTCGCAGACCAGAGCGTCTCAGCAGGTCACAGCTCGGCAGATGTTGAGACTTCTGGGTCATATGGCCTCCACAGTTCATGTGACTCCCATGGCTCGTCTTCACATGAGATCTGCTCAATGGACCCTAGCTTCCCAGTGGTTTCAGGCCACCGGGAATCTAGAAGATGTCATCCGCCTCTCCACCAGTTGCCGCACTTCACTGCTCTGGTGGACCATACGGACCAATTTGACCCTGGGACGTCCATTCCAAATTCCGCAGCCCACGAAAGTGCTGACGACGGATGCATCTCGCCTGGGGTGGGGAGCTCATGTCGATGGGCTTCACACCCAGGGTCTGTGGTCCCTCCAGGAAAAGGATCTGCAGATCAACCTCCTGGAGCTCCGAGCGATCTGGAACGCACTGAAGGCTTTCAGAGATCGGCTGTCCTGTCAAATTATTCAAATTCGGACAGACAATCAGGTTGCAATGTATTACACCAACAAGCAGGGGGGCACCGGATCTCGCCCCTTGTGTCAGGAAGCCGTCGGCATGTGGCGTTGGGCTTGCCAGTTTGGCATGCTCCTCCAAGCCACATACCTGGCAGGTGTAAACAACAGTCTGGCTGACAGACTGAGCAGAGTCATGCAACCACACGAGTGGTCGCTTCACTCCAGAGTGGTACGCAAGATCTTCCGAGAGTGGGGCACCCCCTCGGTGGACCTTTTCGCCTCTCAGACCAACCACAAGCTGCCTCTGTTCTGTTCCAGACTACAGGCACACGGCAGGCTAGCGTCGGATGCCTTTCTCCTCCATTGGGGGACCGGCCTCCTGTATGCTTATCCTCCCATACCTTTGGTGGGGAAGACCTTACTGAAGCTCAAGCAAGACCACGGCACCATGATTCTGATAGCGCCCTTTTGGCCCCGTCAGATCTGGTTCCCTCTTCTTCTGGAGTTGTCCTCAGAAGAACCGTGGAGATTGGAGTGTTTTCCGACTCTCATCTCGCAGAACGACGGAGCGTTGCTGCACCCCAACCTTCAGTCTCTGGCTCTCACGGCCTGGATGTTGAGGGCGTAGACTTCACTGCGTTGGGTCTGTCTGAGGGTGTCTCCCGTGTCTTGCTTGCCTCTAGGAAGGATTCCACTAAAAAGAGTTACTTTTTCAAGTGGAGGAGGTTTGTTGTTTGGTGTGAGAGCAAGGCCCTAGAACCTCGTTCTTGCCCTGCACAGAACCTGCTTGAATACCTTCTGCACTTATCAGAGTCTGGCCTCAAGACCAACTCAGTAAGGAATCACCTTAGTGCGATTAGTGCTTACCATTATCGTGTGGAAGGTAAAGCCATCTCTGGAGAGCCTTTAGTCGTTCGATTCATGAGAGGCTTGCTTTTGTCAAAGCCCCCTGTCAAGCCTCCTACAGTGTCATGGGATCTCAACGTCATCCTCACCCAGCTGATGAAACCTCCTTTTGAGCCACTGAATACCTGCCATCTGAAGTACTTGACCTGGAAGGTCATTTTCTTGGTGGCAGTTACTTCAGCTCGTAGGGTCAGTGAGCTTCAAGCCCTAGTAGCTCATGCTCCATATACCAAATTTCATCACAACAGAGTAGTGCTCCGCACCCACCCAAAGTTCCTGCCGAAGGTGGTGTCGGAGTTCCATCTTAACCAGTCAATTGTCTTGCCAACATTCTTCCCAAGGCCGCATACCCGCCCTGCTGAACGTCAGTTGCACACTTTGGACTGCAAGAGAGCATTGGCCTTCTACTTGGAGCGGACACAGCCCCACAGACAGTCCGCCCAATTGTTTGTTTCTTTCGACCCTAACAGGCTAGGGGTCGCTGTCGGGAAGCGCACCATCTCCAATTGGCTAGCAGATTGCATTTCCTTCACTTACGCCCAGGCTGGGCTGGCTCTTGAGGGTCATGTCACGGCTCATAGTGTTAGAGCCATGGCAGCGTCAGTGGCCCACTTGAAGTCAGCCACTATTGAAGAGATTTGCAAGGCTGCGACGTGGCCATCTGTCCACACATTCACATCGCATTACTGCCTCCAGCAGGATACCCGACGCGACAGTCGGTTCGGGCAGTCGGTGCTGCAGAATCTGTTTGGGGTGTAAATCCAACTCCACCCTCCAGGACCCGAATTTATTCTGGTCAGGCTGCACTCTCAGTTAGTTGTTCTTCGTAGGTCAATTTTCTGTTACACCCTCGCCGTTGCGAGGTTCCATTGACCTGGGTTCTTGTTTTGAGTGAGCCTGAGAGCTAGGGATACCCCAGTCGTGAGAACAAGCAGCCTGCTTGTCCTCGGAGAAAGTGAATGATACATACCTGTAGCAGGTGTTCTCCGAGGACAGCAGGCTGATTGTTCTCACCTACCCTCCCTCCTCCCCTTTGGAGTTGCGTTTTCATCTTTTTGCTTGTCATTCAACTGGCGGGAACGGTCGCGCACGGGCGGGAAGGCGGCCGCGCATGCGCGGTGGGCGTGCCCTGCGTGCGGACCGCCCGCGAAGCTTCTTCCGGTTGGTGGGGGCTGACGCGGACGTCACCCAGTCGTGAGAACAATCAGCCTGCTGTCCTCGGAGAACACCTGCTACAGGTATGTATCATTCACTTTATAAAGTGAAGCCAAATTCCAAGTGCCTCATTACTCTGTAGTGGTACATAAGACATAAGAGTAGCCATACTGGTTAGACCAATGGTCCATCTAGCCCAGTCCTGTCATTCAAACAGTGGCCAAGCCAGGTCACAAGTACCTGGCAAAAACCCAAATTGTGGCAACACTCCATACCACAAATCCCAGGGCAAGCTGTTTTGCATAAATAGTTTGGTATAGTCAGCTAAGAAGAGGTTGAAATAGGCAGGAGAATACTCGCATAGTCCTCCTGAAAAGGACCCCTAGAACTCTAGGATTAATTGATTGAAAAGGTATTCCAAGGTGTTATGCTAAATTTGAGGATCACAGTCCACTAATTTAAATGAGAAATTGCATGCTTGATTGCATTCAGAAACTAAAGATCTTTAGCAGTGCTCTCTCAAGAGCAAAGACAAAAATTTCTGGATCATATATCCAGTGTAGAAGAATGTGGAAAACAAGTAGTAGTTAACGCTGCTTATAAAATATTATATGTTTTTACATATGGATATAAATAGTACTGTATATTTGAAAGAAACTGAATAAAGAAAAGTTTAATTAAAGCTTATGCATATAGAGTTTTAGAGCTTCAAGGAGGATGATTATGAAGGCAACCCCTTCTGAATTAACACATAAAAAGAGATAGCTGTGTCAGAGGTTTAATTAAACATCAACAAAAATAAAGCCCCTAGCTGGAGCACCCTAGTTAAACAGTCTCCACCTCTTTTGAGCAGCCTTAGACACATAAGGAAATGCCTTGAGCTTCATTTTTAGGATATTACATCCTGGAGCTTATAATAATTTATAGTAACCATAGAAACAAAACGATGACAGATGAAGATCATATGGCCTAAACAGCATTTTCTTACACATATTGGGGGTAATTCTATAAGATGCTATGTAGTTTTAGGGAAGGGATTTTGTATTTAGCTCATGCCTTTTTTTAGTTGTAGCTCAAGATGAGTTATATTCAGATACAGCAGATATTTTCCTGTCCCCAGAGGGCTTAGAATCTAACTTAGAATCATAAAAATTGATGAAAGATAAAGAACTTATTGCCTATTCAGTCTGCCCATTCATACCATCTACTATCCCTTCCTCTCTGTTAGAGATCCAATGTGCTGGGGAGAAGAGAGTACCTGATACCTGGAGGTGAATGGAGAAGCTTTTCTTGGCTGGGAGGACTTGACTACTTGAAATATCTCTGTTATGCACATTGGCCTCCTTGACATCATCAAAGAGGGCTGATGGTAGTGAATAAAGAAAAGTGTATTACTCCACTGCCTCAAGGGTTGTGCCAAAGGGGCACGCCCAGTCCCCTTTGGAGCCCTTCAGAGCCATGAGCCTAGTGAAACTGCTACTCTGTGTCTTAAATAGCCATCAGGTATTTGCTTTGGAAGCTATTATGGGAAAAAGGAAGGCCAAAGTAAAAACTGGGACTTCGGGGTTCTCTGGTATGGTTGGTCCTATTGATAAGCATGTAAGAGAAAGGGGATGGGATTTGATATACCACCTTTTTGTGGTTACAATCAAATAGTTTACATTTTAGAGGTACCTATTTTGTATCTGGGGCAACAGAAGAATGAATGACTTGCCCAGAGTCAATACAGAGCAGATGTTAAGTAATATCGCCTCCTAGGTCTGCGCCAGGGGCCTCTCTGAGTTGGGGGATAGGCCTACCTTACTCTTGTCTGTTTTATTGCTTCCAGTGGTATCTGGGATTTCAAGTTGGTTCCTCTGTTCAAGTGGTATGCAACCATTCCACACCAATACTATCTTCAGCTCTTGTGTCAAGTTTGCCAGCTAAGATGCCTAATTCTGTATCATCAAGTTTCAGGACTGCTATGGAGGACATTAACCTCTCTAAGGAGGTGATTCTGTTGGATGTACAGTGGGGGAAATAAGTATTTGATCCCTTGCTGATTTTGTAAGTTTGCCCACTGACAAAGACATGAGCAGCCCATAATTGAAGGGTAGGTTATTGGTAACAGTGAGAGATAGCACATCACAAATTAAATCCGGAAAATCACATTGTGGAAAGTATATGAATTTATTTGCATTCTGCAGAGGGAAATAAGTATTTAATCCCTCTGGCAAACAAGACCTAATACTTGGTGGCAAAACCCTTGTTGGCAAGCACAGCAGTCAGACGTCTTCTGTAGTTGATGATGAGGTTTGCACACATGTCAGGAGGAATTTTGGTCCACTCCTCTTTGCAGATCATCTCTAAATCATTAAGAGTTCTGGGCTGTCGCTTGGCAACTCGCAGCTTCAGCTCCCTCCATAAGTTTTCAATGGGATTAAGGTCTGGTGACTGGCTAGGCCACTCCATGACCCTAATGTGCTTCTTCCTGAGCCACTCCTTTGTTGCCTTGGCTGTATGTTTTGGGTCATTGTCGTGCTGGAAGACCCAGCCACGACCCATTTTTAAGGCCCTGGCGGAGGGAAGGAGGTTGTCACTCAGAATTGTACGGTACATGGCCCCATCCATTCTCCCATTGATGCGGTGAAGTAGTCCTGTGCCCTTAGCAGAGAAACACCCCCAAAACATAACATTTCCACCTCCATGCTTGACAGTGGGGACGGTGTTCTTTGGGTCATAGGCAGCATTTCTCTTCCTCCAAACACGGCGAGTTGAGTTCATGCCAAAGAGCTCAATTTTTGTCTCATCTGACCACAGCACCTTCTCCCAATCACTCTCGGCATCATCCAGGTGTTCACTGGCAAACTTCAGATGGGCCGTCACATGTGCCTTCCGGAGCAGGGGGACCTTGCGGGCACTGCAGGATTGCAATCCGTTATGTCGTAATGTGTTACCAATGGTTTTCGTGGTGACAGTGGTCCCAGCTGCCTTGAGATCATTGACAAGTTCCCCCCTTGTAGTTGTAGGCTGATTTCTAACCTTCCTCATGATCAAGGATACCCCACGAGGTGAGATTTTGCGTGGAGCCCCAGATCTTTGTCGATTGATAGTCATTTTGTACTTCTTCCATTTTCTTACTATGGCACCAACAGTTGTCTCCTTCTCGCCCAGCGTCTTACTGATGGTTTTGTAGCCCATTCCAGCCTTGTGCAGGTGTATGATCTTGTCCCTGACATCCTTAGACAGCTCCTTGCTCTTGGCCATTTTGTAGAGGTTAGAGTCTGACTGATTCACTGAGTCTGTGGACAGGTGTCTTTCATACAGGTGACCATTGCCGACAGCTGTCTGTCATGCAGGTAACGAGTTGATTTGGAGCATCTACCTGGTCTGTAGGGGCCAGATCTCTTACTGGTTGGTGGGGGATCAAATACTTATTTCCCTCTGCAGAATGCAAATAAATTCATATACTTTCCACAATGTGATTTTCCGGATTTAATTTGTGATGTGCTATCTCTCACTGTTACCAATAACCTACCCTTCAATTATGGGCTGCTCATGTCTTTGTCAGTGGGCAAACTTACAAAATCAGCAAGGGATCAAATACTTATTTCCCCCACTGTATAAAAAATAGTTTGTAGGATAGAAGATCTTTTGATGGGTTCAGTATCTCAGCTTTGTGATTTCTCTCATCAAGTAGTCTCTCAACTTGAGGACACAGATTCTAAACTTTCTGTTGTAGAAAAACATGTTTTATCAGTGGATTCTCAGGGACATACATGGTGCTGGCTTCTTAGGTATAAAGGATAGTCTGGTTCTCCATACACAATAAGTCTAGAAGAACCAGTTACGGAGCAAAAACTTGAGATTGTTTTTTTTTTTTCCTGTGTTCATTGCTTTTAGTTTTATTTCTGTGAGATGCTGACAAAATTATTATTTTTAATTGTTAGTATTTACCTAAGAATATTGCTCAGGGGAATAAGGAGAACAAACCTGGTATGTTGATTTCATCTGTCACTTAATTTACAGCAACATTTTAGATAAAAAGTATAAAATATATAGATAAACTTTGATCTCATAAAATGCTGCCGTAGTAAACCTAGAAATCAAGAATGTTCTTAAAGGGTGCTTACGATGCAGAAATCATCTCCACATGGGAAAACGCATGCATGCCCTGCCCCTACATGTGTGGTAATTAGTGTCCATGAGGGCACCTCACCATGGAAGCTGCCCATTTTTAGTGCCTGCATGGAAAAACGTCTAGCACAGTTCTGGCGGCTGTAAACTTCTTGTGCTATACTTACAGTAGCACTGAACATTCAACACTGTATGTATAGCATTATCTGTACAGGTACCATTAGCAGTAGTAAACATCTACATATGCGCGGCATGCAGATGTCTCCTTCCGACAATGAGCAGGGCAGCCTTGTGTCCGTTGGCCTCATCACACTGTATATACAGCGCCTATTATTGATCTTTCACATATCCAGAGAAGATAGAAGCCAGGAAGGAGCAGAACTTTTAGCAGAAAGAGCGATCTCCTTTTGCTCCTCATTACCCAAAACGAGCATCACCTCTTCAGGGAGGGCAGGCATAGAGTCTTGCAGGCATCAGCAAGAAGGATCTGGAAGGATATCTGGAAGACCCTGGGAAGGTAAGGGCCCACACTGTCCATAAGTCCCACCTATGTGAAACTAGGGCAAGCCACACATCTACCCAGTTGCAGACAGCTAAGGTCATACCACAAAGCAGGGTGGACAGTACACCATCACACTGCACACATCCTGCCTAGTGCAGCTGCCATGTGCAAGAAGACAATTCTAGACACCCCTCCTCCCATGCCAAAGACCCCTGTCTGGTGCATATAGCTGCACCAGCCAGGCCTGCGAGGACCATCCACAACGGACAGATCACCCTGTCATACACCCTTTCGTCCTCTCCCACCCAAAAATCTACCTTATTTGTGACACCAAATGACACTTCACTCTGGAGGATGTCTGAGAAATGGCCCCCAACAGCAACCACAGCCCCCCCATGTGCTGTCTGAGTGTTCCATTCATAGGCAGCAGGACCTGGGGAATGTCATCCCATAATACACACAGCCCTGGAAAAAAAGGTGTCTAACTACTGCATGCACCTGGTGGATACTCCAGCAGCTCCTCTGGCTCCTGAACAGGGAGATTCTGAAATAGCCGTCAGGTATTTGCTTAAGAAGTTATTATGGGAAAAAGGAAGGCCAAAGTTAAAAACTGGAACATCGAGGTCTTCTGGTATGGTTGGCCAATTGATAAGCATGTAGGGCAGATTTGTTCACACATCAGCAGTGACATTGGAATAAAGTGTATGACATCCCCTCGTATTTTACAGAACCTTTTGCATCACCTGAGTCCGCAAGGCATATAAGAACAGATAAAGGGCTGTTCGGAGGACCAACCCCTTCTTGCTGGTGCTCGCCTGCAAATTTGGAGAGTTATTTCTAGGAGCAGAAGCATAAAATGTATTGTACTGTTTTGGGATCTTGTCAGGTACTTGTAACCTGGATTGGCCACTTCAGGCACAGGCAGCTCCTTGTGACTCTGGGCAAGTCACTTAACCCTCCATTGCCCCATGTAAGCCGCATTGAGCCTGCCATGAGTGGGAAAGCGCGGGGTACAAATGTAACAAAAAAAAAGTATTGATGTTAAGTGGGGGAAACTAAGAGTCATGTCCCCTACCTCCAACGCAAGCGGCATCCTCGGGCTGCGCGGGGTCCCGCCGACACACACACTTGACTGGCACTGCCCTAAGCCATGTGTGTGTAGTTCTTCTCTGGGTTTGTGCAGAGAGCGGTAGTTGCAGGCTCCTTAATTGCTTTGCTTCCATTCACCTGTGTCTGCTCTCTCTCTGCCTGGCTTCCCTTGCTTCTCTCCTATTGGTCTTCCGGTTCCTCCTTCCCCTGCTCTTGTCCTATGGCTGTGCTCCTTCTCCCTGCTGGTTCCTGCTGATGTCAGACGCCAGCACTTTATCAGTTGAGCTGTTCTTGGACTCCATGCTTCGGCTTCTACTTTGGTAGGTGTGTCTTGCTCAGTAGTTTGCTTCTTATCTACTTGTCCCTCGTTGCTGACTTTGCCTGTAACTGGATCGCCCTCTTGCCTGCTGCCTGCCTATTGACGTTGCCTGTACCTGGATTACTCTCTTGCCTGCTGCCTGCCTATTTACTTTACCCGTGCCTGGATTACTCTCTTGCCTGCTGCCTGCCTACTGACTTTGCTTGTACCTGGATTACCCTCTTGACCTGCTGCCTGCCTACTGACTTTATCTGTGTCTGGATTACTCTCTCGCCTGTTGCCTATTGACATTGCCTGTACCTGGATTACTCCCCTGCCTGGTGCTTGCCTGTTGACATTGCCTGTTCCTCGATTACTCCCCTGCCTGCTGCCTGCCTATTGGTTTTGCCTGTACCTGCATCACTCTCTTGCCTGCTGCCTGCCTGGCCGATACGTTCACCACCCCGCTTCCAGATCTGTCTCATAAGTCCTGCAGGTCGCCCGCAACTAGGGGATCAACCTCTGGAGAATGGCGGTCAGCGCAGGTGAAACCCAGGGTTGTCCGGCCGCCAAGCAGTACTTGGTACAAGAACTCGCAAGTCTGACATACTAAGCCACATGTTTGCTGGAGAATAGTCTGAAAGCCTCTGGTCGTCCGTCTTCAGGGGACTGTCGATCCCAAGACAGCAGAAGGTACCAACCTGATCGTCAGCAATGTGGTCAGAAATCCCACTTTCAAGCATGCTGATCTTCCTTTCGTCCAGACAGGGAGCTGTCCTCTCAGTCAGCTAGAGCGTACAATGCCCCCTGAGCTTCAAAATGATGCAAGGCTGGTCCACTCTTCTCTTCCTCCAGTGGGAGGACAACTTCAGGAGTTTCAGGCAGTGTGGCCCAAAATTACATCTGGATATTCTTACAGAAGGTTACAAGTTGGAGTATCCCGCACTGCCCTCTCTTCTTGAAGTCTTCTTGTCGAAAAGGAACCAAGGCAATTGAGGTTCAGGCCACTGTAGATTCCTTGCTGGCACTCCTGGCCATTGTTTCAGTTCCCCAGGCTGAAGAAGGACAAGGCAGATACTCCGTCTACTTCATCCTTCAAAGAAGGAAGGCACCTTTCCTCCAGTCTTAGATCTCAGTGTCCTGCTTTTGCATGGAAACTCTAAGAGCAATCATAGCCTTGGTTCAAGCAGTAAAATTTCTCACCCCCCTCAATCTCAAAGAGGGGTACTTGCATATACCCATATGTCCGCCGCATTAGAGGCTTCTATATTTTGGGATGCTGGGCCATCACTTCCAATTCAGGGCTTTGCCCTTCGATCCCGCCATGGCACCAAGAATGCTTACCAAAGTTATGGTAGTTGTGGGGGCCTTCCTTTGGCACTAGGGAATCAGAGTTCATCTGTATCTCAATGACTGGCTTATTGGTGTGTTGTCCTATTTGGATAGCGTGGCAGTGAAGGACAAAATTTTCTGTCTTCTGCAGTTGTTGAGTTGGGTGATCAGTTTCAAGAAGAGCAGACTCCATTGCATATGCTGGAGTATCTATTTGACACAGCAAGGGCGAGGATCTTCCTCACAGAACGCAGTAGGTTAAAGCTGGCTCAACAGGTCAAGGCAGGCCTCAGTCAAGGCAGGCCCTGTGTCTGGGACTACATCTAGGTTCTGGGGTCAGTGACAGCAGTGATGGAAGAGGTGCCATGGGCAGGGGCTTATGTGTCTATTACAGGAGTCTCTTCCCAACTGCCAGTATCCCAGAAGTATGACTTTTATCTTCCTTGGACGCTGGTTGTCAGACGGAATATGCAGTGGTGGTTGTTGTCCAGGAATTTGACTGTCGAAACTCCCTTTCCAATAACTCAATGGGAGGTGGTGACAATGGACACCAGCAAGTCTGGTTAGGAGCTTATTACAGGTTCCATTTGGCACAGGACACCTGGATAGAACAGGGGTCTCAATAGTTGATAAATTGTTTGGAGCTCAGGACAGTGCTGAATGCCTTATGCAACTTCGCTCCCTTTCTGACGTAGGCCCCGGTCTGAGTTTTCTCTGACAGTGCGACAGTGGTGGCTTATATCAGTAATCAATGTGGAATCTGCAGTCATCTGATGGTGGTGAAGGTGGCCTCCCTTATGAGTTAGATGGAGAAAAATCTTCTTTGCTTGTCAGCATCTCACTTCATGGGGTCCTTGAATGTGGAGGTGGACTTTCTCAGCAAGTACTCCTTGGACCTGGGAGAATGGGAAGGATCTAGACAGAGGATTCAGCTGATAGTGGGCCGATGGGACTTGATGGCAATGGAAAGGAATGCCAAAGTGTCCAAGCTCTTCAGCCATTGGACAGAATCAGGCTCGATGGGGATCAATGCCCTACACATCTACTGTATGTCTTTCCTCCTTGGCCCATGGTAGGCCACGTGTTGAAACAGCTCAGTTATGACAAAAAAGTTATTTTGATTCAGTAATTGATACCTTGCTTCAGGCTTGGAAAACACTCTACATCTATGGCATATGCGAGATTATGGAGGATGTTCAAGGGCTAGTGTTCTGAGAGCGGACTTTCTACCTTCTGCACTCAGATTGTGCACCTCCTAGCATTTCTCCAGGCAGGTCTTCAGAAAGGATTGACGTTGGGTTCTCTAAAAGTTACGGCTTTGGCCTGTTTCAGGGGCTGACTCTAGAAGACATCTCTTGCAGCTCACCAGGATATTGTTTGTTCTCCGAGGACAAGCAGGCTGCTTGTTCTCATGATTGGGGTCGACGTCCACGTCGGCCCAGGATCAGAAGTTTTTGCTAGCAAAATCTCAAAAAATCTTCCAGAGTCTTCTGGCGCGCGAGTGGGTCACACTGCGCATGCGCAGAATGGTTTCCCGCCCATCGCGTAAGACCCTCAGTGCTTTTTATCTCCACGTCTGAGGTGACACGGCTTTCGTTTTTCGCTGTGTTCCTCTCGGCCCAGGAAGAGTCTCTGCGCGATTGTTTATTTTTTTTCTTCCTCTTTTATTTTGTCTTTCTACAAAATTAAAAAAAAAAAGAAAACCTAGAGTAGTTCCTTTATTTTCTTAGGTTTAGTCACTAGTTTTAAGTTTCTTTTCTTTTCGCCGCAGCCGTTTTTTTAGGCTGCGCGGTCGGGTTTCCCTTTTTGTGCCTTTTTAATTGCCATAATCGCGTCCTTTAATTTCGCAGACGCCATTTTTTCTGTCCATGTCATTGAGGACACCCAGCGGCTTTAAGCGTTGTACTCGGTGCAACTGGACCATCTCGGGTACCGACCCCCCACGTGTGATGTCTCCAGTGCCTTGGGCCTGATCATCTTTCAGCTGCTTGTAAGCTGTGCCCTTTGATGAAAAAACGGACCCAAGTGTCTCGGGAGGCTCAACGAGAAAAACTTTTTGCGGATCGGTCCGGTCCTTCAATATCGGTATCGGTACCGAGGTCGGCGGCGTCGACATTGAGGGAAGCATCGACTTCGAGAGCACGGGTAATGGCTGCCGAACAACCACATCGCACTGGAAGCAGCAAGGCATCGAGTGGGTCTCCACCTGTCTCAAGGCCTACTGCTATGCAGGCTCCCTGGAATCACCCTTTGTCGGACCTGGCCCCGAAGAGGCGTCAGGATTCCACGCCCTCCTCTTTGGTACCGAGGAGTTTCAATGACAGGTGTCGAGCGAAGGCTAAGAAGCACCGTCATCGATCTTCCATGCGCAGTAACGAGAGCTCCGGGGAGCCGAGGGATTCGGCACCCGAGAAGCGTTGGCGCTGAGAGGGCCGCTCACCCTCTGTACAGGAGGTGCAGATGTGTCGGTCTTCTGGCAGCCTGGTACCGGCTCTCAAGCTCGCACAGATTCTGCCACCGGCTCCTGCACCAGCCCCGCAGCCTTTTCTGATGGCAGCTCTCAACGAGCGCATCAGGGCCCTTCTTCCAGAGCTTCTGGAGGGATTGCTGCGCCAGCCTGCCTCGGTGCCTGGGGTGCTTGCGCCTTCTGCACCGTCGGTTGAAGCGGCATCTGGTCCTTTGCCTGTGGTGAGGTCCCTGACCTCGGTGCCGCTTGTGGCTTTGGCGTCAGCTGCCACCCGGGTCGATTCTCCTTCAACGTCAGCGGAGGAACCTTCGCCGCAGTCCAGGCAGGGGTCAACTTCTCGACATCCCCCTCGAGGCCGTCACTCCTCGACGTCGAGACAGGCTTGGGTTCAGGCTGCTCTTAGAGAGCTTTGTCCGATACCAAGGATGAGCGTTCGTGGGAGAAAGAGGAAGATCCCAGATACTTTTCTAAAGAAGAGTCCTATGGGGCCCCCTCTGATCCTACTTTGCTCATTGAGAGAAGAATGTCTCCGCCTGAGAGTCTTTCTTTTTCCTTCTTTGTTCAGGAAATGTCTAAGGATATTCTCTTCCCTATGGAGGTTGTGGATGAGCCCAGGGCCAAGATGCTCGAGGTCTTGGATTATCCTTCTCCACCTACAGAGGTTGCAACGGCTCCTTTGCGTAACACCCTCAGGGAAGTTCTTATGCGAAACTGGTTGTTCCCTCTCTCTAATCCAGTGGTCCCCAAAAAAGCTGAGTCCCAGTACAGAGTCCATGGAGAACCGGTAATAGTGAAGTCTCAACTACTTCACGATTCCACGGTGGTGGATTCTGCTCTCAGGAGAGCCAAGAGTACTAGGGACTATGCCTCGGCCCCCTCAGGCAGAGAGTCTAGGACCTTGGATTCTTTTGGGAGAAAGACATATCAGGCCGCTATGCTCGCAGCCAAGATTCAAACATATCAGCTCTACACGAGCATCCACTTGCGGAAACTCGGTGAGGCAACTGTCCAGTTTGGTTGAAGCACTTCCCCCGGAGCTCGCTGAATCTTTTCACCAGGTGGTCAGGCAGCAGAAGGTGTGTCGAAAATTCCTGGCCAGGGGTACTTACGACACTTTTGATGTGGCATCCCGCGTAGCTGCTGAAGGTATAGTGATGCCCAGACTCTCATGGCTGCGTGTCTCTGACCTGAATCGTAAGACCCAACAGGGAATGGCGGATGTTCCTTGCCAGGGGGATAACCTTTTTGGCGAAAAAGTAGAGGATATGGTCGATCAGATCAAGAAGCACCATGATGCTATGGATTCTCTTTCCTGCCGGGCGTCTTCTGCTACCACCTCCTCATCTAGGAGGTTTTTTGGAGGGAAGAGGAGTGCTCCCTATTCCTATAATATGCATAGGTACACTCCTACTTCTCGGCAGCCTATTCAGGCTCAGTCCCAGC
The DNA here is from genome assembly GCF_901765095.1 of Microcaecilia unicolor. NCBI lineage: Eukaryota > Metazoa > Chordata > Amphibia > Gymnophiona > Siphonopidae > Microcaecilia > Microcaecilia unicolor. The sequence continues at coordinate 327,230,484 of NC_044031.1, read as the reverse complement.
GTGCTCGTTCCCGTCAATGGCGTGTGCCTAAGGCCCCTGCGGCTCCCCAGCAAAAGCAAGAGACGGGCTTTTGACTGGCTCCAGTGTAGCATAGCCTCAGAAAAAGTGTCCGTGCCGGTCGACTTGCCGGTCGGGGGAGGTTGATATTTTTTCACCAAAGGTGGCCTCTCATAACCTCCGATCGGTGGGTTCTTCAAATAGTCTGCTTAGGATACACACTCAATCTGGAATCTAAACCTGATTGCTCCTTTTTGGCCTTGTCAGATTTGGTTCCCTCTTCTTCTGGAGTTGTCGTCCAAAGAACCATGGAGATTGGAGTGTTTTCCGACCCTCATCACTCAGAACGAGGGGTCGCTTCTACTTCCCAACCTCGAGTCTGTCTCTCACAGCCTGGATGTTGAGAGCTTAGAAATTGTTTCTTTAGGTCTCTCAGAGGGTGTCTCCCGAGTCTTGCTTGCTTCCAGGAAAGATTCCACGAAAAAGTATTATTCTTTCAAATGGAGGAGGTTTGCCAACTGGTGTTACAGCAATGCCCTAGATCCTTTTTCTTGTTCTACATGGACCCTGCTTGAATACCTTCTACACTTATCAGAGTCTGGTCTCAAGACCAACTCCGTAAGAATTCACCTTGGTGCAATTAGTGCCTATCATCAACGTGTAGAGGGTAAGCCTATTTCTGGACATCCTTTAGTTCGCTTCATGAGAGGTTTGCTTTTGTCAAAGCCCCCTGTCAAACCTCCACCAGTGTCATGGGATCTCAATGTCGTTCTCACCCAGCTGATGAAAGCTCCTTTTGAGCTACTGAATTCCTGCCATCTGAAGTACTTGACCTGGAAGGTCGTTTTCTTGGTGGCTGTTACTTCAGCTCATAGAGTCACTGAGCTCCAAGCCCTGGTAGTGCATGCACCTTATATCAAGTTTCATCATAACAGAGTAGTCCTCCGCACTCACCCTAAGTTCTTGCCAAAGGTGGTGTCGGAGTTCCATCTGAACCAGTCAATTGTCTTGCCAACATTTTTTCCCCGTCCACATACCCGTCCTGGTGAAGACAAGTTGCACACCTTGGACTGTAAGAGAGCATTGGCCTTTTACGTGGAGCGGACAAAGTCCTATAGAGAGTCCGCCCAGCTGTTTGTTTTGATCCCAACAGGAGGGGAGTCGCCATTGGAAAACGCACAATCTCTAATTGGCTAGCGGATTGCATATCCTTTACTTATGCCCTAGCTGGGCTGACTCTAGAGGGCCATGTCAAGGCTCATAATTATATCTCACCTTGCACTATCCCAGTTGGAAAGGCTGTAAGCACAGATCTATTCAGGCATCAAGCTTTCCCTTCATCAGTGCACAACTATGGAATGCACTTCCTAGAGACATCACCAGTCAAAGAGACTACCTTACCTTTTGGAAGGCACTAAAAATGCATCTGTTTAACAAAGTATTTTCTCCGGGAACAATATAGGACTATCGCCTCTGCCAGCTGGCATATGTGGATCCTGTTTAGTCCTATTCTTTTGTACTGTTATATGTAAAGTATCTTTTCTTTCTTGCCCTTCTACTCTACTACTCATTTGTATCTGATATCACCCAGAGTTCTCTCTCGCTGGTTTATGTAAGCAACATTGAGCCTGCATGTCTGTGGGGATAATGTGGGGTACAAATACATTAATAAATAAATAAATAATGTCAGAGCCATGGCTGCGTCAATGGCTCACTTGAAGTCAGCTTCTATTGAAGAGATTTGCAAGGCTGCAACGTGGTCATCAGTCCACACATTCACATCTCACTACTGCCTTCAGCAGGATACCTGACGCGACAGTCGGTTTGGGCAGTCGGTGCTTCAGAATCTGTTCGGGGTTTAGAATCCAACTCCACCCTCCTAGACCCATTTTTGTTCTGTTCCAGGCTGCACTCTCACTTAGTTGTGTTTCTTTTCAGGTCGATCTCTGTTATGTGCTCGCCGTTGCGAGGCCCATTTGACCAATGTTCATTGTTTTGAGTGAGCCTGGGTGCTAGGGATACCCCAGTAGTGAGAACAAGCAGCCTGCTTGTCCTCGGAGAAAGTGAAGATACTTACCTGTAGCAGGTATTCTCCGAGGACAGCAGGCTGATTGTTCTCACAAACCCGCCCTCCTCCCCTTTGGAGTTGTTCGTTATTCTCCTCTTGCTTTTGGACTACACTGAGGGACTTACTCACGCGATGGGCAGGAAACCGGTGTGCACATGCGCCGCTCGCGCGCCAGTAGACTCTGGAAGATTTTTTCAGATTTTGCTAGCAAAAACTTCCTATCCTGGGCCAACGTGGACGTTGATCCCAATCGTGAGAACAATCAGCCTGCTGTCCTCAGGGAATACATGCTACAGGTAAGTATCTTTGCTATTCTTGCGAAGAGGGGGCTGCGTGTGGCCTCCCTTTTGTATTCTGTGTCCAGAATGGAGTCCTTTGGGCTCTTCAGAAGCCTCCTTTTGAGCCTCTCCAGAAGGCCTCCTTGAAAGATTTTATGCTAAAGGTGGTGTTCTTGGTGGCTGTTGTGTCAACACTAGGGTTTCAGAGCTTCATGTTCTTTTGTTGGGATCCCTTTCTCTGCTTTTCGGAGGTGGGGGTCTCCCTGCACATGATTCCTTCCTTCCGAAAATGGTTTCAGTGTTTCATCTCAACCAATCTGTGGAGTTTCCGTCCTTTCACAGAGAGAGCAAAGAGGCTCGGTATTCTTCCTTGAACCTTCTCGATGTGCGTAAAGTTCTCATTAGATATCTGGAAGTCATGAATGAGTTCAGCAAATCAGACAGACTGTGCATTTTGGTAAGCAGAGGCTTCCAAGCCCACAATTGCTAGATAGCGGAATGTGACTATTGCATTCGCTTATTTGCTTGTGGGGAAGCAGGTTCCTGAGGCCTTGCGGGCTCATTCTGCGAGGCATATCTTTGTTTATTAAAATGCTTGATATACCGCAATTACCAACAAAGGAACATAGCGGAGACTACCTTACTGTTTCCAGCAGATATTTGGAAGGTGATGACTTGGTCAACACTGCATACGTTTGCCAAGCACTACAGGGTGGACTTTGCAGAGCACTGGGAAGCCAGTTTTGGGGCTTCAGTCCTTATTGAGGACTATTTTGCTACACCCTACTTGCCTGTACTGGTCTGGTATGGTATGGACAATAATGAAGGAAAAATTGTCTCACCTGATTCTTTTAGTCCTACCAGACCAGTCCAGAAACCCTCCCTTATGGTAATTGATTTATTTTTGTTTCCCTTTAGTCCATTCTTTCAACGTTGTTGCTTCTCATGGATCTTGACATAATGTATTATGTATCATGCATCTCCTTACTCATTGGAAGTACTTTCTGTTAGTAGAGTCTATGCCTCTCTGATTGGTAGGTATATTGGCTGAATTTGGTGGTTTCCCTTAATTATTTATTATTGACCAACACTATATGGACTTGAGCACCATTACTTGGTTATTCATAATATTGAGCATTCTATGGCTGCACAATCCCCTTTAAAGGTAAAACACATGGAACTACTTTCTTTGTCTCCATCTCCGCTGGTCTGGCAGTACTAAAAGAAAGAAAATTCATCAAGTGAGACAACATTTTTCCTTATGGACTTTTCCTCCAGTAATTTGTTCAACCCCCTCCCTTTTAAACCCAGCTGTGATAAATTCCTTCACCATATCCTCTGACAATACACGTTCCACAGCTTGATTGTTGAGTGAAAAAAATAATTTCTCCAGTTTGTTTTATATTTGTTGTCTGTTAGTTTCAAAGTGTCCCTTATTCTTGGTGCAGGCTGAAGGTGTAAATAGCTATTCTCTATTTGCCTGTTCCACCCATTCATAATTTTATAAATCTCTATCATATCCCTCTCGGTCATCTCATCTTCAGTTTAAAGAACCCTAGTTCTTTCTAATGAAGTTGTTCTATTCCCTTTATCATTTCTGTCACCCTTATACATACCAGATCTGTTTTTTTTGTGCACACCATATGATATGATGTACAGTGCTTAAGTACGAAATCTCTGTTAGCCTGCTGAGATAAATCTGGTCGACCTTCAAGCAAGAAACATATCTGTATCCTCACGAAAGTACCTCAACCTGCACTACCCCAGCTGTAAAGGTCTCAAGTACAAAACTTATTACGGATCCAATTTCTCCTTCCTGGGCTGCCGTCTATGGAACAATCTCCCTAGACCTATCCGAGCAATCCATAACCACCTACCATTCAGAAAAGCACTAAAAACCCATCTATTCAAACAAGCCTACCCAAAAGACCCAGATTAATCTCATGAACCCATCTACCTTTCATATACTGAAGAGAAAACGACATTGACCCAGAATCTATCTCCCACCTTACCCTCCTCTCTCTATCACCTGTCTCTACCTACCTATCCATCCTATTACTACCCATCCATCCTTCTATTATGTTATACTTAATTTCCTACTTTACATAACAAAATTCTGTGTTACCTATTACTATGTAAGCCGCATTGAGCCTGCTTTTAGTGGGAAAGTGCGGGATACAAATATAATAAATAAATAAATATGCTTCTCACCATGTCTGTCTCAGCCAAGTCTCCCACAGAAACATGCGTGACATTCCTAACTAAGGCCCCCTTTTAAAAAGCTGCGCTAGCGGCTGTCGGTGCAGTAATGCCCACACAGCCCATTCACCTGTGTTGGCATCGCTGTGTGGCAGCCACTAGCGCAGCTTTGTAAAAGGGGGGCAAGGAAGGGGAAATGTACCATTGTGTCACACGGTACAATTTTTCATCATAGCTTGATAAGGTAATATTTATGGATATTCTATTAAGAGTCTAATGTTTTATAAGTTTCTTCATTCTGGTGCTGATTACAATCTTCCTGATACATGTTTTTAGGAGTGTTTTAAACCAAACAGTTATTTAGATAGGATGTTACTTTAAAAGAAGTAATTATGTAAAAATGGAAAATATAAAACTTTGTGGTCTGAACGCATTGAAGATTTTATGTAATTAGTTAAAAATGTTAGTGTTCATATTTTTTACAGGATGAAAAGGAAGTTTTATTCTTGGGATGAATGTATGAACTTGAAAGAAGTTAAGGTAATGAGGTCCTATTCTATTTTGTTTAGTAAACAGATTATCTTTAAAAGTAGACATTTATACAATTATATATGAACAATTATCACATAGCTGATGATAGCCCAGTTTTTAAGACTATGCATTAATTTTCTACAGTACAATGAAAAATTGTGTTTTGTATGTGACGGTTGTTATATTTGAGAAAATTAAGAGCAGGCAATATCAACATTTAAAATTTAGGGCCCTGTTTACTAAGGTGCATTAGTGTTTTTAACGCGCCTACAATTAGTGCATGCTAACCATGTAGGCGCCTATAGGGATATTGTAGGCGCATACACAGTTAACGTGCGTTAAAAACACTAACGAGCCTGTAACGTGGCTTAGTAAACAGGGCCCTTAAAGTGTTAGAAGTAACAGTCGAAAACTGAGAAGGCAGTAATCAAAGGCTTGCCCATTGAAATGGGGCTTCTGTCATTCTTGCATTGCTTGGAGGAGTGGATGGAGAAAGAGAAGAGTAAGCAACAATATGCATTTGTTTGTATTATTGAAACAATATGTGGTGTTTCCCAACAGAAAGCATGTGCCAGTCCTAAGATCAGAGGTTTTCAACCCAGTCCTCAGGGCACACCCAGCCAGTTGGGGTTTTCAGGATATCCTCATTGAATTTAATGGGGATATCCTGAAAACCCTGAATGGCTGTGTGTACCCCAAGGACAGGGTTAAAAACCGCTGCTCTATATATTCAAGAATCATAGCAAAATTACTGGTGAAAATTATACAATAAGATGAACCCATAATTTGCACCAACATGGTTAGTTTGATTATTGCTTCTTTAAGGGATAGTTTTGTAACTGAGTATGCATGTAAATAGTATGTACATACTAGCTGATATTCAGAACAAGTTAAATGGTGTCACGCTAGTGAGGAAAAGTGAGCCCTTGGGCCACTGCTGAGGAGCGGCAGCAGCAGGCAAATCACCCAAACAGGAGGCAAGGTAGACCACAGACAGACGGGCATAGGCCGGACTGGAGCAGCTGGACTGGAACAGAAGCACTAAGCAGAAGCAGGAGAATAGTCCATGAACCAAACAGAGTCTTACCGGCAGGCAGCAAAGCAGAAGGGAAACCAGGAACCCAACAGAGGCTATAGGCTGGCGACCATCAGTAGTAAACCAGGAATCCAGCACGGACTTGGGCAGGCAGCAGACAGTAGAATAAACCAGGAAGCAAGCAGAGTCTTGGGCAAGCAGCAGACAATAGAATAAACCAGGAAACAAGCAGGGTCTAAGACAGGCAAAGCAAGCTTTCAGGGCAGGAACTGCAACAGACCAACAAGGACAAGAACACAACTGAAGACCTCTGTTGCCAAGGCAAAGCCTGAAAGTTCCCAGGTGCTTAATAAAGGCAACATACAAGGGAGTTCACCAGGTAAGGGTGCTGCTAAGTTCCAAAAATCCCAAAACAGTCTGGAAGGCTGGAAGACCCGGACCGGACCAACATGGCTTCTGGAACATGGGAAACAGCAAATAGACAGTCCCTCGCAGTCCCCAGGTCTAACCACCAGGTGGCAAGATGCATGAGAGCATAAAACATGGACACAATCGTGACAAATGGGCAGGAGAGGCTCTAGCCCATTTAACTTGCTCTGAGCTGCACAGCCACCAATATTCAGTGGCACTAAACTGGGCAGTGCCACTGAATATTGTCTCGGACCGCTCACCAAAAAAGTAATCAGGTCAGGGGCAGTGCATAGGGCGGCACTAGGAAGGAGCTTGGAGTTATGCGGGTACTGGCAATATTCAGTGCCGGCACCTGAATTAAGCCGTTGAGTGATGCAGATGCTAGCACTAAATATCGGGCTGGCACCCGCATAACTCTTTCTTAAAAAACTGTGGTCCCTGAGCCCTCTCTCTCCATCCATCCTGTGACCATCAACACCCCTTCCCTGAAACAAGCCTCCCAACCTCCTCCAAAGTCTATGTAGGCCCCCTGGGCCTACCTTTCTCCCTGGTGGTCCAGCGGGGGTCACTGGGGGCAGGAGCGCAACCCCCTTGCTCCTGCCTTTTGCAGTGGGTATCCAAAATGGCTTCCGCAACCTTTCAGGGTGTCTACATAATCTTTGGAGAGGGTTGGTGATGGTGGGGCTCGTTTGGGAGTGGAGGGGTGTTGATGGTCACAGGATGGGGAGAGAGGAAAGGGAAGGAGCGAGCTTTGTCAGGGGTTTGGGAGAGGGCTTGGGGTCCCAGAATTAAAGGGAAAAAATTATGCAGGTCCTGGCCTGATATTCAGCTGGTGCCCATATAACTGTCTTATGTGGACCCTGTCTTAATATTGGCTGGGCCTGCTTAAGCTCTGGCAGGCTGCCCGCCCACATTTAGCCTCCAGTATCCAGTTCTGGTGCCTGGACGTGGCATATAGTATTTGTTTTCATTATGTTGGAGATGCAGATGATATCATTTATTCTAACATGTTTTGTTGTATTGCAGTCACTAAAGAAACTTAATCATGCCAATGTAATCAAACTGAAGGAAGTAATCAGAGAAAATGACCATCTTTATTTTGTCTTTGAATATATGAAAGAAAATCTTTATCAGCTAATGAAAGACAGGTATGTTTGCTTGCAGAAAATGCAGGAGAGAATACATTGCCTTATCTTGCTTTAGTCTTCACCAAAGTGCTGTGCTTTCCATTAGCAGGTCTTTAGCACATAGAATGTGTGACATTGATCTGGTGGGGCTTATGTTTTATATGATGAGTAAATAGCTGTGGGCCTATATTACACGCATAAAAGTTGTTTCCTTGTCATCAAGCAGATGCAGCCATTACAGATGGGTTGTGTCCATCAACCAGCAGAGGGAGATAGAGAGCACACTTTTTTCAGTGCCTCATACCAGCTTGCTCCACTGCCTCTCCTTCAGTATTCTCTATCTACCCTAGCAGAGTGGTTGCAGCATCTTCGAGCTCCATCAAAAATCTGCCTGGAGGTGGCTCCTGGCTTGCCAGTTTTTAGCCGGGGTGTTAGAGGCTATAGCAGCTTCAGTTTAAAGGCACATAGGTTCGCCCTTTCCCTGCCTTACCCATACCTCCATGGGTGTGGACACATTGCTTAGCTTTTCCTGTCCTTCCCCACCAACAGTGGATGCAGGCACATAGGTTCGCCCTTTCCCTGCCTTTCCCACTCACCTGAGCCTCCGGAGTTTCTATTTACCTCTGCTTTCCTCACAGCGTTAAAAAAAAAAAAAAAAGGAACAGAGGTTTTTCCTGCAGGGGCCTCTTCTAATGCCCCCCCGGTGGATTCTAGCCTGGGTATGCCCTCTGAGGCATTGTTCCCTGATAATTGGCAGAATATGAAGCGCAGAAGGGCTCATTCCCCTTCAGAGAGTGCTGCACCTCCATTCCCCACTGGCTCAAGGCCTGGAGTTCAGGGGCGACCCTCTCAATGATGGTGCGCCGGCCCTCTCCTCGAGTCCTGTCATCGGAGGACGTCTTTGCCGAGGAGTGGGCCAACATTTCCTCAGATCAGTGGGTCTTGGACCTGATCAGAGACGGTTACAGAATAGAATTCGACGCCCCTGTAAGAGACGTGTTTGTGGAGTCCCGATGCGGTTCTGCCGCCAAACGGGCGGCGGTAGAGGAGACTTTACAAGGTCTGATTCAGATAGGGGCCGTGTCCCCGGTACCTCTCGCCGAACACGGCTGCGGCCGCTACTCCATCTACTTTGTGGTGCCGCAAAAAGGAGGGTCTTTTCGCCCTATTCAGGACTTAAAAGAATTAAACAAGTCCCTGAGAGTGCGGCATTTTCACATGGAAACCCTGCGCTCCGTCATTGCTGCGGTACAGCAGGGAGAGTTTCTCACGTCTGTGGACCTGAAAGAAGCTTACTTGCACATACTAATTTGGCCCCCGCACCAGAAGTTTCTGAGGTTTGCGGTGATGGGAAAGCATTTCCAGTACCGGGCCTTGCCTTTTGGCCTCGCCACAGCTCCCCGCACCTTTTTGAAGGTTATGATGGTAGTAGCTGCCTTTCTAAGGCGAGAGGGTATTCGGGTTCACCCGTACCTGGACAACTGACTCATTCGAGCAAACTCTGCTGCAGAGAGTCAGCATGTCACAGCCAGAGTGGTCTCAGTACTTCAATCCATGGGCTGGGTCGTCAATTTGGCCAAAAGTCACCTGACCCCCTCGCAGTCTCTAGAATATTTGGGGGCCAGGTTCGACACAGCCTCGGGGTATGTGTTCCTACCCGAGCAAAGGCGGTGCAAGCTTCAGAATCAGGTCCGTCTGCTCCTGAGGATGCCCCGCCCGCGAGCTTGGGACATTGTCCAGCTGATTGGATCGATGACGGCCAACATGGAACTGGTGCCCTGGGCGAGAGCGCACCTGAGACCTCTACAGTATGCTCTATTCCAAAGATGGTCTCCAGTATCTCAGGATTATCAATACAGACTCTCTTGGCTCCCTGCGGCCCGACTCAGCATGGAGTGGTGGCTCTCAGACAGCATGCTGCGGCGAGGAATGCTGCTGGCACTCCCCGATTGGTGCCTAGTGGTGACCGATGCCAGCCTGAAGGGCTGGGGCGCACATTGCAAGGGGAAGATTGCCCAGGGTCTATGGACACCCGAGGAGTCGGAGTGGTCCATCAACCGCCTAGAGTTGAAAGCGGTGTTTCAGGCGCTTCTCGCCTTTCAAGTGACCCTGGAAGGATTGGCTGTCAGAGTGATGTTGGACAACACGACAGCAGTGGCCTACATAGATCGACAAGGCAGCACTCAGTGCAGAGCTCTAGCCGCGCAGGCCGAACAAATTTGCCACTGGGCCGAGCTGCATCTACAGTTTCTATCGGCAGCTCACATTGCAGGTCAGAGCAACGTGCAAGCCGATTATCTAAGCAGGCATCAGATCGATCCAACGGAGTGGGAACTTGCAGACGAAGTATTCCTGCAGATATGTGCCATGTGGGGCAAGCCCGTGATGGATCTAATGGCGACAGGCTCCAATGCCAAAGTCCCGTGCTTCTTCAGCAGACGGAGAGATCCTCGCTCGGCGGGGTTGGATGCCTTGGCTCAACCCTTTTCCTCCGGGCCTACTGTATGTGTTCCCTCCGTGGCCCTTGATAGGGCGAGTGCTCCTGCGGATTCGGCTGCATCCAGGAGAAGTGGTTCTCGTCGCCCCGGATTGGCCCAGGAGGCCTTGGTATACGGACCTCCGACAGATGCTCATAGAGGATCCCCTTCAGTTACCTCTGGTTCCCAACCTGTTGTCACAGGGTCCGGTGACCATGGAGGACGCCGGCCGATTTGGTCTTATGGCCTGGCAATTGAGAGGGCGCGATTGAGAGGCAAAGGCTATTCCAATAAAGTAATTACCACTCTCCTGCAAGCCAGCAAGTGTTCCACTTCCGTGGGTTATGCCAGGATTTGGCGCCAGTTTGAAGTCTGGTGTGCTTCTAAAGAGATCACACCCCTGCGGGCTCCTGTCTCGCCGATTCTGGACTTTTTGCAGGATGGTGTACAAAAAGGCTTGGCCTATAATTCCCTGCGGGTGCAAGTGGCAGCGTTGGCCTCCCTGCGTGGCAAGGTTGAAGGCGTGTCTTTAGCTGCGCATCCAGATGTGGCACGGTTTCTTAGAGGGGTGCTTCGGCTCCGTCCTCCTGTGCGTGCACCTTGTCCAGCTTGGAACCTGGGGCTAGTGCTGAATGTCCTTCAGGGTGCTCCCTTTGAACCGCTTCGGCGTGCTTCAGAGAAAGATTTGACACTGAAGGCCGTCTTTTTAGTGGCCATTGCTTCGGCGAGACGGGTGTCAGATCTCCAGGCGCTGTCCTGTAGAGACCCTTTTCTGCAGTTTTCTGAGTCCTGGGTCACGGTTCGGACCGTGCCTTCCTTCTTGCCTAAGGTGGTTTCAGCGTTTCACCTAAACCAACCTATTTTCTTGCCCTCCTTTGTAGAGGAGGAGTTTCCAGACTCTTTTGGCCAATTGCACCTGTTGGACGTGCGCAGGACTCTGCTGCAGTATCTGCGAGTTACTAACTCTTTCAGGACCTCTGATCATCTGTTTGCTTTGCTATCAGGGCCTCGCAGAGGGTCTCCAGCGTCTAAAGCCACTATTGCCCGCTGGCTTAAAGAATCTATCTTTTCAGCTTATTTGCTTGCCGGCCGGCCACCGCCTGATGCCTTTAAGGCGCATTCCACTAGAGGAATTTCCTCTTCTTGGGCTGAAACTGGAGCACTTTCTCTTCAAGAGATTTGTAGTGCAGCAACATGGGCTTCTAAGCTCTCTTTTGCCCGACATTACAGGCTGGATGTGGCTGCCAGGAGGGATGCACATTTTGGAGCGCAAGTGCTGGCGCGTGGTGTGGCTTGTTCCTGCCCTATCTAGGGATTGCTTTGATACATCCCATCTGTATTGGCTGCATCTGCTTGATGACAAGGAAGGGAAAATTAGATTATTACCGTGATCATTTTCTTTCCTTTAGTCATAGCAGATGCAGCCATGATCCCTCCCTGTCTGATTGCTATCTGCTGTAAATCTATTTCAGGTTCTGTTCATGTTTCCTGGAGATTCCGTCCTTGGGAGAAAGTCCGAATACAGTCTTCATGATTCTTGTTCAATTAAAGGAGGATGACTTAATTCCCTCCAGTTTCATGTTTTGGAGGATGAGTTTATTCCCTCCGGGAGGATGAGTTTATTCCCTCCAGTTATGTCTCAGTGGAGGATGAGTTTATGCCCTTCGGGAGGATGTTTCATTCCCTCCATTCTGAGTTAATGCCCTTTGTTGTAGGGCCATCGTTCGCTGTGAGGAAAGCTTATGTTATTCCCATTGTGGTTTGCCATACTGCTTTGGAAGCTTCAAATACTGAAGGAGAGGCAGTGGAGCAAGCTGGTATGAGGCACTGAAAAAAGTGTGCTCTCTATCTCCCTCTGCTGGTTGATGGACACAACCCATCTGTAATGGCTGCTTCTGCTATGACTAAAGGAAAGAAAATTATCACAATAAGAACCTAATTTTCTCTTCCACTTCATATATGATGTTCATGATACAAATTAAAACATTGCGGATTTAAAAGCAAATATAAGAAAGAGGAGAAAAAAGAGAGAACATCTTCAGCTGTAATGTGAAACAACTGTTCCTTTGATTCTGATTCAACACCAAATAAAGCCTTCAGTTGAAAATTAAGCACAATATATTGTATGAAGTTAATCCTCATATGCTGTAAAATTGGCTAGTTCTGCTATTGCCTAGCTCTAATATTAGTATACAGCTTTTCACCATGAATAATGTTGTACAAAAGCAGGCAGTTACGTTTTGGAAGAGCTAGGAAGAGATGATGGGTTATACAAAGTTCTTAGAAGTACTTTATTGTTATGTCTTTGAGTTTTGTCATACTGAAAGCTACAATTAGGTCTGTCTCTTAGGTAGCTGTTCCTAACTTAAACCATTATCGTTGGTAGGTGAAGTATTACAGACTTGATTCTCTGTTAAGCATTTGCTTTTTCTGTGCATTAATGATCTTATAATCATGAATGACTTCCTTATTCATAATTATGCAAGTGATCAGTAACTGGACATTTTCCCTTGTTTATAACTCCTTTGTCTCCTAGTATAACTAGTCTTGTCTTTGCGGGTAAAGTCCTGTGCAAGGGATCATACGCCAAGACTCCTTCCAAAACCCTGCAATCATGGGCCAAGTTCTGCCACTAAGGGGGTAATTGTATAAGGAGAGTGCCAGCGTTTGGGATCAAGAACACATATAAATGACCAGAATATTGACATATATGTGTGCCTAAATGCATGAAACCCCAATAATCCATCTACATGCTATTCTAAAAAAAATGGTGCCTACTTGCGATGGCCTGTAGTTTGCAGGTTGGCATACCCATGGGTGGAGTCTGGGTGAAGTATGGAGAAGGTGCACATTTATGCATGTAAATTATTGGACAGTGCACACAACATTTACACTAGCTTTGTGATCGTGCCTGAAGTATATGCCCTGCTATGCTAGTATTCTGTAAAGGAAAAGAATAGGCTCTAAATAGTTACCTTCTTGGTGCCTAAAAACATGTGCTCCTTTAAAGAATTACTCTATAAGGAGGCAATTCTATAAACACACTCCTAGATATTAAGTGCTCTGATGCGGTACATGGAGTGCCTATTGTATAATAGCACCCAGATTCTATTATAGAATGCTTGTATAAATTGGCATGCCTAAATGTAGGTGCACGCATGTACACTAGATTTATAGCAGGTGTAAATGGGATCGCCTAAGTGCTGCATGCAGCACACAAAACTGAGAGGATTCTATAAGTTGAACGCATATGTGATAGACAAACCCATGGTCCATCCATGTGTGCATACCTTTGTAGAATAGCACCCTTGTGCTCCAATCCTATGTAATATTTTTGAAAAACAATATTGGTGCATTTAACTAGAGTTGTATTAAATTATAGGGAGAAAAAATCCACACATGAAATTGGAGTAAATTAAAGGAGACTAATGATGTATAGAGCAATTAAGTGAGCCGTTTATCAGCTTGGTTCACTGCAAATTACGCTCTGCTCAGGTGCAGCTATACTGAATTCTCCTATACTCCTCATATAAACTTAAGATATTGATAGGGTTAGTATTTGAGTTTACCTACAAGAAGCATTGGGATTGGTTTTGTTTTGATTTAAGTATCTTTATTTACCTCTCCCTTAGTGAGGTTCTTTCAAGTTTTGAAGTGGATGAATATGCTTGTCAGATCTTCTCAGTTCAACTCATGTGGATCCAAACTGGATGATGCAGGCCATTGTAGGTCTATCTCAGGCTCTGGGAATGCAACGATCCTCTCTGACATTATTTGCTTACAAGACCACACTCCAGTGCAAATCCAAGACCAGCCAAATGTTCCCACCACTGAAAAGCCGAGCCCCAGCAAATTATCTCCAGAAAAGCCTTTCAGCAGGGAACATCATGCTATAGTCCTTCTGGACCTTGTAAGGCTCTGCTCCACCCTAGAATACTGCTCCACCTTATTTGAGATGAAATAAAGCAGTCCTTCATAGATCCCATCATAGGATTTTGAAAATAGGACGTGTGTACAGAACTTTTGAACATGCTTATCATTGCTCACTCATTGCTTCTTTGCTGGCTAAAAAGAATATCCACTAATTAAGGGTGGTTTACTTGTGGGTCTTGTTCTGGGTCACGGCCGTGAGGTTGCTCCTCTGGTGATTGCTGCGTTCATACTGTCTAAAACTTTAGTGGCCTATGCTTTGCTTGTCAAAAGTAGAGACTGTCCATTATGCCAGATACGTAGACAAGCAGGGTATACTAGGGTGAATCATACACCTTTGCAGTGTAAGGTCGTGCAAATGGGTGTCAGTTCTTTACGCTGTTGAATCACCCTCACCGAGTAATCGTTAAATATAAGCAGTTTTTGTTGTTGGTAGATTAACTCACCAGCCTTCCGATAAGCACGAAGTATGGCATCCTTCTCTGCCCAATAAATGAATCTAGCAATGGACATGTGGGGCTTCATTTCTTTATCGCCTCATCCTGCAATCCTATGGGCCCTCTCACATTGAAAGGATGATTCATTACATCCTAGGCACAGATGTGTCGGGAGCTAAATACTAAAGAAAGTGTAGAGCTCAGAGTCCGTGACCAACTCCGGGAGGCCTACGACCCGCAGGTTATTTCTACGGGCCCTATACTCTTGGTCTGTTTCTTTTTGCAAAGCACCCAGCTGAGTCAGTACTTGTGCGGCTTCATCTTCCTGGTCAGAAATGCGGCGTTCTACTTCCGTGAGAATGAGTCAGATTTTTCATTTATCTCATCTACCAACTGCAGTTTGTTTAGACGGTCTCTAATGCTGCAGTGACGGCCCACTCTCCTACTGGTGTGTTAGCTGATGCAGCTACTTCCACCATCTTGACTAGTTTAGTCACCAGTTTGTTCAAGATATTTTATGGTTTTTTTGTGGGCATGCCACTGTTTCACTGTTCCACACTCGACAAACTCTCTACAGGCACCTTAATCCTTACTGCAGACACATTTCATAGCAGGATTCTCCCGTTTTTGAGGCTGAATAAGCAGATAATAGCAGGTCTTCCTCAGAGCTTCTGGCAAACACTGCTTGCAAGAAGGCAGGTATCACGTCCTCCCCACCATTCCTATTTGTCTTCTGTAGTCCTGGTCCTGGCTCTTCAGCTGTGATCACAGAAGAGAAATATTTGTTAAGCAATCCAACCTTATCTTTATCAGCTTCTAAATATCACGGTTGGGGAAGGTGAGCCCTTGGGCTGTGATGAGATTAGCTCTACCTGTGCGGCATAAACGCTGTGCAGGTCCTTATCGACAGCTGCTGATGAGACTGCCTGGCATAGCCCAGAAGTTGGAGAAGGTAGGACCTTACTCAGATTGGCTGGAGCATAGGACTAGGCAGACTGGCTGGAACAAGACCGGAGCGGTCTGGAGGATGCCTTTTAAAAGAGCCCTTGGGGGTGAGTTTTAAGAAGAGCCCTTGAGGGCTGGCCTGATGAAGTCGAGGCCAGGGAGTAGCTGGAACAGCAAGGCTGAAGACTGGAACAAACAGGGCTGGAAGTGGGAGCAAGCAGGGCCAGAACATGCAAGCCTGGAAGCAGGAATATACAGGACTGGAAGCAGGATCAAACAGGACTAGAACAAGCAGGAACAAACAGGGCTGGAAGCAGGAACTGGCCAGGCAACCAACACTGGAGCAGCACAACTCTGGAAGCCTGTTGGCGAAGCACTGTAGGAGTGTAGAGTACTTCCTCTAGCCATGAAGTGAGGTCATCTGTCAGTGCCCCAATTAGAACTGTAAAAGAGAATTTCCTCAACCAGGTAGTAAACACTCAGAAGACTCATAAGCACGGCATGCTGCAGGATTCTAGTGGCTTCCTGAATCAGGTGAGGGATGTGACTCTACATATTCCTCCCCTTCACCTTTGTCCCACAATGCCACGTTTGTACTTTCTCCTATCACTAACTTATCTAAAAAATGTCTTGTCCTCCCATTTTACTGTATTGGCTATTTGTATTCTTTGCTTACCTGACTACTCTACCAGCTTCTGTTAGCTTTTCCAGATATTGTTGCTGTTTTCCTCTTTCTGCGATCTCTTGTAGTTTAAAAAGGCTAACCTCTTTTTCTCTGAGGACAAGCAGGCCAATCTGTTCTAATGCATGAGTAACGCAATCCCTCATTGCCCAGTCTGGAGCTTGTAACAAGCTTTCTCAAGAGGTTAGTGGAGGAAGCTTCGCTGGAGTCTAGGCTGGAACCAACTCCTCAACACCTTTCTTGGGGACATGGTTCCTCTAAGTTGAGGCAGGCATAGTCTCAGCCCTTCCATGAGGAATTTTTGACTGAAACCACTGAGGAGCACTCATGAGAGTCGGAGGAGGATCCACAATACTTTTGGAGAATGAGTCCTATGTTATCCCCTCCGATCCTTCCCCTCCACAGGAAAGGAGAAAGTCTCCCCTCTTTTGTTAAGGGAATGGCGGCTGCCATTCCATTTCCTTTGGAGGTGGAGGATGAGCCCAGGGCCAAGGTGTTGGAGGTCCTAGACTAGGAGTCTCCTCCTAGGGAGGCTGTGTCTGTGCCACTGCACAAGATCCTTCAGGATGTTCTCGTGCGGAACTGGAAGTCCCCTCTGTCTGTCCCGGTACGGGCCAGGAGTTCTAGAAACTATGCTTTGGCACCTCTGGGCAGAGAAGCTAGAACCTTGGACTGTTTTGGGAGGAAGATGTTCCAGGCCTCTATGCTTGTGTCATGTATACATTCACACCAGTTCTTCACGAGCATCTACTTGTGGGACTCGGTGTGCAAGATGCTTGACTTGGCTGACTCTCCCACCGGAGCGAGCTGAGTCGCTTCTCAAGTTGGCCAAGCAGCAGAAGGCGTATCGTAAATTCTTGGCCATGGGCGTTTAAGACACTTCTGATGTGGCATATAGGATCTGTGTCCAAAGTATAGCAATGCGTAGACTCTCATGGCTGCATGTTTCTGACTAGGAACCTGTGGTTCAGCAAAGATTGGCAGATGTCCTGTGCAGGGAGCATAACCTTTTTGGAGAGAAGGTGGAGGAGGTCGTTGACCAGATCAAGAAACACACTGATACCATCTCTTCTCTCTTCCGCTGGATGCCTTCTTCATCAGCCTCCTCATCTAGGAGGTATTTTGGCAAGTCGAGAAGGGGTGCCTACTATTCTCAGTTGTGTAGGTATGCCACTTCCTCTCGCCAGCCTTCTCAGCAGTGTACACTTAAGAGCCCCTGCTGCTCCCCAGTCAAAGCAGGGGACAGGCTTTTGAGTGGCTCCAGCAGAGCATAGCTGCTGTCAAAGTGTCCGTCTTGGATGATTTGCCGGTTGAGGGGAGGCTGAAATTTTTCCACGAAAAGTGGCCCCTTGTAACCTCGACCGATGGGTTCTCCAAATAGTACGTCTTGGATACACCCTCAGTTGGCATCAGAAACCTCCAAATTGCCCACTCTCAGCACAAGCAGGTACTTGCAGATGAACTCTCTGCCCTTCTGAAGGCCCATGCAGTTGAGCCCGTTCCACCAGGGGAAGAAGGGAACGGATTCTATTCAGGTACTTCCTTGTGCAAAAGAAGATAGGGGGGATGCGTCCAATCCTAGACTTAAGGGCCCTGAACAAATTCCTGATCAAAGAAAAGTTCACATGGTTTCCTTGGGCACCCTTCTCCCAAAAATTCAGGAAAACAATTGGCTATGCTCTCTGGGCTTAAAGGATGCATATACCCACATCCCGATACTTCCAGCCCACCAGAAGTATCTATGATTTTGATTGGGAACACAATACTGCTTGTTGCCCTTTGGCCTTACATCAGCTCCAAGGTTATTTACCAAATATCTAGTTGTAATCGGAGCATCACTACACAGACTAGAAGTTCATGTGTTCTCTTATTTCAGCGATTGGTTGGTGAAGAGCACCTCGGAGGATGGTGCTCAGGAGTTCATGCAGAGGAGAAACAGGGGTGACATGATACAGACGTTCAAATATTTGAAAGGTATTAATCTGCAAATTAACCTTTTTCGGAGACAGGAAGGCGATAGAACTAGAGGACTTGAAGGGGGGCAGACTCAGGACTAATGTCAGGAAGTATTTTTTCACGGAGAGGTTGGTGGATATGTGGAATGCCCTCCTGCGGGAGGTGGTGGAGATGAAAACGGTAATGGAATTCAAACATGCATGGGATAAACACAAAGTAATCCGGTTTAGAAGGAATGGTTCTATGGAATCTTAGCGGAGATTGGGTGGTGACGCCAGTAATTGGGGAAACAAAACAGGAGCTGGGCAGACTTCTACGGTCTACGCCCTGATCGTGACTGAATAGATAGGGATGGGCTGGAGTGTAATTTTTTTTTTTTTATCTTTATTTAAATTTTTACCAAACATAACAATTATGAGTGATAGTACACAAATTGAATTAAATTCATTCAATACAAGAAAGTTTTTCTACATGAAATAATACTCTTACGACCACAATAATATGAAATCGATCCAAGAAAGAAATAGAAAAATAAAATTTCCCTGCTTAAATAAACAGTTTCACATTAATTTAAATCAAACAAGTAGCTACATTCCTGAGTGGGTTACTCAATAGCTGCATACAGCGTTGCATATGTGACTAGACTTGTACATTGACCTCTTCCCTGCTTTTTAGAAAATCTTCCAATTGATTTGGGTCAAAAAATTGATATTGTTTAGACTGCAAGATTAATCAACATACACATGGGTATCTCAAAGAAAATTTGCCCCGATCGCCAAAGCTCTCGGGCGCAGCAACAAAAACATCTTGCGTCTCTTTTGAGTTTCCCTGGATAAATCCGGGAAAACTCTCACTTTTGATCCCAAAAATAAAGAATCCAAATGCCTAAAGGAAAGTCTAAGAACTGCGTCTCTATCCATTTCCAACGCAAAGGTTACAAGCAAAGTAGTTCTTTGTGTTATCACTTCAAGGGACGACTCCAGGAATGCCGTAAGACCCATTGCTCTTTGTTCTGATAGATTTGCTGATGTTTTAGCATCAGTCTGTAAGTAAAAAGCTCTAGTTATTGGGGGCAATGAGTTTTCGGGCATACCCAGGGTTTCCATCAGATATTTTTTTTTTTTTTTATTTATTTATTTATAAGATTTTACATTTATAATCAAGTACATACTTGTTTGAAAAGCATTATGTTACAGAATCAATAAAGAAGAAAATTAAATTGCAAGAAAGAAAAAACTTAAACTTCTGCTCAAGTCCACAATTTGAAAACAAGATGTTTTAGAAATGGAATATGTTTTAAGCATTTTTTTTTTTTTTTAGGATAAAACTAACAAAAATAACAGGCTAGTGTCAACAGCGTTTAAACTAAATCAACGGGTAGGTGGTAAGGTACCCCTATTTTGCCTTGAGATAAGAAATGTTGTTAGTTGAGCAGGATCAAAAAAAGTAAATTTATTGGACTGGTACCTTACCACACACTTGCATGGATACCGCAAGAAAAATGTAGCACCCAGCTGAGTTACTGCTGGTTTCATTAATAGAAATAATTTCCTACGTTTTTGTGTCTCTCTAGAGACATCAGGGAACATCTGAATTTTCTGGCCAAGAAATGTTTTATGCTTATTTTTAAAGAACATAGACATCAACCATTGCTTGTCTGGTGCAAGCGCCACAGTCACTACTAACGTAGTGGGTATTATATCTTCAATGTCTGTTGATTCTAATAATGCCGTTACATTCAGCGAGTGATCTTGTTCTTTTTTTTCCTCCAAGTTTTCTTTAGTTGGTAAATAGTAAACATACGTAAAAGGGGGAATCAGCTCTTCTTTTATTTCAAGTATCTCCGTCAAATATTTTTTCCACATTTCCCTAGGAGGCTTAGTAATATGTTTGGGAAAATTTAACAACCGTATATTATTATTTCTAACGGTATTTTCAAGAAGTTCAGTTTTTCTCCTTAATGAGGACAAGTCCTTCATCATTGCTTCCTGGTGTGTTTGAAGTGTTTTCATATCTAAGTCATTTTTCATCTTTGACTTTTCCAATTCCCCTACTTTTATGTCCAATTTTTTTATTTTTTCCTCATGATTTTTCATTTCCTGGTTTAACGTATTTATTTGAGGAGTAAGTGACTTCCCTAAATCTGCTATCAAGGTCCACAAACAATCCATAGTCACTTCAGCTGGCTTTATAGTTTGAAAGGAAAAAAGTGGTGGTATTACCTCTTCCTGTGAAGACAAATCCACGTTCAAACCAGCAACATTTCGTTCCGAAATCGCTGGTATGGTCGGTGTCTCAATCAAGGCATATTGCTCTCCAACCGGCAGTTGTTCCGCCTCCCGACTTTGATCGGTCTCACCACCATCGGGGGAACGATTCAGAGTCGTCTCCGAAGGAGTGCTAAAGCCAAACGGCTATGGGGGCGGTTCCCGCATGTCAGGGCTGAGCGTAAGCTCGAGTCCAGGAGACGCCGCTGTGCTTCCATCTGCACCAGCGTGAATCAGCGGACTTATTCCCGACAATCCTGGCGCTGTACAAGATGATGGCGCAGTCATCTGTAGGAAGGAGCGGATGTCTTGCAACGAAGATACCGTACGCTCTGGGGCCCGGGAAGCAGACTTGCCTCGTCGTTTCGGCATCTCTAAGGTAACACAGACGAACTGCAGGAGCACTGCCTGCTAGCGTGTTAGTTCAGCGGCCATCTTGTCTCCATCAGATATTTTTTAACCATTTGCGTCGGAGTTACCAATGGTGACCTAGGAAAATTTATAAAACACAAAGTTAGTCTCTTAGATTGATTTTCTAAATATTCCAGGCGTCTTAAGGTAACATTTTTGTCTTTTAGCAAAGTTTGCTCCACTAGTTCAATTTTTCCAACTTTTTCAGACAGTCTTTTAACTTCAGAAGCATGGCTTTCACTAGTCTTTAGATGAATTAGCGCAGTCTCTGATAAAACTTTTATTGTCCCCATGTTTTTTAGGATTACGGTTTGTAATGCAGATTGGGTCTTGGAAGTCAAGTCCCAAAGTGACTCTAATGTCACTACGGCTGGTTTCACTACCTCTCCCATTATACAATCCGGTAGAGGGGCTTTTGAAACTTGTTCCAGTATACTCACTGTCCTTAATGAAACAACAGGAGTAGTTGTTAGTTCGGGTTCCTTCCAGCTCCAGCTCTCTTCTCCTGCAAACTCCCTCCCTGCACAGCCTGGTCTCTCTCCATAGCGGCAGGGCTTGCCTGAAGATTCTCCCTTCCGGGTTGTGGGGGCGCCGCACGCTTGACAGGGCTAAGGGAAGCCCCGTCTACGCTGTTGTCCTGCTCCACAAGGCAGGCTCCCGCAGTTGGAGTAGACGCCATCTCGGGACCGGGCAACACCGCGAAACGGTCCATCGTCGTCTGCTGCAGCTGAGGCGTTCCACTCGGGACGGAGGGAACCTCCCGAACCTTGCCTCTCCACTTGCCCATCTTCCGACGGGTAAGGTGCTAACAGCGGCGTTCGTTGGGACCAATTCTGAGCGCGTCCGTTTGTGCTACTCAGTCCGTCGCCATCTTGGATCGATGATCAGGCTGGAGTGTAAATTTTAAGGGGCTTCGACTTTAGCTTGAGAACTTAGTGCAAGAACAGTACTGGACAGACTTCTATGGTCTGTGCCCTGAGAAAGGCAAGGACAAATCAAACTCGGGTATACATATAAAGTAACACATACTATGTAAAATGAGTTTATCTTGTTGGGCTGACTGGATAGACTGTACAGGTCTTTATCTGCCATCATTTACTATGTTACTATGACTATTCGGATACTTGAGCTACTAGCGTTCATTTTAAACTACCCCAAGTCCCATCTACACCCTGTCCAACAATTGAAATTCATTGGAGCCCTACTCGATGTGCAGGAGGTTCGAGCTTTCTTCCGGGGACGAGAGTAGACACTAGAGTTGCACTGGCTTCTTGGGTTCAAACCTCTCAGCAGGTCACAGCTCGGCAGATGTTGAGGTTATTGGGCCACATGGTGTCCACAGTTTATGTGACACCCATGACACGTCTTCACATGAGAACTGCCACTTCTCAGTGGTGTCAATCCACTTGAGGTCTGGAAGATGTCATCTGAGTGTCCCCAGAGCTTGCTCGCTCCCTGTTGTGGTGGACCATTTGATCCAATTTGACTCTGGGACTTCCATTCCAATTTCCTTGGCTGCAAAAAGTGCTGAGAACGAATGCATCTCTCCTGGGTTGAGGAGCACATGTAGATGGGTTCCACAGTCAAGATGCTTGGTCCACCCAGGAAACAGATCTCTTGATCAATCTCCTTGAACTTCGGATGATTTGGAATGCTCTAAAGGCGTTCAGAGATTGGCTGTATCACCAAATTGTTTTAATTCAAACAGACAATCTGGTTGCTATGTATTACACCAACAAGCATGGGGGCACTGGATCACACCCCGTGTGTCAGGAAGCCATCCGGATGTGGCGTTGAGCTCTCCAGCAAGGCATGCTCTTTCGCGCCATTTATCTGATGGGCAAAAACAACAGCCTGGCCGACAGACTGATCAAGGTTATGCAACTGCACATGTGGTCTCTCAGTATAGGCATTGCTGGGGAGATCTTCTGAGTGTGGGCCACCCCCTCGGTGAATCTCTTTGCCACTCATCTCAATCACAAGGTTCCTCAGTTCTGTTCCAGGTTCCAGGCCCAAGACAGACTAGCTTTGGATGCCTTCCTCCTGTATTGGGGTCAGGTCTTCTATATGTATATCCTTCAGTACCTCTTGTGGGGAAGCCTTTGTTGAAACTCAAGCAAGACTGTGGGACCATTGTCCTGATTGTGCCTTATTGGCCTCAGCATATCTGGTTCCTTCTTCTTCTGGAGTTATCCTCCAAAGAACCGTGGAGATTGGAGTGTTTTCTAACCCTCATCACGCACAATGAGGGATCTGTTCTGCATCCCAACCTTCATTCTCTGGCCCTCACAGCCTTGATATTGAGAGCCTAGAATTTGCTTCCTTGGGTCTTTCAGAGGGTGTCTTCCGGGTCTTGCTGGTTTCCAGGAAAGATTCCACTAAGAGGTGTTACTCTTTTAAATGGAGGAGGTTTGCCATCTGGGGTAAGGGCAAGGCCCTAGATCCCCTTTCTTGCCCTACACAGACCACTATCTTAGTCTGGTCTCAAGACCAACTCCGTAAGTGCAATTATTGCTTATCAGGGTAAGCCCATCTCTGGACAGCCTTTAGTTGTTCGCTTCATGAGAGGTTTGCTTTTGTCAAAGCCCCTGGTCAAACCTTCACCAGTGTCATGGGACATCAATATCATTCTCACCCAGCTGATGAAATGTCCTCTTGAGCCACTGGATTCCTGCCACCTGAAGTACTTCACCTGGAGGGTCATTTTCTTGGTGGCTATTACTTCAGTTCATAGAGTCAGTGAGCTTCAAGCCCTAATAGTGGATGCACCTTATACTAAGTTTCATCACAAAAGAGTAGTCCTCCACTTATGCCTAAAGCGGTGTCAGAATTCCATTTGAACCAGTTGATTGTCTTTACAACATTCTTTCCCCAACCTCATGCCCATTGGGCTCACGATTGCTGGATGTAGCTGCTTGATATATCTTGATCTAATATGTACTATATTTGTACCAATCTTCATTTTTTACACTTTTGTTTATGTGGTCAATAAGATAAGGTTCTTGATGAAGGCATTGGCTGCTGAAACATGGCCTTGTTGAGCTTTTCGACAATTGACATGTCATTTTTGAGGCAATAAAGACTTGATTTATTGGATTAGCTTTGGTTTTCCTCCTTTTTTATATCCTCACTCTTGACTGTTGGCTTTACACACACTCATAAGGTTTGGAGTTTCTCCTTTGTTTGTTCCTTAAGAAAAGACTGGTGCAGATTTGCTTATAAGATAATGTGAAGTACAATTTTTAAAAGACTGGTTTCAATTAAACAAGAGTGTCTTTATAAGAACTTGTAATTCTCATTATTATACTTTGGGATTTACAGACTTTTTCTCAGCACCATAAGTAATGTAAGTTGTTGAAAAGTGCTTTACTTTTCTCAGATTGTACAATTGACAACTTTATTGCCTATTATTACTACTACTACTACAAATCATTTCTATAGCACTACCTATTAAGAACCACATTTCTTTCTAGGTCATTTACTGTTATGTCCTTTACATTTGGTTGCTTTATACATTTTGTTGAGTGTTGGAAGTTCACCTGCTTTACTATTAAAATCAAAATAAAAAAAAATCACTTGAAAATGTTAATTTGTTTTTTCACAGAAATAAGTTGTTTCCAGAGTCAGTCATCAGAAACATTATGTATCAGATATTACAAGGGCTAGCTTTTATCCATAAGCACGGTAGGTGTTTTGTGAGGACTTGAACTTTGCTATCCTCTCTGAGTGAAAACATGGCTATGCACAGTAAAGCATACAAAATTATAAACGCAGGTAGGGTTACCATATTTGCGGAGATAAAAAGGAGGGCAGAAAAAATAAAATGCCACCCTTGGCCCCGCCCCTGCCGCTCCCTCACCTTGATCCCCCAAGAAAGCCAGATTCTATAAGGAATGAAAATACTACTAAAAATAACAGAAATTAATTTTTTTCTGTAGTTTAAAAGGAAAAGATGTACATTTCTAAAAAAGCAAACATCCATGTGCAGCAAGATCCCCTTTCCCTCCCATCCATGAGCAGCATGCCCCCCTCTCCACTCCATCCCCTTCTATCCATGTGCTGCATTTCCTCCGTTTACCATCCCTTCCCTCCCCTCCACTTACTGCATGCTCCCGCTCATTCCTTCCCTTCCATCCACATGCAGCTTGCCCCCTTCTCTCCCTCCCATCCATGAGCAGCTTGTCCCCTCCCCTCCCTTCCTGGGCCTACCTTGCAGCCCTGGTGGTATAGTGGCCTCTTTGGGGCAGGAAAGAATCCCACTCTTTCCTGCCTGCTGCCACTGACCTCCCCTCTACCACTGCTTCTTGAAAGTGGCTGCCAAGACTTCAAGCGAAGTCTCACAAGACTGCCATTTCAAGAAGTGGCTGTAGCGTGGAGGTCAGCAGCAGAGGGGTAGGAAAGACTGGAGTTCTTTCCTGCCTCGAAGAGTCAAGAAGCTGTAGCAGTGAGCTGGAAAGAATGGAGTTCTTTCCTGCCCCGAAGAGGCCACTAGACCACCAGGGTGCGTTAAGGTAGGCTTGGGAAATGTTGGAAGAGAAGACTGTCAGGACTGCTGGATGTCAGGATTGCTATGAAACCAGCTTCTGATAACTCCCCCCTCCCTCAGGCAGCCTGGTGGATGGCAGATGGACCAAATAGTGCCCAGCTGCCTGCTAGCCCTTTGTTTTCACAAGTACCCCTAATTAACATACCTTTGTCCTCTCTGGGCATCTGGGAGCAGGGCTCTCTGAGAAAAATGAAAGCCAGACAGAGAGGCTCCAAAACTAGGGACTTCAAAGACTAAAACCTGTGAAAATGCTCACGTTACTTGCATCAGAAAATTAAACTGGAGTTTGCAAAGGAAAGAGCTGATAACAAAGGTTGGGAAGTAAAGAAGTTATTTGATCCCTCTCTGTTCCTGTTAGGGATATATAAATGATAGCACATGGCTCTGCTGCGGCTCTTTCTCTGCATATACATATCTTCAGCCACCAGAGCACATGGCTCTGCCGGCTGAGCTTTCTCAGAGCACATGGCTCTGCTCAGTAGCGTCACAAGGGCAGCTGACACCCGGGGAGGGTCGCCACTGTGCACCCCCCCCCCCCCCCGGGGTGCAGCACGACGCACCCTCCCCCCTTCCTACGCCACTGGCTCTGCTTTCCCCTTTTCTTTCTCTGCTTTCGCCTTCAGCCCTACCCCAAAGCTTTTTCTCTCAGAGCACATGGCTCTGTTTTCTTAGCTTTCTCTTCTTTCTCTGCCCCCCCTTCTTCTTCAGCCCTACCCCAAAGCTCCCTCTTTCTCTTACTCTGCACACACACATCCTTACCTTTCTGTCTTTGATTCCCATCTAAACCCACACACAGATACAGCATTGTAATATTTACCTGTACTAAGTGCTATGAGCCTATATATGTAAGTACAATATACCTTCTATATATATCCAAACCCGTGTGGATTGTGTATTCTTGGGAACCCACTGCCTCTACGAACCCACTGCCTCTGCGAACTGGACCCGGGACCATACCTAGACAACGAATGCTGACAAAGGTCAGCCCATCCATCCGTCAACCCGCCAGCCCAGAAACCCAGACAAACGGGCTGGCTGGAAAAAAACATCTGGACCCCTGACAGTCCCCTGAAAAGAAGGATATGTCTGGGGAAATCTGGACTTATGGTAACCCTAAATGTAAGGCATGTTACTATATGGTCAATATATAACATGACTACAGACATATGCAGTTTTTATCATACGTTTTGTTATGTTGTTTTTTGCAGTAAAAATTGATATCTGCGAGGTTTCTAAGACGTTTGTTCAAATTACAAATTTCCCCCCTAAAAGTTAAACACAAGTTCTGAAATTCTTTGGGCAAAGGAGTAATTTAAATCAGTTATCCAATTTGTGGATTTAATCTAACACACAGAATTGAACTTTCTTTTCATTGAAACTGAAATTTCCAACCTTTTAAGAAGTAAATAAAGGAAGTTGTATGCTGTAATATACTGCGCATTGCTGTTTTCCCCTCATTTGGGATATGTTATGGGACCATTAATGCCATGTTAAATAATACAGTTTCATATTTTTGGATGATTTGCAGTGGTATAATGTATACTTCACAGCCAACTCAAATGCCTAAGATATAGATATTGTATTTGTAACTGGTTCGTAAAACTTAGAAACAGCAGCAAAAACAGATCCAAAATATCTGTACATAGAATATCAGTAAAATACAGAGCAGTGTACTCAGGCTAGTCCCAATTGACTTAAGCTTCAATTTTATTAAAAGCAACCATACATAAAAGTTGAAACTGTAAATCTAATTAGGTTGTCCATTTATCTAACATGTTTCAGCGCCTTGGTGGGGGATTTTTTGTTTGTTTTTTACAGTTGTAGACAGTAATTTCACCTAAGGTGACTACCTATATACTTCTGTGGTTGCATTTAAGGAGTTCTCAAAACCCAGATGTAGCACACTGTTTTACCAGTAAATAATACTTTGTTTTTAATCCTCTGGGGAACCTCTTGTTATATAGCTGGAGTTCAGAACTGTCTACAGTTCTTAAAAACTGCCCTTGAAGCTGGCTGAAACATGTTTGACTTATGGGCTGGTTTACAGTTTCCACTTTTATCTATTGTTGCTTTTAATACAATTGAGCCTTAATTCCGTTGGGACAAGCCTGTCTATGCTGCTCTGTATTTTATTATAAAACTTAGAGTCAAGTTTTAAAAACCAGTTACACATAAAATTTAATATTTTAAAATTTTTAGATCATGGAACATTAAAACTGAAATCTCTTAGACTGTTGAATTTGCTTTTCAGTGGGAACTTTTTCCAAACAAAACACATGTAGTTTTGAAAGTCCAAAAATATACATGTCTCCTTCCGCAACTTAGCCCCAACCTAGGAAAACCTCTGCCACAAGGCAGATAAAAGTATGTGTAGCATTCCATAGAATAGATACTTCTATCCACACACAGGGTCGGCAGTTTTCAGATGACCCACATCCGCAAGTAGAACACTGTTTTGCCTGTAAGAATGGCTTTGAAAATTGTCCTCCTCATATAGGCCCCTAAATTAGTTTAATGTGGGAAAAAGTATAAGTCTACAAATTGTGAGATGTTATTTGCACATGAATCATAATGTAGAAGGCAATTTTCAGAACTAGACAGGTATGTTCAAAGTCTGTGGATACTTTTCCTCATAGACTTTGCACATCTTCCCAAGGGGGCATACACATTTACTTATCATTTGAAAACTGCCTGAGGAAAAAGTACCTGTAGATATCTGAACCAGTTTTCTTCTGCAGATTACTTTTTTTTGAAAGCAGCACATGGAAGTTTGAGAATGCAAAACTTTGGGCATTTTTCCATCCCTGACTTGATCCTGCCTATTATTTTTAATAAAGATCTACACACATCCTTTTATGGCCTGTGGGGTAATTTTAAGCTGTTTTTGCACATGAAACAATATTTTATACAGAGAAATAATCC
The DNA here is from genome assembly GCF_901765095.1 of Microcaecilia unicolor. Taxonomy (NCBI): domain Eukaryota; kingdom Metazoa; phylum Chordata; class Amphibia; order Gymnophiona; family Siphonopidae; genus Microcaecilia; species Microcaecilia unicolor. Next base: position 327,202,264 of record NC_044031.1, on the reverse strand, counting down.
GTTATAAAATTGCCCATGGTATATGCAAACAGCCTTCTGCATATACTTTTTCTTTGAGTTAGCAGAACTGTTTTTGTGGTGGGGTGGGGGGGGGGGGAGAAGGAGTGGATTTGGGGTATAGATGTGTCTTATGCATACAGGGGAACTTTTTCTTAGCCGCGGTAGCATTTTTAGCTCGTGGTAGAAATCAGCTGGTGATAAACGCTGAGATGCCCATAGGAATTTAATGGGCGTCTCAGCATTTACCACCAGCTGATTTGTACTGTGAGCTAAAACAGGTCATTTGTACAAGGATCAGAGTAAAGATAACTCTGTGGTGGTTCTTTATGCAGGGCTATTTTATAATAGTGGATAGATGCTTAAGATCCCTTTATAAACTAGATATAACTTATGTACCTTTCTGCCCTACTGGCTAGGCAGCCTGCCTATAGAAGTACCCCCATTGTGGGTAGGCAATTTTCAGACAGCCTATTTTCCTTATAAATGACTTTTTAAAAAGTGCCCTCTTATGTGGTAATTTTATAAACCTTTCTCCACTCACTAAGCCTGCTTTACATATGGAAAAGAACATGACTGCATACATGCACATAAAGGACCAAATTCTATAAATAGTGTCGAAAAATAATGCGCTAAGTGCTATTCTATAAATGGCACTGAAAGGTGCCATTTATAGAATATGCTTAGCGCTAGGATTAACACTTAACTTTAGATACGAGTATTTACACCAAGTAAACCCTGGTGTAAATCCTCATGTCTGAATTAGTAATGGATTTCCCTTATTCTGTAACAGCATGCATATATTGTGGGAATGCCCCTGACCCTCTTATAGCCGTGCCTCCTTTTTGGAGCAGTGTGTAAAATTTATGTTCAGATCCCTGTGACTAAAAATGTGTGTGAATTTCAATTAATGCCAATTAATGCTGATAATTGATTATTAGTGCCCAATTATCAGTGCTAATTGACTCATTCAATTTAATTGTGCATGCAAATTGGTCATGCACTCAAATTTGCATGCAGAGTTATAAGCGCCATTTATAGAATTTTGGGGAAACTCTGCACCTACTTTTATGTGATCTACACATAGGCATTCCCAGGAGCATAACTTGGAGAGAGCAGAGATAGAGCGCACACATACAGTACCTGCACACTAGGGATGGGCAACCAAAAATTTTTCATTTTGTGTTGTTTCCTGTGTTTCCAGGATTGTTAATTTTGATTATTTTCATTGATCTTATTTAGTCTGGGGAGCAAAGTTGTTGAGGGTGCACTCTTTTGAAAGAGGGTACAATATTTGTAAAAAGAGCACATTCTTTCTGAAACAGTACATACCCCTTTCCTAATAACATGTGCAGGCTGTGTCAAGGATAAATCCCCTAGAAAAATAGATGATGACAAACCTGATAGAATTGAAAAATGAACTTGCAGAACTATTATTATTAACTTGTAATTTATCTGTAAAATCAAGCATGGTACCGGAAAATTGGAGGGTGGCCAATGTAACGCCAATTTTTAAAAAAGGTTCCATAGGTGATCTGGGAAATTATAGACCGGTGAGCCTGACATCGATGCTGGACAAAATAGTAGAGGTTGTTATGAAGAACAAAATTACAGAGCATATTCAAAAGTATGAATTAATGAGACAAAGCCAACATGGATTTAGTGAAGGGAAATCTTGCCTCACCAATCTAATACACTTTTTTGAAGGGATGAAGAAACATGTGGATAAAGGTGACACAGCTGATATTGTGTATCTGGATTTTCAAAAGACATTTGAGAAAGTACATCATGAAGCACTCCAGAGGAAATTGGATAGTCATGGGATAGTGGATTAAAAACTGGTTAAAAGATAGAAAACAGAGAGTAGAGTTAAATGGTCAGTATTCTCAATGGAGAAGGGTAGATAGTGGGGTTCCCCAGGGGTCTATGTTGGGACTAATGCTTTTTAACATATTTACAAATGATTTAGAAATGGGAGTGAGGTAATTAAATTTCCTGACGACAAAAAGTTATTCAAAGTTGTTAAATCGCAAGAGGATTGTGAACAATTACAAAAGGACCTAATGAGACTGGGAGACTGGGCATCCAAATTGCACATGATGTTTAATGTAAGCAACTGCAAAGTGATGCATGGGGGAAAGAGGAACCCGAACTATAGCTACGTGATGCAATGTTCCACATTAGCAGTCACCGACCTGTAAAAGGATATAGGTGTCATCGTTGATGATACGTTGAAACCCTCTTCTCAGTGTGTGGCGGCAGCAACTAAGAAAGCAAGTAGAATTTTAGGTGTTATTAGGAAAGGAATGGAAAACAAAAATGATGATGTTATACTCTGGAATCCGTTGCCAGAGGATGTAGTAAATGCAGTTACTTAGCGGGGTTTAAAAAAGGTTTGGCTACCTTCATAAAAGAAAAGTCCATGAGCCATTATTAAAATGGACTTGGAGAAAATCCACTGCTTATTTCTGGGATAAGCAGCATAAAATGTACTGTTTTAGGATCTTTCCAGGTACTTGTAACCTGGATTGGCCACCACTGGAAACAGGATGCTGGGCTTGATGGACCTTTGGTCTGTCCCAGTGTGGCAATACTTATGGTCTTATGTTAAAAGAAAGCTAATAGCTATTTAATAGAAAATATATTAGAATAAAACTCTAACATAGCTCCAGTTCATACACCATGTCGCATCACTGTTTGTTAACTGACACCAACATGGCAACAGTGTTTTTTCTACTTACTAATACAATCATGTCATACAAAGTAAGCAAATCATATAGCTCTACTCATATTAGTCATCTGTTCTGTTTCAGCATTTAAGCCGAATGGGTGAACAGAATTCAAAGTATAAATTGGCATTCTTCTCTAATTAAGAAATCTTTCAAAATTACCATCCTCCCACATCAGAGATACTTGATCAGTAATCCACCATCGGGGGAGGGGGATGTCACATGATGCCTGCTTCCTAGCAAGCAGCGGCAGATGAGCTCAGTAGAGGACCTGCTGTAATTCTGCTATATAAATCTGCCAAATAGGGATTTTGCTTATAAAACACCATTAGGGGTGTTTGTAGGGTTCTGGAGAGAGACTGTTGCCATTCAGATTGGTTACTCCATGGTATGCCCGCAAAATTTCACAAGAGAAGCTACAAAGGTCCAAAATGGCGGAGAAAACCACAATGGGTCACAGTGTCGGCAGGAGAGTGGGCCCATGAGATTTCATGATTGGTTACGGCAGTGCTGGATGATCGGCTTAACAAATTACAGTCTGCAGTCAACGAGATCAACAAAAAATTTGATTCCCCTTCCTCTTGGCTCATGGAAGTGGAGCGCAGGGCTTCAGAGGAAGAGAATGAAGCATCATGCATGTCTTTCAAATAGACAATTTAGAGCTGTGTGACAGGTTGGAAGAACAGAGCACACAGAAATAACTTAGGAGTCATGGGTCTGCCGGAGATAGTGACTGATCTTGAGCTATACAAATTTTTTAGTACCTGGCTTCTGGCTCATCTGGGTTTGGAGTGCACAACTTCTTCATATCAATGTGAGAAGGCCCATAGGATTGGCGCACAAAGAGATTTGGACACAGGACCCTGCACCACTATTGCACGCTTTCTTAATTGGTCTGAGAAGGAAGCTATTTTGAGGGCATATCAAAAGCTGGATCATTTGGATTGTAACAACCACAGGCTTCTTTTATTTAATGATTGTTCAATATGAGTTGCACTTCAAAGAAAAGAATTGATTGCCTATTTGCTTGTCTTTGTATCGCCAGGGAGTGCATTTTGCTCTGACCTATCCCGCAAAATTGAAAGTGTGGCATAACGGATGGGCACTTACCCTTGTGGGCAAGGAAGTGTTGTCAAAATTCCTAGATGGTCTCAACATGTCAGATCTGGCAGAATCTCACTCCAAGGGGAGTCCTTCCGGCTCTGGCTTCAGTGTGGACCGAACATAGACTGTAAGATGAGTGCGTGGTTGCTAGAGGCTCAGATATGCAGTGGAGTTATGTTTGTGGTGTTTTGCCATCACAGCCAATATGAGTTCTTCAGTGTTCTGGTTTGCTTGGGATCGTATTGATAACTATGAAAGTTTATGCCTCTTGTGCTTGCTTGCACCAGCCAGTAACGTAGAGAAGACTGTGCATATCACTGGCACTGGTACCTGAACTGTGTAGATGTGGGCTCCTGCTTAGACCTTATGGGTATCCTCTGCTTGTTTGTTTCCCACTCAGGTGGGGTGACTGGGGTGTGGCGGATTCCTGAGATAGAGGGGAACTTTCATCCCCCTCTCACTGCTGCATACTGAACTGAAGTCCCTGCACTTTTCTGTTCTTCTTTTCCTTCCCCTTTTTGACTTAAAGCATATGCTGTTGTTTGTAGGCTTAAAATGTTTTTATTGTGGGGCTTAGCTTTATCTTCAGCTTCTCTCCCCAGGTTCTTTCTTTTAGGCTCCCACATTGTAAAAAAAAAATTTCCCCTCAGTTCAGTGGTGACAGGGTCCTCAGGGGAGTATGTGGTTTTTGTTCCTTCTCTTTGTTTTCTCTGGCTGGTTGGACCTTCTCCCAAGGATTGGGCCTAGATGAAAGTTAAGATGTTGGCTTTATGGGCCATAGTGGGGAGGGGGAGGGGATATGGGGGGTGTGAGGGTTTGGGAGGAGGGGATTTATGTGTGTGTGTGGGAGGGTGTGTCTGCTGATATAGATGTTTGAGGGGTTTTGGAGGGTGTGTTTGTAGAGACCTGTTCTGGGGTATTTGAATTTGGTGGGCTTTCTAGGTTTCATTCCTGTATGCAGTGTTTCTGGGGTAGGGTCTTTTCTTGGGGAGCCTAGCTGGGGGGCTTCCTGAGAATGGTGTATACAGCTTTTATTGTTCTTTCACTTTTATATTTGCTTTTCCAATGGTTAATTTGAAAATGGTTATTTTAAATGTTGATGAATGTTCATTTGTCCATAAAGAGAGAGAAAATCCTTTCCTGGTTGCAGAAGGAGAAGGTGGACATCGCCTATCTCCAAGAAACCCACTTCACTTCTTTAGAACATGAGAAATTTAGGAGGTGTTGGGTGGGGGACCTTGGGTACTTGGCTTTTAATGGAAGACAAAGGGGGTGGCCATACTGTTCCAGAGTTACCTTTTCACCTCCATAAATTAATTCAAGACTAGGAAGGCCACTATGTTATTATATAGAGGAGCTCTGGGGTCATAAACTTTTGTTTTGTAATATCTACATGTTAATGCATCTGGTCTTGGGGGGAGTTCAGGTACGGCTAAGTTTATGCCAGACAATTGGATGCAGAATTGGAGCGCCCCTTTCTCTTTCATAAATCTTGTGCATATGAAATAAACTACTGGTGCGTGATATGGATCTCATTTGCAATTTTTGAGGCCGGTGAGACTAGCTTGAAGATGGTTTTCAGCCGCATTACTGCTCAGTAGCGCCTCGGCGTTCTTTTATGTCCGTTATTTTTTTAGACTTTTCACCCACAATACTGAACAGAATACTATACAGCTACTTTTATACCACATACAGAGACTCCTGAAGTAGGCCCTTAGGGGCCGAAACACAATTTTGTGTTGAGTCCTTTTTAATGTGAATAAAACCTCTGATGTGAACTCTTTTAGTCCATTGGTGGTTTCTGCACTGCATCATCCTTCGTTTCACCCCCACTGTGTTTGTTTACCTGGGTTACCTGTGCGGAGGACTCCTGTTCTTCTGTGTTTGCCAATCTCTTCTAGTGAACAGTCCAAAATTATGGACCTTGGGAAGAAAGTAAATCAGTGGAGTACATGGGTAAGGCTCCATGAAAAAAGCAGCTTCCTTCTGAGTCAACATCCCCCACTCTAGTGCCGGAAGTACTAGAGATCAGATTTTTCAACTCTGACATAGGGTCCATTGACAGCTGGCGATAATATATGGTATTAAAGTCATCCATTCTTCTTCAGTGTCTAAGCCAAATGGATGAATAGAATTCAGAGTATAAATCCACCTTGCTCTCTATAGTTAATAAATCTTTCAAAATTTTGAAAGATTTCTTAACTATAGAGAGCAATGCTGGATTTATACTTTGGATTCTGTTCACCAACATTCAGCTTAAACACTGAAATAGAATGGATGACTTTAATATCAATTGAGCTCTGGGAGGTGAAACGGGTCCTTGTTGGGACTGCTTCTGCTGTGAAAGCTAAGTTATGCTCTTTCACTTCCATTAGCCAAGTAATTGTGGATACAGTTTGTTTTCTGGTATATTCTTATGATTGAAGCCAAATTTCAAAGAAGATTGAAGTTAAAAGTTAAAGATGACTACAGATTTAAAATTAGGAGCATGAAGATTACTTTCTAAGTAAAATTTTTTGGAGGTTTTGTTATTAGCAAGTAGAAAAACGCCACTGATGCCATGTTGGTATCAGTTAAGGAACAGTGAATGCAGCATGGTGTATGAATTTGTAGATGTGTCAGACCGAGTTTTGTTCTAATTTATTTTCTTTGGAATTATTGGCTTTTTAGCTTTGTCTGAAGTTTTTTGTTGCATATTTTTCTAGGAGACTTATCCTTGACACAGCCTATGTCAAAAAGTGAATTCATTTTGGGTGATAGTCTCCAGATTTGCCTTGAGTGAGAATGGTCTCTTAAAATTTAAGATTAATTCAGTGTTTAAGTTTTATATACACTGCACTTGAAGAATTAAAAGCGGTTATAAAGTGTTTTTTTTTCTATTATTTCAGAATGAATGCCTGATTAAAAGTTATCTTAATCTAGGCTGCACCTCTGAAGGTCCAACATAATAAAAATTACTGTTTTCTAGTGGGAGGATTATAGTACGCCATTATAAAATAGGCACCTTTTTAGATATTTCACATAGGCATCCTGTTATGAAATTAGCCCCATTGGACTAGATTCTATATATCATACCTAAAAAATCAGACTGGAGGAGTGGCCTAGTGGTTAGGGTGATGGACTTTGGTCCTGGGGAACTGAGGAACTGAGTTCAATTCCCACTTCAGGCACAGGCAGCTCCTTGTGACTCTGGGCAAGTCACTTAACCCTCCATTGCCCCAGGTACAAATAAGTACCTGTATACAATATGTAAGCCGCATTGAGCCTGCCATTAGTGGGAAAGCACGGGGTACAAATGTAACAAAAAAAAAATGAAATACACCTAGGCGTGTTCTATAAAGTACGCCTAAGTTTAGGTGTACTTTATAGAATAAGCCTAAATTTTCACACAGTTTATAGAATACGCTGAGTGCCCATCCACACAGCTAAATTTAGTTGCAGGCAGTTACACCAAATAAAACATGGTGTAAATGCTGTCTCCTAAATTACGCATGGACTGCATGCATTCTATAACAGTGTGTATAAATTTTAGAAATGCCCATGACCCACCCATTCCACGTCTATGGCTACACCCATTTTTCAATTATGCGATTTAGAATTTAGCGCATCATGTTATAGAATATGCTTAGATAGTTCCGTACACACATTCTAATTAATGCCAATTAGTGTAAATTGTTATGTGGCAATTATTGACACTGATTGGCTTAAGTAATTAAGTTGTGCACACTAATCCAGACTACGACTGGATTTGCACGCGTAACTTGTCACAATATATAGAATCCAGGGGATTCTGCCTAATTTATTATAGTTTGATATACCTCCTTTTAGCAAAAGCATATGGCTGCTCAGTGATCCTTTTTCTTAGTGAATGCTATATGGCATTCTAGACATTTAATCTCCTGATTATATATGGTATAAGAATCCTATTTGCCACTCTGTAGATGATATGTTTGTATTGAGCTGTTTTAATGTTGCACTGATACTACCCACTGAGAGTTTTTGAATTATTTCTTACAGAGTTAAATCATAAATAGACTAAATTTAATTATTGCATTATTATATTCATGTATCATGCATTTGTAAACTATATTCTTAAAACATGGCATTTGGTGATCCCCAAATTAAATGAAATGATTCTTCTGTCTGTTTTCTTCTCATTTCTCTTTATTTTATGTCCTTTTTATCTCCTTCCATTGCTTTTTATCTTGCTTCCTCCCAGAGAAAATAAGATGTTCACTGAGAATGAAATACGGAACATAATGTTCCAAGTGCTTTCTGGTTTAGCCTTTGTGCACAAAAATGGTAAGGATCATTTATAATACAAAAAAATACATCTGCCATTCCATCACTAATTTAAAAAAACTGGTTATTATGCACAACCTCTAGTAGGGTTTCTCCTGTTTGATCCATATTGGGAAATTCTTTTGAAAATAAGGTCCACTAAGTTCCATCCAAAATATATGCATGCCCTGTTTGTTCCTTTTTGAATAATAGCTCCTGCTGTACTTCATCCCCTTTCCTTCTACCCCTTCTCCCATGATAACTCTTAGCCATGTTCCCATTCCCTACTGCCTGCCTCATGCTGTTTTGTTTTTTTTTCCATTCCTGTGATTACTGTCTCCAAATGTCATCTGCCTACCTACATTTCATGATAATATAGTAACAGAGCAAATTATGGCAAAAAAGACCAGTTGGCTCCTCCAGTTGTTTTTCTTTCTTCCCTACTAGGGCAATGGTTTGTCTGTTTGTTCTGACATTCTTCCTCCAGTGATACTTCTACACCATGTCCTATCTTGCCGCTGCCTTTAGAGATTCTGCCGTCTGCTATTTCTCAGTCTGCCATCTTCTCTAGCAATGTCATTACCTCCTAAGCCTGCCTTCTTCCCTTGTGTTACTCTGTTGCCTCAACCCTCCCTGATAGTGAAATCTCTAATGTTTTGCCTTGGCCCCTGTGATGTGCCTCTTCCAGCCTACTCCTTACGATGCTTCCTTCTGCTTTTATTCCCTCTGTATACTGCACATGTATGATATCCCCCATTTTTTTAAAGCTCTTTATGACTTTTCTTCCTGGCCCCCTAATAATACTTCCATTCTTCTTCCTCTGCAATACTAGCGACCTTATTTGTTCATCTTTTTTTTTTACCTTTACACTCTCTGCATCCTTACCACAGGTATAACATATTGAGCCCGAAGGTAGGAGAATGAGGAAAATCATCAGTTGGGAAGAAGAAAAGTGAGAACAAATGTCAGTGATGGGGAAGGGTGAGGAAATACATCAGATTGATTTGAGCAGGGAAGGAGGAGGGTTACTGGCATCAGAAGAAGGCAAGTGTGAGGTGCTTGATCAAGCAAGCAGAGGCATAGTAGTGTCATTGAAGGGGTTTAATTAGTCCACCTTTGGATAACGAAAAACAAAAATTCATCTGTCTCTGGTACAAATAAATCAATAGCCTCCGCAAAACCAGGACTACTGCTACCTAATAAGGTAGTTCATAATTATTCCATGCCACACTTCATCAACACTTGAAGTTCTTATTTAGTGTTTTGTATTATATTGTGTAAGAGTACCCTCATCTCTCTGTATCAGCGTCCACATAAACTCGCTGAATCAAAGGGTGGAACTGTGCGCAAACTTCCAACTGCCTTCTCCTGACCTGGATATGCCCGACACCACGGGTTTCAATTTTCTTTCCTCAGGGATTCAGGTTAAAGCTGTCGTCCGCAACGTCTTTCTCTATTACACAAGCTGCAAGACGTTCCTGTTATGCGCTACGGTAGCTTTTATAGGCACTCCTCTCAAGACTTTGAACCGGAAATCACTCTATTGACGTCACTGCATGGAAGGAAAGTTTATTTGTATATACCAGCTTTATTAGGCCAGGGCACGCATTGTTGAAACGTTTTATTTTTTTAAAAGAACAAACACTTCTGTGCCCCCCATTGAACTCCTCCTTACTGGTTGTAATAATAATAATGAATCCCACCCTGAGGATGCATGACTCAAATAATAGTATTCCACTCTATATTTTCATTCAAGCCTACAGGTCTGATAGTTTGTATTTTATAAATCCACAACTGTTCACGATGGGTCAATATCGACACCCGATCGGCAGCAGCGGGGGTTTCAGGAACCTGATCTATAATAAACCACTGTAAGTCTGTGAACACATGGTGAAATTGCAGACAGTGAGCTACCAACGGAGCAGTAACAGTTTTTGTCGCCAAACGACTTTTGTGTTCAGTCAGTCGAATTATCATCCTCCTAATGGTACGTCCCACATAATATAATTGACAGGGGTATTTTATAATGTATACCACAAACGAGGATTGGCACGTAGTGATGTGATTTAGTTTGTTAACTTGCTTTGTTCCCGGATACGTCCACTCCTGCATGACCATGGTCTGGGAGCAAAATTGACACTCCCCACAGGGTTGATGTCTTTCTTTATTGATGGATTGATTATGCTGAACCATAGTGGTATGTACTAGATTATCTCTTAAGTTACGTCCCCGTGTATAGGCTATACACGGGCGCTGTGTGAAAATTGGATGAAAAGTTAGTACTTGCCAATGTGTGAACAACAACTGAGCTATTTGAGGAGCCAAAGTCGAGAAACCCAATACATACACCAGTTTGTCCATCTGTTCTTTTGGTCTGTCTAGCAATAATAGAGACCGTTGGGCATACCAGGCTCTTTTGTATGCCTGACGGATACATGCTATGGAGTATCCTCTTTCCTGTAGTCTACTTGACAATCCCATAGCCTGTTGTTTAAACGCAGCATCTGTTGTACAAATTCTGCGTAAATGCAAAAATTGTCCTATAGGCAAAGACCATTTCAATCTATGGGGGTGATGACTAGTAAATGATAACAAAGTATTACGGCCCGTAGGTTTGTGATAAACAGTAGTATGTAGTTCTCCATGTGCTTTATAAATCCATGTGTCCAAAAACGCAATGTGTTCAACATGTTTGGTCATCGTGAATTTTAAACAAGGATCCCTGCCGTTTAACCACTCCAAAAAAGACAACAAATGATGTTCTGTAGATTGTTAAATAAAGAAGATGTCATCAATAAACCGGTACCAGTTTGTAGTCTTAGTAAACCAGTCTGAGTTGTACAGATACCGTTCCTCAAAATCACTGACATATAGATTTGCAACACTCGGGGCAGCTGCTCTGCCCATGGCAACACCCTTTGTTTGAAGAAAAAATTGGGAATCAAACATAAAATAATTCTTTTTTAATACCAGATTTGCCAAACTTGTCAAGAATGTAGATGGAATTCTCTCTCCACTTGAACGTGTCATCAATGTTTGCTCAACAATGTTTGAAGCCGCTTCCTGGGGGATATTAGAATACAAAGATTCTATGTCCAATGTGACAAGCCATGCTTCTGATGCTACATTTTTAATCACTGACAATTGTCTTAAGAAATGGGCAGTGTCCTGGATGTATGATCTAGATGTCTTTACAAAGGGTTGCAAAAAATAGTCTAGAAATTTGGATAATAGTTCCAAAATGCTAAGCGACACTATGGAACGTCCCGGGGGACTAGAACAATTCTTGTGGATTTTTGGCACAGTATAAAATACCGGTGTCCTGATGCTCATTGGTTTTAAAAAACTAGACTCTGCTTTTGTCAGGTATCCCGCACTCACTGCCTCATCCACTATGTTCCCAATGGTAATTTGTAAACTAGGGTCCTCCGGTAGAATTTAATAATAACAGTTGTCCATGATTTGGCGACGTACCTCCGTAACGTAAGACTCTGTCCTGGACCACAATAGATCCACCCTTATCAGCTGGGCGGATAATAATCGTTGAATCGTTAGACAGTTCTCTTAGAGCATCATGCTCCGTTTTAGAAAAATTAACAAACCTTTTTTGACTTCCCCTGTCATGGGATTCCCGGAGTTCTAGATGTTCTAAATCCCTCGACACCAGGGCTTTAAACATTGCAATGTAGAGATCCATAGGACCAGGGGGTATCCACCGGGATTTTGGACGAAAAATAGAATGATCCGTTATGGACCCACTTTGTTGAGAGAAATATAACTTCACTTGTAAATTTTGAAAAATACATGCCAAATCTATACGTGCAAAAAAAGAATTATGCCTAACAGTGGGTACAAATGACAAGCCCTGTTCCAAAACATGCATTTGTACAGGAGTCAATTGTTTCTGTGAGATATTAATCACGTTTGACTTCAAAGATGACTGGACCTGGTTACTGGTCCTTGTCCTCCTAAAAAAGGCAATGTTGTCACTGCTGATGATGCACCCGAATTAAGTGGTAAAGGTTGAAAAGATCCTTGCATGCTGTTAGAAACTGTATGAGATACTGGTCCCTGTTGTGAAACTACTGACCTAGATGGCTCTTGCTTGTTAATAGTTGCTTGAAATTGACCAGGTGGAATATGGTGGAACTGTCCAGGCGGCCATGAAGGGACATATACTTGTTGTTGATGTTGTTGGTATTCACGACTGCCTCTACGTCCCCCTCTACCTCTGCGTCGTCTACACATTTTATATGTGCTGTCCGAACTTTCATCTGAACTAGACAATCCTTCCGGAACCATTTCCTGTTGTGCCTCCTGTGAGGGGGACCGTCGTTCGTTCAACCAGGTATATATCGGACCAACTGCGTAGTCTTGTTGATCTCTCTGAAACTTCTTCAGCTTGTTTTGACGTAAAGAATAATAGTACTGATCCAAAGAGGACAATTCTACATTCATCTGTTCTTTTGGTTTAAACAACGTATCCGGTGATGGTGAAGATAGTATCTGTAACTGGGTGATTACCCCGTCTATGGTAATTTGAAATTCTTTTACTGTTTCCTGAGATGTCCCCACCACAAGCAGCATTAAGTACCTGGAACATCTTTCAATATCAGGTTCCTGAAACCCGCGCTGCTTCCGATCGGGTGTCGATATTGACCCGTCGGAATGAAAATATAGAGTGGAATACTATTATTTGAGTCATGCATCCTCAGGGTGGGATTCATTATTATTATTACAACCAGTAAAGAGGAGTTCAATGGGAGGCACAGAAGTGTTTGTTCTTTTAAAAATATATAAAAAGTTTCAACAGTGCATGCCCTGGCCTAATAAAGTTGGTATATACAAAAAAACTTTCCTTCCATGCAGTGACGTCAATAGAGTGATTTCCGGTTCGAAGCCTTGAGAGGAGTGCCTATAAAAGCTACCGTAGCGCATAACAGGAACGTCTTGCAGCTTGTGTAATAGAGAAAGACGGTGCGGACGACAGCTTTAACCTGAGTCCCTGAGGAAAGAAAATTGAAACCCATGGTGTCGGGCATATCCAGGACAGTGGCGTAGCCAAGGGTGGGCTTGGGTGGGCCCAGGCCCACCCACTTTTAGCTCAGGCCCACCAGTAGCAGCACACCTATGATGTGGCCGGGAGAGATTCCCAAGCTGAAAACTCCCAACAACTGTCCCTCCTGCATACCTTATAAATAGCAGATCTTCGCCTGCAGGAAGCAGCGAGTGATACATACTGCTTACACCAGCTCCACAGCGAATAACAGGAACGTCTTGCAGCTTGTGTAATAGAGAAAGACAGTGCGAATGACAGCTTTAACCCAAATCCCTGGGGAAAGAAAATTGAAACCTGTGGTGTCGGGCGTATCCAGGAGAAGGCGGTTGGAAGTTTGCAAACAGTTCCGCCGTTTGATTCAGCGAGTTTATGTGGACGCTGATACAGAGAGATGAGGGTACTCTTACACAATATAATACAAAACACTAAATAAGAACTTAGAGCGTTGATGAAGTGTGGCATGGAATAATTATGAACTATCTTACTAGGTAGCAGTAGTCCTGGTTTTGTGGAGGCTATTGAAGGGGTTTGACATAAATGTTATAGGAGGAACAGTAAGGAAAGGGCATCAGTGACTGGCATAATAAGGGAAATTGTCATACTTTTGGCTCTCTCGCTAATTTGAGAGATAGGCAGGAGACGAGAAAGTGCAGGTGAAGGAAGAACATCTGAACTGGAAGGTAGGCACAAAGAGGAAGAACATTGTCCACTCCTTTATAATATAAAAAAAGTGCAATATCTGTGATAAACAAGGTATAAAAATGTGCTCATCATAGAATTCTCCTCCTGTCATCTGACTGGAGAACTTGAACCATAGGTCTGCTGCACTCTGAGATAAGTTTCCCTTTCAGGTTATAAGTTAGAATTTGCTACAAAGTAGATTGTTGGAATAGTTTCTGTTTAGCCTATTTAGTCTATGGTGCAGGAGCGTGTGTTGAGAATAAAATAGTTCACTTGTGGGGCCATCCTGTACACACTATATCTGGTGAGCCTTCTATCTATATGGCTTTGTCTAGGGGCATTTTTCATGGGTGTTTAGTCCCCAAGAGGGTCATGCTGAGGATGGAACAAATATAGATTTTGGCAGTTCAAGTTAATGTGTAAGGATTGTGATTAGAAAGGGACAGAATGGTTTATCAAATTTAATTAGTGGTACCTCCTAACCATCGTTATGTATAGAAGATATTCTTTAAATTATAAATTGCAGAATATCTTATTTCTTTATGTGTGAAGAAACTCCATATTAGTGTATGCTTTCAATATTAAGTCTAGATAATTAGAATATTGTATAATCATTTACTGTCTTTCTGTAAATACTCAAATAGGTTTTTTTCATCGGGATATGAAGCCAGAAAATCTGCTTTGCATGGGTCCTGAACTTGTGAAAATTGCTGATTTTGGATTAGTCAGAGAACTGAGGTCACAGCCACCCTATACAGATTATGTGTCTACCAGGTGGTAAGTAATTTGTGTAATAATTTTCCAAGGATTGAAATCTAGCTAATTCTGTAAATAACTACACTGTTTGTTTACCTATGCCTTCAGTCAATCATTCCCTCTTTAGATCTGCTTTTTTTTTTGTCCTAACATTTCATTTCTTATATTTAAATTAGAAAAAATTAGAAATGTGCACTTCCAGCAATTGTAGTCAAGATGGCATTCTAAAACAGATATATGATTGAAAGTTTCACTTTCGATTCTTACCTGTATATAGGTTTCAGATATAATTCACTCGCTTCCCTGCAAAAACTAGGTCACAGATGGATATAAAACAAATTTTATGTTTTAGGCATTGCGTCTATATCAGAAGATAATTTTGTATATGTATGTGATTCATCTATATATATATTTTTTTTTTTATGTGTTTTTAATTTCTATTGCATATATAAATATTCACTATCTTCTGATATAGACTCAATGCCTGAAACATAAATTTTGTTTTATATGCATTTTAATTCACAAATATAATAATTAATTGTCATTTTTATTGCAATCAACACAAGTATATTGAAATGTAGTTATGATTTATCTTTACATTTATATATACTTTATTATATTTTTACATTTATGCATATATGTGTGTAATCTATATGTATATTATTTAATATTTGACTTGTTTTTATCGTATATACACATTTTTATAGACTCCTGATGCAGGCCTAACGGCTGAAACACAACGTTGTGTCGAGCCTTCATACTTCAATAAACTTTCTTATCAATATACATATTCCAGTCTTTGGTATCCTTGGTCGCTCTCCCACAGTTTTTTGTTGTACTTCCTGTTTCTTCACTGGTGGGGACACGGTAGAGGGAAGCCTGCAGGGCTGGTGCAGTTGCTTACTGGACTTGCTGCCAGCGATGTCTTGGAGGCAGTCCAGGGAGGGGCGAGAGCAGCAGTTGCTGGGAGGGGGAGAAAGATGACGATAGGAGGGGTAGAGGGAAAGTTTAAAAAAAAACTAAATGTATGTATGGGGGTGGGGAGTGCATGTGGGAAGGGACTACCCAGGCTAACTCGGGGGCCACCCGAAATGGGAAGTCTGACTACACGCCTACCTGTGGACTTTGCAGGATTTTTCAAAGTGAAAGTGTGAGCATTCTTTCACTTTGAAAATTTTCTCAGATGAAGTATCTGCACACATTTACACTTGCTAATTTGTACAGATGCTATTTCTGACAAAAATATCCCTACCCCCAGAAGTGCCTTCCACTATAGCAGGTAAACGTGTAAGCAAGATGGCACTGCATATGTACTTTTACCATCATATCGTGTAGGCAATGTTTAAAAGCCCTTTTCCACAGGGAAAGCACTGTTTTGCCTATGAAATGGCATCAGAAATTTCTGTCCCTGCATATTTCTGTGCTCCCCAATAACATTTGAACCAAACCATTCATCCGATGTTATCCCAATTTGTGCCACAGATAGAAGACTGTGTTAAGAACTGTATATATTTGAAGTAAGATCTGATGCAGTGTCCCTGGTAAGGTTAGGTTATAGACGGATTACGACCACCTAAACTTCCGGAAATCACTAAAAACCAACCTGTTCAAAAAGGCATACCCCACCGATCCTACTTAAATGCCTGATCCCTGCATCACAACAAAACCAAAGTACGTAATGGACAAAGCTCAACCCTTCCGATGTGCGATTCCCTATTGTGGCTATGCCACATGATCTCTTATCTTACCACAACATCACTTTGTATTTGTTCTCACCGGAGTCTGCAAACGTCCTCCGGTACTATGTAAGCCACATTGAGCCTACAAACAGGTGGGAAAATGTGGGATACAAATGTAACAAATAAAATAAAGGCCATCCAGTAACCCTTGGCTCACAGTTTTTATGTGTTTTTGACAATTAGAATCCCCAGGACTAATATGAAGAAACATGGCAACTGCGTAAAGATATGGGGATGGGTTACCCACTTATCTTTGTGACTGATATTGCCCAATATATCAGTTTAAGCTGGATTTCTGCATATGCAGTCTTACACTTAAATGGATAATTTATCTCTTTACTTAGGATTTGTATTTGTGTGGTCCCATTTAATGCATATAGTTAACCTGATAGCAGCTGAATATCGCCACTGTCTAGATCATTTTGGTCCTGCCCATGAAATGCCCCACTGCCTTTGTATATATGTGGATACATTTTAACTGGATATTGAGCTGCCCAGAGAATTCTTATTATGTGTGTCCCAAGTTTAAATATCTATGACCCAAATGTAAAGCATGGAGAATTTTATGGTAGAATTAGCTGATTTGTAAAGGACCA
This sequence comes from Microcaecilia unicolor, assembly GCF_901765095.1. Lineage (NCBI taxonomy): Eukaryota > Metazoa > Chordata > Amphibia > Gymnophiona > Siphonopidae > Microcaecilia > Microcaecilia unicolor. The sequence goes on along the minus strand of NC_044031.1, from coordinate 327,185,322 downwards.
TAGATATATTGGAGGTTGAACTCAACTTTATTGGTTCATACTAAGGGCCTTCATACTAAAGAATATTATGGACATCTACACGGTTAGCGCACGCTAAAAATGCTAATGCACCTTTGTAAACAAGGCCCTAAATTTGTATAGTCGGTAGAGAACATCAATAATGACTTTGATACATGTAATCCAGTTTTACTTTTCACCCTAGGTGAAGGTGGCACTTAAAGACATAATAATTTGCACAACTAATTTACAAAAGGAGTGGACAGGGAAGGATGAGGGCCTCTTCAAAAAGGGGAAAGGGAATGGGGCTTGATATCCCGCCTTTCTGTGGTTACAATCAAAGTGGTTTACATATTATACAGGTGTATATTTTGTATCTGGGGTAATGCAGGGTTAAGTGACTTGTCCAGAGTCACAAGGAGCTGCAGTGGGAAAACCTATTTCCCCCGGTTCCCAGGCCGCTGCACTAACCACTAGGCCACTCCTCCACTCCAGATACAGATAAAGCTGTTTAAAAGCAGGCACAAAATGGATTTTTCTAAGAAAACACACAGGTGCTTGTTGCTGAGAAGGGATGAACTTAGACATTGTAAGTAAAACAAGTCCAAAGGTCTTTATGCTATACTGTCCAAAAATACTATGAATGAAATGACAAGTCAGGTGAATTGCTAGTAAAAGCAGTCAGGCAGCAGGTCTCTAGTAGTGTCATCGGGGTGTAAGGGATAAAAAAAAACAACAACAGGAGAATGAGATTCACTGGTCAAGAGCCAGTGATGAGAAGTTCAGACTGTTCTATGAGATTCTCTGTCCAGATGAAACAGAAGATGATAAATTGACAGCCTTTCTTGTTAGATCTCATCTAGAGAGGATCTCCCCCTATAATAACAAGATGGCTGCCGCATAAATGGACGGGAAAATGTTAGCTCCGAGGGGCCACAGGTATTCAACTGGCATTTGATCGCGGTTTGGCTTACCTTTGCTGAATCTGTGCCTCTCCTGGTCCGGAGTGCCGTGGGGAACCTGTTGGGTTGTTGACTGGCAAGTCGGGTCTGCTCATTGCCGTCGTGTCTGTGGACCAACCGCGGCCTGCCTCATCCCGTGTTGTGAGCGGCTGCGCGGTGTCCTTGTTCACCTTACTGCTGGGAGCCTGCTGCCTTTGATCCAGGCAAACTACTGTCCCGTTTCATCGGCGGTGTTATCCTGGGCCCCGCCTACATTGCCAGCCGCTCAGCTGTATGGTTCTTCCCCTTCTAACTGGCGGTTGACCCCATGAATGGTCGAGCAGTGACAGCTGTCCCTGGTTTGGAGGACCTCACCGGTTGTGACTGAGGAGGAAGGGCGTTTGGATCTGCACCACTACGGATCCCACTCGGTTGCGACTGGCTCCAGACCAGCCCATTAGCTTTTTGTTTCAAATTTAAACAGACAGAAGCCACTTCGCTGAAACAATCTAATTGGTCTTAGTTTCTCCTTTCCTACGATGCCGTCATCCATGATCTCTAAACACAAAGTGTAACTGGCAAACTTTTGCTTTGCATAAGCTGGCTCGCTGGAACAACTTGTAAGCTACACCATTGTTGGGTGTTAGGCTTCTCATGGAAACACTGGGTTTGTGAGCCCTTGGACCACTGCCTTAGAGCAGCAGTGGCAGGCAAAACCCCCCAACTAGCACTGGGCTAGCACAACAACAAGGCAGGGTGCATACGTAAATAAATAAGCAGGAACACTCTGGACTAAACACACTCGGACTGGAACACAGGACTGGAGCAAGCCTTCACCTACACTTGACTGCCGTTCCCCAGGGGTTGAGCCCCTAGGTGCGGGCAGCCAGCAGGACTTTTCCGGATCCAGGAACCCACTCAGGGAATGAGACTCAGAAGCAAGCTAGACCAACAGGAACTGAGGGCCAGCGGGGAAAGAAACGAACATGGGAGGCAAGGCAGGGAACTGGGCTAGAACTCACAGACAAACAATACAACACTAGAAGGACAGTGGACAGGCTAATGGACCAGGACTGGAAGCTGCCAGGCAGCCACTAAGCAGAGTACAGAGACAGGTAACAGCAAGGACTGAAAGCTGCCAAGCAGCCACTAGGGAAAAAACACAGACAGACAAAAGAGCAAGAACAGAAAGCTGCCAAGCAGCCACTAAGAAGAGAACTAGCAACTAAAGCTAATAGCTGTCAGGTTCTCAGGTTCAGAGCCCGCAGGGACGGGCTGTGGAGCAAACGTGAGCCCTTGGGCTGCTGACGAGGAGCGACAGCAGCAGGCAACACCCACCAACCAACACTGGGCTAGCACACCGGCACAGGCAAGGACTGCAGGCGCTGCCCAGCAAGCCGGAACACACGGACTGGAATACACCGGACTGGTCCGCACTGGACTGGAACATACCGGACTGGAACACACTGGACCGGAACCCACTGGACTGGAGTACACCGGACTGGAACACACCGGACCGGAACCCACTGGACTGGAACACACTGGACCAAAACCCACTAGACTGGAGTACACCGGACTGGTCCGCACTGGACTGTAACACACCGGACTGGAACACAGTGGACTGGAGTACCCCGGACTGGTCCGCACTTCTTCACCTGCACTTAGCCACTAACCCCCTCCCCCCCCCCCCAGGAGTTGAGCCCCTGGGTTCGAGTGGCCTGCAGGACTTACCGGATACAGGATAACCCCGGGACCAGGATACTAGAACAAGCTGGAAACAGAAGTGGTCCTAGGTACTAAACTAACAGGGGTGCTCCTTACAGTAAACCAACAGAAGTGCTCCTAAGCACTAAACTACCAGGGGTGCTCCTAACAGTAAACCAACAGAAGTGCTCCTAAACACAGTGCACCTATGCACTGAACTACAGCATTGCCCCACAGCACTAAACTAACCAAGGGGAAACAGGGGAATCACAAGGAGAAAGCAGGGAAGCAAACCACATAAACTAACAGGTGCTCCTAAGCACCAAGCTAAAGCAGTGCTCCACAGCACTAAACTACCAAAGGTGCTTCCTAAGCACCAAACCAACAGAAGTGCTTCAAAAGGGAAAGCAGGGGAGCCACAAGGGAAAAGCAGGAACACTAAACACATAAGCTAACATAGGTGCTCCTAAGCACCAAGCTACAGCAGTGCTCCACAGCACTAAACTACCAAAGGTGCTTCCTAAGCACCAAACCAACAGAAGTGCTTCAAAAGGGAAAGCAGGGGAGCCACAAGGGAAAAGCAGGAAAGCTAAACACAAGACACTGCACCAACACTAATCTGGGCCTTTAGCAAATGCAAGCAGGGAAGCTAGACACAAAGTCAGAAGTGCACACTGCACCACCCCTACCTAAAGCAAACGTTGCAAAGGCCCTGAAGGGAAGAACACCACTTCCTTATCAAGGCCGTGCCTGATGATGTCACAACTACCAGACACAGGCAGCCAGCATACTGAAACCCAGAGAGGCTTTAACCTACACAGCTGCAGTATAGTGAAGCAATTAGAGCTATGCTGGGAGCAGCCAGCATACAGAGACAGAGCTAACTCAGGCAACACACACAGGTGCAGTATAGTGAAGCAATTAGAGCCATGCTGCTGGAAGCAGCCAGCACACAGAGACAGAGCTAGCTCAGAAAGGACAGACAGAAGAAACAGAAGCAAGCTAAGAAGCTGACCCCCAGAAATAAGGTAAGTCTGGGAGGGGTCACAGCCACAATCATGACAATAGCTAACCTACACACAGACTAACCAAGGACCAGACAAAGAAATACAAATAAGAAACAAGACTAGGAAACAAGCAATAAAGTACAAGCTAAGCTACACAAAGGCTAGACTAGAACCAGGCAAGGATTTCAGACAATAAGCAGACTAGGCAGAAGTGCAACAGAGCACACCAACATACCCAGAGACCTTAGGCGATGCAAAGGCAAACTCAGAAGGTTTCCAGGTGGTTAATAAGCCCATCAGCATCTGAAGCTCAGATGCAGGAATCACAAGGCAGCTACGGGTGAGGCTAGCTGCCAAACTTCAAACCAAGTCTGAAGGGCTAGAATATGTGGACCGGACTGGAATGAAAGTCTGGAATGTGTAGGGAGACAGCAAGACAGTCTATGGCAGCCACCGGTTCTGGCCACCAGAGGGCGAGGAGAGCACAGCCATGGAAAATAGTCACAATCGTGACATTGGGCAGCCCGTTACCTGCAGATAACTTCAGCCACAAAAACAAGCACCTTTAACCAAGTTACACCTTGCTGGTTATCTGGTTGCTGCCCAGTCACCCCATTGTTCACTGGATCGACAATATCTCTAGCAGCTTGCTCAGGTTTGGATACTGATTTGTTATGTGCTCTTCCTGCCAAGCTTACCTCAAATACCCTCTCCATTCTCTATTTTGTCACACTTATCCATTCCTCACTCTCTTCAGTCTTGTCTGACTGCAGATCCATTCCCGTGCTCATCACCTCTCAGAAATTTTCCAGACACAACAATCGTGACCATGTGGATCCAGTTCCAGGCCACTATACAAATGCTTTCCATCGACACTCTTCTCAACACAGCAGTGCATCCTACCATAATCACCTCAAATACATCTCCTGCTCTAAGATCCAGCCTGACCTATATCATAGCTTTAAAGTTGGCTATACCAGTGCTAGGTCTGTGGTTAACAAGACCAAAACTATCTCAGACTGGCTCACGAATGACAGACTCGACCTTCTCTTCATCTCTGAAACGTGGATACGTGATTCTAAAGACCCAATTCTCCTAGACCTCTGCCCCCCTGGTTTCAAAATTGCACACTGGCCTAGAAAGGGAAAAAGAGGTGGTGGACTAGCTTTGATTTATCACTTGGAACTCAGTGTTGACTCTAAAGCTGAATCCATATCACCTCACCTTGAAATCGCTTCAATCAAGGTCCACAGCAGATCACTTCATGACTGTCTATGTTGTATTCTGTTCTATAGACCCCCGAAATATTGGGCTGCAAGTCAAACCTATTTCATGGACTTTATCTCTAACTCCTGCATCAATTACTCCAACATTCTTGTCCTTGGAGACCTGAATCTTCATTTAGAAAATCAACTCTCTCTTAAGGCTTGTCAATGTCTGAATTTCCTCCAACTACTGGATTTCAAATATCCTGATATGCATCCGACACACATAAAAGGCCACACCCTTGATCTCTTTACTTACAAGTTCCTCAATGATACAATCATCTGTTTAGCTAATTCTCTATGGACTGCCGCACCGTGGACAGATCATTACAAATTAAGCTTTACGATCAACTGGCGGAAGACTGGCCAGCCGCACCCCGAGGAACCTACTTTTTACTATACAAGAGGAGAAGTGGACCTGAAATCATTTTGAGAAAAAATATATGGGTGTGACTGGCAAGCAAATGCCGACTCCTTTGACTACCTTACGTGTTGGGATAACCGATGTCATTGCATCTTGGATGACCTGGCACCTTGTTTTGTTTTGTTACATTTGTACCCCGTGCTTTTCCCACTCATGGCAGGCTCAGTGTGGCTTACATGGGGCAATGGAGGGTTAAGTGACTTGCCCAGAGTCACAAGGAGCTGCCTGTGCCTGAAGTGGGAATCAAACTCAGTTCCTCAGTTCCCCAGGACCAAAGTCCACCACCCTAACCACTAGGCCACTCCTCCACTTTACAACTTAAATCTTCCAACACTCGCCTATCTAATGCTTGGTTCAATCAAGACTTGAAAGCACTAAAAATTCAAACTAGAAGGCTGGAAAGAGCTTGGAAAGTCTAAAAGTAGCCAATCATTTACAGCTTGGAAGCAATCTCATCACAAGTACAAATACGCAATCAAGCAAGCCAAAAGATCATTCTTTCAGAATAGAATTCAGACGGTCATACAGGATGCCAAAAAGCTCTACCGTCAACTGAATTCTCTCCTTGACATTACCCCGGTTACTTCACCGCGGGATGGCATGCCCTCTGTGACTCAGTTGGCCAACTAGGGGAAAAAATCCTAAAACTACGCAAATCACTCCCTCTGTGTACCTCTAGTATAAATGATTTCCTCATTGACCGTGCGCTACCACTTGGCCACTTTCCAGCTGATCACTTTTGGACTACCTTTGAGCCGGTTCCAACTGAGAAGGTCTCTCAAGCCATCAGCAAATTTTCAAAAACACACTGCAAATTGGCTAGCTGCCCAAATTACTTACTAAAATCAGCGCCTGAGTGTTTTATTGCTGACTTTGCGTCCTACCTGAACTTCATGCTCCAGCAAGGCCTCTTCCCCAGTGATCATGGTCGCATTCTCCTTACACCAATCCCTAAGGACCTGAAGTCCAAACCTAGCCTTATATCTAACTACCGCCCTGTTGCAACAATCCCGTTACTAGTAAAGACTATGGAAAGCATGGTCAATGTTCAGCTCACTGATTATTTGGATAAATTTTCTATTCTCCATGCCTCCCAATCTGGGTTCCGGTCTCAACATAGTACCAAGACAGTACTGGTCACACTCCTATCCAACTTCAAGAAGGAAATATCATTTGGGAAAAACATCTTACTCCTACAATTTGATATGTCCAGCGCTTTTGACATGGTTGACCACAGCCTCCTTACTTTATTAGCTGAATTCGGTGTTGGAGGTAATGTTTTAGAATGGTTTTGAGGATTTCCTTCATTTCGATCCTATCAGGTTAAAGTCCATTCCTCTATTTCGCCACCTTGGAGATCTCAATGTGAAGTTCCTCAGGGCTCCCCCCTATCACCAACCCTATTTAACATTATGATGACTCCAATGGTCTTATCCAACCATGGCCTGAACCCTTACATCTGTGCAGATGATGTAACTATCTACATTCCCTTCAGATCTTCCTTAGCTGAAATCTCAGACGCAATTCAAAAGAGTTTTGCCATCATGGCCAATTGGGTGAATGCATTTACGTTCAAGCTTAACAAGGAAAAAACCCAATGCCTCATTCTCTCTTCCCAGTACAATAAATCCATCCCGAGCTGGATTGCACCCTCCCTATCACAGATAGCTTGAAGTTGTTTGGTGTCATTCTGGATTCCCACTTGTCTCTCGACCTCTAAGTAACATCTGTTACGAAAAGAATGTTCCTCTCCATGCGGTCACTTAAGCGCATCAAGCAATTCCTACCATGTGACCTTTTCCGGACTCTAATCCACTCTCTAGTATTGAGCCATTTCGATTACTGTAATGGGATTTATACTGGATGCAAAGAACATATCCTAAAGAAACTTCAGACGGCGCAAAATACGGCTGCGAGATTAATATTTGGAAAATCAAGGTTTGAAGCAGCTAAACCCCTTAGAGAGAAACTTCACTGGCTCCCGATAAAAGAGCGTATCGAATTCAAAATCTGTGCTCTAACCCACAAGATCATATACAGGGAAGCTTCAGCTTATATGTTCAGCCTGATTGACCTCCCTTCCAGGAATTCCTTAAAGCTTTCTCGAACCTATCTCACTCTCCACTACCCTAACTGCAGGAATCTGAGATACAAATTGCTCTTCAGCTCCTCCTTTTGCTTTGCAAGTTCTCGTTACTGGAGTGCTCTACCATCTACTTTAAAGGAGACTACGGACCACAATCTGTTCAAGAAGTCCCTTAAGACTTATCTATGTGGTCAAGCATACTCTTCTGTTATTTAACTTCCTACCGGCCCACATTTGTATCTCCTGTTGTTTGCTCCCCTCCCACGATGTTTCTTATTCTCTGCCCCTACCTTGAATTTGTATGATGTTCTTTTCATAAATGTTGTTAGCCACATAGCGCCCGCCATGGTGGGAATCTGTGGGATATAAATGTTCTAAATAAATAAATAATAGCTGAGATTAGATGCCCCAGTATATGGACACATTGAGGATAATTCTATAAAGGGGGGGGGGGGGGTCAAAAACACACCTAGTTATTATTAGAGTCTATAAAGAAAAGTAGGCATCTACTTTTCTTTATAGAATGCTAGCATAATAGGACAAAAACGCACCTATATTTAGGCGTGATCGCTTAATCCAGCCATAGAGCTTGTGTTAATGCTCGCATCTAGCTTGTTAAATTACATGCATGCTTTACAGTATTTTCTAATGTGGACACCTAAATGTATGCCTCTGCCCAAATTCTGCCCTTGTGAATGCCCACCTATAAAGTACATGCCATATAAGATTGGTGTACTTATAGAATAGTGCATAGTTGGAAATGGTCATTTGCACATGTATATGTCATGCCTTTAATACAGCATTTACATATTTTATTGCCGCCTAAATCTAGGGAGCTCTTTATAGAAGTATCCCCAATGTCCTTTAAGCCATAAAAACCCTTCCACTCTAGAAAATCCCCTAGTCTTCTTGATAGACTTTTATCAGAGAACTTTGGAGGTTTAAGTAGCTAAAGTAGCAGAATTATTCAACTGCTTAAGACAAGAAGTGTCATGGTCTCAGGCTCTCAGACACTGGCACCACGTGAGCCCTTGGACCGCTGCCGACAAGCGGCAGCAGTAAGCAAGACCCTCAGCCAGGACTGGGTAAACAAGCAAGGCAGGAGAAGCTGTAGACAGGCAAAGCTGGAACAACCGAACTGGAACCACAGGACTGGAACTACAGCAGTAAGCAGGCAGGAAATAAGCAGAACAGAGCAACCGGTCTTCACCTGCGCTTGACCACCATTCCTCAGGGGTTGAGCCCCCAGGTGCAGGTGGCCGGCAGGACTTACTGGACCTAGCTTACAGACAGACTAGACCAACAGGATACTAAACAAGCTTGACTAACACAGGGTTTGGGACTACTGAGGATTTGGGATTCTCAGACAGGGAATAGGATATAGAACAAGCTTGACAGAAACAGGGTTAGGGTTCAAAACAGGAGTGCCCACAGGCACCCAGACAAGAACAAGGCGTACATGTAAGACACAAGACAAGGCAGAAGTGCTCCTAACAGCTCCAAAAGGGTAAGGAGGGAAGCTCCAAAGGGTAACGCAGGGAAGCTCAAACACGCAAGGCAGAAGTGCTCCTAACAGCACAGCAAGACAGAAATGCTCCTATCAGTACCAGAAGGGTAAATCAGGTAAGCCAAAAGGGTAAAGCAGGGAAGCTTAAACAAACAACGCAGAAGTGCTCCTAACAGCACAGCAAGACAGAAGTGCTCCTATCAGCACCAGAAGGGTAAAGCAGGGGAGCCAAAAGGTTAAAGCAGAGAAGCTTAAACAAGCAAACAGAAGTGCTCCTAACAGCACAGCAAGACAGAAGTGCTCCAATCAGCACCAAACACTAACCTGGACCTTTGGCGTTTGCAAAGGCAAAGCAGAAAGTTTCCAGGTGGCTAATAAGCCCATCAGCAGCTGAGGCTCAGATGCAGCAATCTCAAGGCAGCTAAGGGTGAGGCTAGCTGCCAAACTTCCAAGCAAGACTGGAGGGCTAAAATATCTGGACTGGATTGAAAAGAGAGACTGGAAAGTCTATGGCATCCACCGGTTCTGGCCACCAGAGGGCGAACGGAGCACAAACCAAGAAAAAGTCACAATCATGACAAGAAGGATGCTTCCCCAATTCAACTCTTGCAGGATTTAATTACTGTTATACATAAAAAAGGTGAGAATGGGACATTTTCATTTTTCCCAACTCATTTCCTTACTTAGATCTGATATTAAATCCAAAGTAGTATTTATTTATTTATTTGTTACATTTGTACCCCACATTTTTCCACCTATTTGCAGGCTCAGTGTGGCTTACATAGTACCATAGAGGCTGTTGCCAATTCGGTTAATAACAGATACAGTGTGATATTGTGATCATATGAGGTAGGTTGTTTTCAGTTAATAACAGATACAGAGTAATATTGTGATCATATGAGGTAGGTTGGGTCAGGTAGCAGGGTTAAAAGAGGTGAAGATTATAAATTGTCCAGTACAATCATCGGTTATGATATGTTGCTGGGTGCTGTGATTTTATGTTGGATCGTTGGGATATGCTTTTCTGAATAGGTGAGTCTTGAGTGATTTCCTAAAGTTGAAGTGGTCATGGATTGTTCTCACTGTAGTTGGGAGTCCGTTCCATAGTTGTACGCTTATGTAGGAGAAGTTGGATGCGTGGTTGTCTTTTACAGTTTGTAGTCTTTTACAGTATTGGATAATGTAGGTTTAGGTATGATCTTGATGATCTGGATCTGTTTCTGGTTGGTAGATCAATTAAGTCTATCATGTAAGCTGGTACTACGCCGTAGACGATTTTGTGTACCAAGGTGCAGATTTTGAAGGTAGTCTGTTCTTTGATTGTGTTTTTATCTAGGGTTGGAAAGACCCATGAAAACCCTCTGTGGTGGGTTGGCAACAAGCCATTCACCGGAGAGGTTCCTCACAAGGCTGCCATCTATGAAGTGCCAGCGCGTATCTGACTCAGTTCTAATGTCCATTAACTTTGAGAAGGAAAGTTTTATAGGGATAATTACCTTTATTATAGCTTACCACAACAATACAGCAGGATCAGGAATACAAGCAGATGGGTGGACAGTCGGACAGCACTTCATGTAGCAAGTCAAAAAGTCTTCTGACACGCCCTAAATCCTCCTGCCTTATATACCCTTTTAACTCCATTCTAAGTAATGGGGCCCATAAGCTACAATGTTAAACTTGTTTATCCCAAACTAGCTAACCACAATCTTGCTTAATTGGAAAGTTGACACCCCCTTTTTCTCAATCATTTCCTTACACCTGGCATGACGCACTCGTTTCTCAACTTGTTTTTCTAACTTAGATTAGAGAAAATTCCACTTTGTAACTGATATTAAAGTTTCCATTTTGTTCATATTTTAAATCTTCCATTTTGTTTTCATATTCCTTGACCTAACTTTTCCAGTTCAGGCCATTCTGGTCTTAGTCTAGGCCTAAAAACTAAGCCATGCTTTTCCAGCAAGCTCGTAGTCATACTATGACTTGGCCAGTGTCTCTAGTAGCCTGAGCTCTATGGCTCTGCCCTCCACCATTCCAGTGGGGGTCTCTGGCTGTATTATATCTTATCAATTGGGAGCCAATGCAGCTTTTCTCGTAAGGGTTTGGCACTTTCGTATCATGTTTTACCATATATCAGTCTGGCTGCTGTATTTTGGGCAGTCTGGAGTTTTTTTTGTGAGTTGTGCTTTGCAACCGGCGTAGATTCCGTTACAGTAATATGCATGGCTTAGGACCATTGATTGTATTAGGTTCCGAAAAGTTTCCCTTGGGAAGAAAGGTTTTATTCGTTTGAGTTTCCACATTGCGTGGAACATTTTCTTTGTTACAGTGTTTGTTTGGCTCTACTACTACTACTACTTGACATTTCTAGAGCGCTACTAGGGTTACGCAGCGCTGTACAGTTTAACAAAAAAGGACAGTCCCTGCTCAAAGGAGCTTACAATCTAACGGACGAAATGACAAGTTGGCTCTCTAGTGTGAGGCTGCTATCAAGTGTGACCCCAAGTATTGTTAGGCGTTCTGAGGTAGGGAGCATGTGTCCTGGGGTAGTTATGGTAATGGGTTTGTATTTGTTGTGTTGTGATGAGAGGATGAGGCAGTGTGTTTTTTCAGTGTTCAGTTTCAGTTGGAATGAGTTTGCCCAGGAGTCCATGATGTTAAGGCCGTCATTAATTTCGTTGGTTATTTCTGTTAAGTCCTGTTTGAAGGGGATGTATATTGTGACGTCATCTGCATAGATGAATGGGTTTAGACCTCGATTGGACAAGGACTTTATTAGAAATCAGACTAGAAGGGATGATGCCTCTGTTGGCCCATTCAGACCAAAGGGAGAGTTGTCAGTTTGGAATACAAGGAGGCTTTTGAATGTGAAATAAATGCTCAAGCTTCTGGGTATTTGACACATTTGAGCAATGGCAGTGATTCATTCAGAATCTGTAACTGTTGAGGCACAGGTAGACTGACTTATCCAGAGCATTTCAGTTTTTAATACGTTCAGGACCAACTTATTTCTTTGCATCCACTGTTTAACACAATTTATATCCCGTGGTTCAAATCCCACTATGGCTACTTGTGACCTTGGGCAAGTCATTTCACTCTCCGTTGCCTCAGGTACAAACTTATGCTCAGATGATCAAAAGTCCTGCGCTGTTCCAAACAGCGCTCTAAAAATAGCGCTGGAACAGTGCAGGGCTTTACTGCCCCTGTGATCAGGGACAGGGAAATGCCTACTGTACCTGAATGTAACTTGCCTTGAGCAACAACTGAAAAAAAGGCATTAGCGAAATTCAAATATCATTCTCAAGTACTAATGAAGATGAAATATCTCTTGTAAAGAGAACAATTGGGGCAAATTTAAAACATAGGCAAACTACACATATGCTTAGGGTCTGATTTTTTGTTTATAATGTTTGATTGTGTATGTTATTTTGTAATCCACTTAGACTTTTAGATAATGCGGAATATAAATGTTGCAAATAAATATATAAATGTTTAGGAGGGGCCATTTTTTTTGTGACTGAGTTTGATTGTTTCTTGGATGAGAATGATGTTCTTTCCTATCGGTTATTATAGTTCCTGTCCTCCTTCAAAATTTTGTTTTTACATTGTAAACCGCTTAGCTCTGCGAGTTAGTTTAGGTGGTATAGTAAGTTTCAATAAACCATAAACTATAATTCAGTGGCTTCCAAGGCAAATTATTTTGCCATGTTAAGTCATTTCTGCTGGGAGAAAAAAAAAGTTGGGGGTATGAGTAGGAATTGAAGTCACTGCCTTCAGAGGTCAGTCTGTTCTAGCCACCTCTCTCTATTATCCTCCAGTTGGCAGGATGAGTGTGCAACAGTGGCGTAGCCAGGCAGCCAATTTTGGGTGAGCCTGAGCTTAAAGCGGGTGGGCACAAAATGGCCTCTCTTCTTCTTCCTCCCTCCTCCCACTCTCCACTCCTCCCCCAGCACCTTCCAACTCCAAATCTGAATACTTTAGTTAATGAGGATTCCCAAGGTCTGTCAGCTGAAGATTTCCCCTGAAGGGGGCTAGAACTTCCTTTTACCAAGCTTGGCAGGCAGTAGTAAAGTTCCAGAGCCACCAATGCCGGCATCCCACAAATGCTTAGTTGTCGGTGGCTCAAGGATGCTGCTGCCAACTGCAGTGCTTGGTAGAAGGGAATTCTGACTGCCTTTGGAGGAGGTCTTCAACTGGCAGTGTTTTGTGATCCTCACCAGCTGCAGCAAGGGATAGGGCTGGTGTGAGGCATGGTGGGGCCCAGGTCAGAAAATAAAGGATGCCCCCCCCCCCCCAATTCCCTCTCCTTGCCTCCCCTCCTATTACCCCACCTGCCAGTACTATCATACTGACAGACCCTCACCAAATACAGAACAAGGATCACAAATTAGAAATAAAAATATGTAAACAAAATTTGAACTGGGAACTCTAAGACTCAGCATGTACTGCAACACTGAAGAGATAAAGAAGGGAAATGCATTTCCTTTTCTAGTAAACCCAATATAAAAACATCTGCTATGTACATTTCCCAAATCTAACAAATTTCAGTTAATAAATTCAAAATAAAATGCTTTTTTTCTACCTTTGTTGCAGGGGCATATCTGAGGTTCAGCGGTAGGAGGGGCAGGGGCTAGAGTGAGGGGGCACATTATAGCCCCCCACCCCCCCTACCGCCGTTAACCCTCCCTCCCCGCCCTACCGCCGTCACCTACCCCCGAGGTCCGCTTCCTCCTGCTGGCTTTTTAAAATATTGCTTCAGCTGCCGGGGGCCCCCAACCCCCCGTCAGCCCAGCCGCGGTCTTCTTTAACTTCTTCATCCTCGTCGTGCTGTGAAAGCTGCATGCATCCTTAGTTCCAGTTGGACGGAGTCTGACGTCTCAGTACGTTGACGTTACAATGTGCTGTGACGTCAGACTCCGTCCAACTGGAACTAAGGATGCATGCAGCTTTCACAGCACGACGAGGATGAAGAAGTTAAAGAAGACCGCGGCTGGGCTGGCGGGGGGTTGGGGTCCCCCACCAGCTGAAGCAATATTTTAAAAGCCGGCAGGAGGAAGCGGACCTCGGGGTAGGTGACGGCGGTAGGGGGGTCCAGGGCAAATTCTGCGGAGGCCCAGGCCCCTGTGGCCCCACGCAGATACGCCCCTGCTTTGTTGTCTGGTCATCATGTTGGTTCCAGCTTCTTGTTTCTGCTTTCCTGTCTGTCCTCTGCTAAATTTTCCTTCATTGATTTGTGTTTTATCTTCTTTCTTGTTCCATTTCCTCATTACACCTGTCTCTTACATATTGATATTTCCATTTTGACGCTTTCCTCTCTTTTTTTTTTTTCTTTCCTGCCTCTCTGTCCGCTCAAATTTCACTCTCTTTCTAACTTTTTTGTACTTTCCAGCTACCTATCAAATTTTCACCTCCTTCTCTCACCCACTAGCTTTCTCATTCCCCATCTCCCTCCTTCCCCAGCTTTCCCCTCCCTTTCATCTTTACTGTACTTTCTATTACTATTTTTGTACCCCATATAATCACTATTCCCCTCTCATTTATTCCCCTCTCCCCATGGCCTCTCTCACATGGTTCCACCATTTCCAGCCTGTTCCTCCCTCCACCCTTCTAGCTCAGCATCTGCTCTGTCTTTCTCCCCTCCCCGTACTTATAGCCTGATATCTCCCTGTCCCTTCTCTTCCACTCCCCCCAGCATCTTCCTGTCCCTTCTCTGTTCCCTCCTGCCACACTCCCTTCACTGTGGTCCTGCATCTCTCCCTCAATCCCTTCTACCCCTGGATCCAACATATCCCTCTCCCCTTCCCCCATCCCCATTTCTTCCTCTCGCTTCCCCTCCTCTCTCCCTCTCTCTCTGTCCATTATTTCTCTCTCCCTTGCATCCCAGGACCAACATTTCTCTCTTTCTCCCCCCTTGCAGCATCTCTCCCTCCTTCACATGGCCATGTCCAGCATTTCTTTCTCTTTTCCCTTCACCCCTGTACAGCATCTCTCCTTCCCTTCCTCCCACCCTGTCCAGCAATTCTCCCTCTCTCTTTTCTTCCTCCCTTCCATTGTTCAGCCTTTCTCTAGCATATCCCTGGTCTGATGGAAGCAACTAGGGAGACTCCTGCGATCCTGCAGCTCCCTCCTTCTCTCCATTCCTCTCTTAGCAGCACCAGCGATTCCTATATTATGCCTGCGCCTGACCACGTAGCCACTTTTCTGCTGCGTTATGCCCAGGCCGAAATAGAAAGTTGGTCAGAGGAGTCGGGATGCGATAAGAGGGAAGTGTTCTTGGTTAGGCGCAGGCAGCGTGTAGGAATTGTTGCCGCTGCCAACTATCAACTACCCTTTGAAACAAGACACTTGTTAAGAGAAGGGGCTGCAGGACCACGAGAACCTTCATAGCGAAGTCCAGCTTGCTTCCCCCATACCGATGCTGTCAAGTGTGATCTGCGACTGGTTTGGGCCTGAGCCCAAGTTGGGTGAATCCAGGCCAGTGGTGTGCTGGAGTTGTCTCGCACTGGTTGTGAGAGACGGTTGTAAACTTTTCATGACTTTTGCAAGCCAGTTGTTGAGTCCTCTAATGCAGCTCACGTGACGAAAAGAGGAAGAAGTGAACCGTTGCACAGCAAGTCACTTCCTCCTCCTGTGCAGGCTTAGACCCGACTGTTTATGTGGACCTTAATCCTGAGGTTCACATAAACATTCGGGTCTGAGTCAGCACAGGAGGAAGAAGTGATATTTAGTGATCTGTTGTGCAGTTGGGAGCGGGGTGTGGGGGAGGAGAAGAGAAAGTGAGCAGAGCTATTGCCATGGCTGAAAATGAGAAGGGACCAGAGAAGAAATGAATGTACAGTGGGGTATTGGGAGCAGAGTAAAGGGATGAATTATGTGCTGTGCAGGGGGGATGGTGTTTGGGGGCAGAGTAAAAGGGTAAGTGTGCCATTGGGGAAGTTGGGGCAGACAAAAGGGGCATTTGTGCCATGGGGGGGTTGGGGCAGACAAAAGGGATAAGTACCATTGGAGGGGTATGGGGAGGACAAAAGGGATGAGTGTACCATGGGATGGGAGGAGTTGGGGGCAGAGTAAAAAGGTGAGTGTACCATGGGGAGGGGGGTTGGGGACATTCAAAAGGGGGTTTGAGGGGGGGGGGAGTTGGGGGTCTGTCTTTCAAAAAAGACTCAAGCCAGGCCAATAAACTCTCTACCATCCCTATAATATATAATTGTTAGTAGTCCAAGGTGTCAAACAGAAATAATGTTAAATAATATCAGCACTATAGTTCCCTCCAGGACTTACTGCTGCATTTATGAATACAAAATTAATAGGAGCAACCAAGTCTATTGTCGCTGCCAGAGAGGCATCCCAAGATTCTGCTGCTTGGATCACATTATTGCGACCATTATCAACAATATTTTCATGACTCAAGAATCAATAAAGGTTTTTGTGTCAATCAGCCCACAATGAGCCGTAGTTTACTAGCCTTTAAGGTACAAACACTAACATTGAAAGAAAGCAACTTGTGATCATCTGAACAAGGAACAAATCTAGTTCCAGGCTGGTTAGAATGAGGGGCATAATCAAAAGGGATGTTCAAGTTTTGCTGAGGACGTCCTCACAAAATGTCCCGATGGAGGGGCAGGGAAACCTGTATTATCAAAACAAGATGGACGTCCATCTTTCGTTTCGATAATACTGTCAGGGACGTCCAAATCTTGAAATTTAGGTCATCCCTAGAGATGGTTGTCCCTAGACTTTGTCGTTTCTGATTTTCGGCGATAATGGAAACCCCAAGGACGTCCATCTCAGAAACGACCAAATGCAAGCCTTTGGTCGTAGGAGGAGCCAGCATTTGTAGTGCACTGGTCCCCCAGACATGCTAGGACACCAACCGGGCACCCTAGGGAGCATTGCAGTGGACAATTGCTTCCAGGTATATAGCTCCCTTACCTTGTGTGCTGAGCCCCCAAAACCCACTACCCACAACTTACACCACTACCATAGCCCTTACGGGTGAAGGGGGGCACCTAGATGGGTTTGGAGGGCTCGCTGTTTCCTCCACAATATAACAGGTGGGGCGGGGGGGGTATGGGCCTGGGTCCACCTGTCTGAAGTGCACTGCACCCACTAAAACTGCTCCAGGGACCTGCATACTGCTGTGATGGAGCTGAGTATGACATCTGAGGGTGGCAAAAAAATATTTTGAAAGATATTTTTTGAGGGTGGGAGGGGGTTAGTGACCACTGGGGGAGTAAGGGGAGGCGATCCCTGATTCTCTCCGGTGGTCATCTGGTCATTTCGGGCACCTTTTTGTGCTTTGGTCATAAGAAAAACAGGACCAGGTAAAGTCGTCTAAGTGCTCATCAGGGACGCCCTTTTTTTTCCATTATGGGTCGAGGACGTCCATGTGTTAGGCATGCCGAAGTCCCGCCTTCGCTATGCCTCCGACATGCCCCATTGAACTTTGGCTGTCCCTGCGACGGAATGCAGTTGGGGACGTCCAAAATCGGGTTTTGATTATACTGATTTGGACGACCCTGTGAGAAGGACACCCATTTTCCGATTTGTGTCGAAAGATGAGCGTCCTTCTCTTTCGAAAATGAGCCCAAATGTCACTAAACGTGTACTAAATATCAAACCCTGTAGTATGGCTGGCATACTCATTTACTGTAGGAAGCCTAAAGATTCTTTAGCAGTTAAGAAAATAACTGTTTGATGCTCAGATCTAATGTTTGCCTAAATATTAAAATTACTGGTCCCTATATATCAACCCTCAGGTTCTGAATTGAATGATATAGCCCCTTTAAAACTGAATCAACCTAGAAAGAAAATAAACCTTTGGTATTGAACTTTAGCTTTGGAACAAAAAATACATTGCAGGAAATTGGAAAAAAAATTGGAGCGTATCTGGTGATATTGTATAAGTATATGGCAGTTTAATTAAAAGAAGTTATTCACATCAGATTATGTCAGGGCAAAACTGTACAAGATAATGGTTTAGGGTGGTGAACGTGTTATTGTGGGCCAAAGTTGAGGGACATAGGATTAGAATTGATGCCATCTGTAAACTATTTGGCAGGTTTGGGGGGGGTGGGGTTGAGTCAAAAATTGCAACCCTTAGGCAGAAAGTGTTAATGAAAAGGAGTTGTAAGAAAGGAAGAGATGTCACTCTGGGTGTGGGTGGACAGGAGGAAGACTCATCTATGATTGTGAAGGGAGAAGAAGGTTGGGAAGGAGATATTTGAACAGTTAGAGTCCAAGTATGTAATGCGTGGTTATATTTTGTCCCAATATCTCATGAGGAAATGAATGCTTTAATTCTAATATTTACATGTGGAAATTGTGATCATGACTGTTTCCAGCTTGGTTATTAATAGACTTGCCAGAACGTGATTTAACGATTGATGCTGTTTGAATTTGATTTTAGATTGTGCTGTTTACCCCAGTGCCCTTAAACAGATTTAGATTAAACATTTTCTTAGGGAAAGTAAGGGAGCCATACTAAACTGTACAAATTATAGGCCTACGGTAGATTTATCATTTTTTATCAAAATTTTAGATATTATAGTTGCTAGACAGTTTAAACTTTTGTAGATATATAAAATAATGAGTAGAGTGGAAAAGATAGATATGGAGTGTCTGTTTACGCTTTCCAATAATACTAGGACAAGGGGGCGTGCGATGAAGCTGGAGTGCAATAAGTTTAAAACAAACAAGAGAAAAGTTTCTTTACTCAGCGTGTAATTTGACTCTGAAATTCGTTGCCGGAGAATGTGGTTAAGGCGGTTAGCTTAGCAGAGTTTAAGAAAGGTTTGGACGGCTTCCTGAAGGAAAAGGCCATAGAATGTTATTAAAGGAACGTAGGGAAAAATCCACTATTCCTGGGACAAGCAGTACAAAATGCTTTGCTCCGTGGATCTTGTCGGTGATTGTGACCTGGATTGGCCACTGTCGGAAACAGGGTGCTGGGCTAGATGGACCTTTGGTCTGTCCCAGTGTGTTGATGCTTATGTCTTAGATACTTTTAATTTTTGCCTGTATCAATCAGTTTATGCTAAACTACAGTACAGAATTAGTAGCAGCAATTTTTGAGAAATTAAGACTGTTGAGAGATAAGGGGCTGCAGCTTTCTTGGGGGCCCTAAGTATGTTAATGAAACTTTGGCTTTGACTCATTATTTATATGCTGATGATGTTCAAATAATTATACTGGTGGAGTCTACATTAGAAATAGTACATGACAAACTAGTGCAGTATATGTAGATGATATTTGGTTATTCGGCAGACAATTTTGTGTTTCTTAATCTAGAGAAAACAAAACTTTTGTGGGTAGGGAATGGTAAAGACAAATGACCATCTCAGGGGTTGGTAGTAATGAGAAATTTTGTCCATATAGACTCTCATGTCCATAGTCTGGCAGTTGTTTTAGCACTGATTTATCTATCAAGATCTGTATTTGTGCCTCTCAAAGTGGAACTGTGCCAGATTGTGGTTGGTCCAGAGTACAGCTGCTAAAATTATTTTAAAAAATAAAAGGGCAAGAAATGGGATAGAGTCACACCACTATTGATTGAGCTCCATTGGCTTTCACTAAAGTTAAGAATTAAATTTAAATTGCTTATATTATGATGCATAAAAGTATTTGGGGATTAAGGCCAGCGTATACTTGCAGTATGGTTTGTTTATAGGCCAGCAAGACCTTTGAGATCAGAGGACCAAATGTTGTTTACCATACCGTCAGTTAGGCATTGCAAATTATCAGCCACTAGACAGCAGGCTTTGAATGGTCAAGCCCTGTATGAATAGAATGCATTGCCAAGGACATTCTGTTATGGGAGAAGTCTTATCCTCTTTTGAAATAAATTAAAGATGTAGCTTTTTTCACAGGTTTGCTGTTGATGTTTGATGTGATGGATGTGAGATGTAAAGATGGAATAGTTTTAAATATTAGGCAATTTTTAATATTTGTAATTTGTATGAGTTGGTATATGTAATCCACTTCAAATCATTTTTGATAGAAGTGAGGTATAATTTATAATTTATGAATTAAATTAAGTTCTACTACAGATCCAGTGGCTCTGGTAGAAGGTTTCATGTCTCTTTCTTTACCATGAACACTATCGGGTCAGTTTTCAGGAGCTGAGTGATTTAATGTAGGGCAGCCTTTTTGCTGGCCTAAATTATACCACTTAGCTGCACTGATAGTGGTATCACTGCTATGTATATAGGGTCTCTTTTATCAAGCCGCCCTAGTGGTTCCTGCATGGCAGTGCTGACAAAGTACATTCAGAATGAATGGGCTTCGTCGGCATTACCACACTGGGGACTGCTAGCTTGGTTAGATGAGAGGCCCATAGTTAGGTAAAATGCTGGTTTCCATATCATCAAGCTGATCAATCCATAGACTGGTGGGTTGTGTCCATCTACCAGCAGGTGGAGATAGAGAGCAAACTTTTGCCTCCCTATATGTGGTCATGTGCTGCCGGAAACTCCCCAGTATGTTCTCTATCTCAGCAGGTGGTGGTCACACACAGCAGCAGCTCTGGCTAGGCCTCCAAGCCTAATCCTTAGGTTTTGTTGAGGCCTGGGGTTGAGGGCTCTTTTGAGCAAGTGCAAACCTGGTGGTGCCAGGTCCCTCCTTTTCTCCCCCCTCCCGCTGGCTCCGTTAAAAAAAAAAAAAAAAAATTTTAAACGTCCTTAAAGGCGTTTATTTCGACGTTTATTTAAACGTTCATTGCAGCTACTCACTGGGACACCAGTTCGTTACAGCTCGGAGCGGCAAGCAGGTAATTTTACCTTTTTATAGCGGGCAGGGGGTTCCCCGATTCTTCTCCTCGTGGCATATGGCGTCGGAAGGCGAGGGCGCAAAGGGTCGCTCCCCGGATCGCTGGAGCGCTTCTAAAGGGGATGCGGGGGTTTTACAGCCTGATTCGCCCTTGATGGGTGACAGCTTAGTGACCGATGAATGTCCCGGTCCTTCCTCCGGCGTGGCGGTTTTTCCCGCCATAAACGCCCATCCCCCGCTCCTCGCCTCCGCCATCTTGGCCGGCCACGCGGCTCGGACGGCTTCTTCGTGGGCCGCCCTTGAGGTTGGAGACATTAATGCCATGAACGCCCTTAATTTGGGCGACGGCACAAAAGCGGCTAAAGTTAAGCGCCGTTTTTTCCCGCGCGGCTCCTTTGCGGAGTGTCGCGCCGGATGCCATTTTGGATGCGCAGCATGTCTCTCCCCCCGCTCGTGTGAGCGCCGGTTGAGGGTGCGTCTAGGGCTGTTGCCCAGGCTGCGGAAGTGCACAGTCTGGGGGGTTTCTCCCCCGAGTTTGTTTTGCTGCTGCATCAGGCTTTCCTCATGCAAAACGCTGCCCCTGCTCCCCTCGTCTGGTAAAGAGGTTGAGGTTCCCAGAGGTAACGCCCTCGGGTTGATTCCCAGGCCTTGGAGGACTTTGTCTCCTCCGATGTAGATGAGGGCAGCGTGTCTGAGGTCTCCCAACGGTCCTTGCGGATTCCTTGGAGGAGATAGATCCCCGCTCGGATGGAGCGGATGACCCCCTCTGCAGCGCGGCTTTTTAGCCCAGAGGATTTGCCCAACCTGTTGTTATAGGCCATGGACACTTTGAAGATTTCCTCTCCGGAGGACGTCTCTCCCTCAGCCCCTGTTGGCTCTGCCATTATGCTGGGGACGAAGCGCCCGCCTAGAACCTTCCACGTGCATGATGCCATGCACACCTTAATTTCGGCTCAATGGGATGTCCCGGAAGCGAGCCTTAAAGTGGCTAGGGCTATGTCCCGCCTCTATCCTTTGGCTGTGAGTGAACGTGAGGCCTATCTGTGGCCTACCGTGGATTCTTTAATCACTGCGGTGACTAAGAAAACGGCTTTGCCGGTGGAAGGTGGCACGGCCCTAAAGGACGCCCAAGACAGAAGATTGGAGGCGGCCTTAAGGTCGTCCTTTGAGGCAGCTGCTTTAAGTTTGCAGGCCTCTGTTTGCGGCTCCTATGTGGCCAGGGCGTGCCTGACTATGGTGCAGCGGGCTTCCCCCTCGGATCATTCCTTGAGGGCTGATTGGCCGGCCCTGGAATCGGGCTTAGCCTATTTGGCAGACTTGCTGTATGATGTCTTGAGAGCCTCAGCTAAAGGCATGGCTCAGACAGTCTCTGCGTGGCGGTGGCTTTGGCTGAAACATTGGTCTGCTGACCACGCCTCTAAATCCCGCCTGGCTAGATTGCCTTTTAAAGGCAAGCGGCTCTTTGGGGTCGAGCTGGACAAAATCGTGACCGATCTCGGCACGTCCAAGGGCAAGAAATTACCAGAGGTCAGGGCTCGGGCTAGTACTCGTCCCGGTACCTCCAGAGGACGGTTGCAGGAAGCCCGTCGGTACCGCCCGGGCAAGTCGGGTTCCTCTGCCCCCTCTTCCTTCAAGAGGAATTTCTCCCCCAAGCAGCATTCCTTTCGCAGAGACCGCCGTCCCGGAGGGGCTCCCTCCGGTCCTCCCCCAGGGTCTCGTACCCAATGACGGGGCCTTGGTCCACGCCCCAGTGCAGATTGGAGGACGGCTGTCCTCGTTTCGGGGCGAGTGGACCACAATAACTTCAGACGCGTGGGTGCTGGAAGTCATCAGAGACGGCTACAAGCTAGAGTTCTGCCGACCCTTAAGAGACGGGTTCGTACTCTCTCCCTGCAAGTCTCCGGTCAAGCTGTGGCAGTGCAGCAGACCTTGGTCAATCTGATCCGCCTGGACGCGGTCGTTCCGGTGCCAGAAAGTCAGCTTGGCAAGGGACGTTACTCCATTTACTTTGTGGTACCAAAGAAAGGAGGTTCTGTCCGGCCTATCCTCGACCTCAAAGGGGTCAATCGGGCCTTGAAAGTGCGGCACTTTCGCATGGAGACTCTCCGCTCTGTTATAGCGGCAGTGAAGGCAGGAGAGTTCTTGGCCTCCTTGGACATCAAGGAAGCGTATCTGCATATTCCCATCTGGCCTCCTCATCAACGCTTTCTGCGTTTTGCAGTCCTGGGACGACACTTCCAGTTCAGAGCCCTCCCATTCGGGTTGGCTACTGCTCCGCGGACCTTTTCCAAAGTAATGGTGGTCATTGCGGCCTTCCTACGAAAGGAAGGGGTACAAGTCCATCCTTATCTGGACGACTGGTTGATCCGAGCCCCCTCTTATGCAGAGTGCGGCAAAGCTGTGGACCGGGTAGTTGCTCTTTTGAGCTCCCTGGGATGGATCATCAACTGGGAGAAGAGCCAGCTGCGCCCGACTCAGTCCCTGGAGTACCTGGGAGTTCGATTCGACACCCAAGTGGGCAGAGTGTTCCTGCCAGACAATCGGATTGTCAAACTTCAGGCTCAAGTGGACCAGTTCCTAGTAGCCTCTCCTCCTCGGGCTTGGGACTATGTGCAGCTGTTGGGCTCTATGACGGCCACGATGGAAGTAGTGCCCTGGGCCAGGGCTCATATGAGACCACTACAACACTCTTTGCTGCAGCGCTGGACTCCGATGTCGGAGGATTATGCCGTGCGCCTTCCCTTGGACCCAGCAGTGCGCAAGGCGCTGAGCTGGTGGATGCAGACAGACAAGTTGTCTGCGGGAATGCCTCTGGTGACCCCAGAGTGGATTGTCGTCACGACGGACGCCTCTTTGTCGGGCTGGGGAGCCCACTGCTTGGGAAGGACAGCGCAGGGGCTCTGGTCTCCTGCAGAGGCAAAGTGGTCTATCAACCTCCTGGAACTCAGAGCCATTCGGTTGGCGCTTTTGGAGTTCATCCCGGTACTGGTGTTGAAGCCTGTACGGGTCCTGTCAGACAATGCCACGGCTGTGGCCTATGTCAACCGCCAGGGAGGTACCAAGAGCGCCCCTCTAGCCAAGGAGGCTATGAATCTTTGACAGTGGGCGGAAGCGAACCTGGAGCAGCTTTCAGCGGCCCACATTGCCGGAGCCATGAATGTCAAGGCGGTCTTTCTCAGTCGCCATACCTTGGAGCCCGGAGAGTGGCAACTATCTGCTCAGGCGTTCTTGGACATCACGAAGCGCTGGGGCCAGCCGAGCCTAGATCTGATGGCGTCATCGGCCAATTGCCAAGTGCCGCGCTTTTTCAGCAGAGGACGGGACCCTCGATCCCTGGGAGTAGATGCTCTTCTCCAGCAGTGGCCGACACAAGAGCTCCTCTATGTGTTCCCGCCCTGGCCCAGGTTGGGCAGGGTGCTAGACCGGGTGGCAAAGCCCCGGCAGGGTAATCCTGGTGGGTCCGGATTGGCCCAGACGTCCCTGATATGCGGACTTGATCAGGCTCTCAGTCGACGATCCTCTGCGGCTGTCAGTGGAGCAGGGCCTGTTACATCAGGGTCCCGTGGTGATGGAGGATCCCTCCCCCTTTGGGCTTAAGGCCTGGCTATTGAGCGGCAGCGTCTGAGGAAGAAGGGCTTCTCAGACAAGGTCATCGCCACTATGCTAAGAGCGAGGAAGCGATCTACTTCTACTGCTTACGCCAGGGTTTGGCGTATCTTTGCAGCGTGGTGTGAAGCAGGCTCACTTTCTCCCTTCACTGCTCCAATTTCTTCAGTGTTGGCGTTCCTGCAAGAAGGTCTGGAGAAAGGCCTGTCGCTCAGTTCCCTTAAAGTCCAGGTTGCGGCTCTGGCTTGCTTCAGGGGCCGCCTGAAGGGTGCTTCCCTGGCTTCGCAGCCAGATGTGGTGCGCTTTCTCAAGGGAGTTAATCACCTGCGCCCTCCTCTGCACTCAGTGGTGCCTGCGTGGAATCTCAACCTGGTGCTAAGAGCATTGCAGAAGCCGCCTTTTGAACCCTTGTCAAGGGCATCTCTGAAAGACCTGACGTGGAAAGCAGTCTTTTTGGTGGCTATCACTTCAGCCAGAAGAGTTTCCGAGCTCCAGGCGCTCTCGTGTCGAGAGCCTTTTCTGCAGTTCACTGAGGCAGGAGTGACTATTCGCACAGTGCCTTCCTTTCTGCCCAAGATTGTTTCTCGCTTCCATGTGATTCAGCAGCTCTGTCTCCCTTCCTTTCGTAGGGAGGACTACCCAGAGGAGTACTCTGCTCTTAAATATCTGGATGTGAGGCGAGTCATCATCAGATACTTGGAAGTGACCAATGATTTCCGGAAATCGGATCATCTGTTTGTCCTGTTTGCAGGTCCTCGTAAGGGTCTGCAGGCTGCTAAGCCTACAGTGGCAAGATGGGTCAAGGAAGCCATTGCAGCGGCTTATGTGGCCGCGGGGAAGGTGCCGCCTATCCAGCTGAAGGCTCACTCCACGAGAGCTCAGGCGGCCTCGATGGCAGAGGCCGGATCCGTCTCCTTGGAAGAGATATGCAAGGCGGCAACTTGGGCTTCGGCTCATACATTCTCCAAGCATTACCGTTTGACTGTGGCTGCACGGGCGGAGGCCCGGTTTGGAGCTTCAGTGTTGAGGTCAGGGATTTCAATGTCCCGCCCTGGGTGAGTACTGCTTCGGTACATCCCACCAGTCTATGGATTGATCAGCTTGATGATATGGAAGGTAAAATTATGTATAATCATACCTGATAATTTCTTTCCATTAATCATAGCTGATCAATCCATAGCCCCTCCCAGATATCTGTACTGTTTTTATTCTGGTTGCATTTCAGGTTCAAGTTTAGTCTTCAGTTACTTCAGAAAGACTTCGTGTTCAAGTTTTTTCACTTGGATTCTTCAAGAATTAAGACGAGTTTGTGTTACAGTGAGCTGCTGCATTCCTCTCCCCTCCGTTTTACGGGGCTGGATTGAGACTTAAAATTCTGCCGGCACTCCCTCCCGCTTCGTGCGGCTGTAGGGCAGCTTTGTACCCCTCCCGCTTCGGCGGTGTTAGGGTCAGTCAGCTCCTCCCGCGGTTGCGGTTGCAGGATAAGCCAGATCCCCCCGCATCGGCGGGTGTGGTGTCCCTCCCCCGCTCCGCGGGGATGAGCTGGACGGATTCCCCTCCCCCACTTGTGTGGGGATGAGCTGGGTTAATTCCCCTCCCCCGTTTCGGCGGTGGTGAGCTGGGCAGAGTGTCCCTTCGTGGGTGTAATTCTCTAAGTGCTGAGTCCTGCGGATGGAGCTTTGATATCGACATACTGAGGAGTTTCCGGCAGCACATGACCACATATAGGGAGGCAAAAGTTTGCTCTCTATCTCCACCTGCTGGTAGATGGACACAACCCACCAGTCTATGGATTGATCAGCTATGATTAATGGAAAGAAAATTATCAGGTATGATTATACATAATTTTACCATACTTTAATTATGCCCTGGTGCTATCCAGTTAGTGCCATGGTGATTAGGAAAGACCTTCTCAAGTTTGGGCCTCATACTGAGGCACCTGTCTCCATGATGAACAAGCAGAATGAGGAATTACAAGTTCAGCTGAATGCTGCTGATTGGTCTGATTTTTGGAAATAGGCTATACTGAATATTAGTTTGTTGAAGGAAAAAAACAATGATGTGCAGATTATTCCGTTGCATTTATGAACATCCATTTTTTAAATACTAAATTTACTACCCCACCCCTTATTCTGGTAACACAATGATAGGTGGATACTTCCCATCATAGGAATTGGCACTGCAGCTTCATTTGTGGATACTTCCCATCATAGGAATTGGCACTGCAGCTTCATTTGCAACCTTTAGGGTCAAATTCAAGAAAAGAATACAGGAATTTATTTAAGAGCAGGTTGTACTGTCTCCACTTTTTATGTCTTTTGGGTACATTTGGAGACAGTGCCTTGGTTAGTATGCTTAGAGTCTGGCCAGTCATTTGATTCATACAACCAGAGCAACAATAGTATTATGTGGAAAGTCGAAACCCACTGTAGAATATTGATTTAAATTTAATCAAACAATGCATGCACAGAGAAATTAACATATACTGTTAGAACCCCCCCCCCCCCCCCCCCCCACACACACACACAGATTACATGATCTGTGTGTGGTGGATTAATATATCAGTCAGCTTAGACGTGGGAAAATTAGTTGGTCATGAATAGCCAGTGGTAGATTGTCACTGGTGTGCTGTGTGTGGATTTCTTTCAATGCTTTTCTCCTTTTCTTTATTATTGTAGCTGTAGTCCCTTCAATTTTCATATTCAATGATTAATTTATTCATGGATTTTTCACATGCCTTACATTATTACACTGTTGACAGCTGTATATGCTTCCAACAAAATGTATTAAAATGTGTACTCTGCTGGATTCCTTATTACAAGTTTTAAGAAAATAAGGTTGTTCATATTCTATACCTCCTTCATGAAATTGTTTATTAATAAAAGAAGCAGGATATTGATCATGGTCAATTTATTTCGCCCTAGGTATCGAGCACCTGAAGTATTGCTGAGATCCTCCAGCTATAGCTCCCCTATTGATATCTGGGCAGTTGGCAGCATAATGGCTGAGCTTTATACGTTAAGACCTCTCTTCCCAGGAACAAGTGAAGTAGATGAAATATTCAAAATCTGTCAAGTTTTAGGGACTCCAAAGAAGGTAAGCAATATTTTCCCCATAAGAATCTTGGTTCTATGCTGGAATTCAGTAATTCAACATTTCAATACAATCTAGAAAACTTCTCTGCACAGTGCATCTTGAATATTTAATAAATCTTTGGACAAATTCTGTTAAATCAAAAATTTGAACTCCTATATGCAGTTCAGTTACAACCACTAGAATGTTCTTGATAAGAATACAAGATATGCCATACTGGGTCAGACCAAAGTCCATCAAGTCAAATATTCTGTCTCCAGTACTTGCCAACCCAGATGACAAGTACCAGCGGTGGATCCCAAGAGCTGCTTAATTTTTTGTTGCTCTCTTCTGAGGATATGTGATGGCTTTTACAAGCCCAGTATAGGTAATAAAAATATATGGATTTTCTTCGAGGAATTTGTCTAAAACCGTTTTAGACCCTGCCTTAACCACACGCTCTGACAAAAAATTCCACAGCTTAATTCCACATTGAGTGAAAAAAATACTTTCTCTTATTTATTTTAAATGTGCTACCTTTAGGTTTCATGGAGTGCCCCTAGACATTGCTATTAAAGAGTGAACAACCACTTCTAATTTGCTGTTCCACCCCGTTCATGACTTTAAAGACTTCTTATCCATGGGCATAACTTGGGGATGCTGGGGGCAATGCTTCCCTCAAACACTTCAGGCCAATGTTTTTACAATTTTGCTGCTGGTGCTGCTGTGTTCTATGTTCCCTCCTTCCCTAACAGTCCAGTCTTTCCCTTTCCTTCCTGTAGGGCAGCAACAGCTATTTTAAAAGCGATAGCAATCATTGTGGGGCCTTTGCAATTCTGTGCTGCAGAAGGTCCTGCCATCTCGCCCCGTATGGCAATAGAAAGTGCATGTTGAAGAGGACAGGATGGCAGTGCCATCGGCAGCACAATATCACAAAGACTCTGCAATGATTGCTTCCACTTTTAAATTAGTTGTTGCTACCCCAGCAGGAAGGGAGATATAAAAGTGATAGATGCTGGGCCATGGGGCAGGCAGGGAAAGAGGGTAAAGGAGAGATGCTGAGTTTGAGGAGAGAGAGGGAAATATACTGGTCTTGGGGGGGGAATGGGAGAGAGGCTGGGCCTGGTGGAAGAGGAAAGGGTTGCTGAGGGGGGAGAAGAGATGCAGGACCCAGTAGAGGATAGAGGTAAGGATGAAGAAGAGATAGAAGGAGAGATGCTGGACATGATTGGGGGGAGGGGTGCATGGAAGGAAGAGAGAGTGCTGGGAAAGGGCGGAAAAAGGGAGAGATAAGGTGCCAGGAGGAAAGAGGGAAAGAGAAAATGCTGAAGGGGGATGGAGGGGTAGAAAGAGAGGGTCAATGACGGATAGAAGAAAGGATAAGTACATAAGTAATGCCATACTGGGAAAAGACCAAAGGTCCATCGAGCCCAGCATCCTGTCCACGACAGCGGCCAATCCAGATCAAGGGCACCTGGCAAGCTACCAAAAACGTACAAACATTTTATACATGTTATTCCCGAAATTGTGGATTTTTCCCAAGTCCATTTAGTAGTGGTCTATGGACTTGTCCTTTAGGAAACCGTCCAACCCCTTTTTAAACTCTGCCAAGCTAACCGCCTTCACTACGTTTTCCAGCAACAATTCCAGAGTTTAATTACGCGTGAGTGAAGAAAGTTTTTCTCCTATTTGTTTTAAATTTACTACAGTGTAGTTTCATCGCATGCCGCCTAGTCCTAGTATTTTTGGAAAGTGTGAACAGACACTTCACATCCACCTGTTCCACTCCACTCATTATTTTATATACCTCTATCATGTCTCCCCTCAGCCGTCTCTTCTCCAAGCTGAAAAGCCATAGCCTCCTTAGTCTTTCTTCATAGGGAAGTCGTCCCATCCCCGCTATCATTTTCGTCGCCCTTTGCTGCACCTTTTCCAATTCTACTATATCTTTCTTGAGATGCGGCGACCAGAACTGAACACAATACTCAAGGTGCGGTCGCACCATGGAGTGATACAACGGCATTATAACATCCTCACACCTGTTCTCCATACCTTTCCTAATAATACCCAACATTCTATTCGCTTTCCTAGCTGCAGCAGCACATTGAGCAGAAGGTTTCAGTGTGACACCCAGATCCCTTTCTTGGTCTGTAACTCCTAACATGGAACCTTGCATGACGTAGCTATAATTCGGGTTCTTTTTTCCCACATGCATCACCTTGCACTTGTTCACATTAAACGTCATCTGCCATTTAGCCTCCCAGTCTCGCCCTGGGGAACCCCACTCCTAACGTGGAAACTTGCATGACGTAGCTGTAATTCGGGTTCTTTTTTCCCACATGCATCACCTTGCACTTGTTCACATTAAATGTCATCTGCCATTTAGCCTCCCAGTCTCGCCCTGAGGAACCCCACTAACTACCCTTCTCCATTGTGAATACTGCCCATTTAACCCCACTCTCTGTTTCCTATCCTTCAACCAGTTTTTAATCCACAATAGGACATTTCCTCCTATCCCATGACCCTCCAATTTCCTCTGCAGACTTTCATGAGGTACCTTGTCAAACGCCTTTTGAAAATCCAGATACACGTCAACCGGCTCCCCTTTGTCCACATGTTTGTTTACTCCTTCAAAGAATTGAAGTAAATTGATCAGACAAGATTTTCCCACACTAAAGCCGTGCTGACTTGGAGGGGCATAATCGAACAGCGCCTGCCAAATAGATGGCTGGCGCCGCAAAGAGCAGTCCCAAGCCGTATTATCGAAAAAGATGGCCGGCCATCTTTCGTTTCGATAATACGGTTGGAGCCAGCCAAATGTCAGATATGGCCGGATTTGAGTTGGCCGGCATCGGTTTTCGCCGATAATGGAAACCGAGGCCGGCGATCTCAAACCCAGCCAAATCCAAGGCATTTGGTTGTGGGAGGGGCCAGCATTTGTAGTGCACTGGTCCCCCTCACATGCCAGGACACCAACCGGGCACCCTAGGGGGCAGTGCAGTGGACTTCAAAAATTGCTTCCAGGTGCATACCTCCCTTACCTTGGGTGCTGAACCCCCCCAAATCCCCCCCCCAAACCCACTCCCCACAATTGTACACCATTACCATAGCCCTTATGGGTGAAGGGGGGCACCTATATGTGGGTACAGTGGGTTTTTAGGGGGGGGTTGGAGGGCTCCCATTTACCACCACAAGTGTAACAGGTGGGGGGGGATGGGCCTGGGTCCACCTGCCTGAAGTGCACTGCACCCACTAAATACTGCTCCAGGGACCTGCATACTACTGTCAGGGAGCTGGGTATGACATTTGAGGCTGGCATAGAGGCTGCCAAAAATATATATATTTTTTTTGGTTGGGAGGGGGTTGGTGACCACTGGGGGAGTAAGGGGAGGTCATCCCCGATTACCTCGGTGGTCAGTTGGGGCACCTTTTTGAAGCTTGGTCCTGAAAAAAAAGGGACCAAGTGAAGCCGGCGAAATGCTCGTCAGGGCCGACTTTCTTTTTTCCACTATCGAGCGAAGCCGGCCATCTCAAACCATGCACCCGTCCTGCCTTCGCTACCCTAGCGACATGCCCCCTTGAAGTTTGGCCGGCTCTGCAATGGAAAGCAGTTGGCACCGGCCAAAATCGGCTTTCGATTATACCGATTTGGCCGGCTGTAGGAGATCGCCGGCCATTTCCCGATTTGTGTCGGAAGATGGCCGGCGATCTCTTTCGAAAATAAGCTGGTTGGTCTCAGTAATCCATGTCCTTGGATGTGCTCTGTAATTTTTGTTTTTAATAATAGCCTCTACTATTTTCCCTGGCACCGACGTCAGAGTCACCGGTCTATAATTTCCCGGATCTCCCCTGGAACCTTTTTAAAAAATCGGCGTTACATTGGCCACCCTCCAATCTTCCGGTACCATGCTTGATTTAAGGATAAATTGCATATCAGTAACAGTAGCTCTGCAAGCTCATTTTTCAGTTCTATCAGTACTCTAGGATGAATACCATCTGGTCCAGGAGATTTGCTACTCTTCAGTTTGCTGAACTGCCCCATTACGTCCTCCAGGTTTACTGTGAATTCCGTACGTTTCTCCGACTCGTCCGCTTGAAATACCATATCCGACACCGGTATCCCACCCAAATCTTCCTCGGTGAAGTCCGAAGCAAAGAATTCGTTTAATCTCTCCGCCAAGTCTTTGTCTTCCTTTATCGCCCCTTTTACCCCTCGGTCATCCAGCGGCCCAACCGATTCTTTTGCCGGCTTCCTGCTTTTGATATACCGAAAAAAATTTTACTATGTTTTTTAGTCTCTAATGCTATCTTTTTTTCGTAATCCCTCTTGGCCTTCTTTATCTGCGCCTTGCATTTGCTTTGACACTCCTTATGGTGCTTCTTGTTATTTTCAGACGGTTCCTTCTTTCATTTTCTGAAGGCGTTTCTTTTAGCCCTAATAGCTCCTTCACCTCACTTTTCAACCATGCTGGCTGTCTCTTGGACTTCCGTCTTTCTTTTCTAATTTGCGGAATATGTTTGGCCTGGGCCTCCAGGATGGTACTTTTGAACAGCATCCACGCCTGTTGTACAGTTTTTACCCTCTCCGTTGCCCCTCAGTTTTTTTTTTTTTTACCATTCTTCTCATTCTATCATAGTCTCCTTTTTCAAAATTAAACGCTAACGTATTTGACTTCCTATGTATAGTTACTTCAAGGTTGATATCAAAACTGATCATATTATGATCACTGTTATCAAGCGGCCCCAGTACCATAATGTCCCTCACTAGATCATGCGCTCATGGGAGGGTTTGAGGAGGAAGAGATAAAGGATTTAAGAAGGAGGGTGAAAAGGGGAAAGGATGGATTTGAAAGGAGAGGAAGAAGAGCTGAGAGGATAGAAAGGAACAAAAGTTGAGAGAATAGAGGGGAGTGGGTGATTTGAAGAAAACTAAACAAGGAGGGAGGGGTGTTCAGTTTTGCATTAAATTTAAAATGTTGCTTCTGTTCCATAAAACCGTGCGGGGGGTACACAAGAAGGAGAAAACCAAAACCTCATGAACGTGTAGACCAACACAAGGGAAGTGAGGTAGGAAAATGAGGATTCCAAAAAGTCAATATAAAACCTTTAATTTGATGAATAAAGCCAACACATCAGTGACCCGACACTGCCGTGTTTCGGCTTGTGAGCCTGCCTCAGGGGTCAAAGTACTTGTAGTGTATGATTGCACTATATGGAGGGACATTTTCGAACGGGGACGCCCAGCTCTAAGGGTGCCCATCTCTAGAGACGTCCCGGTGAAAGGGGAGGGCATCGTGTATTATCGAAACAAGATGGGCGTCCATCTTTCGGTTCAATAATACGGTCGTGGACGCCCAATCTCAACATTTAGGTCGACCTTGGAGATGGTCATCCTTAGGTCATCCTTAGAGATGGTCGTCCCCAGTTTTCCCCAATAATGGAATCCGAGGACGCCCATCTCAGAAATGACCAAATCCAAGCCATTTGGTCGTGGGAGGAGCCAGCATTCGTAGTGCACTGGTCCGCCTGACATGCCAGGACATCAACCAGGCACCCTAGGGGGCACTGCAGTGGACTTCACAAATTGCTCCCAGGTGCATAGCTCCTTTACCTTGGGTGCTGAGCCCCCACCCTAAAACCCACTCCCCACAACTGTACAACACTACCATAGCCCTTACAAATGAAGGGGGTCACCTGCATGTGGGTACAGTGGGTTTCAGGTGGGTTTTGAAGGGCTCAAATTTGCCAGCACAAGTGTAACAGGTGGGGGGGATCGGCCTAAGTCTGCCTGCCTGAAATGCACTGCACCCACTAAAAACTGCTCCAGGGACCTGCATACTGCTGTGATGGAGCTGGGTATGACAGTTGAGGCTGGCATAGAGGCTGACAAAAAATGTTTTTAAATTATTTTTTGGGTGGGAGGGGGTTGGTGACCACTGGGGGAGTAAGGGGAGATCATCTGGTCAGTTCGGGCACCTTTTTGAGGCTTGGTCGTGAAAAAAACGGACCAAGTAAAGTCGTCCAAATGCTCGTCAGGGACGCCCTTCTTTTTTCCATTATCGGCGAGGACGCCCATCTCTTAATCATGCCCCAGTCCCGCCTTCGCTATGGTGCCGACACTCCCCCATGAACTTTGGTCATCCCCGCGAGGAGAAAGCAGTTGAGGGCTTTCAATTATGCCGATTTGGGCGACCCTGAGAGAAGGACGCCTATCTCCTGATTTGTGTTGGAAGATGGGCGTCCTTCGCTTTAGAAAATGCCCCTGATGGTCTCATATATGTATATGTAATTGCTTGTATCAACCGTGTTGTGCTGCGAAAAACCAGCATTGGTCCGCATTCAAAAGACCCTACAAAATGATGTGCTGTTCTGTTTGTCAACAGCCCTAAAACTCTGTAGGCCCATAAGGGCCTTGATATCAGAAGGAACATTGTATGTGACTGTTTCAGCTCTGTTGACAAGATGAGGGCCGGAGCCTTCTTATTTGCCACTCCACTGTTACCAACTGATGTAGGGCTGTTAAGACAAAGAACAATTCATTAAATGTCTGAAAGCACTTCTTTGCTCAGGCCTTTTGCCCTATTTAACAGCTTAGATCAAGAGTTAATCTTGCTGGATGGGCCATTTATGTACAGTAAAGGTTAATTATTTGACGGAAGAATTTGCATAGGTTATTATACAGATATTGTTTGGTTTTGCTTTTAGTCTTTTGATTTTCTAATTTAAACTGTATTGTTTTGTTTTAACCTGTTTTTTCCTAAAATTTATTTATTCCAGTTTCAGTAACAAAGCAAACCTATAACATCTATGTTGTGTTTCTTTGCCATACAATAACATTACTTGAAATATCAATAAAGTCCCATACCTATAGTTTTAACCTGTTTTTGATTACTTATGTAGAATTGTAATCTGCCTTGGAAATTGGATGATTTCCCCTATTATTACATATTTCCATGTCGTCCCAAGGATCAGTCCAGACAAATGGGTTGTGACCATCTGCCAGCAGGTGGAGATAGAGAACTCTTATGAGTTGTGCCTCATAAGCTCCTGTTCTTAACAACCAACTAGTATTCTCTATCTCCGGCAGGCAAGATAGCAGCTCCTTTGCATTGTGGTGACTTCTTTGTGGCCTCGTGTCCTGCTTGCAGGTTCAGTAGAGTTTGGGGTTGAGAATATCCTGTGCCTCAGGTGTAAATGTGGTGGTCTAGGTCCCTTCCTGCTCCCCCATATCACTTTCTACCCCTTTATCTCAGTCTTCCCTTCTCTTTTTCTCCTGCCTCTATCTAAAAGAAAAAAAGAAAAGCAGCCACTGCTGTTCTTTTTGAAAACTCTTGTGCTGTGGGAAGATTGTGGGGCTTCAGTGCCTTGGAGGTCATGAGACCAGCTGCTTTCTGTTATTCTATTATTCTCTATGTGTGAGCATATTAAATCTTGTGCATTCTATGAGAGTAAGCTCTCAGCTACCAGTTCCTGCACACTTTGCTTTTCTTCTCTGGAAGTGCCGCTTTTGCTACTTTGGCCGTCAGTATTCTGTCTCTAGGAGTTCTATCTGGCCCTGCTCCCAATCAGGCTCAGTGCTAAAAGCTCCTGTGATCTGCAAGGCTTCGGCGGCCATTTTTTCAGTGGGTTCCTCACCCGCTATCATGTCCCGGGATGTTGGTTTTGCAGGGGTAAATGTCTTTGCCCTGCTGTTTAAACCTGAATTTGTTCTTTTATTACATTGGGCCTTTTTTTTTTTTTAAGTCAGCTCAAGCTGGCTCTTCTTCTTCCCCTTATGTTACTACTCCCCTTAGGAGCAGCTTCCTAAGAAAGTAATACTTTCCGTTTCACAGGATTTGGAGAATGTTCCTCCTCGGGACTCAGAGGAGATTTTATCTGACTCCTAGTTCTGCTGATGGCCCTGACTTGGACATTTCAGAGGCAGACGGGGGGTGATGATCCTACTGTAGCTAGGCTGTTTTTGAGAACAGAGTTGCCTGTGTTGATCGCATAATCTATGGAGACTTTGCACATTTCTTTTCCTGCTCCTCAGTCCTCTGGTCCTGCTCCATCTATTATGTCAGGTACTAAGAGACCTCCTGTATTTTTCCATATTCATGAGGCTATGCAGGAGTTTATTGCAGCTCAGTGAGAGACCCCTGTTTTTAACTTCTGGGTGGCTCGCGCTATGTCCAAATTATATCTCCTTCTGCTATCTGATTTAGAGCAGTTTGTTCTGCCTAAGGTGGATGCCCTTATTATGGTGGTTACTAAACTTTCCACTGTTCCTCTTGAAGGCGGCACTGCATTAAAGATATGCCTAACTGCAAGCTTCAAGCTTCCTTGAAGCTTGCCTTTCAACTACCTGCGTTAAATTCTGAGGCAGTAATTTCTTCTTCTTTTGTAGCCAGGGCTTCTTTATTGTGGATTCAACAATTGTCCACGTTGGACTCGCCTCCAGACTTTCTCCCTATCCTAGAGGCAGGGTTGTCCTATTTGTCACATGCTCTTTATGATATTCTCCAAGCATTATCTGATGGTATGGCCTTGGCTGTTTCAGCACGATGCTGGCACTGGTTGAGGCATTGGGCCGCTGATGTGGCATCCATATCTCTTCTGGCGAAGTTGCCCTTTCGGGGGAAACTATTCTTTTGTTTGGATTGGAGAAGATTGTTAAAGATCTGGGAGATTCCAAGGTCCAGCAACTACCTGAGGACATGCCTAAACCTTTCAAGGAGGTAAGAAGCCCTTTTCTGCTTCCACAAGAACCTCTCCCTCTTTGCAGCCCTCGCAATAACGGTGTTGAGGTTCACTCCTTATGCATAGACATGGGTGGGCATCTTTCCCGGGTAACAAGAAGCACATACAAAATAATAAAATCAAAACAAATTAGCAAAATAAGTTCCATTACATAATCAATTCCAACATATGCCTGTACATACAAATATATTCAATAAATGCTCCCTGAAAATGCCCAGCCCCTTTAATAACCAAATTCTAATTGCTCAGTCAATACCAAAGTATACCTGTGCAAACAAGTATGCTTTAAGTTGTTTCTTAAAGGTACCAAGTTCCTTTAATAACCACAGTCTCAATGAAGGCGCAAGAAGTTGTGAATTTTCAGACGCAGATATCTATTCAGCTTAAAATTCATAGTGCCTGAGACAAATAAGCAGGTACTGACTCATGCAATGTTTTAAAAACCAACAACAACAATTTAAAATGCACCCTGTAAAAAGAACAGGAAGCCAGTGAAGGACCTTTATAGAAATGGCAACATTATCTGAACAGTTCAAGCCAGCAATCATATGGACTGCAGCATGTTGGAAAACCTGAAGAGCTTTAAACCAAGCTTGAGACATGCTTAAATAAAGACTATTACAGTAGTCTACCATAGAGCGTACCAAACCTTGAATCACTATCTGAAAATCATATTTTGGTAAAATAAGCTTAATCTTACTCAAGATCTTTAGTTGAGGTGGAGGGGCATAGTCGAAAGGGACGCCCAAGTTTTTTTGAGGACGTCCTCCAGACGTCCCTGTGAAAGGGCGGGGAAACCCGTATTATCGAAACAAGATGGACGTCCATCTTTGTTTCGATAATACGGTCGGGGACGCCCAAATCTGGAAATGTAGGTCGACCTTAGAGATGGTCGTTCTTAGATTTGGTCGTTTCTGATTTTCGGCGATAATGGAAACTGAGGACGCTTATCTCAGAAACGACCAAATCCAAGCCCTTTGGTCATGGGAGGAGCCAGCATTCGTAGTGCACTTGTCCCCCTCACATGCCAGGACACCAACCGGGCACCCTAGGGGACACTGCAGTGGACTTCAGAAATTGCTACCAGGTGCATAGCTCCCTTACTGTGTGTGCTGAGCCCCCCCCCCCAAAACCCACTACCATAGCCCTTTTGGGTGAAGGGGGGCACCTAGATGTGGGTACAGTGGGTTTCTGGTGGGATTTGGAGGGCTCACATTTACCACCACAAGTGTAACAGGTGGGGGGGATCGGCCTAGGTCTGCCTGCCTGAAATGCACTGCACTCACTAAAACTGCTCCAGGGACCTGCATACTGCTGCGATGGACCCGAGTATGACATTTGAGGCTGGCATAGAGGCTGGCAAAAAATGTTTTGAGGGTGGAGGGGGTTAGTGACCACTGGGGGGGAGTAAGGAGAGGTCATCCCCGATTCCCTCCGGTGGTCAGTTCGGGCACCTTTTCGTGGCTTGGTCATAACAAAAAAAGGACCAAGTAAAGTCGTCCAAGTGCTCATCAGGGTTGCCCTTCTTTTTTCAATTATGGGTCGAGGACGCCCATGTGTTAGGAATACCCAAGACCCACCTTCGCTACACCTCCTACATGCCCCCGGGAAACTTTGGTCGTCCCGTGACGGAAAGCAGTTGGGGACGCCCAAAATTGGCTTTCAATTATGCTGATTTGGGCGACCCTGGGAGAAGGACGCCCATGTTCCGATTTGTGTCAAAAGATGGGCGTCCTTCTCTTTTGAAAATAAGCCTGAAAGTATACTTTCACCAACTTGGGACACCTGTGCTTGCATAGTCAGATGTGAATCTATTATAACACCCAGACTAGTAAATCTGATCTTTTTTGGGGATCAGTATATTTCCAAAATACATCTTCTTGTTTGGCTTTCAGAAAACTACTCAAAAAGCGCATTATTTTGTACAAGCTTCCCTAAATGAGAATATTGACAGTATACAAGGCTCTCAAGACAAATCCCTCCTTTCAGTACCCTTCTCCACCACCGCCAACTCCAGACTCCGCCATTTCTGCCTCGCCTCACCCACGCATGGAACAAGCTCCCCGAGCCCATACGCCAGGCCCCCTCCCTGGCCCATCTTCTAATCTCTGCTTAAAGCCCACCTCTTCAAGGTCGCCTTCGGCACCTAACCTCTACACCTCTACCCAAGAAATCTAGACTGCCCCCACTTGACATTTCATTCTTTAGATTGTAAGCTCCTTGAGCAGGGGACCGTACCTTTTTGTTTATTTTGTACAGCGCTGCGTAACCCTAGTAGCACTCTAGAAATGTTAAGTAGTAGTAGTAGTACTCAGACTAATATATGATCAAATTTCATATTTATATTAGACTATATTTTAAAATGTATGCAATTTGTTATATTACTTTGTTATGCATGTGTTGTAACCCGCCCAAATTTGCAGCATATATAATATTTTTAAATAAATAAAATAATAAATATTGAGGCATATTTTCAAAGCACTTAGCCTTCCAAAGTTCCATAGAAACCTATGGAACTTTGGAAGGCTAAGTGCTTTGAAAATATGCCTCATTGAGTGCCAGGCCATACCCAAATACCAGTGCTAATATCCAGAAATAATGTAACCACTAGCGCTTATCCAGGGTACCAGTAA
This sequence comes from Microcaecilia unicolor, assembly GCF_901765095.1. NCBI lineage: Eukaryota > Metazoa > Chordata > Amphibia > Gymnophiona > Siphonopidae > Microcaecilia > Microcaecilia unicolor. The sequence goes on along the minus strand of NC_044031.1, from coordinate 327,146,578 downwards.
TATTCAGACTGATACCCAGATAACTATCCAGATAATGTTAGGACAGCATTTTTTGCTGTCCTAACTTTGTCCAGATGGTTACCTGGTTAGCAGGGTGAATATTACCACTAATTAGGTAGCTCCTGGGTCTGCCCACACTCTGGTCCTGGACTGTCCCAGCACTGTCTGGATAGTTCCATGGCATTTTGATTTGGATTTTCAGTGGCTCTATCCAAGTAAGTGCTATTGAAAATTTGGGTTTGTCCCGGTGAGTGGGACTTATTTGGGTAGCAGCGGTTCCTATCTGGTTAAGTCCTGCTGAATTTCTCTGTCACCAAGCATTTTCTTGTACAATTTTTAAATACATACTAACTTAACTAACTATTCTCACTCAATGACAACATCAAGTAATATTCTTGTAGCCATATCCATCCTTTCAGAAATTTTCAATCTATTCAACAGTTGATCAAACAGCCAAGTGCTCACTTCTTATAAGAAGACTAAGATGATTCTATCTTGATTTTAATCAGCAAGTCATTCCAAGACTGTGGAACTCCCAAGATCATATGGATTAGGAGTATCCACGTTTCAAATCTTCAAGCAGGAATGACCAGTCACACCGACTGTGATCACAGTAATCTTAGTAGAGGACCTATCAGTCACATAAAAACTTAAATATTGGAATCCAATCCCTGGTAAAATCTTAAAACCAAACATCAAAAGCTTAAAACAAGTCTTATGTCAGCCAGGAGCCAGTGCAAACTGATAAGCATTGGACTAGTCTTTCCTTCTTTTATCAATTTTACTTCTGTGTTATGGAGCACTTGCAATAGATTTAACCACTATTTAAGTATTCGTTTATAAAACAGATTAAAATAATCCAAGTGTGAGAGGGAAACAGCATGTACCATAGACTTCCCAACTTTCTTAAAAATGCACAAATCTGCCTTAACACTTGAAGAGACTGAAAAGATTTCCTAAAATTGGATGCTGTTTAATCTTCCAAAACGAGTGGGGATTCAGTAATATTCCACAACTTCCCACCTATCTCAGAGAAACATTCAGAGAATTCTCCAGTTGTTTTCCAACCCACAGAATCTTGGTTTTGTCCAAGTTTACCTTGAGTAAGTTAGCACTCATCCATTCCTTAATGGATTTAAAACGAGCAGCCAGTCTACTCTCCATGTTACCCAATGATTCCTGAACTAGAAGAAGTTGGAACTTGTCTGCTTAAGAAAAACAGCAAATTCCATATTGTCTTATCACGTCCCTAAGGTCTCTAGTTATTAAATAGGATAGCAGGGATCCTTGTGGCACTCAACATTTCAGTTCCCGTGCATCTAGGTGCATCTAAAACATTACACCTTTATAGACCTATTGGTCAAAAAAGATACAAACTCCAGTTTCTATATATGGCGCTGAGATTCTGGCGCCAAATATGAGCACGGATTCAAGATGTATGTATATCCTAATTTGCAAATTTATTTATTTTATTTTATTTATTTATTTGTACATTTATACCCCATGTTTTTCCCACAGTTTTGCAGGCTTAAAGTGGCTTACAATGCACTGATAGGCTATTGCCAAATCAGAGGTGATGCAGTTACAATTAAATTAGAATCAGATAGATAGAGTCAAAGAAACAGAGGAACTAGATAATAAGTTGACAGGTGAAAAGAGTTTAAAAATGAGCCATAAACTAACAATTGGTAACAATCAATTATTGCAGTTATTTAGTAATAATTTGGATTTGTGCGCACGTGTTATCTGCATGCTAGTCTATAACTCGGTGCACCAAAATACCCTAGCATGTAACTTACAAGGGGGTGTGGCCATGGATGGGGCAAGGGCTTTGCAAAAAGTTTTGTGTAGGCTTATAAAATAGTACCATTTCCGCACCAAAATGCCAGGAGCCTGGTGCCTGCATTTGCACCAGGATTCAGCTCCCATAATTACTGACACCCAAATTTTGATGTGGGAATAGGCTCTAAATGCTATTCTATAAACTTATGTAGTGCTGTTTATAGAATAACACTTGCACCAAATTTACAGGGCTGGTTTTTCGGCAACATTTATAGAATATTCACCCAGTACCTCAGTAAGCCTAGCATTGATGTGTCAAAGAAAATGCAATCCATTTCAAAAGCAGACTTATATATGTGTGTGGTGTATATAGATAGATAGATAGATAGATAGATAGATAGTAGATAGATAGATATAGATAGATAGATAGATAGATAGATATAAACAGATTTGACCTTAAAACAGCATGTTAAGGCAATGGCTATCTCACTGACTTTTCTTAAGTCATCTTAAGTATATAAGAACATAAGAGTGCCCTCCTAGGTCAGCCCAAAGATCCATCTTGCCCAGTATCCTGTTTCCAACAGTGGCCAATCTAGGTTACAAGTACATGACAGAATCCCAAAAAGTAGAATAGATTTATAGAACTGTGACAAGGAGTTCAGTCCATATATACATATCCTATTATTGTTTATAGTCTGACTCCTGATATGACCACAGGCTTTATCTGACTGCTTTTCTGGTATGAATGTATTTCTTTTCTGATATGAATGCCTTATTATAACCATCCTAGGCAGTGGTGTGCTGGTAAATTTTTAACAACAGGCTCTCTCCCCTGTCCACCTCTGCGCCCCCCATCCACCTCTGCGCCCCCCAAAATTGCAGAGCTGGCTATAGCCGGGGGGGGGGGAGGGGCAATGCATTACTCTCTCCAGGAAAAAATGATCCCAGGTTCCAATCTAATCCATGTTTAATGTGGGATAAAATGCCATAAATAAGTAAGTAAATATATAAACTTTTAATGTTGAGCACCTGATTCTCAAAGTGAACATATTCCAAACACTATAATGAAAATAAAATGATTTTTTTCTACCTTTGTTGTCTGTGACTGTTTTTCTGATCATGCTGGCCCAGTATCCAATTCTGCTGCTATCTGGCGTCTTAACTCCGTTTCCAGGGCTTCCTTTCCATTTATTTCTTTCCTTTCCTCCTTTCTTCTTCATTTCTGGTCCTCAGCTTCTGCCTATTCATCCATGTGCAGTTTTTCTCCTCTCTTCCTTTTCCCTTATCTCATCTCCTTCCTCACTCTTCCCTCCCCTCCATCCATGTCCAGCCCAGTGTTGCCTGCCCACTGTCATCGCTGACTCTCCTCCGCCGCCCGATCGCGCTTCAAAATGGCCGCCGAGACTTACAGAAGTCTCGCGAGGCCGCCTCTGGAAGTCTCGGTGGCCATTTTTAAAGTGCAAACAGGCAGCGGGGGAGAGTCAGTGATAGCAGCGGGCAGGCAACACTGCCTGCCCCGAAGAATTCGATGGTCAAGGTAGGATCGGTGAGGGACCGGATCCGGAGGGAGGAAGAGCCAGCTCGCCCTTTCCAACAACCATCTCGCAAGTCCGGGCAAAATTTAACAACCGGATCTTGCGAGCCAGAGCGAGCAGGCTCCAGCATACCACTGATCCTAGGTAAGTTACAACTATTATAAAAATATAATTGTTTCCAAATATCTTCCAAACTTCCCTTCCATGACTAAAAATAAAACAAAATAAAATACGTATAATCTATCTTTTCCCCTTACCAAAAATAAGCCATGAGATTATTCCATTATACTGCACAAGAAAAGACTAGAGCAACCAACCAGGCTTTTATATTGTTTTGTTTTGTTTTTTGTTGTTTTTTTTTCTCATAAAAGTAAGTTTCCTTTTATCTTAAATCCAAAGGTATAGAGTTCCAAAGAAGAATCCCAAAGTAAGCAAAAGACTTAGATGTAATGCACTGCAACCTCACCATATTAGGAAGTGCAATGTTGAACATAGCCCAGGACATAGTCTCAACAAATAAGTGATATCCTATGCCCCCCCCCCCCGGCCCCCTCACCACCCCCCATTAGAAAGTATGTTAGTGATAAGGCACAAAGTTTGATATTAGTTAAAGTCTTCATAATTGATATTAAGGTAGTCTAGCATATAAAACATTGTAATAATTATAATAAATGCATGGACCAATATGAATGAATCCACAGGTTTCAATAAATTGTGAATATGATGCAACAAACAAAAAGTAGCAAAAAATTTAACCACCAAGGAAATTTGATCCATTTAATAGTAGGCAAAGTCTTAGGCATGGCAAGGGCAGGTCTGAACTGCAGCTGGCTATTGGGGATATTCAGGTGCTTCTGGGTAAAGTTGTCCAGATACAAGAGGGCTAAGCTATCTAGATAACTTTATTTAGCTGTATTCAGAACCAATGATGATTTGGATATCTTGTAAATATCCAGTTAAAGTTGTCCTGTGTCTTTAACCAGATATCGTTCAGCTAAGTATTGGCCCCAGTATAGTCCATTTCATCAATGAAAATAATCTTTGTGTTCTCTTGGCAAGAAGTAACCTCATTAGTCCATCCTTTCAAAAATCAAGTGCTTTTTGCACATTTGGGGAGATTTTGTTGTTGAAAGTACAGCATATAATTGAAAAATGGAACTTTCTATAGCTAATCTACCAGTAAAATTTACTGGAATAACTATCCAGCTTATAATCGAAAGTGATCGCCGGCCATCTTCCGACACAAATTGGGAGATGGCCAGCGATTTCTTAAAAGTGGCAAAATTGGTATAATCGAAAGCGGCATTTTTGACAGCATCGCCACTTTCCCGTTGCTTCGCCGGCGAAAGTTCAAGGGGGCGTGTCGGTAGATTAGCAAAGGCGGGGCATGGGCGTGGCTACCAGATGGCCGGCTTTCGCCGATAATGGAAAAAAAAAAGCGGCGTTAAGCAGTATTTCGCCGGGTTTACTTGGTCCTTTTATTTTCACGACCAAGCCTCAAAAAGGTGCCCCAACTGACCAGATGACCACTGGAGGGAATGGGGGATGACCTCCCCATACTCCCCCAGTGGTCACCAACCCCGTTCCATACTAAAAAAATAAAACTAAAAACCTTTTTTGCCAGCCTGTATGCCAGCCTCAAATGCCATACCCACCTCCATGACAGCAGAATGTGTTGTATCCTCCGGCAGCCTTTCCCTGGTTGCGATGTGGCTCTCGGGTGAGTGTGACACCTTTTCTGTTAGGTGCCCTGCAGAGTCACATTAGCAATGCATTGTGGTGGGGTAGGGTACTGAGCTCTACTCCCATGGTGCTTTTCCCCCCGGTAACTGGGTCAGAGTGTGCCCTGTTTTGTTTCCTGTTGTAGTCCATGCGGTAGTGGCCATTTTGTAAGCCAGTTTTAGTTCCCTTTCCTGTGTTACCCACGTTAGAGAATGTAGTTCTTACCTTGAATGGTGCTGAAAGAGGGCATTGTACACCATTGTGCCAGCTCTGACCTACTGCTAATCTTAGTACCAGGGGACTCTTTGCCAGTGGGGCACAACCTCTGATCTGCAGTTAACTGTGAGTAAACGTGGTTATTTCAAGAAAGTACTTTTTCAGAGAGATTAGTCTTCAGGCGTGAACTGGTGTGCCAAAGTTATACAGCAGCAGTAAGTCCTAGAGGCTGTGTGCAGGTCCCTGGAGCAATTTTAGTGGGTGCAGTACATTTGTGGGTAGTGGGTTTGGGGGGGGGGGTTGGGGGGCTCAGCTCCCAAAGTGAGGGAGCTATGCACGTGGGAGCTTTTCTGAAGTCCACCACAGTGACCCCTAGGGTGGCTGGTTGGTGTCCTGGCATGTCAGGGGGGCCAGTGCACTAAAATGCTGGCTCCTCCCACGGCCAAATGCCTTGAATTTGGCCGGGGTTTGAGATGGCTGACATAACTTTCCATTATCTCTGAAAAACAAACCCGGCCATCTCAAACCCGGCGAACTCCACGGCATTTGGCCGGGCTAAACCGTATTATAGAAAAAAAAGATGGCCGGCCATCTTTTTCGATAATACGGTTCCGGCCAGCTGTAGCGCCGCCGCCAACATAGATCGCCGGCGATCTATTTGGCCGGCGACGTTCGATTTTGCCCCTCTAAGTTACCAATACTATGTAAGCCACATTGAGCCTGCAAATATGTGGGATACAAATGCAATAAATAAATAATAAAGTCTGTTTCATAGAGGCAGTAAATGGCCGTGCGCTAATTAAAAATTTGGCGCACAGCCATTTACTGACGGAACCCTTACTGTTTCCTATTTAGGAAGTGGTGAGGGCTCTGGTGGTAACCCAGCAGTAATCGGGCAGTGGGTACACCTACTCCCCACCCAGAAACAGCGTGTGGCGGAACTGGAACTACTGCCAGGCTCCTAGGGGAGCCTAGCAGTAGAGCCAATTTGCCATGTGCTACCGTAGCCCTGCCGCTGGTTGGTAAAAGGGCCCTTTAATGTGATCTATTATAAGAATTTTCAGAAGTAGTCTTCATGCTTTTTCTTTAAAAAAATACACTGTATTTCCATCTTGAAATGTCTTATTTGTGTTTGTTTGGGTTTTTTTTTAACAGACTGATTGGCCAGAAGGGTACCAGCTTGCATCGGCTATGAACTTCCGGTTTCCACAGTGTGTCCCAATAAATTTAAAAACATTGATTCCCAATTCTAGTAATGAAGCTCTACAGGTAATGAGAGACATGCTGCAGTGGGACCCAAAGAAACGACCAACAGCAAGCCAGGTACAGTCACCCAGAGCAAGGGCTTAGAGGATTACTGTAATCATCTTAGAATTTTAGGGGCCTGTTTACTAAAGATTTTCTCCCATTCCATCATATGGTGAGATATTCTCCGAGGACAAGCAGGCCATATTCTCACATTGGATGATGTTATCCACATTGCATGGTTCGGAGCTTAAACAAGCTACTAGAGCTTTAAGAGTACACACAGCATCTCACCATGCATGCTTGAGTGCCTTCCTGCCCACCACGAGAACGTGGGACCATCATTTCTTCTCATCTGCAGCGAGGAGAGAATGCAGTTGTTCCATGCTCCTCACAGTGCCTGGTGTGTGAGTGTACTTTTTCAATTTTTCTGCTTTCCCTTCTAGGTTTTTTGCCCTGACCTTTGTTTTTTTTCTTCGAAAAGGTTCCTTATAGTTTTAGTTTATTTTTCCCCAAAAATAAAGGAAACCTATTCCTTTATTTTTGACACGTTCAGTAGGCCCTCTTAGGCCTGAGCTCCGTTCTCCCTCATTTTTCTGATGCATACCCCTTTTTAGTCACCATCAAGCCATTTGATTTGGCCACGGCTGTTTTCCCTTCCATGTCAGTGTCTTTAAGTGCTGTACCCGGTGCAATAGGACCATTTCTGGCAAAGTCACTCATTCTTAGTGTCTTCAGTGTTTGAGACCTCAACATACCCTTTCCAACTGTGTTCTTTGCCTTCGTATGAAGAAAAGAACCCAGCTGGCCACAGAGGCTCAAAGAGAAAAGATTTTTGGAGCCTGGTCCAAAACCTCGGTGTTGATATTCTCATCAACATCGATGTCAGGAGTTGCATTGGGTGCACCGGTCCGTATGGCTGAGAGCTGTCTCAGACACTGGAAGTAGACATGCATCAAATGGGTCTCCACCTGCCTCGACGCCGTCTGCTGTACAGGGCCTCCGGGGACTGGTCGGCATTGGGCCTGCCACTGTGATGACGTGGGGATTCAACGTTGTCCTCAGAATTGAGGAGCATTGGTGACCAGCATCAGGCAAAGGCCGAGAAGCATTGACATCGATCCCCCTTGACGCACTATGCCGGGAGCTCAGG